>NC_140735.1:0-2700000 GCF_050655825.1 Lonchura striata | reverse complement strand
GGACAAGGTGGATGAGGAGGAGGAGGAGGAGGAGGAGGAGGAGAAGGAAGATGAACAGGAGGAGGAGGAGGACCAGGAGGATAATAAAGAGGAGGAGGACAAGGATGGGGAGGACCAGGAGGAGAAGGACGAGGAGGATGAGGATGAGCAGGATGGGGAGGACGAGGAGGAGGAAGAGGAGGAAGATGAGGAGGAGGAGAAGGAGGAGAATGAGGATGAGGAGGACAATGAGGAGTATGAGGAGGATAAGGATGCGGAGGATAAGGAGGAGGAGGACGAGGAGGATGACGAGGACGAGGAGGAGAAGGATGAGGATGAGGAAAAGGATGAAGATGCAGAGGACAAGGAGGACGTCCTCGACCCCGTCCTCCTCCGCGTCCTCCTCCTCCTCGTCCTCCTCGTCCTCGTCCTCATCCTCGTCCTCCTCCTCGTCCTCGTCCTCATCCTCCTCCTCCTCCTCTTCCTCCTCCTCCTCCTCGTCCTCCTCATCCTCGTCCTCATCCTCGTCCTCCTCGTCCTCGTCCTCCTCCTACTCCTCCTCCTCCTCCTCCTTGTCCTCCTCCACATCCTCATTCTCATCCTCTTTATCCTCCTATTCCTCCTCCTCCTCCTTGTCTTCCTCGTCCTCCTTTTCCTTGTCCTCCTCCACATCCTCATTCTCATCCTCTTTATCCTCCTATTCCTCCTCCTCCTCCTTGTCTTCCTCGTCCTCCTCCTCCTTGTCCTCTTTATCCTCCTCCTCCTCTTTGTCCTCCTCATCCTCATCCTTTTCCTCATACTTGTCCTTTTCCTCATCCTCCTCCTCCTTATCCTCTGCATCATTATACTCCTCATCCTCCTCATTGTCCTCCTCATCCTCATTCTCCTCCTTCTCCTCCTCCTCATCTTCCTCCTCTTCCTCCTCCTCGTCCTCCCCATCCTGCTCATCCTCATCCTCCTCGTCCTTCTCCTCCTTGTCCTCCTCATCCTCCTGTTCATCTTCATTCAACTCCTCCTCCTCCTCCTCGTCCTCCTTGTCCTCTGCATCTTCATCGTTTTCCTCATCCTCATCCTTCTCCTCCTCGTCCTCGTCCTCATCCTTCTTCTCCTCCTCCTCCTTCTCGCTGTCTTCCCCCTCCTCATCCTCATCATCCTCTTTGATCTTGTCCTCTCTCTTCCTCCTCCTATTCCTCCTCTTCATGTTTCCCTGCCTCCTCCTCTTCCTTGTCCTCCTCCTCCTCCTCATCTTCCTTGTGCTTGCCCTAGTCCTTGTCGTCTTCCTCCTCCTCCTCTTCCTCCTCCTGCTCCTCCTCTTTCTCCTCCCCCTCCTCATCCTCCTTGTCATTGTCCTCCTTCTACTCCGCCTCCTCATCCTCATTCTCCTCTTCCTCCTCGTTCTCCTCCTCCTCCTCATCATCCTCCTTGTCCTTGTTCTCTCTCTTCCTCCTCCTATTCCTCCTCGTCATCTTCCACCTCCTCTTCGTCGTCATCGTCCTCCTCGTCATCCTCCTTGTCGTCCTCCTCGTCCTCCTCCTCGTCCTCCTCATCCTCCTCCTCATCCTCCTCCTCCTCGTCCTCCTCGTCCTCCTCGTCCTCGTCCTCCTCCTCGTACTCCTCCTCGTCCTCCTCGTCCTCGTCCTCGTCCTCATCCTCGTCCTCTTCCTCATCCTCGTCCTCGTCGTTGTCCTCGTCCTCTTCTTTGTCCTCATCCTCCTTGTCCTCATCATCCTCCTCCTCCTCCTCCTCCTCGACCTCCTCGTCCTCCTTGTCCTCTGCATCTTCATCCTTTTCCTTATCTTCATCCTTCTCCTCCTCATCCTCGTCCTCATCCTTCTTGTCCTCCTTTTCCTCCTCATTGTCCTCCTCCTCCTCATCCTCATCATCCTCCTTGTCCTTGTCTGAAGAGAGCTTGGCAGAAGAATGGTTGTACAACAGGGGACATGATGCTGTAAAATTAATCCAAGTAGGGAGGGCTACGTGACTGCTTCAAGGTTCGCATGACCCTGAAGAGCAGATGGTGTGCAGAAAGCAGGATATTGAAACTGCTTGGTATGTAGAAATAGATAGAGAAGAACAAAGAAGTACTAAGCTGTTCTAACTGCAAGGCCGGCTGGACAGGCAAGTATCATTCACAAAGATACTTTTAAGATAATAGTACAAGTCACATAGCAACCAATCATGAGCTCGGCTTTTGCAATATGTATGAGCTAATTAACGAACATATATAAACTGTGTAATCTGTCACAATAAACTGAGACTTGATGATCATGATATCATGAGTCTTGTCTCCCGCGGCACCCTCCAACAACTGGCGCCTGAACAGGGACCTCATCCGAGGGAAAGGCGGGAGAGGTGCTGCGTTGGAGTTCGGGTCCTTCAGCTGGAAGGACGGCAAAAGTGCTGAATTTAAATAGAGTGCACCGTGCCCCAGGTGACTGCAGAGATAAGCCTGGCCGATACGTGCTGCCGAAGCCTGAAGGAGCCAGCAACGGTACCGACGTAATCATGGAAAGGCAAGCAGCATATGATTTGTTTAGTGCTTCTCTTAGAAAATGGCAGATTAGGGGGATTGACTTAGATAAAGATCTCCCCTCGCTATTGCATCATGCTGAGTCCTATGGCTTTTTCATTAACCCCCATAGTGTTCATGAACTTTCCGAATGGAGAAAATATAGGGATAAGGTGTGGGAATTAGTGTTAGATGATGACAAACCGGGCAAGAAAATGAGTAAACTTTGGAGAGTGGTTCATAATGAATTGTTAATGTGTCAGGCAGAAAAGAGGGCGGTGGAAGTGATACGGATGGCTCGGGAGAAAAATAAGGAATGTAAACCCTTGCTTCTCTCCAGTGAGCCAAACCCTCCAGTTCTCACAAATTTTCCCGTTCCCATCTCTGCTTCTGAAATGCCTGTACCTCCCATAAACACTAGTAGCATTGAGGTGCTGGAAATTGAAGTCCAAATTGCTTTATGGCAATGGGACTGGGATCCCAAATTCACTTTGTGTGAACGGGGATCAGGTGGAACAGATCAGAAGACTCCAAACTCCAAATCGGGCCATTCCCGACGGGAGGAAAAAGACTTTTCGCATCGTTGTTTGTTTGCGAGAGTCCACTGGAGCAGTGAATACCTCAGCGTTCACGAGGAACCTGAACGGCGGGTGTGGACGTGGCCGGGGCCGGGAGCTGGAGCGGGAGTGCTGCCTTGCCGAAGAAAAGTGAGCGCAGCAACCTGCGGAGGTTGGAGGTTGGCAGAACTAAGGCAGCGGGCTGCGGCAGCGAGCACCGGCCAGCCACCCGGGTGGAGCGCAGGAGCGGCAGCGCGGAGCAGCGGGCGCGGGGCCAGACAGAGCGGGGACGGCCAGCACCGAGCCAGAGACGAGCCCGGGGCGGAGCGGACATCAGCTGAGAGACGGAAGGCTCCTTGTTGCCGAGCAACAGCGCAAGGGGGGAGAGGGGTGTTCCTGGGGGCTCAGCCGTGCTGGAGTCGGAGTAGGCGGGGCGCGGCCGTGGCGGGGGTGTCTCTTCTCCCATCCACAAAGTCACGCAACAAGGACGGGAGCGAGGCAGCGGCGCCCCTCATCTCCCCGCAGCGCCCAGCAATGGCGGCGGAGATGGCGGCACAGTCCTGGTTGCCATGGCAGTGACAACGCCGGGAGCAGCAGTGCCACCGATGGTGGGATCACAACACTACAGCAAAAATTTCAACAGCATCTTTCCAATTTCTTACAAGAGTCAGAAGACGTAATGAAAAAGTACAGCAGTACCTAGTGTTTTCCAAGATACCAAGAAGGATGAACATTATGTGAATCAATGTTATTTCAAATATGATATAGATAAAAATCACTGTATAAAGATAGAAATGTTAGTAATGATTTAATTACCAAAGATGTCTCTGAAAACAAAGAGTTGAGAAAATGTCATCTGATAGAATTTTAGTATTGAGTTTGTAATCTCTGTCTGAGTTTTTATAGATAATAATATACAATCAATTAGATAATCAAAAGCATAACATTAAGTTTATCATAAATATAGTTTGTATTTAGAATTAAATTTGTTCCTTTCATGTTAAACAGAGCAATCAAGGACATGAGAAATATGAAGTAGGGTACACTTCTGTAATACTAACCTCATTTTTCACCCCACGAGTCACTTCAGTGCAAGCTCTCACACAATTAAAAATCCTAGCCTACTGGACAGAAAAATAAATTAGTATTCCATCTAAAATATTAAGTGAGCTTGCCACAAATATAGCTAGTATCTGTCATGCAGTTCTGCAAAACAGAGCAGCTGCCACTAATTTACTTCTTCTAGCCCAAGGTCATAGTTGTAAAAAATTTGAAGGAATGTGCTGCATGAACTTATCTGATCACTCTACATCTATCCGTAAGCAAATACGAAAATTGACTGAGCTAACTCAACAATTAAAGGTGGAGGACGGATTGGGTCTAGAAGGCTGGCTGAAGGGATTGGGGATCGGACCATGGTTAAGAGACATTATCAAATACAGCATAATAGTTCTAAGCATAATTGTGATACTTTTGCTTGTTTTGCCCTGTGTGTTTACTTGCTTACAAGGCCTGATACAACAGCTTTTGCAGAAAATGCTGAATGCACATCTTCTTGTACAAAAAGAAAACGGGGGAGATGAAGAGAGCTTGGCAGAAGAATGGTTGCACAGCAGGGGACATGATACTGTAAAATTAATCCAAGTAGGGAGGGCTACGTGACTGCTGCAAAGTTCGCATGACCCTGAAGAGCAGATGGTGTGCAGAAAGCAGGATATTGAAACTGCTTGGTATGTAGAAATAGATAGAGAAGAACAAAGAAGTGCTAAGCTGTTCTAACTGCAAGGCCAGCTGGACAGGCAAGTAGCAATCACAAGCAGAGTTTTAAGATAATAGTACAAGTCACATAGCAACCAATCATGAGCTCGGCTTTTGCAATATGTATGAGCTATTTAACGAACATATATAAACTGTGTAATCTGTCACAATAAACTGAGACTTGATGATCATGATATCATGAGTCTTGTCTCCCGTGGCACCCTCCAACATCTGCTGGCATGAAGAGTTTTGTCATTAATATCTTGTCCCCAAGGTGCTGGGCGAATGGCTTCCCAGTCAGGGTCCTGGAGCAGAAGTGGCTTTTCAGAGCCCAGCCAGAAATGAGCCCTGAGGCAGCAGCTCTGCAGCGCTGGCCACCAGGCTGGGTTGCAAGGGAGGCTTCTGGCCATGCCCTGCAAGCAGCTGCTGCTGCCAAGGTGCCTTTGGTGCCTCGGGCTGTCCCTGGCACAGCTCCCAGCACGGCACTCTGCCCTTGTGCCCGAGGCCTTCCCTGTGCTGGGGCTGGCCTGGGGCTGTTCCTGCAGCGGGACCTGCCCTGCTCCTGGCACAGGAAAGGCAGTTCCTGCTGGAGCAGGAGGCTCTGCCTGCAATGGGCTCAAACCACTCCAGCAAGGCCCTGCTGACTTCAAAATTGCTTCCTAGAGCAGAATATCCTAGAATTGTTATAGATTCTGGACTGTGGAGTAAATAACTCTGGTTAAGAGCTTACTCTCTAATCATTCTCAGATTGTATTTATATAAATATATCTGGTATTCCATCAGTAATCCTGTGGGACAAATTGCATTGACAGATTGTTCAATTCTACCTGTCCAATCGTTTATACATAAACCTTTGACAAATTCTGGGGCCGGGATTGCATCCAGTCACTCCCAGTCTCCTCTCTTAGAAGGAATTGTAGAAGTCTGGGGGCCCTGCAGGGGTTTGAGGATCCATGGTGGCTGTTGGGTGTCATTTTTCCATCTCATGACTCAGCAGGAGTTTCTCCAATAAAGAAATAAAGCTTTTGCCTGAAGCTCCCACTCTGCACATGACAGGAGTGCGTGTGACATCCCGGCTCTATGGCAGCCTGGGGAATCCTGGGATGTCACTGTGGAGCTTCCATGACTAATAGTGACAGATCGGTGCCTTTGCAGCCCAAGGTTTCCTGGGATGTCACCATGGAATGGCTGTGACTGCCTCTGACCACACGTCTCTTTGCCATCCCCAGAAACCCTTGGGAGGGCTCCATGGAGCCCCTGTCTCTGTGTGTGACCTTCCTGCTCTTGAACTGCCTGGAGACTCTTGGAAAGTCCCCATGGAACCCCTCTGAGGTCCAGTGACAAATCTCATCCTAAGGAGGCAACCATCACCAGGAAACCCTGTTGCTATGGTCAGTTTCCATGGCAACCATCCCCAGCCCCTGTTGCTATGGTCAGTCCCTGGGCAGCTCCATGGAGACCCCATGCCAGGGGTGGTTGCCATGGACACCAGCTCAGGCCTGGAGTCCATTGCCATGGCAACAATTGGCACTCCCATCCCCAGAGTCATGGATCCAGAACCACAGAATTGGCTGAGCTGGGAGGGACCCATCAGGATCCTCGAGTCCAACTGCTGGCCCTGCACAGGACACCCCAACACTGCCAGCCTGGGCCTGGCAGCGCTGTCCAAACGCTGCTGGAGCTCAGAGAGCCCTGGAGCTGTGACCCTTCCCTGGGGAGCCTGGGCAGTGCCCCAGCAGCCTCTGGGCAAAAACCTTTTCCTGAGATCCAACCTCAGCCTGCCCCGACTCAGCTGCAGCCGCTCCCTCCACTCCTGTCCCCGGGCACCAGAGTGAAGAGGTTCCCTCAGCCCCAGCCAGGGACCCGCTCCCAAGGCTGCTGCCATGGCCACCAGGGCTGGCACCAGCTGGGATGCTCGGTTACCAAGAACTGGGGTTTGGGAATGGGATTCCTCAATTTCCTGCTCTCGCTAAAACTGCCCTGCCATTTGCTGCCCTCCCACCTACCATGGACAGCACAAAAGGCAAAGATTCCAGGCTGGAATAAGAACAATTTACTGGGAACAGCAACAAGACCGGGACCAAACAGGAACAGAAACAATATTGATAACAGAAGGGATAAGAAAAACTATTTCCACAGAAAACTACATCACCAGTGACTGTCTCTTCCTGGCCACGTGTTTCCTCCTGCATGGAAAGGACACCCATCTCCTCAGGGAGAGATAAAGAGTCCCTTTCCTGCCCCTGGCAATGACCTGAGGTGGGAGTGAATGTAGTGACGGGGCCATGGCCAGACCCTCATGTTCTTCAATCCAACATCAGGTCATTGGCAGGGGCAGGAAAAGGGACAGGTGTCTTCCCAGCATGGATCACAGGGAACATGGATCACCAGGGCTCTTCCCAACGTGGTCTTCCAATGGGGGATGAAACTGGAGCAGTGCACAAAGCTCTTCCTGCAGCTGGGGAACTTTCAGGATTTCCCTTACTGGTGACTCCGTTGGTGTTTGGTCAAGTCAGAGCTTTGGGTGAAGCTCTTCCCACACTGGGGACACAAGTAGGGCCTCTCCCTAGTGTGGATGCGTTGGTGGCTGACAAGATTGAACTTTTGCTTGAAGCCCTTGCCACAGTCGGGGCAGAGGAAATGCCTCTCCTCGGAGTGAATCTGCTCATGCCGGAGGAGATTTGAGCTGCTGTTAAACGTCTTCCCACAAGTGGGGCACATGTAGGGCTTCTCCCTGGTGTGGATGCGCTGGTGTGTGACGAGGGTGGAGTTGCGCTTGAAGCCCTTCCTGCAGTCAGGGCAGCGGAAGGGCCTCTCATCCGTGTGAATCCGCTGGTGTCTGAGGAGACCAGAGCTGGTCTGAAAACTCTTCTGACACTCAGGACACTCGTAGGGCCTCTCCCCAGTGTGGATGCGTTGGTGGATGATGAGGTTGGAGCTCTGTCTGAAGCCCTTCCCACATTCCCCACACTCGTAGGGCCATTCCCCGGTGTGGATGTGTTGGTGGCTGACAAGGTGAGAGTTGGAGCTGAATCCCTTCCCACACTCCCCACACTTGTAGGGCCTCTCCCCGGTGTGGATGTGCAAGTGCCTGATGAGGTGGGAGTTGCAGCTGAAGCCCTTCCCACACTCCCCACACTCGTAGGGCCATTCCCCGGTGTGGATCATCAGGTGTCGTTTCAGATTATTGATCTGCCTGAAGCTCTTCCCACACTCTGAGCACTCGTAGGGATTCTCCCCATCATGATGCTGCTCAGGGACCACCAGCTCCGAGCTCTGCCTGGAGCTTTGGCTGAAGCTCTGTCCACCTTCCTGGCCCAGAGTGGGTCTTTCCTCCTCAGAGCATCCTGGGCTGGGCTTGCAGCCCCTCCTCCTGTGGTGTCGCTGGGGATTTTCCTCCCTGTTGGATTCCTGCACTGTGGAGTTGCTTAAAACAGCTTCTTCCATAAGGTTCTGCTGCAGGGATTTATCCTTCCTGATCTCCATCCTCAGCTCCTGCTCTGGGGGAGGAAGGACAAGGAGAGGATGGGATTTGCCTCCATGCCACAGGGAAGGGCAAGGAGATCCCCCCAGGGCATCCCCAGCAGGAGGGCACCGGCAACGGGGCTGTCCTGCAGCCAGGGGCTGTGCTGGGCTCGAAGATGGAGCAGGAGAGAGGGGGAAAGGGGCACTGACTTCCTCCTCACCTGCTTGGGGGTCCTGAGGCATCTTCCTCTTCCTCACAACCTTCTCCATGTGGCGAACTTTTGGGTATGGGAAATCCTGTTTTGGGAGGAAAACAAGTGATGAGCACAGTGAGTTTTGTACTGGCTTCAAAGCAAACCAGGGGGAGAGTCTAAGCCAGAATGACAATTGAATAAGAAAATTAAGATCAAAGCAATGATACAGAAACACTGGTTTAAACTCACAGAGTCAGGATATAACTTGACACCCGTTGCTCAGGGTAGTGGTAGCAGTCTGATGAACTGGTGGCTGCAGTCTGGCTGGAGTGATGAACGTGATTCTGTCAAAGCAGTGATCCTGTAGAAGGGTCTGGTCTTCCTCTGAAGGTCCAGTGATGCTTATGGAGCTCTTGTCCTCTGGGAATCCAGTAGGCAAGGTGGTCATGGTGTTGCAAGGGTGAGATTATATCCCGGCAGGAATGCTTGGTTCCTCCCCCTGGGCGGAGCATCCCACAATGGGATGATGTAATTTTATCAGTGCTGCAGTGACACTCAATGGCCCATTAACAGAAGATGGCCCTGGAGGGCGTTATCAGGGCTGAGGCATGGAAGAGATAAAGAACACTGCCCCACCTGTTGATAACAGTTTATGGAGATGGGGACTGAAAACACTTTTGGTTACATCTGACACTGTAACCTGAAACAGTGAGGCAATCCCTGCTCGGGGTGGGGGGTGAACACCACCCCCCTTACCCAAACTGGCTCAGGTGTAAAACCCCCACCCTGGGAAGGCCACGCACACAGGGGACAATGTCACACTTGTCCTGCCCCAGGGGAGATCTCTGTCCCTGTTACTGCCTTGTTCTCCTACCTTTTTCTCTTTCTTTCCATCTCTCTCTCTACATCACATTTACTGGTCAATAAAATCCACTTTGGATTTGGTCGCCTGAGCTCCTTAATTGGGGCACAGGCATCTCTCTAACAATTTTATTATCTGGATTGCAACATTATTTTGCACAGTGAGTTCAGGGCACTGTTGTCTGACCCCAAGTGCCTTTGACAACAGCATGGTTCTCTCCTCTGAGGAGTTTGTGGCTCTTTCTGGAGGAACTCTTGGAAAATTGGATGCAGCTTCCTCTGAGTGACTTTTGGGAGAACTTGTGAGGAAAATGGCTGTTCTGGGTGGCCAGTGTAAAGAAAATATTTTGTTTTCCTTCTTTGAAAAGTCTGTTAAAATCACTGGAGGAAAGGGACCAAATGATGCCAGCAAGACTGACAAGGATCATTCACCCCAAAGTGAGGAACACAAGGCTACTTAAATCCTACAAGATGCCCAGCTCAAGTAGCTAAATTCCCAAATAACTCCTGAATTCACGGGCTTTGAGGGGAGAAGCATTATTTTATTGGTCCCTGTCACCTTTGTGACAGCTACACAGAGCTTTCCCTTCCTTTTAATAATCTGTATTGGGCCAAATTTCCATGTTTTGTTTTTTTTTTTTTTTTTTTTTGGAACCTGCCAGCATCTGAGCTGGAGCTGTGCTGGAACTGATGAAATTTGGAATTGCCAGAGAATTGCTTCTGTTTTTGGTCTATTAATGTTTGGGATTTATTTGTGTTTCCATCAGAAATGACTTGTGGGAAGAGCAAATCTTCCTCAAGGCATTTTATGGAGGGTTACATTTGATTTCTGCTGAGTTTGCTTTGTCCAGTGTCCAGGGGATGCTCAAGGGGTCTCTGGTTTTGGTTTGGCCCTAATTTATTCCTGATTTGTCTTTATGACTTAAAAACACATGAAAAATTATTTAAAAGAGTATTGACCAGAGATGACAGAAGTCCCACCAGTTAAGAAGTATTTGAGGTGGAATTTACTGTTTGGGAACATATACTGGAGGATTTGTGGTTTCTTGGGGCATATCTGGTAGTATTCTCCATATCTTTGCACTCCAAAAGCCAAGGTGGATTGGTCTGTCATCTCAAAGTGACTCAATCCTACCTCAAAATGGCTGTTTCCCACCTCAGTCCCATGCCAAAATTGTTCAATTCCTCAGCCTCCAGGATGAGATGGGGTTGGAAGGCGATCGGGAGAAGTGAGATCCAAATTTGAGGTTGTGGGGTCAGGATTGTGCGGGGCTGGGTGGGTGTGATTTATTTTGATAATAAGTAAAACTATCAGAATTATTGATTTCTGTCCCATTCATTTTCTGTCAGTTCTGGTTTGTTTTTCAGAGTGCTGCCTTCTCAGCTGATTTTGTTTGTGACCTCCTGTCCCAGACTGAAAAGCAAGATGTGTTCTTTTTGCCATCTGTATGGCAGCTGTCCTGTGTTAAGTGGGCAGTTTTTCCTTATCTCTTCCACAATCAATCCTCCCTCAGGGGAGACATTTGCTGATAATGAACCATTGAATGTCACTGCATGACTGATAAGAACTGTAACATCCCATTGTGAGATGCCCCGCCCAGAGGGAGGAGCCAAGCATTCCTACCTGCATCTAGTCTTGAGATTCTGGCCCACCAACACAGCTTTTCCTGTGCTGGATTTCTCAGAGGAACAGCTGCCTCTTCCTCTTTAGAGGAAGACACCCTTTTCTACAGGATCACTTCTCCAACAGAACCACACCTGACACTGCAGGAGGACTGCAGCCACCATTCCAATTGGACTGTGGCCAACACCCTGTCCAACAGGGTGTCAGGTTATATTCTGACTCTGTCACTGTTGTTTTAGTTTACTGCATTGTTCACATTTTCATTTTCTTCCCTAATAAAAAGCTGTTATTCCTGCTCCCATATTTTTACCTGACCGGCCCACTTAATTTCAAATTTATACCAATTCAGAAGGAAAGAGTCTACATTTTTCCATTTCAGGGGAGTCCCCTGCCTTCCTTAGCAAACACCTCTCATTCCAAACCAAAACACCTCCTTTCCTGCCTTCCTTTGCCTGCTCTGTTTCTCTCTCAGTGTCTCCCTTGACCCAGGGCAGCTCCCACCAAAGACCCTGCCCCGATTTAATTCCCAATCCATGAGCTACAACAACCATGGGTGAAGTTATGAAGGCTGGCAGTGAAATGTTACTTTAAGATCATGCTTCACTTGGCTTTTGGCTCTTCCAGAAGAGCTTTGCCTTCAAGGGCAGGAACATCTTTTCCTGGCTGGGAACTGGAATTCCAGCCCCTGGGAGTGTGTGCCATGGATCCCAGAGGGGCATTCCCGAGGCTCCCAAGGTGCTGCTCCTGCCGTGCCTCCCAAGGAGCTGTGCAGGGCAGGGGACAAGGTGCAGCAGGTGTGTTGGTGCTGCAGTGCCAAAACGGCCCCTGGTTCCAGGAGTTTCCACACTGCCAACAGCGGTTCCTGGGTTACATGATACCCTGCTGTGTCCCCATGGATATTTGGTGTCATGAAGTTCTTCAGTGCCACAGTGGCCACCTCACTCCATGAGCTTCCACAATGTCCAAATGCCCTCCTTGGATGGGCAGTGACACAATGGACCATTGGCTCCATGCAGCCCACTGGGTCACCATGGATTCCTTGGTTCCATGAGGTTCTGGGGGTGTCTCCATGGTCTCCTTGGATTCACAGTGTCACAATGGACCACTGGATCCACGTGGCCCCGCTGTGTCACCATGGCCCCTTGGTTCTGTGGGACCCCAGGGTCACAATTGACTCTTTTCTTCCTCATCCTATGGGAGAGAACTGTCCTTCTTCTCCAGGGGCCTATGGCCAAAACTGGGATTCCTTCCCCAAATTTCCTTATCTGCAAAGATTGTTCCCTGATTAAATCTGCCAATAGAAACAGCTCTGGCTTTCTTGGCCATCCAGGGGCCACCTCATCTGCTTTTCAGACACTGCATCCATGTTCTTTTCTTGCTTATGGGCAAAAAGCATCCATCTCAGCCAGGCACCCATGGCCAAAATTTGGCATCTGCCTCCAGTATTCCCTATATACAAGGATAGCTTCCAGAAAAATGATGCCAGGAATCACAAATCTGGCTGGCCTTGGCTTCCTGAGTTCTGGCACTCATGTGCCTCTGAAACACTGGGGCTCTGTGCTTTCCTTCCTAATGAAAAGAACTCTTCTTCCTGTCCAGGCACCCATGGCTAAAACTGGGATTCCACCTCCAAAACTCCGTACATCCAAGGATTGCACCCAAGTGCAAGCTGCCAGGACAGACAGGTCTGGCTGCCTTTGGCCTCTTGGGGGCCTCTTTCATCTGCTTTTGAAACACTGGAGCTCAGTGCTTTCCTTCTAATGGAAAAGAACCTTCTTTCTTCTCAAGGTGTCCATGGTCAAAACTGAGATTCTTCATCCCAAATTCCATATATCAAAGGGTTACTCCATGACAAGAGCTGCCAGGGGAAACAGGTCTGACTGGCTTAGCCTCAGAGGAGCCTCTCCTCTCCTCTCCTCTCCTCTCCTCTCCTCTCCTCTCCTCTCCTCTCCTCTCCTCTCCTCTCCTCTCCTCTCCTCTCCTCTCCTCTCCTCTCCTCTCCTCTCCTCTCCTCTCCTCTCCTCTCCTCTCCTCTCCTCTCCTCTCCTCTCCTCTCCTCTCCTCTCCTCTCCTCTCCTCTCCTCTCCTCTCCTCTCCTCTCCTCTCCTCTCCTCTCCTCTCCTCTCCTCTCCTCTCCTCTCCTCTCCTCTCCTCTCCTCTCCTCTCCTCTCCTCTCCTCTCCTCTCCTCTCCTCTCCTCTCCTCTCCTCTCCTCTCCTCTCCTCTCCTCTCCTCTCCTCTCCTCTCCTCTCCTCTCCTCTCCTCTCCTCTCCTCTCCTCTCCTCTCCTCTCCTCTCCTCTCCTCTCCTCCCCTCTCCTCCCCTCCCCTCCCCTCCCCTCCCCTCCCCTCCCCTCCCCTCCCCCCCCTCCCCTCCCCTCCCCTCCCCTCCCCTCCCCTCCCTTAGAAACACTTTGCTTCTGTGTTTTAATTCTTATAGAAATAAACATCCACATATACGGAGAAATGGCAGAAACTGGGATTCCACCTCCCAAATTCCATATATCCAAGGGTTGTTTTCAGACAAAAGCTATCAGGACAGAGAAGTCTGGCTGCCTTAGACCTCTGGTGGCTGCCATTTATCTGCCCCTTAAACACTGGTGTTCCGTCCTTTCCTTCCTATGGAATGAACCCTCCTTCTCCTCCAGATGTCCATATCTGAAATTGGGATTCCACCTCTAAAATTCCCTATATCCAAGGGTTGCTCCCAAGCAAAATCTGCCAGTACCATCAAGTCTGGCTGGCTTTGGCCTCTGGTGGCTGCCCCTGCCACACTGGGGCTCGGTTCTTTCCTTCCCATAGAGATCACTGTGACACTGTGGGCACCTCATGGAACCAAGGGGATCATTGTGGCACCACTGGAGCCCATGGAACCAAGGGGCCATGGTGACACCGTGGGGCTTCATGGACCCAGAGACCATTGTGACTCTGTGGGGCTTGATGGAACCATGGAGACCATTCTGACCCTTCAGGGCCTCGTGTCACCAAGGGGACATTGTGACACCTCAGAGCCTCCTGGAAGCAAGGGACCATTGGGACATTGTGGGGCCACATGGAAGCGAGGGAACATGGACCAGGTCTGTCTGGCTTGGCCTCCCAGGGGCCACCTGACATGTCTGGTTGATGTTGGGATGTCAAGGCCTGCCTCTCATCAGCTCCTGGAGCACTGGGGCTCTGTGCTTTCCTTGCTATGGAAAAGAACCGTCCATCTTTTCAGATGCCCATTGCCAAAACTGACACTCTGCCAAAAAATTTCTGATATTCAAGGGTATCTCTCAGAACAAAATCTGGCAGCTCTGGCTGGACCTGTCCTCTGGTGGTCACCTCTCATCTGCCCCTAAAGAAGTGGCACTTTGTTCCTTCATTCCTATGGAAAAGTACTGGTCTTCATGTACAAGGGACCATGGCCAAAATTAGAATTGGCCACTGAGCCCAGCTGGGCTCACGGAACCATCTGCAGCCTCGAGCAGATATTGACTCTTCCAGTGCTGCCATCCTCCCTCCAGTGAGAGAAAAGGACAGAGGGCAGGCACACAGAGGAGCAGCATGGACACACCGAGGGCAGGGAAGGGGAAGTTGAATCCGAGGTGGGAGGGATGAGGAGATGCCTTGATCTTGGGGCTGGAATCCTCTGCTGAAGCTATGGAGGAGGATGTCATTGATACATCAGACTCTCTTTTTCCCAGTAAGGCATTGAAAAGTATGGGGAGATGACTTGTTTCAGCAAAGGCCTCCGTGCTAAAGTAAGTAAATCTTGCAGTAGCTGTGATCTCCATTGAGAAGTTTGAACAGAGAAAGGGAGAACAGTGATGAGACCCTGTGCCCTCAGGTAGAGAAGAAGACCTCTGTTCCCAGAGATGATTTCAGAAATAGATGAAGAGAACCTTTGCTCTTAAACAACTCATCTCGAAACTAATACCCCATAACTTGCATGGCCCATAAGCACAGCTGTGGGAAAAGGTGGAAAAAGATGGGAGGGAGTTCACGATTGCAGATTTTTCCAGGCAGCTGCTATTTGTGGAAATGAAAAGCCATGAGATAACTGTTTTCTTGTGGAGAATTCTCCAAAACATTAACAAGAGGTACTTCTCTCCTGATGTGAACTGAAGAAAGATTAGAATATTCTAGAGGTGGTAAACTGACTGAAAATTTCAGGTTTTGCCTCTACATTGTCAGGTTGTATGGAGAGAGGAAGTGTTCTGAAAATTTTGTTCAGATTCTTATTACTCTTTCATTTAGTTTCTCTTAACAAACTTTTCTTGACACTCTTTTAAGGCTTTGAGCCCACTTAGCCTTTCTCCTAATCCTATCTCACAGCAGGAAATGAGTAAGAATATTCTAGTGAGTGCACTGGTAATTAGCCAACACTGAACCCACCACACTAATTGATGCATTGGCCAAGAAATCTCAAATTGGTGAACCAAAACCACTACAGAAACTTCCTGACAAACTGCACAAGAGCAGAGAGAAATTGAGGCAGAGCCATGGTTTGTCAGGATTTGCTTGATCCTAATGAGCCCAGTGGTGCATTTGGAGCTGAGCCTTGGAACCTCAGGGCCTGAGAGGAGATTGCACAAACCTTTCCCGGAGTCAAAGTCAGAGGAAAACCCCAAAGTGGTTGGAGACTAAAGCATTAATGGGAACCACAAAGGTCCATCTATACCACAGGCTCTTCATAGAGTCCTTGGAGGAGAGAACTGGAGGCCAGGATGGCACAAACACCTCTCAGAGACTGAAAATGGCACAAAGAACTCTCAATGTGGAAAGGAAAATCCAAAGTATCTTACAAAAGTTAAGAATCTCAAAGTATTCATGAGCCCCACTGAGTGTAAGTACAAAGCTCTCAAGAGACTCATTAAAGCAGATAATTGGGGCCATGAATGCACAAACCTCTCACAGAGTCTGTAGCAAAAGGCAAACACCAAGTACCTTAAAAGAACTGAAGTACCTTGAAGAATTAATGGGCCCACTGAGTGTTGTTCCTGACAAAGCCTCCCCAGGGACTAATTACAGCAGATAATTGGAAGCCATGATTGCAGAAACCTAACAGAGACTCCAAGGCCAAAAGCAAAAGCCAAAGTCCTTTGAAAAACCTGCTGTCCCTGGAAGCATGAAGGAGCCCCCAGAGCCATTCCTGACCAAGGCTCCCCAGGGACTCCTTCCAGCAGATCCTTGAGGCCACTGGGATGTGGGCTAGGGGGGGATGCTGAGGGCAGGACCAGGGGCTGACAGTGCCCAGCCTGACTGGGAATGTGGCAGGAGGCCCCAGGACCTCAGGACAAGGTGTCTCCTCACAGCCCTTGGTGGCACAGACCCTGCTGTGCCCCAGGGCACCAAGACTTGGCTTCTCTTTGTTCCCTCCTGTCATCAGTGCCTCCAGTTCTCTGCTCTGCCTGGGGCCTGGGGACACTTTCTCAGTCGTGTCTCTCAGTGGGACCCATTAAAAGTCCAAGAAACTTTGGAGTTGGATTCTGACTTGGGGTTCTGGAGAGGTTTCTGCAGCTCCCTCTCAGGGCCTGATGTTCAGGGCCTGAGCACAAAGCCCCAGAGGTTCATTAAAGTCCTTGTGTTGTGTCTGTGCTGCTGAGCTGGGCCGGGCTCCTGGCACAGAGGGTGATCCTGGTAACCAAGCAGAGCTTCAAAAGCACATTTCTCTTGCTGAGCAGCTCTTCTGCCAGCCCAGCAGGGCTGGGGCACTGCCTGCAGCCAGCCCGGGCACAGCACAGAGGCGCAGAGAGCTTCAATCAGTCAGGGCTGGGAAGGGGCTGAGAAGTGCCTGGGGCAGAATCACTGCCAGCCCTTGGCACAGGAACCTCTGGCTGCAGGACAATGCAGCTGCAGCTCCTGGAGAGATCTCCTAAAGCTGGAACATGCCAATGCCCACAGACCCTGTGAGTGCATTCTCTGCTCATCTCCTGTGCAGAGCAGCCAGGGGTGCCCAAGGCTGTCCTGCAGAGCAGGGTCCTGCAGCCCAGGGCGCTGTGCTGGGCCAGGGACTCTGCTGCCTGCCAGGGACAGCTCTCAGCCGGCCCTGGAGCTGCTCCCAGCGCTGGCCAGGAGCTGTGGGGGGAAGGAGCCACCCTGAGCAGGGCAGGTGCTGCTGCTGAGAGGGGCTGGCTGGGGCAGGGCTGCTCCCAGCTCCAGACCAGCCTGGGCACAGCTCCGGAGGACACTTCCCAAAGAAGGTAAGCCTAGGGTTATAGTTATATACTTAGAAAACTATAATCCTTTATTATTTCTATTAAACTCTTGATTAGCTCTCTTAAACTCTTACTGAATACTCATAAAGTGTTATTATATACCTCTATATCTATAATATTTAATTAACTCTAGTACATTTCTTTATGGTTTCTCTTAGAATTTAGAAAAATAACCTGACTGTATAGATGCATTTTTGAATATTATATAGTCTTTTCAACAGGATGAGGACCTACAAGAAGAACATTTTGGTTTTTGTATGCCAGCAGTGATAACGAAACCTGGGGGAAAAATGTCTTTGGACCTACTCCAACGGGTTGAGCCAGGGGTGTGTAACTGGGACAAGTGAATATTCTTTCGAATGTCCTTGTAAACTATCCTACTTAATCAACCTTAATGAATTGTTGAAATCAGGGGCCAGGTGTGCCTCATCCCCACTGGGACACCTGGAAGTTCCAATAAAGGTCTTGTTTTTACTTCACTGTTCTAACACTGTTGCAAGGGCTTTTTTCTCCTTTAATTATAGACAACAGGGGGTTGAGAGAAGCAGAACAGGTATTTTAATCCCAAATGACAGAACATTCTGAGTTGAAAGGGAAACACAGGATCACCAATGAATGTTTGGACAGAGACTCCAGAACTGTGACTTTGGCTGGTCAGTGTCTCTGCTGGGAGCCTCCCAAAGGGCCTTCAGCCACTCCTCAGCCCTGGGCAGCAGCAGCATCACCTCTGCAGGGCCCAGCAGGGCTCTCCTGAGCTGCCCTTGCCCAGCTGCACACAGAGCCTGCCCCAGCCAGGGCCCTGCACACAGGCAGGTTTCTGTAGGGCTGGGTCGAGGGCACACAGGGTGGGATGGGCTCTGTGAGCGCTGGCAGGGACAAGGCACCTCTCAGGAGGGGATATCCAGGCCCAGGGACATGCTCAGGGAAGGAGAGGGGGCTGAACAGAGCAGTGCTGGGGGAACAAGCCCATCCAGCCCCTCAGCTTCCCTCAGCCACAGGGAATACTTTGCCTCTCACATCTCTCAGTGACAAACTCTGAGTGCAGTAGGAATGCTGGGGATTTCTGACTTCAGAGAGCCATAAATGCTGTGTGGGTAGGAAAAACATTCCCTACATATTTTCCCTGCTGTCCATGTCCTCCAGACTTGGTAGTGCAGATGGTACCAAGCCCTTCTGCACTACGAGCAATTCCCCTGACAAATCCTAATATCCAGCCTTGTCCCTCTGCCACATGGCCACAAACACAGGGCAGTGGGGCAGGGATGGCTCCTCAAGAGCTTCCACACACAGCCCTGGCTGCTCTGGCACACTCAGCCAGCACAGCTGGAGCTCAGGCAGGGACCTGGGTGAAGGTTTTCCAAGAGCAGGAACAAGGGTGTGTGAGTCCCAGCACAACAGGCTACAGGGAATGGCCCAGGTTTGGCTCCAAGCAGCCTCTCCTGACTTGTCCCTTTCCTTTCTCCATGAACAGGTGCCCATGTGCAGCCACAGCAAATGTCCAACAGCAGCTCCATCAGCCACTTCCTCCTGCTGGCACTGGCAGACACGCGGCAGCTGCAGCTCCTGCACTTCTGCCTCTTCCTGGGCATCTCCCTGGCTGCCCTCCTGGGCAACGGCCTCATCATCAGCGCCGTAGCCTGCGGCCACCACCTGCACACGCCCATGTTCTTCTTCCTGCTCAACCTGGCCCTCAGCGACCTGGGCTCCATCTGCACCACTGTCCCCAAAGCCATGCACAATTCCCTCTGGGACACCAGGAACATCTCCTACACAGGATGTGCTGCCCAGCTCTTTTTCTTTGTCTTTTTCATCTCAGCAGAGCTTTTCCTCCTGACCATCATGTGCTACGACCGCTATGTGTCCATCTGCAAACCCCTGCACTACGGGACCCTCCTGGGCAGCAGAGCTTGTGCCCACATGGCAGCAGCCGCCTGGGCCAGTGCCTTTCTCTATTCACTGCTGCACACAGCTAATATATTTTCCCTGCCCCTGTGCCATGGCAATGCCCTGGGCCAGTTCTTCTGTGAAATCCCACAGATTCTCAAGCTCTCCTGCTCCAGTTCCCATGTCAGGGAACTTGGGCTTCTTGCTCCTAGTGCCTGTTTGGTATTTGGTTGTTTTGTGTTCATTGTTTTCTCCTATGTGCAGATCTTCAGGGCTGTGCTGAGGATCCCCTCGGAGCAGGGAAGACACAAAGCCTTTTCCACCTGCCTCCCTCACCTGGCCGTGGTCTCTCTGTTTGTCAGCACTGCAGTGTTTGCCTACCTGAAGCCCCCTTCCATCTCGTCCCCATCCCTGGATCTTGCCCTGTCAGTTCTTTATTCAGTGGTGCCTCCAGCCCTGAACCCCCTCATCTACAGCCTGAGGAACCAGGAGCTCAAGGCTGCAGTGTGGACACTGATGACTGGATGCTTTCAGGAACATGAAACAGCTGGCCAATTTTGGCAAATCATTTGTAATAAAAGTAATCTTTGATACTTCTTGTTGTTTTCCTTTGGAGGTTATTTTCCTTTTTTTTATATTTTAATATTTTCGACAAAAAATGTCATGGTTTGTGGATTTCTCATTTTCATTCTCTTCTCCTTCCCTGTGCCCAGACTCTTTAAATAAGGAGCTGTGCTCTCAGTGGATTTAAAGGAACTAAAGGATCTCCCAGCAGAGTTTTCTGCAGAGATGCCCTTTTGTTGCCTTCTCTGGAGCTGCAGCAGCAACGTCTGTGTGCAGAGCTGGGGCAGATCAATGCTGGCATAGCAGCTGTGGTCCTGCTGACCACACCATTCCTGATCCAGGCCAGGAGCCATTGCCCTTCTTGGCCACCTGGGAACACTGCTGGCTCATGTCCAGCCTGCTGTCCATCAGTCCCTGCAGGTCCCTTTCTGCCTGGCTGCTGTCCAGCCATTCTGTCCCCAGCCTGTAGCACTGCAGGGGTTGTTGTGGCCAAAGTGCAGGACCCTGCACTTGGACTTGTTAAACCTCACCTTGTTGGGTTTGGTTCCTGGATCCAGCCTGTCCAGGGCCCTGTGCAGAGCCCTCCTACCCTCCAGCAGATCAACTCTCACAGACAACTTGGTATCACCATGGTTCCATGAGGCTCCAGAGTGTCCCAATGGTCTCCACAATTCCGTGAGGCCTCCCAGTGACACAATGTCCCTTTAGTTCCATGGGACCCCTTGGTGTCACAAAGTCCCTTGGATCCTTGGGCCCTGAAGTGTCACAATAATCACTGTGGTCCCCCAAGGTCCTGCAGTGTCACAGTGGATCCTTGGTTTCATGAGGTCTGGCAGGGCAGCAATGCTCTCCTTGGTCCCACAGTGTCACAATGGCCTCTTGGTCCCAAGGGCCACCACGGTGTCAAACATGTTTCCTTCATTCCGTGAGTTCTTGAGGAGCAGCACTGGCCCCTCAGTTCCATGGGGCTCGGCAATGTCACAATGGCCCCATCATGACACGAGGTCCTGCTCTGTCACAAAGCTCTGCAGGGTTCCACAGGCACTGCAGGGTCACAGTGGCCTCTTGGTTCCACGAGGCCTCAGAGTGCCACAATGAATTCCTTGGTGCTGTTGTGTCTCAACGGAGCCCTGGTGACACAAGATCCTGCAGTGTCACCAGGGACCCTGGGTTTCATGGGGCACCACAGTGTCACAATTTTTCCCTCAGTTCCCAGAGTCCTTGCAATGAAGCAATGGCCCCTTGGTTCCATTATCCTCAGGCTCTTCCAAGGTTCTCCTTGGTTTCACAGTGGCACCATGGACTCTTGGTTCCACAGGCCCTGCAGGGTCACAGTGATCTCTTGGTTCCACCAGGACCCAGACTGTCAAAATGCACTCCTTTCTCCCATTCAGCCCCACCGTGTCACAATGTCCCCATGGCTCTGTGGTGCCATGTCGTACACAGTGTCACCATGGGCCTCTTAGTGACACCAGGCCCCACAGTGTCACAATGGCCCCTTGCTTCCCCAGGGCCCTGCAGTGTCACAGTCATCAGAGAATCAACCAGGCTGGAAAAGGCCTTGGAGAGCATCAAGTCCAACCTGGGACCCAACACCATCTTGTCACCCAGACCATGGCCCTGAGTGCCACATCCAGTCTTTCCTGAAACACTTCCAGGGACAGTGACTCACCCACCTCCCTGGGCAGCCCATTCCAATGCCCAGTCACCCTTTGTGTGAAGAATATATCCTGATGTCCAGCCTAAACATCCCCTGCTGTAGCTGAAGGCTGTGTCCTCTTGTTGTGTCCCTGTTCCCTGGGAAAAGACCCTGAGTCCCACCTGGCTGCAGCCTCCTGTCAGGGAGTTGTAGAGAGTGATGAGGTCTCACCTGAGCCTCCTCTTCTCTAGGATCAACAACCCCAGCTCCCTCAGTCGCTCTGACAGGACTTGTGCTCCAGACCCCTCCCCAGCCTTGTTGTCCTTCTGTGGACACGGTCCAGCCCCTCCATGTCCTTTCTTGTGGATTTCTCTCTCTTGTGGTTCCTGAAGGTCAGGGTGACCCCAAGAGAGATCCAAGAGTCTTTGCTTCCCTAGCCCGAACACAGTTAAATGAGGAGTCATGGAATGATTTCAGTTGCCTTTTCAGGGTTGTTTATTTCTTCTTATCTGTCTATTCTTTCTCTGAACTGCTGTAGTCTGCCTAGTACAGAAGCCATATCAGTCCGGCCTGGGCGGCTCCCACATTATATACTCAAAACAACATCTGTATGTTTACAATTTCTTCACCAATTCCCATCACCTATGTTAGAAAGTGAATCTCTACCTTAAACCAATAGAAAAGTGTCACTTTCACACCAAGACATGGAGGACAAGAAGAAAAAGAAGAAGGTTGGGAGACAACAAAATCCCTCCATCTTGTCTCCTGAACCCCATTCTAAAGATCCCAAAATTCTATTTTTCCATCCTGTGTTAGTTCAAATATCACACTACTAAAACCCTTGTGACTTGTAATTCATCATCCAGAGTTGACAGCTTTCCACAGGCTTTAATTGAAGCCACAGATGTTTTTTGATTTCTTGCCAGGGTCTCCAAGATCCCTGCCAGGGTCTCAAGACAGCCAGGGCAACAGGCTTAAATTGAAGACACAGATGTTTTTTGACTTCTTGCCAGGGTCTCCAAGATCCCTGCCAGGGTCTCAAGACAGCCAAGGCAATCAGAGGGATGTCCTGGACTCTGACACTTCCTAAATTGGGGACCCCAGAACTGGACAAAGCACTCGAGGTGCTATCCAAGCAGTGCTGAGCACAGGGGAAGAATCACTGCCCTGCTCCTGCTGGCCACACCATTCCTGATCCATAGCAGTGCCAGGGGATGGATGAGGGAAATGGTGGGGAGGGATTGGAGACAAAGTGTTATTGATTGTCAGCCATGAAGGATCTTGATTTTCATCTCTATTCAGGCTGCATTAGAAGGTGCTGGGGGGCAATATCAATTGGACAGAGCCCATATCAATCTATAAACAGGAAAAGAAAACAGGGCAAAATATTCTCTCTCCATAATTTTCAATATACTACATTTTCACTTTGAAATAACTTCTGAAATCTGTCGAAGTAACCACCGAAGGATTGAAAACTTCAGTTATTCCCAGTGGCTTTTCTTGCTTGGGCATTTAGACAAAATGTTTATGAGTATTTCTCACTTAATTCCTGAACTGAAGAGCTCAAGAAAGAAGAAGCCACTGGAGCGGTAAAATTCATCAGCAGCCTCCAAGTGGCTGAGGATGCATCCCCATCAGAGCAGCAACGAGCAGAAATGGGCACAGCTCTGTGGCTGCCCCAGCTCTGGGATGGGCCCTGGGCCTGGAGCAGGAGCAGCTCTGGAGGGCCCCAGGGCTGGGGCTCTTGTGCTGGCCTGGGCAGATGGGATGGCAGGAGGGGCTGCAGAGCTCTCAGCACCTCAGGCAGAGGGGAGCAGGGCAGCCAGGGAGCTCCTTTGGCCTTGGCCAAGCCCCTTCCCCCATGGTGGGGCTGAGTCCTGGCTGAGCTGCAGCTGCTGCTGTGCCCTTGGCAGGGGCTGAGGCCGTGGGGCAGTGCCCAGAGCAGCCTGGGCTGAGCAGAGCTGTGGGGCCAGAGCCGGCTGGGCTGTGCTGGGGAGAGGCCCTTGGTGCTGCCCAGAGCTCAGGGCAGCTGGCAGAGCTGGCAGGGAGCTGGGCTGGGCTGGGAGAGCCTGGCACAGGAACCATCAGTGTCCATCTCAGCCTGGCTGAGCGGGCAGGGGCAGGACTCAGCCCAAGCCTTGTGGGGCAGGGCCAGCACCTGGGCAGGCATTGAAAACAGGCAAGAGCCCCAGAGAGGAGGCTGCTCTGTGCCCTTGGGGCACGGACAGAGCAGGGAGGGGCCCAGGACATTTGTCAGCGCCAGCCTCTGTCTGTGCCAGCCCTGGGCAGCCCTGGCTGCTGAGCCCAGCTCTGCCCTGGGCTGAGTTTGGCTGTGGCCCAGCTCCATCTCCTGCGGGGCTCAGGACCTGTTCCCGGCCATGGCCAGCCCTGGCCGCCTCTCTGCTGGCCCAGAGGCTGGCAGAGCCCGGGCAGGGCTGTCTGTGCAGCCCCACAGGTGCCACGGGCTCTGCAGGAGCTGGCAGAGGCTGCCCAGCAGGGAGGCCATGGGGCACAGAGCCCCAAGGCTGCCCAGGGCCCCACGGCACAGGGGCCGTTCCCAGCCGCAATGCTCCTGTCCTGGGCTGGGCTGCACAGGGGCTGTGGCACCATGGCTGGGCCAGCACAGGGCCACCGAGGGGCCACACAGCCGCTGCCGGGGCTGGCAGCAAGGCCGGGCACAGACAAGGAATTGCTGAGCATGGCCTGCACTGGCCAGGGCTGCCTGTGCCCAAGGCAGAGCTCAGCTGCCCTTGGGGGCTGCAGGAACACTCAGGAGCCCAAAGAGCCTCCATGGCTGTGCTGGAGACCAAGGCTGGAGCAGGGAAATGCAGGGATGCTGTGCCATGGGGAGGGCATGGAATTCCAGCACACACCTCAGCTCTCTGATGATCCCGGCACCGTGCTGGGCCCTGTTCCAGACTGGAGCAGAGCAGATGTTGATGGCACAGGAGCCCTGTGGGGCTGGCAGGGACCTGCAGCTTGCAAGGTGCTCTGCTCTCAATCAGCTCCTCTCTGAGAGATCCAATCCCAGCTCGGCACCTCAGGGCACAAGTGGCACTGCCTGTTCATGGGCACACAGCTGATGTCTGCCTGGAAAGGGGCACCAGTTTTAATACCTTCCTGTTTCCAAATATACAGGCATGTTTTTATTATCCAGGTTACTTGAGTACTTTTAAGAAATGGCAATGTTTTCCCTCTAGGAACAGTAATTTCCTGGAAGTGTACTCATGGCAGAAGGAGAAATATTGATCTTCGCATCTACTTGAGTAACCAAGATTCAGTTTATTCTTTCCTGTCCCTCTTCCTTCAGTTTCCACTTCTCCTTTTAAAAATGGCCTCGTCTAAGGACATCTCTTCACTAGAGCAGCTGCATGTATGTCCTTCCTGTTACTCCCAGATTTATTCCTCCAGATGCTTTCTGGTCATTCAAGTGCCTCTCCACTGACTGGTCTCATGCTTTGAACTTCAGGGACTTCTCAAATTTTTCTGAAGTTAAAATAAATATATAATTATTCAATGCCTTACTTATATTTATACGTATTACACAATTACATTTTCTTATGTCTTTGTCTAAAACTGTTCCTGTATGAAAATCCCTTGGGGATGGGGGACATGTCAGATGCTGCTGGGATATCGCAGCAAGATGAAGGAAGAGCTGTGATGGTTATTAAATTGTTCCAATGTTCAACTTGTGTTTGTTGGCAAGAAACCTTTCTGTGCCTCTGAGTTTCACCAGTCCCTGAGACCAAAGGACACAAACCTGATGAGTTGTGGTTCCCACTGCAGGGGCTGCACTTGGACCTTGGCTCTGCACAGGAGAGCTCTTCATCCACTTTCCCTCTTTTCCTCCTCTGGTCATGGAGGGAGCTCCTCACTTCAGCCTGTGACTCGTGTGTGCAAAGAGCAAATCTGGGCAGAATCGGGGCACGGAGGGTTTGGGGGGACTTTGGGATCTGTGCTGGGCACAGAAGTTTTCCATTTCTCCGAGACTGTCTGCTGTGCAAAGTGGATTTAATAGCCAGGAGAGGAATGACTTTAGGATTTGATGGAGATGTGCCTTCCCTTGTCTTTGGTGGCTGGCAATAAATGAACATCCCTCTGTGTCTGGGGCAGCTCCTTCTCCAAGGAAAGCAGGTGGGAGTTGGAGCCCAGGAGATGAAACCTGCAGGTGCAGCCTGGGCTGGAGGGAGCTCAGATTTGCACAAGGCTGCTCTGAGTGCCAGGGCTTGGATGGGGGAAATGGTGGGGTGGGGGTAGGGACAGTCTGATGGATTGTCAGCCATAAAGGGTCTTGATTTTCATATCTATTCAAACTGCATGAGGAGGTACTTGGATTCAGTGTCAATTGGAGATTGCACTTAGCAATGAATTAACAGGAAAAAAAATCTAAACAGGACCTGAAAAAATCTTTTCTCACTGTCTTTGTAAATACATTCACTGAAATGTGTTGAATTAACCACAATTATTTGGAAACTTAAATCAAATTATTCCCAGAGGCTTGGCTTGTTAATGTGTTCTGGGGCACTGAATTCCTGCACTGAAGAGCTGAATGCTGAAGAAGCCTCTGGAGCAGTAAAATTCAGCAGCAGCCTCCAAGTGTCTGAGGATGTCAGCAGCCCCCACTGAGGCCATCCCTGCCCAGAGACCCTGGGGGAATGGGCAGACAAGGAGAGCGTCCCTGGGGCTGGGGCCGCAGAACTCAGAGGCACCAGCAGCTCCAGCTGGGAAATGGAGTGTGGGATGGGGCTGTGAAAGCCCTGCCTGGGCTGTGCCAAGCAGGACACACAAGCCTTGACCCCCATCCACTAAAAAACTCTCTCAAGGAGACATTTAAAAGGAATTAAAATTAGTTGTGTCCTCTGAGTTGGAGGCACTGGAGAAATACCAATAAGAGATTCTCAGGAGCTCAAAACAAACACTAAAGCAGCCTTTACTGGCAACTTTAGGAAATCGGAGAAACTTTGGCAAAAGTTTTAAAATTATATTCAGTGAACAAAAAATAGTTTTCAATGCATTAACCTGGCCCATTCAACTTCACAAACTCTAAGCCTTTTCAATTTTAAGTTAATCAGCATCTGCAAGAGGACTGAAATAGAAAAAGATAGACAGAGAGAGAAGAAAAAGATACAGAGAAGCACACACACAGCTACCAACTCCTGGATTCCAGTGGTGTTCAGATGTAAATTCCAAGAGGAGGTAGGGTCAAGATGTGCGCTTGCCTTGTGGTCAGCCTTAAATACCCCTTGGCATTCCTGGGCCCTTCCCCCAGGTGGGACTTGGGGTCATTTGGTCACTCAGGAGCTGGGCTGGGGCTCCAGAGGTGGCTGTGGAGCATTGCCTGTGCTGTGCCAGGGACTGGCAGACACTGCTGGGCTGGGATAGAGGCTCTGGGGGGATTGGGATTCCAGGGCAGGGCAGGGCTGGGGTTCCAGGGCAGGGCAAGGCTGGATCTGCCCCTTCCTCCCCTGCACATGAAATGTTTCCAGCCAACAATCTCCCCCAGTCTGTCACAATAGGCCATGTTGGAGGTGGAACCCAAATTTGGCCATGAGCACTTGGAAAATGACAGTTCTTTTCCATAGGAAGGAAAGCAGGGAGCCCCAGTGTTTCAGCAGCAGATGAGAAGAGACCCCCCACATGCCAAGGTCAGCTGGACTACTCAGGTGGTCCCCAGGAGGCAAAGCTAGACCTGTTTCATGTTCCCTTGGTTTTATGGTGCCCCATAGTGTCACAGTGGCACCTTGGATCCACGGGGCCCTGCAGTGTCCTAACAGGGCCTTGATTCCATGGGCTCCAGCAGTGTCACAATAGCCCTTGGTTCGATGGGCTTCTGCAGTGTGGCAATGGCCCCTAGGTTCCAGCAGGCCCTGCAGTGTCCCAATGGTCCCAATGATTCCATGAGGCCCTGCAGTGTCCCAAAGGTCTCCGTGGTACCCCAGGCCCCACAGTGACATGTCACTCCTCTGCTCCATGATCACTGCAGTGTCACAATGGACCTCTGGACCCTGGGGCTTTGCTGTGTCACAAAGGTCTCCTGATCTCCCCTGGCTCCACAGTGTCACAATAGACCACTGATGACAGGAGGCCCCTCTGTGTCACTCTGGAGCTTTGGTTCCATGCAGCCCTGTCCTAGATTGCAAGGCAAGATGTATTCCATTGCCATCTGCTAGAGGTGTGGCAGTTATCTTTCCTTAATTGGGCAGTTTTCTTTATCTCTTCCACAAACCAATCCTCCCTCCAGGGAGACATCAGCTGTTAATGGGCTACTGAATGCCACTGCATGACTGAGAAAAGTGACAACATCCCATTGTGAGATGCTCTGCCCAGAGGGAGGAGCCAAGCATTCCTACCTGCATATATAGTCTTGAGACTCCGGCCTACCAGCACAGCTTTTTCTGTGATAGGTTTTCTGAGGAGAACAGCTGCCTCTTCCACTGCCTCTTCAAAGGAAGACTACACCCTTTTTCAACAGTATCACTGTTCCAACAGAACCACACCTTACACTCCAGGAGGGTTACAGCCATAATTCCCAGTTGGACTGTGGTCAACACCCTGACCCAGAGGGTGTCAGGTTGTATTCTGACTCTGTCAGTGTTGTTTTGGTTCACTGCATTGTTTATCTTTTTTTTTTTTTTCCCTAATAAAAAACTGTTATTCCTGCTCCCATATTTTTGCCTGAGAGCCCACTTAATTTCAAATTTATAACAATTCGGAGGGACGGGGTCTACATTTTTTTTTCCCATTACAGTGGAGGCTCCTGCCTTCCTTAGCAGACACCTGTCTTTCCAAACCAAAGAAAGCCCTGCAGTGTAACAATGAACCTTTGGCTTGATGGGGTTCCATCATGTCACAATGGCCCCTACGTTCCATGCTGCCCTGTGGTGCCACAATGATCTTCTTTGGTTCCCCAGTGTCACAATGGAGCACTGATGACACGAGGCCCCACAATTTCACAATGGACCTTTCGTTCCACAGCCCTGCCGTGCCACAAAGGCCTCTTGGTTTCACGAGGCCCACAGTGTCACAATGGTCCTGTTGGTTCTGTGGGCACCCAGGGGGTCACAATGGTCTCACTGGTGCCGTGAAGACTCCCAGTGTCACAATGCTTTGCTTATTCCGTGGGGCCTCATAGTGTCCCAATGGTCCTCATGATCCCATGAGTCCCCTCAGTGTCACAATGGCCTCCATAGTTCCCTGGTGCCCCACAGTGTCACACTGGTCCTTTGGTCTCACAGGGCCCCACAGTGTCACACTGGTCCTTTGGTCTCAAAGGCCCCACAGTGTCACAATGTCCACAGTGGCAGTGGATTGGAGGATGTAATTGCTACTTCTCTAACTTCACTGGTTAAACAAACAGTCCAGCAATTCTCCCTTCTTATAAAGAAGAATGTACAGCAATTATTATTTACATGAACAGTGCATGAGAAGTCTAGTAGAAATATGTAAAAGTTAGGAGGCAGATAAAATTTTAAGGTAACTTTAAAACATTTAAAAGAGCATGTTGATATTACACTGCCTTCCTGTGATGTCGCACATGCCTGTGATGTCTCACAGCCTCTTGAGATGTCACAAGGACATTCCTGTGATGTCACATGACATCTCTGTGATATCACACAGACATCTCTGTGTTGTCACACTGCCCCTGTGATGTCACATTCACCCTGCAATGTCACAGTCGGTTCTGTGATGCCGCAGCCTGCTGCATGATGTCACACAGCCCCTGAGGTGTCACACAGTGTCCTGTGATGTCACACTGTTTCTTTGATGTCACACAGCTCTCCGTGATGTCACACAGACATTTGTGTGACATCATATTGCCCCTGTGATGTCACACAGCTTCATGTGATGTCACACAGCCCCTGTCATATCATACTGTTGCACTAAAACACAAAATAACTCATGTACTCATATTAAGATTAAAAGAGTAAAAGGAAGTGTCATGGTTTGACACTGGCACAATGCCAGTGCCCCCATGAAAATGTGATCTCTACTTTGAATGCTGTGAAGTGGAATCTAGAATAGAGCAAAGCAGGCCTAAGCTTAATAACAGGAAAAAAACTTTATTAAACTACTACTACTAAAGAAAAGAGAAAACTAAAGGAGGGGGGAAAAAAACCACACAAAGATCAAATGAAAACCTTGCAAAACATTCCTCCCCCCACTACCCAACTCCAACAAACCACAGTGAGACACAATCTGGACCCCAATCAGGTTTCCACCCTCCAAGCAATCGATACTCAGTCCATCGAGGGAACAGAGTCTCTCCTGTGCCACAGACCCCCCAAGAAACACAGCTCCACATCCTGTGTTTCCATGTCACACATGGCACCGCCCGGAGAAAAAGTTTGCCATGGTGACCCTTCTCCTTGCCATGCACAGTGCTCTCACCACAATGCATGGATGGTCAGACTGCTTTTAGGATTTTTCCTTTTAAGGATGCCCTGTCAAGAGGGGAGAAAACAACAGTTCAGTTTTTCATTGTTTGGGACCACAGTCCCCCCCATTTTCCCCTGGGGCCGAGGGCTCAAGAACAGAGATCTTCTTCTCTTCTCTTTCCTTTCCAGGGCAAGGGGGCGCCACCACAAACCCCCTAACCTTTTCTCTGTTCACTCTAATTTTGTCTTTTTCCCAGCTGAAGCAGGTCTCTTGATTCGCTGGCATCCTCCCAAAACACAGTCCCTCTTGAAGGAGAAGATTGGTTCAGGTTGTGGCTAACACGGAAAAGTCCAGCCAAAAGCCACTCCTTGTCCCCCTCCCATCCAGAATTCCTCCTTCCAACATCCCATCCCAGGGTCCAAGGTGTCCCTCTTCCTCTCTTTCAAACCGAGGAGGGGAAAGGAAAATTCACAAAGCTTTCATTTTCTCAAGAAAGGGTTAAAAGTCTGAACTCCCAGGATGGCTCGATGCCCGGACATCCAGCAACTCCCACACGACTGGGCACTTTGCAGCAGCTCCCCCCCGCTCTTCCTTCCTTGCGGCTTTCTCTCTCCCTCTCGGGAGAGGAACTCTGGGGGGGGAAATGGAGACATCTCAGATTTCTTCCACCCTTCCATCTGCAGGGCCCAGCCCGGTTCCAGTCCTTTCACCACCCTTGGGGCTTTCGGCCTACCTTTCTCAGGCCATGGGCTTCCCCTCCCCCACCCAGCTCGTGGCTGGGCAGGGGAGGTCTGCACTGCACGCTGACCGGAACTGAAGAGAGCGAGTTCCCCTGGGAATTTTGCTTTTAACCCCTCTGTGTTCTCAGAGGCGTGTCTACTTTCAATTGGTCAATATCTAAATTGACCCCTTCCTTCCGGAAAAAATTATCTTTCCGTGTCAAACCACGACACTCCACCCTTCGCCTCTGAGAACACAGACTACAAAAAAATCATTATCAAAATTACATTCAACACATTCTACATAAAACAGAAACTTACACTAAATCTCCACCCCAATTCATCTCAAAACCCAACACATGCTTTGCTCTTATTCCTCCTGATCCCATTTCACAACATTCACCTTATCACCATCTTATCTTATCTTATCTTATTTGATCTTATCTTATCTTTTCCCGGTCAGGGAACCAAATGTCATGGTTTGACACTGGCACAATGCCAGTGCCCCCATGAAAATGTGATCTCTACTTTGAATGCTGTGAAGTGGAATCTAGAATAGAGCAAAGCAGGCCCAAGCTTAATAACAGGAAAAAAACTTTATTAAACTACTACTACTAAAGAAAAGAGAAAACTAAAGAAGGGGGGAAAAAAACCACACAAAGATCAAATGAAAACCTTGCAAAACATTCCTCCCCCCACTACCCAACTCCAACAAACCACAGTGAGACACAATCTGGACCCCAATCAGGTTTCCACCCTCCAAGCAATCGATACTCAGTCCATCGAGGGAACAGAGTCTCTCCTGTGCCACAGACCCCCCAAGAAACACAGCTCCACATCCTGTGTTTCCATGTCACACATGGCACCGCCCAGAGAAAAAGTTTGCCATGGTGACCCTTCTCCTTGCCATGCACAGTGCTCTCACCACAATGCATGGATGGTCAGACTGCTTTTAGGATCTTTCCTTTTAAGGATGCCCTGTCAAGAGGGGAGAAAACAACAGTTCAGTTTTTCATTGTTTGAGACCACAGTCCCCCCCATTTTCCCCTGGGGCCGAGGGCTCAAGAACAGAGATCTTCTTCTCTTCTCTTTCCTTTCCAGGGCAAGGGGGCGCCACCACAAACCCCCTAACCTTTTCTCTGTTCACTCTAATTTTGTCTTTTTCCCAGCTAAAGCAGGTCTCTTGATTCGCTGGCATCCTCCCAAAACACAGTCCCTCTTAAAGGAGAAGATTGGTTCAGGTTGTGGCTAACACGGAAAAGTCCAGCCAAAAGCCACTCCTTGTCCCCCTCGCATCCAGAATTCCTCCTTCCAACATCCCATCCCAGGGTCCAAAGTGTCCCTCTTCCTCTCTTTCAAACCGAGGAGGGGAAAGAAAAATTCACAAAGCTTTCATTTTCTCAAGAAAGGGTTAAAAATCTGAACTCCCAGGATGGCTCGATGCCCGAACATCCAGCAACTCCCACACGACTGGGCACTTTGCAGCAGCTCCCCCCCGCTCTTCCTTCCTTGCGGCTTTCTCTCTCCCTCTCGGGAGAGGAACTCTGGGGGGGGAAATGGAGACATCTCAGATTTCTTCCACCCTTCCATCTGCAGGGCCCAGCCCGGTTCCAGTCCTTTCACCACCCTTGAGGCTTTCGGCCTACCTTTCTCAAGCCATGAGCTTCCCCTCCCCCACCCAGCTCGTGGCTGGGCAGGGGAGGTCTGCACTGCACGCTGACCGGAACTGAAGAGAGCGAGTTCCCCTGGGAATTTTGCTTTTAACCCCTCTGTGTTCTCAGAGGCGTGTCTACTTTCAATTGGTCAATATCTAAATTGACCCCTTCCTTCCAGAAAAAATTATCTTTCCGTGTCAAACCACGACAGGAAGTAACAATTATTTTTTATTTTTGTAATATATGAAATTTAAAAGTGGCAATGGATTGGAGGATGTAATTGCTACTTCTCTAACTTCACAGGTTAAACTAACAGTCCAGCAATTCTCTCTTCTTTTAAAGAAAAATGTACAACAGTTATTATTTACATGAGCAGTGCATGAGAATTCCAGTAGACATATGTAAAAATTAGGAGGCATAGAAAACTTTTAAAAGAACTTTAAAGCATTTAAAAGAGGAGGGAGATATTACACAGCCTTCCTGTGATGTCAGACACCTCTGAGATGTCACACAGCCTCCTGTGATGTCACACAGCCTCCTGTGATGTCACACAGCCTCCTGTGATGTCACACAACCCTGTGATGTCACACAGACATCTCTGTGATGTCACACAGGGCCTGTGATGTCACAAGGACATTTCTGTGATGTCATACAGACTCCTATGATGTCACATGGACATCTGTGTGATGTCATACTGCCTCTGTGATGTCACACAGCTTTCTGTGATGTCACACAGCCTCTTGTGATGTCACATTGTTCCACTAGGACACAAAATAACTCACACACTCTTATTAAGATTAAAAAGTAAAAGGAAGTTACTTTTATTTTTTATTTTTGTAATATATGAAATTTTAAAAGCGGCAATGGGTTGGAGGATGAATTTGCTTATTTTCTAACTTCACTATTTAAACTAACAGTCCATCAGTTCTCTCTTCTTATAAAGAAGAATTTACGGCAATTAATATTTACATGAACAGTGCATGAGAAATCTAGTAGACATATGTAACATTAGGAGGCATAGAAAACCTTAAAAATAAATGTAAAGCCTTTAAAAAGCATGGTGATATTACACAGCCTTCCTGTGATGTCACACGGCCCTGGAGATGTCACACACTCCTGTGATGCCAGACAAACATATCTGTGATGTCACATCCCCATGATGTCACACGGGCATTTCTGTGATGTCACACAGCCTCATGTGATGTCACAAGGATATTTCTGTTATGTCACAAAACTTTTGTGATGTCACACAGCCATCTCTGTCATGTCATAGTGTCCCTGTGATGTCACACTGACATCTCTGTGATGTCACACAGCTCTCTGTGATGTCACACAGACATGTTGGTGATGTCACACAGACATCTCTGTGATTTCATAAAGACATTTTTTGTGATGTCACACTGTTCCTTTGATGTCACACAGCTCTCTGTGATGTCACAAAGACATCTCTGTCATGTCACACTGCCCCTATGATGTCACACAGCCTCCTGTGGTGTCACAGAGACATCTCTGTGATGTCACACAGCCTCTGTGATGTCATAGATCCAGCTCTATGATGTCACCCTGTGATGCCATACAGTGTGTAAAGATTATTCTCCTGCACGGTGGGGGTGGAGGGAGGCAGAGATCTCTGAAGCTTGCTCTTGGGGAGAGAGGTTTATTGGAGGATTCAGGAATGCCCAAGCCTCGTGCTCTCAGGCGTAGCACGTGGCTGGGCCTCAGAGGGTGGGGGAGGGGAGAGACAAAAGGAGAAGGGTTCAGGAGAGGGAAAGCCCCAGGAGGGCAAGAGGGGAGAAAGTCCAAGAGAGGGAGGAAGTCCAAGAGAGCGCATGGCCCCTCGGAGCCCCCTTATCAGGGGCTCCTAGGTGGGCTGGGACAAGGCATGGGCCAATGGGGTTACAGACTCTGATGTTTTAGGGGCAGGTACAGAGGTGTGGGATGAGCCACAATCTTTTGGGGGGTGGGATGGAACAGTCCATTTCACTCCAGGATTCATCCAGGGGCAGAAGTAACGTTCAGCTAGCTAAGAGAACAATCATATCTATCTATCCTCTGCAACAATACAGCAGTGCTGTGATGTCACAAAAGACTCCATGATGTCACAGTCACCCTGCAATGTCACAGTCTGTTCTGTGATGTCACAGCCTGCTCTATGATGTTACACAGCCACCTGGTGATGTCACAACACTCTCTCCCATGCCACAGAGCCACCCTCGATGATGGCAGAGTCTGATCTACGGCCTCACACCATATTCTGTGACATCACAGCCAGCTCTGTGATGTCACAATTGCCTCAGTGATGTCACAAAACCATCAAGAATTCAGTTACATTGAAACACTGAAGTTTCTTGTACTTTGAAAAGATCCCTGTCAGGGACAGGACTGAGACAGTGTCCCCAGGCTCCAGTCAGAGCAGAACACTGGAGGCACTGATGAGAGCTGGGAACAAGCAAGGGAAAGGTGTCTCTGGTGCTGAGCAAACCTGGATGTGTTTCAGGAATGCAAAGGGCCCAGGCCTGAGCCCCAGCCCCTGGCAAGGCAGATCCTGTCCCTCCCTCATTGCTCAGGGCTCTTCCCGGGATGGGCACTGGCATGTGGGGATGTGCAGTGCCAAGGGCAGGACCATGGGGCGGCCCCTGCCAGGCTGCTGAGCAGGGACAAGGAGGCACTGAGGCCCCAGGGCTGCAAGGGTCACTTGTCCCCTCGTGGCCTCAGGCCCAGGGCCAGCAGCCATGGCCAAAGGGCTGCACAGGTTGGCTCTGTCAGGGCCTTGCAGCTGCTGCACATCCCTGAGCCCTCTGCAGCCCAGGCTGTCCCACGGTGTCCCTGCCCTGAGCCTCTGTCCCTGCAGGCTGCTGTCATCCCCCTTCACGAGTCTTTTCTTTCTCTGGCTGTTCTCTGCCATGTCAAAGGATCCACCACCTCTGGAACCACCCTTCAGTCCTTCCCAGGGCTCTCCTCTGCTGTCCTCAGTCTCCACCCCACTGGGCACAGAGCTCCTGTGTCCCTCTAGAGTGGTCAAGTGCCTGAGGCCAAGAGCACCCGCGCAAGAGGGACAGTTCTTTTCTACAGGAAGGAAACCACAGAGCCCCAGTGCTGCGTCTCACCCTTGAATCCACGGGGACAGATTCCCTGTGGAGCCCGGCCAGCTGGGCAGTGGGGCGAGGCAGGCAGAGGGAAGGAACTTCTCCTGGGATCCCGGGGGGCTTGGAGAAGCTCCCACGTGAGTCCAAAGACGAGCTGGTCCCACAAGCAAAGGAAAGAGATGCTCTCCCTCAGGATTAGTTCCAAAGTTTAATGAGGGCCTGGAGAGATCCCAGGCCACATCTGACCTCGAAGGGCCTCCAGAGCAAGAGAGAGCGGGCCCCGCCCAGAGCAGCCAGGTATAGGGGTGCGGGGAAAACCGAACAGCCAGCGGGGGAACGACATGGGAGCGGCTCTCGGGGGGCAAGGCCTCAGAGTGACCACTGAGGAGGGGGTCGGGGAGGAGTCCCAGCCAGGGTCCAGCTACCTGGTGACCCTGGGGGAAGGATCTGGACAAAGGGGAAGGGTCACCAGGTGATGGACACATCACCTGGGAGGAGACAGGGGTGTGGGTTGGGGTTTGATGCACATACAGGTACTGATGGGAAAGCTGGGATGAACCAAACAGGTACAAAGAGGGGATATGTAGGAACAAAGCATTATGAGGGGATATACAGTGCAAACACAACTCTACAGGGGTCAGCCTGACAAAGGACAGGTTTAGAAGGAGAGTGGGAAGAAATTCTTTTTTGTGAGGTTGGAAAGACCCTGGAACAGACTGGCCAGAGAAGCTGTGGCAGCCCCATCCCTGGAGGTGTTACAGGCCAATTGGACAGGGCTTGGAGCAACCTGGCATAGTGGAAGGCAGGGGACATGGAATGAGATGGTCATTAGTTCCTTCCTAACCCAAACCATTCTAGGATTCTATGACTGGGCTGCTGAACTTGGCCAAAAGAAGAGCCACATTGCCCAGGTTAAGTGAGCAGGGGGATTAGAGCCACCTGTGTTTGCCCTTTAAATCCCTTCCAGCATCAATTAAGATTGTTGTGATAAAGAACAGGACAGTGCTCAAACAGTTGCTGAAAGCTGTTCTGGCCTCTGTCTCTGGGTATGGGCACAAAGGAGCCTTTGTTCTTCTTCAGTTGGGCTGAAATCTAAATCTCAGCCAGTGCAGCTCAGAGGGTGACACGTGCTGGCCACTGGCCACTGGGGCCACTGTGCGGACTTGTTTTCAGAAAAATGGGAGATGCAGAGGAGAGGTTCCTGGATACAGTAACTCTACCTACACCTGGAACTGAAGCATCTGCCCAGGGATTTCATATTCACCATCTGGGAAGGAAATCAAATCAGGGCTTGCTGATTTTCGTGAAGTCAAACACCTGGGATTCACTTCAGACTTGCATTTTCCTGGAATAATTCAACACAAGCACTGCATATTTATACACAGGCACTGGACTTTTCTGTTGTTTGATGAGACTACAATTTGTCTTCCTCTTGTGGTTCCTGCAATCCTTCCTCTCCTGAGGTTTGCAGTTGAATTACCAACCTCTACCCCAGGAATATTTATCTGACATGTTTTGGATATTGTTGTTCTTCAAAGGAAAGCAAGCAATGTGAGTTTAAGCCAGGCCTCTTCCCCGGCAGATTTTATTGGAACCAAGTCCTGCCTCAAACCAGAATCCAATCTCATCTCCATTGTTGTGTACGTCTATTAATTTTCTCATCTTTGCTTTTCCATTTCTTATTACTATGCAGCTCAGTCTTGAGCAACATCATTCAGAAGTACACAGAAGTAACATACTGCTGCTTTCCTATTCATATCTGCTTGTTACCTAATCCCACCCAGCTCTCTATGTAACATCTGCTTTTACCTGGGCAGACAGGTGTGATTTTTAGCTGCAAATACTGCAAATCAGGGATGCAGAATTTCTCCTTACTCTGTGAATCTGATCAGGGCCCTTCCACGTGTCACCGAACATGTGAATTCTCCCTTTCTCCCAACAACCCCCAGTGCTGGTTTTGGCTAAGATAAATCAGACAGTGCTGTTTGGAGTCACTCCCCACCTATTTTTCCATCTCATCCAGTGGCTGGGGTAGGATGGCTGGTTGGGCTGTGCAGACATTGCACTGCACCTTCCCCTGCTGGTGCCCAGTCTGCATCAGGGCAGGTTGGATGCCACTTGGGATCCATTCTTTGTCATTCCATGTGATCCTCCATGCAGTGGGGATAAAAAGCCCAGCACTGGGGAACCCCAGGTGCTGCAGCAGGGATATTTTAGGGTGGGAAAAACTCAAACCGAAACCGACAAAACCCAGAAACAAACAAACCCACGCAAAGCAATCAAACAAATAGATTTAAAAAATCCAAATAAAACCAAAGGGAATGAGGAGTTAGTACTAGTTTTGAGTTCATCACAGCAGGCAAGTGGCTGCTTTCCATGGGATCACCATAAAAAGCCACAGATAACAGCTGCTCCAAAATACACCCAACGGGAGAACCATCAAAGTGATACATAGCAACTCTGGGGGCAGCTCCCCATGAAGGTGAGGGATGAGCACACAGTGGTACAGCTCAAGCCTTCCCCAGCCTCCAGGCTGCTCTTTGCTCCTGATGTAAGTGCCTTGCAGGACTGTGGCCCCTCTCAGTGCATTCTAAATCATTCCCACAGCTCTCACTTGAGCCACTGGCATGTCCAGAGCGAGATCCAGGCACAATCCTACTGCCTGCTGAGCCTCTCTGGGAGATCCTGAGCTTCTTCCTGCCTAGACCCACAAAAGAGCTCAGGCTCTCCCTGAACTGGGTTTTCAGGGAAGATTTCCATGTTCCTGCGAGATATGTTCATCGTTCATCAGGCTATGCCCAGCCTGGATCAGGGTAGGTTGGATGCCACATGGGATCCATCCTTTGCCCTGCCATGTGATCCTCCATGCAGTGGGGATAAAAAGCCCAGCACTGGGGAACCCCAGGTGCTGCAGCAGTGATATTTTTGGGAGAAACACGGAGCTGTGCATGGCCAGCTTGAAGTCTGCACTGCTGTGAGCACCAGGCCTGCCATGCTGAGCCCAGGGCCACAAGCAGTGCTCACCCTGGCTGGGACATTGAGTCCCAACATGGGATCCCATGGGACAGGGCTCGCTGGGATTTGCCCCTGCAGCTCCCCAGTGTGTCCAGAGAGACTGCAAGGAGACAGTGACTTCTGTCAGTGGGACCCTCTGAGTGGGACAACCACTCCTGCGGTGGCTGTGCCAGCTCCTTCACGAACCTCCAGCCCTGGAAACATGGAGCAAGTGGAAACCGCAACTTGGCCAATACTTGCCTGTGCCTGAAGCAAATGGAAAGAGAACTGGGTTGGGCAAAATCACGGTTGTTTATTTACAGAAGAACAGCAATGAAAACACAGAGCACATTTAGATTTGTAAGAATATTTGTAATAACAACAGTTTATAGAAGGTATATACCTAAGAACATATCTAACAACAATATTTGAAATGTATTTACAGAAGAAAAAACAAAGCCCTAAAACCTATATCCTAAATGCAACAACAAACTGTAAAAACTATGTACAAAAGTGTGCCATCTCTGTCTGGGATCTCCATCACTCCAGGAAGAAAAGCAGGTGCCATGGTCACTGCAGTCAGGCACAGAGGGCTCTTCCGTGTGTCCCCAGGCTGGCACAGCGGGACTCTGCTGCCAGAGCTGAGGCTGGCTGGGTCTGGGGGCTGGGCCCCAGGCACTGCCATGGGGCTTGTGTGGCCCAGAGCAAGCACAGGACAGGCTGGGCATGGCCACCAGAATCCAATGCACTGGGTACCATGGGCCTGAGCAGGGACCACCCAGCCCAATCCCGCCCCAGCCTGGCTGCAGGGAACCCACTGTGCCTGTGGGGACCACATGCCTGTCCTGCTGCTGGCATTGGTCTTCATCGCAGGACCATGGCCTCCTCTTCATCTTCCTCATCAATGTCCATGTCCTCGGTGTACTCTTCCATGTCCACATCCATTTCCTCTTCCACATCCACATCCACCTCCATCTCTTCCTCTCCAGTCTGTTCTCCATCCACCTCCATCTTCTCCTCCTTATCAATTGGTGTGTCCACCTCCATCTCTTCCTCTCCTGTCTTTTCTCCCTCCATTTCCATCTCCTCCTCTCTATCAGTTTGCGTGTCCACCTCCATCTTGTCCTCTCTGCCTGCCACAGCCTGCAAAGGTAGAAAACCTCAGAGTGGGGTCCCTGTCCCACTCCATCCCCCCAGAACTCCAGCCCGCCCGGGCAGCTGGGGGGATCTGTGGGAACCCCAGCCTTGTTTTGGGGCCGCATGTGGTGGTGAAATTCCTCCTCCAACCCGTGCTTCCAAAGAAAAACTCCGCAGGCTTAGCTGTTCGGTCTCAAGGCAGTTTATTGCTAGTTATCTAACAGATTATGTTCTTGGACTGCAGCTATTTGATCAGTGGCCTGGGTAGAGGCACACACACACCCTGACATCCTCTCTATCTGCTGTCTTCTTCGTCTCTCCCTCCGCCCAGGGTTGCTGCTATCTTTTATAAGATATATTACGTATAACATGTTTACAATTATTCCCCAATACCTACTACCTACGTTGCCAAGTGTTTTTCTACTCTAAACCAATCTGTGAGTGCCAACATCACCAAGAACATGGAGGAGAAGAAGAAGAAGGAAGAAGGGTGGGTTCAGCCCACTTTCCTCCATCTTAGAACTTCTGACCCCCATGTACAAAGTGAAAACCCCCCTGTACAATACTAAAAAAATTTCCCCTCTACTTTGTAACTACTTTTACTATACTATCTAACCTTTTGTGATTGCTTGTTCCACCTCCAAAGTTGGTAATTCATTCCATGGCTGAAACTCAAAATCACAGTTGTTTTTCAGCTGTCTGCCAGGGTCTAGAATGCTTCTGACCAAGGCCTGGAACCTCTAAAAATGTCTGAGAGACATTTTGAGTTCCCACATCTCCCCTCCCTGTTTGAACCAGAAACACCTGCTTTGCCATGTTGTTCAAGGCTCTTTGAATGCACATGAAAATGCATGGCAGAACAAGTAGAACTACAAACGCTATAAGAATATATAACACTATTTTAAAAAGTTTTTCCACAATGGTGAAAGATTAAAAAAGCCAATGAAATCATTTCACCAGAATCTTGTAAGTTTCTTTTTTCTCAATTTGCTGATACTACTTTGCATTTGTTTCATATTTTCATGAATAGATTTTGAATGATCAAGCAAGTTCATGCAGCATGTCCCCTCAAATTTTTCACATCTGTGCCCGTGTGACAGCAGCAAATAACCAACTGCCGCCTTGTTCTGAAGCACCGCTTGTCTTGCACTGCTGATATCTGTTAACATGTCACTCAGTGCAGATGAAATGGCACGATTATGTTTACTCAATCCAGCATGCTATGTGGTCCAATTGTGTCAAGGTCACCCCCAACGCTGTTTTTGGGGTGAGAAAATTGCTACTGCAATTCTCCGAGCCTTGTCCCAAATACAGACATCATTATCACAATTTGGCTATATTGTTCAAAGGACCTTTTCTCTTTCCTGTGTGTCTGCTCCTTTAAAGTTTTCAAATCAGGTGTTATCAATGAGAGCTCCTCAATGCTGCATGGACTGCTTTTGACTTTTGCAGGGATAGCAGGCCAAATTCTGTCCCCGCAAATGAAAAAACATTCCCTTCAGTAAAGTGGCTGGGTGTTGAAGGGATAGTTTGCTCATCGCTTTGGTGTGATTGCACCAGGATGAAGCATTTCAATAAAAGAACTGATTTGGAATGATATCTACTATCTGATTATCTATCTTTGCCACTCTCAATGGATTGAATTCAGTACCAAATCCCATTTTTGTCGATCCAAAAATTTCCAACTTTGGAGGTGCAAAGTGAGCCACAGGAAGGAACTGTGTCCAGACACGCCATCCCTCCATAGGATCCGAAAAGGACTTCAGAACCTTTTTGGAAGGGTGTCCCCTGGAATTGGACATTCCTTCACTGGCACACCTACCAAGCATGTCAAAAATTGTTTCCCCAGTTCTGAATGGGTCAGGCAAATGCTGTCCAGACCCGCTGCCTTTGCCAAAGTCTCCCACACCTTTTCCCTTGGTTGTCTCATGGGAAAACCTGTCCCATTGCCCAAGGCAACAAGCAAAGGAATGAAGCACATGAACACTATCTGTCTGAACCCCATGTCCATGTCCCCAACCTCTGTGAGAAACCCCGCAATGCAGCAACATCCAAACAACACTTGATTCCCCAGAAAAACCCCAAGTCTCTGAGTTGCCAATCGTTGTCTGATGAGACGTCTGCAGCGTTGCTGTCCATCTTTGTCTGCGTGCTTGCTTCTCTGCTTCTCTGGTCCATGTTCACTGGCATCTGTACCCGATGAGGTTTCACGTGCCTTGCCGACACCCACTTCGGTGCTCGTTCTATAGAAATACAAACAAAACCCTTGCCCCAAGTTATTAATGTAAATGAACTTTCAGTTTGTCCTGACTCTGGGTTTTTGACCAAAACTGAAGAATTTTCCCTTAGCACTGCTCGTGCACTGTTTGTAAAATGTCTGACAATTCACATACAAAATTTTGTTCAACTGCATGTGAGATGTTGCTCCTGTCTCCTCCTTTTCTGTTTATCCAAATGGATTTCAAGGTATGATATATTCTGTGGTTTCTCCTGTATGTCATGATCCAAAAATTGCTCTTGAAAATGTGTGAACTGAAACATAAATTTGAAAACATATCAACTGAAACACAAATGTTTTCAAGCTTCTCAAAAAATGCATATTTTGTGACATCAGTTTGCCACAGCTGAAGACTTTTTTCAAACCTCTCAAATTGGTCACTCCTGTAAATACAGGACGCTGTACAAACTGACACTCTGACAAGCATTGATGATTTACTTTGCCTGACCTTTAGAAAGCGAAAGGATTCCATCAATGTTTGTATACTTTTGTGAAAAAATGCATGGCTCAATTTTTCTTGCTCAAAAATGTCTGGCAGTGTTTGTGAGATGGACACTGTGAATCTGTCTACATGAACATTTACCTTTACTAAAAACCTCAGAAATGAAGAATGCATTCTGATGTGCATAACAAAATATTTATGTTCTCTGTCTTTTAGGATTATTTTCATACATAATAGATACGAATATAAAACTTCATTGTCCATATGTTTTAAAAGTGATTCCTCTAATTGTTTGGCCACATTTGCAATATACACTGAATCTGTGATCAGATTGATGGCTTCTGAAATAACTGAAAAACCCTGACTATTACTACTAATTTTACAATTTGTGGTGAGTCTTTTACCATTTTTTACATCTGATTCCCATTTCTCTATTTTTGGAATTTTCCATGTGATTTGTGAGTTTTCCTTGAACTATCAGTAAACACTGTCATCTTTTCTATTAATTCTTAACTTATATTTGATTTTTCTCTAAAACTTCTTTTTGCATTTAACATATTGTGAGCTAAAAAAATGAACTGTGCAAACTTCTGGGTATTCTAACAACGTGATTGAAAAATCTTGTGACTTTGGATTGTCCACTCAAAATATTTTTTCTTTCTTTAAATGTAAATGAATGATTAGGAAATCTCTGCCTGACATTGTCAGCAATCCAGTGTTTGCCTTAACAATGATCTGAGCCATTATCTCTAAATCTATAAGAACACCTTTTGAGGGCCTGTAAGATAAAAACAAAGATCTATTTTAAACTTCATGAAAACATTACCACGATCCTTGCTCAAAGTTGTTAACTTGACTGATTTTTTCAATTTGAGCCGTCCAGTGTCTGGCACTCTCCTCATATTTTCCTCGACAATCAGTGAAATCAAATCTACAAAAGAACAATCTCAAAAGATTAAAATATACAAAATTTTCATTGCTTATTCCAGCCTTATTTCAGGCTTTTCTTCACTTCTCTTCTTTTCTCTCTTTACACCTTTTTTCTTTTTTCTCTCTTTCTCTTCTTCTCTTTTGAAACAAGAAGGTTAAAATATAAAACATAATATAGAACAAGACAAAATATCATAATAATAAAATGCAGAAAACTTATCAAAATCAATAACAATTCAAAAGAGTTCAACAGAAAGATTCTAAATAACATATATAAAATTGAACAAAGCATAATTATCAGAAACATTGTGCCAGTGGTTCAGAGTCTGCAAACAGCTGAAACATTTGTTTCCAGTGAAAATTGGCATTCCCTTCCCGGGCAGGGCTGACAAGTCTCACTCCAAAGCTGTGTCAGCTGTCAAATTTGTAGGATCGAATTGATGGATCAAAATGATCTATACAACATTCATTTTTGTGCAAAAACCTCTGAATTTTGCTGGCAAACTCATCCGTCCAAGTTAAAATCAGGGCCTGGCCAAAACCCAAACTTTAAATTGGAGTGATGCTCTTTATCATACTATCTTAAACAAAGCTTATACTAACATTACATATATGATACCTAAAACATAACAACTTATTATAACATTTTCATATGAAATAAACACTCAAAGTTCAAACTGATAAATTGATCAAATGACACGAGGATTCATTCTTCTTGAAACTCCTTTGAAGGAAACAGATGTTTTTTCAATTGAAAGAAACCATAAAATAAACATTGATAAAACATTGTCAGAATGCTTCAGGCATTTGTCTCAGAGATTTTCTGAAAAACATTCAAGAGTGTTAAAAAATAGAAATGCAATGATTCCACTCACAAGAAATATAAAAACAAACCAGAGAGTTCACCTAGAAAAATGCACAACATAGTTAAAGTCCAAAATGAAACTTCAGAATGACATGTAACCTGGATGAGATTACAAAAACAACAATAAAACATACGAAAATTCGCTATGAAAGAACAAAGCACAGAGCTTCACCTGATAACATGATAAAATTTCTTAACAATAACATTTATAAAACACTTAAATAGTTAAACGTAAAAGAAAGAATTTGGAAACAAACACTCTTTGTATCATTACACAAAGAAATAACAAAATAAACAAGTGATCATTAAACAATGAAATCGATCTCAGAAAAACTCAGAATAAATTTCTCCAAGACTCTTATACACTGATAAATTTACAATAAAACAGAAAAGACTAAAATAAAACCAAGAATCCAATAGACTGTGTTCCCTTTAACTTAATATTCATTATCATCTCATAAACTCTTTCAATCAAAACCTTATTATTCTTAAAGAAAAACAACTAAACTTTGTTAATTGAACAAACTTAACCTTTGAAAAACTTAAAATAATTTTTTGAATTAAACACTACTTAACATATAAAATATTGGTAAAAAAAATCCCTAAATTATATTAACTTTATGAAACCTATATATATATCAAATTAACAATATATAAATTCATTATCAATTAAACACTTATAAACTTAACTTTTTCAGGGCCCAAACTAAGATAAACTTAAAGTGATATACTCTAATTAAACAATACTTAAACTTAAATTAAACTATATATAAAATTCAATTCTATTATTAATAAAATGCTAAAATACAACTTAACTTAAACCTTAACATAATAAATTACTAAAGTTTCATGCTATTCAATTCTCTATCTCAATTCTCATTATACTATCTCTTTTTCACATTATGTTCTATAAACAATATCACTTCACCACACCGGATGGGTGCATGTGCTGATCAATTCTGTCACCTAACTAAAAAATCTGGGGTTAGCATTTAGAAACATTGGAGGAGTTTGAAGAAGGTCCTTATAATTTCAAGTGGCGACTTAGCTGTATCTTATTTTTTGGGTGAATGTTGGAATTCCATCTCATCATTGCTGTGGGACATTTGGTGTAATAGATGTGATTGCAAAAAGTTATTTACTTTGGCTGCTGTGGTTTCTGGGCTGTGCTGTGTATTTGTTGTTAATGTTTTGATGTGCACTGCAGTGGAAAAAGCCTCAGCATCTGTCACACCGCAGCTCTGCTGTGGAGAGGCAGTGACCAAAGAAATCCCTGCCTTGGCTCTGCCCAGTCTCCGCTCGCACGAGCCTGAGCGGAGCGCAGGGGAGCAGTTCTGGCACAGTCACACTGCGCTTCTGCCTGCATTGGGGTGACTGTGTCTCTCTCCTGCTCTCAGCCCCCGCTCACACCCAGTGTCAGCTGCGCTGGACCCATTCCTGCAATCTGTCCCTCAGACACTTCTGCGTTCGCTTTAACTTCTGCAAACGCAGTGTGCATCCTGGATTCACCCGTCTCTGTCTGTGTCGCCATGGGAACGAGAGAAGGAACACCAGCCCCGACTGCACCCCGCCGTGCCGACCCCGGCCACGGCCGTGAGCTCGGGAATGTCCCCTCTCATGCCCGACTGAACCCGGCACCGTTCCAGTCCCAGTCTGGGTCGTCCCGCCCGGCCCCGGTGTCTGTCCACCGCGCACTCTGTGGGCACTCGGCTGGCTGGCGGCTGCCGCCGCCGCTGACGCTGTCAGTGCCTGTGCCGCGCTCGAGATGCGAAAGACCCCGCGCCACGGTTCCATGCACTTCGCTCTCCAATATGTACTTCCGACAATTGATTTACATTCGCAAACCCCGTACTAATTCCTGATAAACTTTCAGTCTAACATTTCTTCTAACAACCGATTCATGTGTAACTAATTTTTGATGCAATAACTATTCTGTTCTGGTCGTGTCTGAAGCTGGCAGGGGTGGCTGTGGGTTTGTGCTGGCTGTTGCCATGGGAACCGCGACGGACCATGCCCTGAGTCATCCTGGCCACGCCCCGTCCCTGCCTGTGTCACCCCGGGGGTGAGGACGCTCCTGCTCTGGTCCCGGCCGTGCTTTCGCCTAACTCCGGCTCGCAGCGCCTGGTTCAGAGCCACTGCCATCCCCCCCGGGCTGACGCAATCTCCCTCTCTGTTCCCATGCCGGTCCCGATGTTTCCCATCTCGCTTTGCCCCTCTCCTGACTGTCCCAGCACCCACAGCCCGCGCGCACCGGCCCCGCCCCGCCTGCGCCCCGTCCCACACGTTCCAGATGCGAGAATTCCCTCCACCCGTGGCTCTCAGGCTTTGCTCGACCTTCACGCGCGTGCCCGCCGCCTGAGCTGCAGCAAGGGACGCCTCTCGCTGTCCCTCTGCTATTTCCTCAGCGGACCTAGCTGCTGCGGTCAGGGAGCTGCCCCCCGCCTCTTGGGTGGCCGCTCTTGCGGCTTCACGGATTCTCGACACCGAACGCGCCACGGGACACTCGAGACGCCTGGCCGCTGCACCCGCGCCCCTGCCGCCCTGTGTCTGCGCTGTTCCTGCTGCCCCAACTCTCGCCTGCACTGCGGGCTGTTTTGAACTCCCAGCCCAAGCAGCCACGAGAGATTTCTCCTCTCCCCTCCTCTTCCCTCTCTGCTCTGCACTCACTCTGCACCCTCCCCCACCGGAGACGCCGCCGCCGCTGCCCCTTCCGCCGCGGGTTCGGACTCGAGCAGCGCTTGGTCCCTTCCCCCACCGGGGGCTGCGGCTGTGCTTGGCTTATCTCTCTGTCTGGGGGACTTGCATTGGAGGAGCTCAGGGATTGAGGTTCGAGGGAAACTGAGGAACAGTGGGAACCCGGACACACAGGGCATGATGACAGACCATCCCCTGATTGTCCATGGAAGGCAGTCCTGCTTTCCCTGGATCTGTGGTGAGGAAAACCCCCAAGCTGCTGGCTGGGCGATCTTCCCCCTTTGTGCTCCCATAGAAACCCCAGCTGTCCGGCTGGACGTGCCGTGCTGTAGAGCTGGCTATAATATTGTCCTTGTTAAAAGCAAAAGTTTTGCAGCAGTCTTATCTTTTTGTCCTTTTGTGGCTCAGTAATAAAGTTACTTATTGATCTTTTGCCAAAAATTCAATCCCAAGAAAAAATATAAATCTGTGTGCGAGTGACTACACCGCACTTATGATAACAAAGCTTTCATTTCATTTGGGCTGTCTCTACCTGATGGGTAGAAGTTTCACCCTATAGGGCTAAAAAATATCTTTGGTGTGTCCTTGGGAAAATTCCTTCCCTCCCCATGTTCTTAATTTCGACCATTCTCACCAAAAGCTGAGTCAGCATGATGTCCAGCAGGCCACAGGCGAGGAATCCCAGGCACGCTTCTGGTTTCTCTCCCCCTGGCTGTCCTCCAGACGAAATGCCTTGGTGAAGGTCAAGTTCTTATCTTGAGCTTTCCGCTCCCTCTCTTCTTGAAAATGCGGAGAGTGTGTACTTCTCTTCTTTTTTTTTTTTTCTTCTTTCTTTTTCTGCCGATGAAGGTTGGAGGTTGTTTGATGTTTCTTTTTCTTCTTTTTGTTGATGGCCCACCCAGGGGAGCTGGGGGGATCTGTGGGAACCCCAGCCTTGTTTTGGGGCCGCATGTGGTGGTGAAATTCCTCCTCCAACCCGTGCTTCCAAAGAAAAACTCCGCAGGCTTAGCTGTTCGGTCTCAAGGCAGTTTATTGCTAGTTATCTAACAGATTATGTTCTTGGACTGCAGCTATTTGATCAGTGGCCTGGGTAGAGGCACACACACACCCTGACATCCTCTCTATCTGCTGTCTTCTTCGTCTCTCCCTCCGCCCAGGGTTGCTGCTATCTTTTATAAGATATATTACGTATAACATGTTTACAATTATTCCCCAATACCTACTACCTACGTTGCCAAGTGTTTTTCTACTCTAAACCAATCTGTGAGTGCCAACATCACCAAGAACATGGAGGAGAAGAAGAAGAAGGAAGAAGGATGGGTTCAGCCCACTTTCCTCCATCTTAGAACTTCTGACCCCCATGTACAAAGTGAAAACCCCCCTGTACAATACTAAAAAAATTTCCCCTCTACTTTGTAACTACTTTTACTATACTATCTAACCTTTTGTGATTGCTTGTTCCACCTCCAAAGTTGGTAATTCATTCCATGGCTGAAACTCAAAATCACAGTTGTTTTTCAGCTGTCTGCCAGGGTCTAGAATGCTTCTGACCAAGGCCTGGAACCTCTAAAAATGTCTGAGAGACATTTTGAGTTCCCACAGGGATCCACCTCCATGGAATGGCACCGTACCTTCCTCAGGACAAATGTCAGCATCCTGCAGAGATGGATGAAACAATCCAGGCCTTAGGCAGCTTTGGAGACTGATGCTCTGTGGTGTCGGGGCAGGAACAAGAAGGGTGACAGGAGCAGCAGGAGCAGCGTGCAGCGTGTGCTGAGCCCAGGGCCAACGGCTGTGTTGTGCTGCTTGCTGGCTGCTGGCAGTTCCAGATGGGACATGGATTGTGACATGACCACTGAGCTAGAGAGCCTTTGGTTCCATGCTTAGCAACGTTCCCCCAGACCATGGCGCTCAGAGCCCTGTTCCCAAGGATGGGGCATCCACAGCCTGGGCCAGTGCCTCAGCACCCTCAGTAGAAGAGAGCAGCTTCCTTAGATCCAGCTTCAATCAGCCTCCTGCAGCTGAAAGCCGTCCCCCCTTGTCCTGTTGCCACAGGCCCTGTGGAACACTCTGTCCCAGACGTTCTTGTGGCACCCTTGCAGTCCTGCAGAGCTGCAGTGAGGCCTCCCCAGGGTCTCCTCTTTCCAGGCTGAGCATCCCCAGCGCCACGTGGACAGCAGGCAGTGTGATCAGGGGGAGTCCAGGCTGGAGTCAAATGGCATCAGGAACTGAGAGATGGAAGCTTTAGGCCCAGCTTTGCCTCTCAATGTTCAAAATTAATAAGAGTGGAGGGCAAGACGGTGGGACACTGGTTCTGCTCTAATTGGTGAATATAGTCTCTGTTTTTTTCTTTTTTTCTGTCATGCTGATGCAGGTTTGGCTGTTTGACAGGAAGCTTGGCACAATATCCATTGTCTTCTCCATTTGTGAAACACCGAGCAGAGTCTGGGCAAGCTGATGTTGCAGAGCCAAACCTGCAAATGGACTGGTGATCCTGAGCCTGGAGGATGCAGTTAAACCCAGCCAAAAGTAATTTCTGGAAAGTCAAGCCTGGTGTAAATTTTCTTGAGTTTGGCTATGCCAACTTCACCTGAGTCTTATAATAAAGCAAACAAAAAACTCAAACCGAAACCGATAAAACCCAGAAACAAACAAACCCACGCAAAGCAATCAAACAAATAGATTTAAAAAATCCTCACAGCCCTTGGTGGCACAGACCCTGCTGTGCCCCAGGGCACCAAGACTTGGCTTCTCTCTGTCCCCGCGTGGCATCAGTGCCTCCAGTTCTCTGCTCTGCCTGGGGCCTGGGGACACTTTCTCAGTCGTGTCCCTCAGTGGGACCCATTAAAAGTCCAAGAAACTTTGGAGTTGGATTGTGTCTTGGAGTTCTGTAGAGGTTTCTGCAGCTCCCTCTCAGGGCCTGATGTTCAGGGCCTGAGCACAAAGCCCCAGAGGTTCATTAAAGTCCTTGTGTTGTGTCTGTACTCCTGAGCTGGGCCGGGCTCCTGGCACAGAGGGTGATCCTGGTAAGCAAGCAGAGCTTCAAAAGCACATTTCTCTTGCTGAGCAGCTCTTCTCCCAGCCCAGCAGGGCTGGGGCACTGCCTGCAGCCAGCCCGGGCACAGCACAGAGGCGCAGAGAGCTTCAATCAGTCAGGGCTGGGAAGGGGCTGAGAAGTGCCTGGGGCAGAATCACTGCCAGCCCTTGGCACAGGAACCTCTGGCTGCAGGACAATGCAGCTGCAGCTCCTGGAGAGATCTCCTAAAGCTGGAACATGCCAATGCCCACAGACCCTGTGAGTGCATTCTCTGCTCATCTCCTGTGCAGAGCAGCCAGGGGTGCCCAGGGCTGTCCTGCAGAGCAGGGTCCTGCAGCCCAGGGCGCTGTGCTGGGCCAGGGACTCTGCTGCCTGCCAGGGACAGCTCTCAGCCGGCCCTGGAGCTGCTCCCAGCGCTGGCCAGGAGCTGTGGGGGGAAGGAGCCACCCTGAGCAGGGCAGGTGCTGCTGCTGAGAGGGGCTGGCTGGGGCAGGGCTGCTCCCAGCTCCAGACCAGCCTGGGCACAGCTCCGGAGGACACTTCCCAAAGAAGGTAAGCCTGGGATTGCTGTAAAGGTCAGGAGCTTTCCTGAAAGTGTTTTCAATTTCCTGGTCGGAGAAGGATGGGAAAAATGAGGTTACTTACAGAAAGATATTTGCTATTTATACATTTTTCATATATCCATAGTTCTGTAAAGAGCTATTATATACTTATAAAGCTATAATCCTTACTTTACTCTATTAAACTTTTAATTAAATCTATTAAACTATTATTACATAATTCTATCCCTATAATCCTTAATTAATTCGAGTACATTTTCTAATCTTTCTCTTAGATTTTTGAACAATAAGCTGACTATCTAAATGCATTCCTGAAATAATGTATAGTCTTATTATCATGAAGAGGACCTGAAAGAAGAACAGTTTTCATTTTGACCAGATTGTGAGCAGTCATAGCAAAAATTGGGGCAAAGAAGCCCTTGGACCTACTTTAATGGGTTGAACTATTGGTGGGCTACTGGGAGAACTGAATCTCCTATTGTATGTTCCTATTAAATATCCTAATTAATCAACCTTAATAAATTGTTGAAATCAGTGGCTGGGTGTGCCCCATCCCCATTGGGAGGCCTGGAAGCTTACAATAAAGGTCTGGTTTTTACTTTACTATTCTACCACTGTTGCAAGGAGTTTTTTTTCTCTTTTGATTACAGACACATGTGGATGAAAGAAGCAGAACAGGAATTGTAATCTCAGAATGAAAGAACATTCTGAGTTGAAAGGGACACACGGGGTCATCATAGGAATGTTTGAACATTTACAGAGCCTCCAGAACTGTGACTTTGGCTGGTCAGTCTCAAAGAGGGGATGTCCAGGCCCAGGGAGATGCTCAGGGAAGGAGAGGGGCCTGAGCAGAGCAGTGCTGGGGGAACAAGCCCATCCAGCCCCTCATCTTCCCTCAGCCACAGGGAATCCTTTGCCTCTCACATCTCTCAGTGGCAAACTCTGAGTGAAGCAGGAATGCTGGGGATTTCTGACCTCAGAGGGCCAGGAATGGTGTGTGGGTAGGGCAACAAATCCTAAATCCATCTCCTGCCATTTGTTAGACATGGAAGTGCAGATGGAACCAAGCCTTTCTGCATTTAGAAGATATTCCCCCAACAAATCCTGAATTTCCAGCCTTATCCCTCTGCCACAGGGCCACAAACACAGGGCAGTGGGGCAGGGATGGCTCCTCGAGAGTCTCCACACATAGCTGGGTGAAGGTTTTCCCAGAGCAGGAACAAGGGTGGGTGAGTCCCAGCAGGACAGGCTACAGGGAATGGCCCAGGTTTGGCTCCAAGCAGCCTCTCCTGACTTGTCCCTGTCCTTTCTCCATGAACAGGTGCCCATGTGCAGCCACAGCAAATGTCCAACAGCAGCTCCATCAACCACTTCCTCCTGCTGGCACTGGCAGACACGTGGCAGCTGCAGCTCCTGCACTTCTGCCTCTTCCTGGGCATCTCCCTGGCTGCCCTCCTGGGCAACGGCCTCATCATCAGCGCCGTAGCCTGCGGCCACCACCTGCACACGCCCATGTTCTTCTTCCTGCTCAACCTGGCCCTCGGCGACCTGGGCTCCATCTGCACCACTGTCCCCAAAGCCATGCACAATTCCCTCTGGGATATCACCACCATCTCTTACTCAGGATGTGCTGCTCAGCTCTTTTTTTTTTTGTCTTTTTCATCTCAGCAGAGTATTTCCTGCTGACCATCATGTGCTATGACCGCTACGTGTCCATCTGCAAACCCCTGCACTACAGGACCCTCCTGGGCAGCAGAGCTTGTGCCCACATGGCAGCAGCTGCCTGGGCCAGTGGCTTCCTCACTGCTCTGCTGCAAACAGCCAATACATTTTCCCTGCCCCTATGCCATGGCAATGCTCTGGGCCAGTTCTTCTGTGAAATCCCACAGATCCTCAAGCTCTCCTGTGCCAAATCCCATGTCAGGGAACTTGGGCTCATTGCTGTTAGTGCCTGTTTAGGACTTGGTTGTTTTGTGTTCATTGTTTTCTCCTATGTGCAGATCTTCAGGGCTGTGCTGAGGATCCCCTCTGAGCAGGGACAGCACAAAGCCTTTTCCACCTGCCTCCCTCACCTGGCCGTGGTCTCCCTGTTCCTCAGCACTCTAATATTTGCCTACCTGAAGCCCCCCTCCATCTCCTCCCCATCCCTGGATCTGTCAGCGTCAGTTCTGTACTCGGTGGTGCCTCCAGCCCTGAACCCCCTCATCTACAGCCTGAGAAGCCAGAAGCTCAAGGCTGAAGTGTGGAGACTGATGACTGGATGCTTTCAGGAACATTAAACTGCTGCTCAATTTCTGAAAATCACTTGTAATAAAAGTCATCTGTGATACTTCCTTTTGGTTTGGTTGTGAATTGTTTTTTGTTTGTTTTAGTTTTTTCATATTGTTCACAATAAATATACTTGTTTGTGCCATTTCTCATTTTGGTGGCTCTAAAGGAACTAAAGGGTGTCCCATCACAGTTTTCTGTAGAGATGCCCTTTTGTTGCCTTCTCTGGAGCTGCAGCAGCAATGTCTGTGTGCAGAGCTGGGGCAGATCAGTGCTGGCACAGCAGCTGTGCCCAGGAGCAGCAGCACTTGGTGCTGCCAGTGCTGCTCCCGTGGCTCTGCCCCGCTGCCCTGGTGGCCCTGGTGTTGCTGCAGGGCCTGAGTGCTCTCGGGGCCGGGCACAGTCCTGGGGGTGGCAGTGCCAGGGCTGCAGCAGGGACAGCCCATGGGCACTGCTGGGGCAGCGCTGACGCCTCAGGCCAGGGCCTGGGGGCTCCAGGCTCCTTGCCCAGGCTCTCTCAAGAACACGGCCAGGCCAATGCTCAGCACAGAAAACCCCCGTGAGCAGCCCCAGAATGGCCGTGGGCAGGCTGGGGGCAAACAGCATGGCTGGTGCTCTGCAAGGGCCCTGGGGGAGACGGGAAAGAGCAGCAGAGCAGGGGCTGATCCATCCCCAGTGCTGCACAGCCCAGGGCAGCATCCCAGAGCGTCCTCATGGAGCTGCCAACAACATCCCCCCTCTGCAGCCCTGGCCTCTCCCCCAACTCACAGACGTGCCGCATCCTTGCAGGCACAGACACGGCAGCACTGGCTCAGCAGCCCCTGTTTGCATTGCACACAGCAGGCGGGAGCACCCCCATGCTGGTGCTGTGCGACATGAACCTGAGGCAGCACAAATGCCATCAGCCCCTGGGGCCAGGAAGGGCTGGGGGATGCCAGGAAAACCACTCAGCTTTGTCCTGGCCTCTGCAGTCAGCTAGAAAGTTTGTTCCCATCATCTGGGAGTTTCCTGTCCCACTGCAGACGCTGTTGCTCAGAGCCAGGGCTGCCTGGCAGCCACCCCCAAACTGCCCTAAGCATTTCCTTGGCTTCACCTTTGCTTTCTTTACTCTTTCTGATACAATTTCTTCCTCTTGCCCACCCCTGTTCCCTCCCCTGCAAACAGTCCATCTGTGTTTTTCCCTTTCCTCTCTGGCCCCACTCCCCATTGCAGTTCCTGACTTGGCACCATGGGAACGTCCCTTGGGGAGCAGGATCATCCCACAGGTGCTTCTGGAATTGTCTGCAGGCTCCTGCAGGTACCCCAGGCCAGGGGGACACATCTGGGCTGCTGTGTCTGGCTCTGGGGCTCCCTGTTCTGGGCAGTGAGGAGGAGCTGCAGAGGCTCTGCAGGACTGACAGGATGGGCTTTGTGGCTGTGAGGAGAAGCTGAGGGACCTGGGCTGCTGGAGCTTCTGAAGAGGAGGCCCAGGGCTCCTCCTGCAACTGCTCCAAGGGTGGTTTCAGAGAATCCCAGAATCACTAATGTGGAGTTGCATTATTTGTATGTTTTATTATCCCTGTATTATGTATTGGTTTATTCCTTTGTACCCCCGTGTGCAACTTGGTTTATCCCCAGTTTTCCCGCCTTGTCCTCCCTTCCCGCCTTCCCAGTATCTATCCATCACCCTGAAAGAGGCATTTTACCCCCCCCGGGTGCCTTGTCTATCACTCGGTGCCCCTTCCCATCCATCCAGAAGCTTCTACTCAGGGCACCGGGTGATTGGCCGAGGACCTGGGGCTCCCCCCATATCCTTCCCCCATTGGACCCCATCATATCCCCCCATCCCGGAGCCACCCCCTATCCCTATCCCCATTGGTCGTTGGATACCCCTCCCTTACAGTTTATAAGCCAGTGCAAGCACCTTGTGCTTGTTCCTGTTGGCTGGCATCGTTCTAGGTTATTTGGCCCCGTTGGGCTACAATAAACTCGGACTTAGCCCCCAGCAGGATCTGCTCTTCATTTACCACCGCGAGGCTTGCTAGCGCTGCCCGGAACCCACAAAGGCACTCTCCAAACCCCAGCTGGGAGTGGCGGAGGGTGCCTCCATCGCCCACTCTTGCCCCAGAGAAGAGCTAGCCAGGGCTGAGACAAAGGGAACCGAGGCGGGAGCGCGGCAGCTGGCGCCCAACGAGCGGCCCCGTTTTTGCGGCGTTGGACCCCTCGTTTGAGGATTGTAGGGTCGTGCGGACCCGAAGAATCGTCCTCCTGGCCGTCAGCTTCCCCGGCGAGAGCAGACCCACGTTCTAGTGGGTGGCGCTCTCGGGGACAGGATCGGCAGCTCCGGAAAGCACCTCCGGAGTCGATCCTCTCGCGGAGGAGTTCTACGATTGGTTTTTCTTTTCCACCCTTCCCTCTCGGACCCCTGTGGTTTGTGAGTATAGGGGCCCCTGGGGCTTTCCCGGTCCTTTTTTTGGTTGGTTCCTTTCCCCTAGGGTTTAGGGGAAGGATCCCTTTTTTGTGGGTTTCTTTTTCCCCGGGGTTCGGGGAAAAAATTCCTGGTTTTGGTGCTTCCCTTTCCGGGAGGGAAGCTTAAGGACCACGACAAAGCCGGAAGTGTGGTCTTTTGTTTTTCGTTCGTGTTTTCCCAATCGTAGGCGCTGTGGCACGATTTAACATCTAACAGCCATGGGTGCAAGGCTGTCCGTGCTGCAGAAGAGCATTTATTCCCAAGTTGTGGGTATCCTTTTAGTGGGGGGAATTAAGGTTAAAAAATCTGAAGTAAAACGGTTTGTTCAGTGGTTGTCGCAAACTTTCCCTGACATTTCGCCAGCTAAATTATACCAAGCCCCCTTTTGGGACCAGGTAGGGAAAAAGATCCTGCGACAGTCGGATCTCTCTCTCTCCATATTCACCCATTTGGCTCTCCAAATTCGCGATATAATTAAATATCGCTACGAAAGTCTGCCACAGCCAGCCGCAAACAAACCGATCCCCAGTTCGGCGGGTAGTTCAAATAACACTACTCCGCTTCCCTGTCCCTCAGCCCGGTCTCTGCAGTACGATGCAGCGCTCACGGCTGCAGCGGGGCGCAGGGCAGCTGCTGTCGCTGCTTCCGAGGCTGCGGCTGCGGCTGCGGCGGGGCGCGGGGTGGCTGCTGTCGCTGCTCCCCCGGCTGCGGCTGCGGCGGGCGCTGCGGGAAAACTGCAGCAAAACCCTCCCTCTCTCCCGAAGTCGGGTATTATCAGACAGGCATCCCGGCATTGCCCGCAGGCAGATTCTGGCCCCTCTGAGAATACCCTAGACACCCCGCAAAGCGGTGCAGGCACTGTCTCTGCTTCTACCCGTTCCCCTTCTTCCCCGCACTATACAGCCCCGTCCCGTAGAGACTCCGTTTGTTTTCAGTTATCCCAGACCCCCGAAGATCCCTCATCCCCCATCCTCCATCCCCAAACCCCACAGAATGGCTCCCCTTCTCCCCCCTTCCCCAGGACACAAGATGGAGGTGACCACGTGGGTTTTCCCGCCACTCGTGCTCCTTCTTCCCATGATCCCTGTCCTCCCCCCTCCCATAATCCCTTCCGGCAGACCAACCCCTTCTGCTCCCCGGATTTCTCCGCCCACCTCCCTCCTCCACCCCCCGTCAACTCCCCCTCCCTTGAATTATTCAACACCCCATCCCTCAGCTCCACCCCCGGGGAGGGGAGTCCCCACCATACCACTCCCCCTGCTCCAGACCACGCCTCGTCCCCTAGTTCCCACGACCCCACTTCCGGTTCCCACGCTTTCGGTTCCGGGGGGGGGGGAGCGTGGGAACCCCGATCCACCCCAATCCCTGCCTGCCTTCTCGGCCGCACCTGTCACCTGTACCCCGCGGCGGGGGGGTGGGCCCCTTGCACAGTGGTCCCCCATCCCCCAGCAGACCATCAAAGAGCTCTGCAAGGCCAAGAAGGGGTTCAAAATAAAAAGCGAATACTTCTGAGGCTTATTAAAAGCAACCCTCTCCTCCAAAGAATATGTCCCAGCAGACATGCGAACTCTCTTCTCCTGTTTAATTACCCACGGAGAACTCCTCATCTGGGAGTCAGAGTGGAAGCGGGAGATCAGAGAGGTGTTACCTGACCTCTGGGCCAATGCAGATAGCTCTAGGGATGAGGATGGGGCTGTAATATCGCTAGACCACTTGTGCGGGGAGGGGGATTGGAAAATGGGGACCAAGCAGGCAGAAAAAATCCCCAGATAGGCGCTGCAAGTCAGCACTAGGGCAGCAGAAAAGGCGTTTTTTAAGTTAAGACCCAGCGATACGGTTATTAACTTCTTGTCCCTAAAGCAGGAACCCCTAGAACCTTTTGTCGCGTTCGTGAATCGCTTGCATTACGCGATGGAGGCTCAGGTCCCGGACGAGAGGCTGCGAGAGGGGATGCTTGCCACAGTTGCGAGGCAGAACGCTAACGACGCGTGCCGGCAAGCCATCCTCAGTCTGCCCCTGGATCCTGAGCCTACCCTTCAAAGCATGCTGCAAGTCTGTGCGAAGAAGGTGACAGTTCCTGCTAAAGACATTCTAGAGACTCCTAAACCACCAACAAGGAGAGTGGCTTTTGCTGCAGCCGTGACACCGCCAGCCACCCCTTCTCCAGATCGCCGCCCTACAGGAGCACCCCCGAGGGGACAACAGCACCATCAGGCCTGCAATCTATGTAGGCAGAAGGGACATTGGCCTTCCCAATGCCCGCTGAGGGACGAGTTTTTTAGGTTTAAACAGCAGCGACAAGAAAAGAGTGCCCCCAACCTGGGGGGAAAACAAAAAAACTGAGTCATCAGCGCAGTCCCTCCTTGCGCGAGGACATAAATATGGTGGATTCTATAACATCAGAGGAGGAGAGGGACGACTACCTGCAATGCCCACCTGAGGACATTTCACTGGACTTGACACACCGGATTATGGCTGACAAACCAGCCTATATGAGGGAAGATGTGGATTTCATTCCCACTGCCTGGCTGGGTCGAGACCCGAACCAGCCCAAGCCGATACTTAACATCGTATCTGGTTTCTCCCCATATAGGTTGGCCCTGACTGAGGCTCTGCACCTAAGGGACAGCGACTGGCACTCCATCGCTGTCGACACAGAGGACCCGGGAACCTGGAGGAACCTCCACAGTAAGTACATCGTTCTTGGGGACACAAAATTCACGCCTCTCGAAGTCACTATTGCACCATCCTTAACATCTAGGAACACCGAGCGATTAGTGGTGTGGCTGCACTGCTCCCATCCTCCAGTCTTCCTTCCCAAGGGCCAAATCATCGCCCAGGCCATTCCAGCATCTGGGCCTCCGGCACACCCTGAGGATCTATGGAAGAAGTCAGCGAAGAAGAGCTACCAGGTGTGCCAGGCCCAGGTCATAGGGAAGGAAAGACCAAAGCTCTCCTGCTATATGCGGAAGGATGGGGAGTACAAACACCTAAGCGGTCTCCTGGACACAGGGGCAGACGTGATGGTCATCCCCGCATGGGATTGGCCATCACGCTGGGAATTGCAAAACGTAGCGGAGAAAATTCAAGGTGTAGGGGGTTCTCAATTGGCAAAGCAATCAAAAAACATCGTAAAATTTGAGGGGCCGAACGGACAATCGGCTTATTTACGCCCGTTCGTTTTAGACTATACGGAACCCATGTGGGGGAGAGACCTGATGGCCCAGTGGGGGGTCACAATTGACATCCCGACCCCTCAGGTTTTTCGGGCAACGGTCACTGAGGAGCGTCCTACCCGGAAACTTAATTGGCTCACAGACACACCAGTGTGGGTAGAGCAGTGGCCGCTCAATAAACAGAAATTAAAAGCGCTTCGGGAGCTCGTGAAGGAACAACTCGCCAAAGGGAATATCCAGGAAACAACATCCCCCTGGAATTCCCCCGTCTTTGTCCTGAAAAAACCTGGCAAAGACGAGTGGCGCCTCCTTCATGACCTTCGTGCCATCAACAATGTAATAGAAGACATGGGTCCTCTCCAGCCAGGGATGCCGTCCCCCACGATGTTACCAGAAAATTGGGAATTGGCTGTCATTGACATCAAAAATTGTTTTTTCCAAATTCCCCTACACCCTAATGACGCACCACGGTTCGCCTTCTCGGTTCCTTCCATCAACCGAGAAGCCCCAATGGAGAGATACCACTGGAGAGTTCTTCCCCAAGGCATGAAAGTCAGCCCAAGCATTTGCCAGTGGTACGTCTCTTCATTGCTGTCCCCTGTGCGTGCAGCCACCGAGGGCGTGATCATCCACCACTATATGGATGATATTCTTATTTGTGTCCCCAACAGCGATTTACTTACACACGCGCTTGAACTGACAACCAGTGCGTTGGTTGCTGTAGGGTTCGAGCTGCGAGAGGATAAGATTCAAAGAATGCCACCTTGGAAGTACCTGGGTTTGGAGATAAACAAGCGGACCATTGTTCCGCAGAAATTGGCCATAAAAAATTCAATTCGGACTCTAGCCGACGTGCAGCAGCTGTGTGGGTCTTTAAATTGGGTGAGACCCTGGTTAGGTATTAACAACGAAGACCTAGCCCCTCTTTTCAATTTATTGAAAGGGGGGGAAGAGCCTAGTTCTCCCAGGGAACTCACTCCAGAGGCCAAAGCTGCTTTGCAGAAGGTTCAGGAGGCAATGTCTGCCAGGCAGGCCCACAGGTACGATCCGGGCCTGCCCTTCAGATTCATCATATTGGGCAGACTGCCACACCTCCACGGTGTCATTTTCCAATGGGCAGACACCCTAGGAAAGGGCAAGGATCAGGACAAAAGGGACCCACTCTCCATCATAGAGTGGGTATTCCTGAGTCATTCACGATCCAAAAGGTTGACACGGCCACAGGAGCTGGTGGCAGAGCTAATCCGCAAAGCGAGAACGCGGATTCGGGAGCTGGCGGGGTGTGACTTTGATCACATCCACATTCCTTTGAAATTGGAATCGGGCCAATTCACAAAGGCAATGTTAGAACACCTGCTGCAAGAGAATGAATCATTGCAGTTTGCACTGGACAGCTACACCGGAAAAATATCTGTTTTGAGACCGGCCCACAAAATTTTCAATTCAGAAATCCAATTCACTCTGTCAACAAAACAAATTCAGAGTAAAAAACCCTTAAAGGCTCTAACAGTTTTTACGGACGCGTCCGGAAGGTCCCACAAGTCAGTAGTGACTTGGAAAGATCCTCAAACTCAGCAGTGGGAGACAGATGTTGTTGAGGTGGAAGGATCCCCTCAAGTAGCTGAGTTGGCCGCAGTCGTTCGAGCTTTTGAGCGGTTCTCTGAACCTTTTAATTTGGTAACCGATTCGGCCTATGTAGCAGGTGTAGTGTCTAGAGCACAGGATGCAATCCTGCAAGGTGTCTCCAACGATGCCCTTAACAGGTTGCTCTCTAAGCTGATAAGGCTAGTCTCCCACCGAGAGCAACCGTTTTATGCGATGCATATCAGGTCAGACAGCGACCTGCCAGGGTTCTTGGCGGAGGGCAATTGGCGTGTCGACTCCCTCGCTGCCGCCCCCGCACAGCTGGCGCCGCTCCCGGACAAGTTCCAGCAAGCAAAAATAAGCCACCAGCTTTACCACCAAAATGCGCCTGGTCTGGTCCGGCAGTTCCATCTAACCCGGGACCAGGCCAAGGCCATTGTGGCCACATGCCCGTCCTGTAAGTCGCTCCCACTACCATCAGTGAGCGCAGGGGCTAATCCTAGAGGTCTGAAGTCCTGTGAGGTGTGGCAGATGGACGTTACTCATATCCCCTCCTTCGGGAGGATGAAGTACGTCCATGTCTCCGTGGACACCTTCTCTGGAGCAGTTTTCGCCTCTGCCCACACAGGGGAGAAGGCCAAGGAAGTAGAGAAACACCTGATACAAGCCTTCTCCATGCTAGGCGTCCCAAAACAGATAAAAACAGACAATGCCCCCGGGTACACATCCAAGGAATTCGCAGGCTTCCTGCAGCAATGGGGAGTAGAACATAAAACTGGCATCGCCTATTCCCCGACAGGTCAAGCCGTGGTGGAGAGGACTCATCAAAGCATAAAAAGGATGCTTAAACAACAACAGTCGTCAGCTAAAAATGAGTCCCCCCAGGTTCAGTTGGCGCGGGCCCTTTTTACCATCAATTTCTTAAACTGTTCCTTCGAGTGCCTCAACCCCCCCATCGCGAGGCACTTTAATTCCTACGAGCAGAGCAAGGTCAGGGAAAAGCCACCAGTTCTCATTAAAGACCCTGAGACCTGGCGGCAGGAAGGACCCTATGACTTGGTCACCTGGGGACGGGGGTACGCTTGCGTATCCACGCCCTCAGGCCTGAGATGGGTCCCTTCCAAATTCGTCAGACCATATGTCCCTAAGACCCAGAAGAGAAAACCGGACAGTCCTCAAGTTGGGTACGTCGCCCTCCGACGGCGGAAAAGGTCCCCCTCACCTGATCCCCCCTCTTCCCTCCCTGGCTCCTGGGATTCTCTGTTCCCCTTTGAGTTAGACCTCCCCTACCTCGACTATTAATTTCAGTTGCTTTCTAAAAAAAACAGGACTTTTGCTACTGCTGGGACTCATTGTGTTTATTACAGGCTTTAGCGTAGCGATGACCTGGAACCCTTGAACAAAGAAGGGTTTCAAGAAGAAGAATTTCCAGAAAAAGGAAACATCTGGTTTCAAAATGAGCCCAATAACTGTGAAGCCCCCGTTTAAAGACTTACTTTATCCTCTTCACCTTTCTTTCTTTTTAAACAAAAAAAGGAGGAGATGTGGAGTTGCGTTATTTGTATGTTTTATTATCCCTGTATTATGTATTGGTTTATTCCTTTGTACCCCCGTGTGCAACTTGGTTTATCCCCAGTTTTCCCGCCTTGTCCTCCCTTCCTGCCTTCCCAGTATCTATCCATCACCCTGAAAGAGGCATTTTACCCCCCCCGGGTGCCTTGTCTATCACTCGGTGCCCCTTCCCATCCATCCAGAAGCTTCTACTCAGGGCACCGGGTAATTGGGTGAGGACCTGGGGCTCCCCCCATATCCTTCCCCCATTGGACCCCATCATATCCCCCCATCCCGGAGCCACCCCCTATCCCTATCCCCATTGGTCGTTGGATACCCCTCCCTTACAGTTTATAAGCCAGTGCAAGCACCTTGTGCTTGTTCCTGTTGGCTGGCATCGTTCTAGGACATTTGGCCCCGTTCGGCTACAATAAACTCGGACTTAGCCCCCAGCAGGATCCGCTCTTCATTTACCACCGCGAGGCTTGCTAGCGCTGCCCGGAACCCACAAAGGCACTCTCCAAACCCCAGCTGGGAGCGGCGGAGGGTGCCTCCATCGCCCACTCTCGCCCCAGAGAAGAGCTAGCCGGGGCTGAGACAAAGGGAACCGGGGCGGGAGCGCGGCACAGCAAGGCTGCAAAAGACCTTGGAGACCATCAAGTCCAACCTTTGCCCTGACACTACCTTGTCTCGCCTGAGCTTCCTCTTCTCCAGGATCAACAACCCCAGCCCCCTCAGCTGCTCCTCACAGCACTTGTGTTCCAGACCCCCGATCAGCCTTGTTGCCCTTCTCTGGATATGCTCCAGCCCCTCCACGTCCTTTTTAAATTGGGGGCCCAGGACTGGACACAGCACTTAAGGTGCTGCCCAACCAGTACCCAGCTCAGGGGAAGAATCACTGCCCTGCTCTCGCTGGCCACACCATTCCTGATCCAGGCCAGGAGCCATTGGCCTTCTTGGCCCCCTGGGCACTCTGCTGGCTCATGTCCAGCCTGCTGTCCATCAGTCCCTGCAGGTCCCTTTCTGCCTGGCTGCTGTCCAGCCACTCTGTCCCCAGCCTGTAGCACTGCAGGGGTTGTTGTGGCCAAAGTGCAGGACCCGGCACTTGGACTTGTTAAACCTCACCTTGTTGGGTTTGGTTCCTGGATCCAGCCTGTCCAGGTCCCATGCAGAGCCCTCCTACCCTCCAGCAGATCGACACTCCCAGCCAGCTTGGTGTCACCATGGTTCCATGAGGCCCCAGAGTGTCCCAATGGTCTCCATGATTCCATGAGGCCTCCCAGTGTCACAATGTCCCTTTGCTCTCATGGGACCCCTTGGTGTCACAAAGTCCCTTGGATCCTTGGGCCCTGCACTGTCACAATGTCACCATGTCCCCCAAGGCCCTGCAGTGTCACAGTGGATTTTTGGTTCCATGAGGTCTGGCAGGGCAGCAATGCTCTCCTTGGTCCCTCAGTGTCACAATGGCCTCTTGGTCCCAAGGGTCACCACAGTGTCAAACATGTTTCCTTCATTCAGGAGTCCATGAGGAGCAGATCAGGCCCCTTGGTTCCATGGAGCCCTGCAGTGTCACCATGGCCCCATCATGACACGAGGTCCTGCTCTGTCACAAAGCTCTGCATGGTTCCACAAGGCCCTGCAGGGTCACTGTGGCCTCTTGGTTCCATGCGGCCTTAGAGTGCCACAATGAATTCCTTGGTGCTGCAGTGTCACAATGGAGCCCTGGTTACACAAGTCATGAGGGACCCTTGGTTCCATGGGGCACCACAGAATAACAGTATTTCCTTTCATTCTCAGAGTCCTTGATTCTTGTCGGTCTCAGAAATGCCTCAGAATATAGTGAGGAGGGAGTGGGGACAAAGTGTTTTTGATTGTCAGACATGAAGAGTCTTGATTTTCATATCACTTCAAGCTGCATTATAAGGTGCTGGGGGTGAATATCAATTGGACATTGCTGATATCATTCTATATACAGGAAAAGAAAACAGGACAAAACAGTCCTCTCTGCATTGTTTTTAATACAGTATATTGACTTTGAATACACTTCTGTAATCTGTTTCATTAAACAGAGCAGTATTGAAAACTTAATATATTCCCAGCAGCTTTTCTTTTTTGTGCATTTTGAACAAATATTTATAAGCTTTTCTCACTGAATTCTGTAACTGAAGAGCTCAAGAAAGAAGAGGTCTCCAGAGTCGGAAATTTCATCAACAAACTCCAAGTGGCTGAGGATTCATCCCCATCAGAGCAGCAATGAGCAGAAATGGGCACAGCTCTGTGGCTGCCCCAGCTCTGGGATGGGCCCTGGGCCTGGAGCAGGAGCAGCTCTGGAGGGCCCCAGGGCCGGGGCTCTTGTGCTGGCCTGGGCAGATGGGATGGCAGGAGGGGCTGCAGAGCTCTCAGCACCTCAGGCAGAGGGGAACAGGGCAGCCAAGGAGCTCCTTTGGCCTTGGCCAAGCCCCTTCCCCCATGGTGGGGCTGAGTCCTGGCTGAGCTGCAGCTGCTGCTGTGCCCTTGGCAGGGGCTGAGGCCGTGGGGCAGTGCCCAGAGCAGCCTGGGCTGAGCAGAGCTGTGGGGCCAGAGCCGGCTGGGCTGTGCTGGGGAGAGGCCCTTGGTGCTGCCCAGAGCTCAGGGCAGCTGGCAGAGTTGGCAGGGAGCTGGGCTGGGCTGGGAGAGCCTGGCACAGAAACCATCAGTGTCCATCTCAGCCTGGCTGAGCGGGCAGGGGCAGGACTCAGCCCAGGCCTTGTGGGGCAGGGCCAGCGCCTGGGCAGGCATTGAAAACAGTCAAGAGCCCGAGAGAGGAGGCTGCTCTGTGCCCTTGGGGCATGGACAGAGCAGGGAGGGGCCCAGGACATTTGTCAGCGCCAGCCTCTGTCTGTGCCAGCCCTGGGCAGCCCTGGCTGCTGAGCCCAGCTCTGCCCTGGGCTGAGTTTGGCTGTGGCCCAGTTCCATCCTCCTGCGGGGCTCAGGGCCTGTTCCCGGCCATGGCCAGCCCTGGCCGCCTCTCTGCTGGCCCAGAGGCCAGCAGAGCCCGGGCAGGGCTGTCTGTGCAGCCCCACAGGTGCCACGGGCTCTGCAGGAGCTGGCAGAGGCTGCCCAGCAGGGAGGCCATGGGGCACAGAGCCCCAAGGCTGCCCAGGGCCCCACGGCACAGGGGCCGTTCCCAGCCGCAATGCTCCTGTCCTGGGCTGGGCTGCACAGGGGCTGTGGCACCATGGCTGGGCCAGCACAGGGCCACAGAGGGGCCACGCAGCCGCTGCCGGGGCTGGCAGCAAGGCCGGGCACAGACAAGGAATTGCTGAGCATGGCCTGTGCTGGCCAGGGCTGCCTGTGCCCAAGGCAGAGCTCAGCTGCCCTTGGGGGCTGCAGGAACACTCAGGAGCCCAAAGAGCCTCCATGGCTGTGCTGGAGACCAAGGCTAGAGCAGGGAAATGCAGGGCTGCTGCGCCATGGGGAGGGCATGGAATTCCAGCACACACCTCAGCTCTCTGATGGTCCCGGCACCGTGCTGGGCCCTGTTCCAGACTGAAGCAGAGCAGATGTTGATGGCACAGGAGCCCTGTGGGGCTGGCAGGGACCTGCAGCTTGCAAGGTGCTCTGCTCTCCCTCAGCTCCTCTCTGAGAGATCCAATCTCAGCTCGGCACCTCAGGGCACAAGTGGCACTGCCTGTCCATGTGCACACAGCTGATGTCTGCCTGGAAATGGGCATAGTTTTAAGATATCTTGTTATACAAGGACATTTTTATTATCTGGGTTAGTTCACTACTATTAAGAAGTATCAAAGTTTTCCCCACTAGTAACAGGAATTTGCTGGAGGTGTACTGTTTGGGAAAGAGAAGAAATACTGATCTTCCCATCTTCTTGAGTCACCAATATTCTCTTTGTAACATCTCCCCCGTTCTTCAGGGGTTTCCAGTTCTCCAGTTGAAATGGTCATGGGCATCACTTCACCAGACCAGCTGGTTCTATGTCCTAACTGTTGCCCCCAGATTTCTTCCTCTAGGTGCTCTCTGGTCATTCAAGGACCTCTCAACTGACTGGTTTCATGCTTTGAGCAACAGGGAGTGACCCAATCTTTCTGAAGTTCAAATAAATATGGATGATATCTTATTGTGTTTATATCCATCACAGAATTACCATTTCTTATGTCTTTGTCTAAAACTGTTCCTGTACAGAAATCCCCTGGGGATGCGGGACATGTCAGATGCTGCTGGGACATCACAGAGAGCTGAGGGAAGAGCTGTGATGGTTATTAAACTGTTCAAATATTTAACTTTTTTTCGTTGGCAAGAAACCTTTCTGTGCCTCTGAGTGTCACCAGTCCCTGAGCCCAAAGGACACAAACCTGATTAGTTGTGGTTCCCACTGCAGGGGCTGCACTTGGACCTTGGCTCTGCACAGGAGAGCTCTTCATCCACTTTCCCTCTTTTCCTCCCTCTGGGCATGGAGGCAGCTCCTGCCTTCAGCCTGTGACTAGGGTGTGCAGAGAGCAAATCTGGGCAGAATCGGGGCAGGGAGGGTTTGGGGGGACCTTGGGATCTGTGCTGGGCACAGAAGGTGTTTTCCATTGCTCTGAGACTCTCTGCTGTGCAAAGTGGATTTAATATCCAGCAGAGGAATGACTTTTGTATTTGATGGAGCTGTGCCTTCCCTTGGCTTTGTTGGCTGGCAAGAAATGTACATCCCTCTGTGTCTCGGACAGCTCCTTCTCCAAGGAAAGCAGGTGGGAGTGGGAGCCAAAGAGCTGAAACCTGCAGGTGCAGCCTGGGCTGGAGGGAGCTCAGATTTCCACAAGGCTGCTCTGAGTGCCAGGGCTTGGATGGGGGAAACAGTGGGGTGGGGATAGGGACAGAGTCTGATGGATTGTCAGCCACAAAGGGTCTTGATTTTCATATCTATTCCAACTGCATGAGGAGGTACTTGCATTCAGTGTCAATTGGAGATTGTACTTATCAATGAATTAACGGGAAAAAATATCTAAAGAGAAGCTAAGAAATCTTTTCTCATGGTCTTTGTAAATATAGTGTATTCACTTTAAATAGGCTCCTGAAATCTGTATAATCAACCACAAAAGATTTGGAAACTTTAATTATTCCCAGGGGCTTGGCTTGTTCAAATATTCTGAATGTTAATGAGCCCCAGGGCACTGAATTCCTGAACTGAAGAGCTGAAGGCTGAAGAAGCCTCTGGAGCAGTAAAATTCAGCAGCAGCCTCCAAGTTGCTGAGGATGTCAGCAGCCCCCACTGAGGCCATCCCTGCCCAGAGGCCCTGGGGGAATGGGCAGACAAGGAGAGCGTCCCTGGGGCTGGGGCAGCAGAACTCAGAGGCACCAGCAGCTCCAGCTGGGAAATGGAGTGTGGGATGGGGCTGTGAAAGCCCTGCCTGGGCTGTGCCAAGCAGGACACACAAGCCTTGACCCCCATCCACTAAAAAACTCTCTCAAGGAGACATTTAAAAGGAATTAAAATTAGTTGTGTCCTCTGAGTTGGATGCACTGGAGCAATACTATCAAGAGTTTCTCAGGAGCTTTAGACAACAAAACAGCCTTTACTAGGAAATTTAGAAAAATCATAGAAACTTTGGCAAACATTTTAATATGGCATTCAATCAACAAAAAAAACTTCTCAAAGTATTAACTTGGCCCATTCAACTTCACAAACTCTAAGCCTGTTCAATTTAAAGTTAATCAATATTTGCAAGAGTACAGAAATAGAAGAGGTAGATACAGAAAGAGAGAAAAAAAAAAAATACAGAGAAGCACACACTCAGCTACCAACTCCTGGATTCCAGCAATGTTCAGATGGAAATTCCAAGAGAAGGCAAGGTCAAGATGTGTGCTTGCCTTGTGGTCAGCCTTAAATACCCCTTGGTCTTCCTGGGCCCTTCCCCCAGGTGGGACTTGGGGTCATTTGGTCACTCAGGAGCTGGGCTGGGGCTCCAGAGGTGGCTGTGGAGCATTGCCTGTGCTGTGCCAGGGACTGGCAGACACTGCTGGGCTGGGATAGAGGCTCTGGGGGGATTGGGGTTCCAGGGCAGGGCAAGGCTGGACCTGCCCATTCCACCCCCCAACATGAAATGTTTCCAGCCAAAAATCTCCTCCAGGCTCTCACAATAGGCAGTGTTGGAGGTGAAATCCAAATATGGCCATTGGCACCTGCAGGAGAAGGACAGTTCTTTTCCATAGGAAGGAAAGCACAGAGCCCCACTGTTTGGAAGGCAAGTGAGAGCCTCTTTAGGGCAAGGCCAGCCAGACTTTTCAGGAATGGCAGATTTTATCTGGGGGCAGTCTTTGGAGATAGGGAATTTTGGAGACAATCTCAATTTTGGCCATGAGCACCTGGAGAAGCAGGACAGTTCTTTCCCAAAGGAAGGAAAGCGTGGAGCCTTCCCCCATGTTTTGGAGGCAGATAAGCAGTGACCCTTACCAAACGACTGCCAGCCAGATTTGTCCTGGCAATATGTCCATGGGAACAATCCCTGGATATAAGGAAATGGAGGGAAATCCCAATTCTGGCCATGTGTGCCTAGAGGGGAAGGAGAGTTCTTTTCCATAGGAAGTAAAGCCCCAAGCCTCAGTGCTTCAATCGCAGATGAGAAGAGACCCTGCAGGTGCCAAGCTGTCAGGCAGCCCCTGGAGGCCAAACCAGCCAGACCTGTTCCGTGTTCCCTTGGTTCCTTGGGGCCCTGAAGTTCCCAATGGTCTTCGTGGCTCCCCAGACCCCACAATGTCGAGTGAATCCTCTGTTCCATGAGGCCCACAAGGTCGCAAGCGACCTTTGGACCCTGGGAGTTTGTGATGTCACAATGGTCTCCTTTGGCTCCACAGGGTCACAATGGAACACTGATGACACGAGGCCCTGCAGTGTCACCCTGGACCTTTGGTTCCCTGCAGCCCTGCAGTGCCACAAAGGCCTCTTGGTTTCACGAGGCCCCACAGTGTCACAATGTCCCCTTGGTTCCATGAAGCTGTGAAGTCTCTTAATGGTGTCTCCATGATTCCATGAGGCCTTCCAATGTCACAATGGACCTTTGGCTTTCTGGGGTCTTGCCATGTCACAATGGTCCCTTGGTCCCATGACATCCCAAAGAGTCATAATGGTCTCCACAGTTCCCTGAGGCCCTGTGGTATCACAATGGAACCTTGGTTTGATGGGGCCTCTTTGTGTCGCAATGATCCCGACATTCCATGGTGCCACACAGTGTTACAATGGTCCCTGGGTCTCACAGGGCCCACAGTGTCACAATGGTCCCTTGGTTCCATGGTGCCCCACAGTGCCACAATGGCCCCTTGGTTCCATGGTGCCCCACAGTGTCACAATGGTCCGTTGGTTCCACGGTTCCTGTGCTGGTGCATTCCCCCCTCCCCTTCTCAGGCCGCCCTGCCAGCTGAGAAATGCTCGCTGGCCTCGGCCTTGGCCAGCAGCCCCTGGGCTCAGCTCCTCTGGAGCTCAGCACAAACACGCTCTGCTCCAGGCACTGCTGCTGCCCAGCCAGCTCCTGGCTGCTTTAGGAGCAGCCCTGGGAACTGTTTGTGTTCCCTCGGTGGCACAATATCCCTGTTCTCACACTGCCAAAGAAAGCTGCTGATGCCAAGTGCGGCCAGGATGAAACATGGCTGGGACTGCAGCCCGTCTCTTGGGGCCCTACAAAGAGCGCTCCGAAAGGAGCCCTTGGAGCTCTCCTGGGCCAGGCCTCTGAGTGGGGCCTCTCCGAGCCGGGAACTCTCCCGTTTGCTGCACTCGGGGATCCCCAACAACGAGGGAGCCTGGGCCGATCCCCCCACTCCTCCAGGCTCAACCCTTCCCTGCTGGGGAGATGCCAAAGCATCCACAGGGAGCATTTCCCTGCCCTCAGGGGAATTTCTCACAGGTGCCTTGCACTGACTCTCTGTGTCTGTGTGCACACAGGGGTGCCTGTGCTGGGGAAATGTGGCAGAAATGCTGCTCCCTGAGGTCTCTGAGTGCCTTGGATAGCTGAGCCAGTCAGGCCTGTAAGTGAGGTTAAATCACAAGGTCTAAACTAAGTTAAATACTGGTAAAAGTTGTTCTCTTGCCAAGTTCCAATGTTTAATATAAGTTATAATCTAAGTTTAATATTGTTAAATGTTATTCCTTTGTTAAATTGCAAAGTCACTGGTTATTAATTAGGTTAAATACGCTTAAGCTCTCTTCTTTTGCTAAATTGTGAAATTGAAAGTATCAGTTTATGTGAAGGTATAAGTTAAGTCCTGTTAAGTTTGAGTACAGTGTCCAAGTTTTAAAAAAAAACGTTTTCCAATTCCCATCTGAGTAGGAATTGCCTTAGAGCAGTTTTCCTTATCTGTTGTTAATGGCCTCATCAATGCCTGAGAGATAACACCGTCCAGGAGGAGGAGGTGATTAAGGACACACCTTGTGACTCATAATGACCCATTGTGAGATGCTCTGCCCAAGGGGAGGAGCTAGGCATTCCCACCTGGATAAAACTGGAGATTTCTACACAGAGGGGAGCCTTTCCACAGGTTCTCTGAGAAGACACAGCAACTACATCTGCCATCCCAAGAGGACCGCAGCTACTCCAATTCGGACTGCTACCAGCACGCTGGCCAGGTTGTATTCTGACTTTGTCAGTAGCCTTTCCCTTTGTATTATTGCATGTATTTTTTGACCTTTTCCCCTTTTCCCAATAAATTGTATTTCTGACTTGGAGTCTCTCACTGGTTTTTCTTTCAAACCAGGACATATTTTGGCACCCAATGTGAGGCAAGAAATTACTGAGAGAAGTCAGAATTACAATCTTGTATTGTAGAGGGTACCTCTTCACTATGATGCTTAACATGCTTTTTTGGGTCTTATACCTAGCTCTCTATATTTTCCCAAATGTGGGGAATTATTTGGCAATTGTAATGCTCATGTGTAGACCAGGGTATGGTATGAGAATTGCTTTATTGGTCTACTATGTCTATTGCATTATGACCTCTGAGGCAATGAACATGATTTGGAATACGTACTCAATTCTGTTTGCTTGTCCTAATCTAGGCTGCTACGTTTGGGGCCTCAGCAACCTCACCCAGCCCCTGGGGGGAGGGGTAAAGATTGATGTTTTCAAACCTTTCAGGCTTGACACAGCAGCTTTTGAAAATGTTAAGTTCCCTCTGGATGCCAAGGACAGCATAATGTTGTTGTTAGTTCTTCTTTGTCTTCTGTGCACAATCTGCAACATGCTTAGAAACAAAACACTACATAGTGTGGTGCAGCAAAACATAGATAGTGTGGTGCAGCGTCTTCTTGAGGAAGAGGAAACAAGAAGGAAAGCAGCAGTGTCCGTGCCTGTACAGAATACCACAACAGCATCCATGTCAATGCAGGCTGCCATAGAGAAAGAAGAAACCAAAAGGAAAACAACAGTGTCCGTGTCTACGCAGACTGTCATGGAGGAAAAAACAAAAAGCAAAGCAAAAGTGTCTATGCCTACACAGACCAGCAAAGAGGAGGAAGGAACCGAAAGCGCCATCAGCATCTCCACACAAACCATCACCAAACCAGAGCAGCCTGAACCCATAGTAGTTGCCCCTGTTCAGAAGAAGAAATCGAGGAGCAAATCAGTCCGCATAGTGACTGATGAGGACACTGCAGGACCCTCGCACCCAGCGGAAGAGACGGAACCAGAGATCATCACTCGCTCTCTATCCCTGGGTGAGCTACGTGACCTGCGGAGAGAATTCACCCGCCAGACAAATGAGTCCATCCTGACCTGGCTTCTCCGCATCTGGGACGCTGCAGCCAATGACACCATTCTGGATGGAAGTGAGGCCAGACAACTGGGATCACTATCCCGGGATGTGGTCATTGACCAGGGGATTGGGAGAACCCAGGAAACTCTCAGCCTCTGGCGGCGACTGCTCGCAAGTGTGAGGGACAGATACCTTTGTAAAGAAGACCTCCAGGTGCTCCAAGGAAAATGGAATACCATGGAACAAGGTATCGGATACCTGAGGGAATTGGCTGTGTTGGAGATAATTTTCGCAGAAGATGAGAGATTTCCTAAGAGTCCAGACTGTGTCCAGTGCACATCACAAATGTGGTTGCGATTTGCACGGCTTGGACCAGAGATGTACTCTCGTTACCTGGCAACACTACAGTGGAGAGAAGGCGAGGACAGGGTGGGCGTCTTAGCCAATAAATTAAGAATTTACGAGGATACGGTCACCGCCCAATTTCGTACCCATGTCTCGTCCATGAAAACAAGGTTGGCTGAGCAAGTCCGGGACTTGATTGAAGAGAGTCATAAGAAACTAAAAAAGGAACTTAAGGAAGAAGGCTACCATATTTCACCAGAACCAAGAAGAATCTCTGCCATTAGGAGCCAGTGCTCCCAAGCCAAGGAGAGAGGATACACTCCACGAGGAAACCTCTGTTTTTTTCTTCAGGAGCATGGAGAAGACATGAGGAAGTGGGATGGAAAACCCACCTCTTCCTTAGCAGCCCGAGTACGTGAACTAAAAAGAACACCTAACACAAAAAGAGTCAATGCTGCTCCAGTCTCTCAAACACAGAGTTCCAGACAATATAAGAATAATGATATAACTGATCCTCTTGAAGGAACCTCAAGAACCTATTTACCAGAAGAGAGCAACGTGTACCATGACCAGGAATAGAGGGGCCCTGCCTCTAGCCAGGTAGAGGACAGGGACAATCGGATCTATTGGACCGTGTGGATTTGATGGCCTGGCACATCTGAACCACAAAAATATACAGCTTTGGTTGACACCGGTGCCCAATGTACCCTGATGCCATCAAGATATGTAGGAGAAGAATCAATTTCTATTTCTGGGGTAACAGGAGGATCCCAGCAGCTTACTGTATTAGAGGCTGAAGTGAGTTTAACTGGGAACGGGTGGCAGAAACACCCCATCGTGACTGGTCCAGAGGCCCCATGCATCCTTGGCATAGACTATCTCAGAAATGGATATTTCAAAGACCCAAAAGGACATCGCTGGGCTTTTGGGATAGCTGCTGTAGAGACAGAAGACATCTGGAAACTGAATACCTTGCCTGGTCTCTCAGATGACCCTTCTGCTGTGGGACTGCTGAGAGTTGAAGAACAGCAGGTACCAATTGCCATGACAACAGTGCACCGTCGGCAATATCGTACCAGCAGAGACTCTGTGACCCCCATCCATGAGATGATTCGTAAATTGGAGAGCCAAGGGGTGGTCAGCAAGGCCCATTCACCTTTCAACAGCCCTATATGGCCAGTACGCAAGTCCAGTGGGGAATGGAGACTGATGGTGGACTACTGCGGCCTGAATGAGGTTACACCACCACTGAGCGTTGCCATGCCAGACATGTTGGAGCTTCAGTATGAGCTGGAGTCCAAGGCAGCAAAGTGGTATGCGACCATTGATATTGCAAATGCCTTCTTCTCCATTCCTTTGGCAACGGAATGCAGACCTCAGTTTGCCTTCACCTGGAAGGGAGTGCAGTACACCTGGAACCGACTGCCCCAGGGGTGGAAACACAGTCCCACCATCTGCCATGGACTGATCCAGGCTGCACTGGAAAAGAACGAGGCTCCCGAACATCTACAGTATATTGATGACATCATTGTGTGGGGGAGCACAGCAGGGGAAGTCTTCGAAAAGGGAGAAAAAATTATCCAGATTTTACTGAAAGCTGGTTTTGCATTAAATGAAGCAAGGTTAAGGGACCAGCTCAAGAAATTCAGTTTCTAGGAGTCAAGTGGCAAGATGGACGTCGTCAGATCCCGACAGAAATAATCGACAAGATCACCGCTATGTCTCCACCTACCAACAAGAAGGAGACACAAGCCTTCCTAGGTGCCATAGGCTTTTGGAGGATGCACATTCCCGAGTACAGCCAGATTGTGAGCCCTCTCTACCTGGTCACCCGAAAAAAATAATTATTTCCACTGGGGCCCTGAGCCCTGTCACAATCTGGTTAACAAAATTGTTGGAGAGATGCCTCTGCTGCAATTAAGCTGCTAAGGAGACCAAATCCAAAGTGGATTTTATTGACAGTAAATGTGAGGTAGAGAGAGAGATGGAAAGAAAGAGAAAAGGGGAGAGAGCAAGGGACTGACAGGAACAGAGATCTCCCCTGGGGCAGGGCAAGTGTGACATTGTCCCCTGTGTGCGTGGCCTTCCCAGGGTGGGGATTTTACACCTGAGCCAGTTTGGGTAAGGGGGGTGGTGTTCACCCCCCACCCCGAGCAGGGATTGCCTCACTGTTTCAGGTTACAGTGTCAGATGTAACCAAAAGTGTTTTCAGTCCCCATCTCCAAAAACTGTTATCAACAGGTGGGGCAGTGTTCTTTATCTCTTCCATGGCTCAGCCCTGATAACGCCCTCCAGGGGCCATCTTCTCTTAATGGGCCATTGAGTGTCACTGCAGGACTGATAAAATTACATCATCCCATTGTGGGATGCTCCGCCCAGGGGGAGGAACCAAGCATTCCTACCTGGATATAATCTCACCCTTGCAACACCATGACCACCTTGGCTACTGGATTGGCAGAGGACAAGAACTCCATAACCACCACTGGACCTTCAGAAGAAGACCAGACCCTTCTACAGGATCACTGCTTTGAGAGAATCACGTTCATCACTCCAGCCAGACTGCAGCCACCATTTCATCAGACTGCTACCACCACCCTGATTATCAGGGTGTCAGGTTATATCCTGACTCTGTGAGTTTAAACCAGTCTTTCTGTATCATAGCTTTGATCTTAATTTTCCTATTAAATTGTCCTTCTGGCTTAGACTCTCTCCCAGGTTTGCTTTGAAACCAGTACAAAACTCACTGTGCTCATCCCTTGTTTTCCTTTCAAAACAGGATTTCCCATCTCCAAATATCTTCCAGATGGAGGAGGAGGCTGCGAGGAAGAGGAAGATGCCCTGAGATGCCCAGGCAGGTGAGGAGGAAGTCAGTGCCCCTTTCCACCTCTCTCCTGCTCCATCTCCCAGCCCAGCCTGGCCCCTGGCTGCAGGACAGCCCCGCTACCGGTGTCCTCCTGCTGGGGACGCACTCGGGGGATCTCCCTGCCCTTCCCTCTGGCAAATCCCATCCTCTCCTTGTCCTTCCTCCCCCAGAGCAGGAGCTGCAGATGGAGACCAGGAAGGACAAATCCCCGCAGCAGAACCTCATGGAAGAGGCCATTTTGACTGGCTCCACAGCACAGGAACCCAACGGGGAGGAAAAGCCCCAGAGATCCCGCAGGAGGAGGGGCTGCAAAACCAGCCCAAGGTCATCTGAGGAGGAAAGACACACCCAGTGTCAGGAAGGTGGGCAGAGCTTCAGCCAGAGCTCAGAGCTGGTGGTCCATGAGCAGCTTCATGATGGGGAGAAGCCGTACAAGTGCTCGGAGTGTGGGAAGAGCTTCAGGCGGAAATCCCACCTGATCCGCCACCAGATGATCCACACCATGGAATGGCCCTACAAGTGTGGGGAGTGTGGGAAGGGCTTCGGCTGGAGCTCAGAACTCATCATCCACCAATGCATCCACACTGGGGAGAGGCCCTATGAGTGTCCCGAGTGTCAGAAGAGGTTTAGGTGGAGCTCTGCTCTCTGCAAGCACCAGCGGATTCACAACGGGGATAGGCCCTTCCGCTGCCCTGACTGCAGGAGGGGCTTCAAGCAAAACTCCCACCTTGTCCGGCACCGGCACATCCACACCAGGCAGAGGCCCTATGAGTGTCCCCTGTGTGGGAAGAGCTTCTCCAGGAGCTTTCACTTGACTCGACACCAACTTAGGCACAGGTAAGTGAAGCCCTATGACTGCCCCGACTGCAGGAAGAGCTTCATGCGCTGCTCCCACTCCATCCTCCTTTAGAAGACCCATGTTGGTCAGAGACCTGGTGACCCACATTCCTTGTGATCCCTGCTGAGAAGACACCTGGAAAGTGGTCTTCAAATCCTCCTGGATGCCCATAGACACCTGGATGAACACAGACCAGGAAAATCCATCGGGACTCTGATCAACATTGAAAATTAATTGGGAAGAGCTGTTTCTTTGACTTTACAGCCCAAGAAATTCTTACCTGCTGTGTCACTTTTTCTTCTGGTGGCATCAAGCAATAATGGATGATCATGGAGATCTTTTCCCACCTGAATAATCTCCTTGTTTATCCCATCAAAACACCTAGTATGGGGGTAAAAATAAAGAAATCAAGTAAAGAGATCTAAAGCTGAATCATTTTACTGGGATTTGAATGTGAATTTGAGGTTAAGGGGAGGATTTGGTTCTTCTGGGACCATCCAAGCCAAGGGACATGGCCATGTTCTTGTAGTTGTTCCAGCAGAACGGGTCCATCTAACCTCATCTGTTCTCCCGGAATTCCAGTTGTCTGTCCCAGTCCCTGGCCTGGGTCTGCCCATTCCAGGTGTTCCCCACAAAATGCCCAAATTGCTGCTGAAGTGCCCTAACTGACCCTTGCTGGGGATGTTCCTGTCCACCAACCTCTCCTGCTCAGCTCCATGGAGGGCTGGGAGGGGTTTTAGGGACTCCTGGTGGGACTGAGAGAGGCTGTTGTGGCTCTTGGGGCCATTTGTGGTGCTGGGAGGGGGTTTGGGGGCCTGCTGGAGGTAACTGGGATATACTGCGAATGAGTGAGGTAATCCTGGGGGCAACTGGAACCACACTGGGAACTCTGGGGTGACTGGGATGGAGCATGCTGGGGGCAACTGGGATATACTGGGAGTGTCTGGCACCATACTGGAGGGGACAACACTGAGAACAGCTGGGACCATTTTGGGGGCAAGTGAGGGCAACTGAGAGTGACTGTGTCTGTAATGGGGGCCACTGAGGTCATACTGGCAGTGAGCGGGACTGTACTAGGGGTGACTGGGGGCAACTGGGATCATACTGGGTGGAACTAGGATGACACAGAGGGGGACTGGGATCATACTGGGAGTGACCAGGAACATGCTGAGGGCAGTTTGGACCATGGTTGGTGCAATTGGGATATCCTGGGAGTAGCTGGTACTGCACTGAACGTGGCTAGGAGTGGTTCTGGGCAACTGGAATGATACTGGAAGCAACTGGGAGGATGTGGGAGTGACTGGGAGCATGCTGGGATCAAGTGGGATATACTGAGAGAGACTGGGAATCACTGGGATCATACTGGGAGGGACTGGAACCACAGCAATGGCCTGGGCTGGGTGATGTGGGGCCTCAGAGAGCGCAGGGAGCATTGTGACACTGTGAGGCCTGATGGAACCAAGGGGACATTGTGACACCCTGGGCCCAGCCTGGCCATGGGGTGCTTTGGGAACCCGGGGGTGCCCAGGGCAGCAGAGCAGAGCCCCTGGATCAGGGGCAGCAGCTCCCCGGGAAACCCTGGGTGGGCAGCAGGGATGCCCAGGGAGAAGAAGAAGCCAAGGCCCAGAGCCCCAAGGGTGGCACTGGCTGAGGGACGGGGCAGGAGGGAGAGGCCACTGCTGGGATGGCGCCGGAACTGCCCAGCATCACAGGGCCTGTATGACATTACAGACTGGGCTGTGTGACATCACAGAGATGGCTATGTGACATCTGAGAGGCTGTGTGAGGTCACCGGGGAGGTCATTCTGCCCCATTCCCCTCCCAGTTCCCCCAGAGAAGTCCAACGCTGCTCGTGCACAGCGGGGTCCCCTGTGCCCCCAAGTCCCCCTGCCCCTGGCGCCGCAGCCTCCCCCAGAGGATGTTCCACGAGATCGACCCCAGAGCCTGACACGGGGACGGGGGCTGGAGCCATGGGGGGTGGGACAGGGGGACAGGGACCCCCCGGCAGTGTCCCCGTGTCCCCCAGGGCCAGAGCCTGGGCCAGGGCTCCTTCACCCTGTGATCAATGAGGGTTTGAGAGCGCTGAAAAAATCCCCAGCAAAAACCAGATTTAATATTAAGTGACAGCAGCACAAAGTTCCTTGGCAAGAGTCACTCTGCTCCTGCTTGGACACTTCAGGCACAGCAAGGAAACAAAGCAACAACAAAACCAAACAAAATCCAGGCAATCAAACCAGAAATGAACCAAGAACTGTCCCTGTGTGTGTGACACAAAAAAAATGAGGGCAAGGATAAAAGGAATATGGCCCAAAACCTTAACAGACCTAAAACCTCATAGGAGTTACCTTATACCTTTACCTTAATTTCTACATTAAACTTAACAATTTAGCAGAAGAACAGAGCTTAACAGTATTTAACCTAACTTATAACCTATAACTATGCAATTTAAAACAGGAATAACATTTAACAATATTTAACTTAACATATAACTTATATTAAACATATGAACTTAGCAAAAGAACAACTCTTAGCAGCGTTTAACTTAGCTTAGACCTCGTGATTTAGCCTTACCTACAGGCCTGACTGGCTCAGCTATCCAAGGCAGTCAGACCCCTCAGGGAGCAGCATTCCTGCCACATTTCCCCAGCACAGGCACTCCTGTGTGCACACAGACACAGAGAGTCAGTGCAGGGCACCTGTGAGAAATTCCCCTGAGGGCAGGGAAATGCTCCCTGTGGATGCTTTGGCATCTCCCCAGCAGGGAAGGGTTGAGCCTGGAGGAGTGGGGGGATCGGCCCAGGCTCCCTCATTGTTGGGGATCCCCGAGTGCAGCAAACGGGAGAGTTCCCGGCTCGGAGAGGCCCCACACAGAGGGAGTCGCTGGCCCAGGAGAGCTCCAAGGGCTCCTTTTGGAGCACTCTTTGTAGGGCCCCAAGAGAGGGGCTGCAGTCCCAGCCATGTTTCATCCTGGCCGCACTTGACATCAGCAGCTTTCTTTGGCAGTGTGAGAACAGGGATGTTGTGCCACCGAGGGAACACAAACAGTTCCCAGGGCTGCTCCTAAAGCAGCCAGGAGCTGGCTGGGCAGCAGCAGTACCTGGAGCAGAGCGTGTTTGTGCTGAGCTCCAGAGGAGCTGAGCCCAGAGGCTGCTGGCCAAGGCCGAGGCTGTTGAGGCGCGGCATGCGCTCCTCGCCGCGGCACCCCGAGCGGTGCCAGGCTGGGCGGTGAGGGAAGAGAACGGGCGGCCGCTTTCCCCCGCAAGCTCTGCAGTTTCAGTTCGTGGCGCGCAGGGACAGACGAAGGCGACACGGGACTTGGGGGGGGAACGAGATGGTTTTATTCCATGAGCCCCAAGACCCCGGCGGGCGGGGGGGCAAAGGTTTTATACAGAACTCAGGAGGACGGGTGTAGGAACAGTAACCAATGAGGGAATAGCAGGGGAGGAGTTTAGGGCAGAACTAACATCTGGAAGCTGAGGAGGGGGCTAGAATGAATGACAGGGAAGGTTCTAGGGAAAGGGGCAGGGAAAGGGAGGATTGGGGGGGGGAAACAGATATTAAACAAATATCAAATGAAAGAAAAACACACCACCGCATCTCCCTCTTTTTCTTTACAAAAAGAAGGAGAATTTTGTGGTTTAAGTAAATTAATAAAACATGTAAATAATATAAAATCATATGATAATATTGTAAATTACTTAAAGGACATGAAAGACACATTATTGCATTTATAGGGCAGGAAGAGTAGTAACAGCCTAAATTAGACACAAGACTGCACAAAACTTGCTGTTTTGCTGCTCTGGGTAACAATTTAAAATAATGTAAATAATTGAAATAATTGAAATAGAATTGAAATAATTGACAGAAATTAAATTTTAAAATTTAATTAGAATGATTAAAATTACAATTATCTAATTTAAATAAAATAATTAAATGGAATTATTGGAATTAAATATAATAAAAAATCAACTAAATATAACTAATAAATTTTTAAATTTCGCAGCAATGCAGCAAGCCTGAAGCGATATAGTAGCTGAGTGATTCCTGTAGCAATAATGGTTAAACACAGCCTTTAAGTCAAAAAATATCAGAAAAGACTGAATTAATTATAATTACAACAAAACAACTTAATATAAAATCAAATTGTAACATTACATATTATTAAAAAAACATAAATTGAAAGACATTAAAAAATGATAAACTAATTGTGATTACAACATATGAAACATATAAAAACTTTATCTGGAATATATAAAATTGTCCTAAATTAAAGTCCAAATTAAGGGTACAAAGCACAGCAGGATTTGTGACTTCATTTGATTTAGAATTTGCTTCGTCGTGGCGCTTGCGATGTTTAGCTTCTCAAATTCTTAAAGCAGAGTCAGCGGATAACGGCGCTTGTTTTAAAGCAGAGTCAGCGGACAGCGATGTGGTTTGTTCAATTTGAATGTCCGTTTGAGAGGTGGGCATAATATCTTGAGTAATAATTAACTGGGATGATTTTTTTTTCTATAAAATATAACTCAACAAACAGATTATTCAAAAATAATCAAAAGCAAAAAGAGGAATTTGTAGTTAAATAAAAAGGAATATTGGGTAGGGTACATTAAGGAATAGGATAGGGGAATCAGACAATCACTTAATTAGTGATTGCCATGATTAACAGGGGGTATCGGTAAGGGGTGGACCGGGGCGCCGCCATTTCAGGGGGAAGACAAAATGACGGATCTCCAGTCCCGGGTTTCGGCTCCATTTCCTCGGGAGAAGATCCCTCCCGACCCTCCCCCCGGAGGACGAGCCCGAAGAAGGATGGGGGAATATCTAACCCCGCCTCCCCACAATAGGGACTAGTCTCGTGCAGGGACGGTGCAGGGCTATTGGGGGAGAGATGGGACTGGCGGGAAGCCAGGGGCGGAAAAGAAGGGTCAAGGCGGGAAAGCGGGTCTCGAGCGGCGTGGCCAGCGCCATCTTGAGAGGGGGTGCCAGATACACTGCACTTGGCCTGAGCAGTGTCTGGCAGGGCACTTGGGGCGGCTCGGCCACAGCAATCCCCAAGGGAGGATAGGAAAGGGTTTTAGGAAAGTCCGAGGGGATGGGGGCATAGGGAGCTTCACAGAAGCAAAAAGGGGAAATTTATAGGAGGGGGGGGGGGCCGCCCGACGCAGCTGGATGTCGGCGCAATGCGTGGGTGTAAAGGGCCCCTTTTAACAACTCTCCTATAGCTAGCGTGTCGTCTTCTTAGCTGATCTCTACTGGTGTCTTTTCTACCCCCTCCGTCCAGCCCAGAATGGGGAGGGGAGGATAGAGAAGACAACTTTTTCGAGGAGAAGAAAAAGCGATCTAATCTAGGTCCCCACAGAAGACTAGGCGAAGGATAGCACTCAGTGCTAGCTTCCCCCAGAAAAAGAAAACCCACCCGCTTGCCAGGGACATGCACGGCTACAGCCCCAGTCTGGGCGCAGACGGGGGTTAAAACGCGAGAAAAAAAAAGGTGGCAGACCCAGCCGCCCGTCGGGGCGACCCCCACCCCGTGTAGCCCACCTTACCTTGCAGGCTCGGACGGAGATGGCTTGAATCTTCTCCTCGACTCGATGGAAAAGTCGCGCTGAAAACTGGGGATGTTCCTTCCCGGTTTTGGCCCTTCCGGAAGCCTGGGTGTTCCCGTTAAACCAAGACTCGTCCCCGAAGCCTTGGTTTCGGCCACTATCAGCCTCCGGTGGTCTCGCTGCAGATGCTGACCGAGGAATGAACCTCTTCTCGATCAGCCCCTCTTCAGGCTCCCCCGAGCCGCTGCCAAAACCGCCCTCTGTGTTCTCGGGTAAGTCTGCCCGCCAAAAAGCTCTGCAGCCCGGCTGCCCGTGCAGCGCGGCTGCTCCCGGGCAGGAAGATGGCGAGAACAAAGAGGTCCCGGAGCCTCAATCTTTTTCGCTCGGCGCTCAGCTCCTCATAGCATCCGGCAGAGCTTTTACGGCCGTAGATGTTCCTCTTCCCTCCTTCTTCTTCTGTGAGGCGGGCGCCCCCACAAATTTGCCCGTTTTTTTTACAAGACGAAGGAGGGAACCATCCTCTGCTACCATATGGTGAGGCGCGGCATGCGCTCCTCGCCGCGGCACCCCGAGCGGTGCCAGGCTGGGCGGTGAGGGAAGAGAACGGGCGGCCGCTTTCCCCCGCAAGCTCTGCAGTTTCAGTTCGTGGCGCGCAGGGACAGACGAAGGCGACACGGGACTTGGGGGGGGAACGAGATGGTTTTATTCCATGAGCCCCAAGACCCCGGCGGGCGGGGGGGCAAAGGTTTTATACAGAACTCAGGAGGACGGGTGTAGGAACAGTAACCAATGAGGGAATAGCAGGGGAGGAGTTTAGGGCAGAACTAACATCTGGAAGCTGAGGAGGGGGCTAGAATGAATGACAGGGAAGGTTCTAGGGAAAGGGGCAGGGAAAGGGAGGATTGGGGGGGGGGAAACAGATATTAAACAAATATCAAATGAAAGAAAAACACACCACCGCACGAGGCCAGCGAGCATTTCTCATCTGGCAGGGCGGCCTGAGAAGGGGAGGGGGGAATGCACCAGCACAGGAACCATGGAACCAAGGGACCATTGTGACACTGTGGGGCACCATGGAACCAAGGGGCCATTGTGACACTGTGGGGCCTGTGGGACCAAGGGGCCATTGTGACACCGTGGGGCCTCATGGAACCGTGGAGACCCTTATGACACTTTGGGGTGTCATGGGACCAAGGGACAGTTGTGACATGGTGAGACCCCAGGGAGCCAAAGGTCCATTGTGACATTGGAAGGCCACATGGAATCATGGAGACAGCATTAAGAGACTTCACAGCTTCATGGAACCAAGGGGCCATTGTGACACCGTGGGGCACCATGGAATCATGGAGACCATTGGGATACTATGAGGCCCCACAGAATAAGCAAAGCATTGTGACACTGTGCGGCCTCACAGCACCAGTGAGACCATTGTGACCCTGGAGGTCCCCACAGAACCAAGAGGACCATTGTGACACTGTAGGGCCTCGTGAAACCAAGAGGCCTTTGTGGCACTGCAGGGCTGCAGGGAACCAAAGGTCCATTGTGACACTGCAGGGTCTCGTGTCATCAGTGTTCCATTGTGACCCTGTGGAGCCAAAGGAGGCCATTGTGACACCACAAACCCCCAGGGTCCAAAGGTCCATCATGACATTTTGGGCCTCATGGAACAGAGGAGTCACTTGACATTGTGGGGCCTGGGAACCACGGAGACCACTGGGACACTGTGGGGTCCCAAGGATCCAAGGGAACATGGAACAGGTCTGGCTGGTTTGACCTCCAGGGGCTGCCTGACAGCTTGGCACCTGCAGGGTCTCTTCTCACTGGGGCTTGGGGCTTTCCTTCCTATAGAAAACAACTGTCCTTCTCCTGCAGTGTCAATGGCCATATTGGGATTTCACCACCAATGTTTGTGGAGTTGCGTTATGTATATGTTTTATTATCCCTGTATTATGTATTGGTTTATTCCTTTGTACCCCCGTGTGCAACTTGGTTTATCCCCAGTTTTCCCGCCTTGTCCTCCCTTCCCGCCTTCCCAGTATCTATTCATCACCCTGAAAGAGGCATTTTACCCCCCCCGGGTGCCTTGTCTATCACTCGGTGCCCCTTCCCATCCATCCAGAAGCTTCTACTCAGGGCACCGGGTGATTGGCCGAGGACCTGGGGCTCCCCCCATATCCTTCCCCCATTGGACCCCATCATATCCCCCCATCCCGGAGCCACCCCCTATCCCTATCCCCATTGGTCGTTGGATACCCCTCCCTTACAGTTTATAAGCCAGTGCAAGAACCTTGTGCTTGTTCCTGTTGGCTGGCATCGTTCTAGGACATTTGGCCCCGTTCGGCTACAATAAACTCGGACTTAGCCCCCAGCAGGATCCGCTCTTCATTTACCACCGCGAGGCTTGCTAGCGCTGCCCGGAACCCACAAAGGCACTCTCCAAACCCCAGCTGGGAGCGGCGGAGGGTGCCTCCATCGCCCGCCCTCGCCCCACAGGAGCTAGCCGGGGCTGAGACAAAGGGAACCGGGGCGGGAGCGCGGCAAATGTTGACTGTTGTGACAGACTGGAGGAGATTGCTGGCTGGAAACATTTCAGTGTGGGGGAGGAAGGGGCAGGTCCAGCCTTGCCCTGCCCTGGAACCCCAGCACTGCCCTGCCCTGGAACCCCAATCCCCCCAGAGCCTCTATCCCAGCCCAGCAGTGTCTGCCAGTCCCTGGCACAGCACAGGCAATGCTGCACAGCCACCTCTGGAGCCCCAGCCCAGCTCCTGAGTGACCAAATGACCCCAAGTCCCACCTGGGGGAAGGGCCCAGGAGGACCAAGGGGTATTTAAGGCTGACCACAAGGCAAGCACACATCTTGACCCTACCTTCTCTTGGAATTTCCAGCTGAACATTGCTGGAATCCAGGAGGTGGTAGCTGAGTGTGTACTTCTCTCTCTGTATCTTATTTTTCTCTCTCTCTGTATCTACTTCTTCTATTTCTGTACTATTGCAAATATTGATTAACTTAAAATTGAACAGGCTTAGAGTTTGTGAAGTTGAATGGGCCAAGTTAAAGAAGTTTTTTTTGTTGATTGAATGCCGTATTAAAACGTTTGTCGAAGTTTCTCTGATTTTTCTAAATTTCCCAGTAAAGGCTGTTTTGTTGTTTAGAGCTCCTGAGTATCTCTTGATAGTATTGCTCCAGTGCATCCAACTCAGAGGACACCAGTTATTGTCATTCCTTTTAAATATCTTCTTGAGAGAGTTTTTTAGTGGATGGGGATCAGGGCTCGTGTGTCCTGCTTGGCACAGCCCAGGCAGGGCTTTCACAGCCCCATCCCACACTCCATTTCCCAGCTGGAGCTGCTGGTGCCTCTGAGTTCTGCTGCCCCAGCCCCAGGGACGCTCTCCTTGTCTGCCCATTCCCCCAGGGCCTCTGGGCAGGGATGGCCTCAGTGGGGGCTGCTGACATCCTCAGCAACTTGGAGGCTGCTGCTGAATTTTACTGCTCCAGAGGCTTCTTCAGTCTTCAGCTCTTCAGTTCAGGAATTCAGTGCTCCAGGGCTCATTAACATTCAGAACACCTTAACAAGCTAAGCCTCAAGGAATAATTTAAGTTTTGAAATTTTTTGTGGTTGATTAGACAAGTTTCAGAAACCTATTCAAAGTTAATACTTTATATTTAAAAAGACAGTGAAAAAATATTTTGTAGGTCCTGTTTAGTTGGGGTTTTTTTCTGTTAATTTATTGATATGTTCAATGTCCAGATGACACTGAATCAAACTTCGCATGCAGTTGGAATAGACATGAAAATCAAGACCCTTCATAGCTGACAATCAATCACACTTTGTCCCTACCCCATACCTACCAATTCCCCCATCCAAGCCCTGGCACTCAGAGCAGCTGAGGAATGGAGTCACATCCAGGGGTGTCCCCAGGGCACAGGACTGGGTCCAGGTCAGTGAAATCTCTTTATTAGTGATCTGGACGAGGCCATCGAGGGCACCCTCAGGTAGTTCCATGTGAGCCCAGGCTGGGTGGGAGTGTGGCTGTGCTGGAGGGCAGGAAGCTCTGCAGAGGGATCTGGACAGGCTGGAGCCATGGGCCCAGGACAATGGGATGAGGTTCACCAAGGCCAAGGGCCGGGTCCTGCCCTGGGCTCACAACCACCCCAAATCCCTGGCAATGCCCTGCCCCTGATCCCCACAGCCTGTCCTGTTTCCTTCATCCCTGCATTACTAGGGACTTTCTGGGACAAGGGAGCTCTGCTCTGGCTATGGAGGGAGCTCCAAGTGCCACCACTGGAGTGGGAACCACAACTCATCAGGCTTGTGCCCTTTGGGGGTCAGGAACTGGTCAGAGTCAGAGGCACAGAAAGTTTCTCTCCATGGCCAAAGGACCATAGTTGAACAGGACACAATTTAATAACAACCATGCTCTGCCATGAGCTATGTGCGATGTTCTAGCAGCATCTGATGAGTCCACCATCCACTAATGATTTCCATGTTAGAATTAATTTCAGACAAACGTGGTTCTGTGATAGATATAAACACAATTACATTCTTGTATCAGGATGCTCATCCTGAAGTGGGGGGAAAATAGCTCAAACAATTTCTGATTTGCAAAGCTGTCAGTGGTGGATGAAGAAGGGAGGTCAGGTTGCTTTTGGTGTTGAGGAAATGCTGAAACCAGCCTGACTCATTTCATCTCCTCCTGGCCTGGCTGATCTCCCCTCTTTCCCCTTCCACCCATTGGCTTCTGTCTCCCACCAGGCCCCCGGTGAAGAGCCTGGCTCTGTGTTCTCCATCCCCTCCTCGCTGGCACTGCCAGGCTGGGATGAGGAGCCCCTCAGACTTCCCTGCTCTGGGCTGGACAAGCCCAGCTCCCTCAGCCTCTGCTCACAGCCCAAGGGCTCCAGCCCCACCTTGGAGGCCCTTCCCTAACCCTGCTCCAGCTGCCAGACATCTTTCCTGCCCTGGGGAACCCAACCCAGGCCACAGGCACCTGGATAATCCACGTCCTTGATGTCCTGGTCACACAGCCCTGGCCCCTTTTCCCCATGTCAGGCTCTGGGGTGGATCCTGTGGAACATCCTTGGGTGGAGGCTGTGCCTCCAGGGGGACTGGGGGGATACTGGGGGACAGGGACCCTTCTGGGCATGAAGAGCATTGGACTTGTTGGGAGAAACTGTGAGGGGGATCTGGGGCTGAGTGACCAACCCTGTGACCTCACAGAGCCCTCCTGGGATGTCACACAGCCCCTCTGGGATGTCACAGCCCATTCTGTAATGTCACACAGCTGGTCTCTGATGTCACAGCCAACTCTGTGGTATCACAGTCTGCTCTGCAATTTCAAAGCTCTCTCCTGTGATGTCAAAGCCTGCTCTGTGATGTCACAGAGATGGCCTATGATGTCATAACTTCTTGATGACATCACATTAATGACTCTGTGATGTCATGGACCATTCTGTCATAGATCACTCATGTGATGTCATAGCCCACTCTTTGACCTCATGTTATCAGGTGATAAATTGTCTCCACCAGGTGAGCTAACACCTGGAGCTTGTTCTCCAAAACCAACAGGCCTATGGACACCACACAATGCCCATTGTGGGACAAGGGGAACTGGAAGTTCACCAGCCTCAGTCTCCTGCCAGCTCAGCCAGGCCCACGGGAACATTGGGGCCCACGACCACCAGGGACCACCAGAGAGACCCCCAGGACAGAGAAAGGCATGCAAAAGGGGAGGGGAAATATGTTAATGATTTTGGGGAAATGATTATCAGATGTGTGTTTAGTCCAGCACAATCAATGAATATGTGTGCAAAATACAGAATATGAACAGAAACTTTCCTGTACTCAGCATGCTTGGCTTTGGGAGGAGCTATCCCCTGTGCATCCCCCTGAATAAAGAATGCTGCTTCTTAATGCTGCACTGGTGTTAAGGAGTTTTCTGTTTTACCAATTTTTTGGTAACACTCCATTCCCAAGGAAAGCTCTGTCTCCTGCTGTTCACAAAGAGAGAAGGGCTGGTGGCAGATGTGGGGGTCGGAGGCTGCCTGGGGCACAGTGACCATGAAATAATCAAGTTTTCAATGATCTGTGAAAGAAGGAGGGGCAGCAACAAAACTTCCACACTGGAATTAGAAAGGGCAGACTTTGGCTTATTTAGGATGCAGATTTGGGGAGTAGTGAATCAGGTCCTGATTTTTTAAGGGAAACAGTTTTTAAAAACAAAGTAGTCCAGGCAGGATGGAGACATTTCCAGAAAGTAACCTTAAGGGGGATGGAGCAGTCTGTCCCAGTGTGGCAAATGATGAGCTGGTGAGGAAAATTACTGTCCTGGCTGCCCGTGGAGGTTTTGTGGGAACTCAGGGGAAAGAAGGGGGTGCATCAACTTTGGACAGAAGGTCAGGCAACTTAGGAAGTGTTTAAGGACGTTGTTAGGTCACGGAGAAAGAGAAGTTAAGAGGTGAAATATCAATTAAAGCTTAACCTGGCCACTTCTGTGAAAAATAATAGAAAATGTTTCTATAATTAAATTAATAGCAAAACATTGGATAAAGAGAACCTCTACTATTCTTTAATGGATGCAGTGGAGAATATAAGAACTAAAGATAAGGAAAAGGCTGATCTACTTAAGACCTTGTCTGTCTCAATTTTCAATATTAGGACAGGCTGTCCTCAGGACAAGAGTTCTCCTGAGCTGGTAGATGGGCACAGGGAGCAGAACAGGCCCCTGTAATCCAGGAGGAAGCAGCTCCTGACCTGCTGAGCCGCTTAGATGCTCACACAGGTGGATGGGATGGGATCCATCCTCGGGGGATGAGGGAGCTGGGGGATGAGCTCCCCAAGCTGCTCCCCATCATTTACCATCAGTCCTGGCTCACCAGGGAGGTCCCAGAGCACTGGAGGTGCCAGTGTGAGCCCATCCCCAAGAAGGGCTGGAAGGAGGATCTGGAGAACTCCAGACCTGTCAGCCTGACCTCGGTGCCCGGCAAGGTTATGGAACAGATCACCTTGAGAGCCACCACAGGGCACCCACAGGATGGCCAAGGGGTCAGAGCCAGCCAGCGTGGATTTAAGAGGGACAGGTCCTGCCTGAGCAACCTGATCTCCTTTTATAACCAGGTGACCCACCTGTGGATGTGGGAAAGGCTGTGGATGTGTACATCTGGACTTCAGCAAAGCCTTGGACACTGTCTCTGACAGCATTCCCTGGAAAAGCTGCAGCCCACGGCTTGGGCAGGTTCCCTCCTGGCTGGGAGATGGAAGAGCTGGCTGGAGGCTGGGCCCAGAGAGGGGTGGGGATGGTGCTGCACTCAGCTGGTGTCCAGTCCCTGGTGCTGTCCCCAGGGATCTGTGTTGGGCCCAGTCCTGTTTAACACCTTCACTAATGATCTGGGTGAGGGGATCAAGCCCACCATCCCCAAATTTGCAGATGACACCAAGCTGGGTGTGAATGTGGATCTGCTGGAGGGCAGGACAAGAAGACACAGCCTTCAGCTGCACCAGGGGAGGTTCAGGCTGGACAAGAGGAAGAAGTTCTTCACAGAAAGGGTGAGTGGGCACTGGAATGGGCAGGCCATGGGGGAGGTGGCAGTGTCACTGTCCCTCTCCAGTGGCACTCAGTGGCATGGTCTGGGTGACAAGGCGGTATTAGGGCATTGGTTGGACTTGATGATCCCAAAGGTCTTTTCCAGCCTGTTTGATTCTCTCATTCTGTGATGATTGGGACACTCTGGGGCCATTGTGACCCTGCAGGGCATTGAGGATCTAAGAGGACCATGGTGACACTGTACAGCCCCATAGAACCAGGGCTCCACCGTGGTGCTCTGGGGCCAAATGGAACCTGGGAGTCTCTGTGACACTGGGTCCTGGTGGAACCACAGAGGCCATGGTGACCATGCGGGGCCTCTTGTGACCGAGGGGTTTCACCACTGTGACACTGCCAAACCAAGGAGAGCATTGGGAGAGTCCAGGGCCCAGGGGAACCAAGGGGCTATTCTGACACTGCGGAGCCTCCTGGAACCAAGGGGACATTGTGACACTGCAGGACCTTGTGTAACCGAGGGGCCACTGTGACACTCTGGGGCCTCCAGGAATCTGGAAGGCCGTTGTGACACTGTGTGGCCTCGTGGAAACAAGGAGTCCATTGTGACACTGAGGGGACTTGTGGAAACACAAAGAGCATTGTGACAGTGTGGAACCTCGTGTGACCATGGGGCCTTTGTGACACCCTGGGGCCCCATGGAACCAAGGGGCCACTGTGAAACTGTGGCACCAACAAGAGCATTGTGACACTGTGGAGCCCCATGGAACCAAGGAGTCCATTGTCACATTTTGGGGCCCATGGAACCAAGGAGAACACTGTCACATGTTGGGGCCCCATGGATCCAAGGAGACCAGTGTGACAGTGCAGGGCCTGGTGTGACCAAAAGGACATTGTGACACTGAGGGGCACCTTGGAACCAAGGACATTATTGCAGATAACATCAAGCTGGATGTGTGTGTTGATTTGCTGGAGGGTAGGAGGGCTCTGCACAGGGCCCTGCACAGGCTGGATCCAGAGCCCAAATTCAACAAGGTGAGGTTTAACAAGTCCAAGTGCCGGGTCCTGCACTTTGGCCACAACAACCCCTGCAGCGCTACAGGCTGGGGACAGAGTGGCTGGACAGCAGCCAGGCAGAAAGGGACCTGCAGGGAGTGATGGACAGCAGGCTGGACATGAGCCAGCAGAGTGCCCAGGTGGCCAAGAAGGCCAATGGCTCCTGGCCTGGATCAGGAATGGTGTGGCCAGCAGGACCAGAGCTGGTGTGCCAGCACTGATCTGCCCCAGCTCTGCACACAGACAATGCTGCTGCAGCTCCAGAGAAGGAAACAAAAGGGCATCTCTGCAGAAAACTGTGCTGGGACATCCGTTAGTCTCTTTAAAGCCACTGAGAGCTCAGCCCCTCATTGACACAGTCTGCAGGCACAGAGAAGGTGGAGAGAAACAAAATGAGAAATGGCACAAATAATGACATTTCTGTGTGGACAATCTGAAAAAAATAAAACAAAGGAAAAAACTACTACAAGCATGAACATAAGTGACTTTTATTACAAATTATTTTCAGAAATTGGCCAGCAGTTTAATGTTCCTGAAAGCATCCTGTCATCAGTCTCCTCACTGCAGCCTTGAACTCTTGGTTCCTCAGGCTGTAGATGAGGGGGTTCAGGGCTGGAGGCACCACCGAGTACAGAACTGACAGAGCCATATCCAGGGATGGGGAGGACATCGAGGGGGGCTTCAGGTAAGCAACTGTGCCAGTGCTGAGGAACAGGAAGACCACAGCCAGGTGAGGGAGGCAGGTGGAAAAGGCTTTGTGCCGTCCCTGCTCAGAGGGGATCCTCAGCACAGCCCTGAAGATCTGCACATAGGAGAAAACAATGAACACAAAGCAGGCAACGAGTAAAGAAATCGAAAACACAATGAGCCCAAATTCCTTCAGGTAGGATTTGGAGCAGGAGAGCTTGAGGATCTGTGGGATTTCACAGAAGAACTGGCCCAGGGCATTGCCATGGCACAGGGGAAGGGAAAATGTATTGGCTGTGTGCAGCAGTGAATAGAGGAAGCCACTGGCCCAGGCAGCTGCTGCCATGTGGGCACAAGTTCTGCTGCCCAGGAGGGTCCCGTAGTGCAGGGGTTTGCAGATGGACACGTAGCGGTCGTAGCACATGATGGTCAGGAGATAAAACTCTGTTGAGATGAAGAAGAGAAAGAAAAAGAGCTGAGCAGCACATCCTGTGTAGGAGACGTTCCTGGTGTCCCAGAGGGAATTGTGCATGGCTTTGGGGACAGTGGTGCAGATGGAGCCCAGGTCGCTGAGGGCCAGGTTGAGCAGGAAGAAGAACATGGGCGTGTGCAGGTGGTGGCCGCAGGCTACGGCGCTGATGATGAGGCCGTTGCCCAGGAGGGCAGCCAGGGAGATGCCCAGGAAGAGGCAGAAGTGCAGGAGCTGCAGCTGCCGCGTGTCTGCCAGTGCCAGCAGGAGGAAGTGGCTGATGGAGCTGCTGTTGGACATTTGCTGTGGCTGGCCTTTGGGACCTGTTCATGGAGAAAGGACAGGGACAAGTCAGGAGAGGCTGCTTGGAGCCAAACCTGGGCCATTCCCTGCAGCCTGTCCTGCTGGGACTCACCCACCCTTGTTCCTGCTCTGGGAAAACCTTCTCTCAGGTCCCTGCCTGAGGTCCAGTTGTGCTGGCTGAGTGTGCCAGGAGCAGCCAGGCCTGTGCGTGGGGGCTCTCAAGGAGAAAGCAGAAAGGCTTGGTAGCATCTGCATTTAACACTTCTAAAGAATTTCACTTTATTTCTAAAGGAAATAGATGGCAGGAGCTGGTTTTAGGAATTGTTTTCCTACCCACTCACTATTCCTAGCTCTCTGAGATCAGAAATCCCCAGCATTCCTGCTGCACTCAGAGTTTGCCACTGAGAGATGTGAGAGGCAAAGGATTCCCTGTGGCTGAGGGCAGGTGAGGGGCTGGATGGGCTTGTTACCCCAGCACTGCTCTGTTCAGCCCCCTCTGCTTCCCTGAGCATCTCCCTGGGCCTGGACATCCCCTCCTGAGAGGTGCCTTGTCCCTGCCAGCGCTCACAGAGCCCATCTCACCTTGTGTGCCCTTGGCCCGGCCCTACAGAAACCTGCCTGTGTGCAGGGCCCTGGCTGGGGCAGGCTCTGTGTGCAGCTGGGCAAGGGCAGCTCAGGAGAGCCCTGCTGGGCCCTGCAGAGGTGATGCTGCTGCTGCCCAGGGCTGAGGAGTGGCTGAAGGCCCTTTGGGAGGCTCCCAGCAGAGACACTGACCACCGAAAGTCACAGTTCTGGAGTCTCTGTAAATGTTCTATCATTCCTTTGATGATCCCATGTGTTCCTTTCAACTCAGAATGTTCTGTCATTCTGCGATTACAATTCCTGTTCTGCTTCTCTTATCCCCCTGCTGCCTATAACAAAAAGAGAGAAAAAAAAAAAAAAAAGAAAAACCCTTGCAACGGTGTTAGAAGACTACAGTAAAAACAGACCTTTATTGGAAGCTTCCAAGTGTCCCCAGGGCACACCCAGACCCTGATTTAATCAATTTATTAAGGTTAATTAATTAGGGTATTTAATAGGAACATCCAATAGGAGATTCAGTTGCCCCAGTTACACACCCCTGGCTCAACCTATTGGAGTAGGTCCAAGGGCTTCTTTGCCTTTACTTTTTGTTGTGACTGCTCATTTTTTGGTCAAAAACAAAAACGTTGTTCTTGTAGGTCCTGTTACTGATAATAAGACTATGCAGTATTTCAGGAATGTGTTTAGACTATCAGTTTATTGTTCTAAAATAGAAGATAAAAGTAAGGAAATGTACTAGAGTTAGTTAAGGATTACAGTTATAAAATAGTATGTTGATAGAGTTAATTAGAGTTTAATAGTTAAGTAAGGATTAAAATTTTATAACTATATAATAGTATATAATTATAAAATAGTAATTTACAGAGGTACAAATATAAGAAAAATGTATAAAAAGTAAAAATGTTTATGTCATCACCCCAACATTCCCATCTTTCTCCAACCAGGAAATTGAAAACAGTCTCAGGAAAGCTCCTGATCATTACAGCAATCCTAGGCTTACCTTCTTTGGGAAGTGTCCTCCGGAGCTGTGCCCAGGCTGGTCTGGAGCTGGGAGCAGCCCTGCCCCAGCCAGCCCCTCTCAGCAGCAGCACCTGCCCTGCTCAGGGTGGCTCCTTCCCCCCACAGCTCCTGGCCAGCGCTGGGAGCACCTCCAGGGCCGGCTGAGAGCTGTCCCTGGCAGGCAGCAGAGTCCCTGGCCCAGCACAGCGCCCTGGGCTGCAGGACCCTGCTCTGCAGGACAGCCCTGGGCACCCCTGGCTGCTCTGCACAGGAGATGAGCAGAGAATGTACTCACAGGCTCTGTGGGCATTGGCATGTTCCAGCTTTAGGAGATCACGGCAGGAGCTGCAGCTGCATTGTCCTGAAGGCAGAGGTTCCTGTGCCAAGGGCTGGCAGTGGTTCTGCCCCAGGCACTTCTCAGCCCCTTCCCAGCCCTGACTGATTGAAGCTCTCTGCCTCTGTGCTGTGCCCGGGCTGGCTGCAGGCAGTGCCCCAGCCCTGCTGGGCTGGCAGAAGAGCTGCTCAGCAAGAGAAATGTGCTTTTGAAGCTCTGCTTGGTTACCAGGATCTCCCTCTGTGCCAGGAGCCCGGCCCAGCTCAGCAGCACAGACACAGCACAAGGACTTTAATGACCCTCTGGGGCTTCGTGCTCAGCCCTGAACATCAGGCCCTGAAGAGGCAGCTGCAGAAACCTCTCCAGAACTCCAAGTCGCAATCCAATTCCAAAGTTTCTTGGACTTTTAATGGGTCCCACTGAGGGACACGACTGAGAAAGTGTCCCCAGGCCCCAGGCAGAGCAGAGAACTGGAGGCACTGATGCCAGGTGGGGACAAAGAGAAGCCAAGTCTTGGTGCCCTGGGGCACAGCAGGGTCTGTGCCACCAAGGGCTGTGAGGAGACACCTTGTCCTGAGGCCCTGGGGCCTCCTGGCACAGCCCCAGCCAGGCTGGGCACTGTCAGCCCCTGGTCCTGCCCTCAGCATCTCCCCCTAGCCCACATCCCAGTGGCTTCATGGATCTGCTGGAAGGAGTCCCTGGGGAGCCTTGGTCAGGAATGGCCCTGGGGGCTCCTTCATGCTCCCAGAGACTGCAGGTTTTTCAAAGGACTTTGGCTTTGGCTTTTGCCTTGGAGTCTGTGAGAGCTTTCTGCAATCATGGCTTCCAATATTCTGCTTTAATTAGTCGCTGGAGAGGCTTTGTCAAGAACAACACTCAGTGGGGCTCATTAATGCTTCAAGGTACTTCAGTTCTTTTAAGGTACTTGGTGTTTGCCTTTTGATCCACTCTGCGAGAGGTTTGTGCAATCATGGCCCCAGTTATCTGCTTTAATGAGTCCCTTGAGAGCTTTGTACTGACACTCAGTGGGGCTCATGAATACTTTGAGATTCTTAAATTTTGTAAGGTACTTTGAATTTTACTTTCCACATTGAGAGTTCTTTGTGCCATTTTCAGTCTCTGAGAAGTTTTTGTGCCATCTGGCCTCCAGTTCTCTCCTCCAAGGACTCCATGAAGAGCCTGCGGTATAGATGGACCTTTCTGGGTCCCATTAATGCTTTAGTCTCCAACCACTTTGGGGTTTTCCTCTGACTTTGACTTAGGGAAAGGTTTGTGCAATCTCCTCTCAGGCCCTGAGGTTCCAGGGCTCAGCTCCAAATGCACCATGGGGCTCATTAGGATCAAGTATGTCCTGACAAACTATTGCTCTGCCTCAGTTTCTCTCTGCTCTTGTGCAGTTTGTCAGGAAGTTTCTGTAGTGGTTTTGGTTCACAGATTTGAGATTTCTCGGCCAATGCTTCAATTAGTGTGGTGGGTTCAGTGTTGGCTAATTACCAGTGCACTCACTAGAATATACTTACTCATTTCCTGCTGTGAGATAGGATTAGGAGAAAGGCAAAGTGGTCACAGAATTTTAAAAGGGTAGTAATAAAATTGTAATAACAATAACTAAAAAAGAGTAATAAGAATTAGAACAAAACTTTCAGAACACTTCCTCTCTCCATAAAACCTGACAATGTAAAGAGACAAACCTTAAAATTTTCAGTTGGTTTGCCACCTCTAAAATAGTCTTTCTTCACTTCACATAAGGAGAGAAGTTCTTCTTGTTAATGTTATGGAGACTTCTCCACAAGAAAACAGTTATCATGGCTTTTCATTTCCACAAATTGCAGCTGCCTGGAGAAATCTGCATTTGTGAACTCCCTCCAAGCTTTTCCCACCTTTTCCCAGAGCTGTACTTATGGGCCATGCACAGTTATGGGATATTAGTTTCAAGATGAGCTGTTTAAGAGCAAAGGTTCTCTTCATCTCTTTCAGAAATCATCTTCATCTCTGGGAACAGAGTTCTTCTTCTCTCCCTGGGGGCACAGGGTCTCATCACTGTTCTCCCTTTCTCTGTTCAAACCTCTCATGGGAGATCACAGCTACTACAACATTTCCTTACTTTAGCATGGAGGCCTTTGCTGAAACAAGTCATCTCCCCATACTTTTCAATGCATTATAGGGAAAAAGAGAGTCTGATGTATCAATGACATCCTTCTCCATAGCTTTAGCAGAGGATTTCAGCCCCAAGATCAAGGCATCTCCTCATCCCTCCCATCTGGGACTCAACTTCCTCTTCCCTGCCCTCGGTGTGTCCATGCTGCTCCTCTGTGTGCCTGCCCTGTGTCCTTTTCTCTCACTGGAGGGAGGATGGCAGCACTGGCAGAGTCAATATCTCCTGGGGCTGCAGATGGTTCCGTGAGCCCGGCCGGGCTCGGTGCTGGCGGCCGGAGCTGTTTTGCCATGGAGGTTTCTGCAGCGGCTGCGCTGGGGCTGTGTCAGGCTGGGCCGTGCTGGGGCAGGGCCAGGATCTCAGCAGCCAGGCCAGAGCCCAGCAGCAGCACGGCCGGGGCCGATGGCTTCTCCTGCCCTGCCCACCGGCTGCGGGCGAAGCCCAAGGGCGGCAGAGCCTTGGCCGAGCCGGCCCGGCCCGGGGCTGCTCCTGGGGCCCGGCGGATCCTGGCCGGGCCCAGGCTGGCGGCGGGGCAGGGCTCGGCAGGGCCAGATGTCAGCACCCGCAGCCACGGCCCGGCCTCGGCCCCGCAGCCTCCCCTGCCCTGCCCGGCAGCCGATGGCGCCTGGCGGCTCCCTGGGAAGGGGCCCGGCCCCACGGCAGGAGCCGCCCGGCCCCACGGCCGAGACGGGGCTGGGCCGGCCTCGGCACCTCTGTGGGGCCAAAGGGAGAGAGACCCAGCCAGGCTTTCTCATCTGGAACTTGTGTCTGCACAGAGGCGTCTGCAGCTTCCTTAGTGCTTTAACAGACTGTCAGCTCTCAAAGCTAATTACTGATTGGTTTTTGTCAGACACAGAGGAAACTGCTAGCAGCTTCTCTCAGGACATCACTTCTGTGATGCAAAACCACCACAGCAGCACAGAGCACAGAGCTCCATGTAGTGGTCATGTGCCCGAGGCCCCAGAACCCCTCCTTGGGAGATCTCTGGGCCCTCTCCAAGGTGTTTTCAAATGAAAACATTCATCTCAGAGTCTAAGAAAATTATCAGGGCATAGGGCTAGCCTGACCTGTCTGTCCTGACTACTTTTGTCTGGGAGCAATCCTTGGATATATGGAATTTGGAGGCCAAATTCTAATTTTGGCCATGGGCCCTAGACATGAAGGCCGGTTCTATTCCATAGGAAGGAAGGAAGAGAGCCCCAGTGAGTGTTTCACGGACAGATCAGGGGTGACCACCAGAGGCTAGATAGAGTGGCAGTTTTTTTTCTGCAAGATATCCTTGCATATAGGAAAATTCTTAGGGAGAATATCAGTTTTAGCAATGGGCATCTGAATAGGCAGAGCGTTCTTTTCCATAGAAAGAAGAACACAGAACACCATTGCTTCAGGAGCTGATGAGAGGTAGCCCTTGACATCCCAAGATCACCCAGACCTGTCAGGTGGCCCCTGGCAGGCCCAGCCAGACAGACCTGGTCTATGTTCCCTCGCTTCCATGGGGCCTCACAGTGTCCCAATGGTCCCTTGCTTCCAGGAGGCCCTGAGGTGTCACAATGCCCCCCTTGGTGACACGAGGCCCTGAAGGGTCAGAATGGTCTCCATGGTTCCATCAGGCCCCACAGAGTCATAATGGTCTCTGGGTCCATGAAGCCCCGCAGTGTCACCATGGCCCCTTGGTTCCATGGGCTCCAGTGGTGCCACAATGATCCCCTTGGTTCCATGAGGTGCCCACAGTGTCACAGTGATCTCCATGAGAAGGAAAGAACCGAGACCCAGTGTGGCAGCAGCAGCCACCTGAGGCCAAAACCAGACAGATCTCTCAGTCCTGGTTGCTTTTGTCTAAAAGCAACCCTTGGATATAGGGAATTTTAGAGGTGGATCCCCAGTTTTTGCCATTTCTGTGTACATAAGATGGACAGTTCTTTTCCATGGGAAGGACAGCACACAGCCCAAATGTTTCAAAAGCAGATGATAGGCGACCCCCAAGGGGTCAGGGGCAGCCAGATCTGTCTCTCCTGGATGATTTCACTTGAGAGCAATCCTTGGATGTATGAAGTTTTGGAGGTGGAATCCCAGTTTTTGCAATGGGTACCTGCTCAGGATGGATGTTTTTTTCCTATATGAAAGAAAAGTGTGAAGTCCAAGTCTTCTGGAAGAAGATGAGAGGTGGCCATCCTTCGGACAAGCCAACCAGACCTTGGCACCTTTCATCTAGAGGCTATCCTTGGACACAGGGCATTTTGGAGGGGGAATCTCACTTTTGGCCAAGAGCACCTGGACAGGAAGATGAGTTCTTTTTCATAAGAAGGAGAACACAGAGCCCCAGTGTTTCAGAGGCACATGAGTGCCAGCCCTCAGGAAGCCAAGGCCAGCCAGACCTGTCAGTCCTGGTAGCTTTTTTCTGGGAGCTATCATTGGATATATGCTATTCCTGGAATATGAGAATCCACACACAAAATTGGCAGATGCCAAATTTTGGCTATGGGTGCCTGGTCAAGATGGCTGTTTTTTTTTCTTAAGACAGAAACACACATAGACGTAGTGTTTGAAAGGCAGATAAGAGGTGGTCCCCAGGTGCCCCAGCCAGCCAGACCTCTTCCATGCTCCCTTGGTTCTGTGGGACCCCACAGTGTCACAATGGTCTCCTTGGTTCCATGAGACCCTGGAGTGTCTCAGTGTTCCCCTTGATTCTGCAGTGTCACAATGGCCCCGTGCTTCCATGAGACCTTGCAATGTCACAATGGCTTCGTGGTTCCACAGAGCACTGATGTGTCACAATGGCCCCTCGGCTCCGTGTGCCCTCGCTGTGTCACAACGGCTCCTCTGTGACACTGCGGCTGCACAAGGTCACCATGGACCCTTGGTTCCTTGGGGTCTCTGAGTTCACAATGGTCTCCTTGATTCCATGAGGCAGCACAGTGTCACCATGGCCCCTTGGTTCCATGAGGTTCCCCAGTGTCACCGTGGTCGCTGTCAGAGGCTGGATGAGATCGATGTCCTGAGACACCTTGGGATGCTCGGAATGCCCGTGTGGGGCTGGGGGCGGGTCAGGCCTTGGTTTGTGGTGGGACAGAGCCCCGCCCCCAGCCTGGCCTGGCTGAGCTGTCAATCACACAGCAGGGGCAGTGCTGATTGGCTGAGCTGTCAATCAATCACACACCAGCAGCTGGTGCCTACCCTGGCTCTGATTGGTCAATCACCTGGCAGTCCCACCCCAGGGGCGGGCCCATGGAGGCCCAGGGGGTTAAAAGCCGGAGCACGAGGCCAGCCCCTGGTCTGGATCCTGCCTTCTCCTGGAGTTCCTCTGTTAGCGATGCTGGAACCTGAGCAGTTGGTGCCTGTGTGTGTCTTTCTATAGATCTTCTGTCTTTCTGATGTTCTCTATTTCTCCTCTTTCTAATCCTACTTACCTGGAAACTATTTGGGGTAACTTAGCATTCTAAGGGTTAAAGGTTTTTAGGTTAAATGGACTAAGTTAATGAAGTTAATGATATGATAAGATTTTATCTTGAAGTGGATGTTGTATGAAACCCTTTGCCAAATTTCATTGATTGTCTATATTTTGCCAATTACGTTTTGTGTAATTTTGACCTCTTAGCTCTGTCGGTTAGAGCATGGGGCTGGTATCACCAAGGTTGTGGTTTCAGTTCCAAAGTGGGCCATTCACTTAAGAGCTGGACTTGATGATCCTTGTGGGTCCCTTCCTACCAAGAATATCCTTTGCATCTGGCTATGGTGAGAATATCAGGTTGATGTTTCTCCTGTGCACCAAACTCAAGTAAAGGAACCTTTGGTGACCCCCAGCATTTCAATGTTCTGGGGTGTTACAGCACTGCAGGCTCACAATGGTCTCTTGTTTCCATGAGGACCCACAGTGTCACCCTGGCCCCTTGGCTCCATGAGGATCTGCAGGGTCACACAGATTTGTGACATTTGTCCTTGCTGCCCCTCACATCCCCCTGCCCCACAAACAGCCCCAAGCCACCCGTGAGGGACAGGCCCTGCTGTGCCAGGCTGGGCTCAGGGCTTGGCCTTTCTGCTTCCCCCAGCCAGCCCAGGCCTTGCTCAGCATTGCAGTTCCCTGCTCTGAGCCTTGGGCTCCCTGCAATCCTGGCCTCAAGGATCTGCTCTCTCCAGTCCCTGGGAGCCTTTGGCAGTCCCTGCTCTCAGTGGGGCCCAGTGATGCTCCAAAGGACTTGGAGTTTTGCCCCTGACTCCTTGAGCAGCTTCTTCAGCCTTCTCTCAGTGCCTGAGGGTTCTGGACTCAGCCCCAAATCCACCATGGGGATCATCAAAATGCAGGAATCCTTCAGGGCCGCTTTGTCTTCATTCAATTGTCTGCAAATCTCCAGGGCTTGTGCAGCTGATTGGAGTCAGTTTGGAGTCCTTGTAAGGAGGAATATTTCCAAGTGCACCTCCTGAATTTTTTTCTTTAATCAAGTGAGTATTCTTAGTTTCCAGTTCAGAGAAGAGCTGATAGAAGCATTCCCCTGGTGACCTTGATACTCAGTGTCTCCTTAGGATGTCTGGGCATGTAGAAGAATGAGCCCCTTGAGGGCTGACCCTGTTTGGACAAGCTGCTCCTCACCCCCAGCCTTACCATGTCTGACATCGCCCACCTGGCACTGACATCCCTGTGCCCTGCAGCAGAACCTTGTCCCTGAGCTCTGCAGCTCCATGTCCCAGCCCATTGCACCGTGTCCCACCTGCTCTCCTCAGGGCTCTGCCTGCACACAGGCCCAGGAGAAGTTTTCCTGTTGGGAAATAAAGAATGGAAAAGCCTGAGCAGGTTTCCTAAACAACAAACCCCACTCAGGAGCCACCTGCTCAGTACAGGCTGCCTGGAATGGTGTCACCTTTCTACAAGGGACAGTGTGACCAGAAATGATCTCTGGAAGCAGAATTCTCTGAGTCTCCCAGCTGAATTCTCTGTCCCAGCCCTTTCCCTGGATCTCTGTTGCAGATGGAAGCTGGTGGTGCCACCCTCACCTTTAACCTGTCTTTGGAATGCAAACAGATATTCCCAGCTGTGTTAAGCCAGATTTGCTCAATGTTTCTATAAATCTTTTGTGTTCCCCATGGAATGAAGGGGCCATTTTGGAACTGAGGGGGTGACATGGAAGCAAGGAGTCAATTGTGACCCTGGGGTCCCATGGAACCAAGGGGCCAAAGTGACACAGCAGGGCCACGTGGATCCAGTGGTCCATTGTGACACTGTGGATCCAAGGAGACCATGGAGACACCGCCAGAACCTCATGGAACCAAGGAGTCCATGGTGACCCAGCGGGGCTGCATGGAGCCAATGGTCCATGGTGACACTACCCATCCAAGGAGGCCATTTGGACACTGTGGAAGCTCATGGAGCGAGGTGGCCATTGTGACACTGAAGAACTTCATGACACCAAATATCCATGGGGACACAGCAGGGCATCATGGAACCCAGGAACCGCTGTTGGCAGTGCGAAAACTCCTGGAACCAGGGACTGTTGTGGCACTGCAGCACCAACACAGCTGCTGCACCTTGTTCCCTGCCCTGCACAGCTCCTTGGGAGGCACGGCAGGAGCAGCACCCTGGGAGCCTCAGGAATGCCCCTCTAAAATCCATGGCACACACTCCCAGGGGCTGGAATTCCAGATCCCAGCCAGGAAAAGATGTTCCTGCCCTTGAAGGAAAAGCTCCTGTGGAAGAGCCAAAAGCCAGTGACATTTTACTGCCAGCCTTCATAATTTCACCCGTAGTTGTTGCAGCTCATGGATTGGGAATTAAATCAGGGCAGGGCCTTTGGTGGGAGCTGCCCTGGGTCAAAGGAGACACTGAGAGAGAAACAGAGCAGGCAAAGAGAGGCAGGAGAGAAAGGAGGTGTTTTGGTTTGGAATGACAGGTGTCTGCTAAGGAAGGCAGGGGACTCCCCTGAAATGGAAAAATGTAGACTCTTTCTGAATTTGCAATAAATTGGAAAATTAAGGGGGGCTGTTGGGTAAAAATATGGGAGCAGGAATAAGAGTTTTTTATTAGGAAGAAAATAAAAGGATAAACATTTCAGTTAACTAAAACAACACTGACAAAGTCAGAATACAACCTCACACCCTGTTGGACAGGGTGTTGGCCACAGTCTAATTGGAACTGTGGGTGCGGTCCTCCAGGAGTGTCAGGTGTGGTTCTGTTGGAGAAGTGATCCTGTAGGAATGGGAATCTTCTTCTAAAGAGGAAGAGGCAGCTGTTCCTCTGAGAAATCCAGCCCAGAAAAAGCTGTGTTGGTGGGCCAGAATCTCAAGACTAGCTGCAGGTAGGAATGCTTGGCTCCTCCCTCTGGGCAGAGCATCTCACAATGGGATGTTACAGTTCTTATCAGTCATGCAGTGACAATAGCCCATTATCAGCAGATGTCTCCCCTGAGGGAGGATTGATTGTGGAAGAGATAAGGAAAAACTGCCCACTTAACACAGGACAACTGCCATACAGATGGCAAATAGAACACATCTTCCTTTTCAGTCTGGGACAGGGGGACACAAAAAAAATCAGCTGAGAAGGCAGCACTCTGAAAAGCAAACCAGAACTGACAGAAAATGAATGGGTCAGAAATCAATAATTCTGATAGTTTTATTTACTATCAAAATAAATCACACCCACCCAGCCCCACACAGTCCCGATCCCACACCCTCAAATTTGGATCTCACTTCTTCTGATCTCCTTCCAACTACATCTCATCCTGGAGGCTGTGGAATCATGTAATTTTGGCATGGGAGTGAGGTGGGAACCAGCCATTTTGAGGTGGGTTGTAGCCAGTTTGGGGTAAGACTGTGGGGCTTCCAGGGGGATTGAGTCATTTTGAGGTGAAAGAGCAACCCACCTTGGATTTTGGAGTGCAAAGATATGGAGAATACTGCCATATATCCTCCAAGAACACACAAATCCTCCAGAATACATTTCCAAACAGTAAATTCCACCTCAAATACCTCTTAATTGGTGGGACTTTTGACATCTCTGGTCAATACTCTTGTTAGTAATTTTTCAGGTGTTTTTAAGTAATAAAGACAAATCAGTAGAAAATTAGGGCCAAACCAAAACCAGAGACCCCTTGAGCATCCCTCGGGCACTGGACAAAACAAACTCAGCAGAAATGAAACTTAACCCTCTATAAAATGCCTTGAGGAAGATTTGCTCTTCCCACAAGTCTCTTGTGATGGCAGCACAAACAAATCCCAAACATTAATAAACCAAAAGCAGAAGCAACTCTGTGGCAATTCCAAATTCTGTCAGTTCCAGCAGAGCTCCAATTCAGATGCTGGCAGATTCCAAAGAGGAAACGTGGAAATTTGGCCCCATACAGATTATTAAAAGAAAAGGAAAGGTCGTGTAGCTGTCACAAAGGTGACAGAGACAAAGAAAATAATGATTCTCATATTTGGAAAAGCACCCAAGCCTCTGAAATCAGGAGTTATTTGAGATTTAGCTACTTGAGCTGGGCTTCCTGTAGGACTTTTGGTAGCCTTGTATTTCTCACCTTGGGGTGAATCATCCTTGTCAGTCTTGCTGGTATTATTTGGCTCCTTTCTTCCAGTGATTTTAACAGACTTTTCAAGGTATGACAAGAAAGTACTTCCTTTACACTGGCCACCCATAACAGCCATTTTCCTCATAAGTTCTCCCAAAATTTGCTCAGAGGAAGCTGCATCCAAGTTTCCAAGAGTTCCTCCAGAAAGAGGCAGAACCTCCTCAGAGGAGGGAACCAGGCTGTTGTCAAAGACACTTGGGGTCAGACAACAGTGCCCTGAACTCACTGTGCAAAATAATATTGCAATCTGGGTAATAAAATTGTTAAAGAGATGCCTCTGCCCCAATTAAGGTGCTCAGGCGACCAAATCCAAAGTGGATTTTATTGAACAGTAAATGTGAGGTAGAGAGAGATGCAAAGAAAGAGAAAAGGGGGGAGAGCAAGGGAGTGACATGGACAGAGATGTCCCCTGGGGCAGGGCAAGTGTGACATTGTCCCCTGTGTGCGTGGCCTTCCCAGGGTGGGGGTTTTATACAGGAGTCAGTTTGGGTAAGGGGGGTGGTGTTCACCCCCCACCCCGAGCAGGGATTGCCTCACTGTTTCAGGTTACAGTGTCAGATGTAACCAAAAGTGTTTTCAGTCCCCATCTCCAAAAACTGTTATCAACAGGTGGGGCAGTGTTCTTTATCTCTTCCATGGCTCAACCCTGATAACGCTCTCCAGGGGCCATCTTTTCTTAATGGGCCATTGAGTGTCACTGCAGGACTGATAAAATTACATCATCCCATTGTGGGATGCTCCGCCCAGGGGGAGGAACCAAGCATTCCTACCTGGATATAATCTCACCATTTGCAATACCACAACCACCTTTTCAACTGCATTCCCAGAGGACAAGAGCTCCATAACCACCACTGGACCTTCAGAGGAAGACCAGACCCTTCTACAGGATCACTGCTTTGACAGAATCACGTTCATCACTCCAGCTGGACTGCAGCCACCATTTCATCAGACTGCTACCACCACCCTGAGCAACGGGGTGTCAGGTTATATCCTGACTCTGTGAGTTTAAAGCAGGGTTTCTGTATCATTGCCTTGATCTTAATTTTCTTACTCAATTGTCATTCTGGCTTAGACTCTCTCCCAGGTTTGCCTTCAAACCAGTACAAAACTCACTGTGCTCATCCCTTGTTTTCCTCCCAAAACAGGATTTCCCATACCCAAATATTCACCAGATAGAGAAGAAGGTTGGAAGGAAGAGGAAGATGCCCTGGGACACCGAGGCAGGTGAGGAGGAAGTCAGTGCCCCTTTCCCCCTCTCTCCTGCTCCATCTCCCAGCCCAGCCTGCCCCCCGGCTGCAGGACAGCCCCGCTGCCGGTGCCCTCCTGCCGGGGACGCACTGGGGGGATCTCCTTGCCCTTCCCTGTGGCATGGAGGCAAATCCCATCCTCTCCTTGTCCTTCCTCCTCCAGACAAGGAGCTGAGAATGGAGAGCAGGAAGGAGAAATCCCCACGGCAGAACCTCATGGAAGAGGCCATTTTGAGCAACTCCACAGCGCAGGAATCCAACAGGGAGGAAAATCCCTGGAGATCTCACAGGAGGAGGGGCTGCAAGCCCAGTCCAGGATGCTCTGAGGAGGAAAGACCCACTCTGTGTCAGGAAGGTGGGCAGAGCTTCAGCCAGAGCTCGGAGCTGGTCGTCCCTGTGAGGCTTCCTGATGGGGAGAAGCCCTACAAGTGCTTGGAGTGTGGGAAGAGCTTCAGGAAGAGCAACAGTCTGAAACTGCACATGATGATCCACACCATGGAATGGGCCTACGAGTGTGGGGAGTGTGGGAAGGGATTCAGCTGCAGCTCTGCCCTTATCAAGCACCAACGCATCCACTGGGGAGAGGCCCTATGAGTGTCCTTAGTGTCAGAAGAGGTTTCAGACCAGCTCCAATCTCTTTGTACATCATCGGATTCACACGGATGAATGGCCCTTCCGCTGCCCTGACTGCGGGAAGGGCTTCAAGCGCAACTCCGACCTCATCACACACCAGTGCATCCACACTGGGGAGAGGTCCTACATGTGCCCCACTTGTGGGAAGAGGTTTCAGAGCAGCTCAAATCTCCTCCTCCATGAGCGGATTCACACCGAGGAGAGGCGCTTCCTCTGCCCCGACTGTGGCAAGGGCTTCAAACACAAGTGCAACCTTGTCAGCCACCAACGCATCCACACTGGGGAGAGGCCCTACTTGTGTCCCCAGTGTGGGAAGAGCTTCACCCAAAGCTCTCACTTGACCAAACACCAACAGAGCCACCAGTAAAGGAGGCCCTGCAAATTCCCCAGCTGCAGGAAGAGCTTTGTGCACTGCTCCAGCTTCATCCCCCATTGGAGGACCATGTTGGGAAGAGCCCTGGTGATCCATGTTCCCTGTGATCCATGCTGGGAAGACACCTGTCCCTTTTCCTGCCCCTGCCAATGACCTGATGTGGGATTGAAGGACATGAGGGTATGGCCATGGCCCTGTCACTACATTCACTCCCACCTCAGGTCATTGCCAGGGGCAGGAAAGGGACTCTCCCCCTGGGGAGAAGGGTGTACTTTCCATGCAGGAGGAAACACGTGGCCAGGAAGATACAATTGATGGTGATGTGGTTTTCTCTGTAAATAGTTTTTCTTATCCCTTCTGTTGCCAATATTTTTTCTGTTTCTGTTTGTTCCTTATCTCATTGCTGTTCCCAGTAAATTGTTCTTATCCTAGCCTGGGATCTTTCCCTTTTTTCCTTCAATGGATGGTGGGAAGGCAACAAGCGCCAGCAGGGTTTTAGTGAGAGCAGGAAATTGGGGAATCCCATTCCTGAACCCCGGCCCCTGGAAATGGAGCATCCCAGCTGGTGCCAGCCCTGGTGGCCATGGCAGCAGCCTTGGGAGCGGGTCCCTGGCTGGGGCTGAGGGAACCTCTTCACTCTGGTGCCCAGGGACAGGAGTGGAGGGAGCGGCTGCAGCTGAGTCGGGGCAGGCTGAGGTTGGATCTCAGGAAAAGGTTTTTGCCCAGAGGCTGCTGGGGCACTGCCCAGGCTCCCCAGGGAAGGGTCACAGCTCCAGGGCTCTCTGAGCTCCAGCAGCGTTTGGACAGCGCTGCCAGGCCCGGGCTGGCTGTGTTGGGGTGTCCTGTGCAGGGCCAGCAGTTGGACTCGAGGATCCTGATGGGTCCCTCCCAGCTCAGCCAATTCTGTGGTTCTGGGATCCCATGAGCCTGGGGATGGGAGTGCCAATGGTTTCCATGGCAACGGGCTCCAGGCCTGAGCTGGTGTCCATGGCAACCACCCCTGGCATGGGGTCTCCATGGAGCTGCCCAGGGACTGACCATAGCAACAGGGGCCTGGGGATGGTTGTCATGGAAACTGACCATAGCAACAGGGTTTCCTGGTGATGGTTGCCTGCTTAGGATGAGATTTGTCACTGGACCTCAGAGGGGTTCCATGGGGACTTTCCAAGAGTCTCCAGGCTGTTCAAGAGCTGGAATGTCACACACAGAGCCAGGGGCTCCATGGAGACCTCCCAAGGGTTTCTGGGGATGGCAAGAACCGTGTGGTCAGAGGCAGTCACAGTCATTCCATGGTGACATCCCAGGGCACCTTGGGCTGCAAAGGCACTGATCTGTCACAGGCACTCATGGAAGCTCCACAGTGACATCCCAGGAGTCCCCAGGCTGCCAAAGAGCTGGGATGTCACAGGTACTCACAGGGGTTCCTGTCATGTGCAGAGTGGGAGCTTCAGGCAAAAGCTTTATTTCTTTATTGGAGAAACTCCTGCTGAGTCATGAGATGGAGACACCCAGCAGCCACCATGGGTTCTAAAAGCCCTGAAGAGCCCCCAGACTTCTAAAATTCCTTTTAAGAGAGGAGACTGGGAGTGACTGGATCCAATCCCGGCCCCAGAATTTGTCAAAGGTTTATGTATAAACGATTGGACAGGTAGAATTGAACAATTTGTCAATGCAATTTTTCCTACAGGATAAATGATGGAATACCAGATGTATTTATATAAATACAATCAGATCATGACTGGACAGTAAGCTCTAAACCAGAGTTATTTACTCCCCAGTCCAGAAGCTACAACACCTATAGGATATTCTGCTCTAGGAAGCAATTTTGAAGTCAAGAGGTCCTTGGTGGAGTGGTTTGAGCCCATTGCAGGCAGAGCCTCCTGCTCCAGCAGGAACTGCCTTTCCTGTGCCAGGAGCAGGGCAGGTCCCGCTGCAGGAACAGCCCCAGGCCAGCCCCAGCACAGGGAAGGCCTCGGGCACAAGGGCAGAGTGCCGTGCTGGGAGCTGTGCCAGGGACAGCCCGAGGCACCAAAGGCACCTTGGCAGCAGCAGCTGCTTGCAGGGCATGGCCAGAAGCCTCCCTTGCAACCCGGCCTGGTGGCCAGCGCTGCAGAGCTGCTGCCTCAGGGCTCATTTCTGGCTGGGCTCTGAAAAGCCACTTCTGCTCCAGGAGCCTGACGGGGAAGCCATTGGCCCAGCACCTTGGGGACAAGATATTATCAACAAAACTCTTCATGCCAGCAGACACAAGGCAGGGGCAGAGGAAAGGGGAGAGCCAGGCCCAGGGGACAGGGCTGCCATGGTGATGGCTGTGAGGTCACTGCCCCTGCAGCAGCCTGGCTGCCCTCAGCAGACATTCTGGCCAGAAGTGTTGTGTGGGTACCCAGCACATCCGAGATCCCACACAACAGGAATTCCAGCCTTGGGGAGGGGAGGGGATTTCACTGGGTCAGGTTGCACACACTCCCTGATTTTTGAGCATTCCTGGGATGGGAAATCCACTTCTCTGGAAAAACAGTTGACGTTTTGTTCCACTCTCATCACTGTAAAATATTTCCTCCTTCTGACAAATTTAAATCCACTCTCATTCAGTTTAAAGATATTGACCATTGTTCTGTCACTGCTAGACTTGGGAGAAAATAACTTTGATAACTATTTTTCCATTTTCACAGATCTTGGGGAGGACCCAAATATCTCCCAAGATGGGGTTTGAAGGCTTCATCACATAACCAGCAGGTAGAGGCTGCAGGCTCTGGGCTCAGTTGTGTGCAGACTGAGGAGAGAACAGAAGTAGCCCGGGAGGGATTGAAGGGTGGTTCCACAGATGCTGGAGTTTTATTTCATTGTATAAAACAGCCGGAGAAAGAAATAATGGCACCAAAGGTGTAGAGTGCCCCTGCCCAATGAGGTGGGGATTCTACCCAGACACAGCATCCGGTGAGAGCGTGACTTAAAGAAGATTCCACCCCTCCATGCTGTGGGGTGTGCCCCTGAAAGCCTGGGAAAAGACACTCCACCCTATCTGATCAAATGAGGAATGGCCCCGGAATGTTCTTCTTTTTTCTGTAACCTTATTGGCTTAAATTGTGCTGCAATTCCCCCACTGTAGTTTTTTCCATTGATTGTCCTCCTCGATCCACCCCTTTGCAGTCTCCTTCTCTTAATATTGGACCTTGATCTTAAACTCCACCCCTACCCTGTAATATAAAAGTCTTGACCCTACCACCTTGTTTCTTGTGTTGGTCCCTGGGAAAATGAAGAATCCTCGGTTTTCTAAACCAAGACCTGTCCTGTTGCCTTCCTTTCCCTGTTGGTCATTGGTGTCTGCCTGAGGTCTGAGACTCTGGGGCCTGGGGCAGTTGTTGTGCCCTTTGCAGTGGCAGAACACAACAGTGCTTTCCTCCCTATGGAAAAGAGCCGTCCTTATCTATGCAGAAATTGCGGGAATTGGGCTTCCAACTCCCAAATTCCCTATTGTGGAGTTGTGTTATTTGTATGTTTTATTATCCCTGTATTATGTATTGGTTTATTCCTTTGTACCCCCATATACAACTTGGTTTACCCCCAGTTTTCCTGCCTTGTCCCCCCTTCCCGCCTTTCCAGTATCTATCCATCACCCTGGAAGGGGCACTTTACCCCCCCCCCCCCCCCCCGGTGCCTTGTCTGTCACTCGGTGCCCCTTCCCATCCATCCAGAAGCTTCCACTCAGGGCACCGGGTGATTGGGCGAGGACCTGGGGCTCCCCCCATATCCTTCCCCCATTGGACCCCATCATATCCCCCCATCCCGGAGCCACCCCCTATCCCTATCCCCATTGGTTGTTGAATACCCCTCCCTTACAGTTTATAAGCCAGTGCAAGCACCTTGTGCTTGTTCCTGTTGGCTGGCACCGTTCTAGGATATTTGGCCCCGTTGGGCTACAATAAACTCGGACTTAGCCCCCGGCAGGATCCGCTCTTCATTTACCACTGCGAGGCTTGCTAGCGCTGCCCGGAACCCACAAAGGCACTCTCCAAACCCCAGCTGGGAGCGGCGGAGGGTGCCTCAATCGCCCACTCTCGCCCCAGACTGAGAGCTAGCCGGGGTGGAGGAAAAGGGAACCGGGGCGGGAGCGCGGCACCCTATATCCAAGGGTTGCTTTCAGACAAAAGCTACCAGGAAAGAGAGGTCTGGCTGCCATTGGCCTCTGACGGCCGCCTTTCATCTGCCCCTCAAACACCGGTATTCCGTCTTTTCCTTCCTATGGAAAGAACCATCCTCCTTCAACAGTCCATGTCTGAAATTGGGATTTCACCTCTAAAATTCCCTATATCCAAGGGCTGCTCCCAGCCAAAATCTTCCAGTACTGTCAAGTCTGGCTGGCCTTGGCCTCTGGTGGCTGCCCCTGCCACACTGGGGCTCGGTTCTTTCCTTCCCATGGAGATCACTGTGACACTGTGGGCACCTCATGGAACCAAGGGGATCCTTGTGGCACCACTGGAGCCCATGGAACCAAGGGGCCATGGTGACACCACCGGGCTTCATGGACTCAGAGACCATTATGACTCTGTGGGGCCTGATGGAACCATGGAGACCATTCCAACCCTTCAGGGCCTGGTGTCACCAAGGGGGCATTGTGACACCTCAGGGCCTCCTGTAAGCAAGGGACCATTTGGACACACTGGGGCCCCATGGAAGCGAGGTTTACATGGAACAGGTCTGTCTGGCTTGGCCTCCCAAGGGCCACCTGACGGGTCTGGCTGACTTTGGGATGTCAAGGGCTGCCTCTCATCAGCTCCTGGAGCAAAGGGTCTCCCTGCTTTCCTTGGTATGGAAAAGAACTGTCCCTCTCTTAACATGCCCATTGTCAAAATTGGTACTCTCCATAAAAAATTTCCTATATGCAAGGTATCTTGCAGAAAGAAACCTGCCAGTTCTGGCTGGCCATGTCCTCTGGTGATCATCTCTCATCCACCCAGGGAAACACTAGGGCTCTGTTCCTCTATTCCTATGGAAAAGAATGGGGTCTTCATGTCCAGGAACCATGGCCAAAATTAGAATTTGCCTCCCAAATTCCATATATCCAAGGATTGCTCCCAGACAAAAGTAGCCAGGACAGACAGGTCAGGCTGGCCCTGTCCTCTGGTGATTTTCTTAGACTCTGAGCTGAATATTTTCATTTCAAAACACCTTGGAGAGGGCCCAGACATCTCCCAAGGAGGGGTTCTGAGGCCTCGGGCACATGACCACTACATATGGACAAAGGAGCTCTGTGCTCTGTGCTGCTGTGGTGGTTTTGCATCACAGAAGTGATGTCCTGAGAGAAGCTGCTAGCAGTTTCCTCCGTGTCTGACAAAAACCAATCAGTAATTAGCTTTGAGAGCTGACAGTCTGTTAAAGCACTAAGGAAGCTGCAGACGCCTCTGTGCAGACACAAGTTCCAGATGAGAAAGCCTGGCTGGGTCTCTCTCCCTTCTGGCCCCACAGAGGTGCCGAGGCCGGCCCAGCCCCGTCTCGGCCGTGGGGCCGGGCGGCTCCTGCCGTGGGGCCGGGCCCCTTCCCAGGGAGCCGCCAGGCACCATCGGCTGCCGGGCAGGGCAGGGGAGGCCACGGGGCCGAGGCCGGGCTATGGCTGCGGGGGCTGACATCTGGCCCTGCCGAGCCCTGCCCCGCCGCCAGCCCGGGCCCGGCCAGGATCCGCCGGGCCCCAGGAGCAGCCCCGGGCCGGGCCGGATCGGCCAAGGCTCTGCCGCCCTTGGGCTTCGCCCGCAGCCGGCGGGCAGGGCAGGAGAAGCCATCGGCCCCGGCCGTGCTGCTGCTGGGCTCTGGCCTGGCTGCTGAGATCCTGGCCCTGCCCCAGCACGGCCCAGCCTGACACAGCCCCAGCGCAGCCGCTGCAGAAACCTCCATGGCAAAACAGCTCCGGCCGCAAGCACCGAGCCCGGCCGGGCTCATGGAACCATCTGCAGCCCCGGGGGATATTGACTCTGCCAGTGCTGCCATCCTCCCTCCAGTGAGAGAAAAGGACACAGGGCAGGCACACAGAGGAGTAACATGAACACACCGAGGGCAGGGAAGAGGAAGTTGAGTCCCAGATGGGAGGGATGAGGAGATGCCTTGATCTTGGGGCTGAAATCCTCTGGTAAAGCTGTGGAGAAGGATGTCACTGATGCATCAGACTATCTTTTTCCCTATAATGCATTGAAATTACGGGGAGATGACTTGTTTCAGCAAAGGCCTCCATGCTAAAGTGAGCAAATGTTGCAGTAGCTGTGATCCAATGAGAGGTTTGAACAGAGAAAGGGAGAACAGTGATGAGACCCTGTGCGCTCACGGAGAGAAGAAGACCTCTGTTCCCAGAGATGAAGATGATTTCAGAAACATATGAAGAGAACCTTTGCTCTTAAACAGCTCATCTTGAAACTAATACCCCATAACTTGGCCTGGCCAATAAACACAGCTGTGGGAAAAAGTGGGAAAAGATGGGAGGGAGTTCACGATTGCAGATTTCTCCAGGCCACTGCTATTTGTGAAAATGAAAACTCATGAGATAACTGTTTTCTTGTGGATAAGTCCCATAACATTAACAAGAGGAACTTCTCTCCCTAAGTGAAGTGAAAAAAGACTATTTTAGAGGTGGTAAACTGACTGAAAATTTTAGGTTTTGTCTCTTTACATTGTCAGGTTTTATGGAGAGAGGAAGTGTTCTGAAAGTTTTGTTCTGATTCTTATTACTATTTCTTTAGTTATTGTTAATACAATTTTATTTTTACCCTTTTAAAATTTTGAAACCACTTTCCCTTTCTTCTAATCCTATCTCACAGCAGGAAATGAGTAAGTATATTCTAGTGAGTGCACTGGTAATTAGCCAACACTGAATACAACACACGCATTGAAGCATTGGCTGAGAAATCTCAAAATGGTGAACCAAAACCACTACAGAAACTTCCTGACAAACTGCACGAGAGCAGAGAGAAATTGAGGCAGAGCCATGGTTTGTCAGGACTTGCTTGATCCTAATGAGCCCCGTGGTGCATTTGGAGCTGAGCCCTGGAACCTCAGAGCCTGAGAGGAGATTGCACAAACCTTTCCAGGAGTCAAAGTCAGAGGAAAACCCCAAAGTGGTTGGAGTCTAAAGCATTAATGGGAACCACAAAGGTCCATCTATAACACAGGCTCTTCATGGAGTCCTTGGAGGAGAGAATTGGAGGGCAGGATGGCACAAAAACTTCTCAGAGACTGAAAATGGCACAAATAACTCTCAATGTGGAAAGGAAAATCCGAATTAAGATAAGTGGAAAATAATTTGTTCACTGTGATATACTCGCTTACCTTGGTTTGCATAAGAATGTACTAGTGTGTCTTTGAAATGCTTATTTGCTTACAAGGTGATAAGGAGGTTGAGATTAGAGCCCTGGGTGTGTGTATCTGGTCTGCTCGCTGTATCTCAAAAGAAGAGACTTGGAAGCTATCACAACGACCAGACTCAGACTACATCTGGAGAGTCACGCCTGCAAGGAGAAGGGGGGGGGATAAAAGGAAGGTTGGGACAGAACATTTTTGCGCGCCGTTAGTGGAGCAGGAGACTCCCCGGCCGCCCAGCGCTGTGCTTTGCCTGCCTTACTCGCTTGCTATTTTCAATAAAATTGCTTTATTAGATTAAGACACTTCAAATTGTCGTGTCACAATTTATAACAATTTGGTGCCGTGACTCGGATGGAGAAGTAAATCAGTCGCTACGGGACGATCGGGAGGCGCCCCGCCCTTATGGCGGCCCGGCTGCCCCAGGCTTTCTGATCACTCTCCACCGACGAACCTAAATTGAGTAACGGGCAAAGGAGAACCGGTTACCCCTGTAATCTTTGTGCACAAAGAACCAGCGAAGACGCAGGACGCATGAGTATAGGCCGGTTTCCCGCTCGGTTTGGGGTGGTTTTCCCGGAGTGCTGTGTGTGAGAGGTCTCGTAGAGACCAAGTGAGTGCGGACTCTGTATTAGTGCGTTTTCCATTCCCCGCGAGGGGCTGGGCCACGAACCAGGGGAGCACGTGTGTGAGAAATTGAGTGCACTCCGGAAGATGGGACAGAGGAAAAGCAAGCCCTCTGGTCCCATGGGAGAGGGGACCCATGCTAAGCTTCCCCAGATTCCCAAGCCCCTTGGGTTTGATGATAATTAATTGGGATGCTTTCCCATCTAGAAAAGGGAAAGACAAAGTTAAAATGATACATTATTGTATGGAAGTGTGCGGGAAGGGCCTAACCCTAATTCCCATGCAAGGAATGTAGAACAAAGGGAGAATCGGGAGCAGAGTTATATTTCTAGGGAAGGAAAAGGAAGAGGTCGTGAAATTGTCTGCTTCTACTGTGGAAAGAAGGGACATATGAAGAGGGGATGCAGACAACCGATAGTGGATGAGAAGGCCTTTAAGGAAGATTAGGGGTGTGAGGCCCCAGGCCAGCAGAGAAGCAGCAAGGTCCCTTCACTGCCAGCCCCAGAGGTGGCAGTGGGGTTAGAAATGTCAACCTGATGGAGCTTATGGTGTAAACCACCCTTGTTTGGACAGCTGCACTCTTGCATTACTCTCCAGTGCCAAAATTTCTGCTTCCACCCACACTGCAGTGTAGCTGCTCAGCCTTTTCAAGATTTTGGAACATGCTGTGGAGCCTGTATGGGGTGAGATGCTGGCAGTGCTTTTATCTTGCCCTCCTTAAGAAGCCTTTTGCTTCTGCAGCTTCAATTCTTAAATGCAAAAGTATTGTTATTGTCATTTACAGTTGTCACATAACTTACTGTTCAAACATGGTCCTACCTCCACCCTTTCAGGACACTTCCCACACTGCTGCTGCTACTGTCTGGGGGAACAGAAATTGAGGTTGGGAAGCCGCTTTTTGAAGTTCTTAGATTAGTCAATTCATTCTGAGCTCTGCTTAACTTGTTTTCTTAGGTACACAGTGAAGTAAGTATTGAGGTAAGTCTCCCTAGCAGGGAGCATAGTCCAGGGAAGTGTACTATAGAAAGAGCTCCCTTTCAATAACCAGTACTTTGATATCATCACTGGAAATCACTGTCTGCTAATGACAGATGATGGGGTTTTGTGCCTAGAGACATTGTAAACAACTGTTAGTTACAGCACAAATAACTTCTTCTAAGCAGTTCTTCCTTATTACTTTCAAAATACTGAAATTGCTATCAGCCAGAGCATTATGTCTATTTTAAGTAGGTCTGAGATTCAGGGAAACAATGTGTGCAAGAATAGTTTTCACAAGTAATTGCAGACATTGTCAGAACTGCATGTGTTGAAGCCTTGGTGCCTGCACTGGTAAAATCAGCCGGAGTGCAAAACATAACCTGAGTAATTCAGCTCATTTGCTTCTGAAAGGCAAAAAGCCCTTTCCTTTCAATGCATTTTGGATGTAAACACAGTTAATGAGCTTGTAACAACTTCTTAGTAAGGCTGTTCATTCGTTTAATACTTATTTTCTGCATTTAAGGGAAGACACTAAAAAAAAAAGTGTTCTTAATCAGAAACTGGTTGATCCTTTGTATGATCTTCAAATGCGGTCTCTGCTTTCCTGCTGTATGCTGTGAAACCTCGTGCATTTAAAAATGACAGCAGCCACATCAATGATGTTGTGGACTCCATCCTCTCCCCCTAAGCTGGAATAATGCCAGGACAATCTAAACTCAGAAGAGTGAATTCCTGCCTCAGCTTATACAAATTCAGTTTGGTGTGCAGTCATTTTATGAAATGTCTACTACAAAAACTATTCTTCCCCCTTGCATTTCTGTGGAAGTAATTTGAAATCATTGTGTACACACTATTATTTAAGCTATGATATTTTAAAATAGGTGGGTTATTTACGTATGTAAAGAAACATCATAAGGAGCCCTTGGTAAAGCTTAAAGTGGGACCCCAACAACAAGAGATGGAATTTTTAGTGGATACCGGGGCTGAAAGATCCACGGTGCAAGCCTTGCCGCTTAGATGTAAAAAGTCATCTGACACTGTACATGTAATTGGGGCAAAAGGAGAGCCCTTTGAGGTATCTGTTATCAAGGATGTGATGGTAGAAACTGATTCCAAATGTGGTATAGGTTCTTTACTACTGGTACCTGAAGCAGATTACAATTTATTAGGGAGAGATCTGATAATAGAATTGGGTATTAATTTAGAAGTTGTAAATAAAGAATTACAGATAAAGCTCTGCCCTTTAAGGGTGGAGGATGAAAAGAAAATTAATCCTGAGGTGTGGTATACCCCAGAAACGGTGGGGAAATTGCAGATTAAGCCTTTCTCAGTGGAAATAAGTAATCCTGGCAAACCCGTAAGAATAAAACAATACCCTATCCCTAGGGAGGAAAAATTAAAACTAAAACCTAAAATAGATAGGTTATTGGAAAAAGGGCTTTTTAGAGCCCTGTATGTCTCCCTTCAATACTCCCATCCTGCCTGTAAAGAAGTCAGATGGGTCCTACAGATTGGTGCACGATTTAAGAGAAATAAATAAGAGGACTTTGGCCCGGTTTCCAGTAGTTGCAAATCCATAAAAAGATTTAAAGGTAATTGAATCCGGACCACTAAGTAACTCCTGGTCTGCACAAGCTTGTAAATTATATGCAGTACTCAGGGCTTTAAGGTTATTAAAAAGAAAAATTGGAACAATATACACAGACTCTAAATATGCATATGGAATAGTGCACACATTTGGAAAATTTGGGAAGAGAGGGGACTTATAAACTCACAAGGAAAAGATCTAATTCATCAAGAGCTAATTGTCCAAGTTTTAAATGCCTTAAGGGGCCCGGCTCAAATTGCTGTGGTCCACTTAAGGGGACACCAGAGAGGATTAGACTTTAGAAACAGGGGAAATAATTTAGCTGACCAAGAAGCCAAGAAAGCAGCCCTACGAACTCGCGGGGACATGGGGCAGAGCGACACTGTATCTGTGGACTCCCCCAAAGAAAAATAGCAAATATATAGTTTTACCACTCAAGAAAAGGAAAAATTACAAAAGATGGGAATTGAGGAGGGGTCTGAAGGGCAATGGAAGCTCCCAGATGGGAGAACTGTTTTACCTAAAAGCAAGGCCTCAGAAATTTTGCAAAGATTGCATGATCAGACTCATTGGGGAACTCAGGCATTAGTAGATCAATTTGCCACTAAATATATGAGTATTGGAATCTATGATTTGGCTAAAAGAGTAGTGGGAGATTGTCTGATCTGTCAAAAAGTAAACAGAAAACATCTTAGGGAAAGGCCCATGGGAGGAAGGGAATTAGCTCACAGGCCTTTTGCCAAAATAAAAATAGACTTCACTGAATTGCCTAAAGTGGGTAGATATAAATATTTGTTAGTAATAGTAGATCATCTCACCCATTTTGTAGAGGCTTACCCCACTACTCGGACTACTGCTCAGACAGTGGTCAGAATATTATTAGAAGAAATAATCCCTAGATATGGGATAGTAAAAACAATAGATTCTGATAGGGGACCCCACATGCCATATAATTTGGAGGAACCCCGAGACCACCCCCAGTTGAAGGACTATAAAATAACCTCATATATTATTGCCTTAATGAAACGCCGCAATGAACTTTGGGAAAAAGGAATCATTACGCAAAGACCCCCTTTAGATTTAAAAATACATAAAATATACCCAGGAGACCATGTGTTAATAAAATCCTGGAAAGAATCTACACTAACCCCACAATGGGAAGGTCCTTATCTTGTGTTACTCACTACAGAAACTGCAATTCGGACTGCAGAAAGAGGATGGACACATGCCAGTCGAGTAAAAGGACCAGTTAACAACACTGTGTGGCAAGTAACCAGTCCTCCCGGGAACCTGAAATTGAAGTTACAGAGAAACTAATGGATTCTTATCAGATTGAATACACATCAGACTTATATTACTTAGATAGTGGACTAATTAGTAATTCAAGTGTTAGAGTAAAGTGTAAAAATCAAAATTGTAATTACTATCCTTTTGTATGCTATATCTGTAAGGTGTGTGGGGAACGGTGGTGGTCACATTGCAACAGAGGGTATCCTCCACGAGGAACTTGCAATTCCTGTTGGAACGTACAAAGAGAGATTACAGCTTGGGTACTGACCTGTAAAGTGACTAGAGGGGAAATCCGATTGGAATCTAAAGAGTGGTGAGAAATTTTCTCAAAGGGCATTCACCTAGACTATTACTGCTACCATACAAATGAGCCGAGCCCATTTGTGGCAGAGATCATAGAAGGCCTTTGTAGGAAAGACCTAAAAGGGGTCAGTTATACCGCACCAGAGGTAAAAGATCAGAATTGGCGTTCTTATTGCATGCGGCAAGGCACCAGAGGGCATAAATCCCCTCCTGAAGAATACTCTTGCTGCCGAGAAGATGGTACACCCTGTGGCTCGAAGCACCCGAGTCGACGGGCGAGGCAGAGGAGTAAACAGCTGTGGAGGAAGGAGCCCTCAGGATGGAATACGCAAGCAATATTTGCGGAACTACCCCGGGACTGGGAGTAACAAAGGCAGAAATAGTTTTTGGGCTCAAGGGTATTTTGGTGATAACCAGCTAATAGAGGGAAAGAAGTCACAAGGGTATAATTGTTGCAGTGTGAGAAACCAGACCCCACATGCCATTTGCTTACTGCTTGTGATTTTCCTTTGTATATCTTGTAATACTGCGGAAATAACAACTCATGAACCTTTCAAGTGGACTTTAGGAAGATGGGAGGATTCACGAGTTATAAGGAGCAATACTACAGCTGGAGCTCCCACTTTCCAGTTACCTGTAGCATCCTTAGGTACTCGTTGGGGCTCCCATTGGGTTTCATCGTTTTATATGTGTCCTGCTTCGAATCTTGGTAAAGGGTATTGCAATAGTCCTGGACAATATTACTGTGCATATTGGGGTTGTGAAACAATAGCTGGTACATGGGACCCCCCCACTCCTGATCCATACATTAAAGTGGTCTGGAAGCCAGATGGTTGTATTCCTCCCGGCTACTGGACAGGTCATAAACCCCCAGAAAATATTTGCAAGAATATACAAATTACTGCATTAAGGCCAGAGGATAGTATATGGTTAATTGGAAAAACTTGGGGCGTTCGTTTATATTCGGCTGATTTTGGCAATTTTAGTAGCTTAATATTTATAAAGAAGGAAATTGTGCCCCCTGATCCTGAACCTGTAGGGCCAAACCCAGTGTTATTAGAAAAGGAGGTTGTTTTAGCCAACCAAACAAAAGAAAGGGATCAGACCCAGAATAAAATTCAGAATGAAAACACTTCAGGAGACAAACAGGAAAAAACCCAGGAGCGTAATATACTCTAGAAGATTATGAAAGCGAGTTATGGTGTCCTAAATAGAACCAACCCAAAACTGACGGAAGACTGTTGGCTGTGCTATAATTTAAGACCCCCATTTTATGAAGCCATAGGGGTCACTGCAAAGCCCAGAAGAGTGAATGGAACTAATCCGAATCAGTGTTTGTGGAAAAAGGGTAAAGAGACAACACCGGGGCTTACCTTGGCTCAGGTAACAGGGAAAGGGAGATGCATAGGAAAAATCCCAACACAAAGAGAATACCTTTGTGGAGTAATAGAAACAGGTGGGAAGAAACCGGCTGACTGGCTATTGCCAGCAGCTAACACTAAGTGGGTATGTAACACTCTGGGTGTCACACCGTGCATCTCACTGAAACTGTTTAATCCAAGCCAAGACTACTGCATCCAGATAACGATTATGCCCAGAATTACCTACCATACAAGTGACTACATATATGAACAACAAACTGTGCCAGAACACCATCTAATGAAAAGGGAACCCCTCACTGCCTTAACTATTGCAACTCTCCTTACCATCGGGGGAATAGGAGCTAGAACTGGGGTGGCATCCCTAGTAAATCAACAAAAGAAATTTAAAGCATTAAGAATTTCAGTAGATGAAGATCTAAGTAAAATTGAGCAGGCCATCGATGGATTGGTAAAATCATTAAGGTCCCTATCTGAGGTGGTGTTGCAGAACAGAAGGGGTTTAGACTTGCTATTATTACAACAAGGGGGATTGTGTGTAGCCCTGAAGGAGGAATGCTGTGCATACGCTGATCATACTGGAGTTGTTACAGACACCATGGCAGAATTAAGGAGAAGATTAGAGCAGAGAAAGAGGGAAAGAGAGGCACAGCAAAGTTGGTATGAATCATGGTTCAATCAATCTCCTTGGTTAACTACCTTGCTATCCACCCTTGCAGGACCTCTGATACTGGTAATATTGGGACTGACCTTTGGGCCATGCATCTTCAATAAAGCAATAAAAATAGTAAAAGGACGATTAGAAGCAGCACATTTAATGCTCATTAGGGCAAAATATGAACCCATACACAATGTAAATGAGACCCTAATACTAAGTCACCAAGAGTTACAAAGATTCAGTGAACAAAATAAAGATGAACAAGAAAAAGGGGGGGAATTAAGATAAGTGGAAAATAATTTGTTCACTGTGATATACTCGCTTACCTTGGTTTGCATAAGAATGTACTAGTGTGTCTTTGAAATGCTTATTTGCTTACAAGGTGATAAGGAGGTTGAGATTAGAGCCCTGGGTGTGTGTATCTGGTCTGCTCGCTGTATCTCAAAAGAAGAGACTTGGAAGCTATCACAACGACCAGACTCAGACTACATCTGGAGAGTCACGCCTGCAAGGAGAAGGGGGGGGATAAAAGGAAGGTTGGGACAGAACATTTTTGCGCGCCGTTAGTGGAGCAGGAGACTCCCCGGCCGCCCAGCGCTGTGCTTTGCCTGCCTTACTCGCTTGCTATTTTCAATAAAATTGCTTTATTAGATTAAGACACTTCAAATTGTCGTGTCACAATTTATAACACAAAGAACCTTACAAAAGTTAAGAATCTCATAGTATTCACGAGCCCAACTGAGTGCCTCTACAAAGCTCTCAAGGGACTCATTAAAGAAAATAATTGGGGCCATGATTGCACAAACCTCTCACAGAGTCTGTAGCAAAAGGGAAACACCAAGTACCTTAAAACAACTGAAGTACCTTGAAGCATTAATGAGCCCCTATGAGTGTTGTTCCTGACAAAGCCTCTCCAGGGACTAATTACAGCAGAATATTGGAGGCCAGGATTGCAGAAAGCTCTCAGAGACCGCAAGGCAAAAGCAAAAGCCAAAGTCCTTTGAAAAACCTGCAGTCTCTTGGAGCATGAAGGAGCCCCCAGGGCCATTCCTGACCAAGGCTCCCCAAGGACTCCTTCCAGCAGATCCTTGAGGCCACTGGGATGTGGGCTAGGGGGGGATGCTGAGGGCAGGACCAGGGGCTGACAGTGCCCAGCCTGGCTGGGGCTGTGCCAGGAGGCCCCAGGGCCTCAGGACAAGGTGTCTCCTCACAGCCCTTGGTGGCACAGACCCTGCTGTGCCCCAGGGCACCAAGACTCGGCTTCTCTTTGTCCCCACCTGGCATAAGTGCCTCCAGTTCTCTGCTCTGTCTGGGGCCTGGGGACACTTTCTCAGTCGTGTCCCTCAGTGGGACCCATTAAAAGTCCAAGAAACTTTGGAGTTGGATTCTGACTTGGAGTTCTGAAGAGGTTTCTGCACCTCCTTCTCAGGGCCTGATGTTCAGGGCCTGAGCACAAAGCCCCAGAGGGTCATTAAAGTCCTTGTGCTGTGTCTGTGCTGCTGAGCTGGGCCGGGCTCCTGGCACAGAGGGTGATCCTGGTGTCGACTCACTTGGTGGAGACAATTTATCATCTGGTTACATGAGGTCAAAGAGTGGGCTATGACATCACATGAGTGATCTATGACAGAATGGTCCATGACATCACAGAGTGGTCTATGTGAGGCCATCAAGGGGTTATGACATCATAGGCCAGCTCTGTGACATCCCAGAGCAGGCTTAGAGATCACAGGACAGAGCTCTGAAATTGCAGAGCAGACTGTGACGTCACAGAGTTGGCTGTGACATCAGAGACAAGCTGTGTGACATTACAGATTGGGCTGTGATATCTCAGAGAGGCTGTGTGACATCCCAAAGGGGCTCTGTGACATCCCAGGCGGGCTCTGTGAGGTCACTGGGTTGGTCACTCAGCCCCAGATCCCCCTCACATTTTCTCCCGACAGGTCCAATGCTGTTCATCCCCAGCAGGGTCCCTGTCCCCCAGTATCCCCCTGGTCCACCTGGAGCCACAGCCTCCACCAAAGGATGTTCCACAGGATCCACCCCAGAGCCTGACATGAGGACAAGGGGCCAGGGCTGTGTGACCAGGAAATCAAGGACGTGGATTATCCAGGTCCCTGTGGCCTGGGTTGGGTTCCCCAGGGCAGGAAAGATGTCTGGCAGCTGGAGCAGGGTTAGGGAAGGGCCTCCAAGGTGGGGCTGGAGCCCTTGGGCTGTGAGCAGAGGCTGAGGGAGCTAGGCTTGTCCAGCCCAGAGCAGGGAAGGCTGAGGGGCTCTTAATCCCAGCCTGACAGTGCCAGCGAGGAGGGGATGGAGAACACAGAGCCAGGCTCTTCACCAGGGTGCCTGGTGGGAGACAGAAGCCAATGGGTGGAAGGGGAAAGAGGGGAGATCAGCCAGGGCAGGAGGAGATGAAATGAGTCAGGCGGGTTTCAGCATTTCCTCAACACCAAAAGCAACCTGACCTCCCTTCTTCATCCACCACTGACAGCTTTGCAAATCAGAAATTGTTTGAGCTATTTTTCCCCCACTTCAGGATGAGCATCCTGATACAAGAATGTAATTGTGTTTATATCTATCACAGAACCACGTTTGTCTGAAATTAATTCTAACATGGAAATCATTAGTGGATGGTGGACTCATCAGATGCTGCTAGAACATCGCACATAGCTCATGGCAGAGCATGGTTGTTATTAAATTGTGTCCTGTTCAACTATGGTCCTTTGGCCATGGAGAGAAACTTTCTGTGCCTCTGACTCTGACCAGTTCCTGACCCCCAAAGGGCACAAGCCTGATGAGTTGTGGTTCCCACTCCAGTGGTGGCACTTGGAGCTCCCTCCATAGCCAGAGCAGAGCTCCCTTGTCCCAGAAAGTCCCTAGTAATGCAGGGATGAAGGAAACAGGACAGGCTGTGGGGATCAGGGGCAGGGCATTGCCAGGGATTTGGGGTGGTTGTGAGCCCAGGGCAGGACCCGGCCCTTGGCCTTGGTGAACCTCATCCCATTGTCCTGGGCCCATGGCTCCAGCCTGTCCAGATCCCTCTGCAGAGCTTCCTGCCCTCCAGCACAGCTACACTCCCACCCAGCCTGGGCTCACCTGGAACTGCCTGAGGGTGCCCTCGATGGCCTCGTCCAGATCAGCAATAAAGAGATTTCACTGACCTGGACCCAGTCCTGTGCCCTGGGGACACCCCTGGATGTGACTCCATTCCTCAGCTGCTCTGAGTGCCAGGGCTTGGATGGGGGAATTGGTAGGTATGGGGTAGGGACAAAGTGTGATTGATTGTCAGCTATGAAGGGTCTTGATTTTCATGTCTATTCCAACTGCATGCGAAGTTTGATTCAGTGTCATCTGGACATTGAACATATCAATAAATTAACAGAAAAAAACCCCATCTAAACAGGACCTACAAAATATTTTTTCACTGTCTTTTTAAATATAATGTATTCACTTTGAATAGGCTTCTGAAACTTGTCTAATCAACCACAAAAAATTTCAAAACTTAAATTATTCCTTGAGGCTTAGCTTGTTAAGGTGTTCTGAATGTTAATGAGCCCTGGAGCACTGAATTCCTGAACTGAAGAGCTGAAGGCTGAAGAAGCCTCAGGAGCTGTAAAATTCAGCAGCAGCCTCCAAGTTGCTGAGGATGTCAGCAGCCCCCACTGAGGCCATCCCTGCCCAGAGGCCCTGGAGGAATGGGCAGACAAGGAGAGCATCCCTGGGTTTGGGGCAGCAGAACTCAGAGGCACCAGCGGCTCCAGCTGGGAAATGGAGTGTGGGATGGGGCTGTGAAAGCCCTGCCTGGGCTGTGCCAAGTAGGACACACAAGCCCTGATCCCCAACCACTAAAAAACTCTCTCAAGAAGATATTTAAAAGGAATGACAATAACTGGTGTCCTCTGAGTTGGATGCACTGCAGCAATACTATCAAGAGATACTCAGGAGCTCTAAACAACAGAACAGCCTTTACCGGGAAATTTAGAAAAATCAGAGAAACTTTGACAAACGTTTTAATACGGCATTCAATCAACAAAAAAAACTTCTTTAACTTGGCCCATTCAACTTCACAAACTCTAAGCCTGTTCAATTTTAAGTTAATCAATATTTGCAAGAGGACAGAAACAGAAGAAGTAGATACAGAGAGAGAGAAAAATAAGATACAGAGAGAGAAGCACACACTCAGCTACCACCTCCTGGATTCCAGCAATGTTCAGATGGAAATTCCAAGAGGAGGAAGGGTCAAGATGTGTGCTTGCCTTGTGGTCAGCCTTAAATACCCCTTGGTCCTCCTGGGCCCTTCCCCCAGGTGGGACTTGGGGTCATTTGGTCACTCAGGAGCTGGGCTGGGGCTCCAGAGGTGGCTGTGCAGCATTGCCTGTGCTGTGCCAGGGACTGGCAGACACTGCTGGGCTGGGATAGAGGCTCTGGGGGGATTGGGGTTCCAGGGCAGGGCAGTGCTGGGGTTCCAGGGCAGGGCAAGGCTGGACCTGCCCCTTCCTCCCCCACACTGAAATGTTTCCAGCCAGCAATCTCCTCCAGTCTGTCACAACAGTCAACATTGGTGGTGAAATCCCAATATGGCCATTGACACCTGCAGGAGAAGGACAGTTGTTTTCTATAGGAAGGAAAACCCCAAGCCCCAGTGAGAAGAGACCCTGCAGGTGCCAAGCTGTCAGGCAGCCCCTGGAGGTCAAACCAGCCAGACCTGTTCCATGTTCCCTTGGATCCTTGGGACCCCACAGTGTCCCAGTGGTCTCCGTGGTTCCCAGGCCCCACAATGTCAAGTGACTCCTCTGTTCCATGAGGCCCAAAATGTCACGATGGACCTTTGGACCCTGGGGGTTTGTGGTGTCACAATGGCCTCCTTTGGCTCCACAGGGTCACAATGGAACACTGATGACACGAGACCCTGCAGTGTCACAATGGACCTTTGGTTCCCTGCAACCCTGCAGTGCCACAAAGGCCTCTTGGTTTCACGAGGCCCCACAGTGTCACAATGGTCCTCTTGGTTCTGTGGGGACCTCCAGGGTCACAATGGTCTCACTGGTGCTGTGAGGCCGCACAGTGTCACAATGCTTTGCTTATTCCGTGGGGCCTCATAGTATCCCAATGGTCTCCATGATTCCATGGTGCCCCACGGTGTCACAATGGGCCCTTGGTTCCATGAAGCTGTGAAGTCTCTTAATGGTGTCTCCATGATTCCATGTGGCCTTCCAATGTCACAATGGACCTTTGGCTCCCTGGGGTCTCACCATATCACAACTGTCCCTTGGTCCCATGACACCCCAAAGTGTCATAAGGGTCTCCACGGTTCCATGAGGCCCCACGGTGTCACAATGGCCCCTTGGTCCCACAGGCCCCACAGTGTCACAATGGTCCCTTGGTTCCATGGTGCCCCACAGTGTCACAATGGTCCCTTGGTTCCATGGTTCCTGTGCTGGTGCATTCCCCCCTCCCCTTCTCAGGCCGCCCTGCCAGATGAGAAATGCTCACTGGGCCTCGGCCTTGGCCAGCAGCCTCTGGGCTCAGCTCCTCTGGAGCTCAGCACAAACACGCTCTGCTCCAGGCACTGCTGCTGCCCAGCCAGCTCCTGGCTGCTTTAGGAGCAGCCCTGGGAACTGTTTGTGTTCCCTCAGTGGCACAACATCCCTGTTCTCACCCTGCCAAAGAAAGCTGCTGATGCCAAGTGTGGCCAGGATGAAACATGGCTGGGACTGCAGCCCCTCTCTTGGGGCCCTACAAAGAGTGCTCCAAAAGGAGCCCTTGGAGTTCTCCTGGGCCAGCGACTCCCTCTGAGTGGGGCCTCTCCGAGCCGGGAACTCTCCCGTTTGCTGCACTCGGGGATCCCCAACAACGAGGGAGCCTGGGCCGATCCCCCCACTCCTCCAGGCTCAACCCTTCCCTGCTGGGGAGATGCCAAAGCATCTCCAGGGAGCATTTCCCTTTGCTCAGGGGAATTTCTCACAGGTGCCCTGCACTGACTCTCTGTGTCTGTGTGCACACAGGAGTGCCTGTGCTGGGGAAATGTGGCAGGAATGCTGCTCCCTGAGGGGTCTGACTGCCTTGGATAGCAGAGCCAGTCAGGCCTGTAGGTAAGGCTAAATCATGAGGTCTAAGCTAAGTTAAACGCTGCTAAGAGTTGTTCTTTTGCTAAGTTCATATGTTTAATATAAGTTATATGTTAAGTTAAATATTGTTAAATGTTATTCCTGTTTTAAATTGCATAGTTATAGGTTATAAGTTAGGTTAAATACTGTTAAGCTCTGTTCTTTTGCTAAATTGTTAAGTTTAATGTAGAAATTAAGGTAAAGGTATAAGGTAACTCCTATTAGGTTTTAGGTCTGTTAAGGTTTTGGGCCATATTCCTTTTATCCTTGCCCTCATTTTTTTTGTGTCACACACACAGGGACAGTTCTTGGTTCATTTCTGGTTTGATTGCCTGGATTTTGTTTGGTTTTGTTGTTGCTTTGTTTCCTTGCTGTGTCTGAAGTGTCCAGTCAGGAGCAGAGTGACTCTTGCCAAGGAACTTTGTGCTGCTGTCACTTTAATATTAAATCTGGTTTTGGCTGGGGATTTTTTCAGCGCTCTCAAACCCTCATTGGTCACAGGGTGAAGGAGCCCTGGCCCAGGCTCTGGCCCTGGGGGACACGGGGACACTGCCGGGGGGTCCCTGTCCCCCTGTCCCACCCCCCATGGCTCCAGCCCCCGTCCCCGTGTCAGGCTCTGGGGTCGATCTCGTGGAACATCCTCTGGGGGAGGCTGCGGCGCCAGGGGCAGGGGGACTTGGGGGCACAGGGGACCCCGCTGTGCACGAGCAGCGTTGGACTTCTCTGGGGGAACTGGGCGGGGAATGGGGCAGAGTGACCTCCCCAGTGACCTCACACAGCCTCTCAGATGTCACATAGCCATCTCTGTGATGTCACACAGCCCAGTCTGTAATGTCATACAGGCCCTGTGATGCTGGGCAGTTCCGGCGCCATCCCAGCAGTGGCCTCTCCCTCCTGCCCCGTCCCTCAGCCAGTGCCACCCTTGGGGCTCTGGGCTATGGCTTCTTCTCCCTGGGCATCCCCTGCTGCCCGCCCAGGTTTTCCCGAGGAGCTGCTGCCCCTGAGCCAGAGGCTCTGCTCTGCTGCCCTGGGTACCCCGGGGCTCCCAAAACACCCCACGGCCAGGCTGGGCCCAGAGTGTCACAATGTCCCCTTGGATCCATCAGGCCCCGCAGTGTCACAATGCTCCCTGCGCTCTCTGAGGCCCCACATCACCCAGCCCAGGCCATTGCTGTGGTTCCAGTCCCTCCCAGTATGATCCCAGTGATTCCCAGTCTCTCTCAGTATATCCCACTTGATCCCAGCATGCTCCCAGTCACTCCCACTTCCTCCCAGTTGCTTCCAGCATAATTCCAGTTGCCCAGAACCACTTCTAGCCACCCTCATTGCAGTACCAGTTGCTCCCAGTATATCCCAGTTGCACTGACCATGGTCCAAACTGCCCTCAGAATGTTCCTGGTCACTCCCAGTATGATTCCAGTCCCCCTCAGTGTTGTTCCAGTTCCACCCAGTATGTTCCCAGTTGCACCTAGTCACCCCTAGTACAGTCCCGCTCACTGCCAGTATGACCTCAGTGGCCCCCATTACAGACACAGTCACTCGCAGTTGCCCTCACTTGCCCCCAAAATGGTCCCAGCTGTTCCCAGTGTTGTCCCCTCCAGTATGGTGCCAGACACTTCCAGTATATTCCAATTGCCCCCAGCATGCTCGATCCCAGTCACCCCAGAGTCCCCAGTATGGTTCCAGTTGCCCCCAGGATGACCTCACTCATTCCCAGTATATCCCAGTTACCTCCAGCAGGCCCCCAAACCCCCTCCCAGCACCACAAATGGCCCCAAGAGCCACAACAGCCTCTCTCAGTCCCACCAGGAGTCCCTAAAACCCCTCCCAGCCCTCCATGGAGCTGAGCGGGAAAGGTTGGTGGACAGGAACATCCCCAGCAAGGGTCAGCTAGGACACTTCAGCAGCAATTTGGGCATTTTGTGGGGAACACTTGGACTGGGCAGACGCAGGCCAGGGACTGGGACAGACAGCCGGAATTCCGGGAGAACAGATGAGGTTAGATGGACCCGTTCTGCTGGAACAACTACAAGAACATGGCCATGTCCCTTGGCTTGGATGGTCCCAGAAGAACCAAATCCTCCCCTTAACCTCAAATTCACATTCAAATCCCAGTAAAATGATTCAGCTTTAGATCTCTTTACTTGATTTCTTTATTTTTACCCCAATTCTAGGTGTTTTGATGGGATAAATAAGGAGATTATTCAGGTGGGAAAAGATCTCCATGATCATCCATTATTGCTTGATGCCACCAGAAGAAAAAGTGACACAGCAGGTAAGAATTTCTTGGGCTTTAAAGTCAAAGAAACAGCTCTTCCCAATTAATTTTCAATGTTGATCAGAGTCCCGATGGATTTTCCTGGTCTGTGTTCATCCAGGTGTCTATGGGCATCCAGGAGGATTTGAAGACCACTTTCCAGGTGTCTTCTCATCAGAGATCACAAGGAATGTGGGTCACCAGGGCTCTGACCAACATGGGTCTTCTAAAGGGGGATGGAGTGGGAGCAGCGCATGAAGCTCTTCCTGCAGTCGGGGCAGTCACAGGGCTTCCCTTACCTGTGCCTAAGTTGGTGTCGAGTCAAGTGAAAGCTCCTGGAGAAGCTCTTCCCACACAGGGGACACTCATAGGGCCTCTGCCTGGTGTGGATGTGCCGGTGCCGGACAAGGTGGGAGTTTTGCTTGAAGCCCCTCCTGCAGTCAGGGCAGCGGAAGGGCCTATCCCCGTTGTGAATCCGCTGGTGCTTGCAGAGAGCAGAGCTCCACCTAAACCTCTTCTGACACTCGGGACACTCATAGGGCCTCTCCCCAGTGTGGATGCATTGGTGGATGATGAGTTCTGAGCTCCAGCCGAAGCCCTTCCCACACTCCCCACACTTGTAGGGCCATTCCCCGGTGTGGATCATCTGGTGGCGGATCAGGTGGGATTTCCGCCTGAAGCTCTTCCCACACTCCGAGCACTTGTACGGCTTCTCCCCATCATGAAGCTGCTCATGGACCACCAGCTCTGAGCTCTGGCTGAAGCTCTGCCCACCTTCCTGACACTGGGTGTGTCTTTCCTCCTCAGATGACCTTGGGCTGGTTTTGCAGCCCCTCCTCCTGCGGGATCTCTGGGGCTTTTCCTCCCCGTTGGGTTCCTGTGCTGTGGAGCCAGTCAAAATGGCCTCTTCCATGAGGTTCTGCTGCGGGGATTTGTCCTTCCTGGTCTCCATCTGCAGCTCCTGCTCTGGGGGAGGAAGGACAAGGAGAGGATGGGATTTGCCAGAGGGAAGGGCAGGGAGATCCCCCGAGTGCGTCCCCAGCAGGAGGACACCGGTAGCGGGGCTGTCCTGCAGCCGGGGGCCAGGCTGGGCTGGGAGATGGAGCAGGAGAGAGGTGGAAAGGGGCACTGAATTCCTCCTCACCTGCCTGGGCATCCCAGGGCATCTTCCTCTTCCTTGCAGCCTCCTCCTCCATCTGGAAGATATTTGGAGATGGGAAATCCTGTTTTGAAAGGAAAACAAGGGATGAGCACAGTGAGTTTTGTACTGGTTTCAAAGCAAACCTGGGAGATAGTCTAAGCCAGAAGAACAATTTAATAGGAAAATTAAGATCAAAGCTATGATACAGAAAGACTGGTTTAAACTCACAGAGTCAGGATATAACCTGACACCCTGATAATCAGGGTGGTGGTAGCAGGCTGATGAAATGGTGGCTGCAGTCCAGCTGGAGTGATGAACGTGATTCTGTCAAAGCAGTGATCCTGTAGAAGGGTCTGGTCTTCCTCTGAAGGTCCAGTGGTGGTTATGGAGTTCTTGTCCTCTGGGAATGCAGCAGGCAAGGTGATCGTGGTGTTGCAAGGGTGAGATTATATCCAGGTAGGAATGCTTGGTTCCTCCCCCTGGGCGGAGCATCCCACAATGGGATGATGTAATTTTATCAGTCCTGCAGTGACACTCAATGGCCCATTAAGAGAAGATGGCCCCTGGAGGGCGTTATCAGGGCTGAGCCATGGAAGAGATAAAGAACACTGCCCCATCTGTTGATAACAGTTTTTGGAGATGGGGACTGAAAACACTTTTGGTTACATCTGACACTGTAACCTGAAACAGTGAGGCAATCCCTGCTCGGGGTGGGGGGTGAACACCACCCCCGTTACCCAAACTGGCTCAGGTGTAAAACCCCCACCCTGGGAAGGCCACGCACACAGGGGACAATGTCACACTTGCCCTGCCCCAGGGGAGATCTCTGTTCCTGTCAGTCCCTTGCTCTCTCCCCTTTTCTCTTTCTTTCCATCTCCCTCTCTACCTCACATTTACTGTCAATAAAATCCACTTTGGATTTGGTCTCCTTAGCAGCTTAATTGCGGCAGAGGCATCTCTCCAACAATTTTGTTAACCAGATTGTGACATTATTTTTGCACAGTGAGTTCAAGGCACTGTTGTCTGACCCCAAGCGTGTTTGACAGCAGCGTGGTTCCCTCCTCTGAGAAGGTTTTGCCACTTTCTGGAGGATCTCTTGGAAACTTGGATGCAGCTTCCTCTGAGTGACTTTTGGGAGAATTTATGAGGAAAATGGCTCTTGTGGGTGGCCAGTGTAGAGAAAATATTTAGTTTTCCTTCTTTGAAAATTCTATTAAAATCACTGGAAGAAAGGGATAAAATCATACCAGCAAGACTGGCAAGGATCATTCACCACGCAGTGAGGAACAAAAGGTTACTAACGTCCCACAAGAAGTCCTGCTAAAGTAGCTAAATGCCAAATAACTCCTGAATACACAAGCTTTGGGGCTTTGCCAAATGTGAGAATCATTTTCTCTTGCTACCTGTCTCCTTTGTGACAGCTACACTGAGCTTTCCCTCCCATTTAATAACCTGTATTGGGCGAAATGTCCACTTTTATCACAACCTGCCAGCAGCTGAGCTGGAGTTGTGCCGGAAGTGGTGAAATTTGAAATTGCCACAGAATTGCTTCTATTGTCAGTTTATTAATGTTTGGGATTTGTTTGCATTTTCATCACAAGTGACTTGTGGGAAGAGCAAATATTCCTCAAGGCATTTTTTGTAGGGTTAAGTTTGATTTTTGGCAAGTTTGTTTAATCTGGTCCCCAGGGGATGCTCGAGTGGTCTCTGTGCTTCTCACCCTGGGGGATGCTTGGGAGGGGCTTGGATGGGTTGTCCCTTTCCCTGTCACTCCAGGCCATTCCCCAGGGGTGTCCCTGGCCCTGTTACCCCAGGGCATTCCCTGAGGGGTTGTCCCCATCTCTTTCACCCCAGGCTATTCCACAGGGGCTGTCCCTGTCCCTATCCCTGTTACCCCAGGCCATTCCTGAGGAGGTGTCTCTCTCCCCGTCACCCCAAGCCATTCCCCAGGGGGTCTCCATCATTCTCACCCCTGTGCCAGGGGAGTGCTCTGTCCCTCTCAGCCAAGATGTGCTTGGGCGTTGAAACAGGGTATTTTACAGGTTAAATTTAACAGGGTAGAAATCCATTTGGATTTAGGTGAAATGTGCTGTTTTGAAGTATTAGCAGCTTGCTAACATAGGTAAAATGTGCTGTTTAGTCTGCTGAAACGCAGATAGAAAATCAATCCCCACAAATCCTGTAAGGAGTTGCAGAGATGGTATGTTTATTGCAGCGCTGGACGCATGTGGGGATCGTTCCCCTTCAAAGGACATCAGCACCCTGTGTAAGAGACGGTCCCAAGTTCCCCTCATTTTTGCCTCATGTTTGCCGCAATGGCAGAGACTGAGATCCTGGAGACCCTGATTGGAGTTCCGGCTTGGAGAGGTTATTTTTGCAGGTGTATTTGCTGTACCACCACAGACCACTGCTTCGAGCAGGGCCTGCCAAGGACCTGGCAAGGAGTGGCTTATTCTACGCACTCACACCGGCTTCATGATACCTGCTCAACCCACGGATTTTCCCACCTCTTGGCCAAATGAACTTTGGGGTAACTCTGGTGATCTCTCATGGAAGACCCCTCATCTCTCTCGTGACCACTGTGACAGACAGAGATCGAAGCCCCTCCCAAGGACTGAGACTGAGACCACCACCACAGGGAGGAGGGCTGGCCTGATCAATGTGAGATGTTTCCCAGGTGTGGTTGATGGACTAAGAAGACAATGTCTCTCTTTCACAGCTGAAAACATGACCTGTTCCTCCTCGGTGGCTTCAATGGACTTATTCTTCATTCTACCTGTTCCCCCTCAATGACTTCAATAGACTTTCATTTTCTTTTGCCTGTTTCCCCCACTTAGACAGAGGACCATAAAAGACCCCTGAGATTACCAAGATTTTGAGATTCTCCCTGACACAAGAAAATAGATTGTCATTGTCTGGACCAGAGAGGATTTTGTCTGCCTTGGAACCTATAATCCCCTTTCCCCTCCTTTTCTTTCTATCCTTTATTTCCTTTCTGTCCCCTCCATTGCATTTGCTGTTGGCACTCTATAATAAAGGTGCATTTGTTGTGATTAAAGTGATGGTCCCTTGCTGTTTGCCTTTTTGCATTTTGGGGATTAGTAAATGAAACATCATGACACCCTGCTCCTCCAAACAGATCTTGACACTCCCTCACGGGATTGGGACCTGCAGGCAGGGTCCCTTCCTACCCCAATAGTTCCGGGATTCTGTCAGGGACTCGCTTCCTTTTCCTTCTTCCCTCTGCTTCCAGCTGTGAATGTGCCAGAAAATGCCCAGCAAATCCACCTTTGCTGTGTGCTTTGGGAGCTCACACAGCTGCTGCACCTTGTCCCCTGCCCTGCACAGCTCCTTGGGAGGCACAGCAGGAGCAGCACCCTGAGAGCCTCAGAAATGCCCCTCTGGGATCCATGTCACACACTCCCAGGGGCTGGAATTCCAGTTCCCAGCCAGGAAAAGATGTTCCTGCCCTTGAAGGAAAAGCTCTTAACAAGGACCCAAAAGCCAAGTGGAGCAAGATCCTACAGTGACATTTCACTGCCAGCCTTCATAACTTCACCCATGGTTGTTGTAGCTCATGGATTGGGAATGAAATCAGGGCATGGTCTATGGTGGGAGCTGCCCTAGGTCAAGGGAGACACTGAGAGAGAAACAGAGCAGGTGAAGGAAGGCAGGAGAGAAAGGAGGACACAAACACAATCAACTGAGAAGGTAGCACTCTGAAAACAGAAATGCCATGGACTGAAAATGAATGGGATGAAAATAAATAATTTTGTATCTTGTATTTCCAATCAAAACACAATTTCCTCATTTTTTCACCAACCTCCTCCTGGTGTCATTCAGCAGGGCTTTCAGAAAGTTCTTCATTCTGAGAGGATGCTCCAGGCTGCAGCCACAAGGAAACAGGGAATGGGGATTTTCCTACTCCTGGGGAGTTTGACATCCTCAGCTGAGGAGAGAAGGAGGCAGCAGCAGAAAAGGACAGCTGGGCTTCACCCTTCCACAAGAAAGAGGAGGGGAAAAATCTCTCATCATGTTTGCAGCTGCTCCCACAGAGATGTGAGGGCTGATCCCAGAGCCCCAAGGATCACATTCAGGGCAGCCCTCAGGGAATGTTCACCTGGTATTGGGGGGCTGCATGGGAGCACCTGGATCTTGGAGCACCCAGCTGCCCCCTATGTTTGGAGGTGCCTGAGGAGGGCTGGGACGATGCCAGGGACATCCTGCAGTGACATCCCCCCTGTCCCACTCTGTGTGTGCTCAGTCCCAACCCTGACCCTGATCCTGGTCTCAATCTCACTCCACGGTTAGACACACTCAGAGTTCCGTATTTAATCTCAGCCCAGTGCCAAACTTATCTAGGCCCAGACCCAATCCCAGCCTCAGCCCTAAAGCCAATCCCATGTTTTGCCTTAACCCCAATCCCAGCTCTAATCCAAATCTCAGCCCCAACTCCAACCCCAGACCCAATTCCAGCCCTTTCCTAAATCCTCGGCCCCAAACCAAATCCCAGGTTCAGCCCTTCTGGGGGTTTGGGGGTGTCTCTGTCCCTCTGATCCCAATGATGTTTGGGTGGGGTCACACCAGGGCTGAGAGGGACAGAGACCCCCCAGCCTCCCCAAGGATGAGAAGGTCGGAGAGCCCCCCCAGCCCTGAGCACCCTCAGCGGTGAGAGGGACACAGAGCCCCTGGTCCCCAGCCCTGCACAAACTTTCCCGGAGGTCAGAGGGATGAAGACCCCCTGAGCATCCCCCAGGGTGAGGGGACAGAGACCCCTTGAATATCCCCTGGGAACCAGACAAAATAAACTTGCAGAAATCAAACATAACTCTGCATAAAGTACTTTGATGAATATTTCATTTTCCCACAAGTCACTTGTGATGGAATTGCAAACAATTCCCAAACATGAATAAACCAAGAATAGAAGTGATTCTGTGGCAATTCCAAGTTTCATAAGTTCCCATGCAGCTTCAGCTCAGCTGCTGGCAGGTTCAAATAAAAGAAAAGTGAAAATTTGGCCCAATACAGATTATTAAAAGGAAGGGACTGTGCTGTGTAGCTATGACAAAGGTGACAGGGAGGAAAAAGATATTGATTCTCATATTTGGACAAAACCTTCAAACCTGTGAATTTGGGAGTTATTCAGGAATTTAGTTAGAGCTGGGCTTCTTGTAGGACTTGTCAGTCTTGCTGGTATCATTTGTTACCTTTCTTTCAGTGATTTTAACAAACTTTGCAGGGAAGGACAAGAAAATATTATCTTTACACTGGCCACCCACAAGAGCCATTTTCCTCATAAATTCTCCCAAAAGTCACTCAGAGGAAGCTGCATCCAAGTTTCCAAGAGATCCTCCAGAAAGAGGCAAAACCTTCTCAGAGGAGGGAACCACGCTGCTGTCAAACACGCTTGGGGTCAGATAACAGTGCCCTGAACTCACTGTGCAAAAATAATGTCACAATCTGGTTAACAAAATTGTTGGAGAGATGCCTCTGCCGCAATTAAGCTGCTAAGGAGACCAAATCCAAAGTGGATTTTATTGACAGTAAATGTGAGGTAGAGAGAGAGATGGAAAGAAAGAGAAAAGGGGAGAGAGCAAGGGACTGACAGGAACAGAGATCTCCCCTGGGGCAGGGCAAGTGTGACATTGTCCCCTGTGTGCGTGGCCTTCCCAGGGTGGGGGTTTTACACCTGAGCCAGTTTGGGTAAGGGGGGTGGTGTTCACCCCCCACCCCGAGCAGGGATTGCCTCACTGTTTCAGGTTACAGTGTCAGATGTAACCAAAAGTGTTTTCAGTCCCCATCTCCAAAAACTGTTATCAACAGGTGGGGCAGTGTTCTTTATCTCTTCCATGGCTCAGCCCTGATAACGCCCTTCAGGGCCATCTTCTCTTAATGGGCCATTGAGTGTCACTGCAGGACTGATAAAATTACATCATCCCATTGTGGGATGCTCCGCCCAGGGGGAGGAACCAAGCATTCCTACCTGGATATAATCTCACCCTTGCAACACCACGATCACCTTGCCTGCTGCATTCCCAGAGGACAAGAACTCCATAACCACCACTGGACTTTCAGAGGAAGACCAGACCCTTCTACAGGATCACTGCTTTGACAGAATCACGTTCATCACTCCAGCTGGACTGCAGCCACCATTTCATCAGCCTGCTACCACCACCCTGATTATCAGGGTGTCAGGTTATATCCTGACTCTGTGAGTTTAAACCAGTCTTTCTGTATCATAGCTTTGATCTTAATTTTCCTATTAAATTGTCCTTCTGGCTTAGACTATCTCCCAGGTTTGCTTTGAAACCAGTACAAAACTCACTGTGCTCATCCCTTGTTTTCCTTTCAAAACAGGATTTCCCATCTCCAAATATCTTCCAGATGGAGGAGGAGGCTGCAAGGAAGAGGAAGATGCCCTGGGATGCCCAGGCAGGTGAGGAGGAAGTCAGTGCCCCTTTCCACCTCTCTCCTGCTCCATCTCCCAGCCCAGCCTGGCCCCCGGCTGCAGGACAGCCCCGCTACCGGTGTCCTCCTGCTGGGGACGCACTCGGGGGATCTCCCTGCCCTTCCCTCTGGCAAATCCCATCCTCTCCTTGTCCTTCCTCCCCCAGAGCAGGAGCTGCAGATGGAGACCAGGAAGGACAAATCCCCGCAGCAGAACCTCATGGAAGAGGCCATTTTGACTGGCTCCACAGCACAGGAACCCAACGGGGAGGAAAAGCCCCAGAGATCCCGCAGGAGGAGGGGCTGCAAAACCAGCCCAAGGTCATCTGAGGAGGAAAGACACACCCAGTGTCAGGAAGGTGGGCAGAGCTTCAGCCAGAGCTCAGAGCTGGTGGTCCATGAGCAGCTTCATGATGGGGAGAAGCCGTACAAGTGCTCGGAGTGTGGGAAGAGCTTCAGGCGGAAATCCCACCTGATCCGCCACCAGATGATCCACACCGGGGAATGGCCCTACAAGTGTGGGGAGTGTGGGAAGGGCTTCGGCTGGAGCTCAGAACTCATCATCCACCAATGCATCCACACTGGGGAGAGGCCCTATGAGTGTCCCGAGTGTCAGAAGAGGTTTAGGTGGAGCTCTGCTCTCTGCAAGCACCAGCGGATTCACAACGGGGATAGGCCCTTCCGCTGCCCTGACTGCAGGAGGGGCTTCAAGCAAAACTCCCACCTTGTCCGGCACCGGCACATCCACACCAGGCAGAGGCCCTATGAGTGTCCCCTGTGTGGGAAGAGCTTCTCCAGGAGCTTTCACTTGACTCGACACCAACTTAGGCACAGGTAAGGGAAGCCCTGTGACTGCCCCGACTGCAGGAAGAGCTTCATGCGCTGCTCCCACTCCATCCCCCTTTAGAAGACCCATGTTGGTCAGAGCCCTGGTGACCCACATTCCTTGTGATCTCTGATGAGAAGACACCTGGAAAGTGGTCTTCAAATCCTCCTGGATGCCCATAGACACCTGGATGAACACAGACCAGGAAAATCCATCGGGACTCTGATCAACATTGAAAATTAATTGGGAAGAGCTGTTTCTTTGACTTTAAAGCCCAAGAAATTCTTACCTGCTGTGTCACTTTTTCTTCTGGTGGCATCAAGCAATAATGGATGATCATGGAGATCTTTTCCCACCTGAATAATCTCCTTATTTATCCCATCAAAACACCTAGAATTGGGGTAAAAATAAAGAAATCAAGTAAAGAGATCTAAAGCTGAATCATTTTACTGGGATTTGAATGTGAATTTGAGGTTAAGGGGAGGATTTGGTTCTTCTGGGACCATCCAAGCCAAGGGACATGGCCATGTTCTTGTAGTTGTTCCAGCAGAACGGGTCCATCTAACCTCATCTGTTCTCCCGGAATTCCGGCTGTCTGTCCCAGTCCCTGGCCTGCGTCTGCCCAGTCCAAGTGTTCCCCACAAAATGCCCAAATTGCTGCTGAAGTGTCCTAGCTGACCCTTGCTGGGGATGTTCCTGTCCACCAACCTTTCCCGCTCAGCTCCATGGAGGGCTGGGAGGGGTTTTAGGGACTCCTGGTGGGACTGAGAGAGGCTGTTGTGGCTCTTGGGGCCATTTGTGGTGCTGGGAGGGGGTTTGGGGGCCTGCTGGAGGTAACTGGGATATACTGGGAATGAGTGAGGTCATCCTGGGGGCAACTGGAACCATACTGGGGACTCTGGGGTGACTGGGATCGAGCATGCTGGGGGCAATTGGAATATACTGGAAGTGTCTGGCACCATACTGGAGGGGACAACACTGGGAACAGCTGGGACCATTTTGGGGGCAAGTGAGGGCAACTGCGAGTGACTGTGTCTGTAATGGGGGCCACTGAGGTCATACTGGCAGTGAGCGGGACTGTACTAGGGGTGACTAGGTGCAACTGGGAACATACTGGGTGGAACTGGAACAACACTGAGGGGGACTGGAATCATACTGGGAGTGACCAGGAACATTCTGAGGGCAGTTTGGACCATGGTCAGTGCAACTGGGATATACTGGGAGCAACTGGTACTGCAATGAGGGTGGCTAGAAGTGGTTCTGGGCAACTGGAATTATGCTGGAAGCAACTGGGAGGAAGTGGGAGTGACTGGGAGCATGCTGGGATCAAGTGGGATATACTGAGAGAGACTGGGAATCACTGGGATCATACTGGGAGGGACTGGAACCACAGCAATGGCCTGGGCTGGGTGATGTGGGGCCTCAGAGAGCGCAGGGAGCATTGTGACACTGCGGGGCCTGATGGATCCAAGGGGACATTGTGACACTCTGGGCCCAGCCTGGCCGTGGGGTGTTTTGGGAGCCCCGGGGTACCCAGGGCAGCAGAGCAGAGCCTCTGGCTCAGGGGCAGCAGCTCCTCGGGAAAACCTGGGCGGGCAGCAGGGGATGCCCAGGGAGAAGAAGCCATAGCCCAGAGCCCCAAGGGTGGCACTGGCTGAGGGACGGGGCAGGAGGGAGAGGCCACTGCTGGGATGGCGCCGGAACTGCCCAGCATCACAGGGCCTGTATGACATTACAGACTGGGCTGTGTGACATCACAGAGATGGCTATGTGACATCTGAGAGGCTGTGTGAGGTCACTGGGGAGGTCACTCTGCCCCATTCCCCGCCCAGTTCCCCCAGAGAAGTCCAACGCTGCTCGTGCACAGCGGGGTCCCCTGTGCCCCCAAGTCCCCCTGCCCCTGGCGCCGCAGCCTCCCCCAGAGGATGTTCCACGAGATCGACCCCAGAGCCTGACACGGGGACGGGGGCTGGAGCCATGGGGGGTGGGACAGGGGGACAGGGACCCCCCGGCAGTGTCCCCGTGTCCCCCAGGGCCAGAGCCTGGGCCAGGGCTCCTTCACCCTGTGACCAATGAGGGTTTGAGAGCGCTGAAAAAATCCCCAGCCAAAACCAGATTTAATATTAAAGTGACAGCAGCACAAAGTTCCTTGGCAAGAGTCACTCTGCTCCTGACTGGACACTTCAGACACAGCAAGGAAACAAAGCAACAACAAAACCAAACAAAATCCAGGCAATCAAACCAGAAATGAACCAAGAACTGTCCCTGTGTGTGTGACACAAAAAAAATGAGGGCAAGGATAAAAGGAATATGGCCCAAAACCTTAACAGACCTAAAACCTAATAGGAGTTACCTTATACCTTTACCTTAATTTCTACATTAAACTTAACAATTTAGCAAAAGAACAGAGCTTAACAGTATTTAACCTAACTTATAACCTATAACTATGCAATTTAAAACAGGAATAACATTTAACAATATTTAACTTAACATATAACTTATATTAAACATATGAACTTAGCAAAAGAACAACTCTTAGCAGCGTTTAACTTAGCTTAGACCTCATGATTTAGCCTTACCTACAGGCCTGACTGGCTCTGCTATCCAAGGCAGTCAGACCCCTCAGGGAGCAGCATTCCTGCCACATTTCCCCAGCACAGGCACTCCTGTGTGCACACAGACACAGAGAGTCAGTGCAGGGCACCTGTGAGAAATTCCCCTGAGCAAAGGGAAATGCTCCCTGGAGATGCTTTGGCATCTCCCCAGCAGGGAAGGGTTGAGCCTGGAGGAGTGGGGGGATCGGCCCAGGCTCCCTCGTTGTTGGGGATCCCCGAGTGCAGCAAACGGGAGAGTTCCCGGCTCGGAGAGGCCCCACTCAGAGGGAGTCGCTGGCCCAGGAGAACTCCAAGGGCTCCTTTTGGAGCACTCTTTGTAGGGCCCCAAGAGAGGGGCTGCAGTCCCAGCCATGTTTCATCCTGGCCACACTTGGCATCAGCAGCTTTCTTTGGCAGGGCGAGAACAGGGATGTTGTGCCACTGAGGGAACACAAACAGTTCCCAGGGCTGCTCCTAAAGCAGCCAGGAGCTGGCTGGGCAGCAGCAGTGCCTGGAGCAGAGCGTGTTTGTGCTGAGCTCCAGAGGAGCTGAGCCCAGAGGCTGCTGGCCAAGGCCGAGGCCCAGTGAGCATTTCTCATCTGGCAGGGCGGCCTGAGAAGGGGAGGGGGGAATGCACCAGCACAGGAACCATGGAACCAAGGGACCATTGTGACACTGTGGGGCACCATGGAACCAAGGGACCATTGTGACACTGTGGGGCCTGTGGGACCAAGGGGCCATTGTGACACCGTGGGGCCTCATGGAACCGTGGAGACCCTTATGACACTTTGGGGTGTCATGGGACCAAGGGACAGTTGTGATATGGTGAGACCCCAGGGAGCCAAAGGTCCATTGTGACATTGGAAGGCCACATGGAATCATGGAGACACCATTAAGAGACTTCACAGCTTCATGGAACCAAGGGCCCATTGTGACACCGTGGGGCACCATGGAATCATGGAGACCATTGGGATACTATGAGGCCCCACGGAATAAGCAAAGCATTGTGACACTGTGCGGCCTCACAGCACCAGTGAGACCATTGTGACCCTGGAGGTCCCCACAGAACCAAGAGGACCATTGTGACACTGTGGGGCCTCGTGAAACCAAGAGGCCTTTGTGGCACTGCAGGGTTGCAGGGAACCAAAGGTCCATTGTGACACTGCAGGGTCTCGTGTCATCAGTGTTCCATTGTGACCCTGTGGAGCCAAAGGAGGCCATTGTGACACCACAAACCCCCAGGGTCCAAAGGTCCATCGTGACATTTTGGGCCTCATGGAACAGAGGAGTCACTTGACATTGTGGGGCCTGGGAACCATGGAGACCACTGGGACACTGTGGGGTCCCAAGGATCCAAGGGAACATGGAACAGGTCTGGCTGGTTTGACCTCCAGGGGCTGCCTGACAGCTTGGCACCTGCAGGGTCTCTTCTCACTGGGGCTTGGGGTTTTCCTTCCTATAGAAAACAACTGTCCTTCTCCTGCAGGTGTCAATGGCCATATTGGGATTTCACCACCAATGTTGACTGTTGTGACAGACTGGAGGAGATTGCTGGCTGGAAACATTTCAGTGTGGGGGAGGAAGGGGCAGGTCCAGCCTTGCCCTGCCCTGGAACCCCAGCACTGCCCTGCCCTGGAACCCCAATCCCCCCAGAGCCTCTATCCCAGCCCAGCAGTGTCTGCCAGTCCCTGGCACAGCACAGGCAATGCTGCACAGCCACCTCTGGAGCCCCAGCCCAGCTCCTGAGTGACCAAATGACCCCAAGTCCCACCTGGGGGAAGGGCCCAGGAGGACCAAGGGGTATTTAAGGCTGACCACAAGGCAAGCACACATCTTGACCCTTCCTCCTCTTGGAATTTCCATCTGAACATTGCTGGAATCCAGGAGGTGGTAGCTGAGTGTGTGCTTCTCTCTCTGTATCTTATTTTTCTCTCTCTCTGTATCTACTTCTTCTGTTTCTGTCCTCTTGCAAATATTGATTAACTTAAAATTGAACAGGCTTAGAGTTTGTGAAGTTGAATGGGCCAAGTTAAAGAAGTTTTTTTTGTTGATTGAATGCCGTATTAAAACGTTTGTCAAAGTTTCTCTGATTTTTCTAAATTTCCCGGTAAAGGCTGTTCTGTTGTTTAGAGCTCCTGAGTATCTCTTGATAGTATTGCTCCAGTGCATCCAACTCAGAGGACACCAGTTATTGTCATTCCTTTTAAATATCTTCTTGAGAGAGTTTTTTAGTGGTTGGGGATCAGGGCTTGTGTGTCCTACTTGGCACAGCCCAGGCAGGGCTTTCACAGCCCCATCCCACACTCCATTTCCCAGCTGGAGCCGCTGGTGCCTCTGAGTTCTGCTGCCCCAAACCCAGGGATGCTCTCCTTGTCTGCCCATTCCTCCAGGGCCTCTGGGCAGGGATGGCCTCAGTGGGGGCTGCTGACATCCTCAGCAACTTGGAGGCTGCTGCTGAATTTTACAGCTCCTGAGGCTTCTTCAGCCTTCAGCTCTTCAGTTCAGGAATTCAATGCTCCAGGGCTCATTAACATTCAGAACACCTTAACAAGCTAAGCCTCAAGGAATAATTTAAGTTTTGAAATTTTTTGTGGTTGATTAGACAAGTTTCAGAAGCCTATTCAAAGTGAATACATTATATTTAAAAAGACAGTGAAAAAATATTTTGTAGGTCCTGTTTAGATGGGTTTTTTTTCTGTTAATTTATTGATATGTTCAATGTCCAGACGACACTGAATCAAACTTCGCATGCAGTTGGAATAGACATGAAAATCAAGACCCTTCATAGCTGACAATCAATCACACTTTGTCCCTACCCCATACCTACCAATTCCCCCATCCAAGCCCTGGCACTCAGAGCAGCTGAGGAATGGAGTCACATCCAGGGGTGTCCCCAGGGCACAGGACTGGGTCCAGGTCAGTGAAATCTCTTTATTGCTGATCTGGACGAGGCCATCGAGGGCACCCTCAGGCAGTTCCAGGTGAGCCCAGGCTGGGTGGGAGTGTGGCTGTGCTGGAGGGCAGGAAGCTCTGCAGAGGGATCTGGACAGGCTGGAGCCATGGGCCCAGGACAATGGGATGAGGTTCACCAAGGCCAAGGGCCGGGTCCTGCCCTGGGCTCACAACCACCCCAAATCCCTGGCAATGCCCTGCCCCTGATCCCCACAGCCTGTCCTGTTTCCTTCATCCCTGCATTACTAGGGACTTTCTGGGACAAGGGAGCTCTGCTCTGGCTATGGAGGGAGCTCCAAGTGCCACCACTGGAGTGGGAACCACAACTCATCAGGCTTGTGCCCTTTGGGGGTCAGGAACTGGTCAGAGTCAGAGGCACAGAAAGTTTCTCTCCATGGCCAAAGGACCATAGTTGAACAGGACACAATTTAATAACAACCATGCTCTGCCATGAGCTATGTGCGATGTTCTAGCAGCATCTGATGAGTCCACCATCCACTAATGATTTCCATGTTAGAATTAATTTCAGACAAACGTGGTTCTGTGATAGATATAAACACAATTACATTCTTGTATCAGGATGCTCATCCTGAAGTGGGGGAAAAATAGCTCAAACAATTCCTGATGTGCAAAGCTGTCAGTGGTGGATGAAGATGGGAGGTCAGGTTGCTTTTGGTGTTGAGGAAATGCTGAAACCCGCCTGACTCATTTCATCTCCTCCTGCCCTGGCTGATCTCCCCTCTTTCCCCTTCCACCCATTGGCTTCTGTCTCCCACCAGGCACCCTGGTGAAGAGCCTGGCTCTGTGTTCTCCATCCCCTCCTCGCTGGCACTGTCAGGCTGGGATTAAGAGCCCCTCAGCCTTCCCTGCTCTGGGCTGGACAAGCCTAGCTCCCTCAGCCTCTGCTCACAGCCCAAGGGCTCCAGCCCCACCTTGGAGGCCCTTCCCTAACCCTGCTCCAGCTGCCAGACATCTTTCCTGCCCTGGGGAACCCAACCCAGGCCACAGGGACCTGGATAATCCACGTCCTTGATTTCCTGGTCACACAGCCCTGGCCCCTTGTCCTCATGTCAGGCTCTGGGGTGGATCCTGTGGAACATCCTTTGGTGGAGGCTGTGGCTCCAGGTGGACCAGGGGGATACTGGGGGACAGGGACCCTGCTGGGGATGAACAGCATTGGACCTGTTGGGAGAAAATGTGAGGGGGATCTGGGGCTGAGTGACCAACCCAGTGACCTCACAGAGCCCGCCTGGGATGTCACAGAGCCCCTTTGGGATGTCACACAGCCTCTCTGAGATATCACAGCCCAATCTGTAATGTCACACAGCTTGTCTCTGATGTCACAGCCAACTCTGTGACGTCACAGTCTGCTCTGCAATTTCAGAGCTCTGTCCTGTGATCTCTAAGCCTGCTCTGGGATGTCACAGAGCTGGCCTATGATGTCATAACCCCTTGATGGCCTCACATAGACCACTCTGTGATGTCATGGACCATTCTGTCATAGATCACTCATGTGATGTCATAGCCCACTCTTTGACCTCATGTAACCAGATGATAAATTGTCTCCACCAAGTGAGTCGACACCAGGATCACCCTCTGTGCCAGGAGCCCGGCCCAGCTCAGCAGCACAGACACAGCACAAGGACTTTAATGACCCTCTGGGGCTTTGTGCTCAGGCCCTGAACATCAGGCCCTGAGAAGGAGGTGCAGAAACCTCTTCAGAACTCCAAGTCAGAATCCAACTCCAAAGTTTCTTGGACTTTTAATGGGTCCCACTGAGGGACACGACTGAGAAAGTGTCCCCAGGCCCCAGAGAGAGCAGAGAACTGGAGGCACTTATGCCAGGTGGGGACAAAGAGAAGCCGAGTCTTGGTGCCCTGGGGCACAGCAGGGTCTGTGCCACCAAGGGCTGTGAGGAGACACCTTGTCCTGAGGCCCTGGGGCCTCCTGGCACAGCCCCAGCCAGGCTGGGCACTGTCAGCCCCTGGTCCTGCCCTCAGCATCCCCCCCTAGCCCACATCCCAGTGGCCTCAAGGATCTGCTGGAAGGAGTCCTTGGGGAGCCTTGGTCAGGAATGGCCCTGGGGGCTCCTTCATGCTCCAAGAGACTGCAGGTTTTTCAAAGGACTTTGGCTTTTGCTTTTGCCTTGCGGTCTCTGAGAGCTTTCTGCAATCCTGGCCTCCAATATTCTGCTGTAATTAGTCCCTGGAGAGGCTTTGTCAGGAACAACACTCATAGGGGCTCATTAATGCTTCAAGGTACTTCAGTTGTTTTAAGGTACTTGGTGTTTCCCTTTTGCTACAGACTCTGTGAGAGGTTTGTGCAATCATGGCCCCAATTATTTTCTTTAATGAGTCCCTTGAGAGCTTTGTAGAGGCACTCAGTTGGGCTCGTGAATACTATGAGATTCTTAACTTTTGTAAGGTTCTTTGTGTTATAAATTGTGACACGACAATTTGAAGTGTCTTAATCTAATAAAGCAATTTTATTGAAAATAGCAAGCGAGTAAGGCAGGCAAAGCACAGCGCTGGGCGGCCGGGGAGTCTCCTGCTCCACTAACGGCGCGCAAAAATGTTCTGTCCCAACCTTCCTTTTATCCCCCCCCTTCTCCTTGCAGGCGTGACTCTCCAGATGTAGTCTGAGTCTGGTCGTTGTGATAGCTTCCAAGTCTCTTCTTTTGAGATACAGCGAGCAGACCAGATACACACACCCAGGGCTCTAATCTCAACCTCCTTATCACCTTGTAAGCAAATAAGCATTTCAAAGACACACTAGTACATTCTTATGCAAACCAAGGTAAGCGAGTATATCACAGTGAACAAATTATTTTCCACTTATCTTAATTCCCCCCCTTTTTCTTGTTCATCTTTATTTTGTTCACTGAATCTTTGTAACTCTTGGTGACTTAGTATTAGGGTCTCATTTACATTGTGTATGGGTTCATATTTTGCCCTAATGAGCATTAAATGTGCTGCTTCTAATCGTCCTTTTACTATTTTTATTGCTTTATTGAAGATGCATGGCCCAAAGGTCAGTCCCAATATTATCAGTATCAGAGGTCCTGCAAGGGTGGATAGCAAGGTAGTTAACCAAGGAGATTGATTGAACCATGATTCATACCAACTTTGCTGTGCCTCTCTTTCCCTCTTTCTCTGCTCTAATCTTCTCCTTAATTCTGCCATGGTGTCTGTAACAACTCCAGTATGATCAGCGTATGCACAGCATTCCTCCTTCAGGGCTACACACAATCCCCCTTGTTGTAATAATAGCAAGTCTAAACCCCTTCTGTTCTGCAACACCACCTCAGATAGGGACCTTAATGATTTTACCAATCCATCGATGGCCTGCTCAATTTTACTTAGATCTTCATCTACTGAAATTCTTAATGCTTTAAATTTCTTTTGTTGATTTACTAGGGATGCCACCCCAGTTCTAGCTCCTATTCCCCCGATGGTAAGGAGAGTTGCAATAGTTAAGGCAGTGAGGGGTTCCCTTTTCATTAGATGGTGTTCTGGCACAGTTTGTTGTTCATATATGTAGTCACTTGTATGGTAGGTAATTCTGGGCATAATCGTTATCTGGATGCAGTAGTCTTGGCTTGGATTAAACAGTTTCAGTGAGATGCACGGTGTGACACCCAGAGTGTTACATACCCACTTAGTGTTAGCTGCTGGCAATAGCCAGTCAGCCGGTTTCTTCCCACCTGTTTCTATTACTCCACAAAGGTATTCTCTTTGTGTTGGGATTTTTCCTATGCATCTCCCTTTCCCTGTTACCTGAGCCAAGGTAAGCCCCGGTGTTGTCTCTTTACCCTTTTTCCACAAACACTGATTCGGATTAGTTCCATTCACTCTTCTGGGCTTTGCAGTGACCCCTATGGCTTCATAAAATGGGGGTCTTAAATTATAGCACAGCCAACAGTCTTCCGTCAGTTTTGGGTTGGTTCTATTTAGGACACCATAACTCGCTTTCATAATCTTCTAGAGTATATTACGCTCCTGGGTTTTTTCCTGTTTGTCTCCTGAAGTGTTTTCATTCTGAATTTTATTCTGGGTCTGATCCCTTTCTTTTGTTTGGTTGGCTAAAACAACCTCCTTTTCTAATAACACTGGGTTTGGCCCTACAGGTTCAGGATCAGGGGGCACAATTTCCTTCTTTATAAATATTAAGCTACTAAAATTGCCAAAATCAGCCGAATATAAACGAACGCCCCAAGTTTTTCCAATTAACCATATACTATCCTCTGGCCTTAATGCAGTAATTTGTATATTCTTGCAAATATTTTCTGGGGGTTTATGACCTGTCCAGTAGCCGGGAGGAATACAACCATCTGGCTTCCAGACCACTTTAATGTATGGATCAGGAGTGGGGGGGTCCCATGTACCAGCTATTGTTTCACAACCCCAATATGCACAGTAATATTGTCCAGGACTATTGCAATACCCTTTACCAAGATTCGAAGCAGGACACATATAAAACGATGAAACCCAATGGGAGCCCCAACGAGTACCTAAGGATGCTACAGGTAACTGGAAAGTGGGAGCTCCAGCTGTAGTATTGCTCCTTATAACTCGTGAATCCTCCCATCTTCCTAAAGTCCACTTGAAAGGTTCATGAGTTGTTATTTCCGCAGTATTACAAGATATACAAAGGAAAATCACAAGCAGTAAGCAAATGGCATGTGGGGTCTGGTTTCTCACACTGCAACAATTATACCCTTGTGACTTCTTTCCCTCTATTAGCTGGTTATCACCAAAATACCCTTGAGCCCAAAAACTATTTCTGCCTTTGTTACTCCCAGTCCCGGGGTAGTTCCGCAAATATTGCTTGCGTATTCCATCCTGAGGGCTCCTTCCTCCACAGCTGTTTACTCCTCTGCCTCGCCCGTCGACTCGGGTGCTTCGAGCCACAGGGTGTACCATCTTCTCGGCAGCAAGAGTATTCTTCAGGAGGGGATTTATGCCCTCTGGTGCCTTGCCGCATGCAATAAGAACGCCAATTCTGATCTTTTACCTCTGGTGCGGTATAACTGACCCCTTTTAGGTCTTTCCTACAAAGGCCTTCTATGATCTCTGCCACAAATGGGCTCGGCTCATTTGTATGGTAGCAGTAATAGTCTAGGTGAATGCCCTTTGAGAAAATTTCTCACCACTCTTTAGATTCCAATCGGATTTCCCCTCTAGTCACTTTACAGGTCAGTACCCAAGCTGTAATCTCTCTTTGTACGTTCCAACAGGAATTGCAAGTTCCTCGTGGAGGATACCCTCTGTTGCAATGTGACCACCACCGTTCCCCACACACCTTACAGATATAGCATACAAAAGGATAGTAATTACAATTTTGATTTTTACACTTTACTCTAACACTTGAATTACTAATTAGTCCACTATCTAAGTAATATAAGTCTGATGTGTATTCAATCTGATAAGAATCCATTAGTTTCTCTGTAACTTCAATTTCAGGTTCCCGGGAGGACTGGTTACTTGCCACACAGTGTTGTTAACTGGTCCTTTTACTCGACTGGCATGTGTCCATCCTCTTTCTGCAGTCCGAATTGCAGTTTCTGTAGTGAGTAACACAAGATAAGGACCTTCCCATTGTGGGGTTAGTGTAGATTCTTTCCAGGATTTTATTAACACATGGTCTCCTGGGTATATTTTATGTATTTTTAAATCTAAAGGGGGTCTTTGCGTAATGATTCCTTTTTCCCAAAGTTCATTGCGGCGTTTCATTAAGGCAATAATATATGAGGTTATTTTATAGTCCTTCAACTGGGGGTGGTCTCGGGGTTCCTCCAAATTATATGGCATGTGGGGTCCCCTATCAGAATCTATTGTTTTTACTATCCCATATCTAGGGATTATTTCTTCTAATAATATTCTGACCACTGTCTGAGCAGTAGTCCGAGTAGTGGGGTAAGCCTCTACAAAATGGGTGAGATGATCTACTATTACTAACAAATATTTATATCTACCCACTTTAGGCAATTCAGTGAAGTCTATTTTTATTTTGGCAAAAGGCCTGTGAGCTAATTCCCTTCCTCCCATGGGCCTTTCCCTAAGATGTTTTCTGTTTACTTTTTGACAGATCAGACAATCTCCCACTACTCTTTTAGCCAAATCATAGATTCCAATACTCATATATTTAGTGGCAAATTGATCTACTAATGCCTGAGTTCCCCAATGAGTCTGATCATGCAATCTTTGCAAAATTTCTGAGGCCTTGCTTTTAGGTAAAACAGTTCTCCCATCTGGGAGCTTCCATTGCCCTTCAGACCCCTCCTCAATTCCCATCTTTTGTAATTTTTCCTTTTCTTGAGTGGTAAAACTATATATTTGCTATTTTTCTTTGGGGGAGTCCACAGATACAGTGTCGCTCTGCCCCATGTCCCCGCGAGTTCGTAGGGCTGCTTTCTTGGCTTCTTGGTCAGCTAAATTATTTCCCCTGTTTCTAAAGTCTAATCCTCTCTGGTGTCCCCTTAAGTGGACCACAGCAATTTGAGCCGGGCCCCTTAAGGCATTTAAAACTTGGACAATTAGCTCTTGATGAATTAGATCTTTTCCTTGTGAGTTTATAAGTCCCCTCTCTTCCCAAATTTTCCAAATGTGTGCACTATTCCATATGCATATTTAGAGTCTGTGTATATTGTTCCAATTTTTCTTTTTAATAACCTTAAAGCCCTGAGTACTGCATATAATTTACAAGCTTGTGCAGACCAGGAGTTACTTAGTGGTCCGGATTCAATTACCTTTAAATCTTTTTATGGATTTGCAACTACTGGAAACCGGGCCAAAGTCCTCTTATTTATTTCTCTTAAATCGTGCACCAATCTGTAGGACCCATCTGACTTCTTTACAGGCAGGATGGGAGTATTGAAGGGAGACATACAGGGCTCTAAAAAGCCCTTTTTCCAATAACCTATCTATTTTAGGTTTTAGTTTTAATTTTTCCTCCCTAGGGATAGGGTATTGTTTTATTCTTACGGGTTTGCCAGGATTACTTATTTCCACTGAGAAAGGCTTAATCTGCAATTTCCCCACCGTTTCTGGGGTATACCACACCTCAGGATTAATTTTCTTTTCATCCTCCACCCTTAAAGGGCAGAGCTTTATCTGTAATTCTTTATTTACAACTTCTAAATTAATACCCAATTCTATTATCAGATCTCTCCCTAATAAATTGTAATCTGCTTCAGGTACCAGTAGTAAAGAACCTATACCACATTTGGAATCAGTTTCTACCATCACATCCTTGATAACAGATACCTCAAAGGGCTCTCCTTTTGCCCCAATTACATGTACAGTGTCAGATGACTTTTTACATCTAAGCGGCAAGGCTTGCACCGTGGATCTTTCAGCCCCGGTATCCACTAAAAATTCCATCTCTTGTTGTTGGGGTCCCACTTTAAGCTTTACCAAGGGCTCCTTATGATGTTTCTTTACATACGTAAATAACCCACCTATTTTAAAATATCATAGCTTAAATAATAGTGTGTACACAATGATTTCAAATTACTTCCACAGAAATGCAAGGGGGAAGAATAGTTTTTGTAGTAGACATTTCATAAAATGACTGCACACCAAACTGAATTTGTATAAGCTGAGGCAGGAATTCACTCTTCTGAGTTTAGATTGTCCTGGCATTATTCCAGCTTAGGGGGAGAGGATGGAGTCCACAACATCATTGATGTGGCTGCTGTCATTTTTAAATGCACGAGGTTTCACAGCATACAGCAGGAAAGCAGAGACCGCATTTGAAGATCATACAAAGGATCAACCAGTTTCTGATTAAGAACACTTTTTTTTTTAGTGTCTTCCCTTAAATGCAGAAAATAAGTATTAAACGAATGAACAGCCTTACTAAGAAGTTGTTACAAGCTCATTAACTGTGTTTACATCCAAAATGCATTGAAAGGAAAGGGCTTTTTGCCTTTCAGAAGCAAATGAGCTGAATTACTCAGGTTATGTTTTGCACTCCGGCTGATTTTACCAGTGCAGGCACCAAGGCTTCAACACATGCAGTTCTGACAATGTCTGCAATTACTTGTGAAAACTATTCTTGCACACATTGTTTCCCTGAATCTCAGACCTACTTAAAATAGACATAATGCTCTGGCTGATAGCAATTTCAGTATTTTGAAAGTAATAAGGAAGAACTGCTTAGAAGAAGTTATTTGTGCTGTAACTAACAGTTGTTTACAATGTCTCTAGGCACAAAACCCCATCATCTGTCATTAGCAGACAGTGATTTCCAGTGATGATATCAAAGTACTGGTTATTGAAAGGGAGCTCTTTCTATAGTACACTTCCCTGGACTATGCTCCCTGCTAGGGAGACTTACCTCAATACTTACTTCACTGTGTACCTAAGAAAACAAGTTAAGCAGAGCTCAGAATGAATTGACTAATCTAAGAACTTCAAAAAGCGGCTTCCCAACCTCAATTTCTGTTCCCCCAGACAGTAGCAGCAGCAGTGTGGGAAGTGTCCTGAAAGGGTGGAGGTAGGACCATGTTTGAACAGTAAGTTATGTGACAACTGTAAATGACAATAACAATACTTTTGCATTTAAGAATTGAAGCTGCAGAAGCAAAAGGCTTCTTAAGGAGGGCAAGATAAAAGCACTGCCAGCATCTCACCCCATACAGGCTCCACAGCATGTTCCAAAATCTTGAAAAGGCTGAGCAGCTACACTGCAGTGTGGGTGGAAGCAGAAATTTTGGCACTGGAGAGTAATGCAAGAGTGCAGCTGTCCAAACAAGGGTGGTTTACACCATAAGCTCCATCAGGTTGACATTTCTAACCCCACTGCCACCTCTGGGGCTGGCAGTGAAGGGACCTTGCTGCTTCTCTGCTGGCCTGGGGCCTCACACCCCTAATCTTCCTTAAAGGCCTTCTCATCCACTATCGGTTGTCTGCATCCCCTCTTCATATGTCCCTTCTTTCCACAGTAGAAGCAGACAATTTCACGACCTCTTCCTTTTCCTTCCCTAGAAATATAACTCTGCTCCCGATTCTCCCTTTGTTCTACATTCCTTGCATGGGAATTAGGGTTAGGCCCTTCCCGCACACTTCCATACAATAATGTATCATTTTAACTTTGTCTTTCCCTTTTCTAGATGGGAAAGCATCCCAATTAATTATCATCAAACCCAAGGGGCTTGGGAATCTGGGGAAGCTTAGCATGGGTCCCCTCTCCCATGGGACCAGAGGGCTTGCTTTTCCTCTGTCCCATCTTCCGGAGTGCACTCAATTTCTCACACACGTGCTCCCCTGGTTCGTGGCCCAGCCCCTCGCGGGGAATGGAAAACGCACTAATACAGAGTCCGCACTCACTTGGTCTCTACGAGACCTCTCACACACAGCACTCCGGGAAAACCACCCCAAACCGAGCGGGAAACCGGCCTATACTCACGCGTCCTGCGTCTTCGCTGGTTCTTTGTGCACAAAGATTACAGGGGTAACCGGTTCTCCTTTGCCCGTTACTCAATTTAGGTTCGTCGGTGGAGAGTGATCAGAAAGCCTGGGGCAGCCGGGCCGCCATAAGGGCGGGGCGCCTCCCGATCGTCCCGTAGCGACTGATTTACTTCTCCATCCGAGTCACGGCACCAAATTGTTATAAATTGTGACACGACAATTTGAAGTGTCTTAATCTAATAAAGCAATTTTATTGAAAATAGCAAGCGAGTAAGGCAGGCAAAGCACAGCGCTGGGCGGCCGGGGAGTCTCCTGCTCCACTAACGGCGCGCAAAAATGTTCTGTCCCAACCTTCCTTTTATCCCCCCCCCTTCTCCTTGCAGGCGTGACTCTCCAGATGTAGTCTGAGTCTGGTCGTTGTGATAGCTTCCAAGTCTCTTCTTTTGAGATACAGCGAGCAGACCAGATACACACACCCAGGGCTCTAATCTCAACCTCCTTATCACCTTGTAAGCAAATAAGCATTTCAAAGACACACTAGTACATTCTTATGCAAACCAAGGTAAGCGAGTATATCACAGTGAACAAATTATTTTCCACTTATCTTAATTCGGATTTTCCTTTCCACATTGAGAGTTATTTGTGCCATTTTCAGTCTCTGAGAAGTTTTTGTGCCATCCTGCCCTCCAATTCTCTCCTCCAAGGACTCCATGAAGAGCCTGTGTTATAGATGGACCTTTGTGGTTCCCATTAATGCTTTAGACTCCAACCACTTTGGGGTTTTCCTCTGACTTTGACTCCTGGAAAGGTTTGTGCAATCTCCTCTCAGGCTCTGAGGTTCCAGGGCTCAGCTCCAAATGCACCACGGGGCTCATTAGGATCAAGCAAGTCCTGACAAACCATGGCTCTGCCTCAATTTCTCTCTGCTCTCGTGCAGTTTGTCAGGAAGTTTCTGTAGTGGTTTTGGTTCACCATTTTGAGATTTCTCAGCCAATGCTTCAATGCGTGTGTTGTATTCAGTGTTGGCTAATTACCAGTGCACTCACTAGAATATACTTACTCATTTCCTGCTGTGAGATAGGATTAGAAGAAAGGGAAAGTGGTTTCAAAATTTTAAAAGGGTAAAAATAAAATTGTATTAACAATAACTAAAGAAATAGTAATAAGAATCAGAACAAAACTTTCAGAACACTTCCTCTCTCCATAAAACCTGACAATGTAAAGAGACAAAACCTAAAATTTTCAGTCAGTTTACCACCTCTAAAATAGTCTTTTTTCACTTCACTTAGGGAGAGAAGTTCCTCTTGTTAATGTTATGGGACTTATCCACAAGAAAACAGTTATCTCATGAGTTTTCATTTTCACAAATAGCAGTGGCCTGGAGAAATCTGCAATCGTGAACTCCCTCCCATCTTTTCCCACTTTTTCCCACAGCTGTGTTTATTGGCCAGGCCAAGTTATGGGGTATTAGTTTCAAGATGAGCTGTTTAAGAGCAAAGGTTCTCTTCATATGTTTCTGAAATCATCTTCATCTCTGGGAACAGAGGTCTTCTTCTCTCCGTGAGCGCACAGGGTCTCATCACTGTTCTCCCTTTCTCTGTTCAAACCTCTCATTGGATCACAGCTACTGCAACATTTGCTCACTTTAGCATGGAGGCCTTTGCTGAAACAAGTCATCTCCCCGTAATTTCAATGCATTATAGGGAAAAAGATAGTCTGATGCATCAGTGACATCCTTCTCCACAGCTTTACCAGAGGATTTCAGCCCCAAGATCAAGGCATCTCCTCATCCCTCCCATCTGGGACTCAACTTCCTCTTCCCTGCCCTCGGTGTGTTCATGTTACTCCTCTGTGTGCCTGCCCTGTGTCCTTTTCTCTCACTGGAGGGAGGATGGCAGCACTGGCAGAGTCAATATCCCCCGGGGCTGCAGATGGTTCCATGAGCCCGGCCGGGCTCGGTGCTTGCGGCCGGAGCTGTTTTGCCATGGAGGTTTCTGCAGCGGCTGCGCTGGGGCTGTGTCAGGCTGGGCCGTGCTGGGGCAGGGCCAGGATCTCAGCAGCCAGGCCAGAGCCCAGCAGCAGCACGGCTGGGGCCGATGGCTTCTCCTGCCCTGCCCGCCGGCTGCGGGCGAAGCCCAAGGGCGGCAGAGCCTTGGCCGATCCGGCCCGGCCCGGGGCTGCTCCTGGGGCCCGGCGGATCCTGGCCGGGCCCGGGCTGGCGGCGGGGCAGGGCTCGGCAGGGCCAGATGTCAGCCCCCGCAGCCATAGCCCGGCCTCGGCCCCGTGGCCTCCCCTGCCCTGCCCGGCAGCCGATGGTGCCTGGCGGCTCCCTGGGAAGGGGCCCGGCCCCACGGCAGGAGCCGCCCGGCCCCACGGCCGAGACGGGGCTGGGCCGGCCTCGGCACCTCTGTGGGGCCAGAAGGGAGAGAGACCCAGCCAGGCTTTCTCATCTGGAACTTGTGTCTGCACAGAGGCGTCTGCAGCTTCCTTAGTGCTTTAACAGACTGTCAGCTCTCAAAGCTAATTACTGATTGGTTTTTGTCAGACACGGAGGAAACTGCTAGCAGCTTCTCTCAGGACATCACTTCTGTGATGCAAAACCACCACAGCAGCACAGAGCACAGAGCTCCTTTGTCCATATGTAGTGGTCATGTGCCCGAGGCCTCAGAACCCCTCCTTGGGAGATGTCTGGGCCCTCTCCAAGGTGTTTTGAAATGAAAATATTCAGCTCAGAGTCTAAGAAAATCACCAGAGGACAGGGCCAGCCTGACCTGTCTGTCCTGGCTACTTTTGTCTGGGAGCAATCCTTGGATATATGGAATTTGGGAGGCAAATTCTAATTTTGGCCATGGTTCCTGGACATGAAGACCCCATTCTTTTCCATAGGAATAGAGGAACAGAGCCCTAGTGTTTCCCTGGGTGGATGAGAGATGATCACCAGAGGACATGGCCAGCCAGAACTGGCAGGTTTCTTTCTGCAAGATACCTTGCATATAGGAAATTTTTTATGGAGAGTACCAATTTTGACAATGGGCATGTTAAGAGAGGGACAGTTCTTTTCCATACCAAGGAAAGCAGGGAGACCCTTTGCTCCAGGAGCTGATGAGAGGCAGCCCTTGACATCCCAAAGTCAGCCAGACCCGTCAGGTGGCCCTTGGGAGGCCAAGCCAGACAGACCTGTTCCATGTAAACCTCGCTTCCATGGGGCCCCAGTGTGTCCAAATGGTCCCTTGCTTACAGGAGGCCCTGAGGTGTCACAATGCCCCCTTGGTGACACCAGGCCCTGAAGGGTTGGAATGGTCTCCATGGTTCCATCAGGCCCCACAGAGTCATAATGGTCTCTGAGTCCATGAAGCCCGGTGGTGTCACCATGGCCCCTTGGTTCCATGGGCTCCAGTGGTGCCACAAGGATCCCCTTGGTTCCATGAGGTGCCCACAGTGTCACAGTGATCTCCATGGGAAGGAAAGAACCGAGCCCCAGTGTGGCAGGGGCAGCCACCAGAGGCCAAGGCCAGCCAGACTTGACAGTACTGGAAGATTTTGGCTGGGAGCAGCCCTTGGATATAGGGAATTTTAGAGGTGAAATCCCAATTTCAGACATGGACTGTTGAAGGAGGATGGTTCTTTCCATAGGAAGGAAAAGACGGAATACCGGTGTTTGAGGGGCAGATGAAAGGCGGCCGTCAGAGGCCAATGGCAGCCAGACCTCTCTTTCCTGGTAGCTTTTGTCTGAAAGCAACCCTTGGATATAGGGTGCCGCGCTCCCGCCCCGGTTCCCTTTTCCTCCACCCCGGCTAGCTCTCAGTCTGGGGCGAGAGTGGGCGATTGAGGCACCCTCCGCCGCTCCCAGCTGGGGTTTGGAGAGTGCCTTTGTGGGTTCCGGGCAGCGCTAGCAAGCCTCGCAGTGGTAAATGAAGAGCGGATCCTGCCGGGGGCTAAGTCCGAGTTTATTGTAGCCCAACGGGGCCAAATATCCTAGAACGGTGCCAGCCAACAGGAACAAGCACAAGGTGCTTGCACTGGCTTATAAACTGTAAGGGAGGGGTATTCAACAACCAATGGGGATAGGGATAGGGGGTGGCTCCGGGATGGGGGGATATGATGGGGTCCAATGGGGGAAGGATATGGGGGGAGCCCCAGGTCCTCGCCCAATCACCCGGTGCCCTGAGTGGAAGCTTCTGGATGGATGGGAAGGGGCACCGAGTGACAGACAAGGCACCGGGGGGGGGGGGGGGGGGGTAAAGTGCCCCTTCCAGGGTGATGGATAGATACTGGAAAGGCGGGAAGGGGGGACAAGGCAGGAAAACTGGGGGTAAACCAAGTTGTATATGGGGGTACAAAGGAATAAACCAATACATAATACAGGGATAATAAAACATACAAATAACACAACTCCACAATAGGGAATTTGGGAGTTGGAAGCCCAATTCCCGCAATTTCTGCATAGATAAGGATGGCTCTTTTCCATAGGGAGGAAAGCACTGTTGTGTTCTGCCACTGCAAAGGGCACAACAACTGCCCCAGGCCCCAGAGTCTCAGACCTCAGGCAGACACCAATGACCAACAGGGAAAGGAAGGCAACAGGACAGGTCTTGGTTTAGAAAACCGAGGATTCTTCATTTTCCCAGGGACCAACACAAGAAACAAGGTGGTAGGGTCAAGACTTTTATATTACAGGGTAGGGGTGGAGTTTAAGATCAAGGTCCAATATTAAGAGAAGGAGACTGCAAAGGGGTGGATCGAGGAGGACAATCAATGGAAAAAACTACAGTGGGGGAATTGCAGCACAATTTAAGCCAATAAGGTTACAGAAAAAAGAAGAACATTCCGGGGCCATTCCTCATTTGATCAGATAGGGTGGAGTGTCTTTTCCCAGGCTTTCAGGGGCACACCCCACAGCATGGAGGGGTGGAATCTTCTTTAAGTCACGCTCTCACCGGATGCTGTGTCTGGGTAGAATCCCCACCTCATTGGGCAGGGGCACTCTACACCTTTGGTGCCATTATTTCTTTCTCCGGCTGTTTTATACAATGAAATAAAACTCCAGCATCTGTGGAACCACCCTTCAATCCCTCCCGGGCTACTTCTGTTCTGTCCTCAGTCTGCACACAACTGAGCCCAGAGCCTGCAGCCTCTACCTGCTGGTTATGTGATGAAGCCTTCAAACCCCATCTTGGGAGATATTTGGGTCCTCCCCAAGATCTGTGAAAATGGAAAAATAGTTATCAAAGTTATTTTCTCCCAAGTCTAGCAGTGACAGAACAATGGTCAATATCTTTAAACTGAATGAGAGTGGATTTAAATTTGTCAGAAGGAGGAAATATTTTACAGTGATGAGAGTGGAACAAAACGTCAACTGTTTTTCCAGAGAAGTGGATTTCCCATCCCAGGAATGCTCAAAAATCAGGGAGTGTGTGCAACCTGACCCAGTGAAATCCCCTCCCCTCCCCAAGGCTGGAATTCCTGTTGTGTGGGATCTCGGATGTGCTGGGTACCCACACAACACTTCTGGCCAGAATGTCTGCTGAGGGCAGCCAGGCTGCTGCAGGGGCAGTGACCTCACAGCCATCACCATGGCAGCCCTGTCCCCTGGGCCTGGCTCTCCCCTTTCCTCTGCCCCTGCCTTGTGTCTGCTGGCATGAAGAGTTTTGTTGATAATATCTTGTCCCCAAGGTGCTGGGCCAATGGCTTCCCCGTCAGGCTCCTGGAGCAGAAGTGGCTTTTCAGAGCCCAGCCAGAAATGAGCCCTGAGGCAGCAGCTCTGCAGCGCTGGCCACCAGGCCGGGTTGCAAGGGAGGCTTCTGGCCATGCCCTGCAAGCAGCTGCTGCTGCCAAGGTGCCTTTGGTGCCTCGGGCTGTCCCTGGCACAGCTCCCAGCACGGCACTCTGCCCTTGTGCCCGAGGCCTTCCCTGTGCTGGGGCTGGCCTGGGGCTGTTCCTGCAGCGGGACCTGCCCTGCTCCTGGCACAGGAAAGGCAGTTCCTGCTGGAGCAGGAGGCTCTGCCTGCAATGGGCTCAAACCACTCCACCAAGGACCTCTTGACTTCAAAATTGCTTCCTAGAGCAGAATATCCTATAGGTGTTGTAGCTTCTGGACTGGGGAGTAAATAACTCTGGTTTAGAGCTTACTGTCCAGTCATGATCTGATTGTATTTATATAAATACATCTGGTATTCCATCATTTATCCTGTAGGAAAAATTGCATTGACAAATTGTTCAATTCTACCTGTCCAATCGTTTATACATAAACCTTTGACAAATTCTGGGGCCGGGATTGGATCCAGTCACTCCCAGTCTCCTCTCTTAAAAGGAATTTTAGAAGTCTGGGGGCTCTTCAGGGCTTTTAGAACCCATGGTGGCTGCTGGGTGTCTCCATCTCATGACTCAGCAGGAGTTTCTCCAATAAAGAAATAAAGCTTTTGCCTGAAGCTCCCACTCTGCACATGACAGGAACCCCTGTGAGTACCTGTGACATCCCAGCTCTTTGGCAGCCTGGGGACTCCTGGGATGTCACTGTGGAGCTTCCATGAGTGCCTGTGACAGATCAGTGCCTTTGCAGCCCAAGGTGCCCTGGGATGTCACCATGGAATGACTGTGACTGCCTCTGACCACACGGTTCTTGCCATCCCCAGAAACCCTTGGGAGGTCTCCATGGAGCCCCTGGCTCTGTGTGTGACATTCCAGCTCTTGAACAGCCTGGAGACTCTTGGAAAGTCCCCATGGAACCCCTCTGAGGTCCAGTGACAAATCTCATCCTAAGCAGGCAACCATCACCAGGAAACCCTGTTGCTATGGTCAGTTTCCATGACAACCATCCCCAGGCCCCTGTTGCTATGGTCAGTCCCTGGGCAGCTCCATGGAGACCCCATGCCAGGGGTGGTTGCCATGGACACCAGCTCAGGCCTGGAGCCCGTTGCCATGGAAACCATTGGCACTCCCATCCCCAGGCTCATGGGATCCCAGAACCACAGAATTGGCTGAGCTGGGAGGGACCCATCAGGATCCTCGAGTCCAACTGCTGGCCCTGCACAGGACACCCCAACACAGCCAGCCCGGGCCTGGCAGCGCTGTCCAAACGCTGCTGGAGCTCAGAGAGCCCTGGAGCTGTGACCCTTCCCTGGGGAGCCTGGGCAGTGCCCCAGCAGCCTCTGGGCAAAAACCTTTTCCTGAGATCCAACCTCAGCCTGCCCCGACTCAGCTGCAGCCGCTCCCTCCACTCCTGTCCCTGGGCACCAGAGTGAAGAGGTTCCCTCAGCCCCAGCCAGGGACCCGCTCCCAAGGCTGCTGCCATGGCCACCAGGGCTGGCACCAGCTGGGATGCTCCATTTCCAGGGGCCGGGGTTCAGGAATGGGATTCCCCAATTTCCTGCTCTCACTAAAACCCTGCTGGCGCTTGTTGCCTTCCCACCATCCATTGAAGGAAAAAAGGGAAAGATCCCAGGCTAGGATAAGAACAATTTACTGGGAACAGCAATGAGATAAGGAACAAACAGAAACAGAAAAAATATTGGCAACAGAAGGGATAAGAAAAACTATTTACAGAGAAAACCACATCACCATCAATTGTATCTTCCTGGCCACGTGTTTCCTCCTGCATGGAAAGTACACCCTTCTCCCCAGGGGGAGAGTCCCTTTCCTGCCCCTGGCAATGACCTGAGGTGGGAGTGAATGTAGTGACAGGGCCATGGCCATACCCTCATGTCCTTCAATCCCACATCAGGTCATTGGCAGGGGCAGGAAAAGGGACAGGTGTCTTCCCAGCATGGATCACAGGGAACATGGATCACCAGGGCTCTTCCCAACATGGTCCTCCAATGGGGGATGAAGCTGGAGCAGTGCACAAAGCTCTTCCTGCAGCTGGGGAATTTGCAGGGCCTCCTTTACTGGTGGCTCTGTTGGTGTTTGGTCAAGTGAGAGCTTTGGGTGAAGCTCTTCCCACACTGGGGACACAAGTAGGGCCTCTCCCCAGTGTGGATGCATTGGTGGCTGACAAGGTTGCACTTGTGTTTGAAGCCCTTGCCACAGTCGGGGCAGAGGAAGCGCCTCTCCTCGGTGTGAATCCGCTCATGGAGGAGGAGATTTGAGCTGCTCTGAAACCTCTTCCCACAAGTGGGGCACATGTAGGACCTCTCCCCAGTGTGGATGCACTGGTGTGTGATGAGGTCGGAGTTGCGCTTGAAGCCCTTCCCGCAGTCAGGGCAGCGGAAGGGCCATTCATCCGTGTGAATCCGATGATGTACAAAGAGATTGGAGCTGGTCTGAAACCTCTTCTGACACTAAGGACACTCATAGGGCCTCTCCCCAGTGGATGCGTTGGTGCTTGATAAGGGCAGAGCTGCAGCTGAATCCCTTCCCACACTCCCCACACTCGTAGGCCCATTCCATGGTGTGGATCATCATGTGCAGTTTCAGACTGTTGCTCTTCCTGAAGCTCTTCCCACACTCCAAGCACTTGTAGGGCTTCTCCCCATCAGGAAGCCTCACAGGGACGACCAGCTCCGAGCTCTGGCTGAAGCTCTGCCCACCTTCCTGACACAGAGTGGGTCTTTCCTCCTCAGAGCATCCTGGACTGGGCTTGCAGCCCCTCCTCCTGTGAGATCTCCAGGGATTTTCCTCCCTGTTGGATTCCTGCGCTGTGGAGTTGCTCAAAATGGCCTCTTCCATGAGGTTCTGCCGTGGGGATTTCTCCTTCCTGCTCTCCATTCTCAGCTCCTTGTCTGGAGGAGGAAGGACAAGGAGAGGATGGGATTTGCCTCCATGCCACAGGGAAGGGCAAGGAGATCCCCCCAGTGCGTCCCCGGCAGGAGGGCACCGGCAGCGGGGCTGTCCTGCAGCCGGGGGGCAGGCTGGGCTGGGAGATGGAGCAGGAGAGAGGGGGAAAGGGGCACTGACTTCCTCCTCACCTGCCTCGGTGTCCCAGGGCATCTTCCTCTTCCTTCCAACCTTCTTCTCTATCTGGTGAATATTTGGGTATGGGAAATCCTGTTTTGGGAGGAAAACAAGGGATGAGCACAGTGAGTTTTGTACTGGTTTGAAGGCAAACCTGGGAGAGAGTCTAAGCCAGAATGACAATTGAGTAAGAAAATTAAGATCAAGGCAATGATACAGAAACCCTGCTTTAAACTCACAGAGTCAGGATATAACCTGACACCCCGTTGCTCAGGGTGGTGGTAGCAGTCTGATGAAATGGTGGCTGCAGTCCAGCTGGAGTGATGAACGTGATTCTGTCAAAGCAGTGATCCTGTAGAAGGGTCTGGTCTTCCTCTGAAGGTCCAGTGGTGGTTATGGAGCTCTTGTCCTCTGGGAATGCAGTTGAAAAGGTGGTTGTGGTATTGCAAATGGTGAGATTATATCCAGGTAGGAATGCTTGGTTCCTCCCCCTGGGCGGAGCATCCCACAATGGGATGATGTAATTTTATCAGTCCTGCAGTGACACTCAATGGCCCATTAAGAAAAGATGGCCCCTGGAGAGCGTTATCAGGGTTGAGCCATGGAAGAGATAAAGAACACTGCCCCACCTGTTGATAACAGTTTTTGGAGATGGGGACTGAAAACACTTTTGGTTACATCTGACACTGTAACCTGAAACAGTGAGGCAATCCCTGCTCGGGGTGGGGGGTGAACACCACCCCCCTTACCCAAACTGACTCCTGTATAAAACCCCCACCCTGGGAAGGCCACGCACACAGGGGACAATGTCACACTTGCCCTGCCCCAGGGGACATCTCTGTCCATGTCACTCCCTTGCTCTCCCCCCTTTTCTCTTTCTTTGCATCTCTCTCTACCTCACATTTACTGTTCAATAAAATCCACTTTGGATTTGGTCGCCTGAGCACCTTAATTGGGGCAGAGGCATCTCTTTAACAATTTTATTACCCAGATTGCAATATTATTTTGCACAGTGAGTTCAGGGCACTGTTGTCTGACCCCAAGTGTCTTTGACAACAGCCTGGTTCCCTCCTCTGAGGAGGTTCTGCCTCTTTCTGGAGGAACTCTTGGAAACTTGGATGCAGCTTCCTCTGAGCAAATTTTGGGAGAACTTATGAGGAAAATGGCTGTTATGGGTGGCCAGTGTAAAGGAAGTACTTTCTTGTCATACCTTGAAAAGTCTGTTAAAATCACTGGAAGAAAGGAGCCAAATAATACCAGCAAGACTGACAAGGATGATTCACCCCAAGGTGAGAAATACAAGGCTACCAAAAGTCCTACAGGAAGCCCAGCTCAAGTAGCTAAATCTCAAATAACTCCTGATTTCAGAGGCTTGGGTGCTTTTCCAAATATGAGAATCATTATTTTCTTTGTCTCTGTCACCTTTGTGACAGCTACACGACCTTTCCTTTTCTTTTAATAATCTGTATGGGGCCAAATTTCCACGTTTCCTCTTTGGAATCTGCCAGCATCTGAATTGGAGCTCTGCTGGAACTGACAGAATTTGGAATTGCCACAGAGTTGCTTCTGCTTTTGGTTTATTAATGTTTGGGATTTGTTTGTGCTGCCATCACAAGAGACTTGTGGGAAGAGCAAATCTTCCTCAAGGCATTTTATAGAGGGTTAAGTTTCATTTCTGCTGAGTTTGTTTTGTCCAGTGCCCGAGGGATGCTCAAGGGGTCTCTGGTTTTGGTTTGGCCCTAATTTTCTACTGATTTGTCTTTATTACTTAAAAACACCTGAAAAATTACTAACAAGAGTATTGACCAGAGATGTCAAAAGTCCCACCAATTAAGAGGTATTTGAGGTGGAATTTACTGTTTGGAAATGTATTCTGGAGGATTTGTGTGTTCTTGGAGGATATATGGCAGTATTCTCCATATCTTTGCACTCCAAAATCCAAGGTGGGTTGCTCTTTCACCTCAAAATGACTCAATCCCCCTGGAAGCCCCACAGTCTTACCCCAAACTGGCTACAACCCACCTCAAAATGGCTGGTTCCCACCTCACTCCCATGCCAAAATTACATGATTCCACAGCCTCCAGGATGAGATGTAGTTGGAAGGAGATCAGAAGAAGTGAGATCCAAATTTGAGGGTGTGGGATCGGGACTGTGTGGGGCTGGGTGGGTGTGATTTATTTTGATAGTAAATAAAACTATCAGAATTATTGATTTCTGACCCATTCATTTTCTGTCAGTTCTGGTTTGCTTTTCAGAGTGCTGCCTTCTCAGCTGATTTTTTTTGTGTCCCCCTGTCCCAGACTGAAAAGGAAGATGTGTTCTATTTGCCATCTGTATGGCAGTTGTCCTGTGTTAAGTGGGCAGTTTTTCCTTATCTCTTCCACAATCAATCCTCCCTCAGGGGAGACATCTGCTGATAATGGGCTATTGTCACTGCATGACTGATAAGAACTGTAACATCCCATTGTGAGATGCTCTGCCCAGAGGGAGGAGCCAAGCATTCCTACCTGCAGCTAGTCTTGAGATTCTGGCCCACCAACACAGCTTTTTCTGGGCTGGATTTCTCAGAGGAACAGCTGCCTCTTCCTCTTTAGAAGAAGATTCCCATTCCTACAGGATCACTTCTCCAACAGAACCACACCTGACACTCCTGGAGGACCGCACCCACAGTTCCAATTAGACTGTGGCCAACACCCTGTCCAACAGGGTGTGAGGTTGTATTCTGACTTTGTCAGTGTTGTTTTAGTTAACTGAAATGTTTATCCTTTTATTTTCTTCCTAATAAAAAACTCTTATTCCTGCTCCCATATTTTTACCCAACAGCCCCCCTTAATTTTCCAATTTATTGCAAATTCAGAAAGAGTCTACATTTTTCCATTTCAGGGGAGTCCCCTGCCTTCCTTAGCAGACACCTGTCATTCCAAACCAAAACACCTCCTTTCTCTCCTGCCTCTCTTTGCCTGCTCTGTTTCTCTCTCAGTGTCTCCTTTGACCCAGGGCAGCTCCCACCAAAGGCCCTGCCCTGATTTAATTCCCAATCCATGAGCTGCAACAACTACGGGTGAAATTATGAAGGCTGGCAGTAAAATGTCACTGGCTTTTGGCTCTTCCACAGGAGCTTTTCCTTCAAGGGCAGGAACATCTTTTCCTGGCTGGGATCTGGAATTCCAGCCCCTGGGAGTGTGTGCCATGGATTTTAGAGGGGCATTCCTGAGGCTCCCAGGGTGCTGCTCCTGCCGTGCCTCCCAAGGAGCTGTGCAGGGCAGGGAACAAGGTGCAGCAGCTGTGTTGGTGCTGCAGTGCCACAACAGTCCCTGGTTCCAGGAGTTTTCGCACTGCCAACAGCGGTTCCTGGGTTCCATGATGCCCTGCTGTGTCCCCATGGATATTTGGTGTCATGAAGTTCTTCAGTGTCACAATGGCCACCTCGCTCCATGAACTTCCACAGTGTCCAAATGGCCTCCTTGGATGGGTAGTGTCACCATGGACCATTGGCTCCATGCAGCCCCGCTGGGTCACCATGGACTCCTTGGTTCCATGAGGTTCTGGCGGTGTCTCCATGGTCTCCTTGGATCCACAGTGTCACAATGGACCACTGGATCCACGTGGCCCTGCTGTGTCACTTTGGCCCCTTGGTTCCATGGGACCCCAGGGTCACAATTGACTCCTTGCTTCCATGTCACCCCCTCAGTTCCAAAATGGCCCCTTCATTCCATGGGGAACACAAAAGATTTATAGAAACATTGAGCAAATCTGGCTTAACACAGCTGGGAATATCTGTTTGCATTCCAAAGACAGGTTAAAGGTGAGGGTGGCACCACCAGCTTCCATCTGCAACAGAGATCCAGGGAAAGGGCTGGGACAGAGAATTCAGCTGGGAGACTCAGAGAATTCTGCTTCCAGAGATCATTTCTGGTCACACTGTCCCTTGTAGAAAGGTGACACCATTCCAGGCAGCCTGTACTGAGCAGGTGGCTCCTGAGTGGGGTTTGTTGTTTAGGAAACCTGCTCAGGCTTTTCCATTCTTTATTTCCCAACAGGAAAACTTCTCCTGGGCCTGTGTGCAGGCAGAGCCCTGAGGAGAGCAGGTGGGACACGGTGCAATGGGCTGGGACATGGAGCTGCAGAGCTCAGGGACAAGGTTCTGCTGCAGGGCACAGGGATGTCAGTGCCAGGTGGGCGATGTCAGACATGGTAAGGCTGGGGGTGAGGAGCAGCTTGTCCAAACAGGGTCAGCCCTCAAGGGGCTCATTCTTCTACATGCCCAGACATCCTAAGGAGACACTGAGTATCAAGGTCACCAGGGGAATGCTTCTATCAGCTCTTCTCTGAACTGGAAACTAAGAATACTCACTTGATTAAAGAAAAAAATTCAGGAGGTGCACTTGGAAATATTCCTCCTTACAAGGACTCCAAACTGACTCCAATCAGCTGCACAAGCCCTGGAGATTTGCAGACAATTGAATGAAGACAAAGCGGCCCTGAAGGATTCCTGCATTTTGATGATCCCCATGGTGGATTTGGGGCTGAGTCCAGAACCCTCAGGCACTGAGAGAAGGCTGAAGAAGCTGCTCAAGGAGTCAGGGGCAAAACTCCAAGTCCTTTGGAGCATCACTGGGCCCCACTGAGAGCAGGGACTGCCAAAGGCTCCCAGGGACTGGAGAGAGCAGATCCTTGAGGCCAGGATTGCAGGGAGCCCAAGGCTCAGAGCAGGGAACTGCAATGCTGAGCAAGGCCTGGGCTGGCTGGGGGAAGCAGAAAGGCCAAGCCCTGAGCCCAGCCTGGCACAGCAGGGCCTGTCCCTCACGGGTGGCTTGGGGCTGTTTGTGGGGCAGGGGGATGTGAGGGGCAGCAAGGACAAATGTCACAAATCTGTGTGACCCTGCAGATCCTCATGGAGCCAAGGGGCCAGGGTGACACTGTGGGTCCTCATGGAAACAAGAGACCATTGTGAGCCTGCAGTGCTGTAACACCCCAGAACATTGAAATGCTGGGGGTCACCAAAGGTTCCTTTACTTGAGTTTGGTGCACAGGAGAAACATCAACCTGATATTCTCACCATAGCCAGATGCAAAGGATATTCTTGGTAGGAAGGGACCCACAAGGATCATCAAGTCCAGCTCTTAAGTGAATGGCCCACTTTGGAACTGAAACCACAACCTTGGTGATACCAGCCCCATGCTCTAACCGACAGAGCTAAGAGGTCAAAATTACACAAAACGTAATTGGCAAAATATAGACAATCAATGAAATTTGGCAAAGGGTTTCATACAACATCCACTTCAAGATAAAATCTTATCATATCATTAACTTCATTAACTTAGTCCATTTAACCTAAAAACCTTTAACCCTTAGAATGCTAAGTTACCCCAAATAGTTTCCAGGTAAGTAGGATTAGAAAGAGGAGAAATAGAGAACATCAGAAAGACAGAAGATCTATAGAAAGACACACACAGGCACCAACTGCTCAGGTTCCAGCATCGCTAACAGAGGAACTCCAGGAGAAGGCAGGATCCAGACCAGGGGCTGGCCTCGTGCTCCGGCTTTTAACCCCCTGGGCCTCCATGGGCCCGCCCCTGGGGTGGGACTGCCAGGTGATTGACCAATCAGAGCCAGGGTAGGCACCAGCTGCTGGTGTGTGATTGATTGACAGCTCAGCCAATCAGCACTGCCCCTGCTGTGTGATTGACAGCTCAGCCAGGCCAGGCTGGGGGCGGGGCTCTGTCCCACCACAAACCAAGGCCTGACCCGCCCCCAGCCCCACACGGGCATTCCGAGCATCCCAAGGTGTCTCAGGACATCGATCTCATCCAGCCTCTGACAGCGACCACGGTGACACTGGGGAACCTCATGGAACCAAGGGGCCATGGTGACACTGTGCTGCCTCATGGAATCAAGGAGACCATTGTGAACTCAGAGACCCCAAGGAACCAAGGGTCCATGGTGACCTTGTGCAGCCGCAGTGTCACAGAGGAGCCGTTGTGACACAGCGAGGGCACACGGAGCCGAGGGGCCATTGTGACACATCAGTGCTCTGTGGAACCACGAAGCCATTGTGACATTGCAAGGTCTCATGGAAGCACGGGGCCATTGTGACACTGCAGAATCAAGGGGAACACTGAGACACTCCAGGGTCTCATGGAACCAAGGAGACCATTGTGACACTGTGGGGTCCCACAGAACCAAGGGAGCATGGAAGAGGTCTGGCTGGCTGGGGCACCTGGGGACCACCTCTTATCTGCCTTTCAAACACTACGTCTATGTGTGTTTCTGTCTTAAGAAAAAAAACCAGCCATCTTGACCAGGCACCCATAGCCAAAATTTGGCATCTGCCAATTTTGTGTGTGGATTCTCATATTCCAGGAATAGCATATATCCAATGATAGCTCCCAGAAAAAAGCTACCAGGACTGACAGGTCTGGCTGGCCTTGGCTTCCTGAGGGCTGGCACTCATGTGCCTCTGAAACACTGGGGCTCTGTGTTCTCCTTCTTATGAAAAAGAACTCATCTTCCTGTCCAGGTGCTCTTGGCCAAAAGTGAGATTCCCCCTCCAAAATGCCCTGTGTCCAAGGATAGCCTCTAGATGAAAGGTGCCAAGGTCTGGTTGGCTTGTCCGAAGGATGGCCACCTCTCATCTTCTTCCAGAAGACTTGGACTTCACACTTTTCTTTCATATAGGAAAAAAACATCCATCCTGAGCAGGTACCCATTGCAAAAACTGGGATTCCACCTCCAAAACTTCATACATCCAAGGATTGCTCTCAAGTGAAATCATCCAGGAGAGACAGATCTGGCTGCCCCTGACCCCTTGGGGGTCGCCTATCATCTGCTTTTGAAACATTTGGGCTGTGTGCTGTCCTTCCCATGGAAAAGAACTGTCCATCTTATGTACACAGAAATGGCAAAAACTGGGGATCCACCTCTAAAATTCCCTATATCCAAGGGTTGCTTTTAGACAAAAGCAACCAGGACTGAGAGATCTGTCTGGTTTTGGCCTCAGGTGGCTGCTGCTGCCACACTGGGTCTCGGTTCTTTCCTTCTCATGGAGATCACTGTGACACTGTGGGCACCTCATGGAACCAAGGGGATCATTGTGGCACCACTGGAGCCCATGGAACCAAGGGGCCATGGTGACACTGCGGGGCTTCATGGACCCAGAGACCATTATGACTCTGTGGGGCCTGATGGAACCATGGAGACCATTCTGACCCTTCAGGGCCTCGTGTCACCAAGGGGGGCATTGTGACACCTCAGGGCCTCCTGGAAGCAAGGGACCATTGGGACACTGTGAGGCCCCATGGAAGCGAGGGAACATAGACCAGGTCTGTCTGGCTGGGCCTGCCAGGGGCCACCTGACAGGTCTGGGTGATCTTGGGATGTCAAGGGCTACCTCTCATCAGCTCCTGAAGCAATGGTGTTCTGTGTTCTTCTTTCTATGGAAAAGAACGCTCTGCCTATTCAGATGCCCATTGCTAAAACTGATATTCTCCCTAAGAATTTTCCTATATGCAAGGATATCTTGCAGAAAAAAAACTGCCACTCTATCTAGCCTCTGGTGGTCACCCCTGATCTGTCCGTGAAACACTCACTGGGGCTCTCTTCCTTCCTTCCTATGGAATAGAACCGGCCTTCATGTCTAGGGCCCATGGCCAAAATTAGAATTTGGCCTCCAAATTCCATATATCCAAGGATTGCTCCCAGACAAAAGTAGTCAGGACAGACAGGTCAGGCTAGCCCTATGCCCTGATAATTTTCTTAGACTCTGAGATGAATGTTTTCATTTGAAAACACCTTGGAGAGGGCCCAGAGATCTCCCAAGGAGGGGTTCTGGGGCCTCGGGCACATGACCACTACATGGAGCTCTGTGCTCTGTGCTGCTGTGGTGGTTTTGCATCACAGAAGTGATGTCCTGAGAGAAGCTGCTAGCAGTTTCCTCTGTGTCTGACAAAAACCAATCAGTAATTAGCTTTGAGAGCTGACAGTCTGTTAAAGCACTAAGGAAGCTGCAGACGCCTCTGTGCAGACACAAGTTCCAGATGAGAAAGCCTGGCTGGGTCTCTCTCCCTTTGGCCCCACAGAGGTGCCGAGGCCGGCCCAGCCCCGTCTCGGCCGTGGGGCCGGGCGGCTCCTGCCGTGGGGCCGGGCCCCTTCCCAGGGAGCCGCCAGGCGCCATCGGCTGCCGGGCAGGGCAGGGGAGGCTGCGGGGCCGAGGCCGGGCCGTGGCTGCGGGTGCTGACATCTGGCCCTGCCGAGCCCTGCCCCGCCGCCAGCCTGGGCCCGGCCAGGATCCGCCGGGCCCCAGGAGCAGCCCCGGGCCGGGCCGGCTCGGCCAAGGCTCTGCCGCCCTTGGGCTTCGCCCGCAGCCGGTGGGCAGGGCAGGAGAAGCCATCGGCCCCGGCCGTGCTGCTGCTGGGCTCTGGCCTGGCTGCTGAGATCCTGGCCCTGCCCCAGCACGGCCCAGCCTGACACAGCCCCAGCGCAGCCGCTGCAGAAACCTCCATGGCAAAACAGCTCCGGCCGCCAGCACCGAGCCCGGCCGGGCTCACGGAACCATCTGCAGCCCCAGGAGATATTGACTCTGCCAGTGCTGCCATCCTCCCTCCAGTGAGAGAAAAGGACACAGGGCAGGCACACAGAGGAGCAGCATGGACACACCGAGGGCAGGGAAGAGGAAGTTGAGTCCCAGATGGGAGGGATGAGGAGATGCCTTGATCTTGGGGCTGAAATCCTCTGCTAAAGCTATGGAGAAGGATGTCATTGATACATCAGACTCTCTTTTTCCCTATAATGCATTGAAAAGTATGGGGAGATGACTTGTTTCAGCAAAGGCCTCCATGCTAAAGTAAGGAAATGTTGTAGTAGCTGTGATCTCCCATGAGAGGTTTGAACAGAGAAAGGGAGAACAGTGATGAGACCCTGTGCCCCCAGGGAGAGAAGAAGAACTCTGTTCCCAGAGATGAAGATGATTTCTGAAAGAGATGAAGAGAACCTTTGCTCTTAAACAGCTCATCTTGAAACTAATATCCCATAACTGTGCATGGCCCATAAGTACAGCTCTGGGAAAAGGTGGGAAAAGCTTGGAGGGAGTTCACAAATGCAGATTTCTCCAGGCAGCTGCAATTTGTGGAAATGAAAAGCCATGATAACTGTTTTCTTGTGGAGAAGTCTCCATAACATTAACAAGAAGAACTTCTCTCCTTATGTGAAGTGAAGAAAGACTATTTTAGAGGTGGCAAACCAACTGAAAATTTTAAGGTTTGTCTCTTTACATTGTCAGGTTTTATGGAGAGAGGAAGTGTTCTGAAAGTTTTGTTCTAATTCTTATTACTCTTTTTTAGTTATTGTTATTACAATTTTATTACTACCCTTTTAAAATTCTGTGACCACTTTGCCTTTCTCCTAATCCTATCTCACAGCAGGAAATGAGTAAGTATATTCTAGTGAGTGCACTGGTAATTAGCCAACACTGAACCCACCACACTAATTGAAGCATTGGCCGAGAAATCTCAAATCTGTGAACCAAAACCACTACAGAAACTTCCTGACAAACTGCACAAGAGCAGAGAGAAACTGAGGCAGAGCAATAGTTTGTCAGGACATACTTGATCCTAATGAGCCCCATGGTGCATTTGGAGCTGAGCCCTGGAACCTCAGGGCCTGAGAGGAGATTGCACAAACCTTTCCCTAAGTCAAAGTCAGAGGAAAACCCCAAAGTGGTTGGAGACTAAAGCATTAATGGGACCCAGAAAGGTCCATCTATACCGCAGGCTCTTCATGGAGTCCTTGGAGGAGAGAACTGGAGGCCAGATGGCACAAAAACTTCTCAGAGACTGAAAATGGCACAAAGAACTCTCAATGTGGAAAGTAAAATTCAAAGTACCTTACAAAATTTAAGAATCTCAAAGTATTCATGAGCCCCACTGAGTGTCAGTACAAAGCTCTCAAGGGACTCATTAAAGCAGATAACTGGGGCCATGATTGCACAAACCTCTCGCAGAGTGGATCAAAAGGCAAACACCAAGTACCTTAAAAGAACTGAAGTACCTTGAAGCATTAATGAGCCCCACTGAGTGTTGTTCTTGACAAAGCCTCTCCAGCGACTAATTAAAGCAGAATATTGGAAGCCATGATTGCAGAAAGCTCTCACAGACTCCAAGGCAAAAGCCAAAGCCAAAGTCCTTTGAAAAACCTGCAGTCTCTGGGAGCATGAAGGAGCCCCCAGGGCCATTCCTGACCAAGGCTCCCCAGGGACTCCTTCCAGCAGATCCATGAAGCCACTGGGATGTGGGCTAGGGGGAGATGCTGAGGGCAGGACCAGGGGCTGACAGTGCCCAGCCTGGCTGGGGCTGTGCCAGGAGGCCCCAGGGCCTCAGGACAAGGTGTCTCCTCACAGCCCTTGGTGGCACAGACCCTGCTGTGCCCCAGGGCACCAAGACTTGGCTTCTCTTTGTCCCCACCTGGCATCAGTGCCTCCAGTTCTCTGCTCTGCCTGGGGCCTGGGGACACTTTCTCAGTCGTGTCCCTCAGTGGGACCCATTAAAAGTCCAAGAAACTTTGGAATTGGATTGCGACTTGGAGTTCTGGAGAGGTTTCTGCAGCTGCCTCTTCAGGGCCTGATGTTCAGGGCTGAGCACGAAGCCCCAGAGGGTCATTAAAGTCCTTGTGCTGTGTCTGTGCTGCTGAGCTGGGCCGGGCTCCTGGCACAGAGGGAGATCCTGGTAACCAAGCAGAGCTTCAAAAGCACATTTCTCTTGCTGAGCAGCTCTTCTGCCAGCCCAGCAGGGCTGGGGCACTGCCTGCAGCCAGCCCGGGCACAGCACAGAGGCAGAGAGCTTCAATCAGTCAGGGCTGGGAAGGGGCTGAGAAGTGCCTGGGGCAGAATCACTGCCAGCCCTTGGCACAGGAACCTCTGCCTTCAGGACAATGCAGCTGCAGCTCCTGCCGTGATCTCCTAAAGCTGGAACATGCCAATGCCCACAGAGCCTGTGAGTACATTCTCTGCTCATCTCCTGTGCAGAGCAGCCAGGGGTGCCCAGGGCTGTCCTGCAGAGCAGGGTCCTGCAGCCCAGGGCGCTGTGCTGGGCCAGGGACTCTGCTGCCTGCCAGGGACAGCTCTCAGCCGGCCCTGGAGCTGCTCCCAGCGCTGGCCAGGAGCTGTGGGGGGAAGGAGCCACCCTGAGCAGTGCAGGTGCTGCTGCTGAGAGGGGCTGGCTGGGGCAGGGCTGCTCCCAGCTCCAGACCAGCCTGGGCACAGCTCCGGAGGACACTTCCCAAAGAAGGTAAGCCTAGGATTGCTGTAATGATCAGGAGCTTTCCTGAGACTGTTTTCAATTTCCTGGTTGGAGAAAGATGGGAATGTTGGGGTGATGACATAAACATTTTTACTTTTTATACATTTTTCTTATATTTGTACCTCTGTAAATTACTATTTTATAATTATATACTATTATATAGTTATAAAATTTTAATCCTTACTTAACTATTAAACTCTAATTAACTCTATCAACATACTATTTTATAACTGTAATCCTTAACTAACTCTAGTACATTTCCTTACTTTTATCTTCTATTTTAGAACAATAAACTGATAGTCTAAACACATTCCTGAAATACTGCATAGTCTTATTATCAGTAACAGGACCTACAAGAACAACGTTTTTGTTTTTGACCAAAAAATGAGCAGTCACAACAAAAAGTAAAGGCAAAGAAGCCCTTGGACCTACTCCAATAGGTTGAGCCAGGGGTGTGTAACTGGGGCAACTGAATCTCCTATTGGATGTTCCTATTAAATACCCTAATTAATTAACCTTAATAAATTGATTAAATCAGGGTCTGGGTGTGCCCTGGGGACACTTGGAAGCTTCCAATAAAGGTCTGTTTTTACTGTAGTCTTCTAACACCGTTGCAAGGGTTTTTCTTTTTTTTTTTTTTTTTCTCTCTTTTTGTTATAGGCAGCAGGGGGATAAGAGAAGCAGAACAGGAATTGTAATCGCAGAATGACAGAACATTCTGAGTTGAAAGGAACACATGGGATCATCAAAGGAATGATAGAACATTTACAGAGACTCCAGAACTGTGACTTTCGGTGGTCAGTGTCTCTGCTGGGAGCCTCCCAAAGGGCCTTCAGCCACTCCTCAGCCCTGGGCAGCAGCAGCATCACCTCTGCAGGGCCCAGCAGGGCTCTCCTGAGCTGCCCTTGCCCAGCTGCACACAGAGCCTGCCCCAGCCAGGGCCCTGCACACAGGCAGGTTTCTGTAGGGCCGGGCCAAGGGCACACAAGGTGAGATGGGCTCTGTGAGCGCTGGCAGGGACAAGGCACCTCTCAGGAGGGGATGTCCAGGCCCAGGGAGATGCTCAGGGAAGCAGAGGGGGCTGAACAGAGCAGTGCTGGGGGAACAAGCCCATCCAGCCCCTCACCTGCCCTCAGCCACAGGGAATCCTTTGCCTCTCACATCTCTCAGTGGCAAACTCTGAGTGCAGCAGGAATGCTGGGGATTTCTGATCTCAGAGAGCTAGGAATAGTGAGTGGGTAGGAAAACAATTCCTAAAACCAGCTCCTGCCATCTATTTCCTTTAGAAATAAAGTGAAATTCTTTAGAAGTGTTAAATGCAGATGCTACCAAGCCTTTCTGCTTTCTCCTTGAGAGCCCCCACGCACAGGCCTGGCTGCTCCTGGCACACTCAGCCAGCACAACTGGACCTCAGGCAGGGACCTGAGAGAAGGTTTTCCCAGAGCAGGAACAAGGGTGGGTGAGTCCCAGCAGGACAGGCTGCAGGGAATGGCCCAGGTTTGGCTCCAAGCAGCCTCTCCTGACTTGTCCCTGTCCTTTCTCCATGAACAGGTGCCCATGTGCAGCCACAGCAAATGTCCAACAGCAGCTCCATCAGCCACTTCCTCCTGCTGGCACTGGCAGACACGCGGCAGCTGCAGCTCCTGCACTTCTGCCTCTTCCTGGGCATCTCCCTGGCTGCCCTCCTGGGCAACGGCCTCATCATCAGCGCCGTAGCCTGCGGCCACCACCTGCACACGCCCATGTTCTTCTTCCTGCTCAACCTGGCCCTCAGCGACCTGGGCTCCATCTGCACCACTGTCCCCAAAGCCATGCACAATTCCCTCTGGGACACCAGGAACGTCTCCTACACAGGATGTGCTGCTCAGCTCTTTTTCTTTCTCTTCTTCATCTCAACAGAGTTTTATCTCCTGACCATCATGTGCTACGACCGCTACGTGTCCATCTGCAAACCCCTGCACTACGGGACCCTCCTGGGCAGCAGAACTTGTGCCCACATGGCAGCAGCTGCCTGGGCCAGTGGCTTCCTCTATTCACTGCTGCACACAGCCAATACATTTTCCCTTCCCCTGTGCCATGGCAATGCCCTGGGCCAGTTCTTCTGTGAAATCCCACAGATCCTCAAGCTCTCCTGCTCCAAATCCTACCTGAAGGAATTTGGGCTCATTGTGTTTTCGATTTCTTTACTCGTTGCCTGCTTTGTGTTCATTGTTTTCTCCTATGTGCAGATCTTCAGGGCTGTGCTGAGGATCCCCTCTGAGCAGGGACGGCACAAAGCCTTTTCCACCTGCCTCCCTCACCTGGCTGTGGTCTTCCTGTTCCTCAGCACTGGCACAGTTGCTTACCTGAAGCCCCCCTCGATGTCCTCCCCATCCCTGGATATGGCTCTGTCAGTTCTGTACTCGGTGGTGCCTCCAGCCCTGAACCCCCTCATCTACAGCCTGAGGAACCAAGAGTTCAAGGCTGCAGTGAGGAGACTGATGACAGGATGCTTTCAGGAACATTAAACTGCTGGCCAATTTCTGAAAATAATTTGCAATAAAAGTCACTTATGTTCATGCTTGTAGTAGTTTTTTCCTTTGTTTTATTTTTTTCAGATTGTCCACACAGAAATGTCATTATTTGTGCCATTTCTCATTTTGTTTCTCTCCACCTTCTCTGTGCCTGCAGACTGTGTCAATGAGGGGCTGAGCTCTCAGTGGCTTTAAAGAGACTAACGGATGTCCCAGCACAGTTTTCTGCAGAGATGCCCTTTTGTTTCCTTCTCTGGAGCTGCAGCAGCATTGTCTGTGTGCAGAGCTGGGGCAGATCAGTGCTGGCACACCAGCTCTGGTCCTGCTGGCCACACCATTCCTGATCCAGGCCAGGAGCCATTGGCCTTCTTGGCCACCTGGGCACTCTGCTGGCTCATGTCCAGCCTGCTGTCCATCACTCCCTGCAGGTCCCTTTCTGCCTGGCTGCTGTCCAGCCACTCTGTCCCCAGCCTGTAGCGCTGCAGGGGTTGTTGTGGCCAAAGTGCAGGACCCGGCACTTGGACTTGTTAAACCTCACCTTGTTGAATTTGGGCTCTGGATCCAGCCTGTGCAGGGCCCTGTGCAGAGCCCTCCTACCCTCCAGCAAATCAACACACACATCCAGCTTGATGTTATCTGCAATAATGTCCTTGGTTCCAAGGTGCCCCTCAGTGTCACAATGTCCTTTTGGTCACACCAGGCCCTGCACTGTCACACTGGTCTCCTTGGATCCATGGGGCCCCAACATGTGACAGTGTTCTCCTTGGTTCCATGGGCCCCAAAATGTGACAATGGACTCCTTGGTTCCATGGGGCTCCACAGTGTCACAATGCTCTTGTTGGTGCCGCAGTTTCACAGTGGCCCCTTGGTTCCATGGGGCCCCAGGGTGTCACAAAGGCCCCATGGTCACACGAGGTCCCACACTGTCACAATGCTCTCTGTGCTTCCACAAGTCCCCTCAGTGTCACAATGGACTCCTTGTTTCCACGAGGCCACACAGTGTCACAACGGCCTTCCAGATTCCTGGAGGCCCCAGAGTGTCACAGTGGCCCCTCGGTTACACAAGGTCCTGCAGTGTCACAATGTCCCCTTGGTTCCAGGAGGCTCCGCAGTGTCAGAATAGCCCCTTGGTTCCCCTGGGCCCTGGACTCTCCCAATGCTCTCCTTGGTTTGGCAGTGTCACAGTGGTGAAATCCCTCGGTCACAAGAGGCCCCGCATGGTCACCATGGCCTCTGTGGTTCCACCAGGACCCAGTGTCACAGAGACTCCCAGGTTCCATTTGGCCCCAGAGCACCACAGTGGAGCCCTGGTTCTATGGGGCTGCACAGTGTCACCATGGTCCTCTTAGATCCTCAATGCCCTGCAGGGTCACAATGGCCCCAGAGTGTCCCAATCATCACAGAATGAGAGAATCAAACAGGCTGGAAAAGACCTTTGGGATCATCAAGTCCAACCAATGCCCTAATACCGCCTTGTCACCCAGACCATGCCACTGAGTGCCACTGGAGAGGGACAGTGACTCTGCCACCTCCCCCATGGCCTGCCCATTCCAGTGCCCACTCACCCTTTCTGTGAAGAACTTCTTCCTCTTGTCCAGCCTGAACCTCCCCTGGTGCAGCTGAAGGCTGTGTCTTCTTGTCCTGCCCTCCAGCAGATCCACATTCACACCCAGCTTGGTGTCATCTGCAAATTTGGGGATGGTGGGCTTGATCCCCTCACCCAGATCATTAGTGAAGGTGTTAAACAGGACTGGGCCCAACACAGATCCCTGGGGACAGCACCAGGGACTGGACACCAGCTGAGTGCAGCACCATCCCCACCCCTCTCTGGGCCCAGCCTCCAGCCAGCTCTTCCATCTCCCAGCCAGGAGGGAACCTGCCCAAGCCGTGGGCTGCAGCTTTTCCAGGGAATGCTGTCAGAGACAGTGTCCAAGGCTTTGCTGAAGTCCAGATGTACACATCCACAGCCTTTCCCACATCCACAGGTGGGTCACCTGGTTATAAAAGGAGATCAGGTTGCTCAGGCAGGACCTGTCCCTCTTAAATCCACGCTGGCTGGCTCTGACCCCTTGGCCATCCTGTGGGTGCCCTGTGGTGGCTCTCAAGGTGATCTGTTCCATAACCTTGCCGGGCACCGAGGTCAGGCTGACAGGTCTGGAGTTCTCCAGATCCTCCTTCCAGCCCTTCTTGGGGATGGGCTCACACTGGCACCTCCAGTGCTCTGGGACCTCCCTGGTGAGCCAGGACTGATGGTAAATGATGGGGAGCAGCTTGGGGAGCTCATCCCCCAGCTCCCTCATCCCCCTAGGATGGATCCCATCCCATCCACCTGTGTGAGCATCTAAGCGGCTCAGCAGGTCAGGAGCTGCTTCCTCCTGGATTACAGGGGCCTGTTCTGCTCCCTGTGCCCATCTACCAGCTCAGGAGAACTCTTGTCCTGAGGACAGCCTGTCCTAATATTGAAAATTGAGACAGACAAGGTCTTAAGTAGATCAGCCTTTTCCTTATCTTTAGTTCTTATATTCTCCACTGCATCCATTAAAGAATAGTAGAGGTTCTCTTTATCCAATGTTTTGCTATTAATTTAATTATAGAAACATTTTCTATTATTTTTCACAGAAGTGGCCAGGTTAAGCTTTAATTGATATTTCACCTCTTAACTTCTCTTTCTCCGTGACCTAACAACGTCCTTAAACACTTCCTAAGTTGCCTGACCTTCTGTCCAAAGTTGATGCACCCTCTTCTTTCCCCTGAGTTCCCACAAAACCTCCACGGGCAGCCAGGACAGTAATTTTCCTCACCAGCTCATCATTTGCCACACTGGGACAGACTGCTCCATCCCCCTTAAGGTTACTTTCTGGAAATGTCTCCATCCTGCCTGGACTACTTTGTTTTTAAAAACTGTTTCCCTTAAAAAATCAGGACCTGATTCACTACTCCCCAAATCTGCATCCTAAATAAGCCAAAGTCTGCCCTTTCTAATTCCAGTGTGGAAGTTTTGTTGCTGCCCCTCCTTCTTTCACAGATCATTGAAAACTTGATTATTTCATGGTCACTGTGCCCCAGGCAGCCTCCGACCTCCACATCTGCCACCAGCCCTTCTCTCTTTGTGAACAGCAGGAGACAGAGCTTTCCTTGGGAGTGGAGTGTTACCAAAAAATTGGTAAAACAGAAAACTCCTTAACACCAGTGCAGCATTAAGAAGCAGCATTCTTTATTCAGGGGGATGCACAGGGGATAGCTCCTCCCAAAGCCGAGCATGCTGAGTACAGGAAAGTTTCTGTTCATATTCTGTATTTTGCACACATATTCATTGATTGTGCTGGACTAAACACACATCTGATAATCATTTCCCCAAAATCATTAACATATTTCCCCTCCCCTTTTGCATGCCTTTCTCTGTCCTGGGGGTCTCTCTGGTGGTCCCTGGTGGTCGTGGGCCCCAATGTTCCCGTGGGCCTGGCTGAGCTGGCAGGAGACTGAGGCTGGTGAACTTCCAGTTCCCCTTGTCCCACAATGGGCATTGTGTGGTGTCCATAGGCCTGTTGGTTTTGGAGAACAAGCTCCAGGTGTTAGCTCACCTGGTGGAGACAATTTATCACCTGATAACATGAGGTCAAAGAGTGGGCTATGACATCACATGAGTGATCTATGACAGAATGGTCCATGACATCACAGAGTCATTAATGTGATGTCATCAAGAAGTTATGACATCATAGGCCATCTCTGTGACATCACAGAGCAGGCTTTGACATCACAGGAGAGAGCTTTGAAATTGCAGAGCAGACTGTGATACCACAGAGTTGGCTGTGACATCAGAGACCAGCTGTGTGACATTACAGAATGGGCTGTGACATCCCAGAGGGGCTGTGTGACATCCCAGGAGGGCTCTGTGAGGTCACAGGGTTGGTCACTCCACCCCAGCTCTCACTCACAGTTTCTCCCAACAAGTCCAATGCTCTTCATGCCCAGAAGGGTCCCTGTCCCCCAGTATCCCCCCAGTCCCCCTGGAGGCACAGCCTCCACCCAAGGATGTTCCACAGGATCCACCCCAGAGCCTGACATGGGGAAAAGGGGCCAGGGCTGTGTGACCAGGACATCAAGGACGTGGATTATCCAGGTGCCTGTGGCCTGGGTTGGGTTCCCCAGGGCAGGAAAGATGTCTGGCAGCTGGAGCAGGTTTAGGGAAGGGCCTCCAAGGTGGGGCTGGAGCCCTTGGGCTGTGAGCAGAGGCTGAGGGAGCTGGGCATGTCCAGCCCAGAGCAGGGAAGTCTGAGGGGCTCCTCATCCCAGCCTGGCAGTGCCAGCGAGGAGGGGATGGAGAACACAGAGCCAGGCTCTTCACCGGGGGCCTGGTGGGAGACAGAAGCCAATGGGTGGAAGGGGAAAGAGGGGAGATCAGCCAGGCCAGGAGGAGATGAAATGAGTCAGGCTGGTTTCAGCATTTCCTCAACACCAAAAGCAACCTGACCTCCCTTCTTCATCCACCACTGACAGCTTTGCAAATCAGAAATTGTTTGAGCTATTTTCCCCCCACTTCAGGATGAGCATCCTGATACAAGAATGTAATTGTGTTTATATCTATCACAGAACCACGTTTGTCTGAAATTAATTCTAACATGGAAATCATTAGTGGATGGTGGACTCATCAGATGCTGCTAGAACATCGCACATAGCTCATGGCAGAGCATGGTTGTTATTAAATTGTGTCCTGTTCAACTATGGTCCTTTGGCCATGGAGAGAAACTTTCTGTGCCTCTGACTCTGACCAGTTCCTGACCCCCAAAGGGCACAAGCCTGATGAGTTGTGGTTCCCACTCCAGTGGTGGCACTTGGAGCTCCCTCCATAGCCAGAGCAGAGCTCCCTTGTCCCAGAAAGTCCCTAGTAATGCAGGGATGAAGGAAACAGGACAGGCTGTGGGGATCAGGGGCAGGGCATTGCCAGGGATTTGGGGTGGTTGTGAGCCCAGGGCAGGACCCGGCCCTTGGCCTTGGTGAACCTCATCCCATTGTCCTGGGCCCATGGCTCCAGCCTGTCCAGATCCCTCTGCAGAGCTTCCTGCCCTCCAGCACAGCCACACTCCCACCCAGCCTGGGCTCACATGGAACTACCTGAGGGTGCCCTCGATGGCCTCGTCCAGATCACTAATAAAGAGATTTCACTGACCTGGACCCAGTCCTGTGCCCTGGGGACACCCCTGGATGTGACTCCATTCCTCAGCTGCTCTGAGTGCCAGGGCTTGGATGGGGGAATTGGTAGGTATGGGGTAGGGACAAAGTGTGATTGATTGTCAGCTATGAAGGGTCTTGATTTTCATGTCTATTCCAACTGCATGCGAAGTTTGATTCAGTGTCATCTGGACATTGAACATATCAATAAATTAACAGAAAAAAACCCCAACTAAACAGGACCTACAAAATATTTTTTCACTGTCTTTTTAAATATAAAGTATTAACTTTGAATAGGTTTCTGAAACTTGTCTAATCAACCACAAAAAATTTCAAAACTTAAATTATTCCTTGAGGCTTAGCTTGTTAAGGTGTTCTGAATGTTAATGAGCCCTGGAGCACTGAATTCCTGAACTGAAGAGCTGAAGACTGAAGAAGCCTCTGGAGCAGTAAAATTCAGCAGCAGCCTCCAAGTTGCTGAGGATGTCAGCAGCCCCCACTGAGGCCATCCCTGCCCAGAGGCCCTGGGGGAATGGGCAGACAAGGAGAGCGTCCCTGGGGCTGGGGCAGCAGAACTCAGAGGCACCAGCAGCTCCAGCTGGGAAATGGAGTGTGGGATGGGGCTGTGAAAGCCCTGCCTGGGCTGTGCCAAGCAGGACACACGAGCCCTGATCCCCATCCACTAAAAAACTCTCTCAAGAAGATATTTAAAAGGAATGACAATAACTGGTGTCCTCTGAGTTGGATGCACTGGAGCAATACTATCAAGAGATACTCAGGAGCTCTAAACAACAAAACAGCCTTTACTGGGAAATTTAGAAAAATCAGAGAAACTTCGACAAACGTTTTAATACGGCATTCAATCAACAAAAAAAACTTCTTTAACTTGGCCCATTCAACTTCACAAACTCTAAGCCTGTTCAATTTTAAGTTAATCAATATTTGCAATAGTACAGAAATAGAAGAAGTAGATACAGAGAGAGAAAAATAAGATACAGAGAGAGAAGTACACACTCAGCTACCACCTCCTGGATTCCAGCAATGTTCAGCTGGAAATTCCAAGAGGAGGTAGGGTCAAGATGTGTGCTTGCCTTGTGGTCAGCCTTAAATACCCCTTGGTCCTCCTGGGCCCTTCCCCCAGGTGGGACTTGGGGTCATTTGGTCACTCAGGAGCTGGGCTGGGGCTCCAGAGGTGGCTGTGCAGCATTGCCTGTGCTGTGCCAGGGACTGGCAGACACTGCTGGGCTGGGATAGAGGCTCTGGGGGGATTGGGGTTCCAGGGCAGGGCAGTGCTGGGGTTCCAGGGCAGGGCAAGGCTGGACCTGCCCCTTCCTCCCCCACACTGAAATGTTTCCAGCCAGCAATCTCCTCCAGTCTGTCACAACAGTCAACATTTGCCACGCTCCCGCCCCAGTTCCCTTTGTCTCAGCCCCGGCTAGCTCTTGTGGGGCGAGGGCGGGCGATGGAGGCACCCTCCGCCGCTCCCAGCTGGGGTTTGGAGAGTGCCTTTGTGGGTTCCGGGCAGCGCTAGCAAGCCTCGCGGTGGTAAATGAAGAGCGGATCCTGCTGGGGGCTAAGTCCGAGTTTATTGTAGCCCAACGGGGCCAAATGTCCTAGAACGATGCCAGCCAACAGGAACAAGCACAAGGTGCTTGCACTGGCTTATAAACTGTAAGGGAGGGGTATCCAACGACCAATGGGGATAGGGATAGGGGGTGGCTCCGGGATGGGGGGATATGATGGGGTCCAATGGAGGAAGGATATGGGGGGAGCCCCAGGTCCTCGGCCAATCACCCGGTGCCCTGAGTAGAAGCTTCTGGATGGATGGGAAGGGGCACCGAGTGATAGACAAGGCACCCGGGGGGGGTAAAATGCCTCTTTCAGGGTGATGGATAGATACTGGGAAGGCGGGAAGGGAGGACAAGGCGGGAAAACTGGGGATAAACCAAGTTGCACACGGGGGTACAAAGGAATAAACCAATACATAATACAGGGATAATAAAACATATACATAACGCAACTCCACAAACATTGGTGGTGAAATCCCAATATGGCCATTGACACCTGCAGGAGAAGGACAGTTGTTTTCTATAGGAAGGAAAGCCCCAAGCCCCAGTGAGAAGAGACCCTGCAGGTGCCAAGCTGTCAGGCCGCCCCTGGAGGTCAAACCAGCCAGACCTGTTCCATGTTCCCTTGGATCCTTGGGACCCCACAGTGTCCCAGTGGTCTCCGTGGTTCCCAGGCCCCACAATGTCAAGTGACTCCTCTGTTCCATGAGGCCCAAAATGTCATGATGGACCTTTGGACCCTGGGGGTTTGTGGTGTCACAATGGCCTCCTTTGGCTCCACAGGGTCACAATGGAACACTGATGACACGAGACCCTGCAGTGTCACAATGGACCTTTGGTTCCCTGCAGCCCTGCAGTGCCACAAAGGCCTCTTGGTTTCACGAGGCCCCACAGTGTCACAATGGTCCTCTTGGTTCTGTGGGAACCTCCAGGGTCACAATGGTCTCACTGGTGCTGTGAGGCCGCACAGTGTCACAATGCTTTGCTTATTCCGTGGGGCCTCATAGTATCCCAATGGTCTCCATGATTCCATGGTGCCCCACGGTGTTACAATGGGCCCTTGGTTCCATGAAGCTGTGAAGTCTCTTAATGGTGTCTCCATGATTCCATGTGGCCTTCCAATGTCACAATGGACCTTTGGCTCCCTGGGGTCTCACCATGTCACAACTGTCCCTTGGTCCCATGACACCCCAAAGTGTCATAAGGGTCTCCACGGTTCCATGAGGCCCCACGGTGTCACAATGGCCCCTTGGTCCCACAGGCCCCACAGTGTCACAATGGCCCCTTGGTTCCATGGTGCCCCACAGTGTCACAATGGTCCCTTGGTTCCATGGTTCCTGTGCTGGTGCATTCCCCCCTCCCCTTCTCAGGCCACCCTGCCAGCTGAGAAATCCTCACTGGGCCTCGGCCTTGGCCAGCAGCCTCTGGGCTCAGCTCCTCTGGAGCTCAGCACAAACACGCTCTGCTCCAGGCACTGCTGCTGCCCAGCCAGCTCCTGGCTGCTTTAGGAGCAGCCCTGGGAACTGTTTGTGTTCCCTCGGTGGCACAACATCCCTGTTCTCACACTGCCAAAGAAAGCTGCTGATGCCAAGTGCGGCCAGGATGAAACATGGCTGGGACTGCAGCCCCTCTCTTGGGGCCCTACAAAGAGCGCTCCAAAAGGAGCCCTTGGAGCTCTCCTGGGCCAGCAACTCCCTCTGTGTGGGGCCTCTCCGAGCCGGGAACTCTCCCGTTTGCTGCACTCGGGGATCCCCAACAACGAGGGAGCCTGGGCCGATCCCCCCACTCCTCCAGGCTCAACCCTTCCCTGCTGGGGAGATGCCAAAGCATCCACAGGGAGCATTTCCCTTTGCTCAGGGGAATTTCTCACAGGTGCCCTGCACTGACTCTCTGTGTCTGTGTGCACACAGGAGTGCCTGTGCTGGGGAAATGTGGCAGGAATGCTGCTCCCTGAGGGGTCTGACTGCCTTGGATAGCTGAGCCAGTCAGGCCTGTAGGTAAGGCTAAATCACGAGGTCTAAGCTAAGTTAAACGCTGCTAAGAGTTGTTCTTTTGCTAAGTTCATATGTTTAATATAAGTTATATGTTAAGTTAAATATTGTTAAATGTTATTCCTGTTTTAAATTGCATAGTTATAGGTTATAAGTTAGGTTAAATACTGTTAAGCTCTGTTCTTTTGCTAAATTGTTAAGTTTAATGTAGAAATTAAGGTAAAGGTATAAGGTAACTCCTATTAAGTTTTAGGTCTGTTAAGGTTTTGGGCCATATTCCTTTTATCCTTGCCCTCATTTTTTTTGTGTCACACACACAGGGACAGTTCTTGGTTCATTTCTGGTTTGATTGCCTGGATTTTGTTTGGTTTTGTTGTTGCTTTGTTTCCTTGCTGTGCCTGAAGTGTCCAAGCAGGAGCAGAGTGACTCTTGCCAAGGAACTTTGTGCTGCTGTCACTTAATATTAAATCTGGTTTTTGCTGGGGATTTTTTCAGCGCTCTCAAACCCTCATTGGTCACAGGGTGAAGGAGCCCTGGCCCAGGCTCTGGCCCTGGGGGACACGGGGACACTGCCGGGGGGTCCCTGTCCCCCTGTCCCACCCCCCATGGCTCCAGCCCCCGTCCCCGTGTCAGGCTCTGGGGTCGATCTCGTGGAACATCCTCTGGGGGAGGCTGCGGCGCCAGGGGCAGGGGGACTTGGGGGCACAGGGGACCCCGCTGTGCACGAGCAGCGTTGGACTTCTCTGGGGGAACTGGGAGGGGAATGGGGCAGAGTGACCTCCCCGGTGACCTCACACAGCCTCTCAGATGTCACATAGCCATCTCTGTGATGTCACACAGCCCAGTCTGTAATGTCATACAGGCCCTGTGATGCTGGGCAGTTCCGGCGCCATCCCAGCAGTGGCCTCTCCCTCCTGCCCCGTCCCTCAGCCAGTGCCACCCTTGGGGCTCTGGGCTATGGCTTCTTCTCCCTGGGCATCCCCTGCTGCCCGCCCAGGTTTTCCCGAGGAGCTGCTGCCCCTGAGCCAGAGGCTCTGCTCTGCTGCCCTGGGTACCCCGGGGCTCCCAAAACACCCCACGGCCAGGCTGGGCCCAGAGTGTCACAATGTCCCCTTGGATCCATCAGGCCCCGCAGTGTCACAATGCTCCCTGCGCTCTCTGAGGCCCCACATCACCCAGCCCAGGCCATTGCTGTGGTTCCAGTCCCTCCCAGTATGATCCCAGTGATTCCCAGTCTCTCTCAGTATATCCCACTTGATCCCAGCATGCTCCCAGTCACTCCCACTTCCTCCCAGTTGCTTCCAGCATAATTCCAGTTGCCCAGAACCACTTCTAGCCACCCTCAGTGCAGTACCAGTTGCTCCCAGGATATCCCAGTTGCACTGACCATGGTCCAAACTGCCCTCAGCATGTTCCTGGTCACTCCCAGTATGATCCCAGTCCCCCTCAGTGTCATCCTAGTTCCACCCAGTATGTTCCCAGTTGCACCTAGTCACCCCTAGTACAGTCCCGCTCACTGCCAGTTTGACCTCAGTGGCCCCCATTACAGACACAGTCACTCGCAGTTGCCCTCACTTGCCCCCAAAATGGTCCCAGCTGTTCTCAGTGTTGTCCCCTCCAGTATGGTGCCAGACACTTCCAGTATATTCCAATTGCCCCCAGCATTCTCGATCCCAGTCACCCCAGAGTCCCCAGTGTGGTTCCAGTTGCCCCCAGGATGACCTCACTCATTCCCAGTATATCCCAGTTACCTCCAGCAGGCCCCCAAACCCCCTCCCAGCACCACAAATGGCCCCAAGAGCCACAACAGCCTCTCTCAGTCCCACCAGGAGTCCCTAAAACCCCTCCCAGCCCTCCATGGAGCTGAGCAGGAGAGGTTGGTGGACAGGAACATCCCCAGCAAGGGTCAGCTAGGACACTTCAGCAGCAATTTGGGCATTTTGTGGGGAACTCTTGGACTGGGCAGACGCAGGCCAGGGACTGGGACAGACAGCCGGAATTCCTGGAGAACAGATGAGGTTAGATGGACCCGTTCTGCTGGAACAACTACAAGAACATGGCCATGTCCCTTGGCTTGGATGGTCCCAGAACAACCAAATCCTCCCCTTAACCTCAAATTCACATTCCAATCCCAGTAAAATGATTCAGCTATAGATCTCTTTACTTGATTTCTTTATTTTTACCCCAATTCTAGGTGTTTTGATGGGATAAACAAGGAGATTATTCAGGTGGGAAAAGATCTCCATGATCATCCATTATTGCTTGATGCCACCAGAAGAAAAAGTGACACAGCAGGTAAGAATTTCTTGGGCTGTAAAGTCAAAGAAACAGCTCTTCCCAATTAATTTTCAATGTTGATCAGAGTCCCGATGGATTTTCCTGGTCTGTGTTCATCCAGGTGTCTATGGGCATCCAGGAGGATTTGAAGACCACTTTCCAGGTGTCTTCTCATCAGAGATCACAAGGAATGTGGGTCACCAGGTCTCTGACCAACATGGGTCTTCTAAAGGAGGATGGAGTGGGAGCAGCGCATGAAGCTCTTCCTGCAGTCGGGGCAGTCACAGGGCTTCCCTTACCTGTGCCTAAGTTGGTCTCGAGTCAAGTGAAAGCTCCTGGAGAAGCTCTTCCCACACAGGGGACACTCATAGGGCCTCTGCCTGGTGTGGATGTGCCGGTGCCGGATAAGGTGGGAGTTTTGCTTGAAGCCCCTCCTGCAGTCAGGGCAGCGGAAGGGCCTATCCCCGTTGTGAATCCGCTGGTGCTTGCAGAGAGCAGAGCTCCACCTAAACCTCTTCTGACACTCGGGACACTCATAGGGCCTCTCCCCAGTGTGGATGCATTGGTGGATGATGAGTTCTGAGCTCCAGCCGAAGCCCTTCCCACACTCCCCACACTTGTAGGGCCATTCCCCGGTGTGGATCATCTGGTGGCGGATCAGGTGGGATTTCCGCCTGAAGCTCTTCCCACACTCCGAGCACTTGTACGGCTTCTCCCCATCATGAAGCTGCTCATGGACCACCAGCTCTGAGCTCTGGCTGAAGCTCTGCCCACCTTCCTGACACTGGGTGTGTCTTTCCTCCTCAGATGACCTTGGGCTGGTTTTGCAGCCCCTCCTCCTGCGGGATCTCTGGGGTTTTTCCTCCCCGTTGGGTTCCTGTGCTGTGGAGCCAGTCAAAATGGCCTCTTCCATGAGGTTCTGCTGCGGGGATTTGTCCTTCCTGGTCTCCATCTGCAGATCCTGCTCTGGGGGAGGAAGGACAAGGAGAGGATGGGATTTGCCAGAGGGAAGGGCAGGGAGATCCCCCCAGTGCGTCCCCAGCAGGAGGACACCGGTAGCGGGGCTGTCCTGCAGCCGGGGGCCAGGCTGGGCTGGGAGATGGAGCAGGAGAGAGGGGGAAAGGGGCACTGACTTCCTCGTCACCTGCCTGGGCATCCCAGGGCATCTTCCTCTTCCTCGCAGCCTCCTCCTCCATCTGGAAGATATTTGGAGATGGGAAATCCTGTTTTGAAAGGAAAACAAGGGATGAGCACAGTGAGTTTTGTACTGGTTTCAAAGCAAACCTGGGAGAGAGTCTAAGCCAGAAGGACAATTTAATAGGAAAATTAAGATCAAAGCTATGATACAGAAAGACTGGTTTAAACTCACAGAGTCAGGATATAACCTGACACCCTGATAATCAGGGTGGTGGTAGCAGGCTGATGAAATGGTGGCTTCAGTCCAGCTGGAGTGATGAACGTGATTCTGTCAAAGCAGTGATCCTGTAGAAGGGTCTGGTCTTCCTCTGAAGGTCCAGTGGTGGTTATGGAGCTCTTGTCCTCTGCCAATCCAGTAGCCAAGGTGGTCATGGTGTTGCAAGGGTGAGATTATATCCAGGTAGGAATGCTTGGTTCCTCCCCCTGGGCGGAGCATCCCACAATGGGATGATGTAATTTTATCAGTCCTGCAGTGACACTCAATGGCCCATTAAGAGAAGATGGCCCCTGGAGGGCGTTATCAGGGCTGAGCCATGGAAGAGATAAAGAACACTGCCCCACCTGTTGATAACAGTTTTTGGAGATGGGGACTGAAAACACTTTTGGTTACATCTGACACTGTAACCTGAAACAGTGAGGCAATCCCTGCTCGGGGTGGGGGGTGAACACCACCCCCCTTACCCAAACTGGCTCAGGTGTAAAACCCCCACCCTGGGAAGGCCACGCACACAGGGGACAATGTCACACTTGCCCTGCCCCAGGGGAGATCTCTGTTCCTGTCAGTCCCTTGCTCTCTCCCCTTTTCTCTTTCTTTCCATCTCTCTCTCTACCTCACATTTACTGTCAATGAAATCCACTTTGGATTTGGTCTCCTTAGCAGCTTAATTGGGGCAGGGGCATCTCTCCAACAATTTTGTTAACCAGATTGTGACATTATTTTTGCACAGTGAGTTCAGGGCACTGTTGTCTGACCCCAAGCGTGTTTGACAGCAGCGTGGTTCCCTCCTCTGAGAAGGTTTTGCCTCTTTCTGGAGGATCTCTTGGAAACTTGGATGCAGCTTTCTCTGAGCAACTTATGGAAGAACTTATGAGGAAAATGGCTGTTGTAGGTGGCCAGTGTAAAGATAATATTTTCTTGTCCTTCCCTGCAAAGTTTGTTAAAATCACTGAAAGAAAGGTAACAAATGATACCAGCAAGACTGACAAGCCCTACAAGAAGCCCAGCTCTAACTAAATTCCTGAATAACTCCCAAATTCACAGGTTTGGAGGTTTTGTCCAAATATGAGAATCAATATCTTTTTCCTCCCTGTCACCTTTGTCATAGCTACACAGCGCAGTCCCTTCCTTTTAATAATCTGTATTGGGCCAAATTTTCACTTTTCTTTTATTTGAACCTGCCAGCAGCTGAGCTGGAGCTGCATGGGAACTGATGAAACTTGGAATTGCCACAGAATTGCTTCTATTCTTGGTTTATTCATGTTTGGGATTTGTTTGCATTTCCATCACAAGTGACTTGTGGGAAAATGAAATATTCATCAAAGTACTTTATGCAGAGTTATGTTTGATTTCTGCAAGTTTATTTTGTCTGGTTCCCAGGGGATATTCAAGGGGTCTCTGTCCCCTCACCCTGGGGGATGCTCAGGGGGTCTTCATCCCTCTGACCTCCGGGAAAGTTTGTGCAGGGCTGGGGACCAGGGGCTCTGTGTCCCTCTCACCGCTGAGGGTGCTCGGGGCTGGGGGGGCTCTCCGACCTTCTCATCCTTGGGGAGGCTGGGGGGTCTCTGTCCCTCTCAGCCCTGGTGTGACCCCACCCAAACATCATTGGGATCAGAGGGGCAGAGACACCCCCAAACCCCCAGAAGGGCTGAACCTGGGATTTGGTTTGGGGCTGAGGATTTAGGAAAGGGCTGGAATTGGGTCTGGGGTTGGAGTTGGGGCTGAGATTTGGATTAGAGCTGGGATTGGGGTTAAGGCAAAACATGGGATTGGCTTTAGGGCTGAGGCTGGGATTGGGTCTGGGCCTAGATAAATTTGGCACTGGGCTGAGATTAAATACGGAACTGTGAGTGTGTCTAACCGTGGAGTGAGATTGAGACCAGGATCAGGGTCAGGGTTGGGACTGAGCACACACAGAGTGGGACAGGGGGGATGTCACTGCAGGATGTCCCTGGCATCGTCCCAGCCCTCCTCAGGCACCTCCAAACATGGGGGGCAGCTGGGTGCTCCAAGATCCAGGTGCTCCCATGCAGCCCCCCAATACCAGGTGAACATTCCCTGAGGGCTGCCCTGAATGTGATCCTTGGGGCTCTGGGATCAGCCCTCACATCCCTGTGGGAGCAGCTGCAAACATGATGAGAGATTTTTCCCCTCCTCTTTCTTGTGGAAGGGTGAAGCCCAGCTGTCCTTTTCTGCTGCTGCCTCCTTCTCTCCTCAGCTGAGGATGTCAAACTCCCCAGGAGTAGGAAAATCCCCATTCCCTGTTTCCTTGTGGCTGCAGCCTGGAGCATCCTCTCAGAATGAAGAACTTTCTGACAGCCCTGCTGAATGACACCAGGAGGAGGTTGGTGAAAAAGTGAGGAAATTGTGTTTTGATTGGAAATACAAGATACAAAACTATTTCTTTTCATCCCATTCATTTTCAGTCCATGGCATTTCTGTTTTCAGAGTGCTACCTTCTCAGCTGATTGTGTTTGTGTCCTCCTTTCTCTCCTGCCTTCCTTCACCTGCTCTGTTTCTCTCTCAGTGTCTCCCTTGACCCAGGGCAGCTCTTACAAAAGACCCTGCCCTGATTTCATTCCCAATCCATGAGCTACAACAACCATGGGTGAAGTTATGAAGGCTGGCAGTGAAATGTCACTGTAGGATCTTGCTCCACTTGGCTTTTGGGTCCTTGTTAAGAGCTTTTCCTTCAAGGGCAGAAACATCTTTTCCTGGCTGGGAACTGGAATTCCAGCCCCTGGGAGTGTGTGACATGGATCCCAGAGGGGCATTCCTGAGGCTCTCAGGGTGCTGCTCCTGCTGTGCCTCCCAAGGAGCTGTGCAGGGCAGGGGACAAGGTGCAGCAGCTGTGTGAGCTCCCAAAGCACACTGTGGGAACTCAAAATGTCTCTCAGACATTTTTAGAGGTTCCAGGCCTTGGTCAGAAGCATTCTAGACCCTGGCAGACAGCTGAAAAACAACTGTGATTTTGAGTTTGAGCCATGGAATGAATTACCAACTTTGGAGGTGGAACAAGCAATCACAAAAGGTTAGATAGTATAGTATAAGTAGTTACGAAGTAGAGGGAAATATTTTTTAGTATTGTACAGGGGGGTTTTAGCACATGTACAGGGGGGTTTTCACTTTGTACATGGGGGTCAGAAGTTCTAAGATGGAGGAAAGTGGGCTGATCCCATCCTTCTTCCTTCTTCTTCCTTACCTCCATGTTCTTGGTGATGTTGGCACTCACAGATTGGTTTAGAGTAGAAAAACACTTGGCAACGTAGGTAGTAGGTATTGGGGAATAATTGTAAACATGTTATACGTAATATATCTTATAAAAGATAGCAGCAACCCTGGGCGGAGAGAGAGACGAAGAAGACAGCAGATAGAGAGGATGTCAGGGTGTGTGTGTGCCTCTACCCAGGCCACTGATCAAATAGCTGCAGTCCAAGAACATAATCTGTTAGATAACTAGCAATAAACTGCCTTGAGACCGAACAGCTAAGCCTGCGGAGTTTTTCTTTGGAAGCACGGGTTGGAGGAGGAATTTCACCACCACATGTGGCCCCAAAACAAGGCTGGGGTTCCCACATCTGGCGTCCCTGGTCGGGCATCAATAAAAAGAAGAAAAAGAAACATCAAACAACCTCCAACCTTCATCGGCAGAAAAAGAAAGAAGAAAAAAAAAAAAGAAGAGCAGTACACACTCTCCGCATTTTCAAGAAGAGAGGGAGCGGAAAGCTCAAGATAAGAACTTGACCTTCACCAAGGCATTTCGTCTGGAGGACAGCCAGGAGGAGAGAAACCAGAAGCGCGCCTGGGATTCCTCGCCTGTGACCTGCTGGACAATGGACAGTGCCATCTCCGGACTGACTTCATGCTGACTCAGCTTTTGGTGAGAATGGTTGAAATTAAGAACATGGGGAGGGAAGGAATTTTTCCCAAGGACACACCAAAGACTTTTTTTTAGCCCTATAGGGCGAAACTTCTACCCATCAGGTAGAGACAGCCCAAATGAAATGAAAGCTTTGTTATCATAGGTGCGGTGTAGTCACTCGCACACAGATATATATTTTTTCTTGGGATTGAATTTTTGGCAAAAGATCAATAAGTAACTTTATTACTGAGCCACAAAAGGACAAAAAGATAAGACTGCTGCAAAACTTTTGCTTTTAACAAGGACAATATTATAGCCAGCTCTACAGCACGGCACGTCCAGCCGGACAGCTGGGGTTTCTATGGGAGCACAAAGGGGAAAGATCGCCCAGCCAGCAGCTCGGGGCAGTTTTCCTCACCACAGATCCAGGGAAAGCAGGACTGCCTTCCATGGACAATCAGGGGATGGTCTGTCATCATGCCCTGTGTGTCCGGGTTCCCACTGTTCCTCAGTTTCCCTCGAACCTCAATCCCTGAGCTCCTCCAATGCAAATCCCCCAGACAGAGAGATAAGCCAAGCACAGCCGCAGCCCCCGGTGGGGGAAGGGACCAGCACTGCTCGAGTCCGAACCCGCGGCGAGAGGGGCAGCGGCGGCGGCGGCGTCTCCGTGGGGGAGGGTGCAGAGTGAGTGCAGAGCAGAGAGGGAAGAGGAGGGGAGAGGAGAAATCTCTCGTGGCTGCTCGGGCTGGGAGTTCAAAACAGCCCGCGGTGCAGGCGAGAGGGGACAGCGGGAACAGCGCAGACACGGGGCGGCGGGGGCGCGGGTGCAGCGGCCAGGCGTCCCGAGCGTCCCGTGGCGCGTTCAGTGTCGAGAATCCGTGAAGTCGCAAGAGCGGCCACCCAAGAGGCGGGGGCAGCTCCCGGATCGCGGCAGCCAGTCCCGCTGAGGAAATAGCAGAGGGACAGCGAGAGGCGTCCCTTGCTGCAGCTCAGGCGGCGGGCACGCGCGTGAAGGTTGAGCAAAGCCCAAGAGCCACGGGTGCAGGGAATTCTCGCATCTGGAACGCGTGGGACAGGCGCAGGCGGGGCGGAGCCGGTGCGCGCGGGCTGTGGGTGCTGGGACAGTCAGGAGAGGGGCAAAGCGAAATGGGAAACATCGGGACCGGAATGGGAACAGAGAGTGTGATTGCGTCAGCCTGGGGAGGGATGGCAGTGGCTCTGAACCGGGCGCTGCGAGCCGGAGTTAGGCGAAAGCACGGCCGGGACCAGAGCAGGAGCGTCCTCACCCCCGGGGTGACACAGGCAGGGACGGAGCGTGGCCAGGATGATTCAGGGCATGGTCCGTCGCAGTTCCCATGGCAACAGCCAGCACAAACCCACAGCTACCCCTGTGAGTTTCAGACGGCCAGAACAGAATAGTTATTGCATCAAAAATGAGTTACACATAGATCGGTTGTTAGAAGAAATGTTAGACTGAAAGTTTATCAGGAATTAGTACGGGGTTTGCGAATGTAAATCAATTGTCGGAAGTACATATTGGAGAGCGAAGTGCATGGAACCATGGCGCGGGGTCTTTCGTATCTCGAGCGCGGCACAGGCACTGACAGCGTCAGCGGCGGCGGCGGCCGCCAGCCAGCCAAGTGCCCACAGGCTGCGCGGTGACCGCGCGGGGGGGGAATCCCGAGCGCGGGACGCGGCGCGGGGCGCGGCGGTGGCGGGGAGCGGCGGTCGCGCGCTGATGACGTCAGCAGAGCGCCGAATCACGCTGAGATGGGGACAGACACCGGGGCCGGACGGGATGACCCGGGCGGGACCGGAGCGGTGCCGGGTTCAGTCGGGCGTGAGAGGGGACATTCCCGAGCCCACGGCCGTGGCCGGGGCCGGCGCGGCGGGGCGCAGTCGGGGCTGGTGTTCCTTCTCTCGTTCCCATGGCGACACAGACAGAGACGGGTGAATCCAGGATGCACTCTGCGTTTGCAGAAGTTAAAGCGAACGCAGAAGTGTCTGAGGGACAGATTGCAGGAATGGGTCCAGCGCAGCCGACGCTGGGTGTGAGCGGGGGCTGAGAGCAGGAGAGAGACACAGTCACCCCAATGCGGGCAGAAGCGGGGTGTGACTGTGCCAGAACTGCTCCCCTGCGCTCCGCTCGGGCTCGGGCGTGAGCGGGGACTGGGCAGAGCCAAGGCAGGGATCTCCTTGGTCGCTGCCTCTCCACAGCAGAGCTGCGGTGTGACAGATGCTGAGGCTTTTTCCACTGCAGTGCACATCAAAACATTAACAACAAATACACGGCACAGCCCAGAAACCACAGCAGCCAAAGTAAATAACTTTTTGCAATCACATCTATTACACCAAATGTCCCACAGCAATGATGAGATGAAATTCCAACATTCACCCAAAAAATAAGATACAGCTAAGTCGCCACTTGAAATCAAGGGTCTCCTTCTTCAAACTTCTCCAATGTTTCTAAATGCTAACCCCAGATTTTTTAGTTAGGTGACAGAATTGATCAGCACATGCACCCATCCGGTGTGGTGAAATGATATTGTTTATAGAACATAATATGAAAAAGAGATAGTATAATGAGAATTGAGATAGAGAATTGAATAGCATGAAACTTTAGTAATTTATTATGTTAAGGTTTAAGTTAAGTTGTATTTTAGCATTTTATTAATAATAGAATTGAATTTTATATATAGTTTAATTTAAGTTTAAGTATTGTTTAACTAGAGTATATCACTTTAAGTTTATCTTAGTTTGGGCCCTGAAAAAGTTAAGTTTATAAGTGTTTAATTGATAATGAATTTATATATTGTTAATTTGATATATATATATATAGGTTTCATAAAGTTAATATAATTTAGGGATTTTTTACCAATATTTTATATGTTAAGTTTAAGTAGTGTTTAATTCAAAAAATTATTTTAAGTTTTTCAAAGGTTAAGTTTGTTTAATTAACAAAGTTTAGTTGTTTTTCTTTAAGAATAATAAGGTTTTGACTGAAAGAGTTTATGAGATGATAATGAATATTAAGTTAAAGGGAAGAAACAGTCTATCGGATTTTTGGTTTTATTTTAGTCTTTTCTGTTTTATTGTAAGTTTATCAGTGTATAAGAGTCTTGAAGAAATTTATTCTGAGTTTTTCTGAGATCAATTTCATTATTTAATGATCACTTGTTTATTTTGTTATTTCTTTGTGTAATGATACAAAGAGTGTTTGTTTCCAAATTCTTTCTTTTGCGTTTAACTATTTAAGTGTTTTATAAATGTTATTGTTAAGAAATTTTATCATGTTATCAGGTGAAGCTCTGTGCTTTGTTCTTTCATAGCGAATTTTCGTATGTTTTATTGTTGTTTTTGTAATCTCATCCAGGTTACATGTCATTCTGAAGTTTTATTTTGGATTTTAACTATGTTGTGCATTTTTCTAGGTGAACTCTCTGGTTTGTTTTTATATTTCTTGTGAGTGGAATCATTGCATTTCTATTTTTTAACATTCTTGAATGTTTTTCAGAAAGTCTCAGAGACAAATGCCTGAAGCATTCTGACAATGTTTTGTTAATGTTTATTTTATGGTTTCTTTCAATTGAAAACACATCTGTTTCCTTCAAAGGAGTTTCAAGAAGAATGAATCCTCGTGTCATTTGATCAATTTATCAGTTTGAACTTTGAGTGTTTATTTTATATGAAAATGTTATAATAAGTTGTTATGTTTTAGGTATCATATATGTAATGTTAGTATAAGCTTTGTTTAAGATAGTATGATAAAGAGCATCACTCCAATTTAAAGTTTGGGTTTTGGCCAGGCCCTGATTTTAACTTGGACGGATGAGTTTGCCAGCAGAATTCAGAGGTTTTTGCACAAAAATGAATGTTGTATAGATCATTTTGATCCATCAATTCGATCCTACAAATTTGACAGCTGACACAGCTTTGGAGTGAGACTTGTCAGCCCTGCCCGGGAAGGGAATGTCAATTTTCACTGAAACAAGTGTTTCAGCTGTTTGCAGACTCTGAACCACTGGCACAATGTTTCTGATAATTATGCTTTGTTCAATTTTATATATGTTATTTAGAATCTTTCTTTTGAACTCTTTTGAATTGTTATTGATTTTGATAAGTTTTCTGCATTTTATTATTACGATATTTTGTCTTGTTCTATATTATGTTTTATATTTTAACCTTCTTGTTTCAAAAGAGAAAGAGAGAAAAAAGAAAAAAGGTGTAAAGAGAGAAAAGAAGTGAAGAAGTGCCTGAAATAAGGCTGGAATAAGTAATGAAAATTTTGTATATTTTAATCTTTTGAGATTGTTCTTTTGTAGATTTGATTTCACTGATTGTCGAGGAAAATATGAGGAGAGTGCCAGACACTGGACGGATCAAATTGAAAAAATCAGTCAAGTTAATAACTTTGAGCAAGGATCGTGGTAATGTTTTCATGAAGTTTAAAATAGATCTTTGTTTTTATCTTACAGGCCCTCAAAAAGTGTTCTTATAGAGATAATGGCTCAGATCATTGTTAAGGCAAACACTGGATTGCTGACAATGTCAGGCAGAGATTTCCTAATCATTCATTTACATTTAAAGAAAGAAAAAATATTTTGAGTGGACAATCCAAAGTCACAAGATTTCTCAATCACGTTGTTAGAATACCCAGAAATTTGCACAGTTCATTTTTTAGCTCACAATACGTTAAATGCAAAAATAAGTTTTAGAGAAAAATCAAAAATAAGTTAAGAATTAATAGAAAAGATGACAGTGTTTACTGATAGTTCAAGGAAAACTCACAAATCACATGGAAAATTCCAAAAATAGAGAAATGGGAATCAGATGTAAAAAATGGTAAAAGACTCACCACAAATTGTAAAATTAGTAGTAATAGTCAGGGTTTTTCAGCTATTTCAGAAGCCATCAATCTGATCACAGATTCAGTGTATATTGCAAATGTGACCAAACAATTAGAGGAATCACTTTTAAAACATACGGACAATGAAGTTTTATATTCGTATCTATTATGTATGAAAATAATCCTGATAGACAGAGAACATAAATATTTTGTTATGCACATCAGAATGCATTCTTCATTTCTGAGGTTTTTAGTAAAAGTAAATGTTCATGTAGACAGATTCACAGTGTCCATCTCACAAACACTGCCAGACATTTTTGAGCAAGAAAAATTGAGCCATGCATTTTTTCACAAAAGTATACAAACATTGATGGAATCCTTTCGCTTTCTAAAGGTCAGGCAAAGGAAATCATCAATGCTTGTCAGAGTGTCAGTTTGTACAGCGTCCTGTATTTACAGGAGTGATCAATTTTGAGAGGTTTGAAAAAAGTCTTCAGCTGTGGCAAACTGATGTCACAAAATATGCATTTTTTGAGAAGCTTGAAAACATTTGTGTTTCAGTTGATATGTTTTCACATTTATGTTTCAGTTCACACATTTTCAGGAGCAATTTTTGGATCATGACATACAGGAGAAACCACAGAATATATCATACCTTGAAATCCATTTGGATAAACAGAAAAGGAGGAGACAGGAGCAACATCTCACATGCAGTTGAACAAAGTTTTGTATGTGAATTGTCAGACATTTTACAAACAGTGCACGAGCAGTGCTAAGGGAAAATTCTTCAGTTTTGGTCAAAAACCCAGAGTCAGGACGAATTGAAAGTTCATTTACATTAATAACTTGGGGCAAGGGTTTTGTTTGTGTTTCTATAGAACGAGGATCGAAGTGGGTGTCGGCAAGGCACGTGAAACCTCATCGGGTGCAGATGCCAGTGAACATGGACCAGAGAAGCAGAGAAGCAAGCACGCAGACAAAGATGGACAGCAACGCTGCAGACGTCTCGTCAGACAACGATTGGGAACTCAGAGACTTGGGGTTTTTCTGGGGAATTAAATGTTGTTTGGATGTTGCTGCACTGCGGGGTTTCTCACAGAGGTTGGGGACATGGACATGGGGTTCAGACAGATAGTGTTCATGTACTTCATTCCTTTGCATGTTGCCTTGGGCAATGGGACAGGCTTTCCCATGAGACAACCAAGGGAAAAGGTGTGGGAGACTTTGGCAAAGGCAGCGGGTCTGGACAGCATTTGCCTGACCCATTCAGAACTGGGGAAACAATTTTTGAACCTCCAAAGTTGGCAAATTTTTGGATCGACAAAAATGGGATTTGGTACCGAATTCAATCCATTGAGAGTGGCAAAGATAGATAATCAGATAGTAAATATCATTCCAAATCAGTTCTTTCATAGAAATGCCTGGTGCAATCACACCAAAGTGATGAGCAAACTATCCCTTCAACACCCAGCCACTTTACCGAAGGGAGTGTTTTTTCATTTGCAGGGACAGAATTTGGCCTGCTATCCCTGCAAAAGTCAAAAGCAGTCCATGCAGCATTGAGGAGCTCTCATTGATAACACCTGATTTGAAAACTTTAAAGGAGCAGACACACAGGAAAGAGAAAAGGTCCTTTGAACAATATAGCCAAATTGTGATAATGATGTCTGTATTTGGGACAAGGCTCGGAGAATTGCAGTTGCAATTTTCTCACCCCAAAAACAGCGTTGGGGGTGACCTTGACACAATTGGACCACATAGCATGCTGGATTGAGTAAACATAATCGTGCCATTTCGTCTGCACTGAGTGACATGTTAACAAATATCAGCAGTGCAAGACAAGCAGTGCTTCAGAACAAGGCAGCAGTTGGTTATTTGCTGCTGTCACATGGGCACAGATGTGAAAAATTTGAGGGGACATGCTGCATGAACTTGCTTGATCATTCAAAATCTATTCATGAAAATATGAAACAAATGCAAAGTAGTATCAGCAAATTGAGAAAAAAGAAACTTACAAGATTCTGGTGAAATGATTTCATTGGCTTTTTTAATCTTTCACCATTGTGGAAAAACTTTTTAAAATAGTGTTATATATTCTTATAGGGTTTGTAGTTCTACTTGTTCTGCCATGCATTTTCATGTGCATTCGAAGAGCTTTGAACAACATGGCAAAGCAGGTGTTTCTGGTTCAAACAGGGAGGGGAGATGTGGGAACTCAAAATGTCTCTCAGACATTTTTAGAGGTTCCAGGCCTTGGTCAGAAGCATTCTAGACCCTGGCAGACAGCTGAAAAACAACTGTGATTTTGAGTTTGAGCCATGGAATGAATTACCAACTTTGGAGGTGGAACAAGCAATCACAAAAGGTTAGATAGTATAGTATAAGTAGTTACGAAGTAGAGGGAAATATTTTTTAGTATTGTACAGGGGGGTTTTAGCACATGTACAGGGGGGTTTTCACTTTGTACATGGGGGTCAGAAGTTCTAAGATGGAGGAAAGTGGGCTGATCCCATCCTTCTTCCTTCTTCTTCCTTACCTCCATGTTCTTGGTGATGTTGGCACTCACAGATTGGTTTAGAGTAGAAAAACACTTGGCAACGTAGGTAGTAGGTATTGGGGAATAATTGTAAACATGTTATACGTAATATATCTTATAAAAGATAGCAGCAACCCTGGGCGGAGAGAGAGACGAAGAAGACAGCAGATAGAGAGGATGTCAGGGTGTGTGTGTGCCTCTACCCAGGCCACTGATCAAATAGCTGCAGTCCAAGAACATAATCTGTTAGATAACTAGCAATAAACTGCCTTGAGACCGAACAGCTAAGCCTGCGGAGTTTTTCTTTGGAAGCACGGGTTGGAGGAGGAATTTCACCACCACATGTGGCCCCAAAACAAGGCTGGGGTTCCCACACACACAGCAAAGGTGGATTTGCTGGGCATTTTCTGGCATATTCACAGCTGGAAGCAGAGGGAAGAAGGAAAAGGAAGCGAGTCCCTGACAGAATCCCGGAACTATTGGGGTAGGAAGGGACCCTGCCTGCAGGTCCCAATCCCGTGAGGGAGTGTCAAGATCTGTTTGGAGGAGCAGGGTGTCATGATGTTTCATTTACTAATCCCCAAAATGCAAAAAGGCAAACAGCAAGGGACCATCACTTTAATCACAACAAATGCACCTTTATTATAGAGTGCCAACAGCAAATGCAATGGAGGGGACAGAAAGGAAATAAAGGATAGAAAGAAAAGGAGGGGAAAGGGGATTATAGGTTCCAAGGCAGACAAAATCCTCTCTGGTCCAGACAATGACAATCTATTTTCTTGTGTCAGGGAGAATCTCAAAATCTTGGTAATCTCAGGGGTCTTTTATGGTCCTCTGTCTAAGTGGGGGAAACAGGCAAAAGAAAATGAAAGTCTATTGAAGTCATTGAGGGGGAACAGGTAGAATGAAGAATAAGTCCATTGAAGCCACCGAGGAGGAACAGGTCATGTTTTCAGCTGTGAAAGAGAGACATTGTCTTCTTAGTCCATCAACCACACCTGGGAAACATCTCACATTGATCAGGCCAGCCCTCCTCCCTGTGGTGGTGGTCTCAGTCTCAGTCCTTGGGAGGGGCTTCGATCTCTGTCTGTCACAGTGGTCACGAGAGAGATGAGGGGTCTTCCATGAGAGATCACCAGAGTTACCCCAAAGTTCATTTGGCCAAGAGGTGGGAAAATCCGTGGGTTGAGCAGGTATCATGAAGCCGGTGTGAGTGCGTAGAATAAGCCACTCCTTGCCAGGTCCTTGGCAGGCCCTGCTCGAAGCAGTGGTCTGTGGTGGTACAGCAAATACACCTGCAAAAATAACCTCTCCAAGCCGGAACTCCAATCAGGGTCTCCAGGATCTCAGTCTCTGCCATTGCGGCAAACATGAGGCAAAAATGAGGGGAACTTGGGACCGTCTCTTACACAGGGTGCTGATGTCCTTTGAAGGGGAACGATCCCCACATGCGTCCAGCGCTGCAATAAACATACCATCTCTGCAACTCCTTACAGGATTTGTGGGGATTGATTTTCTATCTGCGTTTCAGCAGACTAAACAGCACATTTTACCTATGTTAGCAAGCTGCTAATACTTCAAAACAGCACATTTCACCTAAATCCAAATGGATTTCTACCCTGTTAAATTTAACCTGTAAAATACCCTGTTTCAACGCCCAAGCACATCTTGGCTGAGAGGGACAGAGCACTCCCCTGGCACAGGGGTGAGAATGATGGAGACCCCCTGGGGAATGGCTTGGGGTGACGGGGAGAGAGACACCTCCTCAGGAATGGCCTGGGGTAACAGGGATAGGGACAGGGACAGCCCCTGTGGAATAGCCTGGGGTGAAAGAGATGGGGACAACCCCTCAGGGAATGCCCTGGGGTAACAGGGCCAGGGACACCCCTGGGGAATGGCCTGGAGTGACAGGGAAAGGGACAACCCATCCAAGCCCCTCCCAAGCATCCCCCAGGGTGAGAAGCACAGAGACCACTCGAGCATCCCCTGGGGACCAGATTAAACAAACTTGCCAAAAATCAAACTTAACCCTACAAAAAATGCCTTGAGGAATATTTGCTCTTCCCACAAGTCACTTGTGATGAAAATGCAAACAAATCCCAAACATTAATAAACTGACAATAGAAGCAATTCTGTGGCAATTTCAAATTTCACCACTTCCGGCACAACTCCAGCTCAGCTGCTGGCAGGTTGTGATAAAAGTGGACATTTCGCCCAATACAGGTTATTAAATGGGAGGGAAAGCTCAGTGTAGCTGTCACAAAGGAGACAGGTAGCAAGAGAAAATGATTCTCACATTTGGCAAAGCCCCAAAGCTTGTGTATTCAGGAGTTATTTGGCATTTAGCTACTTTAGCAGGACTTCTTGTGGGACGTTAGTAACCTTTTGTTCCTCACTGCGTGGTGAATGATCCTTGCCAGTCTTGCTGGTATGATTTTATCCCTTTCTTCCAGTGATTTTAATAGAATTTTCAAAGAAGGAAAACTAAATATTTTCTCTACACTGGCCACCCACAAGAGCCATTTTCCTCATAAATTCTCCCAAAAGTCACTCAGAGGAAGCTGCATCCAAGTTTCCAAGAGATCCTCCAGAAAGTGGCAAAACCTTCTCAGAGGAGGGAACCACGCTGCTGTCAAACACGCTTGGGGTCAGACAACAGTGCCTTGAACTCACTGTGCAAAAATAATGTCACAATCTGGTTAACAAAATTGTTGGAGAGATGCCTCTGCCGCAATTAAGCTGCTAAGGAGACCAAATCCAAAGTGGATTTTATTGACAGTAAATGTGAGGTAGAGAGGGAGATGGAAAGAAAGAGAAAAGGGGAGAGAGCAAGGGACTGACAGGAACAGAGATCTCCCCTGGGGCAGGGCAAGTGTGACATTGTCCCCTGTGTGCGTGGCCTTCCCAGGGTGGGGGTTTTACACCTGAGCCAGTTTGGGTAACGGGGGTGGTGTTCACCCCCCACCCCGAGCAGGGATTGCCTCACTGTTTCAGGTTACAGTGTCAGATGTAACCAAAAGTGTTTTCAGTCCCCATCTCCAAAAACTGTTATCAACAGATGGGGCAGTGTTCTTTATCTCTTCCATGGCTCAGCCCTGATAACGCCCTCCAGGGGCCATCTTCTCTTAATGGGCCATTGAGTGTCACTGCAGGACTGATAAAATTACATCATCCCATTGTGGGATGCTCCGCCCAGGGGGAGGAACCAAGCATTCCTACCTGGATATAATCTCACCCTTGCAACACCACGATCACCTTGCCTGCTGCATTCCCAGAGGACAAGAACTCCATAACCACCACTGGACCTTCAGAGGAAGACCAGACCCTTCTACAGGATCACTGCTTTGACAGAATCACGTTCATCACTCCAGCTGGACTGCAGCCACCATTTCATCAGCCTGCTACCACCACCCTGATTATCAGGGTGTCAGGTTATATCCTGACTCTGTGAGTTTAAACCAGTCTTTCTGTATCATAGCTTTGATCTTAATTTTCCTATTAAATTGTTCTTCTGGCTTAGACTATCTCCCAGGTTTGCTTTGAAACCAGTACAAAACTCACTGTGCTCATCCCTTGTTTTCCTTTCAAAACAGGATTTCCCATCTCCAAATATCTTCCAGATGGAGGAGGAGGCTGCAAGGAAGAGGAAGATGCCCTGGGATGCCCAGGCAGGTGAGGAGGAATTCAGTGCCCCTTTCCACCTCTCTCCTGCTCCATCTCCCAGCCCAGCCTGGCCCCCGGCTGCAGGACAGCCCCGCTACCGGTGTCCTCCTGCTGGGGACGCACTCGGGGGATCTCCCTGCCCTTCCCTCTGGCAAATCCCATCCTCTCCTTGTCCTTCCTCCCCCAGAGCAGGAGCTGCAGATGGAGACCAGGAAGGACAAATCCCCGCAGCAGAACCTCATGGAAGAGGCCATTTTGACTGGCTCCACAGCACAGGAACCCAACGGGGAGGAAAAGCCCCAGAGATCCCGCAGGAGGAGGGGCTGCAAAACCAGCCCAAGGTCATCTGAGGAGGAAAGACACACCCAGTGTCAGGAAGGTGGGCAGAGCTTCAGCCAGAGCTCAGAGCTGGTGGTCCATGAGCAGCTTCATGATGGGGAGAAGCCGTACAAGTGCTCGGAGTGTGGGAAGAGCTTCAGGCGGAAATCCCACCTGATCCGCCACCAGATGATCCACACCGGGGAATGGCCCTACAAGTGTGGGGAGTGTGGGAAGGGCTTCGGCTGGAGCTCAGAACTCATCATCCACCAATGCATCCACACTGGGGAGAGGCCCTATGAGTGTCCCGAGTGTCAGAAGAGGTTTAGGTGGAGCTCTGCTCTCTGCAAGCACCAGCGGATTCACAACGGGGATAGGCCCTTCCGCTGCCCTGACTGCAGGAGGGGCTTCAAGCAAAACTCCCACCTTGTCCGGCACCGGCACATCCACACCAGGCAGAGGCCCTATGAGTGTCCCCTGTGTGGGAAGAGCTTCTCCAGGAGCTTTCACTTGACTCGAGACCAACTTAGGCACAGGTAAGGGAAGCCCTGTGACTGCCCCGACTGCAGGAAGAGCTTCATGCGCTGCTCCCACTCCATCCCCCTTTAGAAGACCCATGTTGGTCAGAGCCCTGGTGACCCACATTCCTTGTGATCTCTGATGAGAAGACACCTGGAAAGTGGTCTTCAAATCCTCCTGGATGCCCATAGACACCTGGATGAACACACACCAGGAAAATCCATCGGGACTCTGATCAACATTGAAAATTAATTGGGAAGAGCTGTTTCTTTGACTTTAAAGCCCAAGAAATTCTTACCTGCTGTGTCACTTTTTCTTCTGGTGGCATCAAGCAATAATGGATGATCATGGAGATCTTTTCCCACCTGAATAATCTCCTTATTTATCCCATCAATACACCTAGAATTGGGGTAAAAATAAAGAAATCAAGTAAAGAGATCTAAAGCTGAATCATTTTACTGGGATTTGAATGTGAATTTGAGGTTAAGGGGAGGATTTGGTTCTTCTGGGACCATCCAAGCCAAGGGACATGGCCATGTTCTTGTAGTTGTTCCAGCAGAACGGGTCCATCTAACCTCATCTGTTCTCCCGGAATTCCGGCTGTCTGTCCCAGTCCCTGGCCTGCGTCTGCCCAGTCCAAGTGTTCCCCACAAAATGCCCAAATTGCTGCTGAAGTGTCCTAGCTGACCCTTGCTGGGGATGTTCCTGTCCACCAACCTTTCCCGCTCAGCTCCATGGAGGGCTGGGAGGGGTTTTAGGGACTCCTGGTGGGACTGAGAGAGGCTGTTGTGGCTCTTGGGGCCATTTGTGGTGCTGGGAGGGGGTTTGGGGGCCTGCTGGAGGTAACTGGGATATACTGGGAATGAGTGAGGTCATCCTGGGGGCAACTGGAACCATACTGGGGACTCTGGGGTGACTGGGATCGAGCATGCTGGGGGCAATTGGAATATACTGGAAGTGTCTGGCACCATACTGGAGGGGACAACACTGGGAACAGCTGGGACCATTTTGGGGGCAAGTGAGGGCAACTGCGAGTGACTGTGTCTGTAATGGGGGCCACTGAGGTCATACTGGCAGTGAGCGGGACTGTACTAGGGGTGACTAGGTGCAACTGGGAACATACTGGGTGGAACTGGAACAACACTGAGGGGGACTGGAATCATACTGGGAGTGACCAGGAACATTCTGAGGGCAGTTTGGACCATGGTCAGTGCAACTGGGATATACTGGGAGCAACTGGTACTGCAATGAGGGTGGCTAGAAGTGGTTCTGGGCAACTGGAATTATGCTGGAAGCAACTGGGAGGAAGTGGGAGTGACTGGGAGCATGCTGGGATCAAGTGGGATATACTGAGAGAGACTGGGAATCACTGGGTTCATACTGGGAGGGACTGGAACCACAGCAATGGCCTGGGCTGGGTGATGTGGTGCCTCAGAGAGCACAGGGAGCATTGTGACACTGCGGGACCTGATGGAACCAAGGGGACATTGTGACACCCTGGGCCCAGCCTGGCCGTGGGGTGCTTTGGGAACCCGGGGGTGCCCAGGGCAGCAGAGCAGAGCCTCTGGCTCAGGGGCAGCAGCTCCTCGGGAAAACCTGGGCGGGCAGCAGGGGATGCCCAGGGAGAAGAAGCCATAGCCCAGAGCCCCAAGGGTGGCACTGGCTGAGGGACGGGGCAGGAGGGAGAGGCCACTGCTGGGATGGCACAGAACTACTCAGCACTGAGCCACGGCTGTGTAATATCACAGGGCCTGTGTGACATTACAGAGTGGGCTGTGACATCACAGGGGCTGTGTGAGGTCACTGGGGAGGTCACTCTGCCCCAGCCCCACCCAGTTCCCCTAGAGAAGTCCAACGCTGCTCGTGCATAGCGGGGTCCCCTGTCCCCCCAAGTCCCCCTGCCCCTGGCGCCGCAGCCTCCCCCAGAGGATGTTCCATGAGATCGACCCCAGAGCCTGACACGGGGACGGGGGCCGGGGATGTGGGGGTGGGACAGGGGGACAGGGACCCCCCGGCAGCGTCCCCGTGTCCCCCAGGGCCAGAGCCTGGGCCAGGGCTCCTTCATCCTGTGACCAACGAGGGCTTGAGAGCGCTGAAAAAATCCCCAGCAAGGGAGCAGCAAAAACCAGATTTAATATTAAAGTGACAGCAGCACAAAGTTCCTTGGCAAGAGTCACTCTGCCCCTGACTGGACACTTCAGGCACAGCAAGGAAACAAAGCAACAACAAAACCAAACAAAATCCAGGCAATCAGACCAGAAACAAGCTGAGAACTGTCCCTGTGTGTGTGTGAGACATAAGGCCAGTGAGAGCAAGGATAAAAGGATTACGGCCTAAAAGCTTTACTGTATGTCCTGGTTTGAAAGAAAAACCAGTGAGAGACTCCAAGTCAGAAATACAATTTATTGGGAAAAGGGGAAAAGGTCAAAAAATACATGCAATAATACAAAGGGAAAGGCTACTGACAAAGTCAGAATACAACCTGGCCCGCGTGCTGGTAGCAGTCCGAATTGGAGTAGCTGCAGTCCTCTTGGGATGGCAGATGTAGTTGCTGTGTCTTCTCAGAGAACCTGTGGAAAGGCTCCCCTCTGTGTAGAAATCTCCAGTTTTATCCAGGTGGGAATGCCTAGCTCCTCCCCTTGGGCAGAGCATCTCACAATGGGTCATTATGAGTCACAAGGTGTGTCCTTAATCACCTCCTCCTCCTGGATGGTGTTATCTCTCAGGCATTGATGGGGCCATTAACAACAGATAAAGAAAACTGCCCCAAGGCAACTTCTAGTCAGATGGGAATTGGAAAACATTTTTTTTTTTTTTTAAACTTGGACATTATCCACCCCTTTTTCCTATTTCCATCTTCTTCGTGATGAAACCTTACACATAGTTCTCACTTAAGACCAAGTTTCCCTGTGGTACAGAACGGGTTTGCCCATCCTTCTGCATTACCCACTAAGTATAACCGGGTCCTTGAGCAAAAACAATCCCACGGATGGGTTTGTCTTTGCCTGGGGTGGGATTAATCCAAACAGTCTTTCCTAAAATACCTTTCATATGTACCACAGGGACTTTATCTCCATCCACTGTCTGCAAGGGTTCAGATTGGGCAGGACCAGCTCGATTGATGGACCCTCGGGTGTTGACTATCCAGGTAGCTTTTGCCAAGTTCAGTTCCCAGTTCCTGAAAGTTCCCCCACCAAGTGCCTTTAGGGTGGTCTTAAGCAGTCCATTACATCGTTCAACTTTCCCGGCAGCTGGAGCATGATATGGGATATGATATATCCACTCAATCCCATGTTCTCTGGCCCAGGTGTTGATGAGGCCATTCTTGAAATGTGTTCCATTGTCTGACTCAATTCTCTCAGGGGTGCCGTGTCTCCACAAGACCTGTTTTTCTAGGCCTAAGATGGTGTTCCGGGCAGTGGCATGAGGCACAGGGTAGGTTTCCAGCCATCCTGTGGTTGCTTCCACCATGGTCAGTACATAGTGCTTGCCTTGTCGGGTCTGGGGAAGCGTGATGTAGTCAATTTGCCAAGCTTCCCCATACCTGTATTTCAACCATCGCCCACCGTACCACAGAGGTTTCATCCATTTGGCCTGTTTGATTGCAGCGCAGGTCTCGCAGTCGTGCATGACCTGTGAGATGCTGTCCATAGTAAGATCCACCCCTCGGTCTCGTGCCCATCGGTATGTTGAGTCTCTTCCCTGATGACCAGAAGCGTCATGGGCCCAAAGAGCTAGGAATAGTTCTCCTTTATGCTGCCAATCTAGGTCTACTTGTGATATTTTCACTTTGGCAGCTCGGTCTACCTGTTTGTTGTTGTGATGCTCCTCAGTAGCCCGACTCTTGGGTATGTGTGCATCCACGTGTCGAATCTTCACGGTCAGCTTCTCTACTCGGGAGGCAATGTCCTGCCAGATCTCGGCGGCCCAGATGGGTTTCCCTCTGCGCTGCCAGTTAGCCTTTTTCCAGTGACTTAGCCATCCCCAGAGAGCATTAGCTACCATCTATGAGTTGGTGTAGAGATAGAGCCTCGACCACTTCTCTCGCTCAGCAATATCTAAAGCCAGCTGGACAGCTTTAAGCTCTGCAAGCTGACTTGATCCACTTTGTCCCTCAGTAGCTTGTGCCACTTGTCGTGTGGGGCTCCACACTGCAGCTTTCCATTTCCGGCTAGTGCCTATGATTCGGCAGGAACCATCCATAAAAAGGGCATATTGTCTTTCAGTTTCTTGTAGCTCATTATATGGTGGGGCCTCCTCAGCACGTGCCACTTGCTCCTCTTCTTCAGAAGACAATCCAAAAGTCTCCCCCTCAGGCCAGTTTGTTATAATTTCCAGAATCCCAGGGCGATTCAGATTTCCAATACGGGCATGCTGAGTGATGAGGGCAATCCATTTACTCCATGTGGCATCAGTGGCATGATGTGTAGAAGGAACCTTTCCTTTAAACATCCACCCCAGCACTGGTTGTCGGGGTGCCAGAAGCAGCTGTGTTTCAGTGCCAATTACTTCTGAGGCAGCTTGAACTCCTTCATAGGCAGCCAAGATTTCTTTCTCTGTGGGAGTGTAGTTTGCTTCAGAGCCTTTGTAGCTCCGGCTCCAAAATCCCAGTGGTCGACCCCGAGTCTCCCCAGGCACTTTCTGCCAAAGGCTCCAGGACAAACCATGGTTCCCAGCTGCAGAGTAGAGTACGTTCTTGACCTCTGGTCCTGTCCTAACTGGGCCAAGGGCTACAGCATGAGCGATCTCCTGCTTGATCTGAGTGAAGGCTTGTTGCTGCTCAGGGCCCCAGTGGAAATCATTCTTTTTTTCGGGTGACCAGGTAGAGAGGGCTCACAATCTGGCTGTACTCGGGAATGTGAATCCTCCAAAAGCCTATGGCACCTAGGAAGGCTTGTGTCTCCTTCTTGTTGGTAGGTGGAGACATAGCGGTGATCTTGTCGATTATTTCTGTCGGGATCTGACGACGTCCATCTTGCCACTTGACTCCTAGAAACTGAATTTCTTGAGCTGGTCCCTTAACCTTGCTTCATTTAATGGCAAAACCAGCTTTCAGTAAAATCTGGATAATTTTTTCTCCCTTTTCGAAGACTTCCCCTGCTGTGCTCCCCCACACAATGATGTCATCAATATACTGTAGATGTTCGGGAGCCTCGTTCTTTTCCAGTGCAGCCTGGATCAGTCCATGGCAGATGGTGGGACTGTGTTTCCACCCCTGGGGCAGTCGGTTCCAGGTGTACTGCACTCCCTTCCAGGTGAAGGCAAACTGAGGTCTGCATTCCGTTGCCAAAGGAATGGAGAAGAAGGCATTTGCAATATCAATGGTCGCATACCACTTTGCTGCCTTGGACTCCAGCTCATACTGAAGCTCCAACATGTCTGGCACGGCAACGCTCAGTGGTGGTATAACCTCATTCAGGCCGCAGTAGTCCACCATCAGTCTCTATTCCCCACTGGACTTGCGTACTGGCCATATAGGGCTGTTGAAAGGTGAATGGGCCTTGCTGACCACCCCTTGGCTCTCCAATTTACGAATCATCTCATGGATGGGGGTCACAGAGTCTCTGCTGGTACGATATTGCCGACGGTGCACTGTTGTCATGGCAATTGGTACCTGCTGTTCTTCAACTCTCAGCAGTCCCACAGCAGAAGGGTCATCTGAGAGACCAGGCAAGGTATTCAGTTTCCAGATGTCTTCTGTCTCTACAGCAGCTATCCCAAAAGCCCAGCGATGTCCTTTTGGGTCTTTGAAATATCCATTTCTGAGATAGTCTATGCCAAGGATGCATGGGGCCTCTGGACCAGTCACGATGGGGTGTTTCTGCCACCCGTTCCCAGTTAAACTCACTTCAGCCTCTAATACAGTAAGCTGCTGGGATCCTCCTGTTACCCCAGAAATAGAAATTGATTCTTCTCCTACATATCTTGATGGCATCAGGGTACATTGGGCACCGGTGTCAACCAAAGCTGTATATTTTTGTGGTTCAGATGTGCCAGGCCATCAAATCCACACGGTCCAATAGATCCGATTGTCCCTGTCCTCTACCTGGCTAGAGGCAGGGCCCCTCTATTCCTGGTCATGGTACACGTTGCTCTCTTCTGGTAAATAGGTTCTTGAGGTTCCTTCAAGAGGATCAGTTCTATCATTATTCTTATATTGTCTGGAACTCTGTGTTTGAGAGACTGGAGCAGCATTGACTCTTTTTGTGTTAGGTGTTCTTTTTAGTTCACGTACTCGGGCTGCTAAGGAAGAGGTGGGTTTTCCATCCCACTTCCTCATGTCTTCTCCATGCTCCTGAAGAAAAAAACAGAGGTTTCCTCGTGGAGTGTATCCTCTCTCCTTGGCTTGGGAGCACTGGCTCCTAATGGCAGAGATTCTTCTTGGTTCTGGTGAAATATGGTAGCCTTCTTCCTTAAGTTCCTTTTTTAGTTTCTTATGACTCTCTTCAATCAAGTCCCAGACTTGCTCAGCCAACCTTGTTTCCATGGACGAGACATGGGTATGAAATTGGGCGGTGACCGTATCCTCATAAATTCTTAATTTATTGGCTAAGACGCCCACCCTGTCCTCGCCTTCTCTCCACTGTAGTGTTGCCAGGTAACGAGAGTACATCTCTGGTCCAAGCCGTGCAAATCGCAACCACATTTGTGATGTGCACTGGACACAGTCTGGACTCTTAGGAAATCTCTCATCTTCTGCGAAAATTATCTCCAACACAGCCAATTCCCTCAGGTATCCGATACCTTGTTCCATGGTATTCCATTTTCCTTGGAGCACCTGGAGGTCTTCTTTACAAAGGTATCTGTCCCTCACACTTGCGAGCAGTCGCCGCCAGAGGCTGAGAGTTTCCTGGGTTCTCCCAATCCCCTGGTCAATGACCACATCCCGGGATAGTGATCCCAGTTGTCTGGCCTCACTTCCATCCAGAATGGTGTCATTGGCTGCAGCGTCCCAGATGCGGAGAAGCCAGGTCAGGATGGACTCATTTGTCTGGCGGGTGAATTCTCTCCGCAGGTCACGTAGCTCACCCAGGGATAGAGAGCGAGTGATGATCTCTGGTTCCGTCTCTTCCGCTGGGTGCGAGGGTCCTGCAGTGTCCTCATCAGTCACTATGCGGACTGATTTGCTCCTCGATTTCTTCTTCTGAACGGGGGCAACTACTATGGGTTCAGGCTGCTCTGGTTTGGTGATGGTTTGTGTAGAGATGCTGATGGCGCTTTCGGTTCCTTCCTCCTCTGTGCCGGTCTGTGTAGGCATAGACACTTTTGCTTTGCTTTTTGTTTTTTCCTCCATGACAGTCTGCGTAGACACGGACACTGTTGTTTTCCTTTTGGTTTCTTCTTTCTCTATGGCAGCCTGCATTGACATGGATGCTGTTGTGGTATTCTGTACAGGCACGGACACTGCTGCTTTCCTTCTTGTTTCCTCTTCCTCAAGAAGACGCTGCACCACACTATCTATGTTTTGCTGCACCACACTATGTAGTGTTTTGTTTCTAAGCATGTTGCAGATTGTGCACAGAAGACAAAGAAGAACTAACAACAACATTATGCTGTCCTTGGCATCCAGAGGGAACTTAACATTTTCAAAAGCTGCTGTGTCAAGCCTGAAAGGTTTGAAAACATCAATCTTTACCCCTCCCCCCAGGGGCTGGGTGAGGTTGCTGAGGCCCCAAACGTAGCAGCCTAGATTAGGACAAGCAAACAGAATTGAGTACGTATTCCAAATCATGTTCATTGCCTCAGAGGTCATAATGCAATAGACATAGTAGACCAATAAAGCAATTCTCATACCATACCCTGGTCTACACATGAGCATTACAATTGCCAAATAATTCCCCACATTCGGGAAAATATAGAGAGCTAGGTATAAGACCCAAAAAAGCATGTTAAGCATCATAGTGAAGAGGTACCCTCTACAATACAAGATTGTAATTCTGACTTCTCTCAGTAATTTCTTGCCTCACATTGGGCGCCAAAAATATGTCCTGGTTTGAAAGAAAAACCAGTGAGAGACTCCAAGTCAGAAATACAATTTATTGGGAAAAGAGGAAATGGTCAAAAAATACATGCAATAATACAAAGGGAAAGGCTACTGACAAAGTCAGAATACAACCTGGCCAGCGTGCTGGTAGCAGTTTGAATTGGAGTAGCTGCAGTCCTCTTGGGATGGCAGATGTAGTTGCTGTGTCTTCTCAGAGAACCTGTGGAAAGGCTCCCCTCTGTGTAGAAATCTCCAGTTTTATCCAGGTGGGAATGCCTAGCTCCTCCCCTTGGGCAGAGCATCTCACAATGGGTCATTATGAGTCACAAGGTGTGTCCTTAATCACCTCCTCCTCCTGGATGGTGTTATCTCTCAGGCATTGATGAGGCCATTAACAACAGATAAGGAAAACTGCTCTAAGGCAATTCCTACTCAGATGGGAATTGGAAAACGTTTTTTTTTAAAACTTGGACACTGTACTCAAACTTAACAGGACTTAACTTATACCTTCACATAAACTGATACTTTCAATTTCACAATTTAGCAAAAGAAGAGAGCTTAAGCGTATTTAACCTAATTAATAACCAGTGACTTTGCAATTTAACAAAGGAATAACATTTAACAATATTAAACTTAGATTATAACTTATATTAAACATTGGAACTTGGCAAGAGAACAACTTTTACCAGTATTTAACTTAGTTTAGACCTTGTGATTTAACCTCACTTACAGGCCTGACTGGCTCAGCTATCCAAGGCACTCAGAGACCTCAGGGAGCAGCATTTCTGCCACATTTCCCCAGCACAGGCACCCCTGTGTGCACACAGACACAGAGAGTCAGTGCAGGGCACCTGTGAGAAATTCCCCTGAGGGCAGGGAAATGCTCCCTGTGGATGCTTTGGCATCTCCCCAGCAGGGAAGGGTTGAGCCTGGAGGAGTGGGGGGATCGGCCCAGGCTCCCTCGTTGTTGGGGATCCCCAAGTGCAGCAAACGGGAGAGTTCCCGGCTCGGAGAGGCCCCACTCAGAGGGAGTCGCTGGCCCAGGAGAGCTCCAAGGGCTCCTTTTGGAGCGCTCTTTGTAGGGCCCCAAGAGACGGGCTGCAGTCCCAGCCATGTTTCATCCTGGCCGCACTTGGCATCAGCAGCTTTCTTTGGCAGTGTGAGAACAGGGATATTGTGCCACCGAGGGAACACAAACAGTTCCCAGGGCTGCTCCTAAAGCAGCCAGGAGCTGGCTGGGCAGCAGCAGTGCCTGGAGCAGAGCGTGTTTGTGCTGAGCTCCAAAGGAGCTGAGCCCAGGGGCTGCTGGCCAAGGCCGAGGCCAGCGAGCATTTCTCAGCTGGCAGGGCGGCCTGAGAAGGGGAGGGGGGAATGCACCAGCACAGGAACCGTGGAACCAAGGGACCATTGTGACACTGTGGGGCACCATGGAACCAAGGGGCCATTGTGACACTGTGGGGCACCATGGAACCAAGGGACCATTGTGACACTGTGGGCCCTGTGAGACCCAGGGACCATTGTAACACTGTGTGGCACCATGGAATGTCGGGATCATTGCGACACAAAGAGGCCCCATCAAACCAAGGTTCCATTGTGATACCACAGGGCCTCAGGGAACTGTGGAGACCATTATGACTCTTTGGGATGTCATGGGACCAAGGGACCATTGTGACATGGCAAGACCCCAGAAAGCCAAAGGTCCATTGTGACATTGGAAGGCCTCATGGAATCATGGAGACACCATTAAGAGACTTCACAGCTTCATGGAACCAAGGGGACATTGTGACACTGTGGGGCCTCGTGAAACCAAGAGGCCTTTGTGGCACTGCAGGGCTGCAGGGAACCAAAGGTCCAGGGTGACACTGCAGGGCCTCGTGTCATCAGTGTTCCATTGTGACCCTGTGGAGCCAAAGGAGATCATTGTGACATCGCAAACTCCCAGGGTCCAAAGGTCGCTTGCGACCTTGTGGGCCTCATGGAACAGAGGATTCACTCGACATTGTGGGGTCTGGGGAGCCACGAAGACCATTGGGAACTTCAGGGCCCCAAGGAACCAAGGGAACACGGAACAGGTCTGGCTGGTTTGGCCTCCAGGGGCTGCCTGACAGCTTGGCACCTGCAGGGTCTCTTCTCATCTGCGATTGAAGCACTGAGGCTTGGGGCTTTACTTCCTATGGAAAAGAACTCTCCTTCCCCTCTAGGCACACATGGCCAGAATTGGGATTTCCCTCCATTTCCTTATATCCAGGGATTGTTCCCATGGACATATTGCCAGGACAAATCTGGCTGGCAGTCGTTTGGTAAGGGTCACTGCTTATCTGCCTCCAAAACATGGGGGAAGGCTCCACGCTTTCCTTCCTTTGGGAAAGAACTGTCCTGCTTCTCCAGGTGCTCATGGCCAAAATTGAGATTGTCTCCAAAATTCCCTATCTCCAAAGACTGCCCCCAGATAAAATCTGCCATTCCTGAAAAGTCTGGCTGGCCTTGCCCTAAAGAGGCTCTCACCTGCCTTCCAAACAGTGGGGCTCTGTGCTTTCCTTCCTATGGAAAAGAACTGTCCTTCTCCTGCAGGTGCCAATGGCCATATTTGGATTTCACCTCCAACACTGCCTATTGTGAGAGCCTGGAGGAGATTTTTGGCTGGAAACATTTCATGTTGGGGGGTGGAATGGGCAGGTCCAGCCTTGCCCTGCCCTGGAACCCCAATCCCCCCAGAGCCTCTATCCCAGCCCAGCAGTGTCTGCCAGTCCCTGGCACAGCACAGGCAATGCTCCACAGCCACCTCTGGAGCCCCAGCCCAGCTCCTGAGTGACCAAATGACCCCAAGTCCCACCTGGGGGAAGGGCCCAGGAAGACCAAGGGGAATTTAAGGCTGACCACAAGGCAAGCACACATCTTGACCTTGCCTTCTCTTGGAATTTCCATCTGAACATGGCTGAAATCCAGGAGGTGGTAGCTGAGTGTGTGCTTCTCTGTATTTTTTTTTTTTCTCTCTTTCTGTATCTACCTCTTCTATTTCTGTACTCTTGCAAATATTGATTAACTTTAAATTGAACAGGCTTAGAGTTTGTGAAGTTGAATGGCCCAAGTTAATACTTTGAGAAGTTTTTTTTGTTGATTGAATGCCATATTAAAATGTTTGCCAAAGTTTCTATGATTTTTCTAAATTTCCCGGTAAAGGCTGTTTTGTTGTCTAAAGCTCCTGAGAAACTCTTGATAGTATTGCTCCAGTGCATCCAACTCAGAGGACACAAATTATTGTCATTCCTTTTCAATGTCTCCTCGAGAGAGTTTTTTAGTGGATGGGGGTCAGGGCTTGACTGTCCTGCTTGGCACAGCCCAGGCAGGGCTTTCACAGCCCCATCCCACACTCCATTTCCCAGCTGGAGCTGCTGGTGCCTCTGAGTTCTGCTGCCCCAGCCCCAGGGACGCTCTCCTTGTCTGCCCATTCCCCCAGGGCCTCTGGGCAGGGATGGCCTCAGTGGGGGCTGCTGACATCCTCAGCAACTTGGAGGCTGCTGCTGAATTTTACTGCTCCAGAGGCTTCTTCAGCCTTCAGCTCTTCAGTTCAGGAATTCAGTGCCCTGGGGCTCATTAACATTCAGAATATTTGAACAAGCCAAGCCCCTGGGAATAATTAAAGTTTCCAAATCTTTTGTGGTTGATTATACAGATTTCAGGAGCCTATTTAAAGTGAATACACTATATTTACAAAGACCATGAGAAAAGATTTCTTAGCTTCTCTTTAGATATTTTTTCCCGTTAATTCATTGATAAGTACAATCTCCAATTGACACTGAATGCAAATACCTCCTCATGCAGTTGGAATAGATATGAAAATCAAGACCCTTTGTGGCTGACAATCCATCAGACTCTGTCCCTATCCCCACCCCACTGTTTCCCCTATCCAAGCCCTGGCACTCAGAGCAGCCTTGTGGAAATCTGAGCTCCCTCCAGCCCAGGCTGCACCTGCAGGTTTCAGCTCTTTGGCTCCCACTCCCACCTGCTTTCCCTGGAGAAGGAGCTGTCCGAGACACAGAGGGATGTACATTTCTTGCCAGCCAACAAAGCCAAGGGAAGGCACAGCTCCATCAAATACAAAAGTCATTCCTCTGCTGGATATTAAATCCACTTTGCACAGCAGAGAGTCTCAGAGCAATGGAAAACACCTTCTGTGCCCAGCACAGATCCCAAGGTCCCCCCAAACCCTCCCTGCCCCGATTCTGCCCAGATTTGCTCTCTGCACACCCTAGTCACAGGCTGAAGGCAGGAGCTGCCTCCATGCCCAGAGGGAGGAAAAGAGGGAAAGTGGATGAAGAGCTCTCCTGTGCAGAGCCAAGGTCCAAGTGCAGCCCCTGCAGTGGGAACCACAACTAATCAGGTTTGTGTCCTTTGGGCTCAGGGACTGGTGACACTCAGAGGCACAGAAAGGTTTCTTGCCAACGAAAAAAAGTTAAATATTTGAACAGTTTAATAACCATCACAGCTCTTCCCTCAGCTCTCTGTGATGTCCCAGCAGCATCTGACATGTCCCGCATCCCCAGGGGATTTCTGTACAGGAACAGTTTTAGACAAAGACATAAGAAATGGTAATTCTGTGATGGATATAAACACAATAAGATATCATCCATATTTATTCGAACTTCAGAAAGATTGGGTCACTCCCTGTTGCTCAAAGCATGAAACCAGTCAGTTGAGAGGTCCTTGAATGACCAGAGAGCACCTAGAGGAAGAAATCTGGGGGCAACAGTTAGGACATAGAACCAGCTGGTCTGGTGAAGTGATGCCCATGACCATTTCAACTGGAGAACTGGAAACCCCTGAAGAACGGGGGAGATGTTACAAAGAGAATATTGGTGACTCAAGAAGATGGGAAGATCAGTATTTCTTCTCTTTCCCAAACAGTACAAATAGTAGTGAACTAACCCAGATAATAAAAATGTCCTTGTATAACAAGATATCTTAAAACTATGCCCATTTCCAGGCAGACATCAGCTGTGTGCACATGGACAGGCAGTGCCACTTGTGCCCTGAGGTGCCGAGCTGGGATTGGATCTCTCAGAGAGGAGCTGAGGGAGAGCAGAGCACCTTGCAAGCTGCAGGTCCCTGCCAGCCCCGCAGGGCTCCTGTGCCATCAACATCTGCTCTGCTTCAGTCTGGAACAGGGCCCAGCACGGTGCCAGGACCATCAGAGAGCTGAGGTGTGTGCTGGAATTCCATGCCCTCCCCATGGCGCAGCAGCCCTGCATTTCCCTGCTCTAGCCTTGGTCTCCAGCACAGCCATGGAGGCTCTTTGGGCTCCTGAGTGTTCCTGCAGCCCCCAAGGGCAGCTGAGCTCTGCCTTGGGCACAGGCAGCCCTGGCCAGTGCAGGCCATGCTCAGCAATTCCTTGTCTGTGCCCGGCCTTGCTGCCAGCCCCGGCAGCGGCTGCGTGGCCCCTCGGTGGCCCTGTGCTGGCCCAGCCATGGTGCCACAGCCCCTGTGCAGCCCAGCCCAGGACAGGAGCATTGCGGCTGGGAACGGCCCCTGTGTCGTGGGGCCCTGGGCAGCCTTGGGGCTCTGTGCCCCATGGCCTCCCTGCTGGGCAGCCTCTGCCAGCTCCTGCAGAGCCCGTGGCACCTGTGGGGCTGCACAGACAGCCCTGCCCGGGCTCTGCTGGCCTCGGGGCCAGCAGAGAGGCGGCCAGGGCTGGCCATGGCCGGGAACAGGCCCTGAGCCCCGCAGGAGGATGGAGCTGGGCCACAGCCAAACTCAGCCCAGGGCAGAGCTGGGCTCAGCAGCCAGGGCTGCCCAGGGCTGGCACAGACAGAGGCTGGCGCTGACAAATGTCCTGGGCCCCTCCCTGCTCTGTCCATGCCCCAAGGGCACAGAGCAGCCTCCTCTCTGGGGCTCTTGCCTGTTTTCAATGCCTGCCCAGGCGCTGGCCCTGCCCCACAAGGCCTGGGCTGAGTCCTGCCCCTGCCCGCTCAGCCAGGCTGAGATGGACACTGATGGTTTCTGTGCCAGGCTCTCCCAGCCCAGCCCAGCTCCCTGCCAGCTCTGCCAGCTGCCCTGAGCTCTGGGCAGCACCAAGGGCCTCTCCCCAGCACAGCCCAGCCGGCTCTGGCCCCACAGCTCTGCTCAGCCCAGGCTGCTCTGGGCACTGCCCCACGGCCTCAGCCCCTGCCAAGGGCACAGCAGCAGCTGCAGCTCAGCCAGGACTCAGCCCCACCATGGGGGAAGGGGCTTGGCCAAGGCCAAAGGAGCTCCCTGGCTGCCCTGCTCCCCTCTGCCTGAGGTGCTGAGAGCTCTGCAGCCCCTCCTGCCATCCCATCTGCCCAGGCCAGCACAAAAGCCCCAGCCCTGGGGCCCTCCAGAGCTGCTCCTGCTCCAGGCCCAGGGCCCATCCCAGAGCTGGGGCAGCCACAGAGCTGTGCCCATTTCTGCTCGTTGCTGCTCTGATGGGGATGCATCCTCAGCCACTTGGAGTTTGCTGATGAAATTTCCGACTCTGGAGACCTCTTCTTTCTTGAGCTCTTCAGTTACAGAATTCAGTGAGAAAAGCTTATAAATATTTGTTCAAAATGCACAAAAAAGAAAAGCTGCTGGGAATATATTAAGTTTTCAATACTGCTCTGTTTAATGAAACAGATTACAGAAGTGTATTCAAAGTCAATATACTGTATTAAAAACAATGCAGAGAGGACTGTTTTGTCCTGTTTTCTTTTCCTGTATATAGAATGATATCAGCAATGTCCAATTGATATTCACCCCCAGCACCTTATAATGCAGCCTGAAGTGATATGAAAATCAAGACTCTTCATGTCTGACAATCAAAAACACTTTGTCCCCACTCCCTCCTCACTATATTCTGAGGCATTTCTGAGACCGACAAGAATCAAGGACTCTGAGAATGAAAGGAAATACTGTTATTCTGTGGTGCCCCATGGAACCAAGGGTCCCTCATGACTTGTGTAACCAGGGCTCCATTGTGACACTGCAGCACCAAGGAATTCATTGTGGCACTCTAAGGCCGCATGGAACCAAGAGGCCACAGTGACCCTGCAGGGCCTTGTGGAACCATGCAGAGCTTTGTGACAGAGCAGGACCTCGTGTCATGATGGGGCCATGGTGACACTGCAGGGCTCCATGGAACCAAGGGGCCTGATCTGCTCCTCATGGACTCCTGAATGAAGGAAACATGTTTGACACTGTGGTGACCCTTGGGACCAAGAGGCCATTGTGACACTGAGGGACCAAGGAGAGCATTGCTGCCCTGCCAGACCTCATGGAACCAAAAATCCACTGTGACACTGCAGGGCCTTGGGGGACATGGTGACATTGTGACAGTGCAGGGCCCAAGGATCCAAGGGACTTTGTGACACCAAGGGGTCCCATGAGAGCAGAGGGACACTGTGACACTGGGAGGCCTCATGGAATCATGGAGACCATTGGGACACTCTGGGGCCTTATGGAACCATGGTGACACCAAGCTGGCTGGGAGTGTCGATCTGCTGGAGGGTAGGAGGGCTCTGCATGGGACCTGGACAGGCTGGATCCAGGAACCAAACCCAACAAGGTGAGGTTTAACAAGTCCAAGTGCCGGGTCCTGCACTTTGGCCACAACAACCCCTGCAGTGCTACAGGCTGGGGACAGAGTGGCTGGACAGCAGCCAGGCAGAAAGGGACCTGCAGGGACTGATGGACAGCAGGCTGGACATGAGCCAGCAGAGTGCCCAGGGGGCCAAGAAGGCCAATGGCTCCTGGCCTGGATCAGGAATGGTGTGGCCAGCGAGAGCAGGGCAGTGATTCTTCCCCTGAGCTGGGTACTGGTTGGGCAGCACCTTAAGTGCTGTGTCCAGTCCTGGGCCCCCAATTTAAAAAGGACGTGGAGGGGCTGGAGCATATCCAGAGAAGGGCAACAAGGCTGATTGCGGGTCTGGAACACAAGTGCTGTGAGGAGCAGCTGAGGGGGCTGGGGTTGTTGATCCTGGAGAAGAGGAAGCTCAGGCGAGACAAGGTAGTGTCAGGGCAAAGGTTGGACTTGATGGTCTCCAAGGTCTTTTGCAGCCTTGCTTTGCCGCGCTCCCGCCCCGGTTCCCTTTGTCTCAGCCCCGGCTAGCTCTTCTCTGGGGCGAGAGTGGGCGATGGAGGCACCCTCCGCCGCTCCCAGCTGGGGTTTGGAGAGTGCCTTTGTGGGTTCCGGGCAGCGCTAGCAAGCCTCGCGGTGGTAAATGAAGAGCGGATCCTGCTGGGGGCTAAGTCCGAGTTTATTGTAGCCCAACGGGGCCAAATAACCTAGAACGATGCCAGCCAACAGGAACAAGCACAAGGTGCTTGCACTGGCTTATAAACTGTAAGGGAGGGGTATCCAACGACCAATGGGGATAGGGATAGGGGGTGGCTCCGGGATGGGGGGATATGATGGGGTCCAATGGGGGAAGGATATGGGGGGAGCCCCAGGTCCTCGGCCAATCACCCGGTGCCCTGAGTAGAAGCTTCTGGATGGATGGGAAGGGGCACCGAGTGACAGACAAGGCACCCGGGGGGGGTAAAATGCCTCTTTCAGGGTGATGGATAGATACTGGGAAGGCGGGAAGGGAGGACAAGGCGGGAAAACTGGGGATAAACCAAGTTGCACACGGGGGTACAAAGGAATAAACCAATACATAATACAGGGATAATAAAACATACAAATAACGCAACTCCACATTTCCTCCTTTTTTTGTTTAAAAAGAAAGAAAGGTGAAGAGGATAAAGTAAGTCTTTAAACGGGGGCTTCACAGTTATTGGGCTCATTTTGAAACCAGATGTTTCCTTTTTCTGGAAATTCTTCTTCTTGAAACCCTTCTTTGTTCAAGGGTTCCAGGTCATCGCTACGCTAAAGCCTGTAATAAACACAATGAGTCCCAGCAGCAGCAAAAGTCCTGTTTTTTTTAGAAAGCAACTGAAATTAATAGTCGAGGTAGGGGAGGTCTAACTCAAAGGGGAACAGAGAATCCCAGGAGCCAGGGAGGGAAGAGGGGGGATCAGGTGAGGGGGACTTTTTCCGCCATCGGAGGGCGGCGTACCCAACTTGAGGACTGTCCGGTTTTCTCTTCTGGGTCTTAGGGACATATGGTCTGATGAATTTGGAAGGGACCCATCTCAGGCCTGAGGGCGTGGATACGGAAGCGTACCCCCGTCCCCAGGTGACCAAGTCATAGGGTCCTTCCTGCCGCCAGGTCTCAGGGTCTTTAATGAGAACTGGTGGCTTTTCCCTGACCTTGCTCTGCTTGTAGGAATTAAAGTGCCTCGCGATGGGGGGGTTGAGGCACTCGAAGGAACAGTTTAAGAAATTGATGGTAAAAAGGGCCCGCGCCAACTGAACCTGGGGGGACTCATTTTTAGCTGACGACTGTTGTTGTTTAAGCATCCTTTTTATGCTTTGATGAGTCCTCTCCACCACGGCTTGACCTGTCGGGGAATAGGCGATGCTAGTTTTATGTTCTATTCCCCATTGCTGCAGGAAGCCTGCGAATTCCTTGGACGTGTACCCAGGGGCATTGTCTGTTTTTATCTGTTTTGGGACGCCCAGCATGGAGAAGGCTTGTATCAGGTGTTTCTCTACTTCCTTGGCCTTCTCCCCTGTGTGGGCAGAGGCGAAAACTGCTCCAGAGAAGGTGTCCACGGAGACATGGACGTACTTCATCCTCCCGAAGGAGGGGATATGAGTAATGTCCATCTGCCACACCTCACAGGACTTCAGACCTCTAGGATTAGCCCCTGCGCTCACTGATGGTAGTGGGAGCGACTTACAGGACGGGCATGTGGCCACAATGGCCTTGGCCTGGTCCCGGGTTAGATGGAACTGCCGGACCAGACCAGGCGCATTTTGGTGGTAAAGCTGGTGGCTTATTTTTGCTTGCTGGAACTTGTCCGGGAGCGGCGCCAGCTGTGCGGGGGCGGCAGCGAGGGAGTCGACACGCCAATTGCCCTCCGCCAAGAACCCCGGCAGGTCGGTGTGTGACCTGATATGCATCCCATAAAACGGTTGCTCTCGGTGGGAGACTAGCCTTATCAGCTTAGAGAGCAACCTGTTAAGGGCATCGTTGGAGACACCTTGCAGGATTGCATCCTGTGCTCTAGACACTACACCTGCTACATAGGCTGAATCGGTTACCAAATTAAAAGGTTCAGAGAACCGCTCAAAAGCTCGAACGACTGCGGCCAACTCAGCTACTTGAGGGGATCCTTCCACCTCAACAACATCTGTCTCCCACTGCTGAGTTTGAGGATCTTTCCAAGTCACTACTGACTTGTGGGACCTTCCGGACGCGTCCGTAAAAACTGTTAGAGCCTTTAAGGGTTTTTTACTCTGAATTTGTTTTGTTGACAGAGTGAATTGGATTTCTGAATTGAAAATTTTGTGGGCCGGTCTCAAAACAGATATTTTTCCGGTGTAGCTGTCCAGTGCAAACTGCAATGATTCATTCTCTTGCAGCAGGTGTTCTAACATTGCCTTTGTGAATTGGCCCGATTCCAATTTCAAAGGAATGTGGATGTGATCAAAGTCACACCCCGCCAGCTCCCGAATCCGCGTTCTCGCTTTGCGGATTAGCTCTGCCACCAGCTCCTGTGGCCGTGTCAACCTTTTGGATCGTGAATGACTCAGGAATACACACTCTATGATGGAGAGTGGGTCCCTTTTGTCCTGATCCTTGCCCTTTCCTAGGGTGTCTGCCCATTGGAAGATGACACCGTGGAGGTGTGGCAGTCTGCCCAATATGATGAATCTGAAGGGCAGGCCCGGATCGTACCTGTGGGCCTGCCTGGCAGACATTGCCTCCTGAACCTTCTGCAAAGCAGCTTTGGCCTCTGGAGCGAGTTCCCTGGGAGAACTAGGCTCTTCCCCCCCTTTCAATAAATTGAAAAGAGGGGCTAGGTCTTCGTTGTTAATACCTAACCAGGGTCTCACCCAATTTAAAGACCCACACAGCTGCTGCACGTCGGCTAGAGTCCGAATTGAATTTTTTATGGCCAATTTCTGTGGAACAATGGTCCGCTTGTTTATCTCCAAACCCAGGTACTTCCAAGGTGGCATTCTTCGAATCTTATCCTCTCGCAGCTCGAACCCTACAGCAACCAACGCACTGGTTGTCAGTTCAAGCGCGTGTGTAAGTAAATCGCTGTTGGGGGCACAAATAAGAATATCATCCATATAGTGGTGGATGATCACGCCCTCGGTGGCTGCACGCACAGGGGACAGCAATGAAGAGACGTACCACTGGCAAATGCTTGGGCTGACTTTCATGCCTTGGGGAAGAACTCTCCAGTGGTATCTCTCCATTGGGGCTTCTCGGTTGATGGAAGGAACCGAGAAGGCGAACCGTGGTGCGTCATTAGGGTGTAGGGGAATTTGGAAAAAACAATTTTTGATGTCAATGACAGCCAATTCCCAATTTTCTGGTAACATCGTGGGGGACGGCATCCCTGGCTGGAGAGGACCCATGTCTTCTATTACATTGTTGATGGCACGAAGGTCATGAAGGAGGCGCCACTCGTCTTTGCCAGGTTTTTTCAGGACAAAGACGGGGGAATTCCAGGGGGATGTTGTTTCCTGGATATTCCCTTTGGCGAGTTGTTCCTTCACGAGCTCCCGAAGCGCTTTTAATTTCTGTTTATTGAGCGGCCACTGCTCTACCCACACTGGTGTGTCTGTGAGCCAATTAAGTTTCCGGGTAGGACGCTCCTCAGTGACCGCTGCCCGAAAAACCTGAGGGGTCGGGATGTCAATTGTGACCCCCCACTGGGCCATCAGGTCTCTCCCCCACAGGGGTTCCGTATAGTCTAAAACGAACGGGCGTAAATAAGCCGATTGTCCGTTCGGCCCCTCAAATTTTACGATGTTTTTTGATTGCTTTGCCAATTGAGAACCCCCTACACCTTGAATTTTCTCCGCTACGTTTTGCAATTCCCAGCGTGATGGCCAATCCCATGCGGGGATGACCGTCACGTCTGCCCCTGTGTCCAGGAGACCGCTTAGGTGTTTGTACTCCCCATCCTTCCGCATATAGCAGGAGAGCTTTGGTCTTTCCTTCCCTATGACCTGGGCCTGGCACACCTGGTAGCTCTTCTTCGCTGACTTCTTCCATAGATCCTCAGGGTGTGCCGGAGGCCCAGATGCTGGAATGGCCTGGGCGATGATTTGGCCCTTGGGAAGGAAGACTGGAGGATGGGAGCAGTGCAGCCACACCACTAATCGCTCGGTGTTCCTAGATGTTAAGGATGGTGCAATAGTGACTTTGAGAGGCGTGAATTTTGTGTCCCCAAGAACGATGTACTTACTGTGGAGGTTCCTCCAGGTTCCCGGGTCCTCTGTGTCGACAGCGATGGAGTGCCAGTCGCTGTCCCTTAGGTGCAGAGCCTCAGTCAGGGCCAACCTATATGGGGAGAAACCAGATACGATGTTAAGTATCGGCTTGGGCTGGTTCGGGTCTCGACCCAGCCAGGCAGTGGGAATGAAATCCACATCTTCCCTCATATAGGCTGGTTTGTCAGCCATAATCCGGTGTGTCAAGTCCAGTGAAATGTCCTCAGGTGGGCATTGCAGGTAGTCGTCCCTCTCCTCCTCTGATGTTATAGAATCCACCATATTTATGTCCTCGCGCAAGGAGGGACTGCGCTGATGACTCAGTTTTTTTGTTTTCCCCCCAAGTTGGGGGCACTCTTTTCTTGTCGCTGCTGTTTAAACCTAAAAAACTCGTCCCTCAGCGGGCATTGGGAAGGCCAATGTCCCTTCTGCCTACATAGATTGCAGGCCTGATGGTGCTGTTGTCCCCTCGGGGGTGCTCCTGTAGGGCGGCGATCTGGAGAAGGGGTGGCTGGCGGTGTCACGGCTGCAGCAAAAGCCACTCTCCTTGTTGGTGGTTTAGGAGTCTCTAGAATGTCTTTAGCAGGAACTGTCACCTTCTTTGCACAGACTTGCAGCATGCTTTGAAGGGTAGGCTCAGGATCCAGGGGCAGACTGAGGATGGCTTGCCGGCACGCGTCGTTAGTGTTCTGCCTCGCAACTGTGGCAAGCATCCCCTCTCGCAGCCTCTCGTCCGGGACCTGAGCCTCCATCGCGTAATGCAAGCGATTCACGAACGCGACAAAAGGTTCTAGGGGTTCCTGCTTTAGGGACAAGAAGTTAATAACCGTACCGCTGGGTCTTAACTTAAAAAACGCCTTTTCTGCTGCCCTAGTGCTGACTTGCAGCGCCTCTCTGGGGATTTTTTCTGCCTGCTTGGTCCCCATTTTCCAATCCCCCTCCCCGCACAAGTGGTCTAGCGATATTACAGCCCCATCCTCATCCCTAGAGCTATCTGCATTGGCCCAGAGGTCAGGTAACACCTCTCTGATCTCCCGCTTCCACTCTGACTCCCAGATGAGGAGTTCTCCGTGGGTAATTAAACAGGAGAAGAGAGTTTGCATGTCTGCTGGGACATATTCTTTGGAGGAGAGGGTTGCTTTTAATAAGCCTCAGAAGTATTCGCTTTTTATTTTGAACCCCTTCTTGGCCTTGCAGAGCTCTTTGATGGTCTGCTGGGGGATGGGGGACCACTGTGCAAGGGGCCCACCCCCCCGCCGAGGGGTACAGGTGACAAGTGCGGCCGAGAAGGCAGGCAGGGATTGGGGTGGATCGGGGTTCCCACGCTCCCCCCCCCCGGAACCGAAAGCGTGGGAACCGGAAGTGGGGTCGTGGGAACTAGGGGACGAGGCGTGGTCTGGAGCAGGGGGAGTGGTATGGTGGGGACTCCCCTCCCCGGGGGTGGAGCTGAGGGGTGGGGTGTTGAATAATTCAAGGGAGGGGGAGTTGACGGGGGGTGGAGGAGGGAGGTGGGCGGAGAAATCCGGGGAGCAGAAGGGGTTGGTCTGCTGGAAGGGATTATGGGAGGGGGGAGGACAGGGATCATGGGAAGAAGGAGCACGAGTGGCGGGAAAACCCACGCAGTCACCTCCATCTTGTGTCCTGGGGAAGGGGGGAGAAGGGGAGCCATTCTGTGGGGTTTGGGGATGGAGGATGGGGGATGAGGGATCTTCGGGGGTCTGGGATAACTGAAAACGAACGGAGTCTCTACGGGACGGGGCTGTATAGTGCGGGGAAGAAGGGGAACGGGTAGAAGCAGAGACAGTGCCTGCACCGCTTTGCGGGGTGTCTAGGGTATTCTCAGAGGGGCCAGAATCTGCCTGCGGGCAATGCCGGGATGCCTGTCTGATAATACCCGACTTCGGGAGAGAGGGAGGGTTTTGCTGCAGTTTTCCCGCAGCGCCCGCCGCAGCCGCAGCCGGGGGAGCAGCGACAGCAGCTGCCCCGCACCCCGCTGCAGCCGTGAGCGCTGCATCGTACTGCAGAGACCGGGCTGAGGGACAGGGAAGCGGAGTAGTGTTATTTGAACTACCTGCCGAACTGGGGATCGGTTTGTTTGCGGCTGGCTGTGGCAGACTTTTGTAGCGATATTTAATTATATCGCGAATTTGGAGAGCCAAATGGGTGAATATGGAGAGAGAGAGATCCGACTGTCGCAGGATCTTTTTCCCTACCTGGTCCCAAAAGGGGGCTTGGTATAATTTAGCTGGCGAAATGTCAGGGAAAGTTTGCGACAACCACTGAACAAACCGTTTTACTTCAGATTTTTTAACCTTAATTCCCCCTACTAAAAGGACACCCACAACTTGGGAATAAATGCTCTTCTGCAGCACGGACAGCCTTGCACCCATGGCTGTTAGATGTTAAATCGTGCCACAGAGCCTACGATTGGGAAAACACGAACGAAAAACAAAAGACCACACTTCCGGCTTTGTCGTGGTCCTTAAGCTTCCCTCCCGGAAAGGGAAGCACCAAAACCAGGAATTTTTTCCCCGAACCCCGGGGAAAAAGAAACCCACAAAAAAGGGATCCTTCCCCTAAACCCTAGGGGAAAGGAACCAACCAAAAAAAGGACCGGGAAAGCCCCAGGGGCCCCTATACTCACAAACCACAGGGGTCCGAGAGGGAAGGGTGGAAAAGAAAAACCAATCGTAGAACTCCTCCGCGAGAGGATGGACTCCGGAGGTGCTTTCCGGAGCTGCCGATCCTGTCCCCGAGAGCGCCACCCACTAGAACGTGGGTCTGCTCTCGCCGGGGAAGCTGACGGCCAGGAGGACGATTCTTCGGGTCCGCACGACCCTATAATCCTCAAACGAGGGGTCCAATGCCGCAAAAACGGGGCCCCACATTGGGCACCAGCTGCCGCGCTCCCGCCCCGGTTCCCTTTGTCTCAGCCCCGGCTAGCTCTTCTCTGGGGCGAGGGTGGGCGATGGAGGCACCCTCCGCCACTCCCAGCTGGGGTTTGGAGAGTGCCTTTGTGGGTTCCGGGCAGCGCTAGCAAGCCTCGCGGTGGTAAATGAAGAGCGGATCCTGCTGGGGGCTAAGTCCGAGTTTATTGTAGCCCAACGGGGCCAAATAACCTAGAACGATGCCAGCCAACAGGAACAAGCACAAGGTGCTTGCACTGGCTTATAAACTGTAAGGGAGGGGTATCCAACGACCAATGGGGATAGGGATAGGGGGTGGCTCCGGGATGGGGGGATATGATGGGGTCCAATGGGGGAAGGATATGGGGGGAGCCCCAGGTCCTCGGCCAATCACCCGGTGCCCTGAGTAGAAGCTTCTGGATGGATGGGAAGGGGCACCGAGTGATAGACAAGGCACCCGGGGGGGGTAAAATGCCTCTTTCAGGGTGATGGATAGATACTGGGAAGGCGGGAAGGGAGGACAAGGCGGGAAAACTGGGGATAAACCAAGTTGCACACGGGGGTACAAAGGAATAAACCAATACATAATACAGGGATAATAAAACATACAAATAATGCAACTCCACATTGGTGATTCTGGGATTCTCTGAAACCACCCTTGGAGCAGTTGCAGGAGGAGCCCTGGGCCTCCTCTTCAGAAGCTCCAGCAGCCCAGGTCCCTCAGCTTCTCCTCACAGCCCCAAAGCCCATCCTGTCAGTCCTGCAGAGCCTCTGCAGCTCCTCCTCACTGCCCAGAACAGGGAGCCCCAGAGCCAGACACAGCAGCCCAGATGTGTCCCCCTGGCCTGGGGTACCTGCAGGAGCCTGCAGACAATTCCAGAAGCAGCTGTGGGATGATCCTGCTCCCCAAGGGACGTTCCCATGGTGCCAAGTCAGGAACTGCAATGGGGAGTGGGGCCAGAGAGGAAAGGGAAAAACACAGATGGACTGTTTGCAGGGGAGGGAACAGGGGTGGGCAAGAGGAAGAAATTGTATCAGAAAGAGTAAAGAAAGCAAAGGTGAAGCCAAGGAAATGCTTAGGGCAGTTTGGGGGTGGCTGCCAGGCAGACCTGGCTCTGAGCAACAGCGTCTGCAGTGGGACAGGAAACTCCCAGATGATGGGAACAAACTTTCTAGCTGACTGCAGAGGCCAGGACAAAGCTGAGTGGTTTCCCTGGCATCCCCCAGCCCTTCCTGGCCCCAGGGGCTGATGGCATTTGTGCTGCCTCAGGTTCATATCCCACAGCACCAGCATGGGGGTGCTCCCGCCTGCTGTGTGCAATGCAAACAGGGGCTGCTGAGCCAGTGCTGCCGTGTCTGTGCCTGCAAGGATGCGGCACGTCTGTGAGTTGGGGGAGAGGCCAGGGCTGCAGAGGGGGGATGTTGTTGGCAGCTCCATGAGGACGCTCTGGGATGCTGCCCTGGGCTGTGCAGCACTGGGGATGCATCAGCCCCTGCTCTGCTGCTCCTTCCCGTCTCCCCCAGGGCCCTTGCAGAGCACCAGCCGTGCTGTTTGCCCCCAGCCTGCCCACGGCCAGCCTGGGGCTGCTCACGGGGGTTTTCTGTGCTGAGCATTGGCCTGGCCGTGTTCTTGAGAGAGCCTGGGCAAGGAGCCTGGAGCCCCCAGGCCCTGGCCTGAGGCGTCAGCGCTGCCCCAGCAGTGCCCATGGGCTGTCCCTGCTGCAGCCCCGGCACTGCCACCCCCAGGACTGTGCCCGGCCCCGAGATCACTCAGGCCCTGCAGCAACACCAGGGCCACCAGGGCAGCGGGGCAGAGCCACGGGAGCAGCACTGGCAGCACCAAGTGCTGCTGCTCCTGGGCACAGCTGCTGTGCCAGCACTGATCTGCCCCAGCTCTGCACACAGACATTGCTGCTGCAGCTCCAGAGAAGGCAACAAAAGGGCATCTCTACAGAAAACTGTGATGGGACACCCTTTAGTTCCTTTAGAGCCACCAAAATGAGAAATGGCACAAACAAGTATATTTATTGTGAACAATATGAAAAAACTAAAACAAACAAAAAACAATTCACAACCAAACCAAAAGGAAGTATCACAGATGACTTTTATTACAAGTGATTTTCAGAAATTGAGCAGCAGTTTAATGTTCCTGAAAGCATCCAGTCATCAGTCTCCACACTTCAGCCTTGAGCTTCTGGCTTCTCAGGCTGTAGATGAGGGGGTTCAGGGCTGGAGGCACCACCGAGTACAGAACTGACACTGACAGATCCAGGGATGGGGAGGAGATGGAGGGGGGCTTCAGGTAGGCAAATATTAGAGTGCTGAGGAACAGGGAGACCACGGCCAGGTGAGGGAGGCAGGTGGAAAAGGCTTTGTGCTGTCCCTGCTCAGAGGGGATCCTCAGCACAGCCCTGAAGATCTGCACATAGGAGAAAACAATGAACACAAAACAACCAAGTCCTAAACAGGCACTAACAGCAATGAGCCCAAGTTCCCTGACATGGGATTTGGCACAGGAGAGCTTGAGGATCTGTGGGATTTCACAGAAGAACTGGCCCAGAGCATTGCCATGGCATAGGGGCAGGGAAAATGTATTGGCTGTTTGCAGCAGAGCAGTGAGGAAGCCACTGGCCCAGGCAGCTGCTGCCATGTGGGCACAAGCTCTGCTGCCCAGGAGGGTCCTGTAGTGCAGGGGTTTGCAGATGGACACGTAGCGGTCATAGCACATGATGGTCAGCAGGAAATACTCTGCTGAGATGAAAAAGACAAAAAAAAAAGAGCTGAGCAGCACATCCTGAGTAAGAGATGGTGGTGATATCCCAGAGGGAATTGTGCATGGCTTTGGGGACAGTGGTGCAGATGGAGCCCAGGTCGCTGAGGGCCAGGTTGAGCAGGAAGAAGAACATGGGCGTGTGCAGGTGGTGGCCGCAGGCTACGGCGCTGATGATGAGGCCGTTGCCCAGGAGGGCAGCCAGGGAGATGCCCAGGAAGAGGCAGAAGTGCAGGAGCTGCAGCTGCCGCGTGTCTGCCAGTGCCAGCAGGAGGAAGTGGCTGATGGAGCTGCTGTTGGACATTTGCTGTGGCTGCACATGGGCACCTGTTCATGGAGAAAGGACAGGGACAAGTCAGGAGAGGCTGCTTGGAGCCAAACCTGGGCCATTCCCTGCAGCCTGTTCTGCTGGGACTCACCCACCCTTGTTCCTGCTCTGGGAAAACCTTCACCCAGCTATGTGTGGAGACTCTCGAGGAGCCATCCCTGCCCCACTGCCCTGTGTTTGTGGCCCTGTGGCAGAGGGATAAGGCTGGAAATTCAGGATTTGTTGGGGGAATATCTTCTAAATGCAGAAAGGCTTGGTTCCATCTGCACTTCCATGTCTAACAAATGGCAGGAGATGGATTTAGGATTTGTTGCCCTACCCACACACCATTCCTGGCCCTCTGAGGTCAGAACTCCCCAGCATTCCTGCTTCACTCAGAGTTTGCCACTGAGAGATGTGAGAGGCAAAGGATTCCCTGTGGCTGAGGGAAGATGAGGGGCTGGATGGGCTTGTTCCCCCAGCACTGCTCTGCTCAGGCCCCTCTCCTTCCCTGAGCATCTCCCTGGGCCTGGACATCCCCTCTTTGAGACTGACCAGCCAAAGTCACAGTTCTGGAGGCTCTGTAAATGTTCAAACATTCCTATGATGACCCCGTGTGTCCCTTTCAACTCAGAATGTTCTTTCATTCTGAGATTACAATTCCTGTTCTGCTTCTTTCATCCACATGTGTCTGTAATCAAAAGAGAAAAAAACCTCCTTGCAACAGTGGTAGAATAGTAAAGTAAAAACCAGACCTTTATTGTAAGCTTCCAGGCCTCCCAATGGGGATGGGGCACACCCAGCCACTGATTTCAACAATTTATTAAGGTTGATTAATTAGGATATTTAATAGGAACATACAATAGGAGATTCAGTTCTCCCAGTAGCCCACCAATAGTTCAACCCATTAAAGTAGGTCCAAGGGCTTCTTTGCCCCAATTTTTGCTATGACTGCTCACAATCTGGTCAAAATGAAAACTGTTCTTCTTTCAGGTCCTCTTCATGATAATAAGACTATACATTATTTCAGGAATGCATTTAGATAGTCAGCTTATTGTTTAAAAAACTAAGAGAAAGATTAGAAAATGTACTCGAATTAATTAAGAATTATAGGGATAGAATTATGTAATAATAGTTTAATAGAGTTAATTAAAAGTTTAATAGAGTAAAGTAAGGATTATAGCTTTATAAGTATATAATAGTTCTTTACAGAACTATGGATACATGAAAAATGTATAAATAGCAAATATCTTTCTGTAAGTAACCTCATTTTTCCCATCCTTCTCCGACCAGGAAATTGAAAACACTTTCAGGAAAGCTCCTGACCTTTACAGCAATCCCAGGCTTACCTTCTTTGGGAAGTGTCCTCCGGAGCTGTGCCCAGGCTGGTCTGGAGCTGGGAGCAGCTCTGCCCTAGCCAGCCCCTCTCAGCAGCAGCACCTGCCCTGCTCAGGGTGGCTCCTTCCCCCCACAGCTCCTGGCCAGCGCTGGGAGCAGCTCCAGGGCCGGCTGAGAGCTGTCCCTGGCAGGCAGCAGAGTCCCTGGCCCAGCACAGCGTCCTGGGCTGCAGGACCCTGCTCTGCAGGACAGCCCTGGGCACCCCTGGCTGCTCTGCACAGGAGATGAGCAGAGAATGCACTCACAGGCTCGGTGGGCATTGGCATGTTCCAGCTTTAGGAGATCTCTCCAGGAGCTGCAGCTGCACTGTCCTGCAGCCAGAGGTTCCTGTGCCAAGGGCTGGCAGTGATTCTGCCCCAGGCACTTCTCAGCCCCTTCCCAGCCCTGACTGATTGAAGCTCTCTGTGCCTCTGTGCTGTGCCCGGGCTGGCTGCAGGCAGTGCCCCAGCCCTGCTGGTCTGGCAGAAGAGCTGCTCAGCAAGAGAAATGTGCTTTTGAAGCTCTGCTTGCTTACCAGGATCACCCTCTGTGCCAGGAGCCCGGCCCAGCTCAGGAGTACAGACACAACACAAGGACTTTAATGAACCTCTGGGGCTTTGTGCTCAGGCCCTGAACATCAGGCCCTGAGAGGGAGCTGCAGAAACCTCTCCAGAACTCCAAGTCACAATCCAACTCCAAAGTTTCTTGGACTTTTAATGGGTCCCACTGAGGGACACAACTGAGAAAGTGTCCCCAGGCCCCAGGCAGAGCAGAGAACTGGAGGCACTGATGCCAGGGGGGGACAGAGAGAAGCCAAGTCTTGGTGCCCTGGGGCACAGCAGGGTCTGTGCCACCAAGGGCTGTGAGGAGACACCTTGTCCTGAGGCCCTGGGGCCTCCTGGCACAGCCCCAGCCAGGCTGGGCACTGTCAGCCCCTGGTCCTGCCCTCAGCATCCCCCCTAGCCCACATCCCAGTGGCTCAAGGATCTGCTGGAAGGAGTCCCTGGGGAGCCTTGGTCAGGAATGGCCCTGGGGGCTCCTTCATGCCCCCAGGGAACTGCAGGTTTTGCAAAGGACTTTGGCTTTTCCTTTTGCCTTGGAGTCTCTTAGAGCTTTCTGCAAACATGGCTTCCAATTATCTGCTTTAATTAGTCCCTGGGGAGGCTTTGTCAGGAACAACACTCAGTGGGGCCCATTAATGCTTCAAGGTACTTCAGTTCTTTTAAGGTACTTGGTGTTTGCCTTTTGCTACAGACTCTGTGAGAGGTTTGTGCAATCATGGCCCCAGTTATCTGCTTTAATGAGTCCCTTGAGAGCTTTGTACTGACACTCAGTGGGGCTCATGAATACTTTGAGATTCTTATCTTTTGTAAGATAATTTGGATTTTCCTTTCCACATTGAGAGTTCTTTGTGCCATTTTCAGTCTCTGAGAGGTTTTTGTGCCATCCTGGCGTCCAGTTCTCTCCTCCAAGGAGTCCATGAGGAGCCTGTGGTATAGATGGAGCTTTGTGGGTCCCATTAATGCTTTAGACTCCAACCACTTTGGGGTTTTCCTCTGACTTTGACTCCGGGAAAGGTTTGTGCAATCTCCTCTCAGGCCCTGAGGTTCCAAGGCTCAGCTCCAAATGCACCACTGGGCTCATTAGGATCAAGCAAATCCTGACAAACCATGGCTCTGCCTCAATTTCTCCCTGCTCTCATGCAGTTTGTCAGGAAGTTTCTGTAGTGGTTTTGGTTCACCAATTTGAGATTTCTCAGCCAATGCATCAATTAGTGTGGTGGGTTCAGTGTTGGCTAATTACCAGTGCACTCACTAGAATATTCTTACTCATTTCCTGCTGTGAGATAGGATTAGGAGAAAGGCAAAGTGGGCTCAAAACCTTAAAAGAGTGTCAAGAAAAGTTTGTTAAGAGAAACTAAATTAAAGAGTAATAAGAATCTGAACAAAATTTTCAGAACACTTCCCCTCTCCATACAACCTGACAATGTAGAGGCAAAACCTGAAATTTTCAGTTGGTTTACCACCTCTAGAATATTCTAATCTTTCTTCAGTTCACATCAGGAGAGAAGTACCTCTTGTTAATGTTATGGAGAATTCTCCACAAGAAAACAGTTATCTCATGGCTTTTCATTTCCACAAATAGCAGCTGCCTGGAGAAATCTGCAATCGTGAATTTGGGAGGTCAAATTCTAATTTGGGCCATGGTCCCTAGACATGAAGGCCAGTTCTATTCCATAGGAAGGAAAGAAGAGAGCCCCAGTGAGTGTTTCACGGGCAGATCAGGGGTGACCACCAGATGCCAGATAGAGTGGCAGGTTTTTTCTGGGAGATACCTTTGGATATAGGAAAATTCTTAGGGAGAATACCAGTTTTGGCAATGGGCATCTGAATAAATAGAGCGTTCTTCTCCATACAAAGGAGAACACAGAACCCCATTGCTCCAGGGGCTGATGAGAAGCAGCCCTTGACTTTCCAACATCAGCAGACCTGTCAGGTGGCCCCTGGCAGGCTAAGCCAGCCACACCTGGTCCATGTTCCCTCGCTTACATGGGGCCCCACTGTGTCCCAATGGTCCCTTGCTTCCAGGAGGCTCTGAGGTGTCACAATGCCCCCTTGGTGACACCAGGCCCTGAAGGGTCGGAATAGTCTCCATGGTTCCATCAGGCCCCACAGAGTCGTAATGGTCTCTGGGTCCATGAAGCCCCAGTGTCACCGTGGCCCTTTGGTTCCATGGGCTCCAGTGGTGCCACAATGATCCCCTTGGTTCCATGAGGTGCCCACAGTGTCACAGTGATCTCTATGGGAAGGAAAGAACCGAGCCCCAGTGTGGCAGGGGCAGCCACCAGAGGCCGAGGGGAGCCAAACTTGATGGTACTGGCAGATTTTGGCTGGGAGCAGCCCTTGAATATAGGGAATTTTAGAGGTGGAATACCAATTTCAGACATGGACAGTTGAAGGAGGATGGTTCTTTCCATAGGAAGGAAAGCACAGAACACTGGTGTTTGAGGGGCAGATGAAAGGCAGCCACCAGAGCCCTAAGGCAGCCAGACCTCTCTTTCCTGGTAGTTTTTGTCTGAAAGCAACCCTTGGATATAGGGAATTTGGGAGTTGGAAGCCCAGTTCCCACAACTTCTGCATAGATAAGGATGGTTCTTTTTTCCATAGGGAGGAAAGCACTGTTGTGTTAGACCGCAGCAAAGGGCGCTGCCCCAGGCCCCAGAGTCTCAGACCTCAGGCAGACACCAATGACCAACAGGGAAAGGAAGGCAACAGGACAGGTCTTGGTTTAGAAAACCGAGGATTCTTCATTTTCCCAAGGACCAACACAAGAAACGAGGTGGTAGGGTCAAGACTTTTATATTACAGGGTAGGGGTGGAGTTTAGGATCAAGGTCCAATATTAAGAGGAGCAGGAGACTGCAAAGGGCTGGATCAAGGAGGACAATAAATGGAAAAAATTACAGTGGGGATATTGCTGCACAATTTAAGCCAATAAGGGTACAGAAAAAGAAGAACATTCTGGGGCCATTCCTCATTAGATCAGATAGGGTGGAGTGTCCTTTCCCAGGCTTTCAGGGGCACACCCCACAGCATGGAGGGGTGGAATCTTCTTTAAGTCACACTCTCACCGGATGCTGTCTCTGGGTAGAATCCCCACCTCATTGGGCAGGGGCACTCTACACCTTTGGTGCCATTATTTCTTTCTCTGGCTGTTTTATACAATGAAATAAAACTCCAGCATCTGTGGAACCACCCTTCAATCCCTCCCAGGCTACTCTTGTTCTCTCCTCAGTCTGCACACAACTGAGCCCAGAGCCTGCAGCCTCTACCTGCTGGTTATGTGATGAAGCCTTCAAACCCCATGTTGGGAGATATTTGGGTCCTCCCCAAGATCTGTGAAAATGGAAAAATAGTTATCAAAGTTATTTTCTCCCAAGTCTAGCAGTGACAGAACAATGGTCAATATCTTTAAACTGAATGAGAGTGGATTTAAATTTGTCAGAAGGAGGAAATATTTTACAGTGATGAGAGTGGAACAAAACGTCAACTGTTTTTCCAGAGAAGTGGATTTCCCATCCCAGGAATGCTCAAAAATCAGGGAGTGTGTGCAACTTGACCCAGTGAAATCCCCTCCCCAAGGATAGAATTCCTGTTGTGTGGGTTCTCGGATGTGCTGGGTACCCTCACAACTCTTCTGACCAGAATGTCTGCTGAGGACAGCCAGGCTGCTGCAGGGGCAGTGACCTTACAGCCATCACCATGGCAGCCCTGTCCCCTGGGCCTGGCTCTCCCCTTTCCTCTGCCCCTGCCTTGTCTCTGCTGGCATGAAGAGTTTTGTTGATAATATCTTGTCCCCAATGTGCTGGGCCAATGGCTTCCCAGACAGGCTCCAGGAGCAGAAGTGGCTTTTCAGAGCCCAGCCAGAAATGAGCCCTGAGGCAGCAGCTCTGCAGCGCTGGCCACCAGGCTGGGTTGCAAGGGAGGCTTCTGGCCATGCCCTGCAAGCAGCTGCTGCTGCCAAGGTGCCTTTGGTGCCTCGGGCTGTCCCTGGCACAGCTCCCAGCACGGCACTCTGCCCTTGTGCCCGAGGCCTTCCCTGTGCTGGGGCTGGCAAGGGGCTGTTCCTGCAGCGGGACCTGCCCTGCTCCTGGCACAGGAAAGGCAGTTCCTGCTGGAGCAGGAGGCTCTGCCTGCAATGGGCTCAAACCACTCCAGCAAGGCCCTGCTGACTTCAAAATTGCTTCCTAGAGCAGAATATCCTATAATTGTTATAGATTCTGGACTGTGGAGTAAATAACTCTGGTTAAGAGCTTATTGTCTAATCATGATCAGATTGTATTTATATAAATATATCTGGTATTCCATCATTAATCCTGTATGAAAAATTGCATTGACAAATTGTTCAATTCTACCTGTCCAATCATTTATACATAAACCTTTGACAAATTCTGGGGCCAGGATTGGATCCAGTCACTCCTAATCTCCTCTCTTAAAAGGAATTTTAGAAGTCTGTAGGCCCTGCAGGGGTCTGAGGATCCATGGTGGCTGTTGGGTGTCATTTTTCCATCTCATGACTCAGCAGGAGTTTCTCCAATAAAGAAATAAAGCTTTTGCCTGAATCTCCCACTCTGCACGTGACAGGAGTGTGTGTGAGAGTGTGTGTGACATCCCAGCTCTTTGGCAGCCTGGGGACTCCTGGGATGTCACTGTGGAGCCCCTGTGAGTGCCTGTGACAGATCAGTGCCTTTGCAGCCCAAGGTGCCCTGGGATGTCACCATGGATTGACTGTGACTGCCTCTGACCACACGGCTCTTTGCCATCCCCAGAAACCCTTGGGAGGGCTCCATGGAGCCCCTGTCTCTGTGTGTGACATTCCAGCTCTTAAAAACAGCCTGGAGACTCTTGGAAAGTCCCCATGGAACCCCTCTGAGGGCCTATGACAAATCTCACCCTTAGAAGGCAACCATCACCAGGAAACCCTGTTGCTATGGTCAGTTTCCATGGCAACCATCCCCATCCCCTGTTGCTATGGTCAGTTTCCATGGCAACCATCCCCAGGCCCTGTTGCTATGGTCAGTCCCTGGGCAGCTCCATGGAGACCCCATGCCAGGGGTGGTTGCCATGGACACCAGCTCAGGCCTGGAGCCCATTGCCATGGAAACCATTGGCACTCCCATCCCCAGGGTCATGGGATCCCAGAACCACAGAATTGGCTGAGCTGGGAGGGACCCATCAGGATCCTCGAGTCCAACTGCTGGCCCTGCACAGGACACCCCAACACTGCCAGCCTGGGCCTGGCAGTGCTGTCCAAACGCTGCTGGAGCTCAGAGAGACCTGGAGCTGTGACCCTTCCCTGGGAAGCCTGGGCAGTGCCCCAGCAGCCTCTGGGCAAAAACCTTTTCCTGAGATCCAACCTAAGCCTGCCCTGACTCAGCTGCAGCCGCTCCCTCCACTCCTGTCTCTGGGCACCAGAGTGAAGAGGTTCCCTCAGCCCCAGCCAGGGACCCGCTCCCAAGGCTGCTGCTATGGCCACCAGGGCTGGCACCAGCTGGGATGCTCAGTTTCCACAGGCCAGGGTTCAGAAATGGGATTCCTCAAATTCCTACTCCTGCTAAAACCCCGCTGGCACTCATTGCCCTCCCATCTTCCGTTGAAGGAAAAGAGGGAAAGATCCCTAGCTGGGATAAGAACAATTTACTGGGAACAGCAACAAAATAAGGAACAAACAGAAACAGAAAAAATATTGACAAAAGAAGGGATAAGAAAAACTATTTACAGGGAAAACTACATCACCATCAATTATATCTTCCTGGCCACATGTTTCCTCCTGCATGGAAAGGACACCCGTCTCCTCAGGGAAAGAGAGAGAGAGTCCCTTTCCTGCCCCTGGCGATGACCTGAGGCAGGAGTGAATGTAGTGACAGGGCCATGGCCAGACCCTCATGTCCTTCAATCCAATATCAGGCCATTGGTAGGGGCAGGAAAAGGGACAGGTGTCTTCCCAGCATGGATCACAGGGAACATGGATCACCAGGGCTCTTCCCAACATGGTCTTCCAATGGGGGATGAAGCTGGAGCAGTGCGCAAAGCTCTTCCTGCAGCTGGGAAACTTTCAGGATTTCCCTTACTGGTGGCTCTGTTGGTGTTTGGTCAAGTCAGAGCTCCAGGTGAAGCTCTTCCCACACTGGGGACACAAGTAGGGCCTCTCCCCAGTGTGGATGTGTTGGTGGCTGACAAGATTGGACTTTTGCTTGAAGCCCTTGCCGCAGTCGGGGCAGAGGAAATGCCTCTCCTCGAAGTGAATCCGCTCATGCCGGAGGAGATCTGAGCTGCTGTTAAACCCCTTCCCACAGGTGGGGCACATGTAGGGCCTCTCCCCGGTGTGGATGCGCTGGTGTGTGACGAGGGTGGAGTTGTGCTTGAAGCCCTTCCTGCAGTCAGGGCAGCGGAAAGGCCTCTCATCCGTGTGAATCCGCTGGTGTCTGAGGAGACCAGAGCCGGTGTGAAACCTCTTCTGACACTCAGGACACTTGTAGGGCCTCTCCCCAGTGTGGATGCGTTGGTGGATGATGAGGTCGGAGCTCCATCTGAAGCCCTTCCCACATTCCCCACACTCGTAGGGCCATTCCCCGGTGTGGATGTGTTGGTGGCTGACAAGGTGAGAGTTGGAGCTGAATCCCTTCCCACACTCCCCACACTTGTAGGGCCTCTCCCCAGTGTGGATGTGTAAGTGGCTGACAAGGTGGGAGTTGCAGGTGAAGCCCTTCCCACACTCCCCACACTCGTAGGGCCATTCCCGAGTGTGGATCATCAGGTGTTGTTTCAGATTGTTGCTCCGCCTGAAGCTCTTCCCACACTCCAAGCACTTGTAGGGCTTCTCCCCATCAGAAGGCTGCTCAGGGACCACCAGCTCCGAGCTCTGGCTGAAGCTCTGCCCACCTTCCTGGCCCAGAGTGGGTCTTTCCTCCTCAGAGCATCCTGGGCTGGGCTTGCAGCCCCTCCTCCTGTGAGATCTCCAGGGCTTTTCCTCCCTGTTGGATTCCTGCGCTGTGGAGTTGCTCAAAACGGCCTCTTCCATGAGGTTCTGGTGCAGGGATTTGTCCTTCCTGGTCTCCATCCTTAGCTCCTGATCTGGGGGAGGAAGGACAAGGAGTAGGTGGGATTTGCCTCTGTGCCACAGGGAAGGGCAAGGAGATCCCCCCAGTGCATCCCCAGCAGGAGGGCACCGGCATGGGGGTCAGAAGTTCTAAGATGGAGTGTGAGAACCCCAGCCTTGCTTTGGGGCCTCATGTGGTGGTGAAATTCCTCCTCCAACCCATGCTTCCAAAGAAAAACTCCGCAGGCTTAGCTGTTCGGTCTCAAGGCAGTTTATTGCTAGTTATCTAACAGATTATCTTCTTGGACTGCGGCTATTTGATCAGCGGCCTGGGTAGAGGCACACACACACACTGACATCCTCTCTATCTGCTGTCTTCTTCGTCTCCCTCTCCGCCCAGGGCTGCTGCTCTCTTTTATAAGATATATTACGTATAACATGTTTACAATTATTCCCCAATACCTACTACCTACGTTGCCAAGTGTTTTTCTACTCTAAACCAATCTGTGAGTGCCAACATCACCAAGAACATGAAGGTAAGGAAAAAGAAGGAGGAAGAACAGGATCAGCCCACTTTCCTCCATCTTAGAACTTCTGACCCCCATGTACAAAGTGAAAACCCCCCTGTACATGTGTTAAAACCCCCCTGTACAATACTAAAAAAATTTCCCCTCTACTTTGTAGTAGGTTAGATAGTATAGGTTAGATAGTATAGTAAGGTTAGATAGTATAGTAAAAGTAGTTCTTTTACTATGCTATCTAACCTTTTGTGATTGCTTGTTCCACCTCCAAAGTTGGCAATTCATTCCATGGCTCAAACTCAAAATCACAGTTGTTTTTCAGTTGTCTGCCAGGGTCTAGAATGCTTCTGACCAAGGCCTGGAACCTCTAAAAATGCCTGAGAGACATTTTGAGTTCCCACAATGGAGGAAAGTGGGCTGATCCTGTTCTTCCTCCTTCTTCTTCCTTACCTCCATGTTCTTGGTGATGTTTGCACTCACAGATTGGTTTAGAGTAGAATAGGACTTGGTAATATATGTAGTAGGTATTGGGGAATAACTGTAAATATGTTATACGCAATATATCTCATAAAAGATAGCAGCAGCTCTGGGCTGGTAGAGAGAAGAAGACACCAGACAGTCAGGGTGTCAGGAGTGTGTGCATCTCTGCCTGGGCCGCTGACCAAAGGGCCGCAAACAGAGAACCTAATCTGTTAGATAACTAGCAATAAATCATCTTGAGACTGAACAAGAAGAGGGTGCGGAGTTTTTCTTTGGACGCACGGGTTGGAGGAGAAGCTTTACTACCACACGAGACCCCAAACCAAACCCGGGGTTCTCACATCTGGCGTCCCTGTGCGGGCATCAGCAAGAAGAACAAAAAGAAACATCAAGTAACCTCACACCTTCATCAGCGTAGAAGAAAAAGAAAAAAAAAAAGAAGAGCAGAGCACACACACTCGCCGCGTATTCCAAGAAGAGAGGGAGCGGACACCTCGAGATAAGAACCTGACCTTCACTGAAACAACTCGTCTCAGGGACTTTCCAGGGAGGAGACGACCCAGAAGTGTGCCTGGGATCTCTCACCTGTGACCTGCTGGACGGTGATCAGTGCCATCTCCGGACTGACCTCGAGCCAACACAGCTTTTGGTGAGAACGTTCAAAATTAAGAACATGGGGGGGGAATTCTCCCAAGAGGAAAAAGAAATAGTATCTGCCTTCCAGGGCATCATCTCTGCCCATCTGGTGGAGATTGCTCAAAAGGAGCTGAAAGATTTATTATTGTGGGTGAGGTGTAACTTCCCACACTCAAATCCAGATTTATTGTTTGAGCCAAATTTTTGGCAGGAAATTAATAAGCAATTATATTATCAGGCTATAAGAAATAATAAGCTTGCAGCAAAACTTTTATCTTCAGCAAGAACAGTTTTAGAGTCACTCTCACAACGCGGCAGCTCAAGCCAGGCAGCTACGGCTCCTGGTGACAAACGGGGGGGGGACAGTCCGGCCAGCAGCTTGGGACAGCCCCTCTCAACACAGACACAGGACAGGCAGGATTTCTTCCTGTGGAAAATCAAGGAGATGATACCCCATCGTGTCCCGTGTCCCCAGGCTCTCACTGTTCCTCAGTTTCCCAAGAGTCCCTAAGCTCCTCCGATGCAGAAATTCCCCAGACAGAGGCGGGCGAGCCAGGCACAGCCGCGACCCTCGGTGGGAGGAAGGCATTGCCCAAGTCCAAACCCACGGTGGGGGCGGCAGCGGCGGCAGCAGCTCCGGTGGGGGAGGATGCGAATGTGAGTGCAGAGCAGGGGGAGGAGGGAGAGGAAAGCGCCTCCACATCTGCGCAGGCTGGGAGTTCAAAACAGCCCGTGCAGAAAGCGAGGCCGGGGAGAGCGGCGGGGGTGGGACGGATCGTGGTGAAAGCGGGGGGTGCGAGTGCGGCAGTGGTACGCTCGGAGCGCCCGGGGACCCGTTCAGGGTTGATAATCCGTGAAGCCGCAGAAGCGGCCGCCCAAAGGGCGCGATTACTTGGCTCCATGACCACAGCAGCCAGGGCTGCTGAGGAAGCGGCAGAGGGACAGCGGGAGGCGTTCCTCGCTGCAGCTCAGGCGGCGGGCACGTGTGTGAAGGTCGAGCAAAACCCGACAGCCACGGGTGGAGGGGATTTCTCACATTTCGAACACGCGGGACAGGCACACAGGGGGCGGAGCCGGTGTGTGCAGGCTGTGAGTGCTGGCATGGAGTTAGGAGATGGGCAAAGCGAGACGGACACATCAGGGACGGAGTGGGAACAGGAGAGCGTTTACATCAGCCTTGGGGGGGATGGCAGTGGCTCTGATTCGGAGGCGGTGCGGGGCGGAGCGAGGCCAAAGCATAGCCAGGGTCAGAGCAGGGGCATCCACACCCCCATGATGGCGCAGGCAGGGATGGGGCGTGGCCAGGATGTAAACATTCCTCAGGGCACGGTTCCATCATCGTTTCCATGGCAACAGGCAGCCCAAGCCCACGGCTAATCCCTGTCAGCTTCAGACATGACGAAATTTGAACAGTTATTACAACAAGAGTCAGTTTCACCAACTGCAAGGATTGCAAACGTGAATCGGTTATTAGGAGAAATGCTCAAAGGTTTATCGGGAATTAGTGCGGGATTTGCAAATGTAAATCAATTGTCAGAAGAAATGCTCAAATGTTTATCGAAGTGCAGATTGAAGAGCAGAGTGCGGTTCCCACCTCAGCTGGTCAGGCGGCAGCACCATCTAGCGGCGGAACCACAACATTGCAACAGGCGGCACAGAACTTGTCCGGTCAAGGCACTGCGCCACCCAGTGGTGGGACTGTGACATTGCAGGACTTTTTTCCAGTCTCTTGTAAGAAAAACTCCAGGGTGAAAAAAGTCACATCTGCACGGCAGCAGGAACCTCCACTGACACCAGAACAGTGCGGGACTCAGGACACTTCTGCTGAGGTGCAGCAACGGGAGGAAACGATACGCATCACCGCTTCGGAGGGTGTCCCAGCTTGGACAATTCCAAAATCAAGGTCTGCCAAACTTTCAGGGCAGGGAGAGTCAATTTTAATATCAAAGGGGGTTGTTGAATTTCTTTTACGATATTTAAGCACAGCCTTGGAGTCACAGCCAGAACTGTTGGTTCATCTTCCAAAAATTTTCCAAATAATGCAGGGCAGTCATGTGTTCTCCTCCACAGCAGATGCTTCACTTTTCTCCAGAGACTCCCAGCCTTCATCTTCGCAGATGCTGCAGACGCCGTTGGTATCGGTGAGTGCTGCTACACCAGAACTGCAGCCACAGCAGATGACTCCACTCTACAGGCAAGTACCCACTGAATTTACAGCTTTGCAGAGCGCAAAAGTGGACTGGCAGGACATTCGAGCAGAGTTGGAGAAGGAGAAAGGTTTATTGCAGGGCTCAGGAAATATAATGATGCCGGTGAACTATGACGCTTAGGGCCAAAACCCGAGATGGGAACGTGTGGATCGTGGAGCAATCAAAGATTTATCTAAGGCCATTCAGGACAATGGGTTGTCATCACCATATTTCAAGCAGATGTTAAAAAGCATTTTTGGCATGTATGATTTAACACCATATGATCCTAAATATCTTGCAACATCAGTTCTTACAGACACCCAAGCTCTTGTGTGGCAGAAGGTGTGGAGGAGATCCCTGGAGGAGCTGAGAGCCAGATACCAGGGCGGACCGAATGCGAACCTCACCATGGTGCAGCTTGCTGGTGATCCTCCTGAGGACAATCCAACTCAACAGTCAGTGAGGCTCCTGTGTCACGTGCTCAGCGACATCAAAGAGGCAGCACGGAGGGCAATTCTTCAAATTGCTCCAGCGGGGGTCCAGGACACCATCTACACCGAGATCAAACAGGGTCCTTTGGAGCCGTTTTCTTCATTCATGGATTGTCTTTCTCAGGCAGTGGAGCGGCAGGTGAGCGAGGAGGGAGCGAAACCACACCTGATCAAAAGCCTCACGTTCTCCAATGCCAATCCAGAGTGCAGACGGATCATCAGCATGATGCCGCACCAGGCCACCTTGGCAGACATGATCGAGGCGTGCAGCAAGGTGGGGACACCACAACATGTTGCTTCCATCATGGAGAAACACTTGGGGGATCAAATTGAAAAACGTGTTAGGGAAGTTCTTGCAAATTATACAAAGGGCAACTCTAATGCAGAGAGACGGTGCTTTGGGTGTGGGGCACAAGGACATATTAAAAGGAACTGTCCACAACTTGCAAAGCCCAACAAGCCACCAGACCTTTGCCCTTGATGCAGGAGAGGGAAACATCTCGCAAGTGAGTGTCACTCACAGACAGATGTGGATGGGAAACTTCTTCCGATTCCGGGAAACGGGAAAAAGAGCGCGAATCAACGCCAGCGCACTCAGACACAAATCCTGGCAGTGACACAGAACCAACAGGAACAATCCTCGGGGAGCAACAAACAGAACCCCTCAGCAGAGCAATCTCCAAAATCCCCAGCGACCCAGACTTGGTACCACGTGGATTCCAATGCGTCTTGGCAACCTCCAAATTGACATGTCTTTTGGACAATAGCCATGCAGTGATACCTACAGGTGTCACAGGGACTTCTTGGAAAAGGCAGGATTTTTTAATAATGGCCATGGACAGAAGCAGCATTCTTGGACTTGTTGTTTATCCATCTTTGATTTCAGCAAACCATAATGAGGAGTTGATGGTCACGGCAAAAGCCTTGTGACCACCTCTGACAATTCCACAAAACACACCGATTGCTCAAGCTATGGCTTTGCCATCTCATCCAGAAAGGCAAGCCATGCCGGTGTTCAACAAACGGGATTCTTTTCCTGGTGATCAAGCAGAAGTGCATGCATCTTGGGTGAAACATTTGAGCCGGGATCGGCCCATTGTTACTTGTCAGTTGACTTGTAACGAGAAGACAATTGCTATTACAGGGATGCTTGACACAGGAGCGGATGTTACAGTTATTTCATACATTTTTTGGCCTTGGGAATGGGACTTGGTTGCACCTTTGGGTTCTCTCACAGGCATAGGGGGGAGTTCCCTGTGCATGCAGAGTGAGAACGCAATTGTTGTCACAGGCCCAGGAAAAAAAGTCCTTTCATCATGCAAAAGCCCATCACAGTATGGGGAAGGGACCTTTTGGCACAATGGGGACTGAAATTAGAATTGGATTTTTAACAGGGGTCACTGTGGCACTTTGAAACTGACCTGGAAAACAAATGATCCTGTTTGGGTGGATCAGTGGCCCCTGGAGCGGAAAAGATTGAGTGCATTGAAAAAGTTGGTCCAGGAACAGCTGCAGAAGGGACACATCAAACCAACAGACAACCCATGGAATTCCCCAGTGTTTGTCATTCACAAGAAAACTTCAGGGTCTTGGAGACTGCTTTATGATCTCAGGAAAATCAACGAGGTCATCAGGACATGGGGCCACTGCAGCTTGGGCTTCCATCTCTCTCGATGATCCAGAGGGACTGGTCGCTTGTGATCATTGATCTCAAGGACTGTTTTTTCAGCATTCCACTTCATCCAGATGATGCTTCACGCTTTGCATTTTCTGTCCCAAGCATCAACAGAGAAGAACCTTTGCAGAGATACCACTGGACGGTTCTTCCTCAGGGACTCAAAAATTCTCCAAGTATTTGCCAATGGTACGTGGGCCAAGCTTTGCATCCAGCACGAGAAAAACATCCAAAACCAAAAATTATCCATTATATGGATGATTTTCTCATTGCAGCACCAACAAAACAGGAGGTGCAAGAGGTTCGTGACTGTGTGATTGTGCAGGTGCAAAAATCAGGACTGGAAATTAGTACACCAAAAATAGAGGAAATTGCACCTTGGAAATACCTGGGATGGAAGATCACAAAACAAACAATAAGGCCACAGAAACTGAAAGTCAACACAAAGGTCACCAATCTCCAGGACTTGCAACAGCTTTTGGGGGAGATAACTGGATGAGACCGATCCTGGGAATCACCAATGATGACATCTCGTCGTTGCTCGACCTTTTGAGAGGGGACAATAACATCAAATCTCCCAGAACTCTGACGCCTGAAGCAAAAAGAGACCTTGAAAAGATCACAGACATTATTCAGCAGAGACAAGCACAGCGCTTTGTAGAATCATTGCCTTTTCATTTAGCAGTGTTGGGGGAAACAGCACAGTTATATGGGTTGATTTTTCAATGGGATTTGTCTCAAATGGACCCTCTTTTGTTGACAGAATGGGTTTTCTTAGCTTACAGGCCCTCAAAAAACAATTCTCACAGATCTAGAAATGGTAGCACAGATTATTATTAAGGCGAGAACCAGGTTGCTGACAATGTCAGGCAGAGATTTCTCAGTTATTCATGTTCCTTTGAAAAAAGTGTATTTTGAATGGGCGATGCAGAAATCACAGGATTTTACAATTGCTTTGTTAGGTTATCCGGGAATTTGTACAGTTCATTTTCCAGCTCACAGGATGCTGAATGCAAAAGTAAGTTTCAGGGAAAAGCCAAAAATAAGCCAGGAACCAGTGGATGGGGTGACAGTATTCACTGATGGTTCGGGAAAAACTCACAAATCAGTAGTTACATGGCAAAATTCAAAAACAGGGGAGTGGGAATCAGACATAAAAATAGTACAGGGTTCACCACAAATTGTGGAATTGGCAGCAGTGGCCAGGGTTTTTCAATTGTTTCAGGAACCTCTCAATCTGGTCAGAGATTCAGCATATGTTGCAAATGTGGTCAAACGGTTAGAGGGATCACTTTTGAAACACACACTGACAATGAAATTTTATATTCATATTTGTCATGCATGAGGACAATTCTGGAAAATAGAGAACATGAATATTTTGTTACACATATCAGGGCACACTCATCACTCCCAGAGTTCTTAGCAGAGGGAAATGCTCAAGCAGACAGACTTACAATGACCATATCTCAGACATTGCCGGATATTTTTGAGCAGGCAAAATTGAGCCATGCTTTTTTCCATCAGAATGCACAGGCATTGATGGAATCCTTTTGCCTCTCCAAAAGTCAGGCGAGGGAGATCATCAATGCTTGTCCAGACTGTCAGTTTGTGCAGCCTCCTGCGTCTACAGGAGCTGTCAATCCAAGGGGATTGCAGAGTCTTCAGCTCTGGCATGCTGATGTCACAAAATACCCATCTTTTGGGAGGCTCAAAAATATCCATGTCTCAGCTGACACATTTTCAGGGGCGATTTTTGCATCATTACATACAGGGGAAACCGCAGAACATGCCTGCAGACACTTTTTGCAAGCATTTGCATCACTCGGGATGCCACAAGAAATAAAAACAGATAATGGTCCAACTTATACAGGCAAGGTGCTTGACAAATTTCTGAAAAAATGGGGAGTGAAGCACATTTTTGGTATTCCTTATTCTCCCTCAGGTCAAGCAATCATTGAAAGAACACATCACACCCTGAAATCCCTTTTGGATAAACAGAAAAGGGGAGAGGCAGGCTCAACACCTTATATGCGGCTGAACAAAGCTCTGTATGTATTGAATTTTTTAAATGGTTCTTTCTCAGAGCCCACACCACCAATTGTCAGGCATTTTACAAACAGTACACAAGCAAAGTTAAGGGAAAATCCTTTGGTTTTGATCAGAAATCCAGAATCAGGACAAATTGAAGGTCCATTTACATTAATAACTTGGGGCAAGGGTTTCGCTTGTGTTTCCACAGAGCGAGGACCGAAGTGGGTGTCGGCGAGGCACGTGAAACCTTTTCGGGTGCAGACACAGGTGGACACAGACCCGAGGAGCAAAGAAGAGAGCACGCAGATGGAGGCAGACAAGGACGCTGCAGACGTCTCGTCGGACAACGATTGATTATTCAGAGACTTGGGGTTTTTTCAGGGAAATTAAGTGTCATTTGAACATTGCTGCATTGCAGGGTTTTTCACAGAGGTTGGGGACATGGACATGGAGTTTAGACAGGCAGTGTTCATGTGTCTCATTCTCTTGTCTGTTGCTTTGGACAATGAGACAGACTTTCCCATGAAACAACTGAGGGAAAATGTGTGGGAAACTTTGGCAAAGGCAGCGGGTCTGGACAGTATTTGTCTGACTCATTCAAAGCCAGGGAAACCATTTTCAACATGTTTGGTAGGTGTGCCAGTGAAGGAGTGGCCAATTCCAAAAAATATCCCTCCAAAGGTTTTGAAAACCTTTTCAGATCCTATGGAAGGGTGGCATGTTTGGACACAATACCTTCCTGTGGCTCACCTGGAACCCCCAGAGTTAGACATTTTTGGGTCAACAAAAATGAAATACTGTATCAAATTTAATCCAGTGGGAGTGGCAAAGACAGATAATCATACAATAGATGTCACTTCGAATCAGTCTTTTTATAAAAATGCATCATCCTGGTGCAATTACACCAAGGTGACAAGCAAAGCATCCCTTCAACACCCAGTCACTTTACCGAAGGGAGTGTTTTTGATTTGCGGGGACAGAGTTTGGCCTGCTATCCCTGCAAAAATCAAGGGCGGTCCATGCAGCATTGGGGAGCTCTCATTGATAACGCCTGATTTGAAAACTTTAAAGGAACAGACACGCAGGAGAAAAAAGATCCCTTGATCAATATAGTCCGAATTGTGATGATGATGTTTATACCTGGGACAAGGCTCAGAGAATTGCAGTTGCAATTTTCTCGCCCCAAACAGCATCGGGGGTGGCCTTGACACAATTGGACCACATAGCTTGCTGGTTGAGCAAACACAGTCGTGGCATTTCGTCTGCACTGAGTGACATGTTAACAGACATCAGCAGTGCAAGACAGGCAGTGCTTCAAAACAGGGCGGCAATTGATTATTTGCTGCTGTCACATGGGCACGGATGTGAAGAATTTGAGGGGATGTGCTGCATGAATTTGTCCGATCATTCAAAATCCATTCATGAAAATATAAAACAAATAGAAAGTAGTATCACCAAGTTGAAAAAAGTAACAGGGTCCTGGTGGGATGATTTCTTTAACCTTTTTGATCTCTCACCAGTGTGGAAAGAAATTTTGAAAATAATATCTTACATTCTTATAGGGCTTGTAGTTCTTCTGCTTGTCATGCCATGCATTTTCATGTGTATTCGAAGGGCCTTGAACAAAGTGGCAAAGCAGGTGTTTTTGGTTCAAACAGGGAGGGGAGATGTGGGAACTCAAAATGTCTCTCAGACATTTTTAGAGGTTCCAGGCCGTGGTCAGACGCAGTCTGGACCCGGCAGGCAGCTGGATTTAGCTGTGATTTCGAGTTTGAACCATGGAATGAATTACCAACTTTGAAGGTGGAACAAGCAGTCACAAAATGCTAGATAGCATAGTAAATGCAGTCACAAAGTAGAGGGAAAAATTTTTTGGTAGTGTACAGGGGTGTTTTAGTGCATGTACAGGGGGGTTTTTACTTTGTACATGGGGGGTCAGAAGTTCTAAGATGGAGGAAAGTGGGCTGAACCCATCCTTCTTCTTTCTTCTTCCTTACCTCCATGTTCTTGGTGATGTTGGCACTCACAGATTGGTTTAGAATAGAAAAACACTTGGTAACGTAGGTAATAGGTATTGGGGAATAATTGTAAACATGATATATATAATATATCTTATAAAAATAGCAGCAGCCCTGAGCGGAGAGAGAGAAGAAGAAGACACCAGACAGTCAGGGTGTCAGGAGTGTGTGCCTCTCTGCCTGGGCCGCTGACCAAAGGGCCGCAGCCCGAGAACCTAATCTGTTAGATAACTAGCAATAAATCGTCTTGAGACCGAGCAAGAAGAGGGTGCGGAGTTTTTCTTTGGGAACACGGGTTGGAGGAGAAGCTTTACCACCACACGAGACCCCAAACCAAACCCGGGGTTCTCACACATGGGTCCCACTGAGGGACAGGACTGAGAAAGTGTCCCCAGGTTCCAGTCAGAGCAGAACACTGGAGGCACTGATGACAGCTGGAGACAAGCAAGGGAAAGGTGTCTCTGGTGCTGAGCAAACCTGGATATGTTTCAGGAATGCAAAGGGCCCAGGCCTGAGCCCCAGCCCCTGGCAAGGCAGATCTTGTCCCTCCCTCATTGCTCAGGGCTCTTCCCGGGTTGGGCACTGGCATGTGGGGATGTGCAGTGCCAAGGGCAGGACCATGGGGCGGCCCCTGCCAGGCTGCTGAGCAGGGACAAGGAGGCACTGAGGCCCCAGGGCTGCAAGGGTCACTTGTCCCCTCGTGGCCTCAGGCCCAGGGCCAGCAGCCATGGCCAAAGGGCTGCACAGGTTGGCTCTGTCAGGGCCTTGCAGCTGCTGCACATCCCTGTGCCCTCTGCAGCCCAGGCTGTCCCACGGTGTCCCTGCCCTGCGCCTCTGTCCCTGCAGGCTGTCGTCACCCCCGGCTGCCCCACCTCGCTGGCCCTTCCTTTGCTGGCAGCTCTGCCTCCTGCTGCCCCTGCCTGGCCACACAAAGCCTTGGGCTGCTCCAGGCTCCTGCTGGGGATGTGCTGCACCACAGCCCTGCCCTGGGAGGGAAATTCCTTTCTCCTCCTGTGTCCAGTCTGGATTTCCCCAGCTGCATTTGTGGCATAATTTCTCTCCCTACCTGATTCCCACTATGGAGAAAAGCTCCACCATTTTGGAATCCACCTTTCAAGCCCTGCCAGGCCACTCCTGATCTGTCCTCAGTCTCTTCACAGCTGAGCCCAGGCACATTAGCCTCCATACATGGGTTATGTTCTTGAGGCCTGCAAAACCCAGCTCGGGAGATCTCTGGGCCCTGTCCAAGGCGTTTGCAAAGGAAAACCTTCTGCTCATATCACCAGAGGCCAAGGCCAGGCAGAACTGTCTGTCCTGGCAGCTTTTGTCTGGGAGCAATCCTAGGATAGATGGAATTTTGGCGGCCACATTCCAGTTCCTGCCATGGCCCCTGGACAAGAGGGTCAGTTCTTTTCTGCAGGAAGGAAGGCACAGAGCCCCAGTGCTTCTGAGGCAACTGAGATGTGACCATCAGAGGCCAAGGCCAGCCAGAGCTGGAAGGTTTTTTTCTGGCAGATACCCTTGCATACAGGAAATTTTTTAGGGGAAATACCAATTTTGTCCATGGGTGTCTGAAAAGAGGGACAGTTCTTTTCCATAGCAAGGAAAGCACAGAGCCCCAGTGGTTCATGGGCAGATGAGAAGCAGCCCTTGACATTCCAAGATCAGCCAGACCTGTCAGGTGGCCCCTGGGAGGCCAAGCCTGCCAGACCTGTTCCCTGTTCCCCTCATTCCATGGAGCCTGGTCCCTTGTTTCCAGAAAGCCCTGAGGTGTCACAATGCCCCCTTGGTGACACCAGGCCCTGAAGGGTCGGAATGGTCTCCATGGTTCCACAAGGCCCCACAGAATCATGGTGGTCTCTGGGTTCCATGGAGCCCCGCGGTGTCACCATGGCCCCAGAGTGTCACAATGGACTCCATGGTTCCTCCAGGTCCTCACCGTGCCACCATGGTCTCCACAGGAAGGGAACAACCCAGCCCCAGTGCTGCAGGGGCAGATGAGCCACAGCCACCAGAGGCCAAAGGCAGCCAGAGCAGATGGTGCTGGCAGATTTTGTCCTTGGATATAGAGAATTTTAGAGGTGGACCCCCAGTTTCAGACCTGGCTGCCTGGAGGTGAAGGACGGTTCTTTTCCATAGGAAGACAAGCACAGAACACCGGTGTTTCAGGGGCAGATGAAAGGTGACCATCAGAGGCCAAGGGCAGCCAGACCTCTCTGATGTGGTATTTTTTTGTCTGAAAGCAACCCTTGGATATAGGGAATTTGGGAGGTGGAACCCCAGTTTCAGCCATTTCTGCATTGTTAAGAAGGATGGTTCTTTTCCATAGGAAGGAAAGCACCGAGCCCCACTGTTGCAGGGGCAGAAGCAGAGAGAGAAGGCTCCTGGGAGGCCGGGCCAGCCAGACCTGTTTGTCCTGGCAGCTTTTGTCACTGAGAAATCCTTGGACCTAGGGAATTCTGGAGGAGGATTCCAAACTTTGGCCATGGGCATCTGGTCGAGATGGATGGTTTTTCTCATAGGAAAGAGAAGCGTGGAGCCCAGGTGTTTTGGAAGGAGATGAGAGGTGGTCACCATAGGCCAAGACAGCCAGACCTGTCTCTCCTGGCACCTTTCATCTGGGGGAAATCCTTGGATATTCAGAATTTTGAAGGTGGAATCTCAGTTCTGGCCATGGGCACCTGGGCAGGAAGAAGAGTTCTTTTCATCAGAAAGGAAAGCACAAAGCCCCAGTGTTTCAAAGGCAGATAAGGATCAGCTCTTTGGAGACCAAGGCCAGCCAGACTTGTCTCTCCTGGAAGCTTTCACCTGGGAGAAATCCCTGGATATAGGGAATCCTGGAGGCGGATTCCCAACTTTGGCCATGGGTGCCTGGATGTGAAAGGTGCTTTTTTCCCATAAGAAAGAAAAGCACAGGGTCCCAGTGTTTCACAGGAAGATGAGAGGTGGCCCCTGGGTGCCCAAGCCAGCCAGGTCTGTCTGTCCTGGCAGGTTTCATCTGGGAACAATCTTTGCATAGAAGCAAACTAAGAAGAGGAATCCAAATTTTGGCCATGGGCACCTGGAAGAGAAGGACAGTTCTTTCCACAGGAAGGAGAGCACCGAGCCACAGTGCTCCAGGGGCAGATGAGCAGCAGCCCTGGACATGCCAAGGTCAGCTGGACCTGTCAGGTGGCCCCCAGGTGGCCCAGCCAGCCAGGCCTTGATGCCTTGAGAGGCCACCTAGAGCAGAGGCTGGACAGTGTTACAGGAGTAAAGTGGGGATTTATTAAAAAGGCCTTCAAAGGATTCACCTGGGCAGTACAAGGGCCTGGCTGAGGGTACACCCAGGATGGACGCCAGGTCACGTGTTTACACACTTTTTTAAGATTTGGTTCATTTCCATATTGGGGTTAATTGTCCAATTATACCTTCAGGTTATGCAGCCCCACCCTCCCAGTCTGCTCTCCTCAATTCGCTGCTGTTTTCAATTTTTGCGCCCGAAGCTGCAGCAGTGTCTATGGTTCTCGGGCAGGAAAAGGATTGTTTTGTCTGACTACACTGTAAAAGAACTTGCCTACACTCTGCATGAAGTTCAGAGTTACAGACTGATACAGGACAGAATTGGGAAAATATGGAAGCTAAAACTTAAGGCATCAGCCTGTCCCATGTTCCCTTGCTTCCATGGGGACACACAGTGTTAAAATGGCTCCTCCATGACACTCTGGGCTCCACAGTGTCACCCTGGGCCCTTGGATCCATGGGAGCTTCCCAATGGTCCCCTCTGATTCTACGAGGTCCCCACAGTGTCACAACTGATCCATGGCTCGATGAGGTTCCCCAGTGTCACCACGGTGTCCTTGGACCTGCCTTGTCACAACTGACCCATGGCTCCATGAGGCTCCATGAGGTTCCCCAGTGTCACCGTGGTCGCTGTCAGAGGCTGGATGAGATCAATGTCCCCAGACACCTTGGTCTGAGCTGTCAATCAGTCACACAGATGGGATAGCACTCACCCAGCTCTGAACACCTGAGATATCAGAAGTCCCAGCTGGGGGGAGGCCCACGAAGGCCCAGGGGCTTAAAACCAAGGAGCAGAAGGTCAGCCCCTGGTATGGACTCTGCCTTCTCCTGGGGTTTGTGTCATGCCCACACTGGAGCCCCAGGAGCTGGGAGCCACATGTGTGTAAGAGAAGGGTGACCTTTTTGTTCGATGCAGCTGCAGATAGTAATTTGTTTCAAAGAAGTTTGTTTTTACAGCGGTAATAGGCAACAGGCTGTGAATTGCTGATAATACGCATTCCTAACCTTTTACAGCGGTAGTAGTCAGTAGGCTTTGCAGTGCTTAACTGATAACATGCATTTCTAAGATAACACGTATACTTGAGACTGTGAGAATCCCCAGATCAAAGGACACCTGTGAGGAAGACAACCAGCCTTCATCCCACGACCACCAGGAGGCAGAAAACGACCACCTAGCAACAGAATGGGATTGCGCAGAAGAAACGAGTGAACTAAAGAAGGAGATAAAAACAGTGAGCTAGGGGGATCACAGGGCGGCAGTTTGGCGGAGCGGTTGCTCCCCTCTGTCGCCGCAGCGCTGCTTTTTTGCTTTGCTCTCATATACTCTCTTAAATGAATTAAATAAATTCTGTTAATCGGATCAGATGGCCTCTTGTGCTCAATCATAACAATTTGGTGCCGTGACTCGGATCGCGGATTTGGAGGACCCCTCTCTGGGAGAGGCGCCACAACTCCGCTCTTTTGAGTGGACTCAGACTGGGGTCTTGTCCTCATCCCGACCGACGAACCCAAAAGCCGTGAGAGGAAAGCAAAGAAAGGGAAGCGGGCCCAAGATACCCCTTAAATTTTGTGCACAAAGTCCGAACGACGACGCAGGAAGCGTAAGTATAAGAGTTACGTTCGGGCGGGGTCGGGATCCCGGAGTGTGGCGAGTGTGTGAGTTGCATGAGAGGGGAGCCGGCAGCCGGACGCCCCAAGTGAACGCGGACCCTCAGTAGTGCGGTTCCCAGAGCCCGCGAGGGCCTGGGCCACGAACCAGGGGAAGTGACTGTGATTCTTTGATTATTTGTGTGTGTTAGAAGGCACTCCGGAGGAATGGGGCAGGGGAAGAGTAAATCCCCCTCCCCAGTGGGGGTAAAACTCCCTTCCGTTCCTAAGGACAGTCCCCTGGGATTCATGTTGACCAATTGGGAACACTTCCCAGGAACGAGGGGAAAGGATAAAGCAAAAATGATACATTACTGTATAGAAGTGTGGGGAGGGAAGGAAGTTTCCAAAAATGCATTCTGGCCCATATTCGGGTCCTCAGAGGAATGGGTTAGACAAGCTCTAAACATCTGGGTGAGCACTAAACAACCCCCTAACCCAGAGGAGAGTGACTATGCTAAGATCTGGGTGAGTCGACCAGAGGTGCTTGTATTCAAACTTTCCGAAAAACCTAAGGGGAAAAGAAAGGGACGACCAGAGGAACTGATAGTAGCCCCACCTCCTTATGTTCCTCCTGTACCACGAGCACCCCCCCTCCCCTCATTGGATGATGAGTCTGACTCAGATTCTGAACAGACTGGCCCAGTCACCCGGAGCAGGGCAAAAGGCAAACTGTTTCCCTTGAGGGAAATGCCCATGGGGGGGCCACAACCAGGAATAGAGTTCATTTCTGTTCCCTTGAGCTCGGGAGATGTGAGAGATTTCAAGAAGGAGATGGGAAGCCTATTAGAGGATCCTTTAGGTGTGGCAGAAAGAGTGGATCAATTTTTGGGCCCCAATATATACACTTAGGAAGAACTGCAGTCCATACTGAATATCCTATTTACGGTTGAAGAAAAGAACATGATTAGGGCAGCTGGGATGCGGGTCTGGGATGCCAAGCCGGCACATGCTCAACACCCAGCTGACACTAAGTGGCCTCTTCAAAATCCTAATTGGAATAACCAAGACCAGGATCATAGGGCCAATATGCGGGACTTCCGAACCATATTAATTGATGGTATTCGGGAATCGGTCCCCAGGGGTCAAAATATCAATAAGGCATTCAATGACAGACAGAGGAAAGATGAAACACCCACTGAGTGGCTGGAGAGGCTGCGAAAGAACTTCCAATTATATTCAGGATTAAGACCGAATGATCCAATGGGGCAGGCAATATTAAAAGTGCATTTTGTATCCAAGTCTTGGGACGATATTAGAAAGAAGATACAAAAGATGGAGGATTGGCAGGATAGGGATTTGGCAGAGCTGCTGCGGGAGGCACAGAAAGTGTACGTCCGGAGAGAGGAAGAGAGTCAGAAGAGGCAAGTTAAAATGATGGTTGCTGCGGTAAGGGAAAGTAGGAGCATAGAGACAGGACAGAAGAAGTTTACTCGAGACAAAGCGGGTAATAAAGAAAGGGGGGGGGGAACGGAAGAAAAGACTTGTTATTATTGTGGCAAAAAGGGACATTTCAAGAGAGAGTGCAGAGTGCGGCTTAGAGATGAGAAAGAATTCAAGGCCGACTAGGGGGGTCAGGGGCTCTACTTTATGGGGACCCGGAGACATCAAAAAGAGCCCTTGATAAAATTAAAGGTGGGTCCCCAAAGCCAGGAAATAGAATTCTTGGTCAATACAGGGGCGGAAAGATCTACCATTCAATTCCTGCCCCAAGGCTGTACCCTGTCAAAACAGACAGCTATGGTAGTAGGGGCAAAAGGGGAACCATTTGAAGTACAAATTATTAAAGAGGTAATGGTAGAATCAGAAACTAAAATGGGGGTGGGTGACTTCTTATTAGTCCCTGAAACAGATTACAACCTATTGGGGAGAGATTTAATTGTTGAACTGGGAATTCAAATCGAAGTGGTAGAAAAGGAATTGAAAATCAGGCTTTGCCCTCTTCGAATGGAAGATGAAGAGAAAATAAATCCTGAAGTATGGTACAATCCGGGAACCGTGGGCAAATAGAATATGACTCCATTCACGGTAAAGATCAGAAACCCTGAGGTCCCGGTGAGAATAAAACAGTACCCTATTTCACTAGAGGGAAGGAAAGGATTGAAAGCCGAAATTGAAAGATTACTAAATAAAGGATTATTGGAACCATGTATGTCCCCTTTTAACACCCCCATACTCCCAGTTAAAAAGGCAGACAGATCCTATCGGCTGGTGCATGACCTTAGGGAAATTAATAAGCGAACTGTGGCTCGGTTCCCAGTAGTGGCAAACCCCTATACCCTTTTGAGTAAATTAGGACCTGAAAACGAGTGGTATAGTGTCATAGACCTGAAAGATGCCTTTTGAGCCTGCCCTCTGGACGAATCCAGTCGAGATTATTTTGCCTTTGAATGGGAAGACCCTGACACGGGGAGGCGACAGCAACTCAGGTGGGCTATATTACCTCAAGGATTTACGGAATCTCCCAATTTATTCGGGCAAGCCCTAGAACAAATTTTGCAAGATTATAAAACAGACCCAGAGGTAAAGCTAGTTCAGTATGTGGATGATTTGTTAATAGCAGGTAAAGAAGAAAACAAAGTCCGGAAAGAAAGTATCAAACTATTAAATTTCCTGGGACTGAAAGGATTAAAAGTTTCTAAAGCAAAACTACAATTTGTAGAAGAGGAAGTTAGATACCTGGGACATTATTTGAAAAAGGGAGAAAAGAAAATTGATCCAGATAGAGTACAAGCAATCCTATCCCTGCCTTTACCGCAAAATAAACGACAAATTCGTCAGATATTAGGACTTACAGGGTATTGTAGGCAGTGGATCGAAAACTATAGCGGGAAGGCAAGATTTCTGTATCAAAAACTTACCCAAGATGGGCACCTTAAGTGGACAGAAGAGGAAAAATCTAAATTCCAAGAATTAAAAGAAACTCTGGTCCATGCTCCAGTCCTAAGCCTCCCAGATTTAAAGAGGCCCTTCTTTTTATTTGTCAATATTACAGATGGGGTAACTTATGGAGTACTTACCCAGGACTGGGCGGGGAAAAAGAAACCTATTGCATATCTATCTAAAATTCTAGACCCTGTAAGTAGGACATGGCCGGGCTGTTTACAAATAATTGCAGGCTGTGCAGAGTTAGTAGAAGAAACAGGGAAAATCACCTTTAATGCCACTCTGAAGGTGTTAACTCCACATAACATACGGAGTGTGATGCAGCAAAAAGCAGACAAATGGATATCTGATGCCAGGCTCCTAAAGTATGAGGGGATTCTATTAGAAACCCCTAATTTCACTTTAGAAACCACCTCATTACAAAATCCAGCCTCCTTCCTCTTCAGAGAGCCAGAGACTGACCCACTGACTCACGACTGTGTGATCACTATAGAGGAGCAAACTAAAATTAGACCTGACTTGGAAGAAGAGGAGTTAGAGACTGGAGAAAAGCTGTTTGTAGATGGATCATCCAGAATAGTAGAGGGCCAAAGAAAATCAGGGTATGCCATAGTAGGGGGACCTGACCTAGAAGTAATTGAGTCCGGAGCCCTAGACAAAACATGGTCAGCCCAAGCCTGTGAAATATACGCCATCCTAAGAGCCTTGGAATTATTAAAGGGAAAAGAGGGAACCATTTATACAGACTCTAAATATGGGTATGGGGTAGTACATACATTTGGAAAATTATGGGAGGAAAGGGGCCTTGTGAATTCACAAGGAAAGAACGTGGTGCATCAGAGATTAATAGTAGCCCTCCTGAAGGCCTTGAGAGGCCCTGCAAAGATAGCTGTAGTTCATTTAAAAGGGCATCAGCGGGGAATGGATTACCGGAGTAGGGGTAACAACGCGGCAGACCATGAAGCGAAGAAGGCTGCAATTATCGAGGCACTGACCTTGAGCGAGAGAGCCAGGAGGGATCCTACAGATACCTCAGAGAATCCTGGGTTAACCACCCAGGATAAATTTGTATTTACTGTAGAAGAGCGGGAGAAACTTGCAAAATTGGGGATAAAAGAAGAATCGGGGAAGTGGCTGTTAACAGATGGGAGGGAGGTTCTGCCTAAGGCCGTAGCCCAGCAAATGCTTAATAAATTACACCAGAAAACACACTGGGGCGCTCAAGGGCTGGTAGACCACTTTGCCACCCATTACATGACTGTGGGTCTCCATGATCTAACAAAAAGTATTACTAAGGGTTGCCCAACCTGTTTACGTGTAAATAGGAAGAATTTAAGGAAGCCACCCTTGGGAGGGAGACCCGTGGCAAAGAGGCCTTTTACAAATTTACAGGTAGACTTTACAGAGCTTCCCAAAGTGGGGAGGATAAAATATCTTTTAGTTATAATAGATCATCTAACACATTATGTGGAAGCAATCCCCACCGCTAGGGAGACAGCCCGAACGGTGACAAAGGCCCTGCTAGAAGAAATAATACCCAGGTATGGAGTCCCAGAAACAATAGACTCCGATAAAGGCCCCCACTTCACTTCAAAAATAACACAGCTGCTGGCAGAAGCCCTGGGCATAAAATGGGAACAACATACTCCCTGGCACCCCCAGAGTTCCGGGAGGGTGGAAAGAATGAATGGAGAAATTAAGAAACAACTCACTAAATTGGTACTAGAAACTAAGTTATCTTGGATAAAATGTCTGCCACTAGCATTATTAAATATTCGGACTCAACCACGATCAGACATAGGGCTTTCCCCATTTGAAATGTTATATGGGATGCCCTACTCCCTAGAGAAAGTTCAATCTAATCCTAATATCACTGACCAAAGTATTAACAAATATTTAACTGTTTTAATGAAATACAAGAAACAGTTATGGGAAAAGGGGATGTGGGCCCAAAGACCACCACTAGATCTTGTATTACACCAGGTACAACCCGGCGACTGGGTTCTCATCCGAAGCTGGAAGGAAGATTCAATCACCCCAAGGTGGGACAGACCGTATCTGGTTTTAATCACCACTGATTCCGCAGTTCGTACGGCAGAAAAGGGATGGACCCATGCTAGCAGAATAAAGGGGCCAGTGGACCTGACTCGATTTCATGCAACTTCCAGAGAGACGAGCTGGAAGATTGATGGGAAGCCGGGAGATTTGAAGCCAACAGTAAAGAGAACCCTCAAGTAATCTTAATGGACACTGCCAGTTCCAGGGACATTTGGGTCGGGAATGACTGGGGATTGCAAACACAACTGATAGGAGAAACAAAACCCCCAGGATACTGTAAGCATTTAGAAAACTTAGCTCAGCAGCCCTATTATCGGCCCATCTGACTCGAAAGGGAGCAGAGACCTTGGGAAGGGGAGGGTCATGCCGAGCATGAAGATATTAGAATAAAATGTAGCTGGTTAGATTGTGATTGTTTCCCTTTTGCTTGCTTTTCTTGTAAAATTTGTAAAGGGCTGTGGTGGGCTCACTATAGAAAGGGGAGGGCTCCAAAAAGTGTGTGTCAGCGCTGCTGGCTAGAACAACGCAAGTTGACCTCTGAAATATTGAATTATAAGGTCGCCACTCGGGAATTGACTAAAGAATCTCCCGAGTGGTGGGAAATTTTTGTGAAGGGAATAAATCCTGAATTCCATTGCTACCACTCCAACGAGCTTTCAAGTCCATTTCTTACGGACATAGTCCAGGTCAAGTGTCGCAGGCTGGTCAAGGGACTGAGGTGCGACACCCCACAATTAAATGAGAAAAATTGGAACTCCCGGAGGTCAAAGTGGGAGAGAGGAAATAATCCCGCCCCTGAAGAATATCTCTGCTGTCAAGAAGATGGCCTACCCTGTAGCTTGTAGCAACCAAGTTGACAGGAGAGACAGAGAGATAGCTAGTGGGGATGAGGGACCCTCCCAAATCGTAAGAAAAAACACTGACCACCATAGGCACGGGAATGGTGACAATGGAATGAGAAAAAGTAGGAATGTGAAATTGGGCATGATAAGCAGCATCCCCTGCAGTGCGTACTACTCAGCCCTAAAGATTCTTACATTTGTGATGATATGCTTTCCTCTCCAAAGTGTTGCTACTGAAACCCATGAACCCTTTAAATGGACATTAAGTAGGTGGGAAAATCATGATACTCATTATAATCTGCAGACTGTGATAACCCCCGGGGCACCAAGCTTTAAATCTGGAGTATGTAAAATGACCAAAAATCCAAGCTGTGGGCAGCTGTTAAATTTGACAAGCTTCTATATGTGCCCTGCTTCAAATTTAGGGAGGTCATATTGTAACCTCCCCGGGCATTACTACTGTGGTTATTGGGGTTGTGAGACAATAGCATCGGCATGGGCCCCGGGAGGAGGGTCGGATAAATACCTAAGGGTGGGATATGGACCAGCTGGATGTGTAAAGCCACAAGAATGGCCATGGACAGGGAAAGATTTACTGGGGAACTGTACTTTCATATACCTCAATGTTACTCATCCAAATGACCCGGGGTGGCTGTTGGGAAAGACATGGGGAATTAGGCATTGGATAGAGGGACACGATTTGGGAAACCTAATAATTATTAAGAAAGAACCTATTCCCTATGACCCTGCACCAATTGGACCCAACAAAGTAATAAGTGACATTAAAACTAAGACAATTAACTACACAGAGACAGAGGTTATTACCAGCCATATTAACATAGATGAGCCAGGTGTTCCTAAACCCGAGCATGCCACCTTGTGGAAAACAATGCAAGCCACATTCGGCGTTTTAAACTATACATACCCGAATCTGACAGAAGGTTGCTGGCTCTGTTACATGATGAATCCACCCTTTTATGAGGCGATAGGATCCTCTGCTAAAACCAGAAGAATTAATGGGACAAACCCAAGAGAATGTCTGTGGAAACAGGGAAAAGATAGCACCCCAGGAATAACCCTAGCACAAGTAAGAGGGAAAGGAAAATGTGTGGAAAAGGTACCCGCAATAATGCAACACTTGTGTGAGACGACAATTAGCATCAAGAGAAAAGATAAACTGGCAGAATGGCTCCTGCCAGCACCCAACACCAAATGGGTATGTAATAAACTCAGAACCACCCCTTGCTTATCCATAAGGCTTTTCAATGAAAGTTCAGATTATTGTGTACAGGTGTTAATTGTCCCTCGCATATCATATCACCCAAAGGAGTATGTACTAGAGCATCAAACAACTCCCGAACACCATCTAGTCAAAAGAGAACCACTCACAGCATTAACAGTAGCAATCTTGCTTAGTGTAAGTGGAGTTGGAGCCTCCCTAGTAAATCAACAACAAGGTATGAAAAATTTACGAGTATCTGTAGATGAAGACTTAAGCAGAATCGAAAAGGCCATAGATGGGTTAGTAAAATCAGTCAGATCCCTCTCTGAGGTTGTGTTACAAAATAGATGGGGACTTGATTTATTATTTTTACAACAAGGGGGGCTCTGTGTTGCCTTACGAGAAGAATGTTGCATTTATGCAGACCACACAGGAATTGTGGTTGATACTATGGCAGAATTACGCAAACAAATAGAGCAAAGAAAAAAAGAGCAAGAAGCTCAGCAAAACTGGTATGAATCATGGTTTACTCATTCCCCTTGGTTAACAACTCTTTTGTCTACCATTGCAGGACCGGCAATTCTGCTCATCTTAGTGCTAACTTTCGGACCCTGCATCTTTAATAAGCTTATTGCTATAGTAAAGAGTAGGTTAGAGGCCGCTCATTTAATGATAGTAAGATCAAAATATGAATCACTCACTCAGGTAGAGGCCGACAACTATCTAGAGCTTAGTAGAAAAGAATTAATACGGTTCAACGAACAAAAAGAAGGATAAAAAAAAAAGGGAGAAATTGTAAGAGAAGGGTGACCTTTTTGTTCGATGCAGCTGCAGATAGTAATTTGTTTCAAAGAAGTTTGTTTTTACAGCGGTAATAGGCAACAGGCTGTGAATTGCTGATAATACGCATTCCTAACCTTTTACAGCGGTAGTAGGCAATAGGCTTTGCAGTGCTTAACTGATAACATGCATTTCTAAGATAACACGTATACTTGATGTTATAAATGAAGTTAATGTCTAATCTTTTGTCTGTTTTATCCCCTCACAGTTTGGAAGTCCCTTGTTAATTTCCCCCTATGTATTTGCCCTTATACTCATAGTGTATCCCCAGTTAACTCCCTGAGTCTCTGTACCCCCCCTGTTATGGATGCTTTGTTAAAATCCCCTTATGGAAGACATTCTACTTATCGGGTTTACTGTTTTAGTAGTCTGAAGCATTTTCTGTCCCCTTTTTCCACTGCGTCGGGTAGTTCCGAAGCTGCTCCCAGGAAAAACCACTCCCAGGGGAGACTTCCTGCTTCCCAGAGGGCCAAGTGGGCACTGACTATTAATTACTAGACTCCTATGTACGACGAAATAGACTCAGACAATGAGCCAAGGACAGGGACAACAGAATGATCTACACCTACCTGCAAGGAAACCTTCAGAGGACTGGAGAGGACTCTTAGAATCTCCGGAGTCGATCGCTATAAGCTTAAAGGAGCAAGAGTAAGAGAAACCCCCTAGACCAGGGAGCTACGAGCGAGTCTTGTGACGTATCCCATGAGGGCAAAGGCTTCGATCCTCCCGTGACCGACAGGCTCGTCTACCCCTCCTCTGGGGCGTTGATTCACCTGGGAGCAGCGGCGGCGTCGCGAACCCCGAGCCCCCACCCCTATAGGCTCTCCTTATAATAAAGGCCTATCAAGAAAGGAGCAGAAGGTCTCCTGGCCAGTTTATTTACATCACTTGAGACTGTGCAAATCCCCAGATCAAAGGACACCTGTGAGGAAGACAACCAGCCTTCATCCCACGACCACCAGGAGGCAGAAAACGACCACCTAGCAACAGAATGCGATTGCGCAGAAGAAACGAGTGAACTAAGGAAGGAGATAAAAACAGTGAGCTAGGGGGATCACAGGGCGGCAGTTTGGCGGAGCGGTTGCTCCCCTCTGTCGCCGCAGCGCTGCTTTTTGCTTTGCTCTCATATACTCTCTTAAATGAATTAAATAAATTCTGTTAATCGGGTCAGATGGCCTCTTGTGTTCACTCATAACAGGGCTGTGCTGGGAGGGACTGGAGGGGCACTGGGGCTGTACTGGGGATGAACTGGGATGAACTGGGCTGTACTGGGAATGGGCTGTTCCCGTCCCCGCCACCTCCCATTGGCCGAGGGTCCCGCCCATCACAGCTTCCAACCAATAAGCGTCAGGGATCATGGCTTTGGGGGCGGTGCCTGGAGACAGCGCCATCTTTTCTTTTGCCTACATTTCCCATCATGCTTCGCAGCCCCATAGAGCTCCATTGGGGCCGGGACTACAACGCCCGTCATGCCCCGCGCTCCACAGAACTCCCGATATCCACCACCATCTATTCTGTAAGTGCCCCCCAGACCCTCCGGGATCCCCAAGTGCCCTCAGCGCCCATTCGGGACCCCCTAAAACCGTCCTCGGATCCCCTGAGTGCTCCCAGCCCCACAGATGCCCGGTACAGCCACTTCTGGGAATTCCTCTCCTCTCATACCCCGCGGCCCCAGAGCCCATCAGAACACAGTTCCGCGCCTAAAATTCCTGCCGCGCCCTGCGCCCTGAGGAACCCGGTTAAATCTCCCCAAGCTCCCACGAGTGTTCCCCGGACCCCGAAGGGCCCCAAATTCCCCTCGCTGACCTCCAGGGCCCCGGACCCCCGAGTGCTCCCCCGGACCCCGAACTGCCCCTCAGGATCCCTGAGTGCCCCTCCAAGCGCCCGCCCGGCTCCCCCAGGGGTCCCCAGACCCTCAAGTTCTCTCTGAATTCCCTCCCCAGACACAAAACTGCCCCAAATGTGCCCCAGAAATGTCTCCGTGGGCCCCAAAGTGGCCGCTTTTACCCTGTCTGTGAAAATGATAAAAAATTATGACAAAGATAATAAAACAAAAGGAAATTAGAATAAAGAGGGCAAAATCAACAGCCAATAGTGGTCAATGAATTAATGAAGGGAATTGTGTTACTTAGAACCAATGACCAATCCGTTTTTGGTTGCAAAAAACATACAGAGATTTTTTTATAGAAGCATTAAGATGAAATGTTAAAATATAGAATAATATTTTTATGCATAAGCAAAATAAAATTTTAATTATTATTATCAAAAATCAATTAGTTTAATTAATTTAATTAACAATTCACTTAATTTTAATTATGAAGAAAAATGCACAATTTTTAAAAAATGTTTTGGGATGTCAGTCCCAGGTGGGCAATATCAGGGGGTAAGGGGATGTGGTAAATGGATGTGATTCATGCTGAATAAGTTGTTGTCCTAGATTGCAAGGCAAGATGTATTCAATTGCCATCTGTTAGAGGTTGGTTCACTGCATTGTTTATTTTATCTTTTTATTTTCTTCCCTAATAAAGAACTGTTATTCCTGCTCCCATATTTTTGCCTGAGAGTCGCCCTTAACTTCAAATTTATAGCAATTTACAGGGAGGGGGTCTACATTTATTTTTTTTTCCCATTTCAGGGAGGGTCCTGCCTTCCTTAGCAGACTCCTGTCTTTGCAAACAAGACAGATTTTGGCACCCAACGTGTGGCTCGAGGGCACAGGAACAAAAAAGGGAATAACAGTTCTTGAGTAATCCAATTTTTGTGTGCTGCTACAGAAACCTCGTTCAGCGGCACCCTGTGCTCCAGCCTGCCCTGGTTTGGGTGACACGGAACCGTGGCTGCATTTCTCCATTTGCAGGCCCTGATCTAAACACGGCTCCTACAGCCAAGGCTGCTGTGGCTGTTCTCCGGTTTGTTTTATGGGTGAATAAAGAGAAGAATTCATGGATTTTTAACTTCCTCTGGGAAGCAGGCACATGGATTCACAGCTGTCACACACTGACTGTGTGCTTTTGGGGTTACTTTAATAATGGCACCTACTGTGAGGAAATGACACCGGGGGAAATTTTCTCCCAAGCCTTTAACCATCTCTTTGGGTTTGCCCCACCAGTTTGTGAAGGGCTCAGATCCACTCCAAATACCAATGATCTCATACAGGGGCTGTGTTGCTGTTAGTCCTGTTCTATTTGGCACTGAGAGACGAGGGAAGATTAACCTGGAAAACCACCCTGACACCCAGCCCAGAACCTGACACGGCCCCAGAGACCAGGGACGCTGCTGCCCCAGAGCCTGACCCTGCCCCACAGCCACCCCAGATATGAACCACCCAGACTGGGTGGGGGTCTGGTGAGGGAGATGCAGGAGATGCTGAAGGAGTGCATTTCCCCAGCTGGTGAGAAGCCCTCCCCCTGCCTCGAAAAAGGAGAGTCTGATGGGGCAGCAGTGGAACCCACAGATGTTACAACTGTCCAGGTTCCAGCCGAGCCACAAAGGCAGCCACAGCCAGCAGCAGTCGCCCCTGTAGAAACAAGGAGGTCTAAGACGGAATCAGAGCACCCAGATAAGGGAAGGCCCTCACAACCCACAGGGGAACCAGAGGTTACGATCATCACCGAGTCCCTGATGTACAAAAGACTCTGTAACCTGCACAAGAACATTGTATGATGGAGACGTGAGGCTTATACAACCTGACTGCTTCAAGTCTGAGACCTCATGGGTACAGGTGTCCAGCTGGATGGTGGTGAGGCAAGGAATTTGGGACCCTTAACCCAAGACTCAGGTATGAATCAGATTTTTGTAAGGGAGCCAGGGTCCCTTTCCCTCTGGGAGCAGATTTTAATGAGTGTCAGAGAGAGGTTTGTCCACAGGGAGAGAATGCAGGAGCACCAGCACAGAACGTGCTGGGAAACCCTTGAGGAAGGGATCCAACAGCTGAGGGAAGTGGCAGCATTGGAGGTACTCTTTGGGAGGGATGGACAGCATGATAATGAGCCCGACAAGGTCAGGGGCACAGGGCAAATGCTGTGGAGTCTGGCAAGGCTGGGGCCATCTCAGTACACCACCTTCATTGCCACAATTAATGCCGATAACAGCCGAGAGACAGTGGGCTCTGCTGCCAACAGCTGAGAAATTGTGAGAGTATGATCCATGGCCTAGTGCAGGCTCATGGCTCTGCTGTGGGCAAGGAACTCAAAGAGGAGATGAGGGAGATGAGGGAGGAGGTGAGGAGGAACAGTTCCCACATTGCCCCAGTGCGAGTCACAGGCCCCAAAGTCAGAGCCCAACGTTCCCCAGCCAGAGAGAGGGTACGCCCCACAGGCTGGCCTGGGGTTCTTTCTGTGTGACCATGGGGAAGACATGGGAAGCTGGGATGGGAAACCCATTTCTGTCCTGGCAGCGTGGGTGTGTCAGCTCAAGGAGGGAAGCACTGACCGAGGGAATTCCAGTGAAGTGAAGGCAGCCTCAAACTCCCATGACCGATCTGCCGGGTGTGATTTGTCAGATCCCTTTAAAGTACCTCTGCCATGTATACCTAGGAAAGAAATAACAACCAGGGCTAGAGGGGCCCTGCCTCAAGCCAGGGAGAGGCACGGAAAAACCGGATCTTTTTGTCAGTGTGGATCCAATGTCCTGGCACATCAGTGCCACAGAAATATGAAGCCTTAGCTGATACTGGTGCACAGTGTACCCCAATGCCATCGGGACATGTGGGGGCAGAACCTGTTTCCATTGCTGGGGTGACGGGGGGATCGCAGCAATTGACCCTGTTGGGAGCCAAGGTGAGCCTGGCTGGGAAGGAGCAGCAGAAACATCCATTGTGACTGGCTCAGAGGCCCCGTGTGTTCTGGGCATAGACTTCCTCCAGAACGGATGTTACAGAGACCCAAAGGGACTCAGGTGGGCTTTTGGCATAGCTGCTGCAGAGGCAGAAGACATTAAGCAGTTGAACACCTTGCCTGGACTGTCAGAGAACCCATCTGCAGTAGGACTCCTGAGTGTGGAAGAGCAACGAGTGCCAATTGCCACCTCAACAGTGCACAGCTGGCAGTATTGAACAAATCGGGATGCCGTGATCCCCATCCACAGAATGATCCATGATCTGGAGAGCCAAAGGGTGGTCAGTAAGGCCCACTCACCCTTCCACAGCCCCATCTGGCCTGTGCACATGTCTGATGGAGAATGGAGATTGACTGTAGACTATTGTGGCTTGAATGAAGTGACTCCACTGCTGAGCGCTGCTGTGCTGGACATGCTGGAACTCCAGCACAAGTTGGAGTGCAAGGCAGCAAAGTGGTGCGCCACTGCTGACATTGCTAACGTGTTTTTCTCCATTCCTCTGGCAGCAGAATGCAGGCCTCAGTTTGCTTTCACCTGGATGGGCGTGCAGTACTCCTGGAACTGACTGCCCCAGGGGTGGAAGCACAGCCCCACCATCTGCCATGGGCTGATCCAGGCTGCACTGGAAAAGGGAGAAACTCCAGAACACCTGCAATACATCAGTGGCATCATTGTGTGGGGGAACACGGCAATGGAAGTGTTTGAGAAAGAAGAGAGGATCGTCCAAATTCTGCTGGAATCTTCACCATCAAGAAGAGCAAAGTCAAGGAACCTGCCTGAGAGATCCAGTTCCTTGGGTAAAGTGGCAAGATGGACAGAGTCAGATTCCAACTGAGGTCATCAATAAGATCACCGTGATGTCTCTTCCCAGCACCAAGAAGGAAACACAAGCTTTCCTAGGTGCCATAGATTTTCGGAGAATGCACATTCTCGAGTATCGCCAGATTTTGGGCCCTCTCTACCTGGTCGCCCGCAAAAAAAAACAATTTCCACTGGGGCCCTGACCAGCAGCAAGCTTTCACCCAGATCAAGCAGGAGATGGCTCATGCTGTAGCCCTTGGCCCAGTCAGGACAGGACCAGATTTCAGAAGTGTCTTCAAAGTGGATAGACTATATTGAAAACAATGCAGAGAGAATTGTTTTGTCCTTTTAACTTTTCCTACTTATATTTTGATATCAGCAATATCCAATTAATATTGACCCCCAGCACCTTGTTATGCAATCTGAATACATATGAAAATCATGATCCTTCATGGCTGACAATCAATAACACTTTGTCCCTACCCAACCCCCACCATTTCCCTCATCCAACCCCTGGCACTCCTATGGATCAGGAATGTTGTGGCCAGAAGGACCAGGGCAGTGATCCTTCACCTGCGAGACAGAGTGAAAATTTAAAAGGGTAGAAATCCATTTGGATTTAGGTGAAATGTGCTCCTTTGAGCTTGCTAACATGAGTGAAATATTCTGTTTAGTCTGGTAACTGCAGCACTAGCAAAGTTGCCCTAGCTAAAGAGAAAGAATGCAAATTTCCACACTAAAAAGAGATAAGAAAGACTCCTTGGGCCTTTAAAGAGACCACGCAGAGTGACCCAGGAGCTCTTTCTGTACTTTCTGACAAAAACAAGTGTAACTAGCTGTAAGTGTAACATGAAATAATCAGAATGAATATGCATTAACCTATTGTGAAATTCTATGACTATGGAAATTAATTAAGGGTAATAAAAAAGTTTTGGGACTTCTTAGGGGTGTGCATGTCCATTGAAGGGCGATGAGTCCCTACATGTGTCCAGCACTGCAAATAAACATACCATTCCCTGCAAATCTTTATTGGAATTGTGGGGTTTTTATTTTTCATCCATGTTTCACCTGAGCTGGGCACTGGTTGGGCAGCACCTCGAGTGCTGGGTCCAGTTCTGGGGTCCCCAATTTAGGAAGTGTCGGAGTCCAGGACACTGCAGCACCAAGGAATTCAATGGGGCACTCTGAGGCTTCATGGAACCAAGAGGCCACTGTGACCCTGCAGGGCCTTGTGAAACCATGCAGAGCTTTGTGACAGAGCAGGACCTCGTGCCATTGTGAACCCAGGGAACCAAGGGGCCAGTGCTGCCCCTCAGGAACTCACGGAATGAAGGAAACATGTTTGACACTGTGGTGGCCCATGGGACCAAGAGGCCATTGTGACACTGTGGGACCAAGGAGAGCATTGCTGCCCTGCCAGACCTCATGGAACTAAGAATCCCCTGTGACACTGCAGGGCCTTGGGGACCACGGTGACATTGTGACACTGCAGGGCCCAAGGATCCAAGGAACTCTGTGACACCAAGGGGTCCCATGGAACCAAAGGGACATTGTGACACTGGGAGGCCTCATGGAATCATGGAGACCATTGGGACACTCTGAGGCCTCATGGAACCCGGTGACACGAGGTTGTCTGGGAGTGTTGATCTGCTGGAGGGTAGGAGGGCTCTGCACAGGGCCCTGCACAGGCTGGATCCAGGGCCCAAATCCAACAAGGTGAGGTTTAACAAGTCCAAATGCCAGGTCCTGCACTTTGGCCACAACGACCCCTGCAGCGCTACAGGCTGGGGACAGAGTGGCTGGACAACAGCCAGGCAGAAAGGGACCTGCAGGGACTGATGGACAGCAGGCTGGACATGAGCCAGCAGTGTGCCCAGGTGGCCAAGAAGGCCAATGGCTCCTGACCTGGATCAGGAATGGTGTGGCCAGCAGGAGCAGGGCAGTGATTCTTCCCCTGTGCTCAGCACTGGTTGGGCAGCACCTTGAGTGCTGTGTCCAGTTCTGGGTCCCCAATTAAGGAAGGACATGAAGGGGATGGAGCATGTCCAGAGAAGGGCAACAAGGCTGGTGAGGGGTCTGGAGCACAAGTCCTGTGAGGAGCGGCTGAGGGAGCTGGGATTGTTGATATTGGAGGAGGCTCAAGGAAGAAAAGGTGGTGTCAGGGCACAGGTTGGACTTGATGATCTCCAAGGCCTTTTCCAACCTTGCTGGTTCTGTGATTCTCTGAAACCACCCTTGGAGCAGTCGCAGGAGGAGCCCTGGGCCTCCTCTTCAGAAGCTCCAGCAGCCCAGGTCCCTCAGCTTCTCCTCACAGCCCCAAAGCCCATCCTGTCAGTCCTGCAGAGCCTCTGCAGCTCCTCCTCACTGCCCAGAACAGGGAGTCCCACAGCCAGACACAGCAGCCCAGATGTGTCCCCCTGGCCTGGGGTGCGTCTGGCAAGGGAGCAGCACCAGGCACTGCAGGAGCCTGCAGACAATTCCTGCAGCACTTGTGGGATGATCCTGCTCCCCAAGGGACGTTCCCATGGTGCCAAGTCAGGAACTGCAATGGGGAGTGGGGCCAGAGAGGAAAGGGCAAACAAGGATGGGCCATGTGCAGGGGAGGGAACAGGGGTGTGCAAGAGGAAGGAATCTGGACCAGGGAAGAGTAAAGAAAGCAAAGGTGAAGCCAAGGAAATGTTCAGGGCAGTTTGGGGATAGCTGCCAGACAGCCCTGGCTCTGAGCAACAGCGTCTGCAGTGGGACAGGAAACTCCCAGCTGATGGGAACAAACTTTCTGGCTGACTGCAGAGGCCAGGACAAAGCGGAGTGGTTTCCCTGGCATCCCCCAGCCCTTCCTGGCCCCAGGGGCTGATGGCATTTGTGCTGCCTCAGGTTCATGTCCCCACAGCACCAGCACGGGGGTGCTCCTGCCTGCTGTGTGCAATGCAAACAGGGGCTACTGAGCCAGTGCTGCCGTGTCTGTGCCTGCAAGGATGTGGCACCTCTGTGAGCTGGGGGAGAGGCCAGGGCTGCAGAGGGGGAATGTTGTTGGCAGCTCCATGAGGATGCTCTGGGATGCTGCCCTGGGCTGTGCAGCACAGTGGGGATGGATCAGCCCCTGTTCTGCTGCTCCTTCCCGTCTCCCCCAGGGCCCTTGCAGAGCACCAGCCGTGCTGTTTGCCGCCAGCCTGCCCACGGCCAGCCTGGGGCTGCTGACGGGGGTTTTCTGTGCTGAGCATTGGCCTGGCCGTGTTCTTGAGAGAGCCTGGGCAAGGAGCCTGGAGCCCCCAGGCCCTGACCTGAGGCGTCAGCGCTGCCCCAGCAGTGCCCATGGCCTGTCCCTGCTGCAGCCCCGGCACTGCCACCCCCAGGACTGTGCCCGGCCCCGAGAGCACTCAGGCCCTGCAGCAACACCAGGGCCACCAGGGCAGCGGGGCAGGGCCACGGGAGCAGCACTGGCAGCACCAAGTGCTGCTGCTGCTGGGCACAGCTGCTGTGCCAGCCCTGATCTGCCCCAGCTCTGCACACAGACATTGCTGCTGCAGCTCCAGAGAAGGCAACAAAAGGGCATCTTTGCAGAAAACTGTGCTGGGAGATCCTTTAGTTCCTTTAAAGGCACCAAGAGTTCAGCCCCTCATTGACACAGTCTGTGGCCACAGGGAAGGTGGAGAGAAACAAAATGAGAAATGGCACTAACAATTATATTTATGGAGAACAATATGAAAACAGTAAAAGAAAGAAAAAAACACTAAATGAAACCAACAAGGAGAAAAAAAACACTTTTGTTGCCAGTGGTTTGCAGAAATTGATCAGCAGTTTAGTGTTTCTGAAACCATCCTGTCGTCAGTTTCCACAGTGCAGCCTTGAGCTCCTGGTTCCTCAGGCTGTAGATGAGGGGGGTCAGGGCTGGAGGCACCACTGAGTACAGAACTGACAGGGCCAGATCCAGGGATGGGGAGGACATGGAGGGGGTTTTCTGGTAGGAACATGTGCCAGTGAGAGAGACCACGGCCAAGTGAGGGAGGCAGGTGGAAAAGGCTTTATGCTGTCCCTGCTCAGAGGGGATCCTCAGCACAGCCCTGAAGATCTGCACATAGGAGAAAACAATGAACACAAAACAGCCAAGTCCTAAACAGGCATCAACAGAAATGAGCCAAAGTTCTCTGAGGTAGGATTTGGAGCAAAAGAGCTTGAGGATCTGTGGGATTTCACAGAAGAACTGGCCCAGGGCATTGCCATGGCACAGGGGCAGGGAAAATGTATTAGCTGTGTGCACCAGTGAATAAAGAAAGGCACTGGCCCAGGCAGCTGCTGCCATGTGGACACAAGCTCTGCTGCTCAGGAGGGTCCCGTAGTGCAGGGGTTTGCAGATGGACACGTAGCGGTCATAGCACATGATGGTCAGCAGGAAATACTCTGCTGAGATAAAAAAAACAAAAAAAAAGATCTGAGCAGCACATCCTATGTAGGAGATGGTGGTAGTGTCCCAGAGGGAATTGTGCATGGCTTTGGGGACAGTGGTGCAGATGGAGCCCAGGTCGCTGAGGGCCAGGTTGAGCAGGAAGAAGAACATGGGCATGTGCAGGTGGTGGCCGCAGGCTACGGCGCTGATGATGAGGCCGTTGCCCAGGAGGGCAGCCAGGGAGATGCCCAGGAAGAGGCAGAAGTGCAGGAGCTGCAGCTGCCGCGTGTCTGCCAGTGCCAGCAGGAGGAAGTGGCTGATGGAGCTGCTGTTGGACATTTGCTGTGGCTGCACATGGGCACCTGTTCATGGAGAAAGGAGAGGGACAAGTCAGGAGAGGCTGCTTGGAGACAAACCTGGGCCATTCCCTGCAGCCTGTTCTGCTGGGACTCACCCACCCTTGTTCCTGCTCTGGGAAAACCTTCACCCAGGTCCCTGCCTGAGCTCCAGTTGTGCTGGCTGAGTGTGCCTGGAGCAGCCAGGGCAGTGCGTGGGGGCTCTTGAGGAGCCATCCCAGCCTTGCTGCCCTGGGTTTGTGGCCATGTAGCAAAGGGACAAGACTGGATATTCAGGATTTGTCAGGGGAATCACTCCTAATGCAGAAAGGCTTTGATACCATCTGCACTCACATTTCTAAAGGAAACAGATGGCAGGAGATGATTTTAGGAATATTTTTCCTACCCACACATCATTGCTCACTCTCTGAAGTCAGAAATCCCCAGCATTCCTGCTGCACTCAGAGTTTGCCACAGAGAGCTGTGAGAGGCAAAGGATTCCCTGTGGCTGAAGGAAGGTGAGGGGCTGGATGAGCTTGTTCCCCCAGCACTGCTCTGCTCAGCCCCCTCTGCTTCCCTGAGCATCTCCCTGGGCCTGGACATCCCCTCCTGAGAGGTGCCTTGTCCCTGCCAGCGCTCACAGAGCCCATCCCAGCCTGTGTGCCCTCGGCCCAGCCCTACAGAAACCTGCCTGTGTGCAGGGCCCTGGCTGGGGCAGGCTCTGTGTGCAGCTGGGCAAGGGCAGCTCAGGAGAGCCCTGCTGGGCCCTGCAGAGGTGATGCTGCTGCTGCCCAGGGCTGAGGAGTGGCTGAAGGCCCTTTGGGAGGCTCCCAGCAGAGACACTGACCACCCAAAGTCACAGTTCTGGAGTCTCTGGACATGTTCAAACATTCCTTTGATGATCCTGTGTGTCCCTTTCAACTCAGAATGTTCTGTGATTCTGGGACTACAATTCCTGTTCTGCTTCTCTCATCCCCCTGTTGTCTATAATAAAAGGAGAAAAAAGCCCTTGCAACAGTGTTAGAACAGTAAAGTAAAAACCAGACCTTTATTGGAAGCTTCCAGGTGTCCCAGTGGGGATGAGGCACACCCAGCCGCTGATTACAACAATTCATAAAGGTTGATTAATTAGGATATTTAACAAGGACATTCCAAAGAATATTCACTCGTCCCAGTTACACACCCCTGGCTCAACACATTGGAGGAAGTAGAAGGACTTTTTTCCCTCAGTTTTTGTTATCACTGCTGGCATACAAAAACCAAAATGTTCTTCTTGTAGGTGCTCATCCTGTTCAAAAGACTATATAATATTCAAAAATGTATTAATACAGTCAGGTAATTTTTCTAAATTCTAAGAGAAACCATCAGAAAATGTACTAGACTTAATTAAATATAATAGATATAGAGGTATATAATAACAGTTTAATACTGTTCAGTAAGAGTTTAAGAGAGTTAATCAAGACTTTAATAGCAATAATAAAGGATTATAGTTTTCTAAGTATATAAGTATAATCCTTGGCTTACCTTCTTTGGGAAGTGTCCTCCGGAGCTGTGCCCAGGCTGGTCTGGAGCTGGGAGCAGCCCTGCCCCAGCCAGCTCCTCTCAGCAGCAGCACCTGCCCTGCTCAGGGTGGCTCCTTCCCCCCACAGCTCCTGGCCAGCGCTGGGAGCAGCTCCAGGGCCGGCTGAGAGCTGTCCCTGGCAGGCAGCAGAGTCCCTGGCCCAGCACAGCGCCCTGGGCTGCAGGACCCTGCTCTGCAGGACAGCCCTGGGCACCCCTGGCTGCTCTGCACAGGAGATGAGCAGAGAATGCACTCACAGGGTCTGTGGGCATTGGCATGTTCCAGCTTTAGGAGATCACTGCAGGAGCTGCAGCTGCATTGTCCTGCAGACAGAGGTTCCTGTGCCAAGGGCTGGCAGTGATTCTGCCCCAGGCACTTCTCAGCCCCTTCCCAGCCCTGACTGATTGAAGCTCTCTGTGCCTCTGTGCTGTGCCCGGGCTGGCTGCAGGCAGTGCCCCAGCCCTGCTGGGCTGGGAGAAGAGCTGCTCAGCAAGAGAAATATGCTTTTGAAGCTCTGCTTGGTTACCAGCATCACCCTCTGTGCCAGGAGCCCAGCCCTGCTCAGCAGCACAGACACAGCACAAGGACTTTAATGACCCTCTGGGGCTTTGTGCTCAGGCCCTGAACATCAGGCCCTGAGAGGGAGCTGCAGAAACTTCTCCAGAACTCCAAGTCACAATCCAACTCCAAAGTTTCTTGGACTTTTAATGGGTCCCACTGAGGGACACAACTGAGAAAGTGTCCCCAGGCCCCAGGCAGAGCAGAGAACTGGAGGCACTGATGCCAGGTGGGGACAAAGAGAAGCCAAGTCTTGGTACCCTGGGGCACAGCAGGGTCTGTGCCACCAAGGGCTGTGAGGAGACACCTTGTCCTGAGGCCCTGGGGCCTCCTGGCACAGCCCCAGCCAGGCTGGGCACTGTCAGCCCCTGCTCCTGCCCTCAGCATCCCCCCCTATCCCACATCCCAGTGGCCTCAAGGATCTGCTGGAAGGAGTCCCTGGGGAGCCTTGGTCAGGAATGGCCCTGGGGGCTCCTTCATGCTCCCAGGGACTGCAGGTTTTTCAAAGGACTTTGGGTTTGGCTTTGGCCTTGGAGTCTCTGAGAGGTTTCTGCAATCCTGGCCTCCAATTATCTGCTTTAATTATTCCCTGGAGAGGCTTTGTCAGGAACAACACTCAATGGGACTCATTAATAATTCAAGGTACTTCAGTTCTTTTAAGGTACTTGGTGTTTCCCTTTTGATACAGACTCTATGCGAAAGATAGTACAGTCACAGCCCCCAGTTATCTGTTTTAAGGAGTCCCTTGAGAGCTTTGCACTCACACTCAGTGGGGCTCATTAATACTTTGAGATACTCAAGAAATTTAAAGTACTTTGGATTTTCCTTTCCACACTGAGAGATTTTTGTGCCATTTTGAGTCTCTGAGAAGATGTGCAATCCTGGCCTCCAGTTCTCTCCTCCAAGTAGTCCATGAGGAGCCTGTGTTGGGGATGGACCTCAGTGGCACCCATTAATGCCTCGAGAAACTTTGGTTTTTCTTCTGAGTTTGACTCCTGGAAAGGTTTGTGCAATCTCCCCTCAAGCCCTGAGGTTCCAAGGCTCAGCTCCAAATGCACCACGGAGCTCATTAAGATCAAGCAAGTCCTGACAAACCATGGCTGTGCCTCCATTTCCCTCTTGTCTGGAGCAGTTCAACAGGAAGATGTTTATGGTGGTTTTTGTTCACCTATTTGAGATTTCTCGGCCAATGCATCAATTAGTGTGGTGGGTTCAGTGCTGACTAATTACCAGTGCACACACTAGAATATACTTACTCATTTCCTGCTGAGAGATAGGATTAGGAGAAAGGCATATTAGGCTCAAACTTAAGGAATGTAAAGAAAAGTTTGTTGAAAGTAACTAAAAGAAGGAATAATAAGGATCAGAACAAAATTTCAGAATACTTCCCCTCTCCATTCAACCTTTTCTTACTTACTGATTATGTAAAGGCACAAAGCAAAAAAATTTCAGTCACTTTACCACCTCTTGAATAGTCTTTCTTTAGTTCACTTAGAGAGAGGAGTCTCTCTTTCTTGCTATGGAGACTTCTCCACAAGAAAACAGGTCTCTTGTGGCTCTCAATTTGCATGAATAGCAGCCACTCGGAAAAAGTGAAATCATGACACCCCTCCCATTTATTCACAGCCATTCATACAGCTGTGTTTATGGGCTATCCAACTTATGGGATATTAGTTTCAAGATGAGCTGTTTAAGAGCAGAGACTGTCTTAATCTCTTTCTGAAATCATCTTCATCTCTGCAGAGATCTTCTTCTCTCCCTGAGGGCACAGGGTCTCATCACTCTTCTCTCCTTCTCTGTTCAAACTTCTCATGGGATCACAGCTACTGCAACATTTGCTCACTTTAGAATGGAGGCCTTTGCTGAATAAAACATCTCCCCATACTTTTCAATGCCTTATAGGGAAAAAGAGAGTCTGATATATATCAATGACATCCTTCTCCATAGTTTTAACAGAGGATTCCAGCCCCAAGATCAAGGCATCTCCTCATCCCTCCCATCTGGGACTCACCTTCCTCTTCCCTGATCTCGGTGTGTTCATGCTGCTCCTCTGTGTGCCTGCCCTGTGTCCTTTTCTCTCACTGGAGGGAGGATGGCAGCACTGGCAGAGTCAATATCTGCCCGGGGCTGCAGATGGTTACATGACCCAGGCCAGGCTCGGTGGCCAATTCTAATTTTGGCCATGGTCCCTGGACATGAAGACCATTTCTTTTCCATAGGAATGAAGGAATAGAGCGACATTGTTTTAGGGGCAGATGAGAGGTGACCACAATAGGACAAGGCCAGCCAGAGCCACCAGATTGTGTTCTGAGAGATACCCTTGAATACAGGAAATTTTTTAGGCAAAATTTAAGTTTTGGCAATGGGCATCTGAAAAGATGGACAGTTCTTTTCCATAAAGAGGAGAGCATGGAGCCCCAGTGCTCCAGGAGTTGGTGAGAGGTAGCCCTTGACATCCCAAGATCAGCCAGACCTGTCAGGTGGCCCCTGGCAGGCCAAGCCAGCCAGACCTGTTCCATGTTCCCTCGCTTCCATGGGGTCCCTTGCTTCCAGGAGGCCCTGAGGTGTCACAATGCCCCCTTGGTGACACAAGGCCCTGAAGGGTCGGAATGTTCTCCATGGTTCCATCAGGCCCCACAGAGTCACAATGGTCTCTGGGTCCATGAAGCCCCGCGGTGTCACCATGGCCCCTTGGTTCCATGGGCTCCAGTGGTGCCACAATGATCCCCTTGGTTCCATGAGGTGCCCACAGTGTCACAGTGATCTCCATGGGAAGGAAAGAACCGAGCCCCAGTGTGGCAGGGGCAGCCACCAGAGGCCAAGGCCAGCCAGACTTGACAGTACTGGCAGATTTTGCCTGGGAGCAACCCTTTGGATATAGGTAATTTCAGCCGTGGAATCCCAATTTCATGCATGGACACCCAAAGTAGAAGGACATTTCTTTCCAAAGGATTGAATGGACGGAACACCAGTGTTTGGGAGCCAGATGAAAGGTGGCCACCAGAGGCCTAGACCAGCCATACCTCTCTGTCCTGGTAGCTTTTGTCTAAAAGCAACCCTTGGATATAGGGAATTTGGGATGTGGAATCCCATTTTTGGTCATTACTGTATAAAAAAGAAGAACAGTTCTTTTCCATAGGAAGGAAAGCACAGAGCTCCAGTGTTTCAAAAGCAGGTGAGAAGCAGCCCCCAAGTGTCCAAGGGCAGCCAGACCTGTCTCTCCTGTCTGATTTCACTTGTCAGCAATCCTTGGATGTACGGAGTTTTGGAAGTGGAAGGTCAGTTTTGGCCATGGGTGCCTGGACAGGATGGATGATTTTTTCCTATAGGAAAGAAAAACTTGAAGTCCAAGTGTTCTGGAAGAAGATGAGAGGTGGCCACGGCCAAACCAGCCAGACCTGTCTCTCCTGACACCTTTCATCTAGGGGCTATCCTTGGACATAGGGCATTTTGGAGGTGGAATCTCAGTTTTGCCTGTGGGTGCCTGGACAGGGAGAAGAGTTCTTTTCATTAGGAAGGAAAGCACAGAGTCACAGTGTTTCAGAGGCAGATGAGTGCCAGCCCTCAGGAAGCCAAGGTCAGCCAGATTTGTGATTCTTGGCATCATTTTTCTGGGAGCTATCATTGGATATAGGCAATTTTGGAGGCAGATACCAAATTTTGGCCGTGGGTGCCTAGTTGAGATGGATGGCTTTTCCCATAAGAAAGAAAAGCACATGGTCCCAGTGTCTGAAAGGCAAATGAGAGGTGGCCCTTGGGTGGTCAAGGCAGCCAGACTTGTTTCTCCTGGCAGATTTCATCTGGGAACAATCTTTGCAATATAAGGAAATTTGCAGAAGGAATCCCAATTTTGGCCCTGGGTCCCTGAAGGAGAAGGAGAAGGACAGTTATCTCTCATAGGAAGGAAAGCCCAGAGCCACAGTGCTTCAGGGAAGACGAGAAGCAGCCCTAATCATGCCAAGGTGGTCAGGTGGTCCCCAGGAGGCCCAGCCAGCCAGACCTGTTCCATGTTCCCTTCGTTTTGTGGGACCCCACAGTGTCACAATGGTGTCCTTGGCTCCATGAGGCCCTGGAGTGTCACAATGTTCCCCTTGCTTCTGCAGTGTCACAATGGCCCCGTGCTTCCATGAGACCTTGCAATGTCACAATGGCTTCATGGTTCCACAAAGCCCTGATGTGTCACAATGGCCCCTCAGCTCTGTGTGCCCTCGCTGTGTCACAACAGCTCCTCTGTGACACTGCGGCTGCACAAGGTCACCATGGACCCTTGGTTCCTTGGGGTCACCAAATTCCACGGTGGTTTCCATGATTCCATGAGGCCCCACAGTGTCACAATGGCCCCTTGGTTCCATGGGCCCAACAGTGCCAAAATGATCCCCTTGGTTCCTTAACTTCCCACAGTGTCACAGTGGCCCCTTGGTTCCATGAGGATCTGCAGGGTCACACAGGTTTATGACATTTGTCCTTGCTGCCCCTCACATCCCCTGCCCCACAAACATCCCCGAGCCCCCCATAAGGGACAGGCCCTGCTGTGCCAGGCTGGGCTCAGGGCTTGGCCTTTCTGCTTCCCCCAGCCAGCCCAGGCCTTGCTCAGCATTGCAGTTCCCTGCTCTGAGCCTTGGGCTCCCTGCAATCCTGGCCTCAAGGATCTGCTCTCACCAGTCCCTGAGAGCCTTTGGCAGTCCCTGCCCTCAGTAGGGCCCAGTGATGCTCCAAGGGACTTGGAATTTTGTTCCAGACTCCTTTAGCAGCTTCTTCAGCCTTCTCTCAGTGTCTCAGGGTCCTGGACTCAGTCCCAAAACCACGGTGGGATCATCAAAATACAGAAAGCCCTCAGGGGAGGTTTGTCTTCATTCAATTGTCTGCAAGTCTCCAGGGCTTGTGCAGCTGATTGGAGTAAGTTTGGAGTTCTTGTAGGGAGAAAGATTTCCAAGTGGACATCATGACCTTTTATTCTTCAATTAAATTAGTGGTTTTTTTATTTCCCAGTTTGGAGAAGAGCGGATAGAAGCATTCCCCAGATGATCCTGACACTGAAATTCTCCTTAGGAGGTCTAGACATGTAGAAGAATGAGCCCCCTGAGGGCTGACCCTGTTTGGACAAGCTGCTCCTCACCCCCAGCCTCACCATGTCTGACATCGCCCACCTGGCACTGACATCCCTGTGCCCTGCAGCAGAACCTTGTCCCTGAGCTCTGCAGCTCCATGTCCCAGCCCATTGCACTGTGTCCCACCTGCTCTCCTCAGGGCTCTGCCTGCACACGGGCCCAGGAGAAGTTTTCCTGTTGGGAAAGAAAGAATGGAAATCCTAAGCAGGTTTCCTAAACAACAAACCCCACTCAGGAGCCACCTGCTCAGTACAGGCTGCCTGGAGTGGTGTCACCTTTCTACAAGGGACAGTGTGACCAGAAATGATCTCTGGAAGCAGAATTCTCTGAGTCTCCCAGCTGTATTCTCTGTCCCTGTCCTTTCTCTGGATCCATGCTGCAGGTGGAAGCTGCTGGTGCCAGCCTCACCTTTAACTGCCCTCTGGAATGCAAACAGATGTTCCCAGCTGTGTTAAGCAGGATTTTCTCAATGTTTCTATAAATCTTTTGTGTCCCCCATGGAACGAAGGGGCCATTTTGAAACTGAGGGAGTCACCTGGAAGCAAAGAGTGAATGGTGACCCTGGGGTCCCATGGAACCAAGGGGCCATGGTGACACAGCAGGGCCACGTAGATCCAGTGGTCCATTGTGACACTGTGGATCCAAGGAGACCATGGAGACACCGCCAGAACCTCATGGAACCAAGGAGTCCATGGTGACCCAGCGGGTCTGCATGGAGCCAATGGTCCATGGTGACACTGCCCATCCAAGGAGGCCATTTGGACACTGTGGAAGCTCATGGGGCGAGGTGGCCATTGTGACACTGAAGAATTTCATGACACCAAATATCCATGGGGACACAGCAGGACATCATGGAACCCAGAAACCACTGTTGGCAGTTTGGAAACTCTTGGAACCAGGGGCTGTTGTGGCACTGCAGCACCAACACAGCTGCTGCACCTTGTCCCCTGCCCTGCACAGCTCCTTGGGAGGCACGGCAGGAGCAGCACCCTCGGAGCCTCGGGAATGCCTCTCTGGGATCCATGGCACACACTCCCAGGGGCTGGAATTCCAGTTCCTAGCCAGGAAAAGATGTTCCTGCCCTTGAAGGCAAAGCTCTTAAGGAAGAGTCAAAAGCCAAGTGGAGCAAGATCTTAGAGTGCCATTTTACTGCCAGCCTTCATAATTTCACCTCTGGTTGTAGTACTCCATGGATTGGGACTTAAATCAGGGCAGGGTCTTTGGTAGGAGCTGCCCTGGGTCAAAGGGGACACTGAGAGAGTAACAGGGCAGGCAAAGGAAGGCAGGAGAGAAAGGAGGTGTTTTGGTTTGGAATGACAGGTGTCTGCTAAGGAAGGCAGGAGCCTCCCCTGAAATGAAATAATGTAGACTTTTTCAGAATTGTCATAAATTTGAAATTAAAGGGGGCTCACAGATAAAAATATGGGAGCAGGAATAACTGTTTTTTATTAGGGAATAAAATAGAACTATAAAATTAACAATGCAGTAAACTGAAATAACACTGACAGTGACAAAATATAACCTTTTTGGAAAGGGTATTGGCCACAATCCAATTGGAATTCTGGCTGCAGTCCTTCAGGAGTGTCAGCTGTGATTCTGTTGGAGAAGTGATCCTATAGGAAAGGGTGTCTTCCTCTGAAGAGGAAGAGGCAGCTGTTCCTCTGGGAAAATCCAGCCCAGAAAAAGCTGTGTTGGTGGGCTAGAATCTCAAGACTAGCTGCAGGTAGGAATGCTTGGCTCCTCCCTCTGGGCAGAACATCTCACAATGGGATGTTACAGTTCTTATCAGTCATGCAGTGACATTCAATAGCCCGTTATCAGCAGATGTCTCCCCTGAGGGAGGATTGATTGTGGAAGAGATAAAGAAAAACTGCCCACTTAACACAGGACAACTGCCATACAGATGGCAAATAGAACACATCTTGTTTTTCAGTCTGGGACAGGAGGACACAAACAAAATCAGCTGAGAAGGCAGCACTCTGAAAAGCAAACCAGAACTGACAGAAAATGAATGGGACAGAAATCAGTAATTCTGAAAGTTTTATTTATTATAAAAATAAATCACACCCACCCAGCCCCACACAATCCTGACACCACAACCTCAAATTTGGATCTCACTTCTCCTGATCACCTTCCAACCCCATCTCATCCTGGAGGCTGAGGAATTGAGCAGTTTTGGCATGGGACTGAGGTGGGAACCAGCTGTTTTGAGGTGTGATTGAGTCACTTTGAGGTGACAGACCAATCCACCTTGGGTTTTGGAGTGCAAAGATATGGAGAATACTACCAGATATCCCCCAAGAAGCCACAAATCCTCCAGAATATGTTCCCAAACAGTAAATTCCACCTCAAATACCTCTTAAATGGTGGAACTTCTGACATCTCTGGTCCATACTCTTTTTAGTCATTTTTCAGGTGTTTTTAAGTGATAAAGACAAATCAGAAGTAAATTAGGGCCAAACCAAAACCAGAGACCCCTTGAGCATCCCCTGGACACTGGACAAAACAAACTCAGCAGAAATCAAATTTAACCCTCCATAAAATGCCTTGAGGAAGATTTGCTCTTCCCACAAGTCATTTCTGATGGAAACACAAATAAATCCATAACATTAATCGACCAACAACAGAAGAAATTCTCTGGCAATTCCAAATTTAATCAGTTCCAACACAGCTCCAACTCAGATGTTGGCAGGTTCCAAAAAAAAAAACAAACAAAAACCATGGAAATTTGGCCCAATACAGATTATTAAAAGGAAGGGAAAGGTCTGTGTAGCTGTCACAAAGGTGACAGGGACCAAGAAAATAATGCTTCTCTCCCCAAAGCCCGTGAATTCAGGAGTTATTTGGGAATTTAGCTACTTGAGCTCGGCTTCTTGTAGGATTTAAGTAGCCTTGTGTTCCTCACTTTGGGGTGAATGATCCTTGTCAATCTTGCTGGTATCATTTGGTCCCTTTCCTCCAGTGATTTTAACAGACTTTTCAAAGAAGGAAAATAAAATATTTTCTTTACACTGGCCACCCACAACAGCCATTTTCCTCATAAATTCTCCCAAAAGTCACTCAGAGGAAGCTGCATCCAAGTTTTCAAGTGTTCCTCCTGAAAGAGCCAGAAGGTCCTCAGAGGAGGGAACCATGCTGTTGTCAAAGGAACTCAGGGTCAGACAACAGAGCCCTGAACTCACTGTGCAAAATAATGTTGCAATTCTGGATAATAAAATTGTTAAGGAGATGCCTCTGCCCCAATTAAGGTGCTCAGGCGACCAAATCCAAAGTGGATTTTATTGAACAGTAAATGTGAGGTAGAGAGAGATGGAAAGAAAGAGACGAGAGAGCAAGGGAGTGACAGAGACAGAGATCTCCCCTGGGGCAGGGCAAGTGTGACATTGTCCCCTGTGTGCGTGGCTTTCCCAGGGTGGGGGTTTTGCACCTGAGCCAGTTTGGGTAAGGGGGGTGGTGTTCACCCCCCAACCCAAGCAGGGATTGCCTCACTGTTTCAGGTTACAGTGTCAGATGTTTTCAGTCACCATCTCCATAAACTGTTATAAACAGGTGGGGCAGTGTTCTTTATCTCTTCCATGGCTCAGCCCTGATAACGCCCTCCAGGGGCCATCTTCTGTTAATGGGCCATTGAATATCACTGCAGCACTGATAAAATTACATCATCCCATTGTGGGATGCTCCGCCCAGGGGGAGGAACCAAGAATTCCTACCTGGATATAATCTCACCCTTGCAACACCACAACCACCTTTCCTACTGCATTCCCAGAGGACAAGAGCTCCATAACCACCACTGGACCTTCAGAGGAAGACCAGACCTTTCTACAGGATCACCACTTATAAAATTCCCTATATCCAAGGGTTGCTCCCAGCCAAAATCTGCCAGTACTGTCAAGTGTGGCTCCCCTTGGCCTCTGGTGGCTGCCCCTGCCACACTGGGGCTCGGTTCTTTCCTTCCCATGGAGATCACTGTGACACTGTGGGCACCTCATGGAACCAAGGGGATCATTGTGGCACCACTGGAGCCCATGGAACCAAGGGGCCATGGTGACACCGCGGGGCTTCATGGACCCAGAGACCATTATGACTCTGTGGGGCCTGATGGAACCATGGAGAACATTCTAATCCTTCAGGGCCTCGTGTCACCAAGGGGGCATTGTGACACCTCAGGGCCTCTGGAAGCAAGGGACCATTGGGACACTGTGGGGCCCCATGGAAGCGAGGGAACATGGAACAGGTCTGGCTGGCTTGGCATGCCAGGGGCCCCCTGACATGTCTGGCTGATCTTGGAATGCCAAGGGCAGCCTCTCATCAGCTCCTGGAGCACTGGTGCTCTGTGATTTCCTTGCTATGGAAAAAGCCGTCCCTCTTTTCAGATGCCCATTGTCAAAACTTGTATTCTCCCTAAAATATTTCCTATTTGTATGGGTATCTCTCAGAACAAAACCTGGCATCTATGGCTGGCCTTTGCCTCTGCTTGTCACCTCACATCTGCTCCTGAAACACTGAGGCTCTCTTCCTTCCTTTTGATGGACAAAAACCAACCATCTTGCCAAGAAACCATGGCCAAAATTAGAATTTGGCCTCCCAAATTCCATATATCCAAGGATTGCTCCCTGGCAAAAGTAGCCGGGACAGACAGGTCAGGCCGGCCCTGTCCTCTGATGATTTTCTTAGACTCTGAGCTGAATGTTTTCATTTGAAAACACCTTCGAGAGGGTCCAGAGATCTTCCAAGGACGGGTTCTGAGGCCTCGGGCACAGGACCACTACATATGGACAAAGGAGCTCTGTGCTCTGTGCTGCTGTGGTGGTTTTGCATCACGAAAGTGATGTCCTGAGAGAAGCTGCTAGCAGTTTCCTCTGTGTCTGACAAAAAACAATCAGTAATTAGCTTTGAGAATGGACAATCAGTTAAACTTAAGGAACTAAGGAATGCCTCTGTGCAGACACAAGTTAAAGGATGAGAAAGCCTGGCTGGGTCTCTTTCCCTTCTGGCCATAAAGAGGTGCCAAGGCCGGCCCAGCTCCATCTCAGCCTTCTGGCCTGGCTGCTGAGATCCTGGCCCTGCCCCAGCGCGGCCCAGCCTGACACAGCCCCAGCGCAGCCGCTGCAGAAACCTCCATGGGAAAACAGCTCCGGCCGCAAGCACCGAGCCCGGCCGGGCTCATGGAACCATCTGCAGCCCCGGGAGATATTGACTCTGCCAGTGCTGCCATCCTCCCTGCAGTGAGAGAAAAGGACACAGGGCAGGCACACAGAGGAGCAGCATGGACACACCGAGGGCAGGGAAGGGGAAGTTGAGTCCCAGATGGGAGGGATGAGGAGATGCCTTGATCTTGGGGCTGGAATCCTCTGGTAAAGCTCTGGAGAAGGATGTCATTGATACATCAGACTCTCTTTTTCCCTGTAAGGCATTGAAAAGCATGGGGCGATGACTTGTTTCAGCAAAGGCCTCCATGCTCAAGTGAGCAAAAGTTGCAGTAGCTGTGATCTCCTGTGAGAGGTTTGAACAGAGAAAGGGAGAACAGTGATGAGACCCTGTGCCCTCAGGGAGAGAAGAAGACCTCGGTTCCCAGAGATGAAGATGATTTCAGAAATAGATGAAGAGAACCTTTGCTCTTAAACAGCTCATCTTGAAACTAATATCCCATAACTTGGCATGGCCCATAAGTACAGCTCTGGGAAAAGGTGGGAAAAGCTGGGAGGGAGTTCACAATTGCAGATTTCTCCAGGCAGCTGCTATTTGTGGAAATGAAAAACCATGAGATAACTGTTTTCTTGTGGAGAAGTCTCCATAACATTAACGAGAAGAACTTCTCTCCCTATGTGAAGTGAAGAAAGACTATTTTAGAGGTGGCAAACCAACTGAAAATTTTAGGTTTTTTCTCTTTACATTGTCAGGTTTTATGGAAAGAGGAAGTGTTCTGAAAGTTTTGTTCTAATTCTTATCACTCTTTCTTTAGTTATTGTTATTACAATTTTATTTATACCCTTTTAAAATTTTGTGACCACTTTGCCTTTCTCCTAATCCTATTTCACAGCAGGAATTGAGTAAGTATATTCTAGTGAGTGCACTGGTAATTAGCCAACACTGAACCCACCACACTCATTGAAGCATTGGCCGAGAAATCTCTAAATGGTGAACCAAAACCACTACAGAAACTTCCTGAAAAACTGCACGAGAGCAGAGAGAAATTGAGGCAGACCCGTGGTTTGTCAGGACTTGCTTGATCCTAATGAGCCCCGTGGTGCATTTGGAGCTGAGCCCTGGAACCTCAGGGCCTGAGAGGAGATTGCACAAACCTTTCCTGAAGTCAAAGTCAGAGGAAAACCCCAAGGTGGTTGGAGTCTAAAGCATTAATGAGACCCACAAAGGTCCATCTATACCACAGGCCCTTCATATAGATGGCCTTGGAGGAGAGAACTGGAGGCCAGAATGGCACAAAAGCCTCTCAGAGACTGCAAATAGCACAAAGAACTCTCAATGTGGAAAGGAAAATCCAAAGTTCCTTAAAAAAGTTAAGAATCTCAAAGTATTCATGAGCCCCACTGAGTGTCAGTACAAAGCTCTCAAGGGACACATTAAAGCAGATTATTGGGGCCATGATTACACAAACCTCCCACAGAGTCTGTATCAAAAGGGAAACACCAAGTACCTTAATAAAACTGAAGTACCTTGAAGCATTAATGGGCCCCACTGAGTGTTGTTCCTGACAAAGCCTCCCCAGGGAGTAATTAAAGCAGAATATTGGAAGCCATGATTGCAGAAAGCTCTCAGAGACTCCAAGGCAAAAGGAAAAGCCAAAGTCCTTTGAAAAACTTGCAGTCCCTGGGAGCATGAAGGAGCCCCCAGGGCCATTCCTGACCAAGACTCCCCAGGGACTCCTTCCAGCAGATCCTTGAGCCACTGGGATGTGGGCTAGGGGGGGATGCTGAGGGCAGGAGCAGGGGCTGACAGTGCCCAGCCTGGCTGGGGCTGTGCCAGGAGGCCCCAGGGCCTCAGGACAAGGTGTCTCCTCACAGCCCTTGGTGGCACAGACCCTGCTGTGCCCCAGGGCACCAAGACTTGGCTTCTCTTTGTCCCCACCTGGCATCAGTGCCTCCAGTTCTCTGCTCTGCCTGGGGCCTGGGGACACTTTCTCAGTCGTGTCCCTCAGTGGGACCCATTAAAAGTCCAAGAAACTTTGCAGTTGGATTCTGACTTGGAGTTCTGGAGAGGTTTCTGCAGCTGCCTCTGAGGGACTGATGTTCAGGGCCTGAGCACAAAGCCCCAGAGGGTCATTAAAGTCCTTGTGCTGTGTCTGTGCTGCTGAGCTGGGCTCCTGGCACAGAGGGTGATGCTGGTAACCAAGCAGAGCTTCAAAAGCACATTTCTCTTGCTGAGCAGCTCTTCTGCCAGCCCAGCAGGGCTGGGGCACTGCCTGCAGCCAGCCCAGGCACAGCACAGAGGCACAGAGAGCTTCAATCAGTCAGGGCTGGGAAGGGGCTGAGAAGTGCCTGGGGCAGAATCACTGCCAGCCCTTGGCACAGGAACCTCTGGCTGCAGGACAATGCAGTTGCAGCTCCTGGAGCGATCTCCTAAAGCTGGAACATGCCAATGCCCACAGAGCCTGTGAGTGCATTCTCTGCTCATCTCCTGTGCAGAGCAGCCAGGGGTGCCCAGGGCTGTCCTGCAGAGCAGGGTCCTGCAGCCCAGGGCGCTGTGCTGGGCCAGGGACTCTGCTGCCTGCCAGGGACAGCTCTCAGCCAGCCCTGGAGCTGCTCCCAGCGCTGGCCAGGAGCTGTGGGGGGAAGGAGCCACCCTGAGCAGGGCAGGTGCTGCTGCTGAGAGGGGCTGGCTGGGGCAGGGCTGCTCCCAGCTCCAGACCAGCCTGGGCACAGCTCCGGAGGACACTTCCCAAAGAAGGTAAGTTTGGGATTGCTGTAAAGATCAGGAGCTTTCCTGAGAGTGTTTTCAATTTCCTGCTTGGAGCAGGATGGGAAAGACAAGGCTGCTGACAAAGATTTTTGCTTTTTATACATTTTTCATATAGCCATAGCTCTGTAAAGAACTATTATATACTTATAAAATTATAATCTTTGCTTTACTCTAATAAACTCTTAATTAACTCTATTAAATCACTATTATATAGTTCTATCACTATAATCCTTAATTAACTCTACTACATTTCTTAAACTTTCTCTTAGATTTTATAACAATAAGTTGACTGTCTAAGTATATTCCTGAAATACTGTATAGTCTTATTATCAGGAAGCAGACCTGAAAGAAGAACATTTTGCGTTTTGACCGGAATGTGAGCAGTCATAACAAAAATTGGGGCAAAGAAGCCCTTGGATGTATACCACAATGGGTTGACCTATTGATGGGCTACTGGGGTAACAGAATCTTCTATTGGATGCCCCTCTTAAGTATCCTAATTAATTAACCTTAATAAATTGTTGAAATCAGGGGCTGGGTGTGCCCCACCCCCACTGGGAGACCTGGAAGCTTACAATAAATTTCTCGTTTTTACCTTACTGTTCTAACACTGTTGCAAAGAGGTTTTTTTTTCTCTTTTGATTACAGACACAGGTGGATGAGAGAAGCAGAGCAAGAATTGTAATCCCAGGATGAAAGAATATTCTGAGTTTAAAGAGACACACAGGATCATCAAAGGAATGTTTGAACATTTACAGAGACTCCAGAACTGTGACTTTGGCTGGTCAGTCTCAAGGCACCTCTCAGGAGGGGATGTCCAGGCCCAGGGAGATGCTCAGGGAAGCATAGGGGGCTGAAGAGAGCAGTGCTGGGGGAACAAGCCCATCCAGCCCCTCAGCTTCCCTCAGCCACAGGGAATCCTTTGCCTCTCTCATCTCTCAGTGGCAAACACTGAGTGCAGCAGGAATGCTGGGGAGTTCTGAACTGAGAGAGCCAGCAATGATGTGGGGGTAGGAAAATAATTCCTAAAATCAGTTCCTGCCATCCTTTAGACCTGGAAGTGCAGATTGTACCAATCCTTTCTTCAGTAAGAGTGATTCCCCTGACAAATCCTGAATATCCAACCTTGTCCCTCTGCCACAGGGCCACAAACCCAGGGCAGCAGGGCAGGGATGGCTCCTTGAGATCCCCCACACATAGATGGGTGAAGGTTTTCCCAGAGCAGGAACCAGGGCCATTACCTGCAGCGGGACAGTCTGCAGGGAATGGCCCAGGTTTGGCTCCAAGCAGCCTCTCCTGACTTCTCCCTGTCCTTTCTCCTTGAACAGGTGTCCATGTGCAGCCACAGCAAATGTCCAACAGCAGCTCCATCAGCCACTTCCTCCTGCTGGCACTGGCAGACACCCGGCAGCTGCAGCTCCTGCACTTCTGCCTCTTCCTGGGCATCTCCCTGGCTGCCCTCCTGGGCAACGGCCTCATCATCAGCGCCGTAGCCTGCGGCCACCACCTGCACACGCCCATGTTCTTCTTCCTGCTCAACCTGGCCCTCAGCGACCTGGGCTCCATCTGCACCACTGTCCCCAAAGCCATGCACAATTCCCTCTGGGACACCAGGAACATCTCCTACTCAGGATGTTCTGCACAGCTCTTTTTCTTCATGTTCTTCATTTCAGCAGAGTATTTCCTCCTGACCATCATGTGCTATGACCGCTTTGTGTCCATCTGCAAACCCCTGCATTACGGGACCCTCCTGGGCAGCAGAGCTTGTGCCCACATGGCAGCAGCTGCCTGGGCCAGTGCCTTTCTCAATGCTCTCATGCACACAGCCAGTACATTTTCCCTGCCCCTGTGCCATGGCAATGCCCTGGGCCAGTTCTTCTGCGAAATCCCAGAGATCCTCAAGCTCTCCTGCTCCAAATCCTATATCAGGGAACTTGGGCTCATTGCAGTTAGTGCCTGTTTAGGATTCGGATGTTTTGTGTTTATTGTTTTCTCCTATGTGCAGATATTGAGGGCTGTGCTGAGGATCCCCTCTGAGCAGGGACAGCACAAAGCCTTTTCCACCTGCCTCCCTCACCTGGCCGTGGTCTCTCTGTTTCTCAGCACTCTAATATTTGCTCACCTGAAGCCCCCCTCCATCTCCTCCCCATCCCTGGATCTGGCCCTGTCAGTTCTGTACTCAGTGGTGCCTCCAGCCCTGAACCCCCTCATCTACAGTCTGAGGAACCACGAGCTCAAGGCTGCAGTGTGGAAACTGATGACTGGATGCTTTCAGGAACATTAAACTGCTGCCCAATTTCTACAAATCAATTATAATAAAAATAATCTGTGATACTTCCTGTTAGTTTGGTTCTGAATTGTTTTTTGTTTGTTTTGGTTTTTTCATATTTCCACAATAAATATCATTGTTTGTGCCATTTCTCATTTTTGGTGGTTCTAAATGTACTAAATGATGTCCTGGCAAATTTTTCTGCAGAGATGCCCTTTTGTTGCCTTCTCTGGAGCTGCAGCAGCAATGTCTGTGTGCAGAGCTGGGGCAGATCAGGGCTGGCACAGCAGCTGTGCCCAGCAGCAGCAGCACTTGGTGCTGCCAGTGCTGCTCCCGTGGCCCTGCCCCGCTGCCCTGGTGGCCCTGGTGTTGCTGCAGGGCCTGAGTGCTCTCGGGGCTGGGCACAGTCCTGGGGGTGGCAGTGCCGGGGCTGCAGCAGGGACAGCCCATGGGCACTGCTGGGGCAGCGCTGATGCCTCAGGCCAGGGCCTGGGGGCTCCAGGCTCCTTGCCCAGGCTCTCTCAAGAACATGGCCAGGCCAATGCTCAGCACAGAAAACCCCCGTGAGCAGCCCCAGGCTGCTGCTATGGGGACATGGACCTGAGGGAGAAAAAATGCCATCAGCCCCTGGGGCCAGGAAGGGCTGGGGGATGCCAGGGAAACCACTCAGCTTTGTCCTGGCCTCTGCAGTCAGCCAGAAAGTTTGTTCCCATCATCTGGGAGTTTCCTGTCCCACTGCAGACGCTGCTGCTCAGAGCCAGGTCTGCGTGGCAGCCACCCCCAGACTGCCCTGAACATTTCCTTGGCTTCACCTTTGCTTTCTTTACTCTTCCTGCTACAAATTTATTCCTCTTGCCCACCTCTGTTCCCTCCTCTGCAAACAGCCCATCCCTGTTTGCCCTTTCCTCTCTGGCCCCACTCCCCATTGCAGTTCCTGACTTGGCACCATGTGAATGTCCCTTGGGGAGCAGGATCATCCCACAAGTTCTGCAGGAATTGTCTGCAGGCTCCTGCAGTGCCTTGTGCTGCTCCCTTGCCAGACGCACCCCAGGCCAGGGGGACACATCTGGGCTGCTGTGTCTGGCTGTGGGACTCCCTGTTCTGGGCAGTGAGGAGGAGCTGCAGAGGCTCTGCAGGACTGACAGGATGGGCTTTGGGGCTGTGAGGAGAAGCTGAGGGACCTGGACTGCTGCAGGTTCTTAGTAGGAGGACCAGGGCTCCTCCTGCAACTGGCCCAAGGGTGGTTTCAAAGAATTCCAGAATCAGCAAGGTTCGAAAAGTCCTTGGAAATCATCAAGTCCAAGCTCTGCCCTGACACCATCTTGTCTCTTCTGAGCCTCCTCTCATCCAGGATCAACACTCCCAGCTCCCTCAGCCACTCCTCACAGGACTTGGGCTCCAGACCCCACACCAGCCTTGTTGTCCATCTCTGGACACTCTCCAGCCCCTCCATGTCCTTCCTAAATTGGGGGCCCAGAACTGGACACAGCACTCGAGGTGCTGCCTAACCAGTGCCAAGCACAGGGGAAGAATCACTGCCCTGCTCCTGCTGGCCACACCATTCCTGATCCATTGCCAGGAGCCATTGGCCTTCTTGGCCCCCTGGGCACTCTGCTGGCTCATGTCCAGCCTGCTGTCCATCAGTCCCTGCAGGTCCCTTTCTGCCTGGCTGCTGTCCAGCCACTCTGTCCCCAGCCTGTAGCACTGCAGGGGTTGTTGTGGCCAAAGTGCAGGACCCGGCACTTGAACTTGTTAAACCTCACCTTGTTGGATTTGGGCCCTGGATCCAGCCTGTCCAGGGCCCTGTGCAGAGCCCTCCTACCCTCCAGCAGATCCACACTCCCAGCCAACTTGGTGCCACCATGGTTCCATGAGGCCCCAGAGTGTCCCAATGGTCTCCATGATTCCATGAGGCTTCCCAGTGTCACAATGTCCCTTTGGTTCCATGGGACCCCTTGGTATCACAAAGTCCCTTGGATCCTTGGGCCCTGCAGTGTCACAATGTCACCGTGGTCCCCCAAGGCCCTGCAGTGTCACAGTGGATCCTTGGTTCCATAAGGTCTGGCAGGGCAGCAATGCTCTCCTTGGTCCCACAGTGTCACAATGGCCTCTTGGTCCCAAGAGCCACCACGGTGTCAAACATGTTTCCTTCATTCCATGGGTCCCTGAGGAGCAGCTCAGGCCTCTTGGGTCACTGGAGCCCTGCAGGGTCACAGTGGCCCCATCATGACATGAGGTCCTGCTCTGTCACAAAGCTCTGCATGGTTCCACAAGGGCCTGCAAGGTCACCGTGGCCTCTTGGTTCCATGCGGCCTTAGAGTGCCACAAGGAATTCCTTGGTGCTGCAGTATCAAAATGGAGCCCTGGCGGCACGAGATCCTGCAGTGTCACCAGGGTCCCTTGGTTCCATGGGGCACCACAGAATAACAATATTTCCCTCCGTTCTCAGAGTCATTGATTCCTGTGGGTCTCAGAAATGCCTCAGAATATTGTGGGGAGGGACTGGGGACAAAGTGTTATTGATTGTCAGACATGAAGACTCTTGATTTTCATATCTGTTCAGACTGCAATAGGAGGTGCAGGGGGTCAGTATCAATTGGGACACTGCTGATATAAATCTATAAAAAGGAAAAGAAAACAGGACAAAACTGGTCTATAAGCATTGTTTTCAATACAGTATATTCACTTTGAATACACTTCCGAAATCTGTTTCATTAACCAGAGAAGTATTGAAAACTTAATATATTCCCAGGAGCTTTTCTTTTTCGCGCATTTTGAACAAATATTTATGAGCTATTCTCACTGAATTCCTGAACTGAAGAGCTCAAGAAAGAAGAGCCCTCTGGAGCAGTAAAATTCATCAGCAACCTCCAAGTGGCTGAGGATGCATCCCCATCAGAGCAGCAATGAGCAGAAATGGGCACAGCTCTGTGGCTGCCCCAGCTCTGGGATGGGCCCTGGGCCTGGAGCAGGAGCAGCTCTGGAGGGCCCCAGGGCCGGGGCTCTTGTGCTGGCCTGGGCAGATGGGATGGCAGGAGGGGCTGCAGAGCTCTCAGCACCGCAGGCAGAGGGGAGCAGGGCAGCCAGGGAGCTCCTTTGGCCTTGGCCAAGCCCCTTCCCCCATGGTGGGGCTGAGTCCTGGCTGAGCTCAGCTGCTGCTGTGCCCTTGGCAGGGGCTGAGGCCGTGGGGCAGTGCCCAGAGCAGCCTGGGCTGAGCAGAGCTGTGGGGCCAGAGCTGGCTGGGCTGTGCTGGGGAGAGGCCCTTGGTGCTGCCCAGAGCTCAGGGCAGCTGGCAGAGCTGGCAGGGAGCTGGGCTGGGCTGGGAGAGCCTGGCACAGGAACCATCAGTGTCCATCTCAGCCTGGCTGAGCGGGCAGGGGCAGGACTCAGCCCAGGCCTTGTGGGGCAGGGCCAGCGCCTGGGCAGGCATTGAAAACAGGCAAGAGCCCCAGAGAGGAGGCTGCTCTGTGCCCTTGGGGCATGGACAGAGCAGGGAGGGGCCCAGGACATTTGTCAGCGCCAGCCTCTGTCTGTGCCAGCCCTGGGCAGCCCTGGCTGCTGAGCCCAGCTCTGCCCTGGGCTGAGTTTGGCTGTGGCCCAGCTCCATCCTCCTGCGGGGCTCAGGGCCTGTTCCCGGCCATGGCCAGCTCTGGCCGCCTCTCTGCTGGCCCAGAGGCCGGCAGAGCCCGGGCAGGGCTGTCTGTGCAGCCCCACAGGTGCCACGGGCTCTGCAGGAGCTGGCAGAGGCTGCCCAGCAGGGAGGCCATGGGGCACAGAGCCCCAAGGCTGCCCAGGGCCCCACGGCACAGGGGCCGTTCCCAGCCGCAATGCTCCTGTCCTGGGCTGGGCTGCACAGGGGCTGTGGCACCATGGCTGGGCCAGCACAGGGCCACAGAGGGGCCCCGCAGCCGCTGCCGGGGCTGGCAGCAAGGCCGGGCACAGACAAGGAATTGCTGAGCATGGCCTGTGCTGGCCAGGGCTGCCTGTGCCCAAGGCAGAGCTCAGCTGCCCTTGGGGGCTGCAGGAACACTCAGGAGCCCAAAGAGCCTCCATGGCTTTGCTGGAGACCAAGGCTAGAGCAGGGAAATGCAGGGCTGCTGCGCCATGGGGAGGGCATGGAATTCCAGCACACACCTCAGCTCTCTCATGGTCCCGGCACCATGCTGGGCCCTGTTCCAGACTGGAGCAGAGCAGATGTTGATGGCACAGGAGCCCTGTGGGGCTGGCAGGGACCTGCAGCTTGCAAGGTGCTCTGCTCTCCCTTAGCTCCTCTCAGAGAGATCCAATCCCAGCTCGGCACCTTAGGGCACAAGTGGCACTGCCTGTTCATGGGCACACAGCTGATGTCTGCCTGGAAAGGAGCACCAGTTTTAATACCTTCCTGTTTCCAAATATACAAGCATGTTTTTATTATCCAGGTTACTTGAGTACTCTTAAGAAATGGCAACGTTTTCCCTCTAGGAACAGTAATTTCTTGGAAGTATACTGATGGCAGGAGGAGAAATATTGATCCTCGCATCTACTTGAGTCATCAAGATTCAGTTTATTCTTTCCTGTCCCTCTTCCTTCAGTTTCCACTTCTCCTTTTAAAAATGGCCTTGTCTAAGGACATCTCTCCACTAGAGCAGCTGCATCTATGTCCTTCCTGTTACTCCCAGATTTATTCCTCCAGATGCTTTCTGGTCATTCAAGTGCCTCTCCACTGACTGGTCTCATGCTTTGAGCTTCAGGGACTTCTCAAATTTTTCTGAAGTTAAAATAAATATATAATTATTCAATGCCTTACTTATATTTATACCTATTACATAATTACATTTTCTTATGTCTTTGTCTAAAACTGTTCCTGTATGAAAATCCCTTGGGGATGGGGGACATGTCAAATGCTGCTGGGACATCGCAGCAAGCTGAGGGAAGAGCTGTGATGATTATTAAATTGTTCAAATGTGGAACTTGTGTTTGTTGGCAAGAAACCTTTCTGTGCTTCTGAGTGCCACCAGTCCCTGAGCCCAAAGGACACAAACCTGATGAGTTGTGGTTCCCACTGCAGGAGCACTTGGACCTTGGCTCTGCACAAGAGAGCTCTTCATCCACTTTCCCTCTTTTCCTCCCTCTGGCCATGGAGGGAGCTCCTGCCTTCAGCCTGTGACTCATGTGTGCAAAGAGCAAATCTAGGAAGAATTGGGGCAAGGAGGGTTTGGGGGGACCTTGAGATCTGTGCTGGGCACAGAAGTTGTTTTCCATTGCTCTGAGACTCTCTGCTGTGCAAAGTGGATTTAATATCCAGCAGAGGAATGCCTTCAGGATTTGATGGAGCTGTGCCTTCCCTTGGCTTTGTTGGCTGGCAAGAAATGTACATCCCTCTGTGTCTGGGACAGCTCCTTCTCCAAGGAGAGCAGGTGGGAGTTGGAGCCAAGGAGCTGAAACTTGCAGGTGCAGCCTGGGCTTGGAAGCGCAGATTTGCACAAGGCTGCTCTGAGTGCCAGGGCTTGGATGGGGGAAATGGTGGGGTGGGGGTAGGGACAGAGTCTGATGGATTGTCAGCCATAAAGGCTCTTGATTTTCATATCTATTCCAACTGCATAAAGAGGTACTTGCATTCAGTGTCAATTGGAGATTGCACTTAGCAATGAATTAACAGGAAAAGAAAAATCTAAACAGGACCTGAAAAAATCTTTTCTCACTGTCTTTGTAAATACATTCACTCTATATATGCTTCTGAAATGTGTTGAATTAACCACAATTATTTGGAAACTTAAATCAAATTATTCCCAGAGACTAGCCTTGTTAATGTGTTCTGAATGTTAATGAGCCCTGGGGCACTGAATTCCTGAACTGAAGAGCTGAAAGCTGAAGAAGCCTCTGGAGCAGTAAAATTCAGCAGCAGCCTCCAAGTTGCCGGGGATGTCAGCAGCCCCCACTGAGGCCATCCCTGCCCAGAGACCCTGGGGGAATGGGCAGACAAGGAGAGCGTCCCTGGGGCTGGGGCAGCAGAACTCAGAGGCACCAGCGGCTCCAGCTGGGACATGGAGTATGGGATGGGGCTGTGAAAGCCTTGCCTGGGCTGTGCCAAGCAGGACACACAAGCCCTGACCCCCATCCACTCAAAAACTCTCTCAAGGAGACATTTAAAAGGAATTAAAATTGGTGTGTCCTCTGAGTTGGAGGCACTGGAGAAATACCAATAAGAGATTCTCAGGAGCTCAAAACAAACACCAAAGCAGCCTTTACTGGCGACTTTAGGAAATCAGAGAAACTTTGGCAAATGTTTTAAAATTATATTCAGTGAACAAAAAATAGTTTTCAATGCATTAACCTGGCCCATTGAACTTCACAAACTCTAAGCCTGTTCAATTTTAAGTTAATCAACATCTGCAAGAGGACTGAAATAGAACAAGATAGACAGAGAAAGACAAAAAAGATACAGAGAAGCACACAGACAGCTACCAACTCCTGGATTCCAGCAATGTTCAGATGGAAATTCCAAGAGGAGGTACGGTCAAGATGTGTGCTTGCCTTTTGGTCAGCCTTAAATACCCCTTGGCGTTCCTGGGCCCTTCCTGCAGGTGGGACTTGGGGTCATTTGGTCACTCAGGAGCTGGGCTGGGGCTCCACAGGTGGCTGTGGAGCATTGCCTGTGCTGTGCCAGGGACTGGCAGACACTGCTGGGCTGGGATAGAGGCTCTGGGGAGATTGGGGTTCCAGGGCAGGGCAAGTCTGGATCTGCGCCTTCGTCCCCCACACATGAAATGTTTCAGCCAACAATCTCCTCCAGTTTGTCCAAACCGGGAATGTTGAAAGTTGAACACCAGTTGTGGCCATGGGCACCTGGATGAGAAGGACAATTCTTTTCCATAGGAAGGAAAGCACAGAGCCCCACTGTTTGGAAGGCAGGTGAGAGCCTCACTAGGCCAAGGCCAGCCAGACTTGTCAGGAATGGCAGATTTTGTCTGGAGGCAGTCTTTGGATATAGGGAATTTTGGAGACAAAATCCCAGTTTCACCCATGGGCACCTGGAGAAGCAGGACAGTTTTTCCCATAGGAGGGAAAGCATGGAGCCTTCCCCAGTGTTTTGTGGACAGCTGGGAGGTGACACTCATGAAACCATTGCCAGCCAGGCTTGTCCTTGCAATATTCCTATGGGAACAATCCCTGGATATAAGGAAATTTGGAAGTAAAATCTGAATTCTGGCTATGGGTGCCTGATAGAGAAGCAGAGTCCTTTTCCATAGGAAGAAGAGCCCTGAGCCCCAGTGTTTCAGTAGAAGATGAGAAGATATCCTCAACATGCCCAGGTAAGCTGGATCAGTCAGGTTGTCCTCGGGAAGCCAAACCAGCCAGACCTGTTCCGTGTTTCTTTGGTTTTATGGTGCTCCATAGTGTCACAATGGCACCTTGCATCCATGGGGCACCACAGTGTCATAATGGTGCTTTGGTTCCATGGGGTCCAGCAGTGTCACAATTGACCCTTGGTTCAATAGGGTCCCAGAGTGTCACAATAGTCCCTATGTTCCACAAGGCCCTGCAATGTCCCAGTGGTCTCTGTGGCTCCCCAGGCCCCACAATGTCATGGGACTCCTCTGTTCCATGAGCCCTGTAGGGTCAAAACGGACATTTGGACCATGGTGGTTTGCTGTGCCACATTGGTCTCCTCTGGCTCCACAGTCTCAAAATGGACCATTGATGACAGGAGGCCCCTCTGTGTCACTCTGGAGCTTTGGTTCCATGCAGCCCTGAAGTGTCACAATGGTCTCCTTTAGTTGCCCAGTGTCACAACGGAGCACTGATGACACGAGGCCCTGCAGTGTCACCCTGGACCTTTGGTTTCACAGCCCTGCAGTGCCACAAAGGCCTCTTGGTTTCACGAGGCCCCACAGTGTCACAATGGTCCTCTTGGTTCTGTGGGGACCCCCGGGGTCACAATGGTCTCACTGGTGCCATGAGGCCTCACAGTGTCACAATGCTTTGCTTATTCTGTGGGGCCTCACCGTGTCCCAATCTTCTCCATGATTCCATGAGTCCCCTCAGTGTCACAATGGTCTCCTTGGTTCCATGGTGCCCCACAGTGTCACAATGGCCCCTTGGTCCCATGAGGCTGTGAAGTCTCTTAATGGTGTCTCCATGATTCCATGAGGCCTTGCAATGTCACAATGGACCTTTGGCTCCCTGGGGTCTCACCATGTCACAACTGTCCCTTGGTCCCATGACACCCCAAAGAGTCATTATGGTCTCCACGGTTCCCTGAGGCCCCGTGGTGTCACAGTGGACCCTTGGTTTGATGGGGCCTCTCACTGTCGCAGTGATCCCGACATTCCATGGTGCCACACAGTGTCACAATGGTCCCTTGGTCTCACAGGCCCCACAGTGTCACAATGGTCCCTTGGTCCCACAGGCCCCACAGTGTCACAATGGTCCCTTGGCTCCATGGTGCCCCACAGGGTCACAAGGGCTTCTTGGTTCCATGGTGCCCCACAGTGTCACAATGGTCCCTTGGTTCCATGGTTCCTGTGCTGGTGCATTCCCCCCTCCCCTTCTCAGGCCACCCTGCCAGCTGAGAAATGCTCGCTGGGCCTCGGCCTTGGCCAGCAGCCCCTGGGCTCAGCTCCTCTGGAGCTCATCACAAACACGCTCTGCTCCAGCACTGCTGCTGCCCAGCCAGCTCCTGGCTGCTTTAGGAGCAGCCCTGGGAACTGTTTGTGTTCCCTCGGTGGCACAACATCCCTGTTCTCACCCTGCCAAAGAAAGCTGCTGATGCCAAGTGTGGCCAGGGTGAAACATGGCTGGGACTGCAGCCCCTCTCTCGGGGCCCTACAAACAGCGCTCCAAAAGGAGCCCTTGGAGCTCTCCTGGGCCAGCGAGTCCCTCTGAGTGGGGCCTCTCCGAGCCGGGAACTCTCCCGTTTGCTGCACTCGGGGATCCCCAACAACGAGGGAGCCTGGGCCGATCCCCCCACTCCTCCAGGCTCAACCCTTCCCTGCTGGGGAGATGCCAAAGCATCCCCAGGGAGCATTTCCCTGCCCTCAGGGGAATTTCTCACAGGTGCCTTGCACTGACTCTCTGTGTCTGTGTGCACACAGGAGTGCCTGTGCTGGGGAAATGTGGCAGAAATGCTGCTCCATGAGGGCTCTGAGTGCCTTGGATAGCTGAGCCAGTCAGGCCTGTAAGTGAGGTTAAATCACAAGGTCTAAGTGAAATTAAATGCTACTAGGAGTTGTTCTTTTGCTAGTATTGTTATATTTAATATACGTTATAAGCTGAGTTAAATATTTTTAAATGTGATTCCTCTGTTAAATTGCATAGTTATGGGTTATAAGTTAGGTTACATACCGTTAAGTTCTGTTCTCTTGCTAAATTGTGAAGTTTAAAGTTGAAGTTAAGGTTAAGATATAAGTTAAGTCCTGTGAAGTTTGAGCTCTGTTTAGCTTTTATCTCTTTATTCCTTTTATCCTTGCCCTCCCTGTCCTTGTGTCACACACACACACACACACACACACACACACAGAGTTCTCGGTTCATTTCTGGTTTGATTGCCAGGATTTTGTTTAGTTTTGTTGTTGCTTTGTTTCCTTGCTGTGCCTGAAGTGTCCTGTCAGGAGCAGAATGACTCTTGCCAAGGAACTTTGTGCTGCTGTCACTTTAATATTAAATCTGGTTTTTGCTGGGGATTTTTTCAGCGCTCCCAAGCCCTCGTTGGTCACAGGGTGAAGGAGCTCTGGCTCAGGCTCTGGCCCTGGGGGACACGGGGACGCTGCTGGGGGATCCCTGTCGCCCTGTCCCACCACCCATGGCTCCAGCCCCCGTCCCCGTGTCAGGCTCTGGGGTCGATCTCGTGGAACATCCTCTGGGGGAGGCTGTGGCACCGGGGGTGAGGGGACCCGGGGGGACAGGGGACCCCGCTGTGCACGAGCAGCGTTGGACTTCTCTGGGGGGACTGGGAGGGGACTGGGGCAGAGTGACCTCCCCAGTGACCTCACAGAGCCCCTGTGATGTCACACAGCCCGTGAGATCTCACATCTCTATGACCTCACACAGCTCCCTGTGATGTCACACTGCTGCACTAGGACACAAAATAACTCATGGACTCATATTAAGATTAAAAGAGTAAAAGTAAGTAACTTTTATTTTTGATTTATGTAATATATGATTTTTTAAAAGAGGCAATGATTTGGAGGATGTAATTGCTACTTCTCTATCTTCACGCGTTAAACTCACAGTCCACCAATTCTCTCTTCTTATAAAGAAGAATGTACAATTATTATTTACATGATCAGTGCATGAAAACTCTAGTAGAAATATGTAAACATTAGGAGGCATAGAAAACTTTTAAAAGAACTTTAAAGCATTTAAAAGAGCATGGTGATATTACACAGCCTTCCTGTGATGTCACATAGACATTTCTGTGATGTCACACAGCCTCCTGTGATGTCATACAGACATTTCTGTGATGTCACACAACCTGCTGTGATGTCACACTGACATCTCTGAGATGTCACCTCAGACCCTTGGTGCATTTTTTGCCCTGACAGGGAGATGCGGCGTGTCTCGATCCCTTTGTGTTCCCACACCGCACTCCACTTGCTCCGGCACCTCAGCAAGGAGAAGCCATGCTATGATCTGATCTTCCCGACAGTCCTGGTGGAGGTGAGCCTGTTGGCCAGCGCTGCCTGGCTCAGCTGCCTCCCAGCTCTCTGCCCTCTCATATCCTCAGCTGCCTGGGACGGTGCCCAGGCCCTGTGCTGCTGCCTGGTCCCCGCCCTGTGCGGTTCTGGGCGCCTGCCGGCCGGGTTCCCCATCACTGCCCTGTGCATTTCAGGTCCTGCATTGCCTGGACTTGAGTAAATGTGGTGGCAGTGTTCTGAAGACCATGTCAAGGTACCTCTGGAGTGAATGCTGTCACAGGCATCACCTGCCGCTCCGAGGCCTCGCAGTGCTCACCAAGGATCCTTGGATGGTGAGAAGGGGGCAGTGGCTGAAGCTGCGCTGGGCAAAGCAGCCCCTTGGGCTGGCAGGGCTTCAGGAGCTGAGGCAGCTGCTCCCAGCTCTCCTGCCTCACCTGCCCCAGTGTTTTGGGACAGGTTTTCAGCCTCTCTGTGATGTCACACAGACATCTCTGTGACTTCATATTGCCATCTCTGTGATGTCACACTGACATCTCCATGATGTCACACAACCTTTTGTGACGTCACATTGACATATCTGTGATGTCACACAGCTCTCTGTGATGTAACACTGATATCTGTGATGTCGCACAATCTTCTGTGATGTCACATGGACATCTCTGTGATGTCAGAAAGCTCTCTGTGATGTTACACGGATACCTCTGTGATGTCACACAACAGCCTGTGATGTCACAATGACATCTCTGTGATGTCATGCAGCTCTGAAGTCACACTGACATTTCTGTGACATCACTCAACTCTCTGTGATGTCACACTGACATCTCAGTGACATCACACAGCATTTTGTGATGTCACACTGAAATATCTGTGATGTCACACTGACATCACTGTGATGTCACACTACTCTGTGTGACATCACAAAGCTCTCTCTGATGTCACATGGACATCTCTGCAATGTCACAGTGACGTCACACTGATATCTCTCTGATGTCACACAGCTGTCTAAGATGTAACACGGACATCTCTGTGATGTCACACATCCCTCTGTGATGTCACATGGACATCTCTGTGACATCACACAGCTCGCTGTGATGTCAAATGGACATCTTTGTGATGTCACACAGATATTTCTGTGATGTCACACAGCTTTCTGTGATGTCACATGGACAACTTTGTGATGTCACACAGCTTCTTTTGATGTCACTTGGACATCTCTGTGATGTCACAAAACTCTCTGTGACATTGCACGGATATCTCTGTGATGTCACAATGACATCTCTGTGATGTCACACTGACAACTCTGTGAGCACACACAGCTTGTTTTGATGTCACTTGGAGATCTCTGTGACATCACACAGCTGTGATGTCAAACGAACATCTCTGTAATGTCAGAAAGCTCTCTGTGACATCACACAGATATCTCCATGACATCACAAAGCTCTCTGTGATGTCAAACAGCTGTCTGTGATGTCACACAGCTCTCTGTGATGTCACACTGACATCTCTGTGATGCCACACTGTCATCTCTGTGATGTCACACTGACATGTCTCTGATGTCACACTGACATCACAGCCTGGAGCAGAGCCCGCGCGGCCTCGGGCTGCAGCAGCGGGCAGGGGCACAGCTGCCAGCCCGCACACCGAGCACCGCGCTCAGGGGCTGCTCCAGGCTGGGGCTGCGGCTTCCCGGCCCTCCTTACCAGGATCTCAATGAACCTCCACAGTTTCTCCTTCTTTACAGATTTTTCAAGATCTCTCCTGTTCAGGAATTTGGCCACACAGAGCAGGGTTTCCTGAGAAGCCTGGAGAGCAATAGAGATACGGAAATGGCCCCACAGCCCAGGGCTCAGGATCAGCATCCCTGTGCCAGGGCCAGGAGGAGGATGCAGCCTGCCAGGCGCCAGGGCAGGAGGCAGCCGAGCCCCCTCCCAGGGGGACAGCAGCAGCCCGCGAGTCCTCACCTCTGCCACACACTGATTCTCCTCATGGCAGTGGAAGAAGAGTGGCAGCAGGCTCTGACACACTTGTGTCATCAGGAGCTTTTTTCCTTCTGCTACAGCAGACAGCAAGGTTCGAAAGACAAACATGGAGAGCTGCTGCACGTGACTATCATCCTCTGGAACAGGAAGGAAACAAGACCTTGGCATCAGCTGATTCTGGCCCACGTTGGTGCAGGCCTGCATCTCCACAGGGCACCAAGTGTCTGGGCAGCAGCCAGTGACCGTGGCTGAGGGCACAGAGCCTTACGTGTTCAAAGAGTGGCAGGAGCACCTTAGCCAGCTGCAGGGTGATGGGGCTGGGTATTGGGGCGTCATTATCCAGGAACAAATCACTAAGTAGAACAATGGCCATCCTGACCACATCACTGTCATTTTCCTGCAGGAGCTCTCCGAGGCTTTCGGTCAGGCTCCACATTCTTTTGGCCTGTGCGGAGCAAAGGTGTGTGAAAGGCCACCCTGCTGCCACAGGGCCCAGAGGCCAAAGGCCTGTCCCGCAGCACTCGGGCAGCTGAAGTGGGAGGCAGGAGAGCTGGGAGGGGCTGCCCCAGTGCCTGAAGCCCAGCCAAGTTCCAGTGACTGTGTTCCCCAGCCCCACGCTGCCTGCACGGCTTCAGCTGCTGCCCCTCCTTACCAGCGAGGGATTATCCCTGAGCAAGAGGAGGGCCCTCAGAACCTGGCGGCGCATCTCTGTGCGCTCACTCAGCAAGTGCCTCGACAAGAGATCCATGATGCTGTCACTGCATGCACTCAAGTCCAGGCAATGCAGGACCTGAAAGGCACAGGGCAGTGACAGGGGACCCGGCCGGCAGGAGCCCAGAACCGCACAGGGCGGGGACCAGGCAGCAGCACAGGGCATGGGCACCGTCCCAGGCAGCTGCGGCTACGAGAGGGCAGAGAGCTGGGAGGCAGTGCCGGCCTTCAGACTCACCTCCACAAGGAATGCCATGGCAGGGAAGTTCCAGTATGGCATCTCTTTGCTGAGCAACTCAAGGAGACAGCCTGAGATGCTTTTTGCACAAGCAGATGGATTCATTGTGCATCTCCCTGCAAGGAGGTAAATGGCATTAAGATGTGGCAGCAGCTCTCTGGCGCCAGAGAGAAACAGACAACTTTCCCAGGCATTGCCTGAGAAAGTCTGAGAAGATCAGAGGAAAGAATGAAAAAACATTCTTATCTTAACATGCTGCACCTGGTATTGTGAACATGTGGAACATGTTATGGAGATTTGTCTACCAAAGGGTGCTTTCTTAATTAACTAATGGTGATCATGTTTAGACTAGAAAACCAATTAAAATCAACCTATATCATAACTATCTATAAGAACAATGGGTTTCTTAATAAAGATTATTATTGATCAGACTTATGCAATACATGGAGTCAGTGATAATGATTACCCGGCCAGGGGCCTGCTCCTACAACGCTAAGACCCTGAGCCGGGGGGGGAAGCCCCTCCCAGGACAGACTGACGCAGTTCTTGTCTTTACCCCCCACCCTGCAGGGGGACCTGGGCCCTTTGAGATGTGGCTGCTACTGGGCACCCTCCTCTCCCAGCCTTTCCCAGTCTGCTTGGCCGTCCCTCGTGCCTCTGGCCCACAGCCACAGGGACTGAGTGGGATACCCCAGACACAGAGCACAAATGCTGGGAGCAATGGGGAGAAGGGGGTCTCACCTGGCCAGCAGACCCACGGCATAATGGTGGGTGTCAGCACAGAGCAGCGTATCCCAGCCACGCTTTTGTTCCATTGACACCACCACATCCTCATAGTCCATTCGGGACAGCAGGGACTTCATGGTCCTCTCTGCAAACCTGAGAGCAGAGCAAAGCCCGGGTCACATTGGGAGCACTGGCTCCTGCCCTGGCCATGTGGCAGGGACAGAAGGACTGGGATGGAGCACCTGCTGGGGCTGGTGGCAAGGCCGTGTTCTTCCTGGCATCCCTTCCAGAAGTTATCAACCTCCTCTGGCATCTCTTTGGAGCTGAAGAACACTTGGAAGAGCAGATGCACAAATAACTGTGGGAAATGCACCATCACTATATCTGGGACACAGGACTCCTGGAGGATCTTCCACATCACCACAGTTGCCTGCAAAGGACAAAGCCCCCCAGTAGAGCGCTCAGTGCCGAGGTGTCCGTGTGGCAGGGCCCGAGCACGGGAGGGAGAGGCCCAGAGAGACACAGGGGGAGCAGCGGGCCTGGTGGACCTGGAGCTGCCCCGAGGCCAGGTTTCAGCCCAGCGCCTGAGGCAGGGAGATGCAGTGGGGGAAGGAGGATGGAGAGCTGCTGGAGAGGTGGCCTTGGGGCCAGCAAAGGCCACTGGTAGAAACTCACAGCCAGGACAAAGACACCCGTTTTGTCCCCATCAGAGGTGCCTGTGCTGTCCTCTGGCCAGATCCCCATCACATCCAGGAGTATCTGCTGTGCCAGCTCTGCAGTTCAGGGCGTGCACATAATGGTCTTCCACATGGTCATGGCAGCTCTGCAGGGTTATAGCTCTATCTCAGGGCATCTCAGACACAGCACCATGGCCTGGGCATCTCTAGGGGCCCGGGTTGACCACTGGCTCTGCCTTTGTCCACTGCCCCTCTCCAGCAGCAGCCAGGCAGCCCAGCCCTGTGGGGACAGGCCCCTGTGGGGCAGCAAGGGAGCGTGGCAGCAGGCTTGGGGCTGACATGCCAGGGCTGGCAAAGGGAGCAGCCAGAGGGCCCTGGAACTCTCTGTTGGTCAGACACCTGGCACAGGCTGGACAGGGCGATGGGTTGGGGTGAGCCCTGAGCCCTCTGGGCAGGTGGGCCCCGTACCTGTCACAGGATGGGGCCACACGCAGGAGTGTCATTACTGCGTCATTTGGCTGCGCTTCTGTGAGATACAGCAGGGCGTTGTTCAGCCTGTGCTCAGCAGAATCATTGGCCATGAGCCACTGCTGCATGTACCTCACCATGGCAGGCACCTGGAGAAGACACAGGGAGACTTGGGAAGCTGCCAGGGGGAGCAGTGTTCCCAGGGTCCCTAGAGAAGTGTTTCCCTTCCCACCGCACTGCGATGGCCTCAAAGGCTCACAGGGCCCAGCACTGTGGCTTGGGAAGCCGTGTGACTCATGGGGAAATTGAAGCCTGGCCACAGCTCCCTACTTGCTGTGCTCTGGAAACACCCCTCTGCACAAGCAAATCCAGCAGGGCAGCACTGGTCTCATGTCCGAGGAGCTCTGAGTATTCTCTGAGCCCAGCGCCCATGGCGCTGGTCTCTTCCTGCCGAATTCTCTTGATGAATTTGCAAACGAGCTGTAGGAGAAGGGCAAGAAGCCAAGGAGTGCTGCAGGCATGCTGCTGGACTGAGCAGTGCCAGCAGGCCCAGCCCAGGTGGGGATGGCTGCAGGTACCTGCACTGTTTTGCGGAAGCGGCCACGGGTGCGTTCCTGCTCTCGTGTGCGCTGCACGGCTGCACCTGGCAAAGAGCGAGCGCAGCCCGAGCTGAGGGGCTGCGGGAGAGGCCGGAGAACACAGCCCAGCCCTGCGCTGCCCAGGCAGGGACAGCCTCGGGATGCCCCAGGTGGATGGAGCACGGCCACTGCAGGGTGTCTGCCCGGGCCCTATTCCGTCATGTCCATGGACACGTCCCCAGGGGATGGGATGGGATGGGATGGGATGGGATGGGATGGGATGGGATGGGATGGGATGGGATGGGATGGGATGGGATGGGATGGGGCCAAGCTACCTGCAGGCACCAGCCCTGTGGCCCAGCTCTGCCACTCACCCTTCTGCTGTGGCTGGAACTGCTCCAGCTCTTCAGGCTGCTGTGCTGGGGCAGCTCCAGGGCCTTCTTTCTCCTCCTTGCCCCAGACCAGCTTGGGCACGCTCGCAGGTCTGCACTGTACGTCTCTGCCTGGATTCATGGCTGCTTGCAGGAGAAGGTAGCTCGGAAAAGGTCCGAGTCAGCAAGTCCTGCACTCTGGTCCTGGGGGCTCCAGCCACAAGGACAGGAGACTCCTGTCAAGGACGGTGCAAAGAAAATGCCACAGTCTGCCCTCGAGGGCAGCTGCAGAAGAGATGCCTCGGGAAGGCCAGGGGTCACCAAGTGCTCTGGTCTGGCCACAAGGTCATCTGCAGGAGTAATACCTTGGGAAAGCTCTGGGTCAGCAAGGAACGAGTGACTGTGTGAGGGCTCCTCACAGCACTGCTCTCTCCCGTCCTGTCCCGTCGCGTGCACCGAGCACTGTGGAGTGGCCTTGTCACTGTCAACACCTATGCCAGAGCGTGGCACAAAGGGCCCTTGGATACCCTGTCCCGTTCCATTCCACAGTGACCATGCTGCACTGTGTCACCAAGGGCCCTTGGATCCCCTGTCCCGTTCCATTCCACGATGACCATGCTGCACCGTGTCACAAAGGGCCCTTGCATGCACTGCCACCTGCCCTGGGGCCACCCCCAGCCCCCCAGAGTGGCCCAGGGTGGAAGGAATGCCTTGCCCCAGGTGTGTCAGACAGCCCAACAGGATCTTTAGGAAGGGCTCAGCCCATCAGCAAATGCTGCCCTGCTCTGCGGGCTCAGAGCAGCAGGAGCCCCCGCAGCTGCCGACGCAGCCGCGGCAGGAAGGGCACGGGGCCTCCACAGAAGCTGGCACGGCCTCCTCGGGACACGTCCCACATGGTGGCCATCCTAAGCACAGCCGTGGGACACAGACCAGGAACATGTGGGCCAGGGCAGGAATGCTGCTCTGAGCCCTGGGGCCCGGGCAGCGCTGACAGCAGCAGGTGAGGCACAGTTCTCGCCCAAGCAGAGTTCCCCCGAGCCCTGGCAGCACCGGTGCCCGTCTCCTGCCCCAGAAACCTGTGCCCCAAAAGGGCTTCTCTGCCAGAGGAAAGCCAAAGCTGGTTTCTGTTGGAGCAGTGGTCCTGTAGAAAAGGTGTAGTTGGTCCAGTGGAAAACCCCAGCTGTGTCCTCTTGGAAACCTCTGGGAAGGCTGCCTCTCTGTGTAGAAATCCCAGGATATATCTAGGTGGGAATGTTTAGCTCTTTCCCCTGGGTGGAGCATCTCACACATGGGCTGATGTCATTCTGAGTAACACAGTGGGTCCTTGATAAAAGCCAGGAATGTCATAAAACGGAAAAGGTGGCCGGACAGAATGCACATCCAACCAATATTATTAATGCAATGTTCTCCGTTTATTTGAGAGAAGATGGCAGTTTTTATACACATCTACATAGTTTACAATTTACAAAGGCACTCTGATTGGCAAGCTAACATTGTTTATCTTTGTCTTAAGGTGGCTGAAACCTTACACTATAAACCTATACTACTTCACACTCAGACAGCTCAGTGCTCCCCATCACACCTTAATACAATTTTAACTGCACCACAAACTCTTAATTTCTAACTGCGTCAGAGGCTGGAAGGCCTCACAAGGCCCAAATCTGAGGCCCAGACTGGAGTAGCTCAAATCTCATTCCAAACATAAATCATGACCTCTGTCTCCCAGAAATGCTGCAACACTTGATCCCCTGTTAAACAGAAATGGCTCTGGAGGGAGTTATCTCTGAGCCATGTGGGGAGACATTGATGGGCCCATTCACAGGAGATAAGGAAAACAGTCCAGAGGCAACTGCTACACAGATGGCAATAGAAAACATCTGGCCTCTCAATCTCAGACAAGAAACGAACTGTAGGTTTACTGATAAATGAAATTGGATATTGAAAGATGAAAGAAACGACAGGGAAAAACATAGATTCCATGAAAATTAAAATCTAAAAGTGAGGGTCATAAATTAGAGGGGAATCTTTGGTATCAGGAATATCAGGAAGTCTGTACAGCTTAAGTACCTCATCCAGTGTGGAAAGACAGAAGGGAAATTAGGATAAAAAGGAGGCTGCGTCCTCCAAATATTGGAAAGACCTCAAGGGAATGCCCCATGGCCTCTCCCTTTATTTGAATAAAATAAAAGGACTCCTCTGTCTCTGTTTAGGACATAAACCTGTGGCAGGCAGTTCTCTGGCCACAGAGAGAAACAACTTTCCCAGGCATTGTCCTGGGGGCAGGCTGTGAGAAGATCAGAGAAAAGAATGAGAAACAATTCTTACCTTCACTTGCTGCACATGGTGTTGTGAACATGTGGAATGTATTATGGAGATTTGTTTGCCAAAGGGTGTTTCTTTAATTAGCCAGTGGTGGTGGTGATTGGATAAGTGGACCAATTACGCCCAGGTGTATTATTACTGTATAAAAGCAATGGGTTTCTTAATAATGATATATAATATAATAAAGAGGTTGATCAGCCTTCTGTGAATCATGGGGTCAATGCTAATTATTACCCGGGTGGGGGCCTGTGACAATGACATAAACCTCTGGTGTTTGTGGATTAATTTTCCTGACAAGTTCTTCCCAAACTGTTCCAACGGGGATCACTCTTCCACAGAGCGCAGTCCTTCAAGGACAGCCTGCTCCAGCTCGGGTCCTCCCAGGATCACACGTCTGACCAGGAAACCTCCTCTGGGGTGGGCTCCTCTCTCCACAGGTCTGCAGGTCCCTGCCAGCAATCTGTTCCAGCACAGGCCTCCCAGGGGCTCACAGCCTCCTCTCAGGCATCCTCCTGCTGGGGCATGTGCTCCTGCAGGGCTGCAGGGCAATCTCAGCATCCCCATGCCCTCCCTGTGCTCAGGGCTCAGCTGCCTCCCCAGGGCTGCCCCAGGGCTGCAAGGCAATCTCAGCATCCCCGTGCCTGGAGCACCTCCTGCCCCTCCTGCAGGGACCTGGCTGTCTGCAGGGCTGCTCCTCTCACACATCCTCGCTCCTTTCTGGACACAATTCCTTTGCTGCAATTGCTTTTCCCTTCTTCAATGAGTTTACATATTCACAGCAATAACAGAGGCATCAGCACATCCCTGACGGGCCCGGCCCAGGTCAGTGTGCCTCTCCTGGAGCCGGCTGGCATTTGCTCTGTGGGCATGGGGGAGCTTCCAACAGCTTCTTACAGAAACCATTACTTCACCTACCAAAACCTGGCCATGCAAACCCAACAGACTTTCTTATCTATTTCCCACCTCCTCACTACACTAAGAATTTAATTCTAGTGACGATAATCATCAAGTGGTGATGGAAGAGGGAAATTTAATATGTACGTCTGCAGGCACTGAAGTTCACACTACAGACTAAATGAAAAAATGCCTCAAACCTACTCATCAAAGAGTCTAACTGCTGGCACATTTGAACATGTGCATCTATTCAATAAAACTCATAATTAGTTGTAATGATTAGGCTGAATACTAATTTTGCACCAAGATCCTCCTGCTTTTGGACCCAATTCCAATTGAAAAATATTACAATAAGCATTACATTTTTGTTAAAGACACATGCCTAATCCACAGGCCACTGGAGCCACTGGTGGCACTGAATTTTAATGTTAAGAGGGAGCATACTACATTCTTTATAATGATTTACATTGACAGTTCACCCTTACTGCTTATGTGACAGCCCTCAGGTATCCATCTGACACTACAGACTGCCTTTCTCAGGTTCAACACCTATACAAACAGAGAGATGGCCTCCCAACACATCTGCATAGGTAAGATGGGAAAAACGAGAGAAAAATTTCCTTTTCTGATTGTCCAAGATTGGAGCAACAAGATGTTTCTTATTACCATCTGAGTAGGAGCTGCCTCTGGGCAGTTTTCGTTATCTCCTGTTAATGGCCCATCAATGTCTTGCCACATGGCTCAGAGATACTCTCCAAGAGCCAGTTCTGTTCAACAGGTGATCAAGGACACACCTCGTGACTCAGAATAACATCAGCCAATTGTGAGATGCTCCGGCCAGGGGGGAGGAGCTAGGCATTCCCACCTGGATAAAACTGGGACTTTCTAGACAGAGAGTCAGCCTTTCCACAGGTTTCCAAGAAGACACAGTAACCACATCTGCAATTCCAAGAGGACTGCAGCCACTCCAATTTGGACTGCACCAGCATGCTGGCCAGAGGGGTGTTAGGTTGTATTCTGACTTTGTCAGTGGTTTTCCTTTTGTAGTATTGCACGTATTTTGGGGTTTTTTCTCTTTTTCCAATAAATTGTATTTCTGACTTAGAGTCTCTCACTGGTTTTGCTTTCAAACCAGAACATTGATACAAAATAAAGAGGAAAGCTGGCAGTCCTCACCCAGAGTTCTGCAGAAGGTTCTGTGGGGAGCACACCTGACGTTATTGAAGCTGTGTGTTCAGCCCAGAGCCCTGGAAAGATGGGATTGGCCTGCCTGCCTCAGCCTGTTTGGCGCTGGCTCTTGCACCGTTCTGGCCGTGCTGGTACAGCACTCACTGCTTGCCCAGCTTCCCTGCCATGTGTTGTACATGTTCCTGACCCATAAATCCTGTGAGACTATTGCTGATGGAATAGGGAGGAGTCACACTTTGAAAGAACCCTCTCCAGTTCCCCTGTGTTTGAACAGAGGTAATTCAACAAATCTATCCACAAATGCTGGAAGATATCCTCCAGTTCTGCCCATGGAGATACAAATGGCCCTGAGCAGCCCAAGGGCTTTGTCAGGAAGGCCACTCCTTTCCAGGCTTTCCCAAGAAGCTCCAGGTCAGTCTTTCCTTCTCTGTGCTCCCCTCTGGCTCCATTCCTACGCTGCCTCCAGATCATGAACTTGTCAGGGACAGCCAAGCAAACCACTGTGCATGTGTGCCAAAGGATCTTTCCTCCAGTTCCCACAAAGGCCATGCCAAACACTCCTGTCTGGCTTCCAGGTCTGCAATTTCCTTCTCCAAGTGCAGCTGGTGCTGCCAAAGGATCACCTCCTGCTCCTTCATACTCTGGACAATTCCTTTATCATCCTCAGGAGAAATCCCATTCTTTCCAGAAGGCTGGTTGATGCTGACAATGTCCATCAACACCAGGTACCTACGGAAAATCCCTTCAGCCATGGCTGATCCTTCCCTGAAAGAGAAAGGAGGACAGAGCCAAGATCCAGACTATATTGCCTCGGGAGGAGAGAGGAAAGAGGCTCGCCCCTGGCAGGAAGGCTCTGGCCAGCCCTGCAGAAAGGCTGGAGGCCAGAGGTGCTTCTCAGGGCTCGCCTGCTGCTGCCAGTTACAGTCCAGCTGCCCAAAGAGGCTCATGAGCACATGGTGAGGAGGAAGAGGAGGAAGGTGTGAGACACAGGGACATGAACCTGAGCAGCCAGGTTTGAGGAGAGAGAAGCTCAGCATTGCAGATGGCAGAAGAAACCAAGCCCAGTCCCCCAAGCAGGAGGAGGAGAGGAAGGGCCTCCCAAGCTGGCTGTAGGCAGACAATGGAGACCTTGCCCAGATGTTCCCAAATGGGCTGGGGGGAGGGGATACACAGCTTTGCTTTCCAGCTGCTCCCACCACTTCTGACCCTGCTACTGTCGTGAGACAAAGCCCGATGAAATCCTGCGCAGCATGGGCATCTAAGCCCTTGAAGGACTTAGTGTCAGGTCAAGGCTTGCTTTCCCTCCCAAAGCCTTCCCTTGGCAGCCTTGGGCAGGGGATTCATCTTCCCTCCCTCCTCCTTCCCACAGACCTGCTCGAAACCACTCTGTGGGCACTTTCCATTCTCTGTGTCTGTCCTCAAGTGCAGTGCCAACCTGGGTCAGTCCTGGCTCTGTCCTGAGCTCCCAGGAGCTCACAGGCTGTATGGCAACACTCAGCCACACCAGGGCCCTGCCCCTGCCAGCAGCACCCCCACAAGCAGCAGCAGCAGCAGCAGCAGCAGCAGCAGCAGCAGCAGCAGCAGCAGCAGCAGCAGCTGCAGTCGCCTCTCAGCTGTTGGTGCCCCTGCACTGCAGCCCCTCCCGCTGGCACCAATGTTCCCTTGTGGCCTTGGAGACAGTCCTGAATCCATCCATGGGGTCACAGAGCCATGGAATCCCAGAGTTCCAGGTTCCTGGAATCCTAGAGTCATTGAATCCTGAGAACCTCACTCAGAGGAGGAGGAGGGGGAGGAGGAGGAGGAGGTGGAGGATGAGGAGGAGGAGGACGAGGAGGAGGAGGACAAGGATGAGGAGGAGGAGGAGGAGGACGAGGACGAGGACAAGGACGAGGACGAGGAAAAGGAGGAGGAGGACAAGCAGGACGAGGAGGAATAGGAGGAGGAAGAGGATGAGAATGAGGATGTGAAGGAGGACGATGAGGAGGAGGAGGATAAGGATAAGGATGTGGAAGATAAGGAGGAGGAGGAGGAGGAGGAGGAGGAGGAGGATAAAGATAAGGATGTGGAAGATAAGGAGGAGGAGGAGGAGGAGGAGGAGGAGGAGGATGAGGATGAGGATGAGGATGAGGATGAGGATGAGGATGAGGATGAGGATGAGGATGAGGATGAGGATGAGGAAAAGGACGAGGATGAGGAGGACAAGCAGGACTAGGAGGAATAGGAGGAGGAAGAGGATGAGAATGAGGATGTGGAGGAGGACGATGAGGAGGAGGAGGATAAGGATGAGCAGGACAAGGAGGAGGAGGGGGAGTAGGGGGACAAGTAAATGGAGGAGGAGGAGAAGGAGGAGCAAGAGGATAAGGAGGAAGAAGAAGACCAGTAGCAGGAGGAAGAGGAGGAGGAAGAGAAGGAGGACGAGGAGGAGGAGGCGGAGAATGGGTTGTTAAAAGAGCAGTTAAATAATGAGTGCTGGGAACCTGTCCCCATGGAGAACCCATCTCCCAGATGTGCTCCATGCCCTTAACAATGGCCCCTGGGGAAATGGAAACCCCCTGGCTGTGCAGGGCTGCTCCCAATGTGCAAATACAGCCCTGGGCAGTGAGACTGGGACTGCCTGGGAAATTATTCTGGGTGTGATGGCCCTGGCAGGGCCAGCCCAGAGGCTGCAGGGCTGGACCTTCATCCACTGGAATTAGTCAGGATAAATCAGAAGCAAAGGAGAGTTAACAATAGAGGAAGAGGAATCCAAATTCCTCCAGGACACTTTGGTTTGGTAACTGCTCACTGGAGCTTGGCCTTGCAAAGTGCTCATGTCATGGGAGGAGGAACTGATGCAGATTATCAAGGGGAAAATGAAGTAATTTGGTTAAAGAATAGTGAACAACATTGCATTATTCAAACCCATGTCAGGGTAGCACAAGTATTGACACCGTCAGTGTTTAAAACAATTGGGGAAAAAAGGAGATCCACCTCAAATCACTGCTGTTGGTAGAGATAAAGGGTTTGGATCCAGCAGTGCTAATATTGGAGCCAGAGTGTGGGTCCAGAGGCCAAAAGGCCTCCCGAGGCAGCTGAAGGAACAGCTCCTGGGAAGGACAGCACTGTTTGAATCCTGAAACCTGGGCAGGAACGATGGGAATGTGTCCCTGCAGCCAAGTGCTCTGTGTGAGAACAAGTAGATATCACAGGAGATTGTTTTACACATCCTGCCAGACCAAATCTCCCTGTTTGCCCCAGTGAAAACTCGTGACCTGGACTCCATTTAGGATGGAGCCAGGGCCAGGCTCTTGTACTGCCCAAGGTGTATCCCTTGAAGGCCTTTTAATGAATACCTGCTTTATTCCTTTAACACTGCCTAGCTCTGTTCTAGGCAGCCTCTCAAGGCATCACCACCAAACCAAGGGAACATGGACCAGGTCTGGCTGGCTGGGCCTCCTGGGGACCACCTGACCACCTTGGCATGTCGAGGGCTGCTTCTCACCTGCCCTGAAGCCCTGGGGCTCTGGGCTTTCCTTCCTATGGGAGAGAACTCTCCTTCTCCTCCATGGGCCATGGCCAAAATTGGGATTCCTCCTCCAAAACTCTGTACATCCAAGGATTGCTCCCAAGTGAAAGCTGCCAGGACAGACAGGTCTGGCTGCCCTTGGCCTCCTGGGAGCTGCCTCTCATCAGCTTTTGAAACACTGGGGCTTGGTGCTTTCCCTCCAGTGGAAATAACTGTCCTTTATCTCAAGGTGACTGTTGTCAAAATTGAGATTCCTCGTCCCAAATTCCATCTATCCAAGGATTCCTACATGACAAATGATGCCAGGAAGAACAGGTCTGTTTGGCTGAGCCTCCCAGGAGCCACCCCTTTCTTCTTCTGCCCTTGAAACACTCAGGCTCTGTGCTTTCCTTCCTACGGAAAAAACTGTCCTCCAGGTGTCCATATCTGAAACTGGGATCCCACCTCTAAAATTCCCTATATCCAAGGGTTGCTGCCAGGCAAAATCTGCCAGTACCATCAAGGCTGGATGGCTTTGGTCTCTGGTGGCTGCCCCTGCCACACTGGGGCTCGGTTCTTTCCTTCCCATGGAGATCACTGTGACACTGTGGGCACCTCATGGAACCAAGGGGATCATTGTGGCACCACTGGAGCCCATGGAACCAAGGGGCCATGGTGACACCGCGGGGCTTCATGGACCCAGAGACCATTATGACTCTGTGGGGCCTGATGGAACCATGGAGACCATTCTGAACCTTCAGGGCCTGGTGTCACCAAGGGGGCATTGTGACACCTCAGGGCCTCCTGGAAGCAAGGGACCATTGGGACACTGTGGGGCCACATGGAACCGAGGGAACATGGACCAGGTCTGGCTGGCTTGGCCTGCCAGGGGCCATCTGACAGGTCTGGCTGATGCTGGGATGTCAAGGGCTGCCCCTCATCAACTCCTGGTGCAATGGGGCTCCTTTGTTTCCTTTGTATGGAAAAGAACCATCCGTCTTTTCAGATGCCCATTGCCAAAACTGACACTCTGCCTAAAATCTTTCCTATATTCAAGGGTATCTCTAAGAACAAAATCTGGAAGCTCTGGCTGGCCTTTGCCGCTTGTGGTCACTTCTCATTTGCCCCAAAAGCAGTGGGGCTCCGTTCCTTCATTCCTATAGAAAAGAACTGGTCTTCATGTCCAGGGACCATGGCCAAAACAAGAATTGGCTACCGAGCCCGGCCAGGCTCACGGAACCATCTGCAGCCCCGGGAGATATTGACTCTGCCAGTGCTGCCATCCTCCCTCCAGTGAGAGAAAAGGACACAGGGCAGGCACACAGAGGAGCAACATGAAGACACCGAGGTCAGTGAAGAGGAAGTTGAGTCCCAGATGGGAGGGATGAGGAGATGCCTTGATCTTGGGGCTGAAATCCTCTTGTAAAGCTCTGGAGAAGGATATCATGGATACATCAGACTCTCTTTTTCCCTATAATGCATTGAAAAGTATGGGGAGATTATTTGTTTCAGCAAAGGCCTCCATGCTAAAGTAAGCAAATGTTGAAGTAGCTGTGATCCCATGAGAAGTTTGAACAGAGAAGGAGAGCAGAGTGATGAGACCCTGTGCCCTCAGGGAGAGAAGATCTCTGTTCCCAGAGATGATGATTTCAGAAATAGATGGAGAGAACCTTTGCTCTTAAACAGCTCATGTTTATACTAATACCCCATAAGCTGACATGGCCCATAAACACAACTGTGGGAAAAGCTGTGAAAAAATGGGAGGGACTTCATGACTGCAGATTTTTCCAGTCAGCTGTTATTCACGGAAATGAAAAGCCATGAGATAACTGTTTTCTTGTGGAGAAGTCTTCATAACATTAACAAGAGGAACTTCTCTCCCTAAGTGAAGTGAAGAAAGACTATTTTAGAGGTGGTAAACTGACTGAAAATTTTGGGTTTTGTCTCTTTACATTGTCAGGTTGTATGGAGAGAGGAAGTGTTCTGAAAGTTTTGTTCTAATTCTTATTACTCTTTCTTTAGTTATTGTTAATACAATTTATTTATACCCTTTTAATATTTTTTGACTACTTTGCCTTTCTCCTAATCTTATGTCACAGCAGGAAATAGTAAGTATATTCTTGTGAGTGCACTGGTAATTAGCCACCACACTATTGAAGCATTGGCCAAGAAATCTCAAAATGATGACCCAAAATCACTACAGAAACTTAATGACAAGCTGCACGAGAGCAGAGAGAAATTGAGGCAGACCCGTGGTTTGTCAGGACATACTTGATCCTAATGAGCCCCGTGGTGCATTTGGAGCTGAGCCCTGGAACCTCAGGGCCTGAGAGGAGATTGCAAAAACTTTTCCCAGAGTCAAAGTCAGAAGAAAACCCCAAAGTGGTTGGGGTCTAAAGCATTAATGGGAACCACAAAGGTCCATCTATACCACAGGCTCTGTCAATGTGGAAAGGAAAATCCAAAGTACCTTACAAAAGCTAAGAATCTCAAAGTATTCATTAGCCCTACTGAGTGCATGTACAAAGCTCTCAAGGGACTCATTAAAGCAGATAATTGGGGCCATGATTGCACAAACCTCTCACAGAGTCTGTATAAAAAGGGAAACACCAAGTACCTTAATAAAACTGAAGTACCTTGAAGCATTAATGGGCCCCACTGAGTGTTGTTCCTGACAAAGCCTCCCCAGGGACTAATTACAGCAGATAATTGGAGGCCATGATTGCATAAACCTCTCAGAGACGCCAAGGCAAAAGGAAAAGCCAAAGTCCTTTGAAAAACCTGCAGTCCCTGGGAGCATGAAGGAGCCCCCAGGGCCATTCCTGACCAAGGCTCCCCAGGGACTACTTCCAGCAGATCCTTGAGCCACTGGGATGTGGGCTAGGGGGGGATGCTGAGGGCAGGAGCAGGGGCTGACAGTGCCCAGCCTGGCTGGGGCTGTGCCAGGAGGCCCCAGGGCCTCAGGACAAGGTGTCTCCTCACAGCCCTTGGTGGCACAGACCCTGCTGTGCCCCAGGGCACCAAGACTTGGCTTCTCTTTGTCCCCACCTGGCATCAGTGCCTCCAGTTCTCTGCTCTGCCTGGGGCCTGGGGACACTTTCTCAGTCGTGTCCCTCAGTGGGACCCATTAAAAGTCCAAGAAACTTTGGAGCTGGATTGCGCCTTGGAGTTCTGGAGAGGTTTCTGCAGCTCCCTCTCAGGGCCTGATGTTCAGGGCCTGAGCACAAAGCCCCAGAGGGTCATTAAAGTCCTTGTGCTGTGTCTGTGCAGCTGAGCTGGGCCGGGCTCCTGGCACAGAGGGTGATCCTGGTAACCAAGCAGAGCTTCAAAAGCACATTTCTCTTGCTGAGCAGCTCTTCTCCCAGCCCAGCAGGGCTGGGGCACTGCCTGCAGCCAGCCCGGGCACAGCACAGAGGCACAGAGAGCTTCAATCAGTCAGGGCTGGGAAGGGGCTGAGAAGTGCCTGGGGCAGAATCACTGCCAGCCCTTGGCACAGGAACCTCTGGCTGCAGGACAGTGCAGCTGCAGCTCCTGCCGTGATCTCCTAAAGCTGGAACATCCCAATGCCCACAGACCCTGTGCGTGCATTCTCTGCTCATCTGCTGTGCAGAGCAGCCAGGGGTGCCCAGGGCTGTCCTGCAGAGCAGGGTCCTGCAGCCCAGGGCGCTGTGCTGGGCCAGGGACTCTGCTGCCTGCCAGGGACAGCTCTCAGCCGGCCCTGGAGCTGCTCCCAGCACTGGCCAGGAGCTGTGGGGGGAAGGAGCCACCCTGAGCAGGGCAGGTGCTGCTGCTGAGAGGGGCTGGCTGGGGCAGGGCTGCTCCCAGCACCAGACCAGCCTGGGCACAGCTCCGGAGGGCACTTCCCAAAGAAGGTAAGCCTGGGATTGCTGTAAAGATCAGGAGCTTTCCTGAGAGTGTTTTCTATTTCCTGCTTGGAGCAATATGGGAAAGTTGGGGTGATGAAAAAAACATTTTTGTTTTATACATTTTTCATATATTTGTACCTCTGTAAATTACTATTTTATAGTTATATACTATTATATAGTTATAAAATTATAATCCTTATTAACTGTTAAACTCTAATTAACTCTATTGAAATACTATTATATAACTGTAATCCTTAAATATCTCTAGTACATTTCCTTACTTTTATTTTAGATTTTAGAAGAATAAACTGACTGCCTAAACACATTCCTGAAACACTGCATAGTCTTATTATCAGGAAGAGGACCTACGAGAACAACATTTTGGTTTTCGACCAAAATGTGAGCAGTCACAACAAAAAGTAAAGGCATAGAAGCCCTTGGACCTACTCCAATGGGTTGAGCCTGGGGAGTATAACTGGGACAAGTGAATCTCCTATTGGATGTTCCTATTAAATACCCTAATTAATTAACCGTAATAAATTGTTGAAATCAGGGACTGGGTGTCCCCTGGGGACACTTGGAAGCTTCCAATAAAGGTCTGTTTGTTACTGTAGTCTTCTAACACTGTTGCAAGGGTTTATTATTTTTTTTTTTTTCTCTTTTGATTATAGACACCAGGGGGATGAGAGAAGCAGAGCAGGAGTTGTAATCCCAGAATGATAGAACATTCTGAGTTGAAAGGGACACACAGGATCATCAAAGGAATGTTTGAACATTTACAGAGACTCCAGAACTGTGACTTTGGGTGGTCAGTGTCTCTGCTGGGAGCCTCCCAAAGGGCCTTCAGCCACTCCTCAGCCCTGGGCAGCAGCAGCATCACCTCTGCAGGGCCCAGCAGGGCTCTCCTGAGCTGCCCTTGCCCAGCTGCACACAGAGCCTGCCCCAGCCAGGGCCCTGCACACAGGCTGGTTTCTGTAGGGCCGGGCCGAGGGCACACAGGCTGGGATGGGCTCTGTGAGCTCTGACAGGGACAAGGCACCTCTCAGGAGGGGATGTCCAGGCCCAGGGAGATGCTCAGGGAAGCAGAGGGGGCTGAGCAGAGCAGTGCTGGGGGAACAAGCCCATCCAGCCCCTCAGCTTCCCTCAGCCACAAGGAATCCTTTGCCTCTCACATCTCTCAGTGGCAAATTCTGAGTGCAGCAGGAATGCTGGGGATTTCTGACCTCAGAAGGCCAGCAATGATGTGTGGGTAGGAAAAAAATTCCTTAAACCAACTCCTGACATCTGTTTTGTTTCCCTTAGAAGTATGAGTGCAGATGGTATCAAGCCTCTCTGCAATAGGAATTACTCCCCTAATAAATCCTGAATATCCAGCCTTGCCCCTCTGCTAAATGGCCACAAACACAGGGCAGCAGGACAAGGATGGCTCCTTGAGAGCCCCCACACACTGCCCTGGCTGCTTCTGGCACATTCAGCCAGCACAACTGGAGCTCAGGCAGGGACCTGGGTGAAGGTTTTCCCAGAGCAGGAACAAGGGTGGGTGAGTCCCAGCAGAACAGGCTGCAGGGAATGGCCCAGGATTGGCTCCAAGCAGCCTCTCCTGACTTGTCCCTGTCCTTTCTCCATGAACAGGTGCCCATGTGCAGCCACAGCAAATGTCCAACAGCAGCTCCATCAGCCACTTCCTCCTGCTGGCACTGGCAGACACGCGGCAGCTGCAGCTCCTGCACTTCTGCCTCTTCCTGGGCATCTCCCTGGCTGCCCTCCTGGGCAACGGCCTCATCATCAGCGCCGTAGCCTGCGGCCACCACCTGCACACGCCCATGTTCTTCTTCCTGCTCAACCTGGCCCTCAGCGACCTGGGCTCCATCTGCACCACTGTCCCCAAAGCCATGCACAATTCCCTCTGGGACACCAGGAACATCTCCTACACAGGAAGTCCTGCTCAGTTTTTTTTTTCTTTTCTGTGCTGCAACAGAACATTTCCTGCTGACCATCATGTGCTACGGCCACTACGTGTCCATCTGCAAACCCCTGCACTACGGGACCCTCCTGGGCAGCAGAGCTTGTGCCCACATGGCAGCAGCTGCCTGGGCTAGTGCCTTTCTTAATGCTCTGCGGCACACAGCCAATACATATTCCATGCCCCTGTGCCATGGCAATGCTCTGGGCCAGTTCTTCTGTGATATCCCACAGATCCTCAAGCTCTCCTGCTCCAATTCCCACCTCAAGGAACTTGGGCTTCTTGTGGTTACTAGCAGTTTATCATTTTGTTGTTTTGTGTTCATTGTTTTCTCCTATGTACAGATCATCAGGGCTGTGCTGAGGATCCCTTCTGAGCAGGGATGGCACAAAGCCTTTTCCACCTGCCTCCCTCACCTGGCTATAGTCTCTCTCTTTGTCAGCACTGCAGAATTTGCTCAACTGAAGCCCGCCTCGATGTCCTCCCCATCCCTGGATCTGGCCCTGACAGTTCTGCGTGATGAAATCCTGCTCAGCGTGGGCAACTGAGCCCTTGAAGGACTTAGTGTCAGGTCAAGGCTTGCTTTCCCTCCCAAAGCCTTCCCTTGGCAGCCTTGGGCAGGGGATACATCCTCCCGCCCTCCTCCTTCCCACAGACCTGCTCGGAACCACTCTGTGGGCACTTTCCATTCTCTGTATCTGTCCTCAAGTGCAGTGCCAACCTGGGTCAGTCCTGGCTCTGTCCTGAGCTCCCAGGAGCTCGCAGGCTGAGATAGCAATGCTCAGCCACACCAGGGCCCTGCCCCTGCCAGCAGCACCCCCACAAGCAGCAGCAGCAGCAGCAGCAGCAGCAGCAGCAGCAGCAGCAGCAGCAGCAGCTGCAGTCGCCTCTCAGCTGTTGGTGCCCCTGCACTGCAGCCCCTCCCGCTGGCACCAACGTTCCCTCGTGGCCTTGGAGACAGTCCTGAATCCATCCATGGGGTCACAGAGCCATGGAATCCCAGAGTTCCAGGTTCCTGGAATCTTAGAGTCATTGAATCCCGAGAAACACACACAGAGGAGGAGGAGGAGGAGGAGGAGGAGGAGGAGAGGGAGGAGGAAGAGGAGAAGGAGGAGGAGGAGGACGAGGACGAGGACGAGGATGAGGACGAGGACGAGGATGAGGAGGACGAGGACGAGGAGGAGGAGGAGGACGAGGAGGAGGAGGAGGAGGACGAGGAGGAAGAGGAGGAGGAGGAGGACGAGGAGGACGAAGAGGACAAGGAGGAGGATGAGGAGGACGAGGAGGAGGAGGAAGAGGAGGAGGAGGAGGACGATGAAGAGGACGAGGAGGACGAGGAGGACGAGGAGGTGGAAAAGGAGGAGGACGAGGAGGAGGATGAGGATGAGGACGAGGACGACGACGACTACGGTGAGGAAGAGGATGTGGAAAATGAGGAGGAGGAATAGGAGGAGGAAGAGAGAGAACGAGGACAAGGAGGATGATGATGAGGAGGAGGAGAACGAGAAGGAAGAGGAGAATGAGGATGAGGAAGAGGAGGAGGAGGAGGACAATGACAAGGAGGATGAGGAGGGGGAGGAGAATGAGGAGGAGCAGGAGGAGGAAGAGGAGGAGGAGGAAGACGACAAGGACTAGGGCAAGCACAAGGAAGATGAGGAGGAGGAGGAGGACAAGGAAGAGTAGGAGGCAGAGAAGCATGAAGAGGAGGAATAGGAGGAGGAAGAGAGAGGACAAGAACAAGGAGGATGATGAGGATGAGGAGGAGGAGGACAGCGAGGAGGAGGAGGAGGAGAAGAAGGATGAGGACGAGGACGAGGAGGAGAAGGATGAGGATGAGGAAAAGGATGAAGATGCAGAGGACAAGGAGGACGAGGAGGAGGAGGACGAGGAGGAGAAGGAAGAGGAACAGAAGGTAGAGGAGGACAAGGAGGAGAATAAAGAGGTGGAGGACAAGGATGAGGAGGACCAGGAGGAGAAGGACAAGGAGAATGAGGATGAGCAGGATGGGGAAGACGAGGAGGAGGAAGAGGAGGAAGATGAGGAGGAGGAGAAATAGGAGAATGAGGATGAGGAGGACAATGAGGAGGATGAGGAGGATAAGGATGCAGAGGATAAGGAGGAGGAGGATGAGGAGGAGGACAAGGATGAGTAAAAGGACAAGGATGAGGAGGACAAGGAGGAGGAGGAGGACAAGGAGGACAAGGACGAGGAGGACGAGGAGGACGAGGAGGAGGAGGAGGAGGACGAGGAGGAGGACAAGGAGGACGAGGAGGACGACGAGGAGGACGACGACAATGACGACGACGAAGAGGAGGTGGAAGATGAAGAGGAGGAATAGGAGGAGGAAGACAGAGAACAAGGACAAGGAGGATGATGATGATGAGGAGGAGAACGAGGAGGAAGAGGAGGATGAGGATGATGAGGAGGAGCAGGAGGACAATGACAAGGAGGATGGAGGAGAGGGAGGAGAAAGAGGAGAAGCAGAAGGAGGAAGAGGAGTATGAGGAGGATGACAAGGAATGGGGCAAGCACAAGGAAGATGAGGAGGAGGAGGAGGAGAAGGAAGAGGAGGAGGCAGAGAAGCATGAAGAGGAGGAATAGGAGGAGGAAGAGAGAGGACAAGGACAAGGAGGATGATGACGATGAGGAGGAGGAGGATAAGGAGGAGGAGGAGGAGGACGAGGAAGAGGAGGAGGAAGAGGAGGAGGAGGAGGAGAAGGAGGAGGAGGAGGATGAGTAGGTGGAGGACGAGGAGGAGGAGGAAGAGGAGGAGGACGAGGAGGAGGAGGACGAGGACGAGGAGGAGGAGGAGGAGGAGGATGAGGAGGACGAGTAGGTGGAGGACGAGGAGGAGGAGGAGGAGTAGAAGGAGGATGAGGACGAGGAGGACGAAGACGAGGAGGACAAGGACGATGAGGAAGAGGACGAGGAGGAGGACGAGGAACAGGAGGACGAGGACGACAACGACGACGACGAAGAGGAGGTGGAAGATGAGGAGGAGGAATAGGAGGAGTAAGAGAGAGAAAAAGGACAAGGAAAATTATGAGGAGGAGGAGGAGAACGAGGAGGAAGAGGAGAATGAGGATGAGGAAGAGGAGGAGGAGGAGGACAATGACAAGGAGGATGAGGAGGGGGAGGAGAAAGAGGAGGAGCAGGAGGAGGAAGAGGAGGAGGAGGAGGACGAAAAGGACTAGGGCAAGCACAAGGAAGATGAGGAGGAGGAGGAGGACAAGGAAAAAGAGGAGGCAGAGAAGCATGAAGAGGAGGAATAGGAGGAGGAAGAGAGAGGACAAGGACAAGGAGGATGATGAGGATGAGGAGGAGGAGGACAACGAGGAGGAGGAGGATGAAGATGAGGGAAAGGATGAAGATGAAGAGGACAAGGAGGGCGAGGAGGAGGAGGACGAGGAGGAGAAGGAAGATGAACAGGAGGAGGAGGAGGACAAGGAGGAGAATAAAGAGGAGGAGGACATGGATGAGGAGGACCCGGAGAAGGACCAGGAGGATGAGGATTAGCAGGGTGGGGAGGATGAGGAGGAGGAAAAGGAGGAAGATGAGGAGGAGCAGAAGAAGGAGAATGAGGATGAGGAGGACAATGAGGAGGATGAGGAGGATAAGGATGCGGAGGATAAGGAGGAGGAGGATGAGGAGGAGGACAAGGATGAGCAAAAGGATGAGGATAAGGAGGACAAATAGGATGAGGATGACAAGGATGACAAGGAGGAGGAGGACGAGGAAGACGAGGAGGAGGAGGAATAGGATGATAAAGAGGATGAGAATGAGGATGTGGAGGAGGACAATGAAGAGGAGGAGGAGGAGGACGAGGACGAGGATGAGGATGACGAGGAGGAGGACGAGGAGGACGAGGAGAATGAGGAGGAGGACGAGGATGAGAACGACAACGACAACGAAGGCGAGGTGGAAGATGAGGAGGAGGAATAGGAGGAGGAAGAGAGAGGACAAGGACAAGGAGGATGGTGAGAATGAGGAGGAGGAGGACAAGGAGGAGGAGGAGGAGGAGGAGAAGAAGGATGAGGACGAGGACGAGGAGGAGAAGGATGAGGATGAGGAAAAGGATGAAGATGCAGAGGACAAGGAGGACGAGGAGGAGGAGGAGGAGGAGGAGGAGGAGGAGGAGGAGGAGGAGGAGGAGGAGGAGGAGGAGGAGGACGATGAGGACGATGACGACGACGACGACGACGAGGACGATGACGAAGAGGAGGTGGAAGATGAGGAGGAGGAATAGGAGGATGAAGAGAGAGGACAAGGACAAGAAGGATGATGAGGATGAGGAGGAGGAGGACAACGAGGAGGAGGAGGAGGCGAAGAAGGATGAGGACGAGGACGAGGACGAGGAGGAGAAGGATGAGGATGAGGAAAAGGATGAAGATGCAGAGGACAAGGAGGACGAAGAGGTCAAGGAGGAGGATGAGGAGGAGAAGAAGGATGAGGATGAGTAAAAGGATGAAGATGCAGAGGACAAGGACGTCCTCGTCCTCGTCCTCCTCCTCGTCCTCCTCATCTTCCTTGTCCTCGTCCTCCTCCTCGTTCTCCTCCTCGTCCTCGTCCTCCTCCTCTTCCTCCTCCTTGTCCTCCTCTTCCACTTCCTCGTCCTCCTCGTCCTCCTCGTCCTCCTCCTCCTCTTTCTCCTCCTCCTCCTCTTCCTCCTCCTCCTCGTACTCCTCGTCCTCGTCGTCCTCCTCATCCTCCTCATCCTCGTCCTCCTCTTCCTCCTCCTCCTGCTCTTCCTCCTCCTCCTCCTCCTCGTCCTCCTCCTCGTCGTCCTCGTTCTCCTCCTCCTCCTTGTCCTCCTCGTCCTCCTCTTCCTCCTTGTCCTCTTCCTCCTCCTCCTCCTCCTCTTTCTCCTCTTCCTTGTCCTCTTCCTCGTCCTCTTCCTCCTCCTCCTCCTCCTCCTCGTCCTCCTCCTCCTCGTCCTCGTCCTTGTCATCCTCCTCCTCCTACCTCTCCTCCTCCTCCTCCTCCTCTGTGTGTGTTTCTCGGGATTCAATGACTCTAGGATTCCAGGAACCTGGAACTCTGGGATTCCATGGCTCTGTGACCCCATGGATGCATTCCTGACTGTCTCCAAGGCCACGAGGGAACGTTGGTGCCAGCGGGAGGGGCTGCAGTGCAGGGGCACCAACAGCTGAGAGGCGACTGAGCTGCTGCTGCTGCTGCTGCTGCTGCTGCTGCTGCTGCTGCTGCTGCTGCTGCTGCTGCTGCTTCTTCTGCTGCTGCTTCTTCTGCTGCTGCTGCTGCTGCTGCTGCTGCTGCTGCTGCCTCTGCTGCTGCTGCTGCTGCTGCTGCTGCTGCTGCTGCTGCTGCTTCTTCTGCTGCTGCTTCTTCTGCTGCTGCTGCAGCTGCTGCTTGTGGGGGTGCTGCTGGCAGGGGCAGGGTCCTGGTGTGGCTGAGCGTTGCCATCTCAGCCTGTGAGCTCCTGGGAGCTCAGGACAGGGCCAGGACTGACCCAGGTTGGCACTGCACTTGAGGACGGACACAGAGAATGGAAAGTGCCCATAGAGTGGTTCCGAGCAGGTCTGTGGGAAGGAGGAGGGCGGGAGGATGAATCCCCTGCCCAAGGCTGCCAAGGGAAGGCTTTGGGAGGGAAAGCAAGCCTTGACCTGACACTAAGTCCTTCAAGGGCTCAGTTGCCCACGCTGAGCAGGATTTCTTCGCGCAGAACTGACAGGGCCAGATCCAGGGATGGGGAGGACATCGATGTGGGCTTCAGGTGAGCAAATTCTGCAGTGCTGACAAAGAGAGAGACTACAGCCAGGTGAGGGAGGCAGGTGGAAAAGGCTTTGTGCCGTCCCTGCTCAGAGGGGATCCTCAGCACAGCCCTGACGATCTGTACATAGGAGAAAACAATGAGCACAAAACAACAAAAGGATAAACTGCTAGTAACCACAAGAAGCCCAAGTTCCTTGAGGTGGGAATTGGAGCAGGAGAGCTTGAGTATCTGTGGGATATCACAGAAGAACTGGCCCAGGGCATTGCCATGGCACAGGGGCATGGAAAATGTATTCGCTGTGTGCAGCAGAGCATTGAGAAAGGCACTGGCCCAGGCAGCTGCTGCCATGTGGGAACAAGCTCTGCTGCCCAGGAGGGTCCCGTAGTGCAGGGGTTTGCAGATGGACACGTAGCGGTCGTAGCACATGATGGTCAGCAGCAAATGTTCTGTTGCAGCACAGAAAAGAAAAAAAAGTCTTGTGCAGCACATCCTGTGTAGGAGATGTTTCTGGTGTCCCAGAGGGAATTGTGCATGGCTTTGGGGACAGTGGTGCAGATGGAGCCCAGGTGGCTGAGGGCCAGGTTGAGCAGGAAGAAGAACATGGGTGTGTGCAGGTGGTGGCCGCAGGTTACTGCGCTGATGATGAGGCCGTTGCCCAGGAGGGCAGCCAGGGAGATGCCCAGGAAGAGGCAGAAGTGCAGGAGCTGCAGCTGCCGCGTGTCTGCCAGTGCCAGCAGGAGGAAGTGGCTGATGGAGCTGCTGTTGGACATTTGCTGTGGCTGCACATGGGCACCTGTTCATGGAGAAAGGACAGGGACAAGTCAGGAGAGGCTGCTTGGAGCCAATCCTGGGCCATTCCCTGCAGCCTGTTCTGCTGGAACTCACCCACCCTTGTTCCTGCTCTGGGAAAACCTTCACCCAGGTCCCTGCCTGAGCTCCAGTTGTGCTGGCTGAATGTGCCAGAAGCAGCCAGGGCAGTGTGTGGGGGCTCTCAAGGAGCCATCCTTGTCCTGCTGCCCTGTGTTTGTGGCCATTTAGCAGAGGGGCAAGGCTGGATATTCAGGATTTATTAGGGGAGTAATTCCTATTGCAGAGAGGCTTGATACCATCTGCACTCATACTTCTAAGGGAAACAAAACAGATGTCAGGAGTTGGTTTAAGGAATTTTTTTCCTACCCACACATCATTGCTGGCCTTCTGAGGTCAGAACTCCCCAGTGTGGGAACTCAAAATGCCTCTCAGACATTTTTAGAGGCTCCAGGCCGTAGTCAGACGCAGTCTAGACCCCAGCAGGCAGCTGGATTTAGCTGTGATTTCGAGTTTGAACCATAGAATGAATTACCAACTTTGAAGGTAGAACAAGCAGTCACAAAGTGCTAGATAGTATAGTAAATGTAGTCACAAAGTAGAGGGAAATATTTTTTGGTAGTGTACAGGGGGGTTTTAGTGCATGTACAGGGGGGTTTTTTACTTTGTACATGGGGGTCAGAAGTTCTAAGATAGAGGAAAGTGGGCTGAACCCATCCTTCTTCTTTCTTCTTCCTTGCCTCCATGTTCTTGGTGATGCTGGCACTCACAGATTAGTTTAGAATAGAAAAACACTTAGTAACGTAGGTAATAGGTATTGGGGAATAATTATAAACATGTTATACGTAATATATCTTATAAAAGATAGCAGCAGCCCTGGGCGGGGGGAGAAGAGAAAAAGACACCAAACAGTCAGGGTGTCAGGAGTGTGTGCCTCTCTGCCTAGGCCGCTGACCAAAGGGCCGCAGCCCAAGAACTTAATCTGTTAGATAACTAGCAATAAAACATCTTGAAACCAAACAAGAAGAGACTGTGGAGTTTTCCTTTGAAAACGCGGGTTAGAGAAAAAGCTCTACCACCACACAGGAACCCCAGCCAAACCCGGGGTTCCGACACCCAGCATTCCTGCTGCACTCAGAATTTGCCACTGAGAGATGTGAGAGGCAAAGGATTCCTTGTGGCTGAGGGAAGCTGAGGGGCTGGATGGGCTTGTTCCCCCAGCACTGCTCTGTTCAGCCCCCTCTGCTTCCCTGAGCATCTCCCTGGGCCTGGACATCCCCTCCTGAGAGGTGCCTTGTCCCTGCCAGCGCTCACAGAGCCCATCCCACCCTGTGTGCCCTTGGCCCGGCCCTACAGAAACCTGCCTGTGTGCAGGGCCCTGGCTGGGGCAGGCTCTGTGCGCAGCTGGGCAAGGGCAGCTCAGGAGAGCCCTGCTGGGCCCTGCAGAGGTGATGCTGCTGCTGCCCAGGGCTGAGGAGTGGCTGAAGGCCCTTTGGGAGGCTCCCAGCAGAGACACTGACCACCCAAAGTTACAGTTCTGGAGTCTCTGTAAATGTTCAAACATTCCTTTGATGATCCTGTGTGTCTTTTTCAACTCAGAATATTCTGTGATTCTGGGACTACAATTCCTGTTCTGCTTCTCTCATTCCCCTGTTATCTACAATTAAAAGAGAGAAAAAGCACTTGCAAGAATGTTACAACATTAAAGAAAAAAACAGACTTTTATTGGAAGGTTCCAGGTGTCCCAGTGGGGATGGGGCACACCCAGCCACTGATTTCAACAATTATTAAGGTTAATCAATTAGGATATTTAACAGGAACATCCAATAGGAGATTCAGTTGCCCAAGTTACACACCCCCGGATCAACCCATTGGAGTAGGTCAAAGGGCTTCTTTGCCCCACTTTTTGTTATGACTGCTCATATTCTGGTCAAAAACCAAATGCTGTTCTTGTAGATCCACTCCCTCCTAATTAGACTATACAGTATTTCAGGAATGTATTTATACAGTCAGCTTATTGGTGTAAAATCTGAGAGATAGGAAGAAAACATAGTAGACACAGCTAAGGATTCCAGTTATATAAGTACATAATAGTAGTTTAGAAGAGCCACTTAAGAGTTTAATAGAGTTATGTAAGGATTATAGTTTTATAACTAAATCATAGTAATTTGCAGAGCTATGAATATATGAAAAACATATAAAAAGCAGAACACTTTTTGTCATCACCCCAACCATCCCATCCTTCTCCAACAACGAAATTAAAAACACCATCTGGAAAGCTCCTGATCTTTACAGCAATCCCAGGCTTACCTTCTTTGGGAAGTGTCCTCCGGAGCTGTGCCCAGGCTGGTCTGGAGCTGGGAGCAGCTCTGCCCCAGCCAGCCCCTCTCAGCAGTAGCACCTGCCCTGCTCAGGGTGGCTCCTTCCCCCCACAGCTCCTGGCCAGCGCTGGGAGCAGCTCCAGGGCCGGCTGAGAGCTGTCCCTGGCAGGCAGCAGAGTCCCTGGCCCAGCACAGCGCCCTGGGCTGCAGGACCCTGCTCTGCAGGACAGCCCTGGGCACCCCTGGCTGCTCTGCACAGGAGATGAGCAGAGAATGCACTCACAGGGGCTGTGGGCATTGGCATGTTCCAGCTTTAGGAGATGGCTCCAGGAGCTGCAGCTGCATTGTCCTGCAGACAGAGGTTCCTGTGCCAAGGGCTGGCAGTGATTCTGCCCCAGGCACTTCTCAGCCCCTTCCAAGCCCTGACTGATTGAAGCTCTCTGTGCCTCTGTGCTGTGCCTGGGCTGGCTGCAGGCAGTGCCCCAGCCCTGCTGGGCTGGGGCAAGAGCTGCTCAGCAAGAGCAATGTGCTTTTGAAGCTCTGTTTACTTACCAGGATCACCCTCTGTGCCAGGAGCCCAGCCCAGCTCAGCAGCACAGACACAGCACAAGGACTTTAATGACCCTCTGGGGCTTTGTGCTCAGGCCCTGAACATCAGGCCCTGAGAGAGAGCTGCAGAAACCTCTCCAGAACTCCAAGGCGCAATCCAGCTCCAAAGTTTCTTGGACTTTTAATGGGTCCCACTGAGGGACACGACTGAGAAAGTGTCCCCAGGCCCCAGGCAGAGCAGAGAACTGGAGGCACTGATGCCAGGGGGGGACAAAGAGAAGCCAAGTCTTGGTGCCCTGGGGCACAGCAGGGTCTGTGCCACCAAGGGCTGTGAGGAGACACCTTGTCCTGAGGCCCTGGGGCCTCCTGGCACAGCCCCAGCCAGGCTGGGCACTGTCAGCCCCTGCTCCTGCCCTCAGCATCCCCCCCTAGCCCACATCCCAGTGGCTCAAGGATCTGCTGGAAGTAGTCCCTGGGGAGCCTTGGTCAGGAATGGCCCTGGGGGCTCCTTCATGCTCCCAGGGACTGCAGGTTTTTCAAAGGACTTTGGCTCTTGCTTTTGTCTTGGAGTCTCTGAGAGTTTTGTGCAATCATGGCCTCCAATTATCTGCTTTAATTAGTGCCTGGAGAAGCTTTGTCAGGAACAACACTCAGTGGGGCCCTTTAATGCTTCAAGGTACTCAGTTCTTTTAAGGTACTTGGTGTTTCCCTTTTGCTACAGACACTGTGAGAGGTTTGTGCAATCGTGGCTCCAATTATCTGCTTTAATGAGTCCCTTGAGAGCTTTGTACTGCCACTCAGTGGGGCTCATGAATACTTTGAGATTCTTAACTTTTGTGAGGTACTTTGTATTTTCCTTTCCACCTTGAGAGTTCTTTGTGCCATTTTCAGTCTCTGAGAGGTTTTTGTGCCATCCTGGCCTCCAGTTCTCTCCTCCAAGGACTCCATGAAGAGCCTGTGGTATAGATGGACCTTTGTGGGTCCCATTAATGCTTTAGACGCCAATCACTTCGGGGTTTTCCTCTGACTTGGACTCCTGGAAAGGTTTGTGCAATCTCCTCTCAGGCCCTGAGGTTCCAGGTCTCAGCTCCAAATGCACCACGGGGCTCATTAGGATCAAGCAAGTCCTGACAAACCATGGCTCTGCCTTGATTTCCCTCTGCTCTCATGCAGTTCATCAGGAAGTTTTCCGTAGTGGTTTTGGCTTGCCAATTTGAGATTTCTCAGCCAATGCATCAATTAGTGTGGTGAGTTCAGTGTTCGCTAATTACCAGTGCACTCACTAGAATATACTTACTCATTTACTCCTGTGAGATAGGAGTAGGAGAAAAGCAAATGGGATGAAAACTTTAAAAGGGTATAAATAAAAGTTTATTAAAAGTAACTAAAAGAAAGAGTAGTAAGAATCATAACAAAACTTTCACAACACTTCCTCTCTCCATGCAACTTTTTCTTTCTCTTTGAGAATATATGGACACAAACCCTAAAATTTTGAGTCAGTTTACCACTTCTAGAATTGTCTTTCTTCACTTCACCTTGGGAGAGGAGTCTCTCTTTCTTGCTATGGAGACTCCTCCATAAGAAAACAGTTCTCTTGGGGCTCTCAATTTCCACGAATAGCAGCCACTTGGAAAAATGAAATTGTGAAATCCCTGCCATTTTTTCACAGCTTTTCCCACAGTTCTGTTTATGGGCCATGTCAACTTATGGGGTATTAGCTTAAAGATGAGCTGTTTAAGACCAATATTTTCTTATTCTATGTCTGAAAACATCTTCATCTCTGGGAACAGAGGTCTTCTTCTCTCCCTGAGGTCACGGAGTCTCATCACTCTGCTCTCTTCCAATGTTCAAGCTTCTCATGGGATCACAGCTACTGCAACATTTGCTTACTTTAGCATGGAGGCCTCTGCTGAAACAAATAATCTCCCCATACTTTTCAATGCCTTATAGGGAAAAAGAGATTCTGATATATCAATGGCATTCTTCTCCATAGCTTTAGCAGAGGATTCCAGCCCCAAGATCAAGGCATCTCCTCATCCCTCCCATCTGGGACTCAACTTCCTCTTCAGTGACCTCGGTGTGTTCATGTTGCTCCTCTGTGTGCCTGCCCTGTGTCCTTTTCTCTCATGGGAGGGAGGATGGCAGCACTGGCAGAGTCAATATCTGCCCGGGGCTGCAGATGGTTCCGTGAGCCCGGCCGGGCTCGGTGGCCAATTCTAATTTTGGCCATGGTAACTGGACATGAAGACCAATTCTTTTTCATAGGAATGAAGGAACAGAGTCCCACTATTGTAGGGGCAGATGAGAGGTGGCCACCAGAGGACAAGACCAGCCAGAGCTGCCAGATTTTGTTCTATGAGAGACCCTTGACTATCAGAAATTTTTTTGGCAGAGCGTTAGTTTTGGCAATGGGCATCTTAAAAGACGGATGGTTCTTTTCCATACAAAGGAAAGCATGGAGCCCCAGTGCTCCAGGAGCTGATGAGAGGCAGCCCTTGACATCCCAAGATCAGCCAGACCTGTCAGGTGGCCCCTGGGAGGCCAAGCCAGCCAGACCTGGTCCATGTTCCCTTGCTTCCATGTGGCCCCACAATGTCCCAATGGTCCCTTGTTTCCAGAAGGCCCTGAGGTGTGTCACAATGCCCCGTTGGTGACACCAGGCCCTGAATGTTCCCAATGGTCTCCATGGTTCCATCAGGCCCCACAGAGTCATAATGGTCTCTGGGTCCATGAAGCCCCGTGGTGTCACCATGGCCCCTTGGTTCCATGGGCTCCAGTGGTGCCACAATGATCCCCTTGGTTCCATGAGGTGCCCACAGTGTCACAGTGATCTCCATGGGAAGGAAAGAACTGAGCCCCAGTGTGGCAGGGGCAGCCACCAGAGGCCAAGGCCAGACAGACTTGACAGTACGGGCAGATTTTGTCTGGGAGCAACCCTTGGATATAGGGAATTTTAGAGCTGGAATCCCAATTTCAGACATGGACACCTGGAGGAGAAGGACAGTTCTTTGCATGGGAAGAAAAGCACAGAACACTGGTGTTTTGAGGGTCAAAGGTGGCCACCAGAGCCCTAAGGCAGCCAGACCTCTGTGTTCTGGTATCTTTTGTCTGAAAGCAACTCTTGGACATAGGCAATTTGGGAGGTGGAACCACAAGTACAGACATTTCTGTGTATATAAGAAGTATGGTTCTTTTCCATAGGAAGGAAAGCCCAGAGCCCAAATGTTTCAAAAGCAGGTGAGAGGCAGCCCGTGTCTTTCAGAAGAGGCCAAGGGAAGCCACACCTGTCTGTCCTGGAAGCTTTCACTTGGGAGCATCCTTGGATGTACAGTTTTGGATGTGGAATCCCAGTTTTGGCCATGAGCACCAAGACCAGATGAATTATTTTTTTCCTATAAGAAAAAGAAGTGTGAAGTCCAAGTGTCCTGGAAGATGACAGGTGGCCCTCCTTAGGCCAAGCCAGCCAGACCTTGGCACCTTTCATCTAGGGGCTATCCTTGGACACAGGGCATTTTAGAGGGCAAATCTCAATTTTGGCTGTGGGCACCTGGACAGGAAGAAGAGTTCTTTTCATAAGGAAGGAAAGCACAGAGCCTCAGTGTTTCAGAGGCAGATGAGAGCCAGCCCTCAGAAGCCAAGGCCAGCCAGACATGTCTCTGACCTATCTTAGCTGCTTTTGTCTCTGAGCTATCCTTGGATATAGGAAATTCTGAGGCAGATGCCAAATTTTGGCCATGGGTGCATAGTTGAGATGGATGATTTCTTCCCATAAGAAAGAAAAGCACATGGTCCAAGAGTTTCAAAGGCAGATAAGAGGTGGCCCCTGGGTGGCCAAGGCAGCCAGAGGTGTTTCTCCTGGCAGATTTCATGTGGGAACAATCCTTGCAATATAAGGAAATTTGGAGAAGGAATCCTGGTTTTGTCCCTGGGTCCCTGAAGGAGAAGGAGAGTTCTCTCCCATAGAAAGGAAAGCCCAGAGCCCCAGTGCTTCAGGGGCAGATGGGAAGCAGCCCTAGACATGCCAAGGTCAGCCGGACCTGTCAGGTGGTCCCCAAGAGGCCCAGCCAGCCAGACCTGTTCCATGTTCCCTTGGTTCCGTGGAACCCCGCAGTGTCACAATGGTCTCCTTGGTTCCATCAGGCCCTGGAGTGTCACAATGTTCCCCTTGCTTCTGCAGTGTCACAATGGCTTTGTGGTTCCACAGAGCCCTGATGTGTCACAATGGTCCCTCGGCTCCGTGTGCCCTCGCTGTGTCACAGCGGCTCCTCTGTGACACTGCAGCTGCACAAAGTCACCATGGACCCTTGGTTCCCTGGGGTCTCTGAGTTCCACAATGGTCTCCTTGATTCCATGAGGCAGCATAGTGTCACCATGGCCCCGTGGTTCCATGAGGTGCCCACAGTGTCCCCGTGGTCGCTGTCAGAGGCTGGATGAGATCCATGTCCCGAGACACCTTGGGATGCTCGGAATGCCCGTGTGGGGCCAGGGGCGGGTCAGGCCTTGGTTTGTGGTGGGACAGAGCCCCGCCCCCAGCCTGGCCTGGCAGAGCTGTCAATCACACAGCAGGGGCGGTGCTGATTGGCTGAGCTGTCAACCAATCACACACCAGCAGCTGGTGCCTACCCTGACTCTGATTGGTCAATCACCGGGCAGTCCCACCCCAGGGGCGGGCCCATGGAGGCCCAGGGGGTTAAAAGCCGGAGCACGAGGCCAGCCCATGGTCTGGATCCTGCCTTCTCCTGGGGTTCCTCTGTTAGCGACGCTGGGACCTGAGCAATTGGTGCCAATGTGTGCGTCTTTCTATAGATCTTCTATAGATCTTTCTGATGTTCTCTATTTCTCCTCTTTCTAATCCTACTTACCTGGAACTATTTTGGGTAACTTAGCATCTTAAGGGTTAAAGGTTTTTAGGTGAAGTGGGCTAAGTTAATGAAGTTAATGGTATGGTGAGTTTTATGTTGAAGTGGATCTTGTATTAAACCCTTTGCCGAAGTTCCATTACATTGTCTATATTTTGCCAGTAACATTTTGTGTCATTTTGACCTCTTAGCTCTGTTGGTTGGAGCATGGTGCTGGTGTCACCGAGGCTGTGGGTTCAGTCCGTGTGTGGGAAATTCACTTAAGGTCTGGGCTTGATGATCTTTGTGGGTCCCTTCCTACCAAGAATATTCTTTGCATCTATCCATAGTGAGACTATCGATTTGGTGTTTCTCCTGTGCACCAAACTCAAGTAAAGGAACCTTTGGTGACCCCCAGCATTTCAGTGTTCTGGGGTGTTACAGCCTTGCAGACTCACAATGGCCTCTTGTGTCCATGAGGCCCCACATTGCCACAATGATCCCCTTGGATCCATGGGCCCAACAGTGCCACAATGATCCCCTTGGTTCCACAACTTCCCACAGTGTTACACTGGCCCCTTGGTTCCATGAGGATCTGCAGGGTCACACAGGTTTATGACATTTGACCTTGCTGCCCCTCACATCCCCCTGCCCCACAAACAGCCCCAAGCCACCCGTGAGGGACAGGCCCTGCTGTGCCAGGCTGGGCTCAGGGCTTGGCCTTTCTGCTTCCCCCAGCCAGCCCAGGCCTTGCTCAGCAGTGCAGTTCCCTGCTCTGAGCCTTGGGCTCCCTGCAATCCTGGCCTCAAGGATCTGCTCTCACCAGTCCCTGGGGAGCCTTTGGCAGTCCCTGCCCTCAGTGGGGCCCGGTGATGCTCCAATTAACTTGGAGTTTTGCTCCTGACTCCTTGAGCAGCTTCTTCAGCCTTCTATCAGTGCCTGAGGGTCCTGGACAGGGGCTCAAATCCACGATGGGGATCATCAAAATACAGAAAGACCGTGGAGGATCTTTCTCTTCCTTCAATTGTCTTCAGCTCTCCAGGACTTGTGCAGCTCACTGGAGTCAGTTTGGAGCTCTTGTAAGGAGGAAGATTTCAAAGTGCACCTCATAACCTTTTTTTCTTTAATCAAGTGAGTATTTTTTCATTTTCCACTTCAGAGAAGAGGTGATAGAAGCATTCCCCAGGTGACCTTGATGCTCAGTGTCTCCTTAGGAGGTCTGGGCATGTAGAAGAATGAGCCCCTTGAGGGCTGACCCTGTTTGGACAAGCTGCTCCTCACCCCCAGCCTCACCATGTCTGACATCGCCCACCTGGCACTGACATCCCTGTGCCCTGCAGCAGAACCTTGTCCCTGAGCTCTGCAGCTCCATGTCCCAGCCCATTGCACCGTGTCCCACCTGCTCTCCTCAGGGCTCTGCCTGCACACGGGCCCAGGAGAAGTTTTCCTGTTGAGAAAGAAAGAATGGAAATCCTAAGCAAGTTTCCTAAACAACAAACCCCACTCAAGAACCACCTGCTCAGTACAGGCTGCCTGGATTGGTGTCACCTTTCTACAAGGGACAGTGTGACCAGAAATGATCTCTGGAAGCAGAATTCTCTGAGTCTCCCAGCTGAATTCTCTGTCCCTGTCCTTTCCCTGGATGCATGTTGCAGATGCAAGCTGCTGTTGCTAGCCTCACCTATAACTGCTCTCTGGAATGCAAAGAGATATTCCCAGGTGGGTTAAGCAGGAGTTGCTCAATGTTTCTATAAATCTTTTGTGTTCCCCATGGAACGAAGGGGCCATTTTGGCACTGAGGGGGTGACATGGAAGCAAGGAGTCAATGGTGACCCTGGGGTCCCATGGAACCAAGAGGCCACAGTAACACAGCAGGGCCTTATGGATCCAGTGGTCCATTGTGACACTGTGGATCCAAGGACACCATGGAGACACACCCCAGAACCTCATGGAACCAAGGAGTCCATGGTGACCCAGCGGGGCTGCATGGAGCCAATGGTCCATGGTGACACTGCCCATCCAAGGAGGCCATTTGGACACTGCAGAATCTCATGGAGCAAGGTGGCCATTGTGACACTGAAGAACTTCATGACACCAAATATCCATGGGGACACAGCAGGGTATTATGGAACCCAGGAACTGCTGTTGGCAGTGTGGAAACTCATGGATCCAGGGACTGTTGTGGCACTGCACAACCAACACAGCTGCTGCACCTTGTCCCCTGCCCTGCAGAGCTCCTTGGGAGGCACGGCAGGAGCAGCACCCTGGGAGCCTCGGGAATGCCCGTCTGAGATCCATGGCACATGCTCCCAGGGGCTGGAATTCCAGATCCCAGCCAGGAAAAAATGTTCCTGCCCTTGAAGGCAAAGCTCTTATGGAAGAGCCAAAAGCCGATTGGAGCAAATCCTACAGTGAAATTTCACTGCCAGCCTTCATAACTTCACCCATGGTGGTTGTAGCTCATGGATTGGGAATGAAATCAGGGCAGGGTCTTTGGTGCGAGATGCCCTGGCTCAAGGGTGACACTGAGAAAAGAAACAGAACAGGCAAAGAGAGTCAGGAGAGAAAGTAGGACACAAACACAATCAACTGAGAGGGTGGCACTCTGAAAAACAAAAGAGAACTGACTGAAAATTAGTGGGACAGTAATCAATAATTCTGAATGTTTTATTTATTATCAAAATACATCCCATACACCCAGCTGCACAGAATCATGATCCCACACCCTTTAAATTTGGATCCCACACCCTTTAAATTTGGATCCCACATCTCTCAATTTCCCTCCTACCCCATCTCACCCTGGAGGCTGTGGAATTGGGTATTTTATCATGGGTTAGAGTTTTTTGAGGTGGAAAAAAGCCATTTTGAAGTGGGATTATACCGTTTTGGGGTAAGACTGAGGTGTTTTCAGTGAGACGGAGTCATTTTGAGGTGACAGATGAATCCATCTTGACTTTGGGTGTGCAAAGATATTGAGAACACTGCCTGAAATACCCCAAGAACCCACAAATCCTCCAGAATATGTCCCCAGACTATAAATTCCTTCACAAATACCTGTTAAAAGGTTGGACTTTGGAAATCTCTGAATAATTACTTTCTTTTCTGTCTTGTTTCAGGTGTTTTAATTGATAAAGACAAATCAGAAGAATGTTAGGGCCAAACTAAAAGATAACCAACCAGGTGTCTTCCCAATATGGATCACAGGGAATGTGGGTCACCAGGCCTGTGCCCAACATGGGTCTTCTTATGGGGGAGAAGGCTGGAACAGTGTACAAAGCTCTTCATGCAGTTCAGGGACTCGCAGGGCTTCCTTTACTAGTGCCTCCGTTGGTGTTTGGTCAAGTGAGAGCTCTGGGTGAAGCTCTTCCCACACCGGGGACACTCGTAGGGCCTCTCCCCAGTGTGCATGTGCCGGTGGGTGACAAGGGTGGAGTTGCACTTGAAGCCCTTCCTGCAGTTGGAGCAGCAGAAGGGTCTCTCCTCTCTGTGAATCTGCTGATGACAGAAGAGATTTGAGCAGGTCTTAAACTTCTTCTGACACTCAGGACACATGTAGGGCCTCTCCCCAGTGTGGATCATTTGGTGGATGATCAGTTTGGACCTCTGGCTGAAGCCCTTCCCACATTGCTCGCACTTGTATGGCCTTTCCTCAGTGTGGATGATCTGGTGGCGAATCAATGAGAACTTCTGGCTGAAGCTCATCCCACATTCCTCACACTCGTAGGGCCTCTCCCCGATGTGGATGCACTGGTGGGTGACAAGGGTGGAGTTGTGCTTGAAGCCCTTCCCACACTCAGGGCAGCAGAAGGGCCTCTCCTCTGTGTGAATCTGCTGGTGGCAGAGGAGATCAGAGCTGGTGTGAAACCTCTTCTGTCACTTGGGACATTCGTAGGGCCTCTCCCCAGTGTGGATGCGTTGGTGGGTGACAAGGGCAGAGCTGCAGCTGAAGCCCTTCCCACACTCCCCACACTCGTAGGGCCATTCCCTGGTGTGGATAATCTGGTGGCAGATCAGGGTGTTGCTCTTCCTGAAGCTCTTCCAACACTCCAACCACTTCTAGGGCTTCTCCCCATCATGAGGCTTCTCATGGACCACCAGCTCCAAGCTCTGGCTGAAGCTCTGCCCACCTTCCTAGCCCAGGGTGGATCTTTCCTCCTCAGAGCACCCTGGGCTGGGCTTGCAGTACCTCCTCCTGTAGGATCACTGAGGGATTTTCTCCCTGTTGGATTCCTGCGTTGTGCAGCTGCTCAAAATGGCCTCTTCCACTAGGTTCTGCTGAGGGGATTTGTCCTCCCTCATCTCCATCCCCAGCGGCTTGTCTGGGGGAGGAAAGACAAGGAGAGGATGGGGTTTGCCTCTGAGCCAGAGGGAAGAAGAAGGAGGTTCCCCCAGTGCTTCCCCAATAGGACAGCGTCGGCAGTGGGGCTGTCCTGCAGCCGGGGGCCGTGCTGAGTTGGGAGATGGAGCAGGAGAGAGGGGGAAAGGGGCACTGACTTCCTCCTCACCTGCCTGGGGGTCCCAGGGCATCTTCCTCTTCCTTGCAGCCTCCTCCTCCATCTGGCAAACTTTGAGGGATGGGAAATCCAGCTTTGGAAGGAAAACAAGGGGAGAGCACATTAAGTTTTGTACTGGTTTCAAAGCAAACCAGGGAGAGAGTCTAAGCCAGAATGACAACTGAGTAAGAAAATTAAGATCAAGGCAATGATGCAGAAACACTGGTTTAAACTGACAGAGTCAAGATATAATCTGACACTCCGTTGCTCAGAGTGGTGGTAGCAGTCTGATGAAATGGTGGCTGCAGTTTGGCTCGAGTGATGAACATGATTCTGTCAAAGCGGTGATCCTGTAGAAGGGTCTGGTCTTCCTCTGAAGGTCCAGTGGTGGTTATGGAGCTCTTGTCCTCTGGGAATGCAGTAGGCAAGGTGGCCGTGGTGTTGCAAGGGTGAGATTATATCCCGGCAGGAATGCTTGGTTCCTCCCCCTGGGCGGAGCATCCCACAATGGGATGATGTAATTTTATCCGTCCTGCAGTGACACTCAATGGCCCATTAAGAGAAGATGGCTCCTGGAGGGCGTTATCAGGGCTGAGCCATGGAAGAGATAAAGAACACTGCCCCACCTGTTGATAACAGTTTATGGAGATGGGGACTGAAAACACTTTTGGTTACATCTGACATTGTAACCTGAAACAGTGAGGCAATCCCTGCTCTGGGTGGGGGGTGAACACCACCCCCCTTACCCAAACTGGCTCAGGTGTAAAACCCTCACCCTGGGAAGGCCACGCACAGAGGGGACAATGTCACACTTGCCCCACCCCAGGGGAGATCTCTGTCCCTGTCAGTCCCTTGTTCTCACCCTTTTCTTTTTCTTTCCATCTCTCTATCTACCCCTCATTTACTGTTCAATAAAATCCACTTTGGATTTGGTCTTGTTAGCACCTTAATTAGGGCAGAGGCAACTGTCTAATAATTTTATTAACCAGACTGCAACATTATTTTCGCACAGTGAATTCAGGGCTCTGTTGTCTGACCCCAAGTGCTTTTGACAACAGCCTGGTTCCCTCCTCTGAGCAGGTTTTGCCTCTTTCTGGAGGAACTCCTGGAAACTTGGATGCAGCTTCCTTTGAGTGACTTTTGAGAGAACATATGAGGAAAATGGCTGTTGTGGGTGGCCAGTGTAAAGAAAATAATTTCTTGTCCTTCCTTGAAAAGTTTGTTAAAATAATTGGAGGAAAGGGAGCAAATCATACCAGAGAGACTGACAAGGTTCATTCACTCCAAGGTGAGGAACACAAGGCTACTAAATTCCTATAAGAAACCCAGTTCAAGTAGATAAATTCCCAAGTAACTCCTGAATTCAGAGGTTTTGGGACTTTGCCAAATATGAGAATTATTATTTTCTTGGTCCCTGTCACCTTTGTGACAGCTACACTGAGCTTTCCCTTCCCTTTATTAATATGTATTGGGCCAAATTTCCACTTTCCTTTTTTTGGAACCTGCCATCACCTGAGCTGGAGATGTGCAGGAACTGATGAAACTTGGAATTGCCACAGAATTGCTTCTATTTTCAGTTTATTCATGTATGGGATTTGTTTGCATTTCCATCACTAGTGACTTTTGGGAAGAGCAAATATACCTCAAGGCATTTTTTGGAGGGTTAAGTTTTATTTCTGCCGAGTTTGTTTTGTCCAGTGCTCAGGGGATGCTCAAGGGGTCTCTGTGCTTCTAGCCCTGGGGGATTCTTGGGAGGGGCTTGGGGTGGTTGTTTCTGTTCCCATCACTCGAGGCCATTCCCTAGGGGTGTTCGTGTCCCTGTCACCCCAGGCCATTCCCCAGGGTGTCTCCATCATTCTCGCCCAGGGAATACCTGGGGGGTCTCCCACCCTCTCACCCCTGTGCCAGGAGGTGCTCGGGGCAGTCTCTGTCCCTCTCAGCCCAGGGAATGCTCAGGAGTCTCTGTCCCCTTGCCCTGGGGGATGCTCAGGGGGTCTCCATCCCTCTGGCCTCAGGGAATGCTTGTGCAGGGCTGGGGACCAGGGGCTCTGTGTCCCTCTCACTGCTGAGGGTGCTCGGGGCTGGGGGGGCTCTCCAACCTTCTCATCCCTGGGGAGGCCGGGGGGGTCTCTGTCCCTCTCAGCCCTGGTGTGACCCCACCCAAACATCATCGGGGTTGGAGGGACAGAGACACCCCCAAACCCCCAGAAGGGCTGAACCTGGGATTTGGTTTGGGGCTGAGGATTTAGGAAGTGGCTGGAATTGGGGCTGGGGTAGGAGTTGGGGCTGAGATTTGGATTAGAGCTGGGATTGGGATTAAGGCAAAACATGGGATTGGCTTTAGGGCTGGGGCTGGGATTGGGTCTGGGGCTAGACGAGTCTGGCACTGGACTGAGATTAAATACAGAACTGTGAGTGTGTCTAAACATGGAGTGAGATTGAGACCAGGATCAGGGTCAGGGTTGGGACTGAGCACACGCAGAGCGGGACAGGGAGGATGTCACTGCAGGATGTCCCTGGCATCGTCCCAGCCCTCCTCAGGCACCTCCAAACATGGGGGCAGCTGGGTGCTCCAAGATCCAGGTGCTGCCACGCAGCCCCTCAATACCAGGCGAACATTCCCGGAGGGCAGCCCTGAATGTGACCCTTAGGGCTCTGGGATCAGCCCTCGCATCTCTGTGGGAGCAGCTGCAGACATGATGAGAGACTTTCCCCCACTCATTCCTGAGGAAGGGTGAAGCCCAGCTGTCCTTTTCTCCTGCTGCCTCCTCCTCTCCTCAGCTGAGTATGTGAAATCAGGAGCAGGAAATCCCCATTCCCTGTTTCCTTGTGGGTACAGCCTGGAAAATCCACTCAAAATGAAGAACGTTCTGACAGCCCTGCTGAATGACACTGGGAGGAGGTTGGTGAGAAAGGGAGGAAATTGTATTTTGATTGGAAATACAAGTTAAAAATTATTTTTTTCCATCCCATTCCTTTTCAGTCTCTTGCAGTTCTGTTTTCAGAGTGCCTCCTTCTCAGCTGATTGTGTTTGTGTCCTCCTTTCTCTCCTGCCTCTCTTTGCCTGCTGTTTTTCTCTCTCTGTGTCTCCCTTGAGCCAGGGCAGCTCCCACCAAAGACACCAAAGATAATCAAAATCTTGGTTATCTCAGAGGTCTTTTATAGTCCACTGTCAAAGCAGGGGAACAGGCAAAAGACATTGAAAGTCTATTGAAATCGTTGAGGGGGAACGGGTAGAATGAAGAATAAGTCCATTGAAGCCACCGAGGGGGAACAGGTCATGTTATCAGCTGTGAATGAGAGCCATTGTTTTCATGGTCCATCAACCACACCTGGGAAACATCTCACATTGATCAGGCCAGCCCTCCTCCCTGTGGTGGTGGTCTCAGTCTCAGTCCTTGGGAAAAGGCTTCAATCTCTGTCTATCACAGTGGTCATGAGGCAGATGAGGGGTCTTCCGTGGGAGATCACCAGAGTTACCCCAAAGTTCATTGGGCCAAGAGGTGGGAAAATCTGTGGGTTGAGCAGGTATTGTGAAGCCGGTGTGAGCATGTAGAACAAGCCACTCCTTGACAGGTCCTTGCCAGGCTCTGCTCGAAGCAGTGGTCTGTGGTGGTACAGCAAATACACCTGCAAAAATAATCATCCATCTCTCCAAGCTGGATCTCCAATCAGGGTCTGCAGGATCTCAGTTTCTGCCATTGCGGCAAACGTGAGGCTAAAATGAGAGGAACATGGGACCATCTCTTACACAGGGTGCTGATGTCCTTTGAAGGGGAACGATCCCCACATGCATCCAGCACTGCAATAAACATACCATCTCTGCAACTCCTTACAGCATTTGTGAGGATCAGTTTTTCATCCGTGTTTCAGCAGCAGAGCTAGCAGACTAAACAGCATATTTTACCTATGCTAGCAATCTACTAATAATTCAAATCAGCACATTTCACCTAAATCCAAATGGATTTCTACCATGTTAAATTTACCTTATTAAATACCCTGTTTCAACCCCCAAGCACACCCTGGGCTGCGAGGGACAGAGTCTCCCCCGAGCACTCACCTGGCACAGGGGTGAGAACAATGGAGACTGCCCTGTGGAATGGCTTGGGGTGACCAGGAGAGACACCTCCTCAGGAATGGCCTGGGGTAAAAGGGATAGGGACAGGGACAGCCCCTGTGGAATAGCCTGGGGTGAAAGAGATGGGGACAACCCCTCAGGGGAATGGCCTGGGGCAACAGGGCCAGGGACACCCCGGGGGAATGGCCTGGAGTGACAGGGAAAGGGACAACCCATCCAAGCCCCTCCCAAGCATCCCCCAGGGAGAGAGGCACAGAGACCCCTCGAGCATCCCCTGAGCAATGGACAAAACAAACTTGGCAGAAATCAATTTAAACCCTCCATAAAATGCATTGAAGAATATTTGCTCTTCCCACAAGTCACTTGTGATGGAAATGCAATCAAATCCCAAACATGAACAAACCAACAATAGAAGCAATTCAGTGGCAACTCCAAGTTTCATCAGTTCCAGCAGAGGTCCAGCTCAGATGCTGGCAGGTTCCAAAAAAAAAAAGTGGACATTTAGCCCAATACAGATAATTAAAAGGAAGAGAATGTGCTGTGTAGCTATGACAAAGGTGACAGGGACGAAGGAGATAATGATTCTCATATTTGGCAAAACCCCCAAACCTGTAAATTTGGGAGTTATTCAGGAATTTAGGTAGAGCTGGGCTTCTTGTACGACTTGTCAGTCTTGCTGGTATCATTTGTTCCCTTTCTTTCAGTGATTTTAGCAAACTTTGCAGGGAAGGACAAGAAAATATTATCTTTACACTGGCCACCCACAACAGCCATTTTCCTCATATGTTCTCTCAAAAGTCACTCAAAGGAAGCTGCATCCAAGTTTCCAGGAGTTCCTCCAGAAGAGGCAAAACCTGCTCAGAGGAGGGAACCAGGCTGTTGTCAAAGGCACTTGGGGTCAGACAACAGAGCCCTGAACTCACTGTGCCAAATTAATATTGCAATCTGGATAATAAAATTGTTAGAGAGTTGCCTCTGCCCTAATTAAGGTGCTAACAAGACCAAATCCAAAGTGGATTTTATTGAACTGTAAATGTGAGGTAGAGAGAGAGATGGAAAGAAAAAGAAAAGGGTGAGAACAAGGGACTGACAGGGACAGAGATCTCCCCTGGGTCAGGGCAAGTGTGACATTGTCCCCTCTGTGCGTGGCCTTCCCAGGGTGGGAGTTTTACACCTGAGCCAGTTTGGGTAAGGGGGGTGGTGTTCACCCCCCACCCCGAGCAGGGATTGCCTCACTGTTTCAGGTTACAGTGTCAGATGTAACCAAAAGTGTTTTCAGTCCCCATCTCCATAAACTGTTATCAACAGGTGGGGCAGTGTTCTTTATCTCTTCCATGGCTCAGCCCTGATTAACGCCCTGCAGGGGCCATCTTCTGTTAATGGGCCACTGATTGTCACTACAGGACTGATAAAATTACATCATCCCATTGTGGGATGCTCCGCCCAGGGGGAGGAACCAAGCATTCCTACCTGGATATAATCTCACCCTTGCAACACCACAACCACCTTGCCTACTGCATTCCCAGAGGACCAGAGCTCCATAACTACCACCGAACCTTCAGAGGAAGACCAGACACTTCTACAGGATCACTGCTTTGGCAGAATCACATTCATCACTCCAGCCTGACTGCAGCCACCATTTCATCAGACAGCTACCACCACCCTGACTATCCGGGTGTCAGGTTATATCCTGACTCTGTGAGTTTAAACCAGTCTTTCTGTATCATTGCTTTGATCTTAATTTTCCTATTAAATTGTCATTCTGGCTTAGACTCTCTCCCTGGTTTGCTTTGAAACCAGTACAAAACTTAATGTGCTCATCCCTTGTTTTCCTTCCAAAACAGAATTTCCCATACCCAGACTTTCCTGGATGGAGGAGGAGTCTGCAAGGAAGAGGAAGATGCCCTGGGACCCCCAGGCAGGTGAGGAGGAAGTCAGTGCCCCTTTCCCCCTCTCTCCTGCTCCATCTCCCAGCCTAGCACGGCTCCTGGCTGCAGGACAGCCCCGCTGCCGGTGCCCTCCTGTCGGGGACGCACTGGGGGGATCTCCTTGCCCTTCCCTGTGGCACGAAGGCAAATCCCATTCTCTCCTTGTCCTTCCTCCCCCAGACAATGAGCTGAGGATGGGGACCAGTGAGGGCAAATCCCCGTGGAAGAACGTCATAGAAGAGGCCATTTTGAGGAGCCCCACAGCACAGGAATCCAACGGGAAGGAAAAGCCCCAGAAATCCCCCAGGAAGAGGGGCTGCAAACCCAGCCCAGGGTATTCTGAGGAGGAAAGTTCCACCCTGGGCCAGGAAGGTGGGCAGAGCTCAAGCCAGAGCTTGGAGCTGGAGCTCCATGAGGAGGTTCACCATGGGGAGAAGCCGTACAAGTGCTTGGAGTGTAGGAAGAGCTTCAGGCAGAGCAACAATCTGAAACGACACCAGATGATCCACACCGGGGAATGGGCCTACAAGTGTGGGGAGTGTGGGAAGGGATTCAGCTGCAGGTCCCACCTCATCATCCACCAACGCATCCACACTGGGGAGAGGCCCTACGAGTGTCCTGAGTGTCAGAAGAGGTTTCACACCAGCTGTGATCTTCTCTGCCACCAGCAGATTCACACAGAGGAGAGGCCCTTTCAATGCCCCGACTGCAGGAAGAGCTTCAAGCGCAACTTCCACCTCATCAGACACAAGCGCATCCACACTGGGGAGAGGCTCTATGAGTGCCCCACATGTGGGAAACGATTTCAGACCAGCTCAAATCTCCTCCTGCATGAGCGGATTCACACGGATGAGAGGCCCTTCCGCTGCCCCAACTGTGGGAGGAGCTTCCAGCACAACTCCACCCTTGTCAGGCACCAGTCCATCCATACCAGGGAGAGGCCATATGAGTGTCCTCAGTGTGGGAAGAGCTTCACCCAGAGCTCTGACTTGACCAAACACCAACGGAGCCACCAGTAAGGGAAGCCCTGCAAATTCCCCAGCTGCAGGAAGAGCTTTGTTCACTGCTCCAGCTTCATCCCCCATTGGAGGACCATGTTGGGAAGAGCCCTGGTGATCCATGTTCCCTGTGATCCATGCTGGGAAGACACCTGTCCCTTTTCCTGCCCCTGCCAATGACCTGATGTGGGATAGAAGAACATGAGGGTCTGGCCATGGCCCTGTCACTACATTCACTCCCACCTCAGGTCATTTCCAGGGGCAGGAAAAGGACTCTTTCTCTCTCCCTGAGGAGACGGGTGTTCTTTCCATGCAGGAGGAAACACGTGGCCAGGAAGATACAATTGATGGTGATGTAGTTTTCCCTGTAACTAGTTTTTCTTATCCCTTCTGTTGTCAATATTTTTTCTGTTTCTCTTTGTTCCTTATCTTGTTGCTGTTCCCAGTAAATTGTTCTTATCCTAGCCTGGGATCTTTCCCTTTTTTCCTTCAATGGAAGGTGGGAGGGCAATGAGTGCCAGCGGGGTTTTAGCGGGAGCAGGCAATTGGGGAATCCCATTCCTGAACCCCGGCCCCTGGAAATGGAGCATCCCAGCTGGTGCCAGCCCTGGTGGCCATGGCAGCAGCCTTGGGAGCGGGTCCCTGGCTGGGGCTGAGGGAACCTCTTCACTCTGGTGCCCAGGGACAGGAGTGGAGGGAGCGGCTGCAGCTGAGTTGGGGCAGGCTGAGGCTGGATCTCAGGAAAAGGTTTTTGCCCAGAGGCTGCTGGGGCACTGCCCAGGCTCCCCAGGGAAGGGTCACAGCTCCAGGGCTCTCTGAGCTCCAGCAGCATTTGGACAGTGCTGCCAGGCCCAGGCTGGCAGTGTTGGGGTGTCCTGTGCAGGGCCAGCAGTTGGACTCGAGGATCCTGATGGGTCCCTCCCAGCTCAGCCAATTCTGTGGTTCTGGGATCCCATGAGCCTGGGGATGGGAGTGCCAATGGTTGCCATGGAAACAGATTCTGGCTCCAGGCCTGAGCTGGTGTCCATGGCAACCACCCCTGGCATGGGGTCTCCATGGAGCTGCCCAGGGACTGACCATAGCAACTGGGACTGGGGATGGTTGCTGTGGAAACTGACCATAGCAACAGGGGCTGGGGATGGTCGCCATGGAAACTGACCATAGCAACAGGGGCTGGGGATGGTTTCCATGGGAACTGACCATAGCAACAGGGTTTCCTGGTGATGGTTGCCTCCTTAGGATGAGATTTGTCACTGGACCTCAAAGGGGTTCCATGGGGACTTTCCAAGAGTCACCAGGCTGTTCAAGAGCTGGAATGTCACACACAGAGCCAGGGGCTCCATGGAGCCCTCCCAAGGGTTTCTGGGGATGGCAAAGAGCCGTGTGGTCAGAGGCAGTCACAGCCATTCCGTGGTGACATCCCAGGGCACCTTGGCCTGCAAAGGCACTGATCTGTCACAGGCACTCATGGAAGCTCCACAGTGACATCCCAGGGGTCCCCAGGCTGCCAAAGAGCTGGGATGTCACAGGTACTCACAGGGGTTCCTGTCATGGGCAGAGAGGGAGCTTCAGGCAAAAGCTTTATTTCTTTATTGGAGAAACTCCTGCTGAGTCATGAGATGGAGACACCCAGCAGCCACCATGAGTAATAAAAGCCCTGCAGAGCCTCCAGACTTCTAAAATTCCTTTTAAGAGAGGAGACTGGGAGTGACTGGATCCAATCCCGGCCCCAGAATTTGTCAAAGGTTTATGTATAAACGATTGGACAGGTAGAATTGAACAATTTGTCAATGCAATTTTTCCTACAGGATTAATGATGGAATACCAGACATATTTATATAAATACAATCAGATCATGACTAGACAGTAAGCTCTTAACCAGAGTTATTTACTCCACAGTCTAGAAGCTACAACACCTATAGGATATTCTGCTCTAGGAAGCAATTTTGAAGTCAAGAGGTCCTTGCTGGAGTGGTTTGAGCCCATTGCAGGCAGAGCCTCCTGCTCCAGCAGGAACTGCCTTTCCTGTGCCAGGAGCAGGGCAGGTCCCGCTGCAGGAACAGCCCCAGGCCAGCCCCAGCACAGGGAAGGCCTCGGGCACAAGGGCAGAGTGCCGTGCTGGGAGCTGTGCCAGGGACAGCCCGAGGCACCAAAGGCACCTTGGCAGCAGCAGCTGCTTGCAGGGCATGGCCAGAAGCCTCCCTTGCAACCCAGCCTGGTGGCCAGCACTACAGAGCTGCTGCCTCAGGGCTCATTTCTGGCTGGGCTCTGAAAAGCCACTTCTGCTCCAGGAGCCTGACTGGGAAGCCATTGGCCCAGCACCTTGGGGACAAGATATTATCAACAAAACTCTTCATGCCAGCAGAGACAAGGCAGGGGCAGAGGAAAGGGGAGAGCCAGGCCCAGGGGACAGGGCTGCCATGGTGATGGCTGTGAGGTCACTGCCCTGCAGCAGCCTGGCTGCCCTCAGCAGACATTCTGGTCAGAAGTGTTGTGAGGGTACCCAGCACATCTGAGATCCCACACAACAGGAATTCCATCCTTGGGGAGGGGAGGGGATTTCACTGGGTCAGGTTGCACACACTCCCTGATTTTTGAGCATTCCTGGGATGGGAAATCCACTTCTCTGGAAAAAACAGTTGCCATTTTGTGACACTCTCATCACTGTAAAATATTTCCTCCTTCTAACAAATTTAAATCCACTCTCATTCAGTTTAGAGATATTGACCATTGTTCTGTCACTGCTAGACTTGGGACAAAATAACTTTGATAACTATTTTTCCATTTTCAAAGATCTTGGGGAGGACCCAAATATCTCCCAAGATGGGGTTTGAAGGCTTCATCACGTAACCAGCAGGTAGAGGCTGCAGGCTCTGGGCTCAGTTGTGTGCAGACTGAGGACAGAACAGGAGTAGCCTGAGAAGGATTGAGGGGTGGTTCCACAGATGCTGGAGTTTCATTTCATTGTATAAAACAGCCAGAAAAGAAATAATGGCACCAAAGGTGTAGAGTGCCCCTGCCCAATGAGGTGGGGATTCTACCCAGACACTGCATCTGGCGAGAGCGTGACTTAAAGAAGATTCCACCCCTCCATGCTGTGGGGTGTGCCCCTGAAAGCCTGGGAAAGGACACTCCACCCTATCTGATCTAATGAGGAATGGGCCCAGAATGTTCTTCGTTTTCTCTACACTTATTGGCTTAAATTGTGCTGCAATGTCCCCACTGTAGTTTTTTCCATTGATTGTCCTCCTCAATCCACCCCTTTGCAGTCTCCTGCTCCTCTTAATATTGGACCTTGATCCTAAACTCCACCCCTACCCTGTAATATAAAAGTCTTGACTCTACCACCTTGTTTCTTGTGTATGTCCCTGGGAAAATGAAGAATCCTCAGTTTTCTAAACCAAGACCTGTCCTGTTGCCTTCCTTACGCTGTTGGTTATTGGTGTCTGCCTGATGTCTGAGACTCTGGGGCCTGGGGCAGTTGTTGTGCCCTTTGCTGTGGCGGAACACAACAGTGCTTTCCTCCCTATGGAAAAGAACCGTCCTTATCTATGCAGAAATGGCTGAAATTGGGCTTCCAACTCCCAAATTCCCTATATCCAAGGGTTGCTTTCAGACAAAAGCTACCAGGACAGAAAGGTCTGGCTGCCCTTGGCCCCTGGTGGCCACCTTTCATCTGCCCCTCAAACGCTGGTGTTCCATGCTTTCCTTCCTATGGAAAGAACCATCCTCCTCTAAGTGTCCATGTCTAAAATTGGGATTCCACCTATAAAATTCCCTATATCCAAGGGTTGCTCCCAGCCAAAATCTGCCAGTATCATCAAGTCTGGCTGGCCTTGGCCTCTGGTGGCTGCCCCTGCCACCCTGGGGCTCAGTTCTTTTCTTCCCATGGAGATCACTGTGACACTGTGGGCACCTCATAGAACCAAGGGGATCCTTGTGGCACCACTGGAGCCCATGGAACCAAGGGGCCATGGTGACACCGCGGGGCTCCATGGACCCAGAGACCATTATGACCTCTGTGGGGCCTGATGGAACCGTGGAGACCATTCCGACCCTTCAGGGCCCAGTGTCACCAAGGGGGCATTGTGACACCTCAGGGCCTCCTGGAAGCAAGGGACCATTGGGACACTGTGGGGCCCCATGGAACTGAGGGAACATGGACCAGGTCTGGCTGGCTTGGCCTGCCAGGGGCCACCTGACAGGTCTGGCTGATGTTGGGATGCCAAAGTCTTCCTCTCATCAGCTCTGGGAGTACTGGGGCTCCGTGCTTTCCTTGCTTTGGAAAAGAACTGTCCCTCTCTTTACATACCCACTGTCAAAATTGGTACTCTCCATAAAAAATTTCCTATATGCAAGTGTATCTTGCAGAAAAAAACCTCCCAGTTCTGGCTGGCCATGTCCTCTGGTGATCATCTCTCATCCACCCAGGGAAACACTAGGGCTCTGTTCCTTTATTCCTATGGAAAAGAACTGGTCTTCATCTCCAGGAACCATTGCCAAAATTAGAATTTGCCTCCCAAATTCCGCATATCCAAGGATTGCTCCCAGACAAAAGTAGCCAGGACAGACAGGTCTGGCTGGCTCTGTCCTCTGGTAATTTTCTTAGACTATGAGCTGAATGTTTTCATTTGAAAACACCTTGGATAGGGCCCAGAGATCTCCCAAGGAGGGGTTCTGAGGCCTCGGATACATGACCACTACATATGGACAAAGGATCTCTGTGCTCTGTGCTGCTGTGGTGGTTTTGCATCACAGAAGTGATGTCCTGAGAGAAGCTGCTAGCAGTTTCCCGTGTGTCAGACAAAAACCAATCAGTAATTAGCTTTGAGAGCTGACAGTCTGTTAAAGCACTAAGGAAGCTGCAGATGCCTCTGTGCAGACACAAGTTAGAGATGAGAAAGCCTGGCTGGGTCTCTCTCCCTTCTGGCCCCACAGAGGTGCCGAGGCCGGCCCAGCCCCGTCTCGGCCGTGGGGCCGGGCGGCTCCTGCCGTGGGGCCGGGCCCCTTCCCAGGGAGCCGCCAGGCGCCATCGGCTGCCGGGCAGGGCAGGGGAGGCCGCGGGGCCGAGGCTGGGCCGTGGCTGCGGGGGCTGACATCTGGCCCTGCCGAGCCCTGCCCCGCCGCCAGCCCGGGCCCGGCCAGGATCCGCCGGGCCCCAGGAGCAGCCCCGGGCCGGGCCGGCTCGGCCAAGGCTCTGCCGCCCTTGGGCTTCGCCCGCAGCCGGCGGGCAGGGCAGGAGAAGCCATCAGCCCCGGCCGTGCTGCTGCTGGGCTCTGGCCTGGCTGCTGAGATCCTGGCCCTGCCCCAGCGCGGCCCAGCCTGACACAGCCCCAGCGCAGCCGCTGCAGAAACCTCCATGGCAAAACAGCTCCGGCCGCAAGCACCGAGCCCGGCTGGGCTCACGGAACCATCTGCAGCCCCGGGAGATATTGACTCTGCCAGTGCTGCCATCCTCCCTCCAGTGAGAGAAAAGGACACAGGGCAGGCACACAGAGGAGGAACATGAACACACTGAGGGCAGGGAAGGGGAAGTTGAGTCCCAGGTGGGAGGGATGAGGAGATGCCTTGATCTTGGGGCTGGAATCCTCTGGTAAAGCTCTGGAGAAGGATGTCATTGATACATCAGACTCTCTTTTTCCCTACAATGCATTGAAAAGTATGGGGAGATGACTTGTTTCAGCAAAGGCCTCCATGCTCAAGTGAGCAAATGTTGCAGTAGCTATGATCCCATGAGAAGTTTGAGCAGAGGAGAGCAGAGTGATGACACACTGTACCATCAGGGAGAGGAAAAGAAGACCTCTGTTCCCAGAGATGAAGATGATTTCAGAAATAGATGAAGAGAGCCTTTGCTTTTAAACAGCTCATCTGTAAATTAATATCCCATAAATTGACATGGAACATAAACACAGCCGTGGGAAAAGCTGTGAAAAAATGGGAGGGACTTCACAATTGCAGATTTTTCGAGGCAGCTGTAATCCATGGAAATAAAAAGCCATGAGATAACTGTTTTCTTGTGGATAAGTCTTCATAACATTAACATGAGGAACTTCTCTCCCTATTTGAACTGACCTGAAATTTTAGGTTTGTTCTCTTTATATTGTAAGGGTTTATGGAGAGAGGAAGAGTTCTGAAAGTTTGTTCTGATCCTTCTTACTCTTTCTTTTGGTTACTGTTGAAGAGAGCCTGACAGAGAAATGGTTGAACGACAAGGGACATGATACTGTAAAATTAATCCAAATAGGGAGGGCTACGTGACTGCTGCAGAGTTCGCATGGCCCTGAAGAGTAGATGGTGTGCAGAAAGCAGGATATTGAAACTGCTTGGTATGTAGAAGTAGATAGAGAAGAACAAAGGGGTACTAAGCTGTTCTAACTGCAAGGCCAGCTGGACAGGCATGTATCGATCACAAAGATACTTTTAAGATAATAGTACAAGTCACATAGCAACCAATCATGAGCTCGGCTTTTGCAATATGTATGAGCTAATTAACGAACATACATAAACTGTGTAATCTGTCACAATAAACTGAGACTTGATGATCATGATATCATGAGTCTTGTCTCCCGCGGCATCCCTCTAACAACTGGCGCCCGAAAACAGGGACTTCATCCGAGCCAAAGGCGAGAGAGGTGCTGCGTTGGAGTTCGGGTCCTGCGGCTGGAAGGACGGCGAAATAAAGAGAAGAGGCGAAACGCTCTGCTCCGCGCCCTGAGTGACCGTAGAAGCGGGCTCAGCTGATACGTGCTGCCGAAGCCTGAAGGAGCCAGCAACGGTACCGATGTAATCATGGAAAGGCAAGCAGCATATGATTTATTTAGTGCTTCTCTTAGAAAAAGGCAGATTAGGGAGATTGACTTAGATAAGGATCTCCCTTCGCTATTGCATCATGCTGAGTCTTACGGCTTTTTCGTTAACCCCCATAGTGTTCATGAACTTTCAGAATGGAGAAGATATAGGGATAAATTGTGGGAATTAATGTTAGATGAGGATAAACTGGACAAGAAAATGAGTAAACTTTCGAGAGTGGTTGATAACGAATTGTTAATGTGTCAGGCAGAAAAGAGGGCGGTGGAAGTGATACGGACAGCTCTGGAGAAAAATAAGGAATGTAAACCCTCGCTTCTCTCCAGTGAGCCAAACCCTCCGGTTCTCACAAATTTTCCCATTCCCATCTCTGCTTCTGAAATGCCTGTACCTCCCATAGACACTAGTAGCATTGAGGTGCTGGAAATTGAGATCCAAATTGCTTTATGGCAACGGGACTGGGATCCCAAATTCACTTTTTGTGAACGGGAATCAGGTAGAACGGAGCAGGCGCGGGGCCAGACAGAGCGGGGACGGCCAGCACCGAGCCGGAGGCGAGCCCGGGGCGGAGCGGACATCAGCCGAGAGACGGAAGGCTCCTTGCTGCCGAGCAGCAGCGCAAGCAGGGAGAGGGGCGTTCCTGGGGGCTCGGCCGCGCTGGAGCCGGAGCAGGCGGGGCGCGGCTGTGGCGGGGGTGTCTCTTCTCCCATCCACAAGGTGGCACAACAAGGACGGGAGCGAGGCGGCGCCACCCCTCATCTCCCCGCAGCGCCCAGCAATGGCGGCGGAGATGGCGGCACAGTCCTGGTTGCCATGGCAGCGACAACGCCGAGAGCAGCAGCGCCGCCGATGGCGGGATCGCAACACTACAGCAAAAATTTCAACAGCATCTTTCCAATTTCTTACAAGAGTCAGAAGACGTAATGAAAAAGTACAGCAGTACCGAGTGTTTTCCAAGATACCAAGAAGGATGAACATTATGTGAATCAATGTTATTTCAAATATGATATAGATAAAAATCACTGTATAAAGATAGAAATGTTAGTAATGATTTAATTACCAAAGATGTCTCTGAAAACAAAGAGTTGAGAAAATGTCATCTGATAGAATTTTAGTATTGAGTTTGTAATCTCTGTCTTTGGGTTTTTATAGATAATAATATAAGTAATAGTGATTTTTAAGTTTTATAGATAATACGATAAATAGTGATTGTTAAATTTTTGTAAGTAATGATAAGTAGTGATTGTTACTAATGTTATATGAGTGCTTTAAAAGAATTGTCTTAAACTATTTTAAACATTTCTTGTTAATAGGTTGATCATAAAATGTGAGTTGTCTGATTTTTGTGATAAGAATTATTATTAAGGTATTAAGGTGTTGTTATAGTATTTACAGTCAGTTTTCATATGTTTTATTGTCTCTTTAGGTGATTGATTACAAGATGTTTTTTCAGGATCCTGTGTTTTTGATTTTTTAACTACTCATGTGTTTTCTTTATCCAATCTTTTATGCAGCTGCAATTCATCTTCCTTTAAAAATTCATTGTCCAAATTTTAGTTCAAGATTTCAGACTTCAAATTTTCAGATTTCTGAAGAAAGAGTTTGTTATATTGAGAAAATTTTTGTCTTGAAAGAGATTTTAGACAGGTTCAATTATTTGATAGTTTGATAAATTTTTAATAATAAGGTTTTTTACTTATAACTGTTATTTCTAAGACTTTTGTTTTATAATGTGTTAAAACATATCCTCCAATTAGAGTTTGAGCTCTGGCCAAGCTCTGGCTCTACGTGGATGGTGTGATTGACCCAGGTGTTTTCTGCATCAAAAAGTATTCAAGTCCTTTTGGCTTAACAATTTGACCATATAGGGCAGCTGAGCCTCAAAAAGAGTTTTGGAGAGACATGATCCGGACATGTTTTATCCAAATCTCTGTTGTTTTAAGGTTTATCAGCTGCTTCAGACTCTGAGATGACAATTTGATAGTGTAGCACTTGGTAACTATGATTTTATATGTAATATTAATTGTGTATTATCTGATTGATTTTTATTTGTTGTTAGTTTCTTTACTATATGCATTGTTTTGTTCTTGATGTTTTTTCATGTTTATAACACAGATGTTGATATTTCCATTTCTTCATGCAAATTTTAGGAAACAGAATTGAGAGAGGACCCTCCAGTCCCTGTGGGGGGTGTTGAGTTTGTTTGTGTTTTAGCAGGTGCAGAATCTGGATAGATTTCAGTGAAGAATGTTAAACTTATCAATTTCAAGAGAACACTAATCTCTCCACAAGTAAATCAGAGGATGCACAGCAAAAGTGGATTGTACAAAGATTTGTGTTTCACCCACAGAAGATTGTAAGCTTTTAAGTTTTTTCATAAGTGTGTTTTTAATTATGTTATAGACTTTTTTGCTAAGTTTTAATGAGTTTTAGTAATGCCTGTGATTTTTCTGTTCATTTTGCCATTGCTTTTCAATGGCAAAAGAAAAAGAGGGACAATCAATTAGATAATCAAAAGCATAACATTAAGTTTATCATAAATATAGTTTGTATTTAGAATTAAGTTTGTTCCTTTCATGTTAAACAGAACAATCAAAAACATGAGAAATATGAAGTGGGGTGCACTTCTGTAATACTAACCTCATTTTTCACCCCACGAGTTGCTTCAGTGCAAGCTCTCCCACAATTGAAAATCCTAGCCTACTGGACAAAAAGGTAAATTAGTATTCCATCTAAAATGTTGAGTGAGCTTGCCACAAATATAGGTAGTATCTGTCATGCAGTTCTGCAAAACAGAGCAGCTACCACTAATTTACTTCTTCAGCCCAAGGTCATAGTTGTGAAGAATTTGAAGGAATGTGCTGTATGAACTTATCTGATCACTCTACATCTATCCATAAGCAAATACGAAAATTGACCGAGCTAACTCAACAGTTAAAGGTAGAAGATAGATTAGATTTAAAAAGATAGCTAAAAGGATTGGGGATTGGACCATAGTTAAGAGACATTATCAAATACAGCATAATAGTTCTAAGCATAATTGTGATACTTTTGCTTGTTTTGCCCTGTGTGTTTACTTGCTTGCAAGGCTTGATGCAGCAGCTTTTGCAAAAAATGCTGAATGCACACCTTCTTGTACAAAAGGAAAACGGGGGAGATGAAGAGAGCCTGACAGAGGAATGGTTGAACGACAAGGGACATGATACTGTAAAATTAATCTAAATAGGGAGGGCTACGTGACTGCTGCAAAGTTCGCATGGCCCTGAAGAGTAGATGGTGTGCAGAAAGCAGGATATTGAAACTGCTTGGTATGTAGGAGTAGATAGAGAAGAACAAAGGAGTACTAAGCTGTTCTAACTGCAAGGCCAGCTGGACAGGCATGTATCTTTCACAAAGATAGTTTTAAGATAATAGTACAAGTCACATAGCAACCAATCATGAGCTTGGCTTTTGCAATATGTATGAGCTAATTAACGAACATATATAAACTGTGTAATCTGTCACAATAAACTGAGACTTGATGATCATGATATCATGAGTCTTGTCTCCCGCGGCATCCCTCTAACAGGAGATGTTTTGATCAGGGCAAGGAACTTGGTTGGGAGACATTTTCTGTATTTATATTTTATCTAGTGCAAACCATATACTTTTTCCCCTTTGTTAGAAGTTAGAAATTTTGTTATTGACTTTAATAAAAGCTGACTTTTCACTTTTAAAATGATTACAAATGGCAGAATATCAGTGAAAAAACTTTGCAACTGCAATTTGCTTGTGACAAATCAATGTTCTATGTGTACTTCAGTGGATATTCTTTGAATCATACCAGTTTATCTTGAAGCAATGCAAGAATAATTACTAGAATATTAAGAAAATACATGTTAATACACATACTAGGACTTCTTTAAGACAATGATTTACTAAAATATGAATATCGATCTAATATCGATATACAACTGATACAGACAAAAACTCTCTAAGAGTTTAAAGTTAGAAAGTGTATGTTTATTGAGACAGCCGGGCAGTACGTGGGATAATTCCCTAATGCACACTGAAAAATCACAGGTATTACAAAGCTTTTTTATTTACAGAAGTCCTGAATACACAAAATATGAATGCATATTCATATCCCTGTCACTTCCTCTGTTCCGCTTCATATGCTAATTGGCAAAAAGGCAATTAAGCATGTGTAGTTCTGTTCCCTGAAATGAGTCAGGGGTCCATTTTGGGGAGGGGTCTCCAAAATGAAGAAATAAAATAAGTCTTCCTCGTTCTGACCTTTCTGCCTTTCCCATGCATACGTGACAAATGAATCCTTGCCGTTTTCCTGTGCTTAATGGATTCCTAAAGTATGGGAAGACTGCAACTGTTTTTGTGTCCCTGAAATCTGTTTATCACATTCTGTTTCTCATGATAAGCACAGCTACCCAAATATAAAGCTGGCAAGCAATGAGTTAATAGATCCTGGATATCTTATCTAAGATTCAACTACTGTTAACCATGAACAAAGTCGATTTATCTACTTCCGATAAGTCAGCAACATCCAGTTTAACTATCATCTTAACTTTCCTAAAATTCTTAATTCTTCAAAATTAATGTCTCACCGGGAATGGGGAGAAAGAATGGGAATGGGGACAGGGAATGGGAATGGGGAATGGGAATGGGGAATGGGAATGGAGACAGGGACTGGGAGTGGTGACAGAGACAGGGAATGGGGACAGGGACCAGGAATGGGGACAGGGAATAGGACTAGAAATGGGGACAGGGACAGGGAATACGGTACAGGGGTCAAGAATGGGGTCAGGATTGGGATGGGAACAGGACGGGAACGGGACAGGGGGGACACGAGAACAGGCAGGGGCAAGGGGAGTATGGAAGGGGAGTAAGGAATGGGGCAGCCGCTGCAAGGGGACGAGGCATTGGGATGGGGCACATGGGGACAGTTCAAGGGCAGGGGGTCCTTGACCAGCTGCCCAGAACCTCCACCAGGGTCTCCCAGGGCAACTGGAGCCGCTCAGCCTGGGGTGCCCAAAGCCCTGAGCAACTCCCAGGTCCCTCCCAGGAACCCTCAAGTCCCTCAAACCCAGCATCCCCCACATCCCCTGCAAGACCCTCCCCATGTCCCCATCCTTGTCTTCGCTCAACATCTTTATTTTAACCTGCTTTTAAGAGTTTTGAAAGGGCAAAGAGAAATGAAAAGAAAATCCAGGCCACGGGGAGCCAGGAGGATGTTGAGCCCCCCAGCTGGGTGTCTTCCCAACATGGATCAGCAGCACCATGGGTCACCAGGGCTCTGCCCACTGGGGCTCACTGGGGATCATCCACCACGGGTCCTTTCGTGGGGGATGGAGCTGGAGCAGTGCACGGAGCTCTTCCCACACTGGGGCACTTGCAGGGCTGCACTTCGTGGTGCCTCTGCTGGTTTGGGGTCAAGGCTGAGCTGTGTGATGAGTTCTTCCCACACCTGGGACACTCGTAGGGCCTGGGACATCACCAGGAGTGGGGTTGGGATGTGCCCTGGTGCCTGGGACATCACCAGGAGCGGGGCTGGGATGTGCTCTGGTGCCTGGGACATCACCAGGAACAGGGCTGGGATGTGCTCTGGTGCCTGGGACATCACCAGGAGCGGGGCTGGCTCTGATGCTCTCCAGTGCCTGGGACATGACAAGGGGCGGTGCTGGCTGGGGTTTGTTTGGTGCCTGTGCAATCCCAAGGGCAGTGTCACAGCAGGGCAGCTCTCATTGTCCCCAGCAGGTCACAGTGTCCAGGGCAGCCCGTGCCAGCGGTCACTGCGCACACGGGGCAGGCTGGGTTGGACAGGGGACGGGGCAGAAACGCTGCCCCGGGACTGGGGTCTCTCCCTGCCTCTGGGGCCCAGCCCCTGCTGGGAGCTCCTTGGGCAGGGCACGGGGCTGCTGCTGGGCCAGGGGGACAAGCCATGCCACATGTCCCCTGCTGCTGGGCCAGGGGGACAAGCCGTGCCACATGTCCCCTGCTGCTGGGCCAGGGGGACAGGCCGTGCCCCCTGTCCCCTGCTGCTGGGCCGGGGGACAGGCTGTGCCCCCTGCCAGCTGCCCAGGCCCCTCTGATGCCTGTCCCTCGTCCCTGTGGCTCCTGTCCCCACCACTCCCCACCACCTTCACTTCCTCCTTCAAACCCACTCTACCCCTACACAGTGACCTCTGGAAAGAAAGAATGAATGAAGGAAAGGAAGAGTTGGCTGTTCACCCTGGCTGGATGTCAGGCACACACCAAAGGTGCTCTCTCACTCCCTTCCAGAGATGGACAGGAGGGAGAAAACAGAATGAAGTCTTCATGTGTTGAGCTAAGGACTGGGACAGATCACTCAGCAAATGCCATCATGGGCAAACCATTTTCAAAATTGGAGATAATAATGGAATTTTTACTATCTGGATCAGGGCAGGATAGTAAGAAGTAAAACCAAGCTTTAAAAACACCTTCTGCCCTTCCCTCCCTCCTTCCCATCTCTACCTCCCCCCACAGTGGGTGCAGGGAGACAGGGAATGGGGGCTCTGGTCAGTTCATCCCCTGTTGTTTCTCCTGCTGCTCGGGGGGAGGAGTCGTTCTCCTGCTGTGCCAGGGGTCCCTTCTGGAGACACTTCTCCATGAACTTCTCCACGGTGAGTTCATCCCACGGACAGCAGTTCTCCACAAGCTGCTGCAGCGTGGCTCGCTCCTCCATGGGCTCACAAGTCCTGGCAGGGCCCTGCTCCAGCGTGGGCTCCTCTCCAGGGGTTTGCAGGTCCCTGCCAGGTCCCTGCTCCAGCACAGGTTTCTCATGGAGTCGCAGCCTCCGCTCAGGCATCCCCCTGCTCCAGCACGGGCTCCTCCAGGTGCTGCAGGTGCATCTCTGCCCTCCGTGCCCTCCACGGGCTGCAGGGCCCAGCTGCCTCCCCAGGGACTGACCAGGGAATCTCAGGGCAATCAGCTCCAGCAGCTGGAGCAGCTCCTGCCCCTCCTGCCCTGCCCTGCTCTGGGGGTGTGCAGAGCTGTTCCCCTCACACATCCTCACCCTGTTCCTCCCTGCTCACAGTCACAACTCCAGGATCACCCATTTCCTTAAATCTCTTATCCCAAAGGCGTTACCACCATTTCTAACAGGGCCAGCCTTGGCCAGCAGCCAGTCTGTCCTGGAGCCAGCTGGAATTGACTCTGTGGGACATGGAGGAACAGCTGCTCTCACAGAAGCTGCTCCTAGAGCTCCTCCCTTACCAAAACCTGGCCATGCAAACCTGGTATAAGTATGGTAGAGTTTTTATTACCGCTATTAATTCTTATTTCTATTACCTCTATTTTTGCTATTAATGGTACAGTTATTATTATTACTAGTATTTTTAGTCTTTTGGACTCTATATTAATAGTGGCTAGATTAGAACTGGAAACAAAGGTACTTCATTGCAAGTAGCAGTTAGAGTTTTGTCAGCCTCTTGCCCTGCCCTGTTCTGTGTCATTGCTGTGTCTGTGTGTGAAGCTGCTGCTGCCAGGCCTCCCTATTTCTCTGGTTTGAGAAATTCCATGGCATTGCTCACATGTCAGAAAGAGAAAGCTCATTCCATTCAAACACATGCCCTTAGCACTTTGAGTCCCATTGTTGGAAGCTTGTTTTCTAACATTGCTGACTTTCTCAGCTTCTGTTAATATTTGTGATTTTATAGCAAAATGTTCTTGGGTGTGATTGTGCAAGATTCTCTAATCAGCTTTCAGTTTGCTCTTGGGTTTCTTACCGGTGTGTCCGAGCTGAAGGCAGCATTTTGGGTGGGAGGCTTCAGTGGGAGCTGGGATTGCCTCGGCAGCAGCTGGTTTTGCAATGTGAGCAAAGCTGACAGAGATTCCGTGCGCTGAATATTCCGCCTGGTTGGAGCCGCAGTGCCCGGCTGGAGGGAGCCGCGCCGGGCGCTGCGGGTTGTGCCGGGCCGGGCAGCGGCCGCAGCCCCGGCAGGGCCCGGCCATGGACACGGTGCTTTTGCTGGGCAGGGATCGGCCCTGCGGTGCCGGGCGGGCGGTGCCGCTCCCGCCGGGAGCCTGCGGGAGCCGGGACAGCAAGAGAGCCTGGGCCGAGCATCAGCCCCGGGGCACGGCCCGGGAGGGGGCACAGCCCGGGGGTCCCGCAGAGCCTCCCTGCTCCAGAGCCGCGCCTGCCGCAGCGGGGCAGCTGCGGCACCTGCGGGGCACGGAGGAGCCGCAGGCGGCGTTCCGAGCGCTCCTTCAGGGCAGGATTTTGTCCCGCTGCGGGGAATTCCCGCGGGCCGGGCGGGCTGGGGCCGCTGCCGAGCGCCGCCGCCTTTCCCGGGAGCCGCCGGGCAGAGCTCTCTGCTCGGGGCTGGGAAAAACACCTTCACTCCCCTGGGAACATTTAAAAAGTTTAATACAGGACAAGAGGAGACAAGGGCCATAGAGCAAAGGGCCGGGTGCATCTCGGCACTGAGCCAAGAGCACACGGTTATCTCCGGAGATACCCCTTGAATACCTTTCCCCTTACACCAGCCGGTTGCATATTCATAGTCCCTTATGCATAGTAAACTTATTCCCAAGCTAGTTTACATATTCCAAGAACTGTTCAGCATGGCTCCTCCTCGGTTCCACCTTTTTAGGGCATGTGTATTCCTTGGTTGTGGTTTTGGTCCTTTTTTATCATCCTCTTCAGTTTTGGCCCCGGCCCACACTGCCTTCAGACGGTGAGTGCTGATGGTCGGCAGATCTGTACAGGTGTCCTCATCCTGTGCTCACTGGATGTTATCCCATCCAAGCAGGAATTTTAACACAAGCATGCTTCTCTCAGCTATGGCACTACTGTGTCTGAGCTTAATGAATGAACAGCAGAAATAAAAACTATATAACAAAGTTATTGTAACACCACACATATAAAATCCAATGGAATATTTGCAAAAAGCCAATATTATAATATGTATCTATAACAGGGCCAAGGGCCGGGTGCCCGCTCCGTGGCCCCGGGACAGCAGAATTTTGAGGTCCCGGTGCTGGCTGCCGGCAGAGCCCCGGCGCTGGGCCAGGGATGCGTGGGACCCTCCCGCAGAGGGGAGGGCTCTGCTGGGCAGTGGCGGCTGCGGCAGCGTTCACTGCGGGACCCAGCTCGCCGGCGGCGCCCCGGGAAGAGATGGGACCCGCTCGGAGGGGGTGGCGGGCGGCGGGCGGCGAGCTCAGCCTGGCGCTGGCCTTGGCTTGCAGGTGGCCATGAGCGAGTGTGCTGGGACCGCATCTCGGAGCGGGCGCGGCTGCTGAGTGAGCGGGGCCAGCGGGAGAAGCCGCGGGGGTGCCGGGTGGGGCTGAGGCGAGGTCCGGCAGGGCGGCAGCCGGAGCTGCGAGGGGAGAGAGCGCGGAGCGAGCGGGGCCCGCAGCGTCCCTGGCCGGGCAATGGGAGCGGGCTGGGGCCGGGCAGGGGTGCCCGAGGCGCGGCGCAGCATCGGCCCCGCTGAGGCATCGCGGTCCCCCCGCAACGCAGCGACGCCCTTGTGCCCCTGGAGCCGGCGCTGCCGTGGATGGCGTCGTGCCCTGGCTCCCGCAGCGTCGTGCAGCTCCTGGACTGGTTTGAGCTGCCCGACGGCTCCGCGCTGGCCACGGAGCGTCCGCAGCGCTGTCAGGACCTCTGGTACTCGCTGGCCGAGCGGGGGTTCCTGACGGAGCCCATGGCGCGGGGCTGTTCCGCCAGGAGCTGGAGGCCGTGCGGCGCTGCACCAGCTGCGGCTCCTGCACCGCGACATCAAGGCTGAGAAAGTCCTCATCAACCTGGTCACGGGCGAGGCGAAGCTCATCGACTTCGGGTGCGGCACGGTCCTCCAGGACACATTCTACACCAGGATGTCAGGTTGTTATGGGCAAATTCAACTGGGGAGACTAATTATAGACAAATAAATTAACAAGAATTTATTAAGCAAGTGGTATTAAGCAAAAGAACAGCGCTGGGCGACTGAGGAGGCTCTGCTCTGCCACGGCGCACCTTCCCCCTTTGACTTTTTTGTTTTTATAGTCCCTTTTTTTTTCCGGCTGACGTATTTTCTCTCAATGCACTCTGCGCCGGTGCAATTGGTTGCTTGGGGGACTTTTTTTCTGCCCTTGGTGGTCATAAGAATGAAGATTCCTCATCTTCCTTGCAGATTGTCCTTGGCCTAAAAGTTAACTTGTATATAATTAGTTACACAGTCTTTTATGCTAGTTGCATTCCCTATTCAGTTCAAATTCTTATCTCCTTTAACGCTCATTTTGATGAACAAAGACCTTTTTATTTATTACAATCCCCCCTTTTTCTCTTTACCAATTTGTTCATTAAAACGCTTTAACTCTTGGTAGCTTAAGACCAGGGTTTCATCTACTTCTAAGTCCCTGGGCAATGTTTCCTACCTATCTCTAATAAGCATTAGATGAGCTGCCTCTAGTCTTCCTTTTACAATGTCTATGATTTTATTAACAATGTAAGGTCTGAAAGTTAAATTTAGTAACAACAATATTACGGGACCAGCAATCCCCCTTATACAGAATTTCTCCTTGAGTGCCATACCCCAGAGTTTTGCACCCCTCAGGGTACCATGAGACCTTTAAACATTTACCTGGATGGGTGACTGCCCAGGCGGTTGCTATGGTTTCACAGCCCCAATACCCACACAGATATTCCCCAGGATAATGAAAATATCCCCTCCCAGGATTGGAACTAGGACACCAATAGGTAGCCTGGAGTTCAGGTTTACTCCATTCCCACATAGAGTCTGCCAAGTCTTTGTTAGTAACAAAAAACAATGGGAGCTACAGTGGTGGCATTATGCTTAACAACTTTCCCTTGGTCTGTTTTGGTCGGAGTCCAATTAAATGGCTGGTGTGCATAGTCCCCTTGACCAGGCCAGGTACAACATATAACTAATATGCACAGAATTTGCCAGCAAGGGTGAAGTCCAGACTGCCCCAGGATCTGATTATCATTATCTCCTGATTCCCAGTGTTTGTTTTGACATGTTATTGCTGGGCTCACCTTTACCCTGCAGCACTGGAAGAGTTAGTATCCCCCCGGGGCCTTCAGATGGTTCCGTGAGCCCAGCCGGGCTCAGTAGCCAATTCTAATTTTGGCCATGGTTCGTGAACATGAAGTCCAGTTCTTTTCCATAGGAATGAAGGAACAAAGCCCCAATGTTTTAGGGGTAGATGAGAGGTGACCACCAGAGGACGAGGCCAGCCAAAGCTGCCAGATTTTATTCTGAGAGATGCCCTTGAATATAGGGCATGTTTTAGGCAGAATGTCAGTATTGGCTAAGGGCATCTGAAAAGATTGAGAGTTCTTTTCCATAGCAAGGAATGCGCAGATCCCCAGTGCTCCAGGAGCTGATGAGAAGCAGCCCTTGACATCCCAACATCAGCCAGACATGTCAGGTGGCCCCCAGCAGGCCAAGCCAGCCAGACCTGTTCCATGTTTCCCTCGCTTCCATGGGGCCCCACAGTTTTCCAATGGTCCCTTGCTTCCAGGAGGCCCTGAGGTGTCACAATGCCCCCCCTGGGGACACAAGCCCCTGAAGGGTCGGAATGGTCTCCATGGTTCCATCAGGCCCCACAGAGTCATAATGGTCTCTGGGTCCATGAAGCCCCGCGGTGTCACCATGGCCCCTTGGTTCCATGGGCTCCAGTGGTGCCACAATGATCCCCTTGGTTCCATGAGGTGCCCACAGTGTCACAGTGATCTCCATGGGAAGGAAAGAACCAAGCCCCAGTGTGGCAGGGGCAGCCACCAGAGGCCAAGGCCAGCCAGGCTTGACAGTACTGGCAGATTTTGTCTGGGAGGAACTCTTGGATATAGGGAATTTCAGACATGGAATCCCAATTTCATTCATGGACACCCAGAGGAGAAACACAATTCTTTTCCACAGGAAGGAAAGCACAGAACCTCGGTGTTTCAGGGGCAGATGAAAGGCAGCCACCAGCAGCCTAAGCCAGCCAGACCTCTCTCTCCCGGTAGCTTTTGTCTGATGGCAACCCTTGGATATAGGGAATCTGGGAGGTGGAACCCCAACTTCAGCCATTTCTGCAAAGACAAGAAGGATGGTTCTTTTCCACAGGAAGGAAAGCACAGAGCCACAGTGTTTCAAAGGCAGAAGAGGAGAGAGTTGGCTCCTGGGGGGCCAAGCCAGCCAGAGCTGTTTGTCCTGGCAGCTTTTGTTATAGAGGAATTCTTGGATACATGGAATTTGGGAGGAGGAATCTCAATTTTGACCATGGTCACCTTGAGAAGGACAACTATTTACATTGGACAGAAAGCGCCAAGCCCCAGTGTTTCAAAAGCACATGAGATGCATCTCTCAAGAGGCCAAGGGCAGCCAGACCTGTCTGTCCTGGCTGATTACACTTGCAAGCAATTAGTGGATTTATGGAGTTTCGGAGGTGGAATCCCAGTTTTGGCCATGAGTGCCTGGTCAAGATGGAAGGTTTTTTCCTATAAGAAAAGCGTGAAATCCAAGTGTTCTGAAAGAAGATGAGAGGTGGCCACCCTTAGGCCAAGCCAGCCAGAGCTGTTTCTCCTGGCACCTTTCGTCTAGGGGCTATCCTTGGACAGAGGGCATTTTGGAGGTGGAATCTCAATTTTGGCTGTGGGTGCCTGGACAGGAAGATGAGTTCTTTCCATTAGGAAGGAAAGCACACAGCCCCAGTGTTTCAGAGGCACATGAGTGCCAGTCCTCAGGAAGCCAAGGCCATCCATACTTGTCAGTCCTGGCATCATTTTTCTGGGAACTATCACTGGATATAAGGAATTCTGGAGGCAGATGCCCAATTTTGGCTTTGGCTCCTGGTCAAAATGGATGATTTTTCCCATAAGAAAGAAAAGCACATGGTCCCAATGTTTCAAAGGCAGATGAGAGGTGGCCCCTGGGTGGCCAAGGCAGCCAGACCTGTCTCAGACCTGGCAGATTTCATCTGGGAACAATCTTGGCATATAAGGAAATTTGGAGGAATCCAAATTTTGGCCATAGGTCCCTGAAGGAAAAGGACAGTTCTCTCCCATAGGAAGGAAAGCTCAGAGTCCCAGTGCTTCAGAGGCAGATGAGAAGCAGCCCTCGACATGCCAAGGTCAGCCGGACCTGTTAGGTGGTCCCCAGGAGGCCCAGCCAGCAAGACCTGCTCCATGTTCCCTTGGTTCTGTGGGACCCCACAGTGTCACAATGGCCCCGTGCTTCCATGAGGCCTTGCAGTGTCACAATGGATTCGTGGTTCCACAGAGCCCTGATGTGTCACAATGGCCCCTTGGCTCCGTGTGCCCTCGCTGTGTCACAACGGCTCCTCTGTGACACTGCGGCTGCACAAGCTCACCATGGACCCTTGGTTCTTTTGGGGTCACTGAGTTCCACAATGGTCTCCTTGATTCCATGAGGCAGCAGTGTCACCATGGCCCCTTGGTTCCATGAGGTTCCCCAGTGTCCCCGTGGTCGCTGTCAGAGGCTGGATGAGATACATGTCCCGAGACACTTTGGGATGCTTGGAATGCCCGTGTGGGGCCAGGGGCGGGTCAGGCCTTGGTTTGTGGTGGGACAGAGCCCCGCCCCCAGCCTGGCCTGGCTGAGCTGTCAATCACACAGCAGGGATGGTGCTGATTGGCTGAGCTGTCAACCAATCACACACCAGCAGCTGGTGCCTACCCTGGCTCTGATTGGTCAATCACCTGGCAGTCCCACCCCAGGGGCGGGCCCATGGAGGCCCAGGGGGATAAAAGCCGGAGCACGAGGCCAGCCCCTGGTCTGGATCTTGCCTTCTCCTGGGGTTTCTCTGTTAGCGATGCTGGAACCTGAGCAGTTGGTGCCTGTGTGCGTCTTTCTATAGATCTCCTGCCTTTCTGCTGTTCTCTATTTCTTCTCCTTCTAATCCTGCTTACCTGGAACATTTTTTGGTAATGTAACATCTTGGGGGTTAAAGGTTTTTAGGTAAAGTGGGCAAAGTTAATGAAGTTAATGCTATGATAAGAGTTTTATGTTGAAGTGGATGTTGTATGAAACCCTTTGCTCAAGCTCCTTGATTGTCTATGTTTTGCCAGTAAAAATTTGTGTCATTTTGACCTCTTAGCTCTGTTGGTTGGAGCATGGTGCCGGTATCACCCAGGTTGTGGGTTTAATCCCAGTTTGGGTCATTCACTTAAGAGCTGAACTTGATGATCCTTGTGGGTCCCGTCCTACCAAAATATTCTTTGCATCTGGCCATGATGAGAATATCTGGCTGGTGTTTCTCTTGTGCAACAAAATCAAGTAAAGGAACCTTTGGTGACCCCAAAGTGTTCTGGGGTGTTACAGCCCTGCAGACTCATAATGGCCTCTTTTTTCCATGGGGCCCCACAGTGTCACACTGGCCCCTTGGTTCCATGAGGATCTGCAGGGTCACACAGGTTTGTGACATTTGTCCTTGCTGCCCCTCACATCCCCCTGCCCCACAAACAGCCCCAAGCTACCCGTGAGGGACAGGCCCTGCTGTGCCAGGCTGGGCTCAGGGCTTGGCCTTTCTGCTTCCCCCAGCCAGCCCAGGCCTTGCTCAGCATTGCAGTTCCCTGCTCTGAGTCTTGGGCTCCCTGCAATCCTGGCCTCAAGGATCTGCTCTCACCAGTCCCTGGGGAGCCTTTGGCAGTCCCTGTCCTCAGTGGGGCCCTGTGATGCTCCAAGGGACTTGGACTTTTGCTCCTGACTCCTTGAGCAGCTTCTTCAGCCTTCTCTCAGTGCCTGAGTCTCCTGGACTCAGCTGAAGATCCATTGTAGGGCTCATTAAAGTACACAAAACCATCATTGGGGCAGGCTTCCTCTTCCTGCAATTCTCTACAAGTTTTCAGGCCCTGTACAGCAGAATGGAGTCAGTTTAAAGATCCTTTAAGAAGAGAGTTTTAATAAAACATTAATTATTTATTTTAACAGAGCATTTTTTATTTCCCAGTTTGGAGAAGAGCTGATAGAAGCATTCCCCAGGTGATTTTGACACTGAAGTTCTCCTGAGGAGGTCTGGGCATGTAGAAGTATCAGCCCTGTGAGAGCAGACCCTGTTTGGACAAGCTGCTCCTCACCCCCAGCCTCGCCATGTCTGACATCGCCCACCTGGCACTGACATCCCTGTGCCCTGCAGCAGAACCTTGTCCCTGAGCTCTGCAGCTCCACGTCCCAGCCCATTGCACCGTGTCCCACCTGCTCTCCTCAGGGCTCTGCCTGCACACAGGCCCAGGAGAAGTTTTCCTCGTGGGAAGGAAAGAATGGAAAAGCCTGAGAAGGTTTCCTGAACAACAAACCCTGTTGTAGTGCGGCAATGCGCTCCCCTCGCCGCGATTCCCCGAGCGGTGCCGGGCTGGGCGGTGAGAGGGAAGAGAACGGGCGGCCACTCCCCCTGCAAAGCTCTGCAGTCCCAGTCGGTGATGCGGGAACAGATGGAGGAGACACAGGACTTGGGGGTGAACAGGATGGTTTTATTCAGTGAGCCCCAAGACCCCCTCGGGAGCGGGAGCAGAGGTTTTATACAAGAATTCAGGGAGACGGGTGTAGGAACAGCAACCAATGAGGGAACAGCAGGGGAGGAGTTTAGGGCAGAACTAACATATCACAAACCTATCAGGGGGAGCAGGGAAGTGAAATAACACAAAATAAGCAATAGGGTTTTGAGTCTCACTAAACAGACAGGGAATGCTCTGGAAGCAGAGGAGGGGGCTAGGATGAATGACAGGGAAGTTTCCAGGGAAAGGGGCAGGAAAAGGGAGGATTGACAACTTGGAGATGAGGGGGTTAGGGGAGAGCTAGGGAAGACTGACAACTGGGGAGAGGCGGAGATTAGGGATTGGCGGGGGGGGGGAACAGATACTGAACAAAAATCAAATTAAAGACACACCACCGCAAAACCCCACTCAGGAGCCACCTGCTCAGTACAGGCTGCCTGGAATTGTGTCACCTTTCTACAAGGGACAGTGTGGCCAGAAATGATCTCTGGAAGCAGAATTCTCTGAGTCTCCCAGCTAAATTGTCTGTCCCTGTCCTTCCCCTGGATCTCTGTTGCAGATGGAAGCTGCTGCTGCCATCCTCACCTTTAACCTCTTTCTAGAATGCAGGCAGATATTCCCAGCTGTGTTAAGCAGGATTTGCTCAATGTTTCTATAAATCTTTTGTGTCCCCCATGGAACGAAGGGGACATTTTGGCACTGAGGGGGTGACATGGAAGCAAGGAGTCAGTAGTGACCCTGGAGTCCCATGGAACCAAGGGGCCATGGTGACACAGCAGGGCCATGTGGATCCAGTGGCCCATTGTGACACTGTGGATCCAAGGAGACCATGGAGACAACCCCAGAACCTCATGGAACCAAGGAGTCCATGGTGACCCAGTGGGGCTGCATGGAGCCAATGGTCCATGGTGACACTGCCCATCCAAGGAGGCCATTTGGACACTGCAAAAGCTCATGGGGCGAGGTGGCCATTGTGACACTGAAGAACTTCATGACACCAAATATCCATGGGGACACAGCAGGGCATCATGGAACCCAGAAACTGCTGATGGCAGTGCAGAAACTCCTGGAACCAGGGGCTGTTGTGGCACTGCAGAACCAACACAGCTGCTGCACCTTGTCCCCTGCCCTGCAGAGCTCCTTGGGAGGCACGGCAGGAGCAGCACCCTGGGAGCCTCGGGAATGCCCCTCTGGGATCCATGGCACATGCTCTCAGGGTCCAGTTCCCAGCCAGAAAAAGATGTTCCTGCCCTTGAAGGCAAAGCTCTTAAGAAGGGGCCAAAAGCCAAGTGGAGCAAGATCCTACAGGGACATTTCACTGACAGCCTTCCTAACTTCACCCATGGTTGTTGTAGCTCATGGATTGGGAATTAAATCAGGGCAGGGTCTTTGGTCGGAGCTGCCCTGGGTCAAAGGAGGCACTGAGAGAGAAACAGAGCAGGTGAAGGAAAGCAGGAGAGAAAGGAGGTGTTTTCGTTTGGAAAGACAGGTGTCTTCTAAAGAAGTCAGGAGTCTCCCCTGAAATTTAAAAATGTAGACTCTTTCTGAATTGTTATAAATTTGAAATAAAGGGGGCTCTCAGGTAAAAATATGGAAGCAGGAATAACAGTTTTTTATTAGGGAAGAAAATAAAAAGATAAAATAAACAATGCAGTGAACTAAAACAACACTGACAGAGTCAGAATACAACCTGACACCCTGTTGGACAGGGTGTCAGCCACAGTCCAATTGGAATTGTGGCTGCAGTCTTCCAGGAGTGTCAGGTGTGGTTCTGTTGGAGAAGTGATCCTGTAGGAATGGGAGTCCTCTTCTGAAGAGGAAGCTGTTCCTCTGAGAAATTCAGCACAGAGAAAGCTGTGTAGGTGGGCCAGATTCTCAAGACTAGATGCAGGTAGGAATTCTTGGCTCCTCCCTCCGGGTGGAGCATCTCACAATGGGATGTTACAGTTCTTCTCAGTCATGCAGTGACATTCAATAGCCCATTATCAGCAGATGTCTCCCCTGAGGGAGGATTGATTGTGGAAGAGACAAGGAAAAACTGCCCACTTAACACAGGACAACTGCCATACAGATGGCAAATAGAACACATCTTGCTTTTCAGTCTTGGACAGGAGGTCACAAATAAAATCAGCTGAGAAGGCAGCACTCTGAAAATCAAATCAGAACTGACAGAAAATGAATGGGACAGAAATCAGTAATTCTGAAAGTTTTATTTATTATAAAAATAAATCGCACCCACCCGTCCCCACACAATCCTGATCCCACACCCTCAAATTTGGATCTCACTTCTCCCGATCACCTTCCAACCCCATCTCATCCTGGAGGCTGAGGAATTCAGTATTTTTGGCATGGGAGTGAGGTGGGAACCAGCCATTTTGAGATGGGATTGAGTCATTTTGGGGTAAGATTGAGGGGTTTTGAGTGGGATTGAGTAATTTTGAGGTGACAGATAAATCCACCTTGGATTTTGGAGTGCAAAGATATGGAGAATACTACCAGATATCCCCCAAGAACCCACAAATCCTCCAGAACATGTTCCCAAACAGTAAATTCCACCTCAAATACCTCTAAAATGGTGGGACTTCTGACATCTCTGATCAATACTCTTTTTAGTAATTTTTCAGGTGTTTTTAAGTGATAAAGACAAATCAGAAGAAAATTAGGTCCAAACCAAAACTAGAGACCCCTTGAGCATCCCCTGGGCACTGGACAAAACAAACTCAGCAGAAATCAAATTTAACCCTCCATAAAATGCCTTGAGGAAGATTTGCTCTTCCCACACGTTACTTGTAATGGAAATGCAAACAAATCCCAAACATTAATAAACCAACCACAGAAGCAATTTTGTGGCAATTCCAAATTTCATCAGTTTCTGCACAGCTCGCAGGTTCCAAAAAAAGAAATATGGAAATTTGACCCAATACAGATTATTAAAAGGAAGGGAACGGTCTGTGTAGCTAACACAAAGGTGACAGGGACCAAGAAAATAATGATTCTCCCCCCAAGCATGTGAATTCAGAAGTTATTTGGGAATAACTTGAGCTGGGCTTCTTGTAGGACTTTAGTAGCCTTGTGTTTCTCACCTTGGGGTGAACGATCCTTGTCAGTCTCGCTGGTATAATTTGGTCCCTTTCCTCCAGTGATTTTAACAGACTTTTCAAAGACGGAAAGGTCTTTGATATTTTCTTTACCCTGGCCACCCACAACTTCCACTTTCCTCATAAGTTCTCCCAAAAGTCGCTCAGAGGAAGCTGCATCCAAGTTTCCAAGAGTTCCTCCGGAAAGAGGCAGAACCTCCGCAAGGAGGAAACCAGGCTGTTGTCAAAGGAACTTGGGGTCAGACAACAGTGCCCTGAACTCACTGTGCAAAATAATATTGCAGTCTGGTTAATAAAATTGTTAGAGAGATGCCCCTGCCCCAATTAAGGTGCTCACAAGACCAAATCCAAAGTGGATTTTATTGAACTGTAAATGTGAGGTAGAGAGAGACATGGAAAGAAAAAGAAAAGGGGGGAGAGCAAGGGAGTGACAAGGACAGAGATCTCCCCTGGGGCAGGGCAAGTGTGACATTGTCCCCTGTGTGCGTGGCCTTCCCAGGGTGGGGGTTTTACACCTGAGCCAGTTTGGGTAAGGGGGGTGGTGTTCACCCCCCACCCCGAGCAGGGATTGCCTCACTGTTTCAGGTTTCAGTGTCAGATGTAACCAAAAGTGTTTTCAGTCCCCATCTCCAAAAACTGTTATCAACAGGTGGGGCAGTGTTCTTTATCTCTTCCATGGCTCAGCCCTGATAACGCCCTCCAGGGGCCATCTTCTGTTAATGGGCCATTGAGTGTCACTGCAGCACTGATAAAATTACATCATCCCATTGTGGGATGCTCCGCCCAGGGGGAGGAACCAAGCATTCCTACCTGGATATAATCTCACCCTTGCAACACCACAACCACCTTGCCTACTAGATTCCCAGAGGACAAGAGCTGCAAAACCACCATTGGACCTTCAGAGGAAGACCAGACCCTTCTACAGGATCACTGCTTTGACAGAATCACGTTCATCACTCCAGCTGGACTGCAGTCACCATCTCATCAGACTGCTACCACCACCCTGACCAACGGGGTGTCAGGTTATATCCTGACTCTGTGAGTTTAAACCAGTGTTTCTGTATCATTGCCGTGATCTTAATTTTCTTATTCAATTGTCATTCTGGCTTAGACTCTCCCCCTGGTTTGCTTTGAAGCCAGTACAAAACTCACTGTGCTCATCCCTTGATTTCCTTCCAAAACAGAATTTCCCATACCCAGACTTTCCTGGATGGAGGAGGAGTCTGCAAGGAAGAGGAAGATGCCCTGGGACCCCCAGGCAGGTGAGGAGGAAGTCAGTGCCCCTTTCCCCCTCTCTCCTGCTCCATCTCCCTGCCCAGCCTGGCCCCCAGCTGCAGGACAGCCCCACTGCTGGTGCCCTCCTGCCGGGGACGCACTGGGGGGATCTCCTTGCCCTTCCCTCTGGCACGGAGGCAAATCCTACCTACTCCTTGTCCTTCCTCCCCCAGATCAGGAGCTGAGGATGGAGACCAGGAAAGACAAATCCCTGCAGCAGAACCTCATGGAAGAGGCCATTTTGAGCAACTCCACAGCGCAGGAATCCAACAGGGAGGAAAATCCCTGGAGATCTCACAGGAGGAGGGGCTGCAAGCCCAGCCCAGGATGCTCTGAGGAGGAAAGACCCACCCTGGGCCAGGAAGGTGGGCAGAGCTTCAGCCAGAGCTCGGAGCTGGTGGTCCCTGAGAAGCTTCCTGATGGGGAGAAGCCCTAAAGTGCTCGGAGTGTGGGAACAGCTTCAGGGAGAGCAACAGTCTGAAACGCCACCTGATGATCCACACCGGGGAATGGGCCTACGAGTGTGGGGAGTGTGGGAAGGGACTCAGCTGCAACTCCCACCTTGTCAGCCACTTACACATCCACACTGGGGAGAGGCCCTACAAGTGTGGGGAGTGTGGGAAGGGATTCAGCTCCAAATCTCACCTTGTCAGCCACCAACACATCCACACCGGGGAATGGCCCTACGAGTGTGGGGAATGTGGGAAGGGTTTCAGACAGAGCTCCGACCTCATCATCCACCAACGCATCCACACTGGGGAGAGGCCCTACGAGTGTCCTGAGTGTCAGAAGAGGTTTCACACCAGCTCTGGTCTCCTCAGACACCAGCGGATTCACACGGATGAGAGGCCCTGCCGCTGCCCTGACTGCAGGAAGGGCTTCAAGCGCAACTCCACCCTCGTCACACACCAGCGCATCCACACTGGGGAGAGGCCCTATGAGTGCCCCACATGTGGGAAGGGGTTTCACAGCAGCTCTGATCTCCTCCGGCATGAGCGGAGTCACTCCGAGGAGAGGCATTTCCTCTGCCCCGACTGCGGCAAGGGCTTCAAGCAAAAGTCCAATCTTGTCAGCCACCAACACATCCACACTGGGGAGAGGCCCTACTTGTGTCCCCAGTGTGGGAAGAGCTTCACCTGGAGCTCTGACTTGACCAAACACCAACGGAGTCACCAGTAAGGGAAATCCTGAAAGTTCCCCAGCTGCAGGAAGAGCTTTGTGCGCTGCTCCAGCTTCATCCCCCATTGGAGGACCATGTTGGGAAGAGCCTTGGTGATCCATGTTCCCTGTGATCCATGCTGAGAAGACACCTGTTCCTTTTCCTGCCCCTACCAATGGCCTGATATTGGATTGAAGGACATGAGGGTCTGTCCATGGCCCTGTCACTACATTCACTCCCACCTCAGGTCATTTCCAGGGGCAGGAAAAGGACTCTTTCTCTCTCCCTGAGGAGACGGGTGTTCTTTCCATGCAGGAGGAAACACGTGGCCAGGAAGATACAATTGATGGTGATGTAGTTTTCCCTGTAACTAGTTTTTCTTATCCCTTCTGTTGTCAATATTTTTTCTGTTTCTCTTTGTTCCTTATCTTGTTGCTGTTCCCAGTAAATTGTTCTTATCCTAGCTAGGGATCTTTCCCTTTTTTCCTTCAATGGAAGGTGGGAGGGCAATGAGTGCCAGCGGGGTTTTAGCGGGAGCAGGCAATTGGGGAATCCCATTCCTGAACCCCGGCCCCTGGAAATGGAGCATCCCAGCTGGTGCCAGCCCTGGTGGCCATGGCAGCAGCCTTGGGAGCGGGTCCCTGGCTGGGGCTGAGGGAACCTCTTCACTCTGGTGCCCAGGGACAGGAGTGGAGGGAGCGGCTGCAGCTGAGTTGGGGCAGGCTTAGGTTGGATCTCAGGAAAAGGTTTTTGCCCAGAGGCTGCTGGGGCACTGCCCAGGCTCCCCAGGGAAGGGTCACAGCTCCAGGGCTCTCTGAGCTCCAGCAGCGTTTGGACAGCGCTGCCAGGCCCAGGCTGGCAGTGTTGGGGTGTCCTGTGCAGGGCCAGCAGTTGGACTCGAGGATCCTGATGGGTCCCTCCCAGCTCAGCCAATTCTGTGGTTCTGGGATCCCATGAGCCTGGGGATGGGAGTGCCAATGGTTGCCATGGCAACGGGCTCCAGGCCTGAGCTGGTGTCCATGGCAACCACCCCTGGCATGGGGTCTCCATGGAGCTGCCCAGGGCCTGACCATAGCAACAGGGGCTAGGGATGGTTGCCATGGAAACTGACCATAGGAACTGGGACTGGGGATGGTTGCCATGGAAACTGTCCATAGCAACAGGGTTTCCTGGTGATGGTTGCCTCCTTAGGATGAGATTTGTCACTGGACCTCAGATGGGTTCCATGGGGACTTTCCAAGAGTCTCCAGGCTGTTCAAGAGCTGGAATGTCACACACAGAGCCAGGGGCTCCATGAAGCCTTCCTAAGGGTTTCTGGGGATGGCAAAGAGCCGTGTGGTCAGAGGCAGTCACAGCCATTCCATGGTGACATCCCAGGGCACCTTGGGCTGCAGAGGCACTGATCTGTCACAGGCACTCACGGGGGCTCCACAGTGACATCCCAGGGGTCCCCAGGCTGCCAAAGAGCTGGGATGTCATAGGTACTCACAGGGGTTCCTGTCATGGGCAGAGAGGGAGCTTCAGGCAAAAGCTTTATTTCTTTATTGGAGAAACTCCTGCTGAGTCATGAGATGGAGACACCCAGCAGCCACCATGAGTAATAAAAGCCCTGCAGAGCCTCCAGACTTCTAAAATTCCTTTTAAGAGAGGAGACTGGGAGTGACTGGATCCAATCCCGGCCCCAGAATTTGTCAAAGGTTTATGTATAAATGATTGGACAGGTAGAATTGAACAATTTGTCAATGCAATTTTTCATACAGGATTAATGATGTAATACCAGATATATTTATATAAATACAATCTGATAATGATTAGACAATAAGCTCTTAACCAGAGTTATTTAGTCCACAGTCCAGAATCTATAACAATTATAGGATATTCTGCTCTAGGAAGCAATTTTGAAGTCAGCAGGGCCTTGCTGGAGTGGTTTGAGCCCATTGCAGGCAGAGCCTCCTGCTCCAGCAGGAACTGCCTTTCCTGTGCCAGGAGCAGGGCAGGTCCCGCTGCAGGAACAGCCCCAGGCCAGCCCCAGCACAGGGAAGGCCTCGGGCACAAGGGCAGAGTGCCGTGCTGGGAGCTGTGCCAGGGACAGCCCGAGGCACCAAAGGCACCTTGGCAGCAGCAGCTGCTTGCAGGGCATGGCCAGAAGCCTCCCTTGCAACCCGGCCTGGTGGCCAGCACTACAGAGCTGCTGCCTCAGGGCTCATTTCTGGCTGGGCTCTGAAAAGCCACTTCTGCTCCAGGAGCCTGACGGGGAAGCCATTGGCCCAGCACCTTGGGGACAAGATATTATCAACAAAACTCTTCATGCCAGCAGAGACAAGGCAGGGGCAGAGGAAAGGGGAGAGCCAGGCCCAGGGGACAGGGCTGCCATGGTGATGGCTGTGAGGTCACTGCCCTGCAGCAGCCTGGCTGCCCTCAGCAGACATTCTGGTCAGAAGTGTTGTGAGGGTACCCAGCACATCTGAGATCCCACACAACAGGAATTCCATTCTTGGGGAGGGGAGGGGATTTCACTGGGTCAGGTTGCACACACTCCCTGATTTTTGAGCATTCCTGGGATGGAAAATCCACTTCTCTGGAAAAAACATTTGCCATTTTGTGACACTCTCATCACTGTAAAATATTTCCTCCTTCTAACAAATTTAAATCCACTCTCATTCACTTTAGAAATATTGACCACTGCTAGACTTGGGAGAAAATAATTTTGATAACTATTTTTCCATTTTCAAAGATCTTGGGGAGGACCCAAATATCTCCCAAGATGGGGTTTGAAGGCTGCATCACATAACGAGCAGGTAGAGGCTGCAGGCTCTGGGCTCAGTTGTGTGCAGACTGAGGACAGAACAGGAGTAGCCTCGGAGGGATTGAAGGGTGGTTCCACAAATGCTGGAGTTTCATTTCATTGTATAAAACAGCCAGAGAAAGAAATAATGGCACCAAAGGTGTAGAGTGCCCGTGCCCAATGAGGTAGGAATTCTACCCAGACACAGCATCCGGTGAGAGCGTGACTTAAAGAAGATTCCACCCCTCCATGCCGTGGGGTGTGCCTCTGAAAGCCTGGGAAAAGACACTCCACCCTATCTGATCAAATGAGGAAAGGCCCCAGAATATTCTTTTTCTGTACCCTTATTGGTTTCAATTGTGCTGCAATGTCACCACTGTAGTTTTTTCCATTGATTGTCCTCCTCGATCCACCCCTTTGCAGTCTCCTGCTCCTCTTAATATTGGACCTTGATCCTAAACTCCACCCCTACCCTGTAATAGAAAATCTTGACCCTACCACCTTGTTTCTTGTGTTGGTCCGTGGGAAAATGAAGAATCCTCGTTTTTTTAAACCAAGACCTGTCCTGTTGCCTTCCTTACGCTGTTGGTTATTGGTGTCTGCCTGATGTCTGAGACTCTGGGTCCTGGGGCAGTTGTTGTGCCCTTTGCTGTGGCGGAACACAACAGTGCTTTCCTCCATATGGAAAAGAACCATCCTTATCTATGCAGAAATGGCTGAAATTTGGCTTCCAGCTCCCAAATTCCCTACATCCAAGGGTTACTTTCAGACAAAAGCTACCAGGAAAGAGAGGTCTGGCTGCCATTGGCCTCTGACGGCTGCCTTTCATCTGCCCCTCAAACACTGGTGTTCCATCTTTTCCTTCCTATGGAAAGAACCATCCTCCTTCAACTGTCCATGTCTGAAATTGGGATTCCACCTCTAAAATTCCCTATATCCAAGGGCTGCTCCCAGCCAAAATCTGCCATTATCATCAAGTCTGGCTGCCCTTGGCCTCTGGTGGCTGCCCCTGCCACACTGGGGCTCAGTTCTTTCCTTCCCATGGAGATCCCTGTGACACTGTGGGCACCTCATAGAACCAAGGGGATCATTGTGGCACCACTGGAGCCCATGGAATCGAGGGGCCATGGTGACATCGTGGGGCTTCATGGACCCAGAGACCATTGTGACTCTGTGGGGCTTGATGGAACCATGGAGACCATTCCGACCCTTCAGGGCCTGGTGTCACCAAGGGGGCATTGTGACACCTCAGGGCCTCCTGGAAGCAAGGGACCATTGGGACACTGTGGGGCTCCATGGAATGAGGGGAACATGGACCAGGTCTGGCTGGCTTGGCCTGCCAGGGGCCACCTGACAGGTCTGACTGATCTTGGGATGTCAAGGGCTGCTTCTCATCAGCTCCTGGAGCAAAGGGGCTCTGTGCTTTCCTTGCTATAGAAAAGAACTGTCTGTGTTCAAATGCCCATTGCCAAAACTGGTTCTCTCCCTAAACAATTTCCTGTATGCAAGGCTATGTCTTAGGAAAAAAACAGCCAGCTCTGGCTGTCCTTGCACTGTGGTGGTCACCTTTCATCTGCCTCTGAAACACTGGGGCTCTGTTCCTTCATTCCTGTGGAAAAGAAATGGTCTTCTTGTCCATGGTCCATGGCCAAAATTAGAATGTGGCCTCCTAAAGTCCGTATATCCAAGGATTGCCCCCAGACAAAAGTAGCCAGGACAGACAGGATGGGTTAGCCCTGTCCTCTGGTAATTTTCACAGACCATGAGCTTAATATTTTTATTAGAAAATACCTTGGAGAGGACCCAGAGATCTCCCAATGAGAGGTTTTGGGGGCTCAAGCACATGACCGCTACATATAGACAAGTTGCAGATGAGAAAGCCTGGCTGGGTCTCTCTCCCTTTGGCCCCACAGAGGTGCCGAGACCGGCCCAGCCCCGTCTCGGCCGTGGGGCCGGGCGGCTCCTGCCGTGGGGCCGGGCCCCTTCCCAGGGAGCCGCCAGGCGCCATTGGCTGCCGGGCAGGGCAGGGGAGGCCGCGGGGCCGAGGCCGGGCCGTGGCTGCGGGTGCTGACATCTGGCCCTGCCGAGCCCTGCCCCGCCGCCAGCCCGGGCCCGGCCAGGATCCGCCGGGCCCCAGGAGCAGCCCCGGGCCGGGCCGGCTCGGCCAAGGCTCTGCCGCCCTTGGGCTTCGCCCGCAGCCGGCGGGCAGGGCAGGAGAAGCCATCGGCCCCGGCCGTGCTGCTGCTGGGCTCTGGCCTGGCTGCTGAGATCCTGGCCCTGCCCCAGTGCAGCCCAGCCTGACACAACCCCAGCGCAGCCGCTGCAGAAACCTCCATGGCAAAACAGCTCCGGCCGCAAGCACCGAGCCCGGCCGGGCTCACGGAACCATCTGCAGCCCCGGGAGATATTGACTCTGCCAGTGCTGCTATCCTCCCTCCTGTGAGAGAAAAGGACACAGGGCAGGCACACAGAGGAGCAACATGAACACACCGAGGTCAGGGAAGAGGAAGTTGAGTCCCAGATGGGAGAGATGAGGAGATGCCTTGATCTCTGGGCTGAAATCCTCTGGTAAAGCTGTGGAGAAGGATGTCATTGATACATCAGATTCTATTTTTCCCTATAACGCATTGAAAACTATGGGGAGATGACTTGTTTCATTAATAGTCTCCATGCTAAATTAAGCAAATATTGCAATAGCTGTGATCTCATGAGATGTTTCAACAGAGAAAGAGAGCATAGTGATGAGACCCTGTGCCCCAGGGAGAGAAGACCTCTGTTCCCACAGATGAGGATGATTTCAGAAAGAGATTAAGAGAACTGTTGCTCTTAAACAGCTCATCTTTAAACCAATACCTCATACGCTGATACGACCCATAAACACAGCCTTGGGAAAAGCTGTGAAAAAATCTGAGGGACTTCGAAATTGCAGATTTCTCCAGGCAGCTGCTCTTTGTGGAAATTGAGAGCCGCAAGAGCACTGTTTTCTTGTGGAGAAGTCTCCATAGCAAGAAAGAGAGACTCCACTCCCTAAGTGAACTAAAGAAAGACTATTCTAGAGGTGGTAAAGTGATTGAAAATTTTTTGGTTTGTCTTTTTATATAATCAGTATGTAAGAAAAGGTTGTATGGAGAGGGGACGTGTTCTGAAAGTTTTGTTCTGATCCTTATCACACTTACTTTTCGTTTTTTTAACAAACTTTTCCTTATACTCTTAAAGTTTGAGCCTACTATGCCTTTCTCCTAATCCTATCTCATAGCAGGAAATTATTAAGTATATTCCAGTGAGTGCACTGGTAATTAGCCAACACTGAACCCACTACACTAATTAATGTATTGGCCGAGAAATCTCAATTTGGTGAACCAAAACCACTACAGAAACTTCCTGATGAACTGCCCAAGACAAGAGGGATATCAAAGCAGAGCCATGGTTTGTCAGGACTTGCTTGATCTTAATGAGCCCCATGGTGCCTTTGGAGCTGAGCCCTGGAACCTCAGGGCCTGAGAGGAGATTGAACAAACCTTTCCAGGAGTCCAAGTCAGAAGAAAACCCCAAAGTATCTCCAGCCATTAATGGGACCCACTGAAGTCCATCCCCAACACAGGCTCCTCATGGACTCCTTGGAGGAGAGAATTGGAGTCCAGGATTGCACAAAAACCTCTCAGAGACTCAAAACGGCACAAAAACCTCTCAGTTTTGAAAGGACAATCCAAAATACCTTAAAAAAGTTGAGTATCTCAAAGCATTAATGAGCCCCACTAAGTGTCAGTACAAAGCTCTCAAGGGACTTGTTAAAGCAGATAATTGGGCCCATGATTGCCCAGACCTCTCACAGAGTCTATATGAAATGGGAAATATCAATTACCTGCAAAGAACTGAAGTTCTGGGAGCATGAAGGAGCCATTCCTGACCAGGGCTCCCTAGGGACTCCTTCCAGCAGATCCTTGAGGCCATTGGGATGTGGGCATGGGGGGGATGCTGAAGGCAGGACCAGGGGATGACAGTGCCCAGCCTGGCTGGGGCTGTGCCAGGAGGCCCCAGGGCCTCAGGACAAGATGTCTCCTCACAGCCCTTGGTGGCACAGACCCTGCTGTGTCCCAGGGCACCAGGACTTGGCTTCTCTTTGTCCCCACCTGGCATCAGTGCCTCCAGTTCTCTGCTCTGCCTGGGGCCTGGGGACACTTTCTCAGTCGTGTCCCTCAGTGGGACCCATTAAAAGTCCCAGAAACTTTGGAGTTGGATTCTGACTTGGAGTTCTGGATAGGTTTCTGCAGCTCCCTCTCAGGGCCTGATGTTCAGGGCCTGAGCACAAAGCCCCAGAGGGTCATTAAAGTCCTTGTGCTGTGTCTGTGCTGCTGAGCTGGGCTGGGCTCCTGGCACAGAGGGTGATCCTGGTAAGCAAGCAGAGCTTCAAAAGCACATTTCTCTTGCTGAGCAGCTCTTCTCCCAGCCCAGCAGGGCTGGGGCACTGCCTGCAGCCAGCCCAGGCACAGCACAGAGGCACAGAGAGCTTCAATCTGTCAGGGCTGGGAAGAGGCTGAGAAGTGCCTGGGGCAGAATCACTGCCAGCCCTTAGCACAGGAACCTCTGGCTGCAGGACAAGGCAGCTGGAGCTCCTGCAGTGATCTCCTAAAGCTGGAACATGCCAATGCCCACAGACCCTGTGAGTGCATTCTCTGCTCATCTCCTGTGCAGAGCAGCCAGGGGTGCCCAGGGCTGTCCTGCAGAGCAGGGTCCTGCAGCCCAGGGCGCTGTGCTGGGCCAGGGACTCTGCTGCCTGCCAGGGACAGCTCTCAGCCGGCCCTGGAGGTGCTCCCAGCGCTGGCCAGGAGCTGTGGGGGGAAGGAGCCACCCTGAGCAGGGCAGGTGCTGCTGCTGAGAGGGGCTGGCTGGGGCAGGGCTGCTCCCAGCTCCAGACCAGCCTGGGCAGAGCTCCGGAGGACACTTCCCAAAGAAGGTAAGCCTGGGATTGCTGTAAAGGTCAGGAGCTTTCCTGAGAGTATTTTCTATTTCCTGCTTGGTGCAGGATGGGAATGTTGGGGTGTTTACATAAAGATTTTTGCTTTTTATACATTTTTCATATACTGTAGCTCTGTAAGTTACTATTTTATAATTATAAAATTATAATCCTTACTTAGCTCCATTAAACTCTTAATTAGCTTTATCAAACTACTATTATGTACTTATGTAACTGTAATCTTTGCTGACACTGGTATGTTTCCTACTTTTCTCTTAGATTTTAGTACAATAAATTGACTGTCTAAATATATTCCTGAAATACTGTATAGTCTTATTATCAGGAAGAGTGTATACAAGAAGAATATTTTGGTATTTGACCACAATGTGAACAGTCATAACTAAAACTGGGGCAAAGAAGTCCTCGGACTTACTGGAATGTGTTGGTCCAGGGGTGTGGAATTGGGGCAACTGAATCTCCTACTGGACGTTCCTGTTAAATATCCTAATTAATTAACCTTAATGAACTTTTGAAATCAGGGGCTGGGTGTTCCTCATCCTCACTGGGACACCTGGAAACTTCCAATAAAGGTATGGTTTTTACTTTACTGTTCTAACACTGTTGCAAGGGTTCTTTTTTTGTCTTTTGATTATAGGCAGCAGGGGGTTGAGAGAAGCAGAACAGGAATTGTAATCCCAGAGTGACAGAACATTCTGAGTTGAAAGGGACACACAGGATCATCAAAGGCAAGTTTGAACATTTACAGAGACTCCAGAACTGTGACTTTGGGTGGTCAGTCTCTCTGCTGGGGGCCTCCCAAAGGGCCTTCAGCCACTCCTCAGCCCTGGGCAGCAGCAGCATCACCTCTGCAGGGCCCAGCAGGGCTCTCCTGAGCTGCCCTTGCCCAGCTGCACACAGAGCCTGCCCCAGCCAGGGCCCTGCACACAGGCAGGTTTCTGTAGGGCTGGGCCGAGGGCACACAGGGTGGGATGGGCTCTGTGAGCGCTGGCAGGGACAAGGCACCTCTCAGGAGGGGATGTCCAGGCCCAGGGAGATGCTCAGGGAAGCAGAGGGGGCTGAACAGAGCAGTGCTGGGGGAACAAGCCCATCCAGCCCCTCAGCTTCCCTCAGCCACAAGGAATCCTTTGCCTCTCACATCTCTCAGTGGCAAACTCTGGGTGCAGCAGGAAAGCTGGGGATTTCTGATCTCAGAGAGCCAGAAATTGTGAGAGGGTAGGAACACAATTCCTAAAACCATCTCCTTCCATCCTTTTGACCTGGGAGTGCAGATGGTAGCAAGACTTTCTGCAGTAGGAGTGATTCCCCTGAAAAATCCTGAATATCCACCCTTGTCCCTCTGCCAAATGGCCACAAACCAAGGGCAGCAGGGCAGGGATGGCTCCTTGAGAGCCCCCACACACTGCCCTGGCTGCTTCTGGCACATTCAGCCAGCACAACTGGAGCTCAGGCAGGGACCTGGGTGAAGGTTTTCCCAGAGCAGGAACAAGGGTGGGTGAGTCCCAGCAGGACAGGCTGCAGGGAATGGCCCAGGTTTGGCTCCAAGCAGCCTCTCCTGACTTGTCCCTGTCCTTTCTCCATGAACAGGTGCCCATGTGCAGCCACAGCAAATGTCCAACAGCAGCTCCATCAGCCACTTCCTCCTGCTGGCCCTGGCAGACACGCGGCAGCTGCAGCTCCTGCACTTCTGCCTCTTCCTGGGCATCTCCCTGGCTGCCCTCCTGGGCAACGGCCTCATCATCAGCGCCGTAGCCTGCGGCCACCACCTGCACACGCCCATGTTCTTCTTCCTGCTCAACCTGGCCCTCAGCCACCTGGGCTCCATCTGCACCACTGTCCCCAAAGCCATGCACAATTCCCTCTGGGACACCAGGAACTTCTCCTACACAGGATGTGCTGCCCAGGTCTTTCTAATTTTCTTCTTCCTTGGAACAGAGCTTTTCCTCCTGACCATCATGTGCTACGACCGCTACGTGTCCATCTGCAAACCCCTGCACTACGGGACCCTCCTGGGCAGCAGAGCTTGTGCCCACATGGCAGCAGCTGCCTGGGCCAGTGCCTTTCTCAATGCTCTTCTGCACACAGCCAATACATTTTCCCTGCCCCTGTGCCATGGCAATGCCCTGAGCCAGTTTTTCTGTGAAATCCCACAGATCCTCAAGCTCTCCTGCTCCGAATCCTACCTCAGGGAACTTGGGCTCATTGCTGTTAGTGCCTGTTTGGCATTTGGTTGTTTTGTGTTCATTGTTTTCTCCTATGTGCAGATCTTCAGGGCTGTGCTGAGGATCCCCTCTGAGCAGGGACAGCACAAAGCCTTTTCCACCTGCCTCTCTCACTTGGCCGTGGTCTCCCTGTTCCTCAGCACTGCAGCATTTGCTAATCTCAAGCCCCCAATCTCAAGCCCTCCTCCATCTCCTCCACATCCCTGGATCTGGCCCTGTCAGTTCTGTACTCGGTGGTGCCTCCAGCCCTGAACCCCCTCATCTACAGTCTGAGGAACCAGGAGCTCAAGGCTGCAGTGTAGAGACTCATAACTGAATGCTTTCAGGGACATTAAAATGCTACCCAGTATCTGCAGATTGCTTGTAATAAAAGTCATCTTTGATACTTCTTGTTCATTTCATTTTGGGGGTTTTATTTTTCCTTTGTTTTGGTTTATTAATATTATCCACAAAGAAATGTCATTGTTTGAGCCATTTCTCAGTTTGTTTCTCTCCACCTTCCCTGTGGTCACAGACTGTGTCAATTAGGGGCTGTGCTCTCGGCAGCTTTAAAGGAACTAAAGCATTTCCCAGCAGAGTTTTCTTCAGAGATGCCCTTTTGTTGTCTTCTGTGGAGCTGCAGCAGCAATGTCTGTGTGCAGAGCTGGGGCAGATCAGTGCTGGCACACCAGCTCTGGTCCTGCTGGCCACACCATTCCTGATCCAGGCCAGGAGCCATTGGCCTTCTTGGCCACCTGGGCACTCTGCTGGCTCATGTCCAGCCTGCTGTCCATCAGTCCCTGCAGGTCCCTTTCTGCCTGGCTGCTGTCCAGCCACTCTGTCCCCAGACTGTAGTGCTGCAGGGGTGGTTGTGGCCAAAGTGCAGGACCTGTCACTTGGACTTGTTAAACCTCACCTTGTTGAATTTGGGCCCTGGATCCAGCCTGTCCAGGGCCCTGTGCAGAGCCCTCCTGCCCTCCAGCAGATCCACACTCACATCCAGCTTAGTGTCATCTGCGAAGATGTCCTTGGTTCTAAGGGTCCCCTCAGTGTCACAATGTCCCTTTGGTTACACCAGGCCCTGCACTGTCACACTGATCTCCTTGGTTCCATGGGGTCCCAAAATGTGACAATGGACTCCTTGGTTCCATGGGGTGCCACAGTGTCACAATGTTCTCGTTGCTGCCGCAATTTCACAGTGGCCCCTTGGTCCCATTGGGCCCCAGGGTGTCACAAAGGCCCCTTGGTCACATGAGGTCCCACACTGTCACCATGCTCTCTGTGGTTCCACAAGTCCCTGCAGTGTCACAATGGACTCCTTGTTTCCACGAGGCCACACGGTGTCACAACAGTGCTCCAGATTCCTTGAGGCCCCAGAGTGTCACAGTGGCCCCTTGGTTACACAAGGTCCTGCAGTGTCACAATGTCCCCTTGGTTCCATGAGGCCCCGCAGTGTCAAAACGGCCCCTTGGTTCCCCTGGGCCCTGGACTCTCCCAATGCTCTCCTTGGTTTGGCAGCGTCACAGTGGTGAAACCCCTCGGTCACACAAGGCCCCTCAGTGTCACCATGGCCTCTGTGGTTCCACCAGGACCCAGTGTCACTGGGACTCCCTGGTTCCATTTGGCCCCAGAGCACCACAATGGAGCCCTGGTTCTATGGGGCTGCACAGTGTCACCATGGTCCTCTTAGTTCCACGGGGCCCTGCAGTGTCACAATGGCCCCAGAGTGTCCCAATCATCACAGAATGACAGAATCAAATAGGCTGGAAAAGACCTTTGGGATCATCAAATCCAACCAATTCCTTAATACCGCCTTGTCACCCAGACCATGCCACTGAGTGCCACTGGAGAGGGACAGTGACTCTGCCACCTTCCCCCTGGCCTGCCCATTCCAATGCCCACTCACCATTTCTGTGAAGAACTTCTTCCTCTTGTCCAGCCTAAACCTCCCCTGGAGCAGCTGAAGGCTGTGTCTTCTTGTCCTGCCCTCCAGCAGATCCACACTCACACCCAGCTTGGTGTCATCTGTAAATTTGGGGATGGTGGGCTTGATCCCCTTACCCAGATCATCAGTGAAGATGTTAAACAGGACTGGGCCCAACACAGATACCTGGGGACAGCACCAGGGACTGGACACCAGCTGGGTGCAGCACCATCCCCACCCCTCTCTGGGCCCAGCCTCCAGCCAGCTCTTCCATCTCCCAGCCAGGAGGGAACCTGCCCAAGCCGTGGGCTGCAGCTTTTCCAGGGAATGCTGTCAGAGACAGTGTCCAAGGTTCTCCTAAGTCCAGATGGACACCTCCACAGCCTTTCCCACACCCACAGGTGGGTCACCTGGTTATAAAAGGAGATCAGGGTGTTCAGGCAGGACCTGCCCCTCTTAAATGCACGCTGGCTGGCTGTGATCCATCGGTCATCCTTCTCTGACTGCCAGGGGTTGGATGAGGGAAATGGTGTGGTGGGGCTGGGGACAAAATTTGATTGATTTTTAGCCATGAAGAGTCTTGATTTTCCACATCTGTTCAGACTGTATTACAAGGTGCTGGAGGTCAATATCAATTGGACATTGCTGATATCAATATATATATAGAAAAAGAAAACCAGACAAAAATTCTCTCTGCAATGTTTTCAATATACTCTATATTTATTTTGAATTCACTGCTGAAATCTGTCTAATTTACCACAGAATTAAAAACTTTTCTTGAAGAAATGTTTGTGAGCTTATCTCACTGAATTCCTGAACTGAAGAGCTCAAGAACAGAAAAGGCCTCTGGCATAGTAAAATTTATCTGAAACCTCCAAGGGGCTGAGGATCCATCCCCATCAGAGCAGCAATGAGCAGAAATGGGCACAGCTCTGTGGCTGCCCCAGCTCTGGGATGGGCCCTGGGCCTGGAGCAGGAGCAGCTCTGGAGGGCTCCAGGGCCGGGGCTCTTGTGCTGGCCTGGGCAGATGGGATGGCAGGAGGGGCTGCAGAGCTCTCAGCACCTCAGGCAGAGGGGAACAGGGCAGCCAGGGAGCTCCTTTGGCCTTGGCCAAGCCCCTTCCCCCATGGTGGGGCTGAGTCCTGGCTGAGCTGCAGCTGCTGCTGTGCCCTTGGCAGGGGCCAAGGCCGTGGGGCAGTGCCCAGAGCAGCCTGGGCTGAGCAGAGCTGTGGGGCCAGAGCTGGCTGGGCTGTGCTGGGGAGAGGCCCTTGGTGCTGCCCAGAGCTCAGGGCAGCTGGCAGAGATGGCAGGGAGCTGGGCTGGGCTGGGAGAGCCTGGCACAGAAACCATCAGTGTCCATCTCAGCCTGGCTGAGCGGGCAGGGGCAGGACTCAGCCCAGGCCTTGTGGGGCAGGGCCAGCGCCTGGGCAGGCATTGAAAACAGGCAAGAGCCCCAGAGAGGAGGCTGCTCTGTGCCCTTGGGGCACGGACAGAGCAGGGAGGGGCCCAGGACATTTGTCAGCGCCAGCCTCTGTCTGTGCCAGCCCTGGGCAGCCCTGGCTGCTGAGCCCAGCTCTGCCCTGGGCTGAGTTTGGCTGTGGCCCAGCTCCATCCTCCTGCGGGGCTCAGGGCCTGTTCCCGGCCATGGCCAGCCCTGGCCGCCTCTCTGCTGGCCCAGAGGCCGGCAGAGCCCGGGCAGGGCTGTCTGTGCAGCCCCACAGGTGCCACGGCTCGGCAGGAGCTGGCAGAGGCTGCCCAGCAGGGAGGCCATGGGGCACAGAGCCCCAAGGCTGCCCAGGGCCCCACGGCACAGGGGCCGTTCCCAGCCGCAATGCTCCTGTCCTGGGCTGGGCTGCACAGGGGCTGTGGCACCATGGCTGGGCCAGCACAGGGCCACAGAGGGGCCACGCAGCCGCTGCCGGGGCTGGCAGCAAGGCCGGGCACAGACAAGGAATTGCTGAGCATGGCCTGCGCTGGCCAGGGCTGCATGTGCCCAAGGCAGAGCTCAGCTGCCCTTGGGGGCTGCAGGAACACTCAGGAGCCCAAAGAGCCTCCATGGCTGTGCTGGAGACCAAGGCTGGAGCAGGGAAATGCAGGGCTGCTGCGCCATGGGGAGGGCATGGAATTCCAGCACACACCTCAGCTCTCTGATGATCCCGGCACCGTGCTGGGCCCTGTTCCTGACTGGAGCAGAGCAGATGTTGATGGCACAGGAGCCCTGTGGGGCTGGCAGGGACCTGCAGCTTGCAAGGTGCTCTGCTCTCCCTCAGCTCCTCTCTGAGAGATCCAATCCCAGCTCGGCACCTCAGGGCACAAGTGGCACTGCCCATTCATGGGCACACAGCTGATGTCTGCCTGGAAAGGGACACAGGTGTTAATAATTGTACATTTCATATTATGCAAGGACATTTTTATTATCTTGGTCACATCACTGATTTTAAGGAAGACCAAAGTTTTCCCTTCAGGAACAGAAATTTCCTGGAAGCGTGCTGATGGGTGAAGGAACAGAAATACTGAACTTCCTGTCTACTTGAGTCACCAATATTTTGTTTATTACATCGTCTCCCTCTTCCTTCAGATGTTTCCCATTCTCCTTTTAAAATGGCCATGTCTAAGGACATCTCTTCACTATATCAGCTGGATCTATGTCCTTCCTGTTACTCCCAGATTTCTTCCTCTAGGTGCTCTCTGGTCGTTGGAGGGCCTCTCAACTGATTGGTTACATGCTGTGAGCTTGAAAGATTCTTTCCAATGTTCAAATAAATATCACATTAGTCAACATCTTACTTAGATTTATATCTAACACAGAATTACATTTTCTTATATCTCTGTCTAAAACTGTTCCTGTACAGAAATCCCTTGGGGATGGGGACATGTCAGATGCTGCTGGGACATCCCAGAGAGCTGAGGGAAGAGCTGTGATGGTTATTAAACTGTTCCAATGTTCAACTCCTGTTTGTTGTCAAGAAACCTTTCTGTGCCTCTGAGTGTCACCAGTCCCTGAGCCCAAAGGACACAAACCTGATGAGTTGTGGTTCCCACTGCAGGGGCTGCACTTGGACCTTGGCTCTGCACAGGAGAGCTCTTCATCCACTTTCCTTCTTTTCCTCCCTCTGGGCATGGATGGAGCTCCTGACTTCAGCCCGTGACTCGTGTGTGCAAAGAGCAAATCTGGGCAGAATCGGTGTAGGGATGGTTTGGGGGGCCCTTGAGATCTGTGCTGGGCACAGAAGGTGTTTTCCATTGCTCTGAGACTGTCTGCTGTGCACTGTGGATTTAATAGCCAGCAGAGGAATGACTTTTGCATTGGATGGAGCTGTGCCTTCCCTTGGCTTTGTTGGCTGGCAAGAAATGAACATCCCTGTGTGTCTAGGGCAGCTCCTTCTCCAAGGAAAGCAGGTGGGAATTGGAGCCAAGGAGCTGAAACCTGCAGGTGCAGCCTGGGCTGGAGGGAGCTCAGATTTGCACAAGGCTGCTCTGAGTGCCAGGGCTTGGATGGGGGAAATGGTGGGGTGGGGGTAGGGACAGAGTCTGATGGATTGTCAGCCACAAAGGGTCTTGATTTATCTTCACCAACTTTAAGCCTGTTCTATTTTAAGTTAATCAAAATGTTCAAGAGGAGAGAAGTAGAAAATGAAGACACAGAAAGAGAGAAAGACAAAATAGATAGAGAGAAGATCACATACAGCTACCAACTCCGCTATTCCAGCAATGTTCAGATGAAAATTCCAAGAGGAGGTAGGGTCAAGATGTGTGCTTGCCTTGTGGTCAGCCTTAAATACCCCTTGGTCTTCCTGGGCCCTTCCCCCAGGTGGGACTTGGGGTCATTTGGTCACTCAGGAGCTGGGCTGGGGCTCCACAGGTGGCTGTGGAGCATTGCCTGTGCTGTGCCAGGGACTGGCAGACACTGCTGGGCTGGGATAGAGGCTCTGGGGGGATTGAAGTTCCAGGGCAGGGCAGTGCTGGGGTTCCAGGGCAGGACAAGGCTAGACCTGGCCATTTTTCCCCACACATGAAAGGTTTCCAGCAAACAATCTCCTTCAGTCTGTCACAACAGGCAGAGATGGAGGTAAAATCCCAATATGGCCATGGGCACCTGCAGGAGAAGGAGAGTTTTTTTCCATAGGAAGAAAAGCACAGAGCCCCACTGCTTGGAAGGCAGGTGAGAGCCTAATTAGGCCAAGGCCAGACAGAATTTTCAGGAATGGCACAGCCGGCCTGATGCGCACAGCAGTACAGACCAAAAGCTGGCCATGCACAGCTCCGTGTTTCTCCCAAAACTATCACTGCTGCAGCACCTGGGGTTCCCCAGTGCTGGGCTTTTTATCCCCACTGCATGGAGGATCACATGGCAGGGCAAAGGATGGATCCCATGTGGCATCCAACCTGCCCTGATCCAGGCTGGGCACAGCCTGATGAAGGATGAGCACATCTTGCAGGGATATGGAAACCTCCCCTGAAAACCCAGTTCAGGCAGAGCCTGAGCTCTTTTGTGGTTCTGGGCAGGAAGATGCTCAGGATCTCCCAGAGAGGCTCACCGGGCAGTAGGATTGTGCCTGGATCTCGCTCTGGACATGCCAGTGGCTCAAGTGAGAGCTGTGGGAATGATTTATAATGCACCGAGAGGGGCCACAGTCCTGCAAGGCTCTTGCATCAGGAGCAAAGAGCAGCCTGCAGGGTGGGGAAGGCTGGAGCTGTAGCACTGTGTGCTCATCCCTCACCTTAATGGAGAGCTGCCCCCAGAGTTGCTATGTATCACTTTGATGGTTCTCCTGTTGGGTGTATTTTGGAGCAGCTGTTATCTGTGGCTTTTTATGGTGATCCTGTGGAAAGCAGCCATTTACCTGCTGTGATGAACTCAAAACTAATACTAACTCTTCATTCCCTTTGGTTTTATTTGGGGTTTTTTTAGTCTCTTTGTTTGATTGGTTTGCATGGGTTTGTTTGTTTCTAGGTTTTGTCTGTTTTGGTTTGAGTCTTTTGTTTGCTTTTTCATAAGACTCAGGTGAAGTTGGCATAGCCAAAGTCAAGAGAATGTACACCAGGCTTGACTTTCCAGAAATTCCTTTTGGCTGGGTTTAACTGCATTCTCCAGGCTCAGGATGACCAGTACATTTGCAGGATTTGCTCTGCAACATCAGCTTGCCCAGACTCTGCTCGGTGATTCACAAATGGAGAAGACAATGGATATTGTGCCAAGCTTCCTTTCAAACAGCCAAAACTGCAAGAGCATGAGAGAAAAAAAGAAAAAAACAGAGACTATATTCACCAATTAGAGCAGAACCAGTGTCCCACCATCTTGCCCTCCACTCTTATTAATTTTGTACATTGAGAGGCAAACCTGCGCCTAAAGCTTCCGTCTCTCAGTTCCTGATGCCATTTGACTCCAGCCTGGACTCCCCCTGATCACACTGCCTGCTTTCCACATGGGGCTGGGGATGCTCAGCCTGGAAAGAGGAGACCCTGGGGAGGCCTCACTGCAGCTCTGCAGGACTGCAAGGGTGCCACAAGAAAGATTGGGACAGGGTGTTCCACAGGGCTTGTGGCAACAGGACAAGGGGGGACGGCTTTCAGCTGCAGGAGGCTGATTGAAGTTGGATCTGAGGAAGCTGCTCTCTTCCACTGAGGGTGCTGAGGCACTGGCCCAGGCTGTGGATGCTCCATCCTTGGGAACAGGGCTCTGAGCACCATGGTCTGGGGGAACGTTGCTAAGCATGGAACCAAAGGCTCTCTAGCTCAATGGTCATGTCACAATCCATGTCCCATCTGGAACTGCCAGCAGCCAGCAAGCAGCACAACACAACCGTTGGCCCTGGGCTCAGCACACGCTGCACGCTGCTCCTGCTGCTCCTGTCACCCTTCTAGTTTCTGCCCCTGAGACATCATTTCATCAGTCTCAAAAGCTGCCTAAGGCCTGGATTGTGTCATCCATCCCTGCAGGATGCTCACATTTGTCCTGAGGAAGGTACGGTGCCATTCCATGGAGGTGGATCCCCCCAGCTGCCTGGGTGTGGGCTGGAGTTCTGGGGGGATGGGGTGGGACAGGGACCCCACTCTGAGGTTTTGCTACCTCTGCAGGCTGTTGCAGGTAGAGAAGACAAGATGGAGGTGGACAGACAGACTGATAGAGAGGAGAAGATCGAAGTGGAGGGAGAAAAGAGAGGAGAGGAAGAGATGGAGTTGGACACAATAATGGATACGGAGGAGGAGATGGAGGTGGATGGAGAACAGACTGGAGAGGAAGAGATGGAGGTTGATGAGGATGAGGAGATGGACGTGGAAATGGAAGAGTACACCGAGGAGATGGACATTGATGAGGAAGATGAAGAGGAGGCCATGGTCCTTGGATGAAGAGCGATGCCAGCAGCAGGACAGGCATGTGGTCCCCACAGGCACAGTGGGTTCCCTGCAGCCAGGCTGGGGCGGGATTGGGCTGGGTGGTCCCTGCTCAGGCACGTGGTACCCAGTACCTTGGGTTCTGGTGGCCATGCCCAGCCTGTCCTGTTCTTGCTTTGGGCCACACAAGCCCCATGGCAGTGCCTGGGGCCCAGCCCCCAGACCCAGCCAGCGTCAGCTTTGGCAGCAGAGTCCCAATGTGCCAGCCTGGGGACACATGGTAGAGCCCTCTGTGCCTGTCTGGAGTGACCATGGCACCTGCTTTTCTTCCCGGACTGATGGAGATCCTGGACTGAAATGGCACCCTTTGGTAAATAGTTTTTAGAGTTTGTTCTTGATTTTGCCATATAGGTTTTAGGGCTTCGTTTTGTCTTCTGTAAATGCATTTCAAATATAATTGTTAGATATGTTCTTAGGTATATACATTCTATAAATTATTGTTATTACAAATATTCTTACAAAAGTAAATGTGTTCTGTGTTTTCATTGCTGTTCTTATGTAAATAAACAACCTTGGGTTTTCACACCCCAGTTCTCTTTCCATTTGCTTCCGGCACAGGCAGTATTGGCCAAGTTGTGTTTTCCACTTCCTCCCGGATCCCAGGGCTGGAGGTTCATGGAGGAGCTGGCACAGCCACCCCAGCAGTGATTGTCCCACTCAGAGGGTCCCGCTGACAGAGGTCACTGTCTCCTTGCTGTCTCTCGACGCACTGGGGAGCTGCAGGGGCGAATCCCAGCGTGCCCTGTCCCATGGGATCCCATGTTGGGACTCAATGTCCCAGCCCGGGTGAGCACTGGTTGTGGCCCTGGGCTCAGCACGGCAGGCCTGGTGCTCAGAGCAGTGCAGACTTCAAGCTGGCCATGCACAGCTCCGTGTTTCTCCCAAAACTATCACTGCTGCAGCACCTGGTGTTCCCCAGTGCTGGGCTTTTTATCCCCACTGCATGGAGGATCACATGGCAGGGCAAAGGATGGATCCCATGTGGCATCCAACCTGCCCTGATCCAGGCTGGGCACAGCCTGATGAAGGATGAGCACATCTCGCAGGGATATGGAAACCTCCCCTGGAAACCCAGTTCAGGCAGAGCCTGAGCTCTTTTGTGGCTCTGGGCAGGAAGATGCTCAGGATCTCCCAGAGAGGCTCAGCGGGCAGTAGGATTGTGCCTGGATCTCGCTCTGGACATGCCAGTGGCTCAAGTGAGAGCTGTGGGAATGATTTATAATGCACCGAGAGGGGCCACAGTCCTGCAAGGCTCTTACATCAGGAGCAAAGAGCAGCCTGCAGGGTGGGGAAGGCTGGAGCTGTAGCACTGTGTGCTCATCCCTCACCTTAATGGGGAGCTGCCCCCAGAGTTGCTATGTATCACTTTGATGGTTCTCCTGTTGGGTGTATTTTGGAGAAGCTGTTATCTGTGGCTTTTTATGGTGATCCTGTGGAAAGCAGCCATTTACCTGCTGTGATGAACTCAAAACTAATACTAACTCTTCATTCCCTTTGGTTTTATTTGGGGTTTTTTTAGTCTCTTTGTTTGATTGGTTTGCATGGGTTTGTTTGTTTCTAGGTTTTGTCTGTTTTGGTTTGAGTCTTTTGTTTGCTTTTTCATAAGACTCAAGTGAAGTTGGCATAGCCAAAGTCAAGAGAATGTACACCAGGCTTGACTTTCCAGAAATTACTTTTGGCTCGGTTTAACTGCATTCTCCAGGCTCAGGATGACCAGTACATTTGCAGGATTTGCTCTGAAACATCAGCTTGCCCAGACTCTGCTCGGTGATTCACAAATGGAGAAGACAATGGATATTGTGCCAAGCTTCCTTTCAAACAGCCAAAACTGCAAGAGCATGAGAGAAAAAAAGAAAAAAACAGAGACTATATTCACCAATTAGAGCAGAACCAGTGTCCCACCATCTTGCCCTCCACTCTTATTAATTTTGTACATTGAGAGGCAAACCTGGGCCTAAAGCTTCCGTCTCTCAGTTCCTGATGCCATTTGACTCCAGCCTGGACTCCCCCAGATCACGCTGCCTGCTTTCCACGTGGGGCTGGGGATGCTCAGCCTGGAAAGAGGAGACCCTGGGGAGGCCTCACTGCAGCTCTGCAGGACTGCAAGGGTGCCACAAGAAAGATTGGGACAGGGTGTTCCACAGGGCCTGTGGCAACAGGACAAGGGGGGACGGCTTTCAGCTGCAGGAGGCTGATTGAAGTTGGATCTGAGGAAGCTGCTCTCTTCCACTGAGGGTGCTGAGGCACTGGCCCAGGCTGTGGATGCTCCATCCTTGGGAACAGGGCTCTGAGCACCATGGTCTGGGGGAATGTTGCTAAGCATGGAACCAAAGGCTCTCTAGCTCAATGGTCATGTCACAATCCCTGTCCCTTCTGGAACTGCCAGCAGCCAGCAAGCAGCACAACACAACCGTTGGCCCTGGGCTCAGCACACGCTGAACGCTGCTCCTGCTGCTCCTGTCACCCTTCTAGTTCCTGCCCCTGAGACCTCATCTCATCAGTCTCAAAAGCTGCCTAAGGCCTGGATTGTGTCATCCATCCCTGCAGGATGCTCACATTTGTCCTGAGGAAGGTACGGTGCCATTCCATGGAGGTGGATTCCTCCCAGCTGCCTGGGTGTGGGCTGGAGTTCTGGGGGGATGGGGTGGGACAGGGACCCCACTCTGAGGTTTTGCTACCTCTGCAGGCTGTTGCAGGTAGAGAAGACAAGATGGAGGTGGACAGACAGACTGATAGAGAGGAGAAGATCGAAGTGGAGGGAGAAAAGAGAGGAGAGGAAGAGATGGAGGTGGACACAATAATGGATACGGAGGAGGAGATGGAGGTGGATGGAGAACAGACTGGAGAGGAAGAGATGGAGGTTGATGAGGATGAGGAGATGGACGTGGAAATGGAAGAGTACACCGAGGAGATGGACATTGATGAGGAAGATGAAGAGGAGGCCATGGTCCTGGGATGAAGAGCGATGCCAGCAGCAGGACAGGCATGTGGTCCCCACAGGCACAGTGGGTTCCCGGCAGCCAGGCTGGGGCGGAATTGGGCTGGGTGGTCCCTGCTCAGGCACGTGGTACCCAGTGCCTTGGGTTCTGGTGGCCATGCCCAGCCTGTCCTGTTCTTGCTTTGGGCCACACAAGCCCCATGGCAGTGCCTGGGGCCCAGCCCCCAGACCCAGCCAGCCTCAGCTCTGGCAGCAGAGTCCCAGTGTGCCAGCCTGGGGACACACGGAAGAGCCCTCTGTGCCTGACTGGAGTGACCACGGCACCTGCTTTTCTTCCCGGACTGATGGAGATCCTGGACTGAAATGGCACCCTTTTGTACATAGGCTTTAGAGTTTGTGGTTGTTTTTGGCATATAGGATTTAAGCTTCATTTTGTCTTCAGTAAATACATTTCAAATAGTGTTGTTAGATATGTTCTTAGGTATATACATTCTATAAATTGTTGTTATTACAAATATTCTTACAAAAGTAAATGTGTTCTGTGTTTTCATTGCTGTTCTTATGTAAATAAACAACCTTGGGATTTCACACCCCAGTTCTCTTTCCATTTGCTTCCGGCACAGGCAGTATTGGCCAAGTTGTGTTTTCCACTTGCTCCCGGTTCCCAGGGCTGGAGGTTCATGGGGGAGCTGGCACAGCCACCCCAGCAGTGGTTGTCCCACTCAGAGGGTTCCGCTGACAGAGGTCACTGTCTCCTTGCTGTCTCTCTGGACACACTGGGGAGCTGCAGGGGCGAATCCCAGCGTGCCCTGTCCCATGGGATCCCATGTTGGGACTCAATGTCCCAGCCCGGGTGAGCACTGGTTATGGCCCTGGGCTCAGCATGGCAGGCCTGGTGCTCAGAGCAGTGCAGACTTCAAGCTGGCCATGCACAGCTCCGTGTTTCTCCCAAAACTATCACTGCTGCAGCACCTGGTGTTCCCCAGTGCTGGGCTTTTTATCCCCACTGCATGGAGGATCACATGGCAGGGCAAAGGATGGATCCCATGTGGCATCCAACCTGCCCTGATCCAGGCTGGGCACAGCCTGATGAAGGATGAGCACATCTCGCAGGGATATGGAAACCTCCCCTGGAAACCCAGTTCAGGCAGAGCCTGAGCTCTTTTGTGGCTCTGGGCAGGAAGATGCTCAGGATCTCCCAGAGAGGCTCAGCGGGCAGTAGGATTGTGCCTGGATCTCGCTCTGGACATGCCAGTGGCTCAAGTGAGAGCTGTGGGAATGATTTATAATGCACCGAGAGGGGCCACAGTCCTGCAAGGCTCTTACATCAGGAGCAAAGAGCAGCCTGCAGGGTGGGGAAGGCTGGAGCTGTAGCACTGTGTGCTCATCCCTCACCTTAATGGGGAGCTGCCCCCAGAGTTGCTATGTATCACTTTGATGGTTCTCCTGTTGGGTGTATTTTGGAGCAGCTGTTATCTGTGGCTTTTTATGGTGATCCTGTGGAAAGCAGCCATTTACCTGCTGTGATGAACTCAAAACTAATACTAACTCTTCATTCCCTTTGGTTTTATTTGGGGTTTTTTTAGTCTCTTTGTTTGATTGGTTTGCATGGGTTTGTTTGTTTCTAGGTTTTGTCTGTTTTGGTTTGAGTCTTTTGTTTGCTTTTTCATAAGACTCAGGTGAAGTTGGCATAGCCAAAGTCAAGAGAATGGACACCAGGCTTGACTTTCCAGAAATTACTTTTGGCTGGGTTTAACTGCATTCTCCAGGCTCAGGATGACCAGTACATTTGCAGGATTTGCTCTGCAACATCAGCTTGCCCAGACTCTGCTCGGTGATTCACAAATGGAGAAGACAATGGATATTGTGCCAAGCTTCCTTTCAAACAGCCAAAACTGCAACGGCATGAGAGAAAAAAAGAAAAAAACAGAGACTATATTCACCAATTAGAGCAGAAGCAGTGTCCCACCATCTTGCCCTCCACTCCTATTAATTTTGTACATTGAGAGGCAAACCTGGGCCTAAAGCGTCTGTCTCTCAGTTTCCTGATGCCATTTGACTCCAGCCTGGACTCCCCCAGATCACACTGCCTGCTTTCCACGTGGGGCTGGGGATGCTCAGCCTGGAAAGAGGAGACCCTGGGGAGGCCTCACTGCAGCTCTGCAGGACTGCAAGGGTGCCACAAGAAAGATTGGGACAGGGTGTTCCACAGGGCCTGTGGCAACAGGACAAGGGGGGACGGCTTTCAGCTGCAGGAGGCTGATTGAAGTTGGATCTGAGGAAGCTGCTCTCTTCCACTGAGGGTGCTGAGGCACTGGCCCAGGCTGTGGATGCTCCATCCTTGGGAACAGGGCTCTGAGCACCATGGTCTGGGGGAATGTTGCTAAGCATGGAACCAAAGGCTCTCTAGCTCAGTGGTCATGTCACAATCCATGTCCCATCTGGAACTGCCAGCAGCCAGCAAGCAGCACAACACAACGGTTGGCCCTGGGCTCAGAACACGCTGCACGCTGCTCCTGCTGCTCCTGTCACCCTTCTTGTTCCTGCCCCTGAGACATCATCTCATCAGTCTCAAAAGCTGCCTAAGGCCTGGATTGTGTCATCCATCCCTGCAGGATGCTCACATTTGTCCTGAGGAAGGTACGGTGCCATTCCATGGAGGTGGATCCCCCCAGCTGCCCGAGTGTGGGTTGGAGTTCTGGGGGGATGGGGTGGGACAGGGACCCCACTCTGAGGTTTTGCTACCTCTGCAGGCTGTTGCAGGTAGAGAAGACAAGATGGAGGTGGACAGACAGACTGATAGAGAGGAGAAGATGGAAGTGGAGGAAGAAAAGAGAGGAGAGGAAGAGATGGAGGTGGACACAATAATGGATACGGAGGAGGAGATGGAGGTGGATGGAGAACAGACTGGAGAGGAAGAGATGGAGGTTGATGAGGATGAGGAGATGGACGTGGAAATGGAAGAGTACACTGTGGAGATGGACATTGATGAGGATGATGAAGAGGAGGCCATGGTCCTGGGATGAAGAGCGATGCCAGCAGCAGGACATGCATGTGGTCCCCACAGGCACAGTGGGTTCCCTGCAGCCAGGCTGGGGCGGGATTGGGCTGGGTGGTCCCTGTTCAGGCACGTGGTACTCAGTGCCTTGGGTTCTGGTGGCCATGCCCAGCCTGTCCTGTTCTTGCTTTGGGCCACACAAGCCCCATGGCAGTGCCTGGGGCCCAGCCCCCAGACCCAGCCAGCCTCAGCTCTAGCAGCAGAGTCCCAGTGTGCCAGCCTGGGGACACACGGTAGAGCCCTCTGTGCCTGACTGGAGTGACCATGGCACCTGCTTTTCTTCCCGGACTGATGGAGATCCTGGACTGAAATGGCACCCTTTTGTACATAGTTTTTAGAGTTTGTTCTTGTTTTTGCCATATAGGTTTTAGGGCTTCGTTTTGTCTTCTGTAAATACATTTCAAATATTGTTGTTAGATATGTTCTTAGGTATATACATTCTATAAATTGTTGTTATTACAAATATTCTTACAAAAGTAAATGTGTTCTGTGTTTTCATTGCTGTTCTTATGGAAATAAACAACTGTCGTGGTTTGACACGGAAAGATAATTTTTTCCAGAAGGAAGAGGTCAATTTAGATATTGACCAATTGAAAGTAGACACGCCTCTGAGAACACAGAGGCGTTGAAAGCAGAATTCCCAGGGGAACTTGCTCTCTTTGGTTCCGGTCAGCGTGCAGTGCAAACCTCCCCTGCCCAGCCATGAGCTGGGTGGGGGAGGGGAAGCCCCCATGGCCTGAGAAAGGTTGGCCGAAAGCCCGAAGGGTGGTGAAAGGACTGGAACCGGGCTGGCCCCTGCAGATGGAAGGGTGGAAGAAATCTGGGATGTCTCCATTTCCCCCCCTCCCAGAGTTCCTCTCCCGAGAGGGAGAGAGAAAGCCGCAAGGAAGGAGGAGCGGGGGGAGCTGCTGCAAGGTGCCCAGTTGCGTGGGAGTTGCTGGATGTCCGGGCATCGAGCCATCCTGGGAGTTCGGACTTTTAACCCTTCCTTGAGAAATGAAAGCTTTGTGAATTTTCCTTTCCCCTCCTCGGTTTGAAAGAGAAGAAGAGGGACACCTTGGACCCTGGGATGGGATGTTGGAAGGAGGAATTCTGGATGGGAGGGGGACAAGGAGTGGCTTTTGGCTGGACTTTTCCATGTTAGCCACAACCTGAACCAAATCTTCTCCTTCAAGAGGGACTGTGTTTTGGGAGGATGCCAGTGAGTCAAGAGACCTGCTTCAGCTGGGAAAAAGACAAAATTGGAGTGAACAGAGAAAAGGTTAGGGGGTTTGTGGTGGTGCCCCCTTGCCCTGGAAAGGAAAAGAGAAGAGAAGATCTCTGTTCTTGAGCCCTCGGCCCCAGGGGAAAATGGGGGGGGACTGTGGTCCCAAACAATGAAAAACTGAACTGTTGTTTTCTCCCCTCTTGGCAGGGCATCCTTGAAAGGAAAAATCCTAAAGGCAGTCTGACCATCCATGCATTGGTGGTGAGAGCACTGTGCATGGAAAGGAGAAGGGTCACCATGGCAAACTTTTTTCTCTGGGCGGTGCCATGTGTGACATGGAAACAAAGGATGTGGAGCTGTGTTTCTTGGGGGGTCTGTGGCACAGGAGAGACTCTGTTCCCTCGATGGACTGAGTATCGGTTGTTTGAAGGGTGGAAATCTGATTGGGGTCCAGATTGTGTCTCACTGTGGTTTGTTGGAGTTGGGTGGTGGGGGGGAGGAATGTTTTGCAAGGTTTTCATTTGGATCTTTGTGTGTTTTTTTTTCCCTTCTTTAGTTTTCTTTTTACTTTTGTAGTGGTAGTTTAATAAAGCTTAATTTCCTGTTATCAAGCTTGGGCCTGCTTTGCTCTATTCTAGATTCCACTTCACAGCATTCCAGGTAGGGATCACATTTTCATGGGGGCACTGGCATTGTGCCAGTGTCAAACCATGACATGGTTTTCACAACCCAGTTCTCTTTCCATTTGCTTCCGGCACAGGCAGTATTGGCCAAGTTGTGTTTTCCACTTGCTCCCGGTTCCCAGCGCTGGAGGTTCATGGGGGAGCTGGCACAGCCACCTCAGCAGTGGTTGTCTCACTCAGAGGGTTCCGCTGACAGAGGTCACTGTCTCCTTGCTGTCTCTCTGGACACACTGGGGAGCTGCAGAGGCGAATCCCAGCGTGCCCTGTCCCATGGGATCCCATGTTGGGACTCAATGTCCCAGCCCGGGTGAGCACTGGTTGTGGCCCTGGGCTCAGCATGGCAGGCCTGGTGCTCAGAGCAGTGCAGACTTCAAGCTGGCCATGCACAGCTCCGTGTTTCTCCCAAAACTATCACTGCTGCAGCACCTGGTGTTCCCCAGTGCTGGGCTTTTTATCCCCACTGCATGGAGGATCACATGGCAGGGCAAAGGATGGATCCCATGTGGCATCCAACCTGCCCTGATCCAGGCTGGGCACAGCCTGATGAAGGATGAGCACATCTCGCAGGGATATGGAAACCTCCCCTGGAAACCCAGTTCAGGCAGAGCCTGAGCTCTTTTGTGGCTCTGGGCAGGAAGATGCTCAGGATCTCCCAGAGAGGCTCAGCGGGCAGTAGGATTGTGCCTGGATCTCGCTCTGGACATGCCAGTGGCTCAAGTGAGAGCTGTGGGAATGATTTATAATGCACCGAGAGGGGCCACAGTCCTGCAAGGCTCTTACATCAGGAGCAAAGAGCAGCCTGCAGGGTGGGGAAGGCTGGAGCTGTAGCACTGTGTGCTCATCCCTCACCTTCATGGGGAGCTGCCCCCAGAGTTGCTATGTATCACTTTGATGGTTCTCCTGTTGGGTGTATTTTGGAGCAGCTGTTATCTGTGGCTTTTTATGGTGATCCTGTGGAAAGCAGCCATTTACCTGCTGTGATGAACTCAAAACTAATACTAACTCTTCATTCCCTTTGGTTTTATTTGGGGTTTTTTTAGTCTCTTTGTTTGATTGGTTTGCATGGGTTTGTTTGTTTCTAGGTTTTGTCTGTTTTGGTTTGAGTCTTTTGTTTGCTTTTTCGTAAGACTCAGGTGAAGTTGGCATAGCCAAAGTCAAGAGAATGGACACCAGGCTTGACTTTCCAGAAATTACGTTTGGCTGGGTTTAACTGCATTCTCCAGGCTCAGGATGACCAGTACATTTGCAGGATTTGCTCTGCAACATCAGCTTGCCCAGACTCTGCTCGGTGATTCACAAATGGAGAAGACAATGGATATTGTGCCAAGCTTCCTTTCAAACAGCCAAAACTGCAAGAGCATGAGAGAAAAAAAGAAAAAAACAGAGACTATATTCACCAATTAGAGCAGAAGCAGTGTCCCACCATCTTGCCCTCCACTCTTATTAATTTTGTACATTGAGAGGCAAACCTGGGCCTAAAGCTTCCGTCTCTCCGTTCCTGATGCCATTTGACTCCAGCCTGGACTCCCCCAGATCACGCTGCCAGCTTTCCACGTAGGGCTGGGGATGCTCAGCCTGGACAGAGGAGACCCTGGGGAGGCCTCACTGCAGCTCTGCAGGACTGCAAGGGTGCCACAAGAAAGATTTGGACAGGGTGTTCCACAGGGCCTGTGGCAACAGGACAAGGGGGGGACGGCTTTCAGCTGCAGGAGGCTGATTGAAGTTGGATCTGAGGAAGCTGCTCTCTTCCACTGAGGGTGCTGAGGCACTGGCCCAGGCTGTGGATGCTCCATCCTTGGGAACAGGGCTCTGAGCACCATGGTCTGGGGGAACGTTGCTAAGCATGGAACCAAAGGCTCTCTAGCTCAGTGGTCATGTCACAATCCATGTCCCATCTGGAACTGCCAGCAGCCAGCAAGCAGCACAACACAACCGCTGGCCCTGGGCTCAGCACACGCTGCACGCTGCTCCTGCTGCTCCTGTCACCCTTCTTGTTCCTTCCCCCGAGACCTCATCTCATCAGTCTCAAAAGCTGCCTAAGGCCTGGATTGTGTCATCCATCCCTGCAGGATGCTCACATCTGTCCTGAGGAAGGTACGGTGCCATTCCATGGAGGTGGATCCCCCCAGCTGCCCGGGTGTGGGCTGGAGTTCTGGGGGGATGGGGTGGGACAGGGACCCCACTCTGAGGTTTTGCTACCTCTGCAGGCTGTTGCAGGTAGAGAAGACAAGACGGAGGTGGACAGACAGACTGATAGAGAGGAGAAGATGGAAGTGGAGGGAGAAAAGAGAGGAGAGGAAGAGATGGAGGTGGACACAATAATGGATACGGAGGAGGAGATGGAGGTGGATGGAGAACAGACTGGAGAGGAAGAGATGGAGGTTGATGAGGATGAGGAGATGGACGTGGAAATGGAAGAGTACACCCAGGAGATGGACATTGATGAGGAAGATGAAGAGGAGGCCATGGTCCTGGGATGAAGAGCGATGCCAGTAGCACGACAGGCATGTGGTCCCCACAGGCACAGTGGGTTCCCTGCAGCCAGGCTGGGGCGGAATTGGGCTGGGTGGTCCCTGCTCAGGCACGTGGTACTCAGTGCCTTGGGTTCTGGTGGCCATGCCCAGCCTGTCCTGTGCTTGCTTTGGGCCACACAAGCCCCATGGCAGTGCCTGGGGCCCAGCCCCCAGACCCAGCCAGCCTCAGCTCTGGCAGCAGAGTCCCAATGTGCCAGCCTGGGGACACACGGTAGAGCCCTCTGTGCCTGACTGGAGTGACCATGGCACCTGCTTTTCTTCCCGGACTGATGGAGATCCTGGACTGAAATGGCACCCTTTTGTACATAGTTTTTAGAGTTTGTTCTTGTTTTTGGCATATAGGTTTTAGGGCTTCGTTTTGTCTTCTGTAAATGCATTTCAAATATTGTTGTTAGATATGTTCTTAGGTATATACATTCTATAAATTGTTGTTATTACAAATATTCTTTATGGAGAGTTTTGTGGAAGAATGGCTTCGTGAGAAAGGACATGACTACGTGCAGTTAGTGAAGCAGTAGCTGAAAATTGCACAGTGCAGCAATAGCAGATGTAGCAATAATATCTTATGTCCTTGGCTAAGCTGGTTCTCAACAGTAGAATGTTCAGCAAAAAGATAAATGTAAGGGAAAACAAAGCAAGCTTAGAAAGCTCCAAAGGCGGGGTTGACCTGTTTTTCATACACCAATGATGAGCTTAAATTTTGCAATATGCATGAGCTTCATTATAACGGGTATAACTATACATGTGTGCTTGAAATAAACTGAGACTTGTTGACATTATAGAATGGACTTGTCTCCCGTCATTTTTTCCACAAAATGGTGACCCCGACGTGATAGGCGCCACGGTGGAGTGACGAAAAAGGGTTCGGGTCCTGATGCAGCCAGGACGGCAAAAGTGCTGAATTGAAATAGAGTGCACCGTGCCCCAGGTGACTGCAGAGGCAAGCCTGGCCGATACGTGCTGCCGACGACCTTGGAGGGCTGCAACAGCGCTGACAATATAGGTATGGAGAGGCAAGCAGCATATGATTTATTTACTGCATTCTTGCAGAAAAGGCAGATTAAAGGCATTGATTTACAAAAAGATCTGCCAGGGTTATTAACATATGGGTATTCTAAGGGGTTCTTTGTAAATCCTCATACAGTACATGAGTTGTCTGAGTGGCGTAAGTTTGGGGATAAACTATGGGAGGAAGTTTTAGATGATGATAAGACAGCTAAAAAGTTGGGAAAGTGGTGGAAGATAGTTCACAATGAATTATTACAACATCAGGCAGAAAAGAAAGCTGCTGAGCAGAGAACTTCAGCACTAGAGAAAAATAGAGGTTTTAACGGGGACGATTGGTTGCCTGGTGTTTCCATGCCACCTGCTGTGTCTACAGTGGAGTTACCTCCATTGCGACCTGTGCCTGAGGATACGGAAACAGAGTCGCGTTGTGAGCCCACGGCTCCTCCAGCCCCCTCAGAACAGAAATCGACACTTCGTCAAAGTTTGTCTGTCAGTAAGCCGACCCCTAGGGCAGAGTCTGACCTAACGGAGGTTCTGGCCAGGGAACGGAGGGAAGTTTGGGCGACTTTGGCAAGAGAGGAGCTGGATAAAGGAGATGGGCAGGCTTTGGAACTAGCAACAGAACTGGCTTGTCCTGTAATTTTTCAGCAGCAGGCAGGCGGGGGGTTAACAGCTCAGATTACACCGTTAGATTGGAAGTTGTTGTCACAGCTGCGAGCTACAGTGAGTCAATTTGGAGTTACTAGTGAACCGGCTAGGCAGATATTGGATTATGTTTGGAGTACTAATATATTGCTACCAGGAGATTGTAGAAGTCTTGCTAAGCTTATTTTCTCGCCACATCAGAGGCTTTTATTTGGTGCACATTGGCAGGCAGAAGTTAATGAAGCTGTAGCTATACAAAGACAGCCTGGAGATCCTCTTCATGGAGTAACTATGGATGAATTGATGGGCTTAGGACCATATTTTCGCACTGAAGCACAAGCTATGCTAGGACCTGAGAAGTGTCGAGAGGCAATGCGACTAGCTCGAAGGGCTATAGATAAGGTGAAAGACCCGGGAGGTTTGCCAGCGTATATGGGAATTAAACAAGGAAGGGATGAGACTTTTGGAGCATTTATTGATAAGGCAGCGGCAGCAATAGAGAGAGCTGGAGTGCCTGAGTTTATGCGTGGATCATTGTTGAAGCAGTGTGCTTTGCAAAATTGTAATGCTTCTACAAGAAGTGTGTTAAACACATTAGGAGCTAATTGGACTATAGAAGATGCATTAGAGAGGATGGCTACTATACCAACGGGGCAGCAGGCATTTTTAGTTGAGGCTATTAAAGAGCTGGGAGAGGGATTAAAAGAGCAGGCAAAAGCTTCACAGACACAAATGTTAGCTTCACAGACACAAGTGTTAGCTGCTCTTGCACCCCTCCAAGCGTCAGTAGCAACCCAGGGAAATGTTTACGGCAGTCGTATGAGATGTTTCCGATGTGGAGGGACAGGACACGTTCGGCGAGAATGCTCTGCTGCTGGAATATGGTGTCCTAAGTGCAAATCGGATACTCATAACATTGCTGCCTGTAAGAGGAGACCGGGAAACGCCCGAAACAGCGCGAACAAGAGCAGCCGCGCTGCGACACAAATAGCTGCTCCAGCCTTTCCAACAGCGACACCTTGCGTCCAGCCACAAGAGGGAGCCTCGGGATGGACTTGGCAGCCGCAGTAGAAGTGACTTTAATGACACCACAGCCGCAGAAGGTCCCCACTGGAGTTAATGGACCTATTATAATCGAGGGCAGGACGATGGGAGCTTTGTTATTGGGAAGATCATCGACCTCTATGCTTGGATTATTTGTACTGCCTGGTGTCATTGATGCAGACTATACTGGTGAAATTATGATTATGGTTCATACTCCATTTCCTCCTATTCGGATTAATAAAGGACAAAGGATTGCTCAATTGGTTCCTCTGGAGCAAGTTACTAAAGCTGTATCCTCACGGAAAAGCCGTGGAGGAGATGGATTTGGATCTACAGGAGGTTTGACTCTATTAACTTTGGATCTGAATGACAGACCAAGAAAGGAGGTTTTGTTGGAATATAAAGGACAAAAATGCATGCTTACAGGTTTGCTGGACACGGGTGCTGATTCAAGTATTATTGCACCACAGTGTTGGCCTGCACATTGGCCTTTACAGCCAGCTGCTACAGCAGTAACAGGAGTTGGAGGTTTAACTCTTGCAAGTCGCTCGCCATCTCTTACTGTCTCAATAGATGGTAAAATCATAAAGGCAATATTTTCTGTTGTTCAGTTACCACCCACAGTGCAATGCCTAATTGGGCGAGACATTTTAACACAGTTAGGGGTTGTCCTGACAAATGAGCACCCTTTGGGATAATAGCCATTGCTTGGACTTTCCCGATTCCCATAATTTGGAAAAGTGATGAGCCTATATGGGTAAAGCAATGGCCTTTAAAAAGGGAAAGTCTGCAACATGCTCATGCCTTGGTCACTGAACAATATCAACAAGGGCATCTGAAATTATCTACAAGTCCTTGGAATACCCCTATCTTTGTGATAAAGAAAAAGTCAGGGAAATATCGCTTGCTACATGACTTGCGGGAGGTTAATAAACAGATGGAGCCAATGGGTGCACTACAGCCAGGTCTGCCTAATCCAGCAATGTTACCTGAAGGATGGCCTCTATTGATAATAGATCTCAAAGATTGCTTTTTCACAATAGCTTTGCATGACAGGGATACAAAGCGTTTTGCATTTACTTTGCCAGCGCTGAACAGAGAAGGTCCAGATCAAAGATTTGAATGGACGGTTTTGCCTCAGGGTATGCGTAACAGCCCTACTTTGTGTCAACTTTACGTAGATTCTGCATTACAACCATTGAGGCAACAGTGGCCACAAGCTATCATTTATCACTATATGGATGATATTTTGATTGCTCAGCCTAAGTCATTTACAAGTCAACAGGTTAAACATGTACAAAACTTGCTGGGACGTTTTAAGCTTGTTGTGTCCCCAGAGAAAATACAGTTAACTTCTCCTTGGAAATACCTGGGATGGACATTGTCTCAAAGTTTGGTAACACCTCAGAAATTAGAACTGAAAACACAGATTGTTACTTTAAATGATGCTCAGAAATTACTAGGTGATTTACAATGGCTTAAACCTATAGTGGGCCTTCCAAATGAACTGTTAGATTCTCTTAGACCCTTATTGAAGGGCACAGACCCAACAGCACCAGTGATCCTTAACCCTCAGCAGAAAAGAACTCTTCAGCAAATTACAGACTGTGTGGTTCAGGGTCGTGTACATCGGCGAATACTGGGAATCCCGCTTAATCTCACTATATGGTGTGGTGAAAAACATTTGCTGGGAGCTTTAACCCAGCTAGAAACAAAAACGGGGGAGATAAGGGTGTTGGAATGGCTATCCCCTCCACTTCAGCAAACAAAAACTTTAATTCAAAAAATTGAACTGTTAGCAGCTTTGATAAAACGGGGTCGTGAGAGAATTTTGCAGGTTGATGGGCGAGAGCCTGAACTAATACAGATTCCTATAAAAAGGGACTCTTTACAATGGTATTTGGTCAATAGTGAAGAATTGCAAGAAGCTTTGCTAGGAATAGGAGGTGCTGTCATAACTGAAAGTATTAAAAATCCTCCATTACAGTGGATTGGAAAATTGAGTTGGATGGTTCGGCCACAGCGAGAAAAGGAGCCGATTCCTGGTGCAATAACGGCATACACAGATGCAGGGAAGAGGTCAAGAACAGCAGCAATTACATGGCAGGAGCAGGGAGTCTGGAATCATGAAATTCTTACTGCAGATGACTCAGATACCCTTCAGACCTTGGAGTTAGCAGCTGTGGTATGGGCTCTAACAGTCCTGAAGGGGCCTTTGAACATTGTTACAGATTCCTTATATGTAGTTGGTGTCGTGGAAAGAATAGAGGACGCTGCTATCAAGGAAGTACGAAATCAGAGACTATTTGAACTGTTCATACAACTTCAAAAAGCAGTAAAAATCCGAGAACATCCTTATGCTATCATTCATATAAGAAGTCACAAATGGGAAATTGGTTTAGGAGAGGGTAATGCTCGGGCAGATAAGCTCGTCACAGTTACTCAATCTTCTCCTTTATCAGGGCAAATGCTTGCTAGGGAGGCACATTCTATGTTTCATCAGAATGCAAAAGGGTTACAACGGGAATTTGGAATATCCCATGCAGATGCTACTGCTATAGTGAGAGCTTGTCCTACCTGTAGTCATCATAATGGGGGTCATGGCATGGGATGGGGAGTTAACCCACGAGGTCTTTCATCTAATGAACTCTGGCAGATGGATGTTACTCATGTAAATAGTTTTGGTCGCTTGAAATATGTTCATGTTACTATAGATACATATAGTAAATACATCTGGGCAACAGCTCAAGCTGGAGAAAAAGCATTACATGTTATAAGGCATTTGTGTAGTTGTTTTGCAGTAATGGGAGTGCCAAAGCAGATTAAGACAGACAATGGTCCTGCATACATTGGTGGCAGGGTGAATAGATTTTTAAAATCATGGGGAATTAAGCACATTACAGGAATAGCACATTCTCCCACTGGACAAGCAATTGTAGAAAGGGCAAATGGAACTTTGAAGAGATATCTGGAAAAACATAGAGAGATTGGAGATGTTCAAGAAAGATTAATGAAAGTGCTCTTTGTTCTTAACCATTTGTGTGTATTTGGGGATTCAGAGGCACCACCTGCAATGGTTCATTATGGTCAAAAAGAAATGAGAGAAAGGGGCAAAGAAGTATGGGTCAGGTATAGGGACCCTAAAACAGGTATTTGGCAGAACCCAGCAAAGGTCCTATATTGGGGAAGGGGATATCTTTGTGTTTCCACCCCTACAGGTTCACTCTGGGTGCCAGCAAAGTGGACCAAACCAGCTCTGGATGAGTCGTCTCTTAGCTCGCCTGACGGATCAGGACCAGAGGAGAATTGAAGAGAAGCTGATTCGCACAGTGGGACCTATTCTTCAAGAGATAAGAGGACTTTCCCCAGTGACTGATCAATTTTTGCCTTCAGAATTAACTTTTACAGCAATTGTTACAGCTGTTGAGGCTTTACAGACTGTTCATATTCCAGGACCAAAGAATCCTGAGTGTCTTAGTTGTGGGAATTTTAATTGTAATAGTTGGATTGCTTTTGTTTGTGGGGGTTGTGGAAAAACATACTGGGAAGATCAAGTATTTTTAAAACGACATTTTTGGTGTAAACATTGTGACTTTCAAAAACGAGGAGATTCTTGGCAGAGAGATTTAATACGGGATACAGGATTAGGAGTTGCTATAGCTTTACAGTTATTTGAAGCACCAGAACAAAAGATACTAGCTTTTTATAGGTGGGAAGCAGAACACGCTTGTGATAGATTAATTAAGCAAGCAAATTCAAAAGTTTTATCAACAAGGTGTCAAAAGCAAGTGAAGGTATCTATAAGATCTTATTTAGGAAAACCAGTAGTAGGAAATCCAGACATAGAATTAGATAAGCTTATTAAATATGTGCAGACATTAAAATTAAAATCCAAGCAGAAGAAATCATGAGAGCGATAAGGTGGATAATCTATCTTGTTCTTTTGACTAATCTTTGTTATGGACTAATAGAATTTAATCAGCCCAGAGAAAATATTTGGGTAACCTTGGCTAACATGACTAATCAAAGTTCACTACAACCTCAATTTTGGAGTACTTTAAAACAGGTAATAGTGGCAACCCTGTTACCAGGAGGAGCTGCCAAAAAGGCTATGGTGTTAGCTGAACAATTGGGATGCTGGACTAAAGATGAACTTAACAAAACATCGGAGGTTTTATCTATGCTTGCTATGGATGTACAAAGTGTAAATCATGCTGTACTGCAGAACAGAGCAGCCATTGATTTTTTGTTGTTAGCCCAGGGACATGGATGTGAGGAATTTGAAGGAATGTGTTGCATGAATCTCTCTGATCATTCTGTATCAATACATGCTAAGATTAAAGAACTACAACAGGGCCTTCATCAATTAAAAGAAGAAGATGGTCTGGGGATAGAAGAATGGCTTAAAAGCTTAGGGATCGGTCCTTGGCTAAGAACTTTTATCATGTATGCAGTGGGAATCTTGATTGTTGTTTTACTACTCTTGCTGATTTTGCCCTGCCTGTTTAACTGTCTTCAGAAGCTGATAGAACGCATGGTTCAAAAGATGTGGACAACTAACTTAATGGTCCAAAACAAAAACGGGGGAAATACGGAGAGTTTTGTGGAAGAATGGCTTCGTGAGAAAGGACATGACTACGTGCAGTTAGTGAAGCAGTAGCTGAAAATTGCACAGTGCAGCAATAGCAGATGTAGCAATAATATCTTATGTCCTTGGCTAAGCTGGTTCTCAACAGTAGAATGTTCAGCAAAAAGATAAATGTAAGGGAAAACAAAGCAAGCTTAGAAAGCTCCAAAGGCGGGGTTGACCTGTTTTTCATACACCAATGATGAGCTTAAATTTTGCAATATGCATGAGCTTCATTATAACGGGTATAACTATACATGTGTGCTTGAAATAAACTGAGACTTGTTGACATTATAGAATGGACTTGTCTCCCGTCATTTTTTCCACAATTCTTACAAAAGTAAATGTGTTCTGTGTTTTCATTGCTGTTCTTATGTAAATAAACAACCTTGGGTTTTCACACCCCAGTTCTCTTTCCATTTGCTTCCGGCACAGGCAGTATTGGCCAAGTTGTGTTTTCCACTTGCTCCCGGTTCCCAGGGCTGGAGGTTCATGGGGGAGCTGGCACAGCCACCCCAGCAGTGGTTGTCCCACTCAGAGGGTCCCGCTGACAGAGGTCACTGTCTCCTTGCTGTCTTTCTGGACACACTGGGGAGCTGCAGGGGCGAATCCCAGCGTGCCCTGTCCCATGGGATCCCATGTTGGGACTCAATGTCCCAGCCTGGGTGAGCACTGGTTGTGGCCCTGGGCTCAGCATGGCAGGCCTGGTGCTCACAGCAGTGCAGACTTCAAGCTGGCCATGCACAGCTCCGTGTTTCTCCCAAAACTATCACTGCTGCAGCACCTGGGGTTCCCCAGTGCTGGGCTTTTTATCCCCACTGCATGGAGGATCACATGGCAGGGCAAAGGATGGATCCCATGTGGCATCCAACCTGCCCTGATCCAGGCTGGGCACAGCCTGATGAAGGATGAGCACATCTCGCAGGGATATGGAAACCTCCCCTGAAAACCCAGTTCAGGCAGAGCCTGAGCTCTTTTGTGGCTCTGGGCAGGAAGATGCTCAGGATCTCCCAGAGAGGCTCAGCGGGCAGTAGGATTGTGCCTGGATCTCGCTCTGGACATGCCAGTGGCTCAAGTGAGAGCTGTGGGAATGATTTATAATGCACCGAGAGGGGCCACAGTCCTGCAAGGCTCTTACATCAGGAGCAAAGAGCAGCCTGCAGGGTGGGGAAGGCTGGAGCTGTAGCACTGTGTGCTCATCCCTCACCTTAATGGGGAGCTGCCCCCAGAGTTGCTATGTATCACTTTGATGGTTCTCCTGTTGGGTGTATTTTGGAGCAGCTGTTATCTGTGGCTTTTTATGGTGATCCTGTGGAAAGCAGCCATTTACCTGCTGTGATGAACTCAAAACTAATACTAACTCTTCATTCCCTTTGGTTTTATTTGGGGTTTTTTTAGTCTCTTTGTTTGATTGGTTTGCATGGGTTTGTTTGTTTCTAGGTTTTGTCTGTTTTGGTTTGAGTCTTTTGTTTGCTTTTTCGTAAGACTCAGGTGAAGTTGGCATAGCCAAAGTCAAGAGAATGGACACCAGGCTTGACTTTCCAGAAATTACGTTTGGCTGGGTTTAACTGCATTCTCCAGGCTCAGGATGACCAGTACATTTGCAGGATTTGCTCTGCAACATCAGCTTGCCCAGACTCTGCTCGGTGATTCACAAATAGAGAAGACAATGGATATTGTGCCAAGCTTCCTTTCAAACAGCCAAAACTGCAAGAGCATGAGAGAAAAAAAGAAAAAAACAGAGACTATATTCACCAATTAGAGCAGAAGCAGTGTCCCACCATCTTGCCCTCCACTCTTATTAATTTTGTACATTGAGAGGCAAACCTGGGCCTAAAGCTTCCGTCTCTCCGTTCCTGATGCCATTTGACTCCAGCCTGGACTCCCCCAGATCACACTGCCAGCTTTCCACGTAGGGCTGGGGATGCTCAGCCTGGACAGAGGAGACCCTGGGGAGGCCTCACTGCAGCTCTGCAGGACTGCAAGGGTGCCACAAGAAAGATTTGGACAGGGTGTTCCAGAGGGCCTGTGGCAACAGGACAAGGGGGGACGGCTTTCAGCTGCAGGAGGCTGATTGAAGTTGGATCTGAGGAAGCTGCTCTCTTCCACTGAGGGTGCTGAGGCACTGGCCCAGGCTGTGGATGCTCCATCCTTGGGAACAGGGCTCTGAGCACCATGGTCTGGGGGAACGTTGCTAAGCATGGAACCAAAGGCTCTCTAGCTCAGTGGTTATGTCACAATCCATGTCCCATCTGGAACTGCCAGCAGCCAGCAAGCAGCACAACACAACCGCTGGCCCTGGGCTCAGCACACGCTGCACGCTGCTCCTGCTGCTCCTGTCACCCTTCTTGTTCCTGTCCCCGAGACCTCATCTCATCAGTCTCAAAAGCTGCCTAAGGCCTGGATTGTGTCATCCATCCCTGCAGGATGCTCACATTTGTCCTGAGGAAGGTACGGTGCCATTCCATGGAGGTGGATCCCCCCAGCTGCCCGGGTGTGGGCTGGAGTTCTGGGGGGATGGGGTGGGACAGGGACCCCACTCTGAGGTTTTGCTACCTCTGCAGGCTGTTGCAGGTAGAGAAGACAAGACGGAGGTGGACATACAGACTGATAGAGAGGAGAATATGGAAGTGGAGGGAGAAAAGAGAGGAGAGGAAGAGATGGAGGTGGACACAATAATGGATACGGAGGAGGAGATGGAGGTGGATGGAGAACAGACTGGAGAGGAAGAGATGGAGGTTGATGAGGATGAGGAGATGGACGTGGAAATGGAAGAGTACACCCAGGAGATGGACATTGATGAGGAAGATGAAGAGGAGGCCATGGTCCTGGGATGAAGAGCGATGCCAGTAGCACGACAGGCATGTGGTCCCCACAGGCACAGTGGGTTCCCGGCAGCCAGGCTGGGGCGGGATTGGGCTGGGTGGTCCCTGCTCAGGCACGTGGTACTCAGTGCCTTGGGTTCTGGTGGCCATGCCCAGCCTGTCCTGTGCTTGCTTTGGGCCACACAAGCCCCATGGCAGTGCCTGGGGCCCAGCCCCCAGACCCAGCCAGCCTCAGCTCTGGCAGCAGAGTCCCAGTGTGCCAGCCTGGGGACACACGGAAGAGCCCTCTGTGCCTGACTGGAGTGACCATGGCACCTGCTTTTCTTCCCGGACTGATGGAGATCCTGGACTGAAATGGCACCCTTTTGTAGATAGTTTTTAGAGTTTGTTCTTGTTTTTGCCATATAGGTTTTAGGGCTTCGTTTTGTCTTCTGTAAATACATTTCAAATATTGTTGTTAGATATGTTCTTAGGTATATACATTCTATAAATTGTTGTTATTACAAATATTCTTACAAAAGTAAATGTGTTCTGTGTTTTCATTGCTGTTCTTATGTAAATAAACAACCTTGGGTTTTCACACCCCAGTTCTCTTTCCATTTGCTTCCGGCACAGGCAGTATTGGCCAAGTTGTGTTTTCCACTTGCTCCCGGTTCCCAGGGCTGGAGGTTCATGGGGGAGCTGGCACAGCCACCCCAGCAGTGGTTGTCCCACTCAGAGGGTCCCGCTGACAGAGGTCACTGTCTCCTTGCTGTCTCTCTGGACACACTGGGGAGCTGCAGGGGCGAATCCCAGCGTGCCCTGTCCCATGGGATCCCATGTTGGGACTCAATGTCCCAGCCCGGGTGAGCACTGGTTGTGGCCCTGGGCTCAGCATGGCAGGCCTGGTGCTCGCAGCAGTGCACACTTCAAGCTGGCCATGCACAGCTCCGTGTTTCTCCCAAAACTATCACTGCTGCAGCACCTGGGGTTCCCCAGTGCTGGGCTTTTTATCCCCACTGCATGGAGGATCACATGGCAGGGCAAAGGATGGATCCCATGTGGCATCCAACCTGCCCTGATCCAGGCTGGGCACAGCCTGATGAAGGATGAGCACATCTCGCAGGGATATGGAAACCTCCCCTGAAAACCCAGTTCAGGCAGAGCCTGAGCTCTTTTGTGGCTCTGGGCAGGAAGATGCTCAGGATCTCCCAGAGAGGCTCAGTGGGCAGTAGGATTGTGCCTGGATCTCGCTCTGGACATGCCAGTGGCTCAAGTGACAGCTGTGGGAATGATTTATAATGCACCGAGAGGGGCCACAGTCCTGCAAGGCTCTTACATCAGGAGCAAAGAGCAGCCTGCAGGGTGGGGAAGGCTGGAGCTGTAGCACTGTGTGCTCATCCCTCACCTTAATGGGGAGCTGCCCCCAGAGTTGCTATGTATCACTTTGATGGTTCTCCTGTTGGGTGTATTTTGGAGCAGCTGTTATCTGTGGCTTTTTATGGTGATCCTGTGGAAAGCAGCCATTTACCTGCTGTGATGAACTCAAAACTAATACTAACTCTTCATTCCCTTTGGTTTTATTTGGGGTTTTTTTAGTCTCTTTCTTTGATTGGTTTTCATGGGTTTGTTTGTTTCTAGGTTTTGTCTGTTTTGTTTTGAGTCTTTTGTTTGCTTTTTCATAAGACTCAGGTGAAGTTGGCATAGCCGAAGTCAAGAGAATGTACACCAGGCTTGACTTTCCAGAAATTACTTTTGGCTGGGTTTAACTGCATTCTCCAGGCTCAGGATGACCAGTACATTTGCAGGATTTGCTCTGCAACATCAGCTTGCCCAGACTCTGCTCGGTGATTCACAAATGGAGAAGACAATGGATATTGTACCAAGCTTCCTTTCAAACAGCCAAAACTGCAACGGCATGAGAGAAAAAAAGAAAAAAAACAGAGACTATATTCACCAATTAGAGCAGAAGCAGTGTCCCACCATCTTGCCCTCCACTCTTATTAATTTTGTACATTGAGAGGCAAACCTGGGCCTAAAGCTTCCGTCTCTCAGTTCCTGATGCCATTTGACTCCAGCCTGGACTCCCCCAGATCACACTGCCTGCTTTCCACGTGGGGCTGGGGATGCTCAGCCTGGAAAGAGGAGACCCTGGGGAGGCCTCACTGCAGCTCTGCAGGACTGCAAGGGTGCCACAAGAAAGATTGGGACAGGGTGTTCCACAGGGCCTGTGGCAACAGGACAAGGGGGGACGGCTTTCAGCTGCAGGAGGCTGATTGAAGTTGGATCTGAGGAAGCTGCTCTCTTCCACTGAGGGTGCTGAGGCACTGGCCCAGGCTGTGGATGCTCCATCCTTGGGAACAGGGCTCTGAGCACCATGGTCTGGGGGAACGTTGCTAAGCATGGAACCAAAGGCTCTCTAGCTCAGTGGTCATGTCACAATCCATGTCCCATCTGGAACTGCCAGCAGCCAGCAAGCAGCACAACACGACCGTTGGCCCTGGGCTCAGCACACGCTGCACGCTGCTCCTGCTGCTCCTGTCACCCTTCTTGTTCCTGTCCCCGAGACCTCATCTCATCAGTCTCAAAAGCTGCCTAAGGCCTGGATTGTGTCATCCATCCCTGCAGAATGCTCACATTTGTCCTGAGGAAGGTACGGTGCCATTCCATGAAGGTGGATCCCCCCAGCTGCCCGGGTGTGGGCTGGAGTTCTGGGGGGATGGGGTGGGACAGGGACCCCACTCTGAGGTTTTGCTACCTCTGCAGGCTGTTGCAGGTAGAGAAGACAAGATGGAGGTGGACAGACAGACTGATAGAGAGGAGAATATGGAAGTGGAGGGAGAAAAGAGAGGAGATGAAGAGATGGAGGTGGACACAATAATGGATACGGAGGAGGAGATGGAGGTGGATGGAGAACAGACTGGAGAGGAAGAGATGGAGGTTGATGAGGATGAGGAGATGGACGTGGAAATGGAAGAGTACACCCAGGAGATGGACATTGATGAGGAAGATGAAGAGGAGGCCATGGTCCTGGGATGAAGAGCAATGCCAGCAGCACGACAGGCATGTGGTCCCCACAGGCACAGTGGGTTCCCTGCAGCCAGGCTGGGGCGGGATTGGGCTGGCTGGTCCCTGCTCAGGCACGTGGTACCCAGTGCCTTGGGTTCTGCTGGCCATGCCCAGCCTGTCCTGTTCTTGCTTTGGGCCACACAAGCCCCATGGCAGTGCCTGGGGCCCAGCCCCCAGACCCAGCCAGCCTCAGCTCTGGCAGCAGAGTCCCAGTGTGCCAGCCTGGGGACACACGGAAGAGCCCTCTGTGCCTGACTGGAGTGATCATGGCACCTGCTTTTCTTCCCGGACTGATGGAGATCCTGGACTGAAATGGCACCCTTTTGTACATAGTTTTTAGAGTTTGTTCTTGTTTTTGCCATATAGGTTTTAGGGCTTCGTTTTGTCTTCTGTAAATACATTTCAAATATTGTTGTTAGATATGTTCTTAGGTATATACATTCTATAAATTGTTGTTATTACAAATATTCTTACAAAAGTAAATGTGTTCTGTGTTTTCATTGCTGTTCTTATGTAAATAAACAACCTTGGGTTTTCACACCCCAATTCTCTTTCCATTTGCTTCCGGCACAGGCAGTATTGGCCAAGTTGTGTTTTCCACTTGCTCCCGGTTCCCAGGGCTGGAGGTTCATGGGGGAGCTGGCACAGCCACCCCAGCAGTGGTTGTCCCACTCAGAGGGTCCCGCTGACAGAGGTCACTGTCTCCTTGCTGTCTCTCTGGACACACTGGGGAGCTGCAGGGGCGAATCCCAGCGTGCCCTGTCCCATGGGATCCCATGTTGGGACTCAATGTCCCAGCCCGGGTGAGCACTGGTTGTGGCCCTGGGCTCAGCATGGCAGGCCTGGTGCTCGCAGCAGTGCACACTTCAAGCTGGCCATGCACAGCTCCGTGTTTCTCCCAAAACTATCACTGCTGCAGCACCTGGGGTTCCCCAGTGCTGGGCTTTTTATCCCCACTGCATGGAGGATCACATGGCAGGGCAAAGGATGGATCCCATGTGGCATCCAACCTGCCCTGATCCAGGCTGGGCACAGCCTGATGAAGGATGAGCACATCTCGCAGGGATATGGAAACCTCCCCTGAAAACCCAGTTCAGGCAGAGCCTGAGCTCTTTTGTGGCTCTGGGCAGGAAGATGCTCAGGATCTCCCAGAGAGGCTCAGCGGGCAGTAGGATTGTGCCTGGATCTCGCTCTGGACATGCCAGTGGCTCAAGTGACAGCTGTGGGAATGATTTATAATGAACCGAGAGGGGCCACAGTCCTGCAAGGCTCTTACATCAGGAGCAAAGAGCAGCCTGCAGGGTGGGGAAGGCTAGAGCTGTAGCACTGTGTGCTCATCCCTCACCTTCATGGGGAGCTGCCCCCAGAGTTGCTATGAACCACTTTGATGGTTCTCCTGTTGGGTGTATTTTGGAGCAGCTGTTATCTGTGGCTTTTTATGGTGATCCTGTGGAAAGCAGCCATTTACCTGCTGTGATGAACTCAAAACTAATACTAACTCTTCATTCCCTTTGGTTTTATTTGGGGTTTTTTTAGTCTCTTTGTTTGATTGGTTTGCATGGGTTTGTTTGTTTCTAGGTTTTGTCTGTTTTGGTTTGAGTCTTTTGTTTGCTTTTTCATAAGACTCAGGTGAAGTTGGCATAGCCGAAGTCAAGAGAATGTACACCAGGCTTGACTTTCCAGAAATTACTTTTGGCTGGGTTTAACTGCATTCTCCAGGCTCAGGATGACCAGTACATTTGCAGGATTTGCTCTGCAACATCAGCTTGCCCAGACTCTGCTCGGTGATTCACAAATGGAGAAGACAATGGATATTGTGCCAAGCTTCCTTTCAAACAGCCAAAACTGCAACGGCATGAGAGAAAAAAAGAAAAAAAACAGAGACTATATTCACCAATTAGAGCAGAAGCAGTGTCCCACCATCTTGCCCTCCACTCTTATTAATTTTGTACATTGAGAGGCAAACCTGGGCCTAAAGCTTCCGTCTCTCAGTTCCTGATGCCATTTGACTCCAGCCTGGACTCCCCCAGATCACACTGCCAGCTTTCCACGTAGGGCTGGGGATGCTCAGCCTGGACAGAGGAGACCCTGGGGAGGCCTCACTGCAGCTCTGCAGGACTGCAAGGGTGCCACAAGAAAGATTTGGACAGGGTGTTCCAGAGGGCCTGTGGCAACAGGACAAGGGGGGACGGCTTTCAGCTGCAGGAGGCTGATTGAAGTTGGATCTGAGGAAGCTGCTCTCTTCCACTGAGGGTGCTGAGGCACTGGCCCAGGCTGTGGATGCTCCATCCTTGGGAACAGGGCTCTGAGCACCATGGTCTGGGGGAACGTTGCTAAGCATGGAACCAAAGGCTCTCTAGCTCAGTGGTTATGTCACAATCCATGTCCCATCTGGAACTGCCAGCAGCCAGCAAGCAGCACAACACAACCGCTGGCCCTGGGCTCAGCACACGCTGCACGCTGCTCCTGCTGCTCCTGTCACCCTTCTTGTTCCTGTCCCCGAGACCTCATCTCATCAGTCTCAAAAGCTGCCTAAGGCCTGGATTGTGTCATCCATCCCTGCAGGATGCTCACATTTGTCCTGAGGAAGGTACGGTGCCATTCCATGGAGGTGGATCCCCCCAGCTGCCCGGGTGTGGGCTGGAGTTCTGGGGGGATGGGGTGGGACAGGGACCCCACTCTGAGGTTTTGCTACCTCTGCAGGCTGTTGCAGGTAGAGAAGACAAGACGGAGGTGGACATACAGACTGATAGAGAGGAGAATATGGAAGTGGAGGGAGAAAAGAGAGGAGAGGAAGAGATGGAGGTGGACACAATAATGGATACGGAGGAGGAGATGGAGGTGGATGGAGAACAGACTGGAGAGGAAGAGATGGAGGTTGATGAGGATGAGGAGATGGACGTGGAAATGGAAGAGTACACCCAGGAGATGGACATTGATGAGGAAGATGAAGAGGAGGCCATGGTCCTGGGATGAAGAGCGATGCCAGTAGCACGACAGGCATGTGGTCCCCACAGGCACAGTGGGTTCCCGGCAGCCAGGCTGGGGCGGGATTGGGCTGGGTGGTCCCTGCTCAGGCACGTGGTACTCAGTGCCTTGGGTTCTGGTGGCCATGCCCAGCCTGTCCTGTGCTTGCTTTGGGCCACACAAGCCCCATGGCAGTGCCTGGGGCCCAGCCCCCAGACCCAGCCAGCCTCAGCTCTGGCAGCAGAGTCCCAGTGTGCCAGCCTGGGGACACACGGAAGAGCCCTCTGTGCCTGACTGGAGTGACCATGGCACCTGCTTTTCTTCCCGGACTGATGGAGATCCTGGACTGAAATGGCACCCTTTTGTAGATAGTTTTTAGAGTTTGTTCTTGTTTTTGCCATATAGGTTTTAGGGCTTCGTTTTGTCTTCTGTAAATACATTTCAAATATTGTTGTTAGATATGTTCTTAGGTATATACATTCTATAAATTGTTGTTATTACAAATATTCTTACAAAAGTAAATGTGTTCTGTGTTTTCATTGCTGTTCTTATGTAAATAAACAACCTTGGGTTTTCACACCCCAGTTCTCTTTCCATTTGCTTCCGGCACAGGCAGTATTGGCCAAGTTGTGTTTTCCACTTGCTCCCGGTTCCCAGGGCTGGAGGTTCATGGGGGAGCTGGCACAGCCACCCCAGCAGTGGTTGTCCCACTCAGAGGGTCCCGCTGACAGAGGTCACTGTCTCCTTGCTGTCTCTCTGGACACACTGGGGAGCTGCAGGGGCGAATCCCAGCGTGCCCTGTCCCATGGGATCCCATGTTGGGACTCAATGTCCCAGCCCGGGTGAGCACTGGTTGTGGCCCTGGGCTCAGCATGGCAGGCCTGGTGCTCGCAGCAGTGCACACTTCAAGCTGGCCATGCACAGCTCCGTGTTTCTCCCAAAACTATCACTGCTGCAGCACCTGGGGTTCCCCAGTGCTGGGCTTTTTATCCCCACTGCATGGAGGATCACATGGCAGGGCAAAGGATGGATCCCATGTGGCATCCAACCTGCCCTGATCCAGGCTGGGCACAGCCTGATGAAGGATGAGCACATCTCGCAGGGATATGGAAACCTCCCCTGAAAACCCAGTTCAGGCAGAGCCTGAGCTCTTTTGTGGCTCTGGGCAGGAAGATGCTCAGGATCTCCCAGAGAGGCTCAGTGGGCAGTAGGATTGTGCCTGGATCTCGCTCTGGACATGCCAGTGGCTCAAGTGACAGCTGTGGGAATGATTTATAATGCACCGAGAGGGGCCACAGTCCTGCAAGGCTCTTACATCAGGAGCAAAGAGCAGCCTGCAGGGTGGGGAAGGCTGGAGCTGTAGCACTGTGTGCTCATCCCTCACCTTAATGGGGAGCTGCCCCCAGAGTTGCTATGTATCACTTTGATGGTTCTCCTGTTGGGTGTATTTTGGAGCAGCTGTTATCTGTGGCTTTTTATGGTGATCCTGTGGAAAGCAGCCATTTACCTGCTGTGATGAACTCAAAACTAATACTAACTCTTCATTCCCTTTGGTTTTATTTGGGGTTTTTTTAGTCTCTTTCTTTGATTGGTTTTCATGGGTTTGTTTGTTTCTAGGTTTTGTCTGTTTTGTTTTGAGTCTTTTGTTTGCTTTTTCATAAGACTCAGGTGAAGTTGGCATAGCCGAAGTCAAGAGAATGTACACCAGGCTTGACTTTCCAGAAATTACTTTTGGCTGGGTTTAACTGCATTCTCCAGGCTCAGGATGACCAGTACATTTGCAGGATTTGCTCTGCAACATCAGCTTGCCCAGACTCTGCTCGGTGATTCACAAATGGAGAAGACAATGGATATTGTACCAAGCTTCCTTTCAAACAGCCAAAACTGCAACGGCATGAGAGAAAAAAAGAAAAAAAACAGAGACTATATTCACCAATTAGAGCAGAAGCAGTGTCCCACCATCTTGCCCTCCACTCTTATTAATTTTGTACATTGAGAGGCAAACCTGGGCCTAAAGCTTCCGTCTCTCAGTTCCTGATGCCATTTGACTCCAGCCTGGACTCCCCCAGATCACACTGCCTGCTTTCCACGTGGGGCTGGGGATGCTCAGCCTGGAAAGAGGAGACCCTGGGGAGGCCTCACTGCAGCTCTGCAGGACTGCAAGGGTGCCACAAGAAAGATTGGGACAGGGTGTTCCACAGGGCCTGTGGCAACAGGACAAGGGGGGACGGCTTTCAGCTGCAGGAGGCTGATTGAAGTTGGATCTGAGGAAGCTGCTCTCTTCCACTGAGGGTGCTGAGGCACTGGCCCAGGCTGTGGATGCTCCATCCTTGGGAACAGGGCTCTGAGCACCATGGTCTGGGGGAACGTTGCTAAGCATGGAACCAAAGGCTCTCTAGCTCAGTGGTCATGTCACAATCCATGTCCCATCTGGAACTGCCAGCAGCCAGCAAGCAGCACAACACGACCGTTGGCCCTGGGCTCAGCACACGCTGCACGCTGCTCCTGCTGCTCCTGTCACCCTTCTTGTTCCTGTCCCCGAGACCTCATCTCATCAGTCTCAAAAGCTGCCTAAGGCCTGGATTGTGTCATCCATCCCTGCAGAATGCTCACATTTGTCCTGAGGAAGGTACGGTGCCATTCCATGAAGGTGGATCCCCCCAGCTGCCCGGGTGTGGGCTGGAGTTCTGGGGGGATGGGGTGGGACAGGGACCCCACTCTGAGGTTTTGCTACCTCTGCAGGCTGTTGCAGGTAGAGAAGACAAGATGGAGGTGGACAGACAGACTGATAGAGAGGAGAATATGGAAGTGGAGGGAGAAAAGAGAGGAGATGAAGAGATGGAGGTGGACACAATAATGGATACGGAGGAGGAGATGGAGGTGGATGGAGAACAGACTGGAGAGGAAGAGATGGAGGTTGATGAGGATGAGGAGATGGACGTGGAAATGGAAGAGTACACCCAGGAGATGGACATTGATGAGGAAGATGAAGAGGAGGCCATGGTCCTGGGATGAAGAGCAATGCCAGCAGCACGACAGGCATGTGGTCCCCACAGGCACAGTGGGTTCCCTGCAGCCAGGCTGGGGCGGGATTGGGCTGGCTGGTCCCTGCTCAGGCACGTGGTACCCAGTGCCTTGGGTTCTGCTGGCCATGCCCAGCCTGTCCTGTTCTTGCTTTGGGCCACACAAGCCCCATGGCAGTGCCTGGGGCCCAGCCCCCAGACCCAGCCAGCCTCAGCTCTGGCAGCAGAGTCCCAGTGTGCCAGCCTGGGGACACACGGAAGAGCCCTCTGTGCCTGACTGGAGTGATCATGGCACCTGCTTTTCTTCCCGGACTGATGGAGATCCTGGACTGAAATGGCACCCTTTTGTACATAGTTTTTAGAGTTTGTTCTTGTTTTTGCCATATAGGTTTTAGGGCTTCGTTTTGTCTTCTGTAAATACATTTCAAATATTGTTGTTAGATATGTTCTTAGGTATATACATTCTATAAATTGTTGTTATTACAAATATTCTTACAAAAGTAAATGTGTTCTGTGTTTTCATTGCTGTTCTTATGTAAATAAACAACCTTGGGTTTTCACACCCCAATTCTCTTTCCATTTGCTTCCGGCACAGGCAGTATTGGCCAAGTTGTGTTTTCCACTTGCTCCCGGTTCCCAGGGCTGGAGGTTCATGGGGGAGCTGGCACAGCCACCCCAGCAGTGGTTGTCCCACTCAGAGGGTCCCGCTGACAGAGGTCACTGTCTCCTTGCTGTCTCTCTGGACACACTGGGGAGCTGCAGGGGCGAATCCCAGCGTGCCCTGTCCCATGGGATCCCATGTTGGGACTCAATGTCCCAGCCCGGGTGAGCACTGGTTGTGGCCCTGGGCTCAGCATGGCAGGCCTGGTGCTCGCAGCAGTGCACACTTCAAGCTGGCCATGCACAGCTCCGTGTTTCTCCCAAAACTATCACTGCTGCAGCACCTGGGGTTCCCCAGTGCTGGGCTTTTTATCCCCACTGCATGGAGGATCACATGGCAGGGCAAAGGATGGATCCCATGTGGCATCCAACCTGCCCTGATCCAGGCTGGGCACAGCCTGATGAAGGATGAGCACATCTCGCAGGGATATGGAAACCTCCCCTGAAAACCCAGTTCAGGCAGAGCCTGAGCTCTTTTGTGGCTCTGGGCAGGAAGATGCTCAGGATCTCCCAGAGAGGCTCAGCGGGCAGTAGGATTGTGCCTGGATCTCGCTCTGGACATGCCAGTGGCTCAAGTGACAGCTGTGGGAATGATTTATAATGAACCGAGAGGGGCCACAGTCCTGCAAGGCTCTTACATCAGGAGCAAAGAGCAGCCTGCAGGGTGGGGAAGGCTAGAGCTGTAGCACTGTGTGCTCATCCCTCACCTTCATGGGGAGCTGCCCCCAGAGTTGCTATGAACCACTTTGATGGTTCTCCTGTTGGGTGTATTTTGGAGCAGCTGTTATCTGTGGCTTTTTATGGTGATCCTGTGGAAAGCAGCCATTTACCTGCTGTGATGAACTCAAAACTAATACTAACTCTTCATTCCCTTTGGTTTTATTTGGGGTTTTTTTAGTCTCTTTGTTTGATTGGTTTGCATGGGTTTGTTTGTTTCTAGGTTTTGTCTGTTTTGGTTTGAGTCTTTTGTTTGCTTTTTCATAAGACTCAGGTGAAGTTGGCATAGCCGAAGTCAAGAGAATGTACACCAGGCTTGACTTTCCAGAAATTACTTTTGGCTGGGTTTAACTGCATTCTCCAGGCTCAGGATGACCAGTACATTTGCAGGATTTGCTCTGCAACATCAGCTTGCCCAGACTCTGCTCGGTGATTCACAAATGGAGAAGACAATGGATATTGTGCCAAGCTTCCTTTCAAACAGCCAAAACTGCAACGGCATGAGAGAAAAAAAGAAAAAAAACAGAGACTATATTCACCAATTAGAGCAGAAGCAGTGTCCCACCATCTTGCCCTCCACTCTTATTAATTTTGTACATTGAGAGGCAAACCTGGGCCTAAAGCTTCCGTCTCTCAGTTCCTGATGCCATTTGACTCCAGCCTGGACTCCCCCTGATCACACTGCCTGCTTTCCACGTGGGGCTGGGGATGCTCAGCCTGGAAAGAGGAGACCCTGGGGAGGCCTCACTGCAGCTCTGCAGGACTGCAAGGGTGCCACAAGAAAGATTGGGACAGGGTGTTCCACAGGGCCTGTGGCAACAGGACAAGGGGGGACGGCTTTCAGCTGCAGGAGGCTGATTGAAGTTGGATCTGAGGAAGCTGCTCTCTTCCACTGAGGGTGCTGAGGCACTGGCCCAGGCTGTGGATGCTCCATCCTTGGGAACAGGGCTCTGAGCACCATGGTCTGGGGGAACGTTGCTAAGCATGGAACCAAAGGCTCTCTAGCTCAGTGGTCATGTCACAATCCATGTCCCATCTGGAACTGCCAGCAGCCAGCAAGCAGCACAACACGACCGTTGGCCCTGGGCTCAGCACACGCTGCACGCTGCTCCTGCTGCTCCTGTCACCCTTCTTGTTCCTGTCCCCGAGACCTCATCTCATCAGTCTCAAAAGCTGCCTAAGGCCTGGATTGTGTCATCCATCCCTGCAGGATGCTCACATTTGTCCTGAGGAAGGTACGGTGCCATTCCATGAAGGTGGATCCCCCCAGCTGCCCGGGTGTGGGCTGGAGTTCTGGGGGGATGGGGTGGGACAGGGACCCCACTCTGAGGTTTTGCTACCTCTGCAGGCTGTTGCAGGTAGAGAAGACAAGATGGAGGTGGACAGACAGACTGATAGAGAGGAGAAGATGGAAGTGGAGGGAGAAAAGAGAGGAGATGAAGAGATGGAGGTGGACACAATAATGGATACGGAGGAGGAGATGGAGGTGGATGGAGAACAGACTGGAGAGGAAGAGATGGAGGTTGATGAGGATGAGGAGATGAACGTGGAAATGGAAGAGTACACCGAGGAGATGGACATTGATGAGGAAGATGAAGAGGAGGCCATGGTCCTGGGATGAAGAGCAATGCCAGCAGCAGGACAGGCATGTGGTCCCCACAGGCACAATGGGTTCCCTGCAGCCAGGCTGGGGCGGGATTGGGCTGGGTGGTCCCTGCTCAGGCACGTGGTACCCAGTGCCTTGGGTTCTGCTGGCCATGCCCAGCCTGTCCTGTTCTTGCTTTGGGCCACACAAGCCCCATGGCAGTGCCTGGGGCCCAGCCCCCAGACCCAGCCAGCCTCAGCTCTGGCAGCAGAGTCCCAGTGTGCCAGCCTGGGGACACACGGAAGAGCCCTCTGTGCCTGACTGGATTGACCATGGCACCTGCTTTTCTTCCCGGACTGATGGAGATCCTGGACTGAAATGGCACCCTTTTGTACATAGTTTTTAGAGTTTGTTCTTGTTTTTGCCATATAGGTTTTAGGGCTTCGTTTTGTCTTCTGTAAATACATTTCAAATATTGTTGTTAGATATGTTCTTAGGTATATACATTCTATAAATTGTTGTTATTACAAATATTCTTACAAAAGTAAATGTGTTCTGTGTTTTCATTGCTGTTCTTATGTAAATAAACAACCTTGGGTTTTCACACCCCAATTCTCTTTCCATTTGCTTCCGGCACAGGCAGTATTGGCCAAGTTGTGTTTTCCACTTGCTCCCGGTTCCCAGGGCTGGAGGTTCATGGGGGAGCTGGCACAGCCACCCCAGCAGTGGTTGTCCCACTCAGAGGGTGCCGCTGACAGAGGTCACTGTCTCCTTGCTGTCTCTCTGGACACACTGGGGAGCTGCAGGGGCGAATCCCAGCGTGCCCTGTCCCATGGGATCCCATGTTGGGACTCAATGTCCCAGCCCGGGTGAGCACTGGTTGTGGCCCTGGGCTCAGCATGGCAGGCCTGGTGCTCGCAGCAGTGCACACTTCAAGCTGGCCATGCACAGCTCCGTGTTTCTCCCAAAACTATCACTGCTGCAGCACCTGGGGTTCCCCAGTGCTGGGCTTTTTATCCCCACTGCATGGAGGATCACATGGCAGGGCAAAGGATGGATCCCATGTGGCATCCAACCTGCCCTGATCCAGGCTGGGCACAGCCTGATGAAGGATGAGCACATCTCGCAGGGATATGGAAACCTCCCCTGAAAACCCAGTTCAGGCAGAGCCTGAGCTCTTTTGTGGCTCTGGGCAGGAAGATGCTCAGGATCTCCCAGAGAGGCTCAGTGGGCAGTAGGATTGTGCCTGGATCTCGCTCTGGACATGCCAGTGGCTCAAGTGACAGCTGTGGGAATGATTTATAATGAACCGAGAGGGGCCACAGTCCTGCAAGGCTCTTACATCAGGAGCAAAGAGCAGCCTGCAGGGTGGGGAAGGCTGGAGCTGTAGCACTGTGTGCTCATCCCTCACCTTCATGGGGAGCTGCCCCCAGAGTTGCTATGTATCACTTTGATGGTTCTCCTGTTGGGTGTATTTTGGAGCAGCTGTTATCTGTGGCTTTTTATGGTGATCCTGTGGAAAGCAGCCATTTACCTGCTGTGATGAACTCAAAACTAATACTAACTCTTCATTCCCTTTGGTTTTATTTGGGGTTTTTTTAGTCTCTTTGTTTGATTGGTTTGCATGGGTTTGTTTGTTTCTAGGTTTTGTCTGTTTTGGTTTGAGTCTTTTGTTTGCTTTTTCATAAGACTCAGGTGAAGTTGGCATAGCCGAAGTCAAGAGAATGTACACCAGGCTTGACTTTCCAGAAATTACTTTTGGCTGGGTTTAACTGCATTCTCCAGGCTCAGGATGACCAGTCCATTTGCAGGATTTGCTCTGCAACATCAGCTTGCCCAGACTCTGCTCGGTGATTCACAAATGGAGAAGACAATGGATATTGTGCCAAGCTTCCTTTCAAACAGCCAAAACTGCAACGGCATGAGAGAAAAAAAGAAAAAAAACAGAGACTATATTCACCAATTAGAGCAGAAGCAGTGTCCCACCATCTTGCCCTCCACTCTTATTAATTTTGTACATTGAGAGGCAAACCTGGGCCTAAAGCTTCCGTCTCTCAGTTCCTGATGCCATTTGACTCCAGCCTGGACTCCCCCTGATCACACTGCCTGCTTTCCACGTGGGGCTGGGGATGCTCAGCCTGGAAAGAGGAGACCCTGGGGAGGCCTCACTGCAGCTCTGCAGGACTGCAAGGGTGCCACAAGAAAGATTGGGACAGGGTGTTCCACAGGGCCTGTGGCAACAGGACAAGGGGGGACGGCTTTCAGCTGCAGGAGGCTGATTGAAGTTGGATCTGAGGAAGCTGTTCTCTTCCACTGAGGGTGCTGAGGCACTGGCCCAGGCTGTGGATGCTCCATCCTTGGGAACAGGGCTCTGAGCACCATGGTCTGGGGCAACGTTGCTAAGCATGGAACCAAAGGCTCTCTAGCTCAGTGGTCATGTCACAATCCATGTCCCATCTGGAACTGCCAGCAGCCAGCAAGCAGCACAACACGACCGTTGGCCCTGGGCTCAGCACACGCTGCACGCTGTTCCTGCTGCTCCTGTCACCCTTCTTGTTCCTGCCCCCGAGACCTCATCTCATCAGTCTCAAAAGCTGCCTAAGGCCTGGATTGTGTCATCCATCCCTGCAGGATGCTCACATTTGTCCTGAGGAAGGTACGGTGCCATTCCATGGAGGTGGATCCCCCCAGCTGCCCGGGTGTGGGCTGGAGTTCTGGGGGGATGGGGTGGGACAGGGACCCCACTCTGAGGTTTTGCTACCTCTGCAGGCTGTTGCAGGTAGAGAAGACAAGATGGAGGTGGACAGACAGACTGATAGAGAGGAGAAGATGGAAGTGGAGGGAGAAAAGAGAGGAGAGGAAGAGATGGAGGTGGACACAATAATGGATACGGAGGAGGAGATGGATGTGGATGGAGAACAGACTGGAGAGGAAGAGATGGAGGTTGATGAGGATGAAGAGATGGACGTGGAAATGGAAGAGTACACCCAGGAGATGGACATTGATGAGGAAGATGAAGAGGAGGCCATGGTCCTGGGATGAAGAGCAATGCCAGCAGCACGACAGGCATGTGGTCCCCACAGGCACAGTGGGTTCCCTGCAGCCAGGCTGGGGCGGGATTGGGCTGGCTGGTCCCTGCTCAGGCACGTGGTACCCAGTGCCTTGGGTTCTGCTGGCCATGCCCAGCCTGTCCTGTTCTTGCTTTGGGCCACACAAGCCCCATGGCAGTGCCTGGGGCCCAGCCCCCAGACCCAGCCAGCCTCAGCTCTGGCAGCAGAGTCCCAGTGTGCCAGCCTGGGGACACACGGAAGAGCCCTCTGTGCCTGACTGGAGTGACCATGGCACCTGCTTTTCTTCCCGGACTGATGGAGATCCTGGACTGAAATGGCACCCTTTTGTACATAGTTTTTAGAGTTTGTTCTTGTTTTTGCCATATAGGTTTTAGGGCTTCGTTTTGTCTTCTGTAAATACATTTCAAATATTGTTGTTAGATATGTTCTTAGGTATATACCTTCTATAAATTGTTGTTATTACAAATATTCTTACAAAAGTAAATGTGTTCTGTGTTTTCATTGCTGTTCTTATGTAAATAAACAACCTTGGGTTTTCACACCCCAGTTCTCTTTCCATTTGCTTCCGGCACAGGCAGTATTGGCCAAGTTGTGTTTTCCACTTGCTCCCGGTTCCCAGGGCTGGAGGTTCATGGGGGAGCTGGCACAGCCACCCCAGCAGTGGTTGTCCCACTCAGAGGGTCCCGCTGACAGAGGTCACTGTCTCCTTGCAGTCTCTCTGGACACACTGGGGAGCTGCAGGGGCGAATCCCAGCGTGCCCTGTCCCATGGGATCCCATGTTGGGACTCAATGTCCCAGCCCGGGTGAGCACTGGTTGTGGCCCTGGGCTCAGCATGGCAGGCCTGGTGCTCGCAGCAGTGCAGACTTCAAGCTGGCCATGCACAGCTCCGTGTTTCTCCCAAAACTATCACTGCTGCAGCACCTGGGGTTCCCCAGTGCTGGGCTTTTTATCCCCACTGCATGGAGGATCACATGGCAGGGCAAAGGATGGATCCCATGTGGCATCCAACCTGCCCTGATCCAGGCTGGGCACAGCCTGATGAAGGATGAGCACATCTCTCAGGGATATGGAAACCTCCCCTGAAAACCCAGTTCAGGCAGAGCCTGAGCTCTTTTGTGGCTCTGGGCAGGAAGATGCTCAGGATCTCCCAGAAAGGCTCAGCGGGCAGTAGGATTGTGCCTGGATCTCGCTCTGGACATGCCAGTGGCTCAAGTGAGAGCTGTGGGAATGATTTATAATGCACCGAGAGGGGCCACAGTCCTGCAAGGCTCTTACATCAGGAGCAAAGAGCAGCCTGCAGGGTGGGGAAGGCTGGAGCTGTAGCACTGTGTGCTCATCCCTCACCTTCATGGGGAGCTGCCCCCAGAGTTGCTATGTATCACTTTGATGGTTCTCCTGTTGGGTGTATTTTGGAGCAGCTGTTATCTGTGGCTTTTTATGGTGATCCTGTGGAAAGCAGCCATTTACCTGCTGTGATGAACTCAAAACTAATACTAACTCTTCATTCCCTTTGGTTTTATTTGGGGTTTTTTTAGTCTCTTTGTTTGATTGGTTTGCATGGGTTTGTTTGTTTCTAGGTTTTGTCTGTTTTGGTTTGAGTCTTTTGTTTGCTTTTTCATAAGACTCAGGTGAAGTTGGCATAGCCGAAGTCAAGAGAATGTACACCAGGCTTGACTTTCCAGAAATTACTTTTGGCTGGGTTTAACTGCATTCTCCAGGCTCAGGATGACCAGTCCATTTGCAGGATTTGCTCTGCAACATCAGCTTGCCCAGACTCTGCTCGGTGATTCACAAATGGAGAAGACAATGGATATTGTGCCAAGCTTCCTTTCAAACAGCCAAAACTGCAACGGCATGAGAGAAAAAAAGAAAAAAAACAGAGACTATATTCACCAATTAGAGCAGAAGCAGTGTCCCACCATCTTGCCCTCCACTCTTATTAATTTTGTACATTGAGAGGCAAACCTGGGCCTAAAGCTTCCGTCTCTCAGTTCCTGATGCCATTTGACTCCAGCCTGGACTCCCCCTGATCACACTGCCTGCTTTCCACGTGGGGCTGGGGATGCTCAGCCTGGAAAGAGGAGACCCTGGGGAGGCCTCACTGCAGCTCTGCAGGACTGCAAGGGTGCCACAAGAAAGATTGGGACAGGGTGTTCCACAGGGCCTGTGGCAACAGGACAAGGGGGGACGGCTTTCAGCTGCAGGAGGCTGATTGAAGTTGGATCTGAGGAAGCTGTTCTCTTCCACTGAGGGTGCTGAGGCACTGGCCCAGGCTGTGGATGCTCCATCCTTGGGAACAGGGCTCTGAGCACCATGGTCTGGGGCAACGTTGCTAAGCATGGAACCAAAGGCTCTCTAGCTCAGTGGTCATGTCACAATCCATGTCCCATCTGGAACTGCCAGCAGCCAGCAAGCAGCACAACACGACCGTTGGCCCTGGGCTCAGCACACGCTGCACGCTGTTCCTGCTGCTCCTGTCACCCTTCTTGTTCCTGCCCCCGAGACCTCATCTCATCAGTCTCAAAAGCTGCCTAAGGCCTGGATTGTGTCATCCATCCCTGCAGGATGCTCACATTTGTCCTGAGGAAGGTACGGTGCCATTCCATGGAGGTGGATCCCCCCAGCTGCCCGGGTGTGGGCTGGAGTTCTGGGGGGATGGGGTGGGACAGGGACCCCACTCTGAGGTTTTGCTACCTCTGCAGGCTGTTGCAGGTAGAGAAGACAAGATGGAGGTGGACAGACAGACTGATAGAGAGGAGAAGATGGAAGTGGAGGGAGAAAAGAGAGGAGAGGAAGAGATGGAGGTGGACACAATAATGGATACGGAGGAGGAGATGGATGTGGATGGAGAACAGACTGGAGAGGAAGAGATGGAGGTTGATGAGGATGAAGAGATGGACGTGGAAATGGAAGAGTACACCCAGGAGATGGACATTGATGAGGAAGATGAAGAGGAGGCCATGGTCCTGGGATGAAGAGCAATGCCAGCAGCACGACAGGCATGTGGTCCCCACAGGCACAATGGGTTCCCTGCAGCCAGGCTGGGGCGGGATTGGGCTGGGTGGTCCCTGCTCAGGCACGTGGTACCCAGTGCCTTGGGTTCTGCTGGCCATGCCCAGCCTGTCCTGTTCTTGCTTTGGGCCACACAAGCCCCATGGCAGTGCCTGGGGCCCAGCCCCCAGACCCAGCCAGCCTCAGCTCTGGCAGCAGAGTCCCAGTGTGCCAGCCTGGGGACACACGGAAGAGCCCTCTGTGCCTGACTGGAGTGACCATGGCACCTGCTTTTCTTCCCGGACTGATGGAGATCCTGGACTGAAATGGCACCCTTTTGTACATAGTTTTTAGAGTTTGTTCTTGTTTTTGCCATATAGGTTTTAGGGCTTCGTTTTGTCTTCTGTAAATACATTTCAAATATTGTTGTTAGATATGTTCTTAGGTATATACCTTCTATAAATTGTTGTTATTACAAATATTCTTACAAAAGTAAATGTGTTCTGTGTTTTCATTGCTGTTCTTATGTAAATAAACAACCTTGGGTTTTCACACCCCAGTTCTCTTTCCATTTGCTTCCGGCACAGGCAGTATTGGCCAAGTTGTGTTTTCCACTTGCTCCCGGTTCCCAGGGCTGGAGGTTCATGGGGGAGCTGGCACAGCCACCCCAGCAGTGGTTGTCCCACTCAGAGGGTCCCGCTGACAGAGGTCACTGTCTCCTTGCAGTCTCTCTGGACACACTGGGGAGCTGCAGGGGCGAATCCCAGCGTGCCCTGTCCCATGGGATCCCATGTTGGGACTCAATGTCCCAGCCCGGGTGAGCACTGGTTGTGGCCCTGGGCTCAGCATGGCAGGCCTGGTGCTCGCAGCAGTGCAGACTTCAAGCTGGCCATGCACAGCTCCGTGTTTCTCCCAAAACTATCACTGCTGCAGCACCTGGGGTTCCCCAGTGCTGGGCTTTTTATCCCCACTGCATGGAGGATCACATGGCAGGGCAAAGGATGGATCCCATGTGGCATCCAACCTGCCCTGATCCAGGCTGGGCACAGCCTGATGAAGGATGAGCACATCTCTCAGGGATATGGAAACCTCCCCTGAAAACCCAGTTCAGGCAGAGCCTGAGCTCTTTTGTGGCTCTGGGCAGGAAGATGCTCAGGATCTCCCAGAAAGGCTCAGCGGGCAGTAGGATTGTGCCTGGATCTCGCTCTGGACATGCCAGTGGCTCAAGTGAGAGCTGTGGGAATGATTTATAATGCACCGAGAGGGGCCACAGTCCTGCAAGGCTCTTACATCAGGAGCAAAGAGCAGCCTGCAGGGTGGGGAAGGCTGGAGCTGTAGCACTGTGTGCTCATCCCTCACCTTCATGGGGAGCTGCCCCCAGAGTTGCTATGTATCACTTTGATGGTTCTCCTGTTGGGTGTATTTTGGAGCAGCTGTTATCTGTGGCTTTTTATGGTGATCCTGTGGAAAGCAGCCATTTACCTGCTGTGATGAACTCAAAACTAATACTAACTCTTCATTCCCTTTGGTTTTATTTGGGGTTTTTTTAGTCTCTTTGTTTGATTGGTTTGCATGGGTTTGTTTGTTTCTAGGTTTTGTCTGTTTTGGTTTGAGTCTTTTGTTTGCTTTTTCATAAGACTCAGGTGAAGTTGGCATAGCCGAAGTCAAGAGAATGTACACCAGGCTTGACTTTCCAGAAATTACTTTTGGCTGGGTTTAACTGCATTCTCCAGGCTCAGGATGACCAGTCCATTTGCAGGATTTGCTCTGCAACATCAGCTTGCCCAGACTCTGCTCGGTGATTCACAAATGGAGAAGACAATGGATATTGTGCCAAGCTTCCTTTCAAACAGCCAAAACTGCAACGGCATGAGAGAAAAAAAGAAAAAAAACAGAGACTATATTCACCAATTAGAGCAGAAGCAGTGTCCCACCATCTTGCCCTCCACTCTTATTAATTTTGTACATTGAGAGGCAAACCTGGGCCTAAAGCTTCCGTCTCTCAGTTCCTGATGCCATTTGACTCCAGCCTGGACTCCCCCTGATCACACTGCCTGCTTTCCACGTGGGGCTGGGGATGCTCAGCCTGGAAAGAGGAGACCCTGGGGAGGCCTCACTGCAGCTCTGCAGGACTGCAAGGGTGCCACAAGAAAGATTGGGACAGGGTGTTCCACAGGGCCTGTGGCAACAGGACAAGGGGGGACGGCTTTCAGCTGCAGGAGGCTGATTGAAGTTGGATCTGAGGAAGCTGTTCTCTTCCACTGAGGGTGCTGAGGCACTGGCCCAGGCTGTGGATGCTCCATCCTTGGGAACAGGGCTCTGAGCACCATGGTCTGGGGCAACGTTGCTAAGCATGGAACCAAAGGCTCTCTAGCTCAGTGGTCATGTCACAATCCATGTCCCATCTGGAACTGCCAGCAGCCAGCAAGCAGCACAACACGACCGTTGGCCCTGGGCTCAGCACACGCTGCACGCTGTTCCTGCTGCTCCTGTCACCCTTCTTGTTCCTGCCCCCGAGACCTCATCTCATCAGTCTCAAAAGCTGCCTAAGGCCTGGATTGTGTCATCCATCCCTGCAGGATGCTCACATTTGTCCTGAGGAAGGTACGGTGCCATTCCATGGAGGTGGATCCCCCCAGCTGCCCGGGTGTGGGCTGGAGTTCTGGGGGGATGGGGTGGGACAGGGACCCCACTCTGAGGTTTTGCTACCTCTGCAGGCTGTTGCAGGTAGAGAAGACAAGATGGAGGTGGACAGACAGACTGATAGAGAGGAGAAGATGGAAGTGGAGGGAGAAAAGAGAGGAGAGGAAGAGATGGAGGTGGACACAATAATGGATACGGAGGAGGAGATGGATGTGGATGGAGAACAGACTGGAGAGGAAGAGATGGAGGTTGATGAGGATGAAGAGATGGACGTGGAAATGGAAGAGTACACCCAGGAGATGGACATTGATGAGGAAGATGAAGAGGAGGCCATGGTCCTGGGATGAAGAGCAATGCCAGCAGCACGACAGGCATGTGGTCCCCACAGGCACAGTGGGTTCCCTGCAGCCAGGCTGGGGCGGGATTGGGCTGGCTGGTCCCTGCTCAGGCACGTGGTACCCAGTGCCTTGGGTTCTGCTGGCCATGCCCAGCCTGTCCTGTTCTTGCTTTGGGCCACACAAGCCCCATGGCAGTGCCTGGGGCCCAGCCCCCAGACCCAGCCAGCCTCAGCTCTGGCAGCAGAGTCCCAGTGTGCCAGCCTGGGGACACACGGAAGAGCCCTCTGTGCCTGACTGGAGTGACCATGGCACCTGCTTTTCTTCCCGGACTGATGGAGATCCTGGACTGAAATGGCACCCTTTTGTACATAGTTTTTAGAGTTTGTTCTTGTTTTTGCCATATAGGTTTTAGGGCTTCGTTTTGTCTTCTGTAAATACATTTCAAATATTGTTGTTAGATATGTTCTTAGGTATATACCTTCTATAAATTGTTGTTATTACAAATATTCTTACAAAAGTAAATGTGTTCTGTGTTTTCATTGCTGTTCTTATGTAAATAAACAACCTTGGGTTTTCACACCCCAGTTCTCTTTCCATTTGCTTCCGGCACAGGCAGTATTGGCCAAGTTGTGTTTTCCACTTGCTCCCGGTTCCCAGGGCTGGAGGTTCATGGGGGAGCTGGCACAGCCACCCCAGCAGTGGTTGTCCCACTCAGAGGGTCCCGCTGACAGAGGTCACTGTCTCCTTGCAGTCTCTCTGGACACACTGGGGAGCTGCAGGGGCGAATCCCAGCGTGCCCTGTCCCATGGGATCCCATGTTGGGACTCAATGTCCCAGCCCGGGTGAGCACTGGTTGTGGCCCTGGGCTCAGCATGGCAGGCCTGGTGCTCGCAGCAGTGCAGACTTCAAGCTGGCCATGCACAGCTCCGTGTTTCTCCCAAAACTATCACTGCTGCAGCACCTGGGGTTCCCCAGTGCTGGGCTTTTTATCCCCACTGCATGGAGGATCACATGGCAGGGCAAAGGATGGATCCCATGTGGCATCCAACCTGCCCTGATCCAGGCTGGGCACAGCCTGATGAAGGATGAGCACATCTCTCAGGGATATGGAAACCTCCCCTGAAAACCCAGTTCAGGCAGAGCCTGAGCTCTTTTGTGGCTCTGGGCAGGAAGATGCTCAGGATCTCCCAGAAAGGCTCAGCGGGCAGTAGGATTGTGCCTGGATCTCGCTCTGGACATGCCAGTGGCTCAAGTGAGAGCTGTGGGAATGATTTATAATGCACCGAGAGGGGCCACAGTCCTGCAAGGCTCTTACATCAGGAGCAAAGAGCAGCCTGCAGGGTGGGGAAGGCTGGAGCTGTAGCACTGTGTGCTCATCCCTCACCTTCATGGGGAGCTGCCCCCAGAGTTGCTATGTATCACTTTGATGGTTCTCCTGTTGGGTGTATTTTGGAGCAGCTGTTATCTGTGGCTTTTTATGGTGATCCTGTGGAAAGCAGCCATTTACCTGCTGTGATGAACTCAAAACTAATACTAACTCTTCATTCCCTTTGGTTTTATTTGGGGTTTTTTTAGTCTCTTTGTTTGATTGGTTTGCATGGGTTTGTTTGTTTCTAGGTTTTGTCTGTTTTGGTTTGAGTCTTTTGTTTGCTTTTTCATAAGACTCAGGTGAAGTTGGCATAGCCGAAGTCAAGAGAATGTACACCAGGCTTGACTTTCCAGAAATTACTTTTGGCTGGGTTTAACTGCATTCTCCAGGCTCAGGATGACCAGTACATTTGCAGGATTTGCTCTGCAACATCAGCTTGCCCAGACTCTGCTCGGTGATTCACAAATGGAGAAGACAATGGATATTGTGCCAAGCTTCCTTTCAAACAGCCAAAACTGCAACGGCATGAGAGAAAAAAAGAAAAAAAACAGAGACTATATTCACCAATTAGAGCAGAAGCAGTGTCCCACCATCTTGCCCTCCACTCTTATTAATTTTGTACATTGAGAGGCAAACCTGGGCCTAAAGCTTCCGTCTCTCAGTTCCTGATTCCATTTGACTCCAGCCTGGACTCCCCCTGATCACACTGCCTGCTTTCCACGTGGGGCTGGGGATGCTCAGCCTGGAAAGAGGAGACCCTGGGGAGGCCTCACTGCAGCTCTGCAGGACTGCAAGGGTGCCACAAGAAAGATTGGGACAGGGTGTTCCACAGGGCCTGTGGCAACAGGACAAGGGGGGACGGCTTTCAGCTGCAGGAGGCTGATTGAAGTTGGATCTGAGGAAGCTGCTCTCTTCCACTGAGGGTGCTGAGGCACTGGCCCAGGCTGTGGATGCTCCATCCTTGGGAACAGGGCTCTGAGCACCATGGTCTGGGGGAAAGTTGCTAAGCATGGAACCAAAGGCTCTCTAGCTCAGTGGTCATGTCACAATCCATGTCCCATCTGGAACTGCCAGCAGCCAGCAAGCAGCACAACACGACCGTTGGCCCTGGGCTCAGCACACGCTGCACGCTGCTCCTGCTGCTCCTGTCACCCTTCTTGTTCCTGTCCCCGAGACCTCATCTCATCAGTCTCAAAAGCTGCCTAAGGCCTGGATTGTGTCATCCATCCCTGCAGGATGCTCACATTTGTCCTGAGGAAGGTACGGTGCCATTCCATGAAGGTGGATCCCCCCAGCTGCCCGGGTGTGGGCTGGAGTTCTGGGGGGATGGGGTGGGACAGGGACCCCACTCTGAGGTTTTGCTACCTCTGCAGGCTGTTGCAGGTAGAGAAGACAAGATGGAGGTGGACAGACAGACTGATAGAGAGGAGAAGATGGAAGTGGAGGGAGAAAAGAGAGGAGATGAAGAGATGGAGGTGGACACAATAATGGATACGGAGGAGGAGATGGATGTGGATGGAGAACAGACTGGAGAGGAAGAGATGGAGGTTGATGAGGATGAGGAGATGGACGTGGAAATGGAAGAGTACACCGAGGAGATGGACATTGATGAGGAAGATGAAGAGGAGGCCATGGTCCTGGGATGAAGAGCAATGCCAGCAGCAGGACAGGCATGTGGTCCCCACAGGCACAATGGGTTCCCTGCAGCCAGGCTGGGGCGGGATTGGGCTGGGTGGTCCCTGCTCAGGCACGTGGTACCCAGTGTCTTGGGTTCTGCTGGCCATGCCCAGCCTGTCCTGTTCTTGCTTTGGGCCACACAAGCCCCATGGCAGTGCCTGGGGCCCAGCCCCCAGACCCAGCCAGCCTCAGCTCTGGCAGCAGAGTCCCAGTGTGCCAGCCTGGGGACACACGGAAGAGCCCTCTGTGCCTGACTGGAGTGACCATGGCACCTGCTTTTCTTCCCGGACTGATGGAGATCCTGGACTGAAATGGCACCCTTTTGTACATAGTTTTTAGAGTTTGTTCTTGTTTTTGCCATATAGGTTTTAGGGCTTCGTTTTGTCTTCTGTAAATACATTTCAAATATTGTTGTTAGATATGTTCTTAGGTATATACATTCTATAAATTGTTGTTATTACAAATATTCTTACAAAAGTAAATGTGTTCTGTTTTTTCATTGCTGTTCTTATGTAAATAAACAACCTTGGGTTTTCACACCCCAGTTCTCTTTCCATTTGCTTCCGGCACAGGCAGTATTGGCCAAGTTGTGTTTTCCACTTGCTCCCGCTTCCCAGGGCTGGAGGTTCATGGGGGAGCTGGCACAGCCACCCCAGCAGTGGTTGTCCCACTCAGAGGGTGCCGCTGACAGAGGTCACTGTCTCCTTGCTGTCTCTCTGGACACACTGGGGAGCTGCAGGGGCGAATCCCAGCGTGCCCTGTCCCATGGGATCCCATGTTGGGACTCAATGTCCCAGCCCGGGTGAGCACTGGTTGTGGCCCTGGGCTCAGCATGGCAGGCCTGGTGCTCGCAGCAGTGCACACTTCAAGCTGGCCATGCACAGCTCCGTGTTTCTCCCAAAACTATCACTGCTGCAGCACCTGGGGTTCCCCAGTGCTGGGCTTTTTATCCCCACTGCATGGAGGATCACATGGCAGGGCAAAGGATGGATCCCATGTGGCATCCAACCTGCCCTGATCCAGGCTGGGCACAGCCTGATGAAGGATGAGCACATCTCGCAGGGATATGGAAACCTCCCCTGAAAACCCAGTTCAGGCAGAGCCTGAGCTCTTTTGTGGCTCTGGGCAGGAAGATGCTCAGGATCTCCCAGAGAGGCTCAGTGGGCAGTAGGATTGTGCCTGGATCTCGCTCTGGACATGCCAGTGGCTCAAGTGAGAGCTGTGGGAATGATTTATAATGCACCGAGAGGGGCCACAGTCCTGCAAGGCTCTTACATCAGGAGCAAAGAGCAGCCTGCAGGGTGGGGAAGGCTGGAGCTGTAGCACTGTGTGCTCATCCCTCACCTTCATGGGGAGCTGCCCCCAGACTTGCTATGTATCACTTTGATGGTTCTCCTGTTGGGTGTATTTTGGAGCAGCTGTTATCTGTGGCTTTTTATGGTGATCCTGTGGAAAGCAGCCATTTACCTGCTGTGATGAACTCAAAACTAATACTAACTCTTCATTCCCTTTGGTTTTATTTGGGGTTTTTTTAGTCTCTTTGTTTGATTGGTTTGCATGGGTTTGTTTGTTTCTAGGTTTTGTCTGTTTTGGTTTGAGTCTTTTGTTTGCTTTTTCATAAGACTCAGGTGAAGTTGGCATAGCCAAAGTCAAGAGAATGTACACCAGGCTTGACTTTCCAGAAATTACTTTTGGCTGGGTTTAACTGCATTCTCCAGGCTCAGGATGACCAGTCCATTTGCAGGATTTGCTCTGCAACATCAGCTTGCCCAGACTCTGCTCGGTGATTCACAAATGGAGAAGACAATGGATATTGTGCCAAGCTTCCTTTCAAAGAGCCAAAACTGCAACGGCATGAGAGAAAAAAAGAAAAAAAACAGAGACTATATTCACCAATTAGAGCAGAAGCAGTGTCCCACCATCTTGCCCTCCACTCTTATTAATTTTGTACATTGTGAGGCAAACCTGGGCCTAAAGCTTCCGTCTCTCAGTTCCTGATGCCATTTGACTCCAGCCTGGACTCCCCCTGATCACACTGCCTGCTTTCCACGTGGGGCTGGGGATGCTCAGCCTGGAAAGAGGAGACCCTGGGGAGGCCTCACTGCAGCTCTGCAGGACTGCAAGGGTGCCACAAGAAAGATTGGGACAGGGTGTTCCACAGGGCCTGTGGCAACAGGACAAGGGGGGACGGCTTTCAGCTGCAGGAGGCTGATTGAAGTTGGATCTGAGGAAGCTGCTCTCTTCCACTGAGGGTGCTGAGGCACTGGCCCAGGCTGTGGATGCTCCATCCTTGGGAACAGGGCTCTGAGCACCATGGTCTGGGGGAACATTGCTAAGCATGGAACCAAAGGCTCTCTAGCTCAGTGGTCATGTCACAATCCATGTCCCATCTGGAACTGCCAGCAGCCAGCAAGCATCACAACACGACCGTTGGCCCTGGGCTCAGCACACGCTGCACGCTGCTCCTGCTGCTCCTGTCACCCTTCTTGTTCCTGTCCCCGAGACCTCATCTCATCAGTCTCAAAAGCTGCCTAAGGCCTGGATTGTGTCATCCATCCCTGCAGGATGCTCACATTTGTCCTGAGGAAGGTACGGTGCCATTCCATGAAGGTGGATCCCCCAGCTGCCCGGGTGTGGGCTGGAGTTCTGGGGGGATGGGGTGGGACAGGGACCCCACTCTGAGGTTTTGCTACCTCTGCAGGCTGTTGCAGGTAGAGAAGACAAGATGGAGGTGGACAGACAGACTGATAGAGAGGAGAAGATGGAAGTGGAGGGAGAAAAGAGAGGAGATGAAGAGATGGAGGTGGACACAATAATGGATACGGAGGAGGAGATGGAGGTGGATGGAGAACAGACTGGAGAGGAAGAGATGGAGGTTGATGAGGATGAGGAGATGGACGTGGAAATGGAAGAGTACACCGAGGAGATGGACATTGATGAGGAAGATGAAGAGGAGGCCATGGTCCTGGGATGAAGAGCAATGCCAGCAGCACGACAGGCATGTGGTCCCCACAGGCACAATGGGTTCCCTGCAGCCAGGCTGGGGCGGGATTGGGCTGGCTGGTCCCTGCTCAGGCACGTGGTACCCAGTGCCTTGGGTTCTGCTGGCCATGCCCAGCCTGTCCTGTTCTTGCTTTGGGCCACACAAGCCCCATGGCAGTGCCTGGGGCCCAGCCCCCAGACCCAGCCAGCCTCAGCTCTGGCAGCAGAGTCCCAGTGTGCCAGCCTGGGGACACACGGAAGAGCCCTCTGTGCCTGACTGGAGTGACCATGGCACCTGCTTTTCTTCCCGGACTGATGGAGATCCTGGACTGAAATGGCACCCTTTTGTACATAGTTTTTAGAGTTTGTTCTTGTTTTTGCCATATAGGTTTTAGGGCTTTGTTTTGTCTTCTGTAAATACATTTCAAATATTGTTGTTAGATATGTTCTTAGGTATATACATTCTATAAATTGTTGTTATTACAAATATTCTTACAAAAGTAAATGTGTTCTGTTTTTTCATTGCTGTTCTTATGTAAATAAACAACCTTGGGTTTTCACACCCCAGTTCTCTTTCCATTTGCTTCCGGCACAGGCAGTATTGGCCAAGTTGTGTTTTCCACTTGCTCCCGGTTCCCAGGGCTGGAGGTTCATGGGGGAGCTGGCACAGCCACCCCAGCAGTGGTTGTCCCACTCAGAGGGTGCCGCTGACAGAGGTCACTGTCTCCTTGCTGTCTCTCTGGACACACTGGGGAGCTGCAGGGGCGAATCCCAGCGTGCCCTGTCCCATGGGATCCCATGTTGGGACTCAATGTCCCAGCCCGGGTGAGCACTGGTTGTGGCCCTGGGCTCAGCATGGCAGGCCTGGTGCTCGCAGCAGTGCAGACTTCAAGCTGGCCATGCACAGCTCCGTGTTTCTCCCAAAACTATCACTGCTGCAGCACCTGGGGCTCCCCAGTGATGGGCTTTTTATCCCCACTGCATGGAGGATCACATGGCAGGGCAAAGGATGGATCCCATGTGGCATCCAACCTGCCCTGATCCAGGCTGGGCACAGCCTGATGAAGGATGAGCACATCTCGCAGGGATATGGAAACCTCCCCTGAAAACCCAGTTCAGGCAGAGCCTGAGCTCTTTTGTGGCTCTGGGCAGGAAGATGCTCAGGATCTCCCAGAGAGGCTCAGCGGGCAGTAGGATTGTGCCTGGATCTCGCTCTGGACATGCCAGTGGCTCAAGTGAGAGCTGTGGGAATGATTTATTGTTGAGGCGCGGCATGCGCTCCGAGCCGCGGCACCCCGAGCGGTGCCAGGCTGGGCAGTGAGGGAAGAGAACGGGCGGCCGCTTTCCCCCGCAAGCTCTGCAGTTTCAGTTCGTGGCGCGCAGGGACAGACGAAGGCGACACGGGACTTGGGGGGGGAACGAGATGGTTTTATTCCATGAGCCCCAAGACCCCGGCGGGCTGGGGGGCAAAGGTTTTATACAGAACTCAGGAGGACGGGTGTAGGAGCAGTAACCAATGAGGGAATAGCAGGGGAGGAGTTTAGGGCAGAACTAACATCTGGAAGCTGAGAAGGGGGCTAGAATGAATGACAGGGAAGGTTCTAGGGAAAGGGGCAGGGAAAGGGGGGTTGGGGGGGGGAAACAGATATTAAACAAATATCAAATGAAAGAAAAACACACCACCGCATCTCCCTCTTTTTCTTTACAAAAAGAAGGAGAATTTTGTGGTTTTAGCAAATTAATAAAACATGCAAATAATATAAAATCATATGATAACATTGTAAATTACTTAAAGGACATGAAAGACACATTATTGCATTTATAGGGCAGGAAGAGTAGTAACAGCTTAAATTAGACACAAGACTGCACAAAACTTGCTGTTTTGCTGCTCTGAGTAACAATCTAAAATAATGTAAATAATGTAAATAATTGAAATAGAATGAAATAATTGACAGAAATTAAACTAAAAAATTTAATTAGAATGATTAAAATTACAACTATCTAATTTGAATAAAATAATTAAATGGAATTATTGGAATTAAATATAATAAAAGATCAACTAAATATAACTAATAAATTTTTAAATTTCGCAGCAATGCAGCAAGCCTGAAGCGATATAGTAGCTGAGTGATTCCTGTAGCAATAATGGTTAAACACAGCCTTTAAGTTAAAAAACATCAGAAAAGACTGAATTAATTATAATTACAACAAAACAACTTAATATAAAATCAAATTGTAACATTACATATTATTAAAAAAACATAAATTGAAAGACATTAAAAAATGATAAACTAATTGTGATTACAACATATGAAATATATAAAAACTTCATCTGGAATATATAAAATTGACTTAAATGAAAGTCCAAATTAAGGGTACAAAGCACAGCAGGATTTGTGACTTTATCTGATTTAGAATTTGCTTCGTCGCGGCGCTTGTGATGTTCAGCTTCTTAGATTTTTAAAGCAGAGTCAGCGGATAACGGCACTTGTCTTAAAGCAGAGTCAGCGGATAGCGATGTGGTTTGTTCAATTTGAATGTCCGTTTGAGAGGTGGGCATAATATCTTGAGTATTAATTAACTGGGATGGTATTTCTTTCTATAAAATATAACTCAACAAACAGATTATGCAAAAATAATCAAAAGCAAAAAGAGGAATTTGTAGTTAAATAAAAAGGAATATTGGGTAGGGTACATTAAGGAATAGGATAGGGGAATCAGACAATCACTTAATTAGTGATTGCCATGATTAACAGGGGGTATTGGTAAGGGGTGGACCGGGGCGCCGCCATTTCAGGGGGAAGACAAAATGACGGATCCTCAGTCCCGGGTTTCGGCTCCATTTCCTCGGGAGAAGATCCTTCCCGACCCTCCCCCCGGAGGACGAGCCCGAAGAAGAATTGGGGAATATCCAACCCCGCCTCCCCACAATAGGGACTAGCCTCGTGCAGGGACGGTGCAGGGCTATTGGGAGAGAAATGGGACTGGCGGGAAGCCAGGGGCGGAAAAGAAGGGTCAAGGCGGGAAATGGGTCCCGAGCGGCGTGGCCAGCGCCATCTTGGGAGGGGTGCCAGATACACTGCACTTGGCCTGAGCAGTGTCCGGCAGGGCACTTGGGGCGGCTCGGCCACAGCAATCCCCAAGGGAGGATAGGAAAGGGTTTTAGGAAAGTCCGAGGGGATGGGGGCATAGGGAGCTTCACAGAAGCAAAAAGGGGAAATTTATAGGAGGGGGGGGGGGGGCCGCCCGACGCAGCTGGATGTCGGCGCAATGCGTGGGTGTAAAGGGCCCCTTTTAACAACTCTCCTATAGCTAACGTGTCGCCCTCTTAGCTGATCCTTACTGGTGTCTTTTCTACCCCCTCCGTCCAGCCCAGAATGGGGAGGGGAGGATAGAGAAGACAACTTTTTCGAGGAGAAGAAAAAGCGATCTAATCTAGGTCCCCACAGAAGACTAGGCGAAGGATAGCACTCAGTGCTAGCTTCCCCCAGAAAAAGAAAACCCACCCGCTTGCCAGGGACATGCAAGGCTACAGCCCCAGTCTGGGCGCAGACGGGGGTTAAAACGCGAGAAAAAAAAAGCGGCAAACCCAGCCGTCCGTCGGGGCGACCCCGCACCCGTATAGCCCACCTTACCTTGCAGGCTCGGACGGAGATGGCTTGGATCTTCTCCTCGACTTGATGGAAAAGTCGCGCTGAAAACTGGGGATGTTCCTTCCCGGTTTTGGCCCTTCCGGAAGCCTGGGTGTTCCCGTTAAACCAAGACTCGTCCCCGAAGCCTTGGTTTCGGCCACTATCAGCCTCCGGTGGTCTCGCTGCAGATGCTGACCGAGGAATGAACCTCTTCTCGGTCAGTCCCTCTTCAGGCTCCCCCGAGCCGCTGCCAAAACCGCCCTCTGTGTTCTCGGGTAAGTCTGCCCGCCAAAAAGCTCTGCAGCCCGGCTGCCCGTGCAGCGCGGCTGCTCCCGGGCGGGAAGATGGCGAGAACAAAGAGGTCCCGGAGCCTCAATCTTTTTCGCTCGGCGCTCAGCTCCTCTTAGCATCAGGCAGAGCTTTTACGGCCGTAGATGTTCCTCTTCCCTCCTTCTTTTTCTGTGAGGCGGGCGCCCCCACAAATTTGCCCGTTTTTTTTACAAGACGAAGGAGGGAACCATCCTCTCGCTACCATATGTTGAGGCGCGGCATGCGCTCCGAGCCGCGGCACTCCGAGCCGTGCCAGGCTGGGCGGTGAGGGAAGAGAACGGGCGGCCGCTTCCCCCGCAAGCTCTGCAGTTTCAGTTCGTGGCGCGCAGGGACAGACGAAGGCGACACGGGACTTGGGGGGGAACGAGATGGTTTTATTCCATGAGCCCCAAGACCCCGGCGGGCGGGGGGGCAAAGGTTTTATACAGAACTCAGGAGGACGGGTGTAGGAACAGTAACCAATGAGGGAATAGCAGGGGAGGAGTTTAGGGCAGAACTAACATCTGGAAGCTGAGGAGGGGGCTACAATGAATGACAGGGAAGGTTCTAGGGAAAGGGGCAGGGAAAGGGGGGTTGGGGGGGGGAAACAGATATTAAACAAATATCAAATGAAAGAAAAACACACCACCGCAAACAACAATTTATAGAATGTGTATACCTAAGAACATATCTAACAACAATATTTGAAATGTATTTACAGAAGACAAAACGAAGCCCTAAAACCTATATGCCAAAAACAAGAACAAACTCTAAAAACTATGTACAAAAGGGTGCCATTTCAGTCCAGGATCTCCATCAGTCCGGGAAGAAAAGCAGGTGCCATGGTCACTCCAGTCAGGCACAGAGGGCTCTACCGTGTGTCCCCAGGCTGGCACACTGGGACTCTGCTGCCAGAGCTGAGGCTGGCTGGGTCTGGGGGCTGGGCCCCAGGCACTGCCATGGGGCTTGTGTGGCCCGCAGCAAGAACAGGACAGGCTGGGCATGGCCAGCAGAACCCAAGGCACTGGGTACCACGTGCCTGAGCAGGGACCAGCCAGCCCAATCCCGCCCCAGCCTGGCTGCAGGGAACCCACTGTGCCTGTGGGGACCACATGCCTGTCCTGCTGCTGGCATTGCTCTTCATCCCAGGACCATGGCCTCCTCTTCATCTTCCTCATCAATGTCCATCTCCTGGGTGTACTCTTCCATTTCCACGTCCATCTCCTCATCCTCATCAACCTCCATCTCTTCCTCTCCAGTCTGTTCTCCATCCACCTCCATCTCCTCCTCCGTATCCATTATGGTGCCCACCTCCATCTCTTCCTCTCCTCTCTTTTCTCCCTCCACTTCCATCTTCTCCTCTCTATCAGTCTGTCTGTCCACCTCCATCTTGTCTTCTCTACCTGCAACAGCCTGCAGAGGTAGCAAAACCTCAGAGTGGGGTCCCTGTCCCACCCCATCCCCCCAGAACTCCAGCCCACACCCGGGCAGCTGGGGGGATCCACCTCCATGGAATGGCACCGTACCTTCCTCAGGACAAATGTGAGCATCCTGCAGGGATGGATGACACAATCCAGGCCTTAGGCAGCTTTTGAGACTGATGAGATGAGGTCTCGGGGGCAGGAACAAGAAGGGTGACAGGAGCAGCAGGAGCAGCGTGCAGCGTGTGCTGAGCGCAGGGCCAACGGCTGTGTTGTGCTGCTTGCTGGCTGCTGGCAGTTCCAGATGGGACATGGATTGTGACATGACCACTGAGCTAGAGAGCCTTTGGTTCCATGCTTAGCAACGTTCCCCCAGACCATGGTGCTCAGAGCCCTGTTCCCAAGGATGGAGCATCCACAGCCTGGGCCAGTGCCTCAGCACCCTCAGTGGAAGAGAGCAGCTTCCTCAGATCCAACTTCAATCAGCCTCCTGCAGCTGAAAGCCGTCCCCCCCTTGTCCTGTTGCCACAGGCCCTGTGGAACACCCTGTCCCAATCTTTCTTGTGGCACCCTTGCAGTCCTGCAGAGCTGCAGTGAGGCCTCCCCAGGGTCTCCTCTTTCCAGGCTGAGCATCCCCAGCCCCACGTGGAAAGCAGGCAGTGTGATCTGGGGGAGTCCAGGCTGGAGTCAAATGGAATCAGGAACTGAGAGACGGAAGCTTTAGGCCCAGGATTGCCTCTCAATGTACAAAATTAATAAGAGTGGAGGGCAAGATGGTGGGACACTGCTTCTGCTCTAATTGGTGAATATAGTCTCTGTTTTTTTCTTTTTTTCTCTCATGCCGTTGCAGTTTTGGCTGTTTGAAAGGAAGCTTGGCACAATATCCATTGTCTTCTCCATTTGTGAATCACCGAGCAGAGTCTGGGCAAGCTGATGTTGCAGAGCAAATCCTGCAAATGGACTGGTCATCCTGAGCCTGGAGAATGCAGTTAAACCCAGCCAAAAGTAATTTCTGGAAAGTCAAGCCTGGTGTACATTCTCTTGACTTTGGCTATGCCAACTTCACCTGAGTCTTATGAAAAAGCAAACAAAAGACTCAAACCAAAACAGACAAAACCTAGAAACAAACGAACCCATGCAAACCAATCAAACAAAGAGACTAAAAAAACCCCAAATAAAACCAACGGGAATGAAGAGTTAGTATTAGTTTTGAGTTCATCACAGCAGGTAAATGGCTGCTTTCCACAGGATCACCATAAAAAGCCACAGATAACAGCTGCTCCAAAATACACCCAACAGGAGAACCATCAAAGTGATACATAGCAACTCTGGGGGCAGCTCCCCATTAAGGTGAGGGATGAGCACACAGTGCTACAGCTCCAGCCTTCCCCACCCTGCAGGCTGCTCTTTGCTCCTGATGTAAGAGCCTTGCAGGACTGTGGCCCCTCTCGGTGCATTATAAATCATTCCCACAGCTGTCACTTGAGCCACTGGCATGTCCAGAGCGAGATCCAGGCACAATCCTACTGCCCGCTGAGCCTCTCTGGGAGATCCTGAGCATCTTCCTGCCCAGAGCCACAAAAGAGCTCAGGCTCTGCCTGAACTGGGTGTTCAGGGGAGGTTTCCATATCCCTGCGAGATGTGCTCATCCTTCATCAGGCTGTGCCCAGCCTGGATCAGGGCAGGTTGGAGGCCACATGGGATCCCATCCTTTGCCCTGCCATGTGATCCTCCATGCAGTGGGGATAAAAAGCCCAGCACTGGGGAACCCCAGGTGCTGCAGCAGTGATATTTTTGGGAGAAACACGGAGCTGTGCATGGCCAGCTTGAAGTCTGCACTGCTGTGAGCACCAGGCCTGCCATGCTGAGCCCAGGGCCACAACCAGTGCTCACCCGGGCTGGGACATTGAGTCCCAACATGGGATCCCATGGGACAGGGCACGCTGGGATTCGCCCCTGCAGCTCCCCAGTGTGTCCAGAGAGACAGCAAGGAGACAGTGACCTCTGTCAGCGGAACCCTCTGAGTGGGACGACCACTGCTGGGGTGGCTGTGCCAGCTCCCCCATGAACCTCCAGCCCTGGGAACCGGGAGCAAGTGGAAAACACAACTTGGCCAATACTGCCTGTGCCGGAAGCAAATGGAAAGAGAACTGGGGTGTGAAAACCCAAGGTTGTTTATTTACATAAGAACAGCAATGAAAACACAGAACACATTTACTTTCGTAAAAATATTTGTAATAACAAAAATTTATAGAAGGTATATACCTAAGAACATATCTAACAACAATATTTGAAATGTATTTACAGAAGACAAAACGAAGCCCTAAAACCTATATGCCAAAAACAAGAACAAACTCTAAAAACTATGTACAAAAAGGTGCCATTTCAGTCCAGGATCTCCATAAGTCCGGGAAGAAAAGCAGGTGCCATGGTCACTCCAGTCAGGCACAGAGGGCTCTTCCGTGTGTCCCCAGGCTGGCACACTGGGACTCTGCTGCCAGAGCTGAGGCTGGCTGGGTCTGGGGGCTGGGCCCCAGGCACTGCCATGGGGCTTGTGTGGCCCAAAGCAAGAACAGGACAGGCTGGGCATGGCCAGCAGAACCCAAGGCACTGGGTACCACGTTCCTGAGCAGGGACCAGCCAGCCCAATCCCGCCCCAGCCTGGCTGCAGGGAACCCACTGTGCCTGTGGGGACCACATGCCTGTCCTGCTGCTGGCATTGCTCTTCATTCCAGGACCATGGCCTCCTCTTCATCTTCCTCATCAATGTCCATCTCCTGGGTGTACTCTTCCATTTCCACGTCCATCTCCTCATCCTCATCAACCTCCATCTCTTCCTCTCCAGTCTGTTCTCCATCCACCTCCATCTCCTCCTCCGTATCCATTATGGTGTCCACCTCCATCTCTTCCTCTCCTCTCTTTTCTCCCTCCACTTCCATCTTCTCCTCTCTATCAGTCTGTCTGTCCACCTCCATCTTGTCTTCTCTACCTGCAACAGCCTGCAGAGGTAGCAAAACCTCAGAGTGGGGTCCCTGTCCCACCCCATCCCCCCAGAACTCCAGCCCACACCCGGGCAGCTGGGGGGATCCACCTCCATGGAATGGCACCGTACCTTCCTCAGGACAAATGTGAGCATCCTGCAGGGATGGATGACACAATCCAGGCCTTAGGCAGCTTTTGAGACTGATGAGATGAGGTCTCGGGGGCAGGAACAAGAAGGGTGACAGGAGCAGCAGGAGCAGCGTGCAGCGTGTGCTGAGCGCAGGGCCAACGGCTGTGTTGTGCTGCTTGCTGGCTGCTGGCAGTTCCAGATGGGACATGGATTGTGACATGACCACTGAGCTAGAGAGCCTTTGGTTCCATGCTTAGCAACGTTCCCCCAGACCATGGTGCTCAGAGCCCTGTTCCCAAGGATGGAGCATCCACAGCCTGGGCCAGTGCCTCAGCACCCTCAGTGGAAGAGAGCAGCTTCCTCAGATCCAACTTCAATCAGCCTCCTGCAGCTGAAAGCCGTCCCCCCCTTGTCCTGTTGCCACAGGCCCTGTGGAACACCCTGTCCCAATCTTTCTTGTGGCACCCTTGCAGTCCTGCAGAGCTGCAGTGAGGCCTCCCCAGGGTCTCCTCTTTCCAGGCTGAGCATCCCCAGCCCCACGTGGAAAGCAGGCAGTGTGATCTGGGGGAGTCCAGGCTGGAGTCAAATGGAATCAGGAACTGAGAGACGGAAGCTTTAGGCCCAGGATTGCCTCTCAATGTACAAAATTAATAAGAGTGGAGGGCAAGATGGTGGGACACTGCTTCTGCTCTAATTGGTGAATATAGTCTCTGTTTTTTTCTTTTTTTCTCTCATGCCGTTGCAGTTTTGGCTGTTTGAAAGGAAGCTTGGCACAATATCCATTGTCTTCTCCATTTGTGAATCACCGAGCAGAGTCTGGGCAAGCTGATGTTGCAGAGCAAATCCTGCAAATGGACTGGTCATCCTGAGCCTGGAGAATGCAGTTAAACCCAGCCAAAAGTAATTTCTGGAAAGTCAAGCCTGGTGTACATTCTCTTGACTTTGGCTATGCCAACTTCACCTGAGTCTTATGAAAAAGCAAACAAAAGACTCAAACCAAAACAGACAAAACCTAGAAACAAACAAACCCATGCAAACCAATCAAACAAAGAGACTAAAAAAACCCCAAATAAAACCAACGGGAATGAAGAGTTAGTATTAGTTTTGAGTTCATCACAGCAGGTAAATGGCTGCTTTCCACAGGATCACCATAAAAAGCCACAGATAACAGCTGCTCCAAAATACACCCAACAGGAGAACCATCAAAGTGATACATAGCAAGTCTGGGGGCAGCTCCCCATGAAGGTGAGGGATGAGCACACAGTGCTACAGCTCCAGCCTTCCCCACCCTGCAGGCTGCTCTTTGCTCCTGATGTAAGAGCCTTGCAGGACTGTGGCCCCTCTCGGTGCATTATAAATCATTCCCACAGCTGTCACTTGAGCCACTGGCATGTCCAGAGCGAGATCCAGGCACAATCCTACTGCCCGCTGAGCCTCTCTGGGAGATCCTGAGCATCTTCCTGCCCAGAGCCACAAAAGAGCTCAGGCTCTGCCTGAACTGGGTTTTCAGGGGAGGTTTCCATATCCCTGCGAGATGTGCTCATCCTTCATCAGGCTGTGCCCAGCCTGGATCAGGGCAGGTTGGAGGCCACATGGGATCCCATCCTTTGCCCTGCCATGTGATCCTCCATGCAGTGGGGATAAAAAGCCCAGCACTGGGGAACCCCAGGTGCTGCAGCAGTGATATTTTTGGGAGAAACACGGAGCTGTGCATGGCCAGCTTGAAGTCTGCACTGCTGTGAGCAGCAGGCCTGCCATGCTGAGCCCAGGGCCACAACCAGTGCTCACCCGGGCTGGGACATTGAGTCCCAACATGGGATCCCATGGGACAGGGCACGCTGGGATTCGCCCCTGCAGCTCCCCAGTGTGTCCAGAGAGACAGCAAGGAGACAGTGACCTCTGTCAGCGGAACCCTCTGAGTGGGGCGACCACTGCTGGGGTGGCTGTGCCAGCTCCCCCATGAACCTCCAGCCCTGGGAAGCGGGAGCAAGTGGAAAACACAACTTGGCCAATACTGCCTGTGCCGGAAGCAAATGGAAAGAGAATTGGGGTGTGAAAACCCAAGGTTGTTTATTTACATAAGAACAGCAATGAAAACACAGAACACATTTACTTTTGTAAGAATATTTGTAATAACAACAATTTATAGAATGTATATACCTAAGAACATATCTAACAACAATATTTGAAATGTATTTACAGAAGACAAAACGAAGCCCTAAAACCTATATGGCAAAAACAAGAACAAACTCTAAAAACTATGTACAAAAGGGTGCCATTTCAGTCCAGGATCTCCATCAGTCCGGGAAGAAAAGCAGGTGCCATGGTCAATCCAGTCAGGCACAGAGGGCTCTTCCGTGTGTCCCCAGGCTGGCACACTGGGACTCTGCTGCCAGAGCTGAGGCTGGCTGGGTCTGGGGGCTGGGCCCCAGGCACTGCCATGGGGCTTGTGTGGCCCGCAGCAAGAACAGGACAGGCTGGGCATGGCCAGCAGAACCCAAGGCACTGGGTACCACGTGCCTGAGCAGGGACCAGCCAGCCCAATCCCGCCCCAGCCTGGCTGCAGGGAACCCACTGTGCCTGTGGGGACTACATGCCTGTCGTGCTGCTGGCATTGCTCTTCATCCCAGGACCATGGCCTCCTCTTCATCTTCCTCATCAATGTCCATCTCCTGGGTGTACTCTTCCATTTCCACGTCCATCTCCTCATCCTCATCAACCTCCATCTCTTCCTCTCCAGTCTGTTCTCCATCCACCTCCATCTCCTCCTCCGTATCCATTATGGTGCCCACCTCCATCTCTTCCTCTCCTCTCTTTTCTCCCTCCACTTCCATCTTCTCCTCTCTATCAGTCTGTCTGTCCACCTCCATCTTGTCTTCTCTACCTGCAACAGCCTGCAGAGGTAGCAAAACCTCAGAGTGGGGTCCCTGTCCCACCCCATCCCCCCAGAACTCCAGCCCACACCCGGGCAGCTGGGGGGATCCACCTCCATGGAATGGCACCGTACCTTCCTCAGGACAAATGTGAGCATCCTGCAGGGATGGATGACACAATCCAGGCCTTAGGCAGCTTTTGAGACTGATGAGATGAGGTCTCGGGGGCAGGAACAAGAAGGGTGACAGGAGCAGCAGGAGCAGCGTGCAGCGTGTGCTGAGCCCAGGGCCAACGGCTGTGTTGTGCTGCTTGCTGGCTGCTGGCAGTTCCAGATGGGACATGGATTGTGACATGACCACTGAGCTAGAGAGCCTTTGGTTCCATGCTTAGCAACGTTCCCCCAGACCATGGTGCTCAGAGCCCTGTTCCCAAGGATGGAGCATCCACAGCCTGGGCCAGTGCCTCAGCACCCTCAGTGGAAGAGAGCAGCTTCCTCAGATCCAACTTCAATCAGCCTCCTGCAGCTGAAAGCCGTCCCCCCCTTGTCCTGTTGCCACAGGCCCTGTGGAACACCCTGTCCCAATCTTTCTTGTGGCACCCTTGCAGTCCTGCAGAGCTGCAGTGAGGCCTCCCCAGGGTCTCCTCTTTCCAGGCTGAGCATCCCCAGCCCCACGTGGAAAGCAGGCAGTGTGATCAGGGGGAGTCCAGGCTGGAGTCAAATGGAATCAGGAACTGAGAGACGGAAGCTTTAGGCCCAGGATTGCCTCTCAATGTACAAAATTAATAAGAGTGGAGGGCAAGATGGTGGGACACTGCTTCTGCTCTAATTGGTGAATATAGTCTCTGTTTTTTTCTTTTTTTCTCTCATGCCGTTGCAGTTTTGGCTGTTTGAAAGGAAGCTTGGCACAATATCCATTGTCTTCTCCATTTGTGAATCACCGAGCAGAGTCTGGGCAAGCTGATGTTGCAGAGCAAATCCTGCAAATGGACTGGTCATCCTGAGCCTGGAGAATGCAGTTAAACCCAGCCAAAAGGAATTTCTGGAAAGTCAAGCCTGGTGTACATTCTCTTGACTTTGGCTATGCCAACTTCACCTGAGTCTTATGAAAAAGCAAACAAAAGACTCAAACCAAAACAGACAAAACCTAGAAACAAACGAACCCATGCAAACCAATCAAACAAAGAGACTAAAAAAACCCCAAATAAAACCAAAGGGAATGAAGAGTTAGTATTAGTTTTGAGTTCATCACAGCAGGTAAATGGCTGCTTTCCACAGGATCACCATAAAAAGCCACAGATAACAGCTGCTCCAAAATACACCCAACAGGAGAACCATCAAAGTGATACATAGCAACTCTGGGGGCAGCTCCCCATGAAGGTGAGGGATGAGCACACAGTGCTACAGCTCCAGCCTTCCCCACCCTGCAGGCTGCTCTTTGCTCCTGATGTAAGAGCCTTGCAGGACTGTGGCCCCTCTCGGTGCATTATAAATCATTCCCACAGCTGTCACTTGAGCCACTGGCATGTCCAGAGCGAGATCCAGGCACAATCCTACTGCCCGCTGAGCCTCTCTGGGAGATCCTGAGCATCTTCCTGCCCAGAGCCACAAAAGAGCTCAGGCTCTGCCTGAACTGGGTGTTCAGGGGAGGTTTCCATATCCCTGCGAGATGTGCTCATCCTTCATCAGGCTGTGCCCAGCCTGGATCAGGGCAGGTTGGAGGCCACATGGGATCCCATCCTTTGCCCTGCCATGTGATCCTCCATGCAGTGGGGATAAAAAGCCCAGCACTGGGGAACCCCAGGTGCTGCAGCAGTGATATTTTTGGGAGAAACACGGAGCTGTGCATGGCCAGCTTGAAGTCTGCACTGCTGTGAGCACCAGGCCTGCCATGCTGAGCCCAGGGCCACAACCAGTGCTCACCCGGGCTGGGACATTGAGTCCCAACATGGGATCCCATGGGACAGGGCACGCTGGGATTCGCCCCTGCAGCTCCCCAGTGTGTCCAGAGAGACAGCAAGGAGACAGTGACCTCTGTCAGCGGAACCCTCTGAGTGGGGCGACCACTGCTGGGGTGGCTGTGCCAGCTCCCCCATGAACCTCCAGCCCTGGGAACCGGGAGCAAGTGGAAAACACAACTTGGCCAATACTGCCTGTGCCGGAAGCAAATGGAAAGAGAATTGGGGTGTGAAAACCCAAGGTTGTTTATTTACATAAGAACAGCAATGAAAACACAGAACACATTTACTTTTGTAAGAATATTTGTAATAACAACAATTTATAGAAGGTATATACCTAAGAACATATCTAACAACAATATTTGAAATGTATTTACAGAAGACAAAACGAAGCCCTAAAACCTATATGCCAAAAACAAGAACAAACTCTAGAAACTATGTACAAAAAGGTGCCATTTCAGTCCAGGATCTCCATAAGTCCGGGAAGAAAAGCAGGTGCCATGGTCACTCCAGTCAGGCACAGAGGGCTCTTCCGTGTGTCCCCAGGCTGGCACACTGGGACTCTGCTGCCAGAGCTGAGGCTGGCTGGGTCTGGGGGCTGGGCCCCAGGCACTGCCATGGGGCTTGTGTGGCCCAAAGCAAGAACAGGACAGGCTGGGCATGGCCAGCAGAACCCAAGGCACTGGGTACCACGTGCCTGAGCAGGGACCAGCCAGCCCAATACCGCCCCAGCCTGGCTGCAGGGAACCCACTGTGCCTGTGGGGACCACATGCCTGTCCTGCTGCTGGCATTGCTCTTCATCCCAGGACCATGGCCTCCTCTTCATCTTCCTCATCAATGTCCATCTCCTGGGTGTACTCTTCCATTTCCACGTCCATCTCCTCATCCTCATCAACCTCCATCTCTTCCTCTCCAGTCTGTTCTCCATCCACCTCCATCTCCTCCTCCGTATCCATTATGGTGCCCACCTCCATCTCTTCCTCTCCTCTCTTTTCTCCCTCCACTTCCATCTTCTCCTCTCTATCAGTCTGTCTGTCCACCTCCATCTTGTCTTCTCTACCTGCAACAGCCTGCAGAGGTAGCAAAACCTCAGAGTGGGGTCCCTGTCCCACCCCATCCCCCCAGAACTCCAGCCCACACCCGGGCAGCTGGGGGGATCCACCTCCATGGAATGGCACCGTACCTTCCTCAGGACAAATGTGAGCATCCTGCAGGGATGGATGACACAATCCAGGCCTTAGGCAGCTTTTGAGACTGATGAGATGAGGTCTCGGGGGCAGGAACAAGAAGGCTGACAGGAGCAGCAGGAGCAGCGTGCAGCGTGTGCTGAGCCCAGGGCCAACGGCTGTGTTGTGCTGCTTGCTGGCTGCTGGCAGTTCCAGATGGGACATGGATTGTGACATGACCACTGAGCTAGAGAGCCTTTGGTTCCATGCTTAGCAACGTTCCCCCAGACCATGGTGCTCAGAGCCCTGTTCCCAAGGATGGAGCATCCACAGCCTGGGCCAGTGCCTCAGCACCCTCAGTGGAAGAGAGCAGCTTCCTCAGATCCAACTTCAATCAGCCTCCTGCAGCTGAAAGCCGTCCCCCCCTTGTCCTGTTGCCACAGGCCCTGTGGAACACCCTGTCCCAATCTTTCTTGTGGCACCCTTGCAGTCCTGCAGAGCTGCAGTGAGGCCTCCCCAGGGTCTCCTCTTTCCAGGCTGAGCATCCCCAGCCCCACGTGGAAAGCAGGCAGTGTGATCTGGGGGAGTCCAGGCTGGAGTCAAATGGCATCAGGAACTGAGAGACGGAAGCTTTAGGCCCAGGATTGCCTCTCAATGTACAAAATTAATAAGAGTGGAGGGCAAGATGGTGGGACACTGCTTCTGCTCTAATTGGTGAATATAGTCTCTGTTTTTTTCTTTTTTTCTCTCATGCCGTTGCAGTTTTGGCTGTTTGAAAGGAAGCTTGGCACAATATCCATTGTCTTCTCCATTTGTGAATCACCGAGCAGAGTCTGGGCAAGCTGATGTTGCAGAGCAAATCCTGCAAATGGACTGGTCATCCTGAGCCTGGAGAATGCAGTTAAACCCAGCCAAAAGTAATTTCTGGAAAGTCAAGCCTGGTGTACATTCTCTTGACTTTGGCTATGCCAACTTCACCTGAGTCTTATGAAAAAGCAAACAAAAGACTCAAACCAAAACAGACAAAACCTAGAAACAAACGAACCCATGCAAACCAATCAAAGAAAGAGACTAAAAAAACCCCAAATAAAACCAAAGGGAATGAAGAGTTAGTATTAGTTTTGAGTTCATCACAGCAGGTAAATGGCTGCTTTCCACAGGATCACCATAAAAAGCCACGGATAACAGCTGCTCCAAAATACACCCAACAGGAGAACCATCAAAGTGATACATAGCAAGTCTGGGGGCAGCTCCCCATGAAGGCGAGGGATGAGCACACAGTGCTACAGCTCCAGCCTTCCCCACCCTGCAGGCTGCTCTTTGCTCCTGATGTAAGAGCCTTGCAGGACTGTGGCCCCTCTCGGTGCATTATAAATCATTCCCACAGCTGTCACTTGAGCCACTGGCATGTCCAGAGCGAGATCCAGGCACAATCCTACTGCCCGCTGAGCCTCTCTGGGAGATCCTGAGCATCTTCCTGCCCAGAGCCACAAAAGAGCTCAGGCTCTGCCTGAACTGGGTTTTCAGGGGAGGTTTCCATATCCCTGCGAGATGTGCTCATCCTTCATCAGGCTGTGCCCAGCCTGGATCAGGGCAGGTTGGAGGCCACATGGGATCCCATCCTTTGCCCTGCCATGTGATCCTCCATGCAGTGGGGATAAAAAGCCCAGCACTGGGGAACCCCAGGTGCTGCAGCAGTGATATTTTTGGGAGAAACACGGAGCTGTGCATGGCCAGCTTGAAGTCTGCACTGCTGTGAGCACCAGGCCTGCCATGCTGAGCCCAGGGCCACAACCAGTGCTCACCCGGGCTGGGACATTGAGTCCCAACATGGGATCCCATGGGACAGGGCAGGCTGGGATTCGCCCCTGCAGCTCCCCAGTGTGTCCAGAGAGACAGCAAGGAGACAGTGACCTCTGTCAGCGGAACCCTCTGAGTGGGACGACCACTGCTGGGGTGGCTGTGCCAGCTCCCCCATGAACCTCCAGCCCTGGGAAGCGGGAGCAAGTGGAAAACACAACTTGGCCAATACTGCCTGTGCCGGAAGCAAATGGAAAGAGAACTGGGGTGTGAAAACCCAAGGTTGTTTATTTACATAAGAACAGCAATGAAAACACAGAACACATTTACTTTTGTAAGAATATTTGTAATAACAACAATTTATAGAAGGTATATACCTAAGAACATATCTAACAACAATATTTGAAATGTATTTACAGAAGACAAAACGAAGCCCTAAAACCTATATGCCAAAAACAAGAACAAACTCTAAAAACTATGTACAAAAAGGTGCCATTTCAGTCCAGGATCTCCATCAGTCCGGGAAGAAAAGCAGGTGCCATGGTCACTCCAGTCAGGCACAGAGGGCTCTTCCGTGTGTCCCCAGGCTGGCACACTGGGACTCTGCTGCCAGAGCTGAGGCTGGCTGGGTCTGGGGGCTGGGCCCCAGGCACTGCCATGGGGCTTGTGTGGCCCAAAGCAAGAACAGGACAGGCTGGGCATGGCCAGCAGAACCCAAGGCACTGGGTACCACGTGCCTGAGCAGGGACCACCCAGCCCAATCCCGCCCCAGCCTGGCTGCAGGGAACCCACTGTGCCTGTGGGGACCACATGCCTGTCCTGCTGCTGGCATCGCTCTTCATCCCAGGACCCTGGCCTCCTCTTCATCTTCCTCATCAATGTCCATCTCCTCGGTGTACTCTTCCATTTCCACGTCCATCTCCTCATCCTCATCAACCTCCATCTCTTCCTCTCCAGTCTGTTCTCCATCCACCTCCATCTCCTCCTCCGTATCCATTATGGTGCCCACCTCCATCTCTTCCTCTCCTCTCTTTTCTCCCTCCACTTCCATCTTCTCCTCTCTATCAGTCTGTCTGTCCACCTCCATCTTGTCTTCTCTACCTGCAACAGCCTGCAGAGGTAGCAAAACCTCAGAGTGGGGTCCCTGTCCCACCCCATCCCCCCAGAACTCCAGCCCACACCCGGGCAGCTGGGGGGATCCACCTCCATGGAATGGCACCGTACCTTCCTCAGGACAAATGTGAGCATCCTGCAGGGATGGATGACACAATCCAGGCCTTAGGCAGCTTTTGAGACTGATGAGATGAGGTCTCGGGGGCAGGAACAAGAAGGGTGACAGGAGCAGCAGGAGCAGCGTGCAGCGTGTGCTGAGCCCAGGGCCAACGGCTATGTTTTGCTGCTTGCTGGCTGTTGGCAGGACCATATGGGACATGGATTGTGACATGACCACTGAGCTAGAGAGCCTTTGGTTCCATGCTTAGCAACGTTCCCCCAGACCATGGTGCTCAGAGCCCTGTTCCCAAGGATGGAGCATCCACAGCCTGGGCCAGTGCCTCAGCACCCTCAGTGGAAGAGAGCAGCTTCCTCAGATCCAACTTCAATCAGCCTCCTGCAGCTGAAAGCCGTCCCCCCCTTGTCCTGTTGCCACAGGCCCTGTGGAACACCCTGTCCCAATCTTTCTTGTGGCACCCTTGCAATCCTGCAGAGCTGCAGTGAGGCCTCCCCAGGGTGACCTCATTCCAGGCTGAGCATCCCCAGCCCCACGTGGAAAGCAGGCAGTGTGATCTGGGGGAGTCCAGGCTGGAGTCAAATGGCATCAGGAACTGAGAGACGGAAGCTTTAGGCCCAGGATTGCCTCTCAATGTACAAAATTAATAAGAGTGGAGGGCAAGATGGTGGGACACTGCTTCTGCTCTAATTGGTGAATATAGTCTCTGTTTTTTTCTTTTTTTCTCTCATGCCGTTGCAGTTTTGGCTGTTTGAAAGGAAGCTTGGCACAATATCCATTGTCTTCTCCATTTGTGAATCACCGAGCAGAGTCTGGGCAAGCTGATGTTGCAGAGCAAATCCTGCAAATGGACTGGTCATCCTGAGCCTGGAGAATGCAGTTAAACCCAGCCAAAAGTAATTTCTGGAAAGTCAAGCCTGGTGTACATTCTCTTGACTTTGGCTATGCCAACTTCACCTGAGTCTTATGAAAAAGCAAACAAAAGACTCAAACCAAAACAGACAAAACCTAGAAACAAACGAACCCATGCAAACCAATCAAACAAAGAGACTAAAATAACCCCAAATAAAACCAAAGGGAATGAAGAGTTAGTATTAGTTTTGAGTTCATCACAGCAGGTAAATGGCTGCTTTCCACAGGATCACCATAAAAAGCCACAGATAACAGCTGCTCCAAAATACACCCAACAGGAGAACCATCAAAGTGATACATAGCAACTCTGGGGGCAGCTCCCCATGAAGGTGAGGGATGAGCACACAGTGCTACAGCTCCAGCCTTCCCCACCCTGCAGGCTGCTCTTTGCTCCTGATGTAAGAGCCTTGCAGGACTGTGGCCCCTCTCGGTGCATTATAAATCATTCCCACAGCTGTCACTTGAGCCACTGGCATGTCCAGAGCGAGATCCAGGCACAATCCTACTGCCCGCTGAGCCTCTCTGGGAGATCCTGAGCATCTTCCTGCCCAGAGCCACAAAAGAGCTCAGGCTCTGCCTGAACTGGGTTTTCAGGGGAGGTTTCCATATCCCTGCGAGATGTGCTCATCCTTCATCAGGCTGTGCCCAGCCTGGATCAGGGCAGGTTGGAGGCCACATGGGATCCATCCTTTGCCCTGCCATGTGATCCTCCATGCAGTGGGGATAAAAAGCCCAGCACTGGGGAACCCCAGGTGCTGCAGCAGTGATATTTTTGGGAGAAACACGGAGCTGTGCATGGCCAGCTTGAAGTCTGCACTGCTGTGAGCACCAGGCCTGCCATGCTGAGCCCAGGGCCACAAGCAGTGCTCACCCGGGCTGGGACATTGAGTCCCAACATGGGATCCCATGGGACAGGGCAGGCTGGGATTCGCCCCTGCAGCTCCCCAGTGTGTCCAGAGAGACAGCAAGGAGACAGTGACCTCTGTCAGCGGAACCCTCTGAGTGGGACGACCACTGCTGGGGTGGCTGTGCCAGCTCCCCCATGAACCTCCAGCCCTGGGAACCGGGAGCAAGTGGAAAACACAACTTGGCCAATACTGCCTGTGCCGGAAGCAAATGGAAAGAGAACTGGGGTGTGAAAACCCAAGGTTGTTTATTTACATAAGAACAGCAATGAAAACACAGAACACATTTACTTTTGTAAGAATATTTGTAATAACAACAATTTATAGAAGGTATATACCTAAGAACATATCTAACAACAATATTTGAAATGTATTTACAGAAGACAAAACGAAGCCCTAAAACCTATATGCCAAAAACAAGAACAAACTCTAAAAACTATGTACAAAAAGGTGCCATTTCAGTCCAGGATCTCCATCAGTCCGGGAAGAAAAGCAGGTGCCATGGTCACTCCAGTCAGGCACAGAGGGCTCTTCCGTGTGTCCCCAGGCTGGCACACTGGGACTCTGCTGCCAGAGCTGAGGCTGGCTGGGTCTGGGGGCTGGGCCCCAGGCACTGCCATGGGGCTTGTGTGGCCCAAAGCAAGAACAGGACAGGCTGGGCATGGCCAGCAGAACCCAAGGCACTGGGTACCACGTGCCTGAGCAGGGACCAGCCAGCCCAATCCCGCCCCAGCCTGGCTGCAGGGAACCCACTGTGCCTGTGGGGACCACATGCCTGTCCTGCTGCTGGCATCGCTCTTCATCCCAGGACCCTGGCCTCCTCTTCATCTTCCTCATCAATGTCCATCTCCTCGGTGTACTCTTCCATTTCCACGTCCATCTCCTCATCCTCATCAACCTCCATCTCTTCCTCTCCAGTCTGTTCTCCATCCACCTCCATCTCCTCCTCCGTATCCATTATTGTGTCCACCTCCATCTCTTCCTCTCCTCTCTTTTCTCCCTCCACTTCCATCTTCTCCTCTCTATCAGTCTGTCTGTCCACCTCCATCTTGTCTTCTCTACCTGCAACAGCCTGCAGAGGTAGCAAAACCTCAGAGTGGGGTCCCTGTCCCACCCCATCCCCCCAGAACTCCAGCCCACACCCGGGCAGCTGGGGGGATCCACCTCCATGGAATGGCACCGTACCTTCCTCAGGACAAATGTGAGCATCCTGCAGGGATGGATGACACAATCCAGGCCTTAGGCAGCTTTTGAGACTGATGAGATGAGGTCTCGGGGGCAGGAACAAGAAGGGTGACAGGAGCAGCAGGAGCAGCGTGCAGCGTGTGCTGAGCCCAGGGCCAACGGCTGTGTTGTGCTGCTTGCTGGCTGCTGGCAGTTCCAGATGGGACATGGATTGTGACATGACCACTGAGCTAGAGAGCCTTTGGTTCCATGCTTAGCAACGTTCCCCCAGACCATGGTGCTCAGAGCCCTGTTCCCAAGGATGGAGCATCCACAGCCTGGGCCAGTGCCTCAGCACCCTCAGTGGAAGAGAGCAGCTTCCTCAGATCCAACTTCAATCAGCCTCCTGCAGCTGAAAGCCGTCCCCCCCTTGTCCTGTTGCCACAGGCCCTGTGGAACACCCTGTCCCAATCTTTCTTGTGGCACCCTTGCAGTCCTGCAGAGCTGCAGTGAGGCCTCCCCAGGGTCTCCTCTTTCCAGGCTGAGCATCCCCAGCCCCACGTGGAAAGCAGGCAGTGTGATCTGGGGGAGTCCAGGCTGGAGTCAAATGGCATCAGGAACTGAGAGACGGAAGCTTTAGGCCCAGGATTGCCTCTCAATGTACAAAATTAATAAGAGTGGAGGGCAAGATGGTGGGACACTGCTTCTGCTCTAATTGGTGAATATAGTCTCTGTTTTTTTCTTTTTTTCTCTCATGCCGTTGCAGTTTTGGCTGTTTGAAAGGAAGCTTGGCACAATATCCATTGTCTTCTCCATTTGTGAATCACCGAGCAGAGTCTGGGCAAGCTGATGTTGCAGAGCAAATCCTGCAAATGGACTGGTCATCCTGAGCCTGGAGAATGCAGTTAAACCCAGCCAAAAGTAATTTCTGGAAAGTCAAGCCTGGTGTACATTCTCTTGACTTTGGCTATGCCAACTTCACCTGAGTCTTATGAAAAAGCAAACAAAAGACTCAAACCAAAACAGACAAAACCTAGAAACAAACGAACCCATGCAAACCAATCAAACAAAGAGACTAAAAAAACCCCAAATAAAACCAAAGGGAATGAAGAGTTAGTATTAGTTTTGAGTTCATCACAGCAGGTAAATGGCTGCTTTCCACAGGATCACCATAAAAAGCCACGGATAACAGCTGCTCCAAAATACACCCAACAGGAGAACCATCAAAGTGATACATAGCAAGTCTGGGGGCAGCTCCCCATGAAGGCGAGGGATGAGCACACAGTGCTACAGCTCCAGCCTTCCCCACCCTGCAGGCTGCTCTTTGCTCCTGATGTAAGAGCCTTGCAGGACTGTGGCCCCTCTCGGTGCATTATAAATCATTCCCACAGCTGTCACTTGAGCCACTGGCATGTCCAGAGCGAGATCCAGGCACAATCCTACTGCCCGCTGAGCCTCTCTGGGAGATCCTGAGCATCTTCCTGCCCAGAGCCACAAAAGAGCTCAGGCTCTGCCTGAACTGGGTTTTCAGGGGAGGTTTCCATATCCCTGCGAGATGTGCTCATCCTTCATCAGGCTGTGCCCAGCCTGGATCAGGGCAGGTTGGAGGCCACATGGGATCCCATCCTTTGCCCTGCCATGTGATCCTCCATGCAGTGGGGATAAAAAGCCCAGCACTGGGGAACCCCAGGTGCTGCAGCAGTGATATTTTTGGGAGAAACACGGAGCTGTGCATGGCCAGCTTGAAGTCTGCACTGCTGTGAGCAGCAGGCCTGCCATGCTGAGCCCAGGGCCACAAGCAGTGCTCACCCGGGCTGGGACATTGAGTCCCAACATGGGATCCCATGGGACAGGGCAGGCTGGGATTCGCCCCTGCAGCTCCCCAGTGTGTCCAGAGAGACAGCAAGGAGACAGTGACCTCTGTCAGCGGAACCCTCTGAGTGGGACGACCACTGCTGGGGTGGCTGTGCCAGCTCCCCCATGAACCTCCAGCCCTGGGAAGCGGGAGCAAGTGGAAAACACAACTTGGCCAATACTGCCTGTGCCGGAAGCAAATGGAAAGAGAACTGGGGTGTGAAAACCCAAGGTTGTTTATTTACATAAGAACAGCAATGAAAACACAGAACACATTTACTTTTGTAAGAATATTTGTAATAACAACAATTTATAGAAGGTATATACCTAAGAACATATCTAACAACAATATTTGAAATGTATTTACAGAAGACAAAACGAAGCCCTAAAACCTATATGCCAAAAACAAGAACAAACTCTAAAAACTATGTACAAAAAGGTGCCATTTCAGTCCAGGATCTCCATCAGTCCGGGAAGAAAAGCAGGTGCCATGGTCACTCCAGTCAGGCACAGAGGGCTCTTCCGTGTGTCCCCAGGCTGGCACACTGGGACTCTGCTGCCAGAGCTGAGGCTGGCTGGGTCTGGGGGCTGGGCCCCAGGCACTGCCATGGGGCTTGTGTGGCCCAAAGCAAGAACAGGACAGGCTGGGCATGGCCAGCAGAACCCAAGGCACTGGGTACCACGTGCCTGAGCAGGGACCACCCAGCCCAATCCCGCCCCAGCCTGGCTGCAGGGAACCCACTGTGCCTGTGGGGACCACATGCCTGTCCTGCTGCTGGCATCGCTCTTCATCCCAGGACCATGGCCTCCTCTTCATCTTCCTCATCAATGTCCATCTCCTCGGTGTACTCTTCCATTTCCACGTCCATCTCCTCATCCTCATCAACCTCCATCTCTTCCTCTCCAGTCTGTTCTCCATCCACCTCCATCTCCTCCTCCGTATCCATTATGGTGCCCACCTCCATCTCTTCCTCTCCTCTCTTTTCTCCCTCCACTTCCATCTTCTCCTCTCTATCAGTCTGTCTGTCCACCTCCATCTTGTCTTCTCTACCTGCAACAGCCTGCAGAGGTAGCAAAACCTCAGAGTGGGGTCCCTGTCCCACCCCATCCCCCCAGAACTCCAGCCCACACCCGGGCAGCTGGGGGGATCCACCTCCATGGAATGGCACCGTACCTTCCTCAGGACAAATGTGAGCATCCTGCAGGGATGGATGACACAATCCAGGCCTTAGGCAGCTTTTGAGACTGATGAGATGAGGTCTCGGGGGCAGGAACAAGAAGGGTGACAGGAGCAGCAGGAGCAGCGTGCAGCGTGTGCTGAGCCCAGGGCCAACGGCTATGTTTTGCTGCTTGCTGGCTGTTGGCAGGACCATATGGGACATGGATTGTGACATGACCACTGAGCTAGAGAGCCTTTGGTTCCATGCTTAGCAACGTTCCCCCAGACCATGGTGCTCAGAGCCCTGTTCCCAAGGATGGAGCATCCACAGCCTGGGCCAGTGCCTCAGCACCCTCAGTGGAAGAGAGCAGCTTCCTCAGATCCAACTTCAATCAGCCTCCTGCAGCTGAAAGCCGTCCCCCCCTTGTCCTGTTGCCACAGGCCCTGTGGAACACCCTGTCCCAATCTTTCTTGTGGCACCCTTGCAATCCTGCAGAGCTGCAGTGAGGCCTCCCCAGGGTGACCTCATTCCAGGCTGAGCATCCCCAGCCCCACGTGGAAAGCAGGCAGTGTGATCTGGGGGAGTCCAGGCTGGAGTCAAATGGCATCAGGAACTGAGAGACGGAAGCTTTAGGCCCAGGATTGCCTCTCAATGTACAAAATTAATAAGAGTGGAGGGCAAGATGGTGGGACACTGCTTCTGCTCTAATTGGTGAATATAGTCTCTGTTTTTTTCTTTTTTTCTCTCATGCCGTTGCAGTTTTGGCTGTTTGAAAGGAAGCTTGGCACAATATCCATTGTCTTCTCCATTTGTGAATCACCGAGCAGAGTCTGGGCAAGCTGATGTTGCAGAGCAAATCCTGCAAATGGACTGGTCATCCTGAGCCTGGAGAATGCAGTTAAACCCAGCCAAAAGTAATTTCTGGAAAGTCAAGCCTGGTGTACATTCTCTTGACTTTGGCTATGCCAACTTCACCTGAGTCTTATGAAAAAGCAAACAAAAGACTCAAACCAAAACAGACAAAACCTAGAAACAAACGAACCCATGCAAACCAATCAAACAAAGAGACTAAAATAACCCCAAATAAAACCAAAGGGAATGAAGAGTTAGTATTAGTTTTGAGTTCATCACAGCAGGTAAATGGCTGCTTTCCACAGGATCACCATAAAAAGCCACAGATAACAGCTGCTCCAAAATACACCCAACAGGAGAACCATCAAAGTGATACATAGCAACTCTGGGGGCAGCTCCCCATGAAGGTGAGGGATGAGCACACAGTGCTACAGCTCCAGCCTTCCCCACCCTGCAGGCTGCTCTTTGCTCCTGATGTAAGAGCCTTGCAGGACTGTGGCCCCTCTCGGTGCATTATAAATCATTCCCACAGCTGTCACTTGAGCCACTGGCATGTCCAGAGCGAGATCCAGGCACAATCCTACTGCCCGCTGAGCCTCTCTGGGAGATCCTGAGCATCTTCCTGCCCAGAGCCACAAAAGAGCTCAGGCTCTGCCTGAACTGGGTTTTCAGGGGAGGTTTCCATATCCCTGCAAGATGTGCTCATCCTTCATCAGGCTGTGCCCAGCCTGGATCAGGGCAGGTTGGAGGCCACATGGGATCCATCCTTTGCCCTGCCATGTGATCCTCCATGCAGTGGGGATAAAAAGCCCAGCACTGGGGAACCCCAGGTGCTGCAGCAGTGATATTTTTGGGAGAAACACGGAGCTGTGCATGGCCAGCTTGAAGTCTGCACTGCTGTGAGCACCAGGCCTGCCATGCTGAGCCCAGGGCCACAACCAGTGCTCACCCGGGCTGGGACATTGAGTCCCAACATGGGATCCCATGGGACAGGGCAGGCTGGGATTCGCCCCTGCAGCTCCCCAGTGTGTCCAGAGAGACAGCAAGGAGACAGTGACCTCTGTCAGCGGAACCCTCTGAGTGGGACGACCACTGCTGGGGTGGCTGTGCCAGCTCCCCCATGAACCTCCAGCCCTGGGAAGCGGGAGCAAGTGGAAAACACAACTTGGCCAATACTGCCTGTGCCGGAAGCAAATGGAAAGAGAACTGGGGTGTGAAAACCCAAGGTTGTTTATTTACATAAAAACAGCAATGAAAACACAGAACACATTTACTTTTGTAAGAATATTTGTAATAACAACAATTTATAGAAGGTATATACCTAAGAACATATCTAACAACAATATTTGAAATGTATTTACAGAAGACAAAACGAAGCCCTAAAACCTATATGCCAAAAACAAGAACAAACTCTAAAAACTATGTACAAAAAGGTACCATTTCAGTCCAGGATCTCCATCAGTCCGGGAAGAAAAGCAGGTGCCATGGTCACTCCAGTCAGGCACAGAGGGCTCTTCCGTGTGTCCCCAGGCTGGCACACTGGGACTCTGCTGCCAGAGCTGAGGCTGGCTGGGTCTGGGGGCTGGGCCCCAGGCACTGCCATGGGGCTTGTGTGGCCCAAAGCAAGAACAGGACAGGCTGGGCATGGCCAGCAGAACCCAAGACACTGGGTACCACGTGCCTGAGCAGGGACCACCCAGCCCAATCCCGCCCCAGCCTGGCTGCAGGGAACCCACTGTGCCTGTGGGGACCACATGCCTGTCCTGCTGCTGGCATCGCTCTTCATCCCAGGACCCTGGCCTCCTCTTCATCTTCCTCATCAATGTCCATCTCCTGGGTGTACTCTTCCATTTCCACGTCCATCTCCTCATCCTCATCAACCTCCATCTCTTCCTCTCCAGTCTGTTCTCCATCCACCTCCATCTCCTCCTCCGTATCCATTATTGTGTCCACCTCCATCTCTTCCTCTCCTCTCTTTTCTCCCTCCACTTCCATCTTCTCCTCTCTATCAGTCTGTCTGTCCACCTCCATCTTGTCTTCTCTACCTGCAACAGCCTGCAGAGGTAGCAAAACCTCAGAGTGGGGTCCCTGTCCCACCCCATCCCCCCAGAACTCCAGCCCACACCCGGGCAGCTGGGGGGATCCACCTCCATGGAATGGCACCGTACCTTCCTCAGGACAAATGTGAGCATCCTGCAGGGATGGATGACACAATCCAGGCCTTAGGCAGCTTTTGAGACTGATGAGATGAGGTCTCGGGGGCAGGAACAAGAAGGGTGACAGGAGCAGCAGGAGCAGCGTGCAGCGTGTGCTGAGCCCAGGGCCAACGGCTGTGTTGTGCTGCTTGCTGGCTGCTGGCAGTTCCAGATGGGACATGGATTGTGACATGACCACTGAGCTAGAGAGCCTTTGGTTCCATGCTTAGCAACGTTCCCCCAGACCATGGTGCTCAGAGCCCTGTTCCCAAGGATGGAGCATCCACAGCCTGGGCCAGTGCCTCAGCACCCTCAGTGGAAGAGAGCAGCTTCCTCAGATCCAACTTCAATCAGCCTCCTGCAGCTGAAAGCCGTCCCCCCCTTGTCCTGTTGCCACAGGCCCTGTGGAACACCCTGTCCCAATCTTTCTTGTGGCACCCTTGCAGTCCTGCAGAGCTGCAGTGAGGCCTCCCCAGGGTCTCCTCTTTCCAGGCTGAGCATCCCCAGCCCCACGTGGAAAGCAGGCAGTGTGATCAGGGGGAGTCCAGGCTGGAGTCAAATGGCATCAGGAACTGAGAGACGGAAGCTTTAGGCCCAGGATTGCCTCTCAATGTACAAAATTAATAAGAGTGGAGGGCAAGATGGTGGGACACTGCTTCTGCTCTAATTGGTGAATATAGCCTCTGTTTTTTTCTTTTTTTCTCTCATGCCGTTGCAGTTTTGGCTGTTTGAAAGGAAGCTTGGCACAATATCCATTGTCTTCTCCATTTGTGAATCACCGAGCAGAGTCTGGGCAAGCTGATGTTGCAGAGCAAATCCTGCAAATGGACTGGTCATCCTGAGCCTGGAGAATGCAGTTAAACCCAGCCAAAAGTAATTTCTGGAAAGTCAAGCCTGGTGTACATTCTCTTGACTTTGGCTATGCCAACTTCACCTGAGTCTTATGAAAAAGCAAACAAAAGACTCAAACCAAAACAGACAAAACCTAGAAACAAACGAACCCATGCAAACCAATCAAACAAAGAGACTAAAAAAACCCCAAATAAAACCAAAGGGAATGAAGAGTTAGTATTAGTTTTGAGTTCATCACAGCAGGTAAATGGCTGCTTTCCACAGGATCACCATAAAAAGCCACAGATAACAGCTGCTCCAAAATACACCCCACGGGAGGACCATCAAAGTGATACATAGCAAGTCTGGGGGCAGCTCCCCATGAAGGTGAGGGATGAGCACACAGTGCTACAGCTCCAGCCTTCCCCACCCTGCAGGCTGCTCTTTGCTCCTGATGTAAGAGCCTTGCAGGACTGTGGCCCCTCTCGGTGCATTATAAATCATTCCCACAGCTGTCACTGGAGCCACTGGCATGTCCAGAGCGAGATGCAGGCACAATCCTACTGCCCGCTGAGCCTCTCTGGGAGATCCTGAGCATCTTCCTGCCCAGAGCCACAAAAGAGCTCAGGCTCTGCCTGAACTGGGTTTTCAGGGGAGGTTTCCATATCCCTGCAAGATGTGCTCATCCTTCATCAGGCTGTGCCCAGCCTGGATCAGGGCAGGTTGGATGCCACATGGGATCCATCCTTTGCCCTGCCATGTGATCCTCCATGCAGTGGGGATAAAAAGCCCAGCACTGGGGAACCCCAGGTGCTGCAGCAGTGATATTTTTGGGAGAAACACGGAGCTGTGCATGGCCAGCTTGAAGTCTGCACTGCTGTGAGCACCAGGCCTGCCATGCTGAGCCCAGGGCCACAAGCAGTGCTCACCCGGGCTGGGACATTGAGTCCCAACATGGGATCCCATGGGACAGGGCACGCTGGGATTCGCCCCTGCAGCTCCCCAGCGTGTCCAGAGAGACAGCAAGGAGACAGTGACCTCTGTCAGCGGAACCCTCTGAGTGGGACAACCACTGCTGGGGTGGCTGTGCCAGCTCCCCCATGAACCTCCAGCCCTGGGAACCGGGAGCAAGTGGAAAACACAACTTGGCCAATACTGCCTGTGCCGGAAGCAAATGGAAAGAGAACTGGGGTGTGAAAACCCAAGGTTGTTTATTTACATAAGAACAGCAATGAAAACACAGAACACATTTACTTTTGTAAAAATATTTGTAATAACAACAATTTATAGAAGGTATATTCCTAAGAACATATCTAACAACAATATTTGAAATGTATTTACAGAAGACAAAACGAAGCCCTAAAACCTATATGCCAAAAACAAGAACAAACTCTAAAAACTATGTACAAAAGGGTGCCATTTCAGTCCAGGATCTCCATAAGTCCGGGAAGAAAAGCAGGTGCCATGATCACTCCAGTCAGGCACAGAGGGCTCTTCCGTGTGTCCCCAGGCTGGCACACTGGGACTCTGCTGCCAGAGCTGAGGCTGGCTGGGTCTGGGGGCTGGGCCACAGGCACTGCCATGGGGCTTGTGTGGCCCAAAGCAAGAACAGGACAGGCTGGGCATGGCCAGCAGAACCCAAGGCAGTGGATACCACGTGCCTGAGCAGGGACCAGCCAGCCCAATCCCGCCCCAGCCTGGCTGCAGGGAACCCACTGTGCCTGTGGGGACCACATGCCTGTCCTGCTGCTGGCATCGCTCTTCATCCCAGGACCATGGCCTCCTCTTCATCTTCCTCATCAATGTCCATCTCCTGGGTGTACTCTTCCATTTCCACGTCCATCTCCTCATCCTCATCAACCTCCATCTCTTCCTCTCCAGTCTGTTCTCCATCCACCTCCATCTCCTCCTCCGTATCCATTATGGTGCCCACCTCCATCTCTTCCTCTCCTCTCTTTTCTCCCTCCACTTCCATCTTCTCCTCTCTATCAGTCTGTCTGTCCACCTCCATCTTGTCTTCTCTACCTGCAACAGCCTGCAGAGGTAGCAAAACCTCAGAGTGGGGTCCCTGTCCCACCCCATCCCCCCAGAACTCCAGCCCACACCCGGGCAGCTGGGGGGATCCACCTCCATGGAATGGCACCGTACCTTCCTCAGGACAAATGTGAGCATCCTGCAGGGATGGATGACACAATCCAGGCCTTAGGCAGCTTTTGAGACTGATGAGATGAGGTCTCGGGGGCAGGAACAAGAAGGGTGACAGGAGCAGCAGGAGCAGCGTGCAGCATGTGCTGAGCCCAGGGCCAACGGCTGTGTTGTGCTGCTTGCTGGCTGCTGGCAGGACCAGATGGGACATGGATTGTGACATGACCACTGAGCTAGAGAGCCTTTGGTTCCATGCTTAGCAACGTTCCCCCAGACCATGGTGCTCAGAGCCCTGTTCCCAAGGATGAAGCATCCACAGCCTGGGCCAGTGCCTCAGCACCCTCAGTGGAAGAGAGCAGCTTCCTCAGATCCAACTTCAATCAGCCTCCTGCAGCTGAAAGCCGTCCCCCCCTTGTCCTGTTGCCACAGGCCCTGTGGAACACCCTGTCCCAATCTTTCTTGTGGCACCCTTGCAGTCCTGCAGAGCTGCAGTGAGGCCTCCCCAGGGTCTCCTCTTTCCAGGCTGAGCATCCCCAGCCCCACGTGGAAAGCAGGCAGTGTGATCAGGGGGAGTCCAGGCTGGAGTCAAATGGCATCAGGAACTGAACGACGGAAGCTTTAGGCCCAGGATTGCCTCTTAATGTACATAATTAATAAGAGTGGATGGCAAGATGGTGGGACACTGCTTCTGCTCTAATTGGTGAATATAGCCTCTGTTTTTTTCTTTTTTTCTCTCATGCCGTTGCACTTTTGGCTGTTTGAAAGGAAGCTTGGCACAATATCCATTGTCTTCTCCATTTGTGAATCACCGAGCAGAGTCTGGGCAAGCTGATGTTGCAGAGCAAATCCTGCAAATGGACTGGTCATCCTGAGCCTGGAGAATGCAGTTAAACCCAGCCAAAAGTAATTTCTGGAAAGTCAAGCCTGGTGTACATTCTCTTGACTTTGGCTATGCCAACTTCACCTGAGTCTTATGAAAAAGCAAACAAAAGACTCAAACCAAAACAGACAAAACCTAGAAACAAACAAACCCATGCAAACCAATCAAACAAAGAGACTAAAAAAACCCCAAATAAAACCAAAGGGAATGAAGAGTTAGTATTAGTTTTGAGTTCATCACAGCAGGTAAATGGCTGCTTTCCACAGGATCACCATAAAAAGCCACAGATAACAGCTGCTCCAAAATACACCCAACAGGAGAACCATCAAAGTGATACATAGCAACTCTGGGGGCAGCTCCCCATTAAGGTGAGGGATGAGCACACAGTGCTACAGCTCCAGCCTTCCCCACCCTGCAGGCTGCTCTTTGCTCCTGATGTAAGAGCCTTGCAGGACTGTGGCCCCTCTCGGTGCATTATAAATCATTCCCACAGCTGTCACTGGAGCCACTGGCATGTCCAGAGCGAGATCCAGGCACAATCCTACTGCCCGCTGAGCCTCTCTGGGAGATCCTGAGCATCTTCCTGCCCAGAGCCACAAAAGAGCTCAGGCTCTGCCTGAACTGGGTTTTCAGGGGAGGTTTCCATATCCCTGCAAGATGTGCTCATCCTTCATCAGGCTGTGCCCAGCCTGGATCAGGGCAGGTTGGATGCCACATGGGATCCATCCTTTGCCCTGCCATGTGATCCTCCATGCAGTGGGGATAAAAAGCCCAGCACTGGGGAACCCCAGGTGCTGCAGCAGTGATATTTTTGGGAGCAACACGGAGCTGTGCATGGCCAGCTTGAAGTCTGCACTGCTGTGAGCACCAGGCCTGCCATGCTGAGCCCAGGGCCACAAGCAGTGCTCACCCGGGCTGGGACATTGAGTCCCAACATGGGATCCCATGGGACAGGGCACGCTGGGATTCGCCCCTGCAGCTCCCCAGTGTGTCCAGAGAGACAGCAAGGAGACAGTGACCTCTGTCAGCGGAACCCTCTGAGTGGGACAACCACTGCTGGGGTGGCTGTGCCAGCTCCCCCATGAACCTCCAGCCCTGGGAACCGGGAGCAAGTGGAAAACACAACTTGGCCAATACTGCCTGTGCCGGAAGCAAATGGAAAGAGAACTGGGGTGTGAAAACCCAAGGTTGTTTATTTCCATAAGAACAGCAATGAAAACACAGAACACATTTACTTTTGTAAGAATATTTGTAATAACAACAATTTATAGAAGGCATATACCTAAGAACATATCTAACAACAATATTTGAAATGTATTTACAGAAGACAAAACGAAGCCCTAAAACCTTTATGGCAAAAACAAGAAAAAACTCTAAAAACTATGTACAAAAGGGTGCCATTTCAGTCCAGGATCTCCATAAGTCCGGGAAGAAAAGCAGGTGCCATGATCACTCCAGTCAGGCACAGAGGGCTCTTCCGTGTGTCCCCAGGCTGGCACACTGGGACTCTGCTGCCAGAGCTGAGGCTGGCTGGGTCTGGGGGCTGGGCCCCAGGCACTGCCATGGGGCTTGTGTGGCCCAAAGCAAGAACAGGACAGGCTGGGCATGGCCAGCAGAACCCAAGGCACTGGGTACCACGTGCCTGAGCAGGGACCACCCAGCCCAATCCCGCCCCAGCCTGGCTGCAGGGAACCCACTGTGCCTGTGGGGACCACATGCCTGTCCTGCTGCTGGCATCGCTCTTCATGCCAGGACCATGGCCTCCTCTTCATCTTCCTCATCAATGTCCATCTGCTCGGTGTACTCTTCCATTTCCACGTCCATCTCCTCATCCTCATCAACCTCCATCTCTTCCTCTCCAGTCTGTTCTCCATCCACCTCCATCTCCTCCTCCGTATCCATTATGGTGCCCACCTCCATCTCTTCCTCTCCTCTCTTTTCTCCCTCCACTTCCATCTTCTCCTCTCTATCAGTCTGTCTGTCCACCTCCATCTTGTCTTCTCTACCTGCAACAGCCTGCAGAGGTAGCAAAACCTCAGAGTGGGGTCCCTGTCCCACCCCATCCCCCCAGAACTCCAGCCCACACCCGGGCAGCTGGGGGGATCCACCTCCATGGAATGGCACCGTACCTTCCTCAGGACAAATGTGAGCATCCTGCAGGGATGGATGACACAATCCAGGCCTTAGGCAGCTTTTGAGACTGATGAGATGAGGTCTCGGGGGCAGGAACAAGAAGGGTGACAGGAGCAGCAGGAGCAGCGTGCAGCGTGTGCTGAGCCCAGGGCCAACGGCTGTGTTGTGCTGCTTGCTGGCTGCTGGCAGTTCCAGATGGGACATGGATTGTGACATGACCACTGAGCTAGAGAGCCTTTGGTTCCATGCTTAGCAACGTTCCCCCAGACCATGGTGCTCAGAGCCCTGTTCCCAAGGATGGAGCATCCACAGCCTGGGCCAGTGCCTCAGCACCCTCAGTGGAAGAGAGCAGCTTCCTCAGATCCAACTTCAATCAGCCTCCTGCAGCTGAAAGCCGTCCCCCCCTTGTCCTGTTGCCACAGGCCCTGTGGAACACCCTGTCCCAATCTTTCTTGTGGCACCCTTGCAGTCCTGCAGAGCTGCAGTGAGGCCTCCCCAGGGTCTCCTCTTTCCAGGCTGAGCATCCCCAGCCCCACGTGGAAAGCAGGCAGTGTGATCTGGGGGAGTCCAGGCTGGAGTCAAATGGCATCAGGAACTGAGAGACGGAAGCTTTAGGCCCAGGATTGCCTCTCAATGTACAAAATTAATAAGAGTGGAGGGCAAGATGGTGGGACACTGCTTCTGCTCTAATTGGTGAATATAGCCTCTGTTTTTTTCTTTTTTTCTCTCATGCCGTTGCACTTTTGGCTGTTTGAAAGGAAGCTTGGCACAATATCCATTGTCTTCTCCATTTGTGAATCACCGAGCAGAGTCTGGGCAAGCTGATGTTGCAGAGCAAATCCTGCAAATGGACTGGTCATCCTGAGCCTGGAGAATGCAGTTAAACCCAGCCAAAAGTAATTTCTGGAAAGTCAAGCCTGGTGTACATTCTCTTGACTTTGGCTATGCCAACTTCACCTGAGTTTTATGAAAAAGCAAACAAAAGACTCAAACCAAAACAGACAAAACCTAGAAACAAACAAACCCATGCAAACCAATCAAACAAAGAGACTAAAAAAACCCCAAATAAAACCAAAGGGAATGAAGAGTTAGTATTAGTTTTGAGTTCATCACAGCAGGTAAATGGCTGCTTTCCACAGGATCACCATAAAAAGCCACAGATAACAGCTGCTCCAAAATACACCCAACAGGAGAACCATCAAAGTGATACATAGCAACTCTGGGGGCAGCTCCCCATGAAGGTGAGGGATGAGCACACAGTGCTACAGCTCCAGCCTTCCCCACCCTGCAGGCTGCTCTTTGCTCCTGATGTAAGAGCCTTGCAGGACTGTGGCCCCTCTCGGTGCATTATAAATCATTCCCACAGCTGTCACTGGAGCCACTGGCATGTCCAGAGCGAGATCCAGGCACAATCCTACTGCCCGCTGAGCCTCTCTGGGAGATCCTGAGCATCTTCCTGCCCAGAGCCACAAAAGAGCTCAGGCTCTGCCTGAACTGGGTTTTCAGGGGAGGTTTCCATATCCCTGCGAGATGTGCTCATCCTTCATCAGGCTGTGCCCAGCCTGGATCAGGGCAGGTTGGAGGCCACATGGGATCCCATCCTTTGCCCTGCCATGTGATCCTCCATGCAGTGGGGATAAAAAGCCCAGCACTGGGGAACCCCATGTGCTGCAGCAGTGATATTTTTGGGAGAAACACGGAGCTGTGCATGGCCAGCTTGAAGTCTGCACTGCTGTGAGCAGCAGGCCTGCCATGCTGAGCCCAGGGCCACAAGCAGTGCTCACCCGGGCTGGGGCATTGAGTCCCAACATGGGATCCCATGGGACAGGGCACGCTGGGATTCGCCCCTGCAGCTCCCCAGCGTGTCCAGAGAGACAGCAAGGAGACAGTGACCTCTGTCAGCGGAACCCTCTGAGTGGGACAACCACTGCTGGGGTGGCTGTGCCAGCTCCCCCATGAACCTCCAGCCCTGGGAAGCGGGAGCAAGTGGAAAACACAACTTGGCCAATACTGCCTGTGCCGGAAGCAAATGGAAAGAGAACTGGGGTGTGAAAACCCAAGGTTGTTTATTTACATAAGAACAGCAATGAAAACACAGAACACATTTACTTTTGTAAGAATATTTGTAATAACAACAATTTATAGAAGGTATATACCTAAGAACATATCTAACAACAATATTTGAAATGTATTTACAGAAGACAAAACGAAGCCCTAAAACCTATATGCCAAAAACAAGAACAAACTCTAAAAACTATGTACAAAAGGGTGCCATTTCAGTCCCGGATCTCCATAAGTCCGGGAAGAAAAGCAGGTGCCATGATCACTCCAGTCAGGCACAGAGGGCTCTTCCGTGTGTCCCCAGGCTGGCACACTGGGACTCTGCTGCCAGAGCTGAGGCTGGCTGGGTCTGGGGGCTGGGCCCCAGGCACTGCCATGGGGCTTGTGTGGCCCAAAGCAAGAACAGGACAGGCTGGGCATGGCCAGCAGAACCCAAGGCACTGGGTACCACGTTCCTGAGCAGGGACCACCCAGCCCAATCCCGCCCCAGCCTGGCTGCAGGGAACCCACTGTGCCTGTGGGGACCACATGCCTGTCCTGCTGCTGGCATCGCTCTTCATCCCAGGACCATGGCCTCCTCTTCATCTTCCTCATCAATGTCCATCTCCTGGGTGTACTCTTCCATTTCCACGTCCATCTCCTCATCCTCATCAACCTCCATCTCTTCCTCTCCAGTCTGTTCTCCATCCACCTCCATCTCCTCCTCCGTATCCATTATGGTGCCCACCTCCATCTCTTCCTCTCCTCTCTTTTCTCCCTCCACTTCCATCTTCTCCTCTCTATCAGTCTGTCTGTCCACCTCCATCTTGTCTTCTCTACCTGCAACAGCCTGCAGAGGTAGCAAAACCTCAGAGTGGGGTCCCTGTCCCACCCCATCCCCCCAGAACTCCAGCCCACACCCGGGCAGCTGGGGGGATCCACCTCCATGGAATGGCACCGTACCTTCCTCAGGACAAATGTGAGCATCCTGCAGGGATGGATGACACAATCCAGGCCTTAGGCAGCTTTTGAGACTGATGAGATGAGGTCTCGGGGGCAGGAACAAGAAGGGTGACAGGAGCAGCAGGAGCAGCGTGCAGCGTGTGCTGAGCCCAGGGCCAACGGCTGTGTTGTGCTGCTTGCTGGCTGCTGGCAGTTCCAGATGGGACATGGATTGTGACATGACCACTGAGCTAGAGAGCCTTTGGTTCCATGCTTAGCAACGTTCCCCCAGACCATGGTGCTCAGAGCCCTGTTCCCAAGGATGGAGCATCCACAGCCTGGGCCAGTGCCTCAGCACCCTCAGTGGAAGAGAGCAGCTTCCTCAGATCCAACTTCAATCAGCCTCCTGCAGCTGAAAGCCGTCCCCCCCTTGTCCTGTTGCCACAGGCCCTGTGGAACACCCTGTCCCAATCTTTCTTGTGCCACCCTTGCAGTCCTGCAGAGCTGCAGTGAGGCCTCCCCAGGGTCTCCACTTTCCAGGCTGGGCATCCCCAGCCCCACGTGGAAAGCAGGCAGTGTGATCAGGGGGAGTCCAGGCTGGAGTCAAATGGCATCAGGAACTGAGAGACGGAAGCTTTAGGCCCAGGTTTGCCTCTCAATGTACAAAATTAATAAGAGTGGAGGGCAAGATGGTGGGACACTGCTTCTGCTCTAATTGGTGAATATAGCCTCTGTTTTTTTCTTTTTTTCTCTCATGCCGTTGCACTTTTGGCTGTTTGAAAGGAAGCTTGGCACAATATCCATTGTCTTCTCCATTTGTGAATCACCGAGCAGAGTCTGGGCAAGCTGATGTTGCAGAGCAAATCCTGCAAATGGACTGGTCATCCTGAGCCTGGAGAATGCAGTTAAACCCAGCCAAAAGTAATTTCTGGAAAGTCAAGCCTGGTGTACATTCTCTTGACTTTGGCTATGCCAACTTCACCTGAGTCTTATGAAAAAGCAAACAAAAGACTCAAACCAAAACAGACAAAACCTAGAAACAAACAAACCCATGCAAACCAATCAAACAAAGAGACTAAAAAAACCCCAAATAAAACCAAAGGGAATGAAGAGTTAGTATTAGTTTTGAGTTCATCACAGCAGGTAAATGGCTGCTTTCCACAGGATCACCATAAAAAGCCACAGATAACAGCTGCTCCAAAATACACCCAACAGGAGAACCATCAAAGTGATACATAGCAACTCTGGGGGCAGTTCCCCATTAAGGTGAGGGATGAGCACACAGTGCTACAGCTCCAGCCTTCCCCACCCTGCAGGCTGCTCTTTGCTCCTGATGTAAGAGCCTTGCAGGACTGTGGCCCCTCTCGGTGCATTATAAATCATTCCCACAGCTGTCACTGGAGCCACTGGCATGTCCAGAGCGAGATCCAGGCACAATCCTACTGCCCGCTGAGCCTCTCTGGGAGATCCTGAGCATCTTCCTGCCCAGAGCCACAAAAGAGCTCAGGCTCTGCCTGAACTGGGTTTTCAGGGGAGGTTTCCATATCCCTGCAAGATGTGCTCATCCTTCATCAGGCTGTGCCCAGCCTGGATCAGGGCAGGTTGGATGCCACATGGGATCCATCCTTTGCCCTGCCATGTGATCCTCCATGCAGTGGGGATAAAAAGCCCAGCACTGGGGAACCCCATGTGCTGCAGCAGTGATATTTTTGGGAGAAACACGGAGCTGTGCATGGCCAGCTTGAAGTCTGCACTGCTGTGAGCAGCAGGCCTGCCATGCTGAGCCCAGGGCCACAAGCAGTGCTCACCCGGGCTGGGACATTGAGTCCCAACATGGGATCCCATGGGACAGGGCACGCTGGGATTCGCCCCTGCAGCTCCCCAGCGTGTACAGAGAGACAGCAAGGAGACAGTGACCTCTGTCAGCGGAACCCTCTGAGTGGGACGACCACTGCTGGGGTGGCTGTGCCAGCTCCCCCATGAACCTCCAGCCCTGGGAACCGGGAGCAAGTGGAAAACACAACTTGGCCAATACTGCCTGTGCCGGAAGCAAATGGAAAGAGAACTGGGGTGTGAAAACCCAAGGTTGTTTATTTACATAAGAACAGCAATGAAAACACAGAACACATTTACTTTTGTAAGAATATTTGTAATAACAACAATTTATAGAAGGTATATACCTAAGAACATATCTAACAACAATATTTGAAATGTATTTACAGAAGACAAAACGAAGCCCTAAAACCTATATGCCAAAAAGAAGAACAAACTCTAAAAACTATGTACAAAAAGGTGCCATTTCAGTCCAGGATCTCCATAAGTCCGGGAAGAAAAGCAGGTGCCATGATCACTCCAGTCAGGCACAGAGGGCTCTTCCGTGTGTCCCCAGGCTGGCACACTGGGACTCTGCTGCCAGAGCTGAGGCTGGCTGGGTCTGGGGGCTGGGCCCCAGGCACTGCCATAGGACTTGTGTGGCCCAAAGCAAGAACAGGACAGGCTGGGCATGGCCAGCAGAACCCAAGGCACTGGGTACCACGTGCCTGAGCAGGGACCACCCAGCCCAATCCCGCCCCAGCCTGGCTGCAGGGAACCCACTGTGCCTGTGGGGACCACATGCCTGTCCTGCTGCTGGCATCGCTCTTCATCCCAGGACCATGGCCTCCTCTTCATCTTCCTCATCAATGTCCATCTCCTGGGTGTACTCTTCCATTTCCACGTCCATCTCCTCATCCTCATCAACCTCCATCTCTTCCTCTCCAGTCTGTTCTCCATCCACCTCCATCTCCTCCTCCGTATCCATTATGGTGCCCACCTCCATCTCTTCCTCTCCTCTCTTTTCTCCCTCCACTTCCATCTTCTCCTCTCTATCAGTCTGTCTGTCCACCTCCATCTTGTCTTCTCTACCTGCAACAGCCTGCAGAGGTAGCAAAACCTCAGAGTGGGGTCCCTGTCCCACCCCATCCCCCCAGAACTCCAGCCCACACCCGGGCAGCTGGGGGGATCCACCTCCATGGAATGGCACCGTACCTTCCTCAGGACAAATGTGAGCATCCTGCAGGGATGGATGACACAATCCAGGCCTTAGGCAGCTTTTGAGACTGATGAGATGAGGTCTCGGGGGCAGGAACAAGAAGGGTGACAGGAGCAGCAGGAGCAGCGTGCAGCGTGTGCTGAGCCCAGGGCCAACGGCTGTGTTGTGCTGCTTGCTGGCTGCTGGCAGGACCAGATGGGACATGGATTGTGACATGACCACTGAGCTAGAGAGCCTTTGGTTCCATGCTTAGCAACGTTCCCCCAGACCATGGTGCTCAGAGCCCTGTTCCCAAGGATGGAGCATCCACAGCCTGGGCCAGTGCCTCAGCACCCTCAGTGGAAGAGAGCAGCTTCCTCAGATCCAACTTCAATCAGCCTCCTGCAGCTGAAAGCCGTCCCCCCCTTGTCCTGTTGCCACAGGCCCTGTGGAACACCCTGTCCCAATCTTTCTTGTGGCACCCTTGCAGTCCTGCAGAGCTGCAGTGAGGCCTCCCCAGGGTCTCCTCTTTCCAGGCTGAGCATCCCCAGCCCCACGTGGAAAGCAGGCAGTGTGATCTGGGGGAGTCCAGGCTGGAGTCAAATGGCATCAGGAACTGAGAGACGGAAGCTTTAGGCCCAGGATTGCCTCTCAATGTACAAAATTAATAAGAGTGGAGGGCAAGATGGTGGGACACTGCTTCTGCTCTAATTGGTGAATATAGCCTCTGTTTTTTTCTTTTTTTCTCTCATGCCGTTGCACTTTTGGCTGTTTGAAAGGAAGCTTGGCACAATATCCATTGTCTTCTCCATTTGTGAATCACCGAGCAGAGTCTGGGCAAGCTGATGTTGCAGAGCAAATCCTGCAAATGGACTGGTCATCCTGAGCCTGGAGAATGCAGTTAAACCCAGCCAAAAGGAATTTCTGGAAAGTCAAGCCTGGTGTACATTCTCTTGACTTTGGCTATGCCAACTTCACCTGAGTCTTATGAAAAAGCAAACAAAAGACTCAAACCAAAACAGACAAAACCTAGAAACAAACAAACCCATGCAAACCAATCAAAGAAAGAGACTAAAAAAACCCCAAATAAAACCAAAGGGAATGAAGAGTTAGTATTAGTTTTGAGTTCATCACAGCAGGTAAATGGCTGCTTTCCACAGGATCACCATAAAAAGCCACAGATAACAGCTGCTCCAAAATACACCCAACAGGAGAACCATCAAAGTGATACATAGCAACTCTGGGGGCAGTTCCCCATTAAGGTGAGGGATGAGCACACAGTGCTACAGCTCCAGCCTTCCCCACCCTGCAGGCTGCTCTTTGCTCCTGATGTAAGAGCCTTGCAGGACTGTGGCCCCTCTCGGTGCATTATAAATCATTCCCACAGCTGTCACTGGAGCCACTGGCATGTCCAGAGCGAGATCCAGGCACAATCCTACTGCCCGCTGAGCCTCTCTGGGAGATCCTGAGCATCTTCCTGCCCAGAGCCACAAAAGAGCTCAGGCTCTGCCTGAACTGGGTTTTCAGGGGAGGTTTCCATATCCCTGCAAGATGTGCTCATCCTTCATCAGGCTGTGCCCAGCCTGGATCAGGGCAGGTTGGATGCCACATGGGATCCATCCTTTGCCCTGCCATGTGATCCTCCATGCAGTGGGGATAAAAAGCCCAGCACTGGGGAACCCCATGTGCTGCAGCAGTGATATTTTTGGGAGAAACACGGAGCTGTGCATGGCCAGCTTGAAGTCTGCAGTGCTGTGAGCAGCAGGCCTGCCATGCTGAGCCCAGGGCCACAAGCAGTGCTCACCCGGGCTGGGACATTGAGTCCCAACATGGGATCCCATGGGACAGGGCACGCTGGGATCCGCCCCTGCAGCTCCCCAGCGTGTACAGAGAGACAGCAAGGAGACAGTGACCTCTGTCAGCGGAACCCTCTGAGTGGGACGACCACTGCTGGGGTGGCTGTGCCAGCTCCCCCATGAACCTCCAGCCCTGGGAACCGGGAGGAAGTGGAAAACACAACTTGGACAATACTGCCTGTGCCGGAAGCAAATGGAAAGAGAACTGGGGTGTGAAAACCCAAGGTTGTTTATTTACATAAGAACAGCAATGAAAACACAGAACACATTTACTTTTGTAAGAATATTTGTAATAACAACAATTTATAGAAGGTATATACCTAAGAACATATCTAACAACAATATTTGAAATGTATTTACAGAAGACAAAACGAAGCCCTAAAACCTATATGCCAAAAAGAAGAACAAACTCTAAAAACTATGTACAAAAAGGTGCCATTTCAGTCCAGGATCTCCATAAGTCCGGGAAGAAAAGCAGGTGCCATGATCACTCCAGTCAGGCACAGAGGGCTCTTCCGTGTCTCCCCAGGCTGGCACACTGGGACTCTGCTGCCAGAGCTGAGGCTGGCTGGGTCTGGGGGCTGGGCCCCAGGCACTGCCATAGGACTTGTGTGGCCCAAAGCAAGAACAGGACAGGCTGGGCATGGCCAGCAGAACCCAAGGCACTGGGTACCACGTGCCTGAGCAGGGACCACCCAGCCCAATCCCGCCCCAGCCTGGCTGCAGGGAACCCACTGTGCCTGTGGGGACCACATGCCTGTCCTGCTGCTGGCATCGCTCTTCATCCCAGGACCATGGCCTCCTCTTCATCTTCCTCATCAATGTCCATCTCCTGGGTGTACTCTTCCATTTCCACGTCCATCTCCTCATCCTCATCAACCTCCATCTCTTCCTCTCCAGTCTGTTCTCCATCCACCTCCATCTCCTCCTCCGTATCCATTATGGTGCCCACCTCCATCTCTTCCTCTCCTCTCTTTTCTCCCTCCACTTCCATCTTCTCCTCTCTATCAGTCTGTCTGTCCACCTCCATCTTGTCTTCTCTACCTGCAACAGCCTGCAGAGGTAGCAAAACCTCAGAGTGGGGTCCCTGTCCCACCCCATCCCCCCAGAACTCCAGCCCACACCCGGGCAGCTGGGGGGATCCACCTCCATGGAATGGCACCGTACCTTCCTCAGGACAAATGTGAGCATCCTGCAGGGATGGATGACACAATCCAGGCCTTAGGCAGCTTTTGAGACTGATGAGATGAGGTCTCGGGGGCAGGAACAAGAAGGGTGACAGGAGCAGCAGGAGCAGCGTGCAGCGTGTGCTGAGCCCAGGGCCAACGGCTGTGTTGTGCTGCTTGCTGGCTGCTGGCAGGACCAGATGGGACATGGATTGTGACATGACCACTGAGCTAGAGAGCCTTTGGTTCCATGCTTAGCAACGTTCCCCCAGACCATGGTGCTCAGAGCCCTGTTCCCAAGGATGGAGCATCCACAGCCTGGGCCAGTGCCTCAGCACCCTCAGTGGAAGAGAGCAGCTTCCTCAGATCCAACTTCAATCAGCCTCCTGCAGCTGAAAGCCGTCCCCCCCTTGTCCTGTTGCCACAGGCCCTGTGGAACACCCTGTCCCAATCTTTCTTGTGGCACCCTTGCAGTCCTGCAGAGCTGCAGTGAGGCCTCCCCAGGGTCTCCTCTTTCCAGGCTGAGCATCCCCAGCCCCACGTGGAAAGCAGGCAGTGTGATCTGGGGGAGTCCAGGCTGGAGTCAAATGGCATCAGGAACTGAGAGACGGAAGCTTTAGGCCCAGGATTGCCTCTCAATGTACAAAATTAATAAGAGTGGAGGGCAAGATGGTGGGACACTGCTTCTGCTCTAATTGGTGAATATAGCCTCTGTTTTTTTCTTTTTTTCTCTCATGCCGTTGCACTTTTGGCTGTTTGAAAGGAAGCTTGGCACAATATCCATTGTCTTCTCCATTTGTGAATCACCGAGCAGAGTCTGGGCAAGCTGATGTTGCAGAGCAAATCCTGCAAATGGACTGGTCATCCTGAGCCTGGAGAATGCAGTTAAACCCAGCCAAAAGTAATTTCTGGAAAGTCAAGCCTGGTGTACATTCTCTTGACTTTGGCTATGCCAACTTCACCTGAGTCTTATGAAAAAGCAAACAAAAGACTCAAACCAAAACAGACAAAACCTAGAAACAAACGAACCCATGCAAACCAATCAAACAAAGAGACTAAAAAAACCCCAAATAAAACCAAAGGGAATGAAGAGTTAGTATTAGTTTTGAGTTCATCACAGCAGGTAAATGGCTGCTTTCCACAGGATCACCATAAAAAGCCACAGATAACAGCTGCTCCAAAATACACCCAACAGGAGAACCATCAAAGTGATACATAGCAACTCTGGGGGCAGTTCCCCATTAAGGTGAGGGATGAGCACACAGTGCTACAGCTCCAGCCTTCCCCACCCTGCAGGCTGCTCTTTGCTCCTGATGTAAGAGCCTTGCAGGACTGTGGCCCCTCTCGGTGCATTATAAATCATTCCCACAGCTGTCACTGGAGCCACTGGCATGTCCAGAGCGAGATCCAGGCACAATCCTACTGCCCGCTGAGCCTCTCTGGGAGATCCTGAGCATCTTCCTGCCCAGAGCCACAAAAGAGCTCAGGCTCTGCCTGAACTGGGTTTTCAGGGGAGGTTTCCATATCCCTGCAAGATGTGCTCATCCTTCATCAGGCTGTGCCCAGCCTGGATCAGGGCAGGTTGGATGCCACATGGGATCCATCCTTTGCCCTGCCATGTGATCCTCCATGCAGTGGGGATAAAAAGCCCAGCACTGGGGAACCCCAGGTGCTGCAGCAGTGATATTTTTGGGAGCAACACGGAGCTGTGCATGGCCAGCTTGAAGTCTGCACTGCTGTGAGCACCAGGCCTGCCATGCTGAGCCCAGGGCCACAAGCAGTGCTCACCCGGGCTGGGACATTGAGTCCCAACATGGGATCCCATGGGACAGGGCACGCTGGGATTCGCCCCTGCAGCTCCCCAGTGTGTCCAGAGAGACAGCAAGGAGACAGTGACCTCTGTCAGCGGAACCCTCTGAGTGGGACAACCACTGCTGGGGTGGCTGTGCCAGCTCCCCCATGAACCTCCAGCCCTGGGAACCGGGAGCAAGTGGAAAACACAACTTGGCCAATACTGCCTGTGCCGGAAGCAAATGGAAAGAGAACTGGGGTGTGAAAACCCAAGGTTGTTTATTTCCATAAGAACAGCAATGAAAACACAGAACACATTTACTTTTGTAAGAATATTTGTAATAACAACAATTTATAGAAGGCATATACCTAAGAACATATCTAACAACAATATTTGAAATGTATTTACAGAAGACAAAACGAAGCCCTAAAACCTTTATGGCAAAAACAAGAAAAAACTCTAAAAACTATGTACAAAAGGGTGCCATTTCAGTCCAGGATCTCCATAAGTCCGGGAAGAAAAGCAGGTGCCATGATCACTCCAGTCAGGCACAGAGGGCTCTTCCGTGTGTCCCCAGGCTGGCACACTGGGACTCTGCTGCCAGAGCTGAGGCTGGCTGGGTCTGGGGGCTGGGCCCCAGGCACTGCCATGGGGCTTGTGTGGCCCAAAGCAAGAACAGGACAGGCTGGGCATGGCCAGCAGAACCCAAGGCACTGGGTACCACGTGCCTGAGCAGGGACCACCCAGCCCAATCCCGCCCCAGCCTGGCTGCAGGGAACCCACTGTGCCTGTGGGGACCACATGCCTGTCCTGCTGCTGGCATCGCTCTTCATGCCAGGACCATGGCCTCCTCTTCATCTTCCTCATCAATGTCCATCTGCTCGGTGTACTCTTCCATTTCCACGTCCATCTCCTCATCCTCATCAACCTCCATCTCTTCCTCTCCAGTCTGTTCTCCATCCACCTCCATCTCCTCCTCCGTATCCATTATGGTGCCCACCTCCATCTCTTCCTCTCCTCTCTTTTCTCCCTCCACTTCCATCTTCTCCTCTCTATCAGTCTGTCTGTCCACCTCCATCTTGTCTTCTCTACCTGCAACAGCCTGCAGAGGTAGCAAAACCTCAGAGTGGGGTCCCTGTCCCACCCCATCCCCCCAGAACTCCAGCCCACACCCGGGCAGCTGGGGGGATCCACCTCCATGGAATGGCACCGTACCTTCCTCAGGACAAATGTGAGCATCCTGCAGGGATGGATGACACAATCCAGGCCTTAGGCAGCTTTTGAGACTGATGAGATGAGGTCTCGGGGGCAGGAACAAGAAGGGTGACAGGAGCAGCAGGAGCAGCGTGCAGCGTGTGCTGAGCCCAGGGCCAACGGCTGTGTTGTGCTGCTTGCTGGCTGCTGGCAGTTCCAGATGGGACATGGATTGTGACATGACCACTGAGCTAGAGAGCCTTTGGTTCCATGCTTAGCAACGTTCCCCCAGACCATGGTGCTCAGAGCCCTGTTCCCAAGGATGGAGCATCCACAGCCTGGGCCAGTGCCTCAGCACCCTCAGTGGAAGAGAGCAGCTTCCTCAGATCCAACTTCAATCAGCCTCCTGCAGCTGAAAGCCGTCCCCCCCTTGTCCTGTTGCCACAGGCCCTGTGGAACACCCTGTCCCAATCTTTCTTGTGGCACCCTTGCAGTCCTGCAGAGCTGCAGTGAGGCCTCCCCAGGGTCTCCTCTTTCCAGGCTGAGCATCCCCAGCCCCACGTGGAAAGCAGGCAGTGTGATCTGGGGGAGTCCAGGCTGGAGTCAAATGGCATCAGGAACTGAGAGACGGAAGCTTTAGGCCCAGGATTGCCTCTCAATGTACAAAATTAATAAGAGTGGAGGGCAAGATGGTGGGACACTGCTTCTGCTCTAATTGGTGAATATAGCCTCTGTTTTTTTCTTTTTTTCTCTCATGCCGTTGCACTTTTGGCTGTTTGAAAGGAAGCTTGGCACAATATCCATTGTCTTCTCCATTTGTGAATCACCGAGCAGAGTCTGGGCAAGCTGATGTTGCAGAGCAAATCCTGCAAATGGACTGGTCATCCTGAGCCTGGAGAATGCAGTTAAACCCAGCCAAAAGTAATTTCTGGAAAGTCAAGCCTGGTGTACATTCTCTTGACTTTGGCTATGCCAACTTCACCTGAGTTTTATGAAAAAGCAAACAAAAGACTCAAACCAAAACAGACAAAACCTAGAAACAAACAAACCCATGCAAACCAATCAAACAAAGAGACTAAAAAAACCCCAAATAAAACCAAAGGGAATGAAGAGTTAGTATTAGTTTTGAGTTCATCACAGCAGGTAAATGGCTGCTTTCCACAGGATCACCATAAAAAGCCACAGATAACAGCTGCTCCAAAATACACCCAACAGGAGAACCATCAAAGTGATACATAGCAACTCTGGGGGCAGCTCCCCATGAAGGTGAGGGATGAGCACACAGTGCTACAGCTCCAGCCTTCCCCACCCTGCAGGCTGCTCTTTGCTCCTGATGTAAGAGCCTTGCAGGACTGTGGCCCCTCTCGGTGCATTATAAATCATTCCCACAGCTGTCACTGGAGCCACTGGCATGTCCAGAGCGAGATCCAGGCACAATCCTACTGCCCGCTGAGCCTCTCTGGGAGATCCTGAGCATCTTCCTGCCCAGAGCCACAAAAGAGCTCAGGCTCTGCCTGAACTGGGTTTTCAGGGGAGGTTTCCATATCCCTGCGAGATGTGCTCATCCTTCATCAGGCTGTGCCCAGCCTGGATCAGGGCAGGTTGGAGGCCACATGGGATCCCATCCTTTGCCCTGCCATGTGATCCTCCATGCAGTGGGGATAAAAAGCCCAGCACTGGGGAACCCCATGTGCTGCAGCAGTGATATTTTTGGGAGAAACACGGAGCTGTGCATGGCCAGCTTGAAGTCTGCACTGCTGTGAGCAGCAGGCCTGCCATGCTGAGCCCAGGGCCACAAGCAGTGCTCACCCGGGCTGGGGCATTGAGTCCCAACATGGGATCCCATGGGACAGGGCACGCTGGGATTCGCCCCTGCAGCTCCCCAGCGTGTCCAGAGAGACAGCAAGGAGACAGTGACCTCTGTCAGCGGAACCCTCTGAGTGGGACAACCACTGCTGGGGTGGCTGTGCCAGCTCCCCCATGAACCTCCAGCCCTGGGAAGCGGGAGCAAGTGGAAAACACAACTTGGCCAATACTGCCTGTGCCGGAAGCAAATGGAAAGAGAACTGGGGTGTGAAAACCCAAGGTTGTTTATTTACATAAGAACAGCAATGAAAACACAGAACACATTTACTTTTGTAAGAATATTTGTAATAACAACAATTTATAGAAGGTATATACCTAAGAACATATCTAACAACAATATTTGAAATGTATTTACAGAAGACAAAACGAAGCCCTAAAACCTATATGCCAAAAACAAGAACAAACTCTAAAAACTATGTACAAAAGGGTGCCATTTCAGTCCCGGATCTCCATAAGTCCGGGAAGAAAAGCAGGTGCCATGATCACTCCAGTCAGGCACAGAGGGCTCTTCCGTGTGTCCCCAGGCTGGCACACTGGGACTCTGCTGCCAGAGCTGAGGCTGGCTGGGTCTGGGGGCTGGGCCCCAGGCACTGCCATGGGGCTTGTGTGGCCCAAAGCAAGAACAGGACAGGCTGGGCATGGCCAGCAGAACCCAAGGCACTGGGTACCACGTTCCTGAGCAGGGACCACCCAGCCCAATCCCGCCCCAGCCTGGCTGCAGGGAACCCACTGTGCCTGTGGGGACCACATGCCTGTCCTGCTGCTGGCATCGCTCTTCATCCCAGGACCATGGCCTCCTCTTCATCTTCCTCATCAATGTCCATCTCCTGGGTGTACTCTTCCATTTCCACGTCCATCTCCTCATCCTCATCAACCTCCATCTCTTCCTCTCCAGTCTGTTCTCCATCCACCTCCATCTCCTCCTCCGTATCCATTATGGTGCCCACCTCCATCTCTTCCTCTCCTCTCTTTTCTCCCTCCACTTCCATCTTCTCCTCTCTATCAGTCTGTCTGTCCACCTCCATCTTGTCTTCTCTACCTGCAACAGCCTGCAGAGGTAGCAAAACCTCAGAGTGGGGTCCCTGTCCCACCCCATCCCCCCAGAACTCCAGCCCACACCCGGGCAGCTGGGGGGATCCACCTCCATGGAATGGCACCGTACCTTCCTCAGGACAAATGTGAGCATCCTGCAGGGATGGATGACACAATCCAGGCCTTAGGCAGCTTTTGAGACTGATGAGATGAGGTCTCGGGGGCAGGAACAAGAAGGGTGACAGGAGCAGCAGGAGCAGCGTGCAGCGTGTGCTGAGCCCAGGGCCAACGGCTGTGTTGTGCTGCTTGCTGGCTGCTGGCAGTTCCAGATGGGACATGGATTGTGACATGACCACTGAGCTAGAGAGCCTTTGGTTCCATGCTTAGCAACGTTCCCCCAGACCATGGTGCTCAGAGCCCTGTTCCCAAGGATGGAGCATCCACAGCCTGGGCCAGTGCCTCAGCACCCTCAGTGGAAGAGAGCAGCTTCCTCAGATCCAACTTCAATCAGCCTCCTGCAGCTGAAAGCCGTCCCCCCCTTGTCCTGTTGCCACAGGCCCTGTGGAACACCCTGTCCCAATCTTTCTTGTGCCACCCTTGCAGTCCTGCAGAGCTGCAGTGAGGCCTCCCCAGGGTCTCCTCTTTCCAGGCTGGGCATCCCCAGCCCCACGTGGAAAGCAGGCAGTGTGATCAGGGGGAGTCCAGGCTGGAGTCAAATGGCATCAGGAACTGAGAGACGGAAGCTTTAGGCCCAGGATTGCCTCTCAATGTACAAAATTAATAAGAGTGGAGGGCAAGATGGTGGGACACTGCTTCTGCTCTAATTGGTGAATATAGCCTCTGTTTTTTTCTTTTTTTCTCTCATGCCGTTGCACTTTTGGCTGTTTGAAAGGAAGCTTGGCACAATATCCATTGTCTTCTCCATTTGTGAATCACCGAGCAGAGTCTGGGCAAGCTGATGTTGCAGAGCAAATCCTGCAAATGGACTGGTCATCCTGAGCCTGGAGAATGCAGTTAAACCCAGCCAAAAGTAATTTCTGGAAAGTCAAGCCTGGTGTACATTCTCTTGACTTTGGCTATGCCAACTTCACCTGAGTCTTATGAAAAAGCAAACAAAAGACTCAAACCAAAACAGACAAAACCTAGAAACAAACAAACCCATGCAAACCAATCAAACAAAGAGACTAAAAAAACCCCAAATAAAACCAAAGGGAATGAAGAGTTAGTATTAGTTTTGAGTTCATCACAGCAGGTAAATGGCTGCTTTCCACAGGATCACCATAAAAAGCCACAGATAACAGCTGCTCCAAAATACACCCAACAGGAGAACCATCAAAGTGATACATAGCAACTCTGGGGGCAGTTCCCCATTAAGGTGAGGGATGAGCACACAGTGCTACAGCTCCAGCCTTCCCCACCCTGCAGGCTGCTCTTTGCTCCTGATGTAAGAGCCTTGCAGGACTGTGGCCCCTCTCGGTGCATTATAAATCATTCCCACAGCTGTCACTGGAGCCACTGGCATGTCCAGAGCGAGATCCAGGCACAATCCTACTGCCCGCTGAGCCTCTCTGGGAGATCCTGAGCATCTTCCTGCCCAGAGCCACAAAAGAGCTCAGGCTCTGCCTGAACTGGGTTTTCAGGGGAGGTTTCCATATCCCTGCAAGATGTGCTCATCCTTCATCAGGCTGTGCCCAGCCTGGATCAGGGCAGGTTGGATGCCACATGGGATCCATCCTTTGCCCTGCCATGTGATCCTCCATGCAGTGGGGATAAAAAGCCCAGCACTGGGGAACCCCATGTGCTGCAGCAGTGATATTTTTGGGAGAAACACGGAGCTGTGCATGGCCAGCTTGAAGTCTGCACTGCTGTGAGCAGCAGGCCTGCCATGCTGAGCCCAGGGCCACAAGCAGTGCTCACCCGGGCTGGGACATTGAGTCCCAACATGGGATCCCATGGGACAGGGCACGCTGGGATTCGCCCCTGCAGCTCCCCAGCGTGTACAGAGAGACAGCAAGGAGACAGTGACCTCTGTCAGCGGAACCCTCTGAGTGGGACGACCACTGCTGGGGTGGCTGTGCCAGCTCCCCCATGAACCTCCAGCCCTGGGAACCGGGAGCAAGTGGAAAACACAACTTGGCCAATACTGCCTGTGCCGGAAGCAAATGGAAAGAGAACTGGGGTGTGAAAACCCAAGGTTGTTTATTTACATAAGAACAGCAATGAAAACACAGAACACATTTACTTTTGTAAGAATATTTGTAATAACAACAATTTATAGAAGGTATATACCTAAGAACATATCTAACAACAATATTTGAAATGTATTTACAGAAGACAAAACGAAGCCCTAAAACCTATATGCCAAAAAGAAGAACAAACTCTAAAAACTATGTACAAAAAGGTGCCATTTCAGTCCAGGATCTCCATAAGTCCGGGAAGAAAAGCAGGTGCCATGATCACTCCAGTCAGGCACAGAGGGCTCTTCCGTGTGTCCCCAGGCTGGCACACTGGGACTCTGCTGCCAGAGCTGAGGCTGGCTGGGTCTGGGGGCTGGGCCCCAGGCACTGCCATAGGACTTGTGTGGCCCAAAGCAAGAACAGGACAGGCTGGGCATGGCCAGCAGAACCCAAGGCACTGGGTACCACGTGCCTGAGCAGGGACCACCCAGCCCAATCCCGCCCCAGCCTGGCTGCAGGGAACCCACTGTGCCTGTGGGGACCACATGCCTGTCCTGCTGCTGGCATCGCTCTTCATCCCAGGACCATGGCCTCCTCTTCATCTTCCTCATCAATGTCCATCTCCTGGGTGTACTCTTCCATTTCCACGTCCATCTCCTCATCCTCATCAACCTCCATCTCTTCCTCTCCAGTCTGTTCTCCATCCACCTCCATCTCCTCCTCCGTATCCATTATGGTGCCCACCTCCATCTCTTCCTCTCCTCTCTTTTCTCCCTCCACTTCCATCTTCTCCTCTCTATCAGTCTGTCTGTCCACCTCCATCTTGTCTTCTCTACCTGCAACAGCCTGCAGAGGTAGCAAAACCTCAGAGTGGGGTCCCTGTCCCACCCCATCCCCCCAGAACTCCAGCCCACACCCGGGCAGCTGGGGGGATCCACCTCCATGGAATGGCACCGTACCTTCCTCAGGACAAATGTGAGCATCCTGCAGGGATGGATGACACAATCCAGGCCTTAGGCAGCTTTTGAGACTGATGAGATGAGGTCTCGGGGGCAGGAACAAGAAGGGTGACAGGAGCAGCAGGAGCAGCGTGCAGCGTGTGCTGAGCCCAGGGCCAACGGCTGTGTTGTGCTGCTTGCTGGCTGCTGGCAGGACCAGATGGGACATGGATTGTGACATGACCACTGAGCTAGAGAGCCTTTGGTTCCATGCTTAGCAACGTTCCCCCAGACCATGGTGCTCAGAGCCCTGTTCCCAAGGATGGAGCATCCACAGCCTGGGCCAGTGCCTCAGCACCCTCAGTGGAAGAGAGCAGCTTCCTCAGATCCAACTTCAATCAGCCTCCTGCAGCTGAAAGCCGTCCCCCCCTTGTCCTGTTGCCACAGGCCCTGTGGAACACCCTGTCCCAATCTTTCTTGTGGCACCCTTGCAGTCCTGCAGAGCTGCAGTGAGGCCTCCCCAGGGTCTCCTCTTTCCAGGCTGAGCATCCCCAGCCCCACGTGGAAAGCAGGCAGTGTGATCTGGGGGAGTCCAGGCTGGAGTCAAATGGCATCAGGAACTGAGAGACGGAAGCTTTAGGCCCAGGATTGCCTCTCAATGTACAAAATTAATAAGAGTGGAGGGCAAGATGGTGGGACACTGCTTCTGCTCTAATTGGTGAATATAGCCTCTGTTTTTTTCTTTTTTTCTCTCATGCCGTTGCACTTTTGGCTGTTTGAAAGGAAGCTTGGCACAATATCCATTGTCTTCTCCATTTGTGAATCACCGAGCAGAGTCTGGGCAAGCTGATGTTGCAGAGCAAATCCTGCAAATGGACTGGTCATCCTGAGCCTGGAGAATGCAGTTAAACCCAGCCAAAAGGAATTTCTGGAAAGTCAAGCCTGGTGTACATTCTCTTGACTTTGGCTATGCCAACTTCACCTGAGTCTTATGAAAAAGCAAACAAAAGACTCAAACCAAAACAGACAAAACCTAGAAACAAACAAACCCATGCAAACCAATCAAAGAAAGAGACTAAAAAAACCCCAAATAAAACCAAAGGGAATGAAGAGTTAGTATTAGTTTTGAGTTCATCACAGCAGGTAAATGGCTGCTTTCCACAGGATCACCATAAAAAGCCACAGATAACAGCTGCTCCAAAATACACCCAACAGGAGAACCATCAAAGTGATACATAGCAACTCTGGGGGCAGTTCCCCATTAAGGTGAGGGATGAGCACACAGTGCTACAGCTCCAGCCTTCCCCACCCTGCAGGCTGCTCTTTGCTCCTGATGTAAGAGCCTTGCAGGACTGTGGCCCCTCTCGGTGCATTATAAATCATTCCCACAGCTGTCACTGGAGCCACTGGCATGTCCAGAGCGAGATCCAGGCACAATCCTACTGCCCGCTGAGCCTCTCTGGGAGATCCTGAGCATCTTCCTGCCCAGAGCCACAAAAGAGCTCAGGCTCTGCCTGAACTGGGTTTTCAGGGGAGGTTTCCATATCCCTGCAAGATGTGCTCATCCTTCATCAGGCTGTGCCCAGCCTGGATCAGGGCAGGTTGGATGCCACATGGGATCCATCCTTTGCCCTGCCATGTGATCCTCCATGCAGTGGGGATAAAAAGCCCAGCACTGGGGAACCCCATGTGCTGCAGCAGTGATATTTTTGGGAGAAACACGGAGCTGTGCATGGCCAGCTTGAAGTCTGCAGTGCTGTGAGCAGCAGGCCTGCCATGCTGAGCCCAGGGCCACAAGCAGTGCTCACCCGGGCTGGGACATTGAGTCCCAACATGGGATCCCATGGGACAGGGCACGCTGGGATCCGCCCCTGCAGCTCCCCAGCGTGTACAGAGAGACAGCAAGGAGACAGTGACCTCTGTCAGCGGAACCCTCTGAGTGGGACGACCACTGCTGGGGTGGCTGTGCCAGCTCCCCCATGAACCTCCAGCCCTGGGAACCGGGAGGAAGTGGAAAACACAACTTGGACAATACTGCCTGTGCCGGAAGCAAATGGAAAGAGAACTGGGGTGTGAAAACCCAAGGTTGTTTATTTACATAAGAACAGCAATGAAAACACAGAACACATTTACTTTTGTAAGAATATTTGTAATAACAACAATTTATAGAAGGTATATACCTAAGAACATATCTAACAACAATATTTGAAATGTATTTACAGAAGACAAAACGAAGCCCTAAAACCTATATGCCAAAAAGAAGAACAAACTCTAAAAACTATGTACAAAAAGGTGCCATTTCAGTCCAGGATCTCCATAAGTCCGGGAAGAAAAGCAGGTGCCATGATCACTCCAGTCAGGCACAGAGGGCTCTTCCGTGTCTCCCCAGGCTGGCACACTGGGACTCTGCTGCCAGAGCTGAGGCTGGCTGGGTCTGGGGGCTGGGCCCCAGGCACTGCCATAGGACTTGTGTGGCCCAAAGCAAGAACAGGACAGGCTGGGCATGGCCAGCAGAACCCAAGGCACTGGGTACCACGTGCCTGAGCAGGGACCACCCAGCCCAATCCCGCCCCAGCCTGGCTGCAGGGAACCCACTGTGCCTGTGGGGACCACATGCCTGTCCTGCTGCTGGCATCGCTCTTCATCCCAGGACCATGGCCTCCTCTTCATCTTCCTCATCAATGTCCATCTCCTGGGTGTACTCTTCCATTTCCACGTCCATCTCCTCATCCTCATCAACCTCCATCTCTTCCTCTCCAGTCTGTTCTCCATCCACCTCCATCTCCTCCTCCGTATCCATTATGGTGCCCACCTCCATCTCTTCCTCTCCTCTCTTTTCTCCCTCCACTTCCATCTTCTCCTCTCTATCAGTCTGTCTGTCCACCTCCATCTTGTCTTCTCTACCTGCAACAGCCTGCAGAGGTAGCAAAACCTCAGAGTGGGGTCCCTGTCCCACCCCATCCCCCCAGAACTCCAGCCCACACCCGGGCAGCTGGGGGGATCCACCTCCATGGAATGGCACCGTACCTTCCTCAGGACAAATGTGAGCATCCTGCAGGGATGGATGACACAATCCAGGCCTTAGGCAGCTTTTGAGACTGATGAGATGAGGTCTCGGGGGCAGGAACAAGAAGGGTGACAGGAGCAGCAGGAGCAGCGTGCAGCGTGTGCTGAGCCCAGGGCCAACGGCTGTGTTGTGCTGCTTGCTGGCTGCTGGCAGGACCAGATGGGACATGGATTGTGACATGACCACTGAGCTAGAGAGCCTTTGGTTCCATGCTTAGCAACGTTCCCCCAGACCATGGTGCTCAGAGCCCTGTTCCCAAGGATGGAGCATCCACAGCCTGGGCCAGTGCCTCAGCACCCTCAGTGGAAGAGAGCAGCTTCCTCAGATCCAACTTCAATCAGCCTCCTGCAGCTGAAAGCCGTCCCCCCCTTGTCCTGTTGCCACAGGCCCTGTGGAACACCCTGTCCCAATCTTTCTTGTGGCACCCTTGCAGTCCTGCAGAGCTGCAGTGAGGCCTCCCCAGGGTCTCCTCTTTCCAGGCTGAGCATCCCCAGCCCCACGTGGAAAGCAGGCAGTGTGATCTGGGGGAGTCCAGGCTGGAGTCAAATGGCATCAGGAACTGAGAGACGGAAGCTTTAGGCCCAGGATTGCCTCTCAATGTACAAAATTAATAAGAGTGGAGGGCAAGATGGTGGGACACTGCTTCTGCTCTAATTGGTGAATATAGCCTCTGTTTTTTTCTTTTTTTCTCTCATGCCGTTGCACTTTTGGCTGTTTGAAAGGAAGCTTGGCACAATATCCATTGTCTTCTCCATTTGTGAATCACCGAGCAGAGTCTGGGCAAGCTGATGTTGCAGAGCAAATCCTGCAAATGGACTGGTCATCCTGAGCCTGGAGAATGCAGTTAAACCCAGCCAAAAGTAATTTCTGGAAAGTCAAGCCTGGTGTACATTCTCTTGACTTTGGCTATGCCAACTTCACCTGAGTCTTATGAAAAAGCAAACAAAAGACTCAAACCAAAACAGACAAAACCTAGAAACAAACGAACCCATGCAAACCAATCAAACAAAGAGACTAAAAAAACCCCAAATAAAACCAAAGGGAATGAAGAGTTAGTATTAGTTTTGAGTTCATCACAGCAGGTAAATGGCTGCTTTCCACAGGATCACCATAAAAAGCCACAGATAACAGCTGCTCCAAAATACACCCAACAGGAGAACCATCAAAGTGATACATAGCAACTCTGGGGGCAGTTCCCCATTAAGGTGAGGGATGAGCACACAGTGCTACAGCTCCAGCCTTCCCCACCCTGCAGGCTGCTCTTTGCTCCTGATGTAAGAGCCTTGCAGGACTGTGGCCCCTCTCGGTGCATTATAAATCATTCCCACAGCTGTCACTGGAGCCACTGGCATGTCCAGAGCGAGATCCAGGCACAATCCTACTGCCCGCTGAGCCTCTCTGGGAGATCCTGAGCATCTTCCTGCCCAGAGCCACAAAAGAGCTCAGGCTCTGCCTGAACTGGGTTTTCAGGGGAGGTTTCCATATCCCTGAGAGATGTGCTCATCCTTCATCAGGCTGTGCCCAGCCTGGATCAGGGCAGGTTGGATGCCACATGGGATCCATCCTTTGCCCTGCCATGTGATCCTCCATGCAGTGGGGATAAAAAGCCCAGCACTGGGGAACCCCATGTGCTGCAGCAGTGATATTTTTGGGAGAAACACGGAGCTGTGCATGGCCAGCTTGAAGTCTGCACTGCTGTGAGCAGCAGGCCTGCCATGCTGAGCCCAGGGCCACAACCAGTGCTCACCCGGGCTGGGACATTGAGTCCCAACATGGGATCCCATGGGACAGGGCACGCTGGGATTCGCCCCTGCAGCTCCCCAGCGTGTCCAGAGAGACAGCAAGGAGACAGTGACCTCTGTCAGCGGAACCCTCTGAGTGGGACAACCACTGCTGGGGTGGCTGTGCCAGCTCCCCCATGAACCTCCAGCCCTGGGAAGCGGGAGCAAGTGGAAAACACAACTTGGCCAATACTGCCTGTGCCGGAAGCAAATGGAAAGAGAACTGGGGTGTGAAAACCCAAGGTTGTTTATTTACATAAGAACAGCAATGAAAACACAGAACACATTTACTTTTGTAAGAATATTTGTAATAACAACAATTTATAGAAGGTATATACCTAAGAACATATCTAACAACAATATTTGAAATGTATTTACAGAAGACAAAACGAAGCCCTAAAACCTATATGCCAAAAACAAGAACAAACTCTAAAAATTATGTACAAAAGGGTGCCATTTCAGTCCAGGATCTCCATAAGTCCGGGAAGAAAAGCAGGTGCCATGATCACTCCAGTCAGGCACAGAGGGCTCTTCCGTGTGTCCCCAGGCTGGCACACTGGGACTCTGCTGCCAGAGCTGAGGCAGGCTGGGTCTGGGGGCTGGGCCCCAGGCACTGCCATGGGGCTTGTGTGGCCCAAAGCAAGAACAGGACAGGCTGGGCATGGCCAGCAGAACCCAAGGCACTGGGTACCACGTGCCTGAGCAGGGACCACCCAGCCCAATCCCGCCCCAGCCTGGCTGCAGGGAACCCACTGTGCCTGTGGGGACCACATGCCTGTCCTGCTGCTGGCATCACTCTTCATCCCAGGACCATGGCCTCCTCTTCATCTTCCTCATCAATGTCCATCTCCTGGGTGTACTCTTCCATTTCCACGTCCATCTCCTCATCCTCATCAACCTCCATCTCTTCCTCTCCAGTCTGTTCTCCATCCACCTCCATCTCCTCCTCCGTATCCATTATGGTGCCCACCTCCATCTCTTCCTCTCCTCTCTTTTCTCCCTCCACTTCCATCTTCTCCTCTCTATCAGTCTGTCTGTCCACCTCCATCTTGTCTTCTCTACCTGCAACAGCCTGCAGAGGTAGCAAAACCTCAGAGTGGGGTCCCTGTCCCACCCCATCCCCCCAGAACTCCAGCCCACACCCGGGCAGCTGGGGGGATCCACCTCCATGGAATGGCACCGTACCTTCCTCAGGACAAATGTGAGCATCCTGCAGGGATGGATGACACAATCCAGGCCTTAGGCAGCTTTTGAGACTGATGAGATGAGGTCTCGGGGGCAGGAACAAGAAGGGTGACAGGAGCAGCAGGAGCAGCGTGCAGCGTGTGCTGAGCCCAGGGCCAACGGCTGTGTTGTGCTGCTTGCTGGCTGCTGGCAGGACCAGATGGGACATGGATTGTGACATGACCACTGAGCTAGAGAGCCTTTGGTTCCATGCTTAGCAACGTTCCCCCAGACCATGGTGCTCAGAGCCCTGTTCCCAAGGATGGAGCATCCACAGCCTGGGCCAGTGCCTCAGCACCCTCAGTGGAAGAGAGCAGCTTCCTCAGATCCAACTTCAATCAGCCTCCTGCAGCTGAAAGCCGTCCCCCCCTTGTCCTGTTGCCACAGGCCCTGTGGAACACCCTGTCCCAATCTTTCTTGTGGCACCCTTGCAGTCCTGCAGAGCTGCAGTGAGGCCTCCCCAGGGTCTCCTCTTTCCAGGCTGAGCATCCCCAGCCCCACGTGGAAAGCAGGCAGTGTGATCTGGGGGAGTCCAGGCTGGAGTCAAATGGCATCAGGAACTGAGAGACGGAAGCTTTAGGCCCAGGATTGCCTCTCAATGTACAAAATTAATAAGAGTGGATGGCAAGATGGTGGGACACTGCTTCTGCTCTAATTGGTGAATATAGCCTCTGTTTTTTTCTTTTTTTCTCTCATGCCGTTGCACTTTTGGCTGTTTGAAAGGAAGCTTGGCACAATATCCATTGTCTTCTCCATTTGTGAATCACCGAGCAGAGTCTGGGCAAGCTGATGTTGCAGAGCAAATCCTGCAAATGGACTGGTCATCCTGAGCCTGGAGAATGCAGTTAAACCCAGCCAAAAGTAATTTCTGGAAAGTCAAGCCTGGTGTACATTCTCTTGACTTTGGCTATGCCAACTTCACCTGAGTCTTATGAAAAAGCAAACAAAAGACTCAAACCAAAACAGACAAAACCTAGAAACAAACGAACCCATGCAAACCAATCAAACAAAGAGACTAAAAAAACCCCAAATAAAACCAAAGGGAATGAAGAGTTAGTATTAGTTTTGAGTTCATCACAGCAGGTAAATGGCTGCTTTCCACAGGATCACCATAAAAAGCCACAGATAACAGCTGCTCCAAAATACACCCAACAGGAGAACCATCAAAGTGATACATAGCAACTCTGGGGGCAGCTCCCCATGAAGGTGAGGGATGAGCACACAGTGCTACAGCTCCAGCCTTCCCCACCCTGCAGGCTGCTCTTTGCTCCTGATGTAAGAGCCTTGCAGGACTGTGGCCCCTCTCGGTGCATTATAAATCATTCCCACAGCTGTCACTTGAGCCACTGGCATGTCCAGAGCGAGATCCAGGCACAATCCTACTGCCCACTGAGCCTCTCTGGGAGATCCTGAGCATCTTCCTGCCCAGAGCCACAAAAGAGCTCAGGCTCTGCCTGAACTGGGTTTTCAGGGGAGGTTTCCATATCCCTGCAAGATGTGCTCATCCTTCATCAGGCTGTGCCCAGCCTGGATCAGGGCAGGTTGGATGCCACATGGGATCCATCCTTTGCCCTGCCATGTGATCCTCCATGCAGTGGGGATAAAAAGCCCAGCACTGGGGAACCCCAGGTGCTGCAGCAGTGATATTTTTGGGAGAAACACGGAGCTGTGCATGGCCAGCTTGAAGTCTGCACTGCTGTGAGCACCAGGCCTGCCATGCTGAGCCCAGGGCCACAAGCAGTGCTCACCCGGGCTGGGACATTGAGTCCCAACATGGGATCCCATGGGACAGGGCACGCTGGGATTCGCCCCTGCAGCTCCCCAGCGTGTCCAGAGAGACAGCAAGGAGACAGTGACCTCTGTCAGCGGAACCCTCTGAGTGGGACAACCACTGCTGGGGTGGCTGTGCCAGCTCCCCCATGAACCTCCAGCCCTGGGAACCGGGAGCAAGTGGAAAACACAACTTGGCCAATACTGCCTGTGCCGGAAGCAAATGGAAAGAGAACTGGGGTGTGAAAACCCAAGGTTGTTTATTTCCATAAGAACAGCAATGAAAACACAGAACACATTTACTTTTGTAAGAATATTTGTAATAACAACAATTTATAGAAGGTATATACCTAAGAACATATCTAACAACAATATTTGAAATGTATTTACAGAAGACAAAACGAAGCCCTAAAACCTTTATGGCAAAAACAAGAAAAAAACTCTAAAAACTATGTACAAAAGGGTGCCATTTCAGTCCAGGATCTCCATAAGTCCGGGAAGAAAAGCAGGTGCCATGATCACTCCAGTCAGGCACAGAGGGCTCTTCCGTGTGTCCCCAGGCTGGCACACTGGGACTCTGCTGCCAGAGCTGAGGCTGGCTGGGTCTGGGGGCTGGGCCCCAGGCACTGCCATGGGGCTTGTGTGGCCCAAAGCAAGAACAGGACAGGCTGGGCATGGCCAGCAGAACCCAAGGCACTGGGTACCACGTGCCTGAGCAGGGACCACCCAGCCCAATCCCGCCCCAGCCTGGCTGCAGGGAACCCACTGTGCCTGTGGGGACCACATGCCTGTCCTGCTGCTGGCATCGCTCTTCATGCCAGGACCATGGCCTCCTCTTCATCTTCCTCATCAATGTCCATCTGCTCGGTGTACTCTTCCATTTCCACGTCCATCTCCTCATCCTCATCAACCTCCATCTCTTCCTCTCCAGTCTGTTCTCCATCCACCTCCATCTCCTCCTCTGTATCCATTATGGTGCCCACCTCCATCTCTTCCTCTCCTCTCTTTTCTCCCTCCACTTCCATCTTCTCCTCTCTATCAGTCTGTCTGTCCACCTCCATCTTGTCTTCTCTACCTGCAACAGCCTGCAGAGGTAGCAAAACCTCAGAGTGGGGTCCCTGTCCCACCCCATCCCCCCAGAACTCCAGCCCACACCCGGGCAGCTGGGGGGATCCACCTCCATGGAATGGCACCGTACCTTCCTCAGGACAAATGTGAGCATCCTGCAGGGATGGATGACACAATCCAGGCCTTAGGCAGCTTTTGAGACTGATGAGATGAGGTCTCGGGGGCAGGAACAAGAAGGGTGACAGGAGCAGCAGGAGCAGCGTGCAGCGTGTGCTGAGCCCAGGGCCAACGGCTGTGTTGTGCTGCTTGCTGGCTGCTGGCAGTTCCAGATGGGACATGGATTGTGACATGACCACTGAGCTAGAGAGCCTTTGGTTCCATGCTTAGCAACGTTCCCCCAGACCATGGTGCTCAGAGCCCTGTTCCCAAGGATGGAGCATCCACAGCCTGGGCCAGTGCCTCAGCACCCTCAGTGGAAGAGAGCAGCTTCCTCAGATCCAACTTCAATCAGCCTCCTGCAGCTGAAAGCCGTCCCCCCCTTGTCCTGTTGCCACAGGCCCTGTGGAACACCCTGTCCCAATCTTTCTTGTGGCACCCTTGCAGTCCTGCAGAGCTGCAGTGAGGCCTCCCCAGGGTCTCCTCTTTCCAGGCTGAGCATCCCCAGCCCCACGTGGAAAGCAGGCAGTGTGATCTGGGGGAGTCCAGGCTGGAGTCAAATGGCATCAGGAACTGAACGACGGAAGCTTTAGGCCCAGGTTTGCCTCTCAATGTACAAAATTAATAAGAGTGGAGGGCAAGATGGTGGGACACTGCTTCTGCTCTAATTGGTGAATATAGCCTCTGTTTTTTTCTTTTTTTCTCTCATGCCGTTGCAGTTTTGGCTGTTTGAAAGGAAGCTTGGCACAATATCCATTGTCTTCTCCATTTGTGAATCACCGAGCAGAGTCTGGGCAAGCTGATGTTGCAGAGCAAATCCTGCAAATGGACTGGTCATCCTGAGCCTGGAGAATGCAGTTAAACCCAGCCAAAAGTAATTTCTGGAAAGTCAAGCCTGGTGTACATTCTCTTGACTTTGGCTATGCCAACTTCACCTGAGTTTTATGAAAAAGCAAACAAAAGACTCAAACCAAAACAGACAAAACCTAGAAACAAACAAACCCATGCAAACCAAACAAAGAGACTAAAAAAACCCCAAATAAAACCAAAGGGAATGAAGAGTTAGTATTAGTTTTGAGTTCATCACAGCAGGTAAATGGCTGCTTTCCACAGGATCACCATAAAAAGCCACAGATAACAGCTGCTCCAAAATACACCCAACAGGAGAACCATCAAAGTGATACATAGCAACTCTGGGGGCAGCTCCCCATGAAGGTGAGGGATGAGCACACAGTGCTACAGCTCCAGCCTTCCCCACCCTGCAGGCTGCTCTTTGCTCCTGATGTAAGAGCCTTGCAGGACTGTGGCCCCTCTCGGTGCATTATAAATCATTCCCACAGCTGTCACTGGAGCCACTGGCATGTCCAGAGCGAGATGCAGGCACAATCCTACTGCCCGCTGAGCCTCTCTGGGAGATCCTGAGCATCTTCCTGCCCAGAGCCACAAAAGAGCTCAGGCTCTGCCTGAACTGGGTTTTCAGGGGAGGTTTCCATATCCCTGCAAGATGTGCTCATCCTTCATCAGGCTGTGCCCAGCCTGGATCAGGGCAGGTTGGATGCCACATGGGATCCATCCTTTGCCCTGCCATGTGATCCTCCATGCAGTGGGGATAAAAAGCCCAGCACTGGGGAACCCCATGTGCTGCAGCAGTGATATTTTTGGGAGAAACACGGAGCTGTGCATGGCCAGCTTGAAGTCTGCACTGCTGTGAGCACCAGGCCTGCCATGCTGAGCCCGGGGCCACAAGCAGTGCTCACCCGGGCTGGGACATTGAGTCCCAACATGGGATCCCATGGGACAGGGCACGCTGGGATTCGCCCCTGCAGCTCCCCAGTGTGTCCAGAGAGACAGCAAGGAGACAGTGACCTCTGTCAGCGGAACCCTCTGAGTGGGACAACCACTGCTGGGGTGGCTGTGCCAGCTCCCCCATGAACCTCCAGCCCTGGGAAGCGGGAGCAAGTGGAAAACACAACTTGGCCAATACTGCCTGTGCCGGAAGCAAATGGAAAGAGAACTGGGGTGTGAAAACCCAAGGTTGTTTATTTACATAAGAACAGCAATGAAAACACAGAACACATTTACTTTTGTAAGAATATTTGTAATAACAACAATTTATAGAAGGTATATTCCTAAGAACATATCTAACAACAATATTTGAAATGTATTTACAGAAGACAAAACGAAGCCCTAAAACCTATATGCCAAAAAGAAGAACAAACTCTAAAAACTATGTACAAAAAGGTGCCATTTCAGTCCAGGATCTCCATCAGTCCGGGAAGAAAAGCAGGTGCCATGGTCACTCCAGTCAGGCACAGAGGGCTCTTCCGTGTGTCCCCAGGCTGGCACACTGGGACTCTGCTGCCAGAGCTGAGGCTGGCTGGGTCTGGGGGCTGGGCCCCAGGCACTGCCATGGGGCTTGTGTGGCCCAAAGCAAGAACAGGACAGGCTGGGCATGGCCAGCAGAACCCAAGGCACTGGGTACCACGTGCCTGAGCAGGGACCACCCAGCCCAATCCCGCCCCAGCCTGGCTGCAGGGAACCCACTGTGCCTGTGGGGACCACATGCCTGTCCTGCTGCTGGCATCACTCTTCATCCCAGGACCATGGCCTCCTCTTCATCTTCCTCATCAATGTCCATCTCCTCGGTGTACTCTTCCATTTCCACGTCCATCTCCTCATCCTCATCAACCTCCATCTCTTCCTCTCCAGACTGTTCTCCATCCACCTCCATCTCCTCCTCCGTATCCATTATGGTGTCCACCTCCATCTCTTCCTCTCCTCTCTCTTCTCCCTCCACTTCCATCTTCTTCTCTCTATCAGTCTGTCTGTCCACCTCCATCTTGTCTTCTCTACCTGCAACAGCCTGCAGAGGTAGCAAAACCTCAGAGTGGGGTCCCTGTCCCACCCCATCCCCCCAGAACTCCAGCCCACACCCGGGCAGCTGGGGGGATCCACCTCCATGGAATGGCACCGTACCTTCCTCAGGACAAATGTGAGCATCCTGCAGGGATGGATGACACAATCCAGGCCTTAGGCAGCTTTTGAGACTGATGAGATGAGGTCTCGGGGGCAGGAACAAGAAGGGTGACAGGGGCAGCAGGAGCAGCGTGCAGCGTGTGCTGAGCCCAGGGCCAACGGCTGTGTTGTGCTGCTTGCTGGCTGCTGGCAGTTCCAGATGGGACATGGATTGTGACATGACCACTGAGCTAGAGAGCCTTTGGTTCCATGCTTAGCAACGTTCCCCCAGACCATGGTGCTCAGAGCCCTGTTCCCAAGGATGGAGCATCCACAGCCTGGGCCAGTGCCTCAGCACCCTCAGTGGAAGAGAGCAGCTTCCTCAGATCCAACTTCAATCAGCCTCCTGCAGCTGAAAGCCGTCCCCCCCTTGTCCTGTTGCCACAGGCCCTGTGGAACACCCTGTCCCAATCTTTCTTGTGGCACCCTTGCAGTCCTGCAGAGCTGCAGTGAGGCCTCCCCAGGGTCTCCTCTTTCCAGGTTGAGCATCCCCAGCCCCACGTGGAAAGCAGGCAGTGTGATCTGGGGGAGTCCAGGCTGGAGTCAAATCGCATCAGGAACTGAGAGACGGAAGCTTTAGGCCCAGGATTGCCTCTCAATGTACAAAATTAATAAGAGTGGAGGGCAAGATGGTGGGACACTGCTTCTGCTCTAATTGGTGAATATAGTCTCTGTTTTTTTCTTTTTTTCTCTCATGCCGTTGCAGTTTTGGCTGTTTGAAAGGAAGCTTGGCACAATATCCATTGTCTTCTCCATTTGTGAATCACTGAGCAGAGTCTGGGCAAGCTGATGTTGCAGAGCAAATCCTGCAAATGGACTGGTCATTCTGAGCCTGGAGAATGCAGTTAAACCCAGCCAAAAGTAATTTCTGGAAAGTCAAGCCTGGTGTACATTCTCTTGACTTCGGCTATGCCAACTTCACCTGAGTCTTATGAAAAAGCAAACAAAAGACTCAAACCAAAACAGACAAAACCTAGAAACAAACAAACCCATGCAAACCAATCAAACAAAGAGACTAAAAAAACCCCAAATAAAACCAAAGGGAATGAAGAGTTAGTATTAGTTTTGAGTTCATCACAGCAGGTAAATGGCTGCTTTCCACAGGATCACCATAAAAAGCCACAGATAACAGCTGCTCCAAAATACACCCAACAGGAGAACCATCAAAGTGATACATAGCAACTCTGGGGGCAGCTCCCCATGAAGGTGAGGGATGAGCACACAGTGCTACAGCTCCAGCCTTCCCCACCCTGCAGGCTGCTCTTTGCTCCTGATGTAAGAGCCTTGCAGGACTGTGGCCCCTCTCGGTGCATTATAAATCATTCCCACAGCTGTCACTGGAGCCACTGGCATGTCCAGAGCGAGATGCAGGCACAATCCTACTGCCCGCTGAGCCTCTCTGGGAGATCCTGAGCATCTTCCTGCCCAGAGCCACAAAAGAGCTCAGGCTCTGCCTGAACTGGGTTTTCAGGGGAGGTTTCCATATCCCTGCAAGATGTGCTCATCCTTCATCAGGCTGTGCCCAGCCTGGATCAGGGCAGGTTGGATGCCACATGGGATCCATCCTTTGCCCTGCCATGTGATCCTCCATGCAGTGGGGATAAAAAGCCCAGCACTGGGGAACCCCAGGTGCTGCAGCAGTGATATTTTTGGGAGAAACACGGAGCTGTGCATGGCCAGCTTGAAGTCTGCACTGCTGTGAGCACCAGGCCTGCCATGCTGAGCCCAGGGCCACAAGCAGTGCTCACCCGGGCTGGGACATTGAGTCCCAACATGGGATCCCATGGGACAGGGCACGCTGGGATTCGCCCCTGCAGCTCCCCAGTGTGTCCAGAGAGACAGCAAGGAGACAGTGACCTCTGTCAGCGGAACCCTCTGAGTGGGACAACCACTGCTGGGGTGGCTGTGCCAGCTCCCCCATGAACCTCCAGCCCTGGGAAGCGGGAGCAAGTGGAAAACACAACTTGGCCAATACTGCCTGTGCCGGAAGCAAATGGAAAGAGAACTGGGGTGTGAAAACCCAAGGTTGTTTATTTCCATAAGAACAGCAATGAAAACACAGAACACATTTACTTTTGTAAGAATATTTGTAATAACAACAATTTATAGAATGTATATACCTAAGAACATATCTAACAACAATATTTGAAATGTATTTACAGAAGACAAAACGAAGCCCTAAAACCTTTATGGCAAAAACAAGGGCAAACTCTAAAAACTATGTACAAAAGGGTGCCATTTCAGTCCAGGATCTCCATAAGTCCGGGAAGAAAAGCAGGTGCCATGATCACTCCAGTCAGGCACAGAGGGCTCTTCCGTGTGTCCCCAGGCTGGCACACTGGGACTCTGCTGCCAGAGCTGAGGCTGGCTGGGTCTGGGGGCTGGGCCCCAGGCACTGCCATGGGGCTTGTGTGGCCCAAAGCAAGAACAGGACAGGCTGGGCATGGCCAGCAGAACCCAAGGCACTGGGTACCACGTGCCTGAGCAGGGACCACCCAGCCCAATCCCGCCCCAGCCTGGCTGCAGGGAACCCACTGTGCCTGTGGGGACCACATGCCTGTCCTGCTGCTGGCATCGCTCTTCATCCCAGGACCATGGCCTCCTCTTCATCTTCCTCATCAATGTCCATCTCCTGGGTGTACTCTTCCATTTCCACGTCCATCTCCTCATCCTCATCAACCTCCATCTCTTCCTCTCCAGTCTGTTCTCCATCCACCTCCATCTCCTCCTCCGTATCCATTATGGTGCCCACCTCCATCTCTTCCTCTCCTCTCTTTTCTCCCTCCACTTCCATCTTCTCCTCTCTATCAGTCTGTCTGTCCACCTCCATCTTGTCTTCTCTACCTGCAACAGCCTGCAGAGGTAGCAAAACCTCAGAGTGGGGTCCCTGTCCCACCCCATCCCCCCAGAACTCCAGCCCACACCCGGGCAGCTGGGGGGATCCACCTCCATGGAATGGCACCGTACCTTCCTCAGGACAAATGTGAGCATCCTGCAGGGATGGATGACACAATCCAGGCCTTAGGCAGCTTTTGAGACTGATGAGATGAGGTCTCGGGGGCAGGAACAAGAAGGGTGACAGGAGCAGCAGGAGCAGCGTGCAGCGTGTGCTGAGCCCAGGGCCAACGGCTGTGTTGTGCTGCTTGCTGGCTGCTGGCAGGACCAGATGGGACATGGATTGTGACATGACCACTGAGCTAGAGAGCCTTTGGTTCCATGCTTAGCAACGTTCCCCCAGACCATGGTGCTCAGAGCCCTGTTCCCAAGGATGGAGCATCCACAGCCTGGGCCAGTGCCTCAGCACCCTCAGTGGAAGAGAGCAGCTTCCTCAGATCCAACTTCAATCAGCCTCCTGCAGCTGAAAGCCGTCCCCCCCTTGTCCTGTTGCCACAGGCCCTGTGGAACACCCTGTCCCAATCTTTCTTGTGGCACCCTTGCAGTCCTGCAGAGCTGCAGTGAGGCCTCCCCAGGGTCTCCTCTTTCCAGGCTGAGCATCCCCAGCCCCACGTGGAAAGCAGGCAGTGTGATCTGGGGGAGTCCAGGCTGGAGTCAAATGGCATCAGGAACTGAACGACGGAAGCTTTAGGCCCAGGTTTGCCTCTCAATGTACAAAATTAATAAGAGTGGAGGGCAAGATGGTGGGACACTGCTTCTGCTCTAATTGGTGAATATAGCCTCTGTTTTTTTCTTTTTTTCTCTCATGCCGTTGCAGTTTTGGCTGTTTGAAAGGAAGCTTGGCACAATATCCATTGTCTTCTCCATTTGTGAATCACCGAGCAGAGTCTGGGCAAGCTGATGTTGCAGAGCAAATCCTGCAAATGGACTGGTCATCCTGAGCCTGGAGAATGCAGTTAAACCCAGCCAAAAGTAATTTCTGGAAAGTCAAGCCTGGTGTACATTCTCTTGACTTTGGCTATGCCAACTTCACCCGAGTCTTATGAAAAAGCAAACAAAAGACTCAAACCAAAACAGACAAAACCTAGAAACAAACAAACCCATGCAAACCAATCAAACAAAGAGACTAAAAAAACCCCAAATAAAACCAAAGGGAATGAAGAGTTAGTATTAGTTTTGAGTTCATCACAGCAGGTAAATGGCTGCTTTCCACAGGATCACCATAAAAAGCCACAGATAACAGCTGCTCCAAAATACACCCAACAGGAGAACCATCAAAGTGATACATAGCAACTCTGGGGGCAGCTCCCCATGAAGGTGAGGGATGAGCACACAGTGCTACAGCTCCAGCCTTCCCCACCCTGCAGGCTGCTCTTTGCTCCTGATGTAAGAGCCTTGCAGGACTGTGGCCCCTCTCGGTGCATTATAAATCATTCCCACAGCTGTCACTGGAGCCACTGGCATGTCCAGAGCGAGATGCAGGCACAATCCTACTGCCCGCTGAGCCTCTCTGGGAGATCCTGAGCATCTTCCTGCCCAGAGCCACAAAAGAGCTCAGGCTCTGCCTGAACTGGGTTTTCAGGGGAGGTTTCCATATCCCTGCAAGATGTGCTCATCCTTCATCAGGCTGTGCCCAGCCTGGATCAGGGCAGGTTGGATGCCACATGGGATCCATCCTTTGCCCTGCCATGTGATCCTCCATGCAGTGGGGATAAAAAGCCCAGCACTGGGGAACCCCAGGTGCTGCAGCAGTGATATTTTTGGGAGAAACACGGAGCTGTGCATGGCCAGCTTGAAGTCTGCACTGCTGTGAGCACCAGGCCTGCCATGCTGAGCCCAGGGCCACAAGCAGTGCTCACCCGGGCTGGGACATTGAGTCCCAACATGGGATCCCATGGGACAGGGCACGCTGGGATTCGCCCCTGCAGCTCCCCAGTGTGTCCAGAGAGACAGCAAGGAGACAGTGACCTCTGTCAGCGGAACCCTCTGAGTGGGACAACCACTGCTGGGGTGGCTGTGCCAGCTCCCCCATGAACCTCCAGCCCTGGGAAGCGGGAGCAAGTGGAAAACACAACTTGGCCAATACTGCCTGTGCCGGAAGCAAATGGAAAGAGAACTGGGGTGTGAAAACCCAAGGTTGTTTATTTCCATAAGAACAGCAATGAAAACACAGAACACATTTACTTTTGTAAGAATATTTGTAATAACAACAATTTATAGAATGTATATACCTAAGAACATATCTAACAACAATATTTGAAATGTATTTACAGAAGACAAAACGAAGCCCTAAAACCTTTATGGCAAAAACAAGGGCAAACTCTAAAAACTATGTACAAAAGGGTGCCATTTCAGTCCAGGATCTCCATAAGTCCGGGAAGAAAAGCAGGTGCCATGATCACTCCAGTCAGGCACAGAGGGCTCTTCCGTGTGTCCCCAGGCTGGCACACTGGGACTCTGCTGCCAGAGCTGAGGCTGGCTGGGTCTGGGGGCTGGGCCCCAGGCACTGCCATGGGGCTTGTGTGGCCCAAAGCAAGAACAGGACAGGCTGGGCATGGCCAGCAGAACCCAAGGCACTGGGTACCACGTGCCTGAGCAGGGACCACCCAGCCCAATCCCGCCCCAGCCTGGCTGCAGGGAACCCACTGTGCCTGTGGGGACCACATGCCTGTCCTGCTGCTGGCATCACTCTTCATCCCAGGACCATGGCCTCCTCTTCATCTTCCTCATCAATGTCCATCTCCTCGGTGTACTCTTCCATTTCCACGTCCATCTCCTCATCCTCATCAACCTCCATCTCTTCCTCTCCAGTCTGTTCTCCATCCACCTCCATCTCCTCCTCCGTATCCATTATGGTGCCCACCTCCATCTCTTCCTCTCCTCTCTTTTCTCCCTCCACTTCCATCTTCTCCTCTCTATCAGTCTGTCTGTCCACCTCCATCTTGTCTTCTCTACCTGCAACAGCCTGCAGAGGTAGCAAAACCTCAGAGTGGGGTCCCTGTCCCACCCCATCCCCCCAGAACTCCAGCCCACACCCGGGCAGCTGGGGGGATCCACCTCCATGGAATGGCACCGTACCTTCCTCAGGACAAATGTGAGCATCCTGCAGGGATGGATGACACAATCCAGGCCTTAGGCAGCTTTTGAGACTGATGAGATGAGGTCTCGGGGGCAGGAACAAGAAGGGTGACAGGAGCAGCAGGAGCAGCGTGCAGCGTGTGCTGAGCCCAGGGCCAACGGCTGTGTTGTGCTGCTTGCTGGCTGCTGGCAGGACCAGATGGGACATGGATTGTGACATGACCACTGAGCTAGAGAGCCTTTGGTTCCATGCTTAGCAACGTTCCCCCAGACCATGGTGCTCAGAGCCCTGTTCCCAAGGATGGAGCATCCACAGCCTGGGCCAGTGCCTCAGCACCCTCAGTGGAAGAGAGCAGCTTCCTCAGATCCAACTTCAATCAGCCTCCTGCAGCTGAAAGCCGTCCCCCCCTTGTCCTGTTGCCACAGGCCCTGTGGAACACCCTGTCCCAATCTTTCTTGTGGCACCCTTGCAGTCCTGCAGAGCTGCAGTGAGGCCTCCCCAGGGTCTCCTCTTTCCAGGCTGAGCATCCCCAGCCCCACGTGGAAAGCAGGCAGTGTGATCTGGGGGAGTCCAGGCTGGAGTCAAATGGCATCAGGAACTGAACGACGGAAGCTTTAGGCCCAGGTTTGCCTCTCAATGTACAAAATTAATAAGAGTGGAGGGCAAGATGGTGGGACACTGCTTCTGCTCTAATTGGTGAATATAGCCTCTGTTTTTTTCTTTTTTTCTCTCATGCCGTTGCAGTTTTGGCTGTTTGAAAGGAAGCTTGGCACAATATCCATTGTCTTCTCCATTTGTGAATCACCGAGCAGAGTCTGGGCAAGCTGATGTTGCAGAGCAAATCCTGCAAATGGACTGGTCATCCTGAGCCTGGAGAATGCAGTTAAACCCAGCCAAAAGTAATTTCTGGAAAGTCAAGCCTGGTGTACATTCTCTTGACTTTGGCTATGCCAACTTCACCCGAGTCTTATGAAAAAGCAAACAAAAGACTCAAACCAAAACAGACAAAACCTAGAAACAAACAAACCCATGCAAACCAATCAAACAAAGAGACTAAAAAAACCCCAAATAAAACCAAAGGGAATGAAGAGTTAGTATTAGTTTTGAGTTCATCACAGCAGGTAAATGGCTGCTTTCCACAGGATCACCATAAAAAGCCACAGATAACAGCTGCTCCAAAATACACCCAACAGGAGAACCATCAAAGTGATACATAGCAACTCTGGGGGCAGCTCCCCATGAAGGTGAGGGATGAGCACACAGTGCTACAGCTCCAGCCTTCCCCACCCTGCAGGCTGCTCTTTGCTCCTGATGTAAGAGCCTTGCAGGACTGTGGCCCCTCTCGGTGCATTATAAATCATTCCCACAGCTGTCACTGGAGCCACTGGCATGTCCAGAGCGAGATGCAGGCACAATCCTACTGCCCGCTGAGCCTCTCTGGGAGATCCTGAGCATCTTCCTGCCCAGAGCCACAAAAGAGCTCAGGCTCTGCCTGAACTGGGTTTTCAGGGGAGGTTTCCATATCCCTGCAAGATGTGCTCATCCTTCATCAGGCTGTGCCCAGCCTGGATCAGGGCAGGTTGGATGCCACATGGGATCCATCCTTTGCCCTGCCATGTGATCCTCCATGCAGTGGGGATAAAAAGCCCAGCACTGGGGAACCCCAGGTGCTGCAGCAGTGATATTTTTGGGAGAAACACGGAGCTGTGCATGGCCAGCTTGAAGTCTGCACTGCTGTGAGCACCAGGCCTGCCATGCTGAGCCCAGGGCCACAAGCAGTGCTCACCCGGGCTGGGACATTGAGTCCCAACATGGGATCCCATGGGACAGGGCACGCTGGGATTCGCCCCTGCAGCTCCCCAGTGTGTCCAGAGAGACAGCAAGGAGACAGTGACCTCTGTCAGCGGAACCCTCTGAGTGGGACAACCACTGCTGGGGTGGCTGTGCCAGCTCCCCCATGAACCTCCAGCCCTGGGAACCGGGAGGAAGTGGAAAACACAACTTGGACAATACTGCCTGTGCCGGAAGCAAATGGAAAGAGAACTGGGGTGTGAAAACCCAAGGTTGTTTATTTCCATAAGAACAGCAATGAAAACACAGAACACATTTACTTTTGTAAGAATATTTGTAATAACAACAATTTATAGAATGTATATACCTAAGAACATATCTAACAACAATATTTGAAATGTATTTACAGAAGACAAAACGAAGCCCTAAAACCTTTATGGCAAAAACAAGGGCAAACTCTAAAAACTATGTACAAAAGGGTGCCATTTCAGTCCAGGATCTCCATAAGTCCGGGAAGAAAAGCAGGTGCCATGATCACTCCAGTCAGGCACAGAGGGCTCTTCCGTGTGTCCCCAGGCTGGCACACTGGGACTCTGCTGCCAGAGCTGAGGCTGGCTGGGTCTGGGGGCTGGGCCCCAGGCACTGCCATGGGGCTTGTGTGGCCCAAAGCAAGAACAGGACAGGCTGGGCATGGCCAGCAGAACCCAAGGCACTGGGTACCACGTGCCTGAGCAGGGACCACCCAGCCCAATCCCGCCCCAGCCTGGCTGCAGGGAACCCACTGTGCCTGTGGGGACCACATGCCTGTCCTGCTGCTGGCATCGCTCTTCATCCCAGGACCATGGCCTCCTCTTCATCTTCCTCATCAATGTCCATCTCCTCGGTGTACTCTTCCATTTCCACGTCCATCTCCTCATCCTCATCAACCTCCATCTCTTCCTCTCCAGTCTGTTCTCCATCCACCTCCATCTCCTCCTCCGTATCCATTATGGTGCCCACCTCCATCTCTTCCTCTCCTCTCTTTTCTCCCTCCACTTCCATCTTCTCCTCTCTATCAGTCTGTCTGTCCACCTCCATCTTGTCTTCTCTACCTGCAACAGCCTGCAGAGGTAGCAAAACCTCAGAGTGGGGTCCCTGTCCCACCCCATCCCCCCAGAACTCCAGCCCACACCCGGGCAGCTGGGGGGATCCACCTCCATGGAATGGCACCGTACCTTCCTCAGGACAAATGTGAGCATCCTGCAGGGATGGATGACACAATCCAGGCCTTAGGCAGCTTTTGAGACTGATGAGATGAGGTCTTGGGGGCAGGAACAAGAAGGGTGACAGGAGCAGCAGGAGCAGCGTGCAGCGTGTGCTGAGCCCAGGGCCAACGGCTGTGTTGTGCTGCTTGCTGGCTGCTGGCAGGACCAGATGGGACATGGATTGTGACATGACCACTGAGCTAGAGAGCCTTTGGTTCCATGCTTAGCAACGTTCCCCCAGACCATGGTGCTCAGAGCCCTGTTCCCAAGGATGGAGCATCCACAGCCTGGGCCAGTGCCTCAGCACCCTCAGTGGAAGAGAGCAGCTTCCTCAGATCCAACTTCAATCAGCCTCCTGCAGCTGAAAGCCGTCCCCCCCTTGTCCTGTTGCCACAGGCCCTGTGGAACACCCTGTCCCAATCTTTCTTGTGGCACCCTTGCAGTCCTGCAGAGCTGCAGTGAGGCCTCCCCAGGGTCTCCTCTTTCCAGGCTGAGCATCCCCAGCCCCACGTGGAAAGCAGGCAGTGTGATCTGGGGGAGTCCAGGCTGGAGTCAAATGGCATCAGGAACTGAACGACGGAAGCTTTAGGCCCAGGTTTGCCTCTCAATGTACAAAATTAATAAGAGTGGAGGGCAAGATGGTGGGACACTGCTTCTGCTCTAATTGGTGAATATAGCCTCTGTTTTTTTCTTTTTTTCTCTCATGCCGTTGCAGTTTTGGCTGTTTGAAAGGAAGCTTGGCACAATATCCATTGTCTTCTCCATTTGTGAATCACCGAGCAGAGTCTGGGCAAGCTGATGTTGCAGAGCAAATCCTGCAAATGGACTGGTCATCCTGAGCCTGGAGAATGCAGTTAAACCCAGCCAAAAGTAATTTCTGGAAAGTCAAGCCTGGTGTACATTCTCTTGACTTTGGCTATGCCAACTTCACCTGAGTCTTATGAAAAAGCAAACAAAAGACTCAAACCAAAACAGACAAAACCTAGAAACAAACAAACCCATGCAAACCAATCAAACAAAGAGACTAAAAAAACCCCAAATAAAACCAAAGGGAATGAAGAGTTAGTATTAGTTTTGAGTTCATCACAGCAGGTAAATGGCTGCTTTCCACAGGATCACCATAAAAAGCCACAGATAACAGCTGCTCCAAAATACACCCAACAGGAGAACCATCAAAGTGATACATAGCAACTCTGGGGGCAGCTCCCCATGAAGGTGAGGGATGAGCACACAGTGCTACAGCTCCAGCCTTCCCCACCCTGCAGGCTGCTCTTTGCTCCTGATGTAAGAGCCTTGCAGGACTGTGGCCCCTCTCGGTGCATTATAAATCATTCCCACAGCTGTCACTGGAGCCACTGGCATGTCCAGAGCGAGATGCAGGCACAATCCTACTGCCCGCTGAGCCTCTCTGGGAGATCCTGAGCATCTTCCTGCCCAGAGCCACAAAAGAGCTCAGGCTCTGCCTGAACTGGGTTTTCAGGGGAGGTTTCCATATCCCTGCAAGATGTGCTCATCCTTCATCAGGCTGTGCCCAGCCTGGATCAGGGCAGGTTGGATGCCACATGGGATCCATCCTTTGCCCTGCCATGTGATCCTCCATGCAGTGGGGATAAAAAGCCCAGCACTGGGGAACCCCATGTGCTGCAGCAGTGATATTTTTGGGAGAAACACGGAGCTGTGCATGGCCAGCTTGAAGTCTGCACTGCTGTGAGCACCAGGCCTGCCATGCTGAGCCCAGGGCCACAACCAGTGCTCACCCGGGCTGGGACATTGAGTCCCAACATGGGATCCCATGGGACAGGGCACGCTGGGATTCGCCCCTGCAGCTCCCCAGTGTGTCCAGAGAGACAGCAAGGAGACAGTGACCTCTGTCAGCGGAACCCTCTGAGTGGGACAACCACTGCTGGGGTGGCTGTGCCAGCTCCCCCATGAACCTCCAGCCCTGGGAAGCGGGAGCAAGTGGAAAACACAACTTGGCCAATACTGCCTGTGCCGGAAGCAAATGGAAAGAGAACTGGGGTGTGAAAACCCAAGGTTGTTTATTTCCATAAGAACAGCAATGAAAACACAGAACACATTTACTTTTGTAAGAATATTTGTAATAACAACAATTTATAGAATGTATATTCCTAAGAACATATCTAACAACAATATTTGAAATGTATTTACAGAAGACAAAACGAAGCCCTAAAACCTATATGCCAAAAAGAAGAACAAACTCTAAAAACTATGTACAAAAAGGTGCCATTTCAGTCCAGGATCTCCATCAGTCCGGGAAGAAAAGCAGGTGCCATGATCACTCCAGTCAGGCACAGAGGGCTCTTCCGTGTGTCCCCAGGCTGGCACACTGGGACTCTGCTGCCAGAGCTGAGGCTGGCTGGGTCTGGGGGCTGGGCCCCAGGCACTGCCATGGGGCTTGTGTGGCCCAAAGCAAGAACAGGACAGGCTGGGCATGGCCAGCAGAACCCAAGGCACTGGGTACCACGTGCCTGAGCAGGGACCACCCAGCCCAATCCCGCCCCAGCCTGGCTGCAGGGAACCCACTGTGCCTGTGGGGACCACATGCCTGTCCTGCTGCTGGCATCGCTCTTCATGCCAGGACCATGGCCTCCTCTTCATCTTCCTCATCAATGTCCATCTGCTCGGTGTACTCTTCCATTTCCACGTCCATCTCCTCATCCTCATCAACCTCCATCTCTTCCTCTCCAGTCTGTTCTCCATCCACCTCCATCTCCTCCTCTGTATCCATTATGGTGCCCACCTCCATCTCTTCCTCTCCTCTCTTTTCTCCCTCCACTTCCATCTTCTCCTCTCTATCAGTCTGTCTGTCCACCTCCATCTTGTCTTCTCTACCTGCAACAGCCTGCAGAGGTAGCAAAACCTCAGAGTGGGGTCCCTGTCCCACCCCATCCCCCCAGAACTCCAGCCCACACCCGGGCAGCTGGGGGGATCCACCTCCATGGAATGGCACCGTACCTTCCTCAGGACAAATGTGAGCATCCTGCAGGGATGGATGACACAATCCAGGCCTTAGGCAGCTTTTGAGACTGATGAGATGAGGTCTCGGGGGCAGGAACAAGAAGGGTGACAGGAGCAGCAGGAGCAGCGTGCAGCGTGTGCTGAGCCCAGGGCCAACGGCTGTGTTGTGCTGCTTGCTGGCTGCTGGCAGTTCCAGATGGGACATGGATTGTGACATGACCACTGAGCTAGAGAGCCTTTGGTTCCATGCTTAGCAACGTTCCCCCAGACCATGGTGCTCAGAGCCCTGTTCCCAAGGATGGAGCATCCACAGCCTGGGCCAGTGCCTCAGCACCCTCAGTGGAAGAGAGCAGCTTCCTCAGATCCAACTTCAATCAGCCTCCTGCAGCTGAAAGCCGTCCCCCCCTTGTCCTGTTGCCACAGGCCCTGTGGAACACCCTGTCCCAATCTTTCTTGTGGCACCCTTGCAGTCCTGCAGAGCTGCAGTGAGGCCTCCCCAGGGTCTCCTCTTTCCAGGCTGAGCATCCCCAGCCCCACGTGGAAAGCAGGCAGTGTGATCTGGGGGAGTCCAGGCTGGAGTCAAATGGCATCAGGAACTGAACGACGGAAGCTTTAGGCCCAGGTTTGCCTCTCAATGTACAAAATTAATAAGAGTGGAGGGCAAGATGGTGGGACACTGCTTCTGCTCTAATTGGTGAATATAGCCTCTGTTTTTTTCTTTTTTTCTCTCATGCCGTTGCAGTTTTGGCTGTTTGAAAGGAAGCTTGGCACAATATCCATTGTCTTCTCCATTTGTGAATCACCGAGCAGAGTCTGGGCAAGCTGATGTTGCAGAGCAAATCCTGCAAATGGACTGGTCATCCTGAGCCTGGAGAATGCAGTTAAACCCAGCCAAAAGTAATTTCTGGAAAGTCAAGCCTGGTGTACATTCTCTTGACTTTGGCTATGCCAACTTCACCTGAGTTTTATGAAAAAGCAAACAAAAGACTCAAACCAAAACAGACAAAACCTAGAAACAAACAAACCCATGCAAACCAAACAAAGAGACTAAAAAAACCCCAAATAAAACCAAAGGGAATGAAGAGTTAGTATTAGTTTTGAGTTCATCACAGCAGGTAAATGGCTGCTTTCCACAGGATCACCATAAAAAGCCACAGATAACAGCTGCTCCAAAATACACCCAACAGGAGAACCATCAAAGTGATACATAGCAACTCTGGGGGCAGCTCCCCATGAAGGTGAGGGATGAGCACACAGTGCTACAGCTCCAGCCTTCCCCACCCTGCAGGCTGCTCTTTGCTCCTGATGTAAGAGCCTTGCAGGACTGTGGCCCCTCTCGGTGCATTATAAATCATTCCCACAGCTGTCACTGGAGCCACTGGCATGTCCAGAGCGAGATGCAGGCACAATCCTACTGCCCGCTGAGCCTCTCTGGGAGATCCTGAGCATCTTCCTGCCCAGAGCCACAAAAGAGCTCAGGCTCTGCCTGAACTGGGTTTTCAGGGGAGGTTTCCATATCCCTGCAAGATGTGCTCATCCTTCATCAGGCTGTGCCCAGCCTGGATCAGGGCAGGTTGGATGCCACATGGGATCCATCCTTTGCCCTGCCATGTGATCCTCCATGCAGTGGGGATAAAAAGCCCAGCACTGGGGAACCCCATGTGCTGCAGCAGTGATATTTTTGGGAGAAACACGGAGCTGTGCATGGCCAGCTTGAAGTCTGCACTGCTGTGAGCACCAGGCCTGCCATGCTGAGCCCGGGGCCACAAGCAGTGCTCACCCGGGCTGGGACATTGAGTCCCAACATGGGATCCCATGGGACAGGGCACGCTGGGATTCGCCCCTGCAGCTCCCCAGTGTGTCCAGAGAGACAGCAAGGAGACAGTGACCTCTGTCAGCGGAACCCTCTGAGTGGGACAACCACTGCTGGGGTGGCTGTGCCAGCTCCCCCATGAACCTCCAGCCCTGGGAAGCGGGAGCAAGTGGAAAACACAACTTGGCCAATACTGCCTGTGCCGGAAGCAAATGGAAAGAGAACTGGGGTGTGAAAACCCAAGGCTGTTTATTTACATAAGAACAGCAATGAAAACACAGAACACATTTACTTTTGTAAGAATATTTGTAATAACAACAATTTATAGAAGGTATATTCCTAAGAACATATCTAACAACAATATTTGAAATGTATTTACAGAAGACAAAACGAAGCCCTAAAACCTATATGCCAAAAAGAAGAACAAACTCTAAAAACTATGTACAAAAAGGTGCCATTTCAGTCCAGGATCTCCATCAGTCCGGGAAGAAAAGCAGGTGCCATGGTCACTCCAGTCAGGCACAGAGGGCTCTTCCGTGTGTCCCCAGGCTGGCACACTGGGACTCTGCTGCCAGAGCTGAGGCTGGCTGGGTCTGGGGGCTGGGCCCCAGGCACTGCCATGGGGCTTGTGTGGCCCAAAGCAAGAACAGGACAGGCTGGGCATGGCCACCAGAACCCAAGGCACTGGGTACCACGTTCCTGAGCAGGGACCAGCCAGCCCAATCCCGCCCCAGCCTGGCTGCAGGGAACCCATTGTGCCTGTGGGGACCACATGCCTGTCCTGCTGCTGGCATCACTCTTCATCCCAGGACCATGGCCTCCTCTTCATCTTCCTCATCAATGTCCATCTCCTCGGTGTACTCTTCCATTTCCACGTCCATCTCCTCATCCTCATCAACCTCCATCTCTTCCTCTCCAGACTGTTCTCCATCCACCTCCATCTCCTCCTCCGTATCCATTATGGTGTCCACCTCCATCTCTTCCTCTCCTCTCTCTTCTCCCTCCACTTCCATCTTCTTCTCTCTATCAGTCTGTCTGTCCACCTCCATCTTGTCTTCTCTACCTGCAACAGCCTGCAGAGGTAGCAAAACCTCAGAGTGGGGTCCCTGTCCCACCCCATCCCCCCAGAACTCCAGCCCACACCCGGGCAGCTGGGGGGATCCACCTCCATGGAATGGCACCGTACCTTCCTCAGGACAAATGTGAGCATCCTGCAGGGATGGATGACACAATCCAGGCCTTAGGCAGCTTTTGAGACTGATGAGATGAGGTCTCGGGGGCAGGAACAAGAAGGGTGACAGGGGCAGCAGGAGCAGCGTGCAGCGTGTGCTGAGCCCAGGGCCAACGGCTGTGTTGTGCTGCTTGCTGGCTGCTGGCAGTTCCAGATGGGACATGGATTGTGACATGACCACTGAGCTAGAGAGCCTTTGGTTCCATGCTTAGCAACGTTCCCCCAGACCATGGTGCTCAGAGCCCTGTTCCCAAGGATGGAGCATCCACAGCCTGGGCCAGTGCCTCAGCACCCTCAGTGGAAGAGAGCAGCTTCCTCAGATCCAACTTCAATCAGCCTCCTGCAGCTGAAAGCCGTCCCCCCCTTGTCCTGTTGCCACAGGCCCTGTGGAACACCCTGTCCCAATCTTTCTTGTGGCACCCTTGCAGTCCTGCAGAGCTGCAGTGAGGCCTCCCCAGGGTCTCCTCTTTCCAGGTTGAGCATCCCCAGCCCCACGTGGAAAGCAGGCAGTGTGATCTGGGGGAGTCCAGGCTGGAGTCAAATCGCATCAGGAACTGAGAGACGGAAGCTTTAGGCCCAGGATTGCCTCTCAATGTACAAAATTAATAAGAGTGGAGGGCAAGATGGTGGGACACTGCTTCTGCTCTAATTGGTGAATATAGTCTCTGTTTTTTTCTTTTTTTCTCTCATGCCGTTGCAGTTTTGGCTGTTTGAAAGGAAGCTTGGCACAATATCCATTGTCTTCTCCATTTGTGAATCACTGAGCAGAGTCTGGGCAAGCTGATGTTGCAGAGCAAATCCTGCAAATGGACTGGTCATTCTGAGCCTGGAGAATGCAGTTAAACCCAGCCAAAAGTAATTTCTGGAAAGTCAAGCCTGGTGTACATTCTCTTGACTTCGGCTATGCCAACTTCACCTGAGTCTTATGAAAAAGCAAACAAAAGACTCAAACCAAAACAGACAAAACCTAGAAACAAACGAACCCATGCAAACCAATCAAACAAAGAGACTAAAAAAACCCCAAATAAAACCAAAGGGAATGAAGAGTTAGTATTAGTTTTGAGTTCATCACAGCAGGTAAATGGCTGCTTTCCACAGGATCACCATAAAAAGCCACAGATAACAGCTGCTCCAAAATACACCCAACAGGAGAACCATCAAAGTGATACATAGCAACTCTGGGGGCAGCTCCCCATGAAGGTGAGGGATGAGCACACAGTGCTACAGCTCCAGCCTTCCCCACCCTGCAGGCTGCTCTTTGCTCCTGATGTAAGAGCCTTGCAGGACTGTGGCCCCTCTCGGTGCATTATAAATCATTCCCACAGCTGTCACTGGAGCCACTGGCATGTCCAGAGCGAGATGCAGGCACAATCCTACTGCCCGCTGAGCCTCTCTGGGAGATCCTGAGCATCTTCCTGCCCAGAGCCACAAAAGAGCTCAGGCTCTGCCTGAACTGGGTTTTCAGGGGAGGTTTCCATATCCCTGCAAGATGTGCTCATCCTTCATCAGGCTGTGCCCAGCCTGGATCAGGGCAGGTTGGATGCCACATGGGATCCATCCTTTGCCCTGCCATGTGATCCTCCATGCAGTGGGGATAAAAAGCCCAGCACTGGGGAACCCCAGGTGCTGCAGCAGTGATATTTTTGGGAGAAACACGGAGCTGTGCATGGCCAGCTTGAAGTCTGCACTGCTGTGAGCACCAGGCCTGCCATGCTGAGCCCAGGGCCACAAGCAGTGCTCACCCGGGCTGGGACATTGAGTCCCAACATGGGATCCCATGGGACAGGGCACGCTGGGATTCGCCCCTGCAGCTCCCCAGTGTGTCCAGAGAGACAGCAAGGAGACAGTGACCTCTGTCAGCGGAACCCTCTGAGTGGGACAACCACTGCTGGGGTGGCTGTGCCAGCTCCCCCATGAACCTCCAGCCCTGGGAACCGGGAGGAAGTGGAAAACACAACTTGGCCAATACTGCCTGTGCCGGAAGCAAATGGAAAGAGAACTGGGGTGTGAAAACCCAAGGTTGTTTATTTCCATAAGAACAGCAATGAAAACACAGAACACATTTACTTTTGTAAGAATATTTGTAATAACAACAATTTATAGAATGTATATACCTAAGAACATATCTAACAACAATATTTGAAATGTATTTACAGAAGACAAAACGAAGCCCTAAAACCTTTATGGCAAAAACAAGGGCAAACTCTAAAAACTATGTACAAAAGGGTGCCATTTCAGTCCAGGATCTCCATAAGTCCGGGAAGAAAAGCAGGTGCCATGATCACTCCAGTCAGGCACAGAGGGCTCTTCCGTGTGTCCCCAGGCTGGCACACTGGGACTCTGCTGCCAGAGCTGAGGCTGGCTGGGTCTGGGGGCTGGGCCCCAGGCACTGCCATGGGGCTTGTGTGGCCCAAAGCAAGAACAGGACAGGCTGGGCATGGCCAGCAGAACCCAAGGCACTGGGTACCACGTGCCTGAGCAGGGACCACCCAGCCCAATCCCGCCCCAGCCTGGCTGCAGGGAACCCACTGTGCCTGTGGGGACCACATGCCTGTCCTGCTGCTGGCATCGCTCTTCATCCCAGGACCATGGCCTCCTCTTCATCTTCCTCATCAATGTCCATCTCCTGGGTGTACTCTTCCATTTCCACGTCCATCTCCTCATCCTCATCAACCTCCATCTCTTCCTCTCCAGTCTGTTCTCCATCCACCTCCATCTCCTCCTCCGTATCCATTATGGTGCCCACCTCCATCTCTTCCTCTCCTCTCTTTTCTCCCTCCACTTCCATCTTCTCCTCTCTATCAGTCTGTCTGTCCACCTCCATCTTGTCTTCTCTACCTGCAACAGCCTGCAGAGGTAGCAAAACCTCAGAGTGGGGTCCCTGTCCCACCCCATCCCCCCAGAACTCCAGCCCACACCCGGGCAGCTGGGGGGATCCACCTCCATGGAATGGCACCGTACCTTCCTCAGGACAAATGTGAGCATCCTGCAGGGATGGATGACACAATCCAGGCCTTAGGCAGCTTTTGAGACTGATGAGATGAGGTCTCGGGGGCAGGAACAAGAAGGGTGACAGGAGCAGCAGGAGCAGCGTGCAGCGTGTGCTGAGCCCAGGGCCAACGGCTGTGTTGTGCTGCTTGCTGGCTGCTGGCAGGACCAGATGGGACATGGATTGTGACATGACCACTGAGCTAGAGAGCCTTTGGTTCCATGCTTAGCAACGTTCCCCCAGACCATGGTGCTCAGAGCCCTGTTCCCAAGGATGGAGCATCCACAGCCTGGGCCAGTGCCTCAGCACCCTCAGTGGAAGAGAGCAGCTTCCTCAGATCCAACTTCAATCAGCCTCCTGCAGCTGAAAGCCGTCCCCCCCTTGTCCTGTTGCCACAGGCCCTGTGGAACACCCTGTCCCAATCTTTCTTGTGGCACCCTTGCAGTCCTGCAGAGCTGCAGTGAGGCCTCCCCAGGGTCTCCTCTTTCCAGGCTGAGCATCCCCAGCCCCACGTGGAAAGCAGGCAGTGTGATCTGGGGGAGTCCAGGCTGGAGTCAAATGGCATCAGGAACTGAACGACGGAAGCTTTAGGCCCAGGTTTGCCTCTCAATGTACAAAATTAATAAGAGTGGAGGGCAAGATGGTGGGACACTGCTTCTGCTCTAATTGGTGAATATAGCCTCTGTTTTTTTCTTTTTTTCTCTCATGCCGTTGCAGTTTTGGCTGTTTGAAAGGAAGCTTGGCACAATATCCATTGTCTTCTCCATTTGTGAATCACCGAGCAGAGTCTGGGCAAGCTGATGTTGCAGAGCAAATCCTGCAAATGGACTGGTCATCCTGAGCCTGGAGAATGCAGTTAAACCCAGCCAAAAGTAATTTCTGGAAAGTCAAGCCTGGTGTACATTCTCTTGACTTTGGCTATGCCAACTTCACCCGAGTCTTATGAAAAAGCAAACAAAAGACTCAAACCAAAACAGACAAAACCTAGAAACAAACAAACCCATGCAAACCAATCAAACAAAGAGACTAAAAAAACCCCAAATAAAACCAAAGGGAATGAAGAGTTAGTATTAGTTTTGAGTTCATCACAGCAGGTAAATGGCTGCTTTCCACAGGATCACCATAAAAAGCCACAGATAACAGCTGCTCCAAAATACACCCAACAGGAGAACCATCAAAGTGATACATAGCAACTCTGGGGGCAGCTCCCCATGAAGGTGAGGGATGAGCACACAGTGCTACAGCTCCAGCCTTCCCCACCCTGCAGGCTGCTCTTTGCTCCTGATGTAAGAGCCTTGCAGGACTGTGGCCCCTCTCGGTGCATTATAAATCATTCCCACAGCTGTCACTGGAGCCACTGGCATGTCCAGAGCGAGATGCAGGCACAATCCTACTGCCCGCTGAGCCTCTCTGGGAGATCCTGAGCATCTTCCTGCCCAGAGCCACAAAAGAGCTCAGGCTCTGCCTGAACTGGGTTTTCAGGGGAGGTTTCCATATCCCTGCAAGATGTGCTCATCCTTCATCAGGCTGTGCCCAGCCTGGATCAGGGCAGGTTGGATGCCACATGGGATCCATCCTTTGCCCTGCCATGTGATCCTCCATGCAGTGGGGATAAAAAGCCCAGCACTGGGGAACCCCAGGTGCTGCAGCAGTGATATTTTTGGGAGAAACACGGAGCTGTGCATGGCCAGCTTGAAGTCTGCACTGCTGTGAGCACCAGGCCTGCCATGCTGAGCCCAGGGCCACAACCAGTGCTCACCCGGGCTGGGACATTGAGTCCCAACATGGGATCCCATGGGACAGGGCACGCTGGGATTCGCCCCTGCAGCTCCCCAGTGTGTCCAGAGAGACAGCAAGGAGACAGTGACCTCTGTCAGCGGAACCCTCTGAGTGGGACAACCACTGCTGGGGTGGCTGTGCCAGCTCCCCCATGAACCTCCAGCCCTGGGAACCGGGAGGAAGTGGAAAACACAACTTGGCCAATACTGCCTGTGCCGGAAGCAAATGGAAAGAGAACTGGGGTGTGAAAACCCAAGGTTGTTTATTTCCATAAGAACAGCAATGAAAACACAGAACACATTTACTTTTGTAAGAATATTTGTAATAACAACAATTTATAGAATGTATATATACTTAAGAACATATCTAACAACAATATTTGAAATGTATTTACAGAAGACAAAACGAAGCCCTAAAACCTTTATGGCAAAAACAAGGGCAAACTCTAAAAACTATGTACAAAAGGGTGCCATTTCAGTCCAGGATCTCCATAAGTCCGGGAAGAAAAGCAGGTGCCATGATCACTCCAGTCAGGCACAGAGGGCTCTTCCGTGTGTCCCCAGGCTGGCACACTGGGACTCTGCTGCCAGAGCTGAGGCTGGCTGGGTCTGGGGGCTGGGCCCCAGGCACTGCCATGGGGCTTGTGTGGCCCAAAGCAAGAACAGGACAGGCTGGGCATGGCCAGCAGAACCCAAGGCACTGGGTACCACGTGCCTGAGCAGGGACCACCCAGCCCAATCCCGCCCCAGCCTGGCTGCAGGGAACCCACTGTGCCTGTGGGGACCACATGCCTGTCCTGCTGCTGGCATCACTCTTCATCCCAGGACCATGGCCTCCTCTTCATCTTCCTCATCAATGTCCATCTCCTCGGTGTACTCTTCCATTTCCACGTCCATCTCCTCATCCTCATCAACCTCCATCTCTTCCTCTCCAGTCTGTTCTCCATCCACCTCCATCTCCTCCTCCGTATCCATTATGGTGCCCACCTCCATCTCTTCCTCTCCTCTCTTTTCTCCCTCCACTTCCATCTTCTCCTCTCTATCAGTCTGTCTGTCCACCTCCATCTTGTCTTCTCTACCTGCAACAGCCTGCAGAGGTAGCAAAACCTCAGAGTGGGGTCCCTGTCCCACCCCATCCCCCCAGAATTCCAGCCCACACCCGGGCAGCTGGGGGGATCCACCTCCATGGAATGGCACCGTACCTTCCTCAGGACAAATGTGAGCATCCTGCAGGGATGGATGACACAATCCAGGCCTTAGGCAGCTTTTGAGACTGATGAGATGAGGTCTCGGGGGCAGGAACAAGAAGGGTGACAGGAGCAGCAGGAGCAGCGTGCAGCGTGTGCTGAGCCCAGGGCCAACGGCTGTGTTGTGCTGCTTGCTGGCTGCTGGCAGGACCAGATGGGACATGGATTGTGACATGACCACTGAGCTAGAGAGCCTTTGGTTCCATGCTTAGCAACGTTCCCCCAGACCATGGTGCTCAGAGCCCTGTTCCCAAGGATGGAGCATCCACAGCCTGGGCCAGTGCCTCAGCACCCTCAGTGGAAGAGAGCAGCTTCCTCAGATCCAACTTCAATCAGCCTCCTGCAGCTGAAAGCCGTCCCCCCCTTGTCCTGTTGCCACAGGCCCTGTGGAACACCCTGTCCCAATCTTTCTTGTGGCACCCTTGCAGTCCTGCAGAGCTGCAGTGAGGCCTCCCCAGGGTCTCCTCTTTCCAGGCTGAGCATCCCCAGCCCCACGTGGAAAGCAGGCAGTGTGATCTGGGGGAGTCCAGGCTGGAGTCAAATGGCATCAGGAACTGAACGACGGAAGCTTTAGGCCCAGGTTTGCCTCTCAATGTACAAAATTAATAAGAGTGGAGGGCAAGATGGTGGGACACTGCTTCTGCTCTAATTGGTGAATATAGCCTCTGTTTTTTTCTTTTTTTCTCTCATGCCGTTGCAGTTTTGGCTGTTTGAAAGGAAGCTTGGCACAATATCCATTGTCTTCTCCATTTGTGAATCACCGAGCAGAGTCTGGGCAAGCTGATGTTGCAGAGCAAATCCTGCAAATGGACTGGTCATCCTGAGCCTGGAGAATGCAGTTAAACCCAGCCAAAAGGAATTTCTGGAAAGTCAAGCCTGGTGTACATTCTCTTGACTTTGGCTATGCCAACTTCACCTGAGTCTTATGAAAAAGCAAACAAAAGACTCAAACCAAAACAGACAAAACCTAGAAACAAACAAACCCATGCAAACCAATCAAACAAAGAGACTAAAAAAACCCCAAATAAAACCAAAGGGAATGAAGAGTTAGTATTAGTTTTGAGTTCATCACAGCAGGTAAATGGCTGCTTTCCACAGGATCACCATAAAAAGCCACAGATAACAGCTGCTCCAAAATACACCCAACAGGAGAACCATCAAAGTGATACATAGCAACTCTGGGGGCAGCTCCCCATGAAGGTGAGGGATGAGCACACAGTGCTACAGCTCCAGCCTTCCCCACCCTGCAGGCTGCTCTTTGCTCCTGATGTAAGAGCCTTGCAGGACTGTGGCCCCTCTCGGTGCATTATAAATCATTCCCACAGCTGTCACTGGAGCCACTGGCATGTCCAGAGCGAGATGCAGGCACAATCCTACTGCCCGCTGAGCCTCTCTGGGAGATCCTGAGCATCTTCCTGCCCAGAGCCACAAAAGAGCTCAGGCTCTGCCTGAACTGGGTTTTCAGGGGAGGTTTCCATATCCCTGCAAGATGTGCTCATCCTTCATCAGGCTGTGCCCAGCCTGGATCAGGGCAGGTTGGATGCCACATGGGATCCATCCTTTGCCCTGCCATGTGATCCTCCATGCAGTGGGGATAAAAAGCCCAGCACTGGGGAACCCCAGGTGCTGCAGCAGTGATATTTTTGGGAGAAACACGGAGCTGTGCATGGCCAGCTTGAAGTCTGCACTGCTGTGAGCACCAGGCCTGCCATGCTGAGCCCAGGGCCACAAGCAGTGCTCACCCGGGCTGGGACATTGAGTCCCAACATGGGATCCCATGGGACAGGGCACGCTGGGATTCGCCCCTGCAGCTCCCCAGTGTGTCCAGAGAGACAGCAAGGAGACAGTGACCTCTGTCAGCGGAACCCTCTGAGTGGGACAACCACTGCTGGGGTGGCTGTGCCAGCTCCCCCATGAACCTCCAGCCCTGGGAACCGGGAGGAAGTGGAAAACACAACTTGGCCAATACTGCCTGTGCCGGAAGCAAATGGAAAGAGAACTGGGGTGTGAAAACCCAAGGTTGTTTATTTCCATAAGAACAGCAATGAAAACACAGAACACATTTACTTTTGTAAGAATATTTGTAATAACAACAATTTATAGAATGTATATACCTAAGAACATATCTAACAACAATATTTGAAATGTATTTACAGAAGACAAAACGAAGCCCTAAAACCTTTATGGCAAAAACAAGGGCAAACTCTAAAAACTATGTACAAAAGGGTGCCATTTCAGTCCAGGATCTCCATAAGTCCGGGAAGAAAAGCAGGTGCCATGATCACTCCAGTCAGGCACAGAGGGCTCTTCCGTGTGTCCCCAGGCTGGCACACTGGGACTCTGCTGCCAGAGCTGAGGCTGGCTGGGTCTGGGGGCTGGGCCCCAGGCACTGCCATGGGGCTTGTGTGGCCCAAAGCAAGAACAGGACAGGCTGGGCATGGCCAGCAGAACCCAAGGCACTGGGTACCACGTGCCTGAGCAGGGACCACCCAGCCCAATCCCGCCCCAGCCTGGCTGCAGGGAACCCACTGTGCCTGTGGGGACCACATGCCTGTCCTGCTGCTGGCATCGCTCTTCATCCCAGGACCATGGCCTCCTCTTCATCTTCCTCATCAATGTCCATCTCCTGGGTGTACTCTTCCATTTCCACGTCCATCTCCTCATCCTCATCAACCTCCATCTCTTCCTCTCCAGTCTGTTCTCCATCCACCTCCATCTCCTCCTCCGTATCCATTATGGTGCCCACCTCCATCTCTTCCTCTCCTCTCTTTTCTCCCTCCACTTCCATCTTCTCCTCTCTATCAGTCTGTCTGTCCACCTCCATCTTGTCTTCTCTACCTGCAACAGCCTGCAGAGGTAGCAAAACCTCAGAGTGGGGTCCCTGTCCCACCCCATCCCCCCAGAACTCCAGCCCACACCCGGGCAGCTGGGGGGATCCACCTCCATGGAATGGCACCGTACCTTCCTCAGGACAAATGTGAGCATCCTGCAGGGATGGATGACACAATCCAGGCCTTAGGCAGCTTTTGAGACTGATGAGATGAGGTCTTGGGGGCAGGAACAAGAAGGGTGACAGGAGCAGCAGGAGCAGCGTGCAGCGTGTGCTGAGCCCAGGGCCAACGGCTGTGTTGTGCTGCTTGCTGGCTGCTGGCAGGACCAGATGGGACATGGATTGTGACATGACCACTGAGCTAGAGAGCCTTTGGTTCCATGCTTAGCAACGTTCCCCCAGACCATGGTGCTCAGAGCCCTGTTCCCAAGGATGGAGCATCCACAGCCTGGGCCAGTGCCTCAGCACCCTCAGTGGAAGAGAGCAGCTTCCTCAGATCCAACTTCAATCAGCCTCCTGCAGCTGAAAGCCGTCCCCCCCTTGTCCTGTTGCCACAGGCCCTGTGGAACACCCTGTCCCAATCTTTCTTGTGGCACCCTTGCAGTCCTGCAGAGCTGCAGTGAGGCCTCCCCAGGGTCTCCTCTTTCCAGGCTGAGCATCCCCAGCCCCACGTGGAAAGCAGGCAGTGTGATCTGGGGGAGTCCAGGCTGGAGTCAAATGGCATCAGGAACTGAACGACGGAAGCTTTAGGCCCAGGTTTGCCTCTCAATGTACAAAATTAATAAGAGTGGAGGGCAAGATGGTGGGACACTGCTTCTGCTCTAATTGGTGAATATAGCCTCTGTTTTTTTCTTTTTTTCTCTCATGCCGTTGCAGTTTTGGCTGTTTGAAAGGAAGCTTGGCACAATATCCATTGTCTTCTCCATTTGTGAATCACCGAGCAGAGTCTGGGCAAGCTGATGTTGCAGAGCAAATCCTGCAAATGGACTGGTCATCCTGAGCCTGGAGAATGCAGTTAAACCCAGCCAAAAGTAATTTCTGGAAAGTCAAGCCTGGTGTACATTCTCTTGACTTTGGCTATGCCAACTTCACCCGAGTCTTACGAAAAAGCAAACAAAAGACTCAAACCAAAACAGACAAAACCTAGAAACAAACGAACCCATGCAAACCAATCAAACAAAGAGACTAAAATAACCCCAAATAAAACCAAAGGGAATGAAGAGTTAGTATTAGTTTTGAGTTCATCACAGCAGGTAAATGGCTGCTTTCCACAGGATCACCATAAAAAGCCACAGATAACAGCTGCTCCAAAATACACCCAACAGGAGAACCATCAAAGTGATACATAGCAACTCTGGGGGCAGCTCCCCATGAAGGTGAGGGATGAGCACACAGTGCTACAGCTCCAGCCTTCCCCACCCTGCAGGCTGCTCTTTGCTCCTGATGTAAGAGCCTTGCAGGACTGTGGCCCCTCTCGGTGCATTATAAATCATTCCCACAGCTGTCACTGGAGCCACTGGCATGTCCAGAGCGAGATGCAGGCACAATCCTACTGCCCGCTGAGCCTCTCTGGGAGATCCTGAGCATCTTCCTGCCCAGAGCCACAAAAGAGCTCAGGCTCTGCCTGAACTGGGTTTTCAGGGGAGGTTTCCATATCCCTGCAAGATGTGCTCATCCTTCATCAGGCTGTGCCCAGCCTGGATCAGGGCAGGTTGGATGCCACATGGGATCCATCCTTTGCCCTGCCATGTGATCCTCCATGCAGTGGGGATAAAAAGCCCAGCACTGGGGAACCCCAGGTGCTGCAGCAGTGATATTTTTGGGAGAAACACGGAGCTGTGCATGGCCAGCTTGAAGTCTGCACTGCTGTGAGCACCAGGCCTGCCATGCTGAGCCCAGGGCCACAAGCAGTGCTCACCCGGGCTGGGACATTGAGTCCCAACATGGGATCCCATGGGACAGGGCACGCTGGGATTCGCCCCTGCAGCTCCCCAGTGTGTCCAGAGAGACAGCAAGGAGACAGTGACCTCTGTCAGCGGAACCCTCTGAGTGGGACAACCACTGCTGGGGTGGCTGTGCCAGCTCCCCCATGAACCTCCAGCCCTGGGAACCGGGAGGAAGTGGAAAACACAACTTGGCCAATACTGCCTGTGCCGGAAGCAAATGGAAAGAGAACTGGGGTGTGAAAACCCAAGGTTGTTTATTTCCATAAGAACAGCAATGAAAACACAGAACACATTTACTTTTGTAAGAATATTTGTAATAACAACAATTTATAGAATGTATATACCTAAGAACATATCTAACAACAATATTTGAAATGTATTTACAGAAGACAAAACGAAGCCCTAAAACCTTTATGGCAAAAACAAGGGCAAACTCTAAAAACTATGTACAAAAGGGTGCCATTTCAGTCCAGGATCTCCATAAGTCCGGGAAGAAAAGCAGGTGCCATGATCACTCCAGTCAGGCACAGAGGGCTCTTCCGTGTGTCCCCAGGCTGGCACACTGGGACTCTGCTGCCAGAGCTGAGGCTGGCTGGGTCTGGGGGCTGGGCCCCAGGCACTGCCATGGGGCTTGTGTGGCCCAAAGCAAGAACAGGACAGGCTGGGCATGGCCAGCAGAACCCAAGGCACTGGGTACCACGTGCCTGAGCAGGGACCACCCAGCCCAATCCCGCCCCAGCCTGGCTGCAGGGAACCCACTGTGCCTGTGGGGACCACATGCCTGTCCTGCTGCTGGCATCGCTCTTCATCCCAGGACCATGGCCTCCTCTTCATCTTCCTCATCAATGTCCATCTCCTGGGTGTACTCTTCCATTTCCACGTCCATCTCCTCATCCTCATCAACCTCCATCTCTTCCTCTCCAGTCTGTTCTCCATCCACCTCCATCTCCTCCTCCGTATCCATTATGGTGCCCACCTCCATCTCTTCCTCTCCTCTCTTTTCTCCCTCCACTTCCATCTTCTCCTCTCTATCAGTCTGTCTGTCCACCTCCATCTTGTCTTCTCTACCTGCAACAGCCTGCAGAGGTAGCAAAACCTCAGAGTGGGGTCCCTGTCCCACCCCATCCCCCCAGAACTCCAGCCCACACCCGGGCAGCTGGGGGGATCCACCTCCATGGAATGGCACCGTACCTTCCTCAGGACAAATGTGAGCATCCTGCAGGGATGGATGACACAATCCAGGCCTTAGGCAGCTTTTGAGACTGATGAGATGAGGTCTTGGGGGCAGGAACAAGAAGGGTGACAGGAGCAGCAGGAGCAGCGTGCAGCGTGTGCTGAGCCCAGGGCCAACGGCTGTGTTGTGCTGCTTGCTGGCTGCTGGCAGGACCAGATGGGACATGGATTGTGACATGACCACTGAGCTAGAGAGCCTTTGGTTCCATGCTTAGCAACGTTCCCCCAGACCATGGTGCTCAGAGCCCTGTTCCCAAGGATGGAGCATCCACAGCCTGGGCCAGTGCCTCAGCACCCTCAGTGGAAGAGAGCAGCTTCCTCAGATCCAACTTCAATCAGCCTCCTGCAGCTGAAAGCCGTCCCCCCCTTGTCCTGTTGCCACAGGCCCTGTGGAACACCCTGTCCCAATCTTTCTTGTGGCACCCTTGCAGTCCTGCAGAGCTGCAGTGAGGCCTCCCCAGGGTCTCCTCTTTCCAGGCTGAGCATCCCCAGCCCCACGTGGAAAGCAGGCAGTGTGATCTGGGGGAGTCCAGGCTGGAGTCAAATGGCATCAGGAACTGAACGACGGAAGCTTTAGGCCCAGGTTTGCCTCTCAATGTACAAAATTAATAAGAGTGGAGGGCAAGATGGTGGGACACTGCTTCTGCTCTAATTGGTGAATATAGCCTCTGTTTTTTTCTTTTTTTCTCTCATGCCGTTGCAGTTTTGGCTGTTTGAAAGGAAGCTTGGCACAATATCCATTGTCTTCTCCATTTGTGAATCACCGAGCAGAGTCTGGGCAAGCTGATGTTGCAGAGCAAATCCTGCAAATGGACTGGTCATCCTGAGCCTGGAGAATGCAGTTAAACCCAGCCAAAAGTAATTTCTGGAAAGTCAAGCCTGGTGTACATTCTCTTGACTTTGGCTATGCCAACTTCACCCGAGTCTTACGAAAAAGCAAACAAAAGACTCAAACCAAAACAGACAAAACCTAGAAACAAACGAACCCATGCAAACCAATCAAACAAAGAGACTAAAATAACCCCAAATAAAACCAAAGGGAATGAAGAGTTAGTATTAGTTTTGAGTTCATCACAGCAGGTAAATGGCTGCTTTCCACAGGATCACCATAAAAAGCCACAGATAACAGCTGCTCCAAAATACACCCAACAGGAGAACCATCAAAGTGATACATAGCAACTCTGGGGGCAGCTCCCCATGAAGGTGAGGGATGAGCACACAGTGCTACAGCTCCAGCCTTCCCCACCCTGCAGGCTGCTCTTTGCTCCTGATGTAAGAGCCTTGCAGGACTGTGGCCCCTCTCGGTGCATTATAAATCATTCCCACAGCTGTCACTGGAGCCACTGGCATGTCCAGAGCGAGATGCAGGCACAATCCTACTGCCCGCTGAGCCTCTCTGGGAGATCCTGAGCATCTTCCTGCCCAGAGCCACAAAAGAGCTCAGGCTCTGCCTGAACTGGGTTTTCAGGGGAGGTTTCCATATCCCTGCAAGATGTGCTCATCCTTCATCAGGCTGTGCCCAGCCTGGATCAGGGCAGGTTGGATGCCACATGGGATCCATCCTTTGCCCTGCCATGTGATCCTCCATGCAGTGGGGATAAAAAGCCCAGCACTGGGGAACCCCAGGTGCTGCAGCAGTGATATTTTTGGGAGAAACACGGAGCTGTGCATGGCCAGCTTGAAGTCTGCACTGCTGTGAGCACCAGGCCTGCCATGCTGAGCCCAGGGCCACAAGCAGTGCTCACCCGGGCTGGGACATTGAGTCCCAACATGGGATCCCATGGGACAGGGCACGCTGGGATTCGCCCCTGCAGCTCCCCAGTGTGTCCAGAGAGACAGCAAGGAGACAGTGACCTCTGTCAGCGGAACCCTCTGAGTGGGACAACCACTGCTGGGGTGGCTGTGCCAGCTCCCCCATGAACCTCCAGCCCTGGGAACCGGGAGGAAGTGGAAAACACAACTTGGCCAATACTGCCTGTGCCGGAAGCAAATGGAAAGAGAACTGGGGTGTGAAAACCCAAGGTTGTTTATTTCCATAAGAACAGCAATGAAAACACAGAACACATTTACTTTTGTAAGAATATTTGTAATAACAACAATTTATAGAATGTATATACCTAAGAACATATCTAACAACAATATTTGAAATGTATTTACAGAAGACAAAACGAAGCCCTAAAACCTTTATGGCAAAAACAAGGGCAAACTCTAAAAACTATGTACAAAAGGGTGCCATTTCAGTCCAGGATCTCCATCAGTCCGGGAAGAAAAGCAGGTGCCATGATCACTCCAGTCAGGCACAGAGGGCTCTTCCGTGTGTCCCCAGGCTGGCACACTGGGACTCTGCTGCCAGAGCTGAGGCTGGCTGGGTCTGGGGGCTGGGCCCCAGGCACTGCCATGGGGCTTGTGTGGCCCAAAGCAAGAACAGGACAGGCTGGGCATGGCCAGCAGAACCCAAGGCACTGGGTACCACGTGCCTGAGCAGGGACCAGCCAGCCCAATCCCGCCCCAGCCTGGCTGCAGGGAACCCACTGTGCCTGTGGGGACCACATGCCTGTCCTGCTGCTGGCATCGCTCTTCATCCCAGGACCATGGCCTCCTCTTCATCTTCCTCATCAATGTCCATCTCCTGGGTCTACTCTTCCATTTCCACGTCCATCTCCTCATCCTCATCAACCTCCATCTCTTCCTCTCCAGTCTGTTCTCCATCCACCTCCATCTCCTCCTCCGTATCCATTATGGTGCCCACCTCCATCTCTTCCTCTCCTCTCTTTTCTCCCTCCACTTCCATCTTCTCCTCTCTATCAGTCTGTCTGTCCACCTCCATCTTGTCTTCTCTACCTGCAACAGCCTGCAGAGGTAGCAAAACCTCAGAGTGGGGTCCCTGTCCCACCCCATCCCCCCAGAACTCCAGCCCACACCCGGGCAGCTGGGGGGATCCACCTCCATGGAATGGCACCGTACCTTCCTCAGGACAAATGTGAGCATCCTGCAGGGATGGATGACACAATCCAGGCCTTAGGCAGCTTTTGAGACTGATGAGATGAGGTCTTGGGGGCAGGAACAAGAAGGGTGACAGGAGCAGCAGGAGCAGCGTGCAGCGTGTGCTGAGCCCAGGGCCAACGGCTGTGTTGTGCTGCTTGCTGGCTGCTGGCAGGACCAGATGGGACATGGATTGTGACATGACCACTGAGCTAGAGAGCCTTTGGTTCCATGCTTAGCAACGTTCCCCCAGACCATGGTGCTCAGAGCCCTGTTCCCAAGGATGGAGCATCCACAGCCTGGGCCAGTGCCTCAGCACCCTCAGTGGAAGAGAGCAGCTTCCTCAGATCCAACTTCAATCAGCCTCCTGCAGCTGAAAGCCGTCCCCCCCTTGTCCTGTTGCCACAGGCCCTGTGGAACACCCTGTCCCAATCTTTCTTGTGGCACCCTTGCAGTCCTGCAGAGCTGCAGTGAGGCCTCCCCAGGGTCTCCTCTTTCCAGGTTGAGCATCCCCAGCCCCACGTGGAAAGCAGGCAGTGTGATCTGGGGGAGTCCAGGCTGGAGTCAAATCGCATCAGGAACTGAGAGACGGAAGCTTTAGGCCCAGGATTGCCTCTCAATGTACAAAATTAATAAGAGTGGAGGGCAAGATGGTGGGACACTGCTTCTGCTCTAATTGGTGAATATAGTCTCTGTTTTTTTCTTTTTTTCTCTCATGCCGTTGCAGTTTTGGCTGTTTGAAAGGAAGCTTGGCACAATATCCATTGTCTTCTCCATTTGTGAATCACTGAGCAGAGTCTGGGCAAGCTGATGTTGCAGAGCAAATCCTGCAAATGGACTGGTCATTCTGAGCCTGGAGAATGCAGTTAAACCCAGCCAAAAGTAATTTCTGGAAAGTCAAGCCTGGTGTACATTCTCTTGACTTCGGCTATGCCAACTTCACCTGAGTCTTATGAAAAAGCAAACAAAAGACTCAAACCAAAACAGACAAAACCTAGAAACAAACGAACCCATGCAAACCAATCAAACAAAGAGACTAAAAAAACCCCAAATAAAACCAAAGGGAATGAAGAGTTAGTATTAGTTTTGAGTTCATCACAGCAGGTAAATGGCTGCTTTCCACAGGATCACCATAAAAAGCCACAGATAACAGCTGCTCCAAAATACACCCAACAGGAGAACCATCAAAGTGATACATAGCAACTCTGGGGGCAGCTCCCCATGAAGGTGAGGGATGAGCACACAGTGCTACAGCTCCAGCCTTCCCCACCCTGCAGGCTGCTCTTTGCTCCTGATGTAAGAGCCTTGCAGGACTGTGGCCCCTCTCGGTGCATTATAAATCATTCCCACAGCTGTCACTGGAGCCACTGGCATGTCCAGAGCGAGATGCAGGCACAATCCTACTGCCCGCTGAGCCTCTCTGGGAGATCCTGAGCATCTTCCTGCCCAGAGCCACAAAAGAGCTCAGGCTCTGCCTGAACTGGGTTTTCAGGGGAGGTTTCCATATCCCTGCAAGATGTGCTCATCCTTCATCAGGCTGTGCCCAGCCTGGATCAGGGCAGGTTGGATGCCACATGGGATCCATCCTTTGCCCTGCCATGTGATCCTCCATGCAGTGGGGATAAAAAGCCCAGCACTGGGGAACCCCAGGTGCTGCAGCAGTGATATTTTTGGGAGAAACACGGAGCTGTGCATGGCCAGCTTGAAGTCTGCACTGCTGTGAGCACCAGGCCTGCCATGCTGAGCCCAGGGCCACAAGCAGTGCTCACCCGGGCTGGGACATTGAGTCCCAACATGGGATCCCATGGGACAGGGCACGCTGGGATTCGCCCCTGCAGCTCCCCAGTGTGTCCAGAGAGACAGCAAGGAGACAGTGACCTCTGTCAGCGGAACCCTCTGAGTGGGACAACCACTGCTGGGGTGGCTGTGCCAGCTCCCCCATGAACCTCCAGCCCTGGGAACCGGGAGGAAGTGGAAAACACAACTTGGCCAATACTGCCTGTGCCGGAAGCAAATGGAAAGAGAACTGGGGTGTGAAAACCCAAGGTTGTTTATTTCCATAAGAACAGCAATGAAAACACAGAACACATTTACTTTTGTAAGAATATTTGTAATAACAACAATTTATAGAATGTATATACCTAAGAACATATCTAACAACAATATTTGAAATGTATTTACAGAAGACAAAACGAAGCCCTAAAACCTTTATGGCAAAAACAAGGGCAAACTCTAAAAACTATGTACAAAAGGGTGCCATTTCAGTCCAGGATCTCCATAAGTCCGGGAAGAAAAGCAGGTGCCATGATCACTCCAGTCAGGCACAGAGGGCTCTTCCGTGTGTCCCCAGGCTGGCACACTGGGACTCTGCTGCCAGAGCTGAGGCTGGCTGGGTCTGGGGGCTGGGCCCCAGGCACTGCCATGGGGCTTGTGTGGCCCAAAGCAAGAACAGGACAGGCTGGGCATGGCCAGCAGAACCCAAGGCACTGGGTACCACGTGCCTGAGCAGGGACCACCCAGCCCAATCCCGCCCCAGCCTGGCTGCAGGGAACCCACTGTGCCTGTGGGGACCACATGCCTGTCCTGCTGCTGGCATCGCTCTTCATCCCAGGACCATGGCCTCCTCTTCATCTTCCTCATCAATGTCCATCTCCTGGGTGTACTCTTCCATTTCCACGTCCATCTCCTCATCCTCATCAACCTCCATCTCTTCCTCTCCAGTCTGTTCTCCATCCACCTCCATCTCCTCCTCCGTATCCATTATGGTGCCCACCTCCATCTCTTCCTCTCCTCTCTTTTCTCCCTCCACTTCCATCTTCTCCTCTCTATCAGTCTGTCTGTCCACCTCCATCTTGTCTTCTCTACCTGCAACAGCCTGCAGAGGTAGCAAAACCTCAGAGTGGGGTCCCTGTCCCACCCCATCCCCCCAGAACTCCAGCCCACACCCGGGCAGCTGGGGGGATCCACCTCCATGGAATGGCACCGTACCTTCCTCAGGACAAATGTGAGCATCCTGCAGGGATGGATGACACAATCCAGGCCTTAGGCAGCTTTTGAGACTGATGAGATGAGGTCTCGGGGGCAGGAACAAGAAGGGTGACAGGAGCAGCAGGAGCAGCGTGCAGCGTGTGCTGAGCCCAGGGCCAACGGCTGTGTTGTGCTGCTTGCTGGCTGCTGGCAGGACCAGATGGGACATGGATTGTGACATGACCACTGAGCTAGAGAGCCTTTGGTTCCATGCTTAGCAACGTTCCCCCAGACCATGGTGCTCAGAGCCCTGTTCCCAAGGATGGAGCATCCACAGCCTGGGCCAGTGCCTCAGCACCCTCAGTGGAAGAGAGCAGCTTCCTCAGATCCAGCTTCAATCAGCCTCCTGCAGCTGAAAGCCGTCCCCCCCTTGTCCTGTTGCCACAGGCCCTGTGGAACACCCTGTCCCAATCTTTCTTGTGGCACCCTTGCAGTCCTGCAGAGCTGCAGTGAGGCCTCCCCAGGGTCTCCTCTTTCCAGGCTGAGCATCCCCAGCCCCACGTGGAAAGCAGGCAGTGTGATCTGGGGGAGTCCAGGCTGGAGTCAAATGGCATCAGGAACTGAACGACGGAAGCTTTAGGCCCAGGTTTGCCTCTCAATGTACAAAATTAATAAGAGTGGAGGGCAAGATGGTGGGACACTGCTTCTGCTCTAATTGGTGAATATAGCCTCTGTTTTTTTCTTTTTTTCTCTCATGCCGTTGCAGTTTTGGCTGTTTGAAAGGAAGCTTGGCACAATATCCATTGTCTTCTCCATTTGTGAATCACCGAGCAGAGTCTGGGCAAGCTGATGTTGCAGAGCAAATCCTGCAAATGGACTGGTCATCCTGAGCCTGGAGAATGCAGTTAAACCCAGCCAAAAGTAATTTCTGGAAAGTCAAGCCTGGTGTACATTCTCTTGACTTTGGCTATGCCAACTTCACCCGAGTCTTATGAAAAAGCAAACAAAAGACTCAAACCAAAACAGACAAAACCTAGAAACAAACAAACCCATGCAAACCAATCAAACAAAGAGACTAAAAAAACCCCAAATAAAACCAAAGGGAATGAAGAGTTAGTATTAGTTTTGAGTTCATCACAGCAGGTAAATGGCTGCTTTCCACAGGATCACCATAAAAAGCCACAGATAACAGCTGCTCCAAAATACACCCAACAGGAGAACCATCAAAGTGATACATAGCAACTCTGGGGGCAGCTCCCCATGAAGGTGAGGGATGAGCACACAGTGCTACAGCTCCAGCCTTCCCCACCCTGCAGGCTGCTCTTTGCTCCTGATGTAAGAGCCTTGCAGGACTGTGGCCCCTCTCGGTGCATTATAAATCATTCCCACAGCTGTCACTGGAGCCACTGGCATGTCCAGAGCGAGATGCAGGCACAATCCTACTGCCCGCTGAGCCTCTCTGGGAGATCCTGAGCATCTTCCTGCCCAGAGCCACAAAAGAGCTCAGGCTCTGCCTGAACTGGGTTTTCAGGGGAGGTTTCCATATCCCTGCAAGATGTGCTCATCCTTCATCAGGCTGTGCCCAGCCTGGATCAGGGCAGGTTGGATGCCACATGGGATCCATCCTTTGCCCTGCCATGTGATCCTCCATGCAGTGGGGATAAAAAGCCCAGCACTGGGGAACCCCAGGTGCTGCAGCAGTGATATTTTTGGGAGAAACACGGAGCTGTGCATGGCCAGCTTGAAGTCTGCACTGCTGTGAGCACCAGGCCTGCCATGCTGAGCCCAGGGCCACAAGCAGTGCTCACCCGGGCTGGGACATTGAGTCCCAACATGGGATCCCATGGGACAGGGCACGCTGGGATTCGCCCCTGCAGCTCCCCAGTGTGTCCAGAGAGACAGCAAGGAGACAGTGACCTCTGTCAGCGGAACCCTCTGAGTGGGACAACCACTGCTGGGGTGGCTGTGCCAGCTCCCCCATGAACCTCCAGCCCTGGGAACCGGGAGGAAGTGGAAAACACAACTTGGCCAATACTGCCTGTGCCGGAAGCAAATGGAAAGAGAACTGGGGTGTGAAAACCCAAGGTTGTTTATTTCCATAAGAACAGCAATGAAAACACAGAACACATTTACTTTTGTAAGAATATTTGTAATAACAACAATTTATAGAATGTATATATACTTAAGAACATATCTAACAACAATATTTGAAATGTATTTACAGAAGACAAAACGAAGCCCTAAAACCTTTATGGCAAAAACAAGGGCAAACTCTAAAAACTATGTACAAAAGGGTGCCATTTCAGTCCAGGATCTCCATAAGTCCGGGAAGAAAAGCAGGTGCCATGATCACTCCAGTCAGGCACAGAGGGCTCTTCCGTGTGTCCCCAGGCTGGCACACTGGGACTCTGCTGCCAGAGCTGAGGCTGGCTGGGTCTGGGGGCTGGGCCCCAGGCACTGCCATGGGGCTTGTGTGGCCCAAAGCAAGAACAGGACAGGCTGGGCATGGCCAGCAGAACCCAAGGCACTGGGTACCACGTGCCTGAGCAGGGACCACCCAGCCCAATCCCGCCCCAGCCTGGCTGCAGGGAACCCACTGTGCCTGTGGGGACCACATGCCTGTCCTGCTGCTGGCATCGCTCTTCATCCCAGGACCATGGCCTCCTCTTCATCTTCCTCATCAATGTCCATCTCCTCGGTGTACTCTTCCATTTCCACGTCCATCTCCTCATCCTCATCAACCTCCATCTCTTCCTCTCCAGTCTGTTCTCCATCCACCTCCATCTCCTCCTCCGTATCCATTATGGTGCCCACCTCCATCTCTTCCTCTCCTCTCTTTTCTCCCTCCACTTCCATCTTCTCCTCTCTATCAGTCTGTCTGTCCACCTCCATCTTGTCTTCTCTACCTGCAACAGCCTGCAGAGGTAGCAAAACCTCAGAGTGGGGTCCCTGTCCCACCCCATCCCCCCAGAATTCCAGCCCACACCCGGGCAGCTGGGGGGATCCACCTCCATGGAATGGCACCGTACCTTCCTCAGGACAAATGTGAGCATCCTGCAGGGATGGATGACACAATCCAGGCCTTAGGCAGCTTTTGAGACTGATGAGATGAGGTCTCGGGGGCAGGAACAAGAAGGGTGACAGGAGCAGCAGGAGCAGCGTGCAGCGTGTGCTGAGCCCAGGGCCAACGGCTGTGTTGTGCTGCTTGCTGGCTGCTGGCAGGACCAGATGGGACATGGATTGTGACATGACCACTGAGCTAGAGAGCCTTTGGTTCCATGCTTAGCAACGTTCCCCCAGACCATGGTGCTCAGAGCCCTGTTCCCAAGGATGGAGCATCCACAGCCTGGGCCAGTGCCTCAGCACCCTCAGTGGAAGAGAGCAGCTTCCTCAGATCCAACTTCAATCAGCCTCCTGCAGCTGAAAGCCGTCCCCCCCTTGTCCTGTTGCCACAGGCCCTGTGGAACACCCTGTCCCAATCTTTCTTGTGGCACCCTTGCAGTCCTGCAGAGCTGCAGTGAGGCCTCCCCAGGGTCTCCTCTTTCCAGGCTGAGCATCCCCAGCCCCACGTGGAAAGCAGGCAGTGTGATCTGGGGGAGTCCAGGCTGGAGTCAAATGGCATCAGGAACTGAACGACGGAAGCTTTAGGCCCAGGTTTGCCTCTCAATGTACAAAATTAATAAGAGTGGAGGGCAAGATGGTGGGACACTGCTTCTGCTCTAATTGGTGAATATAGCCTCTGTTTTTTTCTTTTTTTCTCTCATGCCGTTGCAGTTTTGGCTGTTTGAAAGGAAGCTTGGCACAATATCCATTGTCTTCTCCATTTGTGAATCACCGAGCAGAGTCTGGGCAAGCTGATGTTGCAGAGCAAATCCTGCAAATGGACTGGTCATCCTGAGCCTGGAGAATGCAGTTAAACCCAGCCAAAAGGAATTTCTGGAAAGTCAAGCCTGGTGTACATTCTCTTGACTTTGGCTATGCCAACTTCACCTGAGTCTTATGAAAAAGCAAACAAAAGACTCAAACCAAAACAGACAAAACCTAGAAACAAACAAACCCATGCAAACCAATCAAACAAAGAGACTAAAAAAACCCCAAATAAAACCAAAGGGAATGAAGAGTTAGTATTAGTTTTGAGTTCATCACAGCAGGTAAATGGCTGCTTTCCACAGGATCACCATAAAAAGCCACAGATAACAGCTGCTCCAAAATACACCCAACAGGAGAACCATCAAAGTGATACATAGCAACTCTGGGGGCAGCTCCCCATGAAGGTGAGGGATGAGCACACAGTGCTACAGCTCCAGCCTTCCCCACCCTGCAGGCTGCTCTTTGCTCCTGATGTAAGAGCCTTGCAGGACTGTGGCCCCTCTCGGTGCATTATAAATCATTCCCACAGCTGTCACTGGAGCCACTGGCATGTCCAGAGCGAGATGCAGGCACAATCCTACTGCCCGCTGAGCCTCTCTGGGAGATCCTGAGCATCTTCCTGCCCAGAGCCACAAAAGAGCTCAGGCTCTGCCTGAACTGGGTTTTCAGGGGAGGTTTCCATATCCCTGCAAGATGTGCTCATCCTTCATCAGGCTGTGCCCAGCCTGGATCAGGGCAGGTTGGATGCCACATGGGATCCATCCTTTGCCCTGCCATGTGATCCTCCATGCAGTGGGGATAAAAAGCCCAGCACTGGGGAACCCCAGGTGCTGCAGCAGTGATATTTTTGGGAGAAACACGGAGCTGTGCATGGCCAGCTTGAAGTCTGCACTGCTGTGAGCACCAGGCCTGCCATGCTGAGCCCAGGGCCACAAGCAGTGCTCACCCGGGCTGGGACATTGAGTCCCAACATGGGATCCCATGGGACAGGGCACGCTGGGATTCGCCCCTGCAGCTCCCCAGTGTGTCCAGAGAGACAGCAAGGAGACAGTGACCTCTGTCAGCGGAACCCTCTGAGTGGGACAACCACTGCTGGGGTGGCTGTGCCAGCTCCCCCATGAACCTCCAGCCCTGGGAACCGGGAGGAAGTGGAAAACACAACTTGGCCAATACTGCCTGTGCCGGAAGCAAATGGAAAGAGAACTGGGGTGTGAAAACCCAAGGTTGTTTATTTCCATAAGAACAGCAATGAAAACACAGAACACATTTACTTTTGTAAGAATATTTGTAATAACAACAATTTATAGAATGTATATACCTAAGAACATATCTAACAACAATATTTGAAATGTATTTACAGAAGACAAAACGAAGCCCTAAAACCTTTATGGCAAAAACAAGGGCAAACTCTAAAAACTATGTACAAAAGGGTGCCATTTCAGTCCAGGATCTCCATAAGTCCGGGAAGAAAAGCAGGTGCCATGATCACTCCAGTCAGGCACAGAGGGCTCTTCCGTGTGTCCCCAGGCTGGCACACTGGGACTCTGCTGCCAGAGCTGAGGCTGGCTGGGTCTGGGGGCTGGGCCCCAGGCACTGCCATGGGGCTTGTGTGGCCCAAAGCAAGAACAGGACAGGCTGGGCATGGCCAGCAGAACCCAAGGCACTGGGTACCACGTGCCTGAGCAGGGACCACCCAGCCCAATCCCGCCCCAGCCTGGCTGCAGGGAACCCACTGTGCCTGTGGGGACCACATGCCTGTCCTGCTGCTGGCATCGCTCTTCATCCCAGGACCATGGCCTCCTCTTCATCTTCCTCATCAATGTCCATCTCCTGGGTGTACTCTTCCATTTCCACGTCCATCTCCTCATCCTCATCAACCTCCATCTCTTCCTCTCCAGTCTGTTCTCCATCCACCTCCATCTCCTCCTCCGTATCCATTATGGTGCCCACCTCCATCTCTTCCTCTCCTCTCTTTTCTCCCTCCACTTCCATCTTCTCCTCTCTATCAGTCTGTCTGTCCACCTCCATCTTGTCTTCTCTACCTGCAACAGCCTGCAGAGGTAGCAAAACCTCAGAGTGGGGTCCCTGTCCCACCCCATCCCCCCAGAACTCCAGCCCACACCCGGGCAGCTGGGGGGATCCACCTCCATGGAATGGCACCGTACCTTCCTCAGGACAAATGTGAGCATCCTGCAGGGATGGATGACACAATCCAGGCCTTAGGCAGCTTTTGAGACTGATGAGATGAGGTCTTGGGGGCAGGAACAAGAAGGGTGACAGGAGCAGCAGGAGCAGCGTGCAGCGTGTGCTGAGCCCAGGGCCAACGGCTGTGTTGTGCTGCTTGCTGGCTGCTGGCAGGACCAGATGGGACATGGATTGTGACATGACCACTGAGCTAGAGAGCCTTTGGTTCCATGCTTAGCAACGTTCCCCCAGACCATGGTGCTCAGAGCCCTGTTCCCAAGGATGGAGCATCCACAGCCTGGGCCAGTGCCTCAGCACCCTCAGTGGAAGAGAGCAGCTTCCTCAGATCCAACTTCAATCAGCCTCCTGCAGCTGAAAGCCGTCCCCCCCTTGTCCTGTTGCCACAGGCCCTGTGGAACACCCTGTCCCAATCTTTCTTGTGGCACCCTTGCAGTCCTGCAGAGCTGCAGTGAGGCCTCCCCAGGGTCTCCTCTTTCCAGGCTGAGCATCCCCAGCCCCACGTGGAAAGCAGGCAGTGTGATCTGGGGGAGTCCAGGCTGGAGTCAAATGGCATCAGGAACTGAACGACGGAAGCTTTAGGCCCAGGTTTGCCTCTCAATGTACAAAATTAATAAGAGTGGAGGGCAAGATGGTGGGACACTGCTTCTGCTCTAATTGGTGAATATAGCCTCTGTTTTTTTCTTTTTTTCTCTCATGCCGTTGCAGTTTTGGCTGTTTGAAAGGAAGCTTGGCACAATATCCATTGTCTTCTCCATTTGTGAATCACCGAGCAGAGTCTGGGCAAGCTGATGTTGCAGAGCAAATCCTGCAAATGGACTGGTCATCCTGAGCCTGGAGAATGCAGTTAAACCCAGCCAAAAGTAATTTCTGGAAAGTCAAGCCTGGTGTACATTCTCTTGACTTTGGCTATGCCAACTTCACCCGAGTCTTACGAAAAAGCAAACAAAAGACTCAAACCAAAACAGACAAAACCTAGAAACAAACGAACCCATGCAAACCAATCAAACAAAGAGACTAAAATAACCCCAAATAAAACCAAAGGGAATGAAGAGTTAGTATTAGTTTTGAGTTCATCACAGCAGGTAAATGGCTGCTTTCCACAGGATCACCATAAAAAGCCACAGATAACAGCTGCTCCAAAATACACCCAACAGGAGAACCATCAAAGTGATACATAGCAACTCTGGGGGCAGCTCCCCATGAAGGTGAGGGATGAGCACACAGTGCTACAGCTCCAGCCTTCCCCACCCTGCAGGCTGCTCTTTGCTCCTGATGTAAGAGCCTTGCAGGACTGTGGCCCCTCTCGGTGCATTATAAATCATTCCCACAGCTGTCACTGGAGCCACTGGCATGTCCAGAGCGAGATGCAGGCACAATCCTACTGCCCGCTGAGCCTCTCTGGGAGATCCTGAGCATCTTCCTGCCCAGAGCCACAAAAGAGCTCAGGCTCTGCCTGAACTGGGTTTTCAGGGGAGGTTTCCATATCCCTGCAAGATGTGCTCATCCTTCATCAGGCTGTGCCCAGCCTGGATCAGGGCAGGTTGGATGCCACATGGGATCCATCCTTTGCCCTGCCATGTGATCCTCCATGCAGTGGGGATAAAAAGCCCAGCACTGGGGAACCCCAGGTGCTGCAGCAGTGATATTTTTGGGAGAAACACGGAGCTGTGCATGGCCAGCTTGAAGTCTGCACTGCTGTGAGCACCAGGCCTGCCATGCTGAGCCCAGGGCCACAAGCAGTGCTCACCCGGGCTGGGACATTGAGTCCCAACATGGGATCCCATGGGACAGGGCACGCTGGGATTCGCCCCTGCAGCTCCCCAGTGTGTCCAGAGAGACAGCAAGGAGACAGTGACCTCTGTCAGCGGAACCCTCTGAGTGGGACAACCACTGCTGGGGTGGCTGTGCCAGCTCCCCCATGAACCTCCAGCCCTGGGAACCGGGAGGAAGTGGAAAACACAACTTGGCCAATACTGCCTGTGCCGGAAGCAAATGGAAAGAGAACTGGGGTGTGAAAACCCAAGGTTGTTTATTTCCATAAGAACAGCAATGAAAACACAGAACACATTTACTTTTGTAAGAATATTTGTAATAACAACAATTTATAGAATGTATATACCTAAGAACATATCTAACAACAATATTTGAAATGTATTTACAGAAGACAAAACGAAGCCCTAAAACCTTTATGGCAAAAACAAGGGCAAACTCTAAAAACTATGTACAAAAGGGTGCCATTTCAGTCCAGGATCTCCATCAGTCCGGGAAGAAAAGCAGGTGCCATGATCACTCCAGTCAGGCACAGAGGGCTCTTCCGTGTGTCCCCAGGCTGGCACACTGGGACTCTGCTGCCAGAGCTGAGGCTGGCTGGGTCTGGGGGCTGGGCCCCAGGCACTGCCATGGGGCTTGTGTGGCCCAAAGCAAGAACAGGACAGGCTGGGCATGGCCAGCAGAACCCAAGGCACTGGGTACCACGTGCCTGAGCAGGGACCAGCCAGCCCAATCCCGCCCCAGCCTGGCTGCAGGGAACCCACTGTGCCTGTGGGGACCACATGCCTGTCCTGCTGCTGGCATCGCTCTTCATCCCAGGACCATGGCCTCCTCTTCATCTTCCTCATCAATGTCCATCTCCTGGGTCTACTCTTCCATTTCCACGTCCATCTCCTCATCCTCATCAACCTCCATCTCTTCCTCTCCAGTCTGTTCTCCATCCACCTCCATCTCCTCCTCCGTATCCATTATGGTGCCCACCTCCATCTCTTCCTCTCCTCTCTTTTCTCCCTCCACTTCCATCTTCTCCTCTCTATCAGTCTGTCTGTCCACCTCCATCTTGTCTTCTCTACCTGCAACAGCCTGCAGAGGTAGCAAAACCTCAGAGTGGGGTCCCTGTCCCACCCCATCCCCCCAGAACTCCAGCCCACACCCGGGCAGCTGGGGGGATCCACCTCCATGGAATGGCACCGTACCTTCCTCAGGACAAATGTGAGCATCCTGCAGGGATGGATGACACAATCCAGGCCTTAGGCAGCTTTTGAGACTGATGAGATGAGGTCTTGGGGGCAGGAACAAGAAGGGTGACAGGAGCAGCAGGAGCAGCGTGCAGCGTGTGCTGAGCCCAGGGCCAACGGCTGTGTTGTGCTGCTTGCTGGCTGCTGGCAGGACCAGATGGGACATGGATTGTGACATGACCACTGAGCTAGAGAGCCTTTGGTTCCATGCTTAGCAACGTTCCCCCAGACCATGGTGCTCAGAGCCCTGTTCCCAAGGATGGAGCATCCACAGCCTGGGCCAGTGCCTCAGCACCCTCAGTGGAAGAGAGCAGCTTCCTCAGATCCAACTTCAATCAGCCTCCTGCAGCTGAAAGCCGTCCCCCCCTTGTCCTGTTGCCACAGGCCCTGTGGAACACCCTGTCCCAATCTTTCTTGTGGCACCCTTGCAGTCCTGCAGAGCTGCAGTGAGGCCTCCCCAGGGTCTCCTCTTTCCAGGCTGAGCATCCCCAGCCCCACGTGGAAAGCAGGCAGTGTGATCTGGGGGAGTCCAGGCTGGAGTCAAATGGCATCAGGAACTGAACGACGGAAGCTTTAGGCCCAGGTTTGCCTCTCAATGTACAAAATTAATAAGAGTGGAGGGCAAGATGGTGGGACACTGCTTCTGCTCTAATTGGTGAATATAGCCTCTGTTTTTTTCTTTTTTTCTCTCATGCTGTTGCAGTTTTGGCTGTTTGAAAGGAAGCTTGGCACAATATCCATTGTCTTCTCCATTTGTGAATCACCGAGCAGAGTCTGGGCAAGCTGATGTTGCAGAGCAAATCCTGCAAATGGACTGGTCATCCTGAGCCTGGAGAATGCAGTTAAACCCAGCCAAAAGTAATTTCTGGAAAGTCAAGCCTGGTGTACATTCTCTTGACTTTGGCTATGCCAACTTCACCTGAGTCTTATGAAAAAGCAAACAAAAGACTCAAACCAAAACAGACAAAACCTAGAAACAAACAAACCCATGCAAACCAATCAAACAAAGAGACTAAAAAAACCCCAAATAAAACCAAAGGGAATGAAGAGTTAGTATTAGTTTTGAGTTCATCACAGCAGGTAAATGGCTGCTTTCCACAGGATCACCATAAAAAGCCACAGATAACAGCTGCTCCAAAATACACCCAACAGGAGAACCATCAAAGTGATACATAGCAACTCTGGGGGCAGCTCCCCATGAAGGTGAGGGATGAGCACACAGTGCTACAGCTCCAGCCTTCCCCACCCTGCAGGCTGCTCTTTGCTCCTGATGTAAGAGCCTTGCAGGACTGTGGCCCCTCTCGGTGCATTATAAATCATTCCCACAGCTGTCACTGGAGCCACTGGCATGTCCAGAGCGAGATGCAGGCACAATCCTACTGCCCGCTGAGCCTCTCTGGGAGATCCTGAGCATCTTCCTGCCCAGAGCCACAAAAGAGCTCAGGCTCTGCCTGAACTGGGTTTTCAGGGGAGGTTTCCATATCCCTGCAAGATGTGCTCATCCTTCATCAGGCTGTGCCCAGCCTGGATCAGGGCAGGTTGGATGCCACATGGGATCCATCCTTTGCCCTGCCATGTGATCCTCCATGCAGTGGGGATAAAAAGCCCAGCACTGGGGAACCCCATGTGCTGCAGCAGTGATATTTTTGGGAGAAACACGGAGCTGTGCATGGCCAGCTTGAAGTCTGCACTGCTGTTAGCACCAGGCCTGCCATGCTGAGCCCAGGGCCACAACCAGTGCTCACCCGGGCTGGGACATTGAGTCCCAACATGGGATCCCATGGGACAGGGCACGCTGGGATTCGCCCCTGCAGCTCCCCAGTGTGTCCAGAGAGACAGCAAGGAGACAGTGACCTCTGTCAGCGGAACCCTCTGAGTGGGACAACCACTGCTGGGGTGGCTGTGCCAGCTCCCCCATGAACCTCCAGCCCTGGGAAGCGGGAGCAAGTGGAAAACACAACTTGGCCAATACTGCCTGTGCCGGAAGCAAATGGAAAGAGAACTGGGGTGTGAAAACCCAAGGTTGTTTATTTCCATAAGAACAGCAATGAAAACACAGAACACATTTACTTTTGTAAGAATATTTGTAATAACAACAATTTATAGAATGTATATTCCTAAGAACATATCTAACAACAATATTTGAAATGTATTTACAGAAGACAAAACGAAGCCCTAAAACCTATATGCCAAAAAGAAGAACAAACTCTAAAAACTATGTACAAAAAGGTGCCATTTCAGTCCAGGATCTCCATCAGTCCGGGAAGAAAAGCAGGTGCCATGGTCACTCCAGTCAGGCACAGAGGGCTCTTCCGTGTGTCCCCAGGCTGGCACACTGGGACTCTGCTGCCAGAGCTGAGGCTGGCTGGGTCTGGGGGCTGGGCCCCAGGCACTGCCATGGGGCTTGTGTGGCCCAAAGCAAGAACAGGACAGGCTGGGCATGGCCAGCAGAACCCAAGGCACTGGGTACCACGTGCCTGAGCAGGGACCACCCAGCCCAATCCCGCCCCAGCCTGGCTGCAGGGAACCCACTGTGCCTGTGGGGACCACATGCCTGTCCTGCTGCTGGCATCGCTCTTCATCCCAGGACCATGGCCTCCTCTTCATCTTCCTCATCAATGTCCATCTCCTGGGTCTACTCTTCCATTTCCACGTCCATCTCCTCATCCTCATCAACCTCCATCTCTTCCTCTCCAGTCTGTTCTCCATCCACCTCCATCTCCTCCTCCGTATCCATTATGGTGCCCACCTCCATCTCTTCCTCTCCTCTCTTTTCTCCCTCCACTTCCATCTTCTCCTCTCTATCAGTCTGTCTGTCCACCTCCATCTTGTCTTCTCTACCTGCAACAGCCTGCAGAGGTAGCAAAACCTCAGAGTGGGGTCCCTGTCCCACCCCATCCCCCCAGAACTCCAGCCCACACCCGGGCAGCTGGGGGGATCCACCTCCATGGAATGGCACCGTACCTTCCTCAGGACAAATGTGAGCATCCTGCAGGGATGGATGACACAATCCAGGCCTTAGGCAGCTTTTGAGACTGATGAGATGAGGTCTTGGGGGCAGGAACAAGAAGGGTGACAGGAGCAGCAGGAGCAGCGTGCAGCGTGTGCTGAGCCCAGGGCCAACGGCTGTGTTGTGCTGCTTGCTGGCTGCTGGCAGGACCAGATGGGACATGGATTGTGACATGACCACTGAGCTAGAGAGCCTTTGGTTCCATGCTTAGCAACGTTCCCCCAGACCATGGTGCTCAGAGCCCTGTTCCCAAGGATGGAGCATCCACAGCCTGGGCCAGTGCCTCAGCACCCTCAGTGGAAGAGAGCAGCTTCCTCAGATCCAACTTCAATCAGCCTCCTGCAGCTGAAAGCCGTCCCCCCCTTGTCCTGTTGCCACAGGCCCTGTGGAACACCCTGTCCCAATCTTTCTTGTGGCACCCTTGCAGTCCTGCAGAGCTGCAGTGAGGCCTCCCCAGGGTCTCCTCTTTCCAGGCTGAGCATCCCCAGCCCCACGTGGAAAGCAGGCAGTGTGATCTGGGGGAGTCCAGGCTGGAGTCAAATGGCATCAGGAACTGAACGACGGAAGCTTTAGGCCCAGGTTTGCCTCTCAATGTACAAAATTAATAAGAGTGGAGGGCAAGATGGTGGGACACTGCTTCTGCTCTAATTGGTGAATATAGCCTCTGTTTTTTTCTTTTTTTCTCTCATGCCGTTGCAGTTTTGGCTGTTTGAAAGGAAGCTTGGCACAATATCCATTGTCTTCTCCATTTGTGAATCACCGAGCAGAGTCTGGGCAAGCTGATGTTGCAGAGCAAATCCTGCAAATGGACTGGTCATCCTGAGCCTGGAGAATGCAGTTAAACCCAGCCAAAAGTAATTTCTGGAAAGTCAAGCCTGGTGTACATTCTCTTGACTTTGGCTATGCCAACTTCACCCGAGTCTTACGAAAAAGCAAACAAAAGACTCAAACCAAAACAGACAAAACCTAGAAACAAACGAACCCATGCAAACCAATCAAACAAAGAGACTAAAATAACCCCAAATAAAACCAAAGGGAATGAAGAGTTAGTATTAGTTTTGAGTTCATCACAGCAGGTAAATGGCTGCTTTCCACAGGATCACCATAAAAAGCCACAGATAACAGCTGCTCCAAAATACACCCAACAGGAGAACCATCAAAGTGATACATAGCAACTCTGGGGGCAGCTCCCCATGAAGGTGAGGGATGAGCACACAGTGCTACAGCTCCAGCCTTCCCCACCCTGCAGGCTGCTCTTTGCTCCTGATGTAAGAGCCTTGCAGGACTGTGGCCCCTCTCGGTGCATTATAAATCATTCCCACAGCTGTCACTGGAGCCACTGGCATGTCCAGAGCGAGATGCAGGCACAATCCTACTGCCCGCTGAGCCTCTCTGGGAGATCCTGAGCATCTTCCTGCCCAGAGCCACAAAAGAGCTCAGGCTCTGCCTGAACTGGGTTTTCAGGGGAGGTTTCCATATCCCTGCAAGATGTGCTCATCCTTCATCAGGCTGTGCCCAGCCTGGATCAGGGCAGGTTGGATGCCACATGGGATCCATCCTTTGCCCTGCCATGTGATCCTCCATGCAGTGGGGATAAAAAGCCCAGCACTGGGGAACCCCAGGTGCTGCAGCAGTGATATTTTTGGGAGAAACACGGAGCTGTGCATGGCCAGCTTGAAGTCTGCACTGCTGTGAGCACCAGGCCTGCCATGCTGAGCCCAGGGCCACAAGCAGTGCTCACCCGGGCTGGGACATTGAGTCCCAACATGGGATCCCATGGGACAGGGCACGCTGGGATTCGCCCCTGCAGCTCCCCAGTGTGTCCAGAGAGACAGCAAGGAGACAGTGACCTCTGTCAGCGGAACCCTCTGAGTGGGACAACCACTGCTGGGGTGGCTGTGCCAGCTCCCCCATGAACCTCCAGCCCTGGGAACCGGGAGGAAGTGGAAAACACAACTTGGCCAATACTGCCTGTGCCGGAAGCAAATGGAAAGAGAACTGGGGTGTGAAAACCCAAGGTTGTTTATTTCCATAAGAACAGCAATGAAAACACAGAACACATTTACTTTTGTAAGAATATTTGTAATAACAACAATTTATAGAATGTATATACCTAAGAACATATCTAACAACAATATTTGAAATGTATTTACAGAAGACAAAACGAAGCCCTAAAACCTTTATGGCAAAAACAAGGGCAAACTCTAAAAACTATGTACAAAAGGGTGCCATTTCAGTCCAGGATCTCCATCAGTCCGGGAAGAAAAGCAGGTGCCATGATCACTCCAGTCAGGCACAGAGGGCTCTTCCGTGTGTCCCCAGGCTGGCACACTGGGACTCTGCTGCCAGAGCTGAGGCTGGCTGGGTCTGGGGGCTGGGCCCCAGGCACTGCCATGGGGCTTGTGTGGCCCAAAGCAAGAACAGGACAGGCTGGGCATGGCCAGCAGAACCCAAGGCACTGGGTACCACGTGCCTGAGCAGGGACCAGCCAGCCCAATCCCGCCCCAGCCTGGCTGCAGGGAACCCACTGTGCCTGTGGGGACCACATGCCTGTCCTGCTGCTGGCATCGCTCTTCATCCCAGGACCATGGCCTCCTCTTCATCTTCCTCATCAATGTCCATCTCCTGGGTCTACTCTTCCATTTCCACGTCCATCTCCTCATCCTCATCAACCTCCATCTCTTCCTCTCCAGTCTGTTCTCCATCCACCTCCATCTCCTCCTCCGTATCCATTATGGTGCCCACCTCCATCTCTTCCTCTCCTCTCTTTTCTCCCTCCACTTCCATCTTCTCCTCTCTATCAGTCTGTCTGTCCACCTCCATCTTGTCTTCTCTACCTGCAACAGCCTGCAGAGGTAGCAAAACCTCAGAGTGGGGTCCCTGTCCCACCCCATCCCCCCAGAACTCCAGCCCACACCCGGGCAGCTGGGGGGATCCACCTCCATGGAATGGCACCGTACCTTCCTCAGGACAAATGTGAGCATCCTGCAGGGATGGATGACACAATCCAGGCCTTAGGCAGCTTTTGAGACTGATGAGATGAGGTCTTGGGGGCAGGAACAAGAAGGGTGACAGGAGCAGCAGGAGCAGCGTGCAGCGTGTGCTGAGCCCAGGGCCAACGGCTGTGTTGTGCTGCTTGCTGGCTGCTGGCAGGACCAGATGGGACATGGATTGTGACATGACCACTGAGCTAGAGAGCCTTTGGTTCCATGCTTAGCAACGTTCCCCCAGACCATGGTGCTCAGAGCCCTGTTCCCAAGGATGGAGCATCCACAGCCTGGGCCAGTGCCTCAGCACCCTCAGTGGAAGAGAGCAGCTTCCTCAGATCCAACTTCAATCAGCCTCCTGCAGCTGAAAGCCGTCCCCCCCTTGTCCTGTTGCCACAGGCCCTGTGGAACACCCTGTCCCAATCTTTCTTGTGGCACCCTTGCAGTCCTGCAGAGCTGCAGTGAGGCCTCCCCAGGGTCTCCTCTTTCCAGGCTGAGCATCCCCAGCCCCACGTGGAAAGCAGGCAGTGTGATCTGGGGGAGTCCAGGCTGGAGTCAAATGGCATCAGGAACTGAACGACGGAAGCTTTAGGCCCAGGTTTGCCTCTCAATGTACAAAATTAATAAGAGTGGAGGGCAAGATGGTGGGACACTGCTTCTGCTCTAATTGGTGAATATAGCCTCTGTTTTTTTCTTTTTTTCTCTCATGCCGTTGCAGTTTTGGCTGTTTGAAAGGAAGCTTGGCACAATATCCATTGTCTTCTCCATTTGTGAATCACCGAGCAGAGTCTGGGCAAGCTGATGTTGCAGAGCAAATCCTGCAAATGGACTGGTCATCCTGAGCCTGGAGAATGCAGTTAAACCCAGCCAAAAGTAATTTCTGGAAAGTCAAGCCTGGTGTACATTCTCTTGACTTTGGCTATGCCAACTTCACCTGAGTCTTATGAAAAAGCAAACAAAAGACTCAAACCAAAACAGACAAAACCTAGAAACAAACAAACCCATGCAAACCAATCAAACAAAGAGACTAAAAAAACCCCAAATAAAACCAAAGGGAATGAAGAGTTAGTATTAGTTTTGAGTTCATCACAGCAGGTAAATGGCTGCTTTCCACAGGATCACCATAAAAAGCCACAGATAACAGCTGCTCCAAAATACACCCAACAGGAGAACCATCAAAGTGATACATAGCAACTCTGGGGGCAGCTCCCCATGAAGGTGAGGGATGAGCACACAGTGCTACAGCTCCAGCCTTCCCCACCCTGCAGGCTGCTCTTTGCTCCTGATGTAAGAGCCTTGCAGGACTGTGGCCCCTCTCGGTGCATTATAAATCATTCCCACAGCTGTCACTGGAGCCACTGGCATGTCCAGAGCGAGATGCAGGCACAATCCTACTGCCCGCTGAGCCTCTCTGGGAGATCCTGAGCATCTTCCTGCCCAGAGCCACAAAAGAGCTCAGGCTCTGCCTGAACTGGGTTTTCAGGGGAGGTTTCCATATCCCTGCAAGATGTGCTCATCCTTCATCAGGCTGTGCCCAGCCTGGATCAGGGCAGGTTGGATGCCACATGGGATCCATCCTTTGCCCTGCCATGTGATCCTCCATGCAGTGGGGATAAAAAGCCCAGCACTGGGGAACCCCATGTGCTGCAGCAGTGATATTTTTGGGAGAAACACGGAGCTGTGCATGGCCAGCTTGAAGTCTGCACTGCTGTTAGCACCAGGCCTGCCATGCTGAGCCCAGGGCCACAACCAGTGCTCACCCGGGCTGGGACATTGAGTCCCAACATGGGATCCCATGGGACAGGGCACGCTGGGATTCGCCCCTGCAGCTCCCCAGTGTGTCCAGAGAGACAGCAAGGAGACAGTGACCTCTGTCAGCGGAACCCTCTGAGTGGGACAACCACTGCTGGGGTGGCTGTGCCAGCTCCCCCATGAACCTCCAGCCCTGGGAAGCGGGAGCAAGTGGAAAACACAACTTGGCCAATACTGCCTGTGCCGGAAGCAAATGGAAAGAGAACTGGGGTGTGAAAACCCAAGGTTGTTTATTTCCATAAGAACAGCAATGAAAACACAGAACACATTTACTTTTGTAAGAATATTTGTAATAACAACAATTTATAGAATGTATATTCCTAAGAACATATCTAACAACAATATTTGAAATGTATTTACAGAAGACAAAACGAAGCCCTAAAACCTATATGCCAAAAAGAAGAACAAACTCTAAAAACTATGTACAAAAAGGTGCCATTTCAGTCCAGGATCTCCATCAGTCCGGGAAGAAAAGCAGGTGCCATGGTCACTCCAGTCAGGCACAGAGGGCTCTTCCGTGTGTCCCCAGGCTGGCACACTGGGACTCTGCTGCCAGAGCTGAGGCTGGCTGGGTCTGGGGGCTGGGCCCCAGGCACTGCCATGGGGCTTGTGTGGCCCAAAGCAAGAACAGGACAGGCTGGGCATGGCCAGCAGAACCCAAGGCACTGGGTACCACGTGCCTGAGCAGGGACCACCCAGCCCAATCCCGCCCCAGCCTGGCTGCAGGGAACCCACTGTGCCTGTGGGGACCACATGCCTGTCCTGCTGCTGGCATCACTCTTCATCCCAGGACCATGGCCTCCTCTTCATCTTCCTCATCAATGTCCATCTCCTCGGTGTACTCTTCCATTTCCACGTCCATCTCCTCATCCTCATCAACCTCCATCTCTTCCTCTCCAGACTGTTCTCCATCCACCTCCATCTCCTCCTCCGTATCCATTATGGTGTCCACCTCCATCTCTTCCTCTCCTCTCTCTTCTCCCTCCACTTCCATCTTCTTCTCTCTATCAGTCTGTCTGTCCACCTCCATCTTGTCTTCTCTACCTGCAACAGCCTGCAGAGGTAGCAAAACCTCAGAGTGGGGTCCCTGTCCCACCCCATCCCCCCAGAACTCCAGCCCACACCCGGGCAGCTGGGGGGATCCACCTCCATGGAATGGCACCGTACCTTCCTCAGGACAAATGTGAGCATCCTGCAGGGATGGATGACACAATCCAGGCCTTAGGCAGCTTTTGAGACTGATGAGATGAGGTCTCGGGGGCAGGAACAAGAAGGGTGACAGGGGCAGCAGGAGCAGCGTGCAGCGTGTGCTGAGCCCAGGGCCAACGGCTGTGTTGTGCTGCTTGCTGGCTGCTGGCAGTTCCAGATGGGACATGGATTGTGACATGACCACTGAGCTAGAGAGCCTTTGGTTCCATGCTTAGCAACGTTCCCCCAGACCATGGTGCTCAGAGCCCTGTTCCCAAGGATGGAGCATCCACAGCCTGGGCCAGTGCCTCAGCACCCTCAGTGGAAGAGAGCAGCTTCCTCAGATCCAACTTCAATCAGCCTCCTGCAGCTGAAAGCCGTCCCCCCCTTGTCCTGTTGCCACAGGCCCTGTGGAACACCCTGTCCCAATCTTTCTTGTGGCACCCTTGCAGTCCTGCAGAGCTGCAGTGAGGCCTCCCCAGGGTCTCCTCTTTCCAGGTTGAGCATCCCCAGCCCCACGTGGAAAGCAGGCAGTGTGATCTGGGGGAGTCCAGGCTGGAGTCAAATGGCATCAGGAACTGAACGACGGAAGCTTTAGGCCCAGGTTTGCCTCTCAATGTACAAAATTAATAAGAGTGGAGGGCAAGATGGTGGGACACTGCTTCTGCTCTAATTGGTGAATATAGTCTCTGTTTTTTTCTTTTTTTCTCTCATGCCGTTGCAGTTTTGGCTGTTTGAAAGGAAGCTTGGCACAATATCCATTGTCTTCTCCATTTGTGAATCACTGAGCAGAGTCTGGGCAAGCTGATGTTGCAGAGCAAATCCTGCAAATGGACTGGTCATTCTGAGCCTGGAGAATGCAGTTAAACCCAGCCAAAAGTAATTTCTGGAAAGTCAAGCCTGGTGTACATTCTCTTGACTTTGGCTATGCCAACTTCACCTGAGTCTTATGAAAAAGCAAACAAAAGACTCAAACCAAAACAGACAAAACCTAGAAACAAACAAACCCATGCAAACCAATCAAACAAAGAGACTAAAAAAACCCCAAATAAAACCAAAGGGAATGAAGAGTTAGTATTAGTTTTGAGTTCATCACAGCAGGTAAATGGCTGCTTTCCACAGGATCACCATAAAAAGCCACAGATAACAGCTGCTCCAAAATACACCCAACAGGAGAACCATCAAAGTGATACATAGCAACTCTGGGGGCAGCTCCCCATGAAGGTGAGGGATGAGCACACAGTGCTACAGCTCCAGCCTTCCCCACCCTGCAGGCTGCTCTTTGCTCCTGATGTAAGAGCCTTGCAGGACTGTGGCCCCTCTCGGTGCATTATAAATCATTCCCACAGCTGTCACTTGAGCCACTGGCATGTCCAGAGCGTGATGCAGGCACAATCCTACTGCCCGCTGAGCCTCTCTGGGAGATCCTGAGCATCTTCCTGCCCAGAGCCACAAAAGAGCTCAGGCTCTGCCTGAACTGGGTTTTCAGGGGAGGTTTCCATATCCCTGCAAGATGTGCTCATCCTTCATCAGGCTGTGCCCAGCCTGGATCAGGGCAGGTTGGATGCCACATGGGATCCATCCTTTGCCCTGCCATGTGATCCTCCATGCAGTGGGGATAAAAAGCCCAGCACTGGGGAACCCCATGTGCTGCAGCAGTGATATTTTTGGGAGAAACACGGAGCTGTGCATGGCCAGCTTGAAGTCTGCACTGCTGTGAGCACCAGGCCTGCCATGCTGAGCCCAGGGCCACAACCAGTGCTCACCCGGGCTGGGACATTGAGTCCCAACATGGGATCCCATGGGACAGGGCACGCTGGGATTCGCCCCTGCAGCTCCCCAGTGTGTCCAGAGAGACAGCAAGGAGACAGTGACCTCTGTCAGCGGAACCCTCTGAGTGGGACAACCACTGCTGGGGTGGCTGTGCCAGCTCCCCCATGAACCTCCAGCCCTGGGAACCGGGCGGAAGTGGAAAACACAACTTGGCCAATACTGCCTGTGCCGGAAGCAAATGGAAAGAGAACTGGGGTGTGAAAACCCAAGGTTGTTTATTTCCATAAGAACAGCAATGAAAACACAGAACACATTTACTTTTGTAAGAATATTTGTAATAACAACAATTTATAGAATGTATATACCTAAGAACATATCTAACAACAATATTTGAAATGTATTTACAGAAGACAAAACGAAGCCCTAAAACCTTTATGGCAAAAACAAGGGCAAACTCTAAAAACTATGTACAAAAGGGTGCCATTTCAGTCCAGGATCTCCATAAGTCCGGGAAGAAAAGCAGGTGCCATGATCACTCCAGTCAGGCACAGAGGGCTCTTCCGTGTGTCCCCAGGCTGGCACACTGGGACTCTGCTGCCAGAGCTGAGGCTGGCTGGGTCTGGGGGCTGGGCCCCAGGCACTGCCATGGGGCTTGTGTGGCCCAAAGCAAGAACAGGACAGGCTGGGCATGGCCAGCAGAACCCAAGGCACTGGGTACCACGTGCCTGAGCAGGGACCAGCCAGCCCAATCCCGCCCCAGCCTGGCTGCAGGGAACCCACTGTGCCTGTGGGGACCACATGCCTGTCCTGCTGCTGGCATCGCTCTTCATCCCAGGACCATGGCCTCCTCTTCATCTTCCTCATCAATGTCCATCTCCTCGGTGTACTCTTCCATTTCCACGTCCATCTCCTCATCCTCATCAACCTCCATCTCTTCCTCTCCAGTCTGTTCTCCATCCACCTCCATCTCCTCCTCCGTATCCATTATGGTGCCCACCTCCATCTCTTCCTCTCCTCTCTTTTCTCCCTCCACTTCCATCTTCTCCTCTCTATCAGTCTGTCTGTCCACCTCCATCTTGTCTTCTCTACCTGCAACAGCCTGCAGAGGTAGCAAAACCTCAGAGTGGGGTCCCTGTCCCACCCCATCCCCCCAGAACTCCAGCCCACACCCGGGCAGCTGGGGGGATCCACCTCCATGGAATGGCACCGTACCTTCCTCAGGACAAATGTGAGCATCCTGCAGGGATGGATGACACAATCCAGGCCTTAGGCAGCTTTTGAGACTGATGAGATGAGGTCTTGGGGGCAGGAACAAGAAGGGTGACAGGAGCAGCAGGAGCAGCGTGCAGCGTGTGCTGAGCCCAGGGCCAACGGCTGTGTTGTGCTGCTTGCTGGCTGCTGGCAGTTCCAGATGGGACATGGATTGTGACATGACCACTGAGCTAGAGAGCCTTTGGTTCCATGCTTAGCAACGTTCCCCCAGACCATGGTGCTCAGAGCCCTGTTCCCAAGGATGGAGCATCCACAGCCTGGGCCAGTGCCTCAGCACCCTCAGTGGAAGAGAGCAGCTTCCTCAGATCCAACTTCAATCAGCCTCCTGCAGCTGAAAGCCGTCCCCCCCTTGTCCTGTTGCCACAGGCCCTGTGGAACACCCTGTCCCAATCTTTCTTGTGGCACCCTTGCAGTCCTGCAGAGCTGCAGTGAGGCCTCCCCAGGGTCTCCTCTTTCCAGGTTGAGCATCCCCAGCCCCACGTGGAAAGCAGGCAGTGTGATCTGGGGGAGTCCAGGCTGGAGTCAAATGGCATCAGGAACTGAGAGACGGAAGCTTTAGGCCCAGGTTTGCCTCTCAATGTACAAAATTAATAAGAGTGGAGGGCAAGATGGTGGGACACTGCTTCTGCTCTAATTGGTGAATATAGTCTCTGTTTTTTTCTTTTTTTCTCTCATGCCGTTGCAGTTTTGGCTGTTTGAAAGGAAGCTTGGCACAATATCCATTGTCTTCTCCATTTGTGAATCACTGAGCAGAGTCTGGGCAAGCTGATGTTGCAGAGCAAATCCTGCAAATGGACTGGTCATTCTGAGCCTGGAGAATGCAGTTAAACCCAGCCAAAAGTAATTTCTGGAAAGTCAAGCCTGGTGTACATTCTCTTGACTTCGGCTATGCCAACTTCACCTGAGTCTTATGAAAAAGCAAACAAAAGACTCAAACCAAAACAGACAAAACCTAGAAACAAACAAACCCATGCAAACCAATCAAACAAAGAGACTAAAAAAACCCCAAATAAAACCAAAGGGAATGAAGAGTTAGTATTAGTTTTGAGTTCATCACAGCAGGTAAATGGCTGCTTTCCACAGGATCACCATAAAAAGCCACAGATAACAGCTGCTCCAAAATACACCCAACAGGAGAACCATCAAAGTGATACATAGCAACTCTGGGGGCAGCTCCCCATTAAGGTGAGGGATGAGCACACAGTGCTACAGCTCCAGCCTTCCCCACCCTGCAGGCTGCTCTTTGCTCCTGATGTAAGAGCCTTGCAGGACTGTGGCCCCTCTCGGTGCATTATAAATCATTCCCACAGCTGTCACTTGAGCCACTGGCATGTCCAGAGCGAGATGCAGGCACAATCCTACTGCCCGCTGAGCCTCTCTGGGAGATCCTGAGCATCTTCCTGCCCAGAGCCACAAAAGAGCTCAGGCTCTGCCTGAACTGGGTTTTCAGGGGAGGTTTCCATATCCCTGCAAGATGTGCTCATCCTTCATCAGGCTGTGCCCAGCCTGGATCAGGGCAGGTTGGATGCCACATGGGATCCATCCTTTGCCCTGCCATGTGATCCTCCATGCAGTGGGGATAAAAAGCCCAGCACTGGGGAACCCCAGGTGCTGCAGCAGTGATATTTTTGGGAGCAACACGGAGCTGTGCATGGCCAGCTTGAAGTCTGCACTGCTGTGAGCACCAGGCCTGCCATGCTGAGCCCAGGGCCACAAGCAGTGCTCACCCGGGCTGGGACATTGAGTCCCAACATGGGATCCCATGGGACAGGGCACGCTGGGATTCGCCCCTGCAGCTCCCCAGTGTGTCCAGAGAGACAGCAAGGAGACAGTGACCTCTGTCAGCGGAACCCTCTGAGTGGGACAACCACTGCTGGGGTGGCTGTGCCAGCTCCCCCATGAACCTCCAGCCCTGGGAACCGGGCGGAAGTGGAAAACACAACTTGGCCAATACTGCCTGTGCCGGAAGCAAATGGAAAGAGAACTGGGGTGTGAAAACCCAAGGTTGTTTATTTCCATAAGAACAGCAATGAAAACACAGAACACATTTACTTTTGTAAGAATATTTGTAATAACAACAATTTATAGAATGTATATACCTAAGAACATATCTAACAACAATATTTGAAATGTATTTACAGAAGACAAAACGAAGCCCTAAAACCTTTATGGCAAAAACAAGGGCAAACTCTAAAAACTATGTACAAAAGGGTGCCATTTCAGTCCAGGATCTCCATAAGTCCGGGAAGAAAAGCAGGTGCCATGATCACTCCAGTCAGGCACAGAGGGCTCTTCCGTGTGTCCCCAGGCTGGCACACTGGGACTCTGCTGCCAGAGCTGAGGCTGGCTGGGTCTGGGGGCTGGGCCCCAGGCACTGCCATGGGGCTTGTGTGGCCCAAAGCAAGAACAGGACAGGCTGGGCATGGCCAGCAGAACCCAAGGCACTGGGTACCACGTGCCTGAGCAGGGACCAGCCAGCCCAATCCCGCCCCAGCCTGGCTGCAGGGAACCCACTGTGCCTGTGGGGACCACATGCCTGTCCTGCTGCTGGCATCGCTCTTCATCCCAGGACCATGGCCTCCTCTTCATCTTCCTCATCAATGTCCATCTCCTCGGTGTACTCTTCCATTTCCACGTCCATCTCCTCATCCTCATCAACCTCCATCTCTTCCTCTCCAGTCTGTTCTCCATCCACCTCCATCTCCTCCTCCGTATCCATTATGGTGCCCACCTCCATCTCTTCCTCTCCTCTCTTTTCTCCCTCCACTTCCATCTTCTCCTCTCTATCAGTCTGTCTGTCCACCTCCATCTTGTCTTCTCTACCTGCAACAGCCTGCAGAGGTAGCAAAACCTCAGAGTGGGGTCCCTGTCCCACCCCATCCCCCCAGAACTCCAGCCCACACCCGGGCAGCTGGGGGGATCCACCTCCATGGAATGGCACCGTACCTTCCTCAGGACAAATGTGAGCATCCTGCAGGGATGGATGACACAATCCAGGCCTTAGGCAGCTTTTGAGACTGATGAGATGAGGTCTTGGGGGCAGGAACAAGAAGGGTGACAGGAGCAGCAGGAGCAGCGTGCAGCGTGTGCTGAGCCCAGGGCCAACGGCTGTGTTGTGCTGCTTGCTGGCTGCTGGCAGGACCAGATGGGACATGGATTGTGACATGACCACTGAGCTAGAGAGCCTTTGGTTCCATGCTTAGCAACGTTCCCCCAGACCATGGTGCTCAGAGCCCTGTTCCCAAGGATGGAGCATCCACAGCCTGGGCCAGTGCCTCAGCACCCTCAGTGGAAGAGAGCAGCTTCCTCAGATCCAACTTCAATCAGCCTCCTGCAGCTGAAAGCCGTCCCCCCCTTGTCCTGTTGCCACAGGCCCTGTGGAACACCCTGTCCCAATCTTTCTTGTGGCACCCTTGCAGTCCTGCAGAGCTGCAGTGAGGCCTCCCCAGGGTCTCCTCTTTCCAGGCTGAGCATCCCCAGCCCCACGTGGAAAGCAGGCAGTGTGATCTGGGGGAGTCCAGGCTGGAGTCAAATGGCATCAGGAACTGAACGACGGAAGCTTTAGGCCCAGGTTTGCCTCTCAATGTACAAAATTAATAAGAGTGGAGGGCAAGATGGTGGGACACTGCTTCTGCTCTAATTGGTGAATATAGCCTCTGTTTTTTTCTTTTTTTCTCTCATGCCGTTGCAGTTTTGGCTGTTTGAAAGGAAGCTTGGCACAATATCCATTGTCTTCTCCATTTGTGAATCACCGAGCAGAGTCTGGGCAAGCTGATGTTGCAGAGCAAATCCTGCAAATGGACTGGTCATCCTGAGCCTGGAGAATGCAGTTAAACCCAGCCAAAAGTAATTTCTGGAAAGTCAAGCCTGGTGTACATTCTCTTGACTTTGGCTATGCCAACTTCACCTGAGTCTTATGAAAAAGCAAACAAAAGACTCAAACCAAAACAGACAAAACCTAGAAACAAACAAACCCATGCAAACCAATCAAAGAAAGAGACTAAAAAAACCCCAAATAAAACCAAAGGGAATGAAGAGTTAGTATTAGTTTTGAGTTCATCACAGCAGGTAAATGGCTGCTTTCCACAGGATCACCATAAAAAGCCACAGATAACAGCTGCTCCAAAATACACCCAACAGGAGAACCATCAAAGTGATACATAGCAACTCTGGGGGCAGCTCCCCATTAAGGTGAGGGATGAGCACACAGTGCTACAGCTCCAGCCTTCCCCACCCTGCAGGCTGCTCTTTGCTCCTGATGTAAGAGCCTTGCAGGACTGTGGCCCCTCTCGGTGCATTATAAATCATTCCCACAGCTGTCACTGGAGCCACTGGCATGTCCAGAGCGAGATCCAGGCACAATCCTACTGCCCGCTGAGCCTCTCTGGGAGATCCTGAGCATCTTCCTGCCCAGAGCCACAAAAGAGCTCAGGCTCTGCCTGAACTGGGTTTTCAGGGGAGGTTTCCATATCCCTGCAAGATGTGCTCATCCTTCATCAGGCTGTGCCCAGCCTGGATCAGGGCAGGTTGGATGCCACATGGGATCCATCCTTTGCCCTGCCATGTGATCCTCCATGCAGTGGGGATAAAAAGCCCAGCACTGGGGAACCCCAGGTGCTGCAGCAGTGATATTTTTGGGAGAAACACGGAGCTGTGCATGGCCAGCTTGAAGTCTGCACTGCTGTGAGCACCAGGCCTGCCATGCTGAGCCCAGGGCCACAAGCAGTGCTCACCCGGGCTGGGACATTGAGTCCCAACATGGGATCCCATGGGACAGGGCACGCTGGGATTCGCCCCTGCAGCTCCCCAGTGTGTCCAGAGAGACAGCAAGGAGACAGTGACCTCTGTCAGCGGAACCCTCTGAGTGGGACAACCACTGCTGGGGTGGCTGTGCCAGCTCCCCCATGAACCTCCAGCCCTGGGAACCGGGCGGAAGTGGAAAACACAACTTGGCCAATACTGCCTGTGCCGGAAGCAAATGGAAAGAGAACTGGGGTGTGAAAACCCAAGGTTGTTTATTTCCATAAGAACAGCAATGAAAACACAGAACACATTTACTTTTGTAAGAATATTTGTAATAACAACAATTTATAGAATGTATATACCTAAGAACATATCTAACAACAATATTTGAAATGTATTTACAGAAGACAAAACGAAGCCCTAAAACCTTTATGGCAAAAACAAGGGCAAACTCTAAAAACTATGTACAAAAGGGTGCCATTTCAGTCCAGGATCTCCATAAGTCCGGGAAGAAAAGCAGGTGCCATGATCACTCCAGTCAGGCACAGAGGGCTCTTCCGTGTGTCCCCAGGCTGGCACACTGGGACTCTGCTGCCAGAGCTGAGGCTGGCTGGGTCTGGGGGCTGGGCCCCAGGCACTGCCATGGGGCTTGTGTGGCCCAAAGCAAGAACAGGACAGGCTGGGCATGGCCAGCAGAACCCAAGGCACTGGGTACCACGTGCCTGAGCAGGGACCACCCAGCCCAATCCCGCCCCAGCCTGGCTGCAGGGAACCCACTGTGCCTGTGGGGACCACATGCCTGTCCTGCTGCTGGCATCGCTCTTCATCCCAGGACCATGGCCTCCTCTTCATCTTCCTCATCAATGTCCATCTCCTCGGTGTACTCTTCCATTTCCACGTCCATCTCCTCATCCTCATCAACCTCCATCTCTTCCTCTCCAGTCTGTTCTCCATCCACCTCCATCTCCTCCTCCGTATCCATTATGGTGCCCACCTCCATCTCTTCCTCTCCTCTCTTTTCTCCCTCCACTTCCATCTTCTCCTCTCTATCAGTCTGTCTGTCCACCTCCATCTTGTCTTCTCTACCTGCAACAGCCTGCAGAGGTAGCAAAACCTCAGAGTGGGGTCCCTGTCCCACCCCATCCCCCCAGAACTCCAGCCCACACCCGGGCAGCTGGGGGGATCCACCTCCATGGAATGGCACCGTACCTTCCTCAGGACAAATGTGAGCATCCTGCAGGGATGGATGACACAATCCAGGCCTTAGGCAGCTTTTGAGACTGATGAGATGAGGTCTTGGGGGCAGGAACAAGAAGGGTGACAGGAGCAGCAGGAGCAGCGTGCAGCGTGTGCTGAGCCCAGGGCCAACGGCTGTGTTGTGCTGCTTGCTGGCTGCTGGCAGGACCAGATGGGACATGGATTGTGACATGACCACTGAGCTAGAGAGCCTTTGGTTCCATGCTTAGCAACGTTCCCCCAGACCATGGTGCTCAGAGCCCTGTTCCCAAGGATGGAGCATCCACAGCCTGGGCCAGTGCCTCAGCACCCTCAGTGGAAGAGAGCAGCTTCCTCAGATCCAACTTCAATCAGCCTCCTGCAGCTGAAAGCCGTCCCCCCCTTGTCCTGTTGCCACAGGCCCTGTGGAACACCCTGTCCCAATCTTTCTTGTGGCACCCTTGCAGTCCTGCAGAGCTGCAGTGAGGCCTCCCCAGGGTCTCCTCTTTCCAGGCTGAGCATCCCCAGCCCCACGTGGAAAGCAGGCAGTGTGATCTGGGGGAGTCCAGGCTGGAGTCAAATGGCATCAGGAACTGAACGACGGAAGCTTTAGGCCCAGGTTTGCCTCTCAATGTACAAAATTAATAAGAGTGGAGGGCAAGATGGTGGGACACTGCTTCTGCTCTAATTGGTGAATATAGCCTCTGTTTTTTTCTTTTTTTCTCTCATGCCGTTGCAGTTTTGGCTGTTTGAAAGGAAGCTTGGCACAATATCCATTGTCTTCTCCATTTGTGAATCACCGAGCAGAGTCTGGGCAAGCTGATGTTGCAGAGCAAATCCTGCAAATGGACTGGTCATCCTGAGCCTGGAGAATGCAGTTAAACCCAGCCAAAAGTAATTTCTGGAAAGTCAAGCCTGGTGTACATTCTCTTGACTTTGGCTATGCCAACTTCACCTGAGTCTTATGAAAAAGCAAACAAAAGACTCAAACCAAAACAGACAAAACCTAGAAACAAACAAACCCATGCAAACCAATCAAAGAAAGAGACTAAAAAAACCCCAAATAAAACCAAAGGGAATGAAGAGTTAGTATTAGTTTTGAGTTCATCACAGCAGGTAAATGGCTGCTTTCCACAGGATCACCATAAAAAGCCACAGATAACAGCTGCTCCAAAATACACCCAACAGGAGAACCATCAAAGTGATACATAGCAACTCTGGGGGCAGCTCCCCATTAAGGTGAGGGATGAGCACACAGTGCTACAGCTCCAGCCTTCCCCACCCTGCAGGCTGCTCTTTGCTCCTGATGTAAGAGCCTTGCAGGACTGTGGCCCCTCTCGGTGCATTATAAATCATTCCCACAGCTGTCACTGGAGCCACTGGCATGTCCAGAGCGAGATCCAGGCACAATCCTACTGCCCGCTGAGCCTCTCTGGGAGATCCTGAGCATCTTCCTGCCCAGAGCCACAAAAGAGCTCAGGCTCTGCCTGAACTGGGTTTTCAGGGGAGGTTTCCATATCCCTGCAAGATGTGCTCATCCTTCATCAGGCTGTGCCCAGCCTGGATCAGGGCAGGTTGGATGCCACATGGGATCCATCCTTTGCCCTGCCATGTGATCCTCCATGCAGTGGGGATAAAAAGCCCAGCACTGGGGAACCCCATGTGCTGCAGCAGTGATATTTTTGGGAGAAACACGGAGCTGTGCATGGCCAGCTTGAAGTCTGCACTGCTGTGAGCACCAGGCCTGCCATGCTGAGCCCAGGGCCACAACCAGTGCTCACCCGGGCTGGGACATTGAGTCCCAACATGGGATCCCATGGGACAGGGCACGCTGGGATTCGCCCCTGCAGCTCCCCAGTGTGTCCAGAGAGACAGCAAGGAGACAGTGACCTCTGTCAGCGGAACCCTCTGAGTGGGACAACCACTGCTGGGGTGGCTGTGCCAGCTCCCCCATGAACCTCCAGCCCTGGGAACCGGGAGCAAGTGGAAAACACAACTTGGCCAATACTGCCTGTGCCGGAAGCAAATGGAAAGAGAACTGGGGTGTGAAAACCCAAGGTTGTTTATTTACATAAGAACAGCAATGAAAACACAGAACACATTTACTTTTGTAAGAATATTTGTAATAACAACAATTTATAGAATGTATATACCTAAGAACATATCTAACAACAATATTTGAAATGTATTTACAGAAGACAAAACGAAGCCCTAAAACCTTTATGGCAAAAACAAGGGCAAACTCTAAAAACTATGTACAAAAGGGTGCCATTTCAGTCCAGGATCTCCATCAGTCCGGGAAGAAAAGCAGGTGCCATGATCACTCCAGTCAGGCACAGAGGGCTCTTCCGTGTGTCCCCAGGCTGGCACACTGGGACTCTGCTGCCAGAGCTGAGGCTGGCTGGGTCTGGGGGCTGGGCCCCAGGCACTGCCATGGGGCTTGTGTGGCCCAAAGCAAGAACAGGACAGGCTGGGCATGGCCAGCAGAACCCAAGGCACTGGGTACCACGTGCCTGAGCAGGGACCACCCAGCCCAATCCCGCCCCAGCCTGGCTGCAGGGAACCCACTGTGCCTGTGGGGACCACATGCCTGTCCTGCTGCTGGCATCGCTCTTCATCCCAGGACCATGGCCTCCTCTTCATCTTCCTCATCAATGTCCATCTCCTCGGTGTACTCTTCCATTTCCACGTCCATCTCCTCATCCTCATCAACCTCCATCTCTTCCTCTCCAGTCTGTTCTCCATCCACCTCCATCTCCTCCTCCGTATCCATTATGGTGCCCACCTCCATCTCTTCCTCTCCTCTCTTTTCTCCCTCCACTTCCATCTTCTCCTCTCTATCAGTCTGTCTGTCCACCTCCATCTTGTCTTCTCTACCTGCAACAGCCTGCAGAGGTAGCAAAACCTCAGAGTGGGGTCCCTGTCCCACCCCATCCCCCCAGAACTCCAGCCCACACCCGGGCAGCTGGGGGGATCCACCTCCATGGAATGGCACCGTACCTTCCTCAGGACAAATGTGAGCATCCTGCAGGGATGGATGACACAATCCAGGCCTTAGGCAGCTTTTGAGACTGATGAGATGAGGTCTTGGGGGCAGGAACAAGAAGGGTGACAGGAGCAGCAGGAGCAGCGTGCAGCGTGTGCTGAGCCCAGGGCCAACGGCTGTGTTGTGCTGCTTGCTGGCTGCTGGCAGTTCTAGATGGGACATGGATTGTGACATGACCACTGAGCTAGAGAGCCTTTGGTTCCATGCTTAGCAACGTTCCCCCAGACCATGGTGCTCAGAGCCCTGTTCCCAAGGATGGAGCATCCACAGCCTGGGCCAGTGCCTCAGCACCCTCAGTGGAAGAGAGCAGCTTCCTCAGATCCAACTTCAATCAGCCTCCTGCAGCTGAAAGCCGTCCCCCCCTTGTCCTGTTGCCACAGGCCCTGTGGAACACCCTGTCCCAATCTTTCTTGTGGCACCCTTGCAGTCCTGCAGAGCTGCAGTGAGGCCTCCCCAGGGTCTCCTCTTTCCAGGCTGAGCATCCCCAGCCCCACGTGGAAAGCAGGCAGTGTGATCTGGGGGAGTCCAGGCTGGAGTCAAATGGCATCAGGAACTGAACGACGGAAGCTTTAGGCCCAGGTTTGCCTCTCAATGTACAAAATTAATAAGAGTGGAGGGCAAGATGGTGGGACACTGCTTCTGCTCTAATTGGTGAATATAGCCTCTGTTTTTTTCTTTTTTTCTCTCATGCCGTTGCAGTTTTGGCTGTTTGAAAGGAAGCTTGGCACAATATCCATTGTCTTCTCCATTTGTGAATCACCGAGCAGAGTCTGGGCAAGCTGATGTTGCAGAGCAAATCCTGCAAATGGACTGGTCATCCTGAGCCTGGAGAATGCAGTTAAACCCAGCCAAAAGTAATTTCTGGAAAGTCAAGCCTGGTGTACATTCTCTTGACTTTGGCTATGCCAACTTCACCTGAGTCTTATGAAAAAGCAAACAAAAGACTCAAACCAAAACAGACAAAACCTAGAAACAAACAAACCCATGCAAACCAATCAAACAAAGAGACTAAAAAAACCCCAAATAAAACCAAAGGGAATGAAGAGTTAGTATTAGTTTTGAGTTCATCACAGCAGGTAAATGGCTGCTTTCCACAGGATCACCATAAAAAGCCACAGATAACAGCTGCTCCAAAATACACCCAACAGGAGAACCATCAAAGTGATACATAGCAACTCTGGGGGCAGCTCCCCATGAAGGTGAGGGATGAGCACACAGTGCTACAGCTCCAGCCTTCCCCACCCTGCAGGCTGCTCTTTGCTCCTGATGTAAGAGCCTTGCAGGACTGTGGCCCCTCTCGGTGCATTATAAATCATTCCCACAGCTGTCACTGGAGCCACTGGCATGTCCAGAGCGAGATGCAGGCACAATCCTACTGCCCGCTGAGCCTCTCTGGGAGATCCTGAGCATCTTCCTGCCCAGAGCCACAAAAGAGCTCAGGCTCTGCCTGAACTGGGTTTTCAGGGGAGGTTTCCATATCCCTGCAAGATGTGCTCATCCTTCATCAGGCTGTGCCCAGCCTGGATCAGGGCAGGTTGGATGCCACATGGGATCCATCCTTTGCCCTGCCATGTGATCCTCCATGCAGTGGGGATAAAAAGCCCAGCACTGGGGAACCCCATGTGCTGCAGCAGTGATATTTTTGGGAGAAACACGGAGGTGTGCATGGCCAGCTTGAAGTCTGCACTGCTGTGAGCACCAGGCCTGCCATGCTGAGCCCAGGGCCACAACCAGTGCTCACCCGGGCTGGGACATTGAGTCCCAACATGGGATCCCATGGGACAGGGCACGCTGGGATTCGCCCCTGCAGCTCCCCAGTGTGTCCAGAGAGACAGCAAGGAGACAGTGACCTCTGTCAGCGGAACCCTCTGAGTGGGACAACCACTGCTGGGGTGGCTGTGCCAGCTCCCCCATGAACCTCCAGCCCTGGGAAGCGGGAGCAAGTGGAAAACACAACTTGGCCAATACTGCCTGTGCCGGAAGCAAATGGAAAGAGAACTGGGGTGTGAAAACCCAAGGTTGTTTATTTCCATAAGAACAGCAATGAAAACACAGAACACATTTACTTTTGTAAGAATATTTGTAATAACAACAATTTATAGAATGTATATTCCTAAGAACATATCTAACAACAATATTTGAAATGTATTTACAGAAGACAAAACGAAGCCCTAAAACCTATATGGCAAAAACAAGAACAAACTCTAAAAACTATGTACAAAAGGGTGCCATTTCAGTCCAGGATCTCCATCAGTCCGGGAAGAAAAGCAGGTGCCATGGTCACTCCAGTCAGGCACAGAGGGCTCTTCCGTGTGTCCCCAGGCTGGCACACTGGGACTCTGCTGCCAGAGCTGAGGCTGGCTGGGTCTGGGGGCTGGGCCCCAGGCACTGCCATGGGGCTTGTGTGGCCCAAAGCAAGAACAGGACAGGGTGGGCATGGCCAGCAGAACCCAAGGCACTGGGTACCACGTTCCTGAGCAGGGACCAGCCAGCCCAATCCCGCCCCAGCCTGGCTGCAGGGAACCCACTGTGCCTGTGGGGACCACATGCCTGTCCTGCTGCTGGCATCACTCTTCATCCCAGGACCATGGCCTCCTCTTCATCTTCCTCATCAATGTCCATCTCCTGGGTGTACTCTTCCATTTCCACGTCCATCTCCTCATCCTCATCAACCTCCATCTCTTCCTCTCCAGTCTGTTCTCCATCCACCTCCATCTCCTCCTCCGTATCCATTATGGTGTCCACCTCCATCTCTTCCTCTCCTCTCTCTTCTCCCTCCACTTCCATCTTCTTCTCTCTATCAGTCTGTCTGTCCACCTCCATCTTGTCTTCTCCACCTGCAACAGCCTGCAGAGGTAGCAAAACCTCAGAGTGGGGTCCCTGTCCCACCCCATCCCCCCAGAACTCCAGCCCACACCCGGGCAGCTGGGGGGATCCACCTCCATGGAATGGCACCGTACCTTCCTCAGGACAAATGTGAGCATCCTGCAGGGATGGATGACACAATCCAGGCCTTAGGCAGCTTTTGAGACTGATGAGATGAGGTCTCGGGGGCAGGAACAAGAAGGGTGACAGGGGCAGCAGGAGCAGCGTGCAGCGTGTGCTGAGCCCAGGGCCAACGGCTGTGTTGTGCTGCTTGCTGGCTGCTGGCAGTTCCAGATGGGACATGGATTGTGACATGACCACTGAGCTAGAGAGCCTTTGGTTCCATGCTTAGCAACGTTCCCCCAGACCATGGTGCTCAGAGCCCTGTTCCCAAGGATGGAGCATCCACAGCCTGGGCCAGTGCCTCAGCACCCTCAGTGGAAGAGAGCAGCTTCCTCAGATCCAACTTCAATCAGCCTCCTGCAGCTGAAAGCCGTCCCCCCCTTGTCCTGTTGCCACAGGCCCTGTGGAACACCCTGTCCCAATCTTTCTTGTGGCACCCTTGCAGTCCTGCAGAGCTGCAGTGAGGCCTCCCCAGGGTCTCCTCTTTCCAGGCTGAGCATCCCCAGCCCCACGTGGAAAGCAGGCAGTGTGATCTGGGGGAGTCCAGGCTGGAGTCAAATGGCATCAGGAACTGAGAGACGGAAGCTTTAGGCCCAGGTTTGCCTCTCAATGTACAAAATTAATAAGAGTGGAGGGCAAGATGGTGGGACACTGCTTCTGCTCTAATTGGTGAATATAGTCTCTGTTTTTTTCTTTTTTTCTCTCATGCCGTTGCAGTTTTGGCTGTTTGAAAGGAAGCTTGGCACAATATCCATTGTCTTCTCCATTTGTGAATCACTGAGCAGAGTCTGGGCAAGCTGATGTTGCAGAGCAAATCCGGCAAATGGACTGGTCATTCTGAGCCTGGAGAATGCAGTTAAACCCAGCCAAAAGTAATTTCTGGAAAGTCAAGCCTGGTGTACATTCTCTTGACTTTGGCTATGCCAACTTCACCTGAGTCTTATGAAAAAGCAAACAAAAGACTCAAACCAAAACAGACAAAACCTAGAAACAAACAAACCCATGCAAACCAATCAAACAAAGAGACTAAAAAAACCCCAAATAAAACCAAAGGGAATGAAGAGTTAGTATTAGTTTTGAGTTCATCACAGCAGGTAAATGGCTGCTTTCCACAGGATCACCATAAAAAGCCACAGATAACAGCTGCTCCAAAATACACCCAACAGGAGAACCATCAAAGTGATACATAGCAACTCTGGGGGCAGCTCCCCATTAAGGTGAGGGATGAGCACACAGTGCTACAGCTCCAGCCTTCCCCACCCTGCAGGCTGCTCTTTGCTCCTGATGTAAGAGCCTTGCAGGACTGTGGCCCCTCTCGGTGCATTATAAATCATTCCCACAGCTCTCACTTGAGCCACTGGCATGTCCAGAGCGAGATGCAGGCACAATCCTACTGCCCGCTGAGCCTCTCTGGGAGATCCTGAGCATCTTCCTGCCCAGAGCCACAAAAGAGCTCAGGCTCTGCCTGAACTGGGTTTTCAGGGGAGGTTTCCATATCCCTGCGAGATGTGCTCATCCTTCATCAGGCTGTGCCCAGCCTGGATCAGGGCAGGTTGGATGCCACATGGGATCCATCCTTTGCCCTGCCATGTGATCCTCCATGCAGTGGGGATAAAAAGCCCAGCACTGGGGAACCCCAGGTGCTGCAGCAGTGATATTTTTGGGAGAAACACGGAGCTGTGCATGGCCAGCTTGAAGTCTGCACTGCTGTGAGCACCAGGCCTGCCATGCTGAGCCCAGGGCCACAAGCAGTGCTCACCCGGGCTGGGACATTGAGTCCCAACATGGGATCCCATGGGACAGGGCACGCTGGGATTCGCCCCTGCAGCTCCCCAGTGTGTCCAGAGAGACAGCAAGGAGACAGTGACCTCTGTCAGCGGAACCCTCTGAGTGGGACAACCACTGCTGGGGTGGCTGTGCCAGCTCCCCCATGAACCTCCAGCCCTGGGAACCGGGAGGAAGTGGAAAACACAACTTGGCCAATACTGCCTGTGCCGGAAGCAAATGGAAAGAGAACTGGGGTGTGAAAACCCAAGGTTGTTTATTTACATAAGAACAGCAATGAAAACACAGAACACATTTACTTTTGTAAGAATATTTGTAATAACAACAATTTATAGAATGTATATACCTAAGAACATATCTAACAACAATATTTGAAATGTATTTACAGAAGACAAAACGAAGCCCTAAAACCTACATGCCAAAAACCAGAACAAACTCTAAAAACTATGTACAAAAAGGTGCCATTTCAGTCCAGGATCTCCATAAGTCCGGGAAGAAAAGCAGGTGCCATGGTCACTCCAGTCAGGCACAGAGGGCTCTTCCGTGTGTCCCCAGGCTGGCACACTGGGACTCTGCTGCCAGAGCTGAGGCTGGCTGGGTCTGGGGGCTGGGCCCCAGGCACTGCCATGGGGCTTGTGTGGCCCAAAGCAAGCACAGGACAGGCTGGGCATGGCCACCAGAACCCAAGGCACTGGGTACCACGTTCCTGAGCAGGGACCAGCCAGCCCAATCCCGCCCCAGCCTGGCTGCAGGGAACCCACTGTGCCTGTGGGGACCACATGCCTGTCATGCTGCTGGCATTGCTCTTCATCCCAGGACCATGGCCTCCTCTTCATCTTCCTCATCAATGTCCATCTCCTCGGTGTACTCTTCCATTTCCACGTCCATCTCCTCATCCTCATCCTCATCAACCTCCATCTCTTCCTCTCCAGTCTGTTCTCCATCCACCTCCATCTCCTCCTCCGTATCCATTATTGTGTCCACCTCCATCTCTTCCTCTCTGTGAGAACCCCAGCCTTGTTTTGGGGCCACATGTGGTGGTGAAATTCCTCCTCCAACCCGTGCCTCCAAAGAAAAACTCTGCAGGCTTAGCTGTTCGGTCTCAAGGCAGTTTATTGCTAGTTATCTAACAGATTATGTTGTTGGACTGCAGCTATTTGATCAGTGGCCTGGGTAGAGGCACACACACACCCTGACATCCTCTCTATCTGCTGTCTTCTTCGTCTCTCTCCCTGCCCAGGGCTGCTGCTATCTTTTATAAGATATATTACGTATAACATGTTTACAATTATTCCCCAATACCTACTACCTACGTTGCCAAGTGTTTTTCTACTCTAAACCAATCTGTGAGTGCCAACATCACCAAGAACATGGAGGCAAGGAAGAAGAAGGAAGAAGGATGGGTTCAGCCCACTTTCCTCCATCTTAGAACTTCCGACCCCCATGTACAAAGTGAAAACCCCCCTGTACATGTGCTAAAACCCCCCTGTACAATACTAAAAAAAATTCCCCTCTACTTTGTAACTACTTTTACTATACTATCTAACCTTTTGTGATTGCTTGTTCCACCTCCAAAGTTGGTAATTCATTCCATGGCTCAAACTCAAAATCACAGTTGTTTTACAGCTCTCTGCCAGGGTCTAGAATGCTTCTGACCAAGGCCTGGAACCTCTAAAAATGTCTGAGAGACATTTTGAGTTCCCACATCTCCCCTCCCTGTTTGAACCAGAAACACCTGCTTTGCCATGTTGTTCAAGGCTCTTTGAATGCACATGAAAATGCATGGCAGAACAAGTAGAACTATAAACGCTATAAGAATATATAACACTATTTTAAAAAGTTTTTCCACAATGGTGAAAGATTAAAAAAGCCAATGAAATCATTTCACCAGAATCTTGTAAGTTTCTTTTTTCTCAATTTGCTGATACTACTTTGCATTTGTTTCATATTTTCATGAATAGATTTTGAATGATCAAGCAAGTTCATGCAGCATGTCCCCTCAAATTTTTCACATCTGTGCCCGTGTGACAGCAGCAAATAACCAACTGCCGCCTTGTTCTGAAGCACCGCTTGTCTTGCACTGCTGATATCTGTTAACATGTCACTCAGTGCAGATGAAATGGCACGATTATGTTTACTCAATCCAGCATGCTATGTGGTCCAATTGTGTCAAGGTCACCCCCAACGCTGTTTTTGGGGTGAGAAAATTGCAACTGCAATTCTCCGAGCCTTGTCCCAAATACAGACATCATTATCACAATTTGGCTATATTGTTCAAAGGACCTTTTCTCTTTCCTGTGTGTCTGCTCCTTTAAAGTTTTCAAATCAGGTGTTATCAATGAGAGCTCCTCAATGCTGCATGGACTGCTTTTGACTTTTGCAGGGATAGCAGGCCAAATTCTGTCCCCGCAAATGAAAAAACACTCCCTTCGGTAAAGTGGCTGGGTGTTGAAGGGATAGTTTGCTCATCGCTTTGGTGTGATTGCACCAGGCATTTTTATGAAAGAACTGATTTGGAATGATATCTACTATCTGATTATCTATCTTTGCCACTCTCAATGGATTGAATTCGGTACCAAATCCCATTTTTGTCGATCCAAAAATTTCCAACTCTGGAGGTTCAAAGTGAGCCATAGGAAGGAACTGTGTCCAGACACGCCATCCCTCCATAGGATCCGAAAAGGACTTCAGAACCTTTTTGGAAGGGTGTCCCCTGGAATTGGACATTCCTTCACTGGCACACCTACCAAGCATGTCAAAAATTGTTCCCCCAGTTCTGAATGGGTCAGGCAAATGCTGTCCAGACCCGCTGCCTTTGCCAAAGTCTCCCACACCTTTTCCCTTGGTTGTCTCATGGGAAAGCCTGTCCCATTGCCCAAGGCAACAAGCAAAGGAATGAAGCACATGAACACTATCTGTCTGAACCCCATGTCCATGTCCCCAACCTCTGTGAAAAACCCCGCAATGCAGCAACATCCAAACAACACTTGATTCCCCAGAAAAACCCCAAGTCTCTGAGTTCCCAATCGTTGTCTGATGAGACGTCTGCAGCGTTGCTGTCCATCTTTGTCTGCGTGCTTGCTTCTCTGCTTCTCTGGTCCATGTTCACTGGCATCTGTACCCGATGAGGTTTCACGTGCCTTGTCGACACCCACTTCGATCCTCGTTCTATAGAAACACAAACAAAACCCTTGCCCCAAGTTATTAATGTAAATGAACTTTCAATTTGTCCTGACTCTGGGTTTTTGACCAAAACTGAAGAATTTTCCCTTAGCACTGCTCGTGCACTGTTTGTAAAATGTCTGACAATTCACATACAAAATTTTGTTCAACTGCATGTGAGATGTTGCTTCTGTCTCCTCCTTTTCTGTTTATCCAAATGGATTTCAAGGTATGATATATTCTGTGGTTTCTCCTGTATGTCATGATCCAAAAATTGCTCCTGAAAATGTGTGAACTGAAACATAAATGTGAAAACATATCAACTGAAACACAAATGTTTTCAAGGTTCTCAAAAAATGCATATTTTGTGACATCAGTTTGCCACAGCTGAAGACTTTTTTCAAACCTCTCAAATTGGTCACTCCTGTAAATACAGGACGCTGTACAAACTGACACTCTGACAAGCGTTGATGATTTCCTTTGCCTGACCTTTAGAAAGCGAAAGGATTCCATCAATGTTTGTATACTTTTGTGAAAAAATGCATGGCTCAATTTTTCTTGCTCAAAAATGTCTGGCAGTGTTTGTGAGATGGACACTGTGAATCTGTCTACATGAACATTTACTTTTACTAAAAACCTCAGAAATGAAGAATGCATTCTGATGTGCATAACAAAATATTTATGTTCTCTGTCTTTTAGGATTATTTTCATACATAATAGATACGAATATAAAACTTCATTGTCCATATGTTTTTAAAGTAATTCCTCTAATTGTTTGGCCACATTTGCAATATACACTGAATCTGTGATCAGATTGATGGCTTCTGAAATAACTGAAAAACCATGACTATTACTACTAATTTTACAATTTGTGGTGAGTCTTTTACCATTTTTTACATATGATTCCCATTTCTCTATTTTTGGAATTTTCCATGTGATTTGTGAGTTTTCCTTGAACTATCAGTAAACACTGTCATCTTTTCTACTAATTCTTAACTTATTTTTGATTTTTCTCTAAAACTTATTTTTGCATTTAACGTATTGTGAGCTAAAAAATGAACTGTGCAAACTTCTGGGTATTCTAACAACGTGATTAAAAATCTTGTGACTTTGGATTATCCACTCAAAATATTTTTTCTTTCTTTAAATGTAAATGAATGATTAGGAAATCTCTGCCTGACATTGTCAGCAACCCAGTGTTTGCCTTAACAATGATCTGAGCCATTATCTCTATAAGAACACTTTTTGAGGGCCTGTAAGATAAAAACAAAGATCTATTTTAAACTTCATGAAAACATTACCACGATCCTTGCTCAAAGTTGTTAACTTGACTGATTTTTTCAATTTGATCCGTCCAGTGTCTGGCACTCTCCTCATATTTTCCTCGACAATCAGTGAAATCAAATCTACAAAAGAACAATCTCAAAAGATTAAAATATACAAAATTTTCATTGCTTATTCCAGCCTTATTTCAGGCACTTCTTCACTTCTCTTCTTTTCTCTCTTTACACCTTTTTTCTTTTTTCTCTCTTTCTCTTTTGAAACAAGAAGGTTAAAATATAAAACATAATATAGAACAAGACAAAATATCGTAATAATAAAATGCAGAAAACTTATCAAAATCAATAACAATTCAAAAGAGTTCAAAAGAAAGATTCTAAATAACATATATAAAATTGAACAAAGCATAATTATCAGAAACATTGTGCCAGTGGTTCAGAGTCTGCAAACAGCTGAAACACTTGTTTCAGTGAAACTTGACATTCCCTTCCTGGGCAGGGCTGACAAGTCTCACTCCAAAGCTGTGTCAGCTGTCAAATTTGTAGGATCGAATTGATGGATCAAAATGATCTATACAACATTCATTTTTGTGCAAAAACCTCTGAATTTTGCTGGCAAACTCATCCGTCCAAGTTAAAATCAGGGCCTGGCCAAAACCCAAACTTTAAATTGGAGTGATGCTCTTTATCATACTATCTTAAACAAAGCTTATACTAACATTACATATATGATACCTAAAACATAACAACTTATTATAACATTTTCATATAAAATAAACACTCAAAGTTCAAACTAATAAATTGATCAAATGACACGAGGATTCATTCTTCTTGAAACTCCTTTGAAGGAAACAGATGTTTTTTCAATTGAAAGAAACCATAAAATAAACATTGATAAAACATTGTCAGAATGCTTCAGGCATTTGTCTCTGAGATTTTCTAAAAAACATTCAAGAGTGTTAAAAAATAGAAATGCAATGATTCCACTCACGAGAAATATAAAAACAAACCAGAGAGTTCACCTAGAAAAATGCACAACATAGTTAAAGTCCAAAATGAAACTTCAGAATGACATGTAACCTGGATGAGATTACAAAAACAACAATAAAACATATGAAAATTCGCTATGAAATAACAAAGCACAGAGCTTCACCTGATATCATGATAAAATTTCTTAACAATAACATTTATAAAATACTTAAATAGTTAAACGCAAAAGAAAGAATTTGGAAACAAACACTCTTTGTATCATTACACAAAGAAATATCAAAATAAACAAGTGATCATTAAACAATGAAATCAATCTCAGAAAAACTCAGAATAAATTTCCTCAAGACTCTTATACACTGATAAACTTACAATAAAACAGAAAAGACTAAAATAAAACCAAAAATCCGATAGACTGTTTTCCCTTTAACTTAATATTCATTATCATCTCATAAACTCTTTCAGTCAAAACCTTATTATTCTTAAAGAAAAACAACTAAACTTTGTTAATTAAACAAACTTAACCTTTGAAAAACTTAAAATAATTTTTTGAATTAAACACTACTTAAACTTAACATATAAAATATTGGTAAAAAAATCCCTAAATTATATTAACTTTATGAAACCTATATATATATATCAAATTAACAATATATAAATTAATTATTAATTAAACACTTATAAACTTATCTTTTTCAGGGCCCAAACTAAGATAAACTTAAAGTGATATACTCTAATTAAACAATACTTAAACTTAAATTAAACTATATATAAAATTCAATTCTATTATTAATAAAATGCTAAAATACAACTTAACTTAAACCTTAACATAATAAATTACTAAAGTTTCATGCTATTCAATTCTCTATCTCAATTCTCATTATACTATCTCTTTTTCACATTATGTTCTATAAACAATATCACTTCACCACACCGGATGGGTGCATGTGCTGATCAATTCTGTCACCTAACTAAAAAATCTGGGGTTAGCATTTAGAAACATTGGAGAAGTTAGAAGGAGACCCTTGATTTCAAGTGGCGACTTAGCTGTATCTTATTTTTTGGGTGAATGTTGGAATTCCATCTCATCATTGCTGTGGGACATTTGGTGTAATAGATGTGATTGCAAAAAGTTATTTACTTTGGCTGCTGTGGTTTCTGGGCTGTGCCGTGTATTTGTTGTTAATATTTGGATGTGCACTGCAGTGGAAAAAGCCTCAGCATCTGTCACACCGCAGCTCTGCTGTGGAGAGGCAGCAACCGAGGAAATCCCTGCCTTGGCTCTGCCCAGTCCCCGCTCACGCCCAGCGTCGGCTGTGCTGGACCCATTCCTGCAATCTGTCCCTCTCTGACACTTCTGCGTTCGCTTTAACTTCTGCAAACGCAGTGTGCATTCTGGATTCACCCGTCTCTGTCTGTGTCACCATGGGAACGAGAGAAGGAACACCAGCCCCGACTGCGCCCCGCCGCGCCGACCCCGGCCACGGCCAGGGGCTCGGGAATGTCCCCTCTCACGCCTGACTGAACCCGGCACCATTCCAGTCCCAGTCTGGGTCGTCCCGCCCAGCCCCGGTGTCTGTCCCTGTCTCAGCGTGGTTCGGCGCTCTGCTGACGTCATCAGCGCGCGACCGCCGCTTCCCGCCGCCGCCGCGCCCCGCGCCGCGTCCCGCGCTCGGGATTCCCCCCCGCGCGGTCACCGCGCAGCCTGTGGGCACTTGGCTGGCTGGCGGCCGCCGCCGCCACTGACGCTGTCAGTGCCTGTGCCGCGCTCGAGATGCGAAAGACCCCGCTCTACCGTTCGGCGCACTTCGCTCTCCAATATGTACTTCCGACAATTGATTTACATTCGCAAACCCCGTACTAATTCCTGATAAACTTTCAGTCTAACATTTCTTCTAACAACCGATTCATGTGTAACTAATTTTTGATGCAATAACTATTCTGTTCTGGCCGTGTCTGAAGCTGGCAGGGGTGGCTGTGGGTTTGTGCTGGCTGTTGCCATGGGAACCGCAACGGACCCGTGCCCTGAGTCATCCTGGCCACGCCCCGTCCCTGGCTGTGTCACCCCGGGGGTGAGGATGCTCCTGCTCTGGTCCCGGCCGTGCTTTCGCCTAACTCTGGCTCGCAGCGCCTGGTTCAGAGCCACTGCCGTCCCCCCCGGGCTGACGCAATCACACTCTCTGTTCCCATTCCGGTCCCGATGTTTCCCATCTCGCTTTGCCCCTCTCCTGACTGTCCCAGCACCCACAGCCCGTGCGCACCGGCCCCGCCCCGCCTGCGCCCGTCCCACGCGTTCCAGATGCGAGAAATTCCTTGCACCCGTGGCTCTCGGGCTTTGCTCAACCTTCACGCGCGTGCCCGCCGCCTGAGCTGCAGCAAGGGACGCCTCTCGCTGTCCCTCTGCTATTTCCTCAGCGGGACTGGCTGCCGCGGTCCGGGAGCTGCCCCCCGCCTCTTGGGTGGCCGCTCTTGCGGCTTCACATATTCTGGACACCGAACGCGTCACGGGACGCTCGGGACGCCTGGCCGCTGCACCCGCGCCCCTGCCGCTCTGTGTCTGCACTGTTCCTGCTGTCCCCTCTCGCCTGCACCGCGGGCTGTTTTGGACTCCCAGCCCGAGCAGCCACGAGAGATTTCTCCTCTCCCCTTCTCTTCCCTCTCTGCTCTGCACTCACTCTGCACCCTCCCCCACCGGAGACGCCGCCGCCGCCGCTGCCCCTCCCGCCGCGGGTTTGGACTCGAGCAGCGCTTGGTCCCTTCCCCCACCGGGGGCTGCGGCTGTGCTTGGCTTATCTCTCTGTCTGGGGGATTTGCATTGGAGGAGCTCAGGGATTGAGGTTCGAGGGAAACTGAGGAACAGCGGGAACCCGGACACACAGGGCATGATGACAGACCATCCCCTGATTGTCCATGGAAGGCAGTCCTGCTTTCCCTGGATCTGTGGTGAGGAAAACCCCCAAGCTGCTGGCTGGACGATCTTCCCCCTTTGTGCTCCCATAGAAACCCCAGCTGTCCGGCTGTACGTGCCGTGCTGTAGAGCTGGCTATAATATTGTCCTTGTTAAAAGCAAAAGTTTTGCAGCAGTCTTATCTTTTTGTCCTTTTGTGGCTCAGTAATAAAGTTACTTATTGATCCTTTGCCAAAAATTCAATCCCAAGAAAAAATATATATCTGTGTGCGAGTGACTACACCGCACCTATGATAACAAAGCTTTCATTTCATTTGGGCTGTCTCTACTTGATGGGTAGAAGTTTTGCCCTATAGGGCTAAAAAATATCTTTGGTATGTCCTTGGGAAAATTCCTTCCCTCCCCATGTTTTTAATTTCAACCATTCTCACCAAAAGCTGAGTCAGCATGAAGTCAGTCCGGAGATGGCACTGTCCGTCGTCCAGCAGGTCACAGGCGAGGAATCCCAGGCGCGCTTCTGGTTTCTCTCCCCCTGGCTGTCCTCCAGATGAAATGCCTTGGTGAAGGTCAAGTTCTTATCTTGAGCTTTCCGGCCCTCTCTTCTTGAAAATGCGGAGAGTGTGTACTGCGCTTCTTTTTTTTTTTTTTTTTCTTATTTCTTTTTCTGCCGATGAAGGTTGGAGGTTGTTTGATGTGTCTTTTTCTTCGTTTTGTTGATGGCCCACCCAGGGGACGCCAGATGTGAGAACCCCAGCCTTGTTTTGGGGCCACATGTGGTGGTGAAATTCCTCCTCCAACCCGTGCCTCCAAAGAAAAACTCTGCAGGTTTAGCTGTTCGGTCTCAAGGCAGTTTATTGCTAGTTATCTAACAGATTATGTTCTTGGACTGCAGCTATTTGATCAGTGGCCTGGGTAGAGGCACACACACACCCTGACATCCTCTCTATCTGCTGTCTTCTTCGTCTCTCTCCCCGCCCAGGGCTGCTGCTATCTTTTATAAGATATATTACGTATAACATGTTTACAATTATTCCCCAATACCTACTACCTACGTTGCCAAGTGTTTTTCTACTCTAAACCAATCTGTGAGTGCCAACATCACCAAGAACATGGAGGCAAGGAAGAAGAAGGAAGAAGGATGGGTTCAGCCCACTTTCCTCCATCTTAGAACTTCCGACCCCCATGTACAAAGTGAAAACCCCCCTGTACATGTGCTAAAACCCCCCTGTACAATACTAAAAAAAATTCCCCTCTACTTTGTAACTACTTTTACTATACTATCTAACCTTTTGTGATTGCTTGTTCCACCTCCAAAGTTGGTAATTCATTCCATGGCTGAAACTCAAAATCACAGTTGTTTTACAGCTCTCTGCCAGGGTCTAGAATGCTTCTGACCAAGGCCTGGAACCTCTAAAAATGTCTGAGAGACATTTTGAGTTCCCACACCTCTCCTCTCTTTTCTCCCTCCACTTCCATCTTCTCCTCTCTATCAGTCTGTCTGTCCACCTCCATCTTGTCTTCTCTACCTGCAACAGCCTGCAGAGGAAGCAAAACCTCAGAGTGGGGTCCCTGTCCCACCCCATCCCCCCAGAACTCCAGCCCACACCCGGGCAGCTGGGGGAATCCACCTCCATGGAATGGCACCGTACCTTCCTCAGGACAAATGTGAGCATCCTGCAGGGATGGATGACACAATCCAGGCCTTAGGCAGCTTTTGAGTCTGATGAGATGAGGTCTCGGGGGCAGGAACAAGAAGGGTGACAGGAGCAGCAGGAGCAGCGTGCAGCGTGTGCTGAGCCCAGGGCCAACGGTTGTGTTGTGCTGCTTGCTGGCTGCTGGCAGTTCCAGATGGGACATGGATTATGACATGACCATTGAGCTAGAGAGCCTTTGGTTCCATGCTTAGCAACGTTCCCCCAGACCATGGTGCTCAGAGCCCTGTTCCCAAGGATGGAGCATCCACAGCCTGGGCCAGTGCCTCAGCACCCTCAATGGAAGAGAGCAGCTTCCTCAGATCCAACTTCAATCAGCCTCCTGCAGCTGAAAGCCGCCCCCCCTTGTCCTGTTGCCACAGGCCCTGTGGAACACCCTGTCCCAATCTTTCTTGTGGCACCCTTGCAGTCCTGCAGAGCTGCAGTGAGGCCTCCCCAGGGTCTCCTCTTTCCAGGCTAAGCATCCCCAGCCCCACGTGGAAAGCAGGCAGTGTGATCAGGGGGAGTCCAGGCTGGAGTCAAATGGCATCAGGAACTGAGAGACGGAAGCTTTAGGCCCAGGATTGCCTCTCAATGTACAAAATTAATAAGAGTGGAGGGCAAGATGGTGGGACACTGCTTCTGCTCTAATTGGTGAATATAGTCTCTGTTTTTTTCTTTTTTTCTCTCATGCCGTTGCAGTTTTGGCTGTTTGAAAGGAAGCTTGGCACAATATCCATTGTCTTCTCCATTTGTGAATCACCGAGCAGAGTCTGGGCAAGCTGATGTTGCAGAGCAAATCCTGCAAATGGACTGGTCATCCTGAGCCTGGAGAATGCAGTTAAACCCAGCCAAAAGGAATTTCTGGAAAGTCAAGCCTGGTGTACATTCTCTTGACTTTGGCTATGCCAACTTCACCCGAGTCTTACGAAAAAGCAAACAAAAGACTCAAACCAAAACAGACAAAACCTAGAAACAAACAAACCCATGCAAACCAATCAAACAAAGAGACTAAAAAAACCCCAAATAAAACCAAAGGGAATGAAGAGTTAGTATTAGTTTTGAGTTCATCACAGCAGGTAAATGGCTGCTTTCCACAGGATCACCATAAAAAGCCACAGATAACAGCTGCTCCAAAATACACCCAACAGGAGAACCATCAAAGTGATACATAGCAACTCTGGGGGCAGCTCCCCATTAAGGGGAGGGATGAGCACACAGTGCTACAGCTCCAGCCTTCCCCACCCTGCAGGCTGCTCTTTGCTCCTGATGTAAGAGCCTTGCAGGACTGTGGCCCCTCTCGGTGCATTATAAATCATTCCCACAGCTCTCACTTGAGCCACTGGCATGTCCAGAGCGAGATGCAGGCACAATCCTACTGCCCGCTGAGCGTCTCTGGGAGATCCTGAGCATCTTCCTGCCCAGAGCCACAAAAGAGCTCAGGCTCTGCCTGAACTGGGTTTTCAGGGGAGGTTTCCATATCCCTGCGAGATGTGCTCATCCTTCATCAGGCTGTGCCCAGCCTGGATCAGGGCAGGTTGGATGCCACATGGGATCCATCCTTTGCCCTGCCATGTGATCCTCCATGCAGTGGGGATAAAAAGCCCAGCACTGGGGAACCCCAGGTGCTGCAGCAGTGATATTTTTGGGAGAAACACGGAGCTGTGCATGGCCAGCTTGAAGTCTGCACTGCTGCGAGCACCAGGCCTGCCATGCTGAGCCCAGGGCCACAACCAGTTCTCACCCGGGCTGGGACATTGAGTCCCAACATGGGATCCCATGGGACAGAGCACGCTGGGATTCGCCCCTGCAGCTCCCCAGTGTGTCCAGAGAGACAGCAAGGAGACAGTGACCTCTGTCAGCGGGACCCTCTGAGTGGGACAACCACTGCTGAGGTGGCTGTGCCAGCTCCCCCATGAACCTCCAGCCCTGGGAACCGGGAGCAAGTGGAAAACACAACTTGGCCAATACTGCCTGTGCCGGAAGCAAATGGAAAGAGAACTGGGGTGTGAAAACCCAAGGTTGTTTATTTACATAAGAACAGCAATGAAAACACAGAACACATTTACTTTTGTAAGAATATTTGTAATAACAACAATTTATAGAATGTATATACCTAAGAACATATCTAACAACAATATTTGAAATGTATTTACAGAAGACAAAACGAAGCCCTAAAACCTATATGGCAAAAACAAGAACAAACTCTAAAAACTATGTACAAAAAGGTGCCATTTCAGTCCAGGATCTCCATAAGTCCGGGAAGAAAAGCAGGTGCCATGGTCACTCCAGTCAGGCACAGAGGGCTCTTCCGTGTGTCCCCAGGCTGGCACACTGGGACTCTGCTGCCAGAGCTGAGGCTGGCTGGGTCTGGGGGCTGGGCCCCAGGCACTGCCATGGGGCTTGTGTGGCCCAAAGCAAGAACAGGACAGGCTGGGCATGGCCACCAGAACCCAAGGCACTGGGTACCACGTGCCTGAGCAGGGACCACCCAGCCCAATCCCGCCCCAGCCTGGCTGCAGGGAACCCACTGTGCCTGTGGGGACCACATGCCTGTCGTGCTGCTGGCATTGCTCTTCATCCCAGGACCATGGCCTCCTCTTCATCTTCCTCATCAATGTCCATCTCCTCGGTGTACTCTTCCATTTCCACGTCCATCTCCTCATCCTCATCAACCTCCATCTCTTCCTCTCCAGTCTGTTCTCCATCCACCTCCATCTCCTCCTCCGTATCCATTATTGTGTCCACCTCCATCTCTTCCTCTCCTCTCTTTTCTCCCTCCACTTCCATCTTCTCCTCTCTATCAGTCTGTCTGTCCACCTCCATCTTGTCTTCTCTACCTGCAACAGCCTGCAGAGGTAGCAAAACCTCAGAGTGGGGTCCCTGTCCCACCCCATCCCCCCAGAACTCCAGCCCACACCCGGGCAGCTGGGGGGATCCACCTCCATGGAATGGCACCGTACCTTCCTCAGGACAAATGTGAGCATCCTGCAGGGATGGATGACACAATCCAGGCCTTAAGCAGCTTTTGAGACTGATGAGATGAGGTCTCGGGGACAGGAACAAGAAGGGTGACAGGAGCAGCAGGAGCAGCGTGCAGCGTGTGCTGAGCCCAGGGCCAACGGCTGTGTTGTGCTGCTTGCTGGCTGCTGGCAGGACCAGATGGGACATGGATTGTGACATGACCACTGAGCTAGAGAGCCTTTGGTTCCATGCTTAGCAACGTTCCCCCAGACCATGGTGCTCAGAGCCCTGTTCCCAAGGATGGAGCATCCACAGCCTGGGCCAGTGCCTCAGCACCCTCAGTGGAAGAGAGCAGCTTCCTCAGATCCAACTTCAATCAGCCTCCTGCAGCTGAAAGCCGTCCCCCCCTTGTCCTGTTGCCACAGGCCCTGTGGAACACCCTGTCCCAATCTTTCTTGTGGCACCCTTGCAGTCCTGCAGAGCTGCAGTGAGGCCTCCCCAGGGTCTCCTCTTTCCAGGCTGAGCATCCCCAGCCCCACGTGGAAAGCAGGCAGTGTGATCTGGGGGAGTCCAGGCTGGAGTCAAATGGCATCAGGAACTGAAAGACGGAAGCTTTAGGCCCAGGTTTGCCTCTCAATGTACAAAATTAATAAGAGTGGAGGGCAAGATGGTGGGACAATGATTCTGCTCTAATTGGTGAATATAGTCTTTGTTTTTTTTCTTTTTTTCTCTCATGCCGTTGCAGTTTTGTCTGTTTGAAAGGAAGCTTGGCACAATATCCATTGTCTTCTCCATTTGTGAATCACCGAGCAGAGTCTGGGCAAGCTGATGTTGCAGAGCAAATCCTGCAAATGGACTGGTCATCCTGAGCCTGGAGAATGCAGTTAAACCCAGCCAAAAGGAATTTCTGGAAAGTCAAGCCTGGTGTACATTCTCTTGACTTTGGCTATGCCAACTTCACCCGAGTCTTACGAAAAAGCAAACAAAAGACTCAAACCAAAACAGACAAAACCTAGAAACAAACAAACCCATGCAAACCAATCAAACAAAGAGACTAAAAAAACCCCAAATAAAACCAAAGGGAATGAAGAGTTAGTATTAGTTTTGAGTTCATCACAGCAGGTAAATGGCTGCTTTCCACAGGATCACCATAAAAAGCCACAGATAACAGCTGCTCCAAAATACACCCAACAGGAGAACCATCAAAGTGATACATAGCAACTCTGGGGGCAGCTCCCCATTAAGGGGAGGGATGAGCACACAGTGCTACAGCTCCAGCCTTCCCCACCCTGCAGGCTGCTCTTTGCTCCTGATGTAAGAGCCTTGCAGGACTGTGGCCCCTCTCGGTGCATTATAAATCATTCCCACAGCTCTCACTTGAGCCACTGGCATGTCCAGAGCGAGATCCAGGCACAATCCTACTGCCCGCTGAGCCTCTCTGGGAGATCCTGAGCATCTTCCTGCCCAGAGCCACAAAAGAGCTCAGGCTCTGCCTGAACTGGGTTTTCAGGGGAGGTTTCCATATCCCTGAGAGATGTGCTCATCCTTCATCAGGCTGTGCCCAGCCTGGATCAGGGCATGGTGGATGCCACATGGGATCCATCCTTTGCCCTGCCATGTGATCCTCCATGCAGTGGGGATAAAAAGCCCAGCACTGGAGAACCCCAGGTGCTGCAGTAGTGATAGTTTTGGGAGAAACACGGAGCTGTGCATGGCCAGCTTGAAGTCTGCACTGCTGTGAGCACCAGGCCTGCCATGCTGAGCCCAGGGCCACAACCAGTGCTCACCCGGGCTGGGACATTGAGTCCCAACATGGGATCCCATGGGACAGGGCACGCTGGGATTCGCCCCTGCAGCTCCCCAGTGTGTCCAGAGAGACAGCAAGGAGACAGTGACCTCTGTCAGCGGAACCCTCTGAGTGGGACAACCACTGCTGGGGTGGCTGTGCCAGCTCCCCCATGAACCTCCAGCCCTGGGAACCGGGAGCAAGTGGAAAACACAACTTGGCCAATACTGCCTGTGCCGGAAGCAAATGGACAGAGAACTGGGGTGTTGAAACCCAAGGTTGTTTATTTACATAAGAACAGCAATGAAAACACAGAACACATTTACTTTTGTAAGAATATTTGTAATAACAACAATTTATAGAATGTATATACCTAAGAACATATCTAACAACAATATTTGAAATGTATTTACAGAAGACAAAACGAAGCCCTAAAACCTACATGCCAAAAACCAGAACAAACTCTAAAAACTATGTACAAAATGGTGCCATTTCAGTCCAGGATCTCCATCAGTCCGGGATGAAAAGCAGGTGCCGTGGTCATTCCAGTCAGGCACAGAGGGCTCTTCCGTGTCTCCCCAGGCTGGCACACTGGGACTCTGCTGCCAGAGCTGAGGCTGGCTGGGTCTGGGGGCTGGGCCCCAGGCACTGACATGGGGCTTGTGTGGCCCAAAGCAAGAACAGGACAGGCTGGGCATGGCCAGCAGAACCCAAGGCACTGGGTACCACGTGCCTGAGCAGGGACCACCCAGCCCAATCCCGCCCCAGCCTGGCTGCAGGGAACCCACTGTGCCTGTGGGGACCACATGCCTGTCCTGCTGCTGGCATTGCTCTTCATCCCAGGACCATGGCCTCCTCTTCATCTTCCTCATCAATGTCCATCTCCTGGGTGTACTCTTCCATTTCCACGTCCATCTCCTCATCCTCATCAACCTCCATCTCTTCCTCTCCAGTCTGTTCTCCATCCACCTCCATCTCCTCCTCCGTATCCATTATGGTGTCCACCTCCATCTCTTCCTCTCCTCTCTTTTCTCCCTCCACTTCCATCTTCTCCTCTCTATCAGTCTGTCTGTCCACCTCCACCTTGTCTTCTCTACCTGCAACAGCCTGCAGAGGTAGCAAAACCTCAGAGTGGGGTCCCTGTCCCACCCCATCCCCCCAGAACTCCAGCCCACACCCGGGCAGCTGGGGGGATCCACCTCCATGGAATGGCACCGTACCTTCCTCAGGACAAATGTGAGCATCCTGCAGGGATGGATGACACAATCCAGGCCTTAAGCAGCTTTTGAGACTGATGAGATGAGGTCTCGGGGGCAGGAACAAGAAGGGTGACAGGAGCAGCAGGAGCAGCGTGCAGCGTATGCTGAGCCCAGGGCCAACGGTTGTGTTGTGCTGCTTGCTGGCTGCTGGCAGTTCCAGATGGGACATGGATTATGACATGACCATTGAGCTAGAGAGCCTTTGGTTCCATGCTTAGCAACGTCCCCCAGACCATGGTGCTCAGAGCCCTGTTCCCAAGGATGGAGCATCCACAGCCTGGGCCAGTGCCTCAGCACCCTCAATGGAAGAGAGCAGCTTCCTCAGATCCAACTTCAATCAGCCTCCTGCAGCTGAAAGCCGTCCCCCCCTTGTCCTGTTGCCACAGGCCCTGTGGAACACCCTGTCCCAATCTTTCTTGTGGCACCCTTGCAGTCCTGCAGAGCTGCAGTGAGGCCTCCCCAGGGTCTCCTCTTTCCAGGCTAAGCATCCCCAGCCCCACGTGGAAAGCAGGCAGTGTGATCTGGGGGAGTCCAGGCTGGAGTCAAATGGCATCAGGAACTGAAAGACGGAAGCTTTAGGCCCAGGTTTGCCTCTCAATGTACAAAATTAATAAGAGTGGAGGGCAAGATGGTGGGACACTGCTTCTGCTCTAATTGGTGAATATAGTCTCTGTTTTTTTCTTTTTTTCTCTCATGCTCTTGCACTTTTGGCTGTTTGAAAGGAAGCTTGGCACAATATCCATTGTCTTCTCCATTTGTGAATCACCGAGCAGAGTCTGGGCAAGCTGATGTTGCAGAGCAAATCCTGCAAATGGACTGGTCATCCTGAGCCTGGAGAATGCAGTTAAACCCAGCCAAAAGTAATTTCTGGAAAGTCAAGCCTGGTGTACATTCTCTTGACTTTGGCTATGCCAACTTCACCTGAGTCTTATGAAAAAGCAAACAAAAGACTCAAACCAAAACAGACAAAACCTAGAAACAAACGAACCCATGCAAACCAATCAAAGAAAGAGACTAAAAAAACCCCAAATAAAACCAAAGGGAATGAAGAGCTAGTATTAGTTTTGAGTTCATCACAGCAGGTAAATGGCTGCTTTCCACAGGATCACCATAAAAAGCCACAGATAACAGCTGCTCCAAAATACACCCAACAGGAGAACCATCAAAGTGATACATAGCAACTCTGGGGGCAGCTCCCCATGAAGGTGAGGGATGAGCACACAGTGCTACAGCTCCAGCCTTCCCCACCCTGCAGGCTGCTCTTTGCTCCTGATGTAAGAGCCTTGCAGGACTGTGGCCCCTCTCGGTGCATTATAAATCATTCCCACAGCTCTCACTTGAACCACTGGCATGTCCAGAGCGAGATCCAGGCACAATCCTACTGCCCGCTGAGCCTCTCTGGGAGATCCTGAGCATCTTCCTGCCCAGAGCCACAAAAGAGCTCAGGCTCTGCTTGAACTGGGTTTTCAGGGGAGGTTTCCATATCCCTGAGAGATGTGCTCATCCTTCTTCAGGCTGTGCCCAGCCTGGATCAGGGCAGGTTGGATGCCACATGGGATCCATCCTTTGCCCTGCCATGTGATCCTCCATGCAGTGGGGATAAAAAGCCCAGCACTGGAGAACCCCAGGTGCTGCAGTAGTGATAGTTTTGGTAGAAACACGGAGCTGTGCATGGCCAGCTTGAAGTCTGCACTGCTGTGAGCACCAGGCCTGCCATGCTGAGCCCAGGGCCACAAGCAGTGCTCACCCGGGCTGGGACATTGAGTCCCAACATGGGATCCCATGGGACAGGGCACGCTGGGATTCGCCCCTGCAGCTCCCCAGTGTGTCCAGAGAGACAGCAAGGAGACAGTGACCTCTGTCAGCGGAACCCTCTGAGTGGGACAACCACTGCTGGGGTGGCTGTGCCAGCTCCCCCATGAACCTCCAGCCCTGGGATCCGGGAGGAAGTGGAAAACACAACTTGGCCAATACTGCCTGTGCCGGAAGCAAATGGAAAGAGAACTGGGGTGTTGAAACCCAAGGTTGTTTATTTACATAAGAACAGCAATGAAAACACAGAACACATTTACTTTTGTAAGAATATTTGTAATAACAACAATTTATAGAATGTATATACCTAAGAACATATCTAACAACAATATTTGAAATGTATTTACAGAAGACAAAACGAAGCCCTAAAACCTACATGCCAAAAACCAGAAAAAACTCTAAAAAGTATGTAAAAAAAGGTGCCATTTCAGTCCAGGATCTCCATCAGTCCGGGAAGAAAAGCAGGTGCCGTGGTCATTCCAGTCAGGCACAGAGGGCTCTTCCGTGTCTCCCCAGGCTGGCACACTGGGACTCTGCTGCCAGAGCTGAGGCTGGCTGGGTCTGGGGGCTGGGCCCCAGGCACTGCCATGGGGCTTGTGTGGCCCAAAGCAAGAACAGGACAGGCTGGGCATGGCCAGCAGAACCCAAGGCACTGGGTACCACGTTCCTGAGCAGGGACCAGCCAGCCCAATCCCGCCCCAGCCTGGCTGCAGGGAACCCACTGTGCCTGTGGGGACCACATGCCTGTCGTGCAGCTGGCATTGCTCTTCATCCCAGGACCATGGCCTCCTCTTCATCTTCCTCATCAATGTCCATCTCCTGGGTGTACTCTTCCATTTCCACGTCCATCTCCTCATCCTCATCAACCTCCATCTCTTCCTCTCCAGTCTGTTCTCCATCCACCTCCATCTACTCCTCCTTATCCATTATTGTGTCCACCTCAATCTCTTCCTCTCCTCTCTTTTCTCCCTCCACTTCCATCTTCTCCTCTCTATCAGTCTGTCTGTCCACCTCCATCTTGTCTTCTCTACCTGCAACAGCCTGCAGAGGTAGCAAAACCTCAGAGTGGGGTCCCTGTCCCACCCCATCCCCCCAGAACTCCAGCCCACACCCGGGCAGCTGGGGGGATCCACCTCCATGGAATGGCACCATACCTTCCTCAGGACAAACGTGAGCATCCTGCAGGGATGGATGACACAATCCAGGCCTTAAGCAGCTTTTGAGACTGATGAGATGAGGTCTCGGGGGCAGGAACAAGAAGGGTGACAGGAGCAGCAGGAGCAGCGTGTAGCGTGTGCTGAGCCCAGGGCCAACGGTTCTGTTGTGCTGCTTGCTGGCTGCTGGCAGTTCCAGATGGGACATGGATTATGACATGACCATTGAGCTAGAGAGCCTTTGGTTCCATGCTTAGCAACGTCCCCCAGACCATGGTGCTCAGAGCCCTGTTCCCAAGGATGGAGCATCCACAGCCTGGGCCAGTGCCTCAGCACCCTCAATGGAAGAGAGCAGCTTCCTCAGATCCACCTTCAATCAGCCTCCTGCAGCTGAAAGCCGTCCCCCCTTGTCCTGTTGCCACAGGCCCTGTGGAACACCCTGTCCCAATCTTTCTTGTGGCACCCTTGCAGTCCTGCAGAGCTGCAGTGAGGCCTCCCCAGGGTCTCCTCTTTCCAGGCTGAGCATCCCCAGCCCCACGTGGAAAGCAGGCAGTGTGATCTGGGGGAGTCCAGGCTGGAGTCAAATGGCATCAGGAACTGAAAGACGGAAGCTTTAGGCCCAGGTTTGCCTCTCAATGTACAAAATTAATAAGAGTGGAGGGCAAGATGGTGGGACACTGCTTCTGCTCTAATTGGTGAATATAGTCTCTGTTTTTTTCTTTTTTTCTCTCATGCTCTTGCACTTTTGGCTGTTTGAAAGGAAGCTTGGCACAATATCCATTGTCTTCTCCATTTGTGAATCACCGAGCAGAGTCTGGGCAAGCTGATGTTGCAGAGCAAATCCTGCAAATGGACTGGTCATCCTGAGCCTGGAGAATGCAGTTAAACCCAGCCAAAAGTAATTTCTGGAAAGTCAAGCCTGGTGTACATTCTCTTGACTTTGGCTATGCCAACTTCACCTGAGTCTTATGAAAAAGCAAACAAAAGACTCAAACCAAAACAGACAAAACCTAGAAACAAACGAACCCATGCAAACCAATCAAAGAAAGAGACTAAAAAAACCCCAAATAAAACCAAAGGGAATGAAGAGCTAGTATTAGTTTTGAGTTCATCACAGCAGGTAAATGGCTGCTTTCCACAGGATCACCATAAAAAGCCACAGATAACAGCTGCTCCAAAATACACCCAACAGGAGAACCATCAAAGTGATACATAGCAACTCTGGGGGCAGCTCCCCATGAAGGTGAGGGATGAGCACACAGTGCTACAGCTCCAGCCTTCCCCACCCTGCAGGCTGCTCTTTGCTCCTGATGTAAGAGCCTTGCAGGACTGTGGCCCCTCTCGGTGCATTATAAATCATTCCCACAGCTCTCACTTGAACCACTGGCATGTCCAGAGCGAGATCCAGGCACAATCCTACTGCCCGCTGAGCCTCTCTGGGAGATCCTGAGCATCTTCCTGCCCAGAGCCACAAAAGAGCTCAGGCTCTGCTTGAACTGGGTTTTCAGGGGAGGTTTCCATATCCCTGAGAGATGTGCTCATCCTTCTTCAGGCTGTGCCCAGCCTGGATCAGGGCAGGTTGGATGCCACATGGGATCCATCCTTTGCCCTGCCATGTGATCCTCCATGCAGTGGGGATAAAAAGCCCAGCACTGGAGAACCCCAGGTGCTGCAGTAGTGATAGTTTTGGTAGAAACACGGAGCTGTGCATGGCCAGCTTGAAGTCTGCACTGCTGTGAGCACCAGGCCTGCCATGCTGAGCCCAGGGCCACAAGCAGTGCTCACCCGGGCTGGGACATTGAGTCCCAACATGGGATCCCATGGGACAGGGCACGCTGGGATTCGCCCCTGCAGCTCCCCAGTGTGTCCAGAGAGACAGCAAGGAGACAGTGACCTCTGTCAGCGGAACCCTCTGAGTGGGACAACCACTGCTGGGGTGGCTGTGCCAGCTCCCCCATGAACCTCCAGCCCTGGGATCCGGGAGGAAGTGGAAAACACAACTTGGCCAATACTGCCTGTGCCGGAAGCAAATGGAAAGAGAACTGGGGTGTTGAAACCCAAGGTTGTTTATTTACATAAGAACAGCAATGAAAACACAGAACACATTTACTTTTGTAAGAATATTTGTAATAACAACAATTTATAGAATGTATATACCTAAGAACATATCTAACAACAATATTTGAAATGTATTTACAGAAGACAAAACGAAGCCCTAAAACCTACATGCCAAAAACCAGAAAAAACTCTAAAAAGTATGTAAAAAAAGGTGCCATTTCAGTCCAGGATCTCCATCAGTCCGGGAAGAAAAGCAGGTGCCGTGGTCATTCCAGTCAGGCACAGAGGGCTCTTCCGTGTCTCCCCAGGCTGGCACACTGGGACTCTGCTGCCAGAGCTGAGGCTGGCTGGGTCTGGGGGCTGGGCCCCAGGCACTGCCATGGGGCTTGTGTGGCCCAAAGCAAGAACAGGACAGGCTGGGCATGGCCAGCAGAACCCAAGGCACTGGGTACCACGTTCCTGAGCAGGGACCAGCCAGCCCAATCCCGCCCCAGCCTGGCTGCAGGGAACCCACTGTGCCTGTGGGGACCACATGCCTGTCGTGCAGCTGGCATTGCTCTTCATCCCAGGACCATGGCCTCCTCTTCATCTTCCTCATCAATGTCCATCTCCTCGGTGTACTCTTCCATTTCCACGTCCATCTCCTCATCCTCATCAACCTCCATCTCTTCCTCTCCAGTCTGTTCTCCATCCACCTCCATCTACTCCTCCTTATCCATTATTGTGTCCACCTCAATCTCTTCCTCTCCTCTCTTTTCTCCCTCCACTTCCATCTTCTCCTCTCTATCAGTCTGTCTGTCCACCTCCATCTTGTCTTCTCTACCTGCAACAGCCTGCAGAGGTAGCAAAACCTCAGAGTGGGGTCCCTGTCCCACCCCATCCCCCCAGAACTCCAGCCCACACCCGGGCAGCTGGGGGGATCCACCTCCATGGAATGGCACCATACCTTCCTCAGGACAAACGTGAGCATCCTGCAGGGATGGATGACACAATCCAGGCCTTAAGCAGCTTTTGAGACTGATGAGATGAGGTCTCGGGGGCAGGAACAAGAAGGGTGACAGGAGCAGCAGGAGCAGCGTGTAGCGTGTGCTGAGCCCAGGGCCAACGGTTCTGTTGTGCTGCTTGCTGGCTGCTGGCAGTTCCAGATGGGACATGGATTATGACATGACCATTGAGCTAGAGAGCCTTTGGTTCCATGCTTAGCAACGTCCCCCAGACCATGGTGCTCAGAGCCCTGTTCCCAAGGATGGAGCATCCACAGCCTGGGCCAGTGCCTCAGCACCCTCAATGGAAGAGAGCAGCTTCCTCAGATCCACCTTCAATCAGCCTCCTGCAGCTGAAAGCCGTCCCCCCTTGTCCTGTTGCCACAGGCCCTGTGGAACACCCTGTCCCAATCTTTCTTGTGGCACCCTTGCAGTCCTGCAGAGCTGCAGTGAGGCCTCCCCAGGGTCTCCTCTTTCCAGGCTGAGCATCCCCAGCCCCACGTGGAAAGCAGGCAGTGTGACCTGGGGGAGTCCAGGCTGGAGTCAAATGGCATCAGGAACTGAGAGACGGAAGCTTTAGGCCCAGGTTTGCCTCTCAATGTACAAAATTAATAAGAGTGGAGGGCAAGATGGTGGGACACTGCTTCTGCTCTAATTGGTGAATATAGTCTCTGTTTTTTTCTTTTTTTCTCTCATGCCGTTGCAGTTTTGGCTGTTTGAAAGGAAGCTTGGCACAATATCCATTGTGTTCTCCATTTGTGAATCACCGAGCAGAGTCTGGGCAAGCTGATGTTGCAGAGCAAATCCTGCAAATGTACTGGTCATCCTGAGCCTGGAGAATGCAGTTAAACCCAGCCAAAAGTAATTTCTGGAAAGTCAAGCCTGGTGTACATTCTCTTGACTTTGGCTATGCCAACTTCACCTGAGTCTTATGAAAAAGCAAACAAAAGACTCAAACCAAAACAGACAAAACCTAGAAACAAACAAACCCATGCAAACCAATCAAACAAAGAGACTAAAAAAACCCCAAATAAAACCAAAGGGAATGAAGAGTTAGTATTAGTTTTGAGTTCATCACAGCAGGTAAATGGCTGCTTTCCACAGGATCACCATAAAAAGCCACAGATAACAGCTGCTCCAAAATACACCCAACAGGAGAACCATCAAAGTGATACATAGCAAGTCTGGGGGCAGCTCCCCATTGAGGTGAGGGATGAGCACACAGTGCTACAGCTCCAGCCTTCCCCACCCTGCAGGCTGCTCTTTGCTCCTGATGTAAGAGCCTTGCAGGACTGTGGCCCCTCTCGGTGCATTATAAATCATTCCCACAGCTCTCACTTGAGCCACTGGCATGTCCAGAGCGAGATGCAGGCACAATCCTACTGCCCGCTGAGCCTCTCTGGGAGATCCTGAGCATCTTCCTGCCCAGAGCCACAAAAGAGCTCAGGCTCTGCCTGAACTGGGTTTTCAGGGGAGGTTTCCATATCCCTGAGAGATGTGCTCATCCTTCATCAGGCTGTGCCCAGCCTGGATCAGGGCAGGTTGGATGCCACATGGGATCCATCCTTTGCCCTGCCATGTGATCCTCCATGCAGTGGGGATAAAAAGCCCAGCACTGGGGAACCCCAGGTGCTGCAGCAGTGATATTTTTGGGAGCAACACGGAGCTGTGCATGGCCAGCTTGAAGTCTGCACTGCTGTGAGCACCAGGCCTGCCATGCTGAGCCCAGGGCCACAACCAGTGCTCACCCGGGCTGGGACATTGAGTCCCAACATGGGATCCCATGGGACAGGGCACGCTGGGATTCGCCCCTGCAGCTCCCCAGTGTGTCCAGAGAGACAGCAAGGAGACAGTGAACTCTGTCAGCGGGGCCCCCTGAGTGGGACAACCACTGCTGGGGTGGCTGTGCCAGCTCCCCCATGAACCTCCAGCCCTGGGAACCGGGAGCAAGTGGAAAACACAACTTGGCCAATACTGCCTGTGCCGGAAGCAAATGGAAAGAGAACTGGGGTGTGAAAACCCAAGGTTGTTTATTTCCATAAGAACAGCAATGAAAACACAGAACACATTTACTTTTGTAAGAATATTTGTAATAACAACAATTTATAGAATGTATATACCTAAGAACATATCTAACAACAATATTTGAAATGTATTTACAGAAGACAAAACGAAGCCCTAAAACCTATATGGCAAAAACAAGAACAAACTCTAAAAACTATGTACAAAAGGGTGCCATTTCAGTCCAGGATCTCCATCAGTCCGGGAAGAAAAGCAGGTGCCATGGTCACTCCAGTCAGGCACAGAGGGCTCTACCGTGTGTCCCCAGGCTGGCACACTGGGACTCTGCTGCCAGAGCTGAGGCTGGCTGGGTCTGGGGGCTGGGCCCCAGGCACTGCCATGGGGCTTGTGTGGCCCAAAGCAAGAACAGGACAGGCTGGGCATGGCCAGCAGAACCCAAGGCACTGGGTACCACGTTCCTGAGCAGGGACCAGCCAGCCCAATCCCGCCCCAGCCTGGCTGCAGGGAACCCACTGTGCCTGTGGGGACCACATGCCTGTCGTGCAGCTGGCATTGCTCTTCATCCCAGGACCATGGCCTCCTCTTCATCTTCCTCATCAATGTCCATCTCCTGGGTGTACTCTTCCATTTCCACGTCCATCTCCTCATCCTCATCAACCTCCATCTCTTCCTCTCCAGTCTGTTCTCCATCCACCTCCATCTCCTCCTCCGTATCCATTATGGTGTCCACCTCCATCTCTTCCTCTCCTCTCTTTTCTCCCTCCACTTCCATCTTCTCCTCTCTATCAGTCTGTCTGTCCACCTCCATCTTGTCTTCTCTACCTGCAACAGCCTGCAGAGGTAGCAAAACCTCAGAGTGGGGTCCCTGTCCCACCCCATCCCCCCAGAACTCCAGCCCACACCCGGGCAGCTGGGGGGATCCACCTCCATGGAATGGCACCGTACCTTCCTCAGGACAAATGTGAGCATCCTGCAGGGATGGATGACACAATCCAGGCCTTAAGCAGCTTTTGAGACTGATGAGATGAGGTCTCGGGGGCAGGAACAAGAAGGGTGACAGGAGCAGCAGGAGCAGCGTGCAGCGTGTGCTGAGCCCAGGGCCAACGGTTGTGTTGTGCTGCTTGCTGGCTGCTGGCAGTTCCAGATGGGACATGGATTATGACATGACCATTGAGCTAGAGAGCCTTTGGTTCCATGCTTAGCAACGTCCCCCAGACCATGGTGCTCAGAGCCCTGTTCCCAAGGATGGAGCATCCACAGCCTGGGCCAGTGCCTCAGCACCCTCAGTGGAAGAGAGCAGCTTCCTCAGATCCAACTTCAATCAGCCTCCTGCAGCTGAAAGCCGTCCCCCCTTGTCCTGTTGCCACAGGCCCTGTGGAACACCCTGTCCCAATCTTTCTTGTGGCACCCTTGCAGTCCTGCAGAGCTGCAGTGAGGCCTCCCCAGGGTCTCCTCTTTCCAGGCTGAGCATCCCCAGCCCCACGTGGAAAGCAGGCAGTGTGATCTGGGGGAGTCCAGGCTGGAGTCAAATGGCATCAGGAACTGAACGACGGAAGCTTTAGGCCCAGGTTTGCCTCTCAATGTACAAAATTAATAAGAGTGGAGGGCAAGATGGTGGGACACTGCTTCTGCTCTAATTGGTGAATATAGTCTCTGTTTTTTTCTTTTTTTCTCTCATGCTCTTGCACTTTTGGCTGTTTGAAAGGAAGCTTGGCAAAATATCCATTGTCTTCTCCATTTGTGAATCACCGAGCAGAGTCTGGGCAAGCTGATGTTGCAGAGCAAATCCTGCAAATGGACTGGTCATCCTGAGCCTGGAGAATGCAGTTAAACCCAGCCAAAAGTAATTTCTGGAAAGTCAAGCCTGGTGTACATTCTCTTGACTTTGGCTATGCCAACTTCACCTGAGTCTTATGAAAAAGCAAACAAAAGACTCAAACCAAAACAGACAAAACCTAGAAACAAACGAACCCATGCAAACCAATCAAAGAAAGAGACTAAAAAAACCCCAAATAAAACCAAAGGGAATGAAGAGTTAGTATTAGTTTTGAGTTCATCACAGCAGGTAAATGGCTGCTTTCCACAGGATCACCATAAAAAGCCACAGATAACAGCTGCTCCAAAATACACCCAACAGGAGAACCATCAAAGTGATACATAGCAACTCTGGGGGCAGCTCCCCATTGAGGTGAGGGATGAGCACACAGTGCTACAGCTCCAGCCTTCCCCACCCTGCAGGCTGCTCTTTGCTCCTGATGTAAGAGCCTTGCAGGACTGTGGCCCCTCTCGGTGCATTATAAATCATTCCCACAGCTCTCACTTGAGCCACTGGCATGTCTAGAGCGAGATCCAGGCACAATCCTACTGCCCACTGAGCCTCTCTGGGAGATCCTGAGCATCTTCCTGCCCAGAGCCACAAAAGAGCTCAGGCTCTGCCTGAACTGGGTTTTCAGGGGAGGTTTCCATATCCCTGCGAGATGTGCTCATCCTTCTTCAGGCTGTGCCCAGCCTGGATCAGGGCAGCTTGGATGCCACATGGGATCCATCCTTTGCCCTGCCATGTGATCCTCCATGCAGTGGGGATAAAAAGCCCAGCACTGGAGAACCCCAGGTGCTGCAGTAGTGATATTTTTGGGAGAAACACGGAGCTGTGCATGGCCAGCTTGAAGTCTGCACTGCTGTGAGCACCAGGCCTGCCATGCTGAGCCCAGGGCCACAACCAGTGCTCACCCGGGCTGGGACACTGAGTCCCAACATGGGATCCCATGGGACAGGGCACGCTGGGATTCGCCCCTGCAGCTCCCCAGTGTGTCCAGAGAGACAGCAAGGAGACAGTGACCTCTGTCAGCGGGGCCCTCTGAGTGGGACAACCACTGCTGGGGTGGCTGTGCCAGCTCCCCCATGAACCTCCAGCCCTGGGAACCGGGAGCAAGTGGAAAACACAACTTGGCCAATACTGCCTGTGCCGGAAGCAAATGGAAAGAGAACTGGGGTGTGAAAACCCAAGGTTGTTTATTTCCATAAGAACAGCAATGAAAACACAGAACACATTTACTTTTGTAAGAATATTTGTAATAACAACAATTTATAGAATGTATATACCTAAGAACATATCTAACAAAAATATTTGAAATGTATTTACAGAAGACAAAACGAAGCCCTAAAACCTATATGGCAAAAACAAGAACAAACTCTAAAAACTATGTACAAAAGGGTGCCATTTCAGTCCAGGATCTCCATCAGTCCGGGAAGAAAAGCAGGTGCCATGGTCACTCCAGTCAGGCACAGAGGGCTCTTCCGTGTGTCCCCAGGCTGGCACACTGGGACTCTGCTGCCAGAGCTGAGGCTGGCTGGGTCTGGGGGCTGGGCCCCAGGCACTGCCATGGGGCTTGTGTGGCCCAAAGCAAGAACAGGACAGGGTGGGCATGGCCAGCAGAACCCAAGGCACTGGGTACCACGTTCCTGAGCAGGGACCAGCCAGCCCAATCCCGCCCCAGCCTGGCTGCAGGGAACCCACTGTGCCTGTGGGGACCACATGCCTGTCGTGCTGCTGGCATCGCTCTTCATCCCAGGACCATGGCCTCCTCTTCATCTTCCTCATCAATGTCCATCTCCTCGGTGTACTCTTCCATTTCCACGTCCATCTCCTCATCCTCATCAACCTCCATCTCTTCCTCTCCAGTCTGTTCTCCATCCACCCCCATCTCCTCCTCCGTATCCATTATTGTGTCCACCTCCATCTCTTCCTCTCCTCTCTTTTCTCCCTCCACTTCCATCTTCTCCTCTCTATCAGTCTGTCTGTCCACCTCCATCTTGTCTTCTCTACCTGCAACAGCCTGCAGAGGTAGCAAAACCTCAGAGTGGGGTCCCTGTCCCACCCCATCCCCCCAGAACTCCAGCCCACACCCGGGCAGCTGGGGGGATCCACCTCCATGGAATGGCACCGTACCTTCCTCAGGACAAATGTGAGCATCCTGCAGGGATGGATGACACAATCCAGGCCTTAGGCAGCTTTTGAGTCTGATGAGATGAGGTCTCGGGGGCAGGAACAAGAAGGGTGACAGGAGCAGCAGGAGCAGCGTGCAGCGTGTGCTGAGCCCAGGGCCAACGGTCGTGTTGTGCTGCTTGCTGGCTGCTGGCAGTTCCAGATGGGACATGGATTATGACATGACCATTGAGCTAGAGAGTCTTTGGTTCCATGCTTAGCAACGTTCCCCCAGACCATGGTGCTCAGAGCCCTGTTCCCAAGGATGGAGCATCCACAGCCTGGGCCAGTGCCTCAGCACCCTCAATGGAAGAGAGCAGCTTCCTCAGATCCACCTTCAATCAGCCTCCTGCAGCTGAAAGCCGTCCCCCCTTGTCCTGTTGCCACAGGCCCTGTGGAACACCCTGTCCCAATCTTTCTTGTGGCACCCTTGCAGTCCTGCAGAGCTGCAGTGAGGCCTCCCCAGGGTCTCCTCTTTCCAGGCTGAGCATCCCCAGCCCCACGTGGAAAGCAGGCAGTGTGATCTGGGGGAGTCCAGGCTGGAGTCAAATGGCATCAGGAATTGAGAGACGGAAGCTTTAGGCCCAGGTTTGCCTCTCAATGTACAAAATTAAAAAGAGTGGAAGGCAAGATGGTGGGACACTGCTTCTGCTCTAATTGGTGAATATAGTCTCTGTTTTTTTCTTTTTTTCTCTCATGCTCTTGCACTTTTGGCTGTTTGAAAGGAAGCTTGGCACAATATCCATTGTCTTCTCCATTTGTGAATCACCGAGCAGAGTCTGGGCAAGCTGATGTTGCAGAGCAAATCCTGCAAATGTACTGGTCATCTTGAGCCTGGAGAATGCAGTTAAACCCAGCCAAAAGTAATTTCTGGAAAGTCAAGCCTGGTGTACATTCTCTTGACTTTGGCTATGCCAACTTCACCTGAGTCTTATGAAAAAGCAAACAAAAGACTCAAACCAAAACAGACAAAACCTAGAAACAAACAAACCCATGCAAACCAATCAAACAAAGAGACTAAAAAAACCCCAAATAAAACCAAAGGGAATGAAGAGTTAGTATTAGTTTTGAGTTCATCACAGCAGGTAAATGGCTGCTTTCCACAGGATCACCATAAAAAGCCACAGATAACAGCTGCTCCAAAATACACCCAACAGGAGAACCATCAAAGTGATACATAGCAACTCTGGGGGCAGCTCCCCATTGAGGTGAGGGATGAGCACACAGTGCTACAGCTCCAGCCTTCCCCACCCTGCAGGCTGCTCTTTGCTCCTGATGTAAGAGCCTTGCAGGACTGTGGCCCCTCTCGGTGCATTATAAATCATTCCCACAGCTCTCACTTGAGCCACTGGCATGTCCAGAGCGAGATCCAGGCACAATCCTACTGCCCACTGAGCCTCTCTGGGAGATCCTGAGCATCTTCCTGCCCAGAGCCACAAAAGAGCTCAGGCTCTGCCTGAACTGGGTTTTCAGGGGAGGTTTCCATATCCCTGCGAGATGTGCTCATCCTTCTTCAGGCTGTGCCCAGCCTGGATCAGGGCAGCTTAGATGCCACATGGGATCCATCCTTTGCCCTGCCATGTGATCCTCCATGCAGTGGGGATAAAAAGCCCAGCACTGGAGAACCCCAGGTGCTGCAGTAGTGATATTTTTCGGAGAAACACGGAGCTGTGCATGGCCAGCTTGAAGTCTGCACTGCTGTGAGCACCAGGCCTGCCATGCTGAGCCCAGGGCCACAACCAGTGCTCACCCGGGCTGGGACACTGAGTCCCAACATGGGATCCCATGGGACAGGGCACGCTGGGATTCGCCCCTGCAGCTCCCCAGTGTGTCCAGAGAGACAGCAAGGAGACAGTGACCTCTGTCAGCGGGGCCCTCTGAGTGGGACAACCACTGCTGGGGTGGCTGTGCCAGCTCCCCCATGAACCTCCAGCCCTGGGAAGCGGGAGCAAGTGGAAAACACAACTTGGCCAATACTGCCTGTGCCGGAAGCAAATGGAAAGAGAACTGGGGTGTGAAAACCCAAGGTTGTTTATTTACATAAGAACAGCAATGAAAACACAGAACACATTTACTTTTGTAAGAATATTTGTAATAACAACAATTTATAGAATGTATATACCTAAGAACATATCTAACAACAATATTTGAAATGTATTTACAGAAGACAAAACGAAGCCCTAAAACCTATATGGCAAAAACAAGAACAAACTCTAAAAACTATGTACAAAAGGGTGCCATTTCAGTCCAGGATCTCCATCAGTCCGGGAAGAAAAGCAGGTGCCATGGTCACTCCAGTCAGGCACAGAGGGCTCTACCGTGTGTCCCCAGGCTGGCACACTGGGACTCTGCTGCCAGAGCTGAGGCTGGCTGGGTCTGGGGGCTGGGCCCCAGGCACTGCCATGGGGCTTGTGTGGCCCAAAGCAAGAACAGGACAGGCTGGGCATGGCCAGCAGAACCCAAGCACTGGGTACCACGTGCCTGAGCAGGGACCAGCCAGCCCAATCCCGCCCCAGCCTGGCTGCAGGGAACCCACTGTGCCTGTGGGGACCACATGCCTGTCGTGCTGCTGGCATTGCTCTTCATCCCAGGACCATGGCCTCCTCTTCATCTTCCTCATCAATGTCCATCTCCTCGGTGTACTCTTCCATTTCCACGTCCATCTCCTCATCCTCATCAACCTCCATCTCTTCCTCTCCAGTCTGTTCTCCATCCACCTCCATCTCCTCCTCCGTATCCATTATTGTGTCCACCTCCATCTCTTCCTCTCCTCTCTTTTCTCCCTCCACTTCCATCTTCTCCTCTCTATCAGTCTGTCTGTCCACCTCCATCTTGTCTTCTCTACCTGCAACAGCCTGCAGAGGTAGCAAAACCTCAGAGTGGGGTCCCTGTCCCACCCCATCCCCCCAGAACTCCAGCCCACACCCGGGCAGCTGGGGGGATCCACCTCCATGGAATGGCACTGTACCTTCCTCAGGACAAATGTGAGCATCCTGCAGGGATGGATGACACAATCCAGGCCTTAGGCAGCTTTTGAGACTGATGAGATGAGGTCTCGGGGGCAGGAACAAGAAGGGTGACAGGAGCAGCAGGAGCAGCATGCAGCGTGTGCTGAGCCCAGGGCCAACGGTCGTGTTGTGCTGCTTGCTGGCTGCTGGCAGTTCCAGATGGGACATGGATTATGACATGACCATTGAGCTAGAGAGCCTTTGGTTCCATGCTTAGCAACGTCCCCCAGACCATGGTGCTCAGAGCCCTGTTCCCAAGGATGGAGCATCCACAGCCTGGGCCAGTGCCTCAGCACCCTCAGTGGAAGAGAGCAGCTTCCTCAGATCCAACTTCAATCAGCCTCCTGCAGCTGAAAGCCGTCCCCCCTTGTCCTGTTGCCACAGGCCCTGTGGAACACCCTGTCCCAATCTTTCTTGTGGCACCCTTGCAGTCCTGCAGAGCTGCAGTGAGGCCTCCCCAGGGTCTCCTCTTTCCAGGCTGAGCATCCCCAGCCCCACGTGGAAAGCAGGCAGTGTGATCTGGGGGAGTCCAGGCTGGAGTCAAATGGCATCAGGAACTGAGAGACGGAAGCTTTAGGCCCAGGTTTGCCTCTCAATGTACAAAATTAATAAGAGTGGAGGGCAAGATGGTGGGACACTGCTTCTGCTCTAATTGGTGAATATAGTCTCTGTTTTTTTCTTTTTTTCTCTCATGCCGTTGCAGTTTTGGCTGTTTGAAAGGAAGCTTGGCACAATATCCATTGTCTTCTCCATTTGTGAATCACCGAGCAGAGTCTGGGCAAGCTGATGTTGCAGAGCAAATCCTGCAAATGTACTGGTCATCCTGAGCCTGGAGAATGCAGTTAAACCCAGCCAAAAGTAATTTCTGGAAAGTCAAGCCTGGTGTACATTCTCTTGACTTTGGCTATGCCAACTTCACCTGAGTCTTATGAAAAAGCAAACAAAAGACTCAAACCAAAACAGACAAAACCTAGAAACAAACGAACCCATGCAAACCAATCAAAGAAAGAGACTAAGAAAACCCCAAATAAAACCAAAGGGAATGAAGAGTTAGTATTAGTTTTGAGTTCATCACAGCAGGTAAATGGCTGCTTTCCACAGGATCACCATAAAAAGCCACAGATAACAGCTGCTCCAAAATACACCCAACAGGAGAACCATCAAAGTGATACATAGCAACTCTGGGGGCAGCTCCCCATTAAGGTGAGGGATGAGCACACAGTGCTACAGCTCCAGCCTTCCCCACCCTGCAGGCTGCTCTTTGCTCCTGATGTAAGAGCCTTGCAGGACTGTGGCCCCTCTCGGTGCATTATAAATCATTCCCACAGCTGTCACTTGAGCCACTGGCATGTCCAGAGCGAGATCCAGGCACAATCCTACTGCCCGCTGAGCCTCTCTGGGAGATCCTGAGCATCTTCCTGCCCAGAGCCACAAAAGAGCTCAGGCTCTGCCTGAACTGGGTTTTCAGGGGAGGTTTCCATATCCCTGCGAGATGTGCTCATCCTTCATCAGGCTGTGCCCAGCCTGGATCAGGGCAAGTTGGATGCCACATGGGATCCATCCTTTGCCCTGCCATGTGATCCTCCATGCAGTGGGGATAAAAAGCCCAGCACTGGGGAACCCCATGTGCTGCAGCAGTGATATTTTTGGGAGAAACACGGAGCTGTGCATGGCCAGCTTGAAGTCTGCACTGCTGTGAGCACCAGGCCTGCCATGCTGAGCCCAGGGCCACAACCAGTGCTCACCCGGGCTGGGACATTGAGTCCCAACATGGGATCCCATGGGACAGGGCACGCTGGGATTCGCCCCTGCAGCTCCCCAGTGTGTCCAGAGAGACAGCAAGGAGACAGTGACCTCTGTCAGCGGGGCCCTCTGAGTGGGACCACCACTGCTGGGGTGGCTGTGCCAGCTCCCCCATGAACCTCCAGCCCTTGGAACTGGGAGCAAGTGGAAAACACAACTTGGCCAATACTGCCTGTGCCGGAAGCAAATGGAAAGAGAACTGGGGTGTGAAAACCCAAGGTTGTTTATTTACATAAGAACAGCAATGAAAACACAGAACACATTTACTTTTGTAAGAATATTTGTAATAACAACAATTTATAGAATGTATATACCTAAGAACATATCTAACAACAATATTTGAAATGTATTTACAGAAGACAAAACGAAGCCCTAAAACCTATATGGCAAAAACAAGAACAAACTCTAAAAACTATGTACAAAAGGGTGCCATTTCAGTCCAGGATCTCCATCAGTCCGGGAAGAAAAGCAGGTGCCGTGGTCACTCCAGTCAGGCACAGAGGGCTCTTCCGTGTGTCCCCAGGCTGGCACACTGGGACTCTGCTGCCAGAGCTGAGGCTGGCTGGGTCTGGGGGCTGGGCCCCAGGCACTGCCATGGGGCTTGTGTGGCCCAAAGCAAGAACAGGACAGGCTGGGCATGGCCAGCAGAACCCAAGGCACTGGGTACCACGTTCCTGAGCAGGGACCACCCAGCCCAATCCCGCCCCAGCCTGGCTGCAGGGAACCCACTGTGCCTGTGGGGACCACATGCCTGTCGTGCTGCTGGCATCGCTCTTCATCCCAGGACCATGGCCTCCTCTTCATCTTCCTCATCAATGTCCATCTCCTCGGTGTACTCTTCCATTTCCACGTCCATCTCCTCATCCTCATCAACCTCCATCTCTTCCTCTCCAGTCTGTTCTCCATCCACCTCCATCTCCTCCTCTGTATCCATTATTGTGTCCACCTCCATCTCTTCCTCTCCTCTCTTTTCTCCCTCCACTTCCATCTTCTCCTCTCTATCAGTCTGTCTGTCCACCTCCATCTTGTCTTCTCTACCTGCAACAGCCTGCAGAGGTAGCAAAACCTCAGAGTGGGGTCCCTGTCCCACCCCATCCCCCCAGAACTCCAGCCCACACCCGGGCAGCTGGGGGGATCCACCTCCATGGAATGGCACCGTACCTTCCTCAGGACAAATGTGAGCATCCTGCAGGGATGGATGACACAATCCAGGCCTTAGGCAGCTTTTGAGACTGATGAGATGAGGTCTCGGGGGCAGGAACAAGAAGGGTGACAGGAGCAGCAGGAGCAGCGTGCAGCGTGTGCTGAGCCCAGGGCCAACGGTTGTGTTGTGCTGCTTGCTGGCTGCTGGCAGTTCCAGATGGGACATGGATTATGACATGACCATTGAGCTAGAGAGCCTTTGGTTCCATGCTTCGCAACGTTCCCCCAGACCATGGTGCTCAGAGCCCTGTTCCCAAGGATGGAGCATCCACAGCCTGGGCCAGTGCCTCAGCACCCTCAATGGAAGAGAGCAGCTTCCTCAGATCCAACTTCAATCAGCCTCCTGCAGCTGAAAGCCGTCCCCCCTTGTCCTGTTGCCACAGGCCCTGTGGAACACCCTGTCCCAATCTTTCTTGTGGCACCCTTGCAGTCCTGCAGAGCTGCAGTGAGGCCTCTCCAGGGTCTCCTCCTTCCAGGCTGAGCATCCCCAGCCCCACGTGGAAAGCAGGCAGTGTGATCAGGGGGAGTCCAGGCTGGAGTCAAATGGCATCAGGAACTGAGAGACGGAAGCTTTAGGCCCAGGTTTGCCTCTCAATGTACAAAATTAATAAGAGTGGAGGGCAAGATGGTGGGACACTGCTTCTGCTCTAATTGGTGAATATAGTCTCTGTTTTTTTCTTTTTTTCTCTCATGCTCTTGCACTTTTGGCTGTTTGAAAGGAAGCTTGGCACAATATCCATTGTCTTCTCCATTTGTGAATCACCGAGCAGAGTCTGGGCAAGCTGATGTTGCAGAGCAAATCCTGCAAATGTACTGGTCATCCTGAGCCTGGAGAATGCAGTTAAACCCAGCCAAAAGTAATTTCTGGAAAGTCAAGCCTGGTGTACATTCTCTTGACTTTGGCTATGCCAACTTCACCTGAGTCTTATGAAAAAGCAAACAAAAGACTCAAACCAAAACAGACAAAACCTAGAAACAAACGAACCCATGCAAACCAATCAAAGAAAGAGACTAAAAAAACCCCAAATAAAACCAAAGGGAATGAAGAGTTAGTATTAGTTTTGAGTTCATCACAGCAGGTAAATGGCTGCTTTCCACAGGATCACCATAAAAAGCCACAGATAACAGCTGCTCCAAAATACACCCAACAGGAGAACCATCAAAGTGATACATAGCAACTCTGGGGGCAGCTCCCCTTTAAGGTGAGGGATGAGCACACAGTGCTACAGCTCCAGCCTTCCCCACCCTGCAGGCTGCTCTTTGCTCCTGATGTAAGAGCCTTGCAGGACTGTGGCCCCTCTCGGTGCATTATAAATCATTCCCACAGCTCTCACTTGAGCCACTGGCATGTCCAGAGCGAGATCCAGGCACAATCCTACTGCCCACTGAGCCTCTCTGGGAGATCCTGAGCATCTTCCTGCCCAGAGCCACAAAAGAGCTCAGGCTCTGCCTGAACTGTGTTTTCAGGGGAGGTTTCCATATCCCTGCGAGATGTGCTCATCCTTCATCAGGCTGTGCCCAGCCTGGATCAGGGCAGGTTGGATGCCACATGGGATCCATCCTTTGCCCTGCCATGTGATCCTCCATGCAGTGGGGATAAAAAGCCCAGCACTGGGGAACCCCAGGTGCTGCAGCAGTGATATTTTTGGGAGAAACACGGAGCTGTGCATGGCCAGCTTGAAGTCTGCACTGCTGTGAGCACCAGGCCTGCCATGCTGAGCCCAGGGCCACAACCAGTGCTCACCCGGGCTGGGACATTGAGTCCCAACATGGGATCCCATGGGACAGGGCACGCTGGGATTCGCCCCTGCAGCTCCCCAGTGTGTCCAGAGAGACAGCAAGGAGACAGTGACCTCTGTCAGCAGGGCCCTCGGAGTGGGACAACCACTGCTGGGGTGGCTGTGCCAGCTCCCCCATGAACCTCCAGCCCTGGGAACTGGGAGCAAGTGGAAAACACAACTTGGCCAATACTGCCTGTGCCGGAAGCAAATGGAAAGAGAACTGGGGTGTGAAAACCCAAGGTTGTTTATTTACATAAGAACAGCAATGAAAACACAGAACACATTTACTTTTGTAAGAATATTTGTAATAACAACAATTTATAGAATGTATATACCTAAGAACATATCTAACAACAATATTTGAAATGTATTTACAGAAGACAAAACGAAGCCCTAAAACCTATATGGCAAAAACAAGAACAAACTCTAAAAACTATGTACAAAAGGGTGCCATTTCAGTCCAGGATCTCCATCAGTCCGGGAAGAAAAGCAGGTGCCATGGTCACTCCAGTCAGGCACAGAGGGCTCTACCGTGTGTCCCCAGGCTGGCACACTGGGACTCTGCTGCCAGAGCTGAGGCTGGCTGGGTCTGGGGGCTGGGCCCCAGGCACTGCCATGGGGCTTGTGTGGCCCAAAGCAAGAACAGGACAGGCTGGGCATGGCCAGCAGAACCCAAGGCACTGGGTACCACGTGCCTGAGCAGGGACCACCCAGCCCAATCCCGCCCCAGCCTGGCTGCAGGGAACCCACTGTGCCTGTGGGGACCACATGCCTGTCGTGCTGCTGGCATTGCTCTTCATCCCAGGACCATGGCCTCCTCTTCATCTTCCTCATCAATGTCCATCTCCTCGGTGTACTCTTCCATTTCCACATCCATCTCCTCATCCTCATCAACCTCCATCTCTTCCTCTCCAGTCTGTTCTCCATCCACCTCCATCTCCTCCTCCGTATCCATTATTGTGTCCACCTCCATCTCTTCCTCTCCTCTCTTTTCTCCCTCCACTTCCATCTTCTCCTCTCTATCAGTCTGTCTGTCCACCTCCATCTTGTCTTCTCTACCTGCAACAGCCTGCAGAGGTAGCGAAACCTCAGAGTGGGGTCCCTGTCCCACCCCATCCCCCCAGAACTCCAGCCCACACCCGGGCAGCTGGGGGGATCCACCTCCATGGAATGGCACCGTACCTTCCTCAGGACAAATGTGAGCATCCTGCAGGGATGGATGACACAATCCAGGCCTTAGGCAGCTTTTGAGACTGATGAGATGAGGTCTCGGGGGCAGGAACAAGAAGGGTGACAGGAGCAGCAGGAGCAGCGTGCAGCGTGTGCTGAGCCCAGGGCCAACGGTTGTGTTGTGCTGCTTGCTGGCTGCTGGCAGTTCCAGATGGGACATGGATTATGACATGACCATTGAGCTAGAGAGCCTTTGGTTCCATGCTTCGCAACGTTCCCCCAGACCATGGTGCTCAGAGCCCTGTTCCCAAGGATGGAGCATCCACAGCCTGGGCCAGTGCCTCAGCACCCTCAATGGAAGAGAGCAGCTTCCTCAGATCCAACTTCAATCAGCCTCCTGCAGCTGAAAGCCGTCCCCCCTTGTCCTGTTGCCACAGGCCCTGTGGAACACCCTGTCCCAATCTTTCTTGTGGCACCCTTGCAGTCCTGCAGAGCTGCAGTGAGGCCTCCCCAGGGTCTCCTCCTTCCAGGCTGAGCATCCCCAGCCCCACGTGGAAAGCAGGCAGTGTGATCTGGGGGAGTCCAGGCTGGAGTCAAATGGCATCAGGAACTGAGAGACGGAAGCTTTAGGCCCAGGTTTGCCTCCCAATGTAGAAAATTAATAAGAGTGGAGGGCAAGATGATGGGACACTGCTTCTGCTCTAATTGGTGAATATAGTCTCTGTTTTTTTCTTTTTTTCTCTCATGCTCTTGCACTTTTGGCTGTTTGAAAGGAAGCTTGGCACAATATCCATTGTCTTCTCCATTTGTGAATCACCGAGCAGAGTCTGGGCAAGCTGATGTTGCAGAGCAAATCCTGCAAATGTACTGGTCATCCTGAGCCTGGAGAATGCAGTTAAACCCAGCCAAAAGTAATTTCTGGAAAGTCAAGCCTGGTGTACATTCTCTTGACTTTGGCTATGCCAACTTCACCTGAGTCTTATGAAAAAGCAAACAAAAGACTCAAACCAAAACAGACAAAACCTAGAAACAAACAAACCCATGCAAACCAATCAAACAAAGAGACTAAAAAAACCCCAAATAAAACCAAAGGGAATGAAGAGTTAGTATTAGTTTTGAGTTCATCACAGCAGGTAAATGGCTGCTTTCCACAGGATCACCATAAAAAGCCACAGATAACAGCTGCTCCAAAATACACCCAACAGGAGAACCATCAAAGTGATACATAGCAACTCTGGGGGCAGCTCCCCATTAAGGTGAGGGATGAGCACACAGTGCTACAGCTCCAGCCTTCCCCACCCTGCAGGCTGCTCTTTGCTCCTGATGTAAGAGCCTTGCAGGACTGTGGCCCCTCTCGGTGCATTATAAATCATTCCCAGAGCTCTCACTTGAGCCACTGGCATGTCCAGAGCGAGATCCAGGCACAATCCTACTGCCCGCTGAGCCTCTCTGGGAGATCCTGAGCATCTTCCTGCCCAGAGCCACAAAAGAGCTCAGGCTCTGCCTGAACTGGGTTTTCAGGGGAGGTTTCCATATCCCTGCGAGATGTGCTCATCCTTCTTCAGGCTGTGCCCAGCCTGGATCAGGGCAGCTTGGATGCCACATGGGATCCATCCTTTGCCCTGCCATGTGATCCTCCATGCAGTGGGGATAAAAAGCCCAGCACTGGAGAACACCAGGTGCTGCAGTAGTGATATTTTTGGGAGAAACACGGAGCTGTGCATGGCCAGCTTGAAGTCTGCACTGCTGTGAGCACCAGGCCTGCCATGCTGAGCCCAGGGCCACAACCAGTGCTCACCCGGGCTGGGACATTGAGTCCCAACATGGGATCCCATGGGACAGGGCACGCTGGGATTCGCCCCTGCAGCTCCCCAGTGTGTCCAGAGAGACAGCAAGGAGACAGTGACCTCTGTCAGCGGGACCCTCTGAGTGGGACAACCACTGCTGGGGTGGCTGTGCCAGCTCCCCCATGAACCTCCAGCCCTGGGAAGCGGGAGCAAGTGGAAAACACAGCTTGGCCAATACTGCCTGTGCCGGAAGCAAATGGAAAGAGAACTGGGGTGTGAAAACCCAAGGTTGTTTATTTCCATAAGAACAGCAATGAAAACACAGAACACATTTACTTTTGTAAGAATATTTGTAATAACAACAATTTATAGAATGTATATACCTAAGAACATATCTAACAACAATATTTGAAATGTATTTACAGAAGACAAAACGAAGCCCTAAAACCTATATGGCAAAAACAAGAACAAACTCTAAAAACTATGTACAAAAGGGTGCCATTTCAGTCCAGGATCTCCATCAGTCCGGGAAGAAAAGCAGGTGCCATGGTCACTCCAGTCAGGCACAGAGGGCTCTACCGTGTGTCCCCAGGCTGGCACACTGGGACTCTGCTGCCAGAGCTGAGGCTGGCTGGGTCTGGGGGCTGGGCCCCAGGCACTGCCATGGGGCTTGTGTGGCCCAAAGCAAGAACAGGACAGGCTGGGCATGGCCAGCAGAACCCAAGCACTGGGTACCACGTGCCTGAGCAGGGACCACCCAGCCCAATCCCGCCCCAGCCTGGCTGCAGGGAACCCACTGTGCCTGTGGGGACCACATGCCTGTCGTGCTGCTGGCATCGCTCTTCATCCCAGGACCATGGCCTCCTCTTCATCTTCCTCATCAATGTCCATCTCCTCGGTGTACTCTTCCATTTCCACGTCCATCTCCTCATCCTCATCAACCTCCATCTCTTCCTCTCCAGTCTGTTCTCCATCCACCTCCATCTCCTCCTCCGTATCCATTATTGTGTCCACCTCCATCTCTTCCTCTCCTCTCTTTTCTCCCTCCACTTCCATCTTCTCCTCTCTATCAGTCTGTCTGTCCACCTCCATCTTGTCTTCTCTACCTGCAACAGCCTGCAGAGGTAGCAAAACCTCAGAGTGGGGTCCCTGTCCCACCCCATCCCCCCAGAACTCCAGCCCACACCCGGGCAGCTGGGGGATCCACCTCCATGGAATGGCACCGTACCTTCCTCAGGACAAATGTGAGCATCCTGCAGGGATGGATGACACAATCCAGGCCTTAGGCAGCTTTTGAGTCTGATGAGATGAGGTCTCGGGGGCAGGAACAAGAAGGGTGACAGGAGCAGCAGGAGCAGCGTGCAGCGTGTGCTGAGCCCAGGGCCAACGGTCGTGTTGTGCTGCTTGCTGGCTGCTGGCAGTTCCAGATGGGACATGGATTATGACATGACCATTGAGCTAGAGAGCCTTTGGTTCCATGCTTAGCAACGTTCCCCCAGACCATGGTGCTCAGAGCCCTGTTCCCAAGGATGGAGCATCCACAGCCTGGGCCAGTGCCTCAGCACCCTCAATGGAAGAGAGCAGCTTCCTCAGATCCACCTTCAATCAGCCTCCTGCAGCTGAAAGCCGTCCCCCCTTGTCCTGTTGCCACAGGCCCTGTGGAACACCCTGTCCCAATCTTTCTTGTGGCACCCTTGCAGTCCTGCAGAGCTGCAGTGAGGCCTCCCCAGGGTCTCCTCTTTCCAGGCTGAGCATCCCCAGCCCCACGTGGAAAGCAGGCAGTGTGATCTGGGGGAGTCCAGGCTGGAGTCAAATGGCATCAGGAATTGAGAGACGGAAGCTTTAGGCCCAGGTTTGCCTCTCAATGTACAAAATTAAAAAGAGTGGAAGGCAAGATGGTGGGACACTGCTTCTGCTCTAATTGGTGAATATAGTCTCTGTTTTTTTCTTTTTTTCTCTCATGCTCTTGCACTTTTGGCTGTTTGAAAGGAAGCTTGGCACAATATCCATTGTCTTCTCCATTTGTGAATCACCGAGCAGAGTCTGGGCAAGCTGATGTTGCAGAGCAAATCCTGCAAATGTACTGGTCATCCTGAGCCTGGAGAATGCAGTTAAACCCAGCCAAAAGTAATTTCTGGACAGTCAAGCCTGGTGTACATTCTCTTGACTTTGGCTATGCCAACTTCACCTGAGTCTTATGAAAAAGCAAACAAAAGACTCAAACCAAAACAGACAAAACCTAGAAACAAACAAACCCATGCAAACCAATCAAACAAAGAGACTAAAAAAACCCCAAATAAAACCAAAGGGAATGAAGAGTTAGTATTAGTTTTGAGTTCATCACAGCAGGTAAATGGCTGCTTTCCACAGGATCACCATAAAAAGCCACAGATAACAGCTGCTCCAAAATACACCCAACAGGAGAACCATCAAAGTGATACATAGCAACTCTGGGGGCAGCTCCCCATTGAGGTGAGGGATGAGCACACAGTGCTACAGCTCCAGCCTTCCCCACCCTGCAGGCTGCTCTTTGCTCCTGATGTAAGAGCCTTGCAGGACTGTGGCCCCTCTCGGTGCATTATAAATCATTCCCACAGCTCTCACTTGAGCCACTGGCATGTCCAGAGCGAGATCCAGGCACAATCCTACTGCCCACTGAGCCTCTCTGGGAGATCCTGAGCATCTTCCTGCCCAGAGCCACAAAAGAGCTCAGGCTCTGCCTGAACTGGGTTTTCAGGGGAGGTTTCCATATCCCTGCGAGATGTGCTCATCCTTCTTCAGGCTGTGCCCAGCCTGGATCAGGGCAGCTTAGATGCCACATGGGATCCATCCTTTGCCCTGCCATGTGATCCTCCATGCAGTGGGGATAAAAAGCCCAGCACTGGAGAACCCCAGGTGCTGCAGTAGTGATATTTTTCGGAGAAACACGGAGCTGTGCATGGCCAGCTTGAAGTCTGCACTGCTGTGAGCACCAGGCCTGCCATGCTGAGCCCAGGGCCACAACCAGTGCTCACCCGGGCTGGGACACTGAGTCCCAACATGGGATCCCATGGGACAGGGCACGCTGGGATTCGCCCCTGCAGCTCCCCAGCGTGTCCAGAGAGACAGCAAGGAGACAGTGACCTCTGTCAGCGGGGCCCTCGGAGTGGGACAACCATTGCTGGGGTGGCTGTGCCAGCTCCCCCATGAACCTCCAGCCCTGGGAAGCGGGAGCAAGTGGAAAACACAACTTGGCCAATACTGCCTGTGCCGGAAGCAAATGGAAAGAGAACTGGGGTGTGAAAACCCAAGGTTGTTTATTTACATAAGAACAGCAATGAAAACACAGAACACATTTACTTTTGTAAGAATATTTGTAATAACAACAATTTATAGAATGTATATTCCTAAGAACATATCTAACAACAATATTTGAAATGTATTTACAGAAGACAAAACGAAGCCCTAAAACCTATATGGCAAAAACAAGAACAAACTCTAAAAACTATGTACAAAAGGGTGCCATTTCAGTCCAGGATCTCCATCAGTCCGGGAAGAAAAGCAGGTGCCATGGTCACTCCAGTCAGGCACAGAGGGCTCTACCGTGTGTCCCCAGGCTGGCACACTGGGACTCTGCTGCCAGAGCTGAGGCTGGCTGGGTCTGGGGGCTGGGCCCCAGGCACTGCCATGGGGCTTGTGTGGCCCAAAGCAAGAACAGGACAGGCTGGGCATGGCCAGCAGAACCCAAGCACTGGGTACCACGTGCCTGAGCAGGGACCACCCAGCCCAATCCCGCCCCAGCCTGGCTGCAGGGAACCCACTGTGCCTGTGGGGACCACATGCCTGTCGTGCTGCTGGCATCGCTCTTCATCCCAGGACCATGGCCTCCTCTTCATCTTCCTCATCAATGTCCATCTCCTCGGTGTACTCTTCCATTTCCACGTCCATCTCCTCATCCTCATCAACCTCCATCTCTTCCTCTCCAGTCTGTTCTCCATCCACCTCCATCTCCTCCTCCGTATCCATTATTGTGTCCACCTCCATCTCTTCCTCTCCTCTCTTTTCTCCCTCCACTTCCATCTTCTCCTCTCTATCAGTCTGTCTGTCCACCTCCATCTTGTCTTCTCTACCTGCAACAGCCTGCAGAGGTAGCAAAACCTCAGAGTGGGGTCCCTGTCCCACCCCATCCCCCCAGAACTCCAGCCCACACCCGGGCAGCTGGGGGGATCCACCTCCATGGAATGGCACCGTACCTTCCTCAGGACAAATGTGAGCATCCTGCAGGGATGGATGACACAATCCAGGCCTTAGGCAGCTTTTGAGTCTGATGAGATGAGGTCTCGGGGGCAGGAACAAGAAGGGTGACAGGAGCAGCAGGAGCAGCGTGCAGCGTGTGCTGAGCCCAGGGCCAACGGTCGTGTTGTGCTGCTTGCTGGCTGCTGGCAGTTCCAGATGGGACATGGATTATGACATGACCATTGAGCTAGAGAGCCTTTGGTTCCATGCTTAGCAACGTTCCCCCAGACCATGGTGCTCAGAGCCCTGTTCCCAAGGATGGAGCATCCACAGCCTGGGCCAGTGCCTCAGCACCCTCAATGGAAGAGAGCAGCTTCCTCAGATCCACCTTCAATCAGCCTCCTGCAGCTGAAAGCCGTCCCCCCTTGTCCTGTTGCCACAGGCCCTGTGGAACACCCTGTCCCAATCTTTCTTGTGGCACCCTTGCAGTCCTGCAGAGCTGCAGTGAGGCCTCCCCAGGGTCTCCTCTTTCCAGGCTGAGCATCCCCAGCCCCACGTGGAAAGCAGGCAGTGTGATCTGGGGGAGTCCAGGCTGGAGTCAAATGGCATCAGGAATTGAGAGACGGAAGCTTTAGGCCCAGGTTTGCCTCTCAATGTACAAAATTAAAAAGAGTGGAAGGCAAGATGGTGGGACACTGCTTCTGCTCTAATTGGTGAATATAGTCTCTGTTTTTTTCTTTTTTTCTCTCATGCTCTTGCACTTTTGGCTGTTTGAAAGGAAGCTTGGCACAATATCCATTGTCTTCTCCATTTGTGAATCACCGAGCAGAGTCTGGGCAAGCTGATGTTGCAGAGCAAATCCTGCAAATGTACTGGTCATCCTGAGCCTGGAGAATGCAGTTAAACCCAGCCAAAAGTAATTTCTGGAAAGTCAAGCCTGGTGTACATTCTCTTGACTTTGGCTATGCCAACTTCACCTGAGTCTTATGAAAAAGCAAACAAAAGACTCAAACCAAAACAGACAAAACCTAGAAACAAACAAACCCATGCAAACCAATCAAACAAAGAGACTAAAAAAACCCCAAATAAAACCAAAGGGAATGAAGAGTTAGTATTAGTTTTGAGTTCATCACAGCAGGTAAATGGCTGCTTTCCACAGGATCACCATAAAAAGCCACAGATAACAGCTGCTCCAAAATACACCCAACAGGAGAACCATCAAAGTGATACATAGCAACTCTGGGGGCAGCTCCCCATTGAGGTGAGGGATGAGCACACAGTGCTACAGCTCCAGCCTTCCCCACCCTGCAGGCTGCTCTTTGCTCCTGATGTAAGAGCCTTGCAGGACTGTGGCCCCTCTCGGTGCATTATAAATCATTCCCACAGCTCTCACTTGAGCCACTGGCATGTCCAGAGCGAGATCCAGGCACAATCCCACTGCCCACTGAGCCTCTCTGGGAGATCCTGAGCATCTTCCTGCCCAGAGCCACAAAAGAGCTCAGGCTCTGCCTGAACTGGGTTTTCAGGGGAGGTTTCCATATCCCTGCGAGATGTGCTCATCCTTCTTCAGGCTGTGCCCAGCCTGGATCAGGGCAGCTTAGATGCCACATGGGATCCATCCTTTGCCCTGCCATGTGATCCTCCATGCAGTGGGGATAAAAAGCCCAGCACTGGAGAACCCCAGGTGCTGCAGTAGTGATATTTTTCGGAGAAACACGGAGCTGTGCATGGCCAGCTTGAAGTCTGCACTGCTGTGAGCACCAGGCCTGCCATGCTGAGCCCAGGGCCACAACCAGTGCTCACCCGGGCTGGGACACTGAGTCCCAACATGGGATCCCATGGGACAGGGCACGCTGGGATTCGCCCCTGCAGCTCCCCAGTGTGTCCAGAGAGACAGCAAGGAGACAGTGACCTCTGTCAGCGGGGCCCTCTGAGTGGGACAACCACTGCTGGGGTGGCTGTGCCAGCTCCCCCATGAACCTCCAGCCCTGGGAAGCGGGAGCAAGTGGAAAACACAACTTGGCCAATACTGCCTGTGCCGGAAGCAAATGGAAAGAGAACTGGGGTGTGAAAACCCAAGGTTGTTTATTTCCATAAGAACAGCAATGAAAACACAGAACACATTTACTTTTGTAAGAATATTTGTAATAACAACAATTTATAGAATGTATATACCTAAGAACATATCTAACAACAATATTTGAAATGTATTTACAGAAGACAAAACGAAGCCCTAAAACCTATATGGCAAAAACAAGAACAAACTCTAAAAACTATGTACAAAAGGGTGCCATTTCAGTCCAGGATCTCCATCAGTCCGGGAAGAAAAGCAGGTGCCATGGTCACTCCAGTCAGGCACAGAGGGCTCTACCGTGTGTCCCCAGGCTGGCACACTGGGACTCTGCTGCCAGAGCTGAGGCTGGCTGGGTCTGGGGGCTGGGCCCCAGGCACTGCCATGGGGCTTGTGTGGCCCAAAGCAAGAACAGGACAGGCTGGGCATGGCCAGCAGAACCCAAGCACTGGGTACCACGTGCCTGAGCAGGGACCAGCCAGCCCAATCCCGCCCCAGCCTGGCTGCAGGGAACCCACTGTGCCTGTGGGGACCACATGCCTGTCGTGCTGCTGGCATTGCTCTTCATCCCAGGACCATGGCCTCCTCTTCATCTTCCTCATCAATGTCCATCTCCTCGGTGTACTCTTCCATTTCCACGTCCATCTCCTCATCCTCATCAACCTCCATCTCTTCCTCTCCAGTCTGTTCTCCATCCACCTCCATCTCCTCCTCCGTATCCATTATTGTGTCCACCTCCATCTCTTCCTCTCCTCTCTTTTCTCCCTCCACTTCCATCTTCTCCTCTCTATCAGTCTGTCTGTCCACCTCCATCTTGTCTTCTCTACCTGCAACAGCCTGCAGAGGTAGCAAAACCTCAGAGTGGGGTCCCTGTCCCACCCCATCCCCCCAGAACTCCAGCCCACACCCGGGCAGCTGGGGGGATCCACCTCCATGGAATGGCACTGTACCTTCCTCAGGACAAATGTGAGCATCCTGCAGGGATGGATGACACAATCCAGGCCTTAGGCAGCTTTTGAGACTGATGAGATGAGGTCTCGGGGGCAGGAACAAGAAGGGTGACAGGAGCAGCAGGAGCAGCATGCAGCGTGTGCTGAGCCCAGGGCCAACGGTCGTGTTGTGCTGCTTGCTGGCTGCTGGCAGTTCCAGATGGGACATGGATTATGACATGACCATTGAGCTAGAGAGCCTTTGGTTCCATGCTTAGCAACGTCCCCCAGACCATGGTGCTCAGAGCCCTGTTCCCAAGGATGGAGCATCCACAGCCTGGGCCAGTGCCTCAGCACCCTCAATGGAAGAGAGCAGCTTCCTCAGATCCAACTTCAATCAGCCTCCTGCAGCTGAAAGCCGTCCCCCCTTGTCCTGTTGCCACAGGCCCTGTGGAACACCCTGTCCCAATCTTTCTTGTGGCACCCTTGCAGTCCTGCAGAGCTGCAGTGAGGCCTCCCCAGGGTCTCCTCTTTCCAGGCTGAGCATCCCCAGCCCCACGTGGAAAGCAGGCAGTGTGATCTGGGGGAGTCCAGGCTGGAGTCAAATGGCATCAGGAACTGAGAGACGGAAGCTTTAGGCCCAGGTTTGCCTCTCAATGTACAAAATTAATAAGAGTGGAGGGCAAGATGGTGGGACACTGCTTCTGCTCTAATTGGTGAATATAGTCTCTGTTTTTTTCTTTTTTTCTCTCATGCCGTTGCAGTTTTGGCTGTTTGAAAGGAAGCTTGGCACAATATCCATTGTCTTCTCCATTTGTGAATCACCGAGCAGAGTCTGGGCAAGCTGATGTTGCAGAGCAAATCCTGCAAATGTACTGGTCATCCTGAGCCTGGAGAATGCAGTTAAACCCAGCCAAAAGTAATTTCTGGAAAGTCAAGCCTGGTGTACATTCTCTTGACTTTGGCTATGCCAACTTCACCTGAGTCTTATGAAAAAGCAAACAAAAGACTCAAACCAAAACAGACAAAACCTAGAAACAAACAAACCCATGCAAACCAATCAAAGAAAGAGACTAAGAAAACCCCAAATAAAACCAAAGGGAATGAAGAGTTAGTATTAGTTTTGAGTTCATCACAGCAGGTAAATGGCTGCTTTCCACAGGATCACCATAAAAAGCCACAGATAACAGCTGCTCCAAAATACACCCAACAGGAGAACCATCAAAGTGATACATAGCAACTCTGGGGGCAGCTCCCCATTGAGGTGAGGGATGAGCACACAGTGCTACAGCTCCAGCCTTCCCCACCCTGCAGGCTGCTCTTTGCTCCTGATGTAAGAGCCTTGCAGGACTGTGGCCCCTCTCGGTGCATTATAAATCATTCCCACAGCTCTCACTTGAGCCACTGGCATGTCCAGAGCGAGATCCAGGCACAATCCTACTGCCCGCTGAGCCTCTCTGGGAGATCCTGAGCATCTTCCTGCCCAGAGCCACAAAAGAGCTCAGGCTCTGCCTGAACTGGGTTTTCAGGGGAGGTTTCCATATCCCTGCGAGATGTGCTCATCCTTCATCAGGCTGTGCCCAGCCTGGATCAGGGCAAGTTGGATGCCACATGGGATCCATCCTTTGCCCTGCCATGTGATCCTCCATGCAGTGGGGATAAAAAGCCCAGCACTGGGGAACCCCAGGTGCTGCAGCAGTGATATTTTTGGGAGCAACACGGGGCTGTGCATGGCCAGCTTGAAGTCTGCACTGCTGTGAGCACCAGGCCTGCCATGCTGAGCCCAGGGCCACAACCAGTGCTCACCCGGGCTGGGACATTGAGTCCCAACATGGGATCCCATGGGACAGGGCACGCTGGGATTCGCCCCTGCAGCTCCCCAGTGTGTCCAGAGAGACAGCAAGGAGACAGTGACCTCTGTCAGCGGGGCCCTCTGAGTGGGACCACCACTGCTGGGGTGGCTGTGCCAGCTCCCCCATGAACCTCCAGCCCTGGGAACTGGGAGCAAGTGGAAAACACAACTTGGCCAATACTGCCTGTGCCGGAAGCAAATGGAAAGAGAACTGGGGTGTGAAAACCCAAGGTTGTTTATTTACATAAGAACAGCAATGAAAACACAGAACACATTTACTTTTGTAAGAATATTTGTAATAACAACAATTTATAGAATGTATATACCTAAGAACATATCTAACAACAATATTTGAAATGTATTTACAGAAGACAAAACGAAGCCCTAAAACCTATATGGCAAAAACAAGAACAAACTCTAAAAACTATGTACAAAAGGGTGCCATTTCAGTCCAGGATCTCCATCAGTCCGGGAAGAAAAGCAGGTGCCGTGGTCACTCCAGTCAGGCACAGAGGGCTCTTCCGTGTGTCCCCAGGCTGGCACACTGGGACTCTGCTGCCAGAGCTGAGGCTGGCTGGGTCTGGGGGCTGGGCCCCAGGCACTGCCATGGGGCTTGTGTGGCCCAAAGCAAGAACAGGACAGGCTGGGCATGGCCAGCAGAACCCAAGGCACTGGGTACCACGTTCCTGAGCAGGGACCACCCAGCCCAATCCCGCCCCAGCCTGGCTGCAGGGAACCCACTGTGCCTGTGGGGACCACATGCCTGTCGTGCTGCTGGCATCGCTCTTCATCCCAGGACCATGGCCTCCTCTTCATCTTCCTCATCAATGTCCATCTCCTGGGTGTACTCTTCCATTTCCACGTCCATCTCCTCATCCTCATCAACCTCCATCTCTTCCTCTCCAGTCTGTTCTCCATCCACCTCCATCTCCTCCTCTGTATCCATTATTGTGTCCACCTCCATCTCTTCCTCTCCTCTCTTTTCTCCCTCCACTTCCATCTTCTCCTCTCTATCAGTCTGTCTGTCCACCTCCATCTTGTCTTCTCTACCTGCAACAGCCTGCAGAGGTAGCAAAACCTCAGAGTGGGGTCCCTGTCCCACCCCATCCCCCCAGAACTCCAGCCCACACCCGGGCAGCTGGGGGGATCCACCTCCATGGAATGGCACCGTACCTTCCTCAGGACAAATGTGAGCATCCTGCAGGGATGGATGACACAATCCAGGCCTTAGGCAGCTTTTGAGACTGATGAGATGAGGTCTCGGGGGCAGGAACAAGAAGGGTGACAGGAGCAGCAGGAGCAGCGTGCAGCGTGTGCTGAGCCCAGGGCCAACGGTTGTGTTGTGCTGCTTGCTGGCTGCTGGCAGTTCCAGATGGGACATGGATTATGACATGACCATTGAGCTAGAGAGCCTTTGGTTCCATGCTTCGCAACGTTCCCCCAGACCATGGTGCTCAGAGCCCTGTTCCCAAGGATGGAGCATCCACAGCCTGGGCCAGTGCCTCAGCACCCTCAATGGAAGAGAGCAGCTTCCTCAGATCCAACTTCAATCAGCCTCCTGCAGCTGAAAGCCGTCCCCCCTTGTCCTGTTGCCACAGGCCCTGTGGAACACCCTGTCCCAATCTTTCTTGTGGCACCCTTGCAGTCCTGCAGAGCTGCAGTGAGGCCTCTCCAGGGTCTCCTCCTTCCAGGCTGAGCATCCCCAGCCCCACGTGGAAAGCAGGCAGTGTGATCTGGGGGAGTCCAGGCTGGAGTCAAATGGCATCAGGAACTGAGAGACGGAAGCTTTAGGCCCAGGTTTGCCTCTCAATGTACAAAATTAATAAGAGTGGAGGGCAAGATGGTGGGACACTGCTTCTGCTCTAATTGGTGAATATAGTCTCTGTTTTTTTCTTTTTTTCTCTCATGCTCTTGCACTTTTGGCTGTTTGAAAGGAAGCTTGGCACAATATCCATTGTCTTCTCCATTTGTGAATCACCGAGCAGAGTCTGGGCAAGCTGATGTTGCAGAGCAAATCCTGCAAATGTACTGGTCATCCTGAGCCTGGAGAATGCAGTTAAACCCAGCCAAAAGTAATTTCTGGAAAGTCAAGCCTGGTGTACATTCTCTTGACTTTGGCTATGCCAACTTCACCTGAGTCTTATGAAAAAGCAAACAAAAGACTCAAACCAAAACAGACAAAACCTAGAAACAAACGAACCCATGCAAACCAATCAAAGAAAGAGACTAAAAAAACCCCAAATAAAACCAAAGGGAATGAAAAGTTAGTATTAGTTTTGAGTTCATCACAGCAGGTAAATGGCTGCTTTCCACAGGATCACCATAAAAAGCCACAGATAACAGCTGCTCCAAAATACACCCAACAGGAGAACCATCAAAGTGATACATAGCAACTCTGGGGGCAGCTCCCCTTTAAGGTGAGGGATGAGCACACAGTGCTACAGCTCCAGCCTTCCCCACCCTGCAGGCTGCTCTTTGCTCCTGATGTAAGAGCCTTGCAGGACTGTGGCCCCTCTCGGTGCATTATAAATCATTCCCACAGCTCTCACTTGAGCCACTGGCATGTCCAGAGCGAGATCCAGGCACAATCCTACTGCCCACTGAGCCTCTCTGGGAGATCCTGAGCATCTTCCTGCCCAGAGCCACAAAAGAGCTCAGGCTCTGCCTGAACTGGGTTTTCAGGGGAGGTTTCCATATCCCTGCGAGATGTGCTCATCCTTCATCAGGCTGTGCCCAGCCTGGATCAGGGCAGGTTGGATGCCACATGGGATCCATCCTTTGCCCTGCCATGTGATCCTCCATGCAGTGGGGATAAAAAGCCCAGCACTGGGGAACCCCAGGTGCTGCAGCAGTGATATTTTTGGGAGAAACACGGAGCTGTGCATGGCCAGCTTGAAGTCTGCACTGCTGTGAGCACCAGGCCTGCCATGCTGAGCCCAGGGCCACAACCAGTGCTCACCCGGGCTGGGACATTGAGTCCCAACATGGGATCCCATGGGACAGGGCACGCTGGGATTCGCCCCTGCAGCTCCCCAGTGTGTCCAGAGAGACAGCAAGGAGACAGTGACCTCTGTCAGCAGGGCCCTCGGAGTGGGACAACCACTGCTGGGGTGGCTGTGCCAGCTCCCCCATGAACCTCCAGCCCTGGGAAGCGGGAGCAAGTGGAAAACACAACTTGGCCAATACTGCCTGTGCCGGAAGCAAATGGAAAGAGAACTGGGGTGTGAAAACCCAAGGTTGTTTATTTACATAAGAACAGCAATGAAAACACAGAACACATTTACTTTTGTAAGAATATTTGTAATAACAACAATTTATAGAATGTATATACCTAAGAACATATCTAACAACAATATTTGAAATGTATTTACAGAAGACAAAACGAAGCCCTAAAACCTATATGGCAAAAACAAGAACAAACTCTAAAAACTATGTACAAAAGGGTGCCATTTCAGTCCAGGATCTCCATCAGTCCGGGAAGAAAAGCAGGTGCCATGGTCACTCCAGTCAGGCACAGAGGGCTCTACCGTGTGTCCCCAGGCTGGCACACTGGGACTCTGCTGCCAGAGCTGAGGCTGGCTGGGTCTGGGGGCTGGGCCCCAGGCACTGCCATGGGGCTTGTGTGGCCCAAAGCAAGAACAGGACAGGCTGGGCATGGCCAGCAGAACCCAAGGCACTGGGTACCACGTGCCTGAGCAGGGACCACCCAGCCCAATCCCGCCCCAGCCTGGCTGCAGGGAACCCACTGTGCCTGTGGGGACCACATGCCTGTCGTGCTGCTGGCATTGCTCTTCATCCCAGGACCATGGCCTCCTCTTCATCTTCCTCATCAATGTCCATCTCCTGGGTGTACTCTTCCATTTCCACGTCCATCTCCTCATCCTCATCAACCTCCATCTCTTCCTCTCCAGTCTGTTCTCCATCCACCTCCATCTCCTCCTCTGTATCCATTATTGTGTCCACCTCCATCTCTTCCTCTCCTCTCTTTTCTCCCTCCACTTCCATCTTCTCCTCTCTATCAGTCTGTCTGTCCACCTCCATCTTGTCTTCTCTACCTGCAACAGCCTGCAGAGGTAGCAAAACCTCAGAGTGGGGTCCCTGTCCCACCCCATCCCCCCAGAACTCCAGCCCACACCCGGGCAGCTGGGGGGATCCACCTCCATGGAATGGCACCGTACCTTCCTCAGGACAAATGTGAGCATCCTGCAGGGATGGATGACACAATCCAGGCCTTAGGCAGCTTTTGAGACTGATGAGATGAGGTCTCGGGGGCAGGAACAAGAAGGGTGACAGGAGCAGCAGGAGCAGCGTGCAGCGTGTGCTGAGCCCAGGGCCAACGGTTGTGTTGTGCTGCTTGCTGGCTGCTGGCAGTTCCAGATGGGACATGGATTATGACATGACCATTGAGCTAGAGAGCCTTTGGTTCCATGCTTCGCAACGTTCCCCCAGACCATGGTGCTCAGAGCCCTGTTCCCAAGGATGGAGCATCCACAGCCTGGGCCAGTGCCTCAGCACCCTCAATGGAAGAGAGCAGCTTCCTCAGATCCAACTTCAATCAGCCTCCTGCAGCTGAAAGCCGTCCCCCCTTGTCCTGTTGCCACAGGCCCTGTGGAACACCCTGTCCCAATCTTTCTTGTGGCACCCTTGCAGTCCTGCAGAGCTGCAGTGAGGCCTCCCCAGGGTCTCCTCCTTCCAGGCTGAGCATCACCAGCCCCACGTGGAAAGCAGGCAGTGTGATCTGGGGGAGTCCAGGCTGGAGTCAAATGGCATCAGGAACTGAGAGACGGAAGCTTTAGGCCCAGGTTTGCCTCCCAATGTACAAAATTAATAAGAGTGGAGGGCAAGATGATGGGACACTGCTTCTGCTCTAATTGGTGAATATAGTCTCTGTTTTTTTCTTTTTTTCTCTCATGCTCTTGCACTTTTGGCTGTTTGAAAGGAAGCTTGGCACAATATCCATTGTCTTCTCCATTTGTGAATCACCGAGCAGAGTCTGGGCAAGCTGATGTTGCAGAGCAAATCCTGCAAATGTACTGGTCATCCTGAGCCTGGAGAATGCAGTTAAACCCAGCCAAAAGTAATTTCTGGAAAGTCAAGCCTGGTGTACATTCTCTTGACTTTGGCTATGCCAACTTCACCTGAGTCTTATGAAAAAGCAAACAAAAGACTCAAACCAAAACAGACAAAACCTAGAAACAAACAAACCCATGCAAACCAATCAAACAAAGAGACTAAAAAAACCCCAAATAAAACCAAAGGGAATGAAGAGTTAGTATTAGTTTTGAGTTCATCACAGCAGGTAAATGGCTGCTTTCCACAGGATCACCATAAAAAGCCACAGATAACAGCTGCTCCAAAATACACCCAACAGGAGAACCATCAAAGTGATACATAGCAACTCTGGGGGCAGCTCCCCATTAAGGTGAGGGATGAGCACACAGTGCTACAGCTCCAGCCTTCCCCACCCTGCAGGCTGCTCTTTGCTCCTGATGTAAGAGCCTTGCAGGACTGTGGCCCCTCTCGGTGCATTATAAATCATTCCCACAGCTCTCACTTGAGCCACTGGCATGTCCAGAGCGAGATCCAGGCACAATCCTACTGCCCACTGAGCCTCTCTGGGAGATCCTGAGCATCTTCCTGCCCAGAGCCACAAAAGAGCTCAGGCTCTGCCTGAACTGGGTTTTCAGGGGAGGTTTCCATATCCCTGCGAGATGTGCTCATCCTTCATCAGGCTGTGCCCAGCCTGGATCAGGGCAGGTTGGATGCCACATGGGATCCATCCTTTGCCCTGCCATGTGATCCTCCATGCAGTGGGGATAAAAAGCCCAGCACTGGGGAACCCCAGGTGCTGCAGCAGTGATATTTTTGGGAGAAACACGGAGCTGTGCATGGCCAGCTTGAAGTCTGCACTGCTGTGAGCACCAGGCCTGCCATGCTGAGCCCAGGGCCACAACCAGTGCTCACCCGGGCTGGGACATTGAGTCCCAACATGGGATCCCATGGGACAGGGCACGCTGGGATTCGCCCCTGCAGCTCCCCAGTGTGTCCAGAGAGACAGCAAGGAGACAGTGACCTCTGTCAGCAGGGCCCTCGGAGTGGGACAACCACTGCTGGGGTGGCTGTGCCAGCTCCCCCATGAACCTCCAGCCCTGGGAAGCGGGAGCAAGTGGAAAACACAACTTGGCCAATACTGCCTGTGCCGGAAGCAAATGGAAAGAGAACTGGGGTGTGAAAACCCAAGGTTGTTTATTTACATAAGAACAGCAATGAAAACACAGAACACATTTACTTTTGTAAGAATATTTGTAATAACAACAATTTATAGAATGTATATACCTAAGAACATATCTAACAACAATATTTGAAATGTATTTACAGAAGACAAAACGAAGCCCTAAAACCTATATGGCAAAAACAAGAACAAACTCTAAAAACTATGTACAAAAGGGTGCCATTTCAGTCCAGGATCTCCATCAGTCCGGGAAGAAAAGCAGGTGCCATGGTCACTCCAGTCAGGCACAGAGGGCTCTACCGTGTGTCCCCAGGCTGGCACACTGGGACTCTGCTGCCAGAGCTGAGGCTGGCTGGGTCTGGGGGCTGGGCCCCAGGCACTGCCATGGGGCTTGTGTGGCCCAAAGCAAGAACAGGACAGGCTGGGCATGGCCAGCAGAACCCAAGGCACTGGGTACCACGTGCCTGAGCAGGGACCACCCAGCCCAATCCCGCCCCAGCCTGGCTGCAGGGAACCCACTGTGCCTGTGGGGACCACATGCCTGTCGTGCTGCTGGCATTGCTCTTCATCCCAGGACCATGGCCTCCTCTTCATCTTCCTCATCAATGTCCATCTCCTGGGTGTACTCTTCCATTTCCACGTCCATCTCCTCATCCTCATCAACCTCCATCTCTTCCTCTCCAGTCTGTTCTCCATCCACCTCCATCTCCTCCTCTGTATCCATTATTGTGTCCACCTCCATCTCTTCCTCTCCTCTCTTTTCTCCCTCCACTTCCATCTTCTCCTCTCTATCAGTCTGTCTGTCCACCTCCATCTTGTCTTCTCTACCTGCAACAGCCTGCAGAGGTAGCAAAACCTCAGAGTGGGGTCCCTGTCCCACCCCATCCCCCCAGAACTCCAGCCCACACCCGGGCAGCTGGGGGGATCCACCTCCATGGAATGGCACCGTACCTTCCTCAGGACAAATGTGAGCATCCTGCAGGGATGGATGACACAATCCAGGCCTTAGGCAGCTTTTGAGACTGATGAGATGAGGTCTCGGGGGCAGGAACAAGAAGGGTGACAGGAGCAGCAGGAGCAGCGTGCAGCGTGTGCTGAGCCCAGGGCCAACGGTTGTGTTGTGCTGCTTGCTGGCTGCTGGCAGTTCCAGATGGGACATGGATTATGACATGACCATTGAGCTAGAGAGCCTTTGGTTCCATGCTTCGCAACGTTCCCCCAGACCATGGTGCTCAGAGCCCTGTTCCCAAGGATGGAGCATCCACAGCCTGGGCCAGTGCCTCAGCACCCTCAATGGAAGAGAGCAGCTTCCTCAGATCCAACTTCAATCAGCCTCCTGCAGCTGAAAGCCGTCCCCCCTTGTCCTGTTGCCACAGGCCCTGTGGAACACCCTGTCCCAATCTTTCTTGTGGCACCCTTGCAGTCCTGCAGAGCTGCAGTGAGGCCTCCCCAGGGTCTCCTCCTTCCAGGCTGAGCATCACCAGCCCCACGTGGAAAGCAGGCAGTGTGATCTGGGGGAGTCCAGGCTGGAGTCAAATGGCATCAGGAACTGAGAGACGGAAGCTTTAGGCCCAGGTTTGCCTCCCAATGTACAAAATTAATAAGAGTGGAGGGCAAGATGATGGGACACTGCTTCTGCTCTAATTGGTGAATATAGTCTCTGTTTTTTTCTTTTTTTCTCTCATGCTCTTGCACTTTTGGCTGTTTGAAAGGAAGCTTGGCACAATATCCATTGTCTTCTCCATTTGTGAATCACCGAGCAGAGTCTGGGCAAGCTGATGTTGCAGAGCAAATCCTGCAAATGTACTGGTCATCCTGAGCCTGGAGAATGCAGTTAAACCCAGCCAAAAGTAATTTCTGGAAAGTCAAGCCTGGTGTACATTCTCTTGACTTTGGCTATGCCAACTTCACCTGAGTCTTATGAAAAAGCAAACAAAAGACTCAAACCAAAACAGACAAAACCTAGAAACAAACAAACCCATGCAAACCAATCAAACAAAGAGACTAAAAAAACCCCAAATAAAACCAAAGGGAATGAAGAGTTAGTATTAGTTTTGAGTTCATCACAGCAGGTAAATGGCTGCTTTCCACAGGATCACCATAAAAAGCCACAGATAACAGCTGCTCCAAAATACACCCAACAGGAGAACCATCAAAGTGATACATAGCAACTCTGGGGGCAGCTCCCCATTAAGGTGAGGGATGAGCACACAGTGCTACAGCTCCAGCCTTCCCCACCCTGCAGGCTGCTCTTTGCTCCTGATGTAAGAGCCTTGCAGGACTGTGGCCCCTCTCGGTGCATTATAAATCATTCCCACAGCTCTCACTTGAGCCACTGGCATGTCCAGAGCGAGATCCAGGCACAATCCTACTGCCCACTGAGCCTCTCTGGGAGATCCTGAGCATCTTCCTGCCCAGAGCCACAAAAGAGCTCAGGCTCTGCCTGAACTGGGTTTTCAGGGGAGGTTTCCATATCCCTGCGAGATGTGCTCATCCTTCATCAGGCTGTTCCCAGCTTTGATCAGGGCAAGTTGGATGCCACATGGGATCCATCCTTTGCCCTGCCATGTGATCCTCCATGCAGTGGGGATAAAAAGCCCAGCACTGGGGAACCCCATGTGCTGCAGCAGTGATATTTTTGGGAGAAACACGGAGCTGTGCATGGCCAGCTTGAAGTTTGCACTGCTGTGAGCACCAGGCCTGCCATGCTGAGCCCAGGGCCACAACCAGTGCTCACCCGGGCTGGGACATTGAGTCCCAACATGGGATCCCATGGGACAGGGCACGCTGGGATTCGCCCCTGCAGCTCCCCAGTGTGTCCAGAGAGACAGCAAGGAGACAGTGACCTCTGTCAGCGGAACCCTCTGAGTGGGACAACCACTGCTGGGGTGGCTGTGCCAGCTCCCCCATGAACCTCCAGCCCTGGGAACCGGGAGCAAGTGGAAAACACAACTTGGCCAATACTGCCTGTGCCGGAAGCAAATGGAAAGAGAACTGGGGTGTGAAAACCCAAGGTTGTTTGTTTACATAAGAACAGCAATGAAAACACAGAACACATTTACTTTTGTAAGAATATTTGTAATAACAACAATTTATAGAATGTATATACCTAAGAACATATCTAACAACAATATTTGAAATGTATTTACAGAAGACAAAACGAAGCCCTAAAACCTATATGGCAAAAACAAGAACAAACTCTAAAAACTATGTACAAAAGGGTGCCATTTCAGTCCAGGATCTCCATCAGTCCGGGAAGAAAAGCAGGTGCCATGGTCACTCCAGTCAGGCACAGAGGGCTCTACCGTGTGTCCCCAGGCTGGCACACTGGGACTCTGCTGCCAGAGCTGAGGCTGGCTGGGTCTGGGGGCTGGGCCCCAGGCACTGCCATGGGGCTTGTGTGGCCCAAAGCAAGAACAGGACAGGCTGGGCATGGCCAGCAGACCCAAGGCACTGGGTACCACGTGCCTGAGCAGGGACCACCCAGCCCAATCCCGCCCCAGCCTGGCTGCAGGGAACCCACTGTGCCTGTGGGGACCACATGCCTGTCGTGCTGCTGGCATTGCTCTTCATCCCAGGACCATGGCCTCCTCTTCATCTTCCTCATCAATGTCCATCTCCTGGGTGTACTCTTCCATTTCCACGTCCATCTCCTCATCCTCATCAACCTCCATCTCTTCCTCTCCAATCTGTTCTTCATCCACCTCCATCTCCTCCTCCGTATCCATTATTGTGTCCACCTCCATCTCTTCCTCTCCTCTCTTTTCTCCCTCCACTTCCATCTTCTCCTCTCTATCAGTCTGTCTGTCCACCTCCATCTTGTCTTCTCTACCTGCAACAGCCTGCAGAGGTAGCAAAACCTCAGAGTGGGGTCCCTGTCCCACCCCATCCCCCCAGAACTCCAGCCCACACCCGGGCAGCTGGGGGGATCCACCTCCATGGAATGGCACCGTACCTTCCTCAGGACAAATGTGAGCATCCTGCAGGGATGGATGACACAATCCAGGCCTTAGGCAGCTTTTGAGACTGATGAGATGAGGTCTCGGGGGCAGGAACAAGAAGGGTGACAGGAGCAGCAGGAGCAGCGTGCAGCGTGTGCTGAGCCCAGGGCCAACGGTTGTGTTGTGCTGCTTGCTGGCTGCTGGCAGTTCCAGATGGGACATGGATTATGACATGACCATTGAGCTAGAGAGCCTTTGGTTCCATGCTTAGCAACGTCCCCCAGACCATGGTGCTCAGAGCCCTGTTCCCAAGGATGGAGCATCCACAGCCTGGGCCAGTGCCTCAGCACCCTCAATGGAAGAGAGCAGCTTCCTCAGATCCAACTTCAATCAGCCTCCTGCAGCTGAAAGCCGTCCCCCCTTGTCCTGTTGCCACAGGCCCTGTGGAACACCCTGTCCCAATCTTTCTTGTGGCACCCTTGCAGTCCTGCAGAGCTGCAGTGAGGCCTCCCCAGGGTCTCCTCTTTCCAGGCTGAGCATCCCCAGCCCCACGTGGAAAGCAGGCAGTGTGATCTGGGGGAGTCCAGGCTGGAGTCAAATGGCATCAGGAACTGAGAGACGGAAGCTTTAGGCCCAGGTTTGCCTCTCAATGTACAAAATTAATAAGAGTGGAGGGCAAGATGATGGGACACTGCTTCTGCTCTAATTGGTGAATATAGTCTCTGTTTTTTTCTTTTTTTCTCTCATGCTCTTGCACTTTTGGCTGTTTGAAAGGAAGCTTGGCACAATATCCATTGTCTTCTCCATTTGTGAATCACCGAGCAGAGTCTGGGCAAGCTGATGTTGCAGAGCAAATCCTGCAAATGTACTGGTCATCCTGAGCCTGGAGAATGCAGTTAAACCCAGCCAAAAGTAATTTCTGGAAAGTCAAGCCTGGTGTACATTCTCTTGACTTTGGCTATGCCAACTTCACCTGAGTCTTATGAAAAAGCAAACAAAAGACTCAAACCAAAACAGACAAAACCTAGAAACAAACGAACCCATGCAAACCAATCAAAGAAAGAGACTAAAAAAACCCCAAATAAAACCAAAGGGAATGAAGAGTTAGTATTAGTTTTGAGTTCATCACAGCAGGTAAATGGCTGCTTTCCACAGGATCACCATAAAAAGCCACAGATAACAGCTGCTCCAAAATACACCCAACAGGAGAACCATCAAAGTGATACATAGCAACTCTGGGGGCAGCTCCCCATTAAGGTGAGGGATGAGCACACAGTGCTACAGCTCCAGCCTTCCCCACCCTGCAGGCTGCTCTTTGCTCCTGATGTAAGAGCCTTGCAGGACTGTGGCCCCTCTCGGTGCATTATAAATCATTCCCACAGCTCTCACTTGAGCCACTGGCATGTCCAGAGCGAGATCCAGGCACAATCCTACTGCCCACTGAGCCTCTCTGGGAGATCCTGAGCATCTTCCTGCCCAGAGCCACAAAAGAGCTCAGGCTCTGCCTGAACTGGGTTTTCAGGGGAGGTTTCCATATCCCTGCGAGATGTGCTCATCCTTCATCAGGCTGTGCCCAGCCTGGATCAGGGCAGGTTGGATGCCACATGGGATCCATCCTTTGCCCTGCCATGTGATCCTCCATGCAGTGGGGATAAAAAGCCCAGCACTGGGGAACCCCATGTGCTGCAGCAGTGATATTTTTGGGAGAAACACGGAGCTGTGCATGGCCAGCTTGAAGTTTGCACTGCTGTGAGCACCAGGCCTGCCATGCTGAGCCCAGGGCCACAACCAGTGCTCACCCGGGCTGGGACATTGAGTCCCAACATGGGATCCCATGGGACAGGGCACGCTGGGATTCGCCCCTGCAGCTCCCCAGTGTGTCCAGAGAGACAGCAAGGAGACAGTGACCTCTGTCAGCGGGACCCTCTGAGTGGGACAACCACTGCTGGGGTGGCTGTGCCAGCTCCCCCATGAACCTCCAGCCCTGGGAACCGGGAGCAAGTGGAAAACACAACTTGGCCAATACTGCCTGTGCCGGAAGCAAATGGAAAGAGAACTGGGGTGTGAAAACCCAAGGTTGTTTATTTCCATAAGAACAGCAATGAAAACACAGAACACATTTACTTTTGTAAGAATATTTGTAATAACAACAATTTATAGAATGTATATACCTAAGAACATATCTAACAACAATATTTGAAATGTATTTACAGAAGACAAAACGAAGCCCTAAAACCTATATGGCAAAAACAAGAACAAACTCTAAAAACTATGTACAAAAGGGTGCCATTTCAGTCCAGGATCTCCATCAGTCCGGGAAGAAAAGCAGGTGCCATGGTCACTCCAGTCAGGCACAGAGGGCTCTACCGTGTGTCCCCAGGCTGGCACACTGGGACTCTGCTGCCAGAGCTGAGGCTGGCTGGGTCTGGGGGCTGGGCCCCAGGCACTGCCATGGGGCTTGTGTGGCCCAAAGCAAGAACAGGACAGGCTGGGCATGGCCAGCAGAACCCAAGGCACTGGGTACCACGTGCCTGAGCAGGGACCACCCAGCCCAATCCCGCCCCAGCCTGGCTGCAGGGAACCCACTGTGCCTGTGGGGACCACATGCCTGTCGTGCTGCTGGCATTGCTCTTCATCCCAGGACCATGGCCTCCTCTTCATCTTCCTCATCAATGTCCATCTCCTGGGTGTACTCTTCCATTTCCACGTCCATCTCCTCATCCTCATCAACCTCCATCTCTTCCTCTCCAGTCTGTTCTCCATCCACCTCCATCTCCTCCTCCGTATCCATTATTGTGTCCACCTCCATCTCTTCCTCTCCTCTCTTTTCTCCCTCCACTTCCATCTTCTCCTCTCTATCAGTCTGTCTGTCCACCTCCATCTTGTCTTCTCTACCTGCAACAGCCTGCAGAGGTAGCGAAACCTCAGAGTGGGGTCCCTGTCCCACCCCATCCCCCCAGAACTCCAGCCCACACCCGGGCAGCTGGGGGGATCCACCTCCATGGAATGGCACCGTACCTTCCTCAGGACAAATGTGAGCATCCTGCAGGGATGGATGACACAATCCAGGCCTTAGGCAGCTTTTGAGACTGATGAGATGAGGTCTCGGGGGCAGGAACAAGAAGGGTGACAGGAGCAGCAGGAGCAGCGTGCAGCGTGTGCTGAGCCCAGGGCCAACGGTTGTGTTGTGCTGCTTGCTGGCTGCTGGCAGTTCCAGATGGGACATGGATTATGACATGACCATTGAGCTAGAGAGCCTTTGGTTCCATGCTTCGCAACGTTCCCCCAGACCATGGTGCTCAGAGCCCTGTTCCCAAGGATGGAGCATCCACAGCCTGGGCCAGTGCCTCAGCACCCTCAATGGAAGAGAGCAGCTTCCTCAGATCCAACTTCAATCAGCCTCCTGCAGCTGAAAGCCGTCCCCCCTTGTCCTGTTGCCACAGGCCCTGTGGAACACCCTGTCCCAATCTTTCTTGTGGCACCCTTGCAGTCCTGCAGAGCTGCAGTGAGGCCTCTCCAGGGTCTCCTCCTTCCAGGCTGAGAATCCCCAGCCCCACGTGGAAAGCAGGCAGTGTGATCTGGGGGAGTCCAGGCTGGAGTCAAATGGCATCAGGAACTGAGAGACGGAAGCTTTAGGCCCAGGTTTGCCTCTCAATGTACAAAATTAATAAGAGTGGAGGGCAAGATGGTGGGACACTGCTTCTGCTCCAATTGGTGAATATAGTCTCTGTTTTTTTCTTTTTTTCTCTCATGCTCTTGCAGTTTTGGCTGTTTGAAAGGAAGCTTGGCACAATATCCATTGTCTTCTCCATTTGTGAATCACCGAGCAGAGTCTGGGCAAGCTGATGTTGCAGAGCAAATCCTGCAAATGTACTGGTCATCCTGAGCCTGGAGAATGCAGTTAAACCCAGCCAAAAGTAATTTCTGGAAAGTCAAGCCTGGTGTACATTCTCTTGACTTTGGCTATGCCAACTTCACCTGAGTCTTATGAAAAAGCAAACAAAAGACTCAAACCAAAACAGACAAAACCTAGAAACAAACAAACCCATGCAAACCAATCAAACAAAGAGACTAAAAAAACCCCAAATAAAACCAAAGGGAATGAAGAGTTAGTATTAGTTTTGAGTTCATCACAGCAGGTAAATGGCTGCTTTCCACAGGATCACCATAAAAAGCCACAGATAACAGCTGCTCCAAAATACACCCAACAGGAGAACCATCAAAGTGATACATAGCAACTCTGGGGGCAGCTCCCCATTAAGGTGAGGGATGAGCACACAGTGCTACAGCTCCAGCCTTCCCCACCCTGCAGGCTGCTCTTTGCTCCTGATGTAAGAGCCTTGCAGGACTGTGGCCCCTCTCGGTGCATTATAAATCATTCCCACAGCTCTCACTTGAGCCACTGGCATGTCCAGAGCGAGATCCAGGCACAATCCTACTGCCCACTGAGCCTCTCTGGGAGATCCTGAGCATCTTCCTGCCCAGAGCCACAAAAGAGCTCAGGCTCTGCCTGAACTGGGTTTTCAGGGGAGGTTTCCATATCCCTGCGAGATGTGCTCATCCTTCATCAGGCTGTGCCCAGCCTGGATCAGGGCAGGTTGGATGCCACATGGGATCCATCCTTTGCCCTGCCATGTGATCCTCCATGCAGTGGGGATAAAAAGCCCAGCACTGGGGAACCCCATGTGCTGCAGCAGTGATATTTTTGGGAGAAACACGGAGCTGTGCATGGCCAGCTTGAAGTTTGCACTGCTGTGAGCACCAGGCCTGCCATGCTGAGCCCAGGGCCACAACCAGTGCTCACCCGGGCTGGGACATTGAGTCCCAACATGGGATCCCATGGGACAGGGCACGCTGGGATTCGCCCCTGCAGCTCCCCAGTGTGTCCAGAGAGACAGCAAGGAGACAGTGACCTCTGTCAGCGGAACCCTCTGAGTGGGACAACCACTGCTGGGGTGGCTGTGCCAGCTCCCCCATGAACCTCCAGCCCTGGGAACCGGGAGCAAGTGGAAAACACAACTTGGCCAATACTGCCTGTGCCGGAAGCAAATGGAAAGAGAACTGGGGTGTGAAAACCCAAGGTTGTTTATTTCCATAAGAACAGCAATGAAAACACAGAACACATTTACTTTTGTAAGAATATTTGTAATAACAACAATTTATAGAATGTATATACCTAAGAACATATCTAACAACAATATTTGAAATGTATTTACAGAAGACAAAACGAAGCCCTAAAACCTATATGGCAAAAACAAGAACAAACTCTAAAAACTATGTACAAAAGGGTGCCATTTCAGTCCAGGATCTCCATCAGTCCGGGAAGAAAAGCAGGTGCCATGGTCACTCCAGTCAGGCACAGAGGGCTCTACCGTGTGTCCCCAGGCTGGCACACTGGGACTCTGCTGCCAGAGCTGAGGCTGGCTGGGTCTGGGGGCTGGGCCCCAGGCACTGCCATGGGGCTTGTGTGGCCCAAAGCAAGAACAGGACAGGCTGGGCATGGCCAGCAGACCCAAGGCACTGGGTACCACGTGCCTGAGCAGGGACCACCCAGCCCAATCCCGCCCCAGCCTGGCTGCAGGGAACCCACTGTGCCTGTGGGGACCACATGCCTGTCGTGCTGCTGGCATTGCTCTTCATCCCAGGACCATGGCCTCCTCTTCATCTTCCTCATCAATGTCCATCTCCTGGGTGTACTCTTCCATTTCCACGTCCATCTCCTCATCCTCATCAACCTCCATCTCTTCCTCTCCAATCTGTTCTTCATCCACCTCCATCTCCTCCTCCGTATCCATTATTGTGTCCACCTCCATCTCTTCCTCTCCTCTCTTTTCTCCCTCCACTTCCATCTTCTCCTCTCTATCAGTCTGTCTGTCCACCTCCATCTTGTCTTCTCTACCTGCAACAGCCTGCAGAGGTAGCAAAACCTCAGAGTGGGGTCCCTGTCCCACCCCATCCCCCCAGAACTCCAGCCCACACCCGGGCAGCTGGGGGGATCCACCTCCATGGAATGGCACCGTACCTTCCTCAGGACAAATGTGAGCATCCTGCAGGGATGGATGACACAATCCAGGCCTTAGGCAGCTTTTGAGACTGATGAGATGAGGTCTCGGGGGCAGGAACAAGAAGGGTGACAGGAGCAGCAGGAGCAGCGTGCAGCGTGTGCTGAGCCCAGGGCCAACGGTTGTGTTGTGCTGCTTGCTGGCTGCTGGCAGTTCCAGATGGGACATGGATTATGACATGACCATTGAGCTAGAGAGCCTTTGGTTCCATGCTTAGCAACGTCCCCCAGACCATGGTGCTCAGAGCCCTGTTCCCAAGGATGGAGCATCCACAGCCTGGGCCAGTGCCTCAGCACCCTCAATGGAAGAGAGCAGCTTCCTCAGATCCAACTTCAATCAGCCTCCTGCAGCTGAAAGCCGTCCCCCCTTGTCCTGTTGCCACAGGCCCTGTGGAACACCCTGTCCCAATCTTTCTTGTGGCACCCTTGCAGTCCTGCAGAGCTGCAGTGAGGCCTCCCCAGGGTCTCCTCTTTCCAGGCTGAGCATCCCCAGCCCCACGTGGAAAGCAGGCAGTGTGATCTGGGGGAGTCCAGGCTGGAGTCAAATGGCATCAGGAACTGAGAGACGGAAGCTTTAGGCCCAGGTTTGCCTCTCAATGTACAAAATTAATAAGAGTGGAGGGCAAGATGATGGGACACTGCTTCTGCTCTAATTGGTGAATATAGTCTCTGTTTTTTTCTTTTTTTCTCTCATGCTCTTGCACTTTTGGCTGTTTGAAAGGAAGCTTGGCACAATATCCATTGTCTTCTCCATTTGTGAATCACCGAGCAGAGTCTGGGCAAGCTGATGTTGCAGAGCAAATCCTGCAAATGTACTGGTCATCCTGAGCCTGGAGAATGCAGTTAAACCCAGCCAAAAGTAATTTCTGGAAAGTCAAGCCTGGTGTACATTCTCTTGACTTTGGCTATGCCAACTTCACCTGAGTCTTATGAAAAAGCAAACAAAAGACTCAAACCAAAACAGACAAAACCTAGAAACAAACGAACCCATGCAAACCAATCAAAGAAAGAGACTAAAAAAACCCCAAATAAAACCAAAGGGAATGAAGAGTTAGTATTAGTTTTGAGTTCATCACAGCAGGTAAATGGCTGCTTTCCACAGGATCACCATAAAAAGCCACAGATAACAGCTGCTCCAAAATACACCCAACAGGAGAACCATCAAAGTGATACATAGCAACTCTGGGGGCAGCTCCCCATTAAGGTGAGGGATGAGCACACAGTGCTACAGCTCCAGCCTTCCCCACCCTGCAGGCTGCTCTTTGCTCCTGATGTAAGAGCCTTGCAGGACTGTGGCCCCTCTCGGTGCATTATAAATCATTCCCACAGCTCTCACTTGAGCCACTGGCATGTCCAGAGCGAGATCCAGGCACAATCCTACTGCCCACTGAGCCTCTCTGGGAGATCCTGAGCATCTTCCTGCCCAGAGCCACAAAAGAGCTCAGGCTCTGCCTGAACTGGGTTTTCAGGGGAGGTTTCCATATCCCTGCGAGATGTGCTCATCCTTCATCAGGCTGTGCCCAGCCTGGATCAGGGCAGGTTGGATGCCACATGGGATCCATCCTTTGCCCTGCCATGTGATCCTCCATGCAGTGGGGATAAAAAGCCCAGCACTGGGGAACCCCATGTGCTGCAGCAGTGATATTTTTGGGAGAAACACGGAGCTGTGCATGGCCAGCTTGAAGTTTGCACTGCTGTGAGCACCAGGCCTGCCATGCTGAGCCCAGGGCCACAACCAGTGCTCACCCGGGCTGGGACATTGAGTCCCAACATGGGATCCCATGGGACAGGGCACGCTGGGATTCGCCCCTGCAGCTCCCCAGTGTGTCCAGAGAGACAGCAAGGAGACAGTGACCTCTGTCAGCGGGACCCTCTGAGTGGGACAACCACTGCTGGGGTGGCTGTGCCAGCTCCCCCATGAACCTCCAGCCCTGGGAACCGGGAGCAAGTGGAAAACACAACTTGGCCAATACTGCCTGTGCCGGAAGCAAATGGAAAGAGAACTGGGGTGTGAAAACCCAAGGTTGTTTATTTCCATAAGAACAGCAATGAAAACACAGAACACATTTACTTTTGTAAGAATATTTGTAATAACAACAATTTATAGAATGTATATACCTAAGAACATATCTAACAACAATATTTGAAATGTATTTACAGAAGACAAAACGAAGCCCTAAAACCTATATGGCAAAAACAAGAACAAACTCTAAAAACTATGTACAAAAGGGTGCCATTTCAGTCCAGGATCTCCATCAGTCCGGGAAGAAAAGCAGGTGCCATGGTCACTCCAGTCAGGCACAGAGGGCTCTACCGTGTGTCCCCAGGCTGGCACACTGGGACTCTGCTGCCAGAGCTGAGGCTGGCTGGGTCTGGGGGCTGGGCCCCAGGCACTGCCATGGGGCTTGTGTGGCCCAAAGCAAGAACAGGACAGGCTGGGCATGGCCAGCAGAACCCAAGGCACTGGGTACCACGTGCCTGAGCAGGGACCACCCAGCCCAATCCCGCCCCAGCCTGGCTGCAGGGAACCCACTGTGCCTGTGGGGACCACATGCCTGTCCTGCTGCTGGCATTGCTCTTCATCCCAGGACCATGGCCTCCTCTTCATCTTCCTCATCAATGTCCATCTCCTGGGTGTACTCTTCCATTTCCACGTCCATCTCCTCATCCTCATCAACCTCCATCTCTTCCTCTCCAGTCTGTTCTCCATCCACCTCCATCTCCTCCTCCGTATCCATTATTGTGTCCACCTCCATCTCTTCCTCTCCTCTCTTTTCTCCCTCCACTTCCATCTTCTCCTCTCTATCAGTCTGTCTGTCCACCTCCATCTTGTCTTCTCTACCTGCAACAGCCTGCAGAGGTAGCGAAACCTCAGAGTGGGGTCCCTGTCCCACCCCATCCCCCCAGAACTCCAGCCCACACCCGGGCAGCTGGGGGGATCCACCTCCATGGAATGGCACCGTACCTTCCTCAGGACAAATGTGAGCATCCTGCAGGGATGGATGACACAATCCAGGCCTTAGGCAGCTTTTGAGACTGATGAGATGAGGTCTCGGGGGCAGGAACAAGAAGGGTGACAGGAGCAGCAGGAGCAGCGTGCAGCGTGTGCTGAGCCCAGGGCCAACGGTTGTGTTGTGCTGCTTGCTGGCTGCTGGCAGTTCCAGATGGGACATGGATTATGACATGACCATTGAGCTAGAGAGCCTTTGGTTCCATGCTTCGCAACGTTCCCCCAGACCATGGTGCTCAGAGCCCTGTTCCCAAGGATGGAGCATCCACAGCCTGGGCCAGTGCCTCAGCACCCTCAATGGAAGAGAGCAGCTTCCTCAGATCCAACTTCAATCAGCCTCCTGCAGCTGAAAGCCGTGCCCCCTTGTCCTGTTGCCACAGGCCCTGTGGAACACCCTGTCCCAATCTTTCTTGTGGCACCCTTGCAGTCCTGCAGAGCTGCAGTGAGGCCTCTCCAGGGTCTCCTCCTTCCAGGCTGAGAATCCCCAGCCCCACGTGGAAAGCAGGCAGTGTGATCTGGGGGAGTCCAGGCTGGAGTCAAATGGCATCAGGAACTGAGAGACGGAAGCTTTAGGCCCAGGTTTGCCTCTCAATGTACAAAATTAATAAGAGTGGAGGGCAAGATGGTGGGACACTGCTTCTGCTCCAATTGGTGAATATAGTCTCTGTTTTTTTCTTTTTTTCTCTCATGCTCTTGCAGTTTTGGCTGTTTGAAAGGAAGCTTGGCACAATATCCATTGTCTTCTCCATTTGTGAATCACCGAGCAGAGTCTGGGCAAGCTGATGTTGCAGAGCAAATCCTGCAAATGTACTGGTCATCCTGAGCCTGGAGAATGCAGTTAAACCCAGCCAAAAGTAATTTCTGGAAAGTCAAGCCTGGTGTACATTCTCTTGACTTTGGCTATGCCAACTTCACCTGAGTCTTATGAAAAAGCAAACAAAAGACTCAAACCAAAACAGACAAAACCTAGAAACAAACAAACCCATGCAAACCAATCAAACAAAGAGACTAAAAAAACCCCAAATAAAACCAAAGGGAATGAAGAGTTAGTATTAGTTTTGAGTTCATCACAGCAGGTAAATGGCTGCTTTCCACAGGATCACCATAAAAAGCCACAGATAACAGCTGCTCCAAAATACACCCAACAGGAGAACCATCAAAGTGATACATAGCAACTCTGGGGGCAGCTCCCCATTAAGGTGAGGGATGAGCACACAGTGCTACAGCTCCAGCCTTCCCCACCCTGCAGGCTGCTCTTTGCTCCTGATGTAAGAGCCTTGCAGGACTGTGGCCCCTCTCGGTGCATTATAAATCATTCCCACAGCTCTCACTTGAGCCACTGGCATGTCCAGAGCGAGATCCAGGCACAATCCTACTGCCCACTGAGCCTCTCTGGGAGATCCTGAGCATCTTCCTGCCCAGAGCCACAAAAGAGCTCAGGCTCTGCCTGAACTGTGTTTTCAGGGGAGGTTTCCATATCCCTGCGAGATGTGCTCATCCTTCATCAGGCTGTGCCCAGCTTTGATCAGGGCAGGTTGGATGCCACATGGGATCCATCCTTTGCCCTGCCATGTGATCCTCCATGCAGTGGGGATAAAAAGCCCAGCACTGGGGAACCCCAGGTGCTGCAGCAGTGATATTTTTGGGAGAAACACGGAGCTGTGCATGGCCAGCTTGAAGTTTGCACTGCTGTGAGCACCAGGCCTGCCATGCTGAGCCCAGGGCCACAACCAGTGCTCACCCGGGCTGGGACATTGAGTCCCAACATGGGATCCCATGGGACAGGGCACGCTGGGATTCGCCCCTGCAGCTCCCCAGTGTGTCCAGAGAGACAGCAAGGAGACAGTGACCTCTGTCAGCGGAACCCTCTGAGTGGGACAACCACTGCTGGGGTGGCTGTGCCAGCTCCCCCATGAACCTCCAGCCCTGGGAACCGGGAGCAAGTGGAAAACACAACTTGGCCAATACTGCCTGTGCCGGAAGCAAATGGAAAGAGAACTGGGGTGTGAAAACCCAAGGTTGTTTATTTCCATAAGAACAGCAATGAAAACACAGAACACATTTACTTTTGTAAGAATATTTGTAATAACAACAATTTATAGAATGTATATACCTAAGAACATATCTAACAACAATATTTGAAATGTATTTACAGAAGACAAAACGAAGCCCTAAAACCTATATGGCAAAAACAAGAACAAACTCTAAAAACTATGTACAAAAGGGTGCCATTTCAGTCCAGGATCTCCATCAGTCCGGGAAGAAAAGCAGGTGCCATGGTCACTCCAGTCAGGCACAGAGGGCTCTACCGTGTGTCCCCAGGCTGGCACACTGGGACTCTGCTGCCAGAGCTGAGGCTGGCTGGGTCTGGGGGCTGGGCCCCAGGCACTGCCATGGGGCTTGTGTGGCCCAAAGCAAGAACAGGACAGGCTGGGCATGGCCAGCAGACCCAAGGCACTGGGTACCACGTGCCTGAGCAGGGACCACCCAGCCCAATCCCGCCCCAGCCTGGCTGCAGGGAACCCACTGTGCCTGTGGGGACCACATGCCTGTCGTGCTGCTGGCATTGCTCTTCATCCCAGGACCATGGCCTCCTCTTCATCTTCCTCATCAATGTCCATCTCCTGGGTGTACTCTTCCATTTCCACGTCCATCTCCTCATCCTCATCAACCTCCATCTCTTCCTCTCCAATCTGTTCTTCATCCACCTCCATCTCCTCCTCCGTATCCATTATTGTGTCCACCTCCATCTCTTCCTCTCCTCTCTTTTCTCCCTCCACTTCCATCTTCTCCTCTCTATCAGTCTGTCTGTCCACCTCCATCTTGTCTTCTCTACCTGCAACAGCCTGCAGAGGTAGCAAAACCTCAGAGTGGGGTCCCTGTCCCACCCCATCCCCCCAGAACTCCAGCCCACACCCGGGCAGCTGGGGGGATCCACCTCCATGGAATGGCACCGTACCTTCCTCAGGACAAATGTGAGCATCCTGCAGGGATGGATGACACAATCCAGGCCTTAGGCAGCTTTTGAGACTGATGAGATGAGGTCTCGGGGGCAGGAACAAGAAGGGTGACAGGAGCAGCAGGAGCAGCGTGCAGCGTGTGCTGAGCCCAGGGCCAACGGTTGTGTTGTGCTGCTTGCTGGCTGCTGGCAGTTCCAGATGGGACATGGATTATGACATGACCATTGAGCTAGAGAGCCTTTGGTTCCATGCTTAGCAACGTCCCCCAGACCATGGTGCTCAGAGCCCTGTTCCCAAGGATGGAGCATCCACAGCCTGGGCCAGTGCCTCAGCACCCTCAATGGAAGAGAGCAGCTTCCTCAGATCCAACTTCAATCAGCCTCCTGCAGCTGAAAGCCGTCCCCCCTTGTCCTGTTGCCACAGGCCCTGTGGAACACCCTGTCCCAATCTTTCTTGTGGCACCCTTGCAGTCCTGCAGAGCTGCAGTGAGGCCTCCCCAGGGTCTCCTCTTTCCAGGCTGAGCATCCCCAGCCCCACGTGGAAAGCAGGCAGTGTGATCTGGGGGAGTCCAGGCTGGAGTCAAATGGCATCAGGAACTGAGAGACGGAAGCTTTAGGCCCAGGTTTGCCTCTCAATGTACAAAATTAATAAGAGTGGAGGGCAAGATGATGGGACACTGCTTCTGCTCTAATTGGTGAATATAGTCTCTGTTTTTTTCTTTTTTTCTCTCATGCTCTTGCAGTTTTGGCTGTTTGAAAGGAAGCTTGGCACAATATCCATTGTCTTCTCCATTTGTGAATCACCGAGCAGAGTCTGGGCAAGCTGATGTTGCAGAGCAAATCCTGCAAATGTACTGGTCATCCTGAGCCTGGAGAATGCAGTTAAACCCAGCCAAAAGTAATTTCTGGAAAGTCAAGCCTGGTGTACATTCTCTTGACTTTGGCTATGCCAACTTCACCTGAGTCTTATGAAAAAGCAAACAAAAGACTCAAACCAAAACAGACAAAACCTAGAAACAAACAAACCCATGCAAACCAATCAAACAAAGAGACTAAAAAAACCCCAAATAAAACCAAAGGGAATGAAGAGTTAGTATTAGTTTTGAGTTCATCACAGCAGGTAAATGGCTGCTTTCCACAGGATCACCATAAAAAGCCACAGATAACAGCTGCTCCAAAATACACCCAACAGGAGAACCATCAAAGTGATACATAGCAACTCTGGGGGCAGCTCCCCATTAAGGTGAGGGATGAGCACACAGTGCTACAGCTCCAGCCTTCCCCACCCTGCAGGCTGCTCTTTGCTCCTGATGTAAGAGCCTTGCAGGACTGTGGCCCCTCTCGGTGCATTATAAATCATTCCCACAGCTCTCACTTGAGCCACTGGCATGTCCAGAGCGAGATCCAGGCACAATCCTACTGCCCACTGAGCCTCTCTGGGAGATCCTGAGCATCTTCCTGCCCAGAGCCACAAAAGAGCTCAGGCTCTGCCTGAACTGGGTTTTCAGGGGAGGTTTCCATATCCCTGCGAGATGTGCTCATCCTTCATCAGGCTGTGCCCAGCCTGGATCAGGGCAGGTTGGATGCCACATGGGATCCATCCTTTGCCCTGCCATGTGATCCTCCATGCAGTGGGGATAAAAAGCCCAGCACTGGGGAACCCCATGTGCTGCAGCAGTGATATTTTTGGGAGAAACACGGAGCTGTGCATGGCCAGCTTGAAGTTTGCACTGCTGTGAGCACCAGGCCTGCCATGCTGAGCCCAGGGCCACAACCAGTGCTCACCCGGGCTGGGACATTGAGTCCCAACATGGGATCCCATGGGACAGGGCACGCTGGGATTCGCCCCTGCAGCTCCCCAGTGTGTCCAGAGAGACAGCAAGGAGACAGTGACCTCTGTCAGCGGAACCCTCTGAGTGGGACAACCACTGCTGGGGTGGCTGTGCCAGCTCCCCCATGAACCTCCAGCCCTGGGAACCGGGAGCAAGTGGAAAACACAACTTGGCCAATACTGCCTGTGCCGGAAGCAAATGGAAAGAGAACTGGGGTGTGAAAACCCAAGGTTGTTTATTTCCATAAGAACAGCAATGAAAACACAGAACACATTTACTTTTGTAAGAATATTTGTAATAACAACAATTTATAGAATGTATATACCTAAGAACATATCTAACAACAATATTTGAAATGTATTTACAGAAGACAAAACGAAGCCCTAAAACCTATATGGCAAAAACAAGAACAAACTCTAAAAACTATGTACAAAAGGGTGCCATTTCAGTCCAGGATCTCCATCAGTCCGGGAAGAAAAGCAGGTGCCATGGTCACTCCAGTCAGGCACAGAGGGCTCTACCGTGTGTCCCCAGGCTGGCACACTGGGACTCTGCTGCCAGAGCTGAGGCTGGCTGGGTCTGGGGGCTGGGCCCCAGGCACTGCCATGGGGCTTGTGTGGCCCAAAGCAAGAACAGGACAGGCTGGGCATGGCCAGCAGACCCAAGGCACTGGGTACCACGTGCCTGAGCAGGGACCACCCAGCCCAATCCCGCCCCAGCCTGGCTGCAGGGAACCCACTGTGCCTGTGGGGACCACATGCCTGTCGTGCTGCTGGCATTGCTCTTCATCCCAGGACCATGGCCTCCTCTTCATCTTCCTCATCAATGTCCATCTCCTGGGTGTACTCTTCCATTTCCACGTCCATCTCCTCATCCTCATCAACCTCCATCTCTTCCTCTCCAATCTGTTCTTCATCCACCTCCATCTCCTCCTCCGTATCCATTATTGTGTCCACCTCCATCTCTTCCTCTCCTCTCTTTTCTCCCTCCACTTCCATCTTCTCCTCTCTATCAGTCTGTCTGTCCACCTCCATCTTGTCTTCTCTACCTGCAACAGCCTGCAGAGGTAGCAAAACCTCAGAGTGGGGTCCCTGTCCCACCCCATCCCCCCAGAACTCCAGCCCACACCCGGGCAGCTGGGGGGATCCACCTCCATGGAATGGCACCGTACCTTCCTCAGGACAAATGTGAGCATCCTGCAGGGATGGATGACACAATCCAGGCCTTAGGCAGCTTTTGAGACTGATGAGATGAGGTCTCGGGGGCAGGAACAAGAAGGGTGACAGGAGCAGCAGGAGCAGCGTGCAGCGTGTGCTGAGCCCAGGGCCAACGGTTGTGTTGTGCTGCTTGCTGGCTGCTGGCAGTTCCAGATGGGACATGGATTATGACATGACCATTGAGCTAGAGAGCCTTTGGTTCCATGCTTAGCAACGTCCCCCAGACCATGGTGCTCAGAGCCCTGTTCCCAAGGATGGAGCATCCACAGCCTGGGCCAGTGCCTCAGCACCCTCAATGGAAGAGAGCAGCTTCCTCAGATCCAACTTCAATCAGCCTCCTGCAGCTGAAAGCCGTCCCCCCTTGTCCTGTTGCCACAGGCCCTGTGGAACACCCTGTCCCAATCTTTCTTGTGGCACCCTTGCAGTCCTGCAGAGCTGCAGTGAGGCCTCCCCAGGGTCTCCTCTTTCCAGGCTGAGCATCCCCAGCCCCACGTGGAAAGCAGGCAGTGTGATCTGGGGGAGTCCAGGCTGGAGTCAAATGGCATCAGGAACTGAGAGACGGAAGCTTTAGGCCCAGGTTTGCCTCTCAATGTACAAAATTAATAAGAGTGGAGGGCAAGATGATGGGACACTGCTTCTGCTCTAATTGGTGAATATAGTCTCTGTTTTTTTCTTTTTTTCTCTCATGCTCTTGCAGTTTTGGCTGTTTGAAAGGAAGCTTGGCACAATATCCATTGTCTTCTCCATTTGTGAATCACCGAGCAGAGTCTGGGCAAGCTGATGTTGCAGAGCAAATCCTGCAAATGTACTGGTCATCCTGAGCCTGGAGAATGCAGTTAAACCCAGCCAAAAGTAATTTCTGGAAAGTCAAGCCTGGTGTACATTCTCTTGACTTTGGCTATGCCAACTTCACCTGAGTCTTATGAAAAAGCAAACAAAAGACTCAAACCAAAACAGACAAAACCTAGAAACAAACAAACCCATGCAAACCAATCAAACAAAGAGACTAAAAAAACCCCAAATAAAACCAAAGGGAATGAAGAGTTAGTATTAGTTTTGAGTTCATCACAGCAGGTAAATGGCTGCTTTCCACAGGATCACCATAAAAAGCCACAGATAACAGCTGCTCCAAAATACACCCAACAGGAGAACCATCAAAGTGATACATAGCAACTCTGGGGGCAGCTCCCCATTAAGGTGAGGGATGAGCACACAGTGCTACAGCTCCAGCCTTCCCCACCCTGCAGGCTGCTCTTTGCTCCTGATGTAAGAGCCTTGCAGGACTGTGGCCCCTCTCGGTGCATTATAAATCATTCCCACAGCTCTCACTTGAGCCACTGGCATGTCCAGAGCGAGATCCAGGCACAATCCTACTGCCCACTGAGCCTCTCTGGGAGATCCTGAGCATCTTCCTGCCCAGAGCCACAAAAGAGCTCAGGCTCTGCCTGAACTGGGTTTTCAGGGGAGGTTTCCATATCCCTGCGAGATGTGCTCATCCTTCATCAGGCTGTGCCCAGCCTGGATCAGGGCAGGTTGGATGCCACATGGGATCCATCCTTTGCCCTGCCATGTGATCCTCCATGCAGTGGGGATAAAAAGCCCAGCACTGGGGAACCCCATGTGCTGCAGCAGTGATATTTTTGGGAGAAACACGGAGCTGTGCATGGCCAGCTTGAAGTTTGCACTGCTGTGAGCACCAGGCCTGCCATGCTGAGCCCAGGGCCACAACCAGTGCTCACCCGGGCTGGGACATTGAGTCCCAACATGGGATCCCATGGGACAGGGCACGCTGGGATTCGCCCCTGCAGCTCCCCAGTGTGTCCAGAGAGACAGCAAGGAGACAGTGACCTCTGTCAGCGGGACCCTCTGAGTGGGACAACCACTGCTGGGGTGGCTGTGCCAGCTCCCCCATGAACCTCCAGCCCTGGGAACCGGGAGCAAGTGGAAAACACAACTTGGCCAATACTGCCTGTGCCGGAAGCAAATGGAAAGAGAACTGGGGTGTGAAAACCCAAGGTTGTTTATTTCCATAAGAACAGCAATGAAAACACAGAACACATTTACTTTTGTAAGAATATTTGTAATAACAACAATTTATAGAATGTATATACCTAAGAACATATCTAACAACAATATTTGAAATGTATTTACAGAAGACAAAACGAAGCCCTAAAACCTATATGGCAAAAACAAGAACAAACTCTAAAAACTATGTACAAAAGGGTGCCATTTCAGTCCAGGATCTCCATCAGTCCAGGAAGAAAAGCAGGTGCCATGGTCACTCCAGTCAGGCACAGAGGGCTCTACCGTGTGTCCCCAGGCTGGCACACTGGGACTCTGCTGCCAGAGCTGAGGCTGGCTGGGTCTGGGGGCTGGGCCCCAGGCACTGCCATGGGGCTTGTGTGGCCCAAAGCAAGAACAGGACAGGCTGGGCATGGCCAGCAGAACCCAAGGCACTGGGTACCACGTGCCTGAGCAGGGACCACCCAGCCCAATCCCGCCCCAGCCTGGCTGCAGGGAACCCACTGTGCCTGTGGGGACCACATGCCTGTCGTGCTGCTGGCATTGCTCTTCATCCCAGGACCATGGCCTCCTCTTCATCTTCCTCATCAATGTCCATCTCCTGGGTGTACTCTTCCATTTCCACGTCCATCTCCTCATCCTCATCAACCTCCATCTCTTCCTCTCCAATCTGTTCTCCATCCACCTCCATCTCCTCCTCCGTATCCATTATTGTGTCCACCTCCATCTCTTCCTCTCCTCTCTTTTCTCCCTCCACTTCCATCTTCTCCTCTCTATCAGTCTGTCTGTCCACCTCCATCTTGTCTTCTCTACCTGCAACAGCCTGCAGAGGTAGCAAAACCTCAGAGTGGGGTCCCTGTCCCACCCCATCCCCCCAGAACTCCAGCCCACACCCGGGCAGCTGGGGGGATCCACCTCCATGGAATGGCACCGTACCTTCCTCAGGACAAATGTGAGCATCCTGCAGGGATGGATGACACAATCCAGGCCTTAGGCAGCTTTTGAGACTGATGAGATGAGGTCTCGGGGGCAGGAACAAGAAGGGTGACAGGAGCAGCAGGAGCAGCGTGCAGCGTGTGCTGAGCCCAGGGCCAACGGTTGTGTTGTGCTGCTTGCTGGCTGCTGGCAGTTCCAGATGGGACATGGATTATGACATGACCATTGAGCTAGAGAGCCTTTGGTTCCATGCTTAGCAACGTCCCCCAGACCATGGTGCTCAGAGCCCTGTTCCCAAGGATGGAGCATCCACAGCCTGGGCCAGTGCCTCAGCACCCTCAATGGAAGAGAGCAGCTTCCTCAGATCCAACTTCAATCAGCCTCCTGCAGCTGAAAGCCGTCCCCCCTTGTCCTGTTGCCACAGGCCCTGTGGAACACCCTGTCCCAATCTTTCTTGTGGCACCCTTGCAGTCCTGCAGAGCTGCAGTGAGGCCTCCCCAGGGTCTCCTCTTTCCAGGCTGAGCATCCCCAGCCCCACGTGGAAAGCAGGCAGTGTGATCTGGGGGAGTCCAGGCTGGAGTCAAATGGCATCAGGAACTGAGAGACGGAAGCTTTAGGCCCAGGTTTGCCTCTCAATGTACAAAATTAATAAGAGTGGAGGGCAAGATGATGGGACACTGCTTCTGCTCTAATTGGTGAATATAGTCTCTGTTTTTTTCTTTTTTTCTCTCATGCTCTTGCAGTTTTGGCTGTTTGAAAGGAAGCTTGGCACAATATCCATTGTCTTCTCCATTTGTGAATCACCGAGCAGAGTCTGGGCAAGCTGATGTTGCAGAGCAAATCCTGCAAATGTACTGGTCATCCTGAGCCTGGAGAATGCAGTTAAACCCAGCCAAAAGTAATTTCTGGAAAGTCAAGCCTGGTGTACATTCTCTTGACTTTGGCTATGCCAACTTCACCTGAGTCTTATGAAAAAGCAAACAAAAGACTCAAACCAAAACAGACAAAACCTAGAAACAAACAAACCCATGCAAACCAATCAAACAAAGAGACTAAAAAAACCCCAAATAAAACCAAAGGGAATGAAGAGTTAGTATTAGTTTTGAGTTCATCACAGCAGGTAAATGGCTGCTTTCCACAGGATCACCATAAAAAGCCACAGATAACAGCTGCTCCAAAATACACCCAACAGGAGAACCATCAAAGTGACACATAGCAACTCTGGGGGCAGCTCCCCATTAAGGTGAGGGATGAGCACACAGTGCTACAGCTCCAGCCTTCCCCACCCTGCAGGCTGCTCTTTGCTCCTGATGTAAGAGCCTTGCAGGACTGTGGCCCCTCTCAGTGCATTATAAATCATTCCCACAGCTCTCACTTGAGCCACTGGCATGTCCAGAGCGAGATCCAGGCACAATCCTACTGCCCGCTGAGCCTCTCTGGGAGATCCTGAGCATCTTCCTGCCCAGAGCCACAAAAGAGCTCAGGCTCTGCCTGAACTGTGTTTTCAGGGGAGGTTTCCATATCCCTGCGAGATGTGCTCATCCTTCTTCAGGCTGTGCCCAGCCTGGATCAGGGCAGGTTGGATGCCACATGGGATCCATCCTTTGCCCTGCCATGTGATCCTCCATGCAGTGGGGATAAAAAGCCCAGCACTGGAGAACCCCAGGTGCTGCAGTAGTGATAGTTTTGGGAGAAACACGGAGCTGTGCATGGCCAGCTTGAAGTCTGCACTGCTGTGAGCACCAGGCCTGCCATGCTGAGCCCAGGGCCACAACCAGTGCTCACCCGGGCTGGGACATTGAGTCCCAACATGGGATCCCATGGGACAGGGCACGCTGGGATTCGCCCCTGCAGCTCCCCAGTGTGTCCAGAGAGACAGCAAGGAGACAGTGACCTCTGTCAGCGGGACCCTCTGAGTGGGACAACCACTGCTGGGGTGGCTGTGCCAGCTCCCCCATGAACCTCCAGCCCTGGGAACCGGGAGCAAGTGGAAAACACAACTTGGCCAATACTGCCTGTGCCGGAAGCAAATGGAAAGAGAACTGGGGTGTGAAAACCCAAGGTTGTTTATTTCCATAAGAACAGCAATGAAAACACAGAACACATTTACTTTTGTAAGAATATTTGTAATAACAACAATTTATAGAATGTATATACCTAAGAACATATCTAACAACAATATTTGAAATGTATTTACAGAAGACAAAACGAAGCCCTAAAACCTATATGGCAAAAACAAGAACAAACTCTAAAAACTATGTACAAAAGGGTGCCATTTCAGTCCAGGATCTCCATCAGTCCGGGAAGAAAAGCAGGTGCCATGGTCACTCCAGTCAGGCACAGAGGGCTCTACCGTGTGTCCTCAGGCTGGCACACTGGGACTCTGCTGCCAGAGCTGAGGCTGGCTGGGTCTGGGGGCTGGGCCCCAGGCACTGCCATGGGGCTTGTGTGGCCCAAAGCAAGAACAGGACAGGCTGGGCATGGCCAGCAGAACCCAAGGCACTGGGTACCACGTGCCTGAGCAGGGACCAGCCAGCCCAATCCCGCCCCAGCCTGGCTGCAGGGAACCCACTGTGCCTGTGGGGACCACATGCCTGTCGTGCTGCTGGCATTGCTCTTCATCCCAGGACCATGGCCTCCTCTTCATCTTCCTCATCAATGTCCATCTCCTCGGTGTACTCTTCCATTTCCACGTCCATCTCCTCATCCTCATCAACCTCCATCTCTTCCTCTCCAATCTGTTCTCCATCCACCTCCATCTCCTCCTCCGTATCCATTATTGTGTCCACCTCCATCTCTTCCTCTCCTCTCTTTTCTCCCTCCACTTCCATCTTCTCCTCTCTATCAGTCTGTCTGTCCACCTCCATCTTGTCTTCTCTACCTGCAACAGCCTGCAGAGGTAGCAAAACCTCAGAGTGGGGTCCCTGTCCCACCCCATCCCCCCAGAACTCCAGCCCACACCCGGGCAGCTGGGGGGATCCACCTCCATGGAATGGCACCGTACCTTCCTCAGGACAAATGTGAGCATCCTGCAGGGATGGATGACACAATCCAGGCCTTAGGCAGCTTTTGAGACTGATGAGATGAGGTCTCGGGGGCAGGAACAAGAAGGGTGACAGGAGCAGCAGGAGCAGCGTGCAGCGTGTGCTGAGCCCAGGGCCAACGGTTGTGTTGTGCTGCTTGCTGGCTGCTGGCAGTTCCAGATGGGACATGGATTATGACATGACCATTGAGCTAGAGAGCCTTTGGTTCCATGCTTAGCAACGTCCCCCAGACCATGGTGCTCAGAGCCCTGTTCCCAAGGATGGAGCATCCACAGCCTGGGCCAGTGCCTCAGCACCCTCAATGGAAGAGAGCAGCTTCCTCAGATCCAACTTCAATCAGCCTCCTGCAGCTGAAAGCCGTCCCCCCTTGTCCTGTTGCCACAGGCCCTGTGGAACACCCTGTCCCAATCTTTCTTGTGGCACCCTTGCAGTCCTGCAGAGCTGCAGTGAGGCCTCCCCAGGGTCTCCTCTTTCCAGGCTGAGCATCCCCAGCCCCACGTGGAAAGCAGGCAGTGTGATCTGGGGGAGTCCAGGCTGGAGTCAAATGGCATCAGGAACTGAGAGACGGAAGCTTTAGGCCCAGGTTTGCCTCTCAATGTACAAAATTAATAAGAGTGGAGGGCAAGATGATGGGACACTGCTTCTGCTCTAATTGGTGAATATAGTCTCTGTTTTTTTCTTTTTTTCTCTCATGCTCTTGCAGTTTTGGCTGTTTGAAAGGAAGCTTGGCACAATATCCATTGTCTTCTCCATTTGTGAATCACCGAGCAGAGTCTGGGCAAGCTGATGTTGCAGAGCAAATCCTGCAAATGTACTGGTCATCCTGAGCCTGGAGAATGCAGTTAAACCCAGCCAAAAGTAATTTCTGGAAAGTCAAGCCTGGTGTACATTCTCTTGACTTTGGCTATGCCAACTTCACCTGAGTCTTATGAAAAAGCAAACAAAAGACTCAAACCAAAACAGACAAAACCTAGAAACAAACAAACCCATGCAAACCAATCAAACAAAGAGACTAAAAAAACCCCAAATAAAACCAAAGGGAATGAAGAGTTAGTATTAGTTTTGAGTTCATCACAGCAGGTAAATGGCTGCTTTCCACAGGATCACCATAAAAAGCCACAGATAACAGCTGCTCCAAAATACACCCAACAGGAGAACCATCAAAGTGATACATAGCAACTCTGGGGGCAGCTCCCCATTAAGGTGAGGGATGAGCACACAGTGCTACAGCTCCAGCCTTCCCCACCCTGCAGGCTGCTCTTTGCTCCTGATGTAAGAGCCTTGCAGGACTGTGGCCCCTCTCAGTGCATTATAAATCATTCCCACAGCTCTCACTTGAGCCACTGGCATGTCCAGAGCGAGATCCAGGCACAATCCTACTGCCCGCTGAGCCTCTCTGGGAGATCCTGAGCATCTTCCTGCCCAGAGCCACAAAAGAGCTCAGGCTCTGCCTGAACTGGGTTTTCAGGGGAGGTTTCCATATCCCTGCGAGATGTGCTCATCCTTCATCAGGCTGTGCCCAGCCTGGATCAGGGCAGGTTGGATGCCACATGGGATCCATCCTTTGCCCTGCCATGTGATCCTCCATGCAGTGGGGATAAAAAGCCCAGCACTGGGGAACCCCAGGTGCTGCAGCAGTGATATTTTTGGGAGCAACACGGAGCTGTGCATGGCCAGCTTGAAGTCTGCACTGCTGTGAGCACCAGGCCTGCCATGCTGAGCCCAGGGCCACAACCAGTGCTCACCCGGGCTGGGACATTGAGTCCCAACATGGGATCCCATGGGACAGGGCACGCTGGGATTCGCCCCTGCAGCTCCCCAGTGTGTCCAGAGAGACAGCAAGGAGACAGTGACCTCTGTCAGCGGGACCCTCTGAGTGGGACAACCACTGCTGGGGTGGCTGTGCCAGCTCCCCCATGAACCTCCAGCCCTGGGAACCGGGAGCAAGTGGAAAACACAACTTGGCCAATACTGCCTGTGCCGGAAGCAAATGGAAAGAGAACTGGGGTGTGAAAACCCAAGGTTGTTTATTTCCATAAGAACAGCAATGAAAACACAGAACACATTTACTTTTGTAAGAATATTTGTAATAACAACAATTTATAGAATGTATATACCTAAGAACATATCTAACAACAATATTTGAAATGTATTTACAGAAGACAAAACGAAGCCCTAAAACCTATATGGCAAAAACAAGAACAAACTCTAAAAACTATGTACAAAAGGGTGCCATTTCAGTCCAGGATCTCCATCAGTCCGGGAAGAAAAGCAGGTGCCATGGTCACTCCAGTCAGGCACAGAGGGCTCTACCGTGTGTCCTCAGGCTGGCACACTGGGACTCTGCTGCCAGAGCTGAGGCTGGCTGGGTCTGGGGGCTGGGCCCCAGGCACTGCCATGGGGCTTGTGTGGCCCAAAGCAAGAACAGGACAGGCTGGGCATGGCCAGCAGAACCCAAGGCACTGGGTACCACGTGCCTGAGCAGGGACCAGCCAGCCCAATCCCGCCCCAGCCTGGCTGCAGGGAACCCACTGTGCCTGTGGGGACCACATGCCTGTCGTGCTGCTGGCATTGCTCTTCATCCCAGGACCATGGCCTCCTCTTCATCTTCCTCATCAATGTCCATCTCCTCGGTGTACTCTTCCATTTCCACGTCCATCTCCTCATCCTCATCAACCTCCATCTCTTCCTCTCCAGTCTGTTCTCCATCCACCTCCATCTCCTCCTCCGTATCCATTATTGTGTCCACCTCCATCTCTTCCTCTCCTCTCTTTTCTCCCTCCACTTCCATCTTCTCCTCTCTATCAGTCTGTCTGTCCACCTCCATCTTGTCTTCTCTACCTGCAACAGCCTGCAGAGGTAGCAAAACCTCAGAGTGGGGTCCCTGTCCCACCCCATCCCCCCAGAACTCCAGCCCACACCGGGGCAGCTGGGGGGATCCACCTTCATGGAATGGCACCGTACCTTCCTCAGGACAAATGTGAGCATCCTGCAGGGATGGATGACACAATCCAGGCCTTAGGCAGCTTTTGAGACTGATGAGATGAGGTCTCGGGGGCAGGAACAAGAAGGGTGACAGGAGCAGCAGGAGCAGCGTGCAGCGTGTGCTGAGCCCAGGGCCAACGGTTGTGTTGTGCTGCTTGCTGGCTGCTGGCAGTTCCAGATGGGACATGGATTATGACATGACCATTGAGCTAGAGAGCCTTTGGTTCCATGCTTAGCAACGTCCCCCAGACCATGGTGCTCAGAGCCCTGTTCCCAAGGATGGAGCATCCACAGCCTGGGCCAGTGCCTCAGCACCCTCAATGGAAGAGAGCAGCTTCCTCAGATCCAACTTCAATCAGCCTCCTGCAGCTGAAAGCCGTCCCCCCTTGTCCTGTTGCCACAGGCCCTGTGGAACACCCTGTCCCAATCTTTCTTGTGGCACCCTTGCAGTCCTGCAGAGCTGCAGTGAGGCCTCCCCAGGGTCTCCTCTTTCCAGGCTGAGCATCCCCAGCCCCACGTGGAAAGCAGGCAGTGTGATCTGGGGGAGTCCAGGCTGGAGTCAAATGGCATCAGGAACTGAGAGACGGAAGCTTTAGGCCCAGGTTTGCCTCTCAATGTACAAAATTAATAAGAGTGGAGGGCAAGATGATGGGACACTGCTTCTGCTCTAATTGGTGAATATAGTCTCTGTTTTTTTCTTTTTTTCTCTCATGCTCTTGCAGTTTTGGCTGTTTGAAAGGAAGCTTGGCACAATATCCATTGTCTTCTCCATTTGTGAATCACCGAGCAGAGTCTGGGCAAGCTGATGTTGCAGAGCAAATCCTGCAAATGTACTGGTCATCCTGAGCCTGGAGAATGCAGTTAAACCCAGCCAAAAGTAATTTCTGGAAAGTCAAGCCTGGTGTACATTCTCTTGACTTTGGCTATGCCAACTTCACCTGAGTCTTATGAAAAAGCAAACAAAAGACTCAAACCAAAACAGACAAAACCTAGAAACAAACAAACCCATGCAAACCAATCAAACAAAGAGACTAAAAAAACCCCAAATAAAACCAAAGGGAATGAAGAGTTAGTATTAGTTTTGAGTTCATCACAGCAGGTAAATGGCTGCTTTCCACAGGATCACCATAAAAAGCCACAGATAACAGCTGCTCCAAAATACACCCAACAGGAGAACCATCAAAGTGATACATAGCAACTCTGGGGGCAGCTCCCCATTAAGGTGAGGGATGAGCACACAGTGCTACAGCTCCAGCCTTCCCCACCCTGCAGGCTGCTCTTTGCTCCTGATGTAAGAGCCTTGCAGGACTGTGGCCCCTCTCAGTGCATTATAAATCATTCCCACAGCTCTCACTTGAGCCACTGGCATGTCCAGAGCGAGATCCAGGCACAATCCTACTGCCCGCTGAGCCTCTCTGGGAGATCCTGAGCATCTTCCTGCCCAGAGCCACAAAAGAGCTCAGGCTCTGCCTGAACTGGGTTTTCAGGGGAGGTTTCCATATCCCTGCGAGATGTGCTCATCCTTCTTCAGGCTGTGCCCAGCCTGGATCAGGGCAGCTTGGATGCCACATGGGATCCATCCTTTGCCCTGCCATGTGATCCTCCATGCAGTGGGGATAAAAAGCCCAGCACTGGAGAACCCCAGGTGCTGCAGTAGTGATAGTTTTGGGAGAAACACGGAGCTGTGCATGGCCAGCTTGAAGTCTGCACTGCTGTGAGCACCAGGCCTGCCATGCTGAGCCCAGGGCCACAACCAGTGCTCACCCGGGCTGGGACATTGAGTCCCAACATGGGATCCCATGGGACAGGGCACGCTGGGATTCGCCCCTGCAGCTCCCCAGTGTGTCCAGAGAGACAGCAAGGAGACAGTGACCTCTGTCAGCGGGGCCCTCTGAGTGGGACAACCACTGCTGGGGTGGCTGTGCCAGCTCCCCCATGAACCTCCAGCCCTGGGAAGCGGGAGCAAGTGGAAAACACAACTTGGCCAATACTGCCTGTGCCGGAAGCAAATGGAAAGAGAACTGGGGTGTGAAAACCCAAGGTTGTTTATTTCCATAAGAACAGCAATGAAAACACAGAACACATTTACTTTTGTAAGAATATTTGTAATAACAACAATTTATAGAATGTATATACCTAAGAACATATCTAACAACAATATTTGAAATGTATTTACAGAAGACAAAACGAAGCCCTAAAACCTATATGGCAAAAACAAGAACAAACTCTAAAAACTATGTACAAAAGGGTGCCATTTCAGTCCAGGATCTCCATCAGTCCGGGAAGAAAAGCAGGTGCCATGGTCACTCCAGTCAGGCACAGAGGGCTCTACCGTGTGTCCTCAGGCTGGCACACTGGGACTCTGCTGCCAGAGCTGAGGCTGGCTGGGTCTGGGGGCTGGGCCCCAGGCACTGCCATGGGGCTTGTGTGGCCCAAAGCAAGAACAGGACAGGCTGGGCATGGCCAGCAGAACCCAAGGCACTGGGTACCACGTGCCTGAGCAGGGACCACCCAGCCCAATCCCGCCCCAGCCTGGCTGCAGGGAACCCACTGTGCCTGTGGGGACCACATGCCTGTCGTGCTGCTGGCATTGCTCTTCATCCCAGGACCATGGCCTCCTCTTCATCTTCCTCATCAATGTCCATCTCCTCGGTGTACTCTTCCATTTCCACGTCCATCTCCTCATCCTCATCAACCTCCATCTCTTCCTCTCCAGTCTGTTCTCCATCCACCTCCATCTCCTCCTCCGTATCCATTATTGTGTCCACCTCCATCTCTTCCTCTCCTCTCTTTTCTCCCTCCACTTCCATCTTCTCCTCTCTATCAGTCTGTCTGTCCACCTCCATCTTGTCTTCTCTACCTGCAACAGCCTGCAGAGGTAGCAAAACCTCAGAGTGGGGTCCCTGTCCCACCCCATCCCCCCAGAACTCCAGCCCACACCCGGGCAGCTGGGGGGATCCACCTCCATGGAATGGCACCGTACCTTCCTCAGGACAAATGTGAGCATCCTGCAGGGATGGATGACACAATCCAGGCCTTAGGCAGCTTTTGAGACTGATGAGATGAGGTCTCGGGGGCAGGAACAAGAAGGGTGACAGGAGCAGCAGGAGCAGCATGCAGCGTGTGCTGAGCCCAGGGCCAACGGTTGTGTTGTGCTGCTTGCTGGCTGCTGGCAGTTCCAGATGGGACATGGATTATGACATGACCATTGAGCTAGAGAGCCTTTGGTTCCATGCTTAGCAACGTTCCCCCAGACCATGGTGCTCAGAGCCCTGTTCCCAAGGATGGAGCATCCACAGCCTGGGCCAGTGCCTCAGCACCCTCAATGGAAGAGAGCAGCTTCCTCAGATCCACCTTCAATCAGCCTCCTGCAGCTGAAAGCCGTGCCCCCTTGTCCTGTTGCCACAGGCCCTGTGGAACACCCTGTCCCAATCTTTCTTGTGGCACCCTTGCAGTCCTGCAGAGCTGCAGTGAGGCCTCCCCAGGGTCTCCTCTTACCAGGCTGAGCATCCCCAGCCCCACGTGGAAAGCAGGCAGTGTGATCTGGGGGAGTCCAGGCTGGAGTCAAATGGCATCAGGAACTGAGAGACGGAAGCTTTAGGCCCAGGTTTGCCTCTCAATGTACAAAATTAATAAGAGTGGAGGGCAAGATGGTGGGACACTGCTTCTGCTCTAATTGGTGAATATAGTCTCTGTTTTTTTCTTTTTTTCTCTCATGCTCTTGCACTTTTGGCTGTTTGAAAGGAAGCTTGGCACAATATCCATTGTCTTCTCCATTTGTGAATCACCGAGCAGAGTCTGGGCAAGCTGATGTTGCAGAGCAAATCCTGCAAATGTACTGGTCATCCTGAGCCTGGAGAATGCAGTTAAACCCAGCCAAAAGTAATTTCTGGAAAGTCAAGCCTGGTGTACATTCTCTTGACTTTGGCTATGCCAACTTCACCTGAGTCTTATGAAAAAGCAAACAAAAGACTCAAACCAAAACAGACAAAACCTAGAAACAAACAAACCCATGCAAACCAATCAAACAAAGAGACTAAAAAAACCCCAAATAAAACCAAAGGGAATGAAGAGTTAGTATTAGTTTTGAGTTCATCACAGCAGGTAAATGGCTGCTTTCCACAGGATCACCATAAAAAGCCACAGATAACAGCTGCTCCAAAATACACCCAACAGGAGAACCATCAAAGTGATACATAGCAACTCTGGGGGCAGCTCCCCATTAAGGTGAGGGATGAGCACACAGTGCTACAGCTCCAGCCTTCCCCACCCTGCAGGCTGCTCTTTGCTCCTGATGTAAGAGCCTTGCAGGACTGTGGCCCCTCTCGGTGCATTATAAATCATTCCCACAGCTCTCACTTGAGCCACTGGCATGTCCAGAGCGAGATGCAGGCACAATCCTACTGCCCGCTGAGCCTCTCTGGGAGATCCTGAGCATCTTCCTGCCCAGAGCCACAAAAGAGCTCAGGCTCTGCCTGAACTGGGTTTTCAGGGGAGGTTTCCATATCCCTGCGAGATGTGCTCATCCTTCATCAGGCTGTGCCCAGCCTGGATCAGGGCAGGTTGGAGGCCACATGGGATCCATCCTTTGCCCTGCCATGTGATCCTCCATGCAGTGGGGATAAAAAGCCCAGCACTGGGGAACCCCAGGTGCTGCAGCAGTGATATTTTTGGGAGCAACACGGAGCTGTGCATGGCCAGCTTGAAGTCTGCACTGCTGTGAGCACCAGGCCTGCCATGCTGAGCCCAGGGCCACAACCAGTGCTCACCCGGGCTGGGACATTGAGTCCCAACATGGGATCCCATGGGACAGGGCACGCTGGGATTCGCCCCTGCAGCTCCCCAGTGTGTCCAGAGAGACAGCAAGGAGACAGTGACCTCTGTCAGCGGGGCCCCCTGAGTGGGACAACCACTGCTGGGGTGGCTGTGCCAGCTCCCCCATGAACCTCCAGCCCTGGGAAGCGGGAGCAAGTGGAAAACACAACTTGGCCAATACTGCCTGTGCCGGAAGCAAATGGAAAGAGAACTGGGGTGTGAAAACCCAAGGTTGTTTATTTCCATAAGAACAGCAATGAAAACACAGAACACATTTACTTTTGTAAGAATATTTGTAATAACAACAATTTATAGAATGTATATACCTAAGAACATATCTAACAACAATATTTGAAATGTATTTACAGAAGACAAAACGAAGCCCTAAAACCTATATGGCAAAAACAAGAACAAACTCTAAAAACTATGTACAAAAGGGTGCCATTTCAGTCCAGGATCTCCATCAGTCCGGGAAGAAAAGCAGGTGCCGTGGTCACTCCAGTCAGGCACAGAGGGCTCTACCGTGTGTCCCCAGGCTGGCACACTGGGACTCTGCTGCCAGAGCTGAGGCTAGCTGGGTCTGGGGGCTGGGCCCCAGGCACTGCCATGGGGCTTGTGTGGCCCAAAGCAAGAACAGGACAGGCTGGGCATGGCCAGCCGAACCCAAGGCACTGGGTACCACGTTCCTGAGCAGGGACCAGCCAGCCCAATCCCGCCCCAGCCTGGCTGCAGGGAACCCACTGTGCCTGTGGGGACCACATGCCTGTCGTGCTGCTGGCATTGCTCTTCATCCCAGGACCATGGCCTCCTCTTCATCTTCCTCATCAATGTCCATCTCCTCGGTGTACTCTTCCATTTCCACGTCCATCTCCTCATCCTCATCAACCTCCATCTCTTCCTCTCCAGTCTGTTCTCCATCCACCTCCATCTCCTCCTCCGTATCCATTATTGTGTCCACCTCCATCTCTTCCTCTCCTCTCTTTTCTCCCTCCACTTCCATCTTCTCCTCTCTATCAGTCTGTCTGTCCACCTCCATCTTGTCTTCTCTACCTGCAACAGCCTGCAGAGGTAGCAAAACCTCAGAGTGGGGCCCCTGTCCCACCCCATCCCCCCAGAACTCCAGCCCACACCCGGGCAGCTGGGGGGATCCACCTCCATGGAATGGCACCGTACCTTCCTCAGGACAAATGTGAGAATCCTGCAGGGATGGATGACACAATCCAGGCCTTAAGCAGCTTTTGAGACTGATGAGATGAGGTCTCGGGGGCAGGAACAAGAAGGGTGACAGGAGCAGCAGGAGCAGCGTGCAGCGTGTGCTGAGCCCAGGGCCAACGGTTGTGTTGTGCTGCTTGCTGGCTGCTGGCAGTTCCAGATGAGACATGGATTATGACATGACCATTGAGCTAGAGAGCCTTTGGTTCCATGCTTAGCAACGTCCCCCAGACCATGGTGCTCAGAGCCCTGTTCCCAAGGATGGAGCATCCACAGCCTGGGCCAGTGCCTCAGCACCCTCAATGGAAGAGAGCAGCTTCCTCAGATCCAACTTCAATCAGCCTCCTGCAGCTGAAAGCCGTCCCCCCTTGTCCTGTTGCCACAGGCCCTGTGGAACACCCTGTCCCAATCTTTCTTGTGGCACCCTTGCAGTCCTGCAGAGCTGCAGTGAGGCCTCCCCAGGGTCTCCTCTTTCCAGGCTGAGCATCCCCAGCCCCACGTGGAAAGCAGGCAGTGTGATCTGGGGGAGTCCAGGCTGGAGTCAAATGGCATCAGGAACTGAGAGACGGAAGCTTTAGGCCCAGGTTTGCCTCTCAATGTACAAAATTAATAAGAGTGGAGGGCAAGATGGTGGGACACTGCTTCTGCTCTAATTGGTGAATATAGTCTCTGTTTTTTTCTTTTTTTCTCTCATGCTCTTGCACTTTTGGCTGTTTGAAAGGAAGCTTGGCACAATATCCATTGTCTTCTCCATTTGTGAATCACCGAGCAGAGTCTGGGCAAGCTGATGTTGCAGAGCAAATCCTGCAAATGTACTGGTCATCCTGAGCCTGGAGAATGCAGTTAAACCCAGCCAAAAGTAATTTCTGGAAAGTCAAGCCTGGTGTACATTCTCTTGACTTTGGCTATGCCAACTTCACCTGAGTCTTATGAAAAAGCAAACAAAAGACTCAAACCAAAACAGACAAAACCTAGAAACAAACAAACCCATGCAAACCAATCAAACAAAGAGACTAAAAAACCCCCAAATAAAACCAAAGGGAATGAAGAGTTAGTATTAGTTTTGAGTTCATCACAGCAGGTAAATGGCTGCTTTCCACAGGATCACCATAAAAAGCCACAGATAACAGCTGCTCCAAAATACACCCAACAGGAGAACCATCAAAGTGATACATAGCAACTCTGGGGGCAGCTCCCCATTAAGGTGAGGGATGAGCACACAGTGCTACAGCTCCAGCCTTCCCCACCCTGCAGGCTGCTCTTTGCTCCTGATGTAAGAGCCTTGCAGGACTGTGGCCCCTCTCGGTGCATTATAAATCATTCTCACAGCTCTCACTTGAGCCACTGGCATGTCCAGAGCGAGATCCAGGCACAATCCTACTGCCCGCTGAGCCTCTCTGGGAGATCCTGAGCATCTTCCTGCCCAGAGCCACAAAAGAGCTCAGGCTCTGCCTGAACTGGGTTTTCAGGGGAGGTTTCCATATCCCTGCGAGATGTGCTCATCCTTCATCAGGCTGTGCCCAGCCTGGATCAGGGCAGGTTGGATGCCACATGGGATCCATCCTTTGCCCTGCCATGTGATCCTCCATGCAGTGGGGATAAAAAGCCCAGCACTGGGGAACCCCAGGTGCTGCAGCAGTGATATTTTTGGGAGCAACACGGAGCTGTGCATGGCCAGCTTGAAGTCTGCACTGCTGTGAGCACCAGGCCTGCCATGCTGAGCCCAGGGCCACAACCAGTGCTCACCCGGGCTGGGACATTGAGTCCCAACATGGGATCCCATGGGACAGGGCACGCTGGGATTCGCCCCTGCAGCTCCCCAGTGTGTCCAGAGAGACAGCAAGGAGACAGTGACCTCTGTCAGCAGGGCCCTCGGAGTGGGACAACCACTGCTGGGGTGGCTGTGCCAGCTCCCCCATGAACCTCCAGCCCTGGGAAGCGGGAGCAAGTGGAAAACACAACTTGGCCAATACTGCCTGTGCCGGAAGCAAATGGAAAGAGAACTGGGGTGTGAAAACCCAAGGTTGTTTATTTCCATAAGAACAGCAATGAAAACACAGAACACATTTACTTTTGTAAGAATATTTGTAATAACAACAATTTATAGAATGTATATACCTAAGAACATATCTAACAACAATATTTGAAATGTATTTACAGAAGACAAAACGAAGCCCTAAAACCTATATGGCAAAAACAAGAACAAACTCTAAAAACTATGTACAAAAGGGTGCCATTTCAGTCCAGGATCTCCATCAGTCCGGGAAGAAAAGCAGGTGCCATGGTCACTCCAGTCAGGCACAGAGCGCTCTACCGTGTGTCCCCAGGCTGGCACACTGGGACTCTGCTGCCAGAGCTGAGGCTAGCTGGGTCTGGGGGCTGGGCCCCAGGCACTGCCATGGGGCTTGTGTGGCCCAAAGCAAGAACAGGACAGGCTGGGCATGGCCAGCAGAACCCAAGGCACTGGGTACCACGTGCCTGAGCAGGGACCACCCAGCCCAATCCCACCCCAGCCTGGCTGCAGGGAACCCACTGTGCCTGTGGGGACCACATGCCTGTCGTGCTGCTGGCATTGCTCTTCATCCCAGGACCATGGCCTCCTCTTCATCTTCCTCATCAATGTCCATCTCCTCGGTGTACTCTTCCATTTCCACGTCCATCTCCTCATCCTCATCAACCTCCATCTCTTCCTCTCCAGTCTGTTCTCCATCCACCTCCATCTCCTCCTCCGTATCCATTATTGTGTCCACCTCCATCTCTTCCTCTCCTCTCTTTTCTCCCTCCACTTCCATCTTCTCCTCTCTATCAGTCTGTCTGTCCACCTCCATCTTGTCTTCTCTACCTGCAACAGCCTGCAGAGGTAGCAAAACCTCAGAGTGGGGTCCCTGTCCCACCCCATCCCCCCAGAACTCCAGCCCACACCCGGGCAGCTGGGGGGATCCACCTCCATGGAATGGCACCGTACCTTCCTCAGGACAAATGTGAGCATCCTGCAGGGATGGATGACACAATCCAGGCCTTAGGCAGCTTTTGAGACTGATGAGATGAGGTCTCGGGGGCAGGAACAAGAAGGGTGACAGGAGCAGCAGGAGCAGCATGCAGCGTGTGCTGAGCCCAGGGCCAACGGTCGTGTTGTGCTGCTTGCTGGCTGCTGGCAGTTCCAGATGGGACATGGATTATGACATGACCATTGAGCTAGAGAGCCTTTGGTTCCATGCTTAGCAACGTCCCCCAGACCATGGTGCTCAGAGCCCTGTTCCCAAGGATGGAGCATCCACAGCCTGGGCCAGTGCCTCAGCACCCTCAATGGAAGAGAGCAGCTTCCTCAGATCCAACTTCAATCAGCCTCCTGCAGCTGAAAGCCGTGCCCCCTTGTCCTGTTGCCACAGGCCCTGTGGAACACCCTGTCCCAATCTTTCTTGTGGCACCCTTGCAGTCCTGCAGAGCTGCAGTGAGGCCTCCCCAGGGTCTCCTCTTACCAGGCTGAGCATCCCCAGCCCCACGTGGAAAGCAGGCAGTGTGATCTGGGGGAGTCCAGGCTGGAGTCAAATGGCATCAGGAACTGAGAGACGGAAGCTTTAGGCCCAGGTTTGCCTCTCAATGTACAAAATTAATAAGAGTGGAGGGCAAGATGGTGGGACACTGCTTCTGCTCTAATTGGTGAATATAGTCTCTGCTTTTTTCTATTTTCTCTCATGCTCTTGCAGTTTTGGCTGTTTGAAAGGAAGCTTGGCACAATATCCATTGTCTTCTCCATTTGTGAATCACCGAGCAGAGTCTGGGCAAGCTGATGTTGCAGAGCAAATCCTGCAAATGGACTGGTCATCCTGAGCCTGGAGAATGCAGTTAAACCCAGCCAAAAGTAATTTCTGGAAAGTCAAGCCTGGTGTACATTCTCTTGACTTTGGCTATGCCAACTTCACCTGAGTCTTATGAAAAAGCAAACAAAAGACTCAAACCAAAACAGACAAAACCTAGAAACAAACAAACCCATGCAAACCAATCAAAGAAAGAGACTAAAAAAACCCCAAATAAAACCAAAGGGAATGAAGAGTTAGTATTAGTTTTGAGTTCATCACAGCAGGTAAATGGCTGCTTTCCACAGGATCACCATAAAAAGCCACAGATAACAGCTGCTCCAAAATACACCCAACAGGAGAACCATCAAAGTGATACATAGCAACTCTGGGGGCAGCTCCCCATTAAGGTGAGGGATGAGCACACAGTGCTACAGCTCCAGCCTTCCCCACCCTGCAGGCTGCTCTTTGCTCCTGATGTAAGAGCCTTGCAGGACTGTGGCCCCTCTCAGTGCATTATAAATCATTCCCACAGCTGTCACTTGAGCCACTGGCATGTCCAGAGCGAGATCCAGGCACAATCCTACTGCCCACTGAGCCTCTCTGGGAGATCCTGAGCATCTTCCTGCCCAGAGCCACAAAAGAGCTCAGGCTCTGCCTGAACTGGGTTTTCAGGGGAGGTTTCCATATCCCTGCGAGATGTGCTCATCCTTCATCAGGCTGTGCCCAGCCTGGATCAGGGCAGGTTGGATGCCACATGGGATCCATCCTTTGCCCTGCCATGTGATCCTCCATGCAGTGGGGATAAAAAGCCCAGCACTGGGGAACCCCAGGTGCTGCAGCAGTGATATTTTTGGGAGCAACACGGAGCTGTGCATGGCCAGCTTGAAGTCTGCACTGCTGTGAGCACCAGGCCTGCCATGCTGAGCCCAGGGCCACAACCAGTGCTCACCCGGGCTGGGACATTGAGTCCCAACATGGGATCCCATGGGACAGGGCACGCTGGGATTCGCCCCTGCAGCTCCCCAGTGTGTCCAGAGAGACAGCAAGGAGACAGTGACCTCTGTCAGCGGGGCCCCCTGAGTGGGACAACCACTGCTGGGGTGGCTGTGCCAGCTCCCCCATGAACCTCCAGCCCTGGGAAGCGGGAGCAAGTGGAAAACACAACTTGGCCAATACTGCCTGTGCCGGAAGCAAATGGAAAGAGAACTGGGGTGTGAAAATCCAAGGTTGTTTATTTACATAAGAACAGCAATGAAAACACAGAACACATTTACTTTTGTAAGAATATTTGTAATAACAACAATTTATAGAATGTATATACCTAAGAACATATCTAACAACAATATTTGAAATGTATTTACAGAAGACAAAACGAAGCCCTAAAACCTATATGGCAAAAACAAGAACAAACTCTAAAAACTATGTACAAAAGGGTGCCATTTCAGTCCAGGATCTCCATCAGTCCGGGAAGAAAAGCAGGTGCCATGGTCACTCCAGTCAGGCACAGAGGGCTCTACCGTGTGTCCCCAGGCTGGCACACTGGGACTCTGCTGCCAGAGCTGAGGCTGGCTGGGTCTGGGGGCTGGGCCCCAGGCACTGCCATGGGGCTTGTGTGGCCCAAAGCAAGAACAGGACAGGCTGGGCATGGCCAGCCGAACCCAAGGCACTGGGTACCACGTGCCTGAGCAGGGACCACCCAGCCCAATCCCGCCCCAGCCTGGCTGCAGGGAACCCACTGTGCCTGTGGGGACCACATGCCTGTCGTGCTGCTGGCATTGCTCTTCATCCCAGGACCATGGCCTCCTCTTCATCTTCCTCATCAATGTCCATCTCCTCGGTGTACTCTTCCATTTCCACGTCCATCTCCTCATCCTCATCAACCTCCATCTCTTCCTCTCCAGTCTGTTCTCCATCCACCTCCATCTCCTCCTCCGTATCCATTATTGTGTCCACCTCCATCTCTTCCTCTCCTCTCTTTTCTCCCTCCACTTCCATCTTCTCCTCTCTATCAGTCTGTCTGTCCACCTCCATCTTGTCTTCTCTACCTGCAACAGCCTGCAGAGGTAGCAAAACCTCAGAGTGGGGTCCCTGTCCCACCCCATCCCCCCAGAACTCCAGCCCACACCCGGGCAGCTGGGGGGATCCACCTCCATGGAATGGCACCGTACCTTCCTCAGGACAAATGTGAGCATCCTGCAGGGATGGATGACACAATCCAGGCCTTAGGCAGCTTTTGAGACTGATGAGATGAGGTCTCGGGGGCAGGAACAAGAAGGGTGACAGGAGCAGCAGGAGCAGCATGCAGCGTGTGCTGAGCCCAGGGCCAACGGTTGTGTTGTGCTGCTTGCTGGCTGCTGGCAGTTCCAGATGGGACATGGATTATGACATGACCATTGAGCTAGAGAGCCTTTGGTTCCATGCTTAGCAACGTTCCCCCAGACCATGGTGCTCAGAGCCCTGTTCCCAAGGATGGAGCATCCACAGCCTGGGCCAGTGCCTCAGCACCCTCAATGGAAGAGAGCAGCTTCCTCAGATCCACCTTCAATCAGCCTCCTGCAGCTGAAAGCCGTGCCCCCTTGTCCTGTTGCCACAGGCCCTGTGGAACACCCTGTCCCAATCTTTCTTGTGGCACCCTTGCAGTCCTGCAGAGCTGCAGTGAGGCCTCCCCAGGGTCTCCTCTTACCAGGCTGAGCATCCCCAGCCCCACGTGGAAAGCAGGCAGTGTGATCTGGGGGAGTCCAGGCTGGAGTCAAATGGCATCAGGAACTGAGAGACGGAAGCTTTAGGCCCAGGTTTGCCTCTCAATGTACAAAATTAATAAGAGTGGAGGGCAAGATGGTGGGACACTGCTTCTGCTCTAATTGGTGAATATAGTCTCTGTTTTTTTCTTTTTTTCTCTCATGCTCTTGCACTTTTGGCTGTTTGAAAGGAAGCTTGGCACAATATCCATTGTCTTCTCCATTTGTGAATCACCGAGCAGAGTCTGGGCAAGCTGATGTTGCAGAGCAAATCCTGCAAATGTACTGGTCATCCTGAGCCTGGAGAATGCAGTTAAACCCAGCCAAAAGTAATTTCTGGAAAGTCAAGCCTGGTGTACATTCTCTTGACTTTGGCTATGCCAACTTCACCTGAGTCTTATGAAAAAGCAAACAAAAGACTCAAACCAAAACAGACAAAACCTAGAAACAAACAAACCCATGCAAACCAATCAAACAAAGAGACTAAAAAAACCCCAAATAAAACCAAAGGGAATGAAGAGTTAGTATTAGTTTTGAGTTCATCACAGCAGGTAAATGGCTGCTTTCCACAGGATCACCATAAAAAGCCACAGATAACAGCTGCTCCAAAATACACCCAACAGGAGAACCATCAAAGTGATACATAGCAACTCTGGGGGCAGCTCCCCATTAAGGTGAGGGATGAGCACACAGTGCTACAGCTCCAGCCTTCCCCACCCTGCAGGCTGCTCTTTGCTCCTGATGTAAGAGCCTTGCAGGACTGTGGCCCCTCTCGGTGCATTATAAATCATTCCCACAGCTCTCACTTGAGCCACTGGCATGTCCAGAGCGAGATCCAGGCACAATCCTACTGCCCGCTGAGCCTCTCTGGGAGATCCTGAGCATCTTCCTGCCCAGAGCCACAAAAGAGCTCAGGCTCTGCCTGAACTGGGTTTTCAGGGGAGGTTTCCATATCCCTGCGAGATGTGCTCATCCTTCATCAGGCTGTGCCCAGCCTGGATCAGGGCAGGTTGGAGGCCACATGGGATCCATCCTTTGCCCTGCCATGTGATCCTCCATGCAGTGGGGATAAAAAGCCCAGCACTGGGGAACCCCAGGTGCTGCAGCAGTGATATTTTTGGGAGCAACACGGAGCTGTGCATGGCCAGCTTGAAGTCTGCACTGCTGTGAGCACCAGGCCTGCCATGCTGAGCCCAGGGCCACAACCAGTGCTCACCCGGGCTGGGACATTGAGTCCCAACATGGGATCCCATGGGACAGGGCACGCTGGGATTCGCCCCTGCAGCTCCCCAGTGTGTCCAGAGAGACAGCAAGGAGACAGTGACCTCTGTCAGCGGGGCCCCCTGAGTGGGACAACCACTGCTGGGGTGGCTGTGCCAGCTCCCCCATGAACCTCCAGCCCTGGGAAGCGGGAGCAAGTGGAAAACACAACTTGGCCAATACTGCCTGTGCCGGAAGCAAATGGAAAGAGAACTGGGGTGTGAAAACCCAAGGTTGTTTATTTCCATAAGAACAGCAATGAAAACACAGAACACATTTACTTTTGTAAGAATATTTGTAATAACAACAATTTATAGAATGTATATACCTAAGAACATATCTAACAACAATATTTGAAATGTATTTACAGAAGACAAAACGAAGCCCTAAAACCTATATGGCAAAAACAAGAACAAACTCTAAAAACTATGTACAAAAGGGTGCCATTTCAGTCCAGGATCTCCATCAGTCCGGGAAGAAAAGCAGGTGCCATGGTCACTCCAGTCAGGCACAGAGCGCTCTACCGTGTGTCCCCAGGCTGGCACACTGGGACTCTGCTGCCAGAGCTGAGGCTGGCTGGGTCTGGGGGCTGGGCCCCAGGCACTGCCATGGGGCTTGTGTGGCCCAAAACAAGAACAGGACAGGCTGGGCATGGCCACCAGAACCCAAGGCACTGGGTACCACGTGCCTGAGCAGGGACCACCCAGCCCAATCCCGCCCCAGCCTGGCTGCAGGGAACCCACTGTGCCTGTGGGGACCACATGCCTGTCGTGCTGCTGGCATTGCTCTTCATCCCAGGACCATGGCCTCCTCTTCATCTTCCTCATCAATGTCCATCTCCTCGGTGTACTCTTCCATTTCCACGTCCATCTCCTCATCCTCATCAACCTCCATCTCTTCCTCTCCAGTCTGTTCTCCATCCACCTCCATCTCCTCCTCCGTATCCATTATTGTGTCCACCTCCATCTCTTCCTCTCCTCTCTTTTCTCCCTCCACTTCCATCTTCTCCTCTCTATCAGTCTGTCTGTCCACCTCCATCTTGTCTTCTCTACCTGCAACAGCCTGCAGAGGTAGCAAAACCTCAGAGTGGGGTCCCTGTCCCACCCCATCCCCCCAGAACTCCAGCCCACACCCGGGCAGCTGGGGGGATCCACCTCCATGGAATGGCACCGTACCTTCCTCAGGACAAATGTGAGCATCCTGCAGGGATGGATGACACAATCCAGGCCTTAGGCAGCTTTTGAGACTGATGAGATGAGGTCTCGGGGGCAGGAACAAGAAGGGTGACAGGAGCAGCAGGAGCAGCATGCAGCGTGTGCTGAGCCCAGGGCCAACGGTCGTGTTGTGCTGCTTGCTGGCTGCTGGCAGTTCCAGATGGGACATGGATTATGACATGACCATTGAGCTAGAGAGCCTTTGGTTCCATGCTTAGCAACGTCCCCCAGACCATGGTGCTCAGAGCCCTGTTCCCAAGGATGGAGCATCCACAGCCTGGGCCAGTGCCTCAGCACCCTCAATGGAAGAGAGCAGCTTCCTCAGATCCAACTTCAATCAGCCTCCTGCAGCTGAAAGCCGTGCCCCCTTGTCCTGTTGCCACAGGCCCTGTGGAACACCCTGTCCCAATCTTTCTTGTGGCACCCTTGCAGTCCTGCAGAGCTGCAGTGAGGCCTCCCCAGGGTCTCCTCTTACCAGGCTGAGCATCCCCAGCCCCACGTGGAAAGCAGGCAGTGTGATCTGGGGGAGTCCAGGCTGGAGTCAAATGGCATCAGGAACTGAGAGACGGAAGCTTTAGGCCCAGGTTTGCCTCTCAATGTACAAAATTAATAAGAGTGGAGGGCAAGATGGTGGGACACTGCTTCTGCTCTAATTGGTGAATATAGTCTCTGCTTTTTTCTTTTTTTCTCTCATGCTCTTGCAGTTTTGGCTGTTTGAAAGGAAGCTTGGCACAATATCCATTGTCTTCTCCATTTGTGAATCACCGAGCAGAGTCTGGGCAAGCTGATGTTGCAGAGCAAATCCTGCAAATGTACTGGTCATCCTGAGCCTGGAGAATGCAGTTAAACCCAGCCAAAAGTAATTTCTGGAAAGTCAAGCCTGGTGTACATTCTCTTGACTTTGGCTATGCCAACTTCACCTGAGTCTTATGAAAAAGCAAACAAAAGACTCAAACCAAAACAGACAAAACCTAGAAACAAACAAACCCATGCAAACCAATCAAAGAAAGAGACTAAAAAAACCCCAAATAAAACCAAAGGGAATGAAGAGTTAGTATTAGTTTTGAGTTCATCACAGCAGGTAAATGGCTGCTTTCCACAGGATCACCATAAAAAGCCACAGATAACAGCTGCTCCAAAATACACCCAACAGGAGAACCATCAAAGTGATACATAGCAACTCTGGGGGCAGCTCCCCATTAAGGTGAGGGATGAGCACACAGTGCTACAGCTCCAGCCTTCCCCACCCTGCAGGCTGCTCTTTGCTCCTGATGTAAGAGCCTTGCAGGACTGTGGCCCCTCTCAGTGCATTATAAATCATTCCCACAGCTCTCACTTGAGCCACTGGCATGTCCAGAGCGAGATCCAGGCACAATCCTACTGCCCACTGAGCCTCTCTGGGAGATCCTGAGCATCTTCCTGCCCAGAGCCACAAAAGAGCTCAGGCTCTGCCTGAACTGGGTTTTCAGGGGAGGTTTCCATATCCCTGCGAGATGTGCTCATCCTTCATCAGGCTGTGCCCAGCCTGGATCAGGGCAGGTTGGATGCCACATGGGATCCATCCTTTGCCCTGCCATGTGATCCTCCATGCAGTGGGGATAAAAAGCCCAGCACTGGGGAACCCCAGGTGCTGCAGCAGTGATATTTTTGGGAGAAACACGGAGCTGTGCATGGCCAGCTTGAAGTCTGCACTGCTGTGAGCACCAGGCCTGCCATGCTCAGCCCAGGGCCACAACCAGTGCTCACCCGGGCTGGGACATTGAGTCCCAACATGGGATCCCATGGGACAGGGCACGCTGGGATTCGCCCCTGCAGCTCCCCAGTGTGTCCAGAGAGACAGCAAGGAGACAGTGACCTCTGTCAGCGGGGCCCCCTGAGTGGGACAACCACTGCTGGGGTGGCTGTGCCAGCTCCCCCATGAACCTCCAGCCCTGGGAAGCGGGAGCAAGTTGGAAAACACAACTTGGCCAATACTGCCTGTGCCGGAAGCAAATGGAAAGAGAACTGGGGTGTGAAAACCCAAGGTTGTTTATTTACATAAGAACAGCAATGAAAACACAGAACACATTTACTTTTGTAAGAATATTTGTAATAACAACAATTTATAGAATGTATATACCTAAGAACATATCTAACAACAATATTTGAAATGTATTTACAGAAGACAAAACGAAGCCCTAAAACCTATATGGCAAAAACAAGAACAAACTCTAAAAACTATGTACAAAAGGGTGCCATTTCAGTCCAGGATCTCCATCAGTCCGGGAAGAAAAGCAGGTGCCATGGTCACTCCAGTCAGGCACAGAGGGCTCTACCGTGTGTCCCCAGGCTGGCACACTGGGACTCTGCTGCCAGAGCTGAGGCTGGCTGGGTCTGGGGGCTGGGCCCCAGGCACTGCCATGGGGCTTGTGTGGCCCAAAGCAAGAACAGGACAGGCTGGGCATGGCCAGCCGAACCCAAGGCACTGGGTACCACGTGCCTGAGCAGGGACCAGCCAGCCCAATCCCGCCCCAGCCTGGCTGCAGGGAACCCACTGTGCCTGTGGGGACCACATGCCTGTCGTGCTGCTGGCATTGCTCTTCATCCCAGGACCATGGCCTCCTCTTCATCTTCCTCATCAATGTCCATCTCCTCGGTGTACTCTTCCATTTCCACGTCCATCTCCTCATCCTCATCAACCTCCATCTCTTCCTCTCCAGTCTGTTCTCCATCCACCTCCATCTCCTCCTCCGTATCGATTATTGTGTCCACCTCCATCTCTTCCTCTCCTCTCTTTTCTCCCTCCACTTCCATCTTCTCCTCTCTATCAGTCTGTCTGTCCACCTCCATCTTGTCTTCTCTACCTGCAACAGCCTGCAGAGGTAGCAAAACCTCAGAGTGGGGTCCCTGTCCCACCCCATCCCCCCAGAACTCCAGCCCACACCCGGGCAGCTGGGGGGATCCACCTTCATGGAATGGCACCGTACCTTCCTCAGGACAAATGTGAGCATCCTGCAGGGATGGATGACACAATCCAGGCCTTAAGCAGCTTTTGAGACTGATGAGATGAGGTCTCGGGGGCAGGAACAAGAAGGGTGACAGGAGCAGCAGGAGCAGCGTGCAGCGTGTGCTGAGCCCAGGGCCAACGGTTGTGTTGTGCTGCTTGCTGGCTGCTGGCAGTTCCAGATGAGACATGGATTATGACATGACCATTGAGCTAGAGAGCCTTTGGTTCCATGCTTAGCAACGTCCCCCAGACCATGGTGCTCAGAGCCCTGTTCCCAAGGATGGAGCATCCACAGCCTGGGCCAGTGCCTCAGCACCCTCAATGGAAGAGAGCAGCTTCCTCAGATCCAACTTCAATCAGCCTCCTGCAGCTGAAAGCCGTCCCCCCTTGTCCTGTTGCCACAGGCCCTGTGGAACACCCTGTCCCAATCTTTCTTGTGGCACCCTTGCAGTCCTGCAGAGCTGCAGTGAGGCCTCCCCAGGGTCTCCTCTTTCCAGGCTGAGCATCCCCAGCCCCACGTGGAAAGCAGGCAGTGTGATCTGGGGGAGTCCAGGCTGGAGTCAAATGGCATCAGGAACTGAGAGACGGAAGCTTTAGGCCCAGGTTTGCCTCTCAATGTACAAAATTAATAAGAGTGGAGGGCAAGATGGTGGGACACTGCTTCTGCTCTAATTGGTGAATATAGTCTCTGTTTTTTTCTTTTTTTCTCTCATGCCGTTGCAGTTTTGGCTGTTTGAAAGGAAGCTTGGCACAATATCCATTGTCTTCTCCATTTGTGAATCACCGAGCAGAGTCTGGGCAAGCTGATGTTGCAGAGCAAATCCTGCAAATGTACTGGTCATCCTGAGCCTGGAGAATGCAGTTAAACCCAGCCAAAAGTAATTTCTGGAAAGTCAAGCCTGGTGTACATTCTCTTGACTTTGGCTATGCCAACTTCACCTGAGTCTTATGAAAAAGCAAACAAAAGACTCAAACCAAAACAGACAAAACCTAGAAACAAACAAACCCATGCAAACCAATCAAACAAAGAGACTAAAAAAACCCCAAATAAAACCAAAGGGAATGAAGAGTTAGTATTAGTTTTGAGTTCATCACAGCAGGTAAATGGCTGCTTTCCACAGGATCACCATAAAAAGCCACAGATAACAGCTGCTCCAAAATACACCCAACAGGAGAACCATCAAAGTGATACATAGCAAGTCTGGGGGCAGCTCCCCATGAAGGTGAGGGATGAGCACACAGTGCTACAGCTCCAGCCTTCCCCACCCTGCAGGCTGCTCTTTGCTCCTGATGTAAGAGCCTTGCAGGACTGTGGCCCCTCTCGGTGCATTATAAATCATTCTCACAGCTCTCACTTGAGCCACTGGCATGTCCAGAGCGAGATCCAGGCACAATCCTACTGCCCGCTGAGCCTCTCTGGGAGATCCTGAGCATCTTCCTTCCCAGAGCCACAAAAGAGCTCAGGCTCTGCCTGAACTGTGTTTTCAGGGGAGGTTTCCATATCCCTGCGAGATGTGCTCATCCTTCATCAGGCTGTGCCCAGCCTGGATCAGGGCAGGTTGGATGCCACATGGGATCCATCCTTTGCCCTGCCATGTGATCCTCCATGCAGTGGGGATAAAAAGCCCAGCACTAGGGAACCCCAGGTGCTGCAGCAGTGATATTTTTGGGAGCAACACGGGGCTGTGCATGGCCAGCTTGAAGTCTGCACTGCTGTGAGCACCAGGCCTGCCATGCTGAGCCCAGGGCCACAACCAGTGCTCACCCGGGCTGGGACATTGAGTCCCAACATGGGATCCCATGGGACAGGGCACGCTGGGATTCGCCCCTGCAGCTCCCCAGTGTGTCCAGAGAGACAGCAAGGAGACAGTGACCTCTGTCAGCAGGGCCCTCGGAGTGGGACAACCACTGCTGGGGTGGCTGTGCCAGCTCCCCCATGAACCTCCAGCCCTGGGAACCGGGAGCAAGTGGAAAACACAACTTGGCCAATACTGCCTGTGCCGGAAGCAAATGGAAAGAGAACTGGGGTGTGAAAACCCAAGGTTGTTTATTTCCATAAGAACAGCAATGAAAACACAGAACACATTTACTTTTGTAAGAATATTTGTAATAACAACAATTTATAGAATGTATATACCTAAGAACATATCTAACAACAATATTTGAAATGTATTTACAGAAGACAAAACGAAGCCCTAAAACCTATATGGCAAAAACAAGAACAAACTCTAAAAACTATGTACAAAAGGGTGCCATTTCAGTCCAGGATCTCCATCAGTCCGGGAAGAAAAGCAGGTGCCATGGTCACTCCAGTCAGGCACAGAGGGCTCTTCCGTGTGTCCCCAGGCTGGCACACTGGGACTCTGCTGCCAGAGCTGAGACTGGCTGGGTCTGGGGGCTGGGCCCCAGGCACTGCCATGGGGCTTGTGTGGCCCAAAGCAAGAACAGGACAGGCTGGGCATGGCCAGCAGAACCCAAGGCACTGGGTACCACGTTCCTGAGCAGGGACCAGCCAGCCCAATCCCGCCCCAGCCTGGCTGCAGGGAACCCACTGTGCCTGTGGGGACCACATGCCTGTCGTGCAGCTGGCATCGCTCTTCATCCCAGGACCATGGCCTCCTCTTCATCTTCCTCATCAATGTCCATCTCCTCGGTGTACTCTTCCATTTCCACGTCCATCTCCTCATCCTCATCAACCTCCATCTCTTCCTCTCCAGTCTGTTCTCCATCCACCTCCATCTCCTCCTCCGTATCCATTATTGTGTCCACCTCCATCTCTTCCTCTCCTCTCTTTTCTCCCTCCACTTCCATCTTCTCCTCTCTATCAGTCTGTCTGTCCACCTCCATCTTGTCTTCTCTACCTGCAACAGCCTGCAGAGGTAGCAAAACCTCAGAGTGGGGTCCCTGTCCCACCCCATCCCCCCAGAACTCCAGCCCACACCCGGGCAGCTGGGGGGATCCACCTCCATGGAATGGCACCGTACCTTCCTCAGGACAAATGTGAGCATCCTGCAGGGATGGATGACACAATCCAGGCCTTAGGCAGCTTTTGAGACTGATGAGATGAGGTCTCGGGGGCAGGAACAAGAAGGGTGACAGGAGCAGCAGGAGCAGCGTGCAGCGTGTGCTGAGCCCAGGGCCAACGGTTGTGTTGTGCTGCTTGCTGGCTGCTGGCAGTTCCAGATGGGACATGGATTATGACATGACCATTGAGCTAGAGAGCCTTTGGTTCCATGCTTAGCAACGTCCCCCAGACCATGGTGCTCAGAGCCCTGTTCCCAAGGATGGAGCATCCACAGCCTGGGCCAGTGCCTCAGCACCCTCAATGGAAGAGAGCAGCTTCCTCAGATCCAACTTCAATCAGCCTCCTGCAGCTGAAAGCCGTGCCCCCTTGTCCTGTTGCCACAGGCCCTGTGGAACACCCTGTCCCAATCTTTCTTGTGGCACCCTTGCAGTCCTGCAGAGCTGCAGTGAGGCCTCCCCAGGGTCTCCTCTTACCAGGCTGAGCATCCCCAGCCCCACGTGGAAAGCAGGCAGTGTGATCTGGGGGAGTCCAGGCTGGAGTCAAATGGCATCAGGAACTGAGAGACGGAAGCTTTAGGCCCAGGTTTGCCTCTCAATGTACAAAATTAATAAGAGTGGAGGGCAAGATGGTGGGACACTGCTTCTGCTCTAATTGGTGAATATAGTCTCTGCTTTTTTCTTTTTTTCTCTCATGCTCTTGCAGTTTTGGCTGTTTGAAAGGAAGCTTGGCACAATATCCATTGTCTTCTCCATTTGTGAATCACCGAGCAGAGTCTGGGCAAGCTGATGTTGCAGAGCAAATCCTGCAAATGTACTGGTCATCCTGAGCCTGGAGAATGCAGTTAAACCCAGCCAAAAGTAATTTCTGGAAAGTCAAGCCTGGTGTACATTCTCTTGACTTTGGCTATGCCAACTTCACCTGAGTCTTATGAAAAAGCAAACAAAAGACTCAAACCAAAACAGACAAAACCTAGAAACAAACAAACCCATGCAAACCAATCAAAGAAAGAGACTAAAAAAACCCCAAATAAAACCAAAGGGAATGAAGAGTTAGTATTAGTTTTGAGTTCATCACAGCAGGTAAATGGCTGCTTTCCACAGGATCACCATAAAAAGCCACAGATAACAGCTGCTCCAAAATACACCCAACAGGAGAACCATCAAAGTGATACATAGCAACTCTGGGGGCAGCTCCCCATTAAGGTGAGGGATGAGCACACAGTGCTACAGCTCCAGCCTTCCCCACCCTGCAGGCTGCTCTTTGCTCCTGATGTAAGAGCCTTGCAGGACTGTGGCCCCTCTCAGTGCATTATAAATCATTCCCACAGCTCTCACTTGAGCCACTGGCATGTCCAGAGCGAGATCCAGGCACAATCCTACTGCCCACTGAGCCTCTCTGGGAGATCCTGAGCATCTTCCTGCCCAGAGCCACAAAAGAGCTCAGGCTCTGCCTGAACTGGGTTTTCAGGGGAGGTTTCCATATCCCTGCGAGATGTGCTCATCCTTCATCAGGCTGTGCCCAGCCTGGATCAGGGCAGGTTGGATGCCACATGGGATCCATCCTTTGCCCTGCCATGTGATCCTCCATGCAGTGGGGATAAAAAGCCCAGCACTGGGGAACCCCAGGTGCTGCAGCAGTGATATTTTTGGGAGCAACACGGAGCTGTGCATGGCCAGCTTGAAGTCTGCACTGCTGTGAGCACCAGGCCTGCCATGCTCAGCCCAGGGCCACAACCAGTGCTCACCCGGGCTGGGACATTGAGTCCCAACATGGGATCCCATGGGACAGGGCACGCTGGGATTCGCCCCTGCAGCTCCCCAGTGTGTCCAGAGAGACAGCAAGGAGACAGTGACCTCTGTCAGCGGGGCCCCCTGAGTGGGACAACCACTGCTGGGGTGGCTGTGCCAGCTCCCCCATGAACCTCCAGCCCTGGGAAGCGGGAGCAAGTTGGAAAACACAACTTGGCCAATACTGCCTGTGCCGGAAGCAAATGGAAAGAGAACTGGGGTGTGAAAACCCAAGGTTGTTTATTTACATAAGAACAGCAATGAAAACACAGAACACATTTACTTTTGTAAGAATATTTGTAATAACAACAATTTATAGAATGTATATACCTAAGAACATATCTAACAACAATATTTGAAATGTATTTACAGAAGACAAAACGAAGCCCTAAAACCTATATGGCAAAAACAAGAACAAACTCTAAAAACTATGTACAAAAGGGTGCCATTTCAGTCCAGGATCTCCATCAGTCCGGGAAGAAAAGCAGGTGCCATGGTCACTCCAGTCAGGCACAGAGGGCTCTACCGTGTGTCCCCAGGCTGGCACACTGGGACTCTGCTGCCAGAGCTGAGGCTGGCTGGGTCTGGGGGCTGGGCCCCAGGCACTGCCATGGGGCTTGTGTGGCCCAAAGCAAGAACAGGACAGGCTGGGCATGGCCAGCCGAACCCAAGGCACTGGGTACCACGTGCCTGAGCAGGGACCAGCCAGCCCAATCCCGCCCCAGCCTGGCTGCAGGGAACCCACTGTGCCTGTGGGGACCACATGCCTGTCATGCTGCTGGCATTGCTCTTCATCCCAGGACCATGGCCTCCTCTTCATCTTCCTCATCAATGTCCATCTCCTCGGTGTACTCTTCCATTTCCACGTCCATCTCCTCATCCTCATCAACCTCCATCTCTTCCTCTCCAGTCTGTTCTCCATCCACCTCCATCTCCTCCTCCGTATCCATTATTGTGTCCACCTCCATCTCTTCCTCTCCTCTCTTTTCTCCCTCCACTTCCATCTTCTCCTCTCTATCAGTCTGTCTGTCCACCTCCATCTTGTCTTCTCTACCTGCAACAGCCTGCAGAGGTAGCAAAACCTCAGAGTGGGGTCCCTGTCCCACCCCATCCCCCCAGAACTCCAGCCCACACCCGGGCAGCTGGGGGGATCCACCTTCATGGAATGGCACCGTACCTTCCTCAGGACAAATGTGAGCATCCTGCAGGGATGGATGACACAATCCAGGCCTTAAGCAGCTTTTGAGACTGATGAGATGAGGTCTCGGGGACAGGAACAAGAAGGGTGACAGGAGCAGCAGGAGCAGCGTGCAGCGTGTGCTGAGCCCAGGGCCAACGGTTGTGTTGTGCTGCTTGCTGGCTGCTGGCAGTTCCAGATGAGACATGGATTATGACATGACCATTGAGCTAGAGAGCCTTTGGTTCCATGCTTAGCAACGTTCCCCCAGACCATGGTGCTCAGAGCCCTGTTCCCAAGGATGGAGCATCCACAGCCTGGGCCAGTGCCTCAGCACCCTCAATGGAAGAGAGCAGCTTCCTCAGATCCAACTTCAATCAGCCTCCTGCAGCTGAAAGCCGTCCCCCCTTGTCCTGTTGCCACAGGCCCTGTGGAACACCCTGTCCCAATCTTTCTTGTGGCACCCTTGCAGTCCTGCAGAGCTGCAGTGAGGCCTCCCCAGGGTCTCCTCTTTCCAGGCTGAGCATCCCCAGCCCCACGTGGAAAGCAGGCAGTGTGATCTGGGGGAGTCCAGGCTGGAGTCAAATGGCATCAGGAACTGAGAGACGGAAGCTTTAGGCCCAGGTTTGCCTCTCAATGTACAAAATTAATAAGAGTGGAGGGCAAGATGGTGGGACACTGCTTCTGCTCTAATTGGTGAATATAGTCTCTGTTTTTTTCTTTTTTTCTCTCATGCCGTTGCAGTTTTGGCTGTTTGAAAGGAAGCTTGGCACAATATCCATTGTCTTCTCCATTTGTGAATCACCGAGCAGAGTCTGGGCAAGCTGATGTTGCAGAGCAAATCCTGCAAATGTACTGGTCATCCTGAGCCTGGAGAATGCAGTTAAACCCAGCCAAAAGTAATTTCTGGAAAGTCAAGCCTGGTGTACATTCTCTTGACTTTGGCTATGCCAACTTCACCTGAGTCTTATGAAAAAGCAAACAAAAGACTCAAACCAAAACAGACAAAACCTAGAAACAAACAAACCCATGCAAACCAATCAAACAAAGAGACTAAAAAAACCCCAAATAAAACCAAAGGGAATGAAGAGTTAGTATTAGTTTTGAGTTCATCACAGCAGGTAAATGGCTGCTTTCCACAGGATCACCATAAAAAGCCACAGATAACAGCTGCTCCAAAATACACCCAACAGGAGAACCATCAAAGTGATACATAGCAAGTCTGGGGGCAGCTCCCCATGAAGGTGAGGGATGAGCACACAGTGCTACAGCTCCAGCCTTCCCCACCCTGCAGGCTGCTCTTTGCTCCTGATGTAAGAGCCTTGCAGGACTGTGGCCCCTCTCGGTGCATTATAAATCATTCTCACAGCTCTCACTTGAGCCACTGGCATGTCCAGAGCGAGATCCAGGCACAATCCTACTGCCCGCTGAGCCTCTCTGGGAGATCCTGAGCATCTTCCTGCCCAGAGCCACAAAAGAGCTCAGGCTCTGCCTGAACTGTGTTTTCAGGGGAGGTTTCCATATCCCTGCGAGATGTGCTCATCCTTCATCAGGCTGTGCCCAGCCTGGATCAGGGCAGGTTGGATGCCACATGGGATCCATCCTTTGCCCTGCCATGTGATCCTCCATGCAGTGGGGATAAAAAGCCCAGCACTAGGGAACCCCAGGTGCTGCAGCAGTGATATTTTTGGGAGCAACACGGGGCTGTGCATGGCCAGCTTGAAGTCTGCACTGCTGTGAGCACCAGGCCTGCCATGCTGAGCCCAGGGCCACAACCAGTGCTCACCCGGGCTGGGACATTGAGTCCCAACATGGGATCCCATGGGACAGGGCACGCTGGGATTCGCCCCTGCAGCTCCCCAGTGTGTCCAGAGAGACAGCAAGGAGACAGTGACCTCTGTCAGCAGGGCCCTCGGAGTGGGACAACCACTGCTGGGGTGGCTGTGCCAGCTCCCCCATGAACCTCCAGCCCTGGGAAGCGGGAGCAAGTGGAAAACACAACTTGGCCAATACTGCCTGTGCCGGAAGCAAATGGAAAGAGAACTGGGGTGTGAAAACCCAAGGTTGTTTATTTCCATAAGAACAGCAATGAAAACACAGAACACATTTACTTTTGTAAGAATATTTGTAATAACAACAATTTATAGAATGTATATACCTAAGAACATATCTAACAACAATATTTGAAATGTATTTACAGAAGACAAAACGAAGCCCTAAAACCTATATGGCAAAAACAAGAACAAACTCTAAAAACTATGTACAAAAGGGTGCCATTTCAGTCCAGGATCTCCATCAGTCCGGGAAGAAAAGCAGGTGCCATGGTCACTCCAGTCAGGCACAGAGGGCTCTTCCGTGTGTCCCCAGGCTGGCACACTGGGACTCTGCTGCCAGAGCTGAGACTGGCTGGGTCTGGGGGCTGGGCCCCAGGCACTGCCATGGGGCTTGTGTGGCCCAAAGCAAGAACAGGACAGGCTGGGCATGGCCAGCAGAACCCAAGGCACTGGGTACCACGTTCCTGAGCAGGGACCAGCCAGCCCAATCCCGCCCCAGCCTGGCTGCAGGGAACCCACTGTGCCTGTGGGGACCACATGCCTGTCGTGCAGCTGGCATCGCTCTTCATCCCAGGACCATGGCCTCCTCTTCATCTTCCTCATCAATGTCCATCTCCTCGGTGTACTCTTCCATTTCCACGTCCATCTCCTCATCCTCATCAACCTCCATCTCTTCCTCTCCAGTCTGTTCTCCATCCACCTCCATCTCCTCCTCCGTATCCATTATTGTGTCCACCTCCATCTCTTCCTCTCCTCTCTTTTCTCCCTCCACTTCCATCTTCTCCTCTCTATCAGTCTGTCTGTCCACCTCCATCTTGTCTTCTCTACCTGCAACAGCCTGCAGAGGTAGCAAAACCTCAGAGTGGGGTCCCTGTCCCACCCCATCCCCCCAGAACTCCAGCCCACACCCGGGCAGCTGGGGGGATCCACCTCCATGGAATGGCACCGTACCTTCCTCAGGACAAATGTGAGCATCCTGCAGGGATGGATGACACAATCCAGGCCTTAGGCAGCTTTTGAGACTGATGAGATGAGGTCTCGGGGGCAGGAACAAGAAGGGTGACAGGAGCAGCAGGAGCAGCGTGCAGCGTGTGCTGAGCCCAGGGCCAACGGTTGTGTTGTGCTGCTTGCTGGCTGCTGGCAGTTCCAGATGGGACATGGATTATGACATGACCATTGAGCTAGAGAGCCTTTGGTTCCATGCTTAGCAACGTCCCCCAGACCATGGTGCTCAGAGCCCTGTTCCCAAGGATGGAGCATCCACAGCCTGGGCCAGTGCCTCAGCACCCTCAATGGAAGAGAGCAGCTTCCTCAGATCCAACTTCAATCAGCCTCCTGCAGCTGAAAGCCGTCCCCCCTTGTCCTGTTGCCACAGGCCCTGTGGAACACCCTGTCCCAATCTTTCTTGTGGCACCCTTGCAGTCCTGCAGAGCTGCAGTGAGGCCTCCCCAGGGTCTCCTCTTTCCAGGCTGAGCATCCCCAGCCCCACGTGGAAAGCAGGCAGTGTGATCTGGGGGAGTCCAGGCTGGAGTCAAATGGCATCAGGAACTGAGAGACGGAAGCTTTAGGCCCAGGTTTGCCTCTCAATGTACAAAATTAATAAGAGTGGAGGGCAAGATGGTGGGACACTGCTTCTGCTCTAATTGGTGAATATAGTCTCTGTTTTTTTCTTTTTTTCTCTCATGCCGTTGCAGTTTTGGCTGTTTGAAAGGAAGCTTGGCACAATATCCATTGTCTTCTCCATTTGTGAATCACCGAGCAGAGTCTGGGCAAGCTGATGTTGCAGAGCAAATCCTGCAAATGGACTGGTCATCCTGAGCCTGGAGAATGCAGTTAAACCCAGCCAAAAGTAATTTCTGGAAAGTCAAGCCTGGTGTACATTCTCTTGACTTTGGCTATGCCAACTTCACCTGAGTCTTATGAAAAAGCAAACAAAAGACTCAAACCAAAACAGACAAAACCTAGAAACAAACGAACCCATGCAAACCAATCAAACAAAGAGACTAAAAAAACCCCAAATAAAACCAAAGGGAATGAAGAGTTAGTATTAGTTTTGAGTTCATCACAGCAGGTAAATGGCTGCTTTCCACAGGATCACCATAAAAAGCCACAGATAACAGCTGCTCCAAAATACACCCAACAGGAGAACCATCAAAGTGATACATAGCAACTCTGGGGGCAGCTCCCCATTAAGGTGAGGGATGAGCACACAGTGCTACAGCTCCAGCCTTCCCCACCCTGCAGGCTGCTCTTTGCTCCTGATGTAAGAGCCTTGCAGGACTGTGGCCCCTCTCGGTGCATTATAAATCATTCCCACAGCTCTCACTTGAGCCACTGGCATGTCCAGAGCGAGATCCAGGCACAATCCTACTGCCCGCTGAGCCTCTCTGGGAGATCCTGAGCATCTTCCTGCCCAGAGCCACAAAAGAGCTCAGGCTCTGCCTGAACTGGGTTTTCAGGGGAGGTTTCCATATCCCTGCGAGATGTGCTCATCCTTCATCAGGCTGTGCCCAGCCTGGATCAGGGCAGGTTGGATGCCACATGGGATCCATCCTTTGCCCTGCCATGTGATCCTCCATGCAGTGGGGATAAAAAGCCCAGCACTGGGGAACCCCAGGTGCTGCAGCAGTGATATTTTTGGGAGAAACACGGAGCTGTGCATGGCCAGCTTGAAGTCTGCACTGCTGTGAGCACCAGGCCTGCCATGCTGAGCCCAGGGCCACAACCAGTGCTCACCCGGGCTGGGACATTGAGTCCCAACATGGGATCCCATGGGACAGGGCACGCTGGGATTCGCCCCTGCAGCTCCCCAGTGTGTCCAGAGAGACAGCAAGGAGACAGTGACCTCTGTCAGCGGGGCCCTCTGAGTGGGACCACCACTGCTGGGGTGGCTGTGCCAGCTCCCCCATGAACCTCCAGCCCTGGGAAGCGGGAGCAAGTGGAAAACACAACTTGGCCAATACTGCCTGTGCCGGAAGCAAATGGAAAGAGAACTGGGGTGTGAAAACCCAAGGTTGTTTATTTCCATAAGAACAGCAATGAAAACACAGAACACATTTACTTTTGTAAGAATATTTGTAATAACAACAATTTATAGAATGTATATACCTAAGAACATATCTAACAACAATATTTGAAATGTATTTACAGAAGACAAAACGAAGCCCTAAAACCTATATGGCAAAAACAAGAACAAACTCTAAAAACTATGTACAAAAGGGTGCCATTTCAGTCCAGGATCTCCATCAGTCCGGGAAGAAAAGCAGGTGCCATGGTCACTCCAGTCAGGCACAGAGGGCTCTTCCGTGTGTCCCCAGGCTGGCACACTGGGACTCTGCTGCCAGAGCTGAGACTGGCTGGGTCTGGGGGCTGGGCCCCAGGCACTGCCATGGGGCTTGTGTGGCCCAAAGCAAGAACAGGACAGGCTGGGCATGGCCAGCAGAACCCAAGGCACTGGGTACCACGTGCCTGAGCAGGGACCAGCCAGCCCAATCCCGCCCCAGCCTGGCTGCAGGGAACCCACTGTGCCTGTGGGGACCACATGCCTGTCGTGCAGCTGGCATCGCTCTTCATCCCAGGACCATGGCCTCCTCTTCATCTTCCTCATCAATGTCCATCTCCTCGGTGTACTCTTCCATTTCCACGTCCATCTCCTCATCCTCATCAACCTCCATCTCTTCCTCTCCAGTCTGTTCTCCATCCACCTCCATCTCCTCCTCCGTATCCATTATTGTGTCCACCTCCATCTCTTCCTCTCCTCTCTTTTCTCCCTCCACTTCCATCTTCTCCTCTCTATCAGTCTGTCTGTCCACCTCCATCTTGTCTTCTCTACCTGCAACAGCCTGCAGAGGTAGCAAAACCTCAGAGTGGGGTCCCTGTCCCACCCCATCCCCCCAGAACTCCAGCCCACACCCGGGCAGCTGGGGGGATCCACCTCCATGGAATGGCACCGTACCTTCCTCAGGACAAATGTGAGCATCCTGCAGGGATGGATGACACAATCCAGGCCTTAGGCAGCTTTTGAGACTGATGAGATGAGGTCTCGGGGGCAGGAACAAGAAGGGTGACAGGAGCAGCAGGAGCAGCGTGCAGCGTGTGCTGAGCCCAGGGCCAACGGTTGTGTTGTGCTGCTTGCTGGCTGCTGGCAGTTCCAGATGGGACATGGATTATGACATGACCATTGAGCTAGAGAGCCTTTGGTTCCATGCTTAGCAACGTCCCCCAGACCATGGTGCTCAGAGCCCTGTTCCCAAGGATGGAGCATCCACAGCCTGGGCCAGTGCCTCAGCACCCTCAATGGAAGAGAGCAGCTTCCTCAGATCCAACTTCAATCAGCCTCCTGCAGCTGAAAGCCGTCCCCCCTTGTCCTGTTGCCACAGGCCCTGTGGAACACCCTGTCCCAATCTTTCTTGTGGCACCCTTGCAGTCCTGCAGAGCTGCAGTGAGGCCTCCCCAGGGTCTCCTCTTTCCAGGCTGAGCATCCCCAGCCCCACGTGGAAAGCAGGCAGTGTGATCTGGGGGAGTCCAGGCTGGAGTCAAATGGCATCAGGAACTGAGAGACGGAAGCTTTAGGCCCAGGTTTGCCTCTCAATGTACAAAATTAATAAGAGTGGAGGGCAAGATGGTGGGACACTGCTTCTGCTCTAATTGGTGAATATAGTCTCTGTTTTTTTCTTTTTTTCTCTCATGCCGTTGCAGTTTTGGCTGTTTGAAAGGAAGCTTGGCACAATATCCATTGTCTTCTCCATTTGTGAATCACCGAGCAGAGTCTGGGCAAGCTGATGTTGCAGAGCAAATCCTGCAAATGGACTGGTCATCCTGAGCCTGGAGAATGCAGTTAAACCCAGCCAAAAGTAATTTCTGGAAAGTCAAGCCTGGTGTACATTCTCTTGACTTTGGCTATGCCAACTTCACCTGAGTCTTATGAAAAAGCAAACAAAAGACTCAAACCAAAACAGACAAAACCTAGTAACAAACGAACCCATGCAAACCAATCAAACAAAGAGACTAAAAAAACCCCAAATAAAACCAAAGGGAATGAAGAGTTAGTATTAGTTTTGAGTTCATCACAGCAGGTAAATGGCTGCTTTCCACAGGATCACCATAAAAAGCCACAGATAACAGCTGCTCCAAAATACACCCAACAGGAGAACCATCAAAGTGATACATAGCAACTCTGGGGGCAGCTCCCCATTAAGGTGAGGGATGAGCACACAGTGCTACAGCTCCAGCCTTCCCCACCCTGCAGGCTGCTCTTTGCTCCTGATGTAAGAGCCTTGCAGGACTGTGGCCCCTCTCGGTGCATTATAAATCATTCCCACAGCTCTCACTTGAGCCACTGGCATGTCCAGAGCGAGATCCAGGCACAATCCTACTGCCCGCTGAGCCTCTCTGGGAGATCCTGAGCATCTTCCTGCCCAGAGCCACAAAAGAGCTCAGGCTCTGCCTGAACTGGGTTTTCAGGGGAGGTTTCCATATCCCTGCGAGATGTGCTCATCCTTCATCAGGCTGTGCCCAGCCTGGATCAGGGCAGGTTGGATGCCACATGGGATCCATCCTTTGCCCTGCCATGTGATCCTCCATGCAGTGGGGATAAAAAGCCCAGCACTGGGGAACCCCAGGTGCTGCAGCAGTGATATTTTTGGGAGAAACACGGAGCTGTGCATGGCCAGCTTGAAGTCTGCACTGCTGTGAGCACCAGGCCTGCCATGCTGAGCCCAGGGCCACAACCAGTGCTCACCCGGGCTGGGACATTGAGTCCCAACATGGGATCCCATGGGACAGGGCACGCTGGGATTCGCCCCTGCAGCTCCCCAGTGTGTCCAGAGAGACAGCAAGGAGACAGTGACCTCTGTCAGCGGGGCCCTCTGAGTGGGACCACCACTGCTGGGGTGGCTGTGCCAGCTCCCCCATGAACCTCCAGCACTGGGAAGCGGGAGCAAGTGGAAAACACAACTTGGCCAATACTGCCTGTGCCGGAAGCAAATGGAAAGAGAACTGGGGTGTGAAAACCCAAGGTTGTTTATTTACATAAGAACAGCAATGAAAACACAGAACACATTTACTTTTGTAAGAATATTTGTAATAACAACAATTTATAGAATGTATATACCTAAGAACATATCTAACAACAATATTTGAAATGTATTTACAGAAGACAAAACGAAGCCCTAAAACCTATATGGCAAAAACAAGAACAAACTCTAAAAACTATGTACAAAAGGGTGCCATTTCAGTCCAGGATCTCCATCAGTCCGGGAAGAAAAGCAGGTGCCATGGTCACTCCAGTCAGGCACAGAGGGCTCTTCCGTGTGTCCCCAGGCTGGCACACTGGGACTCTGCTGCCAGAGCTGAGGCTGGCTGGGTCTGGGGGCTGGGCCCCAGGCACTGCCATGGGGCTTGTGTGGCCCAAAGCAAGAACAGGACAGGCTGGGCATGGCCAGCCGAACCCAAGGCACTGGGTACCACGTGCCTGAGCAGGGACCACCCAGCCCAATCCCGCCCCAGCCTGGCTGCAGGGAACCCACTGTGCCTGTGGGGACCACATGCCTGTCGTGCAGCTGGCATCGCTCTTCATCCCAGGACCATGGCCTCCTCTTCATCTTCCTCATCAATGTCCATCTCCTCGGTGTACTCTTCCATTTCCACGTCCATCTCCTCATCCTCATCAACCTCCATCTCTTCCTCTCCAGTCTGTTCTCCATCCACCTCCATCTCCTCCTCCGTATCCATTATTGTGTCCACCTCCATCTCTTCCTCTCCTCTCTTTTCTCCCTCCACTTCCATCTTCTCCTCTCTATCAGTCTGTCTGTCCACCTCCATCTTGTCTTCTCTACCTGCAACAGCCTGCAGAGGTAGCAAAACCTCAGAGTGGGGTCCCTGTCCCACCCCATCCCCCCAGAACTCCAGCCCACACCCGGGCAGCTGGGGGGATCCACCTCCATGGAATGGCACCGTACCTTCCTCAGGACAAATGTGAGCATCCTGCAGGGATGGATGACACAATCCAGGCCTTAGGCAGCTTTTGAGACTGATGAGATGAGGTCTCGGGGGCAGGAACAAGAAGGGTGACAGGAGCAGCAGGAGCAGCGTGCAGCGTGTGCTGAGCCCAGGGCCAACGGTTGTGTTGTGCTGCTTGCTGGCTGCTGGCAGTTCCAGATGGGACATGGATTATGACATGACCATTGAGCTAGAGAGCCTTTGGTTCCATGCTTAGCAACGTCCCCCAGACCATGGTGCTCAGAGCCCTGTTCCCAAGGATGGAGCATCCACAGCCTGGGCCAGTGCCTCAGCACCCTCAATGGAAGAGAGCAGCTTCCTCAGATCCAACTTCAATCAGCCTCCTGCAGCTGAAAGCCGTCCCCCCTTGTCCTGTTGCCACAGGCCCTGTGGAACACCCTGTCCCAATCTTTCTTGTGGCACCCTTGCAGTCCTGCAGAGCTGCAGTGAGGCCTCCCCAGGGTCTCCTCTTTCCAGGCTGAGCATCCCCAGCCCCACGTGGAAAGCAGGCAGTGTGATCAGGGGGAGTCCAGGCTGGAGTCAAATGGCATCAGGAACTGAGAGACGGAAGCTTTAGGCCCAGGTTTGCCTCTCAATGTACAAAATTAATAAGAGTGGAGGGCAAGATGGTGGGACACTGCTTCTGCTCTAATTGGTGAATATAGTCTCTGTTTTTTTCTTTTTTTCTCTCATGCCGTTGCAGTTTTGGCTGTTTGAAAGGAAGCTTGGCACAATATCCATTGTCTTCTCCATTTGTGAATCACCGAGCAGAGTCTGGGCAAGCTGATGTTGCAGAGCAAATCCTGCAAATGTACTGGTCATCCTGAGCCTGGAGAATGCAGTTAAACCCAGCCAAAAGTAATTTCTGGAAAGTCAAGCCTGGTGTACATTCTCTTGACTTTGGCTATGCCAACTTCACCTGAGTCTTATGAAAAAGCAAACAAAAGACTCAAACCAAAACAGACAAAACCTAGAAACAAACGAACCCATGCAAACCAATCAAACAAAGAGACTAAAAAAACCCCAAATAAAACCAAAGGGAATGAAGAGTTAGTATTAGTTTTGAGTTCATCACAGCAGGTAAATGGCTGCTTTCCACAGGATCACCATAAAAAGCCACAGATAACAGCTGCTCCAAAATACACCCAACAGGAGAACCATCAAAGTGATACATAGCAACTCTGGGGGCAGCTCCCCATTAAGGTGAGGGATGAGCACACAGTGCTACAGCTCCAGCCTTCCCCACCCTGCAGGCTGCTCTTTGCTCCTGATGTAAGAGCCTTGCAGGACTGTGGCCCCTCTCGGTGCATTATAAATCATTCCCACAGCTCTCACTTGAGCCACTGGCATGTCCAGAGCGAGATCCAGGCACAATCCTACTGCCCGCTGAGCCTCTCTGGGAGATCCTGAGCATCTTCCTGCCCAGAGCCACAAAAGAGCTCAGGCTCTGCCTGAACTGTGTTTTCAGGGGAGGTTTCCATATCCCTGCGAGATGTGCTCATCCTTCATCAGGCTGTGCCCAGCCTGGATCAGGGCAGGTTGGATGCCACATGGGATCCATCCTTTGCCCTGCCATGTGATCCTCCATGCAGTGGGGATAAAAAGCCCAGCACTGGGGAACCCCAGGTGCTGCAGCAGTGATATTTTTGGGAGAAACACGGAGCTGTGCATGGCCAGCTTGAAGTCTGCACTGCTGTGAGCACCAGGCCTGCCATGCTGAGCCCAGGGCCACAACCAGTGCTCACCCGGGCTGGGACATTGAGTCCCAACATGGGATCCCATGGGACAGGGCACGCTGGGATTCGCCCCTGCAGCTCCCCAGTGTGTCCAGAGAGACAGCAAGGAGACAGTGACCTCTGTCAGCGGGGCCCTCTGAGTGGGACCACCACTGCTGGGGTGGCTGTGCCAGCTCCCCCATGAACCTCCAGCACTGGGAAGCGGGAGCAAGTGGAAAACACAACTTGGCCAATACTGCCTGTGCCGGAAGCAAATGGAAAGAGAACTGGGGTGTGAAAACCCAAGGTTGTTTATTTCCATAAGAACAGCAATGAAAACACAGAACACATTTACTTTTGTAAGAATATTTGTAATAACAACAATTTATAGAATGTATATACCTAAGAACATATCTAACAACAATATTTGAAATGTATTTACAGAAGACAAAACGAAGCCCTAAAACCTATATGGCAAAAACAAGAACAAACTCTAAAAACTATGTACAAAAGGGTGCCATTTCAGTCCAGGATCTCCATCAGTCCGGGAAGAAAAGCAGGTGCCATGGTCACTCCAGTCAGGCACAGAGGGCTCTTCCGTGTGTCCCCAGGCTGGCACACTGGGACTCTGCTGCCAGAGCTGAGGCTGGCTGGGTCTGGGGGCTGGGCCCCAGGCACTGCCATGGGGCTTGTGTGGCCCAAAGCAAGAACAGGACAGGCTGGGCATGGCCAGCAGAACCCAAGGCACTGGGTACCACGTGCCTGAGCAGGGACCACCCAGCCCAATCCCGCCCCAGCCTGGCTGCAGGGAACCCACTGTGCCTGTGGGGACCACATGCCTGTCGTGCAGCTGGCATCGCTCTTCATCCCAGGACCATGGCCTTCTCTGCATCTTCCTCATCAATGTCCATCTCCTCGGTGTACTCTTCCATTTCCACGTCCATCTCCTCATCCTCATCAACCTCCATCTCTTCCTCTCCAGTCTGTTCTCCATCCACCTCCATCTCCTCCTCCGTATCCATTATTGTGTCCACCTCCATCTCTTCATCTCCTCTCTTTTCTCCCTCCACTTCCATCTTCTCCTCTCTATCAGTCTGTCTGTCCACCTCCATCTTGTCTTCTCTACCTGCAACAGCCTGCAGAGGTAGCAAAACCTCAGAGTGGGGTCCCTGTCCCACCCCATCCCCCCAGAACTCCAGCCCACACCCGGGCAGCTGGGGGGATCCACCTCCATGGAATGGCACCGTACCTTCCTCAGGACAAATGTGAGCATCCTGCAGGGATGGATGACACAATCCAGGCCTTAGGCAGCTTTTGAGACTGATGAGATGAGGTCTCGGGGGCAGGAACAAGAAGGGTGACAGGAGCAGCAGGAGCAGCGTGCAGCGTGTGCTGAGCCCAGGGCCAACGGTTGTGTTGTGCTGCTTGCTGGCTGCTGGCAGTTCCAGATGGGACATGGATTATGACATGACCATTGAGCTAGAGAGCCTTTGGTTCCATGCTTAGCAACGTCCCCCAGACCATGGTGCTCAGAGCCCTGTTCCCAAGGATGGAGCATCCACAGCCTGGGCCAGTGCCTCAGCACCCTCAATGGAAGAGAGCAGCTTCCTCAGATCCGACTTCAATCAGCCTCCTGCAGCTGAAAGCCGTCCCCCCTTGTCCTGTTGCCACAGGCCCTGTGGAACACCCTGTCCCAATCTTTCTTGTGGCACCCTTGCAGTCCTGCAGAGCTGCAGTGAGGCCTCCCCAGGGTCTCCTCTTTCCAGGCTGAGCATCCCCAGCCCCACGTGGAAAGCAGGCAGTGTGATCAGGGGGAGTCCAGGCTGGAGTCAAATGGCATCAGGAACTGAGAGACGGAAGCTTTAGGCCCAGGTTTGCCTCTCAATGTACAAAATTAATAAGAGTGGAGGGCAAGATGGTGGGACACTGCTTCTGCTCTAATTGGTGAATATAGTCTCTGTTTTTTTCTTTTTTTCTCTCATGCCGTTGCAGTTTTGGCTGTTTGAAAGGAAGCTTGGCACAATATCCATTGTCTTCTCCATTTGTGAATCACCGAGCAGAGTCTGGGCAAGCTGATGTTGCAGAGCAAATCCTGCAAATGTACTGGTCATCCTGAGCCTGGAGAATGCAGTTAAACCCAGCCAAAAGTAATTTCTGGAAAGTCAAGCCTGGTGTACATTCTCTTGACTTTGGCTATGCCAACTTCACCTGAGTCTTATGAAAAAGCAAACAAAAGACTCAAACCAAAACAGACAAAACCTAGAAACAAACGAACCCATGCAAACCAATCAAACAAAGAGACTAAAAAAACCCCAAATAAAACCAAAGGGAATGAAGAGTTAGTATTAGTTTTGAGTTCATCACAGCAGGTAAATGGCTGCTTTCCACAGGATCACCATAAAAAGCCACAGATAACAGCTGCTCCAAAATACACCCAACAGGAGAACCATCAAAGTGATACATAGCAACTCTGGGGGCAGCTCCCCATTAAGGTGAGGGATGAGCACACAGTGCTACAGCTCCAGCCTTCCCCACCCTGCAGGCTGCTCTTTGCTCCTGATGTAAGAGCCTTGCAGGACTGTGGCCCCTCTCGGTGCATTATAAATCATTCCCACAGCTCTCACTTGAGCCACTGGCATGTCCAGAGCGAGATCCAGGCACAATCCTACTGCCCGCTGAGCCTCTCTGGGAGATCCTGAGCATCTTCCTGCCCAGAGCCACAAAAGAGCTCAGGCTCTGCCTGAACTGTGTTTTCAGGGGAGGTTTCCATATCCCTGCGAGATGTGCTCATCCTTCATCAGGCTGTGCCCAGCCTGGATCAGGGCAGGTTGGATGCCACATGGGATCCATCCTTTGCCCTGCCATGTGATCCTCCATGCAGTGGGGATAAAAAGCCCAGCACTGGGGAACCCCAGGTGCTGCAGCAGTGATATTTTTGGGAGAAACACGGAGCTGTGCATGGCCAGCTTGAAGTGTGCACTGCTGTGAGCACCAGGCCTGCCATGCTGAGCCCAGGGCCACAACCAGTGCTCACCCGGGCTGGGACATTGAGTCCCAACATGGGATCCCATGGGACAGGGCACGCTGGGATTCGCCCCTGCAGCTCCCCAGTGTGTCCAGAGAGACAGCAAGGAGACAGTGACCTCTGTCAGCGGGGCCCTCTGAGTGGGACAACCACTGCTGGGGTGGCTGTGCCAGCTCCCCCATGAACCTCCAGCCCTGGGAAGCGGGAGCAAGTGGAAAACACAACTTGGCCAATACTGCCTGTGCCGGAAGCAAATGGAAAGAGAACTGGGGTGTGAAAACCCAAGGTTGTTTATTTACATAAGAACAGCAATGAAAACACAGAACACATTTACTTTTGTAAGAATATTTGTAATAACAACAATTTATAGAATGTATATACCTAAGAACATATCTAACAACAATATTTGAAATGTATTTACAGAAGACAAAACAAAGCCCTAAAACCTATATGGCAAAAACAAGAACAAACTCTAAAAACTATGTACAAAAGGGTGCCATTTCAGTCCAGGATCTCCATCAGTCCGGGAAGAAAAGCAGGTGCCGTGGTCACTCCAGTCAGGCACAGAGGGCTCTTCCGTGTGTCCCCAGGCTGGCACACTGGGACTCTGCTGCCAGTGCTGAGGCTGGCTGGGTCTGGGGGCTGGGCCCCAGGCACTGCCATGGGGCTTGTGTGGCCCAAAGCAAGAACAGGACAGGCTGGGCATGGCCAGCAGAACCCAAGGCACTGGGTACCACGTTTCTGAGCAGGGACCACCCAGCCCAATCCCACCCCAGCCTGGCTGCAGGGAACCCACTGTGCCTGTGGGGACCGCATGCCTGTCGTGCTGCTGGCATCGCTCTTCATCCCAGGACCATGGCCTCCTCTTCATCTTCCTCATCAATGTCCATCTGCTCGGTGTACTCTTCCATTTCCACGTCCATCTCCTCATCCTCATCAACCTCCATCTCTTCCTCTCCAGTCTGTTCTCCATCCACCTCCATCTCCTCCTCCGTATCCATTATTGTGTCCACCTCCATCTCTTCCTCTCCTCTCTTTTCTCCCTCCACTTCCATCTTCTCCTCTCTATCAGTCTGTCTGTCCACCTCCATCTTGTCTTCTCTACCTGCAACAGCCTGCAGAGGTAGCAAAACCTCAGAGTGGGGTCCCTGTCCCACCCCATCCCCCCAGAACTCCAGCCCACACCCGGGCAGCTGGGGGGATCCACCTCCATGGAATGGCACCGTACCTTCCTCAGGACAAATGTGAGCATCGTGCAGGGATGGATGACACAATCCAGGCCTTAAGCAGCTTTTGAGACTGATGAGATGAGGTCTCGGGGGCAGGAACAAGAAGGGTGACAGGAGCAGCAGGAGCAGCGTGCAGCGTGTGCTGAGCCCAGGGCCAACGGTTGTGTTGTGCTGCTTGCTGGCTGCTGGCAGTTCCAGATGGGACATGGATTATGACATGACCATTGAGCTAGAGAGCCTTTGGTTCCATGCTTAGCAACGTTCCCCCAGACCATGGTGCTCAGAGCCCTGTTCCCAAGGATGGAGCATCCACAGCCTGGGCCAGTGCCTCAGCACCCTCAATGGAAGAGAGCAGCTTCCTCAGATCCAACTTCAATCAGCCTCCTGCAGCTGAAAGCCGTCCCCCCTTGTCCTGTTGCCACAGGCCCTGTGGAACACCCTGTCCCAATCTTTCTTGTGGCACCCTTGCAGTCCTGCAGAGCTGCAGTGAGGCCTCCCCAGGGTCTCCTCTTTCCAGGCTGAGCATCCCCAGCCCCACGTGGAAAGCAGGCAGTGTGATCAGGGGGAGTCCAGGCTGGAGTCAAATGGCATCAGGAACTGAGAGACGGAAGCTTTAGGCCCAGGTTTGCCTCTCAATGTACAAAATTAATAAGAGTGGAGGGCAAGATGGTGGGACACTGCTTCTGCTCTAATTGGTGAATATAGTCTCTGTTTTTTTCTTTTTTTCTCTCATGCCGTTGCAGTTTTGGCTGTTTGAAAGGAAGCTTGGCACAATATCCATTGTCTTCTCCATTTGTGAATCACCGAGCAGAGTCTGGGCAAGCTGATGTTGCAGAGCAAATCCTGCAAATGTACTGGTCATCCTGAGCCTGGAGAATGCAGTTAAACCCAGCCAAAAGTAATTTCTGGAAAGTCAAGCCTGGTGTACATTCTCTTGACTTTGGCTATGCCAACTTCACCTGAGTCTTATGAAAAAGCAAACAAAAGACTCAAACCAAAACAGACAAAACCTAGAAACAAACGAACCCATGCAAACCAATCAAACAAAGAGACTAAAAAAACCCCAAATAAAACCAAAGGGAATGAAGAGTTAGTATTAGTTTTGAGTTCATCACAGCAGGTAAATGGCTGCTTTCCACAGGATCACCATAAAAAGCCACAGATAACAGCTGCTCCAAAATACACCCAACAGGAGAACCATCAAAGTGATACATAGCAACTCTGGGGGCAGCTCCCCATTAAGGTGAGGGATGAGCACACAGTGCTACAGCTCCAGCCTTCCCCACCCTGCAGGCTGCTCTTTGCTCCTGATGTAAGAGCCTTGCAGGACTGTGGCCCCTCTCAGTGCATTATAAATCATTCCCACAGCTCTCACTTGAGCCACTGGCATGTCCAGAGCGAGATCCAGGCACAATCCTACTGCCCGCTGAGCCTCTCTGGGAGATCCTGAGCATCTTCCTGCCCAGAGCCACAAAAGAGCTCAGGCTCTGCCTGAACTGTGTTTTCAGGGGAGGTTTCCATATCCCTGCGAGATGTGCTCATCCTTCATCAGGCTGTGCCCAGCCTGGATCAGGGCAGGTTGGATGCCACATGGGATCCATCCTTTGCCCTGCCATGTGATCCTCCATGCAGTGGGGATAAAAAGCCCAGCACTGGGGAACCCCAGGTGCTGCAGCAGTGATATTTTTGGGAGAAACACGGAGCTGTGCATGGCCAGCTTGAAGTCTGCACTGCTGTGAGCACCAGGCCTGCCATGCTGAGCCCAGGGCCACAACCAGTGCTCACCCAGGCTGGGACATTGAGTCCCAACATGGGATCCCATGGGACAGGGCACGCTGGGATTCGCCCCTGCAGCTCCCCAGTGTGTCCAGAGAGACAGCAAGGAGACAGTGACCTCTCTCAGCGGGGCCCTCTGAGTGGGACAACCACTGCTGGGGTGGCTGTGCCAGCTCCCCCATGAACCTCCAGCCCTGGGAACCGGGAGCAAGTGGAAAACACAACTTGGCCAATACTGCCTGTGCCGGAAGCAAATGGAAAGAGAACTGGGGTGTGAAAACCCAAGGTTGTTTATTTACATAAGAACAGCAATGAAAACACAGAACACATTTACTTTTGTAAGAATATTTGTAATAACAACAATTTATAGAATGTGTATACCTAAGAACATATCTAACAACAATATTTGAAATGTATTTACAGAAGACAAAACGAAGCCCTAAAACCTATATGGCAAAAACAAGAACAAACTCTAAAAACTATGAACAAAAGGGTGCCATTTCAGTCCAGGATCTCCATCAGTCCGGGAAGAAAAGCAGGTGCCGTGGTCACTCCAGTCAGGCACAGAGAGCTCTTCCGTGTGTCCCCAGGCTGGCACACTGGGACTCTGCTGCCAGAGCTGAGGCTGGCTGGGTCTGGGGGCTGGGCCCCAGGCACTGCCATGGGGCTTGTGTGGCCCAAAGCAAGAACAGGACAGGCTGGGCATGGCCAGCAGAACCCAAGGCACTGGGTACCACGTGCCTGAGCAGGGACCACCCAGCCCAATCCCGCCCCAGCCTGGCTGCAGGGAACACACTGTGCCTGTGGGGACCACATGCCTGTCCTGCTGCTGGCATTGCTCTTCATCCCAGGACCATGGCCTTCTCTGCATCTTCCTCATCAATGTCCATCTCCTCGGTGTACTCTTCCATTTCCACGTCCATCTCCTCATCCTCATCAACCTCCATCTCTTCCTCTCCAGTCTGTTCTCCATCCAACTCCATCTCCTCCTCCGTATCCATTATTGTGTCCACCTCCATCTCTTCCTCTCCTCTCTTTTCTCCCTCCACTTCCATCATCTCCTCTCTATCAGTCTGTCTGTCCACCTCCATCTTGTCTTCTCTACCTGCAACAGCCTGCAGAGGTAGCAAAACCTCAGAGTGGGGTCCCTGTCCCACCCCATCCCCCCAGAACTCCAGCCCACACCCGGGCAGCTGGGGGGATCCACCTCCATGGAATGGCACCGTACCTTCCTCAGGACAAATGTGAGCATCCTGCAGGGATGGATGACACAATCCAGGCCTTAGGCAGCTTTTGAGACTGATGAGATGAGGTCTCGGGGGCAGGAACAAGAAGGGTGACAGGAGCAGCAGGAGCAGCGTGCAGCGTGTGCTGAGCCCAGGGCCAACGGTTGTGTTGTGCTGCTTGCTGGCTGCTGGCAGTTCCAGATGGGACATGGATTATGACATGACCATTGAGCTAGAGAGCCTTTGGTTCCATGCTTAGTAACGTTCCCCCAGACCATGGTGCTCAGAGCCCTTTTCCCAAGGATGGAGCATCCACAGCCTGGGCCAGTGCCTCAGCACCCTCAGTGGAAGAGAGCAGCTTCCTCAGATCCAACTTCAATCAGCCTCCTGCAGCTGAAAGCCGTCCCCCCTTGTCCTGTTGCCACAGGCCCTGTGGAACACCCTGTCCCAATCTTTCTTGTGGCACCCTTGCAGTCCTGCAGAGCTGCAGTGAGGCCTCCCCAGGGTCTCCTCTTTCCAGGCTGAGCATCCCCAGCCCCACGTGGAAAGCAGGCAGTGTGATCTGGGGGAGTCCAGGCTGGAGTCAAATGGCATCAGGAACTGAGAGACGGAAGCTTTAGGCCCAGGTTTGCCTCTCAATGTACAAAATTAATAAGAGTGGAGGGCAAGATGGTGGGACACTGCTTCTGCTCTAATTGGTGAATATAGTCTCTGTTTTTTTCTTTTTTTCTCTCATGCTCTTGCAGTTTTGGCTGTTTGAAAGGAAGCTTGGCACAATATCCATTGTCTTCTCCATTTGTGAATCACCGAGCAGAGTCTGGGCAAGCTGATGTTGCAGAGCAAATCCTGCAAATGGACTGGTCATCCTGAGCCTGGAGAATGCAGTTAAACCCAGCCAAAAGTAATTTCTGGAAAGTCAAGCCTGGTGTACATTCTCTTGACTTTGGCTATGCCAACTTCACCTGAGTCTTATGAAAAAGCAAACAAAAGACTCAAACCAAAACAGACAAAACCTAGAAACAAACGAACCCATGCAAACCAATCAAACAAAGAGACTAAAAAAACCCCAAATAAAACCAAAGGGAATGAAGAGTTAGTATTAGTTTTGAGTTCATCACAGCAGGTAAATGGCTGCTTTCCACAGGATCACCATAAAAAGCCACAGATAACAGCTGCTCCAAAATACACCCAACAGGAGAACCATCAAAGTGATACATAGCAACTCTGGGGGCAGCTCCCCATTAAGGTGAGGGATGAGCACACAGTGCTACAGCTCCAGCCTTCCCCACCCTGCAGGCTGCTCTTTGCTCCTGATGTAAGAGCCTTGCAGGACTGTGGCCCCTCTCAGTGCATTATAAATCATTCCCACAGCTCTCACTTGAGCCACTGGCATGTCCAGAGCGAGATCCAGGCACAATCCTACTGCCCGCTGAGCCTCTCTGGGAGATCCTGAGCATCTTCCTGCCCAGAGCCACAAAAGAGCTCAGGCTCTGCCTGAACTGTGTTTTCAGGGGAGGTTTCCATATCCCTGCGAGATGTGCTCATCCTTCATCAGGCTGTGCCCAGCCTGGATCAGGGCAGGTTGGATGCCACATGGGATCCATCCTTTGCCCTGCCATGTGATCCTCCATGCAGTGGGGATAAAAAGCCCAGCACTGGGGAACCCCAGGTGCTGCAGCAGTGATATTTTTGGGAGAAACACGGAGCTGTGCATGGCCAGCTTGAAGTCTGCACTGCTGTGAGCACCAGGCCTGCCATGCTGAGCCCAGGGCCACAACCAGTGCTCACCCAGGCTGGGACATTGAGTCCCAACATGGGATCCCATGGGACAGGGCACGCTGGGATTCGCCCCTGCAGCTCCCCAGTGTGTCCAGAGAGACAGCAAGGAGACAGTGACCTCTCTCAGCGGGGCCCTCTGAGTGGGACAACCACTGCTGGGGTGGCTGTGCCAGCTCCCCCATGAACCTCCAGCCCTGGGAACCGGGAGCAAGTGGAAAACACAACTTGGCCAATATTGCCTGTGCCGGAAGCAAATGGAAAGAGAACTGGGGTGTGAAAACCCAAGGTTGTTTATTTACATAAGAACAGCAATGAAAACACAGAACACATTTACTTTTGTAAGAATATTTGTAATAACAACAATTTATAGAATGTGTATACCTAAGAACATATCTAACAACAATATTTGAAATGTATTTACAGAAGACAAAACGAAGCCCTAAAACCTATATGGCAAAAACAAGAACAAACTCTAAAAACTATGAACAAAAGGGTGCCATTTCAGTCCAGGATCTCCATCAGTCCGGGAAGAAAAGCAGGTGCCGTGGTCACTCCAGTCAGGCACAGAGAGCTCTTCCGTGTGTCCCCAGGCTGGCACACTGGGACTCTGCTGCCAGAGCTGAGGCTGGCTGGGTCTGGGGGCTGGGCCCCAGGCACTGCCATGGGGCTTGTGTGGCCCAAAGCAAGAACAGGACAGGCTGGGCATGGCCAGCAGAACCCAAGGCACTGGGTACCACGTGCCTGAGCAGGGACCACCCAGCCCAATCCCGCCCCAGCCTGGCTGCAGGGAACACACTGTGCCTGTGGGGACCACATGCCTGTCCTGCTGCTGGCATTGCTCTTCATCCCAGGACCATGGCCTTCTCTGCATCTTCCTCATCAATGTCCATCTCCTCGGTGTACTCTTCCATTTCCACGTCCATCTCCTCATCCTCATCAACCTCCATCTCTTCCTCTCCAGTCTGTTCTCCATCCAACTCCATCTCCTCCTCCGTATCCATTATTGTGTCCACCTCCATCTCTTCCTCTCCTCTCTTTTCTCCCTCCACTTCCATCATCTCCTCTCTATCAGTCTGTCTGTCCACCTCCATCTTGTCTTCTCTACCTGCAACAGCCTGCAGAGGTAGCAAAACCTCAGAGTGGGGTCCCTGTCCCACCCCATCCCCCCAGAACTCCAGCCCACACCCGGGCAGCTGGGGGGATCCACCTCCATGGAATGGCACCGTACCTTCCTCAGGACAAATGTGAGCATCCTGCAGGGATGGATGACACAATCCAGGCCTTAGGCAGCTTTTGAGACTGATGAGATGAGGTCTCGGGGGCAGGAACAAGAAGGGTGACAGGAGCAGCAGGAGCAGCGTGCAGCGTGTGCTGAGCCCAGGGCCAACGGTTGTGTTGTGCTGCTTGCTGGCTGCTGGCAGTTCCAGATGGGACATGGATTATGACATGACCATTGAGCTAGAGAGCCTTTGGTTCCATGCTTAGTAACGTTCCCCCAGACCATGGTGCTCAGAGCCCTTTTCCCAAGGATGGAGCATCCACAGCCTGGGCCAGTGCCTCAGCACCCTCAGTGGAAGAGAGCAGCTTCCTCAGATCCAACTTCAATCAGCCTCCTGCAGCTGAAAGCCGTCCCCCCTTGTCCTGTTGCCACAGGCCCTGTGGAACACCCTGTCCCAATCTTTCTTGTGGCACCCTTGCAGTCCTGCAGAGCTGCAGTGAGGCCTCCCCAGGGTCTCCTCTTTCCAGGCTGAGCATCCCCAGCCCCACGTGGAAAGCAGGCAGTGTGATCTGGGGGAGTCCAGGCTGGAGTCAAATGGCATCAGGAACTGAGAGACGGAAGCTTTAGGCCCAGGTTTGCCTCTCAATGTACAAAATTAATAAGAGTGGAGGGCAAGATGGTGGGACACTGCTTCTGCTCTAATTGGTGAATATAGTCTCTGTTTTTTTCTTTTTTTCTCTCATGCTCTTGCAGTTTTGGCTGTTTGAAAGGAAGCTTGGCACAATATCCATTGTCTTCTCCATTTGTGAATCACCGAGCAGAGTCTGGGCAAGCTGATGTTGCAGAGCAAATCCTGCAAATGGACTGGTCATCCTGAGCCTGGAGAATGCAGTTAAACCCAGCCAAAAGTAATTTCTGGAAAGTCAAGCCTGGTGTACATTCTCTTGACTTTGGCTATGCCAACTTCACCTGAGTCTTATGAAAAAGCAAACAAAAGACTCAAACCAAAACAGACAAAACCTAGAAACAAACGAACCCATGCAAACCAATCAAACAAAGAGACTAAAAAAACCCCAAATAAAACCAAAGGGAATGAAGAGTTAGTATTAGTTTTGAGTTCATCACAGCAGGTAAATGGCTGCTTTCCACAGGATCACCATAAAAAGCCACAGATAACAGCTGCTCCAAAATACACCCAACAGGAGAACCATCAAAGTGATACATAGCAACTCTGGGGGCAGCTCCCCATTAAGGTGAGGGATGAGCACACAGTGCTACAGCTCCAGCCTTCCCCACCCTGCAGGCTGCTCTTTGCTCCTGATGTAAGAGCCTTGCAGGACTGTGGCCCCTCTCGGTGCATTATAAATCATTCCCACAGCTCTCACTTGAGCCACTGGCATGTCCAGAGCGAGATCCAGGCACAATCCTACTGCCCGCTGAGCCTCTCTGGGAGATCCTGAGCATCTTCCTGCCCAGAGCCACAAAAGAGCTCAGGCTCTGCCTGAACTGTGTTTTCAGGGGAGGTTTCCATATCCCTGCGAGATGTGCTCATCCTTCATCAGGCTGTGCCCAGCCTGGATCAGGGCAGGTTGGATGCCACATGGGATCCATCCTTTGCCCTGCCATGTGATCCTCCATGCAGTGGGGATAAAAACCCAGCACTGGGGAACCCCAGGTGCTGCAGCAGTGATATTTTTGGGAGAAACACGGAGCCGTGCATGGCCAGCTTGAAGTCTGCACTGCTGTGAGCACCAGGCCTGCCATGCTGAGCCCAGGGCCACAACCAGTGCTCACCCGGGCTGGGACATTGAGTCCCAACATGGGATCCCATGGGACAGGGCACGCTGGGATTCGCCCCTGCAGCTCCCCAGTGTGTCCAGAGAGACAGCAAGGAGACAGTGACCTCTGTCAGCGGGGCCCTCGGAGTGGGACAACCACTGCTGGGGTGGCTGTGCCAGCTCCCCCATGAACCTCCAGCCCTGGGAACCGGGAGCAAGTGGAAAACACAACTTGGCCAATATTGCCTGTGCCGGAAGCAAATGGAAAGAGAACTGGGGTGTGAAAACCCAAGGTTGTTTATTTCCATAAGAACAGCAATGAAAACACAGAACACATTTACTTTTGTAAGAATATTTGTAATAACAACAATTTATAGAATGTATATACCTAAGAACATATCTAACAACAATATTTGAAATGTATTTACAGAAGACAAAACGAAGCCCTAAAACCTATATGGCAAAAACAAGAACAAACTCTAAAAACTATGAACAAAAGGGTGCCATTTCAGTCCAGGATCTCCATCAGTCCGGGAAGAAAAGCAGGTGCCGTGGTCACTCCAGTCAGGCACAGAGAGCTCTTCCGTGTGTCCCCAGGCTGGCACACTGGGACTCTGCTGCCAGTGCTGAGGCTGGCTGGGTCTGGGGGCTGGGCCCCAGGCACTGCCATGGGGCTTGTGTGGCCCAAAGCAAGAACAGGACAGGCTGGGCATGGCCAGCAGAACCCAAGGCACTGGGTACCACGTTTCTGAGCAGGGACCACCCAGCCCAATCCCACCCCAGCCTGGCTGCAGGGAACCCACTGTGCCTGTGGGGACCGCATGCCTGTCGTGCTGCTGGCATCGCTCTTCATCCCAGGACCATGGCCTTCTCTGCATCTTCCTCATCAATGTCCATCTCCTCGGTGTACTCTTCCATTTCCACGTCCATCTCCTCATCCTCATCAACCTCCATCTCTTCCTCTCCAGTCTGTTCTCCATCCAACTCCATCTCCTCCTCCGTATCCATTATTGTGTCCACCTCCATCTCTTCCTCTCCTCTCTTTTCTCCCTCCACTTCCATCATCTCCTCTCTATCAGTCTGTCTGTCCACCTCCATCTTGTCTTCTCTACCTGCAACAGCCTGCAGAGGTAGCAAAACCTCAGAGTGGGGTCCCTGTCCCACCCCATCCCCCCAGAACTCCAGCCCACACCCGGGCAGCTGGGGGGATCCACCTCCATGGAATGGCACCGTACCTTCCTCAGGACAAATGTGAGCATCCTGCAGGGATGGATGACACAATCCAGGCCTTAGGCAGCTTTTGAGACTGATGAGATGAGGTCTCGGGGGCAGGAACAAGAAGGGTGACAGGAGCAGCAGGAGCAGCGTGCAGCGTGTGCTGAGCCCAGGGCCAACGGTTGTGTTGTGCTGCTTGCTGGCTGCTGGCAGTTCCAGATGGGACATGGATTATGACATGACCATTGAGCTAGAGAGCCTTTGGTTCCATGCTTAGTAACGTTCCCCCAGACCATGGTGCTCAGAGCCCTTTTCCCAAGGATGGAGCATCCACAGCCTGGGCCAGTGCCTCAGCACCCTCAGTGGAAGAGAGCAGCTTCCTCAGATCCAACTTCAATCAGCCTCCTGCAGCTGAAAGCCGTCCCCCCTTGTCCTGTTGCCACAGGCCCTGTGGAACACCCTGTCCCAATCTTTCTTGTGGCACCCTTGCAGTCCTGCAGAGCTGCAGTGAGGCCTCCCCAGGGTCTCCTCTTTCCAGGCTGAGCATCCCCAGCCCCACGTGGAAAGCAGGCAGTGTGATCAGGGGGAGTCCAGGCTGGAGTCAAATGGCATCAGGAACTGAGAGACGGAAGCTTTAGGCCCAGGTTTGCCTCTCAATGTACAAAATTAATAAGAGTGGAGGGCAAGATGGTGGGACACTGCTTCTGCTCTAATTGGTGAATATAGTCTCTGTTTTTTTCTTTTTTTCTCTCATGCCGTTGCAGTTTTGGCTGTTTGAAAGGAAGCTTGGCACAATATCCATTGTCTTCTCCATTTGTGAATCACCGAGCAGAGTCTGGGCAAGCTGATGTTGCAGAGCAAATCCTGCAAATGTACTGGTCATCCTGAGCCTGGAGAATGCAGTTAAACCCAGCCAAAAGTAATTTCTGGAAAGTCAAGCCTGGTGTACATTCTCTTGACTTTGGCTATGCCAACTTCACCTGAGTCTTATGAAAAAGCAAACAAAAGACTCAAACCAAAACAGACAAAACCTAGAAACAAACGAACCCATGCAAACCAATCAAACAAAGAGACTAAAAAAACCCCAAATAAAACCAAAGGGAATGAAGAGTTAGTATTAGTTTTGAGTTCATCACAGCAGGTAAATGGCTGCTTTCCACAGGATCACCATAAAAAGCCACAGATAACAGCTGCTCCAAAATACACCCAACAGGAGAACCATCAAAGTGATACATAGCAACTCTGGGGGCAGCTCCCCATTAAGGTGAGGGATGAGCACACAGTGCTACAGCTCCAGCCTTCCCCACCCTGCAGGCTGCTCTTTGCTCCTGATGTAAGAGCCTTGCAGGACTGTGGCCCCTCTCAGTGCATTATAAATCATTCCCACAGCTCTCACTTGAGCCACTGGCATGTCCAGAGCGAGATCCAGGCACAATCCTACTGCCCGCTGAGCCTCTCTGGGAGATCCTGAGCATCTTCCTGCCCAGAGCCACAAAAGAGCTCAGGCTCTGCCTGAACTGTGTTTTCAGGGGAGGTTTCCATATCCCTGCGAGATGTGCTCATCCTTCATCAGGCTGTGCCCAGCCTGGATCAGGGCAGGTTGGATGCCACATGGGATCCATCCTTTGCCCTGCCATGTGATCCTCCATGCAGTGGGGATAAAAAGCCCAGCACTGGGGAACCCCAGGTGCTGCAGCAGTGATATTTTTGGGAGAAACACGGAGCTGTGCATGGCCAGCTTGAAGTCTGCACTGCTGTGAGCACCAGGCCTGCCATGCTGAGCCCAGGGCCACAACCAGTGCTCACCCAGGCTGGGACATTGAGTCCCAACATGGGATCCCATGGGACAGGGCACGCTGGGATTCGCCCCTGCAGCTCCCCAGTGTGTCCAGAGAGACAGCAAGGAGACAGTGACCTCTCTCAGCGGGGCCCTCTGAGTGGGACAACCACTGCTGGGGTGGCTGTGCCAGCTCCCCCATGAACCTCCAGCCCTGGGAACCGGGAGCAAGTGGAAAACACAACTTGGCCAATATTGCCTGTGCCGGAAGCAAATGGAAAGAGAACTGGGGTGTGAAAACCCAAGGTTGTTTATTTACATAAGAACAGCAATGAAAACACAGAACACATTTACTTTTGTAAGAATATTTGTAATAACAACAATTTATAGAATGTGTATACCTAAGAACATATCTAACAACAATATTTGAAATGTATTTACAGAAGACAAAACGAAGCCCTAAAACCTATATGGCAAAAACAAGAACAAACTCTAAAAACTATGTACAAAAGGGTGCCATTTCAGTCCAGGATCTCCATCAGTCCGGGAAGAAAAGCAGGTGCCGTGGTCACTCCAGTCAGGCACAGAGAGCTCTTCCGTGTGTCCCCAGGCTGGCACACTGGGACTCTGCTGCCAGAGCTGAGGCTGGCTGGGTCTGGGGGCTGGGCCCCAGGCACTGCCATGGGGCTTGTGTGGCCCAAAGCAAGAACAGGACAGGCTGGGCATGGCCAGCAGAACCCAAGGCACTGGGTACCACGTGCCTGAGCAGGGACCACCCAGCCCAATCCCGCCCCAGCCTGGCTGCAGGGAACACACTGTGCCTGTGGGGACCACATGCCTGTCCTGCTGCTGGCATTGCTCTTCATCCCAGGACCATGGCCTTCTCTGCATCTTCCTCATCAATGTCCATCTCCTCGGTGTACTCTTCCATTTCCACGTCCATCTCCTCATCCTCATCAACCTCCATCTCTTCCTCTCCAGTCTGTTCTCCATCCAACTCCATCTCCTCCTCCGTATCCATTATTGTGTCCACCTCCATCTCTTCCTCTCCTCTCTTTTCTCCCTCCACTTCCATCATCTCCTCTCTATCAGTCTGTCTGTCCACCTCCATCTTGTCTTCTCTACCTGCAACAGCCTGCAGAGGTAGCAAAACCTCAGAGTGGGGTCCCTGTCCCACCCCATCCCCCCAGAACTCCAGCCCACACCCGGGCAGCTGGGGGGATCCACCTCCATGGAATGGCACCGTACCTTCCTCAGGACAAATGTGAGCATCCTGCAGGGATGGATGACACAATCCAGGCCTTAGGCAGCTTTTGAGACTGATGAGATGAGGTCTCGGGGGCAGGAACAAGAAGGGTGACAGGAGCAGCAGGAGCAGCGTGCAGCGTGTGCTGAGCCCAGGGCCAACGGTTGTGTTGTGCTGCTTGCTGGCTGCTGGCAGTTCCAGATGGGACATGGATTATGACATGACCATTGAGCTAGAGAGCCTTTGGTTCCATGCTTAGTAACGTTCCCCCAGACCATGGTGCTCAGAGCCCTTTTCCCAAGGATGGAGCATCCACAGCCTGGGCCAGTGCCTCAGCACCCTCAGTGGAAGAGAGCAGCTTCCTCAGATCCAACTTCAATCAGCCTCCTGCAGCTGAAAGCCGTCCCCCCTTGTCCTGTTGCCACAGGCCCTGTGGAACACCCTGTCCCAATCTTTCTTGTGGCACCCTTGCAGTCCTGCAGAGCTGCAGTGAGGCCTCCCCAGGGTCTCCTCTTTCCAGGCTGAGCATCCCCAGCCCCACGTGGAAAGCAGGCAGTGTGATCTGGGGGAGTCCAGGCTGGAGTCAAATGGCATCAGGAACTGAGAGACGGAAGCTTTAGGCCCAGGTTTGCCTCTCAATGTACAAAATTAATAAGAGTGGAGGGCAAGATGGTGGGACACTGCTTCTGCTCTAATTGGTGAATATAGTCTCTGTTTTTTTCTTTTTTTCTCTCATGCTCTTGCAGTTTTGGCTGTTTGAAAGGAAGCTTGGCACAATATCCATTGTCTTCTCCATTTGTGAATCACCGAGCAGAGTCTGGGCAAGCTGATGTTGCAGAGCAAATCCTGCAAATGGACTGGTCATCCTGAGCCTGGAGAATGCAGTTAAACCCAGCCAAAAGTAATTTCTGGAAAGTCAAGCCTGGTGTACATTCTCTTGACTTTGGCTATGCCAACTTCACCTGAGTCTTATGAAAAAGCAAACAAAAGACTCAAACCAAAACAGACAAAACCTAGAAACAAACGAACCCATGCAAACCAATCAAACAAAGAGACTAAAAAAACCCCAAATAAAACCAAAGGGAATGAAGAGTTAGTATTAGTTTTGAGTTCATCACAGCAGGTAAATGGCTGCTTTCCACAGGATCACCATAAAAAGCCACAGATAACAGCTGCTCCAAAATACACCCAACAGGAGAACCATCAAAGTGATACATAGCAACTCTGGGGGCAGCTCCCCATTAAGGTGAGGGATGAGCACACAGTGCTACAGCTCCAGCCTTCCCCACCCTGCAGGCTGCTCTTTGCTCCTGATGTAAGAGCCTTGCAGGACTGTGGCCCCTCTCGGTGCATTATAAATCATTCCCACAGCTCTCACTTGAGCCACTGGCATGTCCAGAGCGAGATCCAGGCACAATCCTACTGCCCGCTGAGCCTCTCTGGGAGATCCTGAGCATCTTCCTGCCCAGAGCCACAAAAGAGCTCAGGCTCTGCCTGAACTGTGTTTTCAGGGGAGGTTTCCATATCCCTGCGAGATGTGCTCATCCTTCATCAGGCTGTGCCCAGCCTGGATCAGGGCAGGTTGGATGCCACATGGGATCCATCCTTTGCCCTGCCATGTGATCCTCCATGCAGTGGGGATAAAAAGCCCAGCACTGGGGAACCCCAGGTGCTGCAGCAGTGATATTTTTGGGAGAAACACGGAGCTGTGCATGGCCAGCTTGAAGTCTGCACTGCTGTGAGCACCAGGCCTGCCATGCTGAGCCCAGGGCCACAACCAGTGCTCACCCAGGCTGGGACATTGAGTCCCAACATGGGATCCCATGGGACAGGGCACGCTGGGATTCGCCCCTGCAGCTCCCCAGTGTGTCCAGAGAGACAGCAAGGAGACAGTGACCTCTCTCAGCGGGGCCCTCTGAGTGGGACAACCACTGCTGGGGTGGCTGTGCCAGCTCCCCCATGAACCTCCAGCCCTGGGAACCGGGAGCAAGTGGAAAACACAACTTGGCCAATATTGCCTGTGCCGGAAGCAAATGGAAAGAGAACTGGGGTGTGAAAACCCAAGGTTGTTTATTTACATAAGAACAGCAATGAAAACACAGAACACATTTACTTTTGTAAGAATATTTGTAATAACAACAATTTATAGAATGTGTATACCTAAGAACATATCTAACAACAATATTTGAAATGTATTTACAGAAGACAAAACGAAGCCCTAAAACCTATATGGCAAAAACAAGAACAAACTCTAAAAACTATGAACAAAAGGGTGCCATTTCAGTCCAGGATCTCCATCAGTCCGGGAAGAAAAGCAGGTGCCGTGGTCACTCCAGTCAGGCACAGAGAGCTCTTCCGTGTGTCCCCAGGCTGGCACACTGGGACTCTGCTGCCAGAGCTGAGGCTGGCTGGGTCTGGGGGCTGGGCCCCAGGCACTGCCATGGGGCTTGTGTGGCCCAAAGCAAGAACAGGACAGGCTGGGCATGGCCAGCAGAACCCAAGGCACTGGGTACCACGTGCCTGAGCAGGGACCACCCAGCCCAATCCCGCCCCAGCCTGGCTGCAGGGAACACACTCTGCCTGTGGGGACCACATGCCTGTCCTGCTGCTGGCATTGCTCTTCATCCCAGGACCATGGCCTTCTCTGCATCTTCCTCATCAATGTCCATCTCCTCGGTGTACTCTTCCATTTCCACGTCCATCTCCTCATCCTCATCAACCTCCATCTCTTCCTCTCCAGTCTGTTCTCCATCCAACTCCATCTCCTCCTCCGTATCCATTATTGTGTCCACCTCCATCTCTTCCTCTCCTCTCTTTTCTCCCTCCACTTCCATCATCTCCTCTCTATCAGTCTGTCTGTCCACCTCCATCTTGTCTTCTCTACCTGCAACAGCCTGCAGAGGTAGCAAAACCTCAGAGTGGGGTCCCTGTCCCACCCCATCCCCCCAGAACTCCAGCCCACACCCGGGCAGCTGGGGGGATCCACCTCCATGGAATGGCACCGTACCTTCCTCAGGACAAATGTGAGCATCCTGCAGGGATGGATGACACAATCCAGGCCTTAGGCAGCTTTTGAGACTGATGAGATGAGGTCTCGGGGGCAGGAACAAGAAGGGTGACAGGAGCAGCAGGAGCAGCGTGCAGCGTGTGCTGAGCCCAGGGCCAACGGTTGTGTTGTGCTGCTTGCTGGCTGCTGGCAGTTCCAGATGGGACATGGATTATGACATGACCATTGAGCTAGAGAGCCTTTGGTTCCATGCTTAGTAACGTTCCCCCAGACCATGGTGCTCAGAGCCCTTTTCCCAAGGATGGAGCATCCACAGCCTGGGCCAGTGCCTCAGCACCCTCAGTGGAAGAGAGCAGCTTCCTCAGATCCAACTTCAATCAGCCTCCTGCAGCTGAAAGCCGTCCCCCCTTGTCCTGTTGCCACAGGCCCTGTGGAACACCCTGTCCCAATCTTTCTTGTGGCACCCTTGCAGTCCTGCAGAGCTGCAGTGAGGCCTCCCCAGGGTCTCCTCTTTCCAGGCTGAGCATCCCCAGCCCCACGTGGAAAGCAGGCAGTGTGATCTGGGGGAGTCCAGGCTGGAGTCAAATGGCATCAGGAACTGAGAGACGGAAGCTTTAGGCCCAGGTTTGCCTCTCAATGTACAAAATTAATAAGAGTGGAGGGCAAGATGGTGGGACACTGCTTCTGCTCTAATTGGTGAATATAGTCTCTGTTTTTTTCTTTTTTTCTCTCATGCTCTTGCAGTTTTGGCTGTTTGAAAGGAAGCTTGGCACAATATCCATTGTCTTCTCCATTTGTGAATCACCGAGCAGAGTCTGGGCAAGCTGATGTTGCAGAGCAAATCCTGCAAATGGACTGGTCATCCTGAGCCTGGAGAATGCAGTTAAACCCAGCCAAAAGTAATTTCTGGAAAGTCAAGCCTGGTGTACATTCTCTTGACTTTGGCTATGCCAACTTCACCTGAGTCTTATGAAAAAGCAAACAAAAGACTCAAACCAAAACAGACAAAACCTAGAAACAAACGAACCCATGCAAACCAATCAAACAAAGAGACTAAAAAAACCCCAAATAAAACCAAAGGGAATGAAGAGTTAGTATTAGTTTTGAGTTCATCACAGCAGGTAAATGGCTGCTTTCCACAGGATCACCATAAAAAGCCACAGATAACAGCTGCTCCAAAATACACCCAACAGGAGAACCATCAAAGTGATACATAGCAACTCTGGGGGCAGCTCCCCATTAAGGTGAGGGATGAGCACACAGTGCTACAGCTCCAGCCTTCCCCACCCTGCAGGCTGCTCTTTGCTCCTGATGTAAGAGCCTTGCAGGACTGTGGCCCCTCTCGGTGCATTATAAATCATTCCCACAGCTCTCACTTGAGCCACTGGCATGTCCAGAGCGAGATCCAGGCACAATCCTACTGCCCGCTGAGCCTCTCTGGGAGATCCTGAGCATCTTCCTGCCCAGAGCCACAAAAGAGCTCAGGCTCTGCCTGAACTGTGTTTTCAGGGGAGGTTTCCATATCCCTGCGAGATGTGCTCATCCTTCATCAGGCTGTGCCCAGCCTGGATCAGGGCAGGTTGGATGCCACATGGGATCCATCCTTTGCCCTGCCATGTGATCCTCCATGCAGTGGGGATAAAAACCCAGCACTGGGGAACCCCAGGTGCTGCAGCAGTGATATTTTTGGGAGAAACACGGAGCCGTGCATGGCCAGCTTGAAGTCTGCACTGCTGTGAGCACCAGGCCTGCCATGCTGAGCCCAGGGCCACAACCAGTGCTCACCCGGGCTGGGACATTGAGTCCCAACATGGGATCCCATGGGACAGGGCACGCTGGGATTCGCCCCTGCAGCTCCCCAGTGTGTCCAGAGAGACAGCAAGGAGACAGTGACCTCTGTCAGCGGGGCCCTCTGAGTGGGACAACCACTGCTGGGATGGCTGTGCCAGCTCCCCCATGAACCTCCAGCCCTGGGAACCGGGAGCAAGTGGAAAACACAACTTGGCCAATACTGCCTGTGCCGGAAGCAAATGGAAAGAGAACTGGGGTGTGAAAACCCAAGGTTGTTTATTTCCATAAGAACAGCAATGAAAACACAGAACACATTTACTTTTGTAAGAATATTTGTAATAACAACAATTTATAGAATGTATATACCTAAGAACATATCTAACAACAATATTTGAAATGTATTTACAGAAGACAAAACGAAGCCCTAAAACCTATATGGCAAAAACAAGAACAAACTCTAAAAACTATGTACAAAAGGGTGCCATTTCAGTCCAGGATCTCCATCAGTCCGGGAAGAAAAGCAGGTGCCGTGGTCACTCCAGTCAGGCACAGAGGGCTCTACCGTGTGTCCCCAGGCTGGCACACTGGGACTCTGCTGCCAGAGCTGAGGCTGGCTGGGTCTGGGGGCTGGGCCCCAGGCACTGCCATGGGGCTTGTGTGGCCCAAAGCAAGAACAGGACAGGCTGGGCATGGCCACCAGAACCCAAGGCACTGGGTACCACGTGCCTGAGCAGGGACCACCCAGCCCAATCCCGCCCCAGCCTGGCTGCAGGGAACCCACTGTGCCTGTGGGGACCACATGCCTGTCGTGCTGCTGGCATTGCTCTTCATCCCAGGACCATGGCCTCCTCTTCATCTTCCTCATCAATGTCCATCTCCTCGGTGTACTCTTCCATTTCCACGTCCATCTCCTCATCCTCATCAACCTCCATCTCTTCCTCTCCAGTCTGTTCTCCATCCACCTCCATCTCCTCCTCCGTATCCATTATTGTGTCCACCTCCATCTCTTCCTCTCCTCTCTTTTCTCCCTCCACTTCCATCTTCTCCTCTCTATCAGTCTGTCTGTCCACCTCCATCTTGTCTTCTCTACCTGCAACAGCCTGCAGAGGTAGCAAAACCTCAGAGTGGGGTCCCTGTCCCACCCCATACCCCCAGAACTCCAGCCCACACCCGGGCAGCTGGGGGGATCCACCTCCATGGAATGGCACCGTACCTTCCTCAGGACAAATGTGAGCATCCTGCAGGGATGGATGACACAATCCAGGCCTTAGGCAGCTTTTGAGACTGATGAGATGAGGTCTCGGGGGCAGGAACAAGAAGGGTGACAGGAGCAGCAGGAGCAGCGTGCAGCGTGTGCTGAGCCCAGGGCCAACGGTCGTGTTGTGCTGCTTGCTGGCTGCTGGCAGTTCCAGATGGGACATGGATTATGACATGACCATTGAGCTAGAGAGCCTTTGGTTCCATGCTTAGCAACGTTCCCCCAGACCATGGTGCTCAGAGCCCTGTTCCCAAGGATGGAGCATCCACAGCCTGGGCCAGTGCCTCAGCACCCTCAATGGAAGAGAGCAGCTTCCTCAGATCCAACTTCAATCAGCCTCCTGCAGCTGAAAGCCGTCCCCCCTTGTCCTGTTGCCACAGGCCCTGTGGAACACCCTGTCCCAATCTTTCTTGTGGCACCCTTGCAGTCCTGCAGAGCTGCAGTGAGGCCTCTCCAGGGTCTCCTCCTTCCAGGCTGAGAATCCCCAGCCCCACGTGGAAAGCAGGCAGTGTGATCTGGGGGAGTCCAGGCTGGAGTCAAATGGCATCAGGAACTGAGAGACGGAAGCTTTAGGCCCAGGTTTGCCTCTCAATGTACAAAATTAATAAGAGTGGAGGGCAAGATGGTGGGACACTGCTTCTGCTCCAATTGGTGAATATAGTCTCTGTTTTTTTTCTTTTTTTCTCTCATGCCGTTGCAGTTTTGGCTGTTTGAAAGGAAGCTTGGCACAATATCCATTGTCTTCTCCATTTGTGAATCACCGAGCAGAGTCTGGGCAAGCTGATGTTGCAGAGCAAATCCTGCAAATGTACTGGTCATCCTGAGCCTGGAGAATGCAGTTAAACCCAGCCAAAAGTAATTTCTGGAAAGTCAAGCCTGGTGTACATTCTCTTGACTTCGGCTATGCCAACTTCACCTGAGTCTTATGAAAAAGCAAACAAAAGACTCAAACCAAAACAGACAAAACCTAGAAACAAACAAACCCATGCTAACCAATCAAACAAAGAGACTAAAAAAACCCCAAATAAAACCAAAGGGAATGAAGAGTTAGTATTAGTTTTGAGTTCATCACAGCAGGTAAATGGCTGCTTTCCACAGGATCACCATAAAAAGCCACAGATAACAGCTGCTCCAAGATACACCCAACAGGAGAACCATCAAAGTGATACATAGCAACTCTGGGGGCAGCTCCCCATTAAGGTGAGGGATGAGCACACAGTGCTACAGCTCCAGCCTTCCCCACCCTGCAGGCTGCTCTTTGCTCCTGATGTAAGAGCCTTGCAGGACTGTGGCCCCTCTCGGTGCATTATAAATCATTCCCACAGCTCTCACTTGAGCCACTGGCATGTCCAGAGCGAGATCCAGGCACAATCCTACTGCCCGCTGAGCCTCTCTGGGAGATCCTGAGCATCTTCCTGCCCAGAGCCACAAAAGAGCTCAGGCTCTGCCTGAACTGGGTTTTCAGGGGAGGTTTCCATATCCCTGCGAGATGTGATCATCCTTCATCAGGCTGTGCCCAGCCTGGATCAGGGCAGGTTGGATGCCACATGGGATCCATCCTTTGCCCTGCCATGTGATCCTCCATGCAGTGGGGATAAAAAGCCCAGCACTGGGGAACCCCAGGTGCTGCAGCAGTGATAGTTTTGGGAGAAACACGGAGCTGTGCATGGCCAGCTTGAAGTCTGCACTGCTGCGAGCACCAGGCCTGCCATGCTGAGCCCAGGGCCACAACCAGTGCTCACCCGGGCTGGGACATTGAGTCCCAACATGGGATCCCATGGGACAGGGCACGCTGGGATTCGCCCCTGCAGCTCCCCTGTGTGTCCAGAGAGACAGCAAGGAGACAGTGACCTCTGTCAGCGGAACCCTCTGAGTGGGACGACCACTGCTGGGGTGGCTGTGCCAGCTCCCCCATGAACCTCCAGCCCTGGGAAGCGGGAGCAAGTGGAAAACACAACTTGGCCAATACTGCCTGTGCCGGAAGCAAATGGAAAGAGAACTGGGGTGTGAAAACCCAAGGTTGTTTATTTACATAAGAACAGCAATGAAAACACAGAACACATTTACTTTTGTAAGAATATTTGTAATAACAACAATTTATAGAATGTATATACCTAAGAACATATCTAACAACAATATTTGAAATGTATTTACAGAAGACAAAACGAAGCCCTAAAACCTATATGGCAAAAACAAGAACAAACTCTAAAAACTATGTACAAAAGGGTGCCATTTCAGTCCAGGATCTCCATCAGTCCGGGAAGAAAAGCAGGTGCCATGGTCACTCCAGTCAGGCACAGAGGGCTCTTCCGTGTGTCCCCAGGCTGGCACACTGGGACTCTGCTGCCAGAGCTGAGGCTGGCTGGGTCTGGGGGCTGGGCCCCAGGCACTGCCATGGGGCTTGTGTGGCCCAAAGCAAGAACAGGACAGGCTGGGCATGGCCAGCAGAACCCAAGGCACTGGGTACCACGTGCCTGAGCAGGGACCAGCCAGCCCAATCCCGCCCCAGCCTGGCTGCAGGGAACCCATTGTGCCTGTGGGGACCACATGCCTGTCGTGCTGCTGGCATTGCTCTTCATCCCAGGACCATGGCCTCCTCTTCATCTTCCTCATCAATGTCCATCTCCTCGGTGTACTCTTCCATTTCCACGTCCATCTCCTCATCCTCATCAACCTCCATCTCTTCCTCTCCAGTCTGTTCTCCATCCACCTCCATCTCCTCCTCCGTATCCATTATTGTGTCCACCTCCATCTCTTCATCTCCTCTCTTTTCTCCCTCCACTTCCATCTTCTCCTCTCTATCAGTCTGTCTGTCCACCTCCATCTTGTCTTCTCTACCTGCAACAGCCTGCAGAGGTAGCAAAACCTCAGAGTGGGGTCCCTGTCCCACCCCATCCCCCCAGAACTCCAGCCCACACCCGGGCAGCTGGGGGGATCCACCTCCATGGAATGGCACCGTACCTTCCTCAGGACAAATGTGAGCATCCTGCAGGAATGGATGACACAATCCAGGCCTTAGGCAGCTTTTGAGACTGATGAGATGAGGTCTCGGGGACAGGAACAAGAAGGGTGACAGGAGCAGCAGGAGCAGCGTGCAGCGTGTGCTGAGCCCAGGGCCAACGGTCGTGTTGTGCTGCTTGCTGGCTGCTGGCAGTTCCAGATGGGACATGGATTATGACATGACCATTGAGCTAGAGAGCCTTTGGTTCCATGCTTAGCAACGTTCCCCCAGACCATGGTGCTCAGAGCCCTTTTCCCAAGGATGGAGCATCCACAGCCTGGGCCAGTGCCTCAGCACCCTCAGTGGAAGAGAGCAGCTTCCTCAGATCCAACTTCAATCAGCCTCCTGCAGCTGAAAGCCGTCCCCCCTTGTCCTGTTGCCACAGGCCCTGTGGAACACCCTGTCCCAATCTTTCTTGTGGCACCCTTGCAGTCCTGCAGAGCTGCAGTGAGGCCTCCCCAGGGTCTCCTCTTTCCAGGCTGAGCATCCCCAGCCCCACGTGGAAAGCAGGCAGTGTGATCAGGGGGAGTCCAGGCTGGAGTCAAATGGCATCAGGAACTGAGAGACGGAAGCTTTAGGCCCAGGTTTGCCTCTCAATGTACAAAATTAATAAGAGTGGAGGGCAAGATGGTGGGACACTGCTTCTGCTCTAATTGGTGAATATAGTCTCTGTTTTTTTCTTATTTCTCTCATGCCGTTGCAGTTTTGGCTGTTTGAAAGGAAGCTTGGCACAATATCCATTGTCTTCTCCATTTGTGAATCACCGAGCAGAGTCTGGGCAAGCTGATGTTGCAGAGCAAATCCTGCAAATGTACTGGTCATCCTGAGCCTGGAGAATGCAGTTAAACCCAGCCAAAAGTAATTTCTGGAAAGTCAAGCCTGGTGTACATTCTCTTGACTTTGGCTATGCCAACTTCACCTGAGTCTTATGAAAAAGCAAACAAAAGACTCAAACCAAAACAGACAAAACCTAGAAACAAACAAACCCATGCAAACCAATCAAACAAAGAGACTAAAAAAACCCCAAATAAAACCAAAGGGAATGAAGAGTTAGTATTAGTTTTGAGTTCATCACAGCAGGTAAATGGCTGCTTTCCACAGGATCACCATAAAAAGCCACAGATAACAGCTGCTCCAAAATACACCCAACAGGAGAACCATCAAAGTGATACATAGCAACTCTGGGGGCAGCTCCCCATTAAGGTGAGGGATGAGCACACAGTGCTACAGCTCCAGCCTTCCCCACCCTGCAGGCTGCTCTTTGCTCCTGATGTAAGAGCCTTGCAGGACTGTGGCCCCTCTCGGTGCATTATAAATCATTCCCACAGCTCTCACTTGAGCCACTGGCATGTCCAGAGCGAGATCCAGGCACAATCCTACTGCCCGCTGAGCCTCTCTGGGAGATCCTGAGCATCTTCCTGCCCAGAGCCACAAAAGAGCTCAGGCTCTGCCTGAACTGGGTTTTCAGGGGAGGTTTCCATATCCCTGCGAGATATGATCATCCTTCATCAGGCTGTGCCCAGCCTGGATCAGGGCAGGTTGGATGCCACATGGGATCCATCCTTTGCCCTGCCATGTGATCCTCCATGCAGTGGGGATAAAAAGCCCAGCACTGGGGAACCCCATGTGCTGCAGCAGTGATATTTTTGGGAGAAACACGGAGCTGTGCATGGCCAGCTTGAAGTCTGCACTGCTGTGAGCACCAGGCCTGCCATGCTGAGCCCAGGGCCACAAGCAGTGCTCACCCGGGCTGGGACATTGAGTCCCAACATGGGATCCCATGGGACAGGGCACGCTGGGATTCGTCCCTGCAGCTCCCCTGTGTGTCCAGAGAGACAGCAAGGAGACAGTGACCTCTGTCAGCGGGACCCTCTGAGTGGGACGACCACTGCTGGGGTGGCTGTGCCAGCTCCCCCATGAACCTCCAGCCCTGGGAACCGGGAGCAAGTGGAAAACACAACTTGGCCAATACTGCCTGTGCCGGAAGCAAATGGAAAGAGAACTGGGGTGTGAAAACCCAAGGTTGTTTATTTACATAAGAACAGCAATGAAAACACAGAACACATTTACTTTTGTAAGAATATTTGTAATAACAACAATTTATAGAATGTATATACCTAAGAACATATCTAACAACAATATTTGAAATGTATTTACAGAAGACAAAACGAAGCCCTAAAACCTATATGGCAAAAACAAGAACAAACTCTAAAAACTATGTACAAAAGGGTGCCATTTCAGTCCAGGATCTCCATCAGTCCGGGAAGAAAAGCAGGTGCCGTGGTCACTCCAGTCAGGCACAGAGGGCTCTACCGTGTGTCCCCAGGCTGGCACACTGGGACTCTGCTGCCAGAGCTGAGGCTGGCTGGGTCTGGGGGCTGGGCCCCAGGCACTGCCATGGGGCTTGTGTGGCCCAAAGCAAGAACAGGACAGGCTGGGCATGGCCAGCAGAACCCAAGGCACTGGGTACCACGTGCCTGAGCAGGGACCACCCAGCCCAATCCCGCCCCAGCCTGGCTGCAGGGAACCCATTGTGCCTGTGGGGACCACATGCCTGTCGTACTGCTGGCATCGCTCTTCATCCCAGGACCATGGCCTCCTCTTCATCTTCCTCATCAATGTCCATCTCCTCGGTGTACTCTTCCATTTCCACGTCCATCTCCTCATCCTCATCAACCTCCATCTCTTCCTCTCCAGTCTGTTCTCCATCCACCTCCATCTCCTCCTCCGTATCCATTATTGTGTCCACCTCCATCTCTTCCTCTCCTCTCTTTTCTCCCTCCACTTCCATCTTCTCCTCTCTATCAGTCTGTCTGTCCACCTCCATCTTGTCTTCTCTACCTGCAACAGCCTGCAGAGGTAGCAAAACCTCAGAGTGGGGTCCCTGTCCCACCCCATCCCCCCAGAACTCCAGCCCACACCCGGGCAGCTGGGGGGATCCACCTTCATGGAATGGCACCGTACCTTCCTCAGGACAAATGTGAGCATCCTGCAGGGATGGATGACACAATCCAGGCCTTAGGCAGCTTTTGAGACTGATGAGATGAGGTCTCGGGGGCAGGAACAAGAAGGGTGACAGGAGCAGCAGGAGCAGCGTGCAGCGTGTGCTGAGCCCAGGGCCAACGGTCGTGTTGTGCTGCTTGCTGGCTGCTGGCAGTTCCAGATGGGACATGGATTGTGACATGACCACTGAGCTAGAGAGCCTTTGGTTCCATGCTTAGCAACGTTCCCCCAGACCATGGTGCTCAGAGCCCTGTTCCCAAGGATGGAGCATCCACAGCCTGGGCCAGTGCCTCAGCACCCTCAGTGGAAGAGAGCAGCTTCCTCAGATCCAACTTCAATCAGCCTCCTGCAGCTGAAAGCCGTCCCCCCTTGTCCTGTTGCCACAGGCCCTGTGGAACACCCTGTCCCAATCTTTCTTGTGGCACCCTTGCAGTCCTGCAGAGCTGCAGTGAGGCCTCCCCAGGGTCTCCTCTTTCCAGGCTGAGCATCCCCAGCCCCACGTGGAAAGCAGGCAGTGTGATCAGGGGGAGTCCAGGCTGGAGTCAAATGGCATCAGGAACTGAGAGACGGAAGCTTTAGGCCCAGGATTGCCTCTCAATGTACAAAATTAATAAGAGTGGAGGGCAAGATGGTGGGACACTGCTTCTGCTCTAATTGGTGAATATAGTCTCTGTTTTTTTTCTTTTTTTCTCTCATGCCGTTGCAGTTTTGGCTGTTTGAAAGGAAGCTTGGCACAATATCCATTGTCTTCTCCATTTGTGAATCACCGAGCAGAGTCTGGGCAAGCTGATGTTGCAGAGCAAATCCTGCAAATGTACTGGTCATCCTGAGCCTGGAGAATGCAGTTAAACCCAGCCAAAAGTAATTTCTGGAAAGTCAAGCCTGGTGTACATTCTCTTGACTTTGGCTATGCCAACTTCACCTGAGTCTTATGAAAAAGCAAACAAAAGACTCAAACCAAAACAGACAAAACCTAGAAACAAACAAACCCATGCAAACCAATCAAAGAAAGAGACTAAAAAAACCCCAAATAAAACCAAAGGGAATGAAGAGTTAGTATTAGTTTTGAGTTCATCACAGCAGGTAAATGGCTGCTTTCCACAGGATCACCATAAAAAGCCACAGATAACAGCTGCTCCAAAATACACCCAACAGGAGAACCATCAAAGTGATACATAGCAACTCTGGGGGCAGCTCCCCATTAAGGTGAGGGATGAGCACACAGTGCTACAGCTCCAGCCTTCCCCACCCTGCAGGCTGCTCTTTGCTCCTGATGTAAGTACCTTGCAGAACTGTGGCCCCTCTCGGTGCATTATAAATCATTCCCACAGCTCTCACTTGAGCCACTGGCATGTCCAGAGCGAGATCCAGGCACAATCCTACTGCCCGCTGAGCCTCTCTGGGAGATCCTGAGCATCTTCCTGCCCAGAGCCACAAAAGAGCTCAGGCTCTGCCTGAACTGTGTTTTCAGGGGAGGTTTCCATATCCCTGCGAGATGTGCTCATCCTTCATCAGGCTGTGCCCAGCCTGGATCAGGGCATGTTGGATGCCACATGGGATCCATCCTTTGCCCTGCCACGTGATCCTCCATGCAGTGGGGATAAAAAGCCCAGCACTGGGGAACCCCAGGTGCTGCAGCAGTGATAGTTTTGGGAGAAACACGGAGCTGTGCATGGCCAGCTTGAAGTCTGCACTGCTGCGAGCACCAGGCCTGCCATGCTGAGCCCAGGGCCACAACCAGTGCTCACCCGGGCTGGGACATTGAGTCCCAACATGGGATCCCATGGGACAGGGCAGGCTGGGATTCGCCCCTGCAGCTCCCCAGTGTGTCCAGAGAGACAGCAAGGAGACAGTGACCTCTGTCAGCGGGACCCTCTGAGTGGGACAACCACTGCTGGGGTGGCTGTGCCAGCTCCCCCATGAACCTCCAGCCCTGGGAAGCGGGAGCAAGTGGAAAACACAACTTGGCCAATACTGCCTGTGCCGGAAGCAAATGGAAAGAGAATTGGGGTGTGAAAACCCAAGGTTGTTTATTTACATAAGAACAGCAATGAAAACACAGAACACATTTACTTTTGTAAGAATATTTGTAATAACAACAATTTATAGAATGTATATACCTAAGAACATATCTAACAACAATATTTGAAATGTATTTACAGAAGACAAAACGAAGCCCTAAAACCTATATGGCAAAAACAAGAACAAACTCTAAAAACTATGTACAAAAGGGTGCCATTTCAGTCCAGGATCTCCATCAGTCCGGGAAGAAAAGCAGGTGCCATGGTCACTCCAGTCAGGCACAGAGGGCTCTTCCGTGTGTCCCCAGGCTGGCACACTGGGACTCTGCTGCCAGAGCTGAGGCTGGCTGGGTCTGGGGGCTGGGCCCCAGGCACTGCCATGGGGCTTGTGTGGCCCAAAGCAAGAACAGGACAGGCTGGGCATGGCCAGCAGAACCCAAGGCACTGGGTACCACGTGCCTGAGCAGGGACCACCCAGCCCAATCCCGTCCCAGCCTGGCTGCAGGGAACCCATTGTGCCTGTGGGGACCACATGCCTGTCGTGCTGCTGGCATTGCTCTTCATCCCAGGACCATGGCCTCCTCTTCATCTTCCTCATCAATGTCCATCTCCTCGGTGTACTCTTCCATTTCCACGTCCATCTCCTCATCCTCATCAACCTCCATCTCTTCCTCTCCAGTCTGTTCTCCATCCACCTCCATCTCCTCCTCCGTATCCATTATTGTGTCCACCTCCATCTCTTCATCTCCTCTCTTTTCTCCCTCCACTTCCATCTTCTCCTCTCTATCAGTCTGTCTGTCCACCTCCATCTTGTCTTCTCTACCTGCAACAGCCTGCAGAGGTAGCAAAACCTCAGAGTGGGGTCCCTGTCCCACCCCATCCCCCCAGAACTCCAGCCCACACCCGGGCAGCTGGGGGGATCCACCTCCATGGAATGGCACCGTACCTTCCTCAGGACAAATGTGAGCATCCTGCAGGGATGGATGACACAATCCAGGCCTTAGGCAGCTTTTGAGACTGATGAGATGAGGTCTCGGGGACAGGAACAAGAAGGGTGACAGGAGCAGCAGGAGCAGCGTGCAGCGTGTGCTGAGCCCAGGGCCAACGGTCGTGTTGTGCTGCTTGCTGGCTGCTGGCAGTTCCAGATGAGACATGGATTGTGACATGACCACTGAGCTAGAGAGCCTTTGGTTCCATGCTTAGCAACGTTCCCCCAGACCATGGTGCTCAGAGCCCTGTTCCCAAGGATGGAGCATCCACAGCCTGGGCCAGTGCCTCAGCACCCTCAGTGGAAGAGAGCAGCTTCCTCAGATCCAACTTCAATCAGCCTCCTGCAGCTGAAAGCTGTCCCCCCTTGTCCTGTTGCCACAGGCCCTGTGGAACACCCTGTCCCAATCTTTCTTGTGGCACCCTTGCAGTCCTGCAGAGCTGCAGTGAGGCCTCCCCAGGGTCTCCTCTTTCCAGGCTGAGCATCCCCAGCCCCACGTGGAAAGCAGGCAGTGTGATCAGGGGGAGTCCAGGCTGGAGTCAAATGGCATCAGGAACTGAGAGACGGAAGCTTTAGGCCCAGGTTTGCCTCTCAATGTACAAAATTAATAAGAGTGGAGGGCAAGATGGTGGGACACTGCTTCTGCTCTAATTGGTGAATATAGTCTCTGTTTTTTTTCTTTTTTTCTCTCATGCCGTTGCAGTTTTGGCTGTTTGAAAGGAAGCTTGGCACAATATCCATTGTCTTCTCCATTTGTGAATCACCGAGCAGAGTCTGGGCAAGCTGATGTTGCAGAGCAAATCCTGCAAATGTACTGGTCATCCTGAGCCTGGAGAATGCAGTTAAACCCAGCCAAAAGTAATTTCTGGAAAGTCAAGCCTGGTGTACATTCTCTTGACTTTGGCTATGCCAACTTCACCCGAGTCTTATGAAAAAGCAAACAAAAGACTCAAACCAAAACAGACAAAACCTAGAAACAAACAAACCCATGCAAACCAATCAAAGAAAGAGACTAAAAAAACCCCAAATAAAACCAAAGGGAATGAAGAGTTAGTATTAGTTTTGAGTTCATCACAGCAGGTAAATGGCTGCTTTCCACAGGATCACCATAAAAAGCCACAGATAACAGCTGCTCCAAGATACACCTAACAGGAGAACCATCAAAGTGATACATAGCAACTCTGGGGGCAGCTCCCCATTAAGGTGAGGGATGAGCACACAGTGCTACAGCTCCAGCCTTCCCCACCCTGCAGGCTGCTCTTTGCTCCTGATGTAAGAGCCTTGCAGGACTGTGGCCCCTCTCGGTGCATTATAAATCATTCCCACAGCTCTCACTTGAGCCACTGGCATGTCCAGAGCGAGATCCAGGCACAATCCTACTGCCCGCTGAGCCTCTCTGGGAGATCCTGAGCATCTTCCTGCCCAGAGCCACAAAAGAGCTCAGGCTCTGCCTGAACTGTGTTTTCAGGGGAGGTTTCCATATCCCTGCGAGATGTGCTCATCCTTCATCAGGCTGTGCCCAGCCTGGATCAGGGCAGGTTGGATGCCACATGGGATCCATCCTTTGCCCTGCCATGTGATCCTCCATGCAGTGGGGATAAAAAGCCCAGCACTGGGGAACCCCAGGTGCTGCAGCAGTGATAGTTTTGGGAGAAACACGGAGCTGTTCATGGCCAGCTTGAAGTGTGCACTGCTGCGAGCACCAGGCCTGCCATGCTGAGCCCAGGGCCACAACCAGTGCTCACCCGGGCTGGGACATTGAGTCCCAACATGGGATCCCATGGGACAGGGCAGGCTGGGATTCGCCCCTGCAGCTCCCCAGTGTGTCCAGAGAGACAGCAAAGAGACAGTGACCTCTGTCAGCGGGACCCTCTGAGTGGGACAACCACTGCTGGGGTGGCTGTGCCAGCTCCCCCATGAACCTCCAGCCCTGGGAAGCGGGAGCAAGTGGAAAACACAACTTGGCCAATACTGCCTGTGCCGGAAGCAAATGGAAAGAGAACTGGGGTGTGAAAACCCAAGGTTGTTTATTTACATAAGAACAGCAATGAAAACACAGAACACATTTACTTTTGTAAGAATATTTGTAATAACAACAATTTATAGAATGTATATACCTAAGAACATATCTAACAACAATATTTGAAATGTATTTACAGAAGACAAAACGAAGCCCTAAAACCTATATGGCAAAAACAAGAACAAACTCTAAAAACTATGTACAAAAGGGTGCCATTTCAGTCCAGGATCTCCATCAGTCCGGGAAGAAAAGCAGGTGCCATGGTCACTCCAGTCAGGCACAGAGGGCTCTTCCGTGTGTCCCCAGGCTGGCACACTGGGACTCTGCTGCCAGAGCTGAGGCTGGCTGGGTCTGGGGGCTGGGCCCCAGGCACTGCCATGGGGCTTGTGTGGCCCAAAGCAAGAACAGGACAGGCTGGGCATGGCCAGCAGAACCCAAGGCACTGGGTACCACGTGCCTGAGCAGGGACCACCCAGCCCAATCCCGCCCCAGCCTGGCTGCAGGGAACCCATTGTGCCTGTGGGGACCACATGCCTGTCGTGCTGCTGGCATTGCTCTTCATCCCAGGACCATGGCCTCCTCTTCATCTTCCTCATCAATGTCCATCTCCTCGGTGTACTCTTCCATTTCCACGTCCATCTCCTCATCCTCATCAACCTCCATCTCTTCCTCTCCAGTCTGTTCTCCATCCACCTCCATCTCCTCCTCCGTATCCATTATTGTGTCCACCTCCATCTCTTCATCTCCTCTCTTTTCTCCCTCCACTTCCATCTTCTCCTCTCTATCAGTCTGTCTGTCCACCTCCATCTTGTCTTCTCTACCTGCAACAGCCTGCAGAGGTAGCAAAACCTCAGAGTGGGGTCCCTGTCCCACCCCATCCCCCCAGAACTCCAGCCCACACCCGGGCAGCTGGGGGGATCCACCTCCATGGAATGGCACCGTACCTTCCTCAGGACAAATGTGAGCATCCTGCAGGGATGGATGACACAATCCAGGCCTTAGGCAGCTTTTGAGACTGATGAGATGAGGTCTCGGGGACAGGAACAAGAAGGGTGACAGGAGCAGCAGGAGCAGCGTGCAGCGTGTGCTGAGCCCAGGGCCAACGGTCGTGTTGTGCTGCTTGCTGGCTGCTGGCAGTTCCAGATGGGACATGGATTATGACATGACCATTGAGCTAGAGAGCCTTTGGTTCCATGCTTAGCAACGTTCCCCCAGACCATGGTGCTCAGAGCCCTTTTCCCAAGGATGGAGCATCCACAGCCTGGGCCAGTGCCTCAGCACCCTCAGTGGAAGAGAGCAGCTTCCTCAGATCCAACTTCAATCAGCCTCCTGCAGCTGAAAGCCGTCCCCCCTTGTCCTGTTGCCACAGGCCCTGTGGAACACCCTGTCCCAATCTTTCTTGTGGCACCCTTGCAGTCCTGCAGAGCTGCAGTGAGGCCTCCCCAGGGTCTCCTCTTTCCAGGCTGAGCATCCCCAGCCCCACGTGGAAAGCAGGCAGTGTGATCTGGGGGACTCCAGGCTGGAGTCAAATGGCATCAGGAACTGAGAGACGGAAGCTTTAGGCCCAGGTTTGCCTCTCAATGTACAAAATTAATAAGAGTGGAGGGCAAGATGGTGGGACACTGCTTCTGCTCTAATTGGTGAATATAGTCTCTGTTTTTTTCTTATTTCTCTCATGCCGTTGCAGTTTTGGCTGTTTGAAAGGAAGCTTGGCACAATATCCATTGTCTTCTCCATTTGTGAATCACCGAGCAGAGTCTGGGCAAGCTGATGTTGCAGAGCAAATCCTGCAAATGTACTGGTCATCCTGAGCCTGGAGAATGCAGTTAAACCCAGCCAAAAGTAATTTCTGGAAAGTCAAGCCTGGTGTACATTCTCTTGACTTTGGCTATGCCAACTTCACCTGAGTCTTATGAAAAAGCAAACAAAAGACTCAAACCAAAACAGACAAAACCTAGAAACAAACAAACCCATGCAAACCAATCAAACAAAGAGACTAAAAAAACCCCAAATAAAACCAAAGGGAATGAAGAGTTAGTATTAGTTTTGAGTTCATCACAGCAGGTAAATGGCTGCTTTCCACAGGATCACCATAAAAAGCCACAGATAACAGCTGCTCCAAAATACACCCAACAGGAGAACCATCAAAGTGATACATAGCAACTCTGGGGGCAGCTCCCCATTAAGGTGAGGGATGAGCACACAGTGCTACAGCTCCAGCCTTCCCCACCCTGCAGGCTGCTCTTTGCTCCTGATGTAAGAGCCTTGCAGGACTGTGGCCCCTCTCGGTGCATTATAAATCATTCCCACAGCTCTCACTTGAGCCACTGGCATGTCCAGAGCGAGATCCAGGCACAATCCTACTGCCCGCTGAGCCTCTCTGGGAGATCCTGAGCATCTTCCTGCCCAGAGCCACAAAAGAGCTCAGGCTCTGCCTGAACTGGGTTTTCAGGGGAGGTTTCCATATCCCTGCGAGATATGATCATCCTTCATCAGGCTGTGCCCAGCCTGGATCAGGGCAGGTTGGATGCCACATGGGATCCATCCTTTGCCCTGCCATGTGATCCTCCATGCAGTGGGGATAAAAAGCCCAGCACTGGGGAACCCCATGTGCTGCAGCAGTGATATTTTTGGGAGAAACACGGAGCTGTGCATGGCCAGCTTGAAGTCTGCACTGCTGTGAGCACCAGGCCTGCCATGCTGAGCCCAGGGCCACAAGCAGTGCTCACCCGGGCTGGGACATTGAGTCCCAACATGGGATCCCATGGGACAGGGCACGCTGGGATTCGTCCCTGCAGCTCCCCTGTGTGTCCAGAGAGACAGCAAGGAGACAGTGACCTCTGTCAGCGGGACCCTCTGAGTGGGACGACCACTGCTGGGGTGGCTGTGCCAGCTCCCCCATGAACCTCCAGCCCTGGGAACCGGGAGCAAGTGGAAAACACAACTTGGCCAATACTGCCTGTGCCGGAAGCAAATGGAAAGAGAACTGGGGTGTGAAAACCCAAGGTTGTTTATTTCCATAAGAACAGCAATGAAAACACAGAACACATTTACTTTTGTAAGAATATTTGTAATAACAACAATTTATAGAATGTATATACCTAAGAACATATCTAACAACAATATTTGAAATGTATTTACAGAAGACAAAACGAAGCCCTAAAACCTATATGGCAAAAACAAGAACAAACTCTAAAAACTATGTACAAAAGGGTGCCATTTCAGTCCAGGATCTCCATCAGTCCGGGAAGAAAAGCAGGTGCCGTGGTCACTCCAGTCAGGCACAGAGGGCTCTACCGTGTGTCCCCAGGCTGGCACACTGGGACTCTGCTGCCAGAGCTGAGGCTGGCTGGGTCTGGGGGCTGGGCCCCAGGCACTGCCATGGGGCTTGTGTGGCCCAAAGCAAGAACAGGACAGGCTGGGCATGGCCAGCAGAACCCAAGGCACTGGGTACCACGTGCCTGAGCAGGGACCACCCAGCCCAATCCCGCCCCAGCCTGGCTGCAGGGAACCCGCTGTGCCTGTGGGGACCACATGCCTGTCGTACTGCTGGCATCGCTCTTCATCCCAGGACCATGGCCTCCTCTTCATCTTCCTCATCAATGTCCATCTCCTCGGTGTACTCTTCCATTTCCACGTCCATCTCCTCATCCTCATCAACCTCCATCTCTTCCTCTCCAGTCTGTTCTCCATCCACCTCCATCTCCTCCTCCGTATCCATTATTGTGTCCACCTCCATCTCTTCCTCTCCTCTCTTTTCTCCCTCCACTTCCATCTTCTCCTCTCTATCAGTCTGTCTGTCCACCTCCATCTTGTCTTCTCTACCTGCAACAGCCTGCAGAGGTAGCAAAACCTCAGAGTGGGGTCCCTGTCCCACCCCATCCCCCCAGAACTCCAGCCCACACCCGGGCAGCTGGGGGGATCCACCTCCATGGAATGGCACCGTACCTTCCTCAGGACAAATGTGAGCATCCTGCAGGGATGGATGACACAATCCAGGCCTTAGGCAGCTTTTGAGACTGATGAGATGAGGTCTCGGGGGCAGGAACAAGAAGGGTGACAGGAGCAGCAGGAGCAGCGTGCAGCGTGTGCTGAGCCCAGGGCCAACGGTCGTGTTGTGCTGCTTGCTGGCTGCTGGCAGTTCCAGATGGGACATGGATTGTGACATGACCACTGAGCTAGAGAGCCTTTGGTTCCATGCTTAGCAACGTTCCCCCAGACCATGGTGCTCAGAGCCCTGTTCCCAAGGATGGAGCATCCACAGCCTGGGCCAGTGCCTCAGCACCCTCAGTGGAAGAGAGCAGCTTCCTCAGATCCAACTTCAATCAGCCTCCTGCAGCTGAAAGCCGTCCCCCCTTGTCCTGTTGCCACAGGCCCTGTGGAACACCCTGTCCCAATCTTTCTTGTGGCACCCTTGCAGTCCTGCAGAGCTGCAGTGAGGCCTCCCCAGGGTCTCCTCTTTCCAGGCTGAGCATCCCCAGCCCCACGTGGAAAGCAGGCAGTGTGATCAGGGGGAGTCCAGGCTGGAGTCAAATGGCATCAGGAACTGAGAGACGGAAGCTTTAGGCCCAGGATTGCCTCACAATGTACAAAATTAATAAGAGTGGAGGGCAAGATGGTGGGACACTGCTTCTGCTCTAATTGGTGAATATAGTCTCTGTTTTTTTTCTTTTTTTCTCTCATGCCGTTGCAGTTTTGGCTGTTTGAAAGGAAGCTTGGCACAATATCCATTGTCTTCTCCATTTGTGAATCACCGAGCAGAGTCTGGGCAAGCTGATGTTGCAGAGCAAATCCTGCAAATGTACTGGTCATCCTGAGCCTGGAGAATGCAGTTAAACCCAGCCAAAAGTAATTTCTGGAAAGTCAAGCCTGGTGTACATTCTCTTGACTTTGGCTATGCCAACTTCACCTGAGTCTTATGAAAAAGCAAACAAAAGACTCAAACCAAAACAGACAAAACCTAGAAACAAACAAACCCATGCAAACCAATCAAAGAAAGAGACTAAAAAAACCCCAAATAAAACCAAAGGGAATGAAGAGTTAGTATTAGTTTTGAGTTCATCACAGCAGGTAAATGGCTGCTTTCCACAGGATCACCATAAAAAGCCACAGATAACAGCTGCTCCAAAATACACCCAACAGGAGAACCATCAAAGTGATACATAGCAACTCTGGGGGCAGCTCCCCATTAAGGTGAGGGATGAGCACACAGTGCTACAGCTCCAGCCTTCCCCACCCTGCAGGCTGCTCTTTGCTCCTGATGTAAGAGCCTTGCAGGACTGTGGCCCCTCTCGGTGCATTATAAATCATTCCCACAGCTCTCACTTGAGCCACTGGCATGTCCAGAGCGAGATCCAGGCACAATCCTACTGCCCGCTGAGCCTCTCTGGGAGATCCTGAGCATCTTCCTGCCCAGAGCCACAAAAGAGCTCAGGCTCTGCCTGAACTGTGTTTTCAGGGGAGGTTTCCATATCCCTGCGAGATGTGCTCATCCTTCATCAGGCTGTGCCCAGCCTGGATCAGGGCATGTTGGATGCCACATGGGATCCATCCTTTGCCCTGCCACGTGATCCTCCATGCAGTGGGGATAAAAAGCCCAGCACTGGGGAACCCCAGGTGCTGCAGCAGTGATAGTTTTGGGAGAAACACGGAGCTGTGCATGGCCAGCTTGAAGTCTGCACTGCTGCGAGCACCAGGCCTGCCATGCTGAGCCCAGGGCCACAACCAGTGCTCACCCGGGCTGGGACATTGAGTCCCAACATGGGATCCCATGGGACAGGGCAGGCTGGGATTCGCCCCTGCAGCTCCCCAGTGTGTCCAGAGAGACAGCAAGGAGACAGTGACCTCTCTCAGCGGGACCCTCTGAGTGGGACAACCACTGCTGGGGTGGCTGTGCCAGCTCCCCCATGAACCTCCAGCCCTGGGAAGCGGGAGCAAGTGGAAAACACAACTTGGCCAATACTGCCTGTGCCGGAAGCAAATGGAAAGAGAATTGGGGTGTGAAAACCCAAGGTTGTTTATTTACATAAGAACAGCAATGAAAACACAGAACACATTTACTTTTGTAAGAATATTTGTAATAACAACAATTTATAGAATGTATATACCTAAGAACATATCTAACAACAATATTTGAAATGTATTTACAGAAGACAAAACGAAGCCCTAAAACCTATATGGCAAAAACAAGAACAAACTCTAAAAACTATGTACAAAAGGGTGCCATTTCAGTCCAGGATCTCCATCAGTCCGGGAAGAAAAGCAGGTGCCATGGTCACTCCAGTCAGGCACAGAGGGCTCTTCCGTGTGTCCCCAGGCTGGCACACTGGGACTCTGCTGCCAGAGCTGAGGCTGGCTGGGTCTGGGGGCTGGGCCCCAGGCACTGCCATGGGGCTTGTGTGGCCCAAAGCAAGAACAGGACAGGCTGGGCATGGCCAGCAGAACCCAAGGCACTGGGTACCACGTGCCTGAGCAGGGACCACCCAGCCCAATCCCGTCCCAGCCTGGCTGCAGGGAACCCATTGTGCCTGTGGGGACCACATGCCTGTCGTGCTGCTGGCATTGCTCTTCATCCCAGGACCATGGCCTCCTCTTCATCTTCCTCATCAATGTCCATCTCCTCGGTGTACTCTTCCATTTCCACGTCCATCTCCTCATCCTCATCAACCTCCATCTCTTCCTCTCCAGTCTGTTCTCCATCCACCTCCATCTCCTCCTCCGTATCCATTATTGTGTCCACCTCCATCTCTTCATCTCCTCTCTTTTCTCCCTCCACTTCCATCTTCTCCTCTCTATCAGTCTGTCTGTCCACCTCCATCTTGTCTTCTCTACCTGCAACAGCCTGCAGAGGTAGCAAAACCTCAGAGTGGGGTCCCTGTCCCACCCCATCCCCCCAGAACTCCAGCCCACACCCGGGCAGCTGGGGGGATCCACCTCCATGGAATGGCACCGTACCTTCCTCAGGACAAATGTGAGCATCCTGCAGGGATGGATGACACAATCCAGGCCTTAGGCAGCTTTTGAGACTGATGAGATGAGGTCTCGGGGACAGGAACAAGAAGGGTGACAGGAGCAGCAGGAGCAGCGTGCAGCGTGTGCTGAGCCCAGGGCCAACGGTCGTGTTGTGCTGCTTGCTGGCTGCTGGCAGTTCCAGATGAGACATGGATTGTGACATGACCACTGAGCTAGAGAGCCTTTGGTTCCATGCTTAGCAACGTTCCCCCAGACCATGGTGCTCAGAGCCCTGTTCCCAAGGATGGAGCATCCACAGCCTGGGCCAGTGCCTCAGCACCCTCAGTGGAAGAGAGCAGCTTCCTCAGATCCAACTTCAATCAGCCTCCTGCAGCTGAAAGCTGTCCCCCCTTGTCCTGTTGCCACAGGCCCTGTGGAACACCCTGTCCCAATCTTTCTTGTGGCACCCTTGCAGTCCTGCAGAGCTGCAGTGAGGCCTCCCCAGGGTCTCCTCTTTCCAGGCTGAGCATCCCCAGCCCCACGTGGAAAGCAGGCAGTGTGATCAGGGGGAGTCCAGGCTGGAGTCAAATGGCATCAGGAACTGAGAGACGGAAGCTTTAGGCCCAGGATTGCCTCTCAATGTACAAAATTAATAAGAGTGGAGGGCAAGATGGTGGGACACTGCTTCTGCTCTAATTGGTGAATATAGTCTCTGTTTTTTTTCTTTTTTTCTCTCATGCCGTTGCAGTTTTGGCTGTTTGAAAGGAAGCTTGGCACAATATCCATTGTCTTCTCCATTTGTGAATCACCGAGCAGAGTCTGGGCAAGCTGATGTTGCAGAGCAAATCCTGCAAATGTACTGGTCATCCTGAGCCTGGAGAATGCAGTTAAACCCAGCCAAAAGTAATTTCTGGAAAGTCAAGCCTGGTGTACATTCTCTTGACTTTGGCTATGCCAACTTCACCTGAGTCTTATGAAAAAGCAAACAAAAGACTCAAACCAAAACAGACAAAACCTAGAAACAAACAAACCCATGCAAACCAATCAAAGAAAGAGACTAAAAAAACCCCAAATAAAACCAAAGGGAATGAAGAGTTAGTATTAGTTTTGAGTTCATCACAGCAGGTAAATGGCTGCTTTCCACAGGATCACCATAAAAAGCCACAGATAACAGCTGCTCCAAAATACACCCAACAGGAGAACCATCAAAGTGATACATAGCAACTCTGGGGGCAGCTCCCCATTAAGGTGAGGGATGAGCACACAGTGCTACAGCTCCAGCCTTCCCCACCCTGCAGGCTGCTCTTTGCTCCTGATGTAAGAGCCTTGCAGGACTGTGGCCCCTCTCGGTGCATTATAAATCATTCCCACAGCTCTCACTTGAGCCACTGGCATGTCCAGAGCGAGATCCAGGCACAATCCTACTGCCCGCTGAGCCTCTCTGGGAGATCCTGAGCATCTTCCTGCCCAGAGCCACAAAAGAGCTCAGGCTCTGCCTGAACTGTGTTTTCAGGGGAGGTTTCCATATCCCTGCGAGATGTGCTCATCCTTCATCAGGCTGTGCCCAGCCTGGATCAGGGCATGTTGGATGCCACATGGGATCCATCCTTTGCCCTGCCACGTGATCCTCCATGCAGTGGGGATAAAAAGCCCAGCACTGGGGAACCCCAGGTGCTGCAGCAGTGATAGTTTTGGGAGAAACACGGAGCTGTGCATGGCCAGCTTGAAGTCTGCACTGCTGCGAGCACCAGGCCTGCCATGCTGAGCCCAGGGCCACAACCAGTGCTCACCCGGGCTGGGACATTGAGTCCCAACATGGGATCCCATGGGACAGGGCAGGCTGGGATTCGCCCCTGCAGCTCCCCAGTGTGTCCAGAGAGACAGCAAGGAGACAGTGACCTCTCTCAGCGGGACCCTCTGAGTGGGACAACCACTGCTGGGGTGGCTGTGCCAGCTCCCCCATGAACCTCCAGCCCTGGGAAGCGGGAGCAAGTGGAAAACACAACTTGGCCAATACTGCCTGTGCCGGAAGCAAATGGAAAGAGAATTGGGGTGTGAAAACCCAAGGTTGTTTATTTACATAAGAACAGCAATGAAAACACAGAACACATTTACTTTTGTAAGAATATTTGTAATAACAACAATTTATAGAATGTATATACCTAAGAACATATCTAACAACAATATTTGAAATGTATTTACAGAAGACAAAACGAAGCCCTAAAACCTATATGGCAAAAACAAGAACAAACTCTAAAAACTATGTACAAAAGGGTGCCATTTCAGTCCAGGATCTCCATCAGTCCGGGAAGAAAAGCAGGTGCCATGGTCACTCCAGTCAGGCACAGAGGGCTCTTCCGTGTGTCCCCAGGCTGGCACACTGGGACTCTGCTGCCAGAGCTGAGGCTGGCTGGGTCTGGGGGCTGGGCCCCAGGCACTGCCATGGGGCTTGTGTGGCCCAAAGCAAGAACAGGACAGGCTGGGCATGGCCAGCAGAACCCAAGGCACTGGGTACCACGTGCCTGAGCAGGGACCACCCAGCCCAATCCCGTCCCAGCCTGGCTGCAGGGAACCCATTGTGCCTGTGGGGACCACATGCCTGTCGTGCTGCTGGCATTGCTCTTCATCCCAGGACCATGGCCTCCTCTTCATCTTCCTCATCAATGTCCATCTCCTCGGTGTACTCTTCCATTTCCACGTCCATCTCCTCATCCTCATCAACCTCCATCTCTTCCTCTCCAGTCTGTTCTCCATCCACCTCCATCTCCTCCTCCGTATCCATTATTGTGTCCACCTCCATCTCTTCATCTCCTCTCTTTTCTCCCTCCACTTCCATCTTCTCCTCTCTATCAGTCTGTCTGTCCACCTCCATCTTGTCTTCTCTACCTGCAACAGCCTGCAGAGGTAGCAAAACCTCAGAGTGGGGTCCCTGTCCCACCCCATCCCCCCAGAACTCCAGCCCACACCCGGGCAGCTGGGGGGATCCACCTCCATGGAATGGCACCGTACCTTCCTCAGGACAAATGTGAGCATCCTGCAGGGATGGATGACACAATCCAGGCCTTAGGCAGCTTTTGAGACTGATGAGATGAGGTCTCGGGGACAGGAACAAGAAGGGTGACAGGAGCAGCAGGAGCAGCGTGCAGCGTGTGCTGAGCCCAGGGCCAACGGTCGTGTTGTGCTGCTTGCTGGCTGCTGGCAGTTCCAGATGAGACATGGATTGTGACATGACCACTGAGCTAGAGAGCCTTTGGTTCCATGCTTAGCAACGTTCCCCCAGACCATGGTGCTCAGAGCCCTGTTCCCAAGGATGGAGCATCCACAGCCTGGGCCAGTGCCTCAGCACCCTCAGTGGAAGAGAGCAGCTTCCTCAGATCCAACTTCAATCAGCCTCCTGCAGCTGAAAGCTGTCCCCCCTTGTCCTGTTGCCACAGGCCCTGTGGAACACCCTGTCCCAATCTTTCTTGTGGCACCCTTGCAGTCCTGCAGAGCTGCAGTGAGGCCTCCCCAGGGTCTCCTCTTTCCAGGCTGAGCATCCCCAGCCCCACGTGGAAAGCAGGCAGTGTGATCAGGGGGAGTCCAGGCTGGAGTCAAATGGCATCAGGAACTGAGAGACGGAAGCTTTAGGCCCAGGTTTGCCTCTCAATGTACAAAATCAATAAGAGTGGAGGGCAAGATGGTGGGACACTGCTTCTGCTCTAATTGGTGAATATAGTCTCTGTTTTTTTTCTTTTTTTCTCTCATGCCGTTGCAGTTTTGGCTGTTTGAAAGGAAGCTTGGCACAATATCCATTGTCTTCTCCATTTGTGAATCACCGAGCAGAGTCTGGGCAAGCTGATGTTGCAGAGCAAATCCTGCAAATGTACTGGTCATCCCGAGCCTGGAGAATGCAGTTAAACCCAGCCAAAAGTAATTTCTGGAAAGTCAAGCCTGGTGTCCATTCTCTTGACTTTGGCTATGCCAACTTCACCTGAGTCTTATGAAAAAGCAAACAAAAGACTCAAACCAAAACAGACAAAACCTAGAAACAAACAAACCCATGCAAACCAATCAAAGAAAGAGACTAAAAAAACCCCAAATAAAACCAAAGGGAATGAAGAGTTAGTATTAGTTTTGAGTTCATCACAGCAGGTAAATGGCTGCTTTCCACAGGATCACCATAAAAAGCCACAGATAACAGCTGCTCCAAGATACACCCAACAGGAGAACCATCAAAGTGATACATAGCAACTCTGGGGGCAGCTCCCCATTAAGGTGAGGGATGAGCACACAGTGCTACAGCTCCAGCCTTCCCCACCCTGCAGGCTGCTCTTTGCTCCTGATGTAAGAGCCTTGCAGGACTGTGGCCCCTCTCGGTGCATTATAAATCATTCCCACAGCTCTCACTTGAGCCACTGGCATGTCCAGAGCGAGATCCAGGCACAATCCTACTGCCCGCTGAGCCTCTCTGGGAGATCCTGAGCATCTTCCTGCCCAGAGCCACAAAAGAGCTCAGGCTCTGCCTGAACTGTGTTTTCAGGGGAGGTTTCCATATCCCTGCGAGATGTGCTCATCCTTCATCAGGCTGTGCCCAGCCTGGATCAGGGCAGGTTGGATGCCACATGGGATCCATCCTTTGCCCTGCCATGTGATCCTCCATGCAGTGGGGATAAAAAGCCCAGCACTGGGGAACCCCAGGTGCTGCAGCAGTGATAGTTTTGGGAGAAACACGGAGCTGTGCATGGCCAGCTTGAAGTGTGCACTGCTGCGAGCACCAGGCCTGCCATGCTGAGCCCAGGGCCACAACCAGTGCTCACCCGGGCTGGGACATTGAGTCCCAACATGGGATCCCATGGGACAGGGCACGCTGGGATTCGCCCCTGCAGCTCCCCAGTGTGTCCAGAAAGACAGCAAGGAGACAGTGACCTCTGTCAGCGGGACCCTCTGAGTGGGACAACCACTGCTGGGGTGGCTGTGCCAGCTCCCCCATGAACCTCCAGCCCTGGGAAGCGGGAGCAAGTGGAAAACACAACTTGGCCAATACTGCCTGTGCCGGAAGCAAATGGAAAGAGAACTGGGGTGTGAAAACCCAAGGTTGTTTATTTACATAAGAACAGCAATGAAAACACAGAACACATTTACTTTTGTAAGAATATTTGTAATAACAACAATTTATAGAATGTATATACCTAAGAACATATCTAACAACAATATTTGAAATGTATTTACAGAAGACAAAACGAAGCCCTAAAACCTATATGGCAAAAACAAGAACAAACTCTAAAAACTATGTACAAAAGGGTGCCATTTCAGTCCAGGATCTCCATCAGTCCGGGAAGAAAAGCAGGTGCCATGGTCACTCCAGTCAGGCACAGAGGGCTCTTCCGTGTGTCCCCAGGCTGGCACACTGGGACTCTGCTGCCAGAGCTGAGGCTGGCTGGGTCTGGGGGCTGGGCCCCAGGCACTGCCATGGGGCTTGTGTGGCCCAAAGCAAGAACAGGACAGGCTGGGCATGGCCAGCAGAACCCAAGGCACTGGGTACCACGTGCCTGAGCAGGGACCACCCAGCCCAATCCCGTCCCAGCCTGGCTGCAGGGAACCCATTGTGCCTGTGGGGACCACATGCCTGTCGTGCTGCTGGCATTGCTCTTCATCCCAGGACCATGGCCTCCTCTTCATCTTCCTCATCAATGTCCATCTCCTCGGTGTACTCTTCCATTTCCACGTCCATCTCCTCATCCTCATCAACCTCCATCTCTTCCTCTCCAGTCTGTTCTCCATCCACCTCCATCTCCTCCTCCGTATCCATTATTGTGTCCACCTCCATCTCTTCATCTCCTCTCTTTTCTCCCTCCACTTCCATCTTCTCCTCTCTATCAGTCTGTCTGTCCACCTCCATCTTGTCTTCTCTACCTGCAACAGCCTGCAGAGGTAGCAAAACCTCAGAGTGGGGTCCCTGTCCCACCCCATCCCCCCAGAACTCCAGCCCACACCCGGGCAGCTGGGGGGATCCACCTCCATGGAATGGCACCGTACCTTCCTCAGGACAAATGTGAGCATCCTGCAGGGATGGATGACACAATCCAGGCCTTAGGCAGCTTTTGAGACTGATGAGATGAGGTCTCGGGGACAGGAACAAGAAGGGTGACAGGAGCAGCAGGAGCAGCGTGCAGCGTGTGCTGAGCCCAGGGCCAACGGTCGTGTTGTGCTGCTTGCTGGCTGCTGGCAGTTCCAGATGAGACATGGATTGTGACATGACCACTGAGCTAGAGAGCCTTTGGTTCCATGCTTAGCAACGTTCCCCCAGACCATGGTGCTCAGAGCCCTGTTCCCAAGGATGGAGCATCCACAGCCTGGGCCAGTGCCTCAGCACCCTCAGTGGAAGAGAGCAGCTTCCTCAGATCCAACTTCAATCAGCCTCCTGCAGCTGAAAGCTGTCCCCCCTTGTCCTGTTGCCACAGGCCCTGTGGAACACCCTGTCCCAATCTTTCTTGTGGCACCCTTGCAGTCCTGCAGAGCTGCAGTGAGGCCTCCCCAGGGTCTCCTCTTTCCAGGCTGAGCATCCCCAGCCCCACGTGGAAAGCAGGCAGTGTGATCAGGGGGAGTCCAGGCTGGAGTCAAATGGCATCAGGAACTGAGAGACGGAAGCTTTAGGCCCAGGTTTGCCTCTCAATGTACAAAATCAATAAGAGTGGAGGGCAAGATGGTGGGACACTGCTTCTGCTCTAATTGGTGAATATAGTCTCTGTTTTTTTTCTTTTTTTCTCTCATGCCGTTGCAGTTTTGGCTGTTTGAAAGGAAGCTTGGCACAATATCCATTGTCTTCTCCATTTGTGAATCACCGAGCAGAGTCTGGGCAAGCTGATGTTGCAGAGCAAATCCTGCAAATGTACTGGTCATCCCGAGCCTGGAGAATGCAGTTAAACCCAGCCAAAAGTAATTTCTGGAAAGTCAAGCCTGGTGTCCATTCTCTTGACTTTGGCTATGCCAACTTCACCTGAGTCTTATGAAAAAGCAAACAAAAGACTCAAACCAAAACAGACAAAACCTAGAAACAAACAAACCCATGCAAACCAATCAAAGAAAGAGACTAAAAAAACCCCAAATAAAACCAAAGGGAATGAAGAGTTAGTATTAGTTTTGAGTTCATCACAGCAGGTAAATGGCTGCTTTCCACAGGATCACCATAAAAAGCCACAGATAACAGCTGCTCCAAGATACACCCAACAGGAGAACCATCAAAGTGATACATAGCAACTCTGGGGGCAGCTCCCCATTAAGGTGAGGGATGAGCACACAGTGCTACAGCTCCAGCCTTCCCCACCCTGCAGGCTGCTCTTTGCTCCTGATGTAAGAGCCTTGCAGGACTGTGGCCCCTCTCGGTGCATTATAAATCATTCCCACAGCTCTCACTTGAGCCACTGGCATGTCCAGAGCGAGATCCAGGCACAATCCTACTGCCCGCTGAGCCTCTCTGGGAGATCCTGAGCATCTTCCTGCCCAGAGCCACAAAAGAGCTCAGGCTCTGCCTGAACTGTGTTTTCAGGGGAGGTTTCCATATCCCTGCGAGATGTGCTCATCCTTCATCAGGCTGTGCCCAGCCTGGATCAGGGCAGGTTGGATGCCACATGGGATCCATCCTTTGCCCTGCCATGTGATCCTCCATGCAGTGGGGATAAAAAGCCCAGCACTGGGGAACCCCAGGTGCTGCAGCAGTGATAGTTTTGGGAGAAACACGGAGCTGTGCATGGCCAGCTTGAAGTGTGCACTGCTGTGAGCACCAGGCCTGCCATGCTGAGCCCAGGGCCACAACCAGTGCTCACCCGGGCTGGGACATTGAGTCCCAACATGGGATCCCATGGGACAGGGCACGCTGGGATTCGCCCCTGCAGCTCCCCAGTGTGTCCAGAAAGACAGCAAGGAGACAGTGACCTCTGTCAGCGGGACCCTCTGAGTGGGACAACCACTGCTGGGGTGGCTGTGCCAGCTCCCCCATGAACCTCCAGCCCTGGGAAGCGGGAGCAAGTGGAAAACACAACTTGGCCAATACTGCCTGTGCCGGAAGCAAATGGAAAGAGAACTGGGGTGTGAAAACCCAAGGTTGTTTATTTACATAAGAACAGCAATGAAAACACAGAACACATTTACTTTTGTAAGAATATTTGTAATAACAACAATTTATAGAATGTATATACCTAAGAACATATCTAACAACAATATTTGAAATGTATTTACAGAAGACAAAACGAAGCCCTAAAACCTATATGGCAAAAACAAGAACAAACTCTAAAAACTATGTACAAAAGGGTGCCATTTCAGTCCAGGATCTCCATCAGTCCGGGAAGAAAAGCAGGTGCCATGGTCACTCCAGTCAGGCACAGAGGGCTCTTCCGTGTGTCCCCAGGCTGGCACACTGGGACTCTGCTGCCAGAGCTGAGGCTGGCTGGGTCTGGGGGCTGGGCCCCAGGCACTGCCATGGGGCTTGTGTGGCCCAAAGCAAGAACAGGACAGGCTGGGCATGGCCAGCAGAACCCAAGGCACTGGGTACCACGTGCCTGAGCAGGGACCACCCAGCCCAATCCCGCCCCAGCCTGGCTGCAGGGAACCCATTGTGCCTGTGGGGACCACATGCCTGTCGTGCTGCTGGCATTGCTCTTCATCCCAGGACCATGGCCTCCTCTTCATCTTCCTCATCAATGTCCATCTCCTCGGTGTACTCTTCCATTTCCACGTCCATCTCCTCATCCTCATCAACCTCCATCTCTTCCTCTCCAGTCTGTTCTCCATCCACCTCCATCTCCTCCTCCGTATCCATTATTGTGTCCACCTCCATCTCTTCATCTCCTCTCTTTTCTCCCTCCACTTCCATCTTCTCCTCTCTATCAGTCTGTCTGTCCACCTCCATCTTGTCTTCTCTACCTGCAACAGCCTGCAGAGGTAGCAAAACCTCAGAGTGGGGTCCCTGTCCCACCCCATCCCCCCAGAACTCCAGCCCACACCCGGGCAGCTGGGGGGATCCACCTCCATGGAATGGCACCGTACCTTCCTCAGGACAAATGTGAGCATCCTGCAGGGATGGATGACACAATCCAGGCCTTAGGCAGCTTTTGAGACTGATGAGATGAGGTCTCGGGGACAGGAACAAGAAGGGTGACAGGAGCAGCAGGAGCAGCGTGCAGCGTGTGCTGAGCCCAGGGCCAACGGTCGTGTTGTGCTGCTTGCTGGCTGCTGGCAGTTCCAGATGAGACATGGATTGTGACATGACCACTGAGCTAGAGAGCCTTTGGTTCCATGCTTAGCAACGTTCCCCCAGACCATGGTGCTCAGAGCCCTGTTCCCAAGGATGGAGCATCCACAGCCTGGGCCAGTGCCTCAGCACCCTCAGTGGAAGAGAGCAGCTTCCTCAGATCCAACTTCAATCAGCCTCCTGCAGCTGAAAGCTGTCCCCCCTTGTCCTGTTGCCACAGGCCCTGTGGAACACCCTGTCCCAATCTTTCTTGTGGCACCCTTGCAGTCCTGCAGAGCTGCAGTGAGGCCTCCCCAGGGTCTCCTCTTTCCAGGCTGAGCATCCCCAGCCCCACGTGGAAAGCAGGCAGTGTGATCAGGGGGAGTCCAGGCTGGAGTCAAATGGCATCAGGAACTGAGAGACGGAAGCTTTAGGCCCAGGTTTGCCTCTCAATGTACAAAATTAATAAGAGTGGAGGGCAAGATGGTGGGACACTGCTTCTGCTCTAATTGGTGAATATAGTCTCTGTTTTTTTTCTTTTTTTCTCTCATGCCGTTGCAGTTTTGGCTGTTTGAAAGGAAGCTTGGCACAATATCCATTGTCTTCTCCATTTGTGAATCACCGAGCAGAGTCTGGGCAAGCTGATGTTGCAGAGCAAATCCTGCAAATGTACTGGTCATCCTGAGCCTGGAGAATGCAGTTAAACCCAGCCAAAAGTAATTTCTGGAAAGTCAAGCCTGGTGTACATTCTCTTGACTTTGGCTATGCCAACTTCACCCGAGTCTTATGAAAAAGCAAACAAAAGACTCAAACCAAAACAGACAAAACCTAGAAACAAACAAACCCATGCAAACCAATCAAAGAAAGAGACTAAAAAAACCCCAAATAAAACCAAAGGGAATGAAGAGTTAGTATTAGTTTTGAGTTCATCACAGCAGGTAAATGGCTGCTTTCCACAGGATCACCATAAAAAGCCACAGATAACAGCTGCTCCAAGATACACCCAACAGGAGAACCATCAAAGTGATACATAGCAACTCTGGGGGCAGCTCCCCATTAAGGTGAGGGATGAGCACACAGTGCTACAGCTCCAGCCTTCCCCACCCTGCAGGCTGCTCTTTGCTCCTGATGTAAGAGCCTTGCAGGACTGTGGCCCCTCTCGGTGCATTATAAATCATTCCCACAGCTCTCACTTGAGCCACTGGCATGTCCAGAGCGAGATCCAGGCACAATCCTACTGCCCGCTGAGCCTCTCTGGGAGATCCTGAGCATCTTCCTGCCCAGAGCCACAAAAGAGCTCAGGCTCTGCCTGAACTGTGTTTTCAGGGGAGGTTTCCATATCCCTGCGAGATGTGCTCATCCTTCATCAGGCTGTGCCCAGCCTGGATCAGGGCAGGTTGGATGCCACATGGGATCCATCCTTTGCCCTGCCATGTGATCCTCCATGCAGTGGGGATAAAAAGCCCAGCACTGGGGAACCCCAGGTGCTGCAGCAGTGATAGTTTTGGGAGAAACACGGAGCTGTTCATGGCCAGCTTGAAGTGTGCACTGCTGCGAGCACCAGGCCTGCCATGCTGAGCCCAGGGCCACAACCAGTGCTCACCCGGGCTGGGACATTGAGTCCCAACATGGGATCCCATGGGACAGGGCACGCTGGGATTCGCCCCTGCAGCTCCCCAGTGTGTCCAGAGAGACAGCAAGGAGACAGTGACCTCTGTCAGCGGGACCCTCTGAGTGGGACAACCACTGCTGGGGTGGCTGTGCCAGCTCCCCCATGAACCTCCAGCCCTGGGAAGCGGGAGCAAGTGGAAAACACAACTTGGCCAATACTGCCTGTGCCGGAAGCAAATGGAAAGAGAACTGGGGTGTGAAAACCCAAGGTTGTTTATTTACATAAGAACAGCAATGAAAACACAGAACACATTTACTTTTGTAAGAATATTTGTAATAACAACAATTTATAGAATGTATATACCTAAGAACATATCTAACAACAATATTTGAAATGTATTTACAGAAGACAAAACGAAGCCCTAAAACCTATATGGCAAAAACAAGAACAAACTCTAAAAACTATGTACAAAAGGGTGCCATTTCAGTCCAGGATCTCCATCAGTCCGGGAAGAAAAGCAGGTGCCATGGTCACTCCAGTCAGGCACAGAGGGCTCTTCCGTGTGTCCCCAGGCTGGCACACTGGGACTCTGCTGCCAGAGCTGAGGCTGGCTGGGTCTGGGGGCTGGGCCCCAGGCACTGCCATGGGGCTTGTGTGGCCCAAAGCAAGAACAGGACAGGCTGGGCATGGCCAGCAGAACCCAAGGCACTGGGTACCACGTGCCTGAGCAGGGACCACCCAGCCCAATCCCGCCCCAGCCTGGCTGCAGGGAACCCATTGTGCCTGTGGGGACCACATGCCTGTCGTGCTGCTGGCATTGCTCTTCATCCCAGGACCATGGCCTCCTCTTCATCTTCCTCATCAATGTCCATCTCCTCGGTGTACTCTTCCATTTCCACGTCCATCTCCTCATCCTCATCAACCTCCATCTCTTCCTCTCCAGTCTGTTCTCCATCCACCTCCATCTCCTCCTCCGTATCCATTATTGTGTCCACCTCCATCTCTTCATCTCCTCTCTTTTCTCCCTCCACTTCCATCTTCTCCTCTCTATCAGTCTGTCTGTCCACCTCCATCTTGTCTTCTCTACCTGCAACAGCCTGCAGAGGTAGCAAAACCTCAGAGTGGGGTCCCTGTCCCACCCCATCCCCCCAGAACTCCAGCCCACACCCGGGCAGCTGGGGGGATCCACCTCCATGGAATGGCACCGTACCTTCCTCAGGACAAATGTGAGCATCCTGCAGGGATGGATGACACAATCCAGGCCTTAGGCAGCTTTTGAGACTGATGAGATGAGGTCTCGGGGACAGGAACAAGAAGGGTGACAGGAGCAGCAGGAGCAGCGTGCAGCGTGTGCTGAGCCCAGGGCCAACGGTCGTGTTGTGCTGCTTGCTGGCTGCTGGCAGTTCCAGATGAGACATGGATTGTGACATGACCACTGAGCTAGAGAGCCTTTGGTTCCATGTTTAGCAACGTTCCCCCAGACCATGGTGCTCAGAGCCCTGTTCCCAAGGATGGAGCATCCACAGCCTGGGCCAGTGCCTCAGCACCCTCAGTGGAAGAGAGCAGCTTCCTCAGATCCAACTTCAATCAGCCTCCTGCAGCTGAAAGCTGTCCCCCCTTGTCCTGTTGCCACAGGCCCTGTGGAACACCCTGTCCCAATCTTTCTTGTGGCACCCTTGCAGTCCTGCAGAGCTGCAGTGAGGCCTCCCCAGGGTCTCCTCTTTCCAGGCTGAGCATCCCCAGCCCCACGTGGAAAGCAGGCAGTGTGATCAGGGGGAGTCCAGGCTGGAGTCAAATGGCATCAGGAACTGAGAGACGGAAGCTTTAGGCCCAGGTTTGCCTCTCAATGTACAAAATTAATAAGAGTGGAGGGCAAGATGGTGGGACACTGCTTCTGCTCTAATTGGTGAATATAGTCTCTGTTTTTTTTCTTTTTTTCTCTCATGCCGTTGCAGTTTTGGCTGTTTGAAAGGAAGCTTGGCACAATATCCATTGTCTTCTCCATTTGTGAATCACCGAGCAGAGTCTGGGCAAGCTGATGTTGCAGAGCAAATCCTGCAAATGTACTGGTCATCCTGAGCCTGGAGAATGCAGTTAAACCCAGCCAAAAGTAATTTCTGGAAAGTCAAGCCTGGTGTACATTCTCTTGACTTTGGCTATGCCAACTTCACCTGAGTCTTATGAAAAAGCAAACAAAAGACTCAAACCAAAACAGACAAAACCTAGAAACAAACAAACCCATGCAAACCAATCAAAGAAAGAGACTAAAAAAACCCCAAATAAAACCAAAGGGAATGAAGAGTTAGTATTAGTTTTGAGTTCATCACAGCAGGTAAATGGCTGCTTTCCACAGGATCACCATAAAAAGCCACAGATAACAGCTGCTCCAAGATACACCCAACAGGAGAACCATCAAAGTGATACATAGCAACTCTGGGGGCAGCTCCCCATTAAGGTGAGGGATGAGCACACAGTGCTACAGCTCCAGCCTTCCCCACCCTGCAGGCTGCTCTTTGCTCCTGATGTAAGAGCCTTGCAGGACTGTGGCCCCTCTCAGTGCATTATAAATCATTCCCACAGCTCTCACTTGAGCCACTGGCATGTCCAGAGCGAGATCCAGGCACAATCCTACTGCCCGCTGAGCCTCTCTGGGAGATCCTGAGCATCTTCCTGCCCAGAGCCACAAAAGAGCTCAGGCTCTGCCTGAACTGTGTTTTCAGGGGAGGTTTCCATATCCCTGCGAGATGTGCTCATCCTTCATCAGGCTGTGCCCAGCCTGGATCAGGGCAGGTTGGATGCCACATGGGATCCATCCTTTGCCCTGCCATGTGATCCTCCATGCAGTGGGGATAAAAAGCCCAGCACTGGGGAACCCCAGGTGCTGCAGCAGTGATAGTTTTGGGAGAAACACGGAGCTGTGCATGGCCAGCTTGAAGTCTGCACTGCTGCGAGCACCAGGCCTGCCATGCTGAGCCCAGGGCCACAACCAGTGCTCACCCGGGCTGGGACATTGAGTCCCAACATGGGATCCCATGGGACAGGGCACGCTGGGATTCGCCCCTGCAGCTCCCCAGTGTGTCCAGAAAGACAGCAAGGAGACAGTGACCTCTGTCAGCGGGACCCTCTGAGTGGGACAACCACTGCTGGGGTGGCTGTGCCAGCTCCCCCATGAACCTCCAGCCCTGGGAACCGGGAGCAAGTGGAAAACACAACTTGGCCAATACTGCCTGTGCCGGAAGCAAATGGAAAGAGAACTGGGGTGTGAAAACCCAAGGTTGTTTATTTACATAAGAACAGCAATGAAAACACAGAACACATTTACTTTTGTAAGAATATTTGTAATAACAACAATTTATAGAATGTATATACCTAAGAACATATCTAACAACAATATTTGAAATGTATTTACAGAAGACAAAACGAAGCCCTAAAACCTATATGGCAAAAACAAGAACAAACTCTAAAAACTATGTACAAAAGGGTGCCATTTCAGTCCAGGATCTCCATCAGTCCGGGAAGAAAAGCAGGTGCCGTGGTCACTCCAGTCAGGCACAGAGGGCTCTTCCGTGTGTCCCCAGGCTGGCACACTGGGACTCTGCTGCCAGAGCTGAGGCTGGCTGGGTCTGGGGGCTGGGCCCCAGGCACTGCCATGGGGCTTGTGTGGCCCAAAGCAAGAACAGGACAGGCTGGGCATGGCCAGCAGAACCCAAGGCACTGGGTACCACGTGCCTGAGCAGGGACCACCCAGCCCAATCCCGCCCCAGCCTGGCTGCAGGGAACCCACTGTGCCTGTGGGGACCACATGCCTGTCGTGCTGCTGGCATTGCTCTTCATCCCAGGACCATGGCCTCCTCTTCATCTTCCTCATCAATGTCCATCTCCTCGGTGTACTCTTCCATTTCCACGTCCATCTCCTCATCCTCATCAACCTCCATCTCTTCCTCTCCAGTCTGTTCTCCATCCACCTCCATCTCCTCCTCCGTATCCATTATTGTGTCCACCTCCATCTCTTCATCTCCTCTCTTTTCTCCCTCCACTTCCATCTTCTCCTCTCTATCAGTCTGTCTGTCCACCTCCATCTTGTCTTCTCTACCTGCAACAGCCTGCAGAGGTAGCAAAACCTCAGAGTGGGGTCCCTGTCCCACCCCATCCCCCCAGAACTCCAGCCCACACCCGGGCAGCTGGGGGGATCCACCTCCATGGAATGGCACCGTACCTTCCTCAGGACAAATGTGAGCATCCTGCAGGGATGGATGACACAATCCAGGCCTTAGGCAGCTTTTGAGACTGATGAGATGAGGTCTCGGGGACAGGAACAAGAAGGGTGACAGGAGCAGCAGGAGCAGCGTGCAGCGTGTGCTGAGCCCAGGGCCAACGGTCGTGTTGTGCTGCTTGCTGGCTGCTGGCAGTTCCAGATGAGACATGGATTGTGACATGACCACTGAGCTAGAGAGCCTTTGGTTCCATGCTTAGCAACGTTCCCCCAGACCATGGTGCTCAGAGCCCTGTTCCCAAGGATGGAGCATCCACAGCCTGGGCCAGTGCCTCAGCACCCTCAGTGGAAGAGAGCAGCTTCCTCAGATCCAACTTCAATCAGCCTCCTGCAGCTGAAAGCCGTCCCCCCTTGTCCTGTTGCCACAGGCCCTGTGGAACACCCTGTCCCAATCTTTCTTGTGGCACCCTTGCAGTCCTGCAGAGCTGCAGTGAGGCCTCCCCAGGGTCTCCTCTTTCCAGGCTGAGCATCCCCAGCCCCACGTGGAAAGCAGGCAGTGTGATCAGGGGGAGTCCAGGCTGGAGTCAAATGGCATCAGGAACTGAGAGACGGAAGCTTTAGGCCCAGGTTTGCCTCTCAATGTACAAAATCAATAAGAGTGGAGGGCAAGATGGTGGGACACTGCTTCTGCTCTAATTGGTGAATATAGTCTCTGTTTTTTTTCTTTTTTTCTCTCATGCCGTTGCAGTTTTGGCTGTTTGAAAGGAAGCTTGGCACAATATCCATTGTCTTCTCCATTTGTGAATCACCGAGCAGAGTCTGGGCAAGCTGATGTTGCAGAGCAAATCCTGCAAATGTACTGGTCATCCTGAGCCTGGAGAATGCAGTTAAACCCAGCCAAAAGTAATTTCTGGAAAGTCAAGCCTGGTGTACATTCTCTTGACTTTGGCTATGCCAACTTCACCTGAGTCTTATGAAAAAGCAAACAAAAGACTCAAACCAAAACAGACAAAACCTAGAAACAAACAAACCCATGCAAACCAATCAAAGAAAGAGACTAAAAAAACCCCAAATAAAACCAAAGGGAATGAAGAGTTAGTATTAGTTTTGAGTTCATCACAGCAGGTAAATGGCTGCTTTCCACAGGATCACCATAAAAAGCCACAGATAACAGCTGCTCCAAAATACACCCAACAGGAGAACCATCAAAGTGATACATAGCAAGTCTGGGGGCAGCTCCCCATTAAGGTGAGGGATGAGCACACAGTGCTACAGCTCCAGCCTTCCCCACCCTGCAGGCTGCTCTTTGCTCCTGATGTAAGAGCCTTGCAGGACTGTGGCCCCTCTCGGTGCATTATAAATCATTCCCACAGCTCTCACTTGAGCCACTGGCATGTCCAGAGCGAGATCCAGGCACAATCCTACTGCCCACTGAGCCTCTCTGGGAGATCCTGAGCATCTTCCTGCCCAGAGCCACAAAAGAGCTCAGGCTCTGCCTGAACTGTGTTTTCAGGGGAGGTTTCCATATCCCTGCGAGATGTGCTCATCCTTCATCAGGCTGTGCCCAGCCTGGATCAGGGCAGGTTGGATGCCACATGGGATCCATCCTTTGCCCTGCCACGTGATCCTCCATGCAGTGGGGATAAAAAGCCCAGCACTGGGGAACCCCAGGTGCTGCAGCAGTGATAGTTTTGGGAGAAACACGGAGCTGTGCATGGCCAGCTTGAAGTCTGCACTGCTGCGAGCACCAGGCCTGCCATGCTGAGCCCAGGGCCACAACCAGTGCTCACCCGGGCTGGGACATTGAGTCCCAACATGGGATCCCATGGGACAGGGCACGCTGGGATTCGCCCCTGCAGCTCCCCAGTGTGTCCAGAGAGACAGCAAGGAGACAGTGACCTCTGTCAGCGGGACCCTCTGAGTGGGACAACCACTGCTGGGGTGGCTGTGCCAGCTCCCCCATGAACCTCCAGCCCTGGGAACCGGGAGCAAGTGGAAAACACAACTTGGCCAATACTGCCTGTGCCGGAAGCAAATGGAAAGAGAATTGGGGTGTGAAAACCCAAGGTTGTTTATTTACATAAGAACAGCAATGAAAACACAGAACACATTTACTTTTGTAAGAATATTTGTAATAACAACAATTTATAGAATGTATATACCTAAGAACATATCTAACAACAATATTTGAAATGTATTTACAGAAGACAAAACGAAGCCCTAAAACCTATATGGCAAAAACAAGAACAAACTCTAAAAACTATGTACAAAAGGGTGCCATTTCAGTCCAGGATCTCCATCAGTCCGGGAAGAAAAGCAGGTGCCATGGTCACTCCAGTCAGGCACAGAGGGCTCTTCCGTGTGTCCCCAGGCTGGCACACTGGGACTCTGCTGCCAGAGCTGAGGCTGGCTGGGTCTGGGGGCTGGGCCCCAGGCACTGCCATGGGGCTTGTGTGGCCCAAAGCAAGCACAGGACAGGCTGGGCATGGCCACCAGAACCCAAGGCACTGGGTACCACGTGCCTGAGCAGGGACCACCCAGCCCAATCCCGCCCCAGCCTGGCTGCAGGGAACCCATTGTGCCTGTGGGGACCACATGCCTGTCGTGCTGCTGGCATTGCTCTTCATCCCAGGACCATGGCCTCCTCTTCATCTTCCTCATCAATGTCCATCTCCTCGGTGTACTCTTCCATTTCCACGTCCATCTCCTCATCCTCATCAACCTCCATCTCTTCCTCTCCAGTCTGTTCTCCATCCACCTCCATCTCCTCCTCCGTATCCATTATTGTGTCCACCTCCATCTCTTCATCTCCTCTCTTTTCTCCCTCCACTTCCATCTTCTCCTCTCTATCAGTCTGTCTGTCCACCTCCATCTTGTCTTCTCTACCTGCAACAGCCTGCAGAGGTAGCAAAACCTCAGAGTGGGGTCCCTGTCCCACCCCATCCCCCCAGAACTCCAGCCCACACCCGGGCAGCTGGGGGGATCCACCTCCATGGAATGGCACCGTACCTTCCTCAGGACAAATGTGAGCATCCTGCAGGGATGGATGACACAATCCAGGCCTTAGGCAGCTTTTGAGACTGATGAGATGAGGTCTCGGGGACAGGAACAAGAAGGGTGACAGGAGCAGCAGGAGCAGCGTGCAGCGTGTGCTGAGCCCAGGGCCAACGGTCGTGTTGTGCTGCTTGCTGGCTGCTGGCAGTTCCAGATGAGACATGGATTGTGACATGACCACTGAGCTAGAGAGCCTTTGGTTCCATGCTTAGCAACGTTCCCCCAGACCATGGTGCTCAGAGCCCTGTTCCCAAGGATGGAGCATCCACAGCCTGGGCCAGTGCCTCAGCACCCTCAGTGGAAGAGAGCAGCTTCCTCAGATCCAACTTCAATCAGCCTCCTGCAGCTGAAAGCTGTCCCCCCTTGTCCTGTTGCCACAGGCCCTGTGGAACACCCTGTCCCAATCTTTCTTGTGGCACCCTTGCAGTCCTGCAGAGCTGCAGTGAGGCCTCCCCAGGGTCTCCTCTTTCCAGGCTGAGCATCCCCAGCCCCACGTGGAAAGCAGGCAGTGTGATCAGGGGGAGTCCAGGCTGGAGTCAAATGGCATCAGGAACTGAGAGACGGAAGCTTTAGGCCCAGGTTTGCCTCTCAATGTACAAAATTAATAAGAGTGGAGGGCAAGATGGTGGGACACTGCTTCTGCTCTAATTGGTGAATATAGTCTCTGTTTTTTTTCTTTTTTTCTCTCATGCCGTTGCAGTTTTGGCTGTTTGAAAGGAAGCTTGGCACAATATCCATTGTCTTCTCCATTTGTGAATCACCGAGCAGAGTCTGGGCAAGCTGATGTTGCAGAGCAAATCCTGCAAATGTACTGGTCATCCTGAGCCTGGAGAATGCAGTTAAACCCAGCCAAAAGTAATTTCTGGAAAGTCAAGCCTGGTGTACATTCTCTTGACTTTGGCTATGCCAACTTCACCCGAGTCTTATGAAAAAGCAAACAAAAGACTCAAACCAAAACAGACAAAACCTAGAAACAAACAAACCCATGCAAACCAATCAAAGAAAGAGACTAAAAAAACCCCAAATAAAACCAAAGGGAATGAAGAGTTAGTATTAGTTTTGAGTTCATCACAGCAGGTAAATGGCTGCTTTCCACAGGATCACCATAAAAAGCCACAGATAACAGCTGCTCCAAGATACACCCAACAGGAGAACCATCAAAGTGATACATAGCAACTCTGGGGGCAGCTCCCCATTAAGGTGAGGGATGAGCACACAGTGCTACAGCTCCAGCCTTCCCCACCCTGCAGGCTGCTCTTTGCTCCTGATGTAAGAGCCTTGCAGGACTGTGGCCCCTCTCGGTGCATTATAAATCATTCCCACAGCTCTCACTTGAGCCACTGGCATGTCCAGAGCGAGATCCAGGCACAATCCTACTGCCCGCTGAGCCTCTCTGGGAGATCCTGAGCATCTTCCTGCCCAGAGCCACAAAAGAGCTCAGGCTCTGCCTGAACTGTGTTTTCAGGGGAGGTTTCCATATCCCTGCGAGATGTGCTCATCCTTCATCAGGCTGTGCCCAGCCTGGATCAGGGCAGGTTGGATGCCACATGGGATCCATCCTTTGCCCTGCCATGTGATCCTCCATGCAGTGGGGATAAAAAGCCCAGCACTGGGGAACCCCACGTGGTGGAGCAGTGATAGTTTTGGGAGAAACACGGAGCTGTGCATGGCCAGCTTGAAGTGTGCACTGCTGCGAGCACCAGGCCTGCCATGCTGAGCCCAGGGCCACAACCAGTGCTCACCCGGGCTGGGACATTGAGTCCCAACATGGGATCCCATGGGACAGGGCACGCTGGGATTCGCCCCTGCAGCTCCCCAGTGTGTCCAGAAAGACAGCAAGGAGACAGTGACCTCTGTCAGCGGGACCCTCTGAGTGGGACAACCACTGCTGGGGTGGCTGTGCCAGCTCCCCCATGAACCTCCAGCCCTGGGAACCGGGAGCAAGTGGAAAACACAACTTGGCCAATACTGCCTGTGCCGGAAGCAAATGGAAAGAGAACTGGGGTGTGAAAACCCAAGGTTGTTTATTTACATAAAAACAGCAATGAAAACACAGAACACATTTACTTTTGTAAGAATATTTGTAATAACAACAATTTATAGAAGGTATATACCTAAGAACATATCTAACAACAATATTTGAAATGTATTTACAGAAGACAAAACGAAGCCCTAAAACCTATATGGCAAAAACAAGAACAAACTCTAAAAACTATGTACAAAAGGGTGCCATTTCAGTCCAGGATCTCCATCAGTCCGGGAAGAAAAGCAGGTGCCATGGTCACTCCAGTCAGGCACAGAGGGCTCTTCCGTGTGTCCCCAGGCTGGCACACTGGGACTCTGCTGCCAGAGCTGAGGCTGGCTGGGTCTGGGGGCTGGGCCCCAGGCACTGCCATGGGGCTTGTGTGGCCCAAAGCAAGCACAGGACAGGCTGGGCATGGCCACCAGAACCCAAGGCACTGGGTACCACGTGCCTGAGCAGGGACCACCCAGCCCAATCCCGCCCCAGCCTGGCTGCAGGGAACCCATTGTGCCTGTGGGGACCACATGCCTGTCGTGCTGCTGGCATTGCTCTTCATCCCAGGACCATGGCCTCCTCTTCATCTTCCTCATCAATGTCCATCTCCTCGGTGTACTCTTCCATTTCCACGTCCATCTCCTCATCCTCATCAACCTCCATCTCTTCCTCTCCAGTCTGTTCTCCATCCACCTCCATCTCCTCCTCCGTATCCATTATTGTGTCCACCTCCATCTCTTCATCTCCTCTCTTTTCTCCCTCCACTTCCATCTTCTCCTCTCTATCAGTCTGTCTGTCCACCTCCATCTTGTCTTCTCTACCTGCAACAGCCTGCAGAGGTAGCAAAACCTCAGAGTGGGGTCCCTGTCCCACCCCATCCCCCCAGAACTCCAGCCCACACCCGGGCAGCTGGGGGGATCCACCTTCATGGAATGGCACCGTACCTTCCTCAGGACAAATGTGAGCATCCTGCAGGGATGGATGACACAATCCAGGCCTTAGGCAGCTTTTGAGACTGATGAGATGAGGTCTCGGGGGCAGGAACAAGAAGGGTGACAGGAGCAGCAGGAGCAGCGTGCAGCGTGTGCTGAGCCCAGGGCCAACGGTCGTGTTGTGCTGCTTGCTGGCTGCTGGCAGTTCCAGATGGGACATGGATTGTGACATGACCACTGAGCTAGAGAGCCTTTGGTTCCATGTTTAGCAACGTTCCCCCAGACCATGGTGCTCAGAGCCCTGTTCCCAAGGATGGAGCATCCACAGCCTGGGCCAGTGCCTCAGCACCCTCAGTGGAAGAGAGCAGCTTCCTCAGATCCAACTTCAATCAGCCTCCTGCAGCTGAAAGCCGTCCCCCCTTGTCCTGTTGCCACAGGCCCTGTGGAACACCCTGTCCCAATCTTTCTTGTGGCACCCTTGCAGTCCTGCAGAGCTGCAGTGAGGCCTCCCCAGGGTCTCCTCTTTCCAGGCTGAGCATCCCCAGCCCCACGTGGAAAGCAGGCAGTGTGATCAGGGGGAGTCCAGGCTGGAGTCAAATGGCATCAGGAACTGAGAGACGGAAGCTTTAGGCCCAGGTTTGCCTCTCAATGTACAAAATTAATAAGAGTGGAGGGCAAGATGGTGGGACACTGCTTCTGCTCTAATTGGTGAATATAGTCTCTGTTTTTTTTCTTTTTTTCTCTCATGCCGTTGCAGTTTTGGCTGTTTGAAAGGAAGCTTGGCACAATATCCATTGTCTTCTCCATTTGTGAATCACCGAGCAGAGTCTGGGCAAGCTGATGTTGCAGAGCAAATCCTGCAAATGTACTGGTCATCCTGAGCCTGGAGAATGCAGTTAAACCCAGCCAAAAGTAATTTCTGGAAAGTCAAGCCTGGTGTACATTCTCTTGACTTCGGCTATGCCAACTTCACCTGAGTCTTATGAAAAAGCAAACAAAAGACTCAAACCAAAAGAGACAAAACCTAGAAACAAACAAACACATGCTAACCAATCAAACAAAGAGACTAAAAAAACCCCAAATAAAACCAAAGGGAATGAAGAGTTAGTATTAGTTTTGAGTTCATCACAGCAGGTAAATGGCTGCTTTCCACAGGATCACCATAAAAAGCCACAGATAACAGCTGCTCCAAAATACACCCAACAGGAGAACCATCAAAGTGATACATAGCAACTCTGGGGGCAGCTCCCCATGAAGGTGAGGGATGAGCACAGAGTGGTACAGCTCCAGCCTTCCCCACCCTGCAGGCTGCTCTTTGCTCCTGATGTAAGAGCCTTGCAGGACTGTGGCCTCTCTCGGTGCATTATAAATCATTCCCACAGCTCTCACTTGAGCCACTGGCATGTCCAGAGCGAGATGCAGGCACAATCCTACTGCCCGCTGAGCCTCTCTGGGAGATCCTGAGCATCTTCCTGCCCAGAGCCACAAAAGAGCTCAGGCTCTGCCTGAACTGTGTTTTCAGGGGAGGTTTCCATATCCCTGCGAGATGTGCTCATCCTTCATCAGGCTGTGCCCAGCCTGGATCAGGGCAGGTTGGAGGCCACATGGGATCCCATCCTTTGCCCTGCCATGTGATCCTCCATGCAGTGGGGATAAAAAGCCCAGCACTGGGGAAACCCATGTGCTGCAGCAGTGATATTTTTGGGAGAAACACGGAGCTGTGCATGGCCAGCTTGAAGTCTGCACTGCTGTGAGCACCAGGCCTGCCATGCTGAGCCCAGGGCCACAACCAGTGCTCACCCGGGCTGGGACATTGAGTCCCAACATGGGATCCCATGGGACAGGGCACGCTGGGATTCGCCCCTGCAGCTCCCCAGTGTGTCCAGAGAGACAGCAAGGAGACAGTGACCTCTGTCAGCGGAACCCTCTGAGTGGGACGACCACCGCTGGGGTGGCTGTGCCAGCTCCCCCATGAACCTCCAGCCCTGGGAACCGGGAGCAAGTGGAAAACACAACTTGGCCAATACTGCCTGTGCCGGAAGCAAATGGAAAGAGAATTGGGGTGTGAAAACCCAAGGTTGTTTATTTACATAAGAACAGCAATGAAAACACAGAACACATTTACTTTTGTAAGAATATTTGTAATAACAACAATTTATAGAATGTATATACCTAAGAACATATCTAACAACAATATTTGAAATGTATTTACAGAAGACAAAACGAAGCCCTAAAACCTATATGGCAAAAACAAGAACAAACTCTAAAAACTATGTACAAAAGGGTGCCATTTCAGTCCAGGATCTCCATCAGTCCGGGAAGAAAAGCAGGTGCCATGGTCACTCCAGTCAGGCACAGAGGGCTCTTCCGTGTGTCCCCAGGCTGGCACACTGGGACTCTGCTGCCAGAGCTGAGGCTGGCTGGGTCTGGGGGCTGGGCCCCAGGCACTGCCATGGGGCTTGTGTGGCCCAAAGCAAGCACAGGACAGGCCGGGCATGGCCAGCAGAACCCAAGGCACTGGGTACCACGTGCCTGAGCAGGGACCACCCAGCCCAATCCCGCCCCAGCCTGGCTGCAGGGAACCCATTGTGCCTGTGGGGACCACATGCCTGTCGTGCTGCTGGCATTGCTCTTCATCCCAGGACCATGGCCTCCTCTTCATCTTCCTCATCAATGTCCTTCTCCTCGGTGTACTCTTCCATTTCCACGTCCATCTCCTCATCCTCATCAACCTCCATCTCTTCCTCTCCAGTCTGTTCTCCATCCACCTCCATCTCCTCCTCCGTATCCATTATTGTGTCCACCTCCATCTCTTCATCTCCTCTCTTTTCTCCCTCCACTTCCATCTTCTCCTCTCTATCAGTCTGTCTGTCCACCTCCATCTTGTCTTCTCTACCTGCAACAGCCTGCAGAGGTAGCAAAACCTCAGAGTGGGGTCCCTGTCCCACCCCATCCCCCCAGAACTCCAGCCCACACCCGGGCAGCTGGGGGGATCCACCTCCATGGAATGGCACCGTACCTTCCTCAGGACAAATGTGAGCATCCTGCAGGGATGGATGACACAATCCAGGCCTTAGGCAGCTTTTGAGACTGATGAGATGAGGTCTCGGGGGCAGGAACAAGAAGGGTGACAGGAGCAGCAGGAGCAGCGTGCAGCGTGTGCTGAGCCCAGGGCCAACGGTCGTGTTGTGCTGCTTGCTGGCTGCTGGCAGTTCCAGATGGGACATGGATTGTGACATGACCACTGAGCTAGAGAGCCTTTGGTTCCATGCTTAGCAACGTTCCCCCAGACCATGGTGCTCAGAGCCCTGTTCCCAAGGATGGAGCATCCACAGCCTGGGCCAGTGCCTCAGCACCCTCAGTGGAAGAGAGCAGCTTCCTCAGATCCAACTTCAATCAGCCTCCTGCAGCTGAAAGCCGTCCCCCCTTGTCCTGTTGCCACAGGCCCTGTGGAACACCCTGTCCCAATCTTTCTTGTGGCACCCTTGCAGTCCTGCAGAGCTGCAGTGAGGCCTCCCCAGGGTCTCCTCTTTCCAGGCTGAGCATCCCCAGCCCCACGTGGAAAGCAGGCAGTGTGATCAGGGGGAGTCCAGGCTGGAGTCAAATGGCATCAGGAACTGAGAGACGGAAGCTTTAGGCCCAGGTTTGCCTCTCAATGTACAAAATTAATAAGAGTGGAGGGCAAGATGGTGGGACACTGCTTCTGCTCTAATTGGTGAATATAGTCTCTGTTTTTTTTCTTTTTTTCTCTCATGCCGTTGCAGTTTTGGCTGTTTGAAAGGAAGCTTGGCACAATATCCATTGTCTTCTCCATTTGTGAATCACCGAGCAGAGTCTGGGCAAGCTGATGTTGCAGAGCAAATCCTGCAAATGTACTGGTCATCCTGAGCCTGGAGAATGCAGTTAAACCCAGCCAAAAGTAATTTCTGGAAAGTCAAGCCTGGTGTACATTCTCTTGACTTCGGCTATGCCAACTTCACCTGAGTCTTATGAAAAAGCAAACAAAAGACTCAAACCAAAAGAGACAAAACCTAGAAACAAACAAACCCATGCTAACCAATCAAACAAAGAGACTAAAAAAACCCCAAATAAAACCAAAGGGAATGAAGAGTTAGTATTAGTTTTGAGTTCATCACAGCAGGTAAATGGCTGCTTTCCACAGGATCACCATAAAAAGCCACAGATAACAGCTGCTCCAAAATACACCCAACAGGAGAACCATCAAAGTGATACATAGCAACTCTGGGGGCAGCTCCCCATTAAGGTGAGGGATGAGCACAGAGTGGTACAGCTCCAGCCTTCCCCACCCTGCAGGCTGCTCTTTGCTCCTGATGTAAGAGCCTTGCAGGACTGTGGCCTCTCTCGGTGCATTATAAATCATTCCCACAGCTCTCACTTGAGCCACTGGCATGTCCAGAGCGAGATGCAGGCACAATCCTACTGCCCGCTGAGCCTCTCTGGGAGATCCTGAGCATCTTCCTGCCCAGAGCCACAAAAGAGCTCAGGCTCTGCCTGAACTGTGTTTTCAGGGGAGGTTTCCATATCCCTGCGAGATGTGCTCATCCTTCATCAGGCTGTGCCCAGCCTGGATCAGGGCAGGTTGGAGGCCACATGGGATCCCATCCTTTGCCCTGCCATGTGATCCTCCATGCAGTGGGGATAAAAAGCCCAGCACTGGGGAACCCCATGTGCTGCAGCAGTGATATTTTTGGGAGAAACACGGAGCTGTGCATGGCCAGCTTGAAGTCTGCACTGCTGTGAGCACCAGGCCTGCCATGCTGAGCCCAGGGCCACAACCAGTGCTCACCCGGGCTGGGACATTGAGTCCCAACATGGGATCCCATGGGACAGGGCACGCTGGGATTCGCCCCTGCAGCTCCCCAGTGTGTCCAGAGAGACAGCAAGGAGACAGTGACCTCTGTCAGCGGGACCCTCTGAGTGGGACGACCACCGCTGGGGTGGCTGTGCCAGCTCCCCCATGAACCTCCAGCCCTGGGAACCGGGAGCAAGTGGAAAACACAACTTGGCCAATACTGCCTGTGCCGGAAGCAAATGGAAAGAGAACTGGGGTGTGAAAACCCAAGGTTGTTTATTTACATAAGAACAGCAATGAAAACACAGAACACATTTACTTTTGTAAGAATATTTGTAATAACAACAATTTATAGAATGTATATACCTAAGAACATATCTAACAACAATATTTGAAATGTATTTACAGAAGACAAAACGAAGCCCTAAAACCTATATGGCAAAAACAAGAACAAACTCTAAAAACTATGTACAAAAGGGTGCCATTTCAGTCCAGGATCTCCATCAGTCCGGGAAGAAAAGCAGGTGCCATGGTCACTCCAGTCAGGCACAGAGGGCTCTTCCGTGTGTCCCCAGGCTGGCACACTGGGACTCTGCTGCCAGAGCTGAGGCTGGCTGGGTCTGGGGGCTGGGCCCCAGGCACTGCCATGGGGCTTGTGTGGCCCAAAGCAAGAACAGGACAGGCTGGGCATGGCCACCAGAACCCAAGGCACTGGGTACCACGTGCCTGAGCAGGGACCACCCAGCCCAATCCCGCCCCAGCCTGGCTGCAGGGAACCCATTGTGCCTGTGGGGACCACATGCCTGTCGTGCTGCTGGCATTGCTCTTCATCCCAGGACCATGGCCTCCTCTTCATCTTCCTCATCAATGTCCATCTCCTCGGTGTACTCTTCCATTTCCACGTCCATCTCCTCATCCTCATCAACCTCCATCTCTTCCTCTCCAGTCTGTTCTCCATCCACCTCCATCTCCTCCTCCGTATCCATTATTGTGTCCACCTCCATCTCTTCATCTCCTCTCTTTTCTCCCTCCACTTCCATCTTCTCCTCTCTATCAGTCTGTCTGTCCACCTCCATCTTGTCTTCTCTACCTGCAACAGCCTGCAGAGGTAGCAAAACCTCAGAGTGGGGTCCCTGTCCCACCCCATCCCCCCAGAACTCCAGCCCACACCCGGGCAGCTGGGGGGATCCACCTCCATGGAATGGCACCGTACCTTCCTCAGGACAAATGTGAGCATCCTGCAGGGATGGATGACACAATCCAGGCCTTAGGCAGCTTTTGAGACTGATGAGATGAGGTCTCGGGGGCAGGAACAAGAAGGGTGACAGGAGCAGCAGGAGCAGCGTGCAGCGTGTGCTGAGCCCAGGGCCAACGGTCGTGTTGTGCTGCTTGCTGGCTGCTGGCAGTTCCAGATGGGACATGGATTGTGACATGACCACTGAGCTAGAGAGCCTTTGGTTCCATGCTTAGCAACGTTCCCCCAGACCATGGTGCTCAGAGCCCTGTTCCCAAGGATGGAGCATCCACAGCCTGGGCCAGTGCCTCAGCACCCTCAGTGGAAGAGAGCAGCTTCCTCAGATCCAACTTCAATCAGCCTCCTGCAGCTGAAAGCCGTCCCCCCTTGTCCTGTTGCCACAGGCCCTGTGGAACACCCTGTCCCAATCTTTCTTGTGGCACCCTTGCAGTCCTGCAGAGCTGCAGTGAGGCCTCCCCAGGGTCTCCTCTTTCCAGGCTGAGCATCCCCAGCCCCACGTGGAAAGCAGGCAGTGTGATCAGGGGGAGTCCAGGCTGGAGTCAAATGGCATCAGGAACTGAGAGACGGAAGCTTTAGGCCCAGGTTTGCCTCTCAATGTACAAAATTAATAAGAGTGGAGGGCAAGATGGTGGGACACTGCTTCTGCTCTAATTGGTGAATATAGTCTCTGTTTTTTTTCTTTTTTTCTCTCATGCCGTTGCAGTTTTGGCTGTTTGAAAGGAAGCTTGGCACAATATCCATTGTCTTCTCCATTTGTGAATCACCGAGCAGAGTCTGGGCAAGCTGATGTTGCAGAGCAAATCCTGCAAATGTACTGGTCATCCTGAGCCTGGAGAATGCAGTTAAACCCAGCCAAAAGTAATTTCTGGAAAGTCAAGCCTGGTGTACATTCTCTTGACTTCGGCTATGCCAACTTCACCTGAGTCTTATGAAAAAGCAAACAAAAGACTCAAACCAAAAGAGACAAAACCTAGAAACAAACAAACACATGCTAACCAATCAAACAAAGAGACTAAAAAAACCCCAAATAAAACCAAAGGGAATGAAGAGTTAGTATTAGTTTTGAGTTCATCACAGCAGGTAAATGGCTGCTTTCCACAGGATCACCATAAAAAGCCACAGATAACAGCTGCTCCAAAATACACCCAACAGGAGAACCATCAAAGTGATACATAGCAACTCTGGGGGCAGCTCCCCATTAAGGTGAGGGATGAGCACAGAGTGGTACAGCTCCAGCCTTCCCCACCCTGCAGGCTGCTCTTTGCTCCTGATGTAAGAGCCTTGCAGGACTGTGGCCCCTCTCGGTGCATTATAAATCATTCCCACAGCTCTCACTTGAGCCACTGGCATGTCCAGAGCGAGATGCAGGCACAATCCTACTGCCCGCTGAGCCTCTCTGGGAGATCCTGAGCATCTTCCTGCCCAGAGCCACAAAAGAGCTCAGGCTCTGCCTGAACTGGGTTTTCAGGGGAGGTTTCCATATCCCTGCGAGATGTGCTCATCCTTCATCAGGCTGTGCCCAGCCTGGATCAGGGCAGGTTGGAGGCCACATGGGATCCCATCCTTTGCCCTGCCATGTGATCCTCCATGCAGTGGGGATAAAAAGCCCAACACTGGGGAACCCCATGTGCTGCAGCAGAGATATTTTTGGGAGAAACACGGAGCTGTGCATGGCCAGCTTGAAGTCTGCACTGCTGTGAGCACCAGGCCTGCCATGCTGAGCCCAGGGCCACAACCAGTGCTCACCCGGGCTGGGACATTGAGTCCCAACATGGGATCCCATGGGACAGGGCACGCTGGGATTCGCCCCTGCAGCTCCCCAGTGTGTCCAGAGAGACAGCAAGGAGACAGTGACCTCTGTCAGCGGAACCCTCTGAGTGGGACGACCACCGCTGGGGTGGCTGTGCCAGCTCCCCCATGAACCTCCAGCCCTGGGAACCGGGAGCAAGTGGAAAACACAACTTGGCCAATACTGCCTGTGCCGGAAGCAAATGGAAAGAGAACTGGGGTGTGAAAACCCAAGGTTGTTTATTTACATAAGAACAGCAATGAAAACACAGAACACATTTACTTTTGTAAGAATATTTGTAATAACAACAATTTATAGAATGTATATACCTAAGAACATATCTAACAACAATATTTGAAATGTATTTACAGAAGACAAAACGAAGCCCTAAAACCTATATGGCAAAAACAAGAACAAACTCTAAAAACTATGTACAAAAGGGTGCCATTTCAGTCCAGGATCTCCATCAGTCCGGGAAGAAAAGCAGGTGCCATGGTCACTCCAGTCAGGCACAGAGGGCTCTTCCGTGTGTCCCCAGGCTGGCACACTGGGACTCTGCTGCCAGAGCTGAGGCTGGCTGGGTCTGGGGGCTGGGCCCCAGGCACTGCCATGGGGCTTGTGTGGCCCAAAGCAAGAACAGGACAGGCTGGGCATGGCCACCAGAACCCAAGGCACTGGGTACCACGTGCCTGAGCAGGGATCACCCAGCCCAATCCCGCCCCAGCCTGGCTGCAGGGAACCCATTGTGCCTGTGGGGACCACATGCCTGTCGTGCTGCTGGCATTGCTCTTCATCCCAGGACCATGGCCTCCTCTTCATCTTCCTCATCAATGTCCATCTCCTCGGTGTACTCTTCCATTTCCACGTCCATCTCCTCATCCTCATCAACCTCCATCTCTTCCTCTCCAGTCTGTTCTCCATCCACCTCCATCTCCTCCTCCGTATCCATTATTGTGTCCACCTCCATCTCTTCATCTCCTCTCTTTTCTCCCTCCACTTCCATCTTCTCCTCTCTATCAGTCTGTCTGTCCACCTCCATCTTGTCTTCTCTACCTGCAACAGCCTGCAGAGGTAGCAAAACCTCAGAGTGGGGTCCCTGTCCCACCCCATCCCCCCAGAACTCCAGCCCACACCCGGGCAGCTGGGGGGATCCACCTCCATGGAATGGCACCGTACCTTCCTCAGGACAAATGTGAGCATCCTGCAGGGATGGATGACACAATCCAGGCCTTAGGCAGCTTTTGAGACTGATGAGATGAGGTCTCGGGGGCAGGAACAAGAAGGGTGACAGGAGCAGCAGGAGCAGCGTGCAGCGTGTGCTGAGCCCAGGGCCAACGGTCGTGTTGTGCTGCTTGCTGGCTGCTGGCAGTTCCAGATGGGACATGGATTGTGACATGACCACTGAGCTAGAGAGCCTTTGGTTCCATGCTTAGCAACGTTCCCCCAGACCATGGTGCTCAGAGCCCTGTTCCCAAGGATGGAGCATCCACAGCCTGGGCCAGTGCCTCAGCACCCTCAGTGGAAGAGAGCAGCTTCCTCAGATCCAACTTCAATCAGCCTCCTGCAGCTGAAAGCCGTCCCCCCTTGTCCTGTTGCCACAGGCCCTGTGGAACACCCTGTCCCAATCTTTCTTGTGGCACCCTTGCAGTCCTGCAGAGCTGCAGTGAGGCCTCCCCAGGGTCTCCTCTTTCCAGGCTGAGCATCCCCAGCCCCACGTGGAAAGCAGGCAGTGTGATCAGGGGGAGTCCAGGCTGGAGTCAAATGGCATCAGGAACTGAGAGACGGAAGCTTTAGGCCCAGGTTTGCCTCTCAATGTACAAAATTAATAAGAGTGGAGGGCAAGATGGTGGGACACTGCTTCTGCTCTAATTGGTGAATATAGTCTCTGTTTTTTTCTTTTTTTCTCTCATGCCGTTGCAGTTTTGGCTGTTTGAAAGGAAGCTTGGCACAATATCCATTGTCTTCTCCATTTGTGAATCACCGAGCAGAGTCTGGGCAAGTAGATGTTGCAGAGCAAATCCTGCAAATGTACTGGTCATCCTGAGCCTGGAGAATGCAGTTAAACCCAGCCAAAAGTAATTTCTGGAAAGTCAAGCCTGGTGTACATTCTCTTGACTTTGGCTATGCCAACTTCACCTGAGTCTTATGAAAAAGCAAACAAAAGACTCAAACCAAAACAGACAAAACCTAGAAACAAACAAACCCATGCAAACCAATCAAAGAAAGAGACTAAAAAAACCCCAAATAAAACCAAAGGGAATGAAGAGTTAGTATTAGTTTTGAGTTCATCACAGCAGGTAAATGGCTGCTTTCCACAGGATCACCATAAAAAGCCACAGATAACAGCTGCTCCAAAATACACCCAACAGGAGAACCATCAAAGTGATACATAGCAACTCTGGGGGCAGCTCCCCATTAAGGTGAGGGATGAGCACACAGTGCTACAGCTCCAGCCTTCCCCACCCTGCAGGCTGCTCTTTGCTCCTGATGTAAGAGCCTTGCAGGACTGTGGCCCCTCTCGGTGCATTATAAATCATTCCCACAGCTCTCACTTGAGCCACTGGCATGTCCAGAGCGAGATGCAGGCACAATCCTACTGCCCGCTGAGCCTCTCTGGGAGATCCTGAGCATCTTCCTGCCCAGAGCCACAAAAGAGCTCAGGCTCTGCCTGAACTGTGTTTTCAGGGGAGGTTTCCATATCCCTGCGAGATGTGCTCATCCTTCATCAGGCTGTGCCCAGCCTGGATCAGGGCAGGTTGGATGCCACATGGGATCCATCCTTTGCCCTGCCATGTGATCCTCCATGCAGTGGGGATAAAAAGCCCAGCACTGGGGAACCCCATGTGCTGCAGCAGTGATATTTTTGGGAGAAACACGGAGCTGTGCATGGCCAGCTTGAAGTCTGCACTGCTGTGAGCACCAGGCCTGCCATGCTGAGCCCAGGGCCACAACCAGTGCTCACCCGGGCTGGGACATTGAGTCCCAACATGGGATCCCATGGGACAGGGCACGCTGGGATTCGCCCCTGCAGCTCCCCAGTGTGTCCAGAGAGACAGCAAGGAGACAGTGACCTCTGTCAGCGGGGCCCTCTGAGTGGGACAACCACTGCTGGGGTGGCTGTGCCAGCTCCCCCATGAACCTCCAGCCCTGGGAACCGGGAGCAAGTGGAAAACACAACTTGGCCAATACTGCCTGTGCCGGAAGCAAATGGAAAGAGAACTGGGGTGTGAAAACCCAAGGTTGTTTATTTCCATAAGAACAGCAATGAAAACACAGAACACATTTACTTTTGTAAGAATATTTGTAATAACAACAATTTATAGAATGTATATACCTAAGAACATATCTAACAACAATATTTGAAATGTATTTACAGAAGACAAAACGAAGCCCTAAAACCTATATGGCAAAAACAAGAACAAACTCTAAAAACTATGTACAAAAGGGTGCCATTTCAGTCCAGGATCTCCATCAGTCCGGGAAGAAAAGCAGGTGCCGTGGTCACTCCAGTCAGGCACAGAGGGCTCTACCGTGTGTCCCCAGGCTGGCACACTGGGACTCTGCTGCCAGAGCTGAGGCTGGCTGGGTCTGGGGGCTGGGCCCCAGGCACTGCCATGGGGCTTGTGTGGCCCAAAGCAAGAACAGGACAGGCTGGGCATGGCCAGCAGAACCCAAGGCACTGGGTACCACGTGCCTGAGCAGGGACCACCCAGCCCAATCCCGCCCCAGCCTGGCTGCAGGGAACCCACTGTGCCTGTGGGGACCACATGCCTGTCGTGCTGCTGGCATTGCTCTTCATCCCAGGACCATGGCCTCCTCTTCATCTTCCTCATCAATGTCCATCTCCTCGGTGTACTCTTCCATTTCCACGTCCATCTCCTCATCCTCATCAACCTCCATCTCTTCCTCTCCAGTCTGCTCTCCATCCACATCCATCTCCTCCTCCGTATCCATTATTGTGTCCACCTCCATCTCTTCCTCTCCTCTCTTTTCTCCCTCCACTTCCATCTTCTCCTCTCTATCAGTCTGTCTGTCCACCTCCATCTTGTCTTCTCTACCTGCAACAGCCTGCAGAGGTAGCAAAACCTCAGAGTGGGGTCCCTGTCCCACCCCATCCCCCCAGAACTCCAGCCCACACCCGGGCAGCTGGGGGGATCCACCTTCATGGAATGGCACCGTACCTTCCTCAGGACAAATGTGAGCATCCTGCAGGGATGGATGACACAATCCAGGCCTTAGGCAGCTTTTGAGACTGATGAGATGAGGTCTCGGGGACAGGAACAAGAAGGGTGACAGGAGCAGCAGGAACAGCGTGCAGCGTGTGCTGAGCCCAGGGCCAACGGTTGTGTTGTGCTGCTTGCTGGCTGCTGGCAGTTCCAGATGGGACATGGATTATGACATGACCATTGAGCTAGAGAGCCTTTGGTTCCATGCTTAGCAACGTTCCCCCAGACCATGGTGCTCAGAGCCCTGTTCCCAAGGATGGAGCATCCACAGCCTGGGCCAGTGCCTCAGCACCCTCAGTGGAAGAGAGCAGCTTCCTCAGATCCAACTTCAATCAGCCTCCTGCAGCTGAAAGCCGTCCCCCCTTGTCCTGTTGCCACAGGCCCTGTGGAACACCCTGTCCCAATCTTTCTTGTGGCACCCTTGCAGTCCTGCAGAGCTGCAGTGAGGCCTCCCCAGGGTCTCCTCTTTCCAGGCTGAGCATCCCCAGCCCCACGTGGAAAGCAGGCAGTGTGATCAGGGGGAGTCCAGGCTGGAGTCAAATGGCATCAGGAACTGAGAGACGGAAGCTTTAGGCCCAGGTTTGCCTCTCAATGTACAAAATTAATAAGAGTGGAGGGCAAGATGGTGGGACACTGCTTCTGCTCTAATTGGTGAATATAGTCTCTGTTTTTTTCTTTTTTTCTCTCATGCCGTTGCAGTTTTGGCTGTTTGAAAGGAAGCTTGGCACAATATCCATTGTCTTCTCCATTTGTGAATCACCGAGCAGAGTCTGGGCAAGTAGATGTTGCAGAGCAAATCCTGCAAATGTACTGGTCATCCTGAGCCTGGAGAATGCAGTTAAACCCAGCCAAAAGTAATTTCTGGAAAGTCAAGCCTGGTGTACATTCTCTTGACTTTGGCTATGCCAACTTCACCTGAGTCTTATGAAAAAGCAAACAAAAGACTCAAACCAAAACAGACAAAACCTAGAAACAAACAAACCCATGCAAACCAATCAAAGAAAGAGACTAAAAAAACCCCAAATAAAACCAAAGGGAATGAAGAGTTAGTATTAGTTTTGAGTTCATCACAGCAGGTAAATGGCTGCTTTCCACAGGATCACCATAAAAAGCCACAGATAACAGCTGCTCCAAAATACACCCAACAGGAGAACCATCAAAGTGATACATAGCAAGTCTGGGGGCAGCTCCCCATTAAGGTGAGGGATGAGCACACAGTGCTACAGCTCCAGCCTTCCCCACCCTGCAGGCTGCTCTTTGCTCCTGATGTAAGAGCCTTGCAGGACTGTGGCCCCTCTCGGTGCATTATAAATCATTCCCACAGCTCTCACTTGAGCCACTGGCATGTCCAGAGCGAGATGCAGGCACAATCCTACTGCCCGCTGAGCCTCTCTGGGAGATTCTGAGCATCTTCCTGCCCAGAGCCACAAAAGAGCTCAGGCTCTGCCTGAACTGTGTTTTCAGGGGAGGTTTCCATATCCCTGCGAGATGTGCTCATCCTTCATCAGGCTGTGCCCAGCCTGGATCAGGGCAGGTTGGATGCCACATGGGATCCATCCTTTGCCCTGCCATGTGATCCTCCATGCAGTGGGGATAAAAAGCCCAGCACTGGGGAACCCCAGGTGCTGCAGCAGTGATATTTTTGGGAGAAACACGGAGCTGTGCATGGCCAGCTTGAAGTCTGCACTGCTGTGAGCACCAGGCCTGCCATGCTGAGCCCAGGGCCACAACCAGTGCTCACCCGGGCTGGGACATTGAGTCCCAACATGGGATCCCATGGGACAGGGCACGCTGGGATTCGCCCCTGCAGCTCCCCAGTGTGTCCAGAGAGACAGCAAGGAGACAGTGACCTCTCTCAGCGGGGCCCTCTGAGTGGGACAACCACTGCTGGGGTGGCTGTGCCAGCTCCCCCATGAACCTCCAGCCCTGGGAACCGGGAGCAAGTGGAAAACACAACTTGGCCAATATTGCCTGTGCCGGAAGCAAATGGAAAGAGAACTGGGGTGTGAAAACCCAAGGTTGTTTATTTACATAAGAACAGCAATGAAAACACAGAACACATTTACTTTTGTAAGAATATTTGTAATAACAACAATTTATAGAATGTATATACCTAAGAACATATCTAACAACAATATTTGAAATGTATTTACAGAAGACAAAACGAAGCCCTAAAACCTATATGGCAAAAACAAGAACAAACTCTAAAAACTATGAACAAAAGGGTGCCATTTCAGTCCAGGATCTCCATCAGTCCGGGAAGAAAAGCAGGTGCCATGGTCACTCCAGTCAGGCACAGAGAGCTCTTCCGTGTGTCCTCAGGCTGGCACACTGGGACTCTGCTGCCAGAGCTGAGGCTGGCTGGGTCTGGGGGCTGGGCCCCAGGCACTGCCATGGGGCTTGTGTGGCCCAAAGCAAGAACAGGACAGGCTGGGCATGGCCAGCAGAACCCAAGGCACTGGGTACCACGTGCCTGAGCAGGGACCACCCAGCCCAATCCCGCCCCAGCCTGGCTGCAGGGAACCCACTGTGCCTGTGGGGACCACATGCCTGTCGTGCTGCTGGCATTGCTCTTCATCCCAGGACCATGGCCTCCTCTTCATCTTCCTCATCAATGTCCATCTCCTCGGTGTACTCTTCCATTTCCACGTCCATCTCCTCATCCTCATCAACCTCCATCTCTTCCTCTCCAGTCTGCTCTCCATCCACATCCATCTCCTCCTCCGTATCCATTATTGTGTCCACCTCCATCTCTTCCTCTCCTCTCTTTTCTCCCTCCACTTCCATCTTCTCCTCTCTATCAGTCTGTCTGTCCACCTCCATCTTGTCTTCTCTACCTGCAACAGCCTGCAGAGGTAGCAAAACCTCAGAGTGGGGTCCCTGTCCCACCCCATCCCCCCAGAACTCCAGCCCACACCCGGGCAGCTGGGGGGATCCACCTTCATGGAATGGCACCGTACCTTCCTCAGGACAAATGTGAGCATCCTGCAGGGATGGATGACACAATCCAGGCCTTAGGCAGCTTTTGAGACTGATGAGATGAGGTCTCGGGGACAGGAACAAGAAGGGTGACAGGAGCAGCAGGAACAGCGTGCAGCGTGTGCTGAGCCCAGGGCCAACGGTTGTGTTGTGCTGCTTGCTGGCTGCTGGCAGTTCCAGATGGGACATGGATTATGACATGACCATTGAGCTAGAGAGCCTTTGGTTCCATGCTTAGCAACGTTCCCCCAGACCATGGTGCTCAGAGCCCTGTTCCCAAGGATGGAGCATCCACAGCCTGGGCCAGTGCCTCAGCACCCTCAGTGGAAGAGAGCAGCTTCCTCAGATCCAACTTCAATCAGCCTCCTGCAGCTGAAAGCCGTCCCCCCTTGTCCTGTTGCCACAGGCCCTGTGGAACACCCTGTCCCAATCTTTCTTGTGGCACCCTTGCAGTCCTGCAGAGCTGCAGTGAGGCCTCCCCAGGGTCTCCTCTTTCCAGGCTGAGCATCCCCAGCCCCACGTGGAAAGCAGGCAGTGTGATCAGGGGGAGTCCAGGCTGGAGTCAAATGGCATCAGGAACTGAGAGACGGAAGCTTTAGGCCCAGGTTTGCCTCTCAATGTACAAAATTAATAAGAGTGGAGGGCAAGATGGTGGGACACTGCTTCTGCTCTAATTGGTGAATATAGTCTCTGTTTTTTTCTTTTTTTCTCTCATGCCGTTGCAGTTTTGGCTGTTTGAAAGGAAGCTTGGCACAATATCCATTGTCTTCTCCATTTGTGAATCACCGAGCAGAGTCTGGGCAAGTAGATGTTGCAGAGCAAATCCTGCAAATGTACTGGTCATCCTGAGCCTGGAGAATGCAGTTAAACCCAGCCAAAAGGAATTTCTGGAAAGTCAAGCCTGGTGTACATTCTCTTGACTTTGGCTATGCCAACTTCACCTGAGTCTTATGAAAAAGCAAACAAAAGACTCAAACCAAAACAGACAAAACCTAGAAACAAACAAACCCATGCAAACCAATCAAAGAAAGAGACTAAAAAAACCCCAAATAAAACCAAAGGGAATGAAGAGTTAGTATTAGTTTTGAGTTCATCACAGCAGGTAAATGGCTGCTTTCCACAGGATCACCATAAAAAGCCACAGATAACAGCTGCTCCAAAATACACCCAACAGGAGAACCATCAAAGTGATACATAGCAAGTCTGGGGGCAGCTCCCCATTAAGGTGAGGGATGAGCACACAGTGCTACAGCTCCAGCCTTCCCCACCCTGCAGGCTGCTCTTTGCTCCTGATGTAAGAGCCTTGCAGGACTGTGGCCCCTCTCGGTGCATTATAAATCATTCCCACAGCTCTCACTTGAGCCACTGGCATGTCCAGAGCGAGATCCAGGCACAATCCTACTGCCCGCTGAGCCTCTCTGGGAGATTCTGAGCATCTTCCTGCCCAGAGCCACAAAAGAGCTCAGGCTCTGCCTGAACTGTGTTTTCAGGGGAGGTTTCCATATCCCTGCGAGATGTGCTCATCCTTCATCAGGCTGTGCCCAGCCTGGATCAGGGCAGGTTGGATGCCACATGGGATCCATCCTTTGCCCTGCCATGTGATCCTCCATGCAGTGGGGATAAAAAGCCCAGCACTGGGGAACCCCAGGTGCTGCAGCAGTGATATTTTTGGGAGAAACACGGAGCTGTGCATGGCCAGCTTGAAGTCTGCACTGCTGTGAGCACCAGGCCTGCCATGCTGAGCCCAGGGCCACAACCAGTGCTCACCCGGGCTGGGACATTGAGTCCCAACATGGGATCCCATGGGACAGGGCACGCTGGGATTCGCCCCTGCAGCTCCCCAGTGTGTCCAGAGAGACAGCAAGGAGACAGTGACCTCTCTCAGCGGGGCCCTCTGAGTGGGACAACCACTGCTGGGGTGGCTGTGCCAGCTCCCCCATGAACCTCCAGCCCTGGGAACCGGGAGCAAGTGGAAAACACAACTTGGCCAATATTGCCTGTGCCGGAAGCAAATGGAAAGAGAACTGGGGTGTGAAAACCCAAGGTTGTTTATTTACATAAGAACAGCAATGAAAACACAGAACACATTTACTTTTGTAAGAATATTTGTAATAACAACAATTTATAGAATGTATATACCTAAGAACATATCTAACAACAATATTTGAAATGTATTTACAGAAGACAAAACGAAGCCCTAAAACCTATATGGCAAAAACAAGAACAAACTCTAAAAACTATGAACAAAAGGGTGCCATTTCAGTCCAGGATCTCCATCAGTCCGGGAAGAAAAGCAGGTGCCATGGTCACTCCAGTCAGGCACAGAGAGCTCTTCCGTGTGTCCTCAGGCTGGCACACTGGGACTCTGCTGCCAGAGCTGAGGCTGGCTGGGTCTGGGGGCTGGGCCCCAGGCACTGCCATGGGGCTTGTGTGGCCCAAAGCAAGAACAGGACAGGCTGGGCATGGCCAGCAGAACCCAAGGCACTGGGTACCACGTGCCTGAGCAGGGACCACCCAGCCCAATCCCGCCCCAGCCTGGCTGCAGGGAACCCACTGTGCCTGTGGGGACCACATGCCTGTCGTGCTGCTGGCATTGCTCTTCATCCCAGGACCATGGCCTCCTCTTCATCTTCCTCATCAATGTCCATCTCCTCGGTGTACTCTTCCATTTCCACGTCCATCTCCTCATCCTCATCAACCTCCATCTCTTCCTCTCCAGTCTGCTCTCCATCCACATCCATCTCCTCCTCCGTATCCATTATTGTGTCCACCTCCATCTCTTCCTCTCCTCTCTTTTCTCCCTCCACTTCCATCTTCTCCTCTCTATCAGTCTGTCTGTCCACCTCCATCTTGTCTTCTCTACCTGCAACAGCCTGCAGAGGTAGCAAAACCTCAGAGTGGGGTCCCTGTCCCACCCCATCCCCCCAGAACTCCAGCCCACACCCGGGCAGCTGGGGGGATCCACCTTCATGGAATGGCACCGTACCTTCCTCAGGACAAATGTGAGCATCCTGCAGGGATGGATGACACAATCCAGGCCTTAGGCAGCTTTTGAGACTGATGAGATGAGGTCTCGGGGACAGGAACAAGAAGGGTGACAGGAGCAGCAGGAACAGCGTGCAGCGTGTGCTGAGCCCAGGGCCAACGGTTGTGTTGTGCTGCTTGCTGGCTGCTGGCAGTTCCAGATGGGACATGGATTATGACATGACCATTGAGCTAGAGAGCCTTTGGTTCCATGCTTAGCAACGTTCCCCCAGACCATGGTGCTCAGAGCCCTGTTCCCAAGGATGGAGCATCCACAGCCTGGGCCAGTGCCTCAGCACCCTCAGTGGAAGAGAGCAGCTTCCTCAGATCCAACTTCAATCAGCCTCCTGCAGCTGAAAGCCGTCCCCCCTTGTCCTGTTGCCACAGGCCCTGTGGAACACCCTGTCCCAATCTTTCTTGTGGCACCCTTGCAGTCCTGCAGAGCTGCAGTGAGGCCTCCCCAGGGTCTCCTCTTTCCAGGCTGAGCATCCCCAGCCCCACGTGGAAAGCAGGCAGTGTGATCAGGGGGAGTCCAGGCTGGAGTCAAATGGCATCAGGAACTGAGAGACGGAAGCTTTAGGCCCAGGTTTGCCTCTCAATGTACAAAATTAATAAGAGTGGAGGGCAAGATGGTGGGACACTGCTTCTGCTCTAATTGGTGAATATAGTCTCTGTTTTTTTCTTTTTTTCTCTCATGCCGTTGCAGTTTTGGCTGTTTGAAAGGAAGCTTGGCACAATATCCATTGTCTTCTCCATTTGTGAATCACCGAGCAGAGTCTGGGCAAGTAGATGTTGCAGAGCAAATCCTGCAAATGTACTGGTCATCCTGAGCCTGGAGAATGCAGTTAAACCCAGCCAAAAGTAATTTCTGGAAAGTCAAGCCTGGTGTACATTCTCTTGACTTTGGCTATGCCAACTTCACCTGAGTCTTATGAAAAAGCAAACAAAAGACTCAAACCAAAACAGACAAAACCTAGAAACAAACAAACCCATGCAAACCAATCAAAGAAAGAGACTAAAAAAACCCCAAATAAAACCAAAGGGAATGAAGAGTTAGTATTAGTTTTGAGTTCATCACAGCAGGTAAATGGCTGCTTTCCACAGGATCACCATAAAAAGCCACAGATAACAGCTGCTCCAAAATACACCCAACAGGAGAACCATCAAAGTGATACATAGCAAGTCTGGGGGCAGCTCCCCATTAAGGTGAGGGATGAGCACACAGTGCTACAGCTCCAGCCTTCCCCACCCTGCAGGCTGCTCTTTGCTCCTGATGTAAGAGCCTTGCAGGACTGTGGCCCCTCTCGGTGCATTATAAATCATTCCCACAGCTCTCACTTGAGCCACTGGCATGTCCAGAGCGAGATGCAGGCACAATCCTACTGCCCGCTGAGCCTCTCTGGGAGATTCTGAGCATCTTCCTGCCCAGAGCCACAAAAGAGCTCAGGCTCTGCCTGAACTGTGTTTTCAGGGGAGGTTTCCATATCCCTGCGAGATGTGCTCATCCTTCATCAGGCTGTGCCCAGCCTGGATCAGGGCAGGTTGGATGCCACATGGGATCCATCCTTTGCCCTGCCATGTGATCCTCCATGCAGTGGGGATAAAAAGCCCAGCACTGGGGAACCCCAGGTGCTGCAGCAGTGATATTTTTGGGAGAAACACGGAGCTGTGCATGGCCAGCTTGAAGTCTGCACTGCTGTGAGCACCAGGCCTGCCATGCTGAGCCCAGGGCCACAACCAGTGCTCACCCGGGCTGGGACATTGAGTCCCAACATGGGATCCCATGGGACAGGGCACGCTGGGATTCGCCCCTGCAGCTCCCCAGTGTGTCCAGAGAGACAGCAAGGAGACAGTGACCTCTCTCAGCGGGGCCCTCTGAGTGGGACAACCACTGCTGGGGTGGCTGTGCCAGCTCCCCCATGAACCTCCAGCCCTGGGAACCGGGAGCAAGTGGAAAACACAACTTGGCCAATATTGCCTGTGCCGGAAGCAAATGGAAAGAGAACTGGGGTGTGAAAACCCAAGGTTGTTTATTTACATAAGAACAGCAATGAAAACACAGAACACATTTACTTTTGTAAGAATATTTGTAATAACAACAATTTATAGAATGTATATACCTAAGAACATATCTAACAACAATATTTGAAATGTATTTACAGAAGACAAAACGAAGCCCTAAAACCTATATGGCAAAAACAAGAACAAACTCTAAAAACTATGAACAAAAGGGTGCCATTTCAGTCCAGGATCTCCATCAGTCCGGGAAGAAAAGCAGGTGCCATGGTCACTCCAGTCAGGCACAGAGAGCTCTTCCGTGTGTCCCCAGGCTGGCACACTGGGACTCTGCTGCCAGAGCTGAGGCTGGCTGGGTCTGGGGGCTGGGCCCCAGGCACTGCCATGGGGCTTGTGTGGCCCAAAGCAAGAACAGGACAGGCTGGGCATGGCCAGCAGAACCCAAGGCACTGGGTACCACGTGCCTGAGCAGGGACCAGCCAGCCCAATCCCGCCCCAGCCTGGCTGCAGGGAACACACTGTGCCTGTGGGGACCACATGCCTGTCCTGCTGCTGGCATTGCTCTTCATCCCAGGACCATGGCCTTCTCTGCATCTTCCTCATCAATGTCCATCTCCTCGGTGTACTCTTCCATTTCCACGTCCATCTCCTCATCCTCATCAACCTCCATCTCTTCCTCTCCAGTCTGTTCTCCATCCACCTCCATCTCCTCCTCCGTATCCATTATTGTGTCCACCTCCATCTCTTCCTCTCCTCTCTTTTCTCCCTCCACTTCCATCTTCTCCTCTCTATCAGTCTGTCTGTCCACCTCCATCTTGTCTTCTCTACCTGCAACAGCCTGCAGAGGTAGCAAAACCTCAGAGTGGGGTCCCTGTCCCACCCCATCCCCCCAGAACTCCAGCCCACACCCGGGCAGCTGGGGGGATCCACCTCCATGGAATGGCACCGTACCTTCCTCAGGACAAATGTGAGCATCCTGCAGGGATGGATGACACAATCCAGGCCTTAGGCAGCTTTTGAGACTGATGAGATGAGGTCTCGGGGGCAGGAACAAGAAGGGTGACAGGAGCAGCAGGAGCAGCGTGCAGCGTGTGCTGAGCCCAGGGCCAACGGTTGTGTTGTGCTGCTTGCTGGCTGCTGGCAGTTCCAGATGGGACATGGATTATGACATGACCATTGAGCTAGAGAGCCTTTGGTTCCATGCTTAGTAACGTTCCCCCAGACCATGGTGCTCAGAGCCCTTTTCCCAAGGATGGAGCATCCACAGCCTGGGCCAGTGCCTCAGCACCCTCAGTGGAAGAGAGCAGCTTCCTCAGATCCAACTTCAATCAGCCTCCTGCAGCTGAAAGCCGTCCCCCCTTGTCCTGTTGCCACAGGCCCTGTGGAACACCCTGTCCCAATCTTTCTTGTGGCACCCTTGCAGTCCTGCAGAGCTGCAGTGAGGCCTCCCCAGGGTCTCCTCTTTCCAGGCTGAGCATCCCCAGCCCCACGTGGAAAGCAGGCAGTGTGATCTGGGGGAGTCCAGGCTGGAGTCAAATGGCATCAGGAACTGAGAGATGGAAGCTTTAGGCCCAGGTTTGCCTCTCAATGTACAAAATTAATAAGAGTGGAGGGCAAGATGGTGGGACACTGCTTCTGCTCTAATTGGTGAATATAGTCTCTGTTTTTTTCTTTTTTTCTCTCATGCTCTTGCAGTTTTGGCTGTTTGAAAGGAAGCTTGGCACAATATCCATTTTCTTCTCCATTTGTGAATCACCGAGCAGAGTCTGGGCAAGCTGATGTTGCAGAGCAAATCCTGCAAATGTACTGGTCATCCTGAGCCTGGAGAATGCAGTTAAACCCAGCCAAAAGTAATTTCTGGAAAGTCAAGCCTGGTGTACATTCTCTTGACTTTGGCTATGCCAACTTCACCTGAGTCTTATGAAAAAGCAAACAAAAGACTCAAACCAAAACAGACAAAACCTAGAAACAAACAAACCCATGCAAACCAATCAAAGAAAGAGACTAAAAAAACCCCAAATAAAACCAAAGGGAATGAAGAGTTAGTATTAGTTTTGAGTTCATCACAGCAGGTAAATGGCTGCTTTCCACAGGATCACCATAAAAAGCCACAGATAACAGCTGCTCCAAAATACACCCAACAGGAGAACCATCAAAGTGATACATAGCAACTCTGGGGGCAGCTCCCCATTAAGGTGAGGGATGAGCACACAGTGCTACAGCTCCAGCCTTCCCCACCCTGCAGGCTGCTCTTTGCTCCTGATGTAAGAGCCTTGCAGGACTGTGGCCCCTCTCGGTGCATTATAAATCATTCCCACAGCTCTCACTTGAGCCACTGGCATGTCCAGAGCGAGATCCAGGCACAATCCTACTGCCCGCTGAGCCTCTCTGGGAGATCCTGAGCATCTTCCTGCCCAGAGCCACAAAAGAGCTCAGGCTCTGCCTGAACTGTGTTTTCAGGGGAGGTTTCCATATCCCTGCGAGATGTGCTCATCCTTCATCAGGCTGTGCCCAGCCTGGATCAGGGCAGGTTGGATGCCACATGGGATCCATCCTTTGCCCTGCCATGTGATCCTCCATGCAGTGGGGATAAAAAGCCCAGCACTGGGGAACCCCAGGTGCTGCAGCAGTGATAGTTTTGGGAGAAACACGGAGCCGTGCATGGCCAGCTTGAAGTCTGCACTGCTGTGAGCACCAGGCCTGCCATGCTGAGCCCAGGGCCACAACCAGTGCTCACCCGGGCTGGGACATTGAGTCCCAACATGGGATCCCATGGGACAGGGCACGCTGGGATTCGCCCCTGCAGCTCCCCAGTGTGTCCAGAGAGACAGCAAGGAGACAGTGACCTCTGTCAGCGGGACCCTCTGAGTGGGACAACCACTGCTGGGGTGGCTGTGCCAGCTCCCCCATGAACCTCCAGCCCTGGGAAGCGGGAGCAAGTGGAAAACACAACTTGGCCAATATTGCCTGTGCCGGAAGCAAATGGAAAGAGAACTGGGGTGTGAAAACCCAAGGTTGTTTATTTACATAAGAACAGCAATGAAAACACAGAACACATTTACTTTTGTAAGAATATTTGTAATAACAACAATTTATAGAATGTATATACCTAAGAACATATCTAACAACAATATTTGAAATGTATTTACAGAAGACAAAACGAAGCCCTAAAACCTATATGGCAAAAACAAGAACAAACTCTAAAAACTATGTACAAAAGGGTGCCATTTCAGTCCAGGATCTCCATCAGTCCGGGAAGAAAAGCAGGTGCCGTGGTCACTCCAGTCAGGCACAGAGGGCTCTACCGTGTGTCCCCAGGCTGGCACACTGGGACTCTGCTGCCAGAGCTGAGGCTGGCTGGGTCTGGGGGCTGGGCCCCAGGCACTGCCATGGGGCTTGTGTGGCCCAAAGCAAGAACAGGACAGGCTGGGCATGGCCACCAGAACCCAAGGCACTGGGTACCACGTGCCTGAGCAGGGACCACCCAGCCCAATCCCGCCCCAGCCTGGCTGCAGGGAACCCATTGTGCCTGTGGGGACCACATGCCTGTCGTGCTGCTGGCATTGCTCTTCATCCCAGGACCATGGCCTCCTCTTCATCTTCCTCATCAATGTCCATCTCCTCGGTGTACTCTTCCATTTCCACGTCCATCTCCTCATCCTCATCAACCTCCATCTCTTCCTCTCCAGTCTGTTCTCCATCCACCTCCATCTCCTCCTCCGTATCCATTATTGTGTCCACCTCCATCTCTTCATCTCCTCTCTTTTCTCCCTCCACTTCCATCTTCTCCTCTCTATCAGTCTGTCTGTCCACCTCCATCTTGTCTTCTCTACCTGCAACAGCCTGCAGAGGTAGCAAAACCTCAGAGTGGGGTCCCTGTCCCACCCCATCCCCCCAGAACTCCAGCCCACACCCGGGCAGCTGGGGGGATCCACCTCCATGGAATGGCACCGTACCTTCCTCAGGACAAATGTGAGCATCCTGCAGGGATGGATGACACAATCCAGGCCTTAGGCAGCTTTTGAGACTGATGAGATGAGGTCTCGGGGGCAGGAACAAGAAGGGTGACAGGAGCAGCAGGAGCAGCGTGCAGCGTGTGCTGAGCCCAGGGCCAACGGCTGTGTTGTGCTGCTTGCTGGCTGCTGGCAGTTCCAGATGGGACATGGATTGTGACATGACCACTGAGCTAGAGAGCCTTTGGTTCCATGCTTAGCAACGTTCCCCCAGACCATGGTGCTCAGAGCCCTGTTCCCAAGGATGGAGCATCCACAGCCTGGGCCAGTGCCTCAGCACCCTCAGTGGAAGAGAGCAGCTTCCTCAGATCCAACTTCAATCAGCCTCCTGCAGCTGAAAGCCGTCCCCCCTTGTCCTGTTGCCACAGGCCCTGTGGAACACCCTGTCCCAATCTTTCTTGTGGCACCCTTGCAGTCCTGCAGAGCTGCAGTGAGGCCTCCCCAGGGTCTCCTCTTTCCAGGCTGAGCATCCCCAGCCCCACGTGGAAAGCAGGCAGTGTGATCAGGGGGAGTCCAGGCTGGAGTCAAATGGCATCAGGAACTGAGAGACGGAAGCTTTAGGCCCAGGTTTGCCTCTCAATGTACAAAATTAATAAGAGTGGAGGGCAAGATGGTGGGACACTGCTTCTGCTCTAATTGGTGAATATAGTCTCTGTTTTTTTTCTTTTTTTCTCTCATGCCGTTGCAGTTTTGGCTGTTTGAAAGGAAGCTTGGCACAATATCCATTGTCTTCTCCATTTGTGAATCACCGAGCAGAGTCTGGGCAAGCTGATGTTGCAGAGCAAATCCTGCAAATGTACTGGTCATCCTGAGCCTGGAGAATGCAGTTAAACCCAGCCAAAAGTAATTTCTGGAAAGTCAAGCCTGGTGTACATTCTCTTGACTTCGGCTATGCCAACTTCACCTGAGTCTTATGAAAAAGCAAACAAAAGACTCAAACCAAAAGAGACAAAACCTAGAAACAAACAAACCCATGCTAACCAATCAAACAAAGAGACTAAAAAAACCCCAAATAAAACCAAAGGGAATGAAGAGTTAGTATTAGTTTTGAGTTCATCACAGCAGGTAAATGGCTGCTTTCCACAGGATCACCATAAAAAGCCACAGATAACAGCTGCTCCAAAATACACCCAACAGGAGAACCATCAAAGTGATACATAGCAACTCTGGGGGCAGCTCCCCATTAAGGTGAGGGATGAGCACAGAGTGGTACAGCTCCAGCCTTCCCCACCCTGCAGGCTGCTCTTTGCTCCTGATGTAAGAGCCTTGCAGGACTGTGGCCCCTCTCGGTGCATTATAAATCATTCCCACAGCTCTCACTTGAGCCACTGGCATGTCCAGAGCGAGATGCAGGCACAATCCTACTGCCCGCTGAGCCTCTCTGGGAGATCCTGAGCATCTTCCTGCCCAGAGCCACAAAAGAGCTCAGGCTCTGCCTGAACTGGGTTTTCAGGGGAGGTTTCCATATCCCTGCGAGATGTGCTCATCCTTCATCAGGCTGTGCCCAGCCTGGATCAGGGCAGGTTGGAGGCCACATGGGATCCCATCCTTTGCCCTGCCATGTGATCCTCCATGCAGTGGGGATAAAAAGCCCAGCACTGGGGAACCCCAGGTGCTGCAGCAGAGATATTTTTGGGAGAAACACGGAGCTGTGCATGGCCAGCTTGAAGTCTGCACTGCTGTGAGCACCAGGCCTGCCATGCTGAGCCCAGGGCCACAACCAGTGCTCACCCGGGCTGGGACATTGAGTCCCAACATGGGATCCCATGGGACAGGGCACGCTGGGATTCGCCCCTGCAGCTCCCCAGTGTGTCCAGAGAGACAGCAAGGAGACAGTGACCTCTCTCAGCGGGGCCCTCTGAGTGGGACAACCACTGCTGGGGTGGCTGTGCCAGCTCCCCCATGAACCTCCAGCCCTGGGAACCGGGAGCAAGTGGAAAACACAACTTGGCCAATACTGCCTGTGCCGGAAGCAAATGGAAAGAGAACTGGGGTGTGAAAACCCAAGGTTGTTTATTTACATAAGAACAGCAATGAAAACACAGAACACATTTACTTTTGTAAGAATATTTGTAATAACAACAATTTATAGAATGTATATACCTAAGAACATATCTAACAACAATATTTGAAATGTATTTACAGAAGACAAAACGAAGCCCTAAAACCTATATGGCAAAAACAAGAACAAACTCTAAAAACTATGTACAAAAGGGTGCCATTTCAGTCCAGGATCTCCATCAGTCCGGGAAGAAAAGCAGGTGCCATGGTCACTCCAGTCAGGCACAGAGGGCTCTTCCGTGTGTCCCCAGGCTGGCACACTGGGACTCTGCTGCCAGAGCTGAGGCTGGCTGGGTCTGGGGGCTGGGCCCCAGGCACTGCCATGGGGCTTGTGTGGCCCAAAGCAAGAACAGGACAGGCTGGGCATGGCCAGCAGAACCCAAGGCACTGGGTACCACGTGCCTGAGCAGGGATCACCCAGCCCAATCCCGCCCCAGCCTGGCTGCAGGGAACCCATTGTGCCTGTGGGGACCACATGCCTGTCCTGCTGCTGGCATTGCTCTTCATCCCAGGACCATGGCCTCCTCTTCATCTTCCTCATCAATGTCCATCTCCTCGGTGTACTCTTCCATTTCCACGTCCATCTCCTCATCCTCATCAACCTCCATCTCTTCCTCTCCAGTCTGTTCTCCATCCACCTCCATCTCCTCCTCCGTATCCATTATTGTGTCCACCTCCATCTCTTCATCTCCTCTCTTTTCTCCCTCCACTTCCATCTTCTCCTCTCTATCAGTCTGTCTGTCCACCTCCATCTTGTCTTCTCTACCTGCAACAGCCTGCAGAGGTAGCAAAACCTCAGAGTGGGGTCCCTGTCCCACCCCATCCCCCCAGAACTCCAGCCCACACCCGGGCAGCTGGGGGGATCCACCTCCATGGAATGGCACCGTACCTTCCTCAGGACAAATGTGAGCATCCTGCAGGGATGGATGACACAATCCAGGCCTTAGGCAGCTTTTGAGACTGATGAGATGAGGTCTCGGGGGCAGGAACAAGAAGGGTGACAGGAGCAGCAGGAGCAGCGTGCAGCGTGTGCTGAGCCCAGGGCCAACGGTCGTGTTGTGCTGCTTGCTGGCTGCTGGCAGTTCCAGATGGGACATGGATTGTGACATGACCACTGAGCTAGAGAGCCTTTGGTTCCATGCTTAGCAACGTTCCCCCAGACCATGGTGCTCAGAGCCCTGTTCCCAAGGATGGAGCATCCACAGCCTGGGCCAGTGCCTCAGCACCCTCAGTGGAAGAGAGCAGCTTCCTCAGATCCAACTTCAATCAGCCTCCTGCAGCTGAAAGCCGTCCCCCCTTGTCCTGTTGCCACAGGCCCTGTGGAACACCCTGTCCCAATCTTTCTTGTGGCACCCTTGCAGTCCTGCAGAGCTGCAGTGAGGCCTCCCCAGGGTCTCCTCTTTCCAGGCTGAGCATCCCCAGCCCCACGTGGAAAGCAGGCAGTGTGATCAGGGGGAGTCCAGGCTGGAGTCAAATGGCATCAGGAACTGAGAGACGGAAGCTTTAGGCCCAGGTTTGCCTCTCAATGTACAAAATTAATAAGAGTGGAGGGCAAGATGGTGGGACACTGCTTCTGCTCTAATTGGTGAATATAGTCTCTGTTTTTTTTCTTTTTTTCTCTCATGCCGTTGCAGTTTTGGCTGTTTGAAAGGAAGCTTGGCACAATATCCATTGTCTTCTCCATTTGTGAATCACCGAGCAGAGTCTGGGCAAGCTGATGTTGCAGAGCAAATCCTGCAAATGTACTGGTCATCCTGAGCCTGGAGAATGCAGTTAAACCCAGCCAAAAGTAATTTCTGGAAAGTCAAGCCTGGTGTACATTCTCTTGACTTCGGCTATGCCAACTTCACCTGAGTCTTATGAAAAAGCAAACAAAAGACTCAAACCAAAAGAGACAAAACCTAGAAACAAACAAACCCATGCTAACCAATCAAACAAAGAGACTAAAAAAACCCCAAATAAAACCAAAGGGAATGAAGAGTTAGTATTAGTTTTGAGTTCATCACAGCAGGTAAATGGCTGCTTTCCACAGGATCACCATAAAAAGCCACAGATAACAGCTGCTCCAAAATACACCCAACAGGAGAACCATCAAAGTGATACATAGCAACTCTGGGGGCAGCTCCCCATTAAGGTGAGGGATGAGCACAGAGTGGTACAGCTCCAGCCTTCCCCACCCTGCAGGCTGCTCTTTGCTCCTGATGTAAGAGCCTTGCAGGACTGTGGCCCCTCTCGGTGCATTATAAATCATTCCCACAGCTGTCACTTGAGCCACTGGCATGTCCAGAGCGAGATGCAGGCACAATCCTACTGCCCGCTGAGCCTCTCTGGGAGATCCTGAGCATCTTCCTGCCCAGAGCCACAAAAGAGCTCAGGCTCTGCCTGAACTGGGTTTTCAGGGGAGGTTTCCATATCCCTGCGAGATGTGCTCATCCTTCATCAGGCTGTGCCCAGCCTGGATCAGGGCAGGTTGGAGGCCACATGGGATCCCATCCTTTGCCCTGCCATGTGATCCTCCATGCAGTGGGGATAAAAAGCCCAACACTGGGGAACCCCATGTGCTGCAGCAGAGATATTTTTGGGAGAAACACGGAGCTGTGCATGGCCAGCTTGAAGTCTGCACTGCTGTGAGCACCAGGCCTGCCATGCTGAGCCCAGGGCCACAACCAGTGCTCACCCGGGCTGGGACATTGAGTCCCAACATGGGATCCCATGGGACAGGGCACGCTGGGATTCGCCCCTGCAGCTCCCCAGTGTGTCCAGAGAGACAGCAAGGAGACAGTGACCTCTGTCAGCGGAACCCTCTGAGTGGGACGACCACCGCTGGGGTGGCTGTGCCAGCTCCCCCATGAACCTCCAGCCCTGGGAACCGGGAGCAAGTGGAAAACACAACTTGGCCAATACTGCCTGTGCCGGAAGCAAATGGAAAGAGAACTGGGGTGTGAAAACCCAAGGTTGTTTATTTCCATAAGAACAGCAATGAAAACACAGAACACATTTACTTTTGTAAGAATATTTGTAATAACAACAATTTATAGAATGTATATACCTAAGAACATATCTAACAACAATATTTGAAATGTATTTACAGAAGACAAAACGAAGCCCTAAAACCTATATGGCAAAAACAAGAACAAACTCTAAAAACTATGTACAAAAGGGTGCCATTTCAGTCCAGGATCTCCATCAGTCCGGGAAGAAAAGCAGGTGCCATGGTCACTCCAGTCAGGCACAGAGGGCTCTTCCGTGTGTCCCCAGGCTGGCACACTGGGACTCTGCTGCCAGAGCTGAGGCTGGCTGGGTCTGGGGGCTGGGCCCCAGGCACTGCCATGGGGCTTGTGTGGCCCAAAGCAAGAACAGGACAGGCTGGGCATGGCCACCAGAACCCAAGGCACTGGGTACCACGTGCCTGAGCAGGGATCACCCAGCCCAATCCCGCCCCAGCCTGGCTGCAGGGAACCCATTGTGCCTGTGGGGACCACATGCCTGTCGTGCTGCTGGCATTGCTCTTCATCCCAGGACCATGGCCTCCTCTTCATCTTCCTCATCAATGTCCATCTCCTCGGTGTACTCTTCCATTTCCACGTCCATCTCCTCATCCTCATCAACCTCCATCTCTTCCTCTCCAGTCTGTTCTCCATCCACCTCCATCTCCTCCTCCGTATCCATTATTGTGTCCACCTCCATCTCTTCATCTCCTCTCTTTTCTCCCTCCACTTCCATCTTCTCCTCTCTATCAGTCTGTCTGTCCACCTCCATCTTGTCTTCTCTACCTGCAACAGCCTGCAGAGGTAGCAAAACCTCAGAGTGGGGTCCCTGTCCCACCCCATCCCCCCAGAACTCCAGCCCACACCCGGGCAGCTGGGGGGATCCACCTCCATGGAATGGCACCGTACCTTCCTCAGGACAAATGTGAGCATCCTGCAGGGATGGATGACACAATCCAGGCCTTAGGCAGCTTTTGAGACTGATGAGATGAGGTCTCGGGGGCAGGAACAAGAAGGGTGACAGGAGCAGCAGGAGCAGCGTGCAGCGTGTGCTGAGCCCAGGGCCAACGGCTGTGTTGTGCTGCTTGCTGGCTGCTGGCAGTTCCAGATGGGACATGGATTGTGACATGACCACTGAGCTAGAGAGCCTTTGGTTCCATGCTTAGCAACGTTCCCCCAGACCATGGTGCTCAGAGCCCTGTTCCCAAGGATGGAGCATCCACAGCCTGGGCCAGTGCCTCAGCACCCTCAGTGGAAGAGAGCAGCTTCCTCAGATCCAACTTCAATCAGCCTCCTGCAGCTGAAAGCCGTCCCCCCTTGTCCTGTTGCCACAGGCCCTGTGGAACACCCTGTCCCAATCTTTCTTGTGGCACCCTTGCAGTCCTGCAGAGCTGCAGTGAGGCCTCCCCAGGGTCTCCTCTTTCCAGGCTGAGCATCCCCAGCCCCACGTGGAAAGCAGGCAGTGTGATCAGGGGGAGTCCAGGCTGGAGTCAAATGGCATCAGGAACTGAGAGACGGAAGCTTTAGGCCCAGGTTTGCCTCTCAATGTACAAAATTAATAAGAGTGGAGGGCAAGATGGTGGGACACTGCTTCTGCTCTAATTGGTGAATATAGTCTCTGTTTTTTTCTTTTTTTCTCTCATGCCGTTGCAGTTTTGGCTGTTTGAAAGGAAGCTTGGCACAATATCCATTGTCTTCTCCATTTGTGAATCACCGAGCAGAGTCTGGGCAAGTAGATGTTGCAGAGCAAATCCTGCAAATGTACTGGTCATCCTGAGCCTGGAGAATGCAGTTAAACCCAGCCAAAAGTAATTTCTGGAAAGTCAAGCCTGGTGTACATTCTCTTGACTTTGGCTATGCCAACTTCACCTGAGTCTTATGAAAAAGCAAACAAAAGACTCAAACCAAAACAGACAAAACCTAGAAACAAACAAACCCATGCAAACCAATCAAAGAAAGAGACTAAAAAAACCCCAAATAAAACCAAAGGGAATGAAGAGTTAGTATTAGTTTTGAGTTCATCACAGCAGGTAAATGGCTGCTTTCCACAGGATCACCATAAAAAGCCACAGATAACAGCTGCTCCAAAATACACCCAACAGGAGAACCATCAAAGTGATACATAGCAAGTCTGGGGGCAGCTCCCCATTAAGGTGAGGGATGAGCACACAGTGCTACAGCTCCAGCCTTCCCCACCCTGCAGGCTGCTCTTTGCTCCTGATGTAAGAGCCTTGCAGGACTGTGGCCCCTCTCGGTGCATTATAAATCATTCCCACAGCTCTCACTTGAGCCACTGGCATGTCCAGAGCGAGATGCAGGCACAATCCTACTGCCCGCTGAGCCTCTCTGGGAGATTCTGAGCATCTTCCTGCCCAGAGCCACAAAAGAGCTCAGGCTCTGCCTGAACTGTGTTTTCAGGGGAGGTTTCCATATCCCTGCGAGATGTGCTCATCCTTCATCAGGCTGTGCCCAGCCTGGATCAGGGCAGGTTGGATGCCACATGGGATCCATCCTTTGCCCTGCCATGTGATCCTCCATGCAGTGGGGATAAAAAGCCCAGCACTGGGGAACCCCAGGTGCTGCAGCAGTGATATTTTTGGGAGAAACACGGAGCTGTGCATGGCCAGCTTGAAGTCTGCACTGCTGTGAGCACCAGGCCTGCCATGCTGAGCCCAGGGCCACAACCAGTGCTCACCTGGGCTGGGACATTGAGTCCCAACATGGGATCCCATGGGACAGGGCACGCTGGGATTCGCCCCTGCAGCTCCCCAGTGTGTCCAGAGAGACAGCAAGGAGACAGTGACCTCTCTCAGCGGGGCCCTCTGAGTGGGACAACCACTGCTGGGGTGGCTGTGCCAGCTCCCCCATGAACCTCCAGCCCTGGGAACCGGGAGCAAGTGGAAAACACAACTTGGCCAATATTGCCTGTGCCGGAAGCAAATGGAAAGAGAACTGGGGTGTGAAAACCCAAGGTTGTTTATTTACATAAGAACAGCAATGAAAACACAGAACACATTTACTTTTGTAAGAATATTTGTAATAACAACAATTTATAGAATGTATATACCTAAGAACATATCTAACAACAATATTTGAAATGTATTTACAGAAGACAAAACGAAGCCCTAAAACCTATATGGCAAAAACAAGAACAAACTCTAAAAACTATGAACAAAAGGGTGCCATTTCAGTCCAGGATCTCCATCAGTCCGGGAAGAAAAGCAGGTGCCATGGTCACTCCAGTCAGGCACAGAGAGCTCTTCCGTGTGTCCTCAGGCTGGCACACTGGGACTCTGCTGCCAGAGCTGAGGCTGGCTGGGTCTGGGGGCTGGGCCCCAGGCACTGCCATGGGGCTTGTGTGGCCCAAAGCAAGAACAGGACAGGCTGGGCATGGCCAGCAGAACCCAAGGCACTGGGTACCACGTGCCTGAGCAGGGACCACCCAGCCCAATCCCGCCCCAGCCTGGCTGCAGGGAACCCACTGTGCCTGTGGGGACCACATGCCTGTCGTGCTGCTGGCATTGCTCTTCATCCCAGGACCATGGCCTCCTCTTCATCTTCCTCATCAATGTCCATCTCCTCGGTGTACTCTTCCATTTCCACGTCCATCTCCTCATCCTCATCAACCTCCATCTCTTCCTCTCCAGTCTGCTCTCCATCCACATCCATCTCCTCCTCCGTATCCATTATTGTGTCCACCTCCATCTCTTCCTCTCCTCTCTTTTCTCCCTCCACTTCCATCTTCTCCTCTCTATCAGTCTGTCTGTCCACCTCCATCTTGTCTTCTCTACCTGCAACAGCCTGCAGAGGTAGCAAAACCTCAGAGTGGGGTCCCTGTCCCACCCCATCCCCCCAGAACTCCAGCCCACACCCGGGCAGCTGGGGGGATCCACCTTCATGGAATGGCACCGTACCTTCCTCAGGACAAATGTGAGCATCCTGCAGGGATGGATGACACAATCCAGGCCTTAGGCAGCTTTTGAGACTGATGAGATGAGGTCTCGGGGACAGGAACAAGAAGGGTGACAGGAGCAGCAGGAACAGCGTGCAGCGTGTGCTGAGCCCAGGGCCAACGGTTGTGTTGTGCTGCTTGCTGGCTGCTGGCAGTTCCAGATGGGACATGGATTATGACATGACCATTGAGCTAGAGAGCCTTTGGTTCCATGCTTAGCAACGTTCCCCCAGACCATGGTGCTCAGAGCCCTGTTCCCAAGGATGGAGCATCCACAGCCTGGGCCAGTGCCTCAGCACCCTCAGTGGAAGAGAGCAGCTTCCTCAGATCCAACTTCAATCAGCCTCCTGCAGCTGAAAGCCGTCCCCCCTTGTCCTGTTGCCACAGGCCCTGTGGAACACCCTGTCCCAATCTTTCTTGTGGCACCCTTGCAGTCCTGCAGAGCTGCAGTGAGGCCTCCCCAGGGTCTCCTCTTTCCAGGCTGAGCATCCCCAGCCCCACGTGGAAAGCAGGCAGTGTGATCAGGGGGAGTCCAGGCTGGAGTCAAATGGCATCAGGAACTGAGAGACGGAAGCTTTAGGCCCAGGTTTGCCTCTCAATGTACAAAATTAATAAGAGTGGAGGGCAAGATGGTGGGACACTGCTTCTGCTCTAATTGGTGAATATAGTCTCTGTTTTTTTCTTTTTTTCTCTCATGCCGTTGCAGTTTTGGCTGTTTGAAAGGAAGCTTGGCACAATATCCATTGTCTTCTCCATTTGTGAATCACCGAGCAGAGTCTGGGCAAGTAGATGTTGCAGAGCAAATCCTGCAAATGTACTGGTCATCCTGAGCCTGGAGAATGCAGTTAAACCCAGCCAAAAGGAATTTCTGGAAAGTCAAGCCTGGTGTACATTCTCTTGACTTTGGCTATGCCAACTTCACCTGAGTCTTATGAAAAAGCAAACAAAAGACTCAAACCAAAACAGACAAAACCTAGAAACAAACAAACCCATGCAAACCAATCAAAGAAAGAGACTAAAAAAACCCCAAATAAAACCAAAGGGAATGAAGAGTTAGTATTAGTTTTGAGTTCATCACAGCAGGTAAATGGCTGCTTTCCACAGGATCACCATAAAAAGCCACAGATAACAGCTGCTCCAAAATACACCCAACAGGAGAACCATCAAAGTGATACATAGCAAGTCTGGGGGCAGCTCCCCATTAAGGTGAGGGATGAGCACACAGTGCTACAGCTCCAGCCTTCCCCACCCTGCAGGCTGCTCTTTGCTCCTGATGTAAGAGCCTTGCAGGACTGTGGCCCCTCTCGGTGCATTATAAATCATTCCCACAGCTCTCACTTGAGCCACTGGCATGTCCAGAGCGAGATGCAGGCACAATCCTACTGCCCGCTGAGCCTCTCTGGGAGATTCTGAGCATCTTCCTGCCCAGAGCCACAAAAGAGCTCAGGCTCTGCCTGAACTGTGTTTTCAGGGGAGGTTTCCATATCCCTGCGAGATGTGCTCATCCTTCATCAGGCTGTGCCCAGCCTGGATCAGGGCAGGTTGGATGCCACATGGGATCCATCCTTTGCCCTGCCATGTGATCCTCCATGCAGTGGGGATAAAAAGCCCAGCACTGGGGAACCCCAGGTGCTGCAGCAGTGATATTTTTGGGAGAAACACGGAGCTGTGCATGGCCAGCTTGAAGTCTGCACTGCTGTGAGCACCAGGCCTGCCATGCTGAGCCCAGGGCCACAACCAGTGCTCACCCGGGCTGGGACATTGAGTCCCAACATGGGATCCCATGGGACAGGGCACGCTGGGATTCGCCCCTGCAGCTCCCCAGTGTGTCCAGAGAGACAGCAAGGAGACAGTGACCTCTCTCAGCGGGGCCCTCTGAGTGGGACAACCACTGCTGGGGTGGCTGTGCCAGCTCCCCCATGAACCTCCAGCCCTGGGAACCGGGAGCAAGTGGAAAACACAACTTGGCCAATATTGCCTGTGCCGGAAGCAAATGGAAAGAGAACTGGGGTGTGAAAACCCAAGGTTGTTTATTTACATAAGAACAGCAATGAAAACACAGAACACATTTACTTTTGTAAGAATATTTGTAATAACAACAATTTATAGAATGTATATACCTAAGAACATATCTAACAACAATATTTGAAATGTATTTACAGAAGACAAAACGAAGCCCTAAAACCTATATGGCAAAAACAAGAACAAACTCTAAAAACTATGAACAAAAGGGTGCCATTTCAGTCCAGGATCTCCATCAGTCCGGGAAGAAAAGCAGGTGCCATGGTCACTCCAGTCAGGCACAGAGAGCTCTTCCGTGTGTCCTCAGGCTGGCACACTGGGACTCTGCTGCCAGAGCTGAGGCTGGCTGGGTCTGGGGGCTGGGCCCCAGGCACTGCCATGGGGCTTGTGTGGCCCAAAGCAAGAACAGGACAGGCTGGGCATGGCCAGCAGAACCCAAGGCACTGGGTACCACGTGCCTGAGCAGGGACCAGCCAGCCCAATCCCGCCCCAGCCTGGCTGCAGGGAACACACTGTGCCTGTGGGGACCACATGCCTGTCGTGCTGCTGGCATTGCTCTTCATCCCAGGACCATGGCCTCCTCTTCATCTTCCTCATCAATGTCCATCTCCTCGGTGTACTCTTCCATTTCCACGTCCATCTCCTCATCCTCATCAACCTCCATCTCTTCCTCTCCAGTCTGCTCTCCATCCACATCCATCTCCTCCTCCGTATCCATTATTGTGTCCACCTCCATCTCTTCCTCTCCTCTCTTTTCTCCCTCCACTTCCATCTTCTCCTCTCTATCAGTCTGTCTGTCCACCTCCATCTTGTCTTCTCTACCTGCAACAGCCTGCAGAGGTAGCAAAACCTCAGAGTGGGGTCCCTGTCCCACCCCATCCCCCCAGAACTCCAGCCCACACCCGGGCAGCTGGGGGGATCCACCTTCATGGAATGGCACCGTACCTTCCTCAGGACAAATGTGAGCATCCTGCAGGGATGGATGACACAATCCAGGCCTTAGGCAGCTTTTGAGACTGATGAGATGAGGTCTCGGGGACAGGAACAAGAAGGGTGACAGGAGCAGCAGGAACAGCGTGCAGCGTGTGCTGAGCCCAGGGCCAACGGTTGTGTTGTGCTGCTTGCTGGCTGCTGGCAGTTCCAGATGGGACATGGATTATGACATGACCATTGAGCTAGAGAGCCTTTGGTTCCATGCTTAGCAACGTTCCCCCAGACCATGGTGCTCAGAGCCCTGTTCCCAAGGATGGAGCATCCACAGCCTGGGCCAGTGCCTCAGCACCCTCAGTGGAAGAGAGCAGCTTCCTCAGATCCAACTTCAATCAGCCTCCTGCAGCTGAAAGCCGTCCCCCCTTGTCCTGTTGCCACAGGCCCTGTGGAACACCCTGTCCCAATCTTTCTTGTGGCACCCTTGCAGTCCTGCAGAGCTGCAGTGAGGCCTCCCCAGGGTCTCCTCTTTCCAGGCTGAGCATCCCCAGCCCCACGTGGAAAGCAGGCAGTGTGATCAGGGGGAGTCCAGGCTGGAGTCAAATGGCATCAGGAACTGAGAGACGGAAGCTTTAGGCCCAGGTTTGCCTCTCAATGTACAAAATTAATAAGAGTGGAGGGCAAGATGGTGGGACACTGCTTCTGCTCTAATTGGTGAATATAGTCTCTGTTTTTTTCTTTTTTTCTCTCATGCCGTTGCAGTTTTGGCTGTTTGAAAGGAAGCTTGGCACAATATCCATTGTCTTCTCCATTTGTGAATCACCGAGCAGAGTCTGGGCAAGTAGATGTTGCAGAGCAAATCCTGCAAATGTACTGGTCATCCTGAGCCTGGAGAATGCAGTTAAACCCAGCCAAAAGTAATTTCTGGAAAGTCAAGCCTGGTGTACATTCTCTTGACTTTGGCTATGCCAACTTCACCTGAGTCTTATGAAAAAGCAAACAAAAGACTCAAACCAAAACAGACAAAACCTAGAAACAAACAAACCCATGCAAACCAATCAAAGAAAGAGACTAAAAAAACCCCAAATAAAACCAAAGGGAATGAAGAGTTAGTATTAGTTTTGAGTTCATCACAGCAGGTAAATGGCTGCTTTCCACAGGATCACCATAAAAAGCCACAGATAACAGCTGCTCCAAAATACACCCAACAGGAGAACCATCAAAGTGATACATAGCAAGTCTGGGGGCAGCTCCCCATTAAGGTGAGGGATGAGCACACAGTGCTACAGCTCCAGCCTTCCCCACCCTGCAGGCTGCTCTTTGCTCCTGATGTAAGAGCCTTGCAGGACTGTGGCCCCTCTCGGTGCATTATAAATCATTCCCACAGCTCTCACTTGAGCCACTGGCATGTCCAGAGCGAGATGCAGGCACAATCCTACTGCCCGCTGAGCCTCTCTGGGAGATTCTGAGCATCTTCCTGCCCAGAGCCACAAAAGAGCTCAGGCTCTGCCTGAACTGTGTTTTCAGGGGAGGTTTCCATATCCCTGCGAGATGTGCTCATCCTTCATCAGGCTGTGCCCAGCCTGGATCAGGGCAGGTTGGATGCCACATGGGATCCATCCTTTGCCCTGCCATGTGATCCTCCATGCAGTGGGGATAAAAAGCCCAGCACTGGGGAACCCCAGGTGCTGCAGCAGTGATATTTTTGGGAGAAACACGGAGCTGTGCATGGCCAGCTTGAAGTCTGCACTGCTGTGAGCACCAGGCCTGCCATGCTGAGCCCAGGGCCACAACCAGTGCTCACCCGGGCTGGGACATTGAGTCCCAACATGGGATCCCATGGGACAGGGCACGCTGGGATTCGCCCCTGCAGCTCCCCAGTGTGTCCAGAGAGACAGCAAGGAGACAGTGACCTCTCTCAGCGGGGCCCTCTGAGTGGGACAACCACTGCTGGGGTGGCTGTGCCAGCTCCCCCATGAACCTCCAGCCCTGGGAACCGGGAGCAAGTGGAAAACACAACTTGGCCAATATTGCCTGTGCCGGAAGCAAATGGAAAGAGAACTGGGGTGTGAAAACCCAAGGTTGTTTATTTACATAAGAACAGCAATGAAAACACAGAACACATTTACTTTTGTAAGAATATTTGTAATAACAACAATTTATAGAATGTATATACCTAAGAACATATCTAACAACAATATTTGAAATGTATTTACAGAAGACAAAACGAAGCCCTAAAACCTATATGGCAAAAACAAGAACAAACTCTAAAAACTATGAACAAAAGGGTGCCATTTCAGTCCAGGATCTCCATCAGTCCGGGAAGAAAAGCAGGTGCCATGGTCACTCCAGTCAGGCACAGAGAGCTCTTCCGTGTGTCCCCAGGCTGGCACACTGGGACTCTGCTGCCAGAGCTGAGGCTGGCTGGGTCTGGGGGCTGGGCCCCAGGCACTGCCATGGGGCTTGTGTGGCCCAAAGCAAGAACAGGACAGGCTGGGCATGGCCAGCAGAACCCAAGGCACTGGGTACCACGTGCCTGAGCAGGGACCAGCCAGCCCAATCCCGCCCCAGCCTGGCTGCAGGGAACACACTGTGCCTGTGGGGACCACATGCCTGTCCTGCTGCTGGCATTGCTCTTCATCCCAGGACCATGGCCTTCTCTGCATCTTCCTCATCAATGTCCATCTCCTCGGTGTACTCTTCCATTTCCACGTCCATCTCCTCATCCTCATCAACCTCCATCTCTTCCTCTCCAGTCTGCTCTCCATCCACATCCATCTCCTCCTCCGTATCCATTATTGTGTCCACCTCCATCTCTTCCTCTCCTCTCTTTTCTCCCTCCACTTCCATCTTCTCCTCTCTATCAGTCTGTCTGTCCACCTCCATCTTGTCTTCTCTACCTGCAACAGCCTGCAGAGGTAGCAAAACCTCAGAGTGGGGTCCCTGTCCCACCCCATCCCCCCAGAACTCCAGCCCACACCCGGGCAGCTGGGGGGATCCACCTTCATGGAATGGCACCGTACCTTCCTCAGGACAAATGTGAGCATCCTGCAGGGATGGATGACACAATCCAGGCCTTAGGCAGCTTTTGAGACTGATGAGATGAGGTCTCGGGGACAGGAACAAGAAGGGTGACAGGAGCAGCAGGAACAGCGTGCAGCGTGTGCTGAGCCCAGGGCCAACGGTTGTGTTGTGCTGCTTGCTGGCTGCTGGCAGTTCCAGATGGGACATGGATTATGACATGACCATTGAGCTAGAGAGCCTTTGGTTCCATGCTTAGCAACGTTCCCCCAGACCATGGTGCTCAGAGCCCTGTTCCCAAGGATGGAGCATCCACAGCCTGGGCCAGTGCCTCAGCACCCTCAGTGGAAGAGAGCAGCTTCCTCAGATCCAACTTCAATCAGCCTCCTGCAGCTGAAAGCCGTCCCCCCTTGTCCTGTTGCCACAGGCCCTGTGGAACACCCTGTCCCAATCTTTCTTGTGGCACCCTTGCAGTCCTGCAGAGCTGCAGTGAGGCCTCCCCAGGGTCTCCTCTTTCCAGGCTGAGCATCCCCAGCCCCACGTGGAAAGCAGGCAGTGTGATCAGGGGGAGTCCAGGCTGGAGTCAAATGGCATCAGGAACTGAGAGACGGAAGCTTTAGGCCCAGGTTTGCCTCTCAATGTACAAAATTAATAAGAGTGGAGGGCAAGATGGTGGGACACTGCTTCTGCTCTAATTGGTGAATATAGTCTCTGTTTTTTTCTTTTTTTCTCTCATGCCGTTGCAGTTTTGGCTGTTTGAAAGGAAGCTTGGCACAATATCCATTGTCTTCTCCATTTGTGAATCACCGAGCAGAGTCTGGGCAAGTAGATGTTGCAGAGCAAATCCTGCAAATGTACTGGTCATCCTGAGCCTGGAGAATGCAGTTAAACCCAGCCAAAAGTAATTTCTGGAAAGTCAAGCCTGGTGTACATTCTCTTGACTTTGGCTATGCCAACTTCACCTGAGTCTTATGAAAAAGCAAACAAAAGACTCAAACCAAAACAGACAAAACCTAGAAACAAACAAACCCATGCAAACCAATCAAAGAAAGAGACTAAAAAAACCCCAAATAAAACCAAAGGGAATGAAGAGTTAGTATTAGTTTTGAGTTCATCACAGCAGGTAAATGGCTGCTTTCCACAGGATCACCATAAAAAGCCACAGATAACAGCTGCTCCAAAATACACCCAACAGGAGAACCATCAAAGTGATACATAGCAAGTCTGGGGGCAGCTCCCCATTAAGGTGAGGGATGAGCACACAGTGCTACAGCTCCAGCCTTCCCCACCCTGCAGGCTGCTCTTTGCTCCTGATGTAAGAGCCTTGCAGGACTGTGGCCCCTCTCGGTGCATTATAAATCATTCCCACAGCTCTCACTTGAGCCACTGGCATGTCCAGAGCGAGATGCAGGCACAATCCTACTGCCCGCTGAGCCTCTCTGGGAGATTCTGAGCATCTTCCTGCCCAGAGCCACAAAAGAGCTCAGGCTCTGCCTGAACTGTGTTTTCAGGGGAGGTTTCCATATCCCTGCGAGATGTGCTCATCCTTCATCAGGCTGTGCCCAGCCTGGATCAGGGCAGGTTGGATGCCACATGGGATCCATCCTTTGCCCTGCCATGTGATCCTCCATGCAGTGGGGATAAAAAGCCCAGCACTGGGGAACCCCAGGTGCTGCAGCAGTGATATTTTTGGGAGAAACACGGAGCTGTGCATGGCCAGCTTGAAGTCTGCACTGCTGTGAGCACCAGGCCTGCCATGCTGAGCCCAGGGCCACAACCAGTGCTCACCCGGGCTGGGACATTGAGTCCCAACATGGGATCCCATGGGACAGGGCACGCTGGGATTCGCCCCTGCAGCTCCCCAGTGTGTCCAGAGAGACAGCAAGGAGACAGTGACCTCTCTCAGCGGGGCCCTCTGAGTGGGACAACCACTGCTGGGGTGGCTGTGCCAGCTCCCCCATGAACCTCCAGCCCTGGGAACCGGGAGCAAGTGGAAAACACAACTTGGCCAATATTGCCTGTGCCGGAAGCAAATGGAAAGAGAACTGGGGTGTGAAAACCCAAGGTTGTTTATTTACATAAGAACAGCAATGAAAACACAGAACACATTTACTTTTGTAAGAATATTTGTAATAACAACAATTTATAGAATGTATATACCTAAGAACATATCTAACAACAATATTTGAAATGTATTTACAGAAGACAAAACGAAGCCCTAAAACCTATATGGCAAAAACAAGAACAAACTCTAAAAACTATGAACAAAAGGGTGCCATTTCAGTCCAGGATCTCCATCAGTCCGGGAAGAAAAGCAGGTGCCATGGTCACTCCAGTCAGGCACAGAGAGCTCTTCCGTGTGTCCCCAGGCTGGCACACTGGGACTCTGCTGCCAGAGCTGAGGCTGGCTGGGTCTGGGGGCTGGGCCCCAGGCACTGCCATGGGGCTTGTGTGGCCCAAAGCAAGAACAGGACAGGCTGGGCATGGCCAGCAGAACCCAAGGCACTGGGTACCACGTGCCTGAGCAGGGACCAGCCAGCCCAATCCCGCCCCAGCCTGGCTGCAGGGAACACACTGTGCCTGTGGGGACCACATGCCTGTCCTGCTGCTGGCATTGCTCTTCATCCCAGGACCATGGCCTTCTCTGCATCTTCCTCATCAATGTCCATCTCCTCGGTGTACTCTTCCATTTCCACGTCCATCTCCTCATCCTCATCAACCTCCATCTCTTCCTCTCCAGTCTGTTCTCCATCCACCTCCATCTCCTCCTCCGTATCCATTATTGTGTCCACCTCCATCTCTTCCTCTCCTCTCTTTTCTCCCTCCACTTCCATCTTCTCCTCTCTATCAGTCTGTCTGTCCACCTCCATCTTGTCTTCTCTACCTGCAACAGCCTGCAGAGGTAGCAAAACCTCAGAGTGGGGTCCCTGTCCCACCCCATCCCCCCAGAACTCCAGCCCACACCCGGGCAGCTGGGGGGATCCACCTCCATGGAATGGCACCGTACCTTCCTCAGGACAAATGTGAGCATCCTGCAGGGATGGATGACACAATCCAGGCCTTAGGCAGCTTTTGAGACTGATGAGATGAGGTCTCGGGGGCAGGAACAAGAAGGGTGACAGGAGCAGCAGGAGCAGCGTGCAGCGTGTGCTGAGCCCAGGGCCAACGGTTGTGTTGTGCTGCTTGCTGGCTGCTGGCAGTTCCAGATGGGACATGGATTATGACATGACCATTGAGCTAGAGAGCCTTTGGTTCCATGCTTAGTAACGTTCCCCCAGACCATGGTGCTCAGAGCCCTTTTCCCAAGGATGGAGCATCCACAGCCTGGGCCAGTGCCTCAGCACCCTCAGTGGAAGAGAGCAGCTTCCTCAGATCCAACTTCAATCAGCCTCCTGCAGCTGAAAGCCGTCCCCCCTTGTCCTGTTGCCACAGGCCCTGTGGAACACCCTGTCCCAATCTTTCTTGTGGCACCCTTGCAGTCCTGCAGAGCTGCAGTGAGGCCTCCCCAGGGTCTCCTCTTTCCAGGCTGAGCATCCCCAGCCCCACGTGGAAAGCAGGCAGTGTGATCTGGGGGAGTCCAGGCTGGAGTCAAATGGCATCAGGAACTGAGAGATGGAAGCTTTAGGCCCAGGTTTGCCTCTCAATGTACAAAATTAATAAGAGTGGAGGGCAAGATGGTGGGACACTGCTTCTGCTCTAATTGGTGAATATAGTCTCTGTTTTTTTCTTTTTTTCTCTCATGCTCTTGCAGTTTTGGCTGTTTGAAAGGAAGCTTGGCACAATATCCATTGTCTTCTCCATTTGTGAATCACCGAGCAGAGTCTGGGCAAGCTGATGTTGCAGAGCAAATCCTGCAAATGTACTGGTCATCCTGAGCCTGGAGAATGCAGTTAAACCCAGCCAAAAGTAATTTCTGGAAAGTCAAGCCTGGTGTACATTCTCTTGACTTCGGCTATGCCAACTTCACCTGAGTCTTATGAAAAAGCAAACAAAAGACTCAAACCAAAAGAGACAAAACCTAGAAACAAACAAACCCATGCTAACCAATCAAACAAAGAGACTAAAAAAACCCCAAATAAAACCAAAGGGAATGAAGAGTTAGTATTAGTTTTGAGTTCATCACAGCAGGTAAATGGCTGCTTTCCACAGGATCACCATAAAAAGCCACAGATAACAGCTGCTCCAAAATACACCCAACAGGAGAACCATCAAAGTGATACATAGCAACTCTGGGGGCAGCTCCCCATTAAGGTGAGGGATGAGCACACAGTGCTACAGCTCCAGCCTTCCCCACCCTGCAGGCTGCTCTTTGCTCCTGATGTAAGAGCCTTGCAGGACTGTGGCCCCTCTCGGTGCATTATAAATCATTCCCACAGCTCTCACTTGAGCCACTGGCATGTCCAGAGCGAGATGCAGGCACAATCCTACTGCCCGCTGAGCCTCTCTGGGAGATCCTGAGCATCTTCCTGCCCAGAGCCACAAAAGAGCTCAGGCTCTGCCTGAACTGGGTTTTCAGGGGAGGTTTCCATATCCCTGCGAGATGTGCTCATCCTTCATCAGGCTGTGCCCAGCCTGGATCAGGGCAGGTTGGAGGCCACATGGGATCCCATCCTTTGCCCTGCCATGTGATCCTCCATGCAGTGGGGATAAAAAGCCCAGCACTGGGGAACCCCAGGTGCTGCAGCAGAGATATTTTTGGGAGAAACACGGAGCTGTGCATGGCCAGCTTGAAGTCTGCACTGCTGTGAGCACCAGGCCTGCCATGCTGAGCCCAGGGCCACAACCAGTGCTCACCCGGGCTGGGACATTGAGTCCCAACATGGGATCCCATGGGACAGGGCACGCTGGGATTCGCCCCTGCAGCTCCCCAGTGTGTCCAGAGAGACAGCAAGGAGACAGTGACCTCTGTCAGCGGAACCCTCTGAGTGGGACGACCACCGCTGGGGTGGCTGTGCCAGCTCCCCCATGAACCTCCAGCCCTGGGAACCGGGAGCAAGTGGAAAACACAACTTGGCCAATACTGCCTGTGCCGGAAGCAAATGGAAAGAGAACTGGGGTGTGAAAACCCAAGGTTGTTTATTTACATAAGAACAGCAATGAAAACACAGAACACATTTACTTTTGTAAGAATATTTGTAATAACAACAATTTATAGAATGTATATACCTAAGAACATATCTAACAACAATATTTGAAATGTATTTACAGAAGACAAAACGAAGCCCTAAAACCTATATGGCAAAAACAAGAACAAACTCTAAAAACTATGTACAAAAGGGTGCCATTTCAGTCCAGGATCTCCATCAGTCCGGGAAGAAAAGCAGGTGCCATGGTCACTCCAGTCAGGCACAGAGGGCTCTTCCGTGTGTCCCCAGGCTGGCACACTGGGACTCTGCTGCCAGAGCTGAGGCTGGCTGGGTCTGGGGGCTGGGCCCCAGGCACTGCCATGGGGCTTGTGTGGCCCAAAGCAAGAACAGGACAGGCTGGGCATGGCCAGCAGAACCCAAGGCACTGGGTACCACGTGCCTGAGCAGGGATCACCCAGCCCAATCCCGCCCCAGCCTGGCTGCAGGGAACCCATTGTGCCTGTGGGGACCACATGCCTGTCCTGCTGCTGGCATTGCTCTTCATCCCAGGACCATGGCCTCCTCTTCATCTTCCTCATCAATGTCCATCTCCTCGGTGTACTCTTCCATTTCCACGTCCATCTCCTCATCCTCATCAACCTCCATCTCTTCCTCTCCAGTCTGTTCTCCATCCACCTCCATCTCCTCCTCCGTATCCATTATTGTGTCCACCTCCATCTCTTCATCTCCTCTCTTTTCTCCCTCCACTTCCATCTTCTCCTCTCTATCAGTCTGTCTGTCCACCTCCATCTTGTCTTCTCTACCTGCAACAGCCTGCAGAGGTAGCAAAACCTCAGAGTGGGGTCCCTGTCCCACCCCATCCCCCCAGAACTCCAGCCCACACCCGGGCAGCTGGGGGGATCCACCTCCATGGAATGGCACCGTACCTTCCTCAGGACAAATGTGAGCATCCTGCAGGGATGGATGACACAATCCAGGCCTTAGGCAGCTTTTGAGACTGATGAGATGAGGTCTCGGGGGCAGGAACAAGAAGGGTGACAGGAGCAGCAGGGGCAGCGTGCAGCGTGTGCTGAGCCCAGGGCCAACGGTCGTGTTGTGCTGCTTGCTGGCTGCTGGCAGTTCCAGATGGGACATGGATTGTGACATGACCACTGAGCTAGAGAGCCTTTGGTTCCATGCTTAGCAACGTTCCCCCAGACCATGGTGCTCAGAGCCCTGTTCCCAAGGATGGAGCATCCACAGCCTGGGCCAGTGCCTCAGCACCCTCAGTGGAAGAGAGCAGCTTCCTCAGATCCAACTTCAATCAGCCTCCTGCAGCTGAAAGCCGTCCCCCCTTGTCCTGTTGCCACAGGCCCTGTGGAACACCCTGTCCCAATCTTTCTTGTGGCACCCTTGCAGTCCTGCAGAGCTGCAGTGAGGCCTCCCCAGGGTCTCCTCTTTCCAGGCTGAGCATCCCCAGCCCCACGTGGAAAGCAGGCAGTGTGATCAGGGGGAGTCCAGGCTGGAGTCAAATGGCATCAGGAACTGAGAGACGGAAGCTTTAGGCCCAGGTTTGCCTCTCAATGTACAAAATTAATAAGAGTGGAGGGCAAGATGGTGGGACACTGCTTCTGCTCTAATTGGTGAATATAGTCTCTGTTTTTTTTCTTTTTTTCTCTCATGCCGTTGCAGTTTTGGCTGTTTGAAAGGAAGCTTGGCACAATATCCATTGTCTTCTCCATTTGTGAATCACCGAGCAGAGTCTGGGCAAGCTGATGTTGCAGAGCAAATCCTGCAAATGTACTGGTCATCCTGAGCCTGGAGAATGCAGTTAAACCCAGCCAAAAGGAATTTCTGGAAAGTCAAGCCTGGTGTACATTCTCTTGACTTTGGCTATGCCAACTTCACCTGAGTCTTATGAAAAAGCAAACAAAAGACTCAAACCAAAACAGACAAAACCTAGAAACAAACAAACCCATGCAAACCAATCAAAGAAAGAGACTAAAAAAACCCCAAATAAAACCAAAGGGAATGAAGAGTTAGTATTAGTTTTGAGTTCATCACAGCAGGTAAATGGCTGCTTTCCACAGGATCACCATAAAAAGCCACAGATAACAGCTGCTCCAAAATACACCCAACAGGAGAACCATCAAAGTGATACATAGCAAGTCTGGGGGCAGCTCCCCATTAAGGTGAGGGATGAGCACACAGTGCTACAGCTCCAGCCTTCCCCACCCTGCAGGCTGCTCTTTGCTCCTGATGTAAGAGCCTTGCAGGACTGTGGCCCCTCTCGGTGCATTATAAATCATTCCCACAGCTCTCACTTGAGCCACTGGCATGTCCAGAGCGAGATGCAGGCACAATCCTACTGCCCGCTGAGCCTCTCTGGGAGATTCTGAGCATCTTCCTGCCCAGAGCCACAAAAGAGCTCAGGCTCTGCCTGAACTGTGTTTTCAGGGGAGGTTTCCATATCCCTGCGAGATGTGCTCATCCTTCATCAGGCTGTGCCCAGCCTGGATCAGGGCAGGTTGGATGCCACATGGGATCCATCCTTTGCCCTGCCATGTGATCCTCCATGCAGTGGGGATAAAAAGCCCAGCACTGGGGAACCCCAGGTGCTGCAGCAGTGATATTTTTGGGAGAAACACGGAGCTGTGCATGGCCAGCTTGAAGTCTGCACTGCTGTGAGCACCAGGCCTGCCATGCTGAGCCCAGGGCCACAACCAGTGCTCACCCGGGCTGGGACATTGAGTCCCAACATGGGATCCCATGGGACAGGGCACGCTGGGATTCGCCCCTGCAGCTCCCCAGTGTGTCCAGAGAGACAGCAAGGAGACAGTGACCTCTCTCAGCGGGGCCCTCTGAGTGGGACAACCACTGCTGGGGTGGCTGTGCCAGCTCCCCCATGAACCTCCAGCCCTGGGAACCGGGAGCAAGTGGAAAACACAACTTGGCCAATATTGCCTGTGCCGGAAGCAAATGGAAAGAGAACTGGGGTGTGAAAACCCAAGGTTGTTTATTTACATAAGAACAGCAATGAAAACACAGAACACATTTACTTTTGTAAGAATATTTGTAATAACAACAATTTATAGAATGTATATACCTAAGAACATATCTAACAACAATATTTGAAATGTATTTACAGAAGACAAAACGAAGCCCTAAAACCTATATGGCAAAAACAAGAACAAACTCTAAAAACTATGAACAAAAGGGTGCCATTTCAGTCCAGGATCTCCATCAGTCCGGGAAGAAAAGCAGGTGCCATGGTCACTCCAGTCAGGCACAGAGAGCTCTTCCGTGTGTCCCCAGGCTGGCACACTGGGACTCTGCTGCCAGAGCTGAGGCTGGCTGGGTCTGGGGGCTGGGCCCCAGGCACTGCCATGGGGCTTGTGTGGCCCAAAGCAAGAACAGGACAGGCTGGGCATGGCCAGCAGAACCCAAGGCACTGGGTACCACGTGCCTGAGCAGGGACCAGCCAGCCCAATCCCGCCCCAGCCTGGCTGCAGGGAACACACTGTGCCTGTGGGGACCACATGCCTGTCCTGCTGCTGGCATTGCTCTTCATCCCAGGACCATGGCCTTCTCTGCATCTTCCTCATCAATGTCCATCTCCTCGGTGTACTCTTCCATTTCCACGTCCATCTCCTCATCCTCATCAACCTCCATCTCTTCCTCTCCAGTCTGTTCTCCATCCACCTCCATCTCCTCCTCCGTATCCATTATTGTGTCCACCTCCATCTCTTCCTCTCCTCTCTTTTCTCCCTCCACTTCCATCTTCTCCTCTCTATCAGTCTGTCTGTCCACCTCCATCTTGTCTTCTCTACCTGCAACAGCCTGCAGAGGTAGCAAAACCTCAGAGTGGGGTCCCTGTCCCACCCCATCCCCCCAGAACTCCAGCCCACACCCGGGCAGCTGGGGGGATCCACCTCCATGGAATGGCACCGTACCTTCCTCAGGACAAATGTGAGCATCCTGCAGGGATGGATGACACAATCCAGGCCTTAGGCAGCTTTTGAGACTGATGAGATGAGGTCTCGGGGGCAGGAACAAGAAGGGTGACAGGAGCAGCAGGAGCAGCGTGCAGCGTGTGCTGAGCCCAGGGCCAACGGTTGTGTTGTGCTGCTTGCTGGCTGCTGGCAGTTCCAGATGGGACATGGATTATGACATGACCATTGAGCTAGAGAGCCTTTGGTTCCATGCTTAGTAACGTTCCCCCAGACCATGGTGCTCAGAGCCCTTTTCCCAAGGATGGAGCATCCACAGCCTGGGCCAGTGCCTCAGCACCCTCAGTGGAAGAGAGCAGCTTCCTCAGATCCAACTTCAATCAGCCTCCTGCAGCTGAAAGCCGTCCCCCCTTGTCCTGTTGCCACAGGCCCTGTGGAACACCCTGTCCCAATCTTTCTTGTGGCACCCTTGCAGTCCTGCAGAGCTGCAGTGAGGCCTCCCCAGGGTCTCCTCTTTCCAGGCTGAGCATCCCCAGCCCCACGTGGAAAGCAGGCAGTGTGATCTGGGGGAGTCCAGGCTGGAGTCAAATGGCATCAGGAACTGAGAGATGGAAGCTTTAGGCCCAGGTTTGCCTCTCAATGTACAAAATTAATAAGAGTGGAGGGCAAGATGGTGGGACACTGCTTCTGCTCTAATTGGTGAATATAGTCTCTGTTTTTTTCTTTTTTTCTCTCATGCTCTTGCAGTTTTGGCTGTTTGAAAGGAAGCTTGGCACAATATCCATTGTCTTCTCCATTTGTGAATCACCGAGCAGAGTCTGGGCAAGCTGATGTTGCAGAGCAAATCCTGCAAATGTACTGGTCATCCTGAGCCTGGAGAATGCAGTTAAACCCAGCCAAAAGTAATTTCTGGAAAGTCAAGCCTGGTGTACATTCTCTTGACTTCGGCTATGCCAACTTCACCTGAGTCTTATGAAAAAGCAAACAAAAGACTCAAACCAAAAGAGACAAAACCTAGAAACAAACAAACCCATGCTAACCAATCAAACAAAGAGACTAAAAAAACCCCAAATAAAACCAAAGGGAATGAAGAGTTAGTATTAGTTTTGAGTTCATCACAGCAGGTAAATGGCTGCTTTCCACAGGATCACCATAAAAAGCCACAGATAACAGCTGCTCCAAAATACACCCAACAGGAGAACCATCAAAGTGATACATAGCAACTCTGGGGGCAGCTCCCCATTAAGGTGAGGGATGAGCACACAGTGCTACAGCTCCAGCCTTCCCCACCCTGCAGGCTGCTCTTTGCTCCTGATGTAAGAGCCTTGCAGGACTGTGGCCCCTCTCGGTGCATTATAAATCATTCCCACAGCTCTCACTTGAGCCACTGGCATGTCCAGAGCGAGATGCAGGCACAATCCTACTGCCCGCTGAGCCTCTCTGGGAGATCCTGAGCATCTTCCTGCCCAGAGCCACAAAAGAGCTCAGGCTCTGCCTGAACTGGGTTTTCAGGGGAGGTTTCCATATCCCTGCGAGATGTGCTCATCCTTCATCAGGCTGTGCCCAGCCTGGATCAGGGCAGGTTGGAGGCCACATGGGATCCCATCCTTTGCCCTGCCATGTGATCCTCCATGCAGTGGGGATAAAAAGCCCAGCACTGGGGAACCCCAGGTGCTGCAGCAGAGATATTTTTGGGAGAAACACGGAGCTGTGCATGGCCAGCTTGAAGTCTGCACTGCTGTGAGCACCAGGCCTGCCATGCTGAGCCCAGGGCCACAACCAGTGCTCACCCGGGCTGGGACATTGAGTCCCAACATGGGATCCCATGGGACAGGGCACGCTGGGATTCGCCCCTGCAGCTCCCCAGTGTGTCCAGAGAGACAGCAAGGAGACAGTGACCTCTGTCAGCGGAACCCTCTGAGTGGGACGACCACCGCTGGGGTGGCTGTGCCAGCTCCCCCATGAACCTCCAGCCCTGGGAACCGGGAGCAAGTGGAAAACACAACTTGGCCAATACTGCCTGTGCCGGAAGCAAATGGAAAGAGAACTGGGGTGTGAAAACCCAAGGTTGTTTATTTACATAAGAACAGCAATGAAAACACAGAACACATTTACTTTTGTAAGAATATTTGTAATAACAACAATTTATAGAATGTATATACCTAAGAACATATCTAACAACAATATTTGAAATGTATTTACAGAAGACAAAACGAAGCCCTAAAACCTATATGGCAAAAACAAGAACAAACTCTAAAAACTATGAACAAAAGGGTGCCATTTCAGTCCAGGATCTCCATCAGTCCGGGAAGAAAAGCAGGTGCCATGGTCACTCCAGTCAGGCACAGAGAGCTCTTCCGTGTGTCCCCAGGCTGGCACACTGGGACTCTGCTGCCAGAGCTGAGGCTGGCTGGGTCTGGGGGCTGGGCCCCAGGCACTGCCATGGGGCTTGTGTGGCCCAAAGCAAGAACAGGACAGGCTGGGCATGGCCAGCAGAACCCAAGGCACTGGGTACCACGTGCCTGAGCAGGGACCAGCCAGCCCAATCCCGCCCCAGCCTGGCTGCAGGGAACACACTGTGCCTGTGGGGACCACATGCCTGTCCTGCTGCTGGCATTGCTCTTCATCCCAGGACCATGGCCTTCTCTGCATCTTCCTCATCAATGTCCATCTCCTCGGTGTACTCTTCCATTTCCACGTCCATCTCCTCATCCTCATCAACCTCCATCTCTTCCTCTCCAGTCTGTTCTCCATCCACCTCCATCTCCTCCTCCGTATCCATTATTGTGTCCACCTCCATCTCTTCCTCTCCTCTCTTTTCTCCCTCCACTTCCATCTTCTCCTCTCTATCAGTCTGTCTGTCCACCTCCATCTTGTCTTCTCTACCTGCAACAGCCTGCAGAGGTAGCAAAACCTCAGAGTGGGGTCCCTGTCCCACCCCATCCCCCCAGAACTCCAGCCCACACCCGGGCAGCTGGGGGGATCCACCTCCATGGAATGGCACCGTACCTTCCTCAGGACAAATGTGAGCATCCTGCAGGGATGGATGACACAATCCAGGCCTTAGGCAGCTTTTGAGACTGATGAGATGAGGTCTCGGGGGCAGGAACAAGAAGGGTGACAGGAGCAGCAGGAGCAGCGTGCAGCGTGTGCTGAGCCCAGGGCCAACGGTTGTGTTGTGCTGCTTGCTGGCTGCTGGCAGTTCCAGATGGGACATGGATTATGACATGACCATTGAGCTAGAGAGCCTTTGGTTCCATGCTTAGTAACGTTCCCCCAGACCATGGTGCTCAGAGCCCTTTTCCCAAGGATGGAGCATCCACAGCCTGGGCCAGTGCCTCAGCACCCTCAGTGGAAGAGAGCAGCTTCCTCAGATCCAACTTCAATCAGCCTCCTGCAGCTGAAAGCCGTCCCCCCTTGTCCTGTTGCCACAGGCCCTGTGGAACACCCTGTCCCAATCTTTCTTGTGGCACCCTTGCAGTCCTGCAGAGCTGCAGTGAGGCCTCCCCAGGGTCTCCTCTTTCCAGGCTGAGCATCCCCAGCCCCACGTGGAAAGCAGGCAGTGTGATCTGGGGGAGTCCAGGCTGGAGTCAAATGGCATCAGGAACTGAGAGATGGAAGCTTTAGGCCCAGGTTTGCCTCTCAATGTACAAAATTAATAAGAGTGGAGGGCAAGATGGTGGGACACTGCTTCTGCTCTAATTGGTGAATATAGTCTCTGTTTTTTTCTTTTTTTCTCTCATGCTCTTGCAGTTTTGGCTGTTTGAAAGGAAGCTTGGCACAATATCCATTGTCTTCTCCATTTGTGAATCACCGAGCAGAGTCTGGGCAAGCTGATGTTGCAGAGCAAATCCTGCAAATGTACTGGTCATCCTGAGCCTGGAGAATGCAGTTAAACCCAGCCAAAAGTAATTTCTGGAAAGTCAAGCCTGGTGTACATTCTCTTGACTTCGGCTATGCCAACTTCACCTGAGTCTTATGAAAAAGCAAACAAAAGACTCAAACCAAAAGAGACAAAACCTAGAAACAAACAAACCCATGCTAACCAATCAAACAAAGAGACTAAAAAAACCCCAAATAAAACCAAAGGGAATGAAGAGTTAGTATTAGTTTTGAGTTCATCACAGCAGGTAAATGGCTGCTTTCCACAGGATCACCATAAAAAGCCACAGATAACAGCTGCTCCAAAATACACCCAACAGGAGAACCATCAAAGTGATACATAGCAACTCTGGGGGCAGCTCCCCATTAAGGTGAGGGATGAGCACACAGTGCTACAGCTCCAGCCTTCCCCACCCTGCAGGCTGCTCTTTGCTCCTGATGTAAGAGCCTTGCAGGACTGTGGCCCCTCTCGGTGCATTATAAATCATTCCCACAGCTCTCACTTGAGCCACTGGCATGTCCAGAGCGAGATGCAGGCACAATCCTACTGCCCGCTGAGCCTCTCTGGGAGATCCTGAGCATCTTCCTGCCCAGAGCCACAAAAGAGCTCAGGCTCTGCCTGAACTGGGTTTTCAGGGGAGGTTTCCATATCCCTGCGAGATGTGCTCATCCTTCATCAGGCTGTGCCCAGCCTGGATCAGGGCAGGTTGGAGGCCACATGGGATCCCATCCTTTGCCCTGCCATGTGATCCTCCATGCAGTGGGGATAAAAAGCCCAGCACTGGGGAACCCCAGGTGCTGCAGCAGAGATATTTTTGGGAGAAACACGGAGCTGTGCATGGCCAGCTTGAAGTCTGCACTGCTGTGAGCACCAGGCCTGCCATGCTGAGCCCAGGGCCACAACCAGTGCTCACCCGGGCTGGGACATTGAGTCCCAACATGGGATCCCATGGGACAGGGCACGCTGGGATTCGCCCCTGCAGCTCCCCAGTGTGTCCAGAGAGACAGCAAGGAGACAGTGACCTCTGTCAGCGGAACCCTCTGAGTGGGACGACCACCGCTGGGGTGGCTGTGCCAGCTCCCCCATGAACCTCCAGCCCTGGGAACCGGGAGCAAGTGGAAAACACAACTTGGCCAATACTGCCTGTGCCGGAAGCAAATGGAAAGAGAACTGGGGTGTGAAAACCCAAGGTTGTTTATTTACATAAGAACAGCAATGAAAACACAGAACACATTTACTTTTGTAAGAATATTTGTAATAACAACAATTTATAGAATGTATATACCTAAGAACATATCTAACAACAATATTTGAAATGTATTTACAGAAGACAAAACGAAGCCCTAAAACCTATATGGCAAAAACAAGAACAAACTCTAAAAACTATGTACAAAAGGGTGCCATTTCAGTCCAGGATCTCCATCAGTCCGGGAAGAAAAGCAGGTGCCATGGTCACTCCAGTCAGGCACAGAGGGCTCTTCCGTGTGTCCCCAGGCTGGCACACTGGGACTCTGCTGCCAGAGCTGAGGCTGGCTGGGTCTGGGGGCTGGGCCCCAGGCACTGCCATGGGGCTTGTGTGGCCCAAAGCAAGAACAGGACAGGCTGGGCATGGCCAGCAGAACCCAAGGCACTGGGTACCACGTGCCTGAGCAGGGATCACCCAGCCCAATCCCGCCCCAGCCTGGCTGCAGGGAACCCATTGTGCCTGTGGGGACCACATGCCTGTCCTGCTGCTGGCATTGCTCTTCATCCCAGGACCATGGCCTCCTCTTCATCTTCCTCATCAATGTCCATCTCCTCGGTGTACTCTTCCATTTCCACGTCCATCTCCTCATCCTCATCAACCTCCATCTCTTCCTCTCCAGTCTGTTCTCCATCCACCTCCATCTCCTCCTCCGTATCCATTATTGTGTCCACCTCCATCTCTTCATCTCCTCTCTTTTCTCCCTCCACTTCCATCTTCTCCTCTCTATCAGTCTGTCTGTCCACCTCCATCTTGTCTTCTCTACCTGCAACAGCCTGCAGAGGTAGCAAAACCTCAGAGTGGGGTCCCTGTCCCACCCCATCCCCCCAGAACTCCAGCCCACACCCGGGCAGCTGGGGGGATCCACCTCCATGGAATGGCACCGTACCTTCCTCAGGACAAATGTGAGCATCCTGCAGGGATGGATGACACAATCCAGGCCTTAGGCAGCTTTTGAGACTGATGAGATGAGGTCTCGGGGGCAGGAACAAGAAGGGTGACAGGAGCAGCAGGGGCAGCGTGCAGCGTGTGCTGAGCCCAGGGCCAACGGTCGTGTTGTGCTGCTTGCTGGCTGCTGGCAGTTCCAGATGGGACATGGATTGTGACATGACCACTGAGCTAGAGAGCCTTTGGTTCCATGCTTAGCAACGTTCCCCCAGACCATGGTGCTCAGAGCCCTGTTCCCAAGGATGGAGCATCCACAGCCTGGGCCAGTGCCTCAGCACCCTCAGTGGAAGAGAGCAGCTTCCTCAGATCCAACTTCAATCAGCCTCCTGCAGCTGAAAGCCGTCCCCCCTTGTCCTGTTGCCACAGGCCCTGTGGAACACCCTGTCCCAATCTTTCTTGTGGCACCCTTGCAGTCCTGCAGAGCTGCAGTGAGGCCTCCCCAGGGTCTCCTCTTTCCAGGCTGAGCATCCCCAGCCCCACGTGGAAAGCAGGCAGTGTGATCAGGGGGAGTCCAGGCTGGAGTCAAATGGCATCAGGAACTGAGAGACGGAAGCTTTAGGCCCAGGTTTGCCTCTCAATGTACAAAATTAATAAGAGTGGAGGGCAAGATGGTGGGACACTGCTTCTGCTCTAATTGGTGAATATAGTCTCTGTTTTTTTTCTTTTTTTCTCTCATGCCGTTGCAGTTTTGGCTGTTTGAAAGGAAGCTTGGCACAATATCCATTGTCTTCTCCATTTGTGAATCACCGAGCAGAGTCTGGGCAAGCTGATGTTGCAGAGCAAATCCTGCAAATGTACTGGTCATCCTGAGCCTGGAGAATGCAGTTAAACCCAGCCAAAAGTAATTTCTGGAAAGTCAAGCCTGGTGTACATTCTCTTGACTTCGGCTATGCCAACTTCACCTGAGTCTTATGAAAAAGCAAACAAAAGACTCAAACCAAAAGAGACAAAACCTAGAAACAAACAAACCCATGCTAACCAATCAAACAAAGAGACTAAAAAAACCCCAAATAAAACCAAAGGGAATGAAGAGTTAGTATTAGTTTTGAGTTCATCACAGCAGGTAAATGGCTGCTTTCCACAGGATCACCATAAAAAGCCACAGATAACAGCTGCTCCAAAATACACCCAACAGGAGAACCATCAAAGTGATACATAGCAACTCTGGGGGCAGCTCCCCATTAAGGTGAGGGATGAGCACACAGTGCTACAGCTCCAGCCTTCCCCACCCTGCAGGCTGCTCTTTGCTCCTGATGTAAGAGCCTTGCAGGACTGTGGCCCCTCTCGGTGCATTATAAATCATTCCCACAGCTCTCACTTGAGCCACTGGCATGTCCAGAGCGAGATGCAGGCACAATCCTACTGCCCGCTGAGCCTCTCTGGGAGATCCTGAGCATCTTCCTGCCCAGAGCCACAAAAGAGCTCAGGCTCTGCCTGAACTGGGTTTTCAGGGGAGGTTTCCATATCCCTGCGAGATGTGCTCATCCTTCATCAGGCTGTGCCCAGCCTGGATCAGGGCAGGTTGGAGGCCACATGGGATCCCATCCTTTGCCCTGCCATGTGATCCTCCATGCAGTGGGGATAAAAAGCCCAGCACTGGGGAACCCCAGGTGCTGCAGCAGAGATATTTTTGGGAGAAACACGGAGCTGTGCATGGCCAGCTTGAAGTCTGCACTGCTGTGAGCACCAGGCCTGCCATGCTGAGCCCAGGGCCACAACCAGTGCTCACCCGGGCTGGGACATTGAGTCCCAACATGGGATCCCATGGGACAGGGCACGCTGGGATTCGCCCCTGCAGCTCCCCAGTGTGTCCAGAGAGACAGCAAGGAGACAGTGACCTCTGTCAGCGGAACCCTCTGAGTGGGACGACCACCGCTGGGGTGGCTGTGCCAGCTCCCCCATGAACCTCCAGCCCTGGGAACCGGGAGCAAGTGGAAAACACAACTTGGCCAATACTGCCTGTGCCGGAAGCAAATGGAAAGAGAACTGGGGTGTGAAAACCCAAGGTTGTTTATTTACATAAGAACAGCAATGAAAACACAGAACACATTTACTTTTGTAAGAATATTTGTAATAACAACAATTTATAGAATGTATATACCTAAGAACATATCTAACAACAATATTTGAAATGTATTTACAGAAGACAAAACGAAGCCCTAAAACCTATATGGCAAAAACAAGAACAAACTCTAAAAACTATGTACAAAAGGGTGCCATTTCAGTCCAGGATCTCCATCAGTCCGGGAAGAAAAGCAGGTGCCATGGTCACTCCAGTCAGGCACAGAGGGCTCTTCCGTGTGTCCCCAGGCTGGCACACTGGGACTCTGCTGCCAGAGCTGAGGCTGGCTGGGTCTGGGGGCTGGGCCCCAGGCACTGCCATGGGGCTTGTGTGGCCCAAAGCAAGAACAGGACAGGCTGGGCATGGCCAGCAGAACCCAAGGCACTGGGTACCACGTGCCTGAGCAGGGATCACCCAGCCCAATCCCGCCCCAGCCTGGCTGCAGGGAACCCATTGTGCCTGTGGGGACCACATGCCTGTCCTGCTGCTGGCATTGCTCTTCATCCCAGGACCATGGCCTCCTCTTCATCTTCCTCATCAATGTCCATCTCCTCGGTGTACTCTTCCATTTCCACGTCCATCTCCTCATCCTCATCAACCTCCATCTCTTCCTCTCCAGTCTGTTCTCCATCCACCTCCATCTCCTCCTCCGTATCCATTATTGTGTCCACCTCCATCTCTTCATCTCCTCTCTTTTCTCCCTCCACTTCCATCTTCTCCTCTCTATCAGTCTGTCTGTCCACCTCCATCTTGTCTTCTCTACCTGCAACAGCCTGCAGAGGTAGCAAAACCTCAGAGTGGGGTCCCTGTCCCACCCCATCCCCCCAGAACTCCAGCCCACACCCGGGCAGCTGGGGGGATCCACCTCCATGGAATGGCACCGTACCTTCCTCAGGACAAATGTGAGCATCCTGCAGGGATGGATGACACAATCCAGGCCTTAGGCAGCTTTTGAGACTGATGAGATGAGGTCTCGGGGGCAGGAACAAGAAGGGTGACAGGAGCAGCAGGGGCAGCGTGCAGCGTGTGCTGAGCCCAGGGCCAACGGTCGTGTTGTGCTGCTTGCTGGCTGCTGGCAGTTCCAGATGGGACATGGATTGTGACATGACCACTGAGCTAGAGAGCCTTTGGTTCCATGCTTAGCAACGTTCCCCCAGACCATGGTGCTCAGAGCCCTGTTCCCAAGGATGGAGCATCCACAGCCTGGGCCAGTGCCTCAGCACCCTCAGTGGAAGAGAGCAGCTTCCTCAGATCCAACTTCAATCAGCCTCCTGCAGCTGAAAGCCGTCCCCCCTTGTCCTGTTGCCACAGGCCCTGTGGAACACCCTGTCCCAATCTTTCTTGTGGCACCCTTGCAGTCCTGCAGAGCTGCAGTGAGGCCTCCCCAGGGTCTCCTCTTTCCAGGCTGAGCATCCCCAGCCCCACGTGGAAAGCAGGCAGTGTGATCAGGGGGAGTCCAGGCTGGAGTCAAATGGCATCAGGAACTGAGAGACGGAAGCTTTAGGCCCAGGTTTGCCTCTCAATGTACAAAATTAATAAGAGTGGAGGGCAAGATGGTGGGACACTGCTTCTGCTCTAATTGGTGAATATAGTCTCTGTTTTTTTTCTTTTTTTCTCTCATGCCGTTGCAGTTTTGGCTGTTTGAAAGGAAGCTTGGCACAATATCCATTGTCTTCTCCATTTGTGAATCACCGAGCAGAGTCTGGGCAAGCTGATGTTGCAGAGCAAATCCTGCAAATGTACTGGTCATCCTGAGCCTGGAGAATGCAGTTAAACCCAGCCAAAAGTAATTTCTGGAAAGTCAAGCCTGGTGTACATTCTCTTGACTTCGGCTATGCCAACTTCACCTGAGTCTTATGAAAAAGCAAACAAAAGACTCAAACCAAAAGAGACAAAACCTAGAAACAAACAAACCCATGCTAACCAATCAAACAAAGAGACTAAAAAAACCCCAAATAAAACCAAAGGGAATGAAGAGTTAGTATTAGTTTTGAGTTCATCACAGCAGGTAAATGGCTGCTTTCCACAGGATCACCATAAAAAGCCACAGATAACAGCTGCTCCAAAATACACCCAACAGGAGAACCATCAAAGTGATACATAGCAACTCTGGGGGCAGCTCCCCATTAAGGTGAGGGATGAGCACAGAGTGGTACAGCTCCAGCCTTCCCCACCCTGCAGGCTGCTCTTTGCTCCTGATGTAAGAGCCTTGCAGGACTGTGGCCCCTCTCGGTGCATTATAAATCATTCCCACAGCTGTCACTTGAGCCACTGGCATGTCCAGAGCGAGATGCAGGCACAATCCTACTGCCCGCTGAGCCTCTCTGGGAGATCCTGAGCATCTTCCTGCCCAGAGCCACAAAAGAGCTCAGGCTCTGCCTGAACTGGGTTTTCAGGGGAGGTTTCCATATCCCTGCGAGATGTGCTCATCCTTCATCAGGCTGTGCCCAGCCTGGATCAGGGCAGGTTGGAGGCCACATGGGATCCCATCCTTTGCCCTGCCATGTGATCCTCCATGCAGTGGGGATAAAAAGCCCAACACTGGGGAACCCCATGTGCTGCAGCAGAGATATTTTTGGGAGAAACACGGAGCTGTGCATGGCCAGCTTGAAGTCTGCACTGCTGTGAGCACCAGGCCTGCCATGCTGAGCCCAGGGCCACAACCAGTGCTCACCCGGGCTGGGACATTGAGTCCCAACATGGGATCCCATGGGACAGGGCACGCTGGGATTCGCCCCTGCAGCTCCCCAGTGTGTCCAGAGAGACAGCAAGGAGACAGTGACCTCTCTCAGCGGGGCCCTCTGAGTGGGACAACCACTGCTGGGGTGGCTGTGCCAGCTCCCCCATGAACCTCCAGCCCTGGGAACCGGGAGCAAGTGGAAAACACAACTTGGCCAATATTGCCTGTGCCGGAAGCAAATGGAAAGAGAACTGGGGTGTGAAAACCCAAGGTTGTTTATTTACATAAGAACAGCAATGAAAACACAGAACACATTTACTTTTGTAAGAATATTTGTAATAACAACAATTTATAGAATGTATATACCTAAGAACATATCTAACAACAATATTTGAAATGTATTTACAGAAGACAAAACGAAGCCCTAAAACCTATATGGCAAAAACAAGAACAAACTCTAAAAACTATGAACAAAAGGGTGCCATTTCAGTCCAGGATCTCCATCAGTCCGGGAAGAAAAGCAGGTGCCATGGTCACTCCAGTCAGGCACAGAGAGCTCTTCCGTGTGTCCTCAGGCTGGCACACTGGGACTCTGCTGCCAGAGCTGAGGCTGGCTGGGTCTGGGGGCTGGGCCCCAGGCACTGCCATGGGGCTTGTGTGGCCCAAAGCAAGAACAGGACAGGCTGGGCATGGCCAGCAGAACCCAAGGCACTGGGTACCACGTGCCTGAGCAGGGACCACCCAGCCCAATCCCGCCCCAGCCTGGCTGCAGGGAACCCACTGTGCCTGTGGGGACCACATGCCTGTCGTGCTGCTGGCATTGCTCTTCATCCCAGGACCATGGCCTCCTCTTCATCTTCCTCATCAATGTCCATCTCCTCGGTGTACTCTTCCATTTCCACGTCCATCTCCTCATCCTCATCAACCTCCATCTCTTCCTCTCCAGTCTGCTCTCCATCCACATCCATCTCCTCCTCCGTATCCATTATTGTGTCCACCTCCATCTCTTCCTCTCCTCTCTTTTCTCCCTCCACTTCCATCTTCTCCTCTCTATCAGTCTGTCTGTCCACCTCCATCTTGTCTTCTCTACCTGCAACAGCCTGCAGAGGTAGCAAAACCTCAGAGTGGGGTCCCTGTCCCACCCCATCCCCCCAGAACTCCAGCCCACACCCGGGCAGCTGGGGGGATCCACCTTCATGGAATGGCACCGTACCTTCCTCAGGACAAATGTGAGCATCCTGCAGGGATGGATGACACAATCCAGGCCTTAGGCAGCTTTTGAGACTGATGAGATGAGGTCTCGGGGACAGGAACAAGAAGGGTGACAGGAGCAGCAGGAACAGCGTGCAGCGTGTGCTGAGCCCAGGGCCAACGGTTGTGTTGTGCTGCTTGCTGGCTGCTGGCAGTTCCAGATGGGACATGGATTATGACATGACCATTGAGCTAGAGAGCCTTTGGTTCCATGCTTAGCAACGTTCCCCCAGACCATGGTGCTCAGAGCCCTGTTCCCAAGGATGGAGCATCCACAGCCTGGGCCAGTGCCTCAGCACCCTCAGTGGAAGAGAGCAGCTTCCTCAGATCCAACTTCAATCAGCCTCCTGCAGCTGAAAGCCGTCCCCCCTTGTCCTGTTGCCACAGGCCCTGTGGAACACCCTGTCCCAATCTTTCTTGTGGCACCCTTGCAGTCCTGCAGAGCTGCAGTGAGGCCTCCCCAGGGTCTCCTCTTTCCAGGCTGAGCATCCCCAGCCCCACGTGGAAAGCAGGCAGTGTGATCAGGGGGAGTCCAGGCTGGAGTCAAATGGCATCAGGAACTGAGAGACGGAAGCTTTAGGCCCAGGTTTGCCTCTCAATGTACAAAATTAATAAGAGTGGAGGGCAAGATGGTGGGACACTGCTTCTGCTCTAATTGGTGAATATAGTCTCTGTTTTTTTCTTTTTTTCTCTCATGCCGTTGCAGTTTTGGCTGTTTGAAAGGAAGCTTGGCACAATATCCATTGTCTTCTCCATTTGTGAATCACCGAGCAGAGTCTGGGCAAGTAGATGTTGCAGAGCAAATCCTGCAAATGTACTGGTCATCCTGAGCCTGGAGAATGCAGTTAAACCCAGCCAAAAGTAATTTCTGGAAAGTCAAGCCTGGTGTACATTCTCTTGACTTTGGCTATGCCAACTTCACCTGAGTCTTATGAAAAAGCAAACAAAAGACTCAAACCAAAACAGACAAAACCTAGAAACAAACAAACCCATGCAAACCAATCAAAGAAAGAGACTAAAAAAACCCCAAATAAAACCAAAGGGAATGAAGAGTTAGTATTAGTTTTGAGTTCATCACAGCAGGTAAATGGCTGCTTTCCACAGGATCACCATAAAAAGCCACAGATAACAGCTGCTCCAAAATACACCCAACAGGAGAACCATCAAAGTGATACATAGCAAGTCTGGGGGCAGCTCCCCATTAAGGTGAGGGATGAGCACACAGTGCTACAGCTCCAGCCTTCCCCACCCTGCAGGCTGCTCTTTGCTCCTGATGTAAGAGCCTTGCAGGACTGTGGCCCCTCTCGGTGCATTATAAATCATTCCCACAGCTCTCACTTGAGCCACTGGCATGTCCAGAGCGAGATGCAGGCACAATCCTACTGCCCGCTGAGCCTCTCTGGGAGATTCTGAGCATCTTCCTGCCCAGAGCCACAAAAGAGCTCAGGCTCTGCCTGAACTGTGTTTTCAGGGGAGGTTTCCATATCCCTGCGAGATGTGCTCATCCTTCATCAGGCTGTGCCCAGCCTGGATCAGGGCAGGTTGGATGCCACATGGGATCCATCCTTTGCCCTGCCATGTGATCCTCCATGCAGTGGGGATAAAAAGCCCAGCACTGGGGAACCCCAGGTGCTGCAGCAGTGATATTTTTGGGAGAAACACGGAGCTGTGCATGGCCAGCTTGAAGTCTGCACTGCTGTGAGCACCAGGCCTGCCATGCTGAGCCCAGGGCCACAACCAGTGCTCACCCGGGCTGGGACATTGAGTCCCAACATGGGATCCCATGGGACAGGGCACGCTGGGATTCGCCCCTGCAGCTCCCCAGTGTGTCCAGAGAGACAGCAAGGAGACAGTGACCTCTCTCAGCGGGGCCCTCTGAGTGGGACAACCACTGCTGGGGTGGCTGTGCCAGCTCCCCCATGAACCTCCAGCCCTGGGAACCGGGAGCAAGTGGAAAACACAACTTGGCCAATATTGCCTGTGCCGGAAGCAAATGGAAAGAGAACTGGGGTGTGAAAACCCAAGGTTGTTTATTTACATAAGAACAGCAATGAAAACACAGAACACATTTACTTTTGTAAGAATATTTGTAATAACAACAATTTATAGAATGTATATACCTAAGAACATATCTAACAACAATATTTGAAATGTATTTACAGAAGACAAAACGAAGCCCTAAAACCTATATGGCAAAAACAAGAACAAACTCTAAAAACTATGAACAAAAGGGTGCCATTTCAGTCCAGGATCTCCATCAGTCCGGGAAGAAAAGCAGGTGCCATGGTCACTCCAGTCAGGCACAGAGAGCTCTTCCGTGTGTCCTCAGGCTGGCACACTGGGACTCTGCTGCCAGAGCTGAGGCTGGCTGGGTCTGGGGGCTGGGCCCCAGGCACTGCCATGGGGCTTGTGTGGCCCAAAGCAAGAACAGGACAGGCTGGGCATGGCCAGCAGAACCCAAGGCACTGGGTACCACGTGCCTGAGCAGGGACCACCCAGCCCAATCCCGCCCCAGCCTGGCTGCAGGGAACCCACTGTGCCTGTGGGGACCACATGCCTGTCGTGCTGCTGGCATTGCTCTTCATCCCAGGACCATGGCCTCCTCTTCATCTTCCTCATCAATGTCCATCTCCTCGGTGTACTCTTCCATTTCCACGTCCATCTCCTCATCCTCATCAACCTCCATCTCTTCCTCTCCAGTCTGCTCTCCATCCACATCCATCTCCTCCTCCGTATCCATTATTGTGTCCACCTCCATCTCTTCCTCTCCTCTCTTTTCTCCCTCCACTTCCATCTTCTCCTCTCTATCAGTCTGTCTGTCCACCTCCATCTTGTCTTCTCTACCTGCAACAGCCTGCAGAGGTAGCAAAACCTCAGAGTGGGGTCCCTGTCCCACCCCATCCCCCCAGAACTCCAGCCCACACCCGGGCAGCTGGGGGGATCCACCTTCATGGAATGGCACCGTACCTTCCTCAGGACAAATGTGAGCATCCTGCAGGGATGGATGACACAATCCAGGCCTTAGGCAGCTTTTGAGACTGATGAGATGAGGTCTCGGGGACAGGAACAAGAAGGGTGACAGGAGCAGCAGGAACAGCGTGCAGCGTGTGCTGAGCCCAGGGCCAACGGTTGTGTTGTGCTGCTTGCTGGCTGCTGGCAGTTCCAGATGGGACATGGATTATGACATGACCATTGAGCTAGAGAGCCTTTGGTTCCATGCTTAGCAACGTTCCCCCAGACCATGGTGCTCAGAGCCCTGTTCCCAAGGATGGAGCATCCACAGCCTGGGCCAGTGCCTCAGCACCCTCAGTGGAAGAGAGCAGCTTCCTCAGATCCAACTTCAATCAGCCTCCTGCAGCTGAAAGCCGTCCCCCCTTGTCCTGTTGCCACAGGCCCTGTGGAACACCCTGTCCCAATCTTTCTTGTGGCACCCTTGCAGTCCTGCAGAGCTGCAGTGAGGCCTCCCCAGGGTCTCCTCTTTCCAGGCTGAGCATCCCCAGCCCCACGTGGAAAGCAGGCAGTGTGATCAGGGGGAGTCCAGGCTGGAGTCAAATGGCATCAGGAACTGAGAGACGGAAGCTTTAGGCCCAGGTTTGCCTCTCAATGTACAAAATTAATAAGAGTGGAGGGCAAGATGGTGGGACACTGCTTCTGCTCTAATTGGTGAATATAGTCTCTGTTTTTTTCTTTTTTTCTCTCATGCCGTTGCAGTTTTGGCTGTTTGAAAGGAAGCTTGGCACAATATCCATTGTCTTCTCCATTTGTGAATCACCGAGCAGAGTCTGGGCAAGTAGATGTTGCAGAGCAAATCCTGCAAATGTACTGGTCATCCTGAGCCTGGAGAATGCAGTTAAACCCAGCCAAAAGTAATTTCTGGAAAGTCAAGCCTGGTGTACATTCTCTTGACTTTGGCTATGCCAACTTCACCTGAGTCTTATGAAAAAGCAAACAAAAGACTCAAACCAAAACAGACAAAACCTAGAAACAAACAAACCCATGCAAACCAATCAAAGAAAGAGACTAAAAAAACCCCAAATAAAACCAAAGGGAATGAAGAGTTAGTATTAGTTTTGAGTTCATCACAGCAGGTAAATGGCTGCTTTCCACAGGATCACCATAAAAAGCCACAGATAACAGCTGCTCCAAAATACACCCAACAGGAGAACCATCAAAGTGATACATAGCAACTCTGGGGGCAGCTCCCCATTAAGGTGAGGGATGAGCACACAGTGCTACAGCTCCAGCCTTCCCCACCCTGCAGGCTGCTCTTTGCTCCTGATGTAAGAGCCTTGCAGGACTGTGGCCCCTCTCGGTGCATTATAAATCATTCCCACAGCTCTCACTTGAGCCACTGGCATGTCCAGAGCGAGATGCAGGCACAATCCTACTGCCCGCTGAGCCTCTCTGGGAGATTCTGAGCATCTTCCTGCCCAGAGCCACAAAAGAGCTCAGGCTCTGCCTGAACTGTGTTTTCAGGGGAGGTTTCCATATCCCTGCGAGATGTGCTCATCCTTCATCAGGCTGTGCCCAGCCTGGATCAGGGCAGGTTGGATGCCACATGGGATCCATCCTTTGCCCTGCCATGTGATCCTCCATGCAGTGGGGATAAAAAGCCCAGCACTGGGGAACCCCAGGTGCTGCAGCAGTGATATTTTTGGGAGAAACACGGAGCTGTGCATGGCCAGCTTGAAGTCTGCACTGCTGTGAGCACCAGGCCTGCCATGCTGAGCCCAGGGCCACAACCAGTGCTCACCCGGGCTGGGACATTGAGTCCCAACATGGGATCCCATGGGACAGGGCACGCTGGGATTCGCCCCTGCAGCTCCCCAGTGTGTCCAGAGAGACAGCAAGGAGACAGTGACCTCTCTCAGCGGGGCCCTCTGAGTGGGACAACCACTGCTGGGGTGGCTGTGCCAGCTCCCCCATGAACCTCCAGCCCTGGGAACCGGGAGCAAGTGGAAAACACAACTTGGCCAATATTGCCTGTGCCGGAAGCAAATGGAAAGAGAACTGGGGTGTGAAAACCCAAGGTTGTTTATTTACATAAGAACAGCAATGAAAACACAGAACACATTTACTTTTGTAAGAATATTTGTAATAACAACAATTTATAGAATGTATATACCTAAGAACATATCTAACAACAATATTTGAAATGTATTTACAGAAGACAAAACGAAGCCCTAAAACCTATATGGCAAAAACAAGAACAAACTCTAAAAACTATGAACAAAAGGGTGCCATTTCAGTCCAGGATCTCCATCAGTCCGGGAAGAAAAGCAGGTGCCATGGTCACTCCAGTCAGGCACAGAGAGCTCTTCCGTGTGTCCCCAGGCTGGCACACTGGGACTCTGCTGCCAGAGCTGAGGCTGGCTGGGTCTGGGGGCTGGGCCCCAGGCACTGCCATGGGGCTTGTGTGGCCCAAAGCAAGAACAGGACAGGCTGGGCATGGCCAGCAGAACCCAAGGCACTGGGTACCACGTGCCTGAGCAGGGACCAGCCAGCCCAATCCCGCCCCAGCCTGGCTGCAGGGAACACACTGTGCCTGTGGGGACCACATGCCTGTCCTGCTGCTGGCATTGCTCTTCATCCCAGGACCATGGCCTTCTCTGCATCTTCCTCATCAATGTCCATCTCCTCGGTGTACTCTTCCATTTCCACGTCCATCTCCTCATCCTCATCAACCTCCATCTCTTCCTCTCCAGTCTGTTCTCCATCCACCTCCATCTCCTCCTCCGTATCCATTATTGTGTCCACCTCCATCTCTTCCTCTCCTCTCTTTTCTCCCTCCACTTCCATCTTCTCCTCTCTATCAGTCTGTCTGTCCACCTCCATCTTGTCTTCTCTACCTGCAACAGCCTGCAGAGGTAGCAAAACCTCAGAGTGGGGTCCCTGTCCCACCCCATCCCCCCAGAACTCCAGCCCACACCCGGGCAGCTGGGGGGATCCACCTCCATGGAATGGCACCGTACCTTCCTCAGGACAAATGTGAGCATCCTGCAGGGATGGATGACACAATCCAGGCCTTAGGCAGCTTTTGAGACTGATGAGATGAGGTCTCGGGGGCAGGAACAAGAAGGGTGACAGGAGCAGCAGGAGCAGCGTGCAGCGTGTGCTGAGCCCAGGGCCAACGGTTGTGTTGTGCTGCTTGCTGGCTGCTGGCAGTTCCAGATGGGACATGGATTATGACATGACCATTGAGCTAGAGAGCCTTTGGTTCCATGCTTAGTAACGTTCCCCCAGACCATGGTGCTCAGAGCCCTTTTCCCAAGGATGGAGCATCCACAGCCTGGGCCAGTGCCTCAGCACCCTCAGTGGAAGAGAGCAGCTTCCTCAGATCCAACTTCAATCAGCCTCCTGCAGCTGAAAGCCGTCCCCCCTTGTCCTGTTGCCACAGGCCCTGTGGAACACCCTGTCCCAATCTTTCTTGTGGCACCCTTGCAGTCCTGCAGAGCTGCAGTGAGGCCTCCCCAGGGTCTCCTCTTTCCAGGCTGAGCATCCCCAGCCCCACGTGGAAAGCAGGCAGTGTGATCTGGGGGAGTCCAGGCTGGAGTCAAATGGCATCAGGAACTGAGAGATGGAAGCTTTAGGCCCAGGTTTGCCTCTCAATGTACAAAATTAATAAGAGTGGAGGGCAAGATGGTGGGACACTGCTTCTGCTCTAATTGGTGAATATAGTCTCTGTTTTTTTCTTTTTTTCTCTCATGCTCTTGCAGTTTTGGCTGTTTGAAAGGAAGCTTGGCACAATATCCATTTTCTTCTCCATTTGTGAATCACCGAGCAGAGTCTGGGCAAGCTGATGTTGCAGAGCAAATCCTGCAAATGTACTGGTCATCCTGAGCCTGGAGAATGCAGTTAAACCCAGCCAAAAGTAATTTCTGGAAAGTCAAGCCTGGTGTACATTCTCTTGACTTTGGCTATGCCAACTTCACCTGAGTCTTATGAAAAAGCAAACAAAAGACTCAAACCAAAACAGACAAAACCTAGAAACAAACAAACCCATGCAAACCAATCAAAGAAAGAGACTAAAAAAACCCCAAATAAAACCAAAGGGAATGAAGAGTTAGTATTAGTTTTGAGTTCATCACAGCAGGTAAATGGCTGCTTTCCACAGGATCACCATAAAAAGCCACAGATAACAGCTGCTCCAAAATACACCCAACAGGAGAACCATCAAAGTGATACATAGCAACTCTGGGGGCAGCTCCCCATTAAGGTGAGGGATGAGCACACAGTGCTACAGCTCCAGCCTTCCCCACCCTGCAGGCTGCTCTTTGCTCCTGATGTAAGAGCCTTGCAGGACTGTGGCCCCTCTCGGTGCATTATAAATCATTCCCACAGCTCTCACTTGAGCCACTGGCATGTCCAGAGCGAGATCCAGGCACAATCCTACTGCCCGCTGAGCCTCTCTGGGAGATCCTGAGCATCTTCCTGCCCAGAGCCACAAAAGAGCTCAGGCTCTGCCTGAACTGTGTTTTCAGGGGAGGTTTCCATATCCCTGCGAGATGTGCTCATCCTTCATCAGGCTGTGCCCAGCCTGGATCAGGGCAGGTTGGATGCCACATGGGATCCATCCTTTGCCCTGCCATGTGATCCTCCATGCAGTGGGGATAAAAAGCCCAGCACTGGGGAACCCCAGGTGCTGCAGCAGTGATAGTTTTGGGAGAAACACGGAGCCGTGCATGGCCAGCTTGAAGTCTGCACTGCTGTGAGCACCAGGCCTGCCATGCTGAGCCCAGGGCCACAACCAGTGCTCACCCGGGCTGGGACATTGAGTCCCAACATGGGATCCCATGGGACAGGGCACGCTGGGATTCGCCCCTGCAGCTCCCCAGTGTGTCCAGAGAGACAGCAAGGAGACAGTGACCTCTGTCAGCGGGACCCTCTGAGTGGGACAACCACTGCTGGGGTGGCTGTGCCAGCTCCCCCATGAACCTCCAGCCCTGGGAAGCGGGAGCAAGTGGAAAACACAACTTGGCCAATATTGCCTGTGCCGGAAGCAAATGGAAAGAGAACTGGGGTGTGAAAACCCAAGGTTGTTTATTTACATAAGAACAGCAATGAAAACACAGAACACATTTACTTTTGTAAGAATATTTGTAATAACAACAATTTATAGAATGTATATACCTAAGAACATATCTAACAACAATATTTGAAATGTATTTACAGAAGACAAAACGAAGCCCTAAAACCTATATGGCAAAAACAAGAACAAACTCTAAAAACTATGTACAAAAGGGTGCCATTTCAGTCCAGGATCTCCATCAGTCCGGGAAGAAAAGCAGGTGCCGTGGTCACTCCAGTCAGGCACAGAGGGCTCTACCGTGTGTCCCCAGGCTGGCACACTGGGACTCTGCTGCCAGAGCTGAGGCTGGCTGGGTCTGGGGGCTGGGCCCCAGGCACTGCCATGGGGCTTGTGTGGCCCAAAGCAAGAACAGGACAGGCTGGGCATGGCCACCAGAACCCAAGGCACTGGGTACCACGTGCCTGAGCAGGGACCACCCAGCCCAATCCCGCCCCAGCCTGGCTGCAGGGAACCCATTGTGCCTGTGGGGACCACATGCCTGTCGTGCTGCTGGCATTGCTCTTCATCCCAGGACCATGGCCTCCTCTTCATCTTCCTCATCAATGTCCATCTCCTCGGTGTACTCTTCCATTTCCACGTCCATCTCCTCATCCTCATCAACCTCCATCTCTTCCTCTCCAGTCTGTTCTCCATCCACCTCCATCTCCTCCTCCGTATCCATTATTGTGTCCACCTCCATCTCTTCATCTCCTCTCTTTTCTCCCTCCACTTCCATCTTCTCCTCTCTATCAGTCTGTCTGTCCACCTCCATCTTGTCTTCTCTACCTGCAACAGCCTGCAGAGGTAGCAAAACCTCAGAGTGGGGTCCCTGTCCCACCCCATCCCCCCAGAACTCCAGCCCACACCCGGGCAGCTGGGGGGATCCACCTCCATGGAATGGCACCGTACCTTCCTCAGGACAAATGTGAGCATCCTGCAGGGATGGATGACACAATCCAGGCCTTAGGCAGCTTTTGAGACTGATGAGATGAGGTCTCGGGGGCAGGAACAAGAAGGGTGACAGGAGCAGCAGGAGCAGCGTGCAGCGTGTGCTGAGCCCAGGGCCAACGGCTGTGTTGTGCTGCTTGCTGGCTGCTGGCAGTTCCAGATGGGACATGGATTGTGACATGACCACTGAGCTAGAGAGCCTTTGGTTCCATGCTTAGCAACGTTCCCCCAGACCATGGTGCTCAGAGCCCTGTTCCCAAGGATGGAGCATCCACAGCCTGGGCCAGTGCCTCAGCACCCTCAGTGGAAGAGAGCAGCTTCCTCAGATCCAACTTCAATCAGCCTCCTGCAGCTGAAAGCCGTCCCCCCTTGTCCTGTTGCCACAGGCCCTGTGGAACACCCTGTCCCAATCTTTCTTGTGGCACCCTTGCAGTCCTGCAGAGCTGCAGTGAGGCCTCCCCAGGGTCTCCTCTTTCCAGGCTGAGCATCCCCAGCCCCACGTGGAAAGCAGGCAGTGTGATCAGGGGGAGTCCAGGCTGGAGTCAAATGGCATCAGGAACTGAGAGACGGAAGCTTTAGGCCCAGGTTTGCCTCTCAATGTACAAAATTAATAAGAGTGGAGGGCAAGATGGTGGGACACTGCTTCTGCTCTAATTGGTGAATATAGTCTCTGTTTTTTTTCTTTTTTTCTCTCATGCCGTTGCAGTTTTGGCTGTTTGAAAGGAAGCTTGGCACAATATCCATTGTCTTCTCCATTTGTGAATCACCGAGCAGAGTCTGGGCAAGCTGATGTTGCAGAGCAAATCCTGCAAATGTACTGGTCATCCTGAGCCTGGAGAATGCAGTTAAACCCAGCCAAAAGTAATTTCTGGAAAGTCAAGCCTGGTGTACATTCTCTTGACTTCGGCTATGCCAACTTCACCTGAGTCTTATGAAAAAGCAAACAAAAGACTCAAACCAAAAGAGACAAAACCTAGAAACAAACAAACCCATGCTAACCAATCAAACAAAGAGACTAAAAAAACCCCAAATAAAACCAAAGGGAATGAAGAGTTAGTATTAGTTTTGAGTTCATCACAGCAGGTAAATGGCTGCTTTCCACAGGATCACCATAAAAAGCCACAGATAACAGCTGCTCCAAAATACACCCAACAGGAGAACCATCAAAGTGATACATAGCAACTCTGGGGGCAGCTCCCCATTAAGGTGAGGGATGAGCACAGAGTGGTACAGCTCCAGCCTTCCCCACCCTGCAGGCTGCTCTTTGCTCCTGATGTAAGAGCCTTGCAGGACTGTGGCCCCTCTCGGTGCATTATAAATCATTCCCACAGCTCTCACTTGAGCCACTGGCATGTCCAGAGCGAGATGCAGGCACAATCCTACTGCCCGCTGAGCCTCTCTGGGAGATCCTGAGCATCTTCCTGCCCAGAGCCACAAAAGAGCTCAGGCTCTGCCTGAACTGGGTTTTCAGGGGAGGTTTCCATATCCCTGCGAGATGTGCTCATCCTTCATCAGGCTGTGCCCAGCCTGGATCAGGGCAGGTTGGAGGCCACATGGGATCCCATCCTTTGCCCTGCCATGTGATCCTCCATGCAGTGGGGATAAAAAGCCCAGCACTGGGGAACCCCAGGTGCTGCAGCAGAGATATTTTTGGGAGAAACACGGAGCTGTGCATGGCCAGCTTGAAGTCTGCACTGCTGTGAGCACCAGGCCTGCCATGCTGAGCCCAGGGCCACAACCAGTGCTCACCCGGGCTGGGACATTGAGTCCCAACATGGGATCCCATGGGACAGGGCACGCTGGGATTCGCCCCTGCAGCTCCCCAGTGTGTCCAGAGAGACAGCAAGGAGACAGTGACCTCTGTCAGCGGAACCCTCTGAGTGGGACGACCACCGCTGGGGTGGCTGTGCCAGCTCCCCCATGAACCTCCAGCCCTGGGAACCGGGAGCAAGTGGAAAACACAACTTGGCCAATACTGCCTGTGCCGGAAGCAAATGGAAAGAGAACTGGGGTGTGAAAACCCAAGGTTGTTTATTTACATAAGAACAGCAATGAAAACACAGAACACATTTACTTTTGTAAGAATATTTGTAATAACAACAATTTATAGAATGTATATACCTAAGAACATATCTAACAACAATATTTGAAATGTATTTACAGAAGACAAAACGAAGCCCTAAAACCTATATGGCAAAAACAAGAACAAACTCTAAAAACTATGTACAAAAGGGTGCCATTTCAGTCCAGGATCTCCATCAGTCCGGGAAGAAAAGCAGGTGCCATGGTCACTCCAGTCAGGCACAGAGGGCTCTTCCGTGTGTCCCCAGGCTGGCACACTGGGACTCTGCTGCCAGAGCTGAGGCTGGCTGGGTCTGGGGGCTGGGCCCCAGGCACTGCCATGGGGCTTGTGTGGCCCAAAGCAAGAACAGGACAGGCTGGGCATGGCCAGCAGAACCCAAGGCACTGGGTACCACGTGCCTGAGCAGGGATCACCCAGCCCAATCCCGCCCCAGCCTGGCTGCAGGGAACCCATTGTGCCTGTGGGGACCACATGCCTGTCCTGCTGCTGGCATTGCTCTTCATCCCAGGACCATGGCCTCCTCTTCATCTTCCTCATCAATGTCCATCTCCTCGGTGTACTCTTCCATTTCCACGTCCATCTCCTCATCCTCATCAACCTCCATCTCTTCCTCTCCAGTCTGTTCTCCATCCACCTCCATCTCCTCCTCCGTATCCATTATTGTGTCCACCTCCATCTCTTCATCTCCTCTCTTTTCTCCCTCCACTTCCATCTTCTCCTCTCTATCAGTCTGTCTGTCCACCTCCATCTTGTCTTCTCTACCTGCAACAGCCTGCAGAGGTAGCAAAACCTCAGAGTGGGGTCCCTGTCCCACCCCATCCCCCCAGAACTCCAGCCCACACCCGGGCAGCTGGGGGGATCCACCTCCATGGAATGGCACCGTACCTTCCTCAGGACAAATGTGAGCATCCTGCAGGGATGGATGACACAATCCAGGCCTTAGGCAGCTTTTGAGACTGATGAGATGAGGTCTCGGGGGCAGGAACAAGAAGGGTGACAGGAGCAGCAGGAGCAGCGTGCAGCGTGTGCTGAGCCCAGGGCCAACGGTCGTGTTGTGCTGCTTGCTGGCTGCTGGCAGTTCCAGATGGGACATGGATTGTGACATGACCACTGAGCTAGAGAGCCTTTGGTTCCATGCTTAGCAACGTTCCCCCAGACCATGGTGCTCAGAGCCCTGTTCCCAAGGATGGAGCATCCACAGCCTGGGCCAGTGCCTCAGCACCCTCAGTGGAAGAGAGCAGCTTCCTCAGATCCAACTTCAATCAGCCTCCTGCAGCTGAAAGCCGTCCCCCCTTGTCCTGTTGCCACAGGCCCTGTGGAACACCCTGTCCCAATCTTTCTTGTGGCACCCTTGCAGTCCTGCAGAGCTGCAGTGAGGCCTCCCCAGGGTCTCCTCTTTCCAGGCTGAGCATCCCCAGCCCCACGTGGAAAGCAGGCAGTGTGATCAGGGGGAGTCCAGGCTGGAGTCAAATGGCATCAGGAACTGAGAGACGGAAGCTTTAGGCCCAGGTTTGCCTCTCAATGTACAAAATTAATAAGAGTGGAGGGCAAGATGGTGGGACACTGCTTCTGCTCTAATTGGTGAATATAGTCTCTGTTTTTTTTCTTTTTTTCTCTCATGCCGTTGCAGTTTTGGCTGTTTGAAAGGAAGCTTGGCACAATATCCATTGTCTTCTCCATTTGTGAATCACCGAGCAGAGTCTGGGCAAGCTGATGTTGCAGAGCAAATCCTGCAAATGTACTGGTCATCCTGAGCCTGGAGAATGCAGTTAAACCCAGCCAAAAGTAATTTCTGGAAAGTCAAGCCTGGTGTACATTCTCTTGACTTCGGCTATGCCAACTTCACCTGAGTCTTATGAAAAAGCAAACAAAAGACTCAAACCAAAAGAGACAAAACCTAGAAACAAACAAACCCATGCTAACCAATCAAACAAAGAGACTAAAAAAACCCCAAATAAAACCAAAGGGAATGAAGAGTTAGTATTAGTTTTGAGTTCATCACAGCAGGTAAATGGCTGCTTTCCACAGGATCACCATAAAAAGCCACAGATAACAGCTGCTCCAAAATACACCCAACAGGAGAACCATCAAAGTGATACATAGCAACTCTGGGGGCAGCTCCCCATTAAGGTGAGGGATGAGCACAGAGTGGTACAGCTCCAGCCTTCCCCACCCTGCAGGCTGCTCTTTGCTCCTGATGTAAGAGCCTTGCAGGACTGTGGCCCCTCTCGGTGCATTATAAATCATTCCCACAGCTGTCACTTGAGCCACTGGCATGTCCAGAGCGAGATGCAGGCACAATCCTACTGCCCGCTGAGCCTCTCTGGGAGATCCTGAGCATCTTCCTGCCCAGAGCCACAAAAGAGCTCAGGCTCTGCCTGAACTGGGTTTTCAGGGGAGGTTTCCATATCCCTGCGAGATGTGCTCATCCTTCATCAGGCTGTGCCCAGCCTGGATCAGGGCAGGTTGGAGGCCACATGGGATCCCATCCTTTGCCCTGCCATGTGATCCTCCATGCAGTGGGGATAAAAAGCCCAACACTGGGGAACCCCATGTGCTGCAGCAGAGATATTTTTGGGAGAAACACGGAGCTGTGCATGGCCAGCTTGAAGTCTGCACTGCTGTGAGCACCAGGCCTGCCATGCTGAGCCCAGGGCCACAACCAGTGCTCACCCGGGCTGGGACATTGAGTCCCAACATGGGATCCCATGGGACAGGGCACGCTGGGATTCGCCCCTGCAGCTCCCCAGTGTGTCCAGAGAGACAGCAAGGAGACAGTGACCTCTGTCAGCGGAACCCTCTGAGTGGGACGACCACCGCTGGGGTGGCTGTGCCAGCTCCCCCATGAACCTCCAGCCCTGGGAACCGGGAGCAAGTGGAAAACACAACTTGGCCAATACTGCCTGTGCCGGAAGCAAATGGAAAGAGAACTGGGGTGTGAAAACCCAAGGTTGTTTATTTCCATAAGAACAGCAATGAAAACACAGAACACATTTACTTTTGTAAGAATATTTGTAATAACAACAATTTATAGAATGTATATACCTAAGAACATATCTAACAACAATATTTGAAATGTATTTACAGAAGACAAAACGAAGCCCTAAAACCTATATGGCAAAAACAAGAACAAACTCTAAAAACTATGTACAAAAGGGTGCCATTTCAGTCCAGGATCTCCATCAGTCCGGGAAGAAAAGCAGGTGCCATGGTCACTCCAGTCAGGCACAGAGGGCTCTTCCGTGTGTCCCCAGGCTGGCACACTGGGACTCTGCTGCCAGAGCTGAGGCTGGCTGGGTCTGGGGGCTGGGCCCCAGGCACTGCCATGGGGCTTGTGTGGCCCAAAGCAAGAACAGGACAGGCTGGGCATGGCCACCAGAACCCAAGGCACTGGGTACCACGTGCCTGAGCAGGGATCACCCAGCCCAATCCCACCCCAGCCTGGCTGCAGGGAACCCATTGTGCCTGTGGGGACCACATGCCTGTCGTGCTGCTGGCATTGCTCTTCATCCCAGGACCATGGCCTCCTCTTCATCTTCCTCATCAATGTCCATCTCCTCGGTGTACTCTTCCATTTCCACGTCCATCTCCTCATCCTCATCAACCTCCATCTCTTCCTCTCCAGTCTGTTCTCCATCCACCTCCATCTCCTCCTCCGTATCCATTATTGTGTCCACCTCCATCTCTTCATCTCCTCTCTTTTCTCCCTCCACTTCCATCTTCTCCTCTCTATCAGTCTGTCTGTCCACCTCCATCTTGTCTTCTCTACCTGCAACAGCCTGCAGAGGTAGCAAAACCTCAGAGTGGGGTCCCTGTCCCACCCCATCCCCCCAGAACTCCAGCCCACACCCGGGCAGCTGGGGGGATCCACCTCCATGGAATGGCACCGTACCTTCCTCAGGACAAATGTGAGCATCCTGCAGGGATGGATGACACAATCCAGGCCTTAGGCAGCTTTTGAGACTGATGAGATGAGGTCTCGGGGGCAGGAACAAGAAGGGTGACAGGAGCAGCAGGAGCAGCGTGCAGCGTGTGCTGAGCCCAGGGCCAACGGTCGTGTTGTGCTGCTTGCTGGCTGCTGGCAGTTCCAGATGGGACATGGATTGTGACACGACCACTGAGCTAGAGAGCCTTTGGTTCCATGCTTAGCAACGTTCCCCCAGACCATGGTGCTCAGAGCCCTGTTCCCAAGGATGGAGCATCCACAGCCTGGGCCAGTGCCTCAGCACCCTCAGTGGAAGAGAGCAGCTTCCTCAGATCCAACTTCAATCAGCCTCCTGCAGCTGAAAGCCGTCCCCCCTTGTCCTGTTGCCACAGGCCCTGTGGAACACCCTGTCCCAATCTTTCTTGTGGCACCCTTGCAGTCCTGCAGAGCTGCAGTGAGGCCTCCCCAGGGTCTCCTCTTTCCAGGCTGAGCATCCCCAGCCCCACGTGGAAAGCAGGCAGTGTGATCAGGGGGAGTCCAGGCTGGAGTCAAATGGCATCAGGAACTGAGAGACGGAAGCTTTAGGCCCAGGTTTGCCTCTCAATGTACAAAATTAATAAGAGTGGAGGGCAAGATGGTGGGACACTGCTTCTGCTCTAATTGGTGAATATAGTCTCTGTTTTTTTCTTTTTTTCTCTCATGCCGTTGCAGTTTTGGCTGTTTGAAAGGAAGCTTGGCACAATATCCATTGTCTTCTCCATTTGTGAATCACCGAGCAGAGTCTGGGCAAGTAGATGTTGCAGAGCAAATCCTGCAAATGTACTGGTCATCCTGAGCCTGGAGAATGCAGTTAAACCCAGCCAAAAGTAATTTCTGGAAAGTCAAGCCTGGTGTACATTCTCTTGACTTTGGCTATGCCAACTTCACCTGAGTCTTATGAAAAAGCAAACAAAAGACTCAAACCAAAACAGACAAAACCTAGAAACAAACAAACCCATGCAAACCAATCAAAGAAAGAGACTAAAAAAACCCCAAATAAAACCAAAGGGAATGAAGAGTTAGTATTAGTTTTGAGTTCATCACAGCAGGTAAATGGCTGCTTTCCACAGGATCACCATAAAAAGCCACAGATAACAGCTGCTCCAAAATACACCCAACAGGAGAACCATCAAAGTGATACATAGCAACTCTGGGGGCAGCTCCCCATTAAGGTGAGGGATGAGCACACAGTGCTACAGCTCCAGCCTTCCCCACCCTGCAGGCTGCTCTTTGCTCCTGATGTAAGAGCCTTGCAGGACTGTGGCCCCTCTCGGTGCATTATAAATCATTCCCACAGCTCTCACTTGAGCCACTGGCATGTCCAGAGCGAGATCCAGGCACAATCCTACTGCCCGCTGAGCCTCTCTGGGAGATCCTGAGCATCTTCCTGCCCAGAGCCACAAAAGAGCTCAGGCTCTGCCTGAACTGTGTTTTCAGGGGAGGTTTCCATATCCCTGCGAGATGTGCTCATCCTTCATCAGGCTGTGCCCAGCCTGGATCAGGGCAGGTTGGATGCCACATGGGATCCATCCTTTGCCCTGCCATGTGATCCTCCATGCAGTGGGGATAAAAAGCCCAGCACTGGGGAACCCCATGTGCTGCAGCAGTGATATTTTTGGGAGAAACACGGAGCTGTGCATGGCCAGCTTGAAGTCTGCACTGCTGTGAGCACCAGGCCTGCCATGCTGAGCCCAGGGCCACAACCAGTGCTCACCCGGGCTGGGACATTGAGTCCCAACATGGGATCCCATGGGACAGGGCACGCTGGGATTCGCCCCTGCAGCTCCCCAGTGTGTCCAGAGAGACAGCAAGGAGACAGTGACCTCTGTCAGCGGGGCCCTCTGAGTGGGACAACCACTGCTGGGGTGGCTGTGCCAGCTCCCCCATGAACCTCCAGCCCTGGGAACCGGGAGCAAGTGGAAAACACAACTTGGCCAATATTGCCTGTGCCGGAAGCAAATGGAAAGAGAACTGGGGTGTGAAAACCCAAGGTTGTTTATTTACATAAGAACAGCAATGAAAACACAGAACACATTTACTTTTGTAAGAATATTTGTAATAACAACAATTTATAGAATGTATATACCTAAGAACATATCTAACAACAATATTTGAAATGTATTTACAGAAGACAAAACGAAGCCCTAAAACCTATATGGCAAAAACAAGAACAAACTCTAAAAACTATGTACAAAAGGGTGCCATTTCAGTCCAGGATCTCCATCAGTCCGGGAAGAAAAGCAGGTGCCGTGGTCACTCCAGTCAGGCACAGAGGGCTCTTCCGTGTGTCCCCAGGCTGGCACACTGGGACTCTGCTGCCAGAGCTGAGGCTGGCTGGGTCTGGGGGCTGGGCCCCAGGCACTGCCATGGGGCTTGTGTGGCCCAAAGCAAGAACAGGACAGGCTGGGCATGGCCACCAGAACCCAAGGCACTGGGTACCACGTGCCTGAGCAGGGACCAGCCAGCCCAATCCCGCCCCAGCCTGGCTGCAGGGAACCCACTGTGCCTGTGGGGACCACATGCCTGTCGTGCTGCTGGCATTGCTCTTCATCCCAGGACCATGGCCTCCTCTTCATCTTCCTCATCAATGTCCATCTCCTCGGTGTACTCTTCCATTTCCACGTCCATCTCCTCATCCTCATCAACCTCCATCTCTTCCTCTCCAGTCTGCTCTCCATCCACATCCATCTCCTCCTCCGTATCCATTATTGTGTCCACCTCCATCTCTTCCTCTCCTCTCTTTTCTCCCTCCACTTCCATCTTCTCCTCTCTATCAGTCTGTCTGTCCACCTCCATCTTGTCTTCTCTACCTGCAACAGCCTGCAGAGGTAGCAAAACCTCAGAGTGGGGTCCCTGTCCCACCCCATCCCCCCAGAACTCCAGCCCACACCCGGGCAGCTGGGGGGATCCACCTTCATGGAATGGCACCGTACCTTCCTCAGGACAAATGTGAGCATCCTGCAGGGATGGATGACACAATCCAGGCCTTAGGCAGCTTTTGAGACTGATGAGATGAGGTCTCGGGGACAGGAACAAGAAGGGTGACAGGAGCAGCAGGAACAGCGTGCAGCGTGTGCTGAGCCCAGGGCCAACGGTTGTGTTGTGCTGCTTGCTGGCTGCTGGCAGTTCCAGATGGGACATGGATTATGACATGACCATTGAGCTAGAGAGCCTTTGGTTCCATGCTTAGCAACGTTCCCCCAGACCATGGTGCTCAGAGCCCTGTTCCCAAGGATGGAGCATCCACAGCCTGGGCCAGTGCCTCAGCACCCTCAGTGGAAGAGAGCAGCTTCCTCAGATCCAACTTCAATCAGCCTCCTGCAGCTGAAAGCCGTCCCCCCTTGTCCTGTTGCCACAGGCCCTGTGGAACACCCTGTCCCAATCTTTCTTGTGGCACCCTTGCAGTCCTGCAGAGCTGCAGTGAGGCCTCCCCAGGGTCTCCTCTTTCCAGGCTGAGCATCCCCAGCCCCACGTGGAAAGCAGGCAGTGTGATCAGGGGGAGTCCAGGCTGGAGTCAAATGGCATCAGGAACTGAGAGACGGAAGCTTTAGGCCCAGGTTTGCCTCTCAATGTACAAAATTAATAAGAGTGGAGGGCAAGATGGTGGGACACTGCTTCTGCTCTAATTGGTGAATATAGTCTCTGTTTTTTTCTTTTTTTCTCTCATGCCGTTGCAGTTTTGGCTGTTTGAAAGGAAGCTTGGCACAATATCCATTGTCTTCTCCATTTGTGAATCACCGAGCAGAGTCTGGGCAAGTAGATGTTGCAGAGCAAATCCTGCAAATGTACTGGTCATCCTGAGCCTGGAGAATGCAGTTAAACCCAGCCAAAAGTAATTTCTGGAAAGTCAAGCCTGGTGTACATTCTCTTGACTTTGGCTATGCCAACTTCACCTGAGTCTTATGAAAAAGCAAACAAAAGACTCAAACCAAAACAGACAAAACCTAGAAACAAACAAACCCATGCAAACCAATCAAAGAAAGAGACTAAAAAAACCCCAAATAAAACCAAAGGGAATGAAGAGTTAGTATTAGTTTTGAGTTCATCACAGCAGGTAAATGGCTGCTTTCCACAGGATCACCATAAAAAGCCACAGATAACAGCTGCTCCAAAATACACCCAACAGGAGAACCATCAAAGTGATACATAGCAAGTCTGGGGGCAGCTCCCCATTAAGGTGAGGGATGAGCACAGAGTGCTACAGCTCCAGCCTTCCCCACCCTGCAGGCTGCTCTTTGCTCCTGATGTAAGAGCCTTGCAGGACTGTGGCCCCTCTCGGTGCATTATAAATCATTCCCACAGCTCTCACTTGAGCCACTGGCATGTCCAGAGCGAGATGCAGGCACAATCCTACTGCCCGCTGAGCCTCTCTGGGAGATTCTGAGCATCTTCCTGCCCAGAGCCACAAAAGAGCTCAGGCTCTGCCTGAACTGTGTTTTCAGGGGAGGTTTCCATATCCTTGCGAGATGTGCTCATCCTTCATCAGGCTGTGCCCAGCCTGGATCAGGGCAGGTTGGATGCCACATGGGATCCATCCTTTGCCCTGCCATGTGATCCTCCATGCAGTGGGGATAAAAAGCCCAGCACTGGGGAACCCCAGGTGCTGCAGCAGTGATATTTTTGGGAGAAACACGGAGCTGTGCATGGCCAGCTTGAAGTCTGCACTGCTGTGAGCACCAGGCCTGCCATGCTGAGCCCAGGGCCACAACCAGTGCTCACCCGGGCTGGGACATTGAGTCCCAACATGGGATCCCATGGGACAGGGCACGCTGGGATTCGCCCCTGCAGCTCCCCAGTGTGTCCAGAGAGACAGCAAGGAGACAGTGACCTCTCTCAGCGGGGCCCTCTGAGTGGGACAACCACTGCTGGGGTGGCTGTGCCAGCTCCCCCATGAACCTCCAGCCCTGGGAACCGGGAGCAAGTGGAAAACACAACTTGGCCAATATTGCCTGTGCCGGAAGCAAATGGAAAGAGAACTGGGGTGTGAAAACCCAAGGTTGTTTATTTACATAAGAACAGCAATGAAAACACAGAACACATTTACTTTTGTAAGAATATTTGTAATAACAACAATTTATAGAATGTATATACCTAAGAACATATCTAACAACAATATTTGAAATGTATTTACAGAAGACAAAACGAAGCCCTAAAACCTATATGGCAAAAACAAGAACAAACTCTAAAAACTATGAACAAAAGGGTGCCATTTCAGTCCAGGATCTCCATCAGTCCGGGAAGAAAAGCAGGTGCCATGGTCACTCCAGTCAGGCACAGAGAGCTCTTCCGTGTGTCCCCAGGCTGGCACACTGGGACTCTGCTGCCAGAGCTGAGGCTGGCTGGGTCTGGGGGCTGGGCCCCAGGCACTGCCATGGGGCTTGTGTGGCCCAAAGCAAGAACAGGACAGGCTGGGCATGGCCAGCAGAACCCAAGGCACTGGGTACCACGTGCCTGAGCAGGGACCAGCCAGCCCAATCCCGCCCCAGCCTGGCTGCAGGGAACACACTGTGCCTGTGGGGACCACATGCCTGTCCTGCTGCTGGCATTGCTCTTCATCCCAGGACCATGGCCTTCTCTGCATCTTCCTCATCAATGTCCATCTCCTCGGTGTACTCTTCCATTTCCACGTCCATCTCCTCATCCTCATCAACCTCCATCTCTTCCTCTCCAGTCTGTTCTCCATCCACCTCCATCTCCTCCTCCGTATCCATTATTGTGTCCACCTCCATCTCTTCCTCTCCTCTCTTTTCTCCCTCCACTTCCATCTTCTCCTCTCTATCAGTCTGTCTGTCCACCTCCATCTTGTCTTCTCTACCTGCAACAGCCTGCAGAGGTAGCAAAACCTCAGAGTGGGGTCCCTGTCCCACCCCATCCCCCCAGAACTCCAGCCCACACCCGGGCAGCTGGGGGGATCCACCTCCATGGAATGGCACCGTACCTTCCTCAGGACAAATGTGAGCATCCTGCAGGGATGGATGACACAATCCAGGCCTTAGGCAGCTTTTGAGACTGATGAGATGAGGTCTCGGGGGCAGGAACAAGAAGGGTGACAGGAGCAGCAGGAGCAGCGTGCAGCGTGTGCTGAGCCCAGGGCCAACGGTTGTGTTGTGCTGCTTGCTGGCTGCTGGCAGTTCCAGATGGGACATGGATTATGACATGACCATTGAGCTAGAGAGCCTTTGGTTCCATGCTTAGTAACGTTCCCCCAGACCATGGTGCTCAGAGCCCTTTTCCCAAGGATGGAGCATCCACAGCCTGGGCCAGTGCCTCAGCACCCTCAGTGGAAGAGAGCAGCTTCCTCAGATCCAACTTCAATCAGCCTCCTGCAGCTGAAAGCCGTCCCCCCTTGTCCTGTTGCCACAGGCCCTGTGGAACACCCTGTCCCAATCTTTCTTGTGGCACCCTTGCAGTCCTGCAGAGCTGCAGTGAGGCCTCCCCAGGGTCTCCTCTTTCCAGGCTGAGCATCCCCAGCCCCACGTGGAAAGCAGGCAGTGTGATCTGGGGGAGTCCAGGCTGGAGTCAAATGGCATCAGGAACTGAGAGATGGAAGCTTTAGGCCCAGGTTTGCCTCTCAATGTACAAAATTAATAAGAGTGGAGGGCAAGATGGTGGGACACTGCTTCTGCTCTAATTGGTGAATATAGTCTCTGTTTTTTTCTTTTTTTCTCTCATGCTCTTGCAGTTTTGGCTGTTTGAAAGGAAGCTTGGCACAATATCCATTTTCTTCTCCATTTGTGAATCACCGAGCAGAGTCTGGGCAAGCTGATGTTGCAGAGCAAATCCTGCAAATGTACTGGTCATCCTGAGCCTGGAGAATGCAGTTAAACCCAGCCAAAAGTAATTTCTGGAAAGTCAAGCCTGGTGTACATTCTCTTGACTTTGGCTATGCCAACTTCACCTGAGTCTTATGAAAAAGCAAACAAAAGACTCAAACCAAAACAGACAAAACCTAGAAACAAACAAACCCATGCTAACCAATCAAAGAAAGAGACTAAAAAAACCCCAAATAAAACCAAAGGGAATGAAGAGTTAGTATTAGTTTTGAGTTCATCACAGCAGGTAAATGGCTGCTTTCCACAGGATCACCATAAAAAGCCACAGATAACAGCTGCTCCAAAATACACCCAACAGGAGAACCATCAAAGTGATACATAGCAACTCTGGGGGCAGCTCCCCATTAAGGTGAGGGATGAGCACACAGTGCTACAGCTCCAGCCTTCCCCACCCTGCAGGCTGCTCTTTGCTCCTGATGTAAGAGCCTTGCAGGACTGTGGCCCCTCTCGGTGCATTATAAATCATTCCCACAGCTCTCACTTGAGCCACTGGCATGTCCAGAGCGAGATCCAGGCACAATCCTACTGCCCGCTGAGCCTCTCTGGGAGATCCTGAGCATCTTCCTGCCCAGAGCCACAAAAGAGCTCAGGCTCTGCCTGAACTGTGTTTTCAGGGGAGGTTTCCATATCCCTGCGAGATGTGCTCATCCTTCATCAGGCTGTGCCCAGCCTGGATCAGGGCAGGTTGGAGGCCACATGGGATCCATCCTTTGCCCTGCCATGTGATCCTCCATGCAGTGGGGATAAAAAGCCCAGCACTGGGGAACCCCATGTGCTGCAGCAGTGATAGTTTTGGGAGAAACACGGAGCCGTGCATGGCCAGCTTGAAGTCTGCACTGCTGTGAGCACCAGGCCTGCCATGCTGAGCCCAGGGCCACAACCAGTGCTCACCCGGGCTGGGACATTGAGTCCCAACATGGGATCCCATGGGACAGGGCACGCTGGGATTCGCCCCTGCAGCTCCCCAGTGTGTCCAGAGAGACAGCAAGGAGACAGTGACCTCTGTCAGCGGGACCCTCTGAGTGGGACAACCACTGCTGGGGTGGCTGTGCCAGCTCCCCCATGAACCTCCAGCCCTGGGAAGCGGGAGCAAGTGGAAAACACAACTTGGCCAATATTGCCTGTGCCGGAAGCAAATGGAAAGAGAACTGGGGTGTGAAAACCCAAGGTTGTTTATTTACATAAGAATAGCAATGAAAACACAGAACACATTTACTTTTGTAAGAATATTTGTAATAACAACAATTTATAGAATGTATATACCTAAGAACATATCTAACAACAATATTTGAAATGTATTTACAGAAGACAAAACGAAGCCCTAAAACCTATATGGCAAAAACAAGAACAAACTCTAAAAACTATGTACAAAAGGGTGCCATTTCAGTCCAGGATCTCCATCAGTCCGGGAAGAAAAGCAGGTGCCGTGGTCACTCCAGTCAGGCACAGAGGGCTCTACCGTGTGTCCCCAGGCTGGCACACTGGGACTCTGCTGCCAGAGCTGAGGCTGGCTGGGTCTGGGGGCTGGGCCCCAGGCACTGCCATGGGGCTTGTGTGGCCCAAAGCAAGAACAGGACAGGCTGGGCATGGCCACCAGAACCCAAGGCACTGGGTACCACGTGCCTGAGCAGGGACCACCCAGCCCAATCCCGCCCCAGCCTGGCTGCAGGGAACCCATTGTGCCTGTGGGGACCACATGCCTGTCGTGCTGCTGGCATTGCTCTTCATCCCAGGACCATGGCCTCCTCTTCATCTTCCTCATCAATGTCCATCTCCTCGGTGTACTCTTCCATTTCCACGTCCATCTCCTCATCCTCATCAACCTCCATCTCTTCCTCTCCAGTCTGTTCTCCATCCACCTCCATCTCCTCCTCCGTATCCATTATTGTGTCCACCTCCATCTCTTCATCTCCTCTCTTTTCTCCCTCCACTTCCATCTTCTCCTCTCTATCAGTCTGTCTGTCCACCTCCATCTTGTCTTCTCTACCTGCAACAGCCTGCAGAGGTAGCAAAACCTCAGAGTGGGGTCCCTGTCCCACCCCATCCCCCCAGAACTCCAGCCCACACCCGGGCAGCTGGGGGGATCCACCTCCATGGAATGGCACCGTACCTTCCTCAGGACAAATGTGAGCATCCTGCAGGGATGGATGACACAATCCAGGCCTTAGGCAGCTTTTGAGACTGATGAGATGAGGTCTCGGGGGCAGGAACAAGAAGGGTGACAGGAGCAGCAGGAGCAGCGTGCAGCGTGTGCTGAGCCCAGGGCCAACGGCTGTGTTGTGCTGCTTGCTGGCTGCTGGCAGTTCCAGATGGGACATGGATTGTGACATGACCACTGAGCTAGAGAGCCTTTGGTTCCATGCTTAGCAACGTTCCCCCAGACCATGGTGCTCAGAGCCCTGTTCCCAAGGATGGAGCATCCACAGCCTGGGCCAGTGCCTCAGCACCCTCAGTGGAAGAGAGCAGCTTCCTCAGATCCAACTTCAATCAGCCTCCTGCAGCTGAAAGCCGTCCCCCCTTGTCCTGTTGCCACAGGCCCTGTGGAACACCCTGTCCCAATCTTTCTTGTGGCACCCTTGCAGTCCTGCAGAGCTGCAGTGAGGCCTCCCCAGGGTCTCCTCTTTCCAGGCTGAGCATCCCCAGCCCCACGTGGAAAGCAGGCAGTGTGATCAGGGGGAGTCCAGGCTGGAGTCAAATGGCATCAGGAACTGAGAGACGGAAGCTTTAGGCCCAGGTTTGCCTCTCAATGTACAAAATTAATAAGAGTGGAGGGCAAGATGGTGGGACACTGCTTCTGCTCTAATTGGTGAATATAGTCTCTGTTTTTTTCTTTTTTTCTCTCATGCTCTTGCAGTTTTGGCTGTTTGAAAGGAAGCTTGGCACAATATCCATTTTCTTCTCCATTTGTGAATCACCGAGCAGAGTCTGGGCAAGCTGATGTTGCAGAGCAAATCCTGCAAATGTACTGGTCATCCTGAGCCTGGAGAATGCAGTTAAACCCAGCCAAAAGTAATTTCTGGAAAGTCAAGCCTGGTGTACATTCTCTTGACTTTGGCTATGCCAACTTCACCTGAGTCTTATGAAAAAGCAAACAAAAGACTCAAACCAAAACAGACAAAACCTAGAAACAAACAAACCCATGCTAACCAATCAAAGAAAGAGACTAAAAAAACCCCAAATAAAACCAAAGGGAATGAAGAGTTAGTATTAGTTTTGAGTTCATCACAGCAGGTAAATGGCTGCTTTCCACAGGATCACCATAAAAAGCCACAGATAACAGCTGCTCCAAAATACACCCAACAGGAGAACCATCAAAGTGATACATAGCAACTCTGGGGGCAGCTCCCCATTAAGGTGAGGGATGAGCACACAGTGCTACAGCTCCAGCCTTCCCCACCCTGCAGGCTGCTCTTTGCTCCTGATGTAAGAGCCTTGCAGGACTGTGGCCCCTCTCGGTGCATTATAAATCATTCCCACAGCTCTCACTTGAGCCACTGGCATGTCCAGAGCGAGATCCAGGCACAATCCTACTGCCCGCTGAGCCTCTCTGGGAGATCCTGAGCATCTTCCTGCCCAGAGCCACAAAAGAGCTCAGGCTCTGCCTGAACTGTGTTTTCAGGGGAGGTTTCCATATCCCTGCGAGATGTGCTCATCCTTCATCAGGCTGTGCCCAGCCTGGATCAGGGCAGGTTGGAGGCCACATGGGATCCATCCTTTGCCCTGCCATGTGATCCTCCATGCAGTGGGGATAAAAAGCCCAGCACTGGGGAACCCCATGTGCTGCAGCAGTGATAGTTTTGGGAGAAACACGGAGCCGTGCATGGCCAGCTTGAAGTCTGCACTGCTGTGAGCACCAGGCCTGCCATGCTGAGCCCAGGGCCACAACCAGTGCTCACCCGGGCTGGGACATTGAGTCCCAACATGGGATCCCATGGGACAGGGCACGCTGGGATTCGCCCCTGCAGCTCCCCAGTGTGTCCAGAGAGACAGCAAGGAGACAGTGACCTCTGTCAGCGGGACCCTCTGAGTGGGACAACCACTGCTGGGGTGGCTGTGCCAGCTCCCCCATGAACCTCCAGCCCTGGGAAGCGGGAGCAAGTGGAAAACACAACTTGGCCAATATTGCCTGTGCCGGAAGCAAATGGAAAGAGAACTGGGGTGTGAAAACCCAAGGTTGTTTATTTACATAAGAATAGCAATGAAAACACAGAACACATTTACTTTTGTAAGAATATTTGTAATAACAACAATTTATAGAATGTATATACCTAAGAACATATCTAACAACAATATTTGAAATGTATTTACAGAAGACAAAACGAAGCCCTAAAACCTATATGGCAAAAACAAGAACAAACTCTAAAAACTATGTACAAAAGGGTGCCATTTCAGTCCAGGATCTCCATCAGTCCGGGAAGAAAAGCAGGTGCCGTGGTCACTCCAGTCAGGCACAGAGGGCTCTACCGTGTGTCCCCAGGCTGGCACACTGGGACTCTGCTGCCAGAGCTGAGGCTGGCTGGGTCTGGGGGCTGGGCCCCAGGCACTGCCATGGGGCTTGTGTGGCCCAAAGCAAGAACAGGACAGGCTGGGCATGGCCACCAGAACCCAAGGCACTGGGTACCACGTGCCTGAGCAGGGACCACCCAGCCCAATCCCGCCCCAGCCTGGCTGCAGGGAACCCATTGTGCCTGTGGGGACCACATGCCTGTCGTGCTGCTGGCATTGCTCTTCATCCCAGGACCATGGCCTCCTCTTCATCTTCCTCATCAATGTCCATCTCCTCGGTGTACTCTTCCATTTCCACGTCCATCTCCTCATCCTCATCAACCTCCATCTCTTCCTCTCCAGTCTGTTCTCCATCCACCTCCATCTCCTCCTCCGTATCCATTATTGTGTCCACCTCCATCTCTTCATCTCCTCTCTTTTCTCCCTCCACTTCCATCTTCTCCTCTCTATCAGTCTGTCTGTCCACCTCCATCTTGTCTTCTCTACCTGCAACAGCCTGCAGAGGTAGCAAAACCTCAGAGTGGGGTCCCTGTCCCACCCCATCCCCCCAGAACTCCAGCCCACACCCGGGCAGCTGGGGGGATCCACCTCCATGGAATGGCACCGTACCTTCCTCAGGACAAATGTGAGCATCCTGCAGGGATGGATGACACAATCCAGGCCTTAGGCAGCTTTTGAGACTGATGAGATGAGGTCTCGGGGGCAGGAACAAGAAGGGTGACAGGAGCAGCAGGAGCAGCGTGCAGCGTGTGCTGAGCCCAGGGCCAACGGCTGTGTTGTGCTGCTTGCTGGCTGCTGGCAGTTCCAGATGGGACATGGATTGTGACATGACCACTGAGCTAGAGAGCCTTTGGTTCCATGCTTAGCAACGTTCCCCCAGACCATGGTGCTCAGAGCCCTGTTCCCAAGGATGGAGCATCCACAGCCTGGGCCAGTGCCTCAGCACCCTCAGTGGAAGAGAGCAGCTTCCTCAGATCCAACTTCAATCAGCCTCCTGCAGCTGAAAGCCGTCCCCCCTTGTCCTGTTGCCACAGGCCCTGTGGAACACCCTGTCCCAATCTTTCTTGTGGCACCCTTGCAGTCCTGCAGAGCTGCAGTGAGGCCTCCCCAGGGTCTCCTCTTTCCAGGCTGAGCATCCCCAGCCCCACGTGGAAAGCAGGCAGTGTGATCAGGGGGAGTCCAGGCTGGAGTCAAATGGCATCAGGAACTGAGAGACGGAAGCTTTAGGCCCAGGTTTGCCTCTCAATGTACAAAATTAATAAGAGTGGAGGGCAAGATGGTGGGACACTGCTTCTGCTCTAATTGGTGAATATAGTCTCTGTTTTTTTTCTTTTTTTCTCTCATGCCGTTGCAGTTTTGGCTGTTTGAAAGGAAGCTTGGCACAATATCCATTGTCTTCTCCATTTGTGAATCACCGAGCAGAGTCTGGGCAAGCTGATGTTGCAGAGCAAATCCTGCAAATGTACTGGTCATCCTGAGCCTGGAGAATGCAGTTAAACCCAGCCAAAAGTAATTTCTGGAAAGTCAAGCCTGGTGTACATTCTCTTGACTTCGGCTATGCCAACTTCACCTGAGTCTTATGAAAAAGCAAACAAAAGACTCAAACCAAAAGAGACAAAACCTAGAAACAAACAAACCCATGCTAACCAATCAAACAAAGAGACTAAAAAAACCCCAAATAAAACCAAAGGGAATGAAGAGTTAGTATTAGTTTTGAGTTCATCACAGCAGGTAAATGGCTGCTTTCCACAGGATCACCATAAAAAGCCACAGATAACAGCTGCTCCAAAATACACCCAACAGGAGAACCATCAAAGTGATACATAGCAACTCTGGGGGCAGCTCCCCATTAAGGTGAGGGATGAGCACAGAGTGGTACAGCTCCAGCCTTCCCCACCCTGCAGGCTGCTCTTTGCTCCTGATGTAAGAGCCTTGCAGGACTGTGGCCCCTCTCGGTGCATTATAAATCATTCCCACAGCTCTCACTTGAGCCACTGGCATGTCCAGAGCGAGATGCAGGCACAATCCTACTGCCCGCTGAGCCTCTCTGGGAGATCCTGAGCATCTTCCTGCCCAGAGCCACAAAAGAGCTCAGGCTCTGCCTGAACTGGGTTTTCAGGGGAGGTTTCCATATCCCTGCGAGATGTGCTCATCCTTCATCAGGCTGTGCCCAGCCTGGATCAGGGCAGGTTGGAGGCCACATGGGATCCCATCCTTTGCCCTGCCATGTGATCCTCCATGCAGTGGGGATAAAAAGCCCAACACTGGGGAACCCCATGTGCTGCAGCAGAGATATTTTTGGGAGAAACACGGAGCTGTGCATGGCCAGCTTGAAGTCTGCACTGCTGTGAGCACCAGGCCTGCCATGCTGAGCCCAGGGCCACAACCAGTGCTCACCCGGGCTGGGACATTGAGTCCCAACATGGGATCCCATGGGACAGGGCACGCTGGGATTCGCCCCTGCAGCTCCCCAGTGTGTCCAGAGAGACAGCAAGGAGACAGTGACCTCTGTCAGCGGAACCCTCTGAGTGGGACGACCACCGCTGGGGTGGCTGTGCCAGCTCCCCCATGAACCTCCAGCCCTGGGAACCGGGAGCAAGTGGAAAACACAACTTGGCCAATACTGCCTGTGCCGGAAGCAAATGGAAAGAGAACTGGGGTGTGAAAACCCAAGGTTGTTTATTTACATAAGAACAGCAATGAAAACACAGAACACATTTACTTTTGTAAGAATATTTGTAATAACAACAATTTATAGAATGTATATACCTAAGAACATATCTAACAACAATATTTGAAATGTATTTACAGAAGACAAAACGAAGCCCTAAAACCTATATGGCAAAAACAAGAACAAACTCTAAAAACTATGTACAAAAGGGTGCCATTTCAGTCCAGGATCTCCATCAGTCCGGGAAGAAAAGCAGGTGCCATGGTCACTCCAGTCAGGCACAGAGGGCTCTTCCGTGTGTCCCCAGGCTGGCACACTGGGACTCTGCTGCCAGAGCTGAGGCTGGCTGGGTCTGGGGGCTGGGCCCCAGGCACTGCCATGGGGCTTGTGTGGCCCAAAGCAAGAACAGGACAGGCTGGGCATGGCCACCAGAACCCAAGGCACTGGGTACCACGTGCCTGAGCAGGGATCACCCAGCCCAATCCCGCCCCAGCCTGGCTGCAGGGAACCCACTGTGCCTGTGGGGACCACATGCCTGTCGTGCTGCTGGCATTGCTCTTCATCCCAGGACCATGGCCTCCTCTTCATCTTCCTCATCAATGTCCATCTCCTCGGTGTACTCTTCCATTTCCACGTCCATCTCCTCATCCTCATCAACCTCCATCTCTTCCTCTCCAGTCTGCTCTCCATCCACATCCATCTCCTCCTCCGTATCCATTATTGTGTCCACCTCCATCTCTTCCTCTCCTCTCTTTTCTCCCTCCACTTCCATCTTCTCCTCTCTATCAGTCTGTCTGTCCACCTCCATCTTGTCTTCTCTACCTGCAACAGCCTGCAGAGGTAGCAAAACCTCAGAGTGGGGTCCCTGTCCCACCCCATCCCCCCAGAACTCCAGCCCACACCCGGGCAGCTGGGGGGATCCACCTTCATGGAATGGCACCGTACCTTCCTCAGGACAAATGTGAGCATCCTGCAGGGATGGATGACACAATCCAGGCCTTAGGCAGCTTTTGAGACTGATGAGATGAGGTCTCGGGGACAGGAACAAGAAGGGTGACAGGAGCAGCAGGAACAGCGTGCAGCGTGTGCTGAGCCCAGGGCCAACGGTTGTGTTGTGCTGCTTGCTGGCTGCTGGCAGTTCCAGATGGGACATGGATTATGACATGACCATTGAGCTAGAGAGCCTTTGGTTCCATGCTTAGCAACGTTCCCCCAGACCATGGTGCTCAGAGCCCTGTTCCCAAGGATGGAGCATCCACAGCCTGGGCCAGTGCCTCAGCACCCTCAGTGGAAGAGAGCAGCTTCCTCAGATCCAACTTCAATCAGCCTCCTGCAGCTGAAAGCCGTCCCCCCTTGTCCTGTTGCCACAGGCCCTGTGGAACACCCTGTCCCAATCTTTCTTGTGGCACCCTTGCAGTCCTGCAGAGCTGCAGTGAGGCCTCCCCAGGGTCTCCTCTTTCCAGGCTGAGCATCCCCAGCCCCACGTGGAAAGCAGGCAGTGTGATCAGGGGGAGTCCAGGCTGGAGTCAAATGGCATCAGGAACTGAGAGACGGAAGCTTTAGGCCCAGGTTTGCCTCTCAATGTACAAAATTAATAAGAGTGGAGGGCAAGATGGTGGGACACTGCTTCTGCTCTAATTGGTGAATATAGTCTCTGTTTTTTTCTTTTTTTCTCTCATGCCGTTGCAGTTTTGGCTGTTTGAAAGGAAGCTTGGCACAATATCCATTGTCTTCTCCATTTGTGAATCACCGAGCAGAGTCTGGGCAAGTAGATGTTGCAGAGCAAATCCTGCAAATGTACTGGTCATCCTGAGCCTGGAGAATGCAGTTAAACCCAGCCAAAAGTAATTTCTGGAAAGTCAAGCCTGGTGTACATTCTCTTGACTTTGGCTATGCCAACTTCACCTGAGTCTTATGAAAAAGCAAACAAAAGACTCAAACCAAAACAGACAAAACCTAGAAACAAACAAACCCATGCAAACCAATCAAAGAAAGAGACTAAAAAAACCCCAAATAAAACCAAAGGGAATGAAGAGTTAGTATTAGTTTTGAGTTCATCACAGCAGGTAAATGGCTGCTTTCCACAGGATCACCATAAAAAGCCACAGATAACAGCTGCTCCAAAATACACCCAACAGGAGAACCATCAAAGTGATACATAGCAAGTCTGGGGGCAGCTCCCCATTAAGGTGAGGGATGAGCACACAGTGCTACAGCTCCAGCCTTCCCCACCCTGCAGGCTGCTCTTTGCTCCTGATGTAAGAGCCTTGCAGGACTGTGGCCCCTCTCGGTGCATTATAAATCATTCCCACAGCTCTCACTTGAGCCACTGGCATGTCCAGAGCGAGATGCAGGCACAATCCTACTGCCCGCTGAGCCTCTCTGGGAGATTCTGAGCATCTTCCTGCCCAGAGCCACAAAAGAGCTCAGGCTCTGCCTGAACTGTGTTTTCAGGGGAGGTTTCCATATCCCTGCGAGATGTGCTCATCCTTCATCAGGCTGTGCCCAGCCTGGATCAGGGCAGGTTGGATGCCACATGGGATCCATCCTTTGCCCTGCCATGTGATCCTCCATGCAGTGGGGATAAAAAGCCCAGCACTGGGGAACCCCAGGTGCTGCAGCAGTGATATTTTTGGGAGAAACACGGAGCTGTGCATGGCCAGCTTGAAGTCTGCACTGCTGTGAGCACCAGGCCTGCCATGCTGAGCCCAGGGCCACAACCAGTGCTCACCCGGGCTGGGACATTGAGTCCCAACATGGGATCCCATGGGACAGGGCACGCTGGGATTCGCCCCTGCAGCTCCCCAGTGTGTCCAGAGAGACAGCAAGGAGACAGTGACCTCTCTCAGCGGGGCCCTCTGAGTGGGACAACCACTGCTGGGGTGGCTGTGCCAGCTCCCCCATGAACCTCCAGCCCTGGGAACCGGGAGCAAGTGGAAAACACAACTTGGCCAATATTGCCTGTGCCGGAAGCAAATGGAAAGAGAACTGGGGTGTGAAAACCCAAGGTTGTTTATTTACATAAGAACAGCAATGAAAACACAGAACACATTTACTTTTGTAAGAATATTTGTAATAACAACAATTTATAGAATGTATATACCTAAGAACATATCTAACAACAATATTTGAAATGTATTTACAGAAGACAAAACGAAGCCCTAAAACCTATATGGCAAAAACAAGAACAAACTCTAAAACTATGAACAAAAGGGTGCCATTTCAGTCCAGGATCTCCATCAGTCCGGGAAGAAAAGCAGGTGCCATGGTCACTCCAGTCAGGCACAGAGAGCTCTTCCGTGTGTCCCCAGGCTGGCACACTGGGACTCTGCTGCCAGAGCTGAGGCTGGCTGGGTCTGGGGGCTGGGCCCCAGGCACTGCCATGGGGCTTGTGTGGCCCAAAGCAAGAACAGGACAGGCTGGGCATGGCCAGCAGAACCCAAGGCACTGGGTACCACGTGCCTGAGCAGGGACCACCCAGCCCAATCCCGCCCCAGCCTGGCTGCAGGGAACACACTGTGCCTGTGGGGACCACATGCCTGTCCTGCTGCTGGCATTGCTCTTCATCCCAGGACCATGGCCTTCTCTGCATCTTCCTCATCAATGTCCATCTCCTCGGTGTACTCTTCCATTTCCACGTCCATCTCCTCATCCTCATCAACCTCCATCTCTTCCTCTCCAGTCTGTTCTCCATCCACCTCCATCTCCTCCTCCGTATCCATTATTGTGTCCACCTCCATCTCTTCCTCTCCTCTCTTTTCTCCCTCCACTTCCATCTTCTCCTCTCTATCAGTCTGTCTGTCCACCTCCATCTTGTCTTCTCTACCTGCAACAGCCTGCAGAGGTAGCAAAACCTCAGAGTGGGGTCCCTGTCCCACCCCATCCCCCCAGAACTCCAGCCCACACCCGGGCAGCTGGGGGGATCCACCTCCATGGAATGGCACCGTACCTTCCTCAGGACAAATGTGAGCATCCTGCAGGGATGGATGACACAATCCAGGCCTTAGGCAGCTTTTGAGACTGATGAGATGAGGTCTCGGGGGCAGGAACAAGAAGGGTGACAGGAGCAGCAGGAGCAGCGTGCAGCGTGTGCTGAGCCCAGGGCCAACGGTTGTGTTGTGCTGCTTGCTGGCTGCTGGCAGTTCCAGATGGGACATGGATTATGACATGACCATTGAGCTAGAGAGCCTTTGGTTCCATGCTTAGTAACGTTCCCCCAGACCATGGTGCTCAGAGCCCTTTTCCCAAGGATGGAGCATCCACAGCCTGGGCCAGTGCCTCAGCACCCTCAGTGGAAGAGAGCAGCTTCCTCAGATCCAACTTCAATCAGCCTCCTGCAGCTGAAAGCCGTCCCCCCTTGTCCTGTTGCCACAGGCCCTGTGGAACACCCTGTCCCAATCTTTCTTGTGGCACCCTTGCAGTCCTGCAGAGCTGCAGTGAGGCCTCCCCAGGGTCTCCTCTTTCCAGGCTGAGCATCCCCAGCCCCACGTGGAAAGCAGGCAGTGTGATCTGGGGGAGTCCAGGCTGGAGTCAAATGGCATCAGGAACTGAGAGATGGAAGCTTTAGGCCCAGGTTTGCCTCTCAATGTACAAAATTAATAAGAGTGGAGGGCAAGATGTTGGGACACTGCTTCTGCTCTAATTGGTGAATATAGTCTCTGTTTTTTTCTTTTTTTCTCTCATGCTCTTGCAGTTTTGGCTGTTTGAAAGGAAGCTTGGCACAATATCCATTTTCTTCTCCATTTGTGAATCACCGAGCAGAGTCTGGGCAAGCTGATGTTGCAGAGCAAATCCTGCAAATGTACTGGTCATCCTGAGCCTGGAGAATGCAGTTAAACCCAGCCAAAAGTAATTTCTGGAAAGTCAAGCCTGGTGTACATTCTCTTGACTTCGGCTATGCCAACTTCACCTGAGTCTTATGAAAAAGCAAACAAAAGACTCAAACCAAAACAGACAAAACCTAGAAACAAACAAACCCATGCAAACCAATCAAAGAAAGAGACTAAAAAAACCCCAAATAAAACCAAAGGGAATGAAGAGTTAGTATTAGTTTTGAGTTCATCACAGCAGGTAAATGGCTGCTTTCCACAGGATCACCATAAAAAGCCACAGATAACAGCTGCTCCAAAATACACCCAACAGGAGAACCATCAAAGTGATACATAGCAACTCTGGGGGCAGCTCCCCATTAAGGTGAGGGATGAGCACACAGTGCTACAGCTCCAGCCTTCCCCACCCTGCAGGCTGCTCTTTGCTCCTGATGTAAGAGCCTTGCAGGACTGTGGCCCCTCTCGGTGCATTATAAATCATTCCCACAGCTCTCACTTGAGCCACTGGCATGTCCAGAGCGAGATCCAGGCACAATCCTACTGCCCGCTGAGCCTCTCTGGGAGATCCTGAGCATCTTCCTGCCCAGAGCCACAAAAGAGCTCAGGCTCTGCCTGAACTGGGTTTTCAGGGGAGGTTTCCATATCCCTGCGAGATGTGCTCATCCTTCATCAGGCTGTGCCCAGCCTGGATCAGGGCAGGTTGGATGCCACATGGGATCCATCCTTTGCCCTGCCATGTGATCCTCCATGCAGTGGGGATAAAAAGCCCAGCACTGGGGAACCCCAGGTGCTGCAGCAGTGATAGTTTTGGGAGAAACACGGAGCCGTGCATGGCCAGCTTGAAGTCTGCACTGCTGTGAGCACCAGGCCTGCCATGCTGAGCCCAGGGCCACAACCAGTGCTCACCCGGGCTGGGACATTGAGTCCCAACATGGGATCCCATGGGACAGGGCACGCTGGGATTCGCCCCTGCAGCTCCCCAGTGTGTCCAGAGAGACAGCAAGGAGACAGTGACCTCTGTCAGCGGGACCCTCTGAGTGGGACAACCACCGCTGGGGTGGCTGTGCCAGCTCCCCCATGAACCTCCAGCCCTGGGAAGCGGGAGCAAGTGGAAAACACAACTTGGCCAATATTGCCTGTGCCGGAAGCAAATGGAAAGAGAACTGGGGTGTGAAAACCCAAGGTTGTTTATTTACATAAGAACAGCAATGAAAACACAGAACACATTTACTTTTGTAAGAATATTTGTAATAACAACAATTTATAGAATGTATATACCTAAGAACATATCTAACAACAATATTTGAAATGTATTTACAGAAGACAAAACGAAGCCCTAAAACCTATATGGCAAAAACAAGAACAAACTCTAAAAACTATGTACAAAAGGGTGCCATTTCAGTCCAGGATCTCCATCAGTCCGGGAAGAAAAGCAGGTGCCATGGTCACTCCAGTCAGGCACAGAGGGCTCTACCGTGTGTCCCCAGGCTGGCACACTGGGACTCTGCTGCCAGAGCTGAGGCTGGCTGGGTCTGGGGGCTGGGCCCCAGGCACTGCCATGGGGCTTGTGTGGCCCAAAGCAAGAACAGGACAGGCTGGGCATGGCCAGCAGAACCCAAGGCACTGGGTACCACGTGCCTGAGCAGGGACCAGCCAGCCCAATCCCGCCCCAGCCTGGCTGCAGGGAACCCATTGTGCCTGTGGGGACCACATGCCTGTCGTGCTGCTGGCATTGCTCTTCATCCCAGGACCATGGCCTCCTCTTCATCTTCCTCATCAATGTCCATCTCCTCGGTGTACTCTTCCATTTCCACGTCCATCTCCTCATCCTCATCAACCTCCATCTCTTCCTCTCCAGTCTGTTCTCCATCCACCTCCATCTCCTCCTCCGTATCCATTATTGTGTCCACCTCCATCTCTTCATCTCCTCTCTTTTCTCCCTCCACTTCCATCTTCTCCTCTCTATCAGTCTGTCTGTCCACCTCCATCTTGTCTTCTCTACCTGCAACAGCCTGCAGAGGTAGCAAAACCTCAGAGTGGGGTCCCTGTCCCACCCCATCCCCCCAGAACTCCAGCCCACACCCGGGCAGCTGGGGGGATCCACCTCCATGGAATGGCACCGTACCTTCCTCAGGACAAATGTGAGCATCCTGCAGGGATGGATGACACAATCCAGGCCTTAGGCAGCTTTTGAGACTGATGAGATGAGGTCTCGGGGGCAGGAACAAGAAGGGTGACAGGAGCAGCAGGAGCAGCGTGCAGCGTGTGCTGAGCCCAGGGCCAACGGTCGTGTTGTGCTGCTTGCTGGCTGCTGGCAGTTCCAGATGGGACATGGATTGTGACATGACCACTGAGCTAGAGAGCCTTTGGTTCCATGCTTAGCAACGTTCCCCCAGACCATGGTGCTCAGAGCCCTGTTCCCAAGGATGGAGCATCCACAGCCTGGGCCAGTGCCTCAGCACCCTCAGTGGAAGAGAGCAGCTTCCTCAGATCCAACTTCAATCAGCCTCCTGCAGCTGAAAGCCGTCCCCCCTTGTCCTGTTGCCACAGGCCCTGTGGAACACCCTGTCCCAATCTTTCTTGTGGCACCCTTGCAGTCCTGCAGAGCTGCAGTGAGGCCTCCCCAGGGTCTCCTCTTTCCAGGCTGAGCATCCCCAGCCCCACGTGGAAAGCAGGCAGTGTGATCTGAGGGAGTCCAGGCTGGAGTCAAATGGCATCAGGAACTGAGAGATGGAAGCTTTAGGCCCAGGTTTGCCTCTCAATGTACAAAATTAATAAGAGTGGAGGGCAAGATGGTGGGACACTGCTTCTGCTCTAATTGGTGAATATAGTCTCTGTTTTTTTCTTTTTTTCTCTCATGCTCTTGCAGTTTTGGCTGTTTGAAAGGAAGCTTGGCACAATATCCATTGTCTTCTCCATTTGTGAATCACCGAGCAGAGTCTGGGCAAGCTGATGTTGCAGAGCAAATCCTGCAAATGTACTGGTCATCCTGAGCCTGGAGAATGCAGTTAAACCCAGCCAAAAGTAATTTCTGGAAAGTCAAGCCTGGTGTACATTCTCTTGACTTTGGCTATGCCAACTTCACCTGAGTCTTATGAAAAAGCAAACAAAAGACTCAAACCAAAACAGACAAAACCTAGAAACAAACAAACCCATGCAAACCAATCAAAGAAAGAGACTAAAATAACCCCAAATAAAACCAAAGGGAATGAAGAGTTAGTATTAGTTTTGAGTTCATCACAGCAGGTAAATGGCTGCTTTCCACAGGATCACCATAAAAAGCCACAGATAACAGCTGCTCCAAAATACACCCAACAGGAGAACCATCAAAGTGATACATAGCAACTCTGGGGGCAGCTCCCCATTAAGGTGAGGGATGAGCACACAGTGCTACAGCTCCAGCCTTCCCCACCCTGCAGGCTGCTCTTTGCTCCTGATGTAAGAGCCTTGCAGGACTGTGGCCCCTCTCGGTGCATTATAAATCATTCCCACAGCTCTCACTTGAGCCACTGGCATGTCCAGAGCGAGATGCAGGCACAATCCTACTGCCCGCTGAGCCTCTCTGGGAGATCCTGAGCATCTTCCTGCCCAGAGCCACAAAAGAGCTCAGGCTCTGCCTGAACTGTGTTTTCAGGGGAGGTTTCCATATCCCTGCGAGATGTGCTCATCCTTCATCAGGCTGTGCCCAGCCTGGATCAGGGCAGGTTGGATGCCACATGGGATCCATCCTTTGCCCTGCCATGTGATCCTCCATGCAGTGGGGATAAAAAGCCCAGCACTGGGGAACCCCAGGTGCTGCAGCAGTGATAGTTTTGGGAGAAACACGGAGCCGTGCATGGCCAGCTTGAAGTCTGCACTGCTGTGAGCACCAGGCCTGCCATGCTGAGCCCAGGGCCACAACCAGTGCTCACCCGGGCTGGGACATTGAGTCCCAACATGGGATCCCATGGGACAGGGCACGCTGGGATTCGCCCCTGCAGCTCCCCAGTGTGTCCAGAGAGACAGCAAGGAGACAGTGACCTCTGTCAGCGGGACCCTCTGAGTGGGACGACCACCGCTGGGGTGGCTGTGCCAGCTCCCCCATGAACCTCCAGCCCTGGGAACCGGGAGCAAGTGGAAAACACAACTTGGCCAATACTGCCTGTGCCGGAAGCAAATGGAAAGAGAACTGGGGTGTGAAAACCCAAGGTTGTTTATTTACATAAGAACAGCAATGAAAACACAGAACACATTTACTTTTGTAAGAATATTTGTAATAACAACAATTTATAGAATGTATATACCTAAGAACATATCTAACAACAATATTTGAAATGTATTTACAGAAGACAAAACGAAGCCCTAAAACCTATATGGCAAAAACAAGAACAAACTCTAAAAACTATGTACAAAAGGGTGCCATTTCAGTCCAGGATCTCCATCAGTCCGGGAAGAAAAGCAGGTGCCATGGTCACTCCAGTCAGGCACAGAGGGCTCTTCCGTGTGTCCCCAGGCTGGCACACTGGGACTCTGCTGCCAGAGCTGAGGCTGGCTGGGTCTGGGGGCTGGGCCCCAGGCACTGCCATGGGGCTTGTGTGGCCCAAAGCAAGAACAGGACAGGCTGGGCATGGCCACCAGAACCCAAGGCACTGGGTACCACGTGCCTGAGCAGGGACCACCCAGCCCAATCCCGCCCCAGCCTGGCTGCAGGGAACCCATTGTGCCTGTGGGGACCACATGCCTGTCGTGCTGCTGGCATTGCTCTTCATCCCAGGACCATGGCCTCCTCTTCATCTTCCTCATCAATGTCCATCTCCTCGGTGTACTCTTCCATTTCCACGTCCATCTCCTCATCCTCATCAACCTCCATCTCTTCCTCTCCAGTCTGTTCTCCATCCACCTCCATCTCCTCCTCCGTATCCATTATTGTGTCCACCTCCATCTCTTCCTCTCCTCTCTTTTCTCCCTCCACTTCCATCTTCTCCTCTCTATCAGTCTGTCTGTCCACCTCCATCTTGTCTTCTCTACCTGCAACAGCCTGCAGAGGTAGCAAAACCTCAGAGTGGGGTCCCTGTCCCACCCCATCCCCCCAGAACTCCAGCCCACACCCGGGCAGCTGGGGGGATCCACCTCCATGGAATGGCACCGTACCTTCCTCAGGACAAATGTGAGCATCCTGCAGGGATGGATGACACAATCCAGGCCTTAGGCAGCTTTTGAGACTGATGAGATGAGGTCTCGGGGGCAGGAACAAGAAGGGTGACAGGAGCAGCAGGAGCAGCGTGCAGCGTGTGCTGAGCCCAGGGCCAACGGTCGTGTTGTGCTGCTTGCTGGCTGCTGGCAGTTCCAGATGGGACATGGATTGTGACATGACCACTGAGCTAGAGAGCCTTTGGTTCCATGCTTAGCAACGTTCCCCCAGACCATGGTGCTCAGAGCCCTGTTCCCAAGGATGGAGCATCCACAGCCTGGGCCAGTGCCTCAGCACCCTCAGTGGAAGAGAGCAGCTTCCTCAGATCCAACTTCAATCAGCCTCCTGCAGCTGAAAGCCGTCCCCCCTTGTCCTGTTGCCACAGGCCCTGTGGAACACCCTGTCCCAATCTTTCTTGTGGCACCCTTGCAGTCCTGCAGAGCTGCAGTGAGGCCTCCCCAGGGTCTCCTCTTTCCAGGCTGAGCATCCCCAGCCCCACGTGGAAAGCAGGCAGTGTGATCTGGGGGAGTCCAGGCTGGAGTCAAATGGCATCAGGAACTGAGAGACGGAAGCTTTAGGCCCAGGTTTGCCTCTCAATGTACAAAATTAATAAGAGTGGAGGGCAAGATGGTGGGACACTGCTTCTGCTCTAATTGGTGAATATAGTCTCTGTTTTTTTTCTTTTTTTCTCTCATGCCGTTGCAGTTTTGGCTGTTTGAAAGGAAGCTTGGCACAATATCCATTGTCTTCTCCATTTGTGAATCACCGAGCAGAGTCTGGGCAAGCTGATGTTGCAGAGCAAATCCTGCAAATGTACTGGTCATCCTGAGCCTGGAGAATGCAGTTAAACCCAGCCAAAAGTAATTTCTGGAAAGTCAAGCCTGGTGTACATTCTCTTGACTTCGGCTATGCCAACTTCACCTGAGTCTTATGAAAAAGCAAACAAAAGACTCAAACCAAAAGAGACAAAACCTAGAAACAAACAAACCCATGCTAACCAATCAAACAAAGAGACTAAAAAAACCCCAAATAAAACCAAAGGGAATGAAGAGTTAGTATTAGTTTTGAGTTCATCACAGCAGGTAAATGGCTGCTTTCCACAGGATCACCATAAAAAGCCACAGATAACAGCTGCTCCAAAATACACCCAACAGGAGAACCATCAAAGTGATACATAGCAACTCTGGGGGCAACTCCCCATTAAGGTGAGGGATGAGCACAGAGTGGTACAGCTCCAGCCTTCCCCACCCTGCAGGCTGCTCTTTGCTCCTGATGTAAGAGCCTTGCAGGACTGTGGCCCCTCTCGGTGCATTATAAATCATTCCCACAGCTCTCACTTGAGCCACTGGCATGTCCAGAGCGAGATGCAGGCACAATCCTACTGCCCGCTGAGCCTCTCTGGGAGATCCTGAGCATCTTCCTGCCCAGAGCCACAAAAGAGCTCAGGCTCTGCCTGAACTGGGTTTTCAGGGGAGGTTTCCATATCCCTGCGAGATGTGCTCATCCTTCATCAGGCTGTGCCCAGCCTGGATCAGGGCAGGTTGGAGGCCACATGGGATCCCATCCTTTGCCCTGCCATGTGATCCTCCATGCAGTGGGGATAAAAAGCCCAGCACTGGGGAACCCCAGGTGCTGCAGCAGTGATATTTTTGGGAGAAACACGGAGCTGTGCATGGCCAGCTTGAAGTCTGCACTGCTGTGAGCACCAGGCCTGCCATGCTGAGCCCAGGGCCACAACCAGTGCTCACCCGGGCTGGGACATTGAGTCCCAACATGGGATCCCATGGGACAGGGCACGCTGGGATTCGCCCCTGCAGCTCCCCAGTGTGTCCAGAGAGACAGCAAGGAGACAGTGACCTCTGTCAGCGGAACCCTCTGAGTGGGACGACCACCGCTGGGGTGGCTGTGCCAGCTCCCCCATGAACCTCCAGCCCTGGGAACCGGGAGCAAGTGGAAAACACAACTTGGCCAATACTGCCTGTGCCGGAAGCAAATGGAAAGAGAACTGGGGTGTGAAAACCCAAGGTTGTTTATTTCCATAAGAACAGCAATGAAAACACAGAACACATTTACTTTTGTAAGAATATTTGTAATAACAACAATTTATAGAATGTATATACCTAAGAACATATCTAACAACAATATTTGAAATGTATTTACAGAAGACAAAACGAAGCCCTAAAACCTATATGGCAAAAACAAGAACAAACTCTAAAAACTATGTACAAAAGGGTGCCATTTCAGTCCAGGATCTCCATCAGTCCGGGAAGAAAAGCAGGTGCCATGGTCACTCCAGTCAGGCACAGAGGGCTCTTCCGTGTGTCCCCAGGCTGGCACACTGGGACTCTGCTGCCAGAGCTGAGGCTGGCTGGGTCTGGGGGCTGGGCCCCAGGCACTGCCATGGGGCTTGTGTGGCCCAAAGCAAGAACAGGACAGGCTGGGCATGGCCACCAGAACCCAAGGCACTGGGTACCACGTGCCTGAGCAGGGATCACCCAGCCCAATCCCGCCCCAGCCTGGCTGCAGGGAACCCATTGTGCCTGTGGGGACCACATGCCTGTCGTGCTGCTGGCATTGCTCTTCATCCCAGGACCATGGCCTCCTCTTCATCTTCCTCATCAATGTCCATCTCCTCGGTGTACTCTTCCATTTCCACGTCCATCTCCTCATCCTCATCAACCTCCATCTCTTCCTCTCCAGTCTGTTCTCCATCCACCTCCATCTCCTCCTCCGTATCCATTATTGTGTCCACCTCCATCTCTTCATCTCCTCTCTTTTCTCCCTCCACTTCCATCTTCTCCTCTCTATCAGTCTGTCTGTCCACCTCCATCTTGTCTTCTCTACCTGCAACAGCCTGCAGAGGTAGCAAAACCTCAGAGTGGGGTCCCTGTCCCACCCCATCCCCCCAGAACTCCAGCCCACACCCGGGCAGCTGGGGGGATCCACCTCCATGGAATGGCACCGTACCTTCCTCAGGACAAATGTGAGCATCCTGCAGGGATGGATGACACAATCCAGGCCTTAGGCAGCTTTTGAGACTGATGAGATGAGGTCTCGGGGGCAGGAACAAGAAGGGTGACAGGAGCAGCAGGAGCAGCGTGCAGCGTGTGCTGAGCCCAGGGCCAACGGTCGTGTTGTGCTGCTTGCTGGCTGCTGGCAGTTCCAGATGGGACATGGATTGTGACATGACCACTGAGCTAGAGAGCCTTTGGTTCCATGCTTAGCAACGTTCCCCCAGACCATGGTGCTCAGAGCCCTGTTCCCAAGGATGGAGCATCCACAGCCTGGGCCAGTGCCTCAGCACCCTCAGTGGAAGAGAGCAGCTTCCTCAGATCCAACTTCAATCAGCCTCCTGCAGCTGAAAGCCGTCCCCCCTTGTCCTGTTGCCACAGGCCCTGTGGAACACCCTGTCCCAATCTTTCTTGTGGCACCCTTGCAGTCCTGCAGAGCTGCAGTGAGGCCTCCCCAGGGTCTCCTCTTTCCAGGCTGAGCATCCCCAGCCCCACGTGGAAAGCAGGCAGTGTGATCAGGGGGAGTCCAGGCTGGAGTCAAATGGCATCAGGAACTGAGAGACGGAAGCTTTAGGCCCAGGTTTGCCTCTCAATGTACAAAATTAATAAGAGTGGAGGGCAAGATGGTGGGACACTGCTTCTGCTCTAATTGGTGAATATAGTCTCTGTTTTTTTCTTTTTTTCTCTCATGCCGTTGCAGTTTTGGCTGTTTGAAAGGAAGCTTGGCACAATATCCATTGTCTTCTCCATTTGTGAATCACCGAGCAGAGTCTGGGCAAGTAGATGTTGCAGAGCAAATCCTGCAAATGTACTGGTCATCCTGAGCCTGGAGAATGCAGTTAAACCCAGCCAAAAGTAATTTCTGGAAAGTCAAGCCTGGTGTACATTCTCTTGACTTTGGCTATGCCAACTTCACCTGAGTCTTATGAAAAAGCAAACAAAAGACTCAAACCAAAACAGACAAAACCTAGAAACAAACAAACCCATGCAAACCAATCAAAGAAAGAGACTAAAAAAACCCCAAATAAAACCAAAGGGAATGAAGAGTTAGTATTAGTTTTGAGTTCATCACAGCAGGTAAATGGCTGCTTTCCACAGGATCACCATAAAAAGCCACAGATAACAGCTGCTCCAAAATACACCCAACAGGAGAACCATCAAAGTGATACATAGCAACTCTGGGGGCAGCTCCCCATTAAGGTGAGGGATGAGCACACAGTGCTACAGCTCCAGCCTTCCCCACCCTGCAGGCTGCTCTTTGCTCCTGATGTAAGAGCCTTGCAGGACTGTGGCCCCTCTCGGTGCATTATAAATCATTCCCACAGCTCTCACTTGAGCCACTGGCATGTCCAGAGCGAGATCCAGGCACAATCCTACTGCCCGCTGAGCCTCTCTGGGAGATCCTGAGCATCTTCCTGCCCAGAGCCACAAAAGAGCTCAGGCTCTGCCTGAACTGGGTTTTCAGGGGAGGTTTCCATATCCCTGCGAGATGTGCTCATCCTTCATCAGGCTGTGCCCAGCCTGGATCAGGGCAGGTTGGATGCCACATGGGATCCATCCTTTGCCCTGCCATGTGATCCTCCATGCAGTGGGGATAAAAAGCCCAGCACTGGGGAACCCCATGTGCTGCAGCAGTGATATTTTTGGGAGAAACACGGAGCTGTGCATGGCCAGCTTGAAGTCTGCACTGCTGTGAGCACCAGGCCTGCCATGCTGAGCCCAGGGCCACAACCAGTGCTCACCCGGGCTGGGACATTGAGTCCCAACATGGGATCCCATGGGACAGGGCACGCTGGGATTCGCCCCTGCAGCTCCCCAGTGTGTCCAGAGAGACAGCAAGGAGACAGTGACCTCTGTCAGCGGGGCCCTCTGAGTGGGACAACCACTGCTGGGGTGGCTGTGCCAGCTCCCCCATGAACCTCCAGCCCTGGGAACCGGGAGCAAGTGGAAAACACAACTTGGCCAATACTGCCTGTGCCGGAAGCAAATGGAAAGAGAACTGGGGTGTGAAAACCCAAGGTTGTTTATTTACATAAGAACAGCAATGAAAACACAGAACACATTTACTTTTGTAAGAATATTTGTAATAACAACAATTTATAGAATGTATATACCTAAGAACATATCTAACAACAATATTTGAAATGTATTTACAGAAGACAAAACGAAGCCCTAAAACCTATATGGCAAAAACAAGAACAAACTCTAAAAACTATGTACAAAAGGGTGCCATTTCAGTCCAGGATCTCCATCAGTCCGGGAAGAAAAGCAGGTGCCGTGGTCACTCCAGTCAGGCACAGAGGGCTCTTCCGTGTGTCCCCAGGCTGGCACACTGGGACTCTGCTGCCAGAGCTGAGGCTGGCTGGGTCTGGGGGCTGGGCCCCAGGCACTGCCATGGGGCTTGTGTGGCCCAAAGCAAGAACAGGACAGGCTGGGCATGGCCACCAGAACCCAAGGCACTGGGTACCACGTGCCTGAGCAGGGACCAGCCAGCCCAATCCCGCCCCAGCCTGGCTGCAGGGAACCCACTGTGCCTGTGGGGACCACATGCCTGTCGTGCTGCTGGCATTGCTCTTCATCCCAGGACCATGGCCTCCTCTTCATCTTCCTCATCAATGTCCATCTCCTCGGTGTACTCTTCCATTTCCACGTCCATCTCCTCATCCTCATCAACCTCCATCTCTTCCTCTCCAGTCTGCTCTCCATCCACATCCATCTCCTCCTCCGTATCCATTATTGTGTCCACCTCCATCTCTTCCTCTCCTCTCTTTTCTCCCTCCACTTCCATCTTCTCCTCTCTATCAGTCTGTCTGTCCACCTCCATCTTGTCTTCTCTACCTGCAACAGCCTGCAGAGGTAGCAAAACCTCAGAGTGGGGTCCCTGTCCCACCCCATCCCCCCAGAACTCCAGCCCACACCCGGGCAGCTGGGGGGATCCACCTTCATGGAATGGCACCGTACCTTCCTCAGGACAAATGTGAGCATCCTGCAGGGATGGATGACACAATCCAGGCCTTAGGCAGCTTTTGAGACTGATGAGATGAGGTCTCGGGGACAGGAACAAGAAGGGTGACAGGAGCAGCAGGAACAGCGTGCAGCGTGTGCTGAGCCCAGGGCCAACGGTTGTGTTGTGCTGCTTGCTGGCTGCTGGCAGTTCCAGATGGGACATGGATTATGACATGACCATTGAGCTAGAGAGCCTTTGGTTCCATGCTTAGCAACGTTCCCCCAGACCATGGTGCTCAGAGCCCTGTTCCCAAGGATGGAGCATCCACAGCCTGGGCCAGTGCCTCAGCACCCTCAGTGGAAGAGAGCAGCTTCCTCAGATCCAACTTCAATCAGCCTCCTGCAGCTGAAAGCCGTCCCCCCTTGTCCTGTTGCCACAGGCCCTGTGGAACACCCTGTCCCAATCTTTCTTGTGGCACCCTTGCAGTCCTGCAGAGCTGCAGTGAGGCCTCCCCAGGGTCTCCTCTTTCCAGGCTGAGCATCCCCAGCCCCACGTGGAAAGCAGGCAGTGTGATCAGGGGGAGTCCAGGCTGGAGTCAAATGGCATCAGGAACTGAGAGACGGAAGCTTTAGGCCCAGGTTTGCCTCTCAATGTACAAAATTAATAAGAGTGGAGGGCAAGATGGTGGGACACTGCTTCTGCTCTAATTGGTGAATATAGTCTCTGTTTTTTTCTTTTTTTCTCTCATGCCGTTGCAGTTTTGGCTGTTTGAAAGGAAGCTTGGCACAATATCCATTGTCTTCTCCATTTGTGAATCACCGAGCAGAGTCTGGGCAAGTAGATGTTGCAGAGCAAATCCTGCAAATGTACTGGTCATCCTGAGCCTGGAGAATGCAGTTAAACCCAGCCAAAAGTAATTTCTGGAAAGTCAAGCCTGGTGTACATTCTCTTGACTTTGGCTATGCCAACTTCACCTGAGTCTTATGAAAAAGCAAACAAAAGACTCAAACCAAAACAGAGAAAACCTAGAAACAAACAAACCCATGCAAACCAATCAAAGAAAGAGACTAAAAAAACCCCAAATAAAACCAAAGGGAATGAAGAGTTAGTATTAGTTTTGAGTTCATCACAGCAGGTAAATGGCTGCTTTCCACAGGATCACCATAAAAAGCCACAGATAACAGCTGCTCCAAAATACACCCAACAGGAGAACCATCAAAGTGATACATAGCAAGTCTGGGGGCAGCTCCCCATTAAGGTGAGGGATGAGCACACAGTGCTACAGCTCCAGCCTTCCCCACCCTGCAGGCTGCTCTTTGCTCCTGATGTAAGAGCCTTGCAGGACTGTGGCCCCTCTCGGTGCATTATAAATCATTCCCACAGCTCTCACTTGAGCCACTGGCATGTCCAGAGCGAGATGCAGGCACAATCCTACTGCCCGCTGAGCCTCTCTGGGAGATTCTGAGCATCTTCCTGCCCAGAGCCACAAAAGAGCTCAGGCTCTGCCTGAACTGTGTTTTCAGGGGAGGTTTCCATATCCCTGCGAGATGTGCTCATCCTTCATCAGGCTGTGCCCAGCCTGGATCAGGGCAGGTTGGATGCCACATGGGATCCATCCTTTGCCCTGCCATGTGATCCTCCATGCAGTGGGGATAAAAAGCCCAGCACTGGGGAACCCCAGGTGCTGCAGCAGTGATATTTTTGGGAGAAACACGGAGCTGTGCATGGCCAGCTTGAAGTCTGCACTGCTGTGAGCACCAGGCCTGCCATGCTGAGCCCAGGGCCACAACCAGTGCTCACCCGGGCTGGGACATTGAGTCCCAACATGGGATCCCATGGGACAGGGCACGCTGGGATTCGCCCCTGCAGCTCCCCAGTGTGTCCAGAGAGACAGCAAGGAGACAGTGACCTCTCTCAGCGGGGCCCTCTGAGTGGGACAACCACTGCTGGGGTGGCTGTGCCAGCTCCCCCATGAACCTCCAGCCCTGGGAACCGGGAGCAAGTGGAAAACACAACTTGGCCAATATTGCCTGTGCCGGAAGCAAATGGAAAGAGAACTGGGGTGTGAAAACCCAAGGTTGTTTATTTACATAAGAACAGCAATGAAAACACAGAACACATTTACTTTTGTAAGAATATTTGTAATAACAACAATTTATAGAATGTATATACCTAAGAACATATCTAACAACAATATTTGAAATGTATTTACAGAAGACAAAACGAAGCCCTAAAACCTATATGGCAAAAACAAGAACAAACTCTAAAAACTATGAACAAAAGGGTGCCATTTCAGTCCAGGATCTCCATCAGTCCGGGAAGAAAAGCAGGTGCCATGGTCACTCCAGTCAGGCACAGAGAGCTCTTCCGTGTGTCCCCAGGCTGGCACACTGGGACTCTGCTGCCAGAGCTGAGGCTGGCTGGGTCTGGGGGCTGGGCCCCAGGCACTGCCATGGGGCTTGTGTGGCCCAAAGCAAGAACAGGACAGGCTGGGCATGGCCAGCAGAACCCAAGGCACTGGGTACCACGTGCCTGAGCAGGGACCAGCCAGCCCAATCCCGCCCCAGCCTGGCTGCAGGGAACACACTGTGCCTGTGGGGACCACATGCCTGTCCTGCTGCTGGCATTGCTCTTCATCCCAGGACCATGGCCTTCTCTGCATCTTCCTCATCAATGTCCATCTCCTCGGTGTACTCTTCCATTTCCACGTCCATCTCCTCATCCTCATCAACCTCCATCTCTTCCTCTCCAGTCTGTTCTCCATCCACCTCCATCTCCTCCTCCGTATCCATTATTGTGTCCACCTCCATCTCTTCCTCTCCTCTCTTTTCTCCCTCCACTTCCATCTTCTCCTCTCTATCAGTCTGTCTGTCCACCTCCATCTTGTCTTCTCTACCTGCAACAGCCTGCAGAGGTAGCAAAACCTCAGAGTGGGGTCCCTGTCCCACCCCATCCCCCCAGAACTCCAGCCCACACCCGGGCAGCTGGGGGGATCCACCTCCATGGAATGGCACCGTACCTTCCTCAGGACAAATGTGAGCATCCTGCAGGGATGGATGACACAATCCAGGCCTTAGGCAGCTTTTGAGACTGATGAGATGAGGTCTCGGGGGCAGGAACAAGAAGGGTGACAGGAGCAGCAGGAGCAGCGTGCAGCGTGTGCTGAGCCCAGGGCCAACGGTTGTGTTGTGCTGCTTGCTGGCTGCTGGCAGTTCCAGATGGGACATGGATTATGACATGACCATTGAGCTAGAGAGCCTTTGGTTCCATGCTTAGTAACGTTCCCCCAGACCATGGTGCTCAGAGCCCTTTTCCCAAGGATGGAGCATCCACAGCCTGGGCCAGTGCCTCAGCACCCTCAGTGGAAGAGAGCAGCTTCCTCAGATCCAACTTCAATCAGCCTCCTGCAGCTGAAAGCCGTCCCCCCTTGTCCTGTTGCCACAGGCCCTGTGGAACACCCTGTCCCAATCTTTCTTGTGGCACCCTTGCAGTCCTGCAGAGCTGCAGTGAGGCCTCCCCAGGGTCTCCTCTTTCCAGGCTGAGCATCCCCAGCCCCACGTGGAAAGCAGGCAGTGTGATCTGGGGGAGTCCAGGCTGGAGTCAAATGGCATCAGGAACTGAGAGATGGAAGCTTTAGGCCCAGGTTTGCCTCTCAATGTACAAAATTAATAAGAGTGGAGGGCAAGATGGTGGGACACTGCTTCTGCTCTAATTGGTGAATATAGTCTCTGTTTTTTTCTTTTTTTCTCTCATGCTCTTGCAGTTTTGGCTGTTTGAAAGGAAGCTTGGCACAATATCCATTTTCTTCTCCATTTGTGAATCACCGAGCAGAGTCTGGGCAAGCTGATGTTGCAGAGCAAATCCTGCAAATGTACTGGTCATCCTGAGCCTGGAGAATGCAGTTAAACCCAGCCAAAAGTAATTTCTGGAAAGTCAAGCCTGGTGTACATTCTCTTGACTTTGGCTATGCCAACTTCACCTGAGTCTTATGAAAAAGCAAACAAAAGACTCAAACCAAAACAGACAAAACCTAGAAACAAACAAACCCATGCAAACCAATCAAAGAAAGAGACTAAAAAAACCCCAAATAAAACCAAAGGGAATGAAGAGTTAGTATTAGTTTTGAGTTCATCACAGCAGGTAAATGGCTGCTTTCCACAGGATCACCATAAAAAGCCACAGATAACAGCTGCTCCAAAATACACCCAACAGGAGAACCATCAAAGTGATACATAGCAACTCTGGGGGCAGCTCCCCATTAAGGTGAGGGATGAGCACACAGTGCTACAGCTCCAGCCTTCCCCACCCTGCAGGCTGCTCTTTGCTCCTGATGTAAGAGCCTTGCAGGACTGTGGCCCCTCTCGGTGCATTATAAATCATTCCCACAGCTCTCACTTGAGCCACTGGCATGTCCAGAGCGAGATCCAGGCACAATCCTACTGCCCGCTGAGCCTCTCTGGGAGATCCTGAGCATCTTCCTGCCCAGAGCCACAAAAGAGCTCAGGCTCTGCCTGAACTGTGTTTTCAGGGGAGGTTTCCATATCCCTGCGAGATGTGCTCATCCTTCATCAGGCTGTGCCCAGCCTGGATCAGGGCAGGTTGGAGGCCACATGGGATCCATCCTTTGCCCTGCCATGTGATCCTCCATGCAGTGGGGATAAAAAGCCCAGCACTGGGGAACCCCATGTGCTGCAGCAGTGATAGTTTTGGGAGAAACACGGAGCCGTGCATGGCCAGCTTGAAGTCTGCACTGCTGTGAGCACCAGGCCTGCCATGCTGAGCCCAGGGCCACAACCAGTGCTCACCCGGGCTGGGACATTGAGTCCCAACATGGGATCCCATGGGACAGGGCACGCTGGGATTCGCCCCTGCAGCTCCCCAGTGTGTCCAGAGAGACAGCAAGGAGACAGTGACCTCTGTCAGCGGGACCCTCTGAGTGGGACAACCACTGCTGGGGTGGCTGTGCCAGCTCCCCCATGAACCTCCAGCCCTGGGAAGCGGGAGCAAGTGGAAAACACAACTTGGCCAATATTGCCTGTGCCGGAAGCAAATGGAAAGAGAACTGGGGTGTGAAAACCCAAGGTTGTTTATTTACATAAGAATAGCAATGAAAACACAGAACACATTTACTTTTGTAAGAATATTTGTAATAACAACAATTTATAGAATGTATATACCTAAGAACATATCTAACAACAATATTTGAAATGTATTTACAGAAGACAAAACGAAGCCCTAAAACCTATATGGCAAAAACAAGAACAAACTCTAAAAACTATGTACAAAAGGGTGCCATTTCAGTCCAGGATCTCCATCAGTCCGGGAAGAAAAGCAGGTGCCGTGGTCACTCCAGTCAGGCACAGAGGGCTCTACCGTGTGTCCCCAGGCTGGCACACTGGGACTCTGCTGCCAGAGCTGAGGCTGGCTGGGTCTGGGGGCTGGGCCCCAGGCACTGCCATGGGGCTTGTGTGGCCCAAAGCAAGAACAGGACAGGCTGGGCATGGCCAGCAGAACCCAAGGCACTGGGTACCACGTGCCTGAGCAGGGACCAGCCAGCCCAATCCCGCCCCAGCCTGGCTGCAGGGAACCCATTGTGCCTGTGGGGACCACATGCCTGTCGTGCTGCTGGCATTGCTCTTCATCCCAGGACCATGGCCTCCTCTTCATCTTCCTCATCAATGTCCATCTCCTCGGTGTACTCTTCCATTTCCACGTCCATCTCCTCATCCTCATCAACCTCCATCTCTTCCTCTCCAGTCTGTTCTCCATCCACCTCCATCTCCTCCTCCGTATCCATTATTGTGTCCACCTCCATCTCTTCATCTCCTCTCTTTTCTCCCTCCACTTCCATCTTCTCCTCTCTATCAGTCTGTCTGTCCACCTCCATCTTGTCTTCTCTACCTGCAACAGCCTGCAGAGGTAGCAAAACCTCAGAGTGGGGTCCCTGTCCCACCCCATCCCCCCAGAACTCCAGCCCACACCCGGGCAGCTGGGGGGATCCACCTCCATGGAATGGCACCGTACCTTCCTCAGGACAAATGTGAGCATCCTGCAGGGATGGATGACACAATCCAGGCCTTAGGCAGCTTTTGAGACTGATGAGATGAGGTCTCGGGGGCAGGAACAAGAAGGGTGACAGGAGCAGCAGGAGCAGCGTGCAGCGTGTGCTGAGCCCAGGGCCAACGGCTGTGTTGTGCTGCTTGCTGGCTGCTGGCAGTTCCAGATGGGACATGGATTGTGACATGACCACTGAGCTAGAGAGCCTTTGGTTCCATGCTTAGCAACGTTCCCCCAGACCATGGTGCTCAGAGCCCTGTTCCCAAGGATGGAGCATCCACAGCCTGGGCCAGTGCCTCAGCACCCTCAGTGGAAGAGAGCAGCTTCCTCAGATCCAACTTCAATCAGCCTCCTGCAGCTGAAAGCCGTCCCCCCTTGTCCTGTTGCCACAGGCCCTGTGGAACACCCTGTCCCAATCTTTCTTGTGGCACCCTTGCAGTCCTGCAGAGCTGCAGTGAGGCCTCCCCAGGGTCTCCTCTTTCCAGGCTGAGCATCCCCAGCCCCACGTGGAAAGCAGGCAGTGTGATCAGGGGGAGTCCAGGCTGGAGTCAAATGGCATCAGGAACTGAGAGACGGAAGCTTTAGGCCCAGGTTTGCCTCTCAATGTACAAAATTAATAAGAGTGGAGGGCAAGATGGTGGGACACTGCTTCTGCTCTAATTGGTGAATATAGTCTCTGTTTTTTTTCTTTTTTTCTCTCATGCCGTTGCAGTTTTGGCTGTTTGAAAGGAAGCTTGGCACAATATCCATTGTCTTCTCCATTTGTGAATCACCGAGCAGAGTCTGGGCAAGCTGATGTTGCAGAGCAAATCCTGCAAATGTACTGGTCATCCTGAGCCTGGAGAATGCAGTTAAACCCAGCCAAAAGTAATTTCTGGAAAGTCAAGCCTGGTGTACATTCTCTTGACTTCGGCTATGCCAACTTCACCTGAGTCTTATGAAAAAGCAAACAAAAGACTCAAACCAAAAGAGACAAAACCTAGAAACAAACAAACCCATGCTAACCAATCAAACAAAGAGACTAAAAAAACCCCAAATAAAACCAAAGGGAATGAAGAGTTAGTATTAGTTTTGAGTTCATCACAGCAGGTAAATGGCTGCTTTCCACAGGATCACCATAAAAAGCCACAGATAACAGCTGCTCCAAAATACACCCAACAGGAGAACCATCAAAGTGATACATAGCAACTCTGGGGGCAGCTCCCCATTAAGGTGAGGGATGAGCACACAGTGCTACAGCTCCAGCCTTCCCCACCCTGCAGGCTGCTCTTTGCTCCTGATGTAAGAGCCTTGCAGGACTGTGGCCCCTCTCGGTGCATTATAAATCATTCCCACAGCTCTCACTTGAGCCACTGGCATGTCCAGAGCGAGATGCAGGCACAATCCTACTGCCCGCTGAGCCTCTCTGGGAGATCCTGAGCATCTTCCTGCCCAGAGCCACAAAAGAGCTCAGGCTCTGCCTGAACTGGGTTTTCAGGGGAGGTTTCCATATCCCTGCGAGATGTGCTCATCCTTCATCAGGCTGTGCCCAGCCTGGATCAGGGCAGGTTGGAGGCCACATGGGATCCCATCCTTTGCCCTGCCATGTGATCCTCCATGCAGTGGGGATAAAAAGCCCAACACTGGGGAACCCCATGTGCTGCAGCAGAGATATTTTTGGGAGAAACACGGAGCTGTGCATGGCCAGCTTGAAGTCTGCACTGCTGTGAGCACCAGGCCTGCCATGCTGAGCCCAGGGCCACAACCAGTGCTCACCCGGGCTGGGACATTGAGTCCCAACATGGGATCCCATGGGACAGGGCACGCTGGGATTCGCCCCTGCAGCTCCCCAGTGTGTCCAGAGAGGCAGCAAGGAGACAGTGACCTCTCTCAGCGGGGCCCTCTGAGTGGGACAACCACTGCTGGGGTGGCTGTGCCAGCTCCCCCATGAACCTCCAGCCCTGGGAAGCGGGAGCAAGTGGAAAACACAACTTGGCCAATATTGCCTGTGCCGGAAGCAAATGGAAAGAGAACTGGGGTGTGAAAACCCAAGGTTGTTTATTTACATAAGAACAGCAATGAAAACACAGAACACATTTACTTTTGTAAGAATATTTGTAATAACAACAATTTATAGAATGTATATACCTAAGAACATATCTAACAACAATATTTGAAATGTATTTACAGAAGACAAAACGAAGCCCTAAAACCTATATGGCAAAAACAAGAACAAACTCTAAAAACTATGTACAAAAGGGTGCCATTTCAGTCCAGGATCTCCATCAGTCCGGGAAGAAAAGCAGGTGCCATGGTCACTCCAGTCAGGCACAGAGGGCTCTACCGTGTGTCCCCAGGCTGGCACACTGGGACTCTGCTGCCAGAGCTGAGGCTGGCTGGGTCTGGGGGCTGGGCCCCAGGCACTGCCATGGGGCTTGTGTGGCCCAAAGCAAGAACAGGACAGGCTGGGCATGGCCAGCAGAACCCAAGGCACTGGGTACCACGTGCCTGAGCAGGGACCACCCAGCCCAATCCCGCCCCAGCCTGGCTGCAGGGAACACACTGTGCCTGTGGGGACCACATGCCTGTCCTGCTGCTGGCATTGCTCTTCATCCCAGGACCATGGCCTTCTCTGCATCTTCCTCATCAATGTCCATCTCCTCGGTGTACTCTTCCATTTCCACGTCCATCTCCTCATCCTCATCAACCTCCATCTCTTCCTCTCCAGTCTGTTCTCCATCCACCTCCATCTCCTCCTCCGTATCCATTATTGTGTCCACCTCCATCTCTTCCTCTCCTCTCTTTTCTCCCTCCACTTCCATCTTCTCCTCTCTATCAGTCTGTCTGTCCACCTCCATCTTGTCTTCTCTACCTGCAACAGCCTGCAGAGGTAGCAAAACCTCAGAGTGGGGTCCCTGTCCCACCCCATCCCCCCAGAACTCCAGCCCACACCCGGGCAGCTGGGGGGATCCACCTCCATGGAATGGCACCGTACCTTCCTCAGGACAAATGTGAGCATCCTGCAGGGATGGATGACACAATCCAGGCCTTAGGCAGCTTTTGAGACTGATGAGATGAGGTCTCGGGGGCAGGAACAAGAAGGGTGACAGGAGCAGCAGGAGCAGCGTGCAGCGTGTGCTGAGCCCAGGGCCAACGGTTGTGTTGTGCTGCTTGCTGGCTGCTGGCAGTTCCAGATGGGACATGGATTATGACATGACCATTGAGCTAGAGAGCCTTTGGTTCCATGCTTAGTAACGTTCCCCCAGACCATGGTGCTCAGAGCCCTTTTCCCAAGGATGGAGCATCCACAGCCTGGGCCAGTGCCTCAGCACCCTCAGTGGAAGAGAGCAGCTTCCTCAGATCCAACTTCAATCAGCCTCCTGCAGCTGAAAGCCGTCCCCCCTTGTCCTGTTGCCACAGGCCCTGTGGAACACCCTGTCCCAATCTTTCTTGTGGCACCCTTGCAGTCCTGCAGAGCTGCAGTGAGGCCTCCCCAGGGTCTCCTCTTTCCAGGCTGAGCATCCCCAGCCCCACGTGGAAAGCAGGCAGTGTGATCTGGGGGAGTCCAGGCTGGAGTCAAATGGCATCAGGAACTGAGAGATGGAAGCTTTAGGCCCAGGTTTGCCTCTCAATGTACAAAATTAATAAGAGTGGAGGGCAAGATGGTGGGACACTGCTTCTGCTCTAATTGGTGAATATAGTCTCTGTTTTTTTCTTTTTTTCTCTCATGCTCTTGCAGTTTTGGCTGTTTGAAAGGAAGCTTGGCACAATATCCATTTTCTTCTCCATTTGTGAATCACCGAGCAGAGTCTGGGCAAGCTGATGTTGCAGAGCAAATCCTGCAAATGTACTGGTCATCCTGAGCCTGGAGAATGCAGTTAAACCCAGCCAAAAGTAATTTCTGGAAAGTCAAGCCTGGTGTACATTCTCTTGACTTCGGCTATGCCAACTTCACCTGAGTCTTATGAAAAAGCAAACAAAAGACTCAAACCAAAACAGACAAAACCTAGAAACAAACAAACCCATGCAAACCAATCAAAGAAAGAGACTAAAAAAACCCCAAATAAAACCAAAGGGAATGAAGAGTTAGTATTAGTTTTGAGTTCATCACAGCAGGTAAATGGCTGCTTTCCACAGGATCACCATAAAAAGCCACAGATAACAGCTGCTCCAAAATACACCCAACAGGAGAACCATCAAAGTGATACATAGCAACTCTGGGGGCAGCTCCCCATTAAGGTGAGGGATGAGCACACAGTGCTACAGCTCCAGCCTTCCCCACCCTGCAGGCTGCTCTTTGCTCCTGATGTAAGAGCCTTGCAGGACTGTGGCCCCTCTCGGTGCATTATAAATCATTCCCACAGCTCTCACTTGAGCCACTGGCATGTCCAGAGCGAGATCCAGGCACAATCCTACTGCCCGCTGAGCCTCTCTGGGAGATCCTGAGCATCTTCCTGCCCAGAGCCACAAAAGAGCTCAGGCTCTGCCTGAACTGGGTTTTCAGGGGAGGTTTCCATATCCCTGCGAGATGTGCTCATCCTTCATCAGGCTGTGCCCAGCCTGGATCAGGGCAGGTTGGATGCCACATGGGATCCATCCTTTGCCCTGCCATGTGATCCTCCATGCAGTGGGGATAAAAAGCCCAGCACTGGGGAACCCCAGGTGCTGCAGCAGTGATAGTTTTGGGAGAAACACGGAGCCGTGCATGGCCAGCTTGAAGTCTGCACTGCTGTGAGCACCAGGCCTGCCATGCTGAGCCCAGGGCCACAACCAGTGCTCACCCGGGCTGGGACATTGAGTCCCAACATGGGATCCCATGGGACAGGGCACGCTGGGATTCGCCCCTGCAGCTCCCCAGTGTGTCCAGAGAGACAGCAAGGAGACAGTGACCTCTGTCAGCGGGACCCTCTGAGTGGGACAACCACTGCTGGGGTGGCTGTGCCAGCTCCCCCATGAACCTCCAGCCCTGGGAAGCGGGAGCAAGTGGAAAACACAACTTGGCCAATATTGCCTGTGCCGGAAGCAAATGGAAAGAGAACTGAGGTGTGAAAACCCAAGGTTGTTTATTTACATAAGAACAGCAATGAAAACACAGAACACATTTACTTTTGTAAGAATATTTGTAATAACAACAATTTATAGAATGTATATACCTAAGAACATATCTAACAACAATATTTGAAATGTATTTACAGAAGACAAAACGAAGCCCTAAAACCTATATGGCAAAAACAAGAACAAACTCTAAAAACTATGTACAAAAGGGTGCCATTTCAGTCCAGGATCTCCATCAGTCCGGGAAGAAAAGCAGGTGCCATGGTCACTCCAGTCAGGCACAGAGGGCTCTACCGTGTGTCCCCAGGCTGGCACACTGGGACTCTGCTGCCAGAGCTGAGGCTGGCTGGGTCTGGGGGCTGGGCCCCAGGCACTGCCATGGGGCTTGTGTGGCCCAAAGCAAGAACAGGACAGGCTGGGCATGGCCACCAGAACCCAAGGCACTGGGTACCACGTGCCTGAGCAGGGACCAGCCAGCCCAATCCCGCCCCAGCCTGGCTGCAGGGAACCCATTGTGCCTGTGGGGACCACATGCCTGTCGTGCTGCTGGCATTGCTCTTCATCCCAGGACCATGGCCTCCTCTTCATCTTCCTCATCAATGTCCATCTCCTCGGTGTACTCTTCCATTTCCACGTCCATCTCCTCATCCTCATCAACCTCCATCTCTTCCTCTCCAGTCTGTTCTCCATCCACCTCCATCTCCTCCTCCGTATCCATTATTGTGTCCACCTCCATCTCTTCATCTCCTCTCTTTTCTCCCTCCACTTCCATCTTCTCCTCTCTATCAGTCTGTCTGTCCACCTCCATCTTGTCTTCTCTACCTGCAACAGCCTGCAGAGGTAGCAAAACCTCAGAGTGGGGTCCCTGTCCCACCCCATCCCCCCAGAACTCCAGCCCACACCCGGGCAGCTGGGGGGATCCACCTCCATGGAATGGCACCGTACCTTCCTCAGGACAAATGTGAGCATCCTGCAGGGATGGATGACACAATCCAGGCCTTAGGCAGCTTTTGAGACTGATGAGATGAGGTCTCGGGGGCAGGAACAAGAAGGGTGACAGGAGCAGCAGGAGCAGCGTGCAGCGTGTGCTGAGCCCAGGGCCAACGGTCGTGTTGTGCTGCTTGCTGGCTGCTGGCAGTTCCAGATGGGACATGGATTGTGACATGACCACTGAGCTAGAGAGCCTTTGGTTCCATGCTTAGCAACGTTCCCCCAGACCATGGTGCTCAGAGCCCTGTTCCCAAGGATGGAGCATCCACAGCCTGGGCCAGTGCCTCAGCACCCTCAGTGGAAGAGAGCAGCTTCCTCAGATCCAACTTCAATCAGCCTCCTGCAGCTGAAAGCCGTCCCCCCTTGTCCTGTTGCCACAGGCCCTGTGGAACACCCTGTCCCAATCTTTCTTGTGGCACCCTTGCAGTCCTGCAGAGCTGCAGTGAGGCCTCCCCAGGGTCTCCTCTTTCCAGGCTGAGCATCCCCAGCCCCACGTGGAAAGCAGGCAGTGTGATCTGAGGGAGTCCAGGCTGGAGTCAAATGGCATCAGGAACTGAGAGATGGAAGCTTTAGGCCCAGGTTTGCCTCTCAATGTACAAAATTAATAAGAGTGGAGGGCAAGATGGTGGGACACTGCTTCTGCTCTAATTGGTGAATATAGTCTCTGTTTTTTTCTTTTTTTCTCTCATGCTCTTGCAGTTTTGGCTGTTTGAAAGGAAGCTTGGCACAATATCCATTGTCTTCTCCATTTGTGAATCACCGAGCAGAGTCTGGGCAAGCTGATGTTGCAGAGCAAATCCTGCAAATGTACTGGTCATCCTGAGCCTGGAGAATGCAGTTAAACCCAGCCAAAAGTAATTTCTGGAAAGTCAAGCCTGGTGTACATTCTCTTGACTTTGGCTATGCCAACTTCACCTGAGTCTTATGAAAAAGCAAACAAAAGACTCAAACCAAAACAGACAAAACCTAGAAACAAACAAACCCATGCAAACCAATCAAAGAAAGAGACTAAAAAAACCCCAAATAAAACCAAAGGGAATGAAGAGTTAGTATTAGTTTTGAGTTCATCACAGCAGGTAAATGGCTGCTTTCCACAGGATCACCATAAAAAGCCACAGATAACAGCTGCTCCAAAATACACCCAACAGGAGAACCATCAAAGTGATACATAGCAACTCTGGGGGCAGCTCCCCATTAAGGTGAGGGATGAGCACACAGTGCTACAGCTCCAGCCTTCCCCACCCTGCAGGCTGCTCTTTGCTCCTGATGTAAGAGCCTTGCAGGACTGTGGCCCCTCTCGGTGCATTATAAATCATTCCCACAGCTCTCACTTGAGCCACTGGCATGTCCAGAGCGAGATCCAGGCACAATCCTACTGCCCGCTGAGCCTCTCTGGGAGATCCTGAGCATCTTCCTGCCCAGAGCCACAAAAGAGCTCAGGCTCTGCCTGAACTGTGTTTTCAGGGGAGGTTTCCATATCCCTGCGAGATGTGCTCATCCTTCATCAGGCTGTGCCCAGCCTGGATCAGGGCAGGTTGGATGCCACATGGGATCCATCCTTTGCCCTGCCATGTGATCCTCCATGCAGTGGGGATAAAAAGCCCAGCACTGGGGAACCCCATGTGCTGCAGCAGTGATAGTTTTGGGAGAAACACGGAGCCGTGCATGGCCAGCTTGAAGTCTGCACTGCTGTGAGCACCAGGCCTGCCATGCTGAGCCCAGGGCCACAACCAGTGCTCACCCGGGCTGGGACATTGAGTCCCAACATGGGATCCCATGGGACAGGGCACGCTGGGATTCGCCCCTGCAGCTCCCCAGTGTGTCCAGAGAGACAGCAAGGAGACAGTGACCTCTGTCAGCGGGACCCTCTGAGTGGGACGACCACCGCTGGGGTGGCTGTGCCAGCTCCCCCATGAACCTCCAGCCCTGGGAACCGGGAGCAAGTGGAAAACACAACTTGGCCAATACTGCCTGTGCCGGAAGCAAATGGAAAGAGAACTGGGGTGTGAAAACCCAAGGTTGTTTATTTACATAAGAACAGCAATGAAAACACAGAACACATTTACTTTTGTAAGAATATTTGTAATAACAACAATTTATAGAATGTATATACCTAAGAACATATCTAACAACAATATTTGAAATGTATTTACAGAAGACAAAACGAAGCCCTAAAACCTATATGGCAAAAACAAGAACAAACTCTAAAAACTATGTACAAAAGGGTGCCATTTCAGTCCAGGATCTCCATCAGTCCGGGAAGAAAAGCAGGTGCCATGGTCACTCCAGTCAGGCACAGAGGGCTCTTCCGTGTGTCCCCAGGCTGGCACACTGGGACTCTGCTGCCAGAGCTGAGGCTGGCTGGGTCTGGGGGCTGGGCCCCAGGCACTGCCATGGGGCTTGTGTGGCCCAAAGCAAGAACAGGACAGGCTGGGCATGGCCACCAGAACCCAAGGCACTGGGTACCACGTGCCTGAGCAGGGACCAGCCAGCCCAATCCCGCCCCAGCCTGGCTGCAGGGAACCCATTGTGCCTGTGGGGACCACATGCCTGTCGTGCTGCTGGCATTGCTCTTCATCCCAGGACCATGGCCTCCTCTTCATCTTCCTCATCAATGTCCATCTCCTCGGTGTACTCTTCCATTTCCACGTCCATCTCCTCATCCTCATCAACCTCCATCTCTTCCTCTCCAGTCTGTTCTCCATCCACCTCCATCTCCTCCTCCGTATCCATTATTGTGTCCACCTCCATCTCTTCATCTCCTCTCTTTTCTCCCTCCACTTCCATCTTCTCCTCTCTATCAGTCTGTCTGTCCACCTCCATCTTGTCTTCTCTACCTGCAACAGCCTGCAGAGGTAGCAAAACCTCAGAGTGGGGTCCCTGTCCCACCCCATCCCCCCAGAACTCCAGCCCACACCCGGGCAGCTGGGGGGATCCACCTCCATGGAATGGCACCGTACCTTCCTCAGGACAAATGTGAGCATCCTGCAGGGATGGATGACACAATCCAGGCCTTAGGCAGCTTTTGAGACTGATGAGATGAGGTCTCGGGGGCAGGAACAAGAAGGGTGACAGGAGCAGCAGGAGCAGCGTGCAGCGTGTGCTGAGCCCAGGGCCAACGGTCGTGTTGTGCTGCTTGCTGGCTGCTGGCAGTTCCAGATGGGACATGGATTGTGACATGACCACTGAGCTAGAGAGCCTTTGGTTCCATGCTTAGCAACGTTCCCCCAGACCATGGTGCTCAGAGCCCTGTTCCCAAGGATGGAGCATCCACAGCCTGGGCCAGTGCCTCAGCACCCTCAGTGGAAGAGAGCAGCTTCCTCAGATCCAACTTCAATCAGCCTCCTGCAGCTGAAAGCCGTCCCCCCTTGTCCTGTTGCCACAGGCCCTGTGGAACACCCTGTCCCAATCTTTCTTGTGGCACCCTTGCAGTCCTGCAGAGCTGCAGTGAGGCCTCCCCAGGGTCTCCTCTTTCCAGGCTGAGCATCCCCAGCCCCACGTGGAAAGCAGGCAGTGTGATCTGGGGGAGTCCAGGCTGGAGTCAAATGGCATCAGGAACTGAGAGACGGAAGCTTTAGGCCCAGGTTTGCCTCTCAATGTACAAAATTAATAAGAGTGGAGGGCAAGATGGTGGGACACTGCTTCTGCTCTAATTGGTGAATATAGTCTCTGTTTTTTTTCTTTTTTTCTCTCATGCCGTTGCAGTTTTGGCTGTTTGAAAGGAAGCTTGGCACAATATCCATTGTCTTCTCCATTTGTGAATCACCGAGCAGAGTCTGGGCAAGCTGATGTTGCAGAGCAAATCCTGCAAATGTACTGGTCATCCTGAGCCTGGAGAATGCAGTTAAACCCAGCCAAAAGTAATTTCTGGAAAGTCAAGCCTGGTGTACATTCTCTTGACTTCGGCTATGCCAACTTCACCTGAGTCTTATGAAAAAGCAAACAAAAGACTCAAACCAAAAGAGACAAAACCTAGAAACAAACAAACCCATGCTAACCAATCAAACAAAGAGACTAAAAAAACCCCAAATAAAACCAAAGGGAATGAAGAGTTAGTATTAGTTTTGAGTTCATCACAGCAGGTAAATGGCTGCTTTCCACAGGATCACCATAAAAAGCCACAGATAACAGCTGCTCCAAAATACACCCAACAGGAGAACCATCAAAGTGATACATAGCAACTCTGGGGGCAACTCCCCATTAAGGTGAGGGATGAGCACACAGTGCTACAGCTCCAGCCTTCCCCACCCTGCAGGCTGCTCTTTGCTCCTGATGTAAGAGCCTTGCAGGACTGTGGCCCCTCTCGGTGCATTATAAATCATTCCCACAGCTCTCACTTGAGCCACTGGCATGTCCAGAGCGAGATGCAGGCACAATCCTACTGCCCGCTGAGCCTCTCTGGGAGATCCTGAGCATCTTCCTGCCCAGAGCCACAAAAGAGCTCAGGCTCTGCCTGAACTGGGTTTTCAGGGGAGGTTTCCATATCCCTGCGAGATGTGCTCATCCTTCATCAGGCTGTGCCCAGCCTGGATCAGGGCAGGTTGGAGGCCACATGGGATCCCATCCTTTGCCCTGCCATGTGATCCTCCATGCAGTGGGGATAAAAAGCCCAACACTGGGGAACCCCATGTGCTGCAGCAGAGATATTTTTGGGAGAAACACGGAGCTGTGCATGGCCAGCTTGAAGTCTGCACTGCTGTGAGCACCAGGCCTGCCATGCTGAGCCCAGGGCCACAACCAGTGCTCACCCGGGCTGGGACATTGAGTCCCAACATGGGATCCCATGGGACAGGGCACGCTGGGATTCGCCCCTGCAGCTCCCCAGTGTGTCCAGAGAGACAGCAAGGAGACAGTGACCTCTGTCAGCGGAACCCTCTGAGTGGGACGACCACCGCTGGGGTGGCTGTGCCAGCTCCCCCATGAACCTCCAGCCCTGGGAACCGGGAGCAAGTGGAAAACACAACTTGGCCAATACTGCCTGTGCCGGAAGCAAATGGAAAGAGAACTGGGGTGTGAAAACCCAAGGTTGTTTATTTACATAAGAACAGCAATGAAAACACAGAACACATTTACTTTTGTAAGAATATTTGTAATAACAACAATTTATAGAATGTATATACCTAAGAACATATCTAACAACAATATTTGAAATGTATTTACAGAAGACAAAACGAAGCCCTAAAACCTATATGGCAAAAACAAGAACAAACTCTAAAAACTATGTACAAAAGGGTGCCATTTCAGTCCAGGATCTCCATCAGTCCGGGAAGAAAAGCAGGTGCCATGGTCACTCCAGTCAGGCACAGAGGGCTCTTCCGTGTGTCCCCAGGCTGGCACACTGGGACTCTGCTGCCAGAGCTGAGGCTGGCTGGGTCTGGGGGCTGGGCCCCAGGCACTGCCATGGGGCTTGTGTGGCCCAAAGCAAGAACAGGACAGGCTGGGCATGGCCACCAGAACCCAAGGCACTGGGTACCACGTGCCTGAGCAGGGATCACCCAGCCCAATCCCGCCCCAGCCTGGCTGCAGGGAACCCATTGTGCCTGTGGGGACCACATGCCTGTCGTGCTGCTGGCATTGCTCTTCATCCCAGGACCATGGCCTCCTCTTCATCTTCCTCATCAATGTCCATCTCCTCGGTGTACTCTTCCATTTCCACGTCCATCTCCTCATCCTCATCAACCTCCATCTCTTCCTCTCCAGTCTGTTCTCCATCCACCTCCATCTCCTCCTCCGTATCCATTATTGTGTCCACCTCCATCTCTTCATCTCCTCTCTTTTCTCCCTCCACTTCCATCTTCTCCTCTCTATCAGTCTGTCTGTCCACCTCCATCTTGTCTTCTCTACCTGCAACAGCCTGCAGAGGTAGCAAAACCTCAGAGTGGGGTCCCTGTCCCACCCCATCCCCCCAGAACTCCAGCCCACACCCGGGCAGCTGGGGGGATCCACCTCCATGGAATGGCACCGTACCTTCCTCAGGACAAATGTGAGCATCCTGCAGGGATGGATGACACAATCCAGGCCTTAGGCAGCTTTTGAGACTGATGAGATGAGGTCTCGGGGGCAGGAACAAGAAGGGTGACAGGAGCAGCAGGAGCAGCGTGCAGCGTGTGCTGAGCCCAGGGCCAACGGTCGTGTTGTGCTGCTTGCTGGCTGCTGGCAGTTCCAGATGGGACATGGATTGTGACATGACCACTGAGCTAGAGAGCCTTTGGTTCCATGCTTAGCAACGTTCCCCCAGACCATGGTGCTCAGAGCCCTGTTCCCAAGGATGGAGCATCCACAGCCTGGGCCAGTGCCTCAGCACCCTCAGTGGAAGAGAGCAGCTTCCTCAGATCCAACTTCAATCAGCCTCCTGCAGCTGAAAGCCGTCCCCCCTTGTCCTGTTGCCACAGGCCCTGTGGAACACCCTGTCCCAATCTTTCTTGTGGCACCCTTGCAGTCCTGCAGAGCTGCAGTGAGGCCTCCCCAGGGTCTCCTCTTTCCAGGCTGAGCATCCCCAGCCCCACGTGGAAAGCAGGCAGTGTGATCAGGGGGAGTCCAGGCTGGAGTCAAATGGCATCAGGAACTGAGAGACGGAAGCTTTAGGCCCAGGTTTGCCTCTCAATGTACAAAATTAATAAGAGTGGAGGGCAAGATGGTGGGACACTGCTTCTGCTCTAATTGGTGAATATAGTCTCTGTTTTTTTCTTTTTTTCTCTCATGCCGTTGCAGTTTTGGCTGTTTGAAAGGAAGCTTGGCACAATATCCATTGTCTTCTCCATTTGTGAATCACCGAGCAGAGTCTGGGCAAGTAGATGTTGCAGAGCAAATCCTGCAAATGTACTGGTCATCCTGAGCCTGGAGAATGCAGTTAAACCCAGCCAAAAGTAATTTCTGGAAAGTCAAGCCTGGTGTACATTCTCTTGACTTTGGCTATGCCAACTTCACCTGAGTCTTATGAAAAAGCAAACAAAAGACTCAAACCAAAACAGACAAAACCTAGAAACAAACAAACCCATGCAAACCAATCAAAGAAAGAGACTAAAAAAACCCCAAATAAAACCAAAGGGAATGAAGAGTTAGTATTAGTTTTGAGTTCATCACAGCAGGTAAATGGCTGCTTTCCACAGGATCACCATAAAAAGCCACAGATAAGAGCTGCTCCAAAATACACCCAACAGGAGAACCATCAAAGTGATACATAGCAACTCTGGGGGCAGCTCCCCATTAAGGTGAGGGATGAGCACACAGTGCTACAGCTCCAGCCTTCCCCACCCTGCAGGCTGCTCTTTGCTCCTGATGTAAGAGCCTTGCAGGACTGTGGCCCCTCTCGGTGCATTATAAATCATTCCCACAGCTCTCACTTGAGCCACTGGCATGTCCAGAGCGAGATCCAGGCACAATCCTACTGCCCGCTGAGCCTCTCTGGGAGATCCTGAGCATCTTCCTGCCCAGAGCCACAAAAGAGCTCAGGCTCTGCCTGAACTGTGTTTTCAGGGGAGGTTTCCATATCCCTGCGAGATGTGCTCATCCTTCATCAGGCTGTGCCCAGCCTGGATCAGGGCAGGTTGGATGCCACATGGGATCCATCCTTTGCCCTGCCATGTGATCCTCCATGCAGTGGGGATAAAAAGCCCAGCACTGGGGAACCCCATGTGCTGCAGCAGTGATATTTTTGGGAGAAACACGGAGCTGTGCATGGCCAGCTTGAAGTCTGCACTGCTGTGAGCACCAGGCCTGCCATGCTGAGCCCAGGGCCACAACCAGTGCTCACCCGGGCTGGGACATTGAGTCCCAACATGGGATCCCATGGGACAGGGCACGCTGGGATTCGCCCCTGCAGCTCCCCAGTGTGTCCAGAGAGACAGCAAGGAGACAGTGACCTCTGTCAGCGGGGCCCTCTGAGTGGGACAACCACTGCTGGGGTGGCTGTGCCAGCTCCCCCATGAACCTCCAGCCCTGGGAAGCGGGAGCAAGTGGAAAACACAACTTGGCCAATATTGCCTGTGCCGGAAGCAAATGGAAAGAGAACTGGGGTGTGAAAACCCAAGGTTGTTTATTTACATAAGAACAGCAATGAAAACACAGAACACATTTACTTTTGTAAGAATATTTGTAATAACAACAATTTATAGAATGTATATACCTAAGAACATATCTAACAACAATATTTGAAATGTATTTACAGAAGACAAAACGAAGCCCTAAAACCTATATGGCAAAAACAAGAACAAACTCTAAAAACTATGTACAAAAGGGTGCCATTTCAGTCCAGGATCTCCATCAGTCCGGGAAGAAAAGCAGGTGCCGTGGTCACTCCAGTCAGGCACAGAGGGCTCTACCGTGTGTCCCCAGGCTGGCACACTGGGACTCTGCTGCCAGAGCTGAGGCTGGCTGGGTCTGGGGGCTGGGCCCCAGGCACTGCCATGGGGCTTGTGTGGCCCAAAGCAAGAACAGGACAGGCTGGGCATGGCCAGCAGAACCCAAGGCACTGGGTACCACGTGCCTGAGCAGGGACCACCCAGCCCAATCCCGCCCCAGCCTGGCTGCAGGGAACCCACTGTGCCTGTGGGGACCACATGCCTGTCGTGCTGCTGGCATTGCTCTTCATCCCAGGACCATGGCCTCCTCTTCATCTTCCTCATCAATGTCCATCTCCTCGGTGTACTCTTCCATTTCCACGTCCATCTCCTCATCCTCATCAACCTCCATCTCTTCCTCTCCAGTCTGCTCTCCATCCACATCCATCTCCTCCTCCGTATCCATTATTGTGTCCACCTCCATCTCTTCCTCTCCTCTCTTTTCTCCCTCCACTTCCATCTTCTCCTCTCTATCAGTCTGTCTGTCCACCTCCATCTTGTCTTCTCTACCTGCAACAGCCTGCAGAGGTAGCAAAACCTCAGAGTGGGGTCCCTGTCCCACCCCATCCCCCCAGAACTCCAGCCCACACCCGGGCAGCTGGGGGGATCCACCTTCATGGAATGGCACCGTACCTTCCTCAGGACAAATGTGAGCATCCTGCAGGGATGGATGACACAATCCAGGCCTTAGACAGCTTTTGAGACTGATGAGATGAGGTCTCGGGGACAGGAACAAGAAGGGTGACAGGAGCAGCAGGAACAGCGTGCAGCGTGTGCTGAGCCCAGGGCCAACGGTTGTGTTGTGCTGCTTGCTGGCTGCTGGCAGTTCCAGATGGGACATGGATTATGACATGACCATTGAGCTAGAGAGCCTTTGGTTCCATGCTTAGCAACGTTCCCCCAGACCATGGTGCTCAGAGCCCTGTTCCCAAGGATGGAGCATCCACAGCCTGGGCCAGTGCCTCAGCACCCTCAGTGGAAGAGAGCAGCTTCCTCAGATCCAACTTCAATCAGCCTCCTGCAGCTGAAAGCCGTCCCCCCTTGTCCTGTTGCCACAGGCCCTGTGGAACACCCTGTCCCAATCTTTCTTGTGGCACCCTTGCAGTCCTGCAGAGCTGCAGTGAGGCCTCCCCAGGGTCTCCTCTTTCCAGGCTGAGCATCCCCAGCCCCACGTGGAAAGCAGGCAGTGTGATCAGGGGGAGTCCAGGCTGGAGTCAAATGGCATCAGGAACTGAGAGACGGAAGCTTTAGGCCCAGGTTTGCCTCTCAATGTACAAAATTAATAAGAGTGGAGGGCAAGATGGTGGGACACTGCTTCTGCTCTAATTGGTGAATATAGTCTCTGTTTTTTTCTTTTTTTCTCTCATGCCGTTGCAGTTTTGGCTGTTTGAAAGGAAGCTTGGCACAATATCCATTGTCTTCTCCATTTGTGAATCACCGAGCAGAGTCTGGGCAAGTAGATGTTGCAGAGCAAATCCTGCAAATGTACTGGTCATCCTGAGCCTGGAGAATGCAGTTAAACCCAGCCAAAAGTAATTTCTGGAAAGTCAAGCCTGGTGTACATTCTCTTGACTTCGGCTATGCCAACTTCACCTGAGTCTTATGAAAAAGCAAACAAAAGACTCAAACCAAAAGAGACAAAACCTAGAAACAAACAAACCCATGCTAACCAATCAAACAAAGAGACTAAAAAAACCCCAAATAAAACCAAAGGGAATGAAGAGTTAGTATTAGTTTTGAGTTCATCACAGCAGGTAAATGGCTGCTTTCCACAGGATCACCATAAAAAGCCACAGATAAGAGCTGCTCCAAAATACACCCAACAGGAGAACCATCAAAGTGATACATAGCAACTCTGGGGGCAGCTCCCCATTAAGGTGAGGGATGAGCACACAGTGCTACAGCTCCAGCCTTCCCCACCCTGCAGGCTGCTCTTTGCTCCTGATGTAAGAGCCTTGCAGGACTGTGGCCCCTCTCGGTGCATTATAAATCATTCCCACAGCTCTCACTTGAGCCACTGGCATGTCCAGAGCGAGATCCAGGCACAATCCTACTGCCCGCTGAGCCTCTCTGGGAGATCCTGAGCATCTTCCTGCCCAGAGCCACAAAAGAGCTCAGGCTCTGCCTGAACTGTGTTTTCAGGGGAGGTTTCCATATCCCTGCGAGATGTGCTCATCCTTCATCAGGCTGTGCCCAGCCTGGATCAGGGCAGGTTGGATGCCACATGGGATCCATCCTTTGCCCTGCCATGTGATCCTCCATGCAGTGGGGATAAAAAGCCCAGCACTGGGGAACCCCATGTGCTGCAGCAGTGATATTTTTGGGAGAAACACGGAGCTGTGCATGGCCAGCTTGAAGTCTGCACTGCTGTGAGCACCAGGCCTGCCATGCTGAGCCCAGGGCCACAACCAGTGCTCACCCGGGCTGGGACATTGAGTCCCAACATGGGATCCCATGGGACAGGGCACGCTGGGATTCGCCCCTGCAGCTCCCCAGTGTGTCCAGAGAGACAGCAAGGAGACAGTGACCTCTGTCAGCGGGGCCCTCTGAGTGGGACAACCACTGCTGGGGTGGCTGTGCCAGCTCCCCCATGAACCTCCAGCCCTGGGAAGCGGGAGCAAGTGGAAAACACAACTTGGCCAATATTGCCTGTGCCGGAAGCAAATGGAAAGAGAACTGGGGTGTGAAAACCCAAGGTTGTTTATTTACATAAGAACAGCAATGAAAACACAGAACACATTTACTTTTGTAAGAATATTTGTAATAACAACAATTTATAGAATGTATATACCTAAGAACATATCTAACAACAATATTTGAAATGTATTTACAGAAGACAAAACGAAGCCCTAAAACCTATATGGCAAAAACAAGAACAAACTCTAAAAACTATGTACAAAAGGGTGCCATTTCAGTCCAGGATCTCCATCAGTCCGGGAAGAAAAGCAGGTGCCGTGGTCACTCCAGTCAGGCACAGAGGGCTCTACCGTGTGTCCCCAGGCTGGCACACTGGGACTCTGCTGCCAGAGCTGAGGCTGGCTGGGTCTGGGGGCTGGGCCCCAGGCACTGCCATGGGGCTTGTGTGGCCCAAAGCAAGAACAGGACAGGCTGGGCATGGCCAGCAGAACCCAAGGCACTGGGTACCACGTGCCTGAGCAGGGACCACCCAGCCCAATCCCGCCCCAGCCTGGCTGCAGGGAACCCACTGTGCCTGTGGGGACCACATGCCTGTCGTGCTGCTGGCATTGCTCTTCATCCCAGGACCATGGCCTCCTCTTCATCTTCCTCATCAATGTCCATCTCCTCGGTGTACTCTTCCATTTCCACGTCCATCTCCTCATCCTCATCAACCTCCATCTCTTCCTCTCCAGTCTGCTCTCCATCCACATCCATCTCCTCCTCCGTATCCATTATTGTGTCCACCTCCATCTCTTCCTCTCCTCTCTTTTCTCCCTCCACTTCCATCTTCTCCTCTCTATCAGTCTGTCTGTCCACCTCCATCTTGTCTTCTCTACCTGCAACAGCCTGCAGAGGTAGCAAAACCTCAGAGTGGGGTCCCTGTCCCACCCCATCCCCCCAGAACTCCAGCCCACACCCGGGCAGCTGGGGGGATCCACCTTCATGGAATGGCACCGTACCTTCCTCAGGACAAATGTGAGCATCCTGCAGGGATGGATGACACAATCCAGGCCTTAGACAGCTTTTGAGACTGATGAGATGAGGTCTCGGGGACAGGAACAAGAAGGGTGACAGGAGCAGCAGGAACAGCGTGCAGCGTGTGCTGAGCCCAGGGCCAACGGTTGTGTTGTGCTGCTTGCTGGCTGCTGGCAGTTCCAGATGGGACATGGATTATGACATGACCATTGAGCTAGAGAGCCTTTGGTTCCATGCTTAGCAACGTTCCCCCAGACCATGGTGCTCAGAGCCCTGTTCCCAAGGATGGAGCATCCACAGCCTGGGCCAGTGCCTCAGCACCCTCAGTGGAAGAGAGCAGCTTCCTCAGATCCAACTTCAATCAGCCTCCTGCAGCTGAAAGCCGTCCCCCCTTGTCCTGTTGCCACAGGCCCTGTGGAACACCCTGTCCCAATCTTTCTTGTGGCACCCTTGCAGTCCTGCAGAGCTGCAGTGAGGCCTCCCCAGGGTCTCCTCTTTCCAGGCTGAGCATCCCCAGCCCCACGTGGAAAGCAGGCAGTGTGATCAGGGGGAGTCCAGGCTGGAGTCAAATGGCATCAGGAACTGAGAGACGGAAGCTTTAGGCCCAGGTTTGCCTCTCAATGTACAAAATTAATAAGAGTGGAGGGCAAGATGGTGGGACACTGCTTCTGCTCTAATTGGTGAATATAGTCTCTGTTTTTTTCTTTTTTTCTCTCATGCCGTTGCAGTTTTGGCTGTTTGAAAGGAAGCTTGGCACAATATCCATTGTCTTCTCCATTTGTGAATCACCGAGCAGAGTCTGGGCAAGTAGATGTTGCAGAGCAAATCCTGCAAATGTACTGGTCATCCTGAGCCTGGAGAATGCAGTTAAACCCAGCCAAAAGTAATTTCTGGAAAGTCAAGCCTGGTGTACATTCTCTTGACTTTGGCTATGCCAACTTCACCTGAGTCTTATGAAAAAGCAAACAAAAGACTCAAACCAAAACAGACAAAACCTAGAAACAAACAAACCCATGCAAACCAATCAAAGAAAGAGACTAAAAAAACCCCAAATAAAACCAAAGGGAATGAAGAGTTAGTATTAGTTTTGAGTTCATCACAGCAGGTAAATGGCTGCTTTCCACAGGATCACCATAAAAAGCCACAGATAACAGCTGCTCCAAAATACACCCAACAGGAGAACCATCAAAGTGATACATAGCAACTCTGGGGGCAACTCCCCATTAAGGTGAGGGATGAGCACACAGTGCTACAGCTCCAGCCTTCCCCACCCTGCAGGCTGCTCTTTGCTCCTGATGTAAGAGCCTTGCAGGACTGTGGCCCCTCTCGGTGCATTATAAATCATTCCCACAGCTCTCACTTGAGCCACTGGCATGTCCAGAGCGAGATGCAGGCACAATCCTACTGCCCGCTGAGCCTCTCTGGGAGATCCTGAGCATCTTCCTGCCCAGAGCCACAAAAGAGCTCAGGCTCTGCCTGAACTGGGTTTTCAGGGGAGGTTTCCATATCCCTGCGAGATGTGCTCATCCTTCATCAGGCTGTGCCCAGCCTGGATCAGGGCAGGTTGGAGGCCACATGGGATCCCATCCTTTGCCCTGCCATGTGATCCTCCATGCAGTGGGGATAAAAAGCCCAACACTGGGGAACCCCATGTGCTGCAGCAGAGATATTTTTGGGAGAAACACGGAGCTGTGCATGGCCAGCTTGAAGTCTGCACTGCTGTGAGCACCAGGCCTGCCATGCTGAGCCCAGGGCCACAACCAGTGCTCACCCGGGCTGGGACATTGAGTCCCAACATGGGATCCCATGGGACAGGGCACGCTGGGATTCGCCCCTGCAGCTCCCCAGTGTGTCCAGAGAGACAGCAAGGAGACAGTGACCTCTGTCAGCGGAACCCTCTGAGTGGGACGACCACCGCTGGGGTGGCTGTGCCAGCTCCCCCATGAACCTCCAGCCCTGGGAACCGGGAGCAAGTGGAAAACACAACTTGGCCAATACTGCCTGTGCCGGAAGCAAATGGAAAGAGAACTGGGGTGTGAAAACCCAAGGTTGTTTATTTACATAAGAACAGCAATGAAAACACAGAACACATTTACTTTTGTAAGAATATTTGTAATAACAACAATTTATAGAATGTATATACCTAAGAACATATCTAACAACAATATTTGAAATGTATTTACAGAAGACAAAACGAAGCCCTAAAACCTATATGGCAAAAACAAGAACAAACTCTAAAAACTATGTACAAAAGGGTGCCATTTCAGTCCAGGATCTCCATCAGTCCGGGAAGAAAAGCAGGTGCCATGGTCACTCCAGTCAGGCACAGAGGGCTCTTCCGTGTGTCCCCAGGCTGGCACACTGGGACTCTGCTGCCAGAGCTGAGGCTGGCTGGGTCTGGGGGCTGGGCCCCAGGCACTGCCATGGGGCTTGTGTGGCCCAAAGCAAGAACAGGACAGGCTGGGCATGGCCACCAGAACCCAAGGCACTGGGTACCACGTGCCTGAGCAGGGATCACCCAGCCCAATCCCGCCCCAGCCTGGCTGCAGGGAACCCATTGTGCCTGTGGGGACCACATGCCTGTCGTGCTGCTGGCATTGCTCTTCATCCCAGGACCATGGCCTCCTCTTCATCTTCCTCATCAATGTCCATCTCCTCGGTGTACTCTTCCATTTCCACGTCCATCTCCTCATCCTCATCAACCTCCATCTCTTCCTCTCCAGTCTGTTCTCCATCCACCTCCATCTCCTCCTCCGTATCCATTATTGTGTCCACCTCCATCTCTTCATCTCCTCTCTTTTCTCCCTCCACTTCCATCTTCTCCTCTCTATCAGTCTGTCTGTCCACCTCCATCTTGTCTTCTCTACCTGCAACAGCCTGCAGAGGTAGCAAAACCTCAGAGTGGGGTCCCTGTCCCACCCCATCCCCCCAGAACTCCAGCCCACACCCGGGCAGCTGGGGGGATCCACCTCCATGGAATGGCACCGTACCTTCCTCAGGACAAATGTGAGCATCCTGCAGGGATGGATGACACAATCCAGGCCTTAGGCAGCTTTTGAGACTGATGAGATGAGGTCTCGGGGGCAGGAACAAGAAGGGTGACAGGAGCAGCAGGAGCAGCGTGCAGCGTGTGCTGAGCCCAGGGCCAACGGTCGTGTTGTGCTGCTTGCTGGCTGCTGGCAGTTCCAGATGGGACATGGATTGTGACATGACCACTGAGCTAGAGAGCCTTTGGTTCCATGCTTAGCAACGTTCCCCCAGACCATGGTGCTCAGAGCCCTGTTCCCAAGGATGGAGCATCCACAGCCTGGGCCAGTGCCTCAGCACCCTCAGTGGAAGAGAGCAGCTTCCTCAGATCCAACTTCAATCAGCCTCCTGCAGCTGAAAGCCGTCCCCCCTTGTCCTGTTGCCACAGGCCCTGTGGAACACCCTGTCCCAATCTTTCTTGTGGCACCCTTGCAGTCCTGCAGAGCTGCAGTGAGGCCTCCCCAGGGTCTCCTCTTTCCAGGCTGAGCATCCCCAGCCCCACGTGGAAAGCAGGCAGTGTGATCAGGGGGAGTCCAGGCTGGAGTCAAATGGCATCAGGAACTGAGAGACGGAAGCTTTAGGCCCAGGTTTGCCTCTCAATGTACAAAATTAATAAGAGTGGAGGGCAAGATGGTGGGACACTGCTTCTGCTCTAATTGGTGAATATAGTCTCTGTTTTTTTCTTTTTTTCTCTCATGCCGTTGCAGTTTTGGCTGTTTGAAAGGAAGCTTGGCACAATATCCATTGTCTTCTCCATTTGTGAATCACCGAGCAGAGTCTGGGCAAGTAGATGTTGCAGAGCAAATCCTGCAAATGTACTGGTCATCCTGAGCCTGGAGAATGCAGTTAAACCCAGCCAAAAGTAATTTCTGGAAAGTCAAGCCTGGTGTACATTCTCTTGACTTTGGCTATGCCAACTTCACCTGAGTCTTATGAAAAAGCAAACAAAAGACTCAAACCAAAACAGACAAAACCTAGAAACAAACAAACCCATGCAAACCAATCAAAGAAAGAGACTAAAAAAACCCCAAATAAAACCAAAGGGAATGAAGAGTTAGTATTAGTTTTGAGTTCATCACAGCAGGTAAATGGCTGCTTTCCACAGGATCACCATAAAAAGCCACAGATAAGAGCTGCTCCAAAATACACCCAACAGGAGAACCATCAAAGTGATACATAGCAACTCTGGGGGCAGCTCCCCATTAAGGTGAGGGATGAGCACACAGTGCTACAGCTCCAGCCTTCCCCACCCTGCAGGCTGCTCTTTGCTCCTGATGTAAGAGCCTTGCAGGACTGTGGCCCCTCTCGGTGCATTATAAATCATTCCCACAGCTCTCACTTGAGCCACTGGCATGTCCAGAGCGAGATCCAGGCACAATCCTACTGCCCGCTGAGCCTCTCTGGGAGATCCTGAGCATCTTCCTGCCCAGAGCCACAAAAGAGCTCAGGCTCTGCCTGAACTGTGTTTTCAGGGGAGGTTTCCATATCCCTGCGAGATGTGCTCATCCTTCATCAGGCTGTGCCCAGCCTGGATCAGGGCAGGTTGGATGCCACATGGGATCCATCCTTTGCCCTGCCATGTGATCCTCCATGCAGTGGGGATAAAAAGCCCAGCACTGGGGAACCCCATGTGCTGCAGCAGTGATATTTTTGGGAGAAACACGGAGCTGTGCATGGCCAGCTTGAAGTCTGCACTGCTGTGAGCACCAGGCCTGCCATGCTGAGCCCAGGGCCACAACCAGTGCTCACCCGGGCTGGGACATTGAGTCCCAACATGGGATCCCATGGGACAGGGCACGCTGGGATTCGCCCCTGCAGCTCCCCAGTGTGTCCAGAGAGACAGCAAGGAGACAGTGACCTCTGTCAGCGGGGCCCTCTGAGTGGGACAACCACTGCTGGGGTGGCTGTGCCAGCTCCCCCATGAACCTCCAGCCCTGGGAAGCGGGAGCAAGTGGAAAACACAACTTGGCCAATATTGCCTGTGCCGGAAGCAAATGGAAAGAGAACTGGGGTGTGAAAACCCAAGGTTGTTTATTTACATAAGAACAGCAATGAAAACACAGAACACATTTACTTTTGTAAGAATATTTGTAATAACAACAATTTATAGAATGTATATACCTAAGAACATATCTAACAACAATATTTGAAATGTATTTACAGAAGACAAAACGAAGCCCTAAAACCTATATGGCAAAAACAAGAACAAACTCTAAAAACTATGTACAAAAGGGTGCCATTTCAGTCCAGGATCTCCATCAGTCCGGGAAGAAAAGCAGGTGCCGTGGTCACTCCAGTCAGGCACAGAGGGCTCTACCGTGTGTCCCCAGGCTGGCACACTGGGACTCTGCTGCCAGAGCTGAGGCTGGCTGGGTCTGGGGGCTGGGCCCCAGGCACTGCCATGGGGCTTGTGTGGCCCAAAGCAAGAACAGGACAGGCTGGGCATGGCCAGCAGAACCCAAGGCACTGGGTACCACGTGCCTGAGCAGGGACCACCCAGCCCAATCCCGCCCCAGCCTGGCTGCAGGGAACCCACTGTGCCTGTGGGGACCACATGCCTGTCGTGCTGCTGGCATTGCTCTTCATCCCAGGACCATGGCCTCCTCTTCATCTTCCTCATCAATGTCCATCTCCTCGGTGTACTCTTCCATTTCCACGTCCATCTCCTCATCCTCATCAACCTCCATCTCTTCCTCTCCAGTCTGCTCTCCATCCACATCCATCTCCTCCTCCGTATCCATTATTGTGTCCACCTCCATCTCTTCCTCTCCTCTCTTTTCTCCCTCCACTTCCATCTTCTCCTCTCTATCAGTCTGTCTGTCCACCTCCATCTTGTCTTCTCTACCTGCAACAGCCTGCAGAGGTAGCAAAACCTCAGAGTGGGGTCCCTGTCCCACCCCATCCCCCCAGAACTCCAGCCCACACCCGGGCAGCTGGGGGGATCCACCTTCATGGAATGGCACCGTACCTTCCTCAGGACAAATGTGAGCATCCTGCAGGGATGGATGACACAATCCAGGCCTTAGACAGCTTTTGAGACTGATGAGATGAGGTCTCGGGGACAGGAACAAGAAGGGTGACAGGAGCAGCAGGAACAGCGTGCAGCGTGTGCTGAGCCCAGGGCCAACGGTTGTGTTGTGCTGCTTGCTGGCTGCTGGCAGTTCCAGATGGGACATGGATTATGACATGACCATTGAGCTAGAGAGCCTTTGGTTCCATGCTTAGCAACGTTCCCCCAGACCATGGTGCTCAGAGCCCTGTTCCCAAGGATGGAGCATCCACAGCCTGGGCCAGTGCCTCAGCACCCTCAGTGGAAGAGAGCAGCTTCCTCAGATCCAACTTCAATCAGCCTCCTGCAGCTGAAAGCCGTCCCCCCTTGTCCTGTTGCCACAGGCCCTGTGGAACACCCTGTCCCAATCTTTCTTGTGGCACCCTTGCAGTCCTGCAGAGCTGCAGTGAGGCCTCCCCAGGGTCTCCTCTTTCCAGGCTGAGCATCCCCAGCCCCACGTGGAAAGCAGGCAGTGTGATCAGGGGGAGTCCAGGCTGGAGTCAAATGGCATCAGGAACTGAGAGACGGAAGCTTTAGGCCCAGGTTTGCCTCTCAATGTACAAAATTAATAAGAGTGGAGGGCAAGATGGTGGGACACTGCTTCTGCTCTAATTGGTGAATATAGTCTCTGTTTTTTTCTTTTTTTCTCTCATGCCGTTGCAGTTTTGGCTGTTTGAAAGGAAGCTTGGCACAATATCCATTGTCTTCTCCATTTGTGAATCACCGAGCAGAGTCTGGGCAAGTAGATGTTGCAGAGCAAATCCTGCAAATGTACTGGTCATCCTGAGCCTGGAGAATGCAGTTAAACCCAGCCAAAAGTAATTTCTGGAAAGTCAAGCCTGGTGTACATTCTCTTGACTTTGGCTATGCCAACTTCACCTGAGTCTTATGAAAAAGCAAACAAAAGACTCAAACCAAAACAGACAAAACCTAGAAACAAACAAACCCATGCAAACCAATCAAAGAAAGAGACTAAAAAAACCCCAAATAAAACCAAAGGGAATGAAGAGTTAGTATTAGTTTTGAGTTCATCACAGCAGGTAAATGGCTGCTTTCCACAGGATCACCATAAAAAGCCACAGATAACAGCTGCTCCAAAATACACCCAACAGGAGAACCATCAAAGTGATACATAGCAACTCTGGGGGCAGCTCCCCATTAAGGTGAGGGATGAGCACACAGTGCTACAGCTCCAGCCTTCCCCACCCTGCAGGCTGCTCTTTGCTCCTGATGTAAGAGCCTTGCAGGACTGTGGCCCCTCTCGGTGCATTATAAATCATTCCCACAGCTCTCACTTGAGCCACTGGCATGTCCAGAGCGAGATGCAGGCACAATCCTACTGCCCGCTGAGCCTCTCTGGGAGATTCTGAGCATCTTCCTGCCCAGAGCCACAAAAGAGCTCAGGCTCTGCCTGAACTGTGTTTTCAGGGGAGGTTTCCATATCCCTGCGAGATGTGCTCATCCTTCATCAGGCTGTGCCCAGCCTGGATCAGGGCAGGTTGGATGCCACATGGGATCCATCCTTTGCCCTGCCATGTGATCCTCCATGCAGTGGGGATAAAAAGCCCAGCACTGGGGAACCCCAGGTGCTGCAGCAGTGATAGTTTTGGGAGAAACACGGAGCTGTGCATGGCCAGCTTGAAGTCTGCACTGCTGTGAGCACCAGGCCTGCCATGCTGAGCCCAGGGCCACAAGCAGTGCTCACCCGGGCTGGGACATTGAGTCCCAACATGGGATCCCATGGGACAGGGCACGCTGGGATTCGCCCCTGCAGCTCCCCAGTGTGTCCAGAGAGACAGCAAGGAGACAGTGACCTCTCTCAGCGGGGCCCTCTGAGTGGGACAACCACTGCTGGGGTGGCTGTGCCAGCTCCCCCATGAACCTCCAGCCCTGGGAACTGGGAGCAAGTGGAAAACACAACTTGGCCAATATTGCCTGTGCCGGAAGCAAATGGAAAGAGAACTGGGGTGTGAAAACCCAAGGTTGTTTATTTACATAAGAACAGCAATGAAAACACAGAACACATTTACTTTTGTAAGAATATTTGTAATAACAACAATTTATAGAATGTATATACCTAAGAACATATCTAACAACAATATTTGAAATGTATTTACAGAAGACAAAACGAAGCCCTAAAACCTATATGGCAAAAACAAGAACAAACTCTAAAAACTATGTACAAAAGGGTGCCATTTCAGTCCAGGATCTCCATCAGTCCGGGAAGAAAAGCAGGTGCCATGGTCACTCCAGTCAGGCACAGAGAGCTCTTCCGTGTGTCCCCAGGCTGGCACACTGGGACTCTGCTGCCAGAGCTGAGGCTGGCTGGGTCTGGGGGCTGGGCCCCAGGCACTGCCATGGGGCTTGTGTGGCCCAAAGCAAGAACAGGACAGGCTGGGCATGGCCAGCAGAACCCAAGGCACTGGGTACCACGTGCCTGAGCAGGGACCAGCCAGCCCAATCCCGCCCCAGCCTGGCTGCAGGGAACACACTGTGCCTGTGGGGACCACATGCCTGTCCTGCTGCTGGCATTGCTCTTCATCCCAGGACCATGGCCTTCTCTGCATCTTCCTCATCAATGTCCATCTCCTCGGTGTACTCTTCCATTTCCACGTCCATCTCCTCATCCTCATCAACCTCCATCTCTTCCTCTCCAGTCTGTTCTCCATCCACCTCCATCTCCTCCTCCGTATCCATTATTGTGTCCACCTCCATCTCTTCCTCTCCTCTCTTTTCTCCCTCCACTTCCATCTTCTCCTCTCTATCAGTCTGTCTGTCCACCTCCATCTTGTCTTCTCTACCTGCAACAGCCTGCAGAGGTAGCAAAACCTCAGAGTGGGGTCCCTGTCCCACCCCATCCCCCCAGAACTCCAGCCCACACCCGGGCAGCTGGGGGGATCCACCTCCATGGAATGGCACCGTACCTTCCTCAGGACAAATGTGAGCATCCTGCAGGGATGGATGACACAATCCAGGCCTTAGGCAGCTTTTGAGACTGATGAGATGAGGTCTCGGGGGCAGGAACAAGAAGGGTGACAGGAGCAGCAGGAGCAGCGTGCAGCGTGTGCTGAGCCCAGGGCCAACGGTTGTGTTGTGCTGCTTGCTGGCTGCTGGCAGTTCCAGATGGGACATGGATTATGACATGACCATTGAGCTAGAGAGCCTTTGGTTCCATGCTTAGTAACGTTCCCCCAGACCATGGTGCTCAGAGCCCTTTTCCCAAGGATGGAGCATCCACAGCCTGGGCCAGTGCCTCAGCACCCTCAGTGGAAGAGAGCAGCTTCCTCAGATCCAACTTCAATCAGCCTCCTGCAGCTGAAAGCCGTCCCCCCTTGTCCTGTTGCCACAGGCCCTGTGGAACACCCTGTCCCAATCTTTCTTGTGGCACCCTTGCAGTCCTGCAGAGCTGCAGTGAGGCCTCCCCAGGGTCTCCTCTTTCCAGGCTGAGCATCCCCAGCCCCACGTGGAAAGCAGGCAGTGTGATCTGGGGGAGTCCAGGCTGGAGTCAAATGGCATCAGGAACTGAGAGATGGAAGCTTTAGGCCCAGGTTTGCCTCTCAATGTACAAAATTAATAAGAGTGGAGGGCAAGATGGTGGGACACTGCTTCTGCTCTAATTGGTGAATATAGTCTCTGTTTTTTTCTTTTTTTCTCTCATGCTCTTGCAGTTTTGGCTGTTTGAAAGGAAGCTTGGCACAATATCCATTTTCTTCTCCATTTGTGAATCACCGAGCAGAGTCTGGGCAAGCTGATGTTGCAGAGCAAATCCTGCAAATGTACTGGTCATCCTGAGCCTGGAGAATGCAGTTAAACCCAGCCAAAAGTAATTTCTGGAAAGTCAAGCCTGGTGTACATTCTCTTGACTTCGGCTATGCCAACTTCACCTGAGTCTTATGAAAAAGCAAACAAAAGACTCAAACCAAAACAGACAAAACCTAGAAACAAACAAACCCATGCAAACCAATCAAAGAAAGAGACTAAAAAAACCCCAAATAAAACCAAAGGGAATGAAGAGTTAGTATTAGTTTTGAGTTCATCACAGCAGGTAAATGGCTGCTTTCCACAGGATCACCATAAAAAGCCACAGATAACAGCTGCTCCAAAATACACCCAACAGGAGAACCATCAAAGTGATACATAGCAACTCTGGGGGCAGCTCCCCATTAAGGTGAGGGATGAGCACACAGTGCTACAGCTCCAGCCTTCCCCACCCTGCAGGCTGCTCTTTGCTCCTGATGTAAGAGCCTTGCAGGACTGTGGCCCCTCTCGGTGCATTATAAATCATTCCCACAGCTCTCACTTGAGCCACTGGCATGTCCAGAGCGAGATCCAGGCACAATCCTACTGCCCGCTGAGCCTCTCTGGGAGATCCTGAGCATCTTCCTGCCCAGAGCCACAAAAGAGCTCAGGCTCTGCCTGAACTGGGTTTTCAGGGGAGGTTTCCATATCCCTGCGAGATGTGCTCATCCTTCATCAGGCTGTGCCCAGCCTGGATCAGGGCAGGTTGGATGCCACATGGGATCCATCCTTTGCCCTGCCATGTGATCCTCCATGCAGTGGGGATAAAAAGCCCAGCACTGGGGAACCCCAGGTGCTGCAGCAGTGATAGTTTTGGGAGAAACACGGAGCCGTGCATGGCCAGCTTGAAGTCTGCACTGCTGTGAGCACCAGGCCTGCCATGCTGAGCCCAGGGCCACAACCAGTGCTCACCCGGGCTGGGACATTGAGTCCCAACATGGGATCCCATGGGACAGGGCACGCTGGGATTCGCCCCTGCAGCTCCCCAGTGTGTCCAGAGAGACAGCAAGGAGACAGTGACCTCTCTCAGCGGGGCCCTCTGAGTGGGACAACCACTGCTGGGGTGGCTGTGCCAGCTCCCCCATGAACCTCCAGCCCTGGGAACTGGGAGCAAGTGGAAAACACAACTTGGCCAATATTGCCTGTGCCGGAAGCAAATGGAAAGAGAACTGGGGTGTGAAAACCCAAGGTTGTTTATTTACATAAGAACAGCAATGAAAACACAGAACACATTTACTTTTGTAAGAATATTTGTAATAACAACAATTTATAGAATGTATATACCTAAGAACATATCTAACAACAATATTTGAAATGTATTTACAGAAGACAAAACGAAGCCCTAAAACCTATATGGCAAAAACAAGAACAAACTCTAAAAACTATGTACAAAAGGGTGCCATTTCAGTCCAGGATCTCCATCAGTCCGGGAAGAAAAGCAGGTGCCATGGTCACTCCAGTCAGGCACAGAGAGCTCTTCCGTGTGTCCCCAGGCTGGCACACTGGGACTCTGCTGCCAGAGCTGAGGCTGGCTGGGTCTGGGGGCTGGGCCCCAGGCACTGCCATGGGGCTTGTGTGGCCCAAAGCAAGAACAGGACAGGCTGGGCATGGCCAGCAGAACCCAAGGCACTGGGTACCACGTGCCTGAGCAGGGACCAGCCAGCCCAATCCCGCCCCAGCCTGGCTGCAGGGAACACACTGTGCCTGTGGGGACCACATGCCTGTCCTGCTGCTGGCATTGCTCTTCATCCCAGGACCATGGCCTTCTCTGCATCTTCCTCATCAATGTCCATCTCCTCGGTGTACTCTTCCATTTCCACGTCCATCTCCTCATCCTCATCAACCTCCATCTCTTCCTCTCCAGTCTGTTCTCCATCCACCTCCATCTCCTCCTCCGTATCCATTATTGTGTCCACCTCCATCTCTTCCTCTCCTCTCTTTTCTCCCTCCACTTCCATCTTCTCCTCTCTATCAGTCTGTCTGTCCACCTCCATCTTGTCTTCTCTACCTGCAACAGCCTGCAGAGGTAGCAAAACCTCAGAGTGGGGTCCCTGTCCCACCCCATCCCCCCAGAACTCCAGCCCACACCCGGGCAGCTGGGGGGATCCACCTCCATGGAATGGCACCGTACCTTCCTCAGGACAAATGTGAGCATCCTGCAGGGATGGATGACACAATCCAGGCCTTAGGCAGCTTTTGAGACTGATGAGATGAGGTCTCGGGGGCAGGAACAAGAAGGGTGACAGGAGCAGCAGGAGCAGCGTGCAGCGTGTGCTGAGCCCAGGGCCAACGGTTGTGTTGTGCTGCTTGCTGGCTGCTGGCAGTTCCAGATGGGACATGGATTATGACATGACCATTGAGCTAGAGAGCCTTTGGTTCCATGCTTAGTAACGTTCCCCCAGACCATGGTGCTCAGAGCCCTTTTCCCAAGGATGGAGCATCCACAGCCTGGGCCAGTGCCTCAGCACCCTCAGTGGAAGAGAGCAGCTTCCTCAGATCCAACTTCAATCAGCCTCCTGCAGCTGAAAGCCGTCCCCCCTTGTCCTGTTGCCACAGGCCCTGTGGAACACCCTGTCCCAATCTTTCTTGTGGCACCCTTGCAGTCCTGCAGAGCTGCAGTGAGGCCTCCCCAGGGTCTCCTCTTTCCAGGCTGAGCATCCCCAGCCCCACGTGGAAAGCAGGCAGTGTGATCTGAGGGAGTCCAGGCTGGAGTCAAATGGCATCAGGAACTGAGAGATGGAAGCTTTAGGCCCAGGTTTGCCTCTCAATGTACAAAATTAATAAGAGTGGAGGGCAAGATGGTGGGACACTGCTTCTGCTCTAATTGGTGAATATAGTCTCTGTTTTTTTCTTTTTTTCTCTCATGCTCTTGCAGTTTTGGCTGTTTGAAAGGAAGCTTGGCACAATATCCATTTTCTTCTCCATTTGTGAATCACCGAGCAGAGTCTGGGCAAGCTGATGTTGCAGAGCAAATCCTGCAAATGTACTGGTCATCCTGAGCCTGGAGAATGCAGTTAAACCCAGCCAAAAGTAATTTCTGGAAAGTCAAGCCTGGTGTACATTCTCTTGACTTCGGCTATGCCAACTTCACCTGAGTCTTATGAAAAAGCAAACAAAAGACTCAAACCAAAACAGACAAAACCTAGAAACAAACAAACCCATGCAAACCAATCAAAGAAAGAGACTAAAAAAACCCCAAATAAAACCAAAGGGAATGAAGAGTTAGTATTAGTTTTGAGTTCATCACAGCAGGTAAATGGCTGCTTTCCACAGGATCACCATAAAAAGCCACAGATAACAGCTGCTCCAAAATACACCCAACAGGAGAACCATCAAAGTGATACATAGCAACTCTGGGGGCAGCTCCCCATTAAGGTGAGGGATGAGCACACAGTGCTACAGCTCCAGCCTTCCCCACCCTGCAGGCTGCTCTTTGCTCCTGATGTAAGAGCCTTGCAGGACTGTGGCCCCTCTCGGTGCATTATAAATCATTCCCACAGCTCTCACTTGAGCCACTGGCATGTCCAGAGCGAGATCCAGGCACAATCCTACTGCCCGCTGAGCCTCTCTGGGAGATCCTGAGCATCTTCCTGCCCAGAGCCACAAAAGAGCTCAGGCTCTGCCTGAACTGGGTTTTCAGGGGAGGTTTCCATATCCCTGCGAGATGTGCTCATCCTTCATCAGGCTGTGCCCAGCCTGGATCAGGGCAGGTTGGATGCCACATGGGATCCATCCTTTGCCCTGCCATGTGATCCTCCATGCAGTGGGGATAAAAAGCCCAGCACTGGGGAACCCCAGGTGCTGCAGCAGTGATAGTTTTGGGAGAAACACGGAGCCGTGCATGGCCAGCTTGAAGTCTGCACTGCTGTGAGCACCAGGCCTGCCATGCTGAGCCCAGGGCCACAACCAGTGCTCACCCGGGCTGGGACATTGAGTCCCAACATGGGATCCCATGGGACAGGGCACGCTGGGATTCGCCCCTGCAGCTCCCCAGTGTGTCCAGAGAGACAGCAAGGAGACAGTGACCTCTGTCAGCGGGACCCTCTGAGTGGGACAACCACTGCTGGGGTGGCTGTGCCAGCTCCCCCATGAACCTCCAGCCCTGGGAAGCGGGAGCAAGTGGAAAACACAACTTGGCCAATATTGCCTGTGCCGGAAGCAAATGGAAAGAGAACTGGGGTGTGAAAACCCAAGGTTGTTTATTTACATAAGAACAGCAATGAAAACACAGAACACATTTACTTTTGTAAGAATATTTGTAATAACAACAATTTATAGAATGTATATACCTAAGAACATATCTAACAACAATATTTGAAATGTATTTACAGAAGACAAAACGAAGCCCTAAAACCTATATGGCAAAAACAAGAACAAACTCTAAAAACTATGTACAAAAGGGTGCCATTTCAGTCCAGGATCTCCATCAGTCCGGGAAGAAAAGCAGGTGCCATGGTCACTCCAGTCAGGCACAGAGGGCTCTACCGTGTGTCCCCAGGCTGGCACACTGGGACTCTGCTGCCAGAGCTGAGGCTGGCTGGGTCTGGGGGCTGGGCCCCAGGCACTGCCATGGGGCTTGTGTGGCCCAAAGCAAGAACAGGACAGGCTGGGCATGGCCAGCAGAACCCAAGGCACTGGGTACCACGTGCCTGAGCAGGGACCAGCCAGCCCAATCCCGCCCCAGCCTGGCTGCAGGGAACCCATTGTGCCTGTGGGGACCACATGCCTGTCGTGCTGCTGGCATTGCTCTTCATCCCAGGACCATGGCCTCCTCTTCATCTTCCTCATCAATGTCCATCTCCTCGGTGTACTCTTCCATTTCCACGTCCATCTCCTCATCCTCATCAACCTCCATCTCTTCCTCTCCAGTCTGTTCTCCATCCACCTCCATCTCCTCCTCCGTATCCATTATTGTGTCCACCTCCATCTCTTCATCTCCTCTCTTTTCTCCCTCCACTTCCATCTTCTCCTCTCTATCAGTCTGTCTGTCCACCTCCATCTTGTCTTCTCTACCTGCAACAGCCTGCAGAGGTAGCAAAACCTCAGAGTGGGGTCCCTGTCCCACCCCATCCCCCCAGAACTCCAGCCCACACCCAGGCAGCTGGGGGGATCCACCTCCATGGAATGGCACCGTACCTTCCTCAGGACAAATGTGAGCATCCTGCAGGGATGGATGACACAATCCAGGCCTTAGGCAGCTTTTGAGACTGATGAGATGAGGTCTCGGGGGCAGGAACAAGAAGGGTGACAGGAGCAGCAGGAGCAGCGTGCAGCGTGTGCTGAGCCCAGGGCCAACGGTCGTGTTGTGCTGCTTGCTGGCTGCTGGCAGTTCCAGATGGGACATGGATTGTGACATGACCACTGAGCTAGAGAGCCTTTGGTTCCATGCTTAGCAACGTTCCCCCAGACCATGGTGCTCAGAGCCCTGTTCCCAAGGATGGAGCATCCACAGCCTGGGCCAGTGCCTCAGCACCCTCAGTGGAAGAGAGCAGCTTCCTCAGATCCAACTTCAATCAGCCTCCTGCAGCTGAAAGCCGTCCCCCCTTGTCCTGTTGCCACAGGCCCTGTGGAACACCCTGTCCCAATCTTTCTTGTGGCACCCTTGCAGTCCTGCAGAGCTGCAGTGAGGCCTCCCCAGGGTCTCCTCTTTCCAGGCTGAGCATCCCCAGCCCCACGTGGAAAGCAGGCAGTGTGATCTGAGGGAGTCCAGGCTGGAGTCAAATGGCATCAGGAACTGAGAGATGGAAGCTTTAGGCCCAGGTTTGCCTCTCAATGTACAAAATTAATAAGAGTGGAGGGCAAGATGGTGGGACACTGCTTCTGCTCTAATTGGTGAATATAGTCTCTGTTTTTTTCTTTTTTTCTCTCATGCTCTTGCAGTTTTGGCTGTTTGAAAGGAAGCTTGGCACAATATCCATTGTCTTCTCCATTTGTGAATCACCGAGCAGAGTCTGGGCAAGCTGATGTTGCAGAGCAAATCCTGCAAATGTACTGGTCATCCTGAGCCTGGAGAATGCAGTTAAACCCAGCCAAAAGTAATTTCTGGAAAGTCAAGCCTGGTGTACATTCTCTTGACTTTGGCTATGCCAACTTCACCTGAGTCTTATGAAAAAGCAAACAAAAGACTCAAACCAAAACAGACAAAACCTAGAAACAAACAAACCCATGCAAACCAATCAAAGAAAGAGACTAAAAAAACCCCAAATAAAACCAAAGGGAATGAAGAGTTAGTATTAGTTTTGAGTTCATCACAGCAGGTAAATGGCTGCTTTCCACAGGATCACCATAAAAAGCCACAGATAACAGCTGCTCCAAAATACACCCAACAGGAGAACCATCAAAGTGATACATAGCAACTCTGGGGGCAGCTCCCCATTAAGGTGAGGGATGAGCACACAGTGCTACAGCTCCAGCCTTCCCCACCCTGCAGGCTGCTCTTTGCTCCTGATGTAAGAGCCTTGCAGGACTGTGGCCCCTCTCGGTGCATTATAAATCATTCCCACAGCTCTCACTTGAGCCACTGGCATGTCCAGAGCGAGATCCAGGCACAATCCTACTGCCCGCTGAGCCTCTCTGGGAGATTCTGAGCATCTTCCTGCCCAGAGCCACAAAAGAGCTCAGGCTCTGCCTGAACTGTGTTTTCAGGGGAGGTTTCCATATCCCTGCGAGATGTGCTCATCCTTCATCAGGCTGTGCCCAGCCTGGATCAGGGCAGGTTGGATGCCACATGGGATCCATCCTTTGCCCTGCCATGTGATCCTCCATGCAGTGGGGATAAAAAGCCCAGCACTGGGGAACCCCAGGTGCTGCAGCAGTGATAGTTTTGGGAGAAACACGGAGCTGTGCATGGCCAGCTTGAAGTCTGCACTGCTGTGAGCACCAGGCCTGCCATGCTGAGCCCAGGGCCACAAGCAGTGCTCACCCGGGCTGGGACATTGAGTCCCAACATGGGATCCCATGGGACAGGGCACGCTGGGATTCGCCCCTGCAGCTCCCCAGTGTGTCCAGAGAGACAGCAAGGAGACAGTGACCTCTCTCAGCGGGGCCCTCTGAGTGGGACAACCACTGCTGGGGTGGCTGTGCCAGCTCCCCCATGAACCTCCAGCCCTGGGAACTGGGAGCAAGTGGAAAACACAACTTGGCCAATATTGCCTGTGCCGGAAGCAAATGGAAAGAGAACTGGGGTGTGAAAACCCAAGGTTGTTTATTTACATAAGAACAGCAATGAAAACACAGAACACATTTACTTTTGTAAGAATATTTGTAATAACAACAATTTATAGAATGTATATACCTAAGAACATATCTAACAACAATATTTGAAATGTATTTACAGAAGACAAAACGAAGCCCTAAAACCTATATGGCAAAAACAAGAACAAACTCTAAAAACTATGTACAAAAGGGTGCCATTTCAGTCCAGGATCTCCATCAGTCCGGGAAGAAAAGCAGGTGCCATGGTCACTCCAGTCAGGCACAGAGAGCTCTTCCGTGTGTCCCCAGGCTGGCACACTGGGACTCTGCTGCCAGAGCTGAGGCTGGCTGGGTCTGGGGGCTGGGCCCCAGGCACTGCCATGGGGCTTGTGTGGCCCAAAGCAAGAACAGGACAGGCTGGGCATGGCCAGCAGAACCCAAGGCACTGGGTACCACGTGCCTGAGCAGGGACCAGCCAGCCCAATCCCGCCCCAGCCTGGCTGCAGGGAACACACTGTGCCTGTGGGGACCACATGCCTGTCCTGCTGCTGGCATTGCTCTTCATCCCAGGACCATGGCCTTCTCTGCATCTTCCTCATCAATGTCCATCTCCTCGGTGTACTCTTCCATTTCCACGTCCATCTCCTCATCCTCATCAACCTCCATCTCTTCCTCTCCAGTCTGTTCTCCATCCACCTCCATCTCCTCCTCCGTATCCATTATTGTGTCCACCTCCATCTCTTCCTCTCCTCTCTTTTCTCCCTCCACTTCCATCTTCTCCTCTCTATCAGTCTGTCTGTCCACCTCCATCTTGTCTTCTCTACCTGCAACAGCCTGCAGAGGTAGCAAAACCTCAGAGTGGGGTCCCTGTCCCACCCCATCCCCCCAGAACTCCAGCCCACACCCGGGCAGCTGGGGGGATCCACCTCCATGGAATGGCACCGTACCTTCCTCAGGACAAATGTGAGCATCCTGCAGGGATGGATGACACAATCCAGGCCTTAGGCAGCTTTTGAGACTGATGAGATGAGGTCTCGGGGGCAGGAACAAGAAGGGTGACAGGAGCAGCAGGAGCAGCGTGCAGCGTGTGCTGAGCCCAGGGCCAACGGTTGTGTTGTGCTGCTTGCTGGCTGCTGGCAGTTCCAGATGGGACATGGATTATGACATGACCATTGAGCTAGAGAGCCTTTGGTTCCATGCTTAGTAACGTTCCCCCAGACCATGGTGCTCAGAGCCCTTTTCCCAAGGATGGAGCATCCACAGCCTGGGCCAGTGCCTCAGCACCCTCAGTGGAAGAGAGCAGCTTCCTCAGATCCAACTTCAATCAGCCTCCTGCAGCTGAAAGCCGTCCCCCCTTGTCCTGTTGCCACAGGCCCTGTGGAACACCCTGTCCCAATCTTTCTTGTGGCACCCTTGCAGTCCTGCAGAGCTGCAGTGAGGCCTCCCCAGGGTCTCCTCTTTCCAGGCTGAGCATCCCCAGCCCCACGTGGAAAGCAGGCAGTGTGATCTGGGGGAGTCCAGGCTGGAGTCAAATGGCATCAGGAACTGAGAGATGGAAGCTTTAGGCCCAGGTTTGCCTCTCAATGTACAAAATTAATAAGAGTGGAGGGCAAGATGGTGGGACACTGCTTCTGCTCTAATTGGTGAATATAGTCTCTGTTTTTTTCTTTTTTTCTCTCATGCTCTTGCAGTTTTGGCTGTTTGAAAGGAAGCTTGGCACAATATCCATTTTCTTCTCCATTTGTGAATCACCGAGCAGAGTCTGGGCAAGCTGATGTTGCAGAGCAAATCCTGCAAATGTACTGGTCATCCTGAGCCTGGAGAATGCAGTTAAACCCAGCCAAAAGTAATTTCTGGAAAGTCAAGCCTGGTGTACATTCTCTTGACTTCGGCTATGCCAACTTCACCTGAGTCTTATGAAAAAGCAAACAAAAGACTCAAACCAAAACAGACAAAACCTAGAAACAAACAAACCCATGCAAACCAATCAAAGAAAGAGACTAAAAAAACCCCAAATAAAACCAAAGGGAATGAAGAGTTAGTATTAGTTTTGAGTTCATCACAGCAGGTAAATGGCTGCTTTCCACAGGATCACCATAAAAAGCCACAGATAACAGCTGCTCCAAAATACACCCAACAGGAGAACCATCAAAGTGATACATAGCAACTCTGGGGGCAGCTCCCCATTAAGGTGAGGGATGAGCACACAGTGCTACAGCTCCAGCCTTCCCCACCCTGCAGGCTGCTCTTTGCTCCTGATGTAAGAGCCTTGCAGGACTGTGGCCCCTCTCGGTGCATTATAAATCATTCCCACAGCTCTCACTTGAGCCACTGGCATGTCCAGAGCGAGATCCAGGCACAATCCTACTGCCCGCTGAGCCTCTCTGGGAGATCCTGAGCATCTTCCTGCCCAGAGCCACAAAAGAGCTCAGGCTCTGCCTGAACTGGGTTTTCAGGGGAGGTTTCCATATCCCTGCGAGATGTGCTCATCCTTCATCAGGCTGTGCCCAGCCTGGATCAGGGCAGGTTGGATGCCACATGGGATCCATCCTTTGCCCTGCCATGTGATCCTCCATGCAGTGGGGATAAAAAGCCCAGCACTGGGGAACCCCAGGTGCTGCAGCAGTGATAGTTTTGGGAGAAACACGGAGCCGTGCATGGCCAGCTTGAAGTCTGCACTGCTGTGAGCACCAGGCCTGCCATGCTGAGCCCAGGGCCACAACCAGTGCTCACCCGGGCTGGGACATTGAGTCCCAACATGGGATCCCATGGGACAGGGCACGCTGGGATTCGCCCCTGCAGCTCCCCAGTGTGTCCAGAGAGACAGCAAGGAGACAGTGACCTCTGTCAGCGGGACCCTCTGAGTGGGACAACCACTGCTGGGGTGGCTGTGCCAGCTCCCCCATGAACCTCCAGCCCTGGGAAGCGGGAGCAAGTGGAAAACACAACTTGGCCAATATTGCCTGTGCCGGAAGCAAATGGAAAGAGAACTGGGGTGTGAAAACCCAAGGTTGTTTATTTACATAAGAACAGCAATGAAAACACAGAACACATTTACTTTTGTAAGAATATTTGTAATAACAACAATTTATAGAATGTATATACCTAAGAACATATCTAACAACAATATTTGAAATGTATTTACAGAAGACAAAACGAAGCCCTAAAACCTATATGGCAAAAACAAGAACAAACTCTAAAAACTATGTACAAAAGGGTGCCATTTCAGTCCAGGATCTCCATCAGTCCGGGAAGAAAAGCAGGTGCCATGGTCACTCCAGTCAGGCACAGAGGGCTCTACCGTGTGTCCCCAGGCTGGCACACTGGGACTCTGCTGCCAGAGCTGAGGCTGGCTGGGTCTGGGGGCTGGGCCCCAGGCACTGCCATGGGGCTTGTGTGGCCCAAAGCAAGAACAGGACAGGCTGGGCATGGCCAGCAGAACCCAAGGCACTGGGTACCACGTGCCTGAGCAGGGACCAGCCAGCCCAATCCCGCCCCAGCCTGGCTGCAGGGAACCCATTGTGCCTGTGGGGACCACATGCCTGTCGTGCTGCTGGCATTGCTCTTCATCCCAGGACCATGGCCTCCTCTTCATCTTCCTCATCAATGTCCATCTCCTCGGTGTACTCTTCCATTTCCACGTCCATCTCCTCATCCTCATCAACCTCCATCTCTTCCTCTCCAGTCTGTTCTCCATCCACCTCCATCTCCTCCTCCGTATCCATTATTGTGTCCACCTCCATCTCTTCATCTCCTCTCTTTTCTCCCTCCACTTCCATCTTCTCCTCTCTATCAGTCTGTCTGTCCACCTCCATCTTGTCTTCTCTACCTGCAACAGCCTGCAGAGGTAGCAAAACCTCAGAGTGGGGTCCCTGTCCCACCCCATCCCCCCAGAACTCCAGCCCACACCCGGGCAGCTGGGGGGATCCACCTCCATGGAATGGCACCGTACCTTCCTCAGGACAAATGTGAGCATCCTGCAGGGATGGATGACACAATCCAGGCCTTAGGCAGCTTTTGAGACTGATGAGATGAGGTCTCGGGGGCAGGAACAAGAAGGGTGACAGGAGCAGCAGGAGCAGCGTGCAGCGTGTGCTGAGCCCAGGGCCAACGGTCGTGTTGTGCTGCTTGCTGGCTGCTGGCAGTTCCAGATGGGACATGGATTGTGACATGACCACTGAGCTAGAGAGCCTTTGGTTCCATGCTTAGCAACGTTCCCCCAGACCATGGTGCTCAGAGCCCTGTTCCCAAGGATGGAGCATCCACAGCCTGGGCCAGTGCCTCAGCACCCTCAGTGGAAGAGAGCAGCTTCCTCAGATCCAACTTCAATCAGCCTCCTGCAGCTGAAAGCCGTCCCCCCTTGTCCTGTTGCCACAGGCCCTGTGGAACACCCTGTCCCAATCTTTCTTGTGGCACCCTTGCAGTCCTGCAGAGCTGCAGTGAGGCCTCCCCAGGGTCTCCTCTTTCCAGGCTGAGCATCCCCAGCCCCACGTGGAAAGCAGGCAGTGTGATCTGAGGGAGTCCAGGCTGGAGTCAAATGGCATCAGGAACTGAGAGATGGAAGCTTTAGGCCCAGGTTTGCCTCTCAATGTACAAAATTAATAAGAGTGGAGGGCAAGATGGTGGGACACTGCTTCTGCTCTAATTGGTGAATATAGTCTCTGTTTTTTTCTTTTTTTCTCTCATGCTCTTGCAGTTTTGGCTGTTTGAAAGGAAGCTTGGCACAATATCCATTGTCTTCTCCATTTGTGAATCACCGAGCAGAGTCTGGGCAAGCTGATGTTGCAGAGCAAATCCTGCAAATGTACTGGTCATCCTGAGCCTGGAGAATGCAGTTAAACCCAGCCAAAAGTAATTTCTGGAAAGTCAAGCCTGGTGTACATTCTCTTGACTTTGGCTATGCCAACTTCACCTGAGTCTTATGAAAAAGCAAACAAAAGACTCAAACCAAAACAGACAAAACCTAGAAACAAACAAACCCATGCAAACCAATCAAAGAAAGAGACTAAAAAAACCCCAAATAAAACCAAAGGGAATGAAGAGTTAGTATTAGTTTTGAGTTCATCACAGCAGGTAAATGGCTGCTTTCCACAGGATCACCATAAAAAGCCACAGATAACAGCTGCTCCAAAATACACCCAACAGGAGAACCATCAAAGTGATACATAGCAACTCTGGGGGCAGCTCCCCATTAAGGTGAGGGATGAGCACACAGTGCTACAGCTCCAGCCTTCCCCACCCTGCAGGCTGCTCTTTGCTCCTGATGTAAGAGCCTTGCAGGACTGTGGCCCCTCTCGGTGCATTATAAATCATTCCCACAGCTCTCACTTGAGCCACTGGCATGTCCAGAGCGAGATCCAGGCACAATCCTACTGCCCGCTGAGCCTCTCTGGGAGATCCTGAGCATCTTCCTGCCCAGAGCCACAAAAGAGCTCAGGCTCTGCCTGAACTGTGTTTTCAGGGGAGGTTTCCATATCCCTGCGAGATGTGCTCATCCTTCATCAGGCTGTGCCCAGCCTGGATCAGGGCAGGTTGGATGCCACATGGGATCCATCCTTTGCCCTGCCATGTGATCCTCCATGCAGTGGGGATAAAAAGCCCAGCACTGGGGAACCCCATGTGCTGCAGCAGTGATAGTTTTGGGAGAAACACGGAGCCGTGCATGGCCAGCTTGAAGTCTGCACTGCTGTGAGCACCAGGCCTGCCATGCTGAGCCCAGGGCCACAACCAGTGCTCACCCGGGCTGGGACATTGAGTCCCAACATGGGATCCCATGGGACAGGGCACGCTGGGATTCGCCCCTGCAGCTCCCCAGTGTGTCCAGAGAGACAGCAAGGAGACAGTGACCTCTGTCAGCGGGACCCTCTGAGTGGGACGACCACCGCTGGGGTGGCTGTGCCAGCTCCCCCATGAACCTCCAGCCCTGGGAACCGGGAGCAAGTGGAAAACACAACTTGGCCAATACTGCCTGTGCCGGAAGCAAATGGAAAGAGAACTGGGGTGTGAAAACCCAAGGTTGTTTATTTACATAAGAACAGCAATGAAAACACAGAACACATTTACTTTTGTAAGAATATTTGTAATAACAACAATTTATAGAATGTATATACCTAAGAACATATCTAACAACAATATTTGAAATGTATTTACAGAAGACAAAACGAAGCCCTAAAACCTATATGGCAAAAACAAGAACAAACTCTAAAAACTATGTACAAAAGGGTGCCATTTCAGTCCAGGATCTCCATCAGTCCGGGAAGAAAAGCAGGTGCCATGGTCACTCCAGTCAGGCACAGAGGGCTCTTCCGTGTGTCCCCAGGCTGGCACACTGGGACTCTGCTGCCAGAGCTGAGGCTGGCTGGGTCTGGGGGCTGGGCCCCAGGCACTGCCATGGGGCTTGTGTGGCCCAAAGCAAGAACAGGACAGGCTGGGCATGGCCAGCAGAACCCAAGGCACTGGGTACCACGTGCCTGAGCAGGGACCAGCCAGCCCAATCCCGCCCCAGCCTGGCTGCAGGGAACCCATTGTGCCTGTGGGGACCACATGCCTGTCGTGCTGCTGGCATTGCTCTTCATCCCAGGACCATGGCCTCCTCTTCATCTTCCTCATCAATGTCCATCTCCTCGGTGTACTCTTCCATTTCCACGTCCATCTCCTCATCCTCATCAACCTCCATCTCTTCCTCTCCAGTCTGTTCTCCATCCACCTCCATCTCCTCCTCCGTATCCATTATTGTGTCCACCTCCATCTCTTCATCTCCTCTCTTTTCTCCCTCCACTTCCATCTTCTCCTCTCTATCAGTCTGTCTGTCCACCTCCATCTTGTCTTCTCTACCTGCAACAGCCTGCAGAGGTAGCAAAACCTCAGAGTGGGGTCCCTGTCCCACCCCATCCCCCCAGAACTCCAGCCCACACCCGGGCAGCTGGGGGGATCCACCTCCATGGAATGGCACCGTACCTTCCTCAGGACAAATGTGAGCATCCTGCAGGGATGGATGACACAATCCAGGCCTTAGGCAGCTTTTGAGACTGATGAGATGAGGTCTCGGGGGCAGGAACAAGAAGGGTGACAGGAGCAGCAGGAGCAGCGTGCAGCGTGTGCTGAGCCCAGGGCCAACGGTCGTGTTGTGCTGCTTGCTGGCTGCTGGCAGTTCCAGATGGGACATGGATTGTGACATGACCACTGAGCTAGAGAGCCTTTGGTTCCATGCTTAGCAACGTTCCCCCAGACCATGGTGCTCAGAGCCCTGTTCCCAAGGATGGAGCATCCACAGCCTGGGCCAGTGCCTCAGCACCCTCAGTGGAAGAGAGCAGCTTCCTCAGATCCAACTTCAATCAGCCTCCTGCAGCTGAAAGCCGTCCCCCCTTGTCCTGTTGCCACAGGCCCTGTGGAACACCCTGTCCCAATCTTTCTTGTGGCACCCTTGCAGTCCTGCAGAGCTGCAGTGAGACCTCCCCAGGGTCTCCTCTTTCCAGGCTGAGCATCCCCAGCCCCACGTGGAAAGCAGGCAGTGTGATCTGAGGGAGTCCAGGCTGGAGTCAAATGGCATCAGGAACTGAGAGATGGAAGCTTTAGGCCCAGGTTTGCCTCTCAATGTACAAAATTAATAAGAGTGGAGGGCAAGATGGTGGGACACTGCTTCTGCTCTAATTGGTGAATATAGTCTCTGTTTTTTTCTTTTTTTCTCTCATGCTCTTGCAGTTTTGGCTGTTTGAAAGGAAGCTTGGCACAATATCCATTGTCTTCTCCATTTGTGAATCACCGAGCAGAGTCTGGGCAAGCTGATGTTGCAGAGCAAATCCTGCAAATGTACTGGTCATCCTGAGCCTGGAGAATGCAGTTAAACCCAGCCAAAAGTAATTTCTGGAAAGTCAAGCCTGGTGTACATTCTCTTGACTTTGGCTATGCCAACTTCACCTGAGTCTTATGAAAAAGCAAACAAAAGACTCAAACCAAAACAGACAAAACCTAGAAACAAACAAACCCATGCAAACCAATCAAAGAAAGAGACTAAAAAAACCCCAAATAAAACCAAAGGGAATGAAGAGTTAGTATTAGTTTTGAGTTCATCACAGCAGGTAAATGGCTGCTTTCCACAGGATCACCATAAAAAGCCACAGATAACAGCTGCTCCAAAATACACCCAACAGGAGAACCATCAAAGTGATACATAGCAACTCTGGGGGCAGCTCCCCATTAAGGTGAGGGATGAGCACACAGTGCTACAGCTCCAGCCTTCCCCACCCTGCAGGCTGCTCTTTGCTCCTGATGTAAGAGCCTTGCAGGACTGTGGCCCCTCTCGGTGCATTATAAATCATTCCCACAGCTCTCACTTGAGCCACTGGCATGTCCAGAGCGAGATCCAGGCACAATCCTACTGCCCGCTGAGCCTCTCTGGGAGATCCTGAGCATCTTCCTGCCCAGAGCCACAAAAGAGCTCAGGCTCTGCCTGAACTGTGTTTTCAGGGGAGGTTTCCATATCCCTGCGAGATGTGCTCATCCTTCATCAGGCTGTGCCCAGCCTGGATCAGGGCAGGTTGGATGCCACATGGGATCCATCCTTTGCCCTGCCATGTGATCCTCCATGCAGTGGGGATAAAAAGCCCAGCACTGGGGAACCCCATGTGCTGCAGCAGTGATAGTTTTGGGAGAAACACGGAGCCGTGCATGGCCAGCTTGAAGTCTGCACTGCTGTGAGCACCAGGCCTGCCATGCTGAGCCCAGGGCCACAACCAGTGCTCACCCGGGCTGGGACATTGAGTCCCAACATGGGATCCCATGGGACAGGGCACGCTGGGATTCGCCCCTGCAGCTCCCCAGTGTGTCCAGAGAGACAGCAAGGAGACAGTGACCTCTGTCAGCGGGACCCTCTGAGTGGGACGACCACCGCTGGGGTGGCTGTGCCAGCTCCCCCATGAACCTCCAGCCCTGGGAACCGGGAGCAAGTGGAAAACACAACTTGGCCAATACTGCCTGTGCCGGAAGCAAATGGAAAGAGAACTGGGGTGTGAAAACCCAAGGTTGTTTATTTACATAAGAACAGCAATGAAAACACAGAACACATTTACTTTTGTAAGAATATTTGTAATAACAACAATTTATAGAATGTATATACCTAAGAACATATCTAACAACAATATTTGAAATGTATTTACAGAAGACAAAACGAAGCCCTAAAACCTATATGGCAAAAACAAGAACAAACTCTAAAAACTATGTACAAAAGGGTGCCATTTCAGTCCAGGATCTCCATCAGTCCGGGAAGAAAAGCAGGTGCCATGGTCACTCCAGTCAGGCACAGAGGGCTCTTCCGTGTGTCCCCAGGCTGGCACACTGGGACTCTGCTGCCAGAGCTGAGGCTGGCTGGGTCTGGGGGCTGGGCCCCAGGCACTGCCATGGGGCTTGTGTGGCCCAAAGCAAGAACAGGACAGGCTGGGCATGGCCAGCAGAACCCAAGGCACTGGGTACCACGTGCCTGAGCAGGGACCAGCCAGCCCAATCCCGCCCCAGCCTGGCTGCAGGGAACCCATTGTGCCTGTGGGGACCACATGCCTGTCGTGCTGCTGGCATTGCTCTTCATCCCAGGACCATGGCCTCCTCTTCATCTTCCTCATCAATGTCCATCTCCTCGGTGTACTCTTCCATTTCCACGTCCATCTCCTCATCCTCATCAACCTCCATCTCTTCCTCTCCAGTCTGTTCTCCATCCACCTCCATCTCCTCCTCCGTATCCATTATTGTGTCCACCTCCATCTCTTCATCTCCTCTCTTTTCTCCCTCCACTTCCATCTTCTCCTCTCTATCAGTCTGTCTGTCCACCTCCATCTTGTCTTCTCTACCTGCAACAGCCTGCAGAGGTAGCAAAACCTCAGAGTGGGGTCCCTGTCCCACCCCATCCCCCCAGAACTCCAGCCCACACCCGGGCAGCTGGGGGGATCCACCTCCATGGAATGGCACCGTACCTTCCTCAGGACAAATGTGAGCATCCTGCAGGGATGGATGACACAATCCAGGCCTTAGGCAGCTTTTGAGACTGATGAGATGAGGTCTCGGGGGCAGGAACAAGAAGGGTGACAGGAGCAGCAGGAGCAGCGTGCAGCGTGTGCTGAGCCCAGGGCCAACGGTCGTGTTGTGCTGCTTGCTGGCTGCTGGCAGTTCCAGATGGGACATGGATTGTGACATGACCACTGAGCTAGAGAGCCTTTGGTTCCATGCTTAGCAACGTTCCCCCAGACCATGGTGCTCAGAGCCCTGTTCCCAAGGATGGAGCATCCACAGCCTGGGCCAGTGCCTCAGCACCCTCAGTGGAAGAGAGCAGCTTCCTCAGATCCAACTTCAATCAGCCTCCTGCAGCTGAAAGCCGTCCCCCCTTGTCCTGTTGCCACAGGCCCTGTGGAACACCCTGTCCCAATCTTTCTTGTGGCACCCTTGCAGTCCTGCAGAGCTGCAGTGAGACCTCCCCAGGGTCTCCTCTTTCCAGGCTGAGCATCCCCAGCCCCACGTGGAAAGCAGGCAGTGTGATCTGAGGGAGTCCAGGCTGGAGTCAAATGGCATCAGGAACTGAGAGATGGAAGCTTTAGGCCCAGGTTTGCCTCTCAATGTACAAAATTAATAAGAGTGGAGGGCAAGATGGTGGGACACTGCTTCTGCTCTAATTGGTGAATATAGTCTCTGTTTTTTTCTTTTTTTCTCTCATGCTCTTGCAGTTTTGGCTGTTTGAAAGGAAGCTTGGCACAATATCCATTGTCTTCTCCATTTGTGAATCACCGAGCAGAGTCTGGGCAAGCTGATGTTGCAGAGCAAATCCTGCAAATGTACTGGTCATCCTGAGCCTGGAGAATGCAGTTAAACCCAGCCAAAAGTAATTTCTGGAAAGTCAAGCCTGGTGTACATTCTCTTGACTTTGGCTATGCCAACTTCACCTGAGTCTTATGAAAAAGCAAACAAAAGACTCAAACCAAAACAGACAAAACCTAGAAACAAACAAACCCATGCAAACCAATCAAAGAAAGAGACTAAAAAAACCCCAAATAAAACCAAAGGGAATGAAGAGTTAGTATTAGTTTTGAGTTCATCACAGCAGGTAAATGGCTGCTTTCCACAGGATCACCATAAAAAGCCACAGATAACAGCTGCTCCAAAATACACCCAACAGGAGAACCATCAAAGTGATACATAGCAACTCTGGGGGCAGCTCCCCATTAAGGTGAGGGATGAGCACACAGTGCTACAGCTCCAGCCTTCCCCACCCTGCAGGCTGCTCTTTGCTCCTGATGTAAGAGCCTTGCAGGACTGTGGCCCCTCTCGGTGCATTATAAATCATTCCCACAGCTCTCACTTGAGCCACTGGCATGTCCAGAGCGAGATCCAGGCACAATCCTACTGCCCGCTGAGCCTCTCTGGGAGATCCTGAGCATCTTCCTGCCCAGAGCCACAAAAGAGCTCAGGCTCTGCCTGAACTGTGTTTTCAGGGGAGGTTTCCATATCCCTGCGAGATGTGCTCATCCTTCATCAGGCTGTGCCCAGCCTGGATCAGGGCAGGTTGGATGCCACATGGGATCCATCCTTTGCCCTGCCATGTGATCCTCCATGCAGTGGGGATAAAAAGCCCAGCACTGGGGAACCCCAGGTGCTGCAGCAGTGATAGTTTTGGGAGAAACACGGAGCCGTGCATGGCCAGCTTGAAGTCTGCACTGCTGTGAGCACCAGGCCTGCCATGCTGAGCCCAGGGCCACAACCAGTGCTCACCCGGGCTGGGACATTGAGTCCCAACATGGGATCCCATGGGACAGGGCACGCTGGGATTCGCCCCTGCAGCTCCCCAGTGTGTCCAGAGAGACAGCAAGGAGACAGTGACCTCTGTCAGCGGGACCCTCTGAGTGGGACGACCACCGCTGGGGTGGCTGTGCCAGCTCCCCCATGAACCTCCAGCCCTGGGAACCGGGAGCAAGTGGAAAACACAACTTGGCCAATACTGCCTGTGCCGGAAGCAAATGGAAAGAGAACTGGGGTGTGAAAACCCAAGGTTGTTTATTTACATAAGAACAGCAATGAAAACACAGAACACATTTACTTTTGTAAGAATATTTGTAATAACAACAATTTATAGAATGTATATACCTAAGAACATATCTAACAACAATATTTGAAATGTATTTACAGAAGACAAAACGAAGCCCTAAAACCTATATGGCAAAAACAAGAACAAACTCTAAAAACTATGTACAAAAAGGTGCCATTTCAGTCCAGGATCTCCATCAGTCCGGGAAGAAAAGCAGGTGCCATGGTCACTCCAGTCAGGCACAGAGGGCTCTTCCGTGTGTCCCCAGGCTGGCACACTGGGACTCTGCTGCCAGAGCTGAGGCTGGCTGGGTCTGGGGGCTGGGCCCCAGGCACTGCCATGGGGCTTGTGTGGCCCAAAGCAAGAACAGGACAGGCTGGGCATGGCCACCAGAACCCAAGGCACTGGGTACCACGTGCCTGAGCAGGGACCACCCAGCCCAATCCCGCCCCAGCCTGGCTGCAGGGAACCCATTGTGCCTGTGGGGACCACATGCCTGTCGTGCTGCTGGCATTGCTCTTCATCCCAGGACCATGGCCTCCTCTTCATCTTCCTCATCAATGTCCATCTCCTCGGTGTACTCTTCCATTTCCACGTCCATCTCCTCATCCTCATCAACCTCCATCTCTTCCTCTCCAGTCTGTTCTCCATCCACCTCCATCTCCTCCTCCGTATCCATTATTGTGTCCACCTCCATCTCTTCATCTCCTCTCTTTTCTCCCTCCACTTCCATCTTCTCCTCTCTATCAGTCTGTCTGTCCACCTCCATCTTGTCTTCTCTACCTGCAACAGCCTGCAGAGGTAGCAAAACCTCAGAGTGGGGTCCCTGTCCCACCCCATCCCCCCAGAACTCCAGCCCACACCCGGGCAGCTGGGGGGATCCACCTCCATGGAATGGCACCGTACCTTCCTCAGGACAAATGTGAGCATCCTGCAGGGATGGATGACACAATCCAGGCCTTAGGCAGCTTTTGAGACTGATGAGATGAGGTCTCGGGGGCAGGAACAAGAAGGGTGACAGGAGCAGCAGGAGCAGCGTGCAGCGTGTGCTGAGCCCAGGGCCAACGGTCGTGTTGTGCTGCTTGCTGGCTGCTGGCAGTTCCAGATGGGACATGGATTGTGACATGACCACTGAGCTAGAGAGCCTTTGGTTCCATGCTTAGCAACGTTCCCCCAGACCATGGTGCTCAGAGCCCTGTTCCCAAGGATGGAGCATCCACAGCCTGGGCCAGTGCCTCAGCACCCTCAGTGGAAGAGAGCAGCTTCCTCAGATCCAACTTCAATCAGCCTCCTGCAGCTGAAAGCCGTCCCCCCTTGTCCTGTTGCCACAGGCCCTGTGGAACACCCTGTCCCAATCTTTCTTGTGGCACCCTTGCAGTCCTGCAGAGCTGCAGTGAGACCTCCCCAGGGTCTCCTCTTTCCAGGCTGAGCATCCCCAGCCCCACGTGGAAAGCAGGCAGTGTGATCTGAGGGAGTCCAGGCTGGAGTCAAATGGCATCAGGAACTGAGAGATGGAAGCTTTAGGCCCAGGTTTGCCTCTCAATGTACAAAATTAATAAGAGTGGAGGGCAAGATGGTGGGACACTGCTTCTGCTCTAATTGGTGAATATAGTCTCTGTTTTTTTCTTTTTTTCTCTCATGCTCTTGCAGTTTTGGCTGTTTGAAAGGAAGCTTGGCACAATATCCATTGTCTTCTCCATTTGTGAATCACCGAGCAGAGTCTGGGCAAGCTGATGTTGCAGAGCAAATCCTGCAAATGTACTGGTCATCCTGAGCCTGGAGAATGCAGTTAAACCCAGCCAAAAGTAATTTCTGGAAAGTCAAGCCTGGTGTACATTCTCTTGACTTTGGCTATGCCAACTTCACCTGAGTCTTATGAAAAAGCAAACAAAAGACTCAAACCAAAACAGACAAAACCTAGAAACAAACAAACCCATGCAAACCAATCAAAGAAAGAGACTAAAAAAACCCCAAATAAAACCAAAGGGAATGAAGAGTTAGTATTAGTTTTGAGTTCATCACAGCAGGTAAATGGCTGCTTTCCACAGGATCACCATAAAAAGCCACAGATAACAGCTGCTCCAAAATACACCCAACAGGAGAACCATCAAAGTGATACATAGCAACTCTGGGGGCAGCTCCCCATTAAGGTGAGGGATGAGCACACAGTGCTACAGCTCCAGCCTTCCCCACCCTGCAGGCTGCTCTTTGCTCCTGATGTAAGAGCCTTGCAGGACTGTGGCCCCTCTCGGTGCATTATAAATCATTCCCACAGCTCTCACTTGAGCCACTGGCATGTCCAGAGCGAGATGCAGGCACAATCCTACTGCCCGCTGAGCCTCTCTGGGAGATCCTGAGCATCTTCCTGCCCAGAGCCACAAAAGAGCTCAGGCTCTGCCTGAACTGTGTTTTCAGGGGAGGTTTCCATATCCCTGCGAGATGTGCTCATCCTTCATCAGGCTGTGCCCAGCCTGGATCAGGGCAGGTTGGATGCCACATGGGATCCATCCTTTGCCCTGCCATGTGATCCTCCATGCAGTGGGGATAAAAAGCCCAGCACTGGGGAACCCCAGGTGCTGCAGCAGTGATAGTTTTGGGAGAAACACGGAGCCGTGCATGGCCAGCTTGAAGTCTGCACTGCTGTGAGCACCAGGCCTGCCATGCTGAGCCCAGGGCCACAACCAGTGCTCACCCGGGCTGGGACATTGAGTCCCAACATGGGATCCCATGGGACAGGGCACGCTGGGATTCGCCCCTGCAGCTCCCCAGTGTGTCCAGAGAGACAGCAAGGAGACAGTGACCTCTGTCAGCGGGACCCTCTGAGTGGGACGACCACCGCTGGGGTGGCTGTGCCAGCTCCCCCATGAACCTCCAGCCCTGGGAACCGGGAGCAAGTGGAAAACACAACTTGGCCAATACTGCCTGTGCCGGAAGCAAATGGAAAGAGAACTGGGGTGTGAAAACCCAAGGTTGTTTATTTACATAAGAACAGCAATGAAAACACAGAACACATTTACTTTTGTAAGAATATTTGTAATAACAACAATTTATAGAATGTATATACCTAAGAACATATCTAACAACAATATTTGAAATGTATTTACAGAAGACAGAACGAAGCCCTAAAACCTATATGGCAAAAACAAGAACAAACTCTAAAAACTATGTACAAAAAGGTGCCATTTCAGTCCAGGATCTCCATCAGTCCGGGAAGAAAAGCAGGTGCCATGGTCACTCCAGTCAGGCACAGAGGGCTCTTCCGTGTGTCCCCAGGCTGGCACACTGGGACTCTGCTGCCAGAGCTGAGGCTGGCTGGGTCTGGGGGCTGGGCCCCAGGCACTGCCATGGGGCTTGTGTGGCCCAAAGCAAGAACAGGACAGGCTGGGCATGGCCACCAGAACCCAAGGCACTGGGTACCACGTGCCTGAGCAGGGACCACCCAGCCCAATCCCGCCCCAGCCTGGCTGCAGGGAACCCATTGTGCCTGTGGGGACCACATGCCTGTCGTGCTGCTGGCATTGCTCTTCATCCCAGGACCATGGCCTCCTCTTCATCTTCCTCATCAATGTCCATCTCCTCGGTGTACTCTTCCATTTCCACGTCCATCTCCTCATCCTCATCAACCTCCATCTCTTCCTCTCCAGTCTGTTCTCCATCCACCTCCATCTCCTCCTCCGTATCCATTATTGTGTCCACCTCCATCTCTTCATCTCCTCTCTTTTCTCCCTCCACTTCCATCTTCTCCTCTCTATCAGTCTGTCTGTCCACCTCCATCTTGTCTTCTCTACCTGCAACAGCCTGCAGAGGTAGCAAAACCTCAGAGTGGGGTCCCTGTCCCACCCCATCCCCCCAGAACTCCAGCCCACACCCGGGCAGCTGGGGGGATCCACCTCCATGGAATGGCACCGTACCTTCCTCAGGACAAATGTGAGCATCCTGCAGGGATGGATGACACAATCCAGGCCTTAGGCAGCTTTTGAGACTGATGAGATGAGGTCTCGGGGGCAGGAACAAGAAGGGTGACAGGAGCAGCAGGAGCAGCGTGCAGCGTGTGCTGAGCCCAGGGCCAACGGTCGTGTTGTGCTGCTTGCTGGCTGCTGGCAGTTCCAGATGGGACATGGATTGTGACATGACCACTGAGCTAGAGAGCCTTTGGTTCCATGCTTAGCAACGTTCCCCCAGACCATGGTGCTCAGAGCCCTGTTCCCAAGGATGGAGCATCCACAGCCTGGGCCAGTGCCTCAGCACCCTCAGTGGAAGAGAGCAGCTTCCTCAGATCCAACTTCAATCAGCCTCCTGCAGCTGAAAGCCGTCCCCCCTTGTCCTGTTGCCACAGGCCCTGTGGAACACCCTGTCCCAATCTTTCTTGTGGCACCCTTGCAGTCCTGCAGAGCTGCAGTGAGGCCTCCCCAGGGTCTCCTCTTTCCAGGCTGAGCATCCCCAGCCCCACGTGGAAAGCAGGCAGTGTGATCAGGGGGAGTCCAGGCTGGAGTCAAATGGCATCAGGAACTGAGAGACGGAAGCTTTAGGCCCAGGTTTGCCTCTCAATGTACAAAATTAATAAGAGTGGAGGGCAAGATGGTGGGACACTGCTTCTGCTCTAATTGGTGAATATAGTCTCTGTTTTTTTTCTTTTTTTCTCTCATGCCGTTGCAGTTTTGGCTGTTTGAAAGGAAGCTTGGCACAATATCCATTGTCTTCTCCATTTGTGAATCACCGAGCAGAGTCTGGGCAAGCTGATGTTGCAGAGCAAATCCTGCAAATGTACTGGTCATCCTGAGCCTGGAGAATGCAGTTAAACCCAGCCAAAAGTAATTTCTGGAAAGTCAAGCCTGGTGTACATTCTCTTGACTTCGGCTATGCCAACTTCACCTGAGTCTTATGAAAAAGCAAACAAAAGACTCAAACCAAAAGAGACAAAACCTAGAAACAAACAAACCCATGCTAACCAATCAAACAAAGAGACTAAAAAAACCCCAAATAAAACCAAAGGGAATGAAGAGTTAGTATTAGTTTTGAGTTCATCACAGCAGGTAAATGGCTGCTTTCCACAGGATCACCATAAAAAGCCACAGATAACAGCTGCTCCAAAATACACCCAACAGGAGAACCATCAAAGTGATACATAGCAACTCTGGGGGCAACTCCCCATTAAGGTGAGGGATGAGCACAGAGTGGTACAGCTCCAGCCTTCCCCACCCTGCAGGCTGCTCTTTGCTCCTGATGTAAGAGCCTTGCAGGACTGTGGCCCCTCTCGGTGCATTATAAATCATTCCCACAGCTCTCACTTGAGCCACTGGCATGTCCAGAGCGAGATGCAGGCACAATCCTACTGCCCGCTGAGCCTCTCTGGGAGATCCTGAGCATCTTCCTGCCCAGAGCCACAAAAGAGCTCAGGCTCTGCCTGAACTGGGTTTTCAGGGGAGGTTTCCATATCCCTGCGAGATGTGCTCATCCTTCATCAGGCTGTGCCCAGCCTGGATCAGGGCAGGTTGGAGGCCACATGGGATCCCATCCTTTGCCCTGCCATGTGATCCTCCATGCAGTGGGGATAAAAAGCCCAACACTGGGGAACCCCATGTGCTGCAGCAGAGATATTTTTGGGAGAAACACGGAGCTGTGCATGGCCAGCTTGAAGTCTGCACTGCTGTGAGCACCAGGCCTGCCATGCTGAGCCCAGGGCCACAACCAGTGCTCACCCGGGCTGGGACATTGAGTCCCAACATGGGATCCCATGGGACAGGGCACGCTGGGATTCGCCCCTGCAGCTCCCCAGTGTGTCCAGAGAGACAGCAAGGAGACAGTGACCTCTGTCAGCGGAACCCTCTGAGTGGGACGACCACCGCTGGGGTGGCTGTGCCAGCTCCCCCATGAACCTCCAGCCCTGGGAACCGGGAGCAAGTGGAAAACACAACTTGGCCAATACTGCCTGTGCCGGAAGCAAATGGAAAGAGAACTGGGGTGTGAAAACCCAAGGTTGTTTATTTCCATAAGAACAGCAATGAAAACACAGAACACATTTACTTTTGTAAGAATATTTGTAATAACAACAATTTATAGAATGTATATACCTAAGAACATATCTAACAACAATATTTGAAATGTATTTACAGAAGACAAAACGAAGCCCTAAAACCTATATGGCAAAAACAAGAACAAACTCTAAAAACTATGTACAAAAGGGTGCCATTTCAGTCCAGGATCTCCATCAGTCCGGGAAGAAAAGCAGGTGCCATGGTCACTCCAGTCAGGCACAGAGGGCTCTTCCGTGTGTCCCCAGGCTGGCACACTGGGACTCTGCTGCCAGAGCTGAGGCTGGCTGGGTCTGGGGGCTGGGCCCCAGGCACTGCCATGGGGCTTGTGTGGCCCAAAGCAAGAACAGGACAGGCTGGGCATGGCCACCAGAACCCAAGGCACTGGGTACCACGTGCCTGAGCAGGGATCACCCAGCCCAATCCCGCCCCAGCCTGGCTGCAGGGAACCCATTGTGCCTGTGGGGACCACATGCCTGTCGTGCTGCTGGCATTGCTCTTCATCCCAGGACCATGGCCTCCTCTTCATCTTCCTCATCAATGTCCATCTCCTCGGTGTACTCTTCCATTTCCACGTCCATCTCCTCATCCTCATCAACCTCCATCTCTTCCTCTCCAGTCTGTTCTCCATCCACCTCCATCTCCTCCTCCGTATCCATTATTGTGTCCACCTCCATCTCTTCATCTCCTCTCTTTTCTCCCTCCACTTCCATCTTCTCCTCTCTATCAGTCTGTCTGTCCACCTCCATCTTGTCTTCTCTACCTGCAACAGCCTGCAGAGGTAGCAAAACCTCAGAGTGGGGTCCCTGTCCCACCCCATCCCCCCAGAACTCCAGCCCACACCCGGGCAGCTGGGGGGATCCACCTCCATGGAATGGCACCGTACCTTCCTCAGGACAAATGTGAGCATCCTGCAGGGATGGATGACACAATCCAGGCCTTAGGCAGCTTTTGAGACTGATGAGATGAGGTCTCGGGGGCAGGAACAAGAAGGGTGACAGGAGCAGCAGGAGCAGCGTGCAGCGTGTGCTGAGCCCAGGGCCAACGGTCGTGTTGTGCTGCTTGCTGGCTGCTGGCAGTTCCAGATGGGACATGGATTGTGACATGACCACTGAGCTAGAGAGCCTTTGGTTCCATGCTTAGCAACGTTCCCCCAGACCATGGTGCTCAGAGCCCTGTTCCCAAGGATGGAGCATCCACAGCCTGGGCCAGTGCCTCAGCACCCTCAGTGGAAGAGAGCAGCTTCCTCAGATCCAACTTCAATCAGCCTCCTGCAGCTGAAAGCCGTCCCCCCTTGTCCTGTTGCCACAGGCCCTGTGGAACACCCTGTCCCAATCTTTCTTGTGGCACCCTTGCAGTCCTGCAGAGCTGCAGTGAGGCCTCCCCAGGGTCTCCTCTTTCCAGGCTGAGCATCCCCAGCCCCACGTGGAAAGCAGGCAGTGTGATCAGGGGGAGTCCAGGCTGGAGTCAAATGGCATCAGGAACTGAGAGACGGAAGCTTTAGGCCCAGGTTTGCCTCTCAATGTACAAAATTAATAAGAGTGGAGGGCAAGATGGTGGGACACTGCTTCTGCTCTAATTGGTGAATATAGTCTCTGTTTTTTTCTTTTTTTCTCTCATGCCGTTGCAGTTTTGGCTGTTTGAAAGGAAGCTTGGCACAATATCCATTGTCTTCTCCATTTGTGAATCACCGAGCAGAGTCTGGGCAAGCTGATGTTGCAGAGCAAATCCTGCAAATGTACTGGTCATCCTGAGCCTGGAGAATGCAGTTAAACCCAGCCAAAAGTAATTTCTGGAAAGTCAAGCCTGGTGTACATTCTCTTGACTTCGGCTATGCCAACTTCACCTGAGTCTTATGAAAAAGCAAACAAAAGACTCAAACCAAAAGAGACAAAACCTAGAAACAAACAAACCCATGCTAACCAATCAAACAAAGAGACTAAAAAAACCCCAAATAAAACCAAAGGGAATGAAGAGTTAGTATTAGTTTTGAGTTCATCACAGCAGGTAAATGGCTGCTTTCCACAGGATCACCATAAAAAGCCACAGATAACAGCTGCTCCAAAATACACCCAACAGGAGAACCATCAAAGTGATACATAGCAACTCTGGGGGCAACTCCCCATTAAGGTGAGGGATGAGCACAGAGTGGTACAGCTCCAGCCTTCCCCACCCTGCAGGCTGCTCTTTGCTCCTGATGTAAGAGCCTTGCAGGACTGTGGCCCCTCTCGGTGCATTATAAATCATTCCCACAGCTCTCACTTGAGCCACTGGCATGTCCAGAGCGAGATGCAGGCACAATCCTACTGCCCGCTGAGCCTCTCTGGGAGATCCTGAGCATCTTCCTGCCCAGAGCCACAAAAGAGCTCAGGCTCTGCCTGAACTGGGTTTTCAGGGGAGGTTTCCATATCCCTGCGAGATGTGCTCATCCTTCATCAGGCTGTGCCCAGCCTGGATCAGGGCAGGTTGGAGGCCACATGGGATCCCATCCTTTGCCCTGCCATGGGATCCTCCATGCAGTGGGGATAAAAAGCCCAACACTGGGGAACCCCATGTGCTGCAGCAGAGATATTTTTGGGAGAAACACGGAGCTGTGCATGGCCAGCTTGAAGTCTGCACTGCTGTGAGCACCAGGCCTGCCATGCTGAGCCCAGGGCCACAACCAGTGCTCACCCGGGCTGGGACATTGAGTCCCAACATGGGATCCCATGGGACAGGGCACGCTGGGATTCGCCCCTGCAGCTCCCCAGTGTGTCCAGAGAGACAGCAAGGAGACAGTGACCTCTGTCAGCGGAACCCTCTGAGTGGGACGACCACCGCTGGGGTGGCTGTGCCAGCTCCCCCATGAACCTCCAGCCCTGGGAACCGGGAGCAAGTGGAAAACACAACTTGGCCAATACTGCCTGTGGCGGAAGCAAATGGAAAGAGAACTGGGGTGTGAAAACCCAAGGTTGTTTATTTCCATAAGAACAGCAATGAAAACACAGAACACATTTACTTTTGTAAGAATATTTGTAATAACAACAATTTATAGAATGTATATACCTAAGAACATATCTAACAACAATATTTGAAATGTATTTACAGAAGACAAAACGAAGCCCTAAAACCTATATGGCAAAAACAAGAACAAACTCTAAAAACTATGTACAAAAGGGTGCCATTTCAGTCCAGGATCTCCATCAGTCCGGGAAGAAAAGCAGGTGCCATGGTCACTCCAGTCAGGCACAGAGGGCTCTTCCGTGTGTCCCCAGGCTGGCACACTGGGACTCTGCTGCCAGAGCTGAGGCTGGCTGGGTCTGGGGGCTGGGCCCCAGGCACTGCCATGGGGCTTGTGTGGCCCAAAGCAAGAACAGGACAGGCTGGGCATGGCCACCAGAACCCAAGGCACTGGGTACCACGTGCCTGAGCAGGGATCACCCAGCCCAATCCCGCCCCAGCCTGGCTGCAGGGAACCCATTGTGCCTGTGGGGACCACATGCCTGTCGTGCTGCTGGCATTGCTCTTCATCCCAGGACCATGGCCTCCTCTTCATCTTCCTCATCAATGTCCATCTCCTCGGTGTACTCTTCCATTTCCACGTCCATCTCCTCATCCTCATCAACCTCCATCTCTTCCTCTCCAGTCTGCTCTCCATCCACATCCATCTCCTCCTCCGTATCCATTATTGTGTCCACCTCCATCTCTTCCTCTCCTCTCTTTTCTCCCTCCACTTCCATCTTCTCCTCTCTATCAGTCTGTCTGTCCACCTCCATCTTGTCTTCTCTACCTGCAACAGCCTGCAGAGGTAGCAAAACCTCAGAGTGGGGTCCCTGTCCCACCCCATCCCCCCAGAACTCCAGCCCACACCCGGGCAGCTGGGGGGATCCACCTTCATGGAATGGCACCGTACCTTCCTCAGGACAAATGTGAGCATCCTGCAGGGATGGATGACACAATCCAGGCCTTAGACAGCTTTTGAGACTGATGAGATGAGGTCTCGGGGACAGGAACAAGAAGGGTGACAGGAGCAGCAGGAGCATCGTGCAGCGTGTGCTGAGCCCAGGGCCAACGGTTGTGTTGTGCTGCTTGCTGGCTGCTGGCAGTTCCAGATGGGACATGGATTATGACATGACCATTGAGCTAGAGAGCCTTTGGTTCCATGCTTAGCAACGTTCCCCCAGACCATGGTGCTCAGAGCCCTGTTCCCAAGGATGGAGCATCCACAGCCTGGGCCAGTGCCTCAGCACCCTCAGTGGAAGAGAGCAGCTTCCTCAGATCCAACTTCAATCAGCCTCCTGCAGCTGAAAGCCGTCCCCCCTTGTCCTGTTGCCACAGGCCCTGTGGAACACCCTGTCCCAATCTTTCTTGTGGCACCCTTGCAGTCCTGCAGAGCTGCAGTGAGGCCTCCCCAGGGTCTCCTCTTTCCAGGCTGGGCATCCCCAGCCCCACGTGGAAAGCAGGCAGTGTGATCAGGGGGAGTCCAGGCTGGAGTCAAATGGCATCAGGAACTGAGAGACGGAAGCTTTAGGCCCAGGTTTGCCTCTCAATGTACAAAATTAATAAGAGTGGAGGGCAAGATGGTGGGACACTGCTTCTGCTCTAATTGGTGAATATAGTCTCTGTTTTTTTCTTTTTTTCTCTCATGCCGTTGCAGTTTTGGCTGTTTGAAAGGAAGCTTGGCACAATATCCATTGTCTTCTCCATTTGTGAATCACCGAGCAGAGTCTGGGCAAGTAGATGTTGCAGAGCAAATCCTGCAAATGTACTGGTCATCCTGAGCCTGGAGAATGCAGTTAAACCCAGCCAAAAGTAATTTCTGGAAAGTCAAGCCTGGTGTACATTCTCTTGACTTTGGCTATGCCAACTTCACCTGAGTCTTATGAAAAAGCAAACAAAAGACTCAAACCAAAACAGACAAAACCTAGAAACAAACAAACCCATGCAAACCAATCAAAGAAAGAGACTAAAAAAACCCCAAATAAAACCAAAGGGAATGAAGAGTTAGTATTAGTTTTGAGTTCATCACAGCAGGTAAATGGCTGCTTTCCACAGGATCACCATAAAAAGCCACAGATAACAGCTGCTCCAAAATACACCCAACAGGAGAACCATCAAAGTGATACATAGCAACTCTGGGGGCAGCTCCCCATTAAGGTGAGGGATGAGCACACAGTGCTACAGCTCCAGCCTTCCCCACCCTGCAGGCTGCTCTTTGCTCCTGATGTAAGAGCCTTGCAGGACTGTGGCCCCTCTCGGTGCATTATAAATCATTCCCACAGCTCTCACTTGAGCCACTGGCATGTCCAGAGCGAGATGCAGGCACAATCCTACTGCCCGCTGAGCCTCTCTGGGAGATTCTGAGCATCTTCCTGCCCAGAGCCACAAAAGAGCTCAGGCTCTGCCTGAACTGTGTTTTCAGGGGAGGTTTCCATATCCCTGCGAGATGTGCTCATCCTTCATCAGGCTGTGCCCAGCCTGGATCAGGGCAGGTTGGATGCCACATGGGATCCATCCTTTGCCCTGCCATGTGATCCTCCATGCAGTGGGGATAAAAAGCCCAGCACTGGGGAACCCCAGGTGCTGCAGCAGTGATAGTTTTGGGAGAAACACGGAGCTGTGCATGGCCAGCTTGAAGTCTGCACTGCTGTGAGCACCAGGCCTGCCATGCTGAGCCCAGGGCCACAAGCAGTGCTCACCCGGGCTGGGACATTGAGTCCCAACATGGGATCCCATGGGACAGGGCACGCTGGGATTCGCCCCTGCAGCTCCCCAGTGTGTCCAGAGAGACAGCAAGGAGACAGTGACCTCTCTCAGCGGGGCCCTCTGAGTGGGACAACCACTGCTGGGGTGGCTGTGCCAGCTCCCCCATGAACCTCCAGCCCTGGGAACTGGGAGCAAGTGGAAAACACAACTTGGCCAATATTGCCTGTGCCGGAAGCAAATGGAAAGAGAACTGGGGTGTGAAAACCCAAGGTTGTTTATTTACATAAGAACAGCAATGAAAACACAGAACACATTTACTTTTGTAAGAATATTTGTAATAACAACAATTTATAGAATGTATATACCTAAGAACATATCTAACAACAATATTTGAAATGTATTTACAGAAGACAAAACGAAGCCCTAAAACCTATATGGCAAAAACAAGAACAAACTCTAAAAACTATGTACAAAAGGGTGCCATTTCAGTCCAGGATCTCCATCAGTCCGGGAAGAAAAGCAGGTGCCATGGTCACTCCAGTCAGGCACAGAGAGCTCTTCCGTGTGTCCCCAGGCTGGCACACTGGGACTCTGCTGCCAGAGCTGAGGCTGGCTGGGTCTGGGGGCTGGGCCCCAGGCACTGCCATGGGGCTTGTGTGGCCCAAAGCAAGAACAGGACAGGCTGGGCATGGCCAGCAGAACCCAAGGCACTGGGTACCACGTGCCTGAGCAGGGACCAGCCAGCCCAATCCCGCCCCAGCCTGGCTGCAGGGAACACACTGTGCCTGTGGGGACCACATGCCTGTCCTGCTGCTGGCATTGCTCTTCATCCCAGGACCATGGCCTTCTCTGCATCTTCCTCATCAATGTCCATCTCCTCGGTGTACTCTTCCATTTCCACGTCCATCTCCTCATCCTCATCAACCTCCATCTCTTCCTCTCCAGTCTGTTCTCCATCCACCTCCATCTCCTCCTCCGTATCCATTATTGTGTCCACCTCCATCTCTTCCTCTCCTCTCTTTTCTCCCTCCACTTCCATCTTCTCCTCTCTATCAGTCTGTCTGTCCACCTCCATCTTGTCTTCTCTACCTGCAACAGCCTGCAGAGGTAGCAAAACCTCAGAGTGGGGTCCCTGTCCCACCCCATCCCCCCAGAACTCCAGCCCACACCCGGGCAGCTGGGGGGATCCACCTCCATGGAATGGCACCGTACCTTCCTCAGGACAAATGTGAGCATCCTGCAGGGATGGATGACACAATCCAGGCCTTAGGCAGCTTTTGAGACTGATGAGATGAGGTCTCGGGGGCAGGAACAAGAAGGGTGACAGGAGCAGCAGGAGCAGCGTGCAGCGTGTGCTGAGCCCAGGGCCAACGGTTGTGTTGTGCTGCTTGCTGGCTGCTGGCAGTTCCAGATGGGACATGGATTATGACATGACCATTGAGCTAGAGAGCCTTTGGTTCCATGCTTAGTAACGTTCCCCCAGACCATGGTGCTCAGAGCCCTTTTCCCAAGGATGGAGCATCCACAGCCTGGGCCAGTGCCTCAGCACCCTCAGTGGAAGAGAGCAGCTTCCTCAGATCCAACTTCAATCAGCCTCCTGCAGCTGAAAGCCGTCCCCCCTTGTCCTGTTGCCACAGGCCCTGTGGAACACCCTGTCCCAATCTTTCTTGTGGCACCCTTGCAGTCCTGCAGAGCTGCAGTGAGGCCTCCCCAGGGTCTCCTCTTTCCAGGCTGAGCATCCCCAGCCCCACGTGGAAAGCAGGCAGTGTGATCTGGGGGAGTCCAGGCTGGAGTCAAATGGCATCAGGAACTGAGAGATGGAAGCTTTAGGCCCAGGTTTGCCTCTCAATGTACAAAATTAATAAGAGTGGAGGGCAAGATGGTGGGACACTGCTTCTGCTCTAATTGGTGAATATAGTCTCTGTTTTTTTCTTTTTTTCTCTCATGCTCTTGCAGTTTTGGCTGTTTGAAAGGAAGCTTGGCACAATATCCATTTTCTTCTCCATTTGTGAATCACCGAGCAGAGTCTGGGCAAGCTGATGTTGCAGAGCAAATCCTGCAAATGTACTGGTCATCCTGAGCCTGGAGAATGCAGTTAAACCCAGCCAAAAGTAATTTCTGGAAAGTCAAGCCTGGTGTACATTCTCTTGACTTTGGCTATGCCAACTTCACCTGAGTCTTATGAAAAAGCAAACAAAAGACTCAAACCAAAACAGACAAAACCTAGAAACAAACAAACCCATGCAAACCAATCAAAGAAAGAGACTAAAAAAACCCCAAATAAAACCAAAGGGAATGAAGAGTTAGTATTAGTTTTGAGTTCATCACAGCAGGTAAATGGCTGCTTTCCACAGGATCACCATAAAAAGCCACAGATAACAGCTGCTCCAAAATACACCCAACAGGAGAACCATCAAAGTGATACATAGCAACTCTGGGGGCAGCTCCCCATTAAGGTGAGGGATGAGCACACAGTGCTACAGCTCCAGCCTTCCCCACCCTGCAGGCTGCTCTTTGCTCCTGATGTAAGAGCCTTGCAGGACTGTGGCCCCTCTCGGTGCATTATAAATCATTCCCACAGCTCTCACTTGAGCCACTGGCATGTCCAGAGCGAGATCCAGGCACAATCCTACTGCCCGCTGAGCCTCTCTGGGAGATCCTGAGCATCTTCCTGCCCAGAGCCACAAAAGAGCTCAGGCTCTGCCTGAACTGTGTTTTCAGGGGAGGTTTCCATATCCCTGCGAGATGTGCTCATCCTTCATCAGGCTGTGCCCAGCCTGGATCAGGGCAGGTTGGATGCCACATGGGATCCATCCTTTGCCCTGCCATGTGATCCTCCATGCAGTGGGGATAAAAAGCCCAGCACTGGGGAACCCCATGTGCTGCAGCAGTGATAGTTTTGGGAGAAACACGGAGCCGTGCATGGCCAGCTTGAAGTCTGCACTGCTGTGAGCACCAGGCCTGCCATGCTGAGCCCAGGGCCACAACCAGTGCTCACCCGGGCTGGGACATTGAGTCCCAACATGGGATCCCATGGGACAGGGCACGCTGGGATTCGCCCCTGCAGCTCCCCAGTGTGTCCAGAGAGACAGCAAGGAGACAGTGACCTCTGTCAGCGGGACCCTCTGAGTGGGACAACCACTGCTGGGGTGGCTGTGCCAGCTCCCCCATGAACCTCCAGCCCTGGGAAGCGGGAGCAAGTGGAAAACACAACTTGGCCAATATTGCCTGTGCCGGAAGCAAATGGAAAGAGAACTGGGGTGTGAAAACCCAAGGTTGTTTATTTACATAAGAACAGCAATGAAAACACAGAACACATTTACTTTTGTAAGAATATTTGTAATAACAACAATTTATAGAATGTATATACCTAAGAACATATCTAACAACAATATTTGAAATGTATTTACAGAAGACAAAACGAAGCCCTAAAACCTATATGGCAAAAACAAGAACAAACTCTAAAAACTATGTACAAAAGGGTGCCATTTCAGTCCAGGATCTCCATCAGTCCGGGAAGAAAAGCAGGTGCCGTGGTCACTCCAGTCAGGCACAGAGGGCTCTACCGTGTGTCCCCAGGCTGGCACACTGGGACTCTGCTGCCAGAGCTGAGGCTGGCTGGGTCTGGGGGCTGGGCCCCAGGCACTGCCATGGGGCTTGTGTGGCCCAAAGCAAGAACAGGACAGGCTGGGCATGGCCAGCAGAACCCAAGGCACTGGGTACCACGTGCCTGAGCAGGGACCACCCAGCCCAATCCCGCCCCAGCCTGGCTGCAGGGAACCCACTGTGCCTGTGGGGACCACATGCCTGTCGTGCTGCTGGCATTGCTCTTCATCCCAGGACCATGGCCTCCTCTTCATCTTCCTCATCAATGTCCATCTCCTCGGTGTACTCTTCCATTTCCACGTCCATCTCCTCATCCTCATCAACCTCCATCTCTTCCTCTCCAGTCTGCTCTCCATCCACATCCATCTCCTCCTCCGTATCCATTATTGTGTCCACCTCCATCTCTTCCTCTCCTCTCTTTTCTCCCTCCACTTCCATCTTCTCCTCTCTATCAGTCTGTCTGTCCACCTCCATCTTGTCTTCTCTACCTGCAACAGCCTGCAGAGGTAGCAAAACCTCAGAGTGGGGTCCCTGTCCCACCCCATCCCCCCAGAACTCCAGCCCACACCCGGGCAGCTGGGGGCATCCACCTTCATGGAATGGCACCGTACCTTCCTCAGGACAAATGTGAGCATCCTGCAGGGATGGATGACACAATCCAGGCCTTAGGCAGCTTTTGAGACTGATGAGATGAGGTCTCGGGGACAGGAACAAGAAGGGTGACAGGAGCAGCAGGAACATCGTGCAGCGTGTGCTGAGCCCAGGGCCAACGGTTGTGTTGTGCTGCTTGCTGGCTGCTGGCAGTTCCAGATGGGACATGGATTATGACATGACCATTGAGCTAGAGAGCCTTTGGTTCCATGCTTAGCAACGTTCCCCCAGACCATGGTGCTCAGAGCCCTTTTCCCAAGGATGGAGCATCCACAGCCTGGGCCAGTGCCTCAGCACCCTCAGTGGAAGAGAGCAGCTTCCTCAGATCCAACTTCAATCAGCCTCCTGCAGCTGAAAGCCGTCCCCCCTTGTCCTGTTGCCACAGGCCCTGTGGAACACCCTGTCCCAATCTTTCTTGTGGCACCCTTGCAGTCCTGCAGAGCTGCAGTGAGGCCTCCCCAGGGTCTCCTCTTTCCAGGCTGAGCATCCCCAGCCCCACGTGGAAAGCAGGCAGTGTGATCAGGGGGAGTCCAGGCTGGAGTCAAATGGCATCAGGAACTGAGAGACGGAAGCTTTAGGCCCAGGTTTGCCTCTCAATGTACAAAATTAATAAGAGTGGAGGGCAAGATGGTGGGACACTGCTTCTGCTCTAATTGGTGAATATAGTCTCTGTTTTTTTTCTTTTTTTCTCTCATGCCGTTGCAGTTTTGGCTGTTTGAAAGGAAGCTTGGCACAATATCCATTGTCTTCTCCATTTGTGAATCACCGAGCAGAGTCTGGGCAAGCTGATGTTGCAGAGCAAATCCTGCAAATGTACTGGTCATCCTGAGCCTGGAGAATGCAGTTAAACCCAGCCAAAAGTAATTTCTGGAAAGTCAAGCCTGGTGTACATTCTCTTGACTTCGGCTATGCCAACTTCACCTGAGTCTTATGAAAAAGCAAACAAAAGACTCAAACCAAAACAGACAAAACCTAGAAACAAACAAACCCATGCAAACCAATCAAAGAAAGAGACTAAAAAAACCCCAAATAAAACCAAAGGGAATGAAGAGTTAGTATTAGTTTTGAGTTCATCACAGCAGGTAAATGGCTGCTTTCCACAGGATCACCATAAAAAGCCACAGATAACAGCTGCTCCAAAATACACCCAACAGGAGAACCATCAAAGTGATACATAGCAACTCTGGGGGCAGCTCCCCATTAAGGTGAGGGATGAGCACACAGTGCTACAGCTCCAGCCTTCCCCACCCTGCAGGCTGCTCTTTGCTCCTGATGTAAGAGCCTTGCAGGACTGTGGCCCCTCTCGGTGCATTATAAATCATTCCCACAGCTCTCACTTGAGCCACTGGCATGTCCAGAGCGAGATCCAGGCACAATCCTACTGCCCACTGAGCCTCTCTGGGAGATCCTGAGCATCTTCCTGCCCAGAGCCACAAAAGAGCTCAGGCTCTGCCTGAACTGGGTTTTCAGGGGAGGTTTCCATATCCCTGCGAGATGTGCTCATCCTTCATCAGGCTGTGCCCAGCCTGGATCAGGGCAGGTTGGATGCCACATGGGATCCATCCTTTGCCCTGCCACGTGATCCTCCATGCAGTGGGGATAAAAAGCCCAGCACTGGGGAACCCCAGGTGCTGCAGCAGTGATAGTTTTGGGAGAAACACGGAGCTGTGCATGGCCAGCTTGAAGTCTGCACTGCTGTGAGCACCAGGCCTGCCATGCTGAGCCCAGGGCCACAACCAGTGCTCACCCGGGCTGGGACATTGAGTCCCAACATGGGATCCCATGGGACAGGGCACGCTGGGATTCGCCCCTGCAGCTCCCCAGTGTGTCCAGAGAGACAGCAAGGAGACAGTGACCTCTGTCAGCGGGACCCTCTGAGTGGGACAACCACTGCTGGGGTGGCTGTGCCAGCTCCCCCATGAACCTCCAGCCCTGGGAACCGGGAGCAAGTGGAAAACACAACTTGGCCAATATTGCCTGTGCCGGAAGCAAATGGAAAGAGAACTGGGGTGTGAAAACCCAAGGTTGTTTATTTACATAAGAACAGCAATGAAAACACAGAACACATTTACTTTTGTAAGAATATTTGTAATAACAACAATTTATAGAATGTATATACCTAAGAACATATCTAACAACAATATTTGAAATGTATTTACAGAAGACAAAACGAAGCCCTAAAACCTATATGGCAAAACCAAGAACAAACTCTAAAAACTATGTACAAAAGGGTGCCATTTCAGTCCAGGATCTCCATCAGTCCGGGAAGAAAAGCAGGTGCCGTGGTCACTCCAGTCAGGCACAGAGGGCTCTACCGTGTGTCCCCAGGCTGGCACACTGGGACTCTGCTGCCAGAGCTGAGGCTGGCTGGGTCTGGGGGCTGGGCCCCAGGCACTGCCATGGGGCTTGTGTGGCCCAAAGCAAGAACAGGACAGGCTGGGCATGGCCAGCAGAACCCAAGGCACTGGGTACCACGTGCCTGAGCAGGGACCAGCCAGCCCAATCCCGCCCCAGCCTGGCTGCAGGGAACCCATTGTGCCTGTGGGGACCACATGCCTGTCGTGCTGCTGGCATTGCTCTTCATCCCAGGACCATGGCCTCCTCTTCATCTTCCTCATCAATGTCCATCTCCTCGGTGTACTCTTCCATTTCCACGTCCATCTCCTCATCCTCATCAACCTCCATCTCTTCCTCTCCAGTCTGTTCTCCATCCACCTCCATCTCCTCCTCCGTATCCATTATTGTGTCCACCTCCATCTCTTCATCTCCTCTCTTTTCTCCCTCCACTTCCATCTTCTCCTCTCTATCAGTCTGTCTGTCCACCTCCATCTTGTCTTCTCTACCTGCAACAGCCTGCAGAGGTAGCAAAACCTCAGAGTGGGGTCCCTGTCCCACCCCATCCCCCCAGAACTCCAGCCCACACCCGGGCAGCTGGGGGGATCCACCTCCATGGAATGGCACCGTACCTTCCTCAGGACAAATGTGAGCATCCTGCAGGGATGGATGACACAATCCAGGCCTTAGGCAGCTTTTGAGACTGATGAGATGAGGTCTCGGGGGCAGGAACAAGAAGGGTGACAGGAGCAGCAGGAGCAGCGTGCAGCGTGTGCTGAGCCCAGGGCCAACGGTCGTGTTGTGCTGCTTGCTGGCTGCTGGCAGTTCCAGATGGGACATGGATTGTGACATGACCACTGAGCTAGAGAGCCTTTGGTTCCATGCTTAGCAACGTTCCCCCAGACCATGGTGCTCAGAGCCCTGTTCCCAAGGATGGAGCATCCACAGCCTGGGCCAGTGCCTCAGCACCCTCAGTGGAAGAGAGCAGCTTCCTCAGATCCAACTTCAATCAGCCTCCTGCAGCTGAAAGCCGTCCCCCCTTGTCCTGTTGCCACAGGCCCTGTGGAACACCCTGTCCCAATCTTTCTTGTGGCACCCTTGCAGTCCTGCAGAGCTGCAGTGAGGCCTCCCCAGGGTCTCCTCTTTCCAGGCTGAGCATCCCCAGCCCCACGTGGAAAGCAGGCAGTGTGATCAGGGGGAGTCCAGGCTGGAGTCAAATGGCATCAGGAACTGAGAGACGGAAGCTTTAGGCCCAGGTTTGCCTCTCAATGTACAAAATTAATAAGAGTGGAGGGCAAGATGGTGGGACACTGCTTCTGCTCTAATTGGTGAATATAGTCTCTGTTTTTTTCTTTTTTTCTCTCATGCCGTTGCAGTTTTGGCTGTTTGAAAGGAAGCTTGGCACAATATCCATTGTCTTCTCCATTTGTGAATCACCGAGCAGAGTCTGGGCAAGTAGATGTTGCAGAGCAAATCCTGCAAATGTACTGGTCATCCTGAGCCTGGAGAATGCAGTTAAACCCAGCCAAAAGTAATTTCTGGAAAGTCAAGCCTGGTGTACATTCTCTTGACTTTGGCTATGCCAACTTCACCTGAGTCTTATGAAAAAGCAAACAAAAGACTCAAACCAAAACAGACAAAACCTAGAAACAAACAAACCCATGCAAACCAATCAAACAAAGAGACTAAAAAAACCCCAAATAAAACCAAAGGGAATGAAGAGTTAGTATTAGTTTTGAGTTCATCACAGCAGGTAAATGGCTGCTTTCCACAGGATCACCATAAAAAGCCACAGATAACAGCTGCTCCAAAATACACCCAACAGGAGAACCATCAAAGTGATACATAGCAACTCTGGGGGCAGCTCCCCATTAAGGTGAGGGATGAGCACACAGTGCTACAGCTCCAGCCTTCCCCACCCTGCAGGCTGCTCTTTGCTCCTGATGTAAGAGCCTTGCAGGACTGTGGCCCCTCTCGGTGCATTATAAATCATTCCCACAGCTCTCACTTGAGCCACTGGCATGTCCAGAGCGAGATCCAGGCACAATCCTACTGCCCGCTGAGCCTCTCTGGGAGATCCTGAGCATCTTCCTGCCCAGAGCCACAAAAGAGCTCAGGCTCTGCCTGAACTGGGTTTTCAGGGGAGGTTTCCATATCCCTGCGAGATGTGCTCATCCTTCATCAGGCTGTGCCCAGCCTGGATCAGGGCAGGTTGGATGCCACATGGGATCCATCCTTTGCCCTGCCATGTGATCCTCCATGCAGTGGGGATAAAAAGCCCAGCACTGGGGAACCCCATGTGCTGCAGCAGTGATATTTTTTGGGAGAAACACGGAGCTGTGCATGGCCAGCTTGAAGTCTGCACTGCTGTGAGCACCAGGCCTGCCATGCTGAGCCCAGGGCCACAACCAGTGCTCACCCGGGCTGGGACATTGAGTCCCAACATGGGATCCCATGGGACAGGGCACGCTGGGATTCGCCCCTGCAGCTCCCCAGTGTGTCCAGAGAGACAGCAAGGAGACAGTGACCTCTCTCAGCGGGGCCCTCTGAGTGGGACAACCACTGCTGGGGTGGCTGTGCCAGCTCCCCCATGAACCTCCAGCCCTGGGAACCGGGAGCAAGTGGAAAACACAACTTGGCCAATATTGCCTGTGCCGGAAGCAAATGGAAAGAGAACTGGGGTGTGAAAACCCAAGGTTGTTTATTTACATAAGAACAGCAATGAAAACACAGAACACATTTACTTTTGTAAGAATATTTGTAATAACAACAATTTATAGAATGTATATACCTAAGAACATATCTAACAACAATATTTGAAATGTATTTACAGAAGACAAAACGAAGCCCTAAAACCTATATGGCAAAAACAAGAACAAACTCTAAAAACTATGTACAAAAGGGTGCCATTTCAGTCCAGGATCTCCATCAGTCCGGGAAGAAAAGCAGGTGCCGTGGTCACTCCAGTCAGGCACAGAGAGCTCTTCCGTGTGTCCCCAGGCTGGCACACTGGGACTCTGCTGCCAGAGCTGAGGCTGGCTGGGTCTGGGGGCTGGGCCCCAGGCACTGCCATGGGGCTTGTGTGGCCCAAAGCAAGAACAGGACAGGCTGGGCATGGCCAGCAGAACCCAAGGCACTGGGTACCACGTGCCTGAGCAGGGACCAGCCAGCCCAATCCCGCCCCAGCCTGGCTGCAGGGAACACACTGTGCCTGTGGGGACCACATGCCTGTCCTGCTGCTGGCATTGCTCTTCATCCCAGGACCATGGCCTTCTCTGCATCTTCCTCATCAATGTCCATCTCCTCGGTGTACTCTTCCATTTCCACGTCCATCTCCTCATCCTCATCAACCTCCATCTCTTCCTCTCCAGTCTGTTCTCCATCCACCTCCATCTCCTCCTCCGTATCCATTATTGTGTCCACCTCCATCTCTTCATCTCCTCTCTTTTCTCCCTCCACTTCCATCTTCTCCTCTCTATCAGTCTGTCTGTCCACCTCCATCTTGTCTTCTCTACCTGCAACAGCCTGCAGAGGTAGCAAAACCTCAGAGTGGGGTCCCTGTCCCACCCCATCCCCCCAGAACTCCAGCCCACACCCGGGCAGCTGGGGGGATCCACCTCCATGGAATGGCACCGTACCTTCCTCAGGACAAATGTGAGCATCCTGCAGGGATGGATGACACAATCCAGGCCTTAGGCAGCTTTTGAGACTGATGAGATGAGGTCTCGGGGGCAGGAACAAGAAGGGTGACAGGAGCAGCAGGAGCAGCGTGCAGCGTGTGCTGAGCCCAGGGCCAACGGTTGTGTTGTGCTGCTTGCTGGCTGCTGGCAGTTCCAGATGGGACATGGATTATGACATGACCATTGAGCTAGAGAGCCTTTGGTTCCATGCTTAGTAACGTTCCCCCAGACCATGGTGCTCAGAGCCCTTTTCCCAAGGATGGAGCATCCACAGCCTGGGCCAGTGCCTCAGCACCCTCAGTGGAAGAGAGCAGCTTCCTCAGATCCAACTTCAATCAGCCTCCTGCAGCTGAAAGCCGTCCCCCCTTGTCCTGTTGCCACAGGCCCTGTGGAACACCCTGTCCCAATCTTTCTTGTGGCACCCTTGCAGTCCTGCAGAGCTGCAGTGAGGCCTCCCCAGGGTCTCCTCTTTCCAGGCTGAGCATCCCCAGCCCCACGTGGAAAGCAGGCAGTGTGATCTGGGGGAGTCCAGGCTGGAGTCAAATGGCATCAGGAACTGAGAGATGGAAGCTTTAGGCCCAGGTTTGCCTCTCAATGTACAAAATTAATAAGAGTGGAGGGCAAGATGGTGGGACACTGCTTCTGCTCGAATTGGTGAATATAGTCTCTGTTTTTTTCTTTTTTTCTCTCATGCTCTTGCAGTTTTGGCTGTTTGAAAGGAAGCTTGGCACAATATCCATTGTCTTCTCCATTTGTGAATCACCGAGCAGAGTCTGGGCAAGCTGATGTTGCAGAGCAAATCCTGCAAATGTACTGGTCATCCTGAGCCTGGAGAATGCAGTTAAACCCAGCCAAAAGTAATTTCTGGAAAGTCAAGCCTGGTGTACATTCTCTTGACTTCGGCTATGCCAACTTCACCTGAGTCTTATGAAAAAGCAAACAAAAGACTCAAACCAAAAGAGACAAAACCTAGAAACAAACGAACCCATGCAAACCAATCAAAGAAAGAGACTAAAAAAACCCCAAATAAAACCAAAGGGAATGAAGAGTTAGTATTAGTTTTGAGTTCATCACAGCAGGTAAATGGCTGCTTTCCACAGGATCACCATAAAAAGCCACAGATAACAGCTGCTCCAAAATGCACCCAACAGGAGAACCATCAAAGTGATACATAGCAACTCTGGGGGCAGCTCCCCATTAAGGTGAGGGATGAGCACACAGTGCTACAGCTCCAGCCTTCCCCACCCTGCAGGCTGCTCTTTGCTCCTGATGTAAGAGCCTTGCAGGACTGTGGCCCCTCTCGGTGCATTATAAATCATTCCCACAGCTCTCACTTGAGCCACTGGCATGTCCAGAGCGAGATCCAGGCACAATCCTACTGCCCGCTGAGCCTCTCTGGGAGATCCTGAGCATCTTCCTGCCCAGAGCCACAAAAGAGCTCAGGCTCTGCCTGAACTGTGTTTTCAGGGGAGGTTTCCATATCCCTGCGAGATGTGCTCATCCTTCATCAGGCTGTGCCCAGCCTGGATCAGGGCAGGTTGGATGCCACATGGGATCCATCCTTTGCCCTGCCATGTGATCCTCCATGCAGTGGGGATAAAAAGCCCAGCACTGGGGAACCCCAGGTGCTGCAGCAGTGATAGTTTTGGGAGAAACACGGAGCCGTGCATGGCCAGCTTGAAGTCTGCACTGCTGTGAGCACCAGGCCTGCCATGCTGAGCCCAGGGCCACAACCAGTGCTCACCCGGGCTGGGACATTGAGTCCCAACATGGGATCCCATGGGACAGGGCACGCTGGGATTCGCCCCTGCAGCTCCCCAGTGTGTCCAGAAAGACAGCAAGGAGACAGTGACCTCTGTCAGCGGGACCCTCTGAGTGGGACAACCACTGCTGGGGTGGCTGTGCCAGCTCCCCCATGAACCTCCAGCCCTGGGAACCGGGAGCAAGTGGAAAACACAACTTGGCCAATACTGCCTGTGCCGGAAGCAAATGGAAAGAGAACTGGGGTGTGAAAACCCAAGGTTGTTTATTTACATAAAAACAGCAATGAAAACACAGAACACATTTACTTTTGTAAGAATATTTGTAATAACAACAATTTATAGAATGTATATACCTAAGAACATATCTAACAACAATATTTGAAATGTATTTACAGAAGACAAAACGAAGCCCTAAAACCTATATGGCAAAACCAAGAACAAACTCTAAAAACTATGTACAAAAGGGTGCCATTTCAGTCCAGGATCTCCATCAGTCCGGGAAGAAAAGCAGGTGCCATGGTCACTCCAGTCAGGCACAGAGGGCTCTTCCGTGTGTCCCCAGGCTGGCACACTGGGACTCTGCTGCCAGAGCTGAGGCTGGCTGGGTCTGGGGGCTGGGCCCCAGGCACTGCCATGGGGCTTGTGTGGCCCAAAGCAAGCACAGGACAGGCTGGGCATGGCCAGCAGAACCCAAGGCACTGGGTACCACGTGCATGAGCAGGGACCAGCCAGCCCAATCCCGCCCCAGCCTGGCTGCAGGGAACCCATTGTGCCTGTGGGGACCACATGCCTGTCGTGCTGCTGGCATTGCTCTTCATCCCAGGACCATGGCCTCCTCTTCATCTTCCTCATCAATGTCCATCTCCTCGGTGTACTCTTCCATTTCCACGTCCATCTCCTCATCCTCATCAACCTCCATCTCTTCCTCTCCAGTCTGTTCTCCATCCACCTCCATCTCCTCCTCCGTATCCATTATTGTGTCCACCTCCATCTCTTCATCTCCTCTCTTTTCTCCCTCCACTTCCATCTTCTCCTCTCTATCAGTCTGTCTGTCCACCTCCATCTTGTCTTCTCTACCTGCAACAGCCTGCAGAGGTAGCAAAACCTCAGAGTGGGGTCCCTGTCCCACCCCATCCCCCCAGAACTCCAGCCCACACCCGGGCAGCTGGGGGGATCCACCTTCATGGAATGGCACCGTACCTTCCTCAGGACAAATGTGAGCATCCTGCAGGGATGGATGACACAATCCAGGCCTTAGGCAGCTTTTGAGACTGATGAGATGAGGTCTCGGGGACAGGAACAAGAAGGGTGACAGGAGCAGCAGGAGCAGCGTGCAGCGTGTGCTGAGCCCAGGGCCAACGGTCGTGTTGTGCTGCTTGCTGGCTGCTGGCAGTTCCAGATGGGACATGGATTGTGACATGACCACTGAGCTAGAGAGCCTTTGGTTCCATGCTTAGCAACGTTCCCCCAGACCATGGTGCTCAGAGCCCTGTTCCCAAGGATGGAGCATCCACAGCCTGGGCCAGTGCCTCAGCACCCTCAGTGGAAGAGAGCAGCTTCCTCAGATCCAACTTCAATCAGCCTCCTGCAGCTGAAAGCCGTCCCCCCTTGTCCTGTTGCCACAGGCCCTGTGGAACACCCTGTCCCAATCTTTCTTGTGGCACCCTTGCAGTCCTGCAGAGCTGCAGTGAGGCCTCCCCAGGGTCTCCTCTTTCCAGGCTGAGCATCCCCAGCCCCACGTGGAAAGCAGGCAGTGTGATCAGGGGGAGTCCAGGCTGGAGTCAAATGGCATCAGGAACTGAGAGACGGAAGCTTTAGGCCCAGGTTTGCCTCTCAATGTACAAAATTAATAAGAGTGGAGGGCAAGATGGTGGGACACTGCTTCTGCTCTAATTGGTGAATATAGTCTCTGTTTTTTTTCTTTTTTTCTCTCATGCCGTTGCAGTTTTGGCTGTTTGAAAGGAAGCTTGGCACAATATCCATTGTCTTCTCCATTTGTGAATCACCGAGCAGAGTCTGGGCAAGCTGATGTTGCAGAGCAAATCCTGCAAATGTACTGGTCATCCTGAGCCTGGAGAATGCAGTTAAACCCAGCCAAAAGTAATTTCTGGAAAGTCAAGCCTGGTGTACATTCTCTTGACTTTGGCTATGCCAACTTCACCTGAGTCTTATGAAAAAGCAAACAAAAGACTCAAACCAAAACAGACAAAACCTAGAAACAAACAAACCCATGCAAACCAATCAAACAAAGAGACTAAAAAAACCCCAAATAAAACCAAAGGGAATGAAGAGTTAGTATTAGTTTTGAGTTCATCACAGCAGGTAAATGGCTGCTTTCCACAGGATCACCATAAAAAGCCACAGATAACAGCTGCTCCAAAATACACCCAACAGGAGAACCATCAAAGTGATACATAGCAACTCTGGGGGCAGCTCCCCATTAAGGTGAGGGATGAGCACACAGTGCTACAGCTCCAGCCTTCCCCACCCTGCAGGCTGCTCTTTGCTCCTGATGTAAGAGCCTTGCAGGACTGTGGCCCCTCTCGGTGCATTATAAATCATTCCCACAGCTGTCACTTGAGCCACTGGCATGTCCAGAGCGAGATCCAGGCACAATCCTACTGCCCACTGAGCCTCTCTGGGAGATCCTGAGCATCTTCCTGCCCAGAGCCACAAAAGAGCTCAGGCTCTGACTGAACTGGGTTTTCAGGGGAGGTTTCCATATCCCTGCGAGATGTGCTCATCCTTCTTCAGGCTGTGCCCAGCCTGGATCAGGGCAGGTTGGATGCCACATGGGATCCATCCTTTGCCCTTCCATGTGATCCTCCATGCAGTGGGGATAAAAAGCCCAGCACTTGGGAACCCCAGGTGCTGCAGCAGTGATAGTTTTGGGAGCAACACGGAGCTGTGCATGGCCAGCTTGAAGTGTGCACTGCTGCGAGCACCAGGCCTGCCATGCTGAGCCCAGGGCCACAACCAGTGCTCACCCGGGCTGGGACATTGAGTCCCAACATGGGATCCCATGGGACAGGGCACGCTGGGATTCGCCCCTGCAGCTCCCCAGTGTGTCCAGAGAGACAGCAAGGAGACAGTGACCTCTGTCAGCGGGACCCTCTGAGTGGGACAACCACTGCTGGGGTGGCTGTGCCAGCTCCCCCATGAACCTCCAGCCCTGGGAACCGGGAGCAAGTGGAAAACACAACTTGGCCAATACTGCCTGTGCCGGAAGCAAATGGAAAGAGAATTGGGGTGTGAAAACCCAAGGTTGTTTATTTACATAAAAACAGCAATGAAAACACAGAACACATTTACTTTTGTAAGAATATTTGTAATAACAACAATTTATAGAATGTATATACCTAAGAACATATCTAACAACAATATTTGAAATGTATTTACAGAAGACAAAACGAAGCCCTAAAACCTATATGGCAAAAACAAGAACAAACTCTAAAAACTATGTACAAAAGGGTGCCATTTCAGTCCAGGATCTCCATCAGTCCGGGAAGAAAAGCAGGTGCCGTGGTCACTCCAGTCAGGCATAGAGGGCTCTTCCGTGTGTCCCCAGGCTGGCACACTGGGACTCTGCTGCCAGAGCTGAGGCTGGCTGGGTCTGGGGGCTGGGCCCCAGGCACTGCCATGGGGCTTGTGTGGCCCAAAGCAAGAACAGGACAGGCTTGGCATGGCCAGCAGAACCCAAGGCACTGGGTACCACGTGCCTGAGCAGGGACCACCCAGCCCAATCCCGCCCCAGCCTGGCTGCAGGGAACCCATTGTGCCTGTGGGGACCACATGCCTGTCGTGCTGCTGGCATTGCTCTTCATCCCAGGACCATGGCCTCCTCTTCATCTTCCTCATCAATGTCCATCTCCTGGGTGTACTCTTCCATTTCCACGTCCATCTCCTCATCCTCATCAACCTCCATCTCTTCCTCTCCAGTCTGTTCTCCATCCACATCCATCTCCTCCTCCGTATCCATTATTGTGTCCACCTCCATCTCTTCATCTCCTCTCTTTTCTCCCTCCACTTCCATCTTCTCCTCTCTATCAGTCTGTCTGTCCACCTCCATCTTGTCTTCTCTACCTGCAACAGCCTGCAGAGGTAGCAAAACCTCAGAGTGGGGTCCCTGTCCCACCCCATCCCCCCAGAACTCCAGCCCACACCCGGGCAGCTGGGGGGATCCACCTTCATGGAATGGCACCGTACCTTCCTCAGGACAAATGTGAGCATCCTGCAGGGATGGATGACACAATCCAGGCCTTAGGCAGCTTTTGAGACTGATGAGATGAGGTCTCGGGGGCAGGAACAAGAAGGGTGACAGGAGCAGCAGGAGCAGCGTGCAGCGTGTGCTGAGCCCAGGGCCAACGGTCGTGTTGTGCTGCTTGCTGGCTGCTGGCAGTTCCAGATGGGACATGGATTGTGACATGACCACTGAGCTAGAGAGCCTTTGGTTCCATGCTTAGCAACGTTCCCCCAGACCATGGTGCTCAGAGCCCTGTTCCCAAGGATGGAGCATCCACAGCCTGGGCCAGTGCCTCAGCACCCTCAGTGGATGAGAGCAGCTTCCTCAGATCCAACTTCAATCAGCCTCCTGCAGCTGAAAGCCGTCCCCCCTTGTCCTGTTGCCACAGGCCCTGTGGAACACCCTGTCCCAATCTTTCTTGTGGCACCCTTGCAGTCCTGCAGAGCTGCAGTGAGGCCTCCCCAGGGTCTCCTCTTTCCAGGCTGAGCATCCCCAGCCCCACGTGGAAAGCAGGCAGTGTGATCTGGGGGAGTCCAGGCTGGAGTCAAATGGCATCAGGAACTGAGAGACGGAAGCTTTAGGCCCAGGTTTGCCTCTCAATGTACAAAATTAATAAGAGTGGAGGGCAAGATGGTGGGACACTGCTTCTGCTCTAATTGGTGAATATAGTCTCTGTTTTTTTTCTTTTTTTCTCTCATGCCGTTGCAGTTTTGGCTGTTTGAAAGGAAGCTTGGCACAATATCCATTGTCTTCTCCATTTGTGAATCACCGAGCAGAGTCTGGGCAAGCTGATGTTGCAGAGCAAATCCTGCAAATGTACTGGTCATCCTGAGCCTGGAGAATGCAGTTAAACCCAGCCAAAAGTAATTTCTGGAAAGTCAAGCCTGGTGTACATTCTCTTGACTTTGGCTATGCCAACTTCACCTGAGTCTTATGAAAAAGCAAACAAAAGACTCAAACCAAAACAGACAAAACCTAGAAACAAACAAACCCATGCAAACCAATCAAACAAAGAGACTAAAAAAACCCCAAATAAAACCAAAGGGAATGAAGAGTTAGTATTAGTTTTGAGTTCATCACAGCAGGTAAATGGCTGCTTTCCACAGGATCACCATAAAAAGCCACAGATAACAGCTGCTCCAAAATACACCCAACAGGAGAACCATCAAAGTGATACATAGCAAGTCTGGGGGCAGATCCCCATTAAGATGAGGGATGAGCACACAGTGCTACAGCTCCAGCCTTCCCCACCCTGCAGGCTGCTCTTTGCTCCTGATGTAAGAGCCTTGCAGGACGGTGGCCCCTCTCGGTGCATTATAAATCATTCCCACAGCTGTCACTTGAGCCACTGGCATGTCCAGAGCGAGATCCAGGCACAATCCTACTGCCCACTGAGCCTCTCTGGGAGATCCTGAGCATCTTCCTGCCCAGAGCCACAAAAGAGCTCAGGCTCTGCCTGAACTGGGTTTTCAGGGGAGGTTTCCATATCCCTGCGAGATGTGCTCATCCTTCATCAGGCTGTGCCCAGCCTGGATCAGGGCAGGTTGGATGCCACATGGGATCCATCCTTTGCCCTGCCATGTGATCCTCCATGCAGTGGGGATAAAAAGCCCAGCACTGGGGAACCCCAGGTGCTGCAGCAGTGATAGTTTTGGGAGAAACACGGAGCTGTGCATGGCCAGCTTGAAGTCTGCACTGCTGCGAGCACCAGGCCTGCCATGCTGAGCCCAGGGCCACAACCAGTGCTCACCCGGGCTGGGACATTGAGTCCCAACATGGGATCCCATGGGACAGGGCACGCTGGGATTCGCCCCTGCAGCTCCCCAGTGTGTCCAGAGAGACAGCAAGGAGACAGTGACCTCTGTCAGCGGGACCCTCTGAGTGGGACAACCACTGCTGGGGTGGCTGTGCCAGCTCCCCCATGAACCTCCAGCCCTGGGAACCGGGAGCAAGTGGAAAACACAACTTGGCCAATACTGCCTGTGCCGGAAGCAAATGGAAAGAGAACTGGGGTGTGAAAACCCAAGGTTGTTTATTTACATAAGAACAGCAATGAAAACACAGAACACATTTACTTTTGTAAGAATATTTGTAATAACAACAATTTATAGAATGTATATACCTAAGAACATATCTAACAACAATATTTGAAATGTATTTACAGAAGACAAAACGAAGCCCTAAAACCTATATGGCAAAAACAAGAACAAACTCTAAAAACTATGTACAAAAGGGTGCCATTTCAGTCCAGGATCTCCATCAGTCCGGGAAGAAAAGCAGGTGCCATGGTCACTCCAGTCAGGCACAGAGGGCTCTTCCGTGTGTCCCCAGGCTGGCACACTGGGACTCTGCTGCCAGAGCTGAGGCTGGCTGGGTCTGGGGGCTGGGCCCCAGGCACTGCCATGGGGCTTGTGTGGCCCAAAGCAAGCACAGGACAGGCCGGGCATGGCCAGCAGAACCCAAGGCACTGGGTACCACGTGCCTGAGCAGGGACCAGCCAGCCCAATCCCGCCCCAGCCTGGCTGCAGGGAACCCATTGTGCCTGTGGGGACCACATGCCTGTCGTGCTGCTGGCATTGCTCTTCATCCCAGGACCATGGCCTCCTCTTCATCTTCCTCATCAATGTCCATCTCCTCGGTGTACTCTTCCATTTCCACGTCCATCTCCTCATCCTCATCAACCTCCATCTCTTCCTCTCCAGTCTGTTCTCCATCCACCTCCATCTCCTCCTCCGTATCCATTATTGTGTCCACCTCCATCTCTTCATCTCCTCTCTTTTCTCCCTCCACTTCCATCTTCTCCTCTCTATCAGTCTGTCTGTCCACCTCCATCTTGTCTTCTCTACCTGCAACAGCCTGCAGAGGTAGCAAAACCTCAGAGTGGGGTCCCTGTCCCACCCCATCCCCCCAGAACTCCAGCCCACACCCGGGCAGCTGGGGGGATCCACCTTCATGGAATGGCACCGTACCTTCCTCAGGACAAATGTGAGCATCCTGCAGGGATGGATGACACAATCCAGGCCTTAGGCAGCTTTTGAGACTGATGAGATGAGGTCTCGGGGGCAGGAACAAGAAGGGTGACAGGAGCAGCAGGAGCAGCGTGCAGCGTGTGCTGAGCCCAGGGCCAACGGTCGTGTTGTGCTGCTTGCTGGCTGCTGGCAGTTCCAGATGGGACATGGATTGTGACATGACCACTGAGCTAGAGAGCCTTTGGTTCCATGCTTAGCAACGTTCCCCCAGACCATGGTGCTCAGAGCCCTGTTCCCAAGGATGGAGCATCCACAGCCTGGGCCAGTGCCTCAGCACCCTCAGTGGAAGAGAGCAGCTTCCTCAGATCCAACTTCAATCAGCCTCCTGCAGCTGAAAGCCGTCCCCCCTTGTCCTGTTGCCACAGGCCCTGTGGAACACCCTGTCCCAATCTTTCTTGTGGCACCCTTGCAGTCCTGCAGAGCTGCAGTGAGGCCTCCCCAGGGTCTCCTCTTTCCAGGCTGAGCATCCCCAGCCCCACGTGGAAAGCAGGCAGTGTGATCAGGGGGAGTCCAGGCTGGAGTCAAATGGCATCAGGAACTGAGAGACGGAAGCTTTAGGCCCAGGTTTGCCTCTCAATGTACAAAATTAATAAGAGTGGAGGGCAAGATGGTGGGACACTGCTTCTGCTCTAATTGGTGAATATAGTCTCTGTTTTTTTTCTTTTTTTCTCTCATGCCGTTGCAGTTTTGGCTGTTTGAAAGGAAGCTTGGCACAATATCCATTGTCTTCTCCATTTGTGAATCACCGAGCAGAGTCTGGGCAAGCTGATGTTGCAGAGCAAATCCTGCAAATGTACTGGTCATCCTGAGCCTGGAGAATGCAGTTAAACCCAGCCAAAAGTAATTTCTGGAAAGTCAAGCCTGGTGTACATTCTCTTGACTTTGGCTATGCCAACTTCACCTGAGTCTTATGAAAAAGCAAACAAAAGACTCAAACCAAAAGAGACAAAACCTAGAAACAAACAAACCCATGCTAACCAATCAAACAAAGAGACTAAAAAAACCCCAAATAAAACCAAAGGGAATGAAGAGTTAGTATTAGTTTTGAGTTCATCACAGCAGGTAAATGGCTGCTTTCCACAGGATCACCATAAAAAGCCACAGATAACAGCTGCTCCAAAATACACCCAACAGGAGAACCATCAAAGTGATACATAGCAACTCTGGGGGCAGCTCCCCATTAAGGTGAGGGATGTGCACAGAGTGGTACAGCTCCAGCCTTCCCCACCCTGCAGGCTGCTCTTTGCTCCTGATGTAAGAGCCTTGCAGGACTGTGGCCCCTCTCGGTGCATTATAAATCATTCCCACAGCTCTCACTTGAGCCACTGGCATGTCCAGAGCGAGATGCAGGCACAATCCTACTGCCCGCTGAGCCTCTCTGGGAGATCCTGAGCATCTTCCTGCCCAGAGCCACAAAAGAGCTCAGGCTCTGCCTGAACTGTGTTTTCAGGGGAGGTTTCCATATCCCTGCGAGATGTGCTCCTCCTTCATCAGGCTGTGCCCAGCCTGGATCAGGGCAGGTTGGATGCCACATGGGATCCATCCTTTGCCCTGCCATGTGATCCTCCATGCAGTGGGGATAAAAAGCCCAGCACTGGGGAACCCCAGGTGCTGCAGCAGTGATAGTTTTGGGAGAAACATGGAGCTGTGCATGGCCAGCTTGAAGTGTGCACTGCTGCGAGCACCAGGCCTGCCATGCTGAGCCCAGGGCCACAACCAGTGCTCACCCGGGCTGGGACATTGAGTCCCAACATGGGATCCCATGGGACAGGGCACGCTGGGATTCGCCCCTGCAGCTCCCCAGTGTGTCCAGAGAGACAGCAAGGAGACAGTGACCTCTGTCAGCGGGACCCTCTGAGTGGGACAACCACTGCTGGGGTGGCTGTGCCAGCTCCCCCATGAACCTCCAGACCTGGGAACCGGGAGCAAGTGGAAAACACAACTTGGCCAATACTGCCTGTGCCGGAAGCAAATGGAAAGAGAACTGGGGTGTGAAAACCCAAGGTTGTTTATTTACATAAGAACAGCAATGAAAACACAGAACACATTTACTTTTGTAAGAATATTTGTAATAACAACAATTTATAGAATGTATATACCTAAGAACATATCTAACAACAATATTTGAAATGTATTTACAGAAGACAAAACGAAGCCCTAAAACCTATATGCCAAAAACAAGAACAAACTCTAAAAACTATGTACAAAAGGGTGCCATTTCAGTCCAGGATCTCCATCAGTCCGGGAAGAAAAGCAGGTGCCATGGTCACTCCAGTCAGGCACAGAGGGCTCTGCCGTGTGTCCCCAGGCTGGCACACTGGGACTCTGCTGCCAGAGCTGAGGCTGGCTGGGTCTGGGGGCTGGGCCCCAGGCACTGCCATGGGGCTTGTGTGGCCCAAAGCAAGAACAGGACAGGCTGGGCATGGCCACCAGAACCCAAGGCACTGGGTACCACGTGCCTGAGCAGGGACCACCCAGCCCAATCCCGCCCCAGCCTGGCTGCAGGGAACCCATTGTGCCTGTGGGGACCACATGCCTGTCCTGCTGCTGGCATTGCTCTTCATCCCAGGACCATGGCCTCCTCTTCATCTTCCTCATCAATGTCCATCTCCTCGGTGTACTCTTCCATTTCCACGTCCATCTCCTCATCCTCATCAACCTCCATCTCTTCCTCTCCAGTCTGTTCTCCATCCACCTCCATCTCCTCCTCCATATCCATTATTGTGTCCACCTCCATCTCTTCATCTCCTCGCTTTTCTCCCTCCACTTCCATCTTCTCCTCTCTATCAGTCTGTCTGTCCACCTCCATCTTGTCTTCTCTACCTGCAACAGCCTGCAGAGGTAGCAAAACCTCAGAGTGGGGTCCCTGTCCCACCCCATCCCCCCAGAACTCCAGCCCACACCCGGGCAGCTGGGGGGATCCACCTTCATGGAATGGCACCGTACCTTCCTCAGGACAAATGTGAGCATCCTGCAGGGATGGATGACACAATCCAGGCCTTAGGCAGCTTTTGAGACTGATGAGATGAGGTCTCGGGGACAGGAACAAGAAGGGTGACAGGAGCAGCAGGAGCAGCGTGCAGCGTGTGCTGAGCCCAGGGCCAACGGTCGTGTTGTGCTGCTTGCTGGCTGCTGGCAGTTCCAGATGGGACATGGATTGTGACATGACCACTGAGCTAGAGAGCCTTTGGTTCCATGCTTAGCAACGTTCCCCCAGACCATGGTGCTCAGAGCCCTGTTCCCAAGGATGGAGCATCCACAGCCTGGGCCAGTGCCTCAGCACCCTCAGTGGAAGAGAGCAGCTTCCTCAGATCCAACTTCAATCAGCCTCCTGCAGCTGAAAGCCGTCCCCCCTTGTCCTGTTGCCACAGGCCCTGTGGAACACCCTGTCCCAATCTTTCTTGTGGCACCCTTGCAGTCCTGCAGAGCTGCAGTGAGGCCTCCCCAGGGTCTCCTCTTTCCAGGCTGAGCATCCCCAGCCCCACGTGGAAAGCAGGCAGTGTGATCAGGGGGAGTCCAGGCTGGAGTCAAATGGCATCAGGAACTGAGAGACGGAAGCTTTAGGCCCAGGTTTGCCTCTCAATGTACAAAATTAATAAGAGTGGAGGGCAAGATGGTGGGACACTGCTTCTGCTCTAATTGGTGAATATAGTCTCTGTTTTTTTTCTTTTTTTCTCTCATGCCGTTGCAGTTTTGGCTGTTTGAAAGGAAGCTTGGCACAATATCCATTGTCTTCTCCATTTGTGAATCACCGAGCAGAGTCTGGGCAAGCTGATGTTGCAGAGCAAATCCTGCAAATGTACTGGTCATCCTGAGCCTGGAGAATGCAGTTAAACCCAGCCAAAAGTAATTTCTGGAAAGTCAAGCCTGGTGTACATTCTCTTGACTTCGGCTATGCCAACTTCACCTGAGTCTTATGAAAAAGCAAACAAAGACTCAAACCAAAACAGACAAAACCTAGAAACAAACAAACCCATGCTAACCAATCAAACAAAGAGACTAAAAAAACCCCAAATAAAACCAAAGGGAATGAAGAGTTAGTATTAGTTTTGAGTTCATCACAGCAGGTAAATGGCTGCTTTCCACAGGATCACCATAAAAAGCCACAGATAACAGCTGCTCCAAAATACACCCAACAGGAGAACCATCAAAGTGATACATAGCAACTCTGGGGGCAGCTCCCCATTAAGGTGAGGGATGAGCACACAGTGCTACAGCTCCAGCCTTCCCCACCCTGCAGGCTGCTCTTTGCTCCTGATGTAAGAGCCTTGCAGGACTGTGGCCCCTCTCGGTGCATTATAAATCATTCCCACAGCTGTCACTTGAGCCACTGGCATGTCCAGAGCGAGATGCAGGCACAATCCTACTGCCCGCTGAGCCTCTCTGGGAGATCCTGAGCATCTTCCTGCCCAGAGCCACAAAAGAGCTCAGGCTCTGCCTGAACTGGGTTTTCAGGGGAGGTTTCCATATCCCTGCGAGATGTGCTCATCCTTCATCAGGCTGTGCCCAGCCTGGATCAGGGCAGGTTGGATGCCACATGGGATCCATCCTTTGCCCTGCCATGTGATCCTCCATGCAGTGGGGATAAAAAGCCCAGCACTGGGGAACCCCAGGTGCTGCAGCAGTGATAGTTTTGGGAGAAACACGGAGCTGTGCATGGCCAGCTTGAAGTCTGCACTGCTGCGAGCACCAGGCCTGCCATGCTGAGCCCAGGGCCACAACCTGTGCTCACCCGGGCTGGGACATTGAGTCCCAACATGGGATCCCATGGGACAGGGCACGCTGGGATTCGCCCCTGCAGCTCCCCAGTGTGTCCAGAGAGACAGCAAGGAGACAGTGACCTCTGTCAGCGGGACCCTCTGAGTGGGACAACCACTGCTGGGGTGGCTGTGCCAGCTCCCCCATGAACCTCCAGCCCTGGGAACCGGGAGCAAGTGGAAAACACAACTTGGCCAATACTGCCTGTGCCGGAAGCAAATGGAAAGAGAATTGGGGTGTGAAAACCCAAGGTTGTTTATTTACATAAAAACAGCAATGAAAACACAGAACACATTTACTTTTGTAAGAATATTTGTAATAACAACAATTTATAGAATGTATATACCTAAGAACATATCTAACAACAATATTTGAAATGTATTTACAGAAGACAAAACGAAGCCCTAAAACCTATATGGCAAAAACAAGAACAAACTCTAAAAACTATGTACAAAAGGGTGCCATTTCAGTCCAGGATCTCCATCAGTCCGGGAAGAAAAGCAGGTGCCATGGTCACTCCAGTCAGGCACAGAGGGCTCTGCCGTGTGTCCCCAGGCTGGCACACTGGGACTCTGCTGCCAGAGCTGAGGCTGGCTGGGTCTGGGGGCTGGGCCCCAGGCACTGCCATGGGGTTTGTGTGGCCCAAAGCAAGAACAGGACAGGCTGGGCATGGCCAGCAGAACCCAAGGCACTGGGTACCACGTGCCTGAGCAGGGACCACCCAGCCCAATCCCGCCCCAGCCTGGCTGCAGGGAACCCATTGTGCCTGTGGGGACCACATGCCTGTCCTGCTGCTGGCATTGCTCTTCATCCCAGGACCATGGCCTCCTCTTCATCTTCCTCATCAATGTCCATCTCCTCGGTGTACTCTTCCATTTCCACGTCCATCTCCTCATCCTCATCAACCTCCATCTCTTCCTCTCCAGTCTGTTCTCCATCCACATCCATCTCCTCCTCCGTATCCATTATTGTGTCCACCTCCATCTCTTCATCTCCTCTCTTTTCTCCCTCCACTTCCATCTTCTCCTCTCTATCAGTCTGTCTGTCCACCTCCATCTTGTCTTCTCTACCTGCAACAGCCTGCAGAGGTAGCAAAACCTCAGAGTGGGGTCCCTGTCCCACCCCATCCCCCCAGAACTCCAGCCCACACCCGGGCAGCTGGGGGGATCCACCTTCATGGAATGGCACCGTACCTTCCTCAGGACAAATGTGAGCATCCTGCAGGGATGGATGACACAATCCAGGCCTTAGGCAGCTTTTGAGACTGATGAGATGAGGTCTCGGGGGCAGGAACAAGAAGGGTGACAGGAGCAGCAGGAGCAGCGTGCAGCGTGTGCTGAGCCCAGGGCCAACGGTCGTGTTGTGCTGCTTGCTGGCTGCTGGCAGTTCCAGATGGGACATGGATTGTGACATGACCACTGAGCTAGAGAGCCTTTGGTTCCATGTTTAGCAACGTTCCCCCAGACCATGGTACTCAGAGCCCTGTTCCCAAGGATGGAGCATCCACAGCCTGGGCCAGTGCCTCAGCACCCTCAGTGGATGAGAGCAGCTTCCTCAGATCCAACTTCAATCAGCCTCCTGCAGCTGAAAGCCGTCCCCCCTTGTCCTGTTGCCACAGGCCCTGTGGAACACCCTGTCCCAATCTTTCTTGTGGCACCCTTGCAGTCCTGCAGAGCTGCAGTGAGGCCTCCCCAGGGTCTCCTCTTTCCAGGCTGAGCATCCCCAGCCCCACGTGGAAAGCAGGCAGTGTGATCAGGGGGAGTCCAGGCTGGAGTCAAATGGCATCAGGAACTGAGAGACGGAAGCTTTAGGCCCAGGTTTGCCTCTCAATGTACAAAATTAATAAGAGTGGAGGGCAAGATGGTGGGACACTGCTTCTGCTCTAATTGGTGAATATAGTCTCTGTTTTTTTCTTTTTTTCTCTCATGCCGTTGCAGTTTTGGCTGTTTGAAAGGAAGCTTGGCACAATATCCATTGTCTTCTCCATTTGTGAATCACCGAGCAGAGTCTGGGCAAGCTGATGTTGCAGAGCAAATCCTGCAAATGTACTGGTCATCCTGAGCCTGGAGAATGCAGTTAAACCCAGCCAGAAGTAATTTCTGGAAAGTCAAGCCTGGTGTACATTCTCTTGACTTTGGCTATGCCAACTTCACCTGAGTCTTATGAAAAAGCAAACAAAAGACTCAAACCAAAACAGACAAAACCTAGAAACAAACAAACCCATGCAAACCAATCAAAGAAAGAGACTAAAAAACCCCAAATAAAACCAAAGGGAATGAAGAGTTAGTATTAGTTTTGAGTTCATCACAGCAGGTAAATGGCTGCTTTCCACAGGATCACCATAAAAAGCCACAGATAACAGCTGCTCCAAAATACACCCAACAGGAGAACCATCAAAGTGATACATAGCAACTCTGGGGGCAGCTCCCCATTAAGGTGAGGGATGAGCACACAGTGCTACAGCTCCAGCCTTCCCCACCCTGCAGGCTGCTCTTTGCTCCTGATGTAAGAGCCTTGCAGGACTGTGGCCCCTCTCGGTGCATTATAAATCATTCCCACAGCTCTCACTTGAGCCACTGGCATGTCCAGAGCGAGATCCAGGCACAATCCTACTGCCCACTGAGCCTCTCTGGGAGATCCTGAGCATCTTCCTGCCCAGAGCCACAAAAGAGCTCAGGCTCTGCCTGAACTGGGTTTTCAGGGGAGGTTTCCATATCCCTGCGAGATGTGCTCATCCTTCATCAGGCTGTGCCCAGCCTGGATCAGGGCAGGTTGGATGCCACATGGGATCCATCCTTTGCCCTGCCACGTGATCCTCCATGCAGTGGGGATAAAAAGCCCAGCACTGGGGAACCCCAGGTGCTGCAGCAGTGATATTTTTGGGAGAAACACGGAGCTCTGCATGGCCAGCTTGAAGTCTGCACTGCTGCGAGCACCAGGCCTGCCATGCTGAGCCCAGGGCCACAACCAGTGCTCACCCGGGCTGGGACATTGAGTCCCAACATGGGATCCCATGGGACAGGGCACGCTGGGATTCGCCCCTGCAGCTCCCCAGTGTGTCCAGAGAGACAGCAAGGAGACAGTGACCTCTGTCAGCGGGACCCTCTGAGTGGGACAACCACTGCTGGGGTGGCTGTGCCAGCTCCCCCATGAACCTCCAGCCCTGGGAACCGGGAGCAAGTGGAAAACACAACTTGGCCAATACTGCCTGTGCCGGAAGCAAATGGAAAGAGAATTGGGGTGTGAAAACCCAAGGTTGTTTATTTACATAAGAACAGCAATGAAAACACAGAACACATTTACTTTTGTAAGAATATTTGTAATAACAACAATTTATAGAATGTATATACCTAAGAACATATCTAACAACAATATTTGAAATGTATTTACAGAAGACAAAACGAAGCCCTAAAACCTATATGGCAAAAACAAGAACAAACTCTAAAAACTATGTACAAAAGGGTGCCATTTCAGTCCAGGATCTCCATCAGTCCGGGAAGAAAAGCAGGTGCCATGGTCACTCCAGTCAGGCACAGAGGGCTCTTCCGTGTGTCCCCAGGCTGGCACACTGGGACTCTGCTGCCAGAGCTGAGGCTGGCTGGGTCTGGGGGCTGGGCCCCAGGCACTGCCATGGGGCTTGTGTGGCCCAAAGCAAGCACAGGACAGGCCGGGCATGGCCAGCAGAACCCAAGGCACTGGGTACCACGTGCCTGAGCAGGGACCACCCAGCCCAATCCCGCCCCAGCCTGGCTGCAGGGAACCCATTGTGCCTGTGGGGACCACATGCCTGTCGTGCTGCTGGCATTGCTCTTCATCCCAGGACCATGGCCTCCTCTTCATCTTCCTCATCAATGTCCATCTCCTCGGTGTACTCTTCCATTTCCACGTCCATCTCCTCATCCTCATCAACCTCCATCTCTTCCTCTCCAGTCTGTTCTCCATCCACCTCCATCTCCTCCTCCGTATCCATTATTGTGTCCACCTCCATCTCTTCATCTCCTCTCTTTTCTCCCTCCACTTCCATCTTCTCCTCTCTATCAGTCTGTCTGTCCACCTCCATCTTGTCTTCTCTACCTGCAACAGCCTGCAGAGGTAGCAAAACCTCAGAGTGGGGTCCCTGTCCCACCCCATCCCCCCAGAACTCCAGCCCACACCCGGGCAGCTGGGGGGATCCACCTCCATGGAATGGCACCGTACCTTCCTCAGGACAAATGTGAGCATCCTGCAGGGATGGATGACACAATCCAGGCCTTAGGCAGCTTTTGAGACTGATGAGATGAGGTCTCGGGGGCAGGAACAAGAAGGGTGACAGGAGCAGCAGGAGCAGCGTGCAGCGTGTGCTGAGCCCAGGGCCAACGGTCGTGTTGTGCTGCTTGCTGGCTGCTGGCAGTTCCAGATGGGACATGGATTGTGACATGACCACTGAGCTAGAGAGCCTTTGGTTCCATGTTTAGCAACGTTCCCCCAGACCATGGTACTCAGAGCCCTGTTCCCAAGGATGGAGCATCCACAGCCTGGGCCAGTGCCTCAGCACCCTCAGTGGATGAGAGCAGCTTCCTCAGATCCAACTTCAATCAGCCTCCTGCAGCTGAAAGCCGTCCCCCCTTGTCCTGTTGCCACAGGCCCTGTGGAACACCCTGTCCCAATCTTTCTTGTGGCACCCTTGCAGTCCTGCAGAGCTGCAGTGAGGCCTCCCCAGGGTCTCCTCTTTCCAGGCTGAGCATCCCCAGCCCCACGTGGAAAGCAGGCAGTGTGATCAGGGGGAGTCCAGGCTGGAGTCAAATGGCATCAGGAACTGAGAGACGGAAGCTTTAGGCCCAGGTTTGCCTCTCAATGTACAAAATTAATAAGAGTGGAGGGCAAGATGGTGGGACACTGCTTCTGCTCTAATTGGTGAATATAGTCTCTGTTTTTTTCTTTTTTTCTCTCATGCCGTTGCAGTTTTGGCTGTTTGAAAGGAAGCTTGGCACAATATCCATTGTCTTCTCCATTTGTGAATCACCGAGCAGAGTCTGGGCAAGCTGATGTTGCAGAGCAAATCCTGCAAATGTACTGGTCATCCTGAGCCTGGAGAATGCAGTTAAACCCAGCCAGAAGTAATTTCTGGAAAGTCAAGCCTGGTGTACATTCTCTTGACTTTGGCTATGCCAACTTCACCTGAGTCTTATGAAAAAGCAAACAAAAGACTCAAACCAAAACAGACAAAACCTAGAAACAAACAAACCCATGCAAACCAATCAAAGAAAGAGACTAAAAAAACCCCAAATAAAACCAAAGGGAATGAAGAGTTAGTATTAGTTTTGAGTTCATCACAGCAGGTAAATGGCTGCTTTCCACAGGATCACCATAAAAAGCCACAGATAACAGCTGCTCCAAAATACACCCAACAGGAGAACCATCAAAGTGATACATAGCAACTCTGGGGGCAGCTCCCCATTAAGGTGAGGGATGAGCACAGAGTGGTACAGCTCCAGCCTTCCCCACCCTGCAGGCTGCTCTTTGCTCCTGATGTAAGAGCCTTGCAGGACTGTGGCCCCTCTCGGTGCATTATAAATCATTCCCACAGCTCTCACTTGAGCCACTGGCATGTCCAGAGCGAGATCCAGGCACAATCCTACTGCCCACTGAGCCTCTCTGGGAGATCCTGAGCATCTTCCTGCCCAGAGCCACAAAAGAGCTCAGGCTCTGCCTGAACTGGGTTTTCAGGGGAGGTTTCCATATCCCTGCGAGATGTGCTCATCCTTCATCAGGCTGTGCCCAGCCTGGATCAGGGCAGGTTGGATGCCACATGGGATCCATCCTTTGCCCTGCCACGTGATCCTCCATGCAGTGGGGATAAAAAGCCCAGCACTGGGGAACCCCAGGTGCTGCAGCAGTGATATTTTTGGGAGAAACACGGAGCTGTGCATGGCCAGCTTGAAGTCTGCACTGCTGCGAGCACCAGGCCTGCCATGCTGAGCCCAGGGCCACAACCAGTGCTCACCCGGGCTGGGACATTGAGTCCCAACATGGGATCCCATGGGACAGGGCACGCTGGGATTCGCCCCTGCAGCTCCCCAGTGTGTCCAGAGAGACAGCAAGGAGACAGTGACCTCTGTCAGCGGGACCCTCTGAGTGGGACAACCACTGCTGGGGTGGCTGTGCCAGCTCCCCCATGAACCTCCAGCCCTGGGAAGCGGGAGCAAGTGGAAAACACAACTTGGCCAATACTGCCTGTGCCGGAAGCAAATGGAAAGAGAATTGGGGTGTGAAAACCCAAGGTTGTTTATTTACATAAGAACAGCAATGAAAACACAGAACACATTTACTTTTGTAAGAATATTTGTAATAACAACAATTTATAGAATGTATATACCTAAGAACATATCTAACAACAATATTTGAAATGTATTTACAGAAGACAAAACGAAGCCCTAAAACCTATATGGCAAAAACAAGAACAAACTCTAAAAACTATGTACAAAAGGGTGCCATTTCAGTCCAGGATCTCCATCAGTCCGGGAAGAAAAGCAGGTGCCATGGTCACTCCAGTCAGGCACAGAGGGCTCTTCCGTGTGTCCCCAGGCTGGCACACTGGGACTCTGCTGCCAGAGCTGAGGCTGGCTGGGTCTGGGGGCTGGGCCCCAGGCACTGCCATGGGGCTTGTGTGGCCCAAAGCAAGCACAGGACAGGCCGGGCATGGCCAGCAGAACCCAAGGCACTGGGTACCACGTGCCTGAGCAGGGACCACCCAGCCCAATCCCGCCCCAGCCTGGCTGCAGGGAACCCATTGTGCCTGTGGGGACCACATGCCTGTCGTGCTGCTGGCATTGCTCTTCATCCCAGGACCATGGCCTCCTCTTCATCTTCCTCATCAATGTCCATCTCCTCGGTGTACTCTTCCATTTCCACGTCCATCTCCTCATCCTCATCAACCTCCATCTCTTCCTCTCCAGTCTGTTCTCCATCCACCTCCATCTCCTCCTCCGTATCCATTATTGTGTCCACCTCCATCTCTTCATCTCCTCTCTTTTCTCCCTCCACTTCCATCTTCTCCTCTCTATCAGTCTGTCTGTCCACCTCCATCTTGTCTTCTCTACCTGCAACAGCCTGCAGAGGTAGCAAAACCTCAGAGTGGGGTCCCTGTCCCACCCCATCCCCCCAGAACTCCAGCCCACACCCGGGCAGCTGGGGGGATCCACCTCCATGGAATGGCACCGTACCTTCCTCAGGACAAATGTGAGCATCCTGCAGGGATGGATGACACAATCCAGGCCTTAGGCAGCTTTTGAGACTGATGAGATGAGGTCTCGGGGACAGGAACAAGAAGGGTGACAGGAGCAGCAGGAGCAGCGTGCAGCGTGTGCTGAGCCCAGGGCCAACGGTCGTGTTGTGCTGCTTGCTGGCTGCTGGCAGTTCCAGATGGGACATGGATTGTGACATGACCACTGAGCTAGAGAGCCTTTGGTTCCATGCTTAGCAACGTTCCCCCAGACCATGGTGCTCAGAGCCCTGTTCCCAAGGATGGAGCATCCACAGCCTGGGCCAGTGCCTCAGCACCCTCAGTGGAAGAGAGCAGCTTCCTCAGATCCAACTTCAATCAGCCTCCTGCAGCTGAAAGCCGTCCCCCCTTGTCCTGTTGCCACAGGCCCTGTGGAACACCCTGTCCCAATCTTTCTTGTGGCACCCTTGCAGTCCTGCAGAGCTGCAGTGAGGCCTCCCCAGGGTCTCCTCTTTCCAGGCTGAGCATCCCCAGCCCCACGTGGAAAGCAGGCAGTGTGATCTGGGGGAGTCCAGGCTGGAGTCAAATGGCATCAGGAACTGAGAGACGGAAGCTTTAGGCCCAGGTTTGCCTCTCAATGTACAAAATTAATAAGAGTGGAGGGCAAGATGGTGGGACACTGCTTCTGCTCTAATTGGTGAATATAGTCTCTGTTTTTTTTCTTTTTTTCTCTCATGCCGTTGCAGTTTTGGCTGTTTGAAAGGAAGCTTGGCACAATATCCATTGTCTTCTCCATTTGTGAATCACCGAGCAGAGTCTGGGCAAGCTGATGTTGCAGAGCAAATCCTGCAAATGTACTGGTCATCCTGAGCCTGGAGAATGCAGTTAAACCCAGCCAAAAGTAATTTCTGGAAAGTCAAGCCTGGTGTACATTCTCTTGACTTCGGCTATGCCAACTTCACCTGAGTCTTATGAAAAAGCAAACAAAAGACTCAAACCAAAACAGACAAAACCTAGAAACAAACAAACCCATGCTAACCAATCAAACAAAGAGACTAAAAAAACCCCAAATAAAACCAAAGGGAATGAAGAGTTAGTATTAGTTTTGAGTTCATCACAGCAGGTAAATGGCTGCTTTCCACAGGATCACCATAAAAAGCCACAGATAACAGCTGCTCCAAAATACACCCAACAGGAGAACCATCAAAGTGATACATAGCAACTCTGGGGGCAGCTCCCCATTAAGGTGAGGGATGAGCACACAGTGCTACAGCTCCAGCCTTCCCCACCCTGCAGGCTGCTCTTTGCTCCTGATGTAAGAGCCTTGCAGGACTGTGGCCCCTCTCGGTGCATTATAAATCATTCCCACAGCTCTCACTTGAGCCACTGGCATGTCCAGAGCGAGATCCAGGCACAATCCTACTGCCCACTGAGCCTCTCTGGGAGATCCTGAGCATCTTCCTGCCCAGAGCCACAAAAGAGCTCAGGCTCTGCCTGAACTGGGTTTTCAGGGGAGGTTTCCATATCCCTGCGAGATGTGCTCATCCTTCATCAGGCTGTGCCCAGCCTGGATCAGGGCAGGTTGGATGCCACATGGGATCCATCCTTTGCCCTGCCATGTGATCCTCCATGCAGTGGGGATAAAAAGCCCAGCACTGGGGAACCCCAGGTGCTGCAGCAGTGATAGTTTTGGGAGAAACATGGAGCTGTGCATGGCCAGCTTGAAGTGTGCACTGCTGCGAGCACCAGGCCTGTCATGCTGAGCCCAGGGCCACAACCAGTGCTCACCCGGGCTGGGACATTGAGTCCCAACATGGGATCCCATGGGACAGGGCACGCTGGGATTCGCCCCTGCAGCTCCCCAGTGTGTCCAGAGAGACAGCAAGGAGACAGTGACCTCTGTCAGCGGGACCCTCTGAGTGGGACAACCACTGCTGGGGTGGCTGTGCCAGCTCCCCCATGAACCTCCAGCCCTGGGAACCGGGAGCAAGTGGAAAACACAACTTGGCCAATACTGCCTGTGCCGGAAGCAAATGGAAAGAGAATTGGGGTGTGAAAACCCAAGGTTGTTTATTTACATAAAAACAGCAATGAAAACACAGAACACATTTACTTTTGTAAGAATATTTGTAATAACAACAATTTATAGAATGTATATACCTAAGAACATATCTAACAACAATATTTGAAATGTATTTACAGAAGACAAAACGAAGCCCTAAAACCTATATGGCAAAAACAAGAACAAACTGTAAAAACTATGTACAAAAGGGTGCCATTTCAGTCCAGGATCTCCATCAGTCCGGGAAGAAAAGCAGGTGCCATGGTCACTCCAGTCAGGCACAGAGGGCTCTGCCGTGTGTCCCCAGGCTGGCACACTGGGACTCTGCTGCCAGAGCTGAGGCTGGCTGGGTCTGGGGGCTGGGCCCCAGGCACTGCCATGGGGCTTGTGTGGCCCAAAGCAAGAACAGGACAGGCTGGGCATGGCCAGCAGAACCCAAGGCACTGGGTACCACGTGCCTGAGCAGGGACCAGCCAGCCCAATCCCGCCCCAGCCTGGCTGCAGGGAACCCATTGTGCCTGTGGGGACCACATGCCTGTCGTGCTGCTGGCATTGCTCTTCATCCCAGGACCATGGCCTCCTCTTCATCTTCCTCATCAATGTCCATCTCCTCGGTGTACTCTTCCATTTCCACGTCCATCTCCTCATCCTCATCAACCTCCATCTCTTCCTCTCCAGTCTGTTCTCCATCCACCTCCATCTCCTCCTCCGTATCCATTATTGTGTCCACCTCCATCTCTTCATCTCCTCTCTTTTCTCCCTCCACTTCCATCTTCTCCTCTCTATCAGTCTGTCTGTCCACCTCCATCTTGTCTTCTCTACCTGCAACAGCCTGCAGAGGTAGCAAAACCTCAGAGTGGGGTCCCTGTCCCACCCCATCCCCCCAGAACTCCAGCCCACACCCGGGCAGCTGGGGGGATCCACCTTCATGGAATGGCACCGTACCTTCCTCAGGACAAATGTGAGCATCCTGCAGGGATGGATGACACAATCCAGGCCTTAGGCAGCTTTTGAGACTGATGAGATGAGGTCTCGGGGACAGGAACAAGAAGGGTGACAGGAGCAGCAGGAGCAGCGTGCAGCGTGTGCTGAGCCCAGGGCCAACGGTCGTGTTGTGCTGCTTGCTGGCTGCTGGCAGTTCCAGATGGGACATGGATTGTGACATGACCACTGAGCTAGAGAGCCTTTGGTTCCATGCTTAGCAACGTTCCCCCAGACCATGGTGCTCAGAGCCCTGTTCCCAAGGATGGAGCATCCACAGCCTGGGCCAGTGCCTCAGCACCCTCAGTGGAAGAGAGCAGCTTCCTCAGATCCAACTTCAATCAGCCTCCTGCAGCTGAAAGCCGTCCCCCCTTGTCCTGTTGCCACAGGCCCTGTGGAACACCCTGTCCCAATCTTTCTTGTGGCACCCTTGCAGTCCTGCAGAGCTGCAGTGAGGCCTCCCCAGGGTCTCCTCTTTCCAGGCTGAGCATCCCCAGCCCCACGTGGAAAGCAGGCAGTGTGATCAGGGGGAGTCCAGGCTGGAGTCAAATGGCATCAGGAACTGAGAGACGGAAGCTTTAGGCCCAGGTTTGCCTCTCAATGTACAAAATTAATAAGAGTGGAGGGCAAGATGGTGGGACACTGCTTCTGCTCTAATTGGTGAATATAGTCTCTGTTTTTTTTCTTTTTTTCTCTCATGCCGTTGCAGTTTTGGCTGTTTGAAAGGAAGCTTGGCACAATATCCATTGTCTTCTCCATTTGTGAATCACCGAGCAGAGTCTGGGCAAGCTGATGTTGCAGAGCAAATCCTGCAAATGTACTGGTCATCCTGAGCCTGGAGAATGCAGTTAAACCCAGCCAAAAGTAATTTCTGGAAAGTCAAGCCTGGTGTACATTCTCTTGACTTCGGCTATGCCAACTTCACCTGAGTCTTATGAAAAAGCAAACAAAAGACTCAAACCAAAACAGACAAAACCTAGAAACAAACAAACCCATGCAAACCAATCAAACAAAGAGACTAAAAAAACCCCAAATAAAACCAAAGGGAATGAAGAGTTAGTATTAGTTTTGAGTTCATCACAGCGGGTAAATGGCTGCTTTCCACAGGATCACCATAAAAAGCCACAGATAACAGCTGCTCCAAAATACACCCAACAGGAGAACCATCAAAGTGATACATAGCAACTCTGGGGGCAGCTCCCCATTAAGGTGAGGGATGAGCACACAGTGCTACAGCTCCAGCCTTCCCCACCCTGCAGGCTGCTCTTTGCTCCTGATGTAAGAGCCTTGCAGGACGGTGGCCCCTCTCGGTGCATTATAAATCATTCCCACAGCTGTCACTTGAGCCACTGGCATGTCCAGAGCGAGATCCAGGCACAATCCTACTGCCCACTGAGCCTCTCTGGGAGATCCTGAGCATCTTCCTGCCCAGAGCCACAAAAGAGCTCAGGCTCTGCCTGAACTGGGTTTTCAGGGGAGGTTTCCATATCCCTGCGAGATGTGCTCATCCTTCATCAGGCTGTGCCCAGCCTGGATCAGGGAAGGTTGGATGGGATGCCACATGGGATCCATCCTTTGCCCTGCCATGTGATCCTCCATGCAGTGGGGATAAAAAGCCCAGCACTGGGGAACCCCAGGTGCTGCAGCAGTGATAGTTTTGGGAGAAACATGGAGCTGTGCATGGCCAGCAAGAAGTCTGCACTGCTGCGAGCACCAGGCCTGCCATGCTGAGCCCAGGGCCACAACCAGTGCTCACCCGGGCTGGGACATTGAGTCCCAACATGGGATCCCATGGGACAGGGCACGCTGGGATTCGCCCCTGCAGCTCCCCAGTGTGTCCAGAGAGACAGCAAGGAGACAGTGACCTCTGTCAGCGGGACCCTCTGAGTGGGACAACCACTGCTGGGGTGGCTGTGCCAGCTCCCCCATGAACCTCCAGACCTGGGAACCGGGAGCAAGTGGAAAACACAACTTGGCCAATACTGCCTGTGCCGGAAGCAAATGGAAAGAGAACTGGGGTGTGAAAACCCAAGGTTGTTTATTTACATAAGAACAGCAATGAAAACACAGAACACATTTACTTTTGTAAGAATATTTGTAATAACAACAATTTATAGAATGTATATACCTAAGAACATATCTAACAACAATATTTGAAATGTATTTACAGAAGACAAAACGACGCCCTAAAACCTATATGGCAAAAACAAGAACAAACTCTAAAAACTATGTACAAAAGGGTGCCATTTCAGTCCAGGATCTCCATCAGTCCGGGAAGAAAAGCAGGTGCCATGGTCACTCCAGTCAGGCACAGAGGGCTCTGCCGTGTGTCCCCAGGCTGGCACACTGGGACTCTGCTGCCAGAGCTGAGGCTGGCTGGGTCTGGGGGCTGGGCCCCAGGCACTGCCATGGGGCTTGTGTGGCCCAAAGCAAGAACAGGACAGGCTGGGCATGGCCAGCAGAACCCAAGGCACTGGGTACCACGTGCCTGAGCAGGGACCAGCCAGCCCAATCCCGCCCCAGCCTGGCTGCAGGGAACCCATTGTGCCTGTGGGGACCACATGCCTGTCGTGCTGCTGGCATTGCTCTTCATCCCAGGACCATGGCCTCCTCTTCATCTTCCTCATCAATGTCCATCTCCTCGGTGTACTCTTCCATTTCCACGTCCATCTCCTCATCCTCATCAACCTCCATCTCTTCCTCTCCAGTCTGTTCTCCATCCACCTCCATCTCCTCCTCCATATCCATTATTGTGTCCACCTCCATCTCTTCATCTCCTCGCTTTTCTCCCTCCACTTCCATCTTCTCCTCTCTATCAGTCTGTCTGTCCACCTCCATCTTGTCTTCTCTACCTGCAACAGCCTGCAGAGGTAGCAAAACCTCAGAGTGGGGTCCCTGTCCCACCCCATCCCCCCAGAACTCCAGCCCACACCCGGGCAGCTGGGGGGATCCACCTTCATGGAATGGCACCGTACCTTCCTCAGGACAAATGTGAGCATCCTGCAGGGATGGATGACACAATCCAGGCCTTAGGCAGCTTTTGAGACTGATGAGATGAGGTCTCGGGGACAGGAACAAGAAGGGTGACAGGAGCAGCAGGAGCAGCGTGCAGCGTGTGCTGAGCCCAGGGCCAACGGTCGTGTTGTGCTGCTTGCTGGCTGCTGGCAGTTCCAGATGGGACATGGATTGTGACATGACCACTGAGCTAGAGAGCCTTTGGTTCCATGCTTAGCAACGTTCCCCCAGACCATGGTGCTCAGAGCCCTGTTCCCAAGGATGGAGCATCCACAGCCTGGGCCAGTGCCTCAGCACCCTCAGTGGAAGAGAGCAGCTTCCTCAGATCCAACTTCAATCAGCCTCCTGCAGCTGAAAGCCGTCCCCCCCTTGTCCTGTTGCCACAGGCCCTGTGGAACACCCTGTCCCAATCTTTCTTGTGGCACCCTTGCAGTCCTGCAGAGCTGCAGTGAGGCCTCCCCAGGGTCTCCTCTTTCCAGGCTGAGCATCCCCAGCCCCACGTGGAAAGCAGGCAGTGTGATCAGGGGGAGTCCAGGCTGGAGTCAAATGGCATCAGGAACTGAGAGACGGAAGCTTTAGGCCCAGGTTTGCCTCTCAATGTACAAAATTAATAAGAGTGGAGGGCAAGATGGTGGGACACTGCTTCTGCTCTAATTGGTGAATATAGTCTCTGTTTTTTTTCTTTTTTTCTCTCATGCCGTTGCAGTTTTGGCTGTTTGAAAGGAAGCTTGGCACAATATCCATTGTCTTCTCCATTTGTGAATCACCGAGCAGAGTCTGGGCAAGCTGATGTTGCAGAGCAAATCCTGCAAATGTACTGGTCATCCTGAGCCTGGAGAATGCAGTTAAACCCAGCCAAAAGTAATTTCTGGAAAGTCAAGCCTGGTGTACATTCTCTTGACTTCGGCTATGCCAACTTCACCTGAGTCTTATGAAAAAGCAAACAAAGACTCAAACCAAAACAGACAAAACCTAGAAACAAACAAACCCATGCTAACCAATCAAACAAAGAGACTAAAAAAACCCCAAATAAAACCAAAGGGAATGAAGAGTTAGTATTAGTTTTGAGTTCATCACAGCAGGTAAATGGCTGCTTTCCACAGGATCACCATAAAAAGCCACAGATAACAGCTGCTCCAAAATACACCCAACAGGAGAACCATCAAAGTGATACATAGCAACTCTGGGGGCAGCTCCCCATTAAGGTGAGGGATGAGCACACAGTGCTACAGCTCCAGCCTTCCCCACCCTGCAGGCTGCTCTTTGCTCCTGATGTAAGAGCCTTGCAGGACTGTGGCCCCTCTCGGTGCATTATAAATCATTCCCACAGCTGTCACTTGAGCCACTGGCATGTCCAGAGCGAGATGCAGGCACAATCCTACTGCCCGCTGAGCCTCTCTGGGAGATCCTGAGCATCTTCCTGCCCAGAGCCACAAAAGAGCTCAGGCTCTGCCTGAACTGGGTTTTCAGGGGAGGTTTCCATATCTCTGCGAGATGTGCTCATCCTTCATCAGGCTGTGCCCAGCCTGGATCAGGGCAGGTTGGATGCCACATGGGATCCATCCTTTGCCCTGCCATGTGATCCTCCATGCAGTGGGGATAAAAAGCCCAGCACTGGGGAACCCCATGTGCTGCAGCAGTGATATTTTTGGGAGAAACACGGAGCTGTGCATGGCCAGCTTGAAGTCTGCACTGCTGCGAGCACCAGGCCTGCCATGCTGAGCCCAGGGCCACAACCAGTGCTCACCCGGGCTGGGACATTGAGTCCCAACATGGGATCCCATGGGACAGGGCACGCTGGGATTCGCCCCTGCAGCTCCCCAGTGTGTCCAGAGAGACAGCAAGGAGACAGTGACCTCTGTCAGCGGGACCCTCTGAGTGGGACAACCACTGCTGGGGTGGCTGTGCCAGCTCCCCCATGAACCTCCAGCCCTGGGAAGCGGGAGCAAGTGGAAAACACAACTTGGCCAATACTGCCTGTGCCGGAAGCAAATGGAAAGAGAATTGGGGTGTGAAAACCCAAGGTTGTTTATTTACATAAAAACAGCAATGAAAACACAGAACACATTTACTTTTGTAAGAATATTTGTAATAACAACAATTTATAGAATGTATATACCTAAGAACATATCTAACAACAATATTTGAAATGTATTTACAGAAGACAAAACGAAGCCCTAAAACCTATATGGCAAAAACAAGAACAAACTCTAAAAACTATGTACAAAAGGGTGCCATTTCAGTCCAGGATCTCCATCAGTCCGGGAAGAAAAGCAGGTGCCATGGTCACTCCAGTCAGGCACAGAGGGCTCTGCCGTGTGTCCCCAGGCTGGCACACTGGGACTCTGCTGCCAGAGCTGAGGCTGGCTGGGTCTGGGGGCTGGGCCCCAGGCACTGCCATGGGGCTTGTGTGGCCCAAAGCAAGAACAGGACAGGCTGGGCATGGCCAGCAGAACCCAAGGCACTGGGTACCACGTGCCTGAGCAGGGACCAGCCAGCCCAATCCCGCCCCAGCCTGGCTGCAGGGAACCCACTGTGCCTGTGGGGACCACATGCCTGTCCTGCTGCTGGCATTGCTCTTCATCCCAGGACCATGGCCTCCTCTTCATCTTCCTCATCAATGTCCATCTCCTCGGTGTACTCTTCCATTTCCACGTCCATCTCCTCATCCTCATCAACCTCCATCTCTTCCTCTCCAGTCTGTTCTCCATCCACCTCCATCTCCTCCTCCGTATCCATTATTGTGTCCACCTCCATCTCTTCATCTCCTCTCTTTTCTCCCTCCACTTCCATCTTCTCCTCTCTATCAGTCTGTCTGTCCACCTCCATCTTGTCTTCTCTACCTGCAACAGCCTGCAGAGGTAGCAAAACCTCAGAGTGGGGTCCCTGTCCCACCCCATCCCCCCAGAACTCCAGCCCACACCCGGGCAGCTGGGGGGATCCACCTCCATGGAATGGCACCGTACCTTCCTCAGGACAAATGTGAGCATCCTGCAGGGATGGATGACACAATCCAGGCCTTAGGCAGCTTTTGAGACTGATGAGATGAGGTCTCGGGGACAGGAACAAGAAGGGTGACAGGAGCAGCAGGAGCAGCGTGCAGCGTGTGCTGAGCCCAGGGCCAACGGTCGTGTTGTGCTGCTTGCTGGCTGCTGGCAGTTCCAGATGGGACATGGATTGTGACATGACCACTGAGCTAGAGAGCCTTTGGTTCCATGCTTAGCAACGTTCCCCCAGACCATGGTGCTCAGAGCCCTGTTCCCAAGGATGGAGCATCCACAGCCTGGGCCAGTGCCTCAGCACCCTCAGTGGAAGAGAGCAGCTTCCTCAGATCCAACTTCAATCAGCCTCCTGCAGCTGAAATCCGTCCCCCCTTGTCCTGTTGCCACAGGCCCTGTGGAACACCCTGTCCCAATCTTTCTTGTGGCACCCTTGCAGTCCTGCAGAGCTGCAGTGAGGCCTCCCCAGGGTCTCCTCTTTCCAGGCTGAGCATCCCCAGCCCCACGTGGAAAGCAGGCAGTGTGATCTGGGGGAGTCCAGGCTGGAGTCAAATGGCATCAGGAACTGAGAGACGGAAGCTTTAGGCCCAGGTTTGCCTCTCAATGTACAAAATTAATAAGAGTGGAGGGCAAGATGGTGGGACACTGCTTCTGCTCTAATTGGTGAATATAGTCTCTGTTTTTTTTCTTTTTTTCTCTCATGCCGTTGCAGTTTTGGCTGTTTGAAAGGAAGCTTGGCACAATATCCATTGTCTTCTCCATTTGTGAATCACCGAGCAGAGTCTGGGCAAGCTGATGTTGCAGAGCAAATCCTGCAAATGTACTGGTCATCCTGAGCCTGGAGAATGCAGTTAAACCCAGCCAAAAGGAATTTCTGGAAAGTCAAGCCTGGTGTACATTCTCTTGACTTCGGCTATGCCAACTTCACCTGAGTCTTATGAAAAAGCAAACAAAGACTCAAACCAAAACAGACAAAACCTAGAAACAAACAAACCCATGCTAACCAATCAAACAAAGAGACTAAAAAAACCCCAAATAAAACCAAAGGGAATGAAGAGTTAGTATTAGTTTTGAGTTCATCACAGCAGGTAAATGGCTGCTTTCCACAGGATCACCATAAAAAGCCACAGATAACAGCTGCTCCAAAATACACCCAACAGGAGAACCATCAAAGTGATACATAGCAACTCTGGGGGCAGCTCCCCATTAAGGTGAGGGATGAGCACACAGTGCTACAGCTCCAGCCTTCCCCACCCTGCAGGCTGCTCTTTGCTCCTGATGTAAGAGCCTTGCAGGACTGTGGCCCCTCTCGGTGCATTATAAATCATTCCCACAGCTCTCACTTGAGCCACTGGCATGTCCAGAGCGAGATGCAGGCACAATCCTACTGCCCGCTGAGCCTCTCTGGGAGATCCTGAGCATCTTCCTGCCCAGAGCCACAAAAGAGCTCAGGCTCTGCCTGAACTGGGTTTTCAGGGGAGGTTTCCATATCCCTGCGAGATGTGCTCATCCTTCATCAGGCTGTGCCCAGCCTGGATCAGGGCAGGTTGGATGCCACATGGGATCCATCCTTTGCCCTGCCATGTGATCCTCCATGCAGTGGGGATAAAAAGCCCAGCACTGGGGAACCCCAGGTGCTGCAGCAGTGATAGTTTTGGGAGAAACACGGAGCTGTGCATGGCCAGCTTGAAGTGTGCACTGCTGCGAGCACCAGGCCTGCCATGCTGAGCCCAGGGCCACAACCTGTGCTCACCCGGGCTGGGACATTGAGTCCCAACATGGGATCCCATGGGACAGGGCACGCTGGGATTCGCCCCTGCAGCTCCCCAGTGTGTCCAGAGAGACAGCAAGGAGACAGTGACCTCTGTCAGCGGGACCCTCTGAGTGGGACAACCACTGCTGGGGTGGCTGTGCCAGCTCCCCCATGAACCTCCAGCCCTGGGAACCGGGAGCAAGTGGAAAACACAACTTGGCCAATACTGCCTGTGCCGGAAGCAAATGGAAAGAGAATTGGGGTGTGAAAACCCAAGGTTGTTTATTTACATAAAAACAGCAATGAAAACACAGAACACATTTACTTTTGTAAGAATATTTGTAATAACAACAATTTATAGAATGTATATACCTAAGAACATATCTAACAACAATATTTGAAATGTATTTACAGAAGACAAAACGAAGCCCTAAAACCTATATGGCAAAAACAAGAACAAACTCTAAAAACTATGTACAAAAGGGTGCCATTTCAGTCCAGGATCTCCATCAGTCCGGGAAGAAAAGCAGGTGCCATGGTCACTCCAGTCAGGCACAGAGGGCTCTTCCGTGTGTCCCCAGGCTGGCACACTGGGACTCTGCTGCCAGAGCTGAGGCTGGCTGGGTCTGGGGGCTGGGCCCCAGGCACTGCCATGGGGCTTGTGTGGCCCAAAGCAAGAACAGGACAGGCTGGGCATGGCCAGCAGAACCCAAGGCACTGGGTACCACGTGCCTGAGCAGGGACCAGCCAGCCCAATCCCGCCCCAGCCTGGCTGCAGGGAACCCACTGTGCCTGTGGGGACCACATGCCTGTTGTGCTGCTGGCATTGCTCTTCATCCCAGGACCATGGCCTCCTCTTCATCTTCCTCATCAATGTCCATCTCCTCGGTGTACTCTTCCATTTCCACGTCCATCTCCTCATCCTCATCAACCTCCATCTCTTCCTCTCCAGTCTGTTCTCCATCCACCTCCATCTCCTCCTCCGTATCCATTATTGTGTCCACCTCCATCTCTTCATCTCCTCTCTTTTCTCCCTCCACTTCCATCTTCTCCTCTCTATCAGTCTGTCTGTCCACCTCCATCTTGTCTTCTCTACCTGCAACAGCCTGCAGAGGTAGCAAAACCTCAGAGTGGGGTCCCTGTCCCACCCCATCCCCCCAGAACTCCAGCCCACACCCGGGCAGCTGGGGGGATCCACCTCCATGGAATGGCACCGTACCTTCCTCAGGACAAATGTGAGCATCCTGCAGGGATGGATGACACAATCCAGGCCTTAGGCAGCTTTTGAGACTGATGAGATGAGGTCTCGGGGACAGGAACAAGAAGGGTGACAGGAGCAGCAGGAGCAGCGTGCAGCGTGTGCTGAGCCCAGGGCCAACGGTCGTGTTGTGCTGCTTGCTGGCTGCTGGCAGTTCCAGATGGGACATGGATTGTGACATGACCACTGAGCTAGAGAGCCTTTGGTTCCATGCTTAGCAACGTTCCCCCAGACCATGGTGCTCAGAGCCCTGTTCCCAAGGATGGAGCATCCACAGCCTGGGCCAGTGCCTCAGCACCCTCAGTGGAAGAGAGCAGCTTCCTCAGATCCAACTTCAATCAGCCTCCTGCAGCTGAAAGCCGTCCCCCCTTGTCCTGTTGCCACAGGCCCTGTGGAACACCCTGTCCCAATCTTTCTTGTGGCACCCTTGCAGTCCTGCAGAGCTGCAGTGAGGCCTCCCCAGGGTCTCCTCTTTCCAGGCTGAGCATCCCCAGCCCCACGTGGAAAGCAGGCAGTGTGATCTGGGGGAGTCCAGGCTGGAGTCAAATGGCATCAGGAACTGAGAGACGGAAGCTTTAGGCCCAGGTTTGCCTCTCAATGTACAAAATTAATAAGAGTGGAGGGCAAGATGGTGGGACACTGCTTCTGCTCTAATTGGTGAATATAGTCTCTGTTTTTTTTCTTTTTTTCTCTCATGCCGTTGCAGTTTTGGCTGTTTGAAAGGAAGCTTGGCACAATATCCATTGTCTTCTCCATTTGTGAATCACCGAGCAGAGTCTGGGCAAGCTGATGTTGCAGAGCAAATCCTGCAAATGTACTGGTCATCCTGAGCCTGGAGAATGCAGTTAAACCCAGCCAAAAGTAATTTCTGGAAAGTCAAGCCTGGTGTACATTCTCTTGACTTTGGCTATGCCAACTTCACCTGAGTCTTATGAAAAAGCAAACAAAAGACTCAAACCAAAACAGACAAAACCTAGAAACAAACAAACCCATGCAAACCAATCAAAGAAAGAGACTAAAAAAACCCCAAATAAAACCAAAGGGAATGAAGAGTTAGTATTAGTTTTGAGTTCATCACAGCAGGTAAATGGCTGCTTTCCACAGGATCACCATAAAAAGCCACAGATAACAGCTGCTCCAAAATACACCCAACAGGAGAACCATCAAAGTGATACATAGCAACTCTGGGGGCAGCTCCCCATTAAGGTGAGGGATGAGCACACAGTGCTACAGCTCCAGCCTTCCCCACCCTGCAGGCTGCTCTTTGCTCCTGATGTAAGAGCCTTGCAGGACTGTGGCCCCTCTCGGTGCATTATAAATCATTCCCACAGCTGTCACTTGAGCCACTGGCATGTCCAGAGCGAGATGCAGGCACAATCCTACTGCCCACTGAGCCTCTCTGGGAGATCCTGAGCATCTTCCTGCCCAGAGCCACAAAAGAGCTCAGGCTCTGCCTGAACTGTGTTTTCAGGGGAGGTTTCCATATCCCTGCGAGATGTGCTCATCCTTCATCAGGCTGTGCCCAGCCTGGATCAGGGCAGGTTGGATGCCACATGGGATCCATCCTTTGCCCTGCCATGTGATCCTCCATGCAGTGGGGATAAAAAGCCCAGCACTGGGGAACCCCAGGTGCTGCAGCAGTGATATTTTTGGGAGAAACACGGAGCTGTGCATGGCCAGCTTGAAGTCTGCACTGCTGCGAGCACCAGGCCTGCCATGCTGAGCCCAGGGCCACAACCTGTGCTCACCCGGGCTGGGACATTGAGTCCCAACATGGGATCCCATGGGACAGGGCACGCTGGGATTCGCCCCTGCAGCTCCCCAGTGTGTCCAGAGAGACAGCAAGGAGACAGTGACCTCTGTCAGCGGGACCCTCTGAGTGGGACAACCACTGCTGGGGTGGCTGTGCCAGCTCCCCCATGAACCTCCAGCCCTGGGAACCGGGAGCAAGTGGAAAACACAACTTGGCCAATACTGCCTGTGCCGGAAGCAAATGGAAAGAGAATTGGGGTGTGAAAACCCAAGGTTGTTTATTTACATAAAAACAGCAATGAAAACACAGAACACATTTACTTTTGTAAGAATATTTGTAATAACAACAATTTATAGAATGTATATACCTAAGAACATATCTAACAACAATATTTGAAATGTATTTACAGAAGACAAAACGAAGCCCTAAAACCTATATGGCAAAAACAAGAACAAACTCTAAAAACTATGTACAAAAGGGTGCCATTTCAGTCCAGGATCTCCATCAGTCCGGGAAGAAAAGCAGGTGCCATGGTCACTCCAGTCAGGCACAGAGGGCTCTGCCGTGTGTCCCCAGGCTGGCACACTGGGACTCTGCTGCCAGAGCTGAGGATGGCTGGGTCTGGGGGCTGGGCCCCAGGCACTGCCATGGGGCTTGTGTGGCCCAAAGCAAGAACAGGACAGGCTGGGCATGGCCAGCAGAACCCAAGGCACTGGGTACCACGTGCCTGAGCAGGGACCACCCAGCCCAATCCCGCCCCAGCCTGGCTGCAGGGAACCCATTGTGCCTGTGGGGACCACATGCCTGTCGTGCTGCTGGCATTGCTCTTCATCCCAGGACCATGGCCTCCTCTTCATCTTCCTCATCAATGTCCATCTCCTCGGTGTACTCTTCCATTTCCACGTCCATCTCCTCATCCTCATCAACCTCCATCTCTTCCTCTCCAGTCTGTTCTCCATCCACCTCCATCTCCTCCTCCGTATCCATTATTGTGTCCACCTCCATCTCTTCATCTCCTCTCTTTTCTCCCTCCACTTCCATCTTCTCCTCTCTATCAGTCTGTCTGTCCACCTCCATCTTGTCTTCTCTACCTGCAACAGCCTGCAGAGGTAGCAAAACCTCAGAGTGGGGTCCCTGTCCCACCCCATCCCCCCAGAACTCCAGCCCACACCCGGGCAGCTGGGGGGATCCACCTTCATGGAATGGCACCGTACCTTCCTCAGGACAAATGTGAGCATCCTGCAGGGATGGATGACACAATCCAGGCCTTAGGCAGCTTTTGAGACTGATGAGATGAGGTCTCGGGGACAGGAACAAGAAGGGTGACAGGAGCAGCAGGAGCAGCGTGCAGCGTGTGCTGAGCCCAGGGCCAACGGTCGTGTTGTGCTGCTTGCTGGCTGCTGGCAGTTCCAGATGGGACATGGATTGTGACATGACCACTGAGCTAGAGAGCCTTTGGTTCCATGCTTAGCAACGTTCCCCCAGACCATGGTGCTCAGAGCCCTGTTCCCAAGGATGGAGCATCCACAGCCTGGGCCAGTGCCTCAGCACCCTCAGTGGAAGAGAGCAGCTTCCTCAGATCCAACTTCAATCAGCCTCCTGCAGCTGAAAGCCGTCCCCCCTTGTCCTGTTGCCACAGGCCCTGTGGAACACCCTGTCCCAATCTTTCTTGTGGCACCCTTGCAGTCCTGCAGAGCTGCAGTGAGGCCTCCCCAGGGTCTCCTCTTTCCAGGCTGAGCATCCCCAGCCCCACGTGGAAAGCAGGCAGTGTGATCAGGGGGAGTCCAGGCTGGAGTCAAATGGCATCAGGAACTGAGAGACGGAAGCTTTAGGCCCAGGTTTGCCTCTCAATGTACAAAATTAATAAGAGTGGAGGGCAAGATGGTGGGACACTGCTTCTGCTCTAATTGGTGAATATAGTCTCTGTTTTTTTTCTTTTTTTCTCTCATGCCGTTGCAGTTTTGGCTGTTTGAAAGGAAGCTTGGCACAATATCCATTGTCTTCTCCATTTGTGAATCACTGAGCAGAGTCTGGGCAAGCTGATGTTGCAGAGCAAATCCTGCAAATGTACTGGTCATCCTGAGCCTGGAGAATGCAGTTAAACCCAGCCAAAAGTAATTTCTGGAAAGTCAAGCCTGGTGTACATTCTCTTGACTTCGGCTATGCCAACTTCACCTGAGTCTTATGAAAAAGCAAACAAAAGACTCAAACCAAAACAGACAAAACCTAGAAACAAACAAACCCATGCAAACCAATCAAACAAAGAGACTAAAAAAACCCCAAATAAAACCAAAGGGAATGAAGAGTTAGTATTAGTTTTGAGTTCATCACAGCAGGTAAATGGCTGCTTTCCACAGGATCACCATAAAAAGCCACAGATAACAGCTGCTCCAAAATACACCCAACAGGAGAACCATCAAAGTGATACATAGCAAGTCTGGGGGCAGCTCCCCATTAAGATGAGGGATGAGCACACAGTGCTACAGCTCCAGCCTTCCCCACCCTGCAGGCTGCTCTTTGCTCCTGATGTAAGAGCCTTGCAGGACGGTGGCCCCTCTCGGTGCATTATAAATCATTCCCACAGCTCTCACTTGAGCCACTGGCATGTCCAGAGCGAGATCCAGGCACAATCCTACTGCCCACTGAGCCTCTCTGGGAGATCCTGAGCATCTTCCTGCCCAGAGCCACAAAAGAGCTCAGGCTCTGCCTGAACTGGGTTTTCAGGGGAGGTTTCCATATCCCTGCGAGATGTGCTCATCCTTCATCAGGCTGTGCCCAGCCTGGATCAGAGCAGGCTGGATGCCACATGGGATCCATCCTTTGCCCTGCCATGTGATCCTCCATGCAGTGGGGATAAAAAGCCCAGCACTGGGGAACCCCAGGTGCTGCAGCAGTGATAGTTTTGGGAGAAACATGGAGCTGTGCATGGCCAGCTTGAAGTCTGCACTGCTGCGAGCACCAGGCCTGCCATGCTGAGCCCAGGGCCACAAGCAGTGCTCACCCGGGCTGGGACATTGAGTCCCAACATGGGATCCCATGGGACAGGGCACGCTGGGATTCGCCCCTGCAGCTCCCCAGTGTGTCCAGAGAGACAGCAAGGAGACAGTGACCTCTGTCAGCGGGACCCTCTGAGTGGGACAACCACCGCTGGGGTGGCTGTGCCAGCTCCCCCATGAAACTCCAGACCTGGGAACCGGGAGCAAGTGGAAAACACAACTTGGCCAATACTGCCTGTGCCGGAAGCAAATGGAAAGAGAACTGGGGTGTGAAAACCCAAGGTTGTTTATTTACATAAAAACAGCAATGAAAACACAGAACACATTTACTTTTGTAAGAATATTTGTAATAACAACAATTTATAGAATGTATATACCTAAGAACATATCTAACAACAATATTTGAAATGTATTTACAGAAGACAAAACGAAGCCCTAAAACCTATATGGCAAAAACAAGAACAAACTCTAAAAACTATGTACAAAAGGGTGCCATTTCAGTCCAGGATCTCCATCAGTCCGGGAAGAAAAGCAGGTGCCATGGTCACTCCAGTCAGGCACAGAGGGCTCTTCCGTGTGTCCCCAGGCTGGCACACTGGGACTCTGCTGCCAGAGCTGAGGCTGGCTGGGTCTGGGGGCTGGGCCCCAGGCACTGCCATGGGGCTTGTGTGGCCCAAAGCAAGAACAGGACAGGCTGGGCATGGCCACCAGAACCCAAGGCACTGGGTACCACGTGCCTGAGCAGGGACCACCCAGCCCAATCCCGCCCCAGCCTGGCTGCAGGGAACCCATTGTGCCTGTGGGGACCACATGCCTGTCCTGCTGCTGGCATTGATCTTCATCCCAGGACCATGGCCTCCTCTTCATCTTCCTCATCAATGTCCATCTCCTCGGTGTACTCTTCCATTTCCACGTCCATCTCCTCATCCTCATCAACCTCCATCTCTTCCTCTCCAGTCTGTTCTCCATCCACCTCCATCTCCTCCTCCATATCCATTATTGTGTCCACCTCCATCTCTTCATCTCCTCTCTTTTCTCCCTCCACTTCCATCTTCTCCTCTCTATCAGTCTGTCTGTCCACCTCCATCTTGTCTTCTCTACCTGCAACAGCCTGCAGAGGTAGCAAAACCTCAGAGTGGGGTCCCTGTCCCACCCCATCCCCCCAGAACTCCAGCCCACACCCGGGCAGCTGGGGGGATCCACCTTCATGGAATGGCACCGTACCTTCCTCAGGACAAATGTGAGCATCCTGCAGGGATGGATGACACAATCCAGGCCTTAGGCAGCTTTTGAGACTGATGAGATGAGGTCTCGGGGACAGGAACAAGAAGGGTGACAGGAGCAGCAGGAGCAGCGTGCAGCGTGTGCTGAGCCCAGGGCCAACGGTCGTGTTGTGCTGCTTGCTGGCTGCTGGCAGTTCCAGATGGGACATGGATTGTGACATGACCACTGAGCTAGAGAGCCTTTGGTTCCATGCTTAGCAACGTTCCCCCAGACCATGGTGCTCAGAGCCCTGTTCCCAAGGATGGAGCATCCACAGCCTGGGCCAGTGCCTCAGCACCCTCAGTGGAAGAGAGCAGCTTCCTCAGATCCAACTTCAATCAGCCTCCTGCAGCTGAAAGCCGTCCCCCCTTGTCCTGTTGCCACAGGCCCTGTGGAACACCCTGTCCCAATCTTTCTTGTGGCACCCTTGCAGTCCTGCAGAGCTGCAGTGAGGCCTCCCCAGGGTCTCCTCTTTCCAGGCTGAGCATCCCCAGCCCCACGTGGAAAGCAGGCAGTGTGATCAGGGGGAGTCCAGGCTGGAGTCAAATGGCATCAGGAACTGAGAGACGGAAGCTTTAGGCCCAGGTTTGCCTCTCAATGTACAAAATTAATAAGAGTGGAGGGCAAGATGGTGGGACACTGCTTCTGCTCTAATTGGTGAATATAGTCTCTGTTTTTTTTCTTTTTTTCTCTCATGCCGTTGCAGTTTTGGCTGTTTGAAAGGAAGCTTGGCACAATATCCATTGTCTTCTCCATTTGTGAATCACCGAGCAGAGTCTGGGCAAGCTGATGTTGCAGAGCAAATCCTGCAAATGTACTGGTCATCCTGAGCCTGGAGAATGCAGTTAAACCCAGCCAAAAGGAATTTCTGGAAAGTCAAGCCTGGTGTACATTCTCTTGACTTCGGCTATGCCAACTTCACCTGAGTCTTATGAAAAAGCAAACAAAGCCTCAAACCAAAACAGACAAAACCTAGAAACAAACAAACCCATGCTAACCAATCAAACAAAGAGACTAAAAAAACCCCAAATAAAACCAAAGGGAATGAAGAGTTAGTATTAGTTTTGAGTTCATCACAGCAGGTAAATGGCTGCTTTCCACAGGATCACCATAAAAAGCCACAGATAACAGCTGCTCCAAAATACACCCAACAGGAGAACCATCAAAGTGATACATAGCAACTCTGGGGGCAGCTCCCCATTAAGGTGAGGGATGAGCACACAGTGCTACAGCTCCAGCCTTCCCCACCCTGCAGGCTGCTCTTTGCTCCTGATGTAAGAGACTTGCAGGACTGTGGCCCCTCTCGGTGCATTATAAATCATTCCCACAGCTGTCACTTGAGCCACTGGCATGTCCAGAGCGAGATGCAGGCACAATCCTACTGCCCGCTGAGCCTCTCTGGGAGATCCTGAGCATCTTCCTGCCCAGAGCCACAAAAGAGCTCAGGCTCTGCCTGAACTGGGTTTTCAGGGGAGGTTTCCATATCCCTGCGAGATGTGCTCATCCTTCATCAGGCTGTGCCCAGCCTGGATCAGGGCAGGTTGGATGCCACATGGGATCCATCCTTTGCCCTGCCATGTGATCCTCCATGCAGTGGGGATAAAAAGCCCAGCACTGGGGAACCCCAGGTGCTGCAGCAGTGATATTTTTGGGAGAAACACGGAGCTGTGCATGGCCAGCTTGAAGTCTGCACTGCTGCGAGCACCAGGCCTGCCATGCTGAGCCCAGGGCCACAACCTGTGCTCACCCGGGCTGGGACATTGAGTCCCAACATGGGATCCCATGGGACAGGGCACGCTGGGATTCGCCCCTGCAGCTCCCCAGTGTGTCCAGAGAGACAGCAAGGAGACAGTGACCTCTGTCAGCGGGACCCTCTGAGTGGGACAACCACTGCTGGGGTGGCTGTGCCAGCTCCCCCATGAACCTCCAGCCCTGGGAACCGGGAGCAAGTGGAAAACACAACTTGGCCAATACTGCCTGTGCCGGAAGCAAATGGAAAGAGAATTGGGGTGTGAAAACCCAAGGTTGTTTATTTACATAAAAACAGCAATGAAAACACAGAACACATTTACTTTTGTAAGAATATTTGTAATAACAACAATTTATAGAATGTATATACCTAAGAACATATCTAACAACAATATTTGAAATGTATTTACAGAAGACAAAACGAAGCCCTAAAACCTATATGGCAAAAACAAGAACAAACTCTAAAAACTATGTACAAAAGGGTGCCATTTCAGTCCAGGATCTCCATCAGTCCGGGAAGAAAAGCAGGTGCCATGGTCACTCCAGTCAGGCACAGAGGGCTCTGCCGTGTGTCCCCAGGCTGGCACACTGGGACTCTGCTGCCAGAGCTGAGGCTGGCTGGGTCTGGGGGCTGGGCCCCAGGCACTGCCATGGGGCTTGTGTGGCCCAAAGCAAGAACAGGACAGGCTGGGCATGGCCAGCAGAACCCAAGGCACTGGGTACCACGTGCCTGAGCAGGGACCACCCAGCCCAATCCCGCCCCAGCCTGGCTGCAGGGAACCCATTGTGCCTGTGGGGACCACATGCCTGTCGTGCTGCTGGCATTGCTCTTCATCCCAGGACCATGGCCTCCTCTTCATCTTCCTCATCAATGTCCATCTCCTCGGTGTACTCTTCCATTTCCACGTCCATCTCCTCATCCTCATCAACCTCCATCTCTTCCTCTCCAGTCTGTTCTCCATCCACCTCCATCTCCTCCTCCGTATCCATTATTGTGTCCACCTCCATCTCTTCATCTCCTCTCTTTTCTCCCTCCACTTCCATCTTCTCCTCTCTATCAGTCTGTCTGTCCACCTCCATCTTGTCTTCTCTACCTGCAACAGCCTGCAGAGGTAGCAAAACCTCAGAGTGGGGTCCCTGTCCCACCCCATCCCCCCAGAACTCCAGCCCACACCCGGGCAGCTGGGGGGATCCACCTTCATGGAATGGCACCGTACCTTCCTCAGGACAAATGTGAGCATCCTGCAGGGATGGATGACACAATCCAGGCCTTAGGCAGCTTTTGAGACTGATGAGATGAGGTCTCGGGGACAGGAACAAGAAGGGTGACAGGAGCAGCAGGAGCAGCGTGCAGCGTGTGCTGAGCCCAGGGCCAACGGTCGTGTTGTGCTGCTTGCTGGCTGCTGGCAGTTCCAGATGGGACATGGATTGTGACATGACCACTGAGCTAGAGAGCCTTTGGTTCCATGCTTAGCAACGTTCCCCCAGACCATGGTGCTCAGAGCCCTGTTCCCAAGGATGGAGCATCCACAGCCTGGGCCAGTGCCTCAGCACCCTCAGTGGAAGAGAGCAGCTTCCTCAGATCCAACTTCAATCAGCCTCCTGCAGCTGAAAGCCGTCCCCCCTTGTCCTGTTGCCACAGGCCCTGTGGAACACCCTGTCCCAATCTTTCTTGTGGCACCCTTGCAGTCCTGCAGAGCTGCAGTGAGGCCTCCCCAGGGTCTCCTCTTTCCAGGCTGAGCATCCCCAGCCCCACGTGGAAAGCAGGCAGTGTGATCAGGGGGAGTCCAGGCTGGAGTCAAATGGCATCAGGAACTGAGAGACGGAAGCTTTAGGCCCAGGTTTGCCTCTCAATGTACAAAATTAATAAGAGTGGAGGGCAAGATGGTGGGACACTGCTTCTGCTCTAATTGGTGAATATAGTCTCTGTTTTTTTTCTTTTTTTCTCTCATGCCGTTGCAGTTTTGGCTGTTTGAAAGGAAGCTTGGCACAATATCCATTGTCTTCTCCATTTGTGAATCACCGAGCAGAGTCTGGGCAAGCTGATGTTGCAGAGCAAATCCTGCAAATGTACTGGTCATCCTGAGCCTGGAGAATGCAGTTAAACCCAGCCAAAAGTAATTTCTGGAAAGTCAAGCCTGGTGTACATTCTCTTGACTTTGGCTATGCCAACTTCACCTGAGTCTTATGAAAAAGCAAACAAAAGACTCAAACCAAAACAGACAAAACCTAGAAACAAACAAACCCATGCTAACCAATCAAACAAAGAGACTAAAAAAACCCCAAATAAAACCAAAGGGAATGAAGAGTTAGTATTAGTTTTGAGTTCATCACAGCGGGTAAATGGCTGCTTTCCACAGGATCACCATAAAAAGCCACAGATAACAGCTGCTCCAAAATACACCCAACAGGAGAACCATCAAAGTGATACATAGCAACTCTGGGGGCAGCTCCCCATTAAGGTGAGGGATGAGCACACAGTGCTACAGCTCCAGCCTTCCCCACCCTGCAGGCTGCTCTTTGCTCCTGATGTAAGAGCCTTGCAGGACGGTGGCCCCTCTCGGTGCATTATAAATCATTCCCACAGCTGTCACTTGAGCCACTGGCATGTCCAGAGCGAGATCCAGGCACAATCCTACTGCCCACTGAGCCTCTCTGGGAGATCCTGAGCATCTTCCTGCCCAGAGCCACAAAAGAGCTCAGGCTCTGCCTGAACTGGGTTTTCAGGGGAGGTTTCCATATCCCTGCGAGATGTGCTCATCCTTCATCAGGCTGTGCCCAGCCTGGATCAGGGCAGGTTGGATGCCACATGGGATCCATCCTTTGCCCTGCCATGTGATCCTCCATGCAGTGGGGATAAAAAGCCCAGCACTGGGGAACCCCAGGTGCTGCAGCAGTGATAGTTTTGGGAGAAACATGGAGCTGTGCATGGCCAGCTTGAAGTGTGCACTGCTGCGAGCACCAGGCCTGCCATGCTGAGCCCAGGGCCACAACCAGTGCTCACCCGGGCTGGGACATTGAGTCCCAACATGGGATCCCATGGGACAGGGCACGCTGGGATTCGCCCCTGCAGCTCCCCAGTGTGTCCAGAGAGACAGCAAGGAGACAGTGACCTCTGTCAGCGGGACCCTCTGAGTGGGACAACCACTGCTGGGGTGGCTGTGCCAGCTCCCCCATGAACCTCCAGACCTGGGAACCGGGAGCAAGTGGAAAACACAACTTGGCCAATACTGCCTGTGCCGGAAGCAAATGGAAAGAGAACTGGGGTGTGAAAACCCAAGGTTGTTTATTTACATAAGAACAGCAATGAAAACACAGAACACATTTACTTTTGTAAGAATATTTGTAATAACAACAATTTATAGAATGTATATACCTAAGAACATATCTAACAACAATATTTGAAATGTATTTACAGAAGACAAAACGAAGCCCTAAAACCTATATGCCAAAAACAAGAACAAACTCTAAAAACTATGTACAAAAGGGTGCCATTTCAGTCCAGGATCTCCATCAGTCCGGGAAGAAAAGCAGGTGCCATGGTCACTCCAGTCAGGCACAGAGGGCTCTGCCGTGTGTCCCCAGGCTGGCACACTGGGACTCTGCTGCCAGAGCTGAGGATGGCTGGGTCTGGGGGCTGGGCCCCAGGCACTGCCATGGGGCTTGTGTGGCCCAAAGCAAGAACAGGACAGGCTGGGCATGGCCACCAGAACCCAAGGCACTGGGTACCACGTGCCTGAGCAGGGACCAGCCAGCCCAATCCCGCCCCAGCCTGGCTGCAGGGAACCCATTGTGCCTGTGGGGACCACATGCCTGTCCTGCTGCTGGCATTGCTCTTCATCCCAGGACCATGGCCTCCTCTTCATCTTCCTCATCAATGTCCATCTCCTCGGTGTACTCTTCCATTTCCACGTCCATCTCCTCATCCTCATCAACCTCCATCTCTTCCTCTCCAGTCTGTTCTCCATCCACCTCCATCTCCTCCTCCATATCCATTATTGTGTCCACCTCCATCTCTTCATCTCCTCGCTTTTCTCCCTCCACTTCCATCTTCTCCTCTCTATCAGTCTGTCTGTCCACCTCCATCTTGTCTTCTCTACCTGCAACAGCCTGCAGAGGTAGCAAAACCTCAGAGTGGGGTCCCTGTCCCACCCCATCCCCCCAGAACTCCAGCCCACACCCGGGCAGCTGGGGGGATCCACCTTCATGGAATGGCACCGTACCTTCCTCAGGACAAATGTGAGCATCCTGCAGGGATGGATGACACAATCCAGGCCTTAGGCAGCTTTTGAGACTGATGAGATGAGGTCTCGGGGACAGGAACAAGAAGGGTGACAGGAGCAGCAGGAGCAGCGTGCAGCGTGTGCTGAGCCCAGGGCCAACGGTCGTGTTGTGCTGCTTGCTGGCTGCTGGCAGTTCCAGATGGGACATGGATTGTGACATGACCACTGAGCTAGAGAGCCTTTGGTTCCATGCTTAGCAACGTTCCCCCAGACCATGGTGCTCAGAGCCCTGTTCCCAAGGATGGAGCATCCACAGCCTGGGCCAGTGCCTCAGCACCCTCAGTGGAAGAGAGCAGCTTCCTCAGATCCAACTTCAATCAGCCTCCTGCAGCTGAAAGCCGTCCCCCCTTGTCCTGTTGCCACAGGCCCTGTGGAACACCCTGTCCCAATCTTTCTTGTGGCACCCTTGCAGTCCTGCAGAGCTGCAGTGAGGCCTCCCCAGGGTCTCCTCTTTCCAGGCTGAGCATCCCCAGCCCCACGTGGAAAGCAGGCAGTGTGATCAGGGGGAGTCCAGGCTGGAGTCAAATGGCATCAGGAACTGAGAGACGGAAGCTTTAGGCCCAGGTTTGCCTCTCAATGTACAAAATTAATAAGAGTGGAGGGCAAGATGGTGGGACACTGCTTCTGCTCTAATTGGTGAATATAGTCTCTGTTTTTTTTCTTTTTTTCTCTCATGCCGTTGCAGTTTTGGCTGTTTGAAAGGAAGCTTGGCACAATATCCATTGTCTTCTCCATTTGTGAATCACCGAGCAGAGTCTGGGCAAGCTGATGTTGCAGAGCAAATCCTGCAAATGTACTGGTCATCCTGAGCCTGGAGAATGCAGTTAAACCCAGCCAAAAGTAATTTCTGGAAAGTCAAGCCTGGTGTACATTCTCTTGACTTCGGCTATGCCAACTTCACCTGAGTCTTATGAAAAAGCAAACAAAGACTCAAACCAAAACAGACAAAACCTAGAAACAAACAAACCCATGCTAACCAATCAAACAAAGAGACTAAAAAAACCCCAAATAAAACCAAAGGGAATGAAGAGTTAGTATTAGTTTTGAGTTCATCACAGCGGGTAAATGGCTGCTTTCCACAGGATCACCATAAAAAGCCACAGATAACAGCTGCTCCAAAATACACCCAACAGGAGAACCATCAAAGTGATACATAGCAACTCTGGGGGCAGCTCCCCATTAAGGTGAGGGATGAGCACACAGTGCTACAGCTCCAGCCTTCCCCACCCTGCAGGCTGCTCTTTGCTCCTGATGTAAGAGCCTTGCAGGACTGTGGCCCCTCTCGGTGCATTATAAATCATTCCCACAGCTCTCACTTGAGCCACTGGCATGTCCAGAGCGAGATGCAGGCACAATCCTACTGCCCGCTGAGCCTCTCTGGGAGATCCTGAGCATCTTCCTGCCCAGAGCCACAAAAGAGCTCAGGCTCTGCCTGAACTGGGTTTTCAGGGGAGGTTTCCATATCCCTGCGAGATGTGCTCATCCTTCATCAGGCTGTGCCCAGCCTGGATCAGGGCAGGTTGGAGGCCACATGGGATCCAATCCTTTGCCCTGCCATGTGATCCTCCATGCAGTGGGGATAAAAAGCCCAGCACTGGGGAACCCCATGTGCTGCAGCAGTGATATTTTTGGGAGAAACACGGAGCTGTGCATGGCCAGCTTGAAGTCTGCACTGCTGTGAGCACCAGGCCTGCCATGCTGAGCCCAGGGCCACAACCTGTGCTCACCCGGGCTGGGACATTGAGTCCCAACATGGGATCCCATGGGACAGGGCACGCTGGGATTCGCCCCTGCAGCTCCCCAGTGTGTCCAGAGAGACAGCAAGGAGACAGTGACCTCTGTCAGCGGAACCCTCTGAGTGGGACAACCACCGCTGGGGTGGCTGTGCCAGCTCCCCCATGAACCTCCAGCCCTGGGAACCGGGAGCAAGTGGAAAACACAACTTGGCCAATACTGCCTGTGCCGGAAGGAAATGGAAAGAGAACTGGGGTGTGAAAACCCAAGGTTGTTTATTTACATAAGAACAGCAATGAAAACACAGAACACATTTACTTTTGTAAGAATATTTGTAATAACAACAATTTATAGAAGGTATATACCTAAGAACATATCTAACAACAATATTTGAAATGTATTTACAGAAGACAAAAGGAAGCCCTAAAACCTATATGGCAAAAACAAGAACAAACTCTAAAAACTATGTACAAAAAGGTGCCATTTCAGTCCAGGATCTCCATCAGTCCGGGAAGAAAAGCAGGTGCCATGGTCACTCCAGTCAGGCACAGAGGGCTCTTCCGTGTGTCCCCAGGCTGGCACACTGGGACTCTGCTGCCAGAGCTGAGGCTGGCTGGGTCTGGGGGCTGGGCCCCAGGCACTGCCATGGGGCTTGTGTGGCCCAAAGCAAGAACAGGACAGGCTGGGCATGGCCAGCAGAACCCAAGGCACTGGGTACCACGTGCCTGAGCAGGGACCAGCCAGCCCAATCCCACCCCAGCCTGGCTGCAGGGAACCCATTGTGCCTGTGGGGACCACATGCCTGTCGTGCTGCTGGCATTGCTCTTCATCCCAGGACCATGGCCTCCTCTTCATCTTCCTCATCAATGTCCATCTCCTCGGTGTACTCTTCCATTTCCACGTCCATCTCCTCATCCTCATCAACCTCCATCTCTTCCTCTCCAGTCTGTTCTCCATCCACCTCCATCTCCTCCTCCGTATCCATTATTGTGTCCACCTCCATCTCTTCATCTCCTCTCTTTTCTCCCTCCACTTCCATCTTCTCCTCTCTATCAGTCTGTCTGTCCACCTCCATCTTGTCTTCTCTACCTGCAACAGCCTGCAGAGGTAGCAAAACCTCAGAGTGGGGTCCCTGTCCCACCCCATCCCCCCAGAACTCCAGCCCACACCCGGGCAGCTGGGGGGATCCACCTTCATGGAATGGCACCGTACCTTCCTCAGGACAAATGTGAGCATCCTGCAGGGATGGATGACACAATCCAGGCCTTAGGCAGCTTTTGAGACTGATGAGATGAGGTCTCGGGGACAGGAACAAGAAGGGTGACAGGAGCAGCAGGAGCAGCGTGCAGCGTGTGCTGAGCCCAGGGCCAACGGTCGTGTTGTGCTGCTTGCTGGCTGCTGGCAGTTCCAGATGGGACATGGATTGTGACATGACCACTGAGCTAGAGAGCCTTTGGTTCCATGCTTAGCAACGTTCCCCCAGACCATGGTGCTCAGAGCCCTGTTCCCAAGGATGGAGCATCCACAGCCTGGGCCAGTGCCTCAGCACCCTCAGTGGAAGAGAGCAGCTTCCTCAGATCCAACTTCAATCAGCCTCCTGCAGCTGAAAGCCGTCCCCCCTTGTCCTGTTGCCACAGGCCCTGTGGAACACCCTGTCCCAATCTTTCTTGTGGCACCCTTGCAGTCCTGCAGAGCTGCAGTGAGGCCTCCCCAGGGTCTCCTCTTTCCAGGCTGAGCATCCCCAGCCCCACGTGGAAAGCAGGCAGTGTGATCAGGGGGAGTCCAGGCTGGAGTCAAATGGCATCAGGAACTGAGAGACGGAAGCTTTAGGCCCAGGTTTGCCTCTCAATGTACAAAATTAATAAGAGTGGAGGGCAAGATGGTGGGACACTGCTTCTGCTCTAATTGGTGAATATAGTCTCTGTTTTTTTTCTTTTTTTCTCTCATGCCGTTGCAGTTTTGGCTGTTTGAAAGGAAGCTTGGCACAATATCCATTGTCTTCTCCATTTGTGAATCACCGAGCAGAGTCTGGGCAAGCTGATGTTGCAGAGCAAATCCTGCAAATGGACTGGTCATCCTGAGCCTGGAGAATGCAGTTAAACCCAGCCAAAAGTAATTTCTGGAAAGTCAAGCCTGGTGTACATTCTCTTGACTTCGGCTATGCCAACTTCACCTGAGTCTTATGAAAAAGCAAACAAAAGACTCAAACCAAAACAGACAAAACCTAGAAACAAACGAACCCATGCTAACCAATCAAAGAAAGAGACTAAAAAAACCCCAAATAAAACCAAAGGGAATGAAGAGTTAGTATTAGTTTTGAGTTCATCACAGCAGGTAAATGGCTGCTTTCCACAGGATCACCATAAAAAGCCACAGATAACAGCTGCTCCAAAATACACCCAACAGGAGAACCATCAAAGTGATACATAGCAACTCTGGGGGCAGCTCCCCATTAAGGTGAGGGATGAGCACACAGTGCTACAGCTCCAGCCTTCCCCACCCTGCAGGCTGCTCTTTGCTCCTGATGTAAGAGCCTTGCAGGACTGTGGCCCCTCTCGGTGCATTATAAATCATTCCCACAGCTGTCACTTGAGCCACTGGCATGTCCAGAGCGAGATGCAGGCACAATCCTACTGCCCGCTGAGCCTCTCTGGGAGATCCTGAGCATCTTCCTGCCCAGAGCCACAAAAGAGCTCAGGCTCTGCCTGAACTGTGTTTTCAGGGGAGGTTTCCATATCCCTGCGAGATGTGCTCATCCTTCATCAGGCTGTGCCCAGCCTGGATCAGGGCATGTTGGATGCCACATGGGATCCATCCTTTGCCCTGCCATGTGATCCTCCATGCAGTGGGGATAAAAAGCCCAGCACTGGGGAACCCCAGGTGCTGCAGCAGTGATAGTTTTGGGAGAAACACGGAGCTGTGCATGGCCAGCTTGAAGTGTGCACTGCTGCGAGCACCAGGCCTGCCATGCTGAGCCCAGGGCCACAACCAGTGCTCACCCGGGCTGGGACATTGAGTCCAAACATGGGATCCCATGGGACAGGGCACGCTGGGATTCGCCCCTGCAGCTCCCCAGTGTGTCCAGAGAGACAGCAAGGAGACAGTGACCTCTGTCAGCGGGACCCTCTGAGTGGGACAACCACTGCTGGGGTGGCTGTGCCAGCTCCCCCATGAACCTCCAGCCCTGGGAACCGGGAGCAAGTGGAAAACACAACTTGGCCAATACTGCCTGTGCCGGAAGCAAATGGAAAGAGAATTGGGGTGTGAAAATGCAAGGTTGTTTATTTACATAAAAACAGCAATGAAAACACAGAACACATTTACTTTTGTAAGAATATTTGTAATAACAACAATTTATAGAATGTATATACCTAAGAACATATCTAACAACAATATTTGAAATGTATTTACAGAAGACAAAACGAAGCCCTAAAACCTATATGGCAAAAACAAGAACAAACTCTAAAAACTATGTACAAAAGGGTGCCATTTCAGTCCAGGATCTCCATCAGTCCAGGAAGAAAAGCAGGTGCCATGGTCACTCCAGTCAGGTACAGAGGGCTCTTCCGTGTGTCCCCAGGCTGGCACACTGGGACTCTGCTGCCAGAGCTGAGGCTGGCTGGGTCTGGGGGCTGGGCCCCAGGCACTGCCATGGGGCTTGTGTGGCCCAAAGCAAGAACAGGACAGGCTGGGCATGGCCAGCAGAACCCAAGGCACTGGGTACCACGTGCCTGAGCAGGGACCAGCCAGCCCAATCCCGCCCCAGCCTGGCTGCAGGGAACCCATTGTGCCTGTGGGGACCACATGCCTGTCGTGCTGCTGGCATTGCTCTTCATCCCAGGACCATGGCCTCCTCTTCATCTTCCTCATCAATGTCCATCTCCTGGGTGTACTCTTCCATTTCCACGTCCATCTCCTCATCCTCATCAACCTCCATCTCTTCCTCTCCAGTCTGTTCTCCATCCACCTCCATCTCCTCCTCCGTATCCATTATTGTGTCCACCTCCATCTCTTCATCTCCTCTCTTTTCTCCCTCCACTTCCATCTTCTCCTCTCTATCAGTCTGTCTGTCCACCTCCATCTTGTCTTCTCTACCTGCAACAGCCTGCAGAGGTAGCAAAACCTCAGAGTGGGGTCCCTGTCCCACCCCATCCCCCCAGAACTCCAGCCCACACCCGGGCAGCTGGGGGGATCCACCTCCATGGAATGGCACCGTACCTTCCTCAGGACAAATGTGAGCATCCTGCAGGGATGGATGACACAATCCAGGCCTTAGGCTGCTTTTGAGACTGATGAGATGAGGTCTCGGGGACAGGAACAAGAAGGGTGACAGGAGCAGCAGGAGCAGCGTGCAGCGTGTGCTGAGCCCAGGGCCAACGGTCGTGTTGTGCTGCTTGCTGGCTGCTGGCAGTTCCAGATGGGACATGGATTGTGACATGACCACTGAGCTAGAGAGCCTTTGGTTCCATGCTTAGCAACGTTCCCCCAGACCATGGTGCTCAGAGCCCTGTTCCCAAGGATGGAGCATCCACAGCCTGGGCCAGTGCCTCAGCACCCTCAGTGGAAGAGAGCAGCTTCCTCAGATCCAACTTCAATCAGCCTCCTGCAGCTGAAAGCCGTCCCCCCTTGTCCTGTTGCCACAGGCCCTGTGGAACACCCTGTCCCAATCTTTCTTGTGGCACCCTTGCAGTCCTGCAGAGCTGCAGTGAGGCCTCCCCAGGGTCTCCTCTTTCCAGGCTGAGCATCCCCAGCCCCACGTGGAAAGCAGGCAGTGTGATCAGGGGGAGTCCAGGCTGGAGTCAAATGGCATCAGGAACTGAGAGACGGAAGCTTTAGGCCCAGGTTTGCCTCTCAATGTACAAAATTAATAAGAGTGGAGGGCAAGATGGTGGGACACTGCTTCTGCTCTAATTGGTGAATATAGTCTCTGTTTTTTTTCTTTTTTTCTCTCATGCCGTTGCAGTTTTGGCTGTTTGAAAGGAAGCTTGGCACAATATCCATTGTCTTCTCCATTTGTGAATCACCGAGCAGAGTCTGGGCAAGCTGATGTTGCAGAGCAAATCCTGCAAATGTACTGGTCATCCTGAGCCTGGAGAATGCAGTTAAACCCAGCCAAAAGGAATTTCTGGAAAGTCAAGCCTGGTGTACATTCTCTTGACTTTGGCTATGCCAACTTCACCTGAGTCTTATGAAAAAGCAAACAAAAGACTCAAACCAAAACAGACAAAACCTAGAAACAAACGAACCCATGCTAACCAATCAAAGAAAGAGACTAAAAAAACCCCAAATAAAACCAAAGGGAATGAAGAGTTAGTATTAGTTTTGAGTTCATCACAGCAGGTAAATGGCTGCTTTCCACAGGATCACCATAAAAAGCCACAGATAACAGCTGCTCCAAAATACACCCAACAGGAGAACCATCAAAGTGATACATAGCAACTCTGGGGGCAGCTCCCCATTAAGGTGAGGGATGAGCACACAGTGCTACAGCTCCAGCCTTCCCCACCCTGCAGGCTGCTCTTTGCTCCTGATGTAAGAGCCTTGCAGGACTGTGGCCCCTCTCGGTGCATTATAAATCATTCCCACAGCTCTCACTTGAGCCACTGGCATGTCCAGAGCGAGATCCAGGCACAATCCTACTGCCCGCTGAGCCTCTCTGGGAGATCCTGAGCATCTTCCTGCCCAGAGCCACAAAAGAGCTCAGGCTCTGCCTGAACTGTGTTTTCAGGGGAGGTTTCCATATCCCTGCGAGATGTGCTCATCCTTCATCAGGCTGTGCCCAGCCTGGATCAGGGCATGTTGGAGGCCACATGGGATCCCATCCTTTGCCCTGCCATGTGATCCTCCATGCAGTGGGGATAAAAAGCCCAGCACTGGGGAACCCCATGTGCTGCAGCAGTGATATTTTTGGGAGAAACACGGAGCTGTGCATGGCCAGCTTGAAGTCTGCACTGCTGCGAGCACCAGGCCTGCCATGCTGAGCCCAGGGCCACAACCAGTGCTCACCCGGGCTGGGACATTGAGTCCCAACATGGGATCCCATGGGACAGGGCACGCTGGGATTCGCCCCTGCAGCTCCCCAGCGTGTCCAGAGAGACAGCAAGGAGACAGTGACCTCTGTCAGCGGAACCCTCTGAGTGGGACGACCACTGCTGGGGTGGCTGTGCCAGCTCCCCCATGAACCTCCAGCCCTGGGAACCGGGAGCAAGTGGAAAACACAACTTGGCCAATACTGCCTGTGCCGGAAGCAAATGGAAAGAGAATTGGGGTGTGAAAACCCAAGGTTGTTTATTTACATAAGAACAGCAATGAAAACACAGAACACATTTACTTTTGTAAGAATATTTGTAATAACAACAATTTATAGAAGGTATATACCTAAGAACATATCTAACAACAATATTTGAAATGTATTTACAGAAGACAAAACGAAGCCCTAAAACCTATATTGCAAAAACAAGAACAAACTCTAAAAACTATGTACAAAAGGGTGCCATTTCAGTCCAGGATCTCCATCAGTCCGGGAAGAAAAGCAGGTGCCATGGTCACTCCAGTCAGGCACAGAGGGCTCTTCTGTGTGTCCCCAGGCTGGCACACTGGGACTCTGCTGCCAGAGCTGAGGCTGGCTGGGTCTGGGGGCTGGGCCCCAGGCACTGCCATGGGGCTTGTGTGGCCCAAAGCAAGAACAGGACAGGCTGGGCATGGCCAGCAGAACCCAAGGCACTGGGTACCACGTGCCTGAGCAGGGACCAGCCAGCCCAATCCCACCCCAGCCTGGCTGCAGGGAACCCATTGTGCCTGTGGGGACCACATGCCTGTCGTGCTGCTGGCATTGCTCTTCATCCCAGGACCATGGCCTCCTCTTCATCTTCCTCATCAATATCCATCTCCTCGGTGTACTCTTCCATTTCCACGTCCATCTCCTCATCCTCATCAACCTCCATCTCTTCCTCTCCAGTCTGTTCTCCATCCACCTCCATCTCCTCCTCCGTATCCATTATTGTGTCCACCTCCATCTCTTCATCTCCTCTCTTTTCTCCCTCCACTTCCATCTTCTCCTCTCTATCAGTCTGTCTGTCCACCTCCATCTTGTCTTCTCTACCTGCAACAGCCTGCAGAGGTAGCAAAACCTCAGAGTGGGGTCCCTGTCCCACCCCATCCCCCCAGAACTCCAGCCCACACCCGGGCAGCTGGGGGGATCCACCTTCATGGAATGGCACCGTACCTTCCTCAGGACAAATGTGAGCATCCTGCAGGGATGGATGACACAATCCAGGCCTTAGGCAGCTTTTGAGACTGATGAGATGAGGTCTCGGGGACAGGAACAAGAAGGGTGACAGGAGCAGCAGGAGCAGCGTGCAGCGTGTGCTGAGCCCAGGGCCAACGGTCGTGTTGTGCTGCTTGCTGGCTGCTGGCAGTTCCAGATGGGACATGGATTGTGACATGACCACTGAGCTAGAGAGCCTTTGGTTCCATGCTTAGCAACGTTCCCCCAGACCATGGTGCTCAGAGCCCTGTTCCCAAGGATGGAGCATCCACAGCCTGGGCCAGTGCCTCAGCACCCTCAGTGGAAGAGAGCAGCTTCCTCAGATCCAACTTCAATCAGCCTCCTGCAGCTGAAAGCCGTCCCCCCTTGTCCTGTTGCCACAGGCCCTGTGGAACACCCTGTCCCAATCTTTCTTGTGGCACCCTTGCAGTCCTGCAGAGCTGCAGTGAGGCCTCCCCAGGGTCTCCTCTTTCCAGGCTGAGCATCCCCAGCCCCACGTGGAAAGCAGGCAGTGTGATCAGGGGGAGTCCAGGCTGGAGTCAAATGGCATCAGGAACTGAGAGACGGAAGCTTTAGGCCCAGGTTTGCCTCTCAATGTACAAAATTAATAAGAGTGGAGGGCAAGATGGTGGGACACTGCTTCTGCTCTAATTGGTGAATATAGTCTCTGTTTTTTTTCTTTTTTTCTCTCATGCCGTTGCAGTTTTGGCTGTTTGAAAGGAAGCTTGGCACAATATCCATTGTCTTCTCCATTTGTGAATCACCGAGCAGAGTCTGGGCAAGCTGATGTTGCAGAGCAAATCCTGCAAATGTACTGGTCATCCTGAGCCTGGAGAATGCAGTTAAACCCAGCCAAAAGTAATTTCTGGAAAGTCAAGCCTGGTGTACATTCTCTTGACTTCGGCTATGCCAACTTCACCTGAGTCTTATGAAAAAGCAAACAAAAGACTCAAACCAAAACAGACAAAACCTAGAAACAAACAAACCCATGCAAACCAATCAAACAAAGAGACTAAAAAAACCCCAAATAAAACCAAAGGGAATGAAGAGTTAGTATTAGTTTTGAGTTCATCACAGCAGGTAAATGGCTGCTTTCCACAGGATCACCATAAAAAGCCACAGATAACAGCTGCTCCAAAATACACCCAACAGGAGAACCATCAAAGTGATACATAGCAAGTCTGGGGGCAGCTCCCCATGAAGGTGAGGGATGAGCACACAGTGCTACAGCTCCAGCCTTCCCCACCCTGCAGGCTGCTCTTTGCTCCTGATGTAAGAGCCTTGCAGGACTGTGGCCCCTCTCGGTGCATTATAAATCATTCCCACAGCTCTCACTTGAGCCACTGGCATGTCCAGAGCGAGATCCAGGCACAATCCTACTGCCCGCTGAGCCTCTCTGGGAGATCCTGAGCATCTTCCTGCCCAGAGCCACAAAAGAGCTCAGGCTCTGCCTGAACTGGGTTTTCAGGGGAGGTTTCCATATCCCTGCGAGATGTGCTCATCCTTCATCAGGCTGTGCCCAGCCTGGATCAGGGCAGGTTGGATGCCACATGGGATCCATCCTTTGCCCTGCCATGTGATCCTCCATGCAGTGGGGATAAAAAGCCCAGCACTGGGGAACCCCAGGTGCTGCAGCAGTGATAGTTTTGGGAGAAACACGGAGCTGTGCATGGCCAGCTTGAAGTGTGCACTGCTGCGAGCACCAGGCCTGCCATGCTGAGCCCAGGGCCACAAGCAGTGCTCACCCGGGCTGGGACATTGAGTCCCAACATGGGATCCCATGGGACAGGGCACGCTGGGATTCGCCCCTGCAGCTCCCCAGTGTGTCCAGAGAGACAGCAAGGAGACAGTGACCTCTGTCAGCGGGACCCTCTGAGTGGGACAACCACTGCTGGGGTGGCTGTGCCAGCTCCCCCATGAACCTCCAGCCCTGGGAACCGGGAGCAAGTGGAAAACACAACTTGGCCAATACTGCCTGTGCCGGAAGCAAATGGAAAGAGAATTGGGGTGTGAAAACGCAAGGTTGTTTATTTACATAAAAACAGCAATGAAAACACAGAACACATTTACTTTTGTAAGAATATTTGCAATAACAACAATTTATAGAATGTATATACCTAAGAACATATCTAACAACAATATTTGAAATGTATTTACAGAAGACAAAACGAAGCCCTAAAACCTATATGGCAAAAACAAGAACAAACTCTAAAAACTATGTACAAAAGGGTGCCATTTCAGTCCAGGATCTCCATCAGTCCGGGAAGAAAAGCAGGTGCCATGGTCACTCCAGTCAGGCACAGAGGGCTCTTCCGTGTGTCCCCAGGCTGGCACACTGGGACTCTGCTGCCAGAGCTGAGGCTGGCTGGGTCTGGGGGCTGGGCCCCAGGCACTGCCATGGGGCTTGTGTGGCCCAAAGCAAGAACAGGACAGGCTGGGCATGGCCAGCAGAACCCAAGGCACTGGGTACCACGTGCCTGAGCAGGGACCAGCCAGCCCAATCCCGCCCCAGCCTGGCTGCAGGGAACCCATTGTGCCTGTGGGGACCACATGCCTGTCCTGCTGCTGGCATTGCTCTTCATCCCAGGACCATGGCCTCCTCTTCATCTTCCTCATCAATGTCCATCTCCTCGGTGTACTCTTCCATTTCCACGTCCATCTCCTCATCCTCATCAACCTCCATCTCTTCCTCTCCAGTCTGTTCTCCATCCACCTCCATCTCCTCCTCCGTATCCATTATTGTGTCCACCTCCATCTCTTCATCTCCTCTCTTTTCTCCCTCCACTTCCATCTTCTCCTCTCTATCAGTCTGTCTGTCCACCTCCATCTTGTCTTCTCTACCTGCAACAGCCTGCAGAGGTAGCAAAACCTCAGAGTGGGGTCCCTGTCCCACCCCATCCCCCCAGAACTCCAGCCCACACCCGGGCAGCTGGGGGGATCCACCTCCATGGAATGGCACCGTACCTTCCTCAGGACAAATGTGAGCATCCTGCAGGGATGGATGACACAATCCAGGCCTTAGGCTGCTTTTGAGACTGATGAGATGAGGTCTCGGGGACAGGAACAAGAAGGGTGACAGGAGCAGCAGGAGCAGCGTGCAGCGTGTGCTGAGCCCAGGGCCAACGGCTGTGTTGTGCTGCTTGCTGGCTGCTGGCAGTTCCAGATGGGACATGGATTGTGACATGACCATTGAGCTAGAGAGCCTTTGGTTCCATGCTTAGCAACGTTCCCCCAGACCATGGTGCTCAGAGCCCTGTTCCCAAGGATGGAGCATCCACAGCCTGGGCCAGTGCCTCAGCACCCTCAGTGGAAGAGAGCAGCTTCCTCAGATCCAACTTCAATCAGCCTCCTGCAGCTGAAATCCGTCCCCCCTTGTCCTGTTGCCACAGGCCCTGTGCAACACCCTGTCCCAATCTTTCTTGTGGCACCCTTGCAGTCCTGCAGAGCTGCAGTGAGGCCTCCCCAGGGTCTCCTCTTTCCAGGCTGAGCATCCCCAGCCCCACGTGGAAAGCAGGCAGTGTGATCAGGGGGAGTCCAGGCTGGAGTCAAATGGCATCAGGAACTGAGAGACGGAAGCTTTAGGCCCAGGTTTGCCTCTCAATGTACAAAATTAATAAGAGTGGAGGGCAAGATGGTGGGACACTGCTTCTGCTCTAATTGGTGAATATAGTCTCTGTTTTTTTTCTTTTTTTCTCTCATGCCGTTGCAGTTTTGGCTGTTTGAAAGGAAGCTTGGCACAATATCCATTGTCTTCTCCATTTGTGAATCACCGAGCAGAGTCTGGGCAAGCTGATGTTGCAGAGCAAATCCTGCAAATGTACTGGTCATCCTGAGCCTGGAGAATGCAGTTAAACCCAGCCAAAAGGAATTTCTGGAAAGTCAAGCCTGGTGTACATTCTCTTGACTTTGGCTATGCCAACTTCACCTGAGTCTTATGAAAAAGCAAACAAAAGACTCAAACCAAAACAGACAAAACCTAGAAACAAACGAACCCATGCTAACCAATCAAAGAAAGAGACTAAAAAAACCCCAAATAAAACCAAAGGGAATGAAGAGTTAGTATTAGTTTTGAGTTCATCACAGCAGGTAAATGGCTGCTTTCCACAGGATCACCATAAAAAGCCACAGATAACAGCTGCTCCAAAATACACCCAACAGGAGAACCATCAAAGTGATACATAGCAACTCTGGGGGCAGCTCCCCATTAAGGTGAGGGATGAGCACACAGTGCTACAGCTCCAGCCTTCCCCACCCTGCAGGCTGCTCTTTGCTCCTGATGTAAGAGCCTTGCAGGACTGTGGCCCCTCTCGGTGCATTATAAATCATTCCCACAGCTGTCACTTGAGCCACTGGCATGTCCAGAGCGAGATGCAGGCACAATCCTACTGCCCGCTGAGCCTCTCTGGGAGATCCTGAGCATCTTCCTGCCCAGAGCCACAAAAGAGCTCAGGCTCTGCCTGAACTGGGTTTTCAGGGGAGGTTTCCATATCCCTGCGAGATGTGCTCATCCTTCATCAGGCTGTGCCCAGCCTGGATCAGGGCAGGTTGGAGGCCACATGGGATCCCATCCTTTGCCCTGCCATGTGATCCTCCATGCAGTGGGGATAAAAAGCCCAGCACTGGGGAACCCCATGTGCTGCAGCAGTGATATTTTTGGGAGAAACACGGAGCTGTGCATGGCCAGCTTGAAGTCTGCACTGCTGTGAGCACCAGGCCTGCCATGCTGAGCCCAGGGCCACAAGCAGTGCTCACCCGGGCTGGGACATTGAGTCCCAACATGGGATCCCATGGGACAGGGCACGCTGGAATTCGCCCCTGCAGCTCCCCAGTGTGTCCAGAGAGACAGCAAGGAGACAGTGACCTCTGTCAGCGGAACCCTCTGAGTGGGACGACCACTGCTGGGGTGGCTGTGCCAGCTCCCCCATGAACCTCCAGCCCTGGGAACCGGGAGCAAGTGGAAAACACAACTTGGCCAATACTGCCTGTGCCGGAAGCAAATGGAAAGAGAACTGGGGTGTGAAAACCCAAGGTTGTTTATTTACATAAGAACAGCAATGAAAACACAGAACACATTTACTTTTGTAAGAATATTTGTAATAACAACAATTTATAGAAGGTATATACCTAAGAATATATCTAACAACAATATTTGAAATGTATTTACAGAAGACAAAACGAAGCCCTAAAACCTATATTGCAAAAACAAGAACAAACTCTAAAAACTATGTACAAAAGGGTGCCATTTCAGTCCAGGATCTCCATCAGTCCGGGAAGAAAAGCAGGTGCCATGGTCACTCCAGTCAGGCACAGAGGGCTCTTCTGTGTGTCCCCAGGCTGGCACACTGGGACTCTGCTGCCAGAGCTGAGGCTGGCTGGGTCTGGGGGCTGGGCCCCAGGCACTGCCATGGGGCTTGTGTGGCCCAAAGCAAGAACAGGACAGGCTGGGCATGGCCAGCAGAACCCAAGGCACTGGGTACCACGTGCCTGAGCAGGGACCAGCCAGCCCAATCCCACCCCAGCCTGGCTGCAGGGAACCCATTGTGCCTGTGGGGACCACATGCCTGTCGTGCTGCTGGCATTGCTCTTCATCCCAGGACCATGGCCTCCTCTTCATCTTCCTCATCAATATCCATCTCCTCGGTGTACTCTTCCATTTCCACGTCCATCTCCTCATCCTCATCAACCTCCATCTCTTCCTCTCCAGTCTGTTCTCCATCCACCTCCATCTCCTCCTCCGTATCCATTATTGTGTCCACCTCCATCTCTTCATCTCCTCTCTTTTCTCCCTCCACTTCCATCTTCTCCTCTCTATCAGTCTGTCTGTCCACCTCCATCTTGTCTTCTCTACCTGCAACAGCCTGCAGAGGTAGCAAAACCTCAGAGTGGGGTCCCTGTCCCACCCCATCTCCCCAGAACTCCAGCCCACACCCGGGCAGCTGGGGGGATCCACCTCCATGGAATGGCACCGTACCTTCCTCAGGACAAATGTGAGCATCCTGCAGGGATGGATGACACAATCCAGGCCTTAGGCTGCTTTTGAGACTGATGAGATGAGGTCTCGGGGACAGGAACAAGAAGGGTGACAGGAGCAGCAGGAGCAGCGTGCAGCGTGTGCTGAGCCCAGGGCCAAAGGTTGTGTTGTGCTGCTTGCTGGCTGCTGGCAGTTCCAGATGGGACATGGATTGTGACATGACCATTGAGCTAGAGAGCCTTTGGTTCCATGCTTAGCAACGTTCCCCCAGACCATGGTGCTCAGAGCCCTGTTCCCAAGGATGGAGCATCCACAGCCTGGGCCAGTGCCTCAGCACCCTCAGTGGAAGAGAGCAGCTTCCTCAGATCCAACTTCAATCAGCCTCCTGCAGCTGAAAGCCGTCCCCCCTTGTCCTGTTGCCACAGGCCCTGTGCAACACCCTGTCCCAATCTTTCTTGTGGCACCCTTGCAGTCCTGCAGAGCTGCAGTGAGGCCTCCCCAGGGTCTCCTCTTTCCAGGCTGAGCATCCCCAGCCCCACGTGGAAAGCAGGCAGTGTGATCAGGGGGAGTCCAGGCTGGAGTCAAATGGCATCAGGAACTGAGAGACGGAAGCTTTAGGCCCAGGTTTGCCTCTCAATGTACAAAATTAATAAGAGTGGAGGGCAAGATGGTGGGACACTGCTTCTGCTCTAATTGGTGAATATAGTCTCTGTTTTTTTTCTTTTTTTCTCTCATGCCGTTGCAGTTTTGGCTGTTTGAAAGGAAGCTTGGCACAATATCCATTGTCTTCTCCATTTGTGAATCACCGAGCAGAGTCTGGGCAAGCTGATGTTGCAGAGCAAATCCTGCAAATGTACTGGTCATCCTGAGCCTGGAGAATGCAGTTAAACCCAGCCAAAAGGAATTTCTGGAAAGTCAAGCCTGGTGTACATTCTCTTGACTTTGGCTATGCCAACTTCACCTGAGTCTTATGAAAAAGCAAACAAAAGACTCAAACCAAAACAGACAAAACCTAGAAACAAACGAACCCATGCTAACCAATCAAAGAAAGAGACTAAAAAAACCCCAAATAAAACCAAAGGGAATGAAGAGTTAGTATTAGTTTTGAGTTCATCACAGCAGGTAAATGGCTGCTTTCCACAGGATCACCATAAAAAGCCACAGATAACAGCTGCTCCAAAATACACCCAACAGGAGAACCATCAAAGTGATACATAGCAACTCTGGGGGCAGCTCCCCATTAAGGTGAGGGATGAGCACACAGTGCTACAGCTCCAGCCTTCCCCACCCTGCAGGCTGCTCTTTGCTCCTGATGTAAGAGCCTTGCAGGACTGTGGCCCCTCTCGGTGCATTATAAATCATTCCCACAGCTCTCACTTGAGCCACTGGCATGTCCAGAGCGAGATGCAGGCACAATCCTACTGCCCGCTGAGCCTCTCTGGGAGATCCTGAGCATCTTCCTGCCCAGAGCCACAAAAGAGCTCAGGCTCTGCCTGAACTGGGTTTTCAGGGGAGGTTTCCATATCCCTGCGAGATGTGCTCATCCTTCATCAGGCTGTGCCCAGCCTGGATCAGGGCAGGTTGGAGGCCACATGGGATCCCATCCTTTGCCCTGCCATGTGATCCTCCATGCAGTGGGGATAAAAAGCCCAGCACTGGGGAACCCCATGTGCTGCAGCAGTGATATTTTTGGGAGAAACACGGAGCTGTGCATGGCCAGCTTGAAGTCTGCACTGCTGTGAGCACCAGGCCTGCCATGCTGAGCCCAGGGCCACAAGCAGTGCTCACCCGGGCTGGGACATTGAGTCCCAACATGGGATCCCATGGGACAGGGCACGCTGGAATTCGCCCCTGCAGCTCCCCAGTGTGTCCAGAGAGACAGCAAGGAGACAGTGACCTCTGTCAGCGGAACCCTCTGAGTGGGACGACCACTGCTGGGGTGGCTGTGCCAGCTCCCCCATGAACCTCCAGCCCTGGGAACCGGGAGCAAGTGGAAAACACAACTTGGCCAATACTGCCTGTGCCGGAAGCAAATGGAAAGAGAACTGGGGTGTGAAAACCCAAGGTTGTTTATTTACATAAGAACAGCAATGAAAACACAGAACACATTTACTTTTGTAAGAATATTTGTAATAACAACAATTTATAGAAGGTATATACCTAAGAATATATCTAACAACAATATTTGAAATGTATTTACAGAAGACAAAACGAAGCCCTAAAACCTATATTGCAAAAACAAGAACAAACTCTAAAAACTATGTACAAAAGGGTGCCATTTCAGTCCAGGATCTCCATCAGTCCGGGAAGAAAAGCAGGTGCCATGGTCACTCCAGTCAGGCACAGAGGGCTCTTCTGTGTGTCCCCAGGCTGGCACACTGGGACTCTGCTGCCAGAGCTGAGGCTGGCTGGGTCTGGGGGCTGGGCCCCAGGCACTGCCATGGGGCTTGTGTGGCCCAAAGCAAGAACAGGACAGGCTGGGCATGGCCAGCAGAACCCAAGGCACTGGGTACCACGTGCCTGAGCAGGGACCAGCCAGCCCAATCCCACCCCAGCCTGGCTGCAGGGAACCCATTGTGCCTGTGGGGACCACATGCCTGTCGTGCTGCTGGCATTGCTCTTCATCCCAGGACCATGGCCTCCTCTTCATCTTCCTCATCAATATCCATCTCCTCGGTGTACTCTTCCATTTCCACGTCCATCTCCTCATCCTCATCAACCTCCATCTCTTCCTCTCCAGTCTGTTCTCCATCCACCTCCATCTCCTCCTCCGTATCCATTATTGTGTCCACCTCCATCTCTTCATCTCCTCTCTTTTCTCCCTCCACTTCCATCTTCTCCTCTCTATCAGTCTGTCTGTCCACCTCCATCTTGTCTTCTCTACCTGCAACAGCCTGCAGAGGTAGCAAAACCTCAGAGTGGGGTCCCTGTCCCACCCCATCCCCCCAGAACTCCAGCCCACACCCGGGCAGCTGGGGGGATCCACCTCCATGGAATGGCACCGTACCTTCCTCAGGACAAATGTGAGCATCCTGCAGGGATGGATGACACAATCCAGGCCTTAGGCTGCTTTTGAGACTGATGAGATGAGGTCTCGGGGACAGGAACAAGAAGGGTGACAGGAGCAGCAGGAGCAGCGTGCAGCGTGTGCTGAGCCCAGGGCCAACGGCTGTGTTGTGCTGCTTGCTGGCTGCTGGCAGTTCCAGATGGGACATGGATTGTGACATGACCATTGAGCTAGAGAGCCTTTGGTTCCATGCTTAGCAACGTTCCCCCAGACCATGGTGCTCAGAGCCCTGTTCCCAAGGATGGAGCATCCACAGCCTGGGCCAGTGCCTCAGCACCCTCAGTGGAAGAGAGCAGCTTCCTCAGATCCAACTTCAATCAGCCTCCTGCAGCTGAAATCCGTCCCCCCTTGTCCTGTTGCCACAGGCCCTGTGCAACACCCTGTCCCAATCTTTCTTGTGGCACCCTTGCAGTCCTGCAGAGCTGCAGTGAGGCCTCCCCAGGGTCTCCTCTTTCCAGGCTGAGCATCCCCAGCCCCACGTGGAAAGCAGGCAGTGTGATCAGGGGGAGTCCAGGCTGGAGTCAAATGGCATCAGGAACTGAGAGACGGAAGCTTTAGGCCCAGGTTTGCCTCTCAATGTACAAAATTAATAAGAGTGGAGGGCAAGATGGTGGGACACTGCTTCTGCTCTAATTGGTGAATATAGTCTCTGTTTTTTTTCTTTTTTTCTCTCATGCCGTTGCAGTTTTGGCTGTTTGAAAGGAAGCTTGGCACAATATCCATTGTCTTCTCCATTTGTGAATCACCGAGCAGAGTCTGGGCAAGCTGATGTTGCAGAGCAAATCCTGCAAATGGACTGGTCATCCTGAGCCTGGAGAATGCAGTTAAACCCAGCCAAAAGGAATTTCTGGAAAGTCAAGCCTGGTGTACATTCTCTTGACTTTGGCTATGCCAACTTCACCTGAGTCTTATGAAAAAGCAAACAAAAGACTCAAACCAAAACAGACAAAACCTAGAAACAAACGAACCCATGCTAACCAATCAAAGAAAGAGACTAAAAAAACCCCAAATAAAACCAAAGGGAATGAAGAGTTAGTATTAGTTTTGAGTTCATCACAGCAGGTAAATGGCTGCTTTCCACAGGATCACCATAAAAAGCCACAGATAACAGCTGCTCCAAAATACACCCAACAGGAGAACCATCAAAGTGATACATAGCAACTCTGGGGGCAGCTCCCCATTAAGGTGAGGGATGAGCACACAGTGCTACAGCTCCAGCCTTCCCCACCCTGCAGGCTGCTCTTTGCTCCTGATGTAAGAGCCTTGCAGGACTGTGGCCCCTCTCGGTGCATTATAAATCATTCCCACAGCTCTCACTTGAGCCACTGGCATGTCCAGAGCGAGATGCAGGCACAATCCTACTGCCCGCTGAGCCTCTCTGGGAGATCCTGAGCATCTTCCTGCCCAGAGCCACAAAAGAGCTCAGGCTCTGCCTGAACTGGGTTTTCAGGGGAGGTTTCCATATCCCTGCGAGATGTGCTCATCCTTCATCAGGCTGTGCCCAGCCTGGATCAGGGCAGGTTGGAGGCCACATGGGATCCCATCCTTTGCCCTGCCATGTGATCCTCCATGCAGTGGGGATAAAAAGCCCAGCACTGGGGAACCCCATGTGCTGCAGCAGTGATATTTTTGGGAGAAACACGGAGCTGTGCATGGCCAGCTTGAAGTCTGCACTGCTGTGAGCACCAGGCCTGCCATGCTGAGCCCAGGGCCACAAGCAGTGCTCACCCGGGCTGGGACATTGAGTCCCAACATGGGATCCCATGGGACAGGGCACGCTGGAATTCGCCCCTGCAGCTCCCCAGTGTGTCCAGAGAGACAGCAAGGAGACAGTGACCTCTGTCAGCGGAACCCTCTGAGTGGGACGACCACTGCTGGGGTGGCTGTGCCAGCTCCCCCATGAACCTCCAGCCCTGGGAACCGGGAGCAAGTGGAAAACACAACTTGGCCAATACTGCCTGTGCCGGAAGCAAATGGAAAGAGAACTGGGGTGTGAAAACCCAAGGTTGTTTATTTACATAAGAACAGCAATGAAAACACAGAACACATTTACTTTTGTAAGAATATTTGTAATAACAACAATTTATAGAAGGTATATACCTAAGAATATATCTAACAACAATATTTGAAATGTATTTACAGAAGACAAAACGAAGCCCTAAAACCTATATTGCAAAAACAAGAACAAACTCTAAAAACTATGTACAAAAGGGTGCCATTTCAGTCCAGGATCTCCATCAGTCCGGGAAGAAAAGCAGGTGCCATGGTCACTCCAGTCAGGCACAGAGGGCTCTTCTGTGTGTCCCCAGGCTGGCACACTGGGACTCTGCTGCCAGAGCTGAGGCTGGCTGGGTCTGGGGGCTGGGCCCCAGGCACTGCCATGGGGCTTGTGTGGCCCAAAGCAAGAACAGGACAGGCTGGGCATGGCCAGCAGAACCCAAGGCACTGGGTACCACGTGCCTGAGCAGGGACCAGCCAGCCCAATCCCACCCCAGCCTGGCTGCAGGGAACCCATTGTGCCTGTGGGGACCACATGCCTGTCGTGCTGCTGGCATTGCTCTTCATCCCAGGACCATGGCCTCCTCTTCATCTTCCTCATCAATATCCATCTCCTCGGTGTACTCTTCCATTTCCACGTCCATCTCCTCATCCTCATCAACCTCCATCTCTTCCTCTCCAGTCTGTTCTCCATCCACCTCCATCTCCTCCTCCGTATCCATTATTGTGTCCACCTCCATCTCTTCATCTCCTCTCTTTTCTCCCTCCACTTCCATCTTCTCCTCTCTATCCGTCTGTCTGTCCACCTCCATCTTGTCTTCTCTACCTGCAACAGCCTGCAGAGGTAGCAAAACCTCAGAGTGGGGTCCCTGTCCCACCCCATCCCCCCAGAACTCCAGCCCACACCCGGGCAGCTGGGGGGATCCACCTCCATGGAATGGCACCGTACCTTCCTCAGGACAAATGTGAGCATCCTGCAGGGATGGATGACACAATCCAGGCCTTAGGCTGCTTTTGAGACTGATGAGATGAGGTCTCGGGGACAGGAACAAGAAGGGTGACAGGAGCAGCAGGAGCAGCGTGCAGCGTGTGCTGAGCCCAGGGCCAACGGCTGTGTTGTGCTGCTTGCTGGCTGCTGGCAGTTCCAGATGGGACATGGATTGTGACATGACCATTGAGCTAGAGAGCCTTTGGTTCCATGCTTAGCAACGTTCCCCCAGACCATGGTGCTCAGAGCCCTGTTCCCAAGGATGGAGCATCCACAGCCTGGGCCAGTGCCTCAGCACCCTCAGTGGAAGAGAGCAGCTTCCTCAGATCCAACTTCAATCAGCCTCCTGCAGCTGAAATCCGTCCCCCCTTGTCCTGTTGCCACAGGCCCTGTGCAACACCCTGTCCCAATCTTTCTTGTGGCACCCTTGCAGTCCTGCAGAGCTGCAGTGAGGCCTCCCCAGGGTCTCCTCTTTCCAGGCTGAGCATCCCCAGCCCCACGTGGAAAGCAGGCAGTGTGATCAGGGGGAGTCCAGGCTGGAGTCAAATGGCATCAGGAACTGAGAGACGGAAGCTTTAGGCCCAGGTTTGCCTCTCAATGTACAAAATTAATAAGAGTGGAGGGCAAGATGGTGGGACACTGCTTCTGCTCTAATTGGTGAATATAGTCTCTGTTTTTTTTCTTTTTTTCTCTCATGCCGTTGCAGTTTTGGCTGTTTGAAAGGAAGCTTGGCACAATATCCATTGTCTTCTCCATTTGTGAATCACCGAGCAGAGTCTGGGCAAGCTGATGTTGCAGAGCAAATCCTGCAAATGTACTGGTCATCCTGAGCCTGGAGAATGCAGTTAAACCCAGCCAAAAGGAATTTCTGGAAAGTCAAGCCTGGTGTACATTCTCTTGACTTTGGCTATGCCAACTTCACCTGAGTCTTATGAAAAAGCAAACAAAAGACTCAAACCAAAACAGACAAAACCTAGAAACAAACGAACCCATGCTAACCAATCAAAGAAAGAGACTAAAAAAACCCCAAATAAAACCAAAGGGAATGAAGAGTTAGTATTAGTTTTGAGTTCATCACAGCAGGTAAATGGCTGCTTTCCACAGGATCACCATAAAAAGCCACAGATAACAGCTGCTCCAAAATACACCCAACAGGAGAACCATCAAAGTGATACATAGCAACTCTGGGGGCAGCTCCCCATTAAGGTGAGGGATGAGCACACAGTGCTACAGCTCCAGCCTTCCCCACCCTGCAGGCTGCTCTTTGCTCCTGATGTAAGAGCCTTGCAGGACTGTGGCCCCTCTCGGTGCATTATAAATCATTCCCACAGCTCTCACTTGAGCCACTGGCATGTCCAGAGCGAGATGCAGGCACAATCCTACTGCCCGCTGAGCCTCTCTGGGAGATCCTGAGCATCTTCCTGCCCAGAGCCACAAAAGAGCTCAGGCTCTGCCTGAACTGGGTTTTCAGGGGAGGTTTCCATATCCCTGCGAGATGTGCTCATCCTTCATCAGGCTGTGCCCAGCCTGGATCAGGGCAGGTTGGAGGCCACATGGGATCCCATCCTTTGCCCTGCCATGTGATCCTCCATGCAGTGGGGATAAAAAGCCCAGCACTGGGGAACCCCATGTGCTGCAGCAGTGATATTTTTGGGAGAAACACGGAGCTGTGCATGGCCAGCTTGAAGTCTGCACTGCTGTGAGCACCAGGCCTGCCATGCTGAGCCCAGGGCCACAAGCAGTGCTCACCCGGGCTGGGACATTGAGTCCCAACATGGGATCCCATGGGACAGGGCACGCTGGAATTCGCCCCTGCAGCTCCCCAGCGTGTCCAGAGAGACAGCAAGGAGACAGTGACCTCTGTCAGCGGAACCCTCTGAGTGGGACGACCACTGCTGGGGTGGCTGTGCCAGCTCCCCCATGAACCTCCAGCCCTGGGAACCGGGAGCAAGTGGAAAACACAACTTGGCCAATACTGCCTGTGCCGGAAGCAAATGGAAAGAGAACTGGGGTGTGAAAACCCAAGGTTGTTTATTTACATAAGAACAGCAATGAAAACACAGAACACATTTACTTTTGTAAGAATATTTGTAATAACAACAATTTATAGAAGGTATATACCTAAGAACATATCTAACAACAATATTTGAAATGTATTTACAGAAGACAAAACGAAGCCCTAAAACCTATATGCCAAAAACAAGAACAAACTCTAAAAACTATGTACAAAAAGGTGCCATTTCAGTCCAGGATCTCCATCAGTCCGGGAAGAAAACCAGGTGCCATGGTCACTCCAGTCAGGCACAGAGGGCTCTTCCGTGTGTCCCCAGGCTGGCACACTGGGACTCTGCTGCCAGAGCTGAGGCTGGCTGGGTCTGGGGGCTGGGCCCCAGGCACTGCCATGGGGCTTGTGTGGCCCAAAGCAAGAACAGGACAGGCTGGGCATGGCCAGCAGAACCCAAGGCACTGGGTACCACGTGCCTGAGCAGGGACCAGCCAGCCCAATCCCGCCCCAGCCTGGCTGCAGGGAACCCACTGTGCCTGTGGGGACCACATGCCTGTCCTGCTGCTGGCATTGCTCTTCATCCCAGGACCATGGCCTCCTCTTCATCTTCCTCATCAATGTCCATCTCCTGGGTGTACTCTTCCATTTCCACGTCCATCTCCTCATCCTCATCAACCTCCATCTCTTCCTCTCCAGTCTGTTCTCCATCCACCTCCATCTCCTCCTCCGTATCCATTATGGTGCCCACCTCCATCTCTTCCTCTCCTCTCTTTTCTCCCTCCACTTCCATCTTCTCCTCTCTATCAGTCTGTCTGTCCACCTCCATCTTGTCTTCTCTACCTGCAACAGCCTGCAGAGGTAGCAAAACCTCAGAGTGGGGTCCCTGTCCCACCCCATCCCCCCAGAACTCCAGCCCACACCCGGGCAGCTGGGGGGATCCACCTCCATGGAATGGCACCGTACCTTCCTCAGGACAAATGTGAGCATCCTGCAGGGATGGATGACACAATCCAGGCCTTAGGCAGCTTTTGAGACTGATGAGATGAGGTCTCGGGGGCAGGAACAAGAAGGGTGACAGGAGCAGCAGGAGCAGCGTGCAGCGTGTGCTGAGCCCAGGGCCAACGGTCGTGTTGTGCTGCTTGCTGGCTGCTGGCAGTTCCAGATGGGACATGGATTGTGACATGACCACTGAGCTAGAGAGCCTTTGGTTCCATGCTTAGCAACGTTCCCCCAGACCATGGTGCTCAGAGCCCTGTTCCCAAGGATGGAGCATCCACAGCCTGGGCCAGTGCCTCAGCACCCTCAGTGGAAGAGAGCAGCTTCCTCAGATCCAACTTCAATCAGCCTCCTGCAGCTGAAAGCCGTCCCCCCCTTGTCCTGTTGCCACAGGCCCTGTGGAACACCCTGTCCCAATCTTTCTTGTGGCACCCTTGCAGTCCTGCAGAGCTGCAGTGAGGCCTCCCCAGGGTCTCCTCTTTCCAGGCTGAGCATCCCCAGCCCCACGTGGAAAGCAGGCAGTGTGATCAGGGGGAGTCCAGGCTGGAGTCAAATGGCATCAGGAACTGAGAGACGGAAGCTTTAGGCCCAGGATTGCCTCTCAATGTACAAAATTAATAAGAGTGGAGGGCAAGATGGTGGGACACTGCTTCTGCTCTAATTGGTGAATATAGTCTCTGTTTTTTTCTTTTTTTCTCTCATGCCGTTGCAGTTTTGGCTGTTTGAAAGGAAGCTTGGCACAATATCCATTGTCTTCTCCATTTGTGAATCACCGAGCAGAGTCTGGGCAAGCTGATGTTGCAGAGCAAATCCTGCAAATGTACTGGTCATCCTGAGCCTGGAGAATGCAGTTAAACCCAGCCAAAAGGAATTTCTGGAAAGTCAAGCCTGGTGTACATTCTCTTGACTTTGGCTATGCCAACTTCACCTGAGTCTTATGAAAAAGCAAACAAAAGACTCAAACCAAAACAGACAAAACCTAGAAACAAATGATCCCATGCAAACCAATCAAACAAAGAGACTAAAAACCCCAAATAAAACCAAAGGGAATGAAGAGTTAGTATTAGTTTTGAGTTCATCACAGCAGGTAAATGGCTGCTTTCCACAGGATCACCATAAAAAGCCACAGATAACAGCTGCTCCAAAATACACCCAACAGGAGAACCATCAAAGTGATACATAGCAACTCTGGGGGCAGCTCCCCATTAAGGTGAGGGATGAGCACACAGTGCTACAGCTCCAGCCTTCCCCACCCTGCAGGCTGCTCTTTGCTCCTGATGTAAGAGCCTTGCAGGACTGTGGCCCCTCTCGGTGCATTATAAATCATTCCCACAGCTCTCACTTGAGCCACTGGCATGTCCAGAGCGAGATGCAGGCACAATCCTACTGCCCACTGAGCCTCTCTGGGAGATCCTGAGCATCTTCCTGCCCAGAGCCACAAAAGAGCTCAGGCTCTGCCTGAACTGTGTTTTCAGGGGAGGTTTCCATATCCCTGCGAGATGTGCTCATCCTTCATCAGGCTGTGCCCAGCCTGGATCAGGGCAGGTTGGAGGCCACATGGGATCCCATCCTTTGCCCTGCCATGTGATCCTCCATGCAGTGGGGATAAAAAGCCCAGCACTGGGGAACCCCATGTGCTGCAGCAGTGATATTTTTGGGAGAAACACGGAGCTGTGCATGGCCAGCTTGAAGTCTGCACTGCTGTGAGCACCAGGCCTGCCATGCTGAGCCCAGGGCCACAACCAGTGCTCACCCGGGCTGGGACATTGAGTCCCAACATGGGATCCCATGGGACAGGGCACGCTGGGATTCGCCCCTGCAGCTCCCCAGTGTGTCCAGAGAGACAGCAAGGAGACAGTGACCTCTGTCAGCGGAACCCTCTGAGTGGGACGACCACTGCTGGGGTGGCTGTGCCAGCTCCCCCATGAACCTCCAGCCCTGGGAACCGGGAGCAAGTGGAAAACACAACTTGGCCAATACTGCCTGTGCCGGAAGCAAATGGAAAGAGAACTGGGGTGTGAAAACCCAAGGTTGTTTATTTACATAAGAACAGCAATGAAAACACAGAACACATTTACTTTTGTAAGAATATTTGTAATAACAACAATTTATAGAAGGTATATACCTAAGAACATATCTAACAACAATATTTGAAATGTATTTACAGAAGACAAAACGAAGCCCTAAATCCTATATGCCAAAAACAAGAACAAACTCTAAAAACTATGTACAAAAAGGTGCCATTTCAGTCCAGGATCTCCATCAGTCCGGGAAGAAAAGCAGGTGCCATGGTCACTCCAGTCAGGCACAGAGGGCTCTTCCGTGTGTCCCCAGGCTGGCACACTGGGACTCTGCTGCCAGAGCTGAGGCTGGCTGGGTCTGGGGGCTGGGCCCCAGGCACTGCCATGGGGCTTGTGTGGCCCAAAGCAAGAACAGGACAGGCTGGGCATGGCCAGCAGAACCCAAGGCACTGGGTACCACGTGCCTGAGCAGGGACCAGCCAGCCCAATCCCGCCCCAGCCTGGCTGCAGGGAACCCACTGTGCCTGTGGGGACCACATGCCTGTCGTGCTGCTGGCATTGCTCTTCATCCCAGGACCATGGCCTCCTCTTCATCTTCCTCATCAATGTCCATCTCCTCGGTGTACTCTTCCATTTCCACGTCCATCTCCTCATCCTCATCAACCTCCATCTCTTCCTCTCCAGTCTGTTCTCCATCCACCTCCATCTCCTCCTCCGTATCCATTATGGTGCCCACCTCCATCTCTTCCTCTCCTCTCTTTTCTCCCTCCACTTCCATCTTCTCCTCTCTATCAGTCTGTCTGTCCACCTCCATCTTGTCTTCTCTACCTGCAACAGCCTGCAGAGGTAGCAAAACCTCAGAGTGGGGTCCCTGTCCCACCCCATCCCCCCAGAACTCCAGCCCACACCCGGGCAGCTGGGGGGATCCACCTCCATGGAATGGCACCGTACCTTCCTCAGGACAAATGTGAGCATCCTGCAGGGATGGATGACACAATCCAGGCCTTAGGCAGCTTTTGAGACTGATGAGATGAGGTCTCGGGGGCAGGAACAAGAAGGGTAACAGGAGCAGCAGGAGCAGCGTGCAGCGTGTGCTGAGCCCAGGGCCAACGGCTGTGTTGTGCTGCTTGCTGGCTGCTGGCAGTTCCAGATGGGACATGGATTGTGACATGACCACTGAGCTAGAGAGCCTTTGGTTCCATGCTTAGCAACGTTCCCCCAGACCATGGTGCTCAGAGCCCTGTTCCCAAGGATGGAGCATCCACAGCCTGGGCCAGTGCCTCAGCACCCTCAGTGGAAGAGAGCAGCTTCCTCAGATCCAACTTCAATCAGCCTCCTGCAGCTGAAAGCCGTCCCCCCCTTGTCCTGTTGCCACAGGCCCTGTGGAACACCCTGTCCCAATCTTTCTTGTGGCACCCTTGCAGTCCTGCAGAGCTGCAGTGAGGCCTCCCCAGGGTCTCCTCTTTCCAGGCTGAGCATCCCCAGCCCCACGTGGAAAGCAGGCAGTGTGATCAGGGGGAGTCCAGGCTGGAGTCAAATGGCATCAGGAACTGAGAGACGGAAGCTTTAGGCCCAGGATTGCCTCTCAATGTACAAAATTAATAAGAGTGGAGGGCAAGATGGTGGGACACTGCTTCTGCTCTAATTGGTGAATATAGTCTCTGTTTTTTTCTTTTTTTCTCTCATGCCATTGCAGTTTTGGCTGTTTGAAAGGAAGCTTGGCACAATATCCATTGTCTTCTCCATTTGTGAATCACCGAGCAGAGTCTGGGCAAGCTGATGTTGCAGAGCAAATCCTGCAAATGTACTGGTCATCCTGAGCCTGGAGAATGCAGTTAAACCCAGCCAAAAGGAATTTCTGGAAAGTCAAGCCTGGTGTACATTCTCTTGACTTTGGCTATGCCAACTTCACCTGAGTCTTATGAAAAAGCAAACAAAAGACTCAAACCAAAACAGACAAAACCTAGAAACAAACGAACCCATGCAAACCAATCAAACAAAGAGACTAAAAAAACCCCAAATAAAACCAAAGGGAATGAAGAGTTAGTATTAGTTTTGAGTTCATCACAGCAGGTAAATGGCTGCTTTCCACAGGATCACCATAAAAAGCCACAGATAACAGCTGCTCCAAAATACACCCAACAGGAGAACCATCAAAGTGATACATAGCAACTCTGGGGGCAGCTCCCCATTAAGGTGAGGGATGAGCACACAGTGCTACAGCTCCAGCCTTCCCCACCCTGCAGGCTGCTCTTTGCTCCTGATGTAAGAGCCTTGCAGGACTGTGGCCCTTCTCGGTGCATTATAAATCATTCCCACAGCTCTCACTTGAGCCACTGGCATGTCCAGAGCGAGATGCAGGCACAATCCTACTGCCCGCTGAGCCTCTCTGGGAGATCCTGAGCATCTTCCTGCCCAGAGCCACAAAAGAGCTCAGGCTCTGCCTGAACTGGGTTTTCAGGGGAGGTTTCCATATCCCTGCGAGATGTGCTCATCCTTCATCAGGCTGTGCCCAGCCTGGATCAGGGCAGGTTGGAGGCCACATGGGATCCCATCCTTTGCCCTGCCATGTGATCCTCCATGCAGTGAGGATAAAAAGCCCAGCACTGGGGAACCCCAGGTGCTGCAGCAGTGATATTTTTGGGAGAAACACGGAGCTGTGCATGGCCAGCTTGAAGTCTGCACTGCTGTGAGCACCAGGCCTGCCATGCTGAGCCCAGGGCCACAAGCAGTGCTCACCCGGGCTGGGACATTGAGTCCCAACATGGGATCCCATGGGACAGGGCACGCTGGGATTCGCCCCTGCAGCTCCCCAGTGTGTCCAGAGAGACAGCAAGGAGACAGTGACCTCTGTCAGCGGAACCCTCTGAGTGGGACGACCACTGCTGGGGTGGCTGTGCCAGCTCCCCCATGAACCTCCAGCCCTGGGAACCGGGAGCAAGTGGAAAACACAACTTGGCCAATACTGCCTGTGCCGGAAGCAAATGGAAAGAGAACTGGGGTGTGAAAACCCAAGGTTGTTTATTTACATAAGAACAGCAATGAAAACACAGAACACATTTACTTTTGTAAGAATATTTGTAATAACAACAATTTATAGAATGTATATACCTAAGAACATATCTAACAACAATATTTGAAATGTATTTACAGAAGACAAAACGAAGCCCTAAAACCTATATGCCAAAAACAAGAACAAACTCTAAAAACTATGTACAAAAAGGTGCCATTTCAGTCCAGGATCTCCATCAGTCCAGGAAGAAAAGCAGGTGCCATGGTCACTCCAGTCAGGCACAGAGGGCTCTTCCGTGTGTCCCCAGGCTGGCACACTGGGACTCTGCTGCCAGAGCTGAGGCTGGCTGGGTCTGGGGGCTGGGCCCCAGGCACTGCCATGGGGCTTGTGTGGCCCAAAGCAAGAACAGGACAGGCTGGGCATGGCCAGCAGAACCCAAGGCACTGGGTACCACGTGCCTGAGCAGGGACCAGCCAGCCCAATCCCGCCCCAGCCTGGCTGCAGGGAACCCACTGTGCCTGTGGGGACCACATGCCTGTCCTGCTGCTGGCATTGCTCTTCATCCCAGGACCATGGCCTCCTCTTCATCTTCCTCATCAATGTCCATCTCCTCGGTGTACTCTTCCATTTCCACGTCCATCTCCTCATCCTCATCAACCTCCATCTCTTCCTCTCCAGTCTGTTCTCCATCCACCTCCATCTCCTCCTCCGTATCCATTATGGTGCCCACCTCCATCTCTTCCTCTCCTCTCTTTTCTCCCTCCACTTCCATCTTCTCCTCTCTATCAGTCTGTCTGTCCACCTCCATCTTGTCTTCTCTACCTGCAACAGCCTGCAGAGGTAGCAAAACCTCAGAGTGGGGTCCCTGTCCCACCCCATCCCCCCAGAACTCCAGCCCACACCCGGGCAGCTGGGGGGATCCACCTCCATGGAATGGCACCGTACCTTCCTCAGGACAAATGTGAGCATCCTGCAGGGATGGATGACACAATCCAGGCCTTAGGCAGCTTTTGAGACTGATGAGATGAGGTCTCGGGGGCAGGAACAAGAAGGGTAACAGGAGCAGCAGGAGCAGCGTGCAGCGTGTGCTGAGCCCAGGGCCAACGGCTGTGTTGTGCTGCTTGCTGGCTGCTGGCAGTTCCAGATGGGACATGGATTGTGACATGACCACTGAGCTAGAGAGCCTTTGGTTCCATGCTTAGCAACGTTCCCCCAGACCATGGTGCTCAGAGCCCTGTTCCCAAGGATGGAGCATCCACAGCCTGGGCCAGTGCCTCAGCACCCTCAGTGGAAGAGAGCAGCTTCCTCAGATCCAACTTCAATCAGCCTCCTGCAGCTGAAAGCCGTCCCCCCCTTGTCCTGTTGCCACAGGCCCTGTGGAACACCCTGTCCCAATCTTTCTTGTGGCACCCTTGCAGTCCTGCAGAGCTGCAGTGAGGCCTCCCCAGGGTCTCCTCTTTCCAGGCTGAGCATCCCCAGCCCCAGGTGGAAAGCAGGCAGTGTGATCAGGGGGAGTCCAGGCTGGAGTCAAATGGCATCAGGAACTGAGAGACGGAAGCTTTAGGCCCAGGATTGCCTCTCAATGTACAAAATTAATAAGAGTGGAGGGCAAGATGGTGGGACACTGCTTCTGCTCTAATTGGTGAATATAGTCTCTGTTTTTTTCTTTTTTTCTCTCATGCCATTGCAGTTTTGGCTGTTTGAAAGGAAGCTTGGCACAATATCCATTGTCTTCTCCATTTGTGAATCACCGAGCAGAGTCTGGGCAAGCTGATGTTGCAGAGCAAATCCTGCAAATGTACTGGTCATCCTGAGCCTGGAGAATGCAGTTAAACCCAGCCAAAAGGAATTTCTGGAAAGTCAAGCCTGGTGTACATTCTCTTGACTTTGGCTATGCCAACTTCACCTGAGTCTTATGAAAAAGCAAACAAAAGACTCAAACCAAAACAGACAAAACCTAGAAACAAACGAACCCATGCAAACCAATCAAACAAAGAGACTAAAAAAACCCCAAATAAAACCAAAGGGAATGAAGAGTTAGTATTAGTTTTGAGTTCATCACAGCAGGTAAATGGCTGCTTTCCACAGGATCACCATAAAAAGCCACAGATAACAGCTGCTCCAAAATACACCCAACAGGAGAACCATCAAAGTGATACATAGCAACTCTGGGGGCAGCTCCCCATTAAGGTGAGGGATGAGCACACAGTGCTACAGCTCCAGCCTTCCCCACCCTGCAGGCTGCTCTTTGCTCCTGATGTAAGAGCCTTGCAGGACTGTGGCCCTTCTCGGTGCATTATAAATCATTCCCACAGCTCTCACTTGAGCCACTGGCATGTCCAGAGCGAGATGCAGGCACAATCCTACTGCCCGCTGAGCCTCTCTGGGAGATCCTGAGCATCTTCCTGCCCAGAGCCACAAAAGAGCTCAGGCTCTGCCTGAACTGGGTTTTCAGGGGAGGTTTCCATATCCCTGCGAGATGTGCTCATCCTTCATCAGGCTGTGCCCAGCCTGGATCAGGGCAGGTTGGAGGCCACATGGGATCCCATCCTTTGCCCTGCCATGTGATCCTCCATGCAGTGAGGATAAAAAGCCCAGCACTGGGGAACCCCAGGTGCTGCAGCAGTGATATTTTTGGGAGAAACACGGAGCTGTGCATGGCCAGCTTGAAGTCTGCACTGCTGTGAGCACCAGGCCTGCCATGCTGAGCCCAGGGCCACAACCAGTGCTCACCCGGGCTGGGACATTGAGTCCCAACATGGGATCCCATGGGACAGGGCACGCTGGGATTCGCCCCTGCAGCTCCCCAGTGTGTCCAGAGAGACAGCAAGGAGACAGTGACCTCTGTCAGCGGAACCCTCTGAGTGGGACGACCACTGCTGGGGTGGCTGTGCCAGCTCCCCCATGAACCTCCAGCCCTGGGAACCGGGAGCAAGTGGAAAACACAACTTGGCCAATACTGCCTGTGCCGGAAGCAAATGGAAAGAGAACTGGGGTGTGAAAACCCAAGGTTGTTTATTTACATAAGAACAGCAATGAAAACACAGAACACATTTACTTTTGTAAGAATATTTGTAATAACAACAATTTATAGAAGGTATATACCTAAGAACATATCTAACAACAATATTTGAAATGTATTTACAGAAGACAAAACGAAGCCCTAAAACCTATATGCCAAAAACAAGAACAAACTCTAAAAACTATGTACAAAAAGGTGCCATTTCAGTCCAGGATCTCCATCAGTCCGGGAAGAAAAGCAGGTGCCATGGTCACTCCAGTCAGGCACAGAGGGCTCTTCCGTGTGTCCCCAGGCTGGCACACTGGGACTCTGCTGCCAGAGCTGAGGCTGGCTGGGTCTGGGGGCTGGGCCCCAGGCACTGCCATGGGGCTTGTGTGGCCCAAAGCAAGAACAGGACAGGCTGGGCATGGCCAGCAGAACCCAAGGCACTGGGTACCACGTGCCTGAGCAGGGACCAGCCAGCCCAATCCCGCCCCAGCCTGGCTGCAGGGAACCCACTGTGCCTGTGGGGACCACATGCCTGTCCTGCTGCTGGCATTGCTCTTCATCCCAGGACCATGGCCTCCTCTTCATCTTCCTCATCAATGTCCATCTCCTCGGTGTACTCTTCCATTTCCACGTCCATCTCCTCATCCTCATCAACCTCCATCTCTTCCTCTCCAGTCTGTTCTCCATCCACCTCCATCTCCTCCTCCGTATCCATTATGGTGCCCACCTCCATCTCTTCCTCTCCTCTCTTTTCTCCCTCCACTTCCATCTTCTCCTCTCTATCAGTCTGTCTGTCCACCTCCATCTTGTCTTCTCTACCTGCAACAGCCTGCAGAGGTAGCAAAACCTCAGAGTGGGGTCCCTGTCCCACCCCATCCCCCCAGAACTCCAGCCCACACCCGGGCAGCTGGGGGGATCCACCTCCATGGAATGGCACCGTACCTTCCTCAGGACAAATGTGAGCATCCTGCAGGGATGGATGACACAATCCAGGCCTTAGGCAGCTTTTGAGACTGATGAGATGAGGTCTCGGGGGCAGGAACAAGAAGGGTGACAGGAGCAGCAGGAGCAGCGTGCAGCGTGTGCTGAGCCCAGGGCCAACGGCTGTGTTGTGCTGCTTGCTGGCTGCTGGCAGTTCCAGATGGGACATGGATTGTGACATGACCACTGAGCTAGAGAGCCTTTGGTTCCATGCTTAGCAACGTTCCCCCAGACCATGGTGCTCAGAGCCCTGTTCCCAAGGATGGAGCATCCACAGCCTGGGCCAGTGCCTCAGCACCCTCAGTGGAAGAGAGCAGCTTCCTCAGATCCAACTTCAATCAGCCTCCTGCAGCTGAAAGCCGTCCCCCCCTTGTCCTGTTGCCACAGGCCCTGTGGAACACCCTGTCCCAATCTTTCTTGTGGCACCCTTGCAGTCCTGCAGAGCTGCAGTGAGGCCTCCCCAGGGTCTCCTCTTTCCAGGCTGAGCATCCCCAGCCCCACGTGGAAAGCAGGCAGTGTGATCAGGGGGAGTCCAGGCTGGAGTCAAATGGCATCAGGAACTGAGAGACGGAAGCTTTAGGCCCAGGATTGCCTCTCAATGTACAAAATTAATAAGAGTGGAGGGCAAGATGGTGGGACACTGCTTCTGCTCTAATTGGTGAATATAGTCTCTGTTTTTTTCTTTTTTTCTCTCATGCCGTTGCACTTTTGGCTGTTTGAAAGGAAGCTTGGCACAATATCCATTGTCTTCTCCATTTGTGAATCACCGAGCAGAGTCTGGGCAAGCTGATGTTGCAGAGCAAATCCTGCAAATGGACTGGTCATCCTGAGCCTGGAGAATGCAGTTAAACCCAGCCAAAAGGAATTTCTGGAAAGTCAAGCCTGGTGTACATTCTCTTGACTTTGGCTATGCCAACTTCACCTGAGTCTTATGAAAAAGCAAACAAAAGACTCAAACCAAAACAGACAAAACCTAGAAACAAATGATCCCATGCAAACCAATCAAACAAAGAGACTAAAAACCCCAAATAAAACCAAAGGGAATGAAGAGTTAGTATTAGTTTTGAGTTCATCACAGCAGGTAAATGGCTGCTTTCCACAGGATCACCATAAAAAGCCACAGATAACAGCTGCTCCAAAATACACCCAACAGGAGAACCATCAAAGTGATACATAGCAACTCTGGGGGCAGCTCCCCATTAAGGTGAGGGATGAGCACACAGTGCTACAGCTCCAGCCTTCCCCACCCTGCAGGCTGCTCTTTGCTCCTGATGTAAGAGCCTTGCAGGACTGTGGCCCCTCTCGGTGCATTATAAATCATTCCCACAGCTCTCACTTGAGCCACTGGCATGTCCAGAGCGAGATGCAGGCACAATCCTACTGCCCACTGAGCCTCTCTGGGAGATCCTGAGCATCTTCCTGCCCAGAGCCACAAAAGAGCTCAGGCTCTGCCTGAACTGTGTTTTCAGGGGAGGTTTCCATATCCCTGCGAGATGTGCTCATCCTTCATCAGGCTGTGCCCAGCCTGGATCAGGGCAGGTTGGAGGCCACATGGGATCCCATCCTTTGCCCTGCCATGTGATCCTCCATGCAGTGGGGATAAAAAGCCCAGCACTGGGGAACCCCATGTGCTGCAGCAGTGATATTTTTGGGAGAAACACGGAGCTGTGCATGGCCAGCTTGAAGTCTGCACTGCTGTGAGCACCAGGCCTGCCATGCTGAGCCCAGGGCCACAAGCAGTGCTCACCCGGGCTGGGACATTGAGTCCCAACATGGGATCCCATGGGACAGGGCACGCTGGGATTCGCCCCTGCAGCTCCCCAGTGTGTCCAGAGAGACAGCAAGGAGACAGTGACCTCTGTCAGCGGAACCCTCTGAGTGGGACGACCACTGCTGGGGTGGCTGTGCCAGCTCCCCCATGAACCTCCAGCCCTGGGAACCGGGAGCAAGTGGAAAACACAACTTGGCCAATACTGCCTGTGCCGGAAGCAAATGGAAAGAGAACTGGGGTGTGAAAACCCAAGGTTGTTTATTTACATAAGAACAGCAATGAAAACACAGAACACATTTACTTTTGTAAGAATATTTGTAATAACAACAATTTATAGAAGGTATATACCTAAGAACATATCTAACAACAATATTTGAAATGTATTTACAGAAGACAAAACGAAGCCCTAAAACCTATATGCCAAAAACAAGAACAAACTCTAAAAACTATGTACAAAAAGGTGCCATTTCAGTCCAGGATCTCCATCAGTCCGGGAAGAAAAGCAGGTGCCATGGTCACTCCAGTCAGGCACAGAGGGCTCTTCCGTGTGTCCCCAGGCTGGCACACTGGGACTCTGCTGCCAGAGCTGAGGCTGGCTGGGTCTGGGGGCTGGGCCCCAGGCACTGCCATGGGGCTTGTGTGGCCCAAAGCAAGAACAGGACAGGCTGGGCATGGCCAGCAGAACCCAAGGCACTGGGTACCACGTGCCTGAGCAGGGACCAGCCAGCCCAATCCTGCCCCAGCCTGGCTGCAGGGAACCCACTGTGCCTGTGGGGACCACATGCCTGTCCTGCTGCTGGCATTGCTCTTCATCCCAGGACCATGGCCTCCTCTTCATCTTCCTCATCAATGTCCATCTCCTGGGTGTACTCTTCCATTTCCACGTCCATCTCCTCATCCTCATCAACCTCCATCTCTTCCTCTCCAGTCTGTTCTCCATCCACCTCCATCTCCTCCTCCGTATCCATTATGGTGCCCACCTCCATCTCTTCCTCTCCTCTCTTTTCTCCCTCCACTTCCATCTTCTCCTCTCTATCAGTCTGTCTGTCCACCTCCATCTTGTCTTCTCTACCTGCAACAGCCTGCAGAGGTAGCAAAACCTCAGAGTGGTGTCCGTGTCCCACCCCATCCCCCCAGAACTCCAGCCCACACCCGGGCAGCTGGGGGGATCCACCTCCATGGAATGGCACCGTACCTTCCTCAGGACAAATGTGAGCATCCTGCAGGGATGGATGACACAATCCAGGCCTTAGGCAGCTTTTGAGACTGATGAGATGAGGTCTCGGGGGCAGGAACAAGAAGGGTGACAGGAGCAGCAGGAGCAGCGTGCAGCGTGTGCTGAGCCCAGGGCCAACGGCTGTGTTGTGCTGCTTGCTGGCTGCTGGCAGTTCCAGATGGGACATGGATTGTGACATGACCACTGAGCTAGAGAGCCTTTGGTTCCATGCTTAGCAACGTTCCCCCAGACCATGGTGCTCAGAGCCCTGTTCCCAAGGATGGAGCATCCACAGCCTGGGCCAGTGCCTCAGCACCCTCAGTGGAAGAGAGCAGCTTCCTCAGATCCAACTTCAATCAGCCTCCTGCAGCTGAAAGCCGTCCCCCCCTTGTCCTGTTGCCACAGGCCCTGTGGAACACCCTGTCCCAATCTTTCTTGTGGCACCCTTGCAGTCCTGCAGAGCTGCAGTGAGGCCTCCCCAGGGTCTCCTCTTTCCAGGCTGAGCATCCCCAGCCCCACGTGGAAAGCAGGCAGTGTGATCAGGGGGAGTCCAGGCTGGAGTCAAATGGCATCAGGAACTGAGAGACGGAAGCTTTAGGCCCAGGATTGCCTCTCAATGTACAAAATTAATAAGAGTGGAGGGCAAGATGGTGGGACACTGCTTCTGCTCTAATTGGTGAATATAGTCTCTGTTTTTTTCTTTTTTTCTCTCATGCCGTTGCAGTTTTGGCTGTTTGAAAGGAAGCTTGGCACAATATCCATTGTCTTCTCCATTTGTGAATCACCGAGCAGAGTCTGGGCAAGCTGATGTTGCAGAGCAAATCCTGCAAATGGACTGGTCATCCTGAGCCTGGAGAATGCAGTTAAACCCAGCCAAAAGGAATTTCTGGAAAGTCAAGCCTGGTGTACATTCTCTTGACTTTGGCTATGCCAACTTCACCTGAGTCTTATGAAAAAGCAAACAAAAGACTCAAACCAAAACAGACAAAACCTAGAAACAAATGATCCCATGCAAACCAATCAAACAAAGAGACTAAAAAAACCCAAATAAAACCAAAGGGAATGAAGAGTTAGTATTAGTTTTGAGTTCATCACAGCAGGTAAATGGCTGCTTTCCACAGGATCACCATAAAAAGCCACAGATAACAGCTGCTCCAAAATACACCCAACAGGAGAACCATCAAAGTGATACATAGCAACTCTGGGGGCAGCTCCCCATTAAGGTGAGGGATGAGCACACAGTGCTACAGCTCCAGCCTTCCCCACCCTGCAGGCTGCTCTTTGCTCCTGATGTAAGAGCCTTGCAGGACTGTGGCCCCTCTCGGTGCATTATAAATCATTCCCACAGCTGTCACTTGAGCCACTGGCATGTCCAGAGCGAGATGCAGGCACAATCCTACTGCCCGCTGAGCCTCTCTGGGAGATCCTGAGCATCTTCCTGCCCAGAGCCACAAAAGAGCTCAGGCTCTGCCTGAACTGGGTTTTCAGGGGAGGTTTCCATATCCCTGCGAGATGTGCTCATCCTTCATCAGGCTGTGCCCAGCCTGGATCAGGGCAGGTTGGAGGCCACATGGGATCCCATCCTTTGCCCTGCCATGTGATCCTCCATGCAGTGAGGATAAAAAGCCCAGCACTGGGGAACCCCATGTGCTGCAGCAGTGATATTTTTGGGAGAAACACGGAGCTGTGCATGGCCAGCTTGAAGTCTGCACTGCTGTGAGCACCAGGCCTGCCATGCTGAGCCCAGGGCCACAACCAGTGCTCACCCGGGCTGGGACATTGAGTCCCAACATGGGATCCCATGGGACAGGGCACGCTGGGATTCGCCCCTGCAGCTCCCCAGTGTGTCCAGAGAGACAGCAAGGAGACAGTGACCTCTGTCAGCGGAACCCTCTGAGTGGGACGACCACTGCTGGGGTGGCTGTGCCAGCTCCCCCATGAACCTCCAGCCCTGGGAACCGGGAGCAAGTGGAAAACACAACTTGGCCAATACTGCCTGTGCCGGAAGCAAATGGAAAGAGAACTGGGGTGTGAAAACCCAAGGTTGTTTATTTACATAAGAACAGCAATGAAAACACAGAACACATTTACTTTTGTAAGAATATTTGTAATAACAACAATTTATAGAAGGTATATACCTAAGAACATATCTAACAACAATATTTGAAATGTATTTACAGAAGACAAAACGAAGCCCTAAAACCTATATGCCAAAAACAAGAACAAACTCTAAAAACTATGTACAAAAAGGTGCCATTTCAGTCCAGGATCTCCATCAGTCCGGGAAGAAAAGCAGGTGCCATGGTCACTCCAGTCAGGCACAGAGGGCTCTTCCGTGTGTCCCCAGGCTGGCACACTGGGACTCTGCTGCCAGAGCTGAGGCTGGCTGGGTCTGGGGGCTGGGCCCCAGGCACTGCCATGGGGCTTGTGTGGCCCAAAGCAAGAACAGGACAGGCTGGGCATGGCCAGCAGAACCCAAGGCACTGGGTACCACGTGCCTGAGCAGGGACCAGCCAGCCCAATCCCGCCCCAGCCTGGCTGCAGGGAACCCACTGTGCCTGTGGGGACCACATGCCTGTCCTGCTGCTGGCATTGCTCTTCATCCCAGGACCATGGCCTCCTCTTCATCTTCCTCATCAATGTCCATCTCCTGGGTGTACTCTTCCATTTCCACGTCCATCTCCTCATCCTCATCAACCTCCATCTCTTCCTCTCCAGTCTGTTCTCCATCCACCTCCATCTCCTCCTCCGTATCCATTATGGTGCCCACCTCCATCTCTTCCTCTCCTCTCTTTTCTCCCTCCACTTCCATCTTCTCCTCTCTATCAGTCTGTCTGTCCACCTCCATCTTGTCTTCTCTACCTGCAACAGCCTGCAGAGGTAGCAAAACCTCAGAGTGGGGTCCCTGTCCCACCCCATCCCCCCAGAACTCCAGCCCACACCCGGGCAGCTGGGGGGATCCACCTCCATGGAATGGCACCGTACCTTCCTCAGGACAAATGTGAGCATCCTGCAGGGATGGATGACACAATCCAGGCCTTAGGCAGCTTTTGAGACTGATGAGATGAGGTCTCGGGGGCAGGAACAAGAAGGGTGACAGGAGCAGCAGGAGCAGCGTGCAGCGTGTGCTGAGCCCAGGGCCAACGGCTGTGTTGTGCTGCTTGCTGGCTGCTGGCAGTTCCAGATGGGACATGGATTGTGACATGACCACTGAGCTAGAGAGCCTTTGGTTCCATGCTTAGCAACGTTCCCCCAGACCATGGTGCTCAGAGCCCTGTTCCCAAGGATGGAGCATCCACAGCCTGGGCCAGTGCCTCAGCACCCTCAGTGGAAGAGAGCAGCTTCCTCAGATCCAACTTCAATCAGCCTCCTGCAGCTGAAAGCCGTCCCCCCCTTGTCCTGTTGCCACAGGCCCTGTGGAACACCCTGTCCCAATCTTTCTTGTGGCACCCTTGCAGTCCTGCAGAGCTGCAGTGAGGCCTCCCCAGGGTCTCCTCTTTCCAGGCTGAGCATCCCCAGCCCCACGTGGAAAGCAGGCAGTGTGATCAGGGGGAGTCCAGGCTGGAGTCAAATGGCATCAGGAACTGAGAGACGGAAGCTTTAGGCCCAGGATTGCCTCTCAATGTACAAAATTAATAAGAGTGGAGGGCAAGATGGTGGGACACTGCTTCTGCTCTAATTGGTGAATATAGTCTCTGTTTTTTTCTTTTTTTCTCTCATGCCGTTGCAGTTTTGGCTGTTTGAAAGGAAGCTTGGCACAATATCCATTGTCTTCTCCATTTGTGAATCACCGAGCAGAGTCTGGGCAAGCTGATGTTGCAGAGCAAATCCTGCAAATGGACTGGTCATCCTGAGCCTGGAGAATGCAGTTAAACCCAGCCAAAAGTAATTTCTGGAAAGTCAAGCCTGGTGTACATTCTCTTGACTTCGGCTATGCCAACTTCACCTGAGTCTTATGAAAAAGCAAACAAAAGACTCAAACCAAAACAGACAAAACCTAGAAACAAACAAACCCATGCAAACCAATCAAAGAAAGAGACTAAAAAAACCCCAAATAAAACCAAAGGGAATGAAGAGTTAGTATTAGTTTTGAGTTCATCACAGCAGGTAAATGGCTGCTTTCCACAGGATCACCATAAAAAGCCACAGATAACAGCTGCTCCAAAATACACCCAACAGGAGAACCATCAAAGTGATACATAGCAAGTCTGGGGGCAGCTCCCCATTAAGATGAGGGATGAGCACACAGTGCTACAGCTCCAGCCTTCCCCACCCTGCAGGCTGCTCTTTGCTCCTGATGTAAGAGCCTTGCAGGACGGTGGCCCCTCTCGGTGCATTATAAATCATTCCCACAGCTCTCACTTGAGCCACTGGCATGTCCAGAGCGAGATCCAGGCACAATCCTACTGCCCACTGAGCCTCTCTGGGAGATCCTGAGCATCTTCCTGCCCAGAGCCACAAAAGAGCTCAGGCTCTGCCTGAACTGGGTTTTCAGGGGAGGTTTCCATATCCCTGCGAGATGTGCTCATCCTTCATCAGGCTGTGCCCAGCCTGGATCAGAGCAGGCTGGATGCCACATGGGATCCATCCTTTGCCCTGCCATGTGATCCTCCATGCAGTGGGGATAAAAAGCCCAGCACTGGGGAACCCCAGGTGCTGCAGCAGTGATAGTTTTGGGAGAAACATGGAGCTGTGCATGGCCAGCTTGAAGTCTGCACTGCTGCGAGCACCAGGCCTGCCATGCTGAGCCCAGGGCCACAAGCAGTGCTCACCCGGGCTGGGACATTGAGTCCCAACATGGGATCCCATGGGACAGGGCACGCTGGGATTCGCCCCTGCAGCTCCCCAGTGTGTCCAGAGAGACAGCAAGGAGACAGTGACCTCTGTCAGCGGGACCCTCTGAGTGGGACAACCACCGCTGGGGTGGCTGTGCCAGCTCCCCCATGAAACTCCAGACCTGGGAACCGGGAGCAAGTGGAAAACACAACTTGGCCAATACTGCCTGTGCCGGAAGCAAATGGAAAGAGAACTGGGGTGTGAAAACCCAAGGTTGTTTATTTACATAAAAACAGCAATGAAAACACAGAACACATTTACTTTTGTAAGAATATTTGTAATAACAACAATTTATAGAATGTATATACCTAAGAACATATCTAACAACAATATTTGAAATGTATTTACAGAAGACAAAACGAAGCCCTAAAACCTATATGGCAAAAACAAGAACAAACTCTAAAAACTATGTACAAAAGGGTGCCATTTCAGTCCAGGATCTCCATCAGTCCGGGAAGAAAAGCAGGTGCCATGGTCACTCCAGTCAGGCACAGAGGGCTCTTCCGTGTGTCCCCAGGCTGGCACACTGGGACTCTGCTGCCAGAGCTGAGGCTGGCTGGGTCTGGGGGCTGGGCCCCAGGCACTGCCATGGGGCTTGTGTGGCCCAAAGCAAGAACAGGACAGGCTGGGCATGGCCACCAGAACCCAAGGCACTGGGTACCACGTGCCTGAGCAGGGACCACCCAGCCCAATCCCGCCCCAGCCTGGCTGCAGGGAACCCATTGTGCCTGTGGGGACCACATGCCTGTCCTGCTGCTGGCATTGATCTTCATCCCAGGACCATGGCCTCCTCTTCATCTTCCTCATCAATGTCCATCTCCTCGGTGTACTCTTCCATTTCCACGTCCATCTCCTCATCCTCATCAACCTCCATCTCTTCCTCTCCAGTCTGTTCTCCATCCACCTCCATCTCCTCCTCCATATCCATTATTGTGTCCACCTCCATCTCTTCATCTCCTCTCTTTTCTCCCTCCACTTCCATCTTCTCCTCTCTATCAGTCTGTCTGTCCACCTCCATCTTGTCTTCTCTACCTGCAACAGCCTGCAGAGGTAGCAAAACCTCAGAGTGGGGTCCCTGTCCCACCCCATCCCCCCAGAACTCCAGCCCACACCCGGGCAGCTGGGGGGATCCACCTTCATGGAATGGCACCGTACCTTCCTCAGGACAAATGTGAGCATCCTGCAGGGATGGATGACACAATCCAGGCCTTAGGCAGCTTTTGAGACTGATGAGATGAGGTCTCGGGGACAGGAACAAGAAGGGTGACAGGAGCAGCAGGAGCAGCGTGCAGCGTGTGCTGAGCCCAGGGCCAACGGTCGTGTTGTGCTGCTTGCTGGCTGCTGGCAGTTCCAGATGGGACATGGATTGTGACATGACCACTGAGCTAGAGAGCCTTTGGTTCCATGCTTAGCAACGTTCCCCCAGACCATGGTGCTCAGAGCCCTGTTCCCAAGGATGGAGCATCCACAGCCTGGGCCAGTGCCTCAGCACCCTCAGTGGAAGAGAGCAGCTTCCTCAGATCCAACTTCAATCAGCCTCCTGCAGCTGAAAGCCGTCCCCCCTTGTCCTGTTGCCACAGGCCCTGTGGAACACCCTGTCCCAATCTTTCTTGTGGCACCCTTGCAGTCCTGCAGAGCTGCAGTGAGGCCTCCCCAGGGTCTCCTCTTTCCAGGCTGAGCATCCCCAGCCCCACGTGGAAAGCAGGCAGTGTGATCAGGGGGAGTCCAGGCTGGAGTCAAATGGCATCAGGAACTGAGAGACGGAAGCTTTAGGCCCAGGTTTGCCTCTCAATGTACAAAATTAATAAGAGTGGAGGGCAAGATGGTGGGACACTGCTTCTGCTCTAATTGGTGAATATAGTCTCTGTTTTTTTTCTTTTTTTCTCTCATGCCGTTGCAGTTTTGGCTGTTTGAAAGGAAGCTTGGCACAATATCCATTGTCTTCTCCATTTGTGAATCACCGAGCAGAGTCTGGGCAAGCTGATGTTGCAGAGCAAATCCTGCAAATGTACTGGTCATCCTGAGCCTGGAGAATGCAGTTAAACCCAGCCAAAAGGAATTTCTGGAAAGTCAAGCCTGGTGTACATTCTCTTGACTTCGGCTATGCCAACTTCACCTGAGTCTTATGAAAAAGCAAACAAAGACTCAAACCAAAACAGACAAAACCTAGAAACAAACAAACCCATGCTAACCAATCAAACAAAGAGACTAAAAAAACCCCAAATAAAACCAAAGGGAATGAAGAGTTAGTATTAGTTTTGAGTTCATCACAGCAGGTAAATGGCTGCTTTCCACAGGATCACCATAAAAAGCCACAGATAACAGCTGCTCCAAAATACACCCAACAGGAGAACCATCAAAGTGATACATAGCAACTCTGGGGGCAGCTCCCCATTAAGGTGAGGGATGAGCACACAGTGCTACAGCTCCAGCCTTCCCCACCCTGCAGGCTGCTCTTTGCTCCTGATGTAAGAGACTTGCAGGACTGTGGCCCCTCTCGGTGCATTATAAATCATTCCCACAGCTGTCACTTGAGCCACTGGCATGTCCAGAGCGAGATGCAGGCACAATCCTACTGCCCGCTGAGCCTCTCTGGGAGATCCTGAGCATCTTCCTGCCCAGAGCCACAAAAGAGCTCAGGCTCTGCCTGAACTGGGTTTTCAGGGGAGGTTTCCATATCCCTGCGAGATGTGCTCATCCTTCATCAGGCTGTGCCCAGCCTGGATCAGGGCAGGTTGGATGCCACATGGGATCCATCCTTTGCCCTGCCATGTGATCCTCCATGCAGTGGGGATAAAAAGCCCAGCACTGGGGAACCCCAGGTGCTGCAGCAGTGATATTTTTGGGAGAAACACGGAGCTGTGCATGGCCAGCTTGAAGTCTGCACTGCTGCGAGCACCAGGCCTGCCATGCTGAGCCCAGGGCCACAACCTGTGCTCACCCGGGCTGGGACATTGAGTCCCAACATGGGATCCCATGGGACAGGGCACGCTGGGATTCGCCCCTGCAGCTCCCCAGTGTGTCCAGAGAGACAGCAAGGAGACAGTGACCTCTGTCAGCGGGACCCTCTGAGTGGGACAACCACTGCTGGGGTGGCTGTGCCAGCTCCCCCATGAACCTCCAGCCCTGGGAACCGGGAGCAAGTGGAAAACACAACTTGGCCAATACTGCCTGTGCCGGAAGCAAATGGAAAGAGAATTGGGGTGTGAAAACCCAAGGTTGTTTATTTACATAAAAACAGCAATGAAAACACAGAACACATTTACTTTTGTAAGAATATTTGTAATAACAACAATTTATAGAATGTATATACCTAAGAACATATCTAACAACAATATTTGAAATGTATTTACAGAAGACAAAACGAAGCCCTAAAACCTATATGGCAAAAACAAGAACAAACTCTAAAAACTATGTACAAAAGGGTGCCATTTCAGTCCAGGATCTCCATCAGTCCGGGAAGAAAAGCAGGTGCCATGGTCACTCCAGTCAGGCACAGAGGGCTCTGCCGTGTGTCCCCAGGCTGGCACACTGGGACTCTGCTGCCAGAGCTGAGGCTGGCTGGGTCTGGGGGCTGGGCCCCAGGCACTGCCATGGGGCTTGTGTGGCCCAAAGCAAGAACAGGACAGGCTGGGCATGGCCAGCAGAACCCAAGGCACTGGGTACCACGTGCCTGAGCAGGGACCACCCAGCCCAATCCCGCCCCAGCCTGGCTGCAGGGAACCCATTGTGCCTGTGGGGACCACATGCCTGTCGTGCTGCTGGCATTGCTCTTCATCCCAGGACCATGGCCTCCTCTTCATCTTCCTCATCAATGTCCATCTCCTCGGTGTACTCTTCCATTTCCACGTCCATCTCCTCATCCTCATCAACCTCCATCTCTTCCTCTCCAGTCTGTTCTCCATCCACCTCCATCTCCTCCTCCGTATCCATTATTGTGTCCACCTCCATCTCTTCATCTCCTCTCTTTTCTCCCTCCACTTCCATCTTCTCCTCTCTATCAGTCTGTCTGTCCACCTCCATCTTGTCTTCTCTACCTGCAACAGCCTGCAGAGGTAGCAAAACCTCAGAGTGGGGTCCCTGTCCCACCCCATCCCCCCAGAACTCCAGCCCACACCCGGGCAGCTGGGGGGATCCACCTTCATGGAATGGCACCGTACCTTCCTCAGGACAAATGTGAGCATCCTGCAGGGATGGATGACACAATCCAGGCCTTAGGCAGCTTTTGAGACTGATGAGATGAGGTCTCGGGGACAGGAACAAGAAGGGTGACAGGAGCAGCAGGAGCAGCGTGCAGCGTGTGCTGAGCCCAGGGCCAACGGTCGTGTTGTGCTGCTTGCTGGCTGCTGGCAGTTCCAGATGGGACATGGATTGTGACATGACCACTGAGCTAGAGAGCCTTTGGTTCCATGCTTAGCAACGTTCCCCCAGACCATGGTGCTCAGAGCCCTGTTCCCAAGGATGGAGCATCCACAGCCTGGGCCAGTGCCTCAGCACCCTCAGTGGAAGAGAGCAGCTTCCTCAGATCCAACTTCAATCAGCCTCCTGCAGCTGAAAGCCGTCCCCCCTTGTCCTGTTGCCACAGGCCCTGTGGAACACCCTGTCCCAATCTTTCTTGTGGCACCCTTGCAGTCCTGCAGAGCTGCAGTGAGGCCTCCCCAGGGTCTCCTCTTTCCAGGCTGAGCATCCCCAGCCCCACGTGGAAAGCAGGCAGTGTGATCAGGGGGAGTCCAGGCTGGAGTCAAATGGCATCAGGAACTGAGAGACGGAAGCTTTAGGCCCAGGTTTGCCTCTCAATGTACAAAATTAATAAGAGTGGAGGGCAAGATGGTGGGACACTGCTTCTGCTCTAATTGGTGAATATAGTCTCTGTTTTTTTTCTTTTTTTCTCTCATGCCGTTGCAGTTTTGGCTGTTTGAAAGGAAGCTTGGCACAATATCCATTGTCTTCTCCATTTGTGAATCACCGAGCAGAGTCTGGGCAAGCTGATGTTGCAGAGCAAATCCTGCAAATGTACTGGTCATCCTGAGCCTGGAGAATGCAGTTAAACCCAGCCAAAAGTAATTTCTGGAAAGTCAAGCCTGGTGTACATTCTCTTGACTTTGGCTATGCCAACTTCACCTGAGTCTTATGAAAAAGCAAACAAAAGACTCAAACCAAAACAGACAAAACCTAGAAACAAACAAACCCATGCTAACCAATCAAACAAAGAGACTAAAAAAACCCCAAATAAAACCAAAGGGAATGAAGAGTTAGTATTAGTTTTGAGTTCATCACAGCGGGTAAATGGCTGCTTTCCACAGGATCACCATAAAAAGCCACAGATAACAGCTGCTCCAAAATACACCCAACAGGAGAACCATCAAAGTGATACATAGCAACTCTGGGGGCAGCTCCCCATTAAGGTGAGGGATGAGCACACAGTGCTACAGCTCCAGCCTTCCCCACCCTGCAGGCTGCTCTTTGCTCCTGATGTAAGAGCCTTGCAGGACGGTGGCCCCTCTCGGTGCATTATAAATCATTCCCACAGCTGTCACTTGAGCCACTGGCATGTCCAGAGCGAGATCCAGGCACAATCCTACTGCCCACTGAGCCTCTCTGGGAGATCCTGAGCATCTTCCTGCCCAGAGCCACAAAAGAGCTCAGGCTCTGCCTGAACTGGGTTTTCAGGGGAGGTTTCCATATCCCTGCGAGATGTGCTCATCCTTCATCAGGCTGTGCCCAGCCTGGATCAGGGCAGGTTGGATGCCACATGGGATCCATCCTTTGCCCTGCCATGTGATCCTCCATGCAGTGGGGATAAAAAGCCCAGCACTGGGGAACCCCAGGTGCTGCAGCAGTGATAGTTTTGGGAGAAACATGGAGCTGTGCATGGCCAGCTTGAAGTGTGCACTGCTGCGAGCACCAGGCCTGCCATGCTGAGCCCAGGGCCACAACCAGTGCTCACCCGGGCTGGGACATTGAGTCCCAACATGGGATCCCATGGGACAGGGCACGCTGGGATTCGCCCCTGCAGCTCCCCAGTGTGTCCAGAGAGACAGCAAGGAGACAGTGACCTCTGTCAGCGGGACCCTCTGAGTGGGACAACCACTGCTGGGGTGGCTGTGCCAGCTCCCCCATGAACCTCCAGACCTGGGAACCGGGAGCAAGTGGAAAACACAACTTGGCCAATACTGCCTGTGCCGGAAGCAAATGGAAAGAGAACTGGGGTGTGAAAACCCAAGGTTGTTTATTTACATAAGAACAGCAATGAAAACACAGAACACATTTACTTTTGTAAGAATATTTGTAATAACAACAATTTATAGAATGTATATACCTAAGAACATATCTAACAACAATATTTGAAATGTATTTACAGAAGACAAAACGAAGCCCTAAAACCTATATGCCAAAAACAAGAACAAACTCTAAAAACTATGTACAAAAGGGTGCCATTTCAGTCCAGGATCTCCATCAGTCCGGGAAGAAAAGCAGGTGCCATGGTCACTCCAGTCAGGCACAGAGGGCTCTGCCGTGTGTCCCCAGGCTGGCACACTGGGACTCTGCTGCCAGAGCTGAGGATGGCTGGGTCTGGGGGCTGGGCCCCAGGCACTGCCATGGGGCTTGTGTGGCCCAAAGCAAGAACAGGACAGGCTGGGCATGGCCACCAGAACCCAAGGCACTGGGTACCACGTGCCTGAGCAGGGACCACCCAGCCCAATCCCGCCCCAGCCTGGCTGCAGGGAACCCATTGTGCCTGTGGGGACCACATGCCTGTCCTGCTGCTGGCATTGATCTTCATCCCAGGACCATGGCCTCCTCTTCATCTTCCTCATCAATGTCCATCTCCTCGGTGTACTCTTCCATTTCCACGTCCATCTCCTCATCCTCATCAACCTCCATCTCTTCCTCTCCAGTCTGTTCTCCATCCACCTCCATCTCCTCCTCCATATCCATTATTGTGTCCACCTCCATCTCTTCATCTCCTCGCTTTTCTCCCTCCACTTCCATCTTCTCCTCTCTATCAGTCTGTCTGTCCACCTCCATCTTGTCTTCTCTACCTGCAACAGCCTGCAGAGGTAGCAAAACCTCAGAGTGGGGTCCCTGTCCCACCCCATCCCCCCAGAACTCCAGCCCACACCCGGGCAGCTGGGGGGATCCACCTTCATGGAATGGCACCGTACCTTCCTCAGGACAAATGTGAGCATCCTGCAGGGATGGATGACACAATCCAGGCCTTAGGCAGCTTTTGAGACTGATGAGATGAGGTCTCGGGGACAGGAACAAGAAGGGTGACAGGAGCAGCAGGAGCAGCGTGCAGCGTGTGCTGAGCCCAGGGCCAACGGTCGTGTTGTGCTGCTTGCTGGCTGCTGGCAGTTCCAGATGGGACATGGATTGTGACATGACCACTGAGCTAGAGAGCCTTTGGTTCCATGCTTAGCAACGTTCCCCCAGACCATGGTGCTCAGAGCCCTGTTCCCAAGGATGGAGCATCCACAGCCTGGGCCAGTGCCTCAGCACCCTCAGTGGAAGAGAGCAGCTTCCTCAGATCCAACTTCAATCAGCCTCCTGCAGCTGAAAGCCGTCCCCCCTTGTCCTGTTGCCACAGGCCCTGTGGAACACCCTGTCCCAATCTTTCTTGTGGCACCCTTGCAGTCCTGCAGAGCTGCAGTGAGGCCTCCCCAGGGTCTCCTCTTTCCAGGCTGAGCATCCCCAGCCCCACGTGGAAAGCAGGCAGTGTGATCAGGGGGAGTCCAGGCTGGAGTCAAATGGCATCAGGAACTGAGAGACGGAAGCTTTAGGCCCAGGTTTGCCTCTCAATGTACAAAATTAATAAGAGTGGAGGGCAAGATGGTGGGACACTGCTTCTGCTCTAATTGGTGAATATAGTCTCTGTTTTTTTTCTTTTTTTCTCTCATGCCGTTGCAGTTTTGGCTGTTTGAAAGGAAGCTTGGCACAATATCCATTGTCTTCTCCATTTGTGAATCACCGAGCAGAGTCTGGGCAAGCTGATGTTGCAGAGCAAATCCTGCAAATGTACTGGTCATCCTGAGCCTGGAGAATGCAGTTAAACCCAGCCAAAAGTAATTTCTGGAAAGTCAAGCCTGGTGTACATTCTCTTGACTTCGGCTATGCCAACTTCACCTGAGTCTTATGAAAAAGCAAACAAAGACTCAAACCAAAACAGACAAAACCTAGAAACAAACAAACCCATGCTAACCAATCAAACAAAGAGACTAAAAAAACCCCAAATAAAACCAAAGGGAATGAAGAGTTAGTATTAGTTTTGAGTTCATCACAGCGGGTAAATGGCTGCTTTCCACAGGATCACCATAAAAAGCCACAGATAACAGCTGCTCCAAAATACACCCAACAGGAGAACCATCAAAGTGATACATAGCAACTCTGGGGGCAGCTCCCCATTAAGGTGAGGGATGAGCACACAGTGCTACAGCTCCAGCCTTCCCCACCCTGCAGGCTGCTCTTTGCTCCTGATGTAAGAGCCTTGCAGGACTGTGGCCCCTCTCGGTGCATTATAAATCATTCCCACAGCTCTCACTTGAGCCACTGGCATGTCCAGAGCGAGATGCAGGCACAATCCTACTGCCCGCTGAGCCTCTCTGGGAGATCCTGAGCATCTTCCTGCCCAGAGCCACAAAAGAGCTCAGGCTCTGCCTGAACTGGGTTTTCAGGGGAGGTTTCCATATCCCTGCGAGATGTGCTCATCCTTCATCAGGCTGTGCCCAGCCTGGATCAGGGCAGGTTGGAGGCCACATGGGATCCAATCCTTTGCCCTGCCATGTGATCCTCCATGCAGTGGGGATAAAAAGCCCAGCACTGGGGAACCCCATGTGCTGCAGCAGTGATATTTTTGGGAGAAACACGGAGCTGTGCATGGCCAGCTTGAAGTCTGCACTGCTGTGAGCACCAGGCCTGCCATGCTGAGCCCAGGGCCACAACCTGTGCTCACCCGGGCTGGGACATTGAGTCCCAACATGGGATCCCATGGGACAGGGCACGCTGGGATTCGCCCCTGCAGCTCCCCAGTGTGTCCAGAGAGACAGCAAGGAGACAGTGACCTCTGTCAGCGGAACCCTCTGAGTGGGACAACCACCGCTGGGGTGGCTGTGCCAGCTCCCCCATGAACCTCCAGCCCTGGGAACCGGGAGCAAGTGGAAAACACAACTTGGCCAATACTGCCTGTGCCGGAAGGAAATGGAAAGAGAACTGGGGTGTGAAAACCCAAGGTTGTTTATTTACATAAGAACAGCAATGAAAACACAGAACACATTTACTTTTGTAAGAATATTTGTAATAACAACAATTTATAGAAGGTATATACCTAAGAACATATCTAACAACAATATTTGAAATGTATTTACAGAAGACAAAACGAAGCCCTAAAACCTATATGGCAAAAACAAGAACAAACTCTAAAAACTATGTACAAAAAGGTGCCATTTCAGTCCAGGATCTCCATCAGTCCGGGAAGAAAAGCAGGTGCCATGGTCACTCCAGTCAGGCACAGAGGGCTCTTCCGTGTGTCCCCAGGCTGGCACACTGGGACTCTGCTGCCAGAGCTGAGGCTGGCTGGGTCTGGGGGCTGGGCCCCAGGCACTGCCATGGGGCTTGTGTGGCCCAAAGCAAGAACAGGACAGGCTGGGCATGGCCAGCAGAACCCAAGGCACTGGGTACCACGTGCCTGAGCAGGGACCAGCCAGCCCAATCCCACCCCAGCCTGGCTGCAGGGAACCCATTGTGCCTGTGGGGACCACATGCCTGTCGTGCTGCTGGCATTGCTCTTCATCCCAGGACCATGGCCTCCTCTTCATCTTCCTCATCAATGTCCATCTCCTCGGTGTACTCTTCCATTTCCACGTCCATCTCCTCATCCTCATCAACCTCCATCTCTTCCTCTCCAGTCTGTTCTCCATCCACCTCCATCTCCTCCTCCGTATCCATTATTGTGTCCACCTCCATCTCTTCATCTCCTCTCTTTTCTCCCTCCACTTCCATCTTCTCCTCTCTATCAGTCTGTCTGTCCACCTCCATCTTGTCTTCTCTACCTGCAACAGCCTGCAGAGGTAGCAAAACCTCAGAGTGGGGTCCCTGTCCCACCCCATCCCCCCAGAACTCCAGCCCACACCCGGGCAGCTGGGGGGATCCACCTTCATGGAATGGCACCGTACCTTCCTCAGGACAAATGTGAGCATCCTGCAGGGATGGATGACACAATCCAGGCCTTAGGCAGCTTTTGAGACTGATGAGATGAGGTCTCGGGGACAGGAACAAGAAGGGTGACAGGAGCAGCAGGAGCAGCGTGCAGCGTGTGCTGAGCCCAGGGCCAACGGTCGTGTTGTGCTGCTTGCTGGCTGCTGGCAGTTCCAGATGGGACATGGATTGTGACATGACCACTGAGCTAGAGAGCCTTTGGTTCCATGCTTAGCAACGTTCCCCCAGACCATGGTGCTCAGAGCCCTGTTCCCAAGGATGGAGCATCCACAGCCTGGGCCAGTGCCTCAGCACCCTCAGTGGAAGAGAGCAGCTTCCTCAGATCCAACTTCAATCAGCCTCCTGCAGCTGAAAGCCGTCCCCCCTTGTCCTGTTGCCACAGGCCCTGTGGAACACCCTGTCCCAATCTTTCTTGTGGCACCCTTGCAGTCCTGCAGAGCTGCAGTGAGGCCTCCCCAGGGTCTCCTCTTTCCAGGCTGAGCATCCCCAGCCCCACGTGGAAAGCAGGCAGTGTGATCAGGGGGAGTCCAGGCTGGAGTCAAATGGCATCAGGAACTGAGAGACGGAAGCTTTAGGCCCAGGTTTGCCTCTCAATGTACAAAATTAATAAGAGTGGAGGGCAAGATGGTGGGACACTGCTTCTGCTCTAATTGGTGAATATAGTCTCTGTTTTTTTTCTTTTTTTCTCTCATGCCGTTGCAGTTTTGGCTGTTTGAAAGGAAGCTTGGCACAATATCCATTGTCTTCTCCATTTGTGAATCACCGAGCAGAGTCTGGGCAAGCTGATGTTGCAGAGCAAATCCTGCAAATGGACTGGTCATCCTGAGCCTGGAGAATGCAGTTAAACCCAGCCAAAAGTAATTTCTGGAAAGTCAAGCCTGGTGTACATTCTCTTGACTTCGGCTATGCCAACTTCACCTGAGTCTTATGAAAAAGCAAACAAAAGACTCAAACCAAAACAGACAAAACCTAGAAACAAACGAACCCATGCTAACCAATCAAAGAAAGAGACTAAAAAAACCCCAAATAAAACCAAAGGGAATGAAGAGTTAGTATTAGTTTTGAGTTCATCACAGCAGGTAAATGGCTGCTTTCCACAGGATCACCATAAAAAGCCACAGATAACAGCTGCTCCAAAATACACCCAACAGGAGAACCATCAAAGTGATACATAGCAACTCTGGGGGCAGCTCCCCATTAAGGTGAGGGATGAGCACACAGTGCTACAGCTCCAGCCTTCCCCACCCTGCAGGCTGCTCTTTGCTCCTGATGTAAGAGCCTTGCAGGACTGTGGCCCCTCTCGGTGCATTATAAATCATTCCCACAGCTGTCACTTGAGCCACTGGCATGTCCAGAGCGAGATGCAGGCACAATCCTACTGCCCGCTGAGCCTCTCTGGGAGATCCTGAGCATCTTCCTGCCCAGAGCCACAAAAGAGCTCAGGCTCTGCCTGAACTGTGTTTTCAGGGGAGGTTTCCATATCCCTGCGAGATGTGCTCATCCTTCATCAGGCTGTGCCCAGCCTGGATCAGGGCATGTTGGATGCCACATGGGATCCATCCTTTGCCCTGCCATGTGATCCTCCATGCAGTGGGGATAAAAAGCCCAGCACTGGGGAACCCCAGGTGCTGCAGCAGTGATAGTTTTGGGAGAAACACGGAGCTGTGCATGGCCAGCTTGAAGTGTGCACTGCTGCGAGCACCAGGCCTGCCATGCTGAGCCCAGGGCCACAACCAGTGCTCACCCGGGCTGGGACATTGAGTCCAAACATGGGATCCCATGGGACAGGGCACGCTGGGATTCGCCCCTGCAGCTCCCCAGTGTGTCCAGAGAGACAGCAAGGAGACAGTGACCTCTGTCAGCGGGACCCTCTGAGTGGGACAACCACTGCTGGGGTGGCTGTGCCAGCTCCCCCATGAACCTCCAGCCCTGGGAACCGGGAGCAAGTGGAAAACACAACTTGGCCAATACTGCCTGTGCCGGAAGCAAATGGAAAGAGAATTGGGGTGTGAAAATGCAAGGTTGTTTATTTACATAAAAACAGCAATGAAAACACAGAACACATTTACTTTTGTAAGAATATTTGTAATAACAACAATTTATAGAATGTATATACCTAAGAACATATCTAACAACAATATTTGAAATGTATTTACAGAAGACAAAACGAAGCCCTAAAACCTATATGGCAAAAACAAGAACAAACTCTAAAAACTATGTACAAAAGGGTGCCATTTCAGTCCAGGATCTCCATCAGTCCAGGAAGAAAAGCAGGTGCCATGGTCACTCCAGTCAGGTACAGAGGGCTCTTCCGTGTGTCCCCAGGCTGGCACACTGGGACTCTGCTGCCAGAGCTGAGGCTGGCTGGGTCTGGGGGCTGGGCCCCAGGCACTGCCATGGGGCTTGTGTGGCCCAAAGCAAGAACAGGACAGGCTGGGCATGGCCAGCAGAACCCAAGGCACTGGGTACCACGTGCCTGAGCAGGGACCAGCCAGCCCAATCCCGCCCCAGCCTGGCTGCAGGGAACCCATTGTGCCTGTGGGGACCACATGCCTGTCGTGCTGCTGGCATTGCTCTTCATCCCAGGACCATGGCCTCCTCTTCATCTTCCTCATCAATGTCCATCTCCTGGGTGTACTCTTCCATTTCCACGTCCATCTCCTCATCCTCATCAACCTCCATCTCTTCCTCTCCAGTCTGTTCTCCATCCACCTCCATCTCCTCCTCCGTATCCATTATTGTGTCCACCTCCATCTCTTCATCTCCTCTCTTTTCTCCCTCCACTTCCATCTTCTCCTCTCTATCAGTCTGTCTGTCCACCTCCATCTTGTCTTCTCTACCTGCAACAGCCTGCAGAGGTAGCAAAACCTCAGAGTGGGGTCCCTGTCCCACCCCATCCCCCCAGAACTCCAGCCCACACCCGGGCAGCTGGGGGGATCCACCTCCATGGAATGGCACCGTACCTTCCTCAGGACAAATGTGAGCATCCTGCAGGGATGGATGACACAATCCAGGCCTTAGGCTGCTTTTGAGACTGATGAGATGAGGTCTCGGGGACAGGAACAAGAAGGGTGACAGGAGCAGCAGGAGCAGCGTGCAGCGTGTGCTGAGCCCAGGGCCAACGGTCGTGTTGTGCTGCTTGCTGGCTGCTGGCAGTTCCAGATGGGACATGGATTGTGACATGACCACTGAGCTAGAGAGCCTTTGGTTCCATGCTTAGCAACGTTCCCCCAGACCATGGTGCTCAGAGCCCTGTTCCCAAGGATGGAGCATCCACAGCCTGGGCCAGTGCCTCAGCACCCTCAGTGGAAGAGAGCAGCTTCCTCAGATCCAACTTCAATCAGCCTCCTGCAGCTGAAAGCCGTCCCCCCTTGTCCTGTTGCCACAGGCCCTGTGGAACACCCTGTCCCAATCTTTCTTGTGGCACCCTTGCAGTCCTGCAGAGCTGCAGTGAGGCCTCCCCAGGGTCTCCTCTTTCCAGGCTGAGCATCCCCAGCCCCACGTGGAAAGCAGGCAGTGTGATCAGGGGGAGTCCAGGCTGGAGTCAAATGGCATCAGGAACTGAGAGACGGAAGCTTTAGGCCCAGGTTTGCCTCTCAATGTACAAAATTAATAAGAGTGGAGGGCAAGATGGTGGGACACTGCTTCTGCTCTAATTGGTGAATATAGTCTCTGTTTTTTTTCTTTTTTTCTCTCATGCCGTTGCAGTTTTGGCTGTTTGAAAGGAAGCTTGGCACAATATCCATTGTCTTCTCCATTTGTGAATCACCGAGCAGAGTCTGGGCAAGCTGATGTTGCAGAGCAAATCCTGCAAATGTACTGGTCATCCTGAGCCTGGAGAATGCAGTTAAACCCAGCCAAAAGGAATTTCTGGAAAGTCAAGCCTGGTGTACATTCTCTTGACTTTGGCTATGCCAACTTCACCTGAGTCTTATGAAAAAGCAAACAAAAGACTCAAACCAAAACAGACAAAACCTAGAAACAAACGAACCCATGCTAACCAATCAAAGAAAGAGACTAAAAAAACCCCAAATAAAACCAAAGGGAATGAAGAGTTAGTATTAGTTTTGAGTTCATCACAGCAGGTAAATGGCTGCTTTCCACAGGATCACCATAAAAAGCCACAGATAACAGCTGCTCCAAAATACACCCAACAGGAGAACCATCAAAGTGATACATAGCAACTCTGGGGGCAGCTCCCCATTAAGGTGAGGGATGAGCACACAGTGCTACAGCTCCAGCCTTCCCCACCCTGCAGGCTGCTCTTTGCTCCTGATGTAAGAGCCTTGCAGGACTGTGGCCCCTCTCGGTGCATTATAAATCATTCCCACAGCTCTCACTTGAGCCACTGGCATGTCCAGAGCGAGATCCAGGCACAATCCTACTGCCCGCTGAGCCTCTCTGGGAGATCCTGAGCATCTTCCTGCCCAGAGCCACAAAAGAGCTCAGGCTCTGCCTGAACTGTGTTTTCAGGGGAGGTTTCCATATCCCTGCGAGATGTGCTCATCCTTCATCAGGCTGTGCCCAGCCTGGATCAGGGCATGTTGGAGGCCACATGGGATCCCATCCTTTGCCCTGCCATGTGATCCTCCATGCAGTGGGGATAAAAAGCCCAGCACTGGGGAACCCCATGTGCTGCAGCAGTGATATTTTTGGGAGAAACACGGAGCTGTGCATGGCCAGCTTGAAGTCTGCACTGCTGCGAGCACCAGGCCTGCCATGCTGAGCCCAGGGCCACAACCAGTGCTCACCCGGGCTGGGACATTGAGTCCCAACATGGGATCCCATGGGACAGGGCACGCTGGGATTCGCCCCTGCAGCTCCCCAGTGTGTCCAGAGAGACAGCAAGGAGACAGTGACCTCTGTCAGCGGAACCCTCTGAGTGGGACGACCACTGCTGGGGTGGCTGTGCCAGCTCCCCCATGAACCTCCAGCCCTGGGAACCGGGAGCAAGTGGAAAACACAACTTGGCCAATACTGCCTGTGCCGGAAGCAAATGGAAAGAGAATTGGGGTGTGAAAACCCAAGGTTGTTTATTTACATAAGAACAGCAATGAAAACACAGAACACATTTACTTTTGTAAGAATATTTGTAATAACAACAATTTATAGAAGGTATATACCTAAGAACATATCTAACAACAATATTTGAAATGTATTTACAGAAGACAAAACGAAGCCCTAAAACCTATATTGCAAAAACAAGAACAAACTCTAAAAACTATGTACAAAAGGGTGCCATTTCAGTCCAGGATCTCCATCAGTCCGGGAAGAAAAGCAGGTGCCATGGTCACTCCAGTCAGGCACAGAGGGCTCTTCTGTGTGTCCCCAGGCTGGCACACTGGGACTCTGCTGCCAGAGCTGAGGCTGGCTGGGTCTGGGGGCTGGGCCCCAGGCACTGCCATGGGGCTTGTGTGGCCCAAAGCAAGAACAGGACAGGCTGGGCATGGCCAGCAGAACCCAAGGCACTGGGTACCACGTGCCTGAGCAGGGACCAGCCAGCCCAATCCCACCCCAGCCTGGCTGCAGGGAACCCATTGTGCCTGTGGGGACCACATGCCTGTCGTGCTGCTGGCATTGCTCTTCATCCCAGGACCATGGCCTCCTCTTCATCTTCCTCATCAATATCCATCTCCTCGGTGTACTCTTCCATTTCCACGTCCATCTCCTCATCCTCATCAACCTCCATCTCTTCCTCTCCAGTCTGTTCTCCATCCACCTCCATCTCCTCCTCCGTATCCATTATTGTGTCCACCTCCATCTCTTCATCTCCTCTCTTTTCTCCCTCCACTTCCATCTTCTCCTCTCTATCAGTCTGTCTGTCCACCTCCATCTTGTCTTCTCTACCTGCAACAGCCTGCAGAGGTAGCAAAACCTCAGAGTGGGGTCCCTGTCCCACCCCATCCCCCCAGAACTCCAGCCCACACCCGGGCAGCTGGGGGGATCCACCTTCATGGAATGGCACCGTACCTTCCTCAGGACAAATGTGAGCATCCTGCAGGGATGGATGACACAATCCAGGCCTTAGGCAGCTTTTGAGACTGATGAGATGAGGTCTCGGGGACAGGAACAAGAAGGGTGACAGGAGCAGCAGGAGCAGCGTGCAGCGTGTGCTGAGCCCAGGGCCAACGGTCGTGTTGTGCTGCTTGCTGGCTGCTGGCAGTTCCAGATGGGACATGGATTGTGACATGACCACTGAGCTAGAGAGCCTTTGGTTCCATGCTTAGCAACGTTCCCCCAGACCATGGTGCTCAGAGCCCTGTTCCCAAGGATGGAGCATCCACAGCCTGGGCCAGTGCCTCAGCACCCTCAGTGGAAGAGAGCAGCTTCCTCAGATCCAACTTCAATCAGCCTCCTGCAGCTGAAAGCCGTCCCCCCTTGTCCTGTTGCCACAGGCCCTGTGGAACACCCTGTCCCAATCTTTCTTGTGGCACCCTTGCAGTCCTGCAGAGCTGCAGTGAGGCCTCCCCAGGGTCTCCTCTTTCCAGGCTGAGCATCCCCAGCCCCACGTGGAAAGCAGGCAGTGTGATCAGGGGGAGTCCAGGCTGGAGTCAAATGGCATCAGGAACTGAGAGACGGAAGCTTTAGGCCCAGGTTTGCCTCTCAATGTACAAAATTAATAAGAGTGGAGGGCAAGATGGTGGGACACTGCTTCTGCTCTAATTGGTGAATATAGTCTCTGTTTTTTTTCTTTTTTTCTCTCATGCCGTTGCAGTTTTGGCTGTTTGAAAGGAAGCTTGGCACAATATCCATTGTCTTCTCCATTTGTGAATCACCGAGCAGAGTCTGGGCAAGCTGATGTTGCAGAGCAAATCCTGCAAATGTACTGGTCATCCTGAGCCTGGAGAATGCAGTTAAACCCAGCCAAAAGTAATTTCTGGAAAGTCAAGCCTGGTGTACATTCTCTTGACTTCGGCTATGCCAACTTCACCTGAGTCTTATGAAAAAGCAAACAAAAGACTCAAACCAAAACAGACAAAACCTAGAAACAAACAAACCCATGCAAACCAATCAAACAAAGAGACTAAAAAAACCCCAAATAAAACCAAAGGGAATGAAGAGTTAGTATTAGTTTTGAGTTCATCACAGCAGGTAAATGGCTGCTTTCCACAGGATCACCATAAAAAGCCACAGATAACAGCTGCTCCAAAATACACCCAACAGGAGAACCATCAAAGTGATACATAGCAAGTCTGGGGGCAGCTCCCCATGAAGGTGAGGGATGAGCACACAGTGCTACAGCTCCAGCCTTCCCCACCCTGCAGGCTGCTCTTTGCTCCTGATGTAAGAGCCTTGCAGGACTGTGGCCCCTCTCGGTGCATTATAAATCATTCCCACAGCTCTCACTTGAGCCACTGGCATGTCCAGAGCGAGATCCAGGCACAATCCTACTGCCCGCTGAGCCTCTCTGGGAGATCCTGAGCATCTTCCTGCCCAGAGCCACAAAAGAGCTCAGGCTCTGCCTGAACTGTGTTTTCAGGGGAGGTTTCCATATCCCTGCGAGATGTGCTCATCCTTCATCAGGCTGTGCCCAGCCTGGATCAGGGCAGGTTGGATGCCACATGGGATCCATCCTTTGCCCTGCCATGTGATCCTCCATGCAGTGGGGATAAAAAGCCCAGCACTGGGGAACCCCAGGTGCTGCAGCAGTGATAGTTTTGGGAGAAACACGGAGCTGTGCATGGCCAGCTTGAAGTGTGCACTGCTGCGAGCACCAGGCCTGCCATGCTGAGCCCAGGGCCACAAGCAGTGCTCACCCGGGCTGGGACATTGAGTCCCAACATGGGATCCCATGGGACAGGGCACGCTGGGATTCGCCCCTGCAGCTCCCCAGTGTGTCCAGAGAGACAGCAAGGAGACAGTGACCTCTGTCAGCGGGACCCTCTGAGTGGGACAACCACTGCTGGGGTGGCTGTGCCAGCTCCCCCATGAACCTCCAGCCCTGGGAACCGGGAGCAAGTGGAAAACACAACTTGGCCAATACTGCCTGTGCCGGAAGCAAATGGAAAGAGAATTGGGGTGTGAAAACGCAAGGTTGTTTATTTACATAAAAACAGCAATGAAAACACAGAACACATTTACTTTTGTAAGAATATTTGCAATAACAACAATTTATAGAATGTATATACCTAAGAACATATCTAACAACAATATTTGAAATGTATTTACAGAAGACAAAACGAAGCCCTAAAACCTATATGGCAAAAACAAGAACAAACTCTAAAAACTATGTACAAAAGGGTGCCATTTCAGTCCAGGATCTCCATCAGTCCGGGAAGAAAAGCAGGTGCCATGGTCACTCCAGTCAGGCACAGAGGGCTCTTCCGTGTGTCCCCAGGCTGGCACACTGGGACTCTGCTGCCAGAGCTGAGGCTGGCTGGGTCTGGGGGCTGGGCCCCAGGCACTGCCATGGGGCTTGTGTGGCCCAAAGCAAGAACAGGACAGGCTGGGCATGGCCAGCAGAACCCAAGGCACTGGGTACCACGTGCCTGAGCAGGGACCAGCCAGCCCAATCCCGCCCCAGCCTGGCTGCAGGGAACCCATTGTGCCTGTGGGGACCACATGCCTGTCCTGCTGCTGGCATTGCTCTTCATCCCAGGACCATGGCCTCCTCTTCATCTTCCTCATCAATGTCCATCTCCTCGGTGTACTCTTCCATTTCCACGTCCATCTCCTCATCCTCATCAACCTCCATCTCTTCCTCTCCAGTCTGTTCTCCATCCACCTCCATCTCCTCCTCCGTATCCATTATTGTGTCCACCTCCATCTCTTCATCTCCTCTCTTTTCTCCCTCCACTTCCATCTTCTCCTCTCTATCAGTCTGTCTGTCCACCTCCATCTTGTCTTCTCTACCTGCAACAGCCTGCAGAGGTAGCAAAACCTCAGAGTGGGGTCCCTGTCCCACCCCATCCCCCCAGAACTCCAGCCCACACCCGGGCAGCTGGGGGGATCCACCTCCATGGAATGGCACCGTACCTTCCTCAGGACAAATGTGAGCATCCTGCAGGGATGGATGACACAATCCAGGCCTTAGGCTGCTTTTGAGACTGATGAGATGAGGTCTCGGGGACAGGAACAAGAAGGGTGACAGGAGCAGCAGGAGCAGCGTGCAGCGTGTGCTGAGCCCAGGGCCAACGGCTGTGTTGTGCTGCTTGCTGGCTGCTGGCAGTTCCAGATGGGACATGGATTGTGACATGACCATTGAGCTAGAGAGCCTTTGGTTCCATGCTTAGCAACGTTCCCCCAGACCATGGTGCTCAGAGCCCTGTTCCCAAGGATGGAGCATCCACAGCCTGGGCCAGTGCCTCAGCACCCTCAGTGGAAGAGAGCAGCTTCCTCAGATCCAACTTCAATCAGCCTCCTGCAGCTGAAATCCGTCCCCCCTTGTCCTGTTGCCACAGGCCCTGTGCAACACCCTGTCCCAATCTTTCTTGTGGCACCCTTGCAGTCCTGCAGAGCTGCAGTGAGGCCTCCCCAGGGTCTCCTCTTTCCAGGCTGAGCATCCCCAGCCCCACGTGGAAAGCAGGCAGTGTGATCAGGGGGAGTCCAGGCTGGAGTCAAATGGCATCAGGAACTGAGAGACGGAAGCTTTAGGCCCAGGTTTGCCTCTCAATGTACAAAATTAATAAGAGTGGAGGGCAAGATGGTGGGACACTGCTTCTGCTCTAATTGGTGAATATAGTCTCTGTTTTTTTTCTTTTTTTCTCTCATGCCGTTGCAGTTTTGGCTGTTTGAAAGGAAGCTTGGCACAATATCCATTGTCTTCTCCATTTGTGAATCACCGAGCAGAGTCTGGGCAAGCTGATGTTGCAGAGCAAATCCTGCAAATGTACTGGTCATCCTGAGCCTGGAGAATGCAGTTAAACCCAGCCAAAAGGAATTTCTGGAAAGTCAAGCCTGGTGTACATTCTCTTGACTTTGGCTATGCCAACTTCACCTGAGTCTTATGAAAAAGCAAACAAAAGACTCAAACCAAAACAGACAAAACCTAGAAACAAACGAACCCATGCTAACCAATCAAAGAAAGAGACTAAAAAAACCCCAAATAAAACCAAAGGGAATGAAGAGTTAGTATTAGTTTTGAGTTCATCACAGCAGGTAAATGGCTGCTTTCCACAGGATCACCATAAAAAGCCACAGATAACAGCTGCTCCAAAATACACCCAACAGGAGAACCATCAAAGTGATACATAGCAACTCTGGGGGCAGCTCCCCATTAAGGTGAGGGATGAGCACACAGTGCTACAGCTCCAGCCTTCCCCACCCTGCAGGCTGCTCTTTGCTCCTGATGTAAGAGCCTTGCAGGACTGTGGCCCCTCTCGGTGCATTATAAATCATTCCCACAGCTGTCACTTGAGCCACTGGCATGTCCAGAGCGAGATGCAGGCACAATCCTACTGCCCGCTGAGCCTCTCTGGGAGATCCTGAGCATCTTCCTGCCCAGAGCCACAAAAGAGCTCAGGCTCTGCCTGAACTGGGTTTTCAGGGGAGGTTTCCATATCCCTGCGAGATGTGCTCATCCTTCATCAGGCTGTGCCCAGCCTGGATCAGGGCAGGTTGGAGGCCACATGGGATCCCATCCTTTGCCCTGCCATGTGATCCTCCATGCAGTGGGGATAAAAAGCCCAGCACTGGGGAACCCCATGTGCTGCAGCAGTGATATTTTTGGGAGAAACACGGAGCTGTGCATGGCCAGCTTGAAGTCTGCACTGCTGTGAGCACCAGGCCTGCCATGCTGAGCCCAGGGCCACAAGCAGTGCTCACCCGGGCTGGGACATTGAGTCCCAACATGGGATCCCATGGGACAGGGCACGCTGGAATTCGCCCCTGCAGCTCCCCAGTGTGTCCAGAGAGACAGCAAGGAGACAGTGACCTCTGTCAGCGGAACCCTCTGAGTGGGACGACCACTGCTGGGGTGGCTGTGCCAGCTCCCCCATGAACCTCCAGCCCTGGGAACCGGGAGCAAGTGGAAAACACAACTTGGCCAATACTGCCTGTGCCGGAAGCAAATGGAAAGAGAACTGGGGTGTGAAAACCCAAGGTTGTTTATTTACATAAGAACAGCAATGAAAACACAGAACACATTTACTTTTGTAAGAATATTTGTAATAACAACAATTTATAGAAGGTATATACCTAAGAATATATCTAACAACAATATTTGAAATGTATTTACAGAAGACAAAACGAAGCCCTAAAACCTATATTGCAAAAACAAGAACAAACTCTAAAAACTATGTACAAAAGGGTGCCATTTCAGTCCAGGATCTCCATCAGTCCGGGAAGAAAAGCAGGTGCCATGGTCACTCCAGTCAGGCACAGAGGGCTCTTCTGTGTGTCCCCAGGCTGGCACACTGGGACTCTGCTGCCAGAGCTGAGGCTGGCTGGGTCTGGGGGCTGGGCCCCAGGCACTGCCATGGGGCTTGTGTGGCCCAAAGCAAGAACAGGACAGGCTGGGCATGGCCAGCAGAACCCAAGGCACTGGGTACCACGTGCCTGAGCAGGGACCAGCCAGCCCAATCCCACCCCAGCCTGGCTGCAGGGAACCCATTGTGCCTGTGGGGACCACATGCCTGTCGTGCTGCTGGCATTGCTCTTCATCCCAGGACCATGGCCTCCTCTTCATCTTCCTCATCAATATCCATCTCCTCGGTGTACTCTTCCATTTCCACGTCCATCTCCTCATCCTCATCAACCTCCATCTCTTCCTCTCCAGTCTGTTCTCCATCCACCTCCATCTCCTCCTCCGTATCCATTATTGTGTCCACCTCCATCTCTTCATCTCCTCTCTTTTCTCCCTCCACTTCCATCTTCTCCTCTCTATCAGTCTGTCTGTCCACCTCCATCTTGTCTTCTCTACCTGCAACAGCCTGCAGAGGTAGCAAAACCTCAGAGTGGGGTCCCTGTCCCACCCCATCTCCCCAGAACTCCAGCCCACACCCGGGCAGCTGGGGGGATCCACCTCCATGGAATGGCACCGTACCTTCCTCAGGACAAATGTGAGCATCCTGCAGGGATGGATGACACAATCCAGGCCTTAGGCTGCTTTTGAGACTGATGAGATGAGGTCTCGGGGACAGGAACAAGAAGGGTGACAGGAGCAGCAGGAGCAGCGTGCAGCGTGTGCTGAGCCCAGGGCCAAAGGTTGTGTTGTGCTGCTTGCTGGCTGCTGGCAGTTCCAGATGGGACATGGATTGTGACATGACCATTGAGCTAGAGAGCCTTTGGTTCCATGCTTAGCAACGTTCCCCCAGACCATGGTGCTCAGAGCCCTGTTCCCAAGGATGGAGCATCCACAGCCTGGGCCAGTGCCTCAGCACCCTCAGTGGAAGAGAGCAGCTTCCTCAGATCCAACTTCAATCAGCCTCCTGCAGCTGAAAGCCGTCCCCCCTTGTCCTGTTGCCACAGGCCCTGTGCAACACCCTGTCCCAATCTTTCTTGTGGCACCCTTGCAGTCCTGCAGAGCTGCAGTGAGGCCTCCCCAGGGTCTCCTCTTTCCAGGCTGAGCATCCCCAGCCCCACGTGGAAAGCAGGCAGTGTGATCAGGGGGAGTCCAGGCTGGAGTCAAATGGCATCAGGAACTGAGAGACGGAAGCTTTAGGCCCAGGTTTGCCTCTCAATGTACAAAATTAATAAGAGTGGAGGGCAAGATGGTGGGACACTGCTTCTGCTCTAATTGGTGAATATAGTCTCTGTTTTTTTTCTTTTTTTCTCTCATGCCGTTGCAGTTTTGGCTGTTTGAAAGGAAGCTTGGCACAATATCCATTGTCTTCTCCATTTGTGAATCACCGAGCAGAGTCTGGGCAAGCTGATGTTGCAGAGCAAATCCTGCAAATGTACTGGTCATCCTGAGCCTGGAGAATGCAGTTAAACCCAGCCAAAAGGAATTTCTGGAAAGTCAAGCCTGGTGTACATTCTCTTGACTTTGGCTATGCCAACTTCACCTGAGTCTTATGAAAAAGCAAACAAAAGACTCAAACCAAAACAGACAAAACCTAGAAACAAACGAACCCATGCTAACCAATCAAAGAAAGAGACTAAAAAAACCCCAAATAAAACCAAAGGGAATGAAGAGTTAGTATTAGTTTTGAGTTCATCACAGCAGGTAAATGGCTGCTTTCCACAGGATCACCATAAAAAGCCACAGATAACAGCTGCTCCAAAATACACCCAACAGGAGAACCATCAAAGTGATACATAGCAACTCTGGGGGCAGCTCCCCATTAAGGTGAGGGATGAGCACACAGTGCTACAGCTCCAGCCTTCCCCACCCTGCAGGCTGCTCTTTGCTCCTGATGTAAGAGCCTTGCAGGACTGTGGCCCCTCTCGGTGCATTATAAATCATTCCCACAGCTCTCACTTGAGCCACTGGCATGTCCAGAGCGAGATGCAGGCACAATCCTACTGCCCGCTGAGCCTCTCTGGGAGATCCTGAGCATCTTCCTGCCCAGAGCCACAAAAGAGCTCAGGCTCTGCCTGAACTGGGTTTTCAGGGGAGGTTTCCATATCCCTGCGAGATGTGCTCATCCTTCATCAGGCTGTGCCCAGCCTGGATCAGGGCAGGTTGGAGGCCACATGGGATCCCATCCTTTGCCCTGCCATGTGATCCTCCATGCAGTGGGGATAAAAAGCCCAGCACTGGGGAACCCCATGTGCTGCAGCAGTGATATTTTTGGGAGAAACACGGAGCTGTGCATGGCCAGCTTGAAGTCTGCACTGCTGTGAGCACCAGGCCTGCCATGCTGAGCCCAGGGCCACAAGCAGTGCTCACCCGGGCTGGGACATTGAGTCCCAACATGGGATCCCATGGGACAGGGCACGCTGGAATTCGCCCCTGCAGCTCCCCAGTGTGTCCAGAGAGACAGCAAGGAGACAGTGACCTCTGTCAGCGGAACCCTCTGAGTGGGACGACCACTGCTGGGGTGGCTGTGCCAGCTCCCCCATGAACCTCCAGCCCTGGGAACCGGGAGCAAGTGGAAAACACAACTTGGCCAATACTGCCTGTGCCGGAAGCAAATGGAAAGAGAACTGGGGTGTGAAAACCCAAGGTTGTTTATTTACATAAGAACAGCAATGAAAACACAGAACACATTTACTTTTGTAAGAATATTTGTAATAACAACAATTTATAGAAGGTATATACCTAAGAATATATCTAACAACAATATTTGAAATGTATTTACAGAAGACAAAACGAAGCCCTAAAACCTATATTGCAAAAACAAGAACAAACTCTAAAAACTATGTACAAAAGGGTGCCATTTCAGTCCAGGATCTCCATCAGTCCGGGAAGAAAAGCAGGTGCCATGGTCACTCCAGTCAGGCACAGAGGGCTCTTCTGTGTGTCCCCAGGCTGGCACACTGGGACTCTGCTGCCAGAGCTGAGGCTGGCTGGGTCTGGGGGCTGGGCCCCAGGCACTGCCATGGGGCTTGTGTGGCCCAAAGCAAGAACAGGACAGGCTGGGCATGGCCAGCAGAACCCAAGGCACTGGGTACCACGTGCCTGAGCAGGGACCAGCCAGCCCAATCCCACCCCAGCCTGGCTGCAGGGAACCCATTGTGCCTGTGGGGACCACATGCCTGTCGTGCTGCTGGCATTGCTCTTCATCCCAGGACCATGGCCTCCTCTTCATCTTCCTCATCAATATCCATCTCCTCGGTGTACTCTTCCATTTCCACGTCCATCTCCTCATCCTCATCAACCTCCATCTCTTCCTCTCCAGTCTGTTCTCCATCCACCTCCATCTCCTCCTCCGTATCCATTATTGTGTCCACCTCCATCTCTTCATCTCCTCTCTTTTCTCCCTCCACTTCCATCTTCTCCTCTCTATCAGTCTGTCTGTCCACCTCCATCTTGTCTTCTCTACCTGCAACAGCCTGCAGAGGTAGCAAAACCTCAGAGTGGGGTCCCTGTCCCACCCCATCCCCCCAGAACTCCAGCCCACACCCGGGCAGCTGGGGGGATCCACCTCCATGGAATGGCACCGTACCTTCCTCAGGACAAATGTGAGCATCCTGCAGGGATGGATGACACAATCCAGGCCTTAGGCTGCTTTTGAGACTGATGAGATGAGGTCTCGGGGACAGGAACAAGAAGGGTGACAGGAGCAGCAGGAGCAGCGTGCAGCGTGTGCTGAGCCCAGGGCCAACGGCTGTGTTGTGCTGCTTGCTGGCTGCTGGCAGTTCCAGATGGGACATGGATTGTGACATGACCATTGAGCTAGAGAGCCTTTGGTTCCATGCTTAGCAACGTTCCCCCAGACCATGGTGCTCAGAGCCCTGTTCCCAAGGATGGAGCATCCACAGCCTGGGCCAGTGCCTCAGCACCCTCAGTGGAAGAGAGCAGCTTCCTCAGATCCAACTTCAATCAGCCTCCTGCAGCTGAAATCCGTCCCCCCTTGTCCTGTTGCCACAGGCCCTGTGCAACACCCTGTCCCAATCTTTCTTGTGGCACCCTTGCAGTCCTGCAGAGCTGCAGTGAGGCCTCCCCAGGGTCTCCTCTTTCCAGGCTGAGCATCCCCAGCCCCACGTGGAAAGCAGGCAGTGTGATCAGGGGGAGTCCAGGCTGGAGTCAAATGGCATCAGGAACTGAGAGACGGAAGCTTTAGGCCCAGGTTTGCCTCTCAATGTACAAAATTAATAAGAGTGGAGGGCAAGATGGTGGGACACTGCTTCTGCTCTAATTGGTGAATATAGTCTCTGTTTTTTTTCTTTTTTTCTCTCATGCCGTTGCAGTTTTGGCTGTTTGAAAGGAAGCTTGGCACAATATCCATTGTCTTCTCCATTTGTGAATCACCGAGCAGAGTCTGGGCAAGCTGATGTTGCAGAGCAAATCCTGCAAATGGACTGGTCATCCTGAGCCTGGAGAATGCAGTTAAACCCAGCCAAAAGGAATTTCTGGAAAGTCAAGCCTGGTGTACATTCTCTTGACTTTGGCTATGCCAACTTCACCTGAGTCTTATGAAAAAGCAAACAAAAGACTCAAACCAAAACAGACAAAACCTAGAAACAAACGAACCCATGCTAACCAATCAAAGAAAGAGACTAAAAAAACCCCAAATAAAACCAAAGGGAATGAAGAGTTAGTATTAGTTTTGAGTTCATCACAGCAGGTAAATGGCTGCTTTCCACAGGATCACCATAAAAAGCCACAGATAACAGCTGCTCCAAAATACACCCAACAGGAGAACCATCAAAGTGATACATAGCAACTCTGGGGGCAGCTCCCCATTAAGGTGAGGGATGAGCACACAGTGCTACAGCTCCAGCCTTCCCCACCCTGCAGGCTGCTCTTTGCTCCTGATGTAAGAGCCTTGCAGGACTGTGGCCCCTCTCGGTGCATTATAAATCATTCCCACAGCTCTCACTTGAGCCACTGGCATGTCCAGAGCGAGATCCAGGCACAATCCTACTGCCCGCTGAGCCTCTCTGGGAGATCCTGAGCATCTTCCTGCCCAGAGCCACAAAAGAGCTCAGGCTCTGCCTGAACTGGGTTTTCAGGGGAGGTTTCCATATCCCTGAGAGATGTGCTCATCCTTCATCAGGCTGTGCCCAGCCTGGATCAGGGCAGGTTGGAGGCCACATGGGATCCCATCCTTTGCCCTGCCATGTGATCCTCCATGCAGTGGGGATAAAAAGCCCAGCACTGGGGAACCCCATGTGCTGCAGCAGTGATATTTTTGGGAGAAACACGGAGCTGTGCATGGCCAGCTTGAAGTCTGCACTGCTGTGAGCACCAGGCCTGCCATGCTGAGCCCAGGGCCACAAGCAGTGCTCACCCGGGCTGGGACATTGAGTCCCAACATGGGATCCCATGGGACAGGGCACGCTGGAATTCGCCCCTGCAGCTCCCCAGTGTGTCCAGAGAGACAGCAAGGAGACAGTGACCTCTGTCAGCGGAACCCTCTGAGTGGGACGACCACTGCTGGGGTGGCTGTGCCAGCTCCCCCATGAACCTCCAGCCCTGGGAACCGGGAGCAAGTGGAAAACACAACTTGGCCAATACTGCCTGTGCCGGAAGCAAATGGAAAGAGAACTGGGGTGTGAAAACCCAAGGTTGTTTATTTACATAAGAACAGCAATGAAAACACAGAACACATTTACTTTTGTAAGAATATTTGTAATAACAACAATTTATAGAAGGTATATACCTAAGAATATATCTAACAACAATATTTGAAATGTATTTACAGAAGACAAAACGAAGCCCTAAAACCTATATTGCAAAAACAAGAACAAACTCTAAAAACTATGTACAAAAGGGTGCCATTTCAGTCCAGGATCTCCATCAGTCCGGGAAGAAAAGCAGGTGCCATGGTCACTCCAGTCAGGCACAGAGGGCTCTTCTGTGTGTCCCCAGGCTGGCACACTGGGACTCTGCTGCCAGAGCTGAGGCTGGCTGGGTCTGGGGGCTGGGCCCCAGGCACTGCCATGGGGCTTGTGTGGCCCAAAGCAAGAACAGGACAGGCTGGGCATGGCCAGCAGAACCCAAGGCACTGGGTACCACGTGCCTGAGCAGGGACCAGCCAGCCCAATCCCACCCCAGCCTGGCTGCAGGGAACCCATTGTGCCTGTGGGGACCACATGCCTGTCGTGCTGCTGGCATTGCTCTTCATCCCAGGACCATGGCCTCCTCTTCATCTTCCTCATCAATATCCATCTCCTCGGTGTACTCTTCCATTTCCACGTCCATCTCCTCATCCTCATCAACCTCCATCTCTTCCTCTCCAGTCTGTTCTCCATCCACCTCCATCTCCTCCTCCGTATCCATTATTGTGTCCACCTCCATCTCTTCATCTCCTCTCTTTTCTCCCTCCACTTCCATCTTCTCCTCTCTATCCGTCTGTCTGTCCACCTCCATCTTGTCTTCTCTACCTGCAACAGCCTGCAGAGGTAGCAAAACCTCAGAGTGGGGTCCCTGTCCCACCCCATCCCCCCAGAACTCCAGCCCACACCCGGGCAGCTGGGGGGATCCACCTCCATGGAATGGCACCGTACCTTCCTCAGGACAAATGTGAGCATCCTGCAGGGATGGATGACACAATCCAGGCCTTAGGCTGCTTTTGAGACTGATGAGATGAGGTCTCGGGGACAGGAACAAGAAGGGTGACAGGAGCAGCAGGAGCAGCGTGCAGCGTGTGCTGAGCCCAGGGCCAACGGCTGTGTTGTGCTGCTTGCTGGCTGCTGGCAGTTCCAGATGGGACATGGATTGTGACATGACCATTGAGCTAGAGAGCCTTTGGTTCCATGCTTAGCAACGTTCCCCCAGACCATGGTGCTCAGAGCCCTGTTCCCAAGGATGGAGCATCCACAGCCTGGGCCAGTGCCTCAGCACCCTCAGTGGAAGAGAGCAGCTTCCTCAGATCCAACTTCAATCAGCCTCCTGCAGCTGAAATCCGTCCCCCCTTGTCCTGTTGCCACAGGCCCTGTGCAACACCCTGTCCCAATCTTTCTTGTGGCACCCTTGCAGTCCTGCAGAGCTGCAGTGAGGCCTCCCCAGGGTCTCCTCTTTCCAGGCTGAGCATCCCCAGCCCCACGTGGAAAGCAGGCAGTGTGATCAGGGGGAGTCCAGGCTGGAGTCAAATGGCATCAGGAACTGAGAGACGGAAGCTTTAGGCCCAGGTTTGCCTCTCAATGTACAAAATTAATAAGAGTGGAGGGCAAGATGGTGGGACACTGCTTCTGCTCTAATTGGTGAATATAGTCTCTGTTTTTTTTCTTTTTTTCTCTCATGCCGTTGCAGTTTTGGCTGTTTGAAAGGAAGCTTGGCACAATATCCATTGTCTTCTCCATTTGTGAATCACCGAGCAGAGTCTGGGCAAGCTGATGTTGCAGAGCAAATCCTGCAAATGTACTGGTCATCCTGAGCCTGGAGAATGCAGTTAAACCCAGCCAAAAGGAATTTCTGGAAAGTCAAGCCTGGTGTACATTCTCTTGACTTTGGCTATGCCAACTTCACCTGAGTCTTATGAAAAAGCAAACAAAAGACTCAAACCAAAACAGACAAAACCTAGAAACAAACGAACCCATGCTAACCAATCAAAGAAAGAGACTAAAAAAACCCCAAATAAAACCAAAGGGAATGAAGAGTTAGTATTAGTTTTGAGTTCATCACAGCAGGTAAATGGCTGCTTTCCACAGGATCACCATAAAAAGCCACAGATAACAGCTGCTCCAAAATACACCCAACAGGAGAACCATCAAAGTGATACATAGCAACTCTGGGGGCAGCTCCCCATTAAGGTGAGGGATGAGCACACAGTGCTACAGCTCCAGCCTTCCCCACCCTGCAGGCTGCTCTTTGCTCCTGATGTAAGAGCCTTGCAGGACTGTGGCCCCTCTCGGTGCATTATAAATCATTCCCACAGCTCTCACTTGAGCCACTGGCATGTCCAGAGCGAGATGCAGGCACAATCCTACTGCCCGCTGAGCCTCTCTGGGAGATCCTGAGCATCTTCCTGCCCAGAGCCACAAAAGAGCTCAGGCTCTGCCTGAACTGGGTTTTCAGGGGAGGTTTCCATATCCCTGCGAGATGTGCTCATCCTTCATCAGGCTGTGCCCAGCCTGGATCAGGGCAGGTTGGAGGCCACATGGGATCCCATCCTTTGCCCTGCCATGTGATCCTCCATGCAGTGGGGATAAAAAGCCCAGCACTGGGGAACCCCATGTGCTGCAGCAGTGATATTTTTGGGAGAAACACGGAGCTGTGCATGGCCAGCTTGAAGTCTGCACTGCTGTGAGCACCAGGCCTGCCATGCTGAGCCCAGGGCCACAAGCAGTGCTCACCCGGGCTGGGACATTGAGTCCCAACATGGGATCCCATGGGACAGGGCACGCTGGAATTCGCCCCTGCAGCTCCCCAGCGTGTCCAGAGAGACAGCAAGGAGACAGTGACCTCTGTCAGCGGAACCCTCTGAGTGGGACGACCACTGCTGGGGTGGCTGTGCCAGCTCCCCCATGAACCTCCAGCCCTGGGAACCGGGAGCAAGTGGAAAACACAACTTGGCCAATACTGCCTGTGCCGGAAGCAAATGGAAAGAGAACTGGGGTGTGAAAACCCAAGGTTGTTTATTTACATAAGAACAGCAATGAAAACACAGAACACATTTACTTTTGTAAGAATATTTGTAATAACAACAATTTATAGAAGGTATATACCTAAGAACATATCTAACAACAATATTTGAAATGTATTTACAGAAGACAAAACGAAGCCCTAAAACCTATATGCCAAAAACAAGAACAAACTCTAAAAACTATGTACAAAAAGGTGCCATTTCAGTCCAGGATCTCCATCAGTCCGGGAAGAAAACCAGGTGCCATGGTCACTCCAGTCAGGCACAGAGGGCTCTTCCGTGTGTCCCCAGGCTGGCACACTGGGACTCTGCTGCCAGAGCTGAGGCTGGCTGGGTCTGGGGGCTGGGCCCCAGGCACTGCCATGGGGCTTGTGTGGCCCAAAGCAAGAACAGGACAGGCTGGGCATGGCCAGCAGAACCCAAGGCACTGGGTACCACGTGCCTGAGCAGGGACCAGCCAGCCCAATCCCGCCCCAGCCTGGCTGCAGGGAACCCACTGTGCCTGTGGGGACCACATGCCTGTCCTGCTGCTGGCATTGCTCTTCATCCCAGGACCATGGCCTCCTCTTCATCTTCCTCATCAATGTCCATCTCCTGGGTGTACTCTTCCATTTCCACGTCCATCTCCTCATCCTCATCAACCTCCATCTCTTCCTCTCCAGTCTGTTCTCCATCCACCTCCATCTCCTCCTCCGTATCCATTATGGTGCCCACCTCCATCTCTTCCTCTCCTCTCTTTTCTCCCTCCACTTCCATCTTCTCCTCTCTATCAGTCTGTCTGTCCACCTCCATCTTGTCTTCTCTACCTGCAACAGCCTGCAGAGGTAGCAAAACCTCAGAGTGGGGTCCCTGTCCCACCCCATCCCCCCAGAACTCCAGCCCACACCCGGGCAGCTGGGGGGATCCACCTCCATGGAATGGCACCGTACCTTCCTCAGGACAAATGTGAGCATCCTGCAGGGATGGATGACACAATCCAGGCCTTAGGCAGCTTTTGAGACTGATGAGATGAGGTCTCGGGGGCAGGAACAAGAAGGGTGACAGGAGCAGCAGGAGCAGCGTGCAGCGTGTGCTGAGCCCAGGGCCAACGGTCGTGTTGTGCTGCTTGCTGGCTGCTGGCAGTTCCAGATGGGACATGGATTGTGACATGACCACTGAGCTAGAGAGCCTTTGGTTCCATGCTTAGCAACGTTCCCCCAGACCATGGTGCTCAGAGCCCTGTTCCCAAGGATGGAGCATCCACAGCCTGGGCCAGTGCCTCAGCACCCTCAGTGGAAGAGAGCAGCTTCCTCAGATCCAACTTCAATCAGCCTCCTGCAGCTGAAAGCCGTCCCCCCCTTGTCCTGTTGCCACAGGCCCTGTGGAACACCCTGTCCCAATCTTTCTTGTGGCACCCTTGCAGTCCTGCAGAGCTGCAGTGAGGCCTCCCCAGGGTCTCCTCTTTCCAGGCTGAGCATCCCCAGCCCCACGTGGAAAGCAGGCAGTGTGATCAGGGGGAGTCCAGGCTGGAGTCAAATGGCATCAGGAACTGAGAGACGGAAGCTTTAGGCCCAGGATTGCCTCTCAATGTACAAAATTAATAAGAGTGGAGGGCAAGATGGTGGGACACTGCTTCTGCTCTAATTGGTGAATATAGTCTCTGTTTTTTTCTTTTTTTCTCTCATGCCGTTGCAGTTTTGGCTGTTTGAAAGGAAGCTTGGCACAATATCCATTGTCTTCTCCATTTGTGAATCACCGAGCAGAGTCTGGGCAAGCTGATGTTGCAGAGCAAATCCTGCAAATGTACTGGTCATCCTGAGCCTGGAGAATGCAGTTAAACCCAGCCAAAAGGAATTTCTGGAAAGTCAAGCCTGGTGTACATTCTCTTGACTTTGGCTATGCCAACTTCACCTGAGTCTTATGAAAAAGCAAACAAAAGACTCAAACCAAAACAGACAAAACCTAGAAACAAATGATCCCATGCAAACCAATCAAACAAAGAGACTAAAAACCCCAAATAAAACCAAAGGGAATGAAGAGTTAGTATTAGTTTTGAGTTCATCACAGCAGGTAAATGGCTGCTTTCCACAGGATCACCATAAAAAGCCACAGATAACAGCTGCTCCAAAATACACCCAACAGGAGAACCATCAAAGTGATACATAGCAACTCTGGGGGCAGCTCCCCATTAAGGTGAGGGATGAGCACACAGTGCTACAGCTCCAGCCTTCCCCACCCTGCAGGCTGCTCTTTGCTCCTGATGTAAGAGCCTTGCAGGACTGTGGCCCCTCTCGGTGCATTATAAATCATTCCCACAGCTCTCACTTGAGCCACTGGCATGTCCAGAGCGAGATGCAGGCACAATCCTACTGCCCACTGAGCCTCTCTGGGAGATCCTGAGCATCTTCCTGCCCAGAGCCACAAAAGAGCTCAGGCTCTGCCTGAACTGTGTTTTCAGGGGAGGTTTCCATATCCCTGCGAGATGTGCTCATCCTTCATCAGGCTGTGCCCAGCCTGGATCAGGGCAGGTTGGAGGCCACATGGGATCCCATCCTTTGCCCTGCCATGTGATCCTCCATGCAGTGGGGATAAAAAGCCCAGCACTGGGGAACCCCATGTGCTGCAGCAGTGATATTTTTGGGAGAAACACGGAGCTGTGCATGGCCAGCTTGAAGTCTGCACTGCTGTGAGCACCAGGCCTGCCATGCTGAGCCCAGGGCCACAACCAGTGCTCACCCGGGCTGGGACATTGAGTCCCAACATGGGATCCCATGGGACAGGGCACGCTGGGATTCGCCCCTGCAGCTCCCCAGTGTGTCCAGAGAGACAGCAAGGAGACAGTGACCTCTGTCAGCGGAACCCTCTGAGTGGGACGACCACTGCTGGGGTGGCTGTGCCAGCTCCCCCATGAACCTCCAGCCCTGGGAACCGGGAGCAAGTGGAAAACACAACTTGGCCAATACTGCCTGTGCCGGAAGCAAATGGAAAGAGAACTGGGGTGTGAAAACCCAAGGTTGTTTATTTACATAAGAACAGCAATGAAAACACAGAACACATTTACTTTTGTAAGAATATTTGTAATAACAACAATTTATAGAAGGTATATACCTAAGAACATATCTAACAACAATATTTGAAATGTATTTACAGAAGACAAAACGAAGCCCTAAATCCTATATGCCAAAAACAAGAACAAACTCTAAAAACTATGTACAAAAAGGTGCCATTTCAGTCCAGGATCTCCATCAGTCCGGGAAGAAAAGCAGGTGCCATGGTCACTCCAGTCAGGCACAGAGGGCTCTTCCGTGTGTCCCCAGGCTGGCACACTGGGACTCTGCTGCCAGAGCTGAGGCTGGCTGGGTCTGGGGGCTGGGCCCCAGGCACTGCCATGGGGCTTGTGTGGCCCAAAGCAAGAACAGGACAGGCTGGGCATGGCCAGCAGAACCCAAGGCACTGGGTACCACGTGCCTGAGCAGGGACCAGCCAGCCCAATCCCGCCCCAGCCTGGCTGCAGGGAACCCACTGTGCCTGTGGGGACCACATGCCTGTCCTGCTGCTGGCATTGCTCTTCATCCCAGGACCATGGCCTCCTCTTCATCTTCCTCATCAATGTCCATCTCCTCGGTGTACTCTTCCATTTCCACGTCCATCTCCTCATCCTCATCAACCTCCATCTCTTCCTCTCCAGTCTGTTCTCCATCCACCTCCATCTCCTCCTCCGTATCCATTATGGTGCCCACCTCCATCTCTTCCTCTCCTCTCTTTTCTCCCTCCACTTCCATCTTCTCCTCTCTATCAGTCTGTCTGTCCACCTCCATCTTGTCTTCTCTACCTGCAACAGCCTGCAGAGGTAGCAAAACCTCAGAGTGGGGTCCCTGTCCCACCCCATCCCCCCAGAACTCCAGCCCACACCCGGGCAGCTGGGGGGATCCACCTCCATGGAATGGCACCGTACCTTCCTCAGGACAAATGTGAGCATCCTGCAGGGATGGATGACACAATCCAGGCCTTAGGCAGCTTTTGAGACTGATGAGATGAGGTCTCGGGGGCAGGAACAAGAAGGGTAACAGGAGCAGCAGGAGCAGCGTGCAGCGTGTGCTGAGCCCAGGGCCAACGGCTGTGTTGTGCTGCTTGCTGGCTGCTGGCAGTTCCAGATGGGACATGGATTGTGACATGACCACTGAGCTAGAGAGCCTTTGGTTCCATGCTTAGCAACGTTCCCCCAGACCATGGTGCTCAGAGCCCTGTTCCCAAGGATGGAGCATCCACAGCCTGGGCCAGTGCCTCAGCACCCTCAGTGGAAGAGAGCAGCTTCCTCAGATCCAACTTCAATCAGCCTCCTGCAGCTGAAAGCCGTCCCCCCCTTGTCCTGTTGCCACAGGCCCTGTGGAACACCCTGTCCCAATCTTTCTTGTGGCACCCTTGCAGTCCTGCAGAGCTGCAGTGAGGCCTCCCCAGGGTCTCCTCTTTCCAGGCTGAGCATCCCCAGCCCCACGTGGAAAGCAGGCAGTGTGATCAGGGGGAGTCCAGGCTGGAGTCAAATGGCATCAGGAACTGAGAGACGGAAGCTTTAGGCCCAGGATTGCCTCTCAATGTACAAAATTAATAAGAGTGGAGGGCAAGATGGTGGGACACTGCTTCTGCTCTAATTGGTGAATATAGTCTCTGTTTTTTTCTTTTTTTCTCTCATGCCATTGCAGTTTTGGCTGTTTGAAAGGAAGCTTGGCACAATATCCATTGTCTTCTCCATTTGTGAATCACCGAGCAGAGTCTGGGCAAGCTGATGTTGCAGAGCAAATCCTGCAAATGTACTGGTCATCCTGAGCCTGGAGAATGCAGTTAAACCCAGCCAAAAGGAATTTCTGGAAAGTCAAGCCTGGTGTACATTCTCTTGACTTTGGCTATGCCAACTTCACCTGAGTCTTATGAAAAAGCAAACAAAAGACTCAAACCAAAACAGACAAAACCTAGAAACAAACGAACCCATGCAAACCAATCAAACAAAGAGACTAAAAAAACCCCAAATAAAACCAAAGGGAATGAAGAGTTAGTATTAGTTTTGAGTTCATCACAGCAGGTAAATGGCTGCTTTCCACAGGATCACCATAAAAAGCCACAGATAACAGCTGCTCCAAAATACACCCAACAGGAGAACCATCAAAGTGATACATAGCAACTCTGGGGGCAGCTCCCCATTAAGGTGAGGGATGAGCACACAGTGCTACAGCTCCAGCCTTCCCCACCCTGCAGGCTGCTCTTTGCTCCTGATGTAAGAGCCTTGCAGGACTGTGGCCCTTCTCGGTGCATTATAAATCATTCCCACAGCTCTCACTTGAGCCACTGGCATGTCCAGAGCGAGATGCAGGCACAATCCTACTGCCCGCTGAGCCTCTCTGGGAGATCCTGAGCATCTTCCTGCCCAGAGCCACAAAAGAGCTCAGGCTCTGCCTGAACTGGGTTTTCAGGGGAGGTTTCCATATCCCTGCGAGATGTGCTCATCCTTCATCAGGCTGTGCCCAGCCTGGATCAGGGCAGGTTGGAGGCCACATGGGATCCCATCCTTTGCCCTGCCATGTGATCCTCCATGCAGTGAGGATAAAAAGCCCAGCACTGGGGAACCCCAGGTGCTGCAGCAGTGATATTTTTGGGAGAAACACGGAGCTGTGCATGGCCAGCTTGAAGTCTGCACTGCTGTGAGCACCAGGCCTGCCATGCTGAGCCCAGGGCCACAAGCAGTGCTCACCCGGGCTGGGACATTGAGTCCCAACATGGGATCCCATGGGACAGGGCACGCTGGGATTCGCCCCTGCAGCTCCCCAGTGTGTCCAGAGAGACAGCAAGGAGACAGTGACCTCTGTCAGCGGAACCCTCTGAGTGGGACGACCACTGCTGGGGTGGCTGTGCCAGCTCCCCCATGAACCTCCAGCCCTGGGAACCGGGAGCAAGTGGAAAACACAACTTGGCCAATACTGCCTGTGCCGGAAGCAAATGGAAAGAGAACTGGGGTGTGAAAACCCAAGGTTGTTTATTTACATAAGAACAGCAATGAAAACACAGAACACATTTACTTTTGTAAGAATATTTGTAATAACAACAATTTATAGAATGTATATACCTAAGAACATATCTAACAACAATATTTGAAATGTATTTACAGAAGACAAAACGAAGCCCTAAAACCTATATGCCAAAAACAAGAACAAACTCTAAAAACTATGTACAAAAAGGTGCCATTTCAGTCCAGGATCTCCATCAGTCCAGGAAGAAAAGCAGGTGCCATGGTCACTCCAGTCAGGCACAGAGGGCTCTTCCGTGTGTCCCCAGGCTGGCACACTGGGACTCTGCTGCCAGAGCTGAGGCTGGCTGGGTCTGGGGGCTGGGCCCCAGGCACTGCCATGGGGCTTGTGTGGCCCAAAGCAAGAACAGGACAGGCTGGGCATGGCCAGCAGAACCCAAGGCACTGGGTACCACGTGCCTGAGCAGGGACCAGCCAGCCCAATCCCGCCCCAGCCTGGCTGCAGGGAACCCACTGTGCCTGTGGGGACCACATGCCTGTCCTGCTGCTGGCATTGCTCTTCATCCCAGGACCATGGCCTCCTCTTCATCTTCCTCATCAATGTCCATCTCCTCGGTGTACTCTTCCATTTCCACGTCCATCTCCTCATCCTCATCAACCTCCATCTCTTCCTCTCCAGTCTGTTCTCCATCCACCTCCATCTCCTCCTCCGTATCCATTATGGTGCCCACCTCCATCTCTTCCTCTCCTCTCTTTTCTCCCTCCACTTCCATCTTCTCCTCTCTATCAGTCTGTCTGTCCACCTCCATCTTGTCTTCTCTACCTGCAACAGCCTGCAGAGGTAGCAAAACCTCAGAGTGGGGTCCCTGTCCCACCCCATCCCCCCAGAACTCCAGCCCACACCCGGGCAGCTGGGGGGATCCACCTCCATGGAATGGCACCGTACCTTCCTCAGGACAAATGTGAGCATCCTGCAGGGATGGATGACACAATCCAGGCCTTAGGCAGCTTTTGAGACTGATGAGATGAGGTCTCGGGGGCAGGAACAAGAAGGGTAACAGGAGCAGCAGGAGCAGCGTGCAGCGTGTGCTGAGCCCAGGGCCAACGGCTGTGTTGTGCTGCTTGCTGGCTGCTGGCAGTTCCAGATGGGACATGGATTGTGACATGACCACTGAGCTAGAGAGCCTTTGGTTCCATGCTTAGCAACGTTCCCCCAGACCATGGTGCTCAGAGCCCTGTTCCCAAGGATGGAGCATCCACAGCCTGGGCCAGTGCCTCAGCACCCTCAGTGGAAGAGAGCAGCTTCCTCAGATCCAACTTCAATCAGCCTCCTGCAGCTGAAAGCCGTCCCCCCCTTGTCCTGTTGCCACAGGCCCTGTGGAACACCCTGTCCCAATCTTTCTTGTGGCACCCTTGCAGTCCTGCAGAGCTGCAGTGAGGCCTCCCCAGGGTCTCCTCTTTCCAGGCTGAGCATCCCCAGCCCCAGGTGGAAAGCAGGCAGTGTGATCAGGGGGAGTCCAGGCTGGAGTCAAATGGCATCAGGAACTGAGAGACGGAAGCTTTAGGCCCAGGATTGCCTCTCAATGTACAAAATTAATAAGAGTGGAGGGCAAGATGGTGGGACACTGCTTCTGCTCTAATTGGTGAATATAGTCTCTGTTTTTTTCTTTTTTTCTCTCATGCCATTGCAGTTTTGGCTGTTTGAAAGGAAGCTTGGCACAATATCCATTGTCTTCTCCATTTGTGAATCACCGAGCAGAGTCTGGGCAAGCTGATGTTGCAGAGCAAATCCTGCAAATGTACTGGTCATCCTGAGCCTGGAGAATGCAGTTAAACCCAGCCAAAAGGAATTTCTGGAAAGTCAAGCCTGGTGTACATTCTCTTGACTTTGGCTATGCCAACTTCACCCGAGTCTTATGAAAAAGCAAACAAAAGACTCAAACCAAAACAGACAAAACCTAGAAACAAACGAACCCATGCAAACCAATCAAACAAAGAGACTAAAAAAACCCCAAATAAAACCAAAGGGAATGAAGAGTTAGTATTAGTTTTGAGTTCATCACAGCAGGTAAATGGCTGCTTTCCACAGGATCACCATAAAAAGCCACAGATAACAGCTGCTCCAAAATACACCCAACAGGAGAACCATCAAAGTGATACATAGCAACTCTGGGGGCAGCTCCCCATTAAGGTGAGGGATGAGCACACAGTGCTACAGCTCCAGCCTTCCCCACCCTGCAGGCTGCTCTTTGCTCCTGATGTAAGAGCCTTGCAGGACTGTGGCCCTTCTCGGTGCATTATAAATCATTCCCACAGCTCTCACTTGAGCCACTGGCATGTCCAGAGCGAGATGCAGGCACAATCCTACTGCCCGCTGAGCCTCTCTGGGAGATCCTGAGCATCTTCCTGCCCAGAGCCACAAAAGAGCTCAGGCTCTGCCTGAACTGGGTTTTCAGGGGAGGTTTCCATATCCCTGCGAGATGTGCTCATCCTTCATCAGGCTGTGCCCAGCCTGGATCAGGGCAGGTTGGAGGCCACATGGGATCCCATCCTTTGCCCTGCCATGTGATCCTCCATGCAGTGAGGATAAAAAGCCCAGCACTGGGGAACCCCAGGTGCTGCAGCAGTGATATTTTTGGGAGAAACACGGAGCTGTGCATGGCCAGCTTGAAGTCTGCACTGCTGTGAGCACCAGGCCTGCCATGCTGAGCCCAGGGCCACAACCAGTGCTCACCCGGGCTGGGACATTGAGTCCCAACATGGGATCCCATGGGACAGGGCACGCTGGGATTCGCCCCTGCAGCTCCCCAGTGTGTCCAGAGAGACAGCAAGGAGACAGTGACCTCTGTCAGCGGAACCCTCTGAGTGGGACGACCACTGCTGGGGTGGCTGTGCCAGCTCCCCCATGAACCTCCAGCCCTGGGAACCGGGAGCAAGTGGAAAACACAACTTGGCCAATACTGCCTGTGCCGGAAGCAAATGGAAAGAGAACTGGGGTGTGAAAACCCAAGGTTGTTTATTTACATAAGAACAGCAATGAAAACACAGAACACATTTACTTTTGTAAGAATATTTGTAATAACAACAATTTATAGAAGGTATATACCTAAGAACATATCTAACAACAATATTTGAAATGTATTTACAGAAGACAAAACGAAGCCCTAAAACCTATATGGCAAAAACAAGAACAAACTCTAAAAACTATGTACAAAAAGGTGCCATTTCAGTCCAGGATCTCCATCAGTCCAGGAAGAAAAGCAGGTGCCATGGTCACTCCAGTCAGGCACAGAGGGCTCTTCCGTGTGTCCCCAGGCTGGCACACTGGGACTCTGCTGCCAGAGCTGAGGCTGGCTGGGTCTGGGGGCTGGGCCCCAGGCACTGCCATGGGGCTTGTGTGGCCCAAAGCAAGAACAGGACAGGCTGGGCATGGCCAGCAGAACCCAAGGCACTGGGTACCACGTGCCTGAGCAGGGACCAGCCAGCCCAATCCCGCCCCAGCCTGGCTGCAGGGAACCCACTGTGCCTGTGGGGACCACATGCCTGTCCTGCTGCTGGCATTGCTCTTCATCCCAGGACCATGGCCTCCTCTTCATCTTCCTCATCAATGTCCATCTCCTCGGTGTACTCTTCCATTTCCACGTCCATCTCCTCATCCTCATCAACCTCCATCTCTTCCTCTCCAGTCTGTTCTCCATCCACCTCCATCTCCTCCTCCGTATCCATTATGGTGCCCACCTCCATCTCTTCCTCTCCTCTCTTTTCTCCCTCCACTTCCATCTTCTCCTCTCTATCAGTCTGTCTGTCCACCTCCATCTTGTCTTCTCTACCTGCAACAGCCTGCAGAGGTAGCAAAACCTCAGAGTGGGGTCCCTGTCCCACCCCATCCCCCCAGAACTCCAGCCCACACCCGGGCAGCTGGGGGGATCCACCTCCATGGAATGGCACCGTACCTTCCTCAGGACAAATGTGAGCATCCTGCAGGGATGGATGACACAATCCAGGCCTTAGGCAGCTTTTGAGACTGATGAGATGAGGTCTCGGGGGCAGGAACAAGAAGGGTGACAGGAGCAGCAGGAGCAGCGTGCAGCGTGTGCTGAGCCCAGGGCCAACGGCTGTGTTGTGCTGCTTGCTGGCTGCTGGCAGTTCCAGATGGGACATGGATTGTGACATGACCACTGAGCTAGAGAGCCTTTGGTTCCATGCTTAGCAACGTTCCCCCAGACCATGGTGCTCAGAGCCCTGTTCCCAAGGATGGAGCATCCACAGCCTGGGCCAGTGCCTCAGCACCCTCAGTGGAAGAGAGCAGCTTCCTCAGATCCAACTTCAATCAGCCTCCTGCAGCTGAAAGCCGTCCCCCCCTTGTCCTGTTGCCACAGGCCCTGTGGAACACCCTGTCCCAATCTTTCTTGTGGCACCCTTGCAGTCCTGCAGAGCTGCAGTGAGGCCTCCCCAGGGTCTCCTCTTTCCAGGCTGAGCATCCCCAGCCCCACGTGGAAAGCAGGCAGTGTGATCAGGGGGAGTCCAGGCTGGAGTCAAATGGCATCAGGAACTGAGAGACGGAAGCTTTAGGCCCAGGATTGCCTCTCAATGTACAAAATTAATAAGAGTGGAGGGCAAGATGGTGGGACACTGCTTCTGCTCTAATTGGTGAATATAGTCTCTGTTTTTTTCTTTTTTTCTCTCATGCCGTTGCACTTTTGGCTGTTTGAAAGGAAGCTTGGCACAATATCCATTGTCTTCTCCATTTGTGAATCACCGAGCAGAGTCTGGGCAAGCTGATGTTGCAGAGCAAATCCTGCAAATGGACTGGTCATCCTGAGCCTGGAGAATGCAGTTAAACCCAGCCAAAAGGAATTTCTGGAAAGTCAAGCCTGGTGTACATTCTCTTGACTTTGGCTATGCCAACTTCACCTGAGTCTTATGAAAAAGCAAACAAAAGACTCAAACCAAAACAGACAAAACCTAGAAACAAATGATCCCATGCAAACCAATCAAACAAAGAGACTAAAAACCCCAAATAAAACCAAAGGGAATGAAGAGTTAGTATTAGTTTTGAGTTCATCACAGCAGGTAAATGGCTGCTTTCCACAGGATCACCATAAAAAGCCACAGATAACAGCTGCTCCAAAATACACCCAACAGGAGAACCATCAAAGTGATACATAGCAACTCTGGGGGCAGCTCCCCATTAAGGTGAGGGATGAGCACACAGTGCTACAGCTCCAGCCTTCCCCACCCTGCAGGCTGCTCTTTGCTCCTGATGTAAGAGCCTTGCAGGACTGTGGCCCCTCTCGGTGCATTATAAATCATTCCCACAGCTCTCACTTGAGCCACTGGCATGTCCAGAGCGAGATGCAGGCACAATCCTACTGCCCACTGAGCCTCTCTGGGAGATCCTGAGCATCTTCCTGCCCAGAGCCACAAAAGAGCTCAGGCTCTGCCTGAACTGTGTTTTCAGGGGAGGTTTCCATATCCCTGCGAGATGTGCTCATCCTTCATCAGGCTGTGCCCAGCCTGGATCAGGGCAGGTTGGAGGCCACATGGGATCCCATCCTTTGCCCTGCCATGTGATCCTCCATGCAGTGGGGATAAAAAGCCCAGCACTGGGGAACCCCATGTGCTGCAGCAGTGATATTTTTGGGAGAAACACGGAGCTGTGCATGGCCAGCTTGAAGTCTGCACTGCTGTGAGCACCAGGCCTGCCATGCTGAGCCCAGGGCCACAAGCAGTGCTCACCCGGGCTGGGACATTGAGTCCCAACATGGGATCCCATGGGACAGGGCACGCTGGGATTCGCCCCTGCAGCTCCCCAGTGTGTCCAGAGAGACAGCAAGGAGACAGTGACCTCTGTCAGCGGAACCCTCTGAGTGGGACGACCACTGCTGGGGTGGCTGTGCCAGCTCCCCCATGAACCTCCAGCCCTGGGAACCGGGAGCAAGTGGAAAACACAACTTGGCCAATACTGCCTGTGCCGGAAGCAAATGGAAAGAGAACTGGGGTGTGAAAACCCAAGGTTGTTTATTTACATAAGAACAGCAATGAAAACACAGAACACATTTACTTTTGTAAGAATATTTGTAATAACAACAATTTATAGAAGGTATATACCTAAGAACATATCTAACAACAATATTTGAAATGTATTTACAGAAGACAAAACGAAGCCCTAAAACCTATATGCCAAAAACAAGAACAAACTCTAAAAACTATGTACAAAAAGGTGCCATTTCAGTCCAGGATCTCCATCAGTCCGGGAAGAAAAGCAGGTGCCATGGTCACTCCAGTCAGGCACAGAGGGCTCTTCCGTGTGTCCCCAGGCTGGCACACTGGGACTCTGCTGCCAGAGCTGAGGCTGGCTGGGTCTGGGGGCTGGGCCCCAGGCACTGCCATGGGGCTTGTGTGGCCCAAAGCAAGAACAGGACAGGCTGGGCATGGCCAGCAGAACCCAAGGCACTGGGTACCACGTGCCTGAGCAGGGACCAGCCAGCCCAATCCTGCCCCAGCCTGGCTGCAGGGAACCCACTGTGCCTGTGGGGACCACATGCCTGTCCTGCTGCTGGCATTGCTCTTCATCCCAGGACCATGGCCTCCTCTTCATCTTCCTCATCAATGTCCATCTCCTGGGTGTACTCTTCCATTTCCACGTCCATCTCCTCATCCTCATCAACCTCCATCTCTTCCTCTCCAGTCTGTTCTCCATCCACCTCCATCTCCTCCTCCGTATCCATTATGGTGCCCACCTCCATCTCTTCCTCTCCTCTCTTTTCTCCCTCCACTTCCATCTTCTCCTCTCTATCAGTCTGTCTGTCCACCTCCATCTTGTCTTCTCTACCTGCAACAGCCTGCAGAGGTAGCAAAACCTCAGAGTGGTGTCCGTGTCCCACCCCATCCCCCCAGAACTCCAGCCCACACCCGGGCAGCTGGGGGGATCCACCTCCATGGAATGGCACCGTACCTTCCTCAGGACAAATGTGAGCATCCTGCAGGGATGGATGACACAATCCAGGCCTTAGGCAGCTTTTGAGACTGATGAGATGAGGTCTCGGGGGCAGGAACAAGAAGGGTGACAGGAGCAGCAGGAGCAGCGTGCAGCGTGTGCTGAGCCCAGGGCCAACGGCTGTGTTGTGCTGCTTGCTGGCTGCTGGCAGTTCCAGATGGGACATGGATTGTGACATGACCACTGAGCTAGAGAGCCTTTGGTTCCATGCTTAGCAACGTTCCCCCAGACCATGGTGCTCAGAGCCCTGTTCCCAAGGATGGAGCATCCACAGCCTGGGCCAGTGCCTCAGCACCCTCAGTGGAAGAGAGCAGCTTCCTCAGATCCAACTTCAATCAGCCTCCTGCAGCTGAAAGCCGTCCCCCCCTTGTCCTGTTGCCACAGGCCCTGTGGAACACCCTGTCCCAATCTTTCTTGTGGCACCCTTGCAGTCCTGCAGAGCTGCAGTGAGGCCTCCCCAGGGTCTCCTCTTTCCAGGCTGAGCATCCCCAGCCCCACGTGGAAAGCAGGCAGTGTGATCAGGGGGAGTCCAGGCTGGAGTCAAATGGCATCAGGAACTGAGAGACGGAAGCTTTAGGCCCAGGATTGCCTCTCAATGTACAAAATTAATAAGAGTGGAGGGCAAGATGGTGGGACACTGCTTCTGCTCTAATTGGTGAATATAGTCTCTGTTTTTTTCTTTTTTTCTCTCATGCCGTTGCAGTTTTGGCTGTTTGAAAGGAAGCTTGGCACAATATCCATTGTCTTCTCCATTTGTGAATCACCGAGCAGAGTCTGGGCAAGCTGATGTTGCAGAGCAAATCCTGCAAATGGACTGGTCATCCTGAGCCTGGAGAATGCAGTTAAACCCAGCCAAAAGGAATTTCTGGAAAGTCAAGCCTGGTGTACATTCTCTTGACTTTGGCTATGCCAACTTCACCTGAGTCTTATGAAAAAGCAAACAAAAGACTCAAACCAAAACAGACAAAACCTAGAAACAAATGATCCCATGCAAACCAATCAAACAAAGAGACTAAAAAAACCCAAATAAAACCAAAGGGAATGAAGAGTTAGTATTAGTTTTGAGTTCATCACAGCAGGTAAATGGCTGCTTTCCACAGGATCACCATAAAAAGCCACAGATAACAGCTGCTCCAAAATACACCCAACAGGAGAACCATCAAAGTGATACATAGCAACTCTGGGGGCAGCTCCCCATTAAGGTGAGGGATGAGCACACAGTGCTACAGCTCCAGCCTTCCCCACCCTGCAGGCTGCTCTTTGCTCCTGATGTAAGAGCCTTGCAGGACTGTGGCCCCTCTCGGTGCATTATAAATCATTCCCACAGCTGTCACTTGAGCCACTGGCATGTCCAGAGCGAGATGCAGGCACAATCCTACTGCCCGCTGAGCCTCTCTGGGAGATCCTGAGCATCTTCCTGCCCAGAGCCACAAAAGAGCTCAGGCTCTGCCTGAACTGGGTTTTCAGGGGAGGTTTCCATATCCCTGCGAGATGTGCTCATCCTTCATCAGGCTGTGCCCAGCCTGGATCAGGGCAGGTTGGAGGCCACATGGGATCCCATCCTTTGCCCTGCCATGTGATCCTCCATGCAGTGAGGATAAAAAGCCCAGCACTGGGGAACCCCATGTGCTGCAGCAGTGATATTTTTGGGAGAAACACGGAGCTGTGCATGGCCAGCTTGAAGTCTGCACTGCTGTGAGCACCAGGCCTGCCATGCTGAGCCCAGGGCCACAACCAGTGCTCACCCGGGCTGGGACATTGAGTCCCAACATGGGATCCCATGGGACAGGGCACGCTGGGATTCGCCCCTGCAGCTCCCCAGTGTGTCCAGAGAGACAGCAAGGAGACAGTGACCTCTGTCAGCGGAACCCTCTGAGTGGGACGACCACTGCTGGGGTGGCTGTGCCAGCTCCCCCATGAACCTCCAGCCCTGGGAACCGGGAGCAAGTGGAAAACACAACTTGGCCAATACTGCCTGTGCCGGAAGCAAATGGAAAGAGAACTGGGGTGTGAAAACCCAAGGTTGTTTATTTACATAAGAACAGCAATGAAAACACAGAACACATTTACTTTTGTAAGAATATTTGTAATAACAACAATTTATAGAAGGTATATACCTAAGAACATATCTAACAACAATATTTGAAATGTATTTACAGAAGACAAAACGAAGCCCTAAAACCTATATGCCAAAAACAAGAACAAACTCTAAAAACTATGTACAAAAAGGTGCCATTTCAGTCCAGGATCTCCATCAGTCCGGGAAGAAAAGCAGGTGCCATGGTCACTCCAGTCAGGCACAGAGGGCTCTTCCGTGTGTCCCCAGGCTGGCACACTGGGACTCTGCTGCCAGAGCTGAGGCTGGCTGGGTCTGGGGGCTGGGCCCCAGGCACTGCCATGGGGCTTGTGTGGCCCAAAGCAAGAACAGGACAGGCTGGGCATGGCCAGCAGAACCCAAGGCACTGGGTACCACGTGCCTGAGCAGGGACCAGCCAGCCCAATCCCGCCCCAGCCTGGCTGCAGGGAACCCACTGTGCCTGTGGGGACCACATGCCTGTCCTGCTGCTGGCATTGCTCTTCATCCCAGGACCATGGCCTCCTCTTCATCTTCCTCATCAATGTCCATCTCCTGGGTGTACTCTTCCATTTCCACGTCCATCTCCTCATCCTCATCAACCTCCATCTCTTCCTCTCCAGTCTGTTCTCCATCCACCTCCATCTCCTCCTCCGTATCCATTATGGTGCCCACCTCCATCTCTTCCTCTCCTCTCTTTTCTCCCTCCACTTCCATCTTCTCCTCTCTATCAGTCTGTCTGTCCACCTCCATCTTGTCTTCTCTACCTGCAACAGCCTGCAGAGGTAGCAAAACCTCAGAGTGGGGTCCCTGTCCCACCCCATCCCCCCAGAACTCCAGCCCACACCCGGGCAGCTGGGGGGATCCACCTCCATGGAATGGCACCGTACCTTCCTCAGGACAAATGTGAGCATCCTGCAGGGATGGATGACACAATCCAGGCCTTAGGCAGCTTTTGAGACTGATGAGATGAGGTCTCGGGGGCAGGAACAAGAAGGGTGACAGGAGCAGCAGGAGCAGCGTGCAGCGTGTGCTGAGCCCAGGGCCAACGGCTGTGTTGTGCTGCTTGCTGGCTGCTGGCAGTTCCAGATGGGACATGGATTGTGACATGACCACTGAGCTAGAGAGCCTTTGGTTCCATGCTTAGCAACGTTCCCCCAGACCATGGTGCTCAGAGCCCTGTTCCCAAGGATGGAGCATCCACAGCCTGGGCCAGTGCCTCAGCACCCTCAGTGGAAGAGAGCAGCTTCCTCAGATCCAACTTCAATCAGCCTCCTGCAGCTGAAAGCCGTCCCCCCCTTGTCCTGTTGCCACAGGCCCTGTGGAACACCCTGTCCCAATCTTTCTTGTGGCACCCTTGCAGTCCTGCAGAGCTGCAGTGAGGCCTCCCCAGGGTCTCCTCTTTCCAGGCTGAGCATCCCCAGCCCCACGTGGAAAGCAGGCAGTGTGATCAGGGGGAGTCCAGGCTGGAGTCAAATGGCATCAGGAACTGAGAGACGGAAGCTTTAGGCCCAGGATTGCCTCTCAATGTACAAAATTAATAAGAGTGGAGGGCAAGATGGTGGGACACTGCTTCTGCTCTAATTGGTGAATATAGTCTCTGTTTTTTTCTTTTTTTCTCTCATGCCGTTGCAGTTTTGGCTGTTTGAAAGGAAGCTTGGCACAATATCCATTGTCTTCTCCATTTGTGAATCACCGAGCAGAGTCTGGGCAAGCTGATGTTGCAGAGCAAATCCTGCAAATGGACTGGTCATCCTGAGCCTGGAGAATGCAGTTAAACCCAGCCAAAAGGAATTTCTGGAAAGTCAAGCCTGGTGTACATTCTCTTGACTTTGGCTATGCCAACTTCACCTGAGTCTTATGAAAAAGCAAACAAAAGACTCAAACCAAAACAGACAAAACCTAGAAACAAATGATCCCATGCAAACCAATCAAACAAAGAGACTAAAAAAACCCAAATAAAACCAAAGGGAATGAAGAGTTAGTATTAGTTTTGAGTTCATCACAGCAGGTAAATGGCTGCTTTCCACAGGATCACCATAAAAAGCCACAGATAACAGCTGCTCCAAAATACACCCAACAGGAGAACCATCAAAGTGATACATAGCAACTCTGGGGGCAGCTCCCCATGAAGGTGAGGGATGAGCACACAGTGCTACAGCTCCAGCCTTCCCCACCCTGCAGGCTGCTCTTTGCTCCTGATGTAAGAGCCTTGCAGGACTGTGGCCCCTCTCGGTGCATTATAAATCATTCCCACAGCTGTCACTTGAGCCACTGGCATGTCCAGAGCGAGATGCAGGCACAATCCTACTGCCCGCTGAGCCTCTCTGGGAGATCCTGAGCATCTTCCTGCCCAGAGCCACAAAAGAGCTCAGGCTCTGCCTGAACTGGGTTTTCAGGGGAGGTTTCCATATCCCTGCGAGATGTGCTCATCCTTCATCAGGCTGTGCCCAGCCTGGATCAGGGCAGGTTGGAGGCCACATGGGATCCCATCCTTTGCCCTGCCATGTGATCCTCCATGCAGTGGGGATAAAAAGCCCAGCACTGGGGAACCCCATGTGCTGCAGCAGTGATATTTTTGGGAGAAACACGGAGCTGTGCATGGCCAGCTTGAAGTCTGCACTGCTGTGAGCACCAGGCCTGCCATGCTGAGCCCAGGGCCACAAGCAGTGCTCACCCGGGCTGGGACATTGAGTCCCAACATGGGATCCCATGGGACAGGGCACGCTGGGATTCGCCCCTGCAGCTCCCCAGCGTGTCCAGAGAGACAGCAAGGAGACAGTGACCTCTGTCAGCGGAACCCTCTGAGTGGGACGACCACTGCTGGGGTGGCTGTGCCAGCTCCCCCATGAACCTCCAGCCCTGGGAACCGGGAGCAAGTGGAAAACACAACTTGGCCAATACTGCCTGTGCCGGAAGCAAATGGAAAGAGAACTGGGGTGTGAAAACCCAAGGTTGTTTATTTACATAAGAACAGCAATGAAAACACAGAACACATTTACTTTTGTAAGAATATTTGTAATAACAACAATTTATAGAAGGTATATACCTAAGAACATATCTAACAACAATATTTGAAATGTATTTACAGAAGACAAAACGAAGCCCTAAAACCTATATGCCAAAAACAAGAACAAACTCTAAAAACTATGTACAAAAAGGTGCCATTTCAGTCCAGGATCTCCATCAGTCCGGGAAGAAAAGCAGGTGCCATGGTCACTCCAGTCAGGCACAGAGGGCTCTTCCGTGTGTCCCCAGGCTGGCACACTGGGACTCTGCTGCCAGAGCTGAGGCTGGCTGGGTCTGGGGGCTGGGCCCCAGGCACTGCCATGGGGCTTGTGTGGCCCAAAGCAAGAACAGGACAGGCTGGGCATGGCCAGCAGAACCCAAGGCACTGGGTACCACGTGCCTGAGCAGGGACCAGCCAGCCCAATCCCGCCCCAGCCTGGCTGCAGGGAACCCACTGTGCCTGTGGGGACCACATGCCTGTCCTGCTGCTGGCATCGCTCTTCATCCCAGGACCATGGCCTCCTCTTCATCTTCCTCATCAATGTCCATCTCCTCGGTGTACTCTTCCATTTCCACGTCCATCTCCTCATCCTCATCAACCTCCATCTCTTCCTCTCCAGTCTGTTCTCCATCCACCTCCATCTCCTCCTCCGTATCCATTATGGTGCCCACCTCCATCTCTTCCTCTCCTCTCTTTTCTCCCTCCACTTCCATCTTCTCCTCTCTATCAGTCTGTCTGTCCACCTCCATCTTGTCTTCTCTACCTGCAACAGCCTGCAGAGGTAGCAAAACCTCAGAGTGGTGTCCGTGTCCCACCCCATCCCCCCAGAACTCCAGCCCACACCCGGGCAGCTGGGGGGATCCACCTCCATGGAATGGCACCGTACCTTCCTCAGGACAAATGTGAGCATCCTGCAGGGATGGATGACACAATCCAGGCCTTAGGCAGCTTTTGAGACTGATGAGATGAGGTCTCGGGGGCAGGAACAAGAAGGGTGACAGGAGCAGCAGGAGCAGCGTGCAGCGTGTGCTGAGCCCAGGGCCAACGGCTGTGTTGTGCTGCTTGCTGGCTGCTGGCAGTTCCAGATGGGACATGGATTGTGACATGACCACTGAGCTAGAGAGCCTTTGGTTCCATGCTTAGCAACGTTCCCCCAGACCATGGTGCTCAGAGCCCTGTTCCCAAGGATGGAGCATCCACAGCCTGGGCCAGTGCCTCAGCACCCTCAGTGGAAGAGAGCAGCTTCCTCAGATCCAACTTCAATCAGCCTCCTGCAGCTGAAAGCCGTCCCCCCCTTGTCCTGTTGCCACAGGCCCTGTGGAACACCCTGTCCCAATCTTTCTTGTGGCACCCTTGCAGTCCTGCAGAGCTGCAGTGAGGCCTCCCCAGGGTCTCCTCTTTCCAGGCTGAGCATCCCCAGCCCCACGTGGAAAGCAGGCAGTGTGATCAGGGGGAGTCCAGGCTGGAGTCAAATGGCATCAGGAACTGAGAGACGGAAGCTTTAGGCCCAGGATTGCCTCTCAATGTACAAAATTAATAAGAGTGGAGGGCAAGATGGTGGGACACTGCTTCTGCTCTAATTGGTGAATATAGTCTCTGTTTTTTTCTTTTTTTCTCTCATGCCGTTGCAGTTTTGGCTGTTTGAAAGGAAGCTTGGCACAATATCCATTGTCTTCTCCATTTGTGAATCACCGAGCAGAGTCTGGGCAAGCTGATGTTGCAGAGCAAATCCTGCAAATGGACTGGTCATCCTGAGCCTGGAGAATGCAGTTAAACCCAGCCAAAAGGAATTTCTGGAAAGTCAAGCCTGGTGTACATTCTCTTGACTTTGGCTATGCCAACTTCACCTGAGTCTTATGAAAAAGCAAACAAAAGACTCAAACCAAAACAGACAAAACCTAGAAACAAACAAACCCACGCAAACCAATCAAACAAAGAGACTAAAAAAACCCCAAATAAAACCAAAGGGAATGAAGAGTTAGTATTAGTTTTGAGTTCATCACAGCAGGTAAATGGCTGCTTTCCACAGGATCACCATAAAAAGCCACAGATAACAGCTGCTCCAAAATACACCCAACAGGAGAACCATCAAAGTGATACATAGCAACTCTGGGGGCAGCTCCCCATTAAGGTGAGGGATGAGCACACAGTGCTACAGCTCCAGCCTTCCCCACCCTGCAGGCTGCTCTTTGCTCCTGATGTAAGAGCCTTGCAGGACTGTGGCCCCTCTCGGTGCATTATAAATCATTCCCACAGCTCTCACTTGAGCCACTGGCATGTCCAGAGCGAGATCCAGGCACAATCCTACTGCCCGCTGAGCCTCTCTGGGAGATCCTGAGCATCTTCCTGCCCAGAGCCACAAAAGAGCTCAGGCTCTGCCTGAACTGGGTTTTCAGGGGAGGTTTCCATATCCCTGCGAGATGTGCTCATCCTTCATCAGGCTGTGCCCAGCCTGGATCAGGGCAGGTTGGAGGCCACATGGGATCCCATCCTTTGCCCTGCCATGTGATCCTCCATGCAGTGGGGATAAAAAGCCCAGCACTGGGGAACCCCATGTGCTGCAGCAGTGATATTTTTGGGAGAAACACGGAGCTGTGCATGGCCAGCTTGAAGTCTGCACTGCTGTGAGCACCAGGCCTGCCATGCTGAGCCCAGGGCCACAACCAGTGCTCACCCGGGCTGGGACATTGAGTCCCAACATGGGATCCCATGGGACAGGGCACGCTGGGATTCGCCCCTGCAGCTCCCCAGCGTGTCCAGAGAGACAGCAAGGAGACAGTGACCTCTGTCAGCGGAACCCTCTGAGTGGGACGACCACTGCTGGGGTGGCTGTGCCAGCTCCCCCATGAACCTCCAGCCCTGGGAACCGGGAGCAAGTGGAAAACACAACTTGGCCAATACTGCCTGTGCCGGAAGCAAATGGAAAGAGAACTGGGGTGTGAAAACCCAAGGTTGTTTATTTACATAAGAACAGCAATGAAAACACAGAACACATTTACTTTTGTAAGAATATTTGTAATAACAACAATTTATAGAAGGTATATACCTAAGAACATATCTAACAACAATATTTGAAATGTATTTACAGAAGACAAAACGAAGCCCTAAAACCTATATGCCAAAAACAAGAACAAACTCTAAAAACTATGTACAAAAAGGTGCCATTTCAGTCCAGGATCTCCATCAGTCCGGGAAGAAAAGCAGGTGCCATGGTCACTCCAGTCAGGCACAGAGGGCTCTTCCGTGTGTCCCCAGGCTGGCACACTGGGACTCTGCTGCCAGAGCTGAGGCTGGCTGGGTCTGGGGGCTGGGCCCCAGGCACTGCCATGGGGCTTGTGTGGCCCAAAGCAAGAACAGGACAGGCTGGGCATGGCCAGCAGAACCCAAGGCACTGGGTACCACGTGCCTGAGCAGGGACCAGCCAGCCCAATCCCGCCCCAGCCTGGCTGCAGGGAACCCACTGTGCCTGTGGGGACCACATGCCTGTCCTGCTGCTGGCATCGCTCTTCATCCCAGGACCATGGCCTCCTCTTCATCTTCCTCATCAATGTCCATCTCCTCGGTGTACTCTTCCATTTCCACGTCCATCTCCTCATCCTCATCAACCTCCATCTCTTCCTCTCCAGTGTGTTCTCCATCCACCTCCATCTCCTCCTCCGTATCCATTATGGTGCCCACCTCCATCTCTTCCTCTCCTCTCTTTTCTCCCTCCACTTCCATCTTCTCCTCTCTATCAGTCTGTCTGTCCACCTCCATCTTGTCTTCTCTACCTGCAACAGCCTGCAGAGGTAGCAAAACCTCAGAGTGGTGTCCGTGTCCCACCCCATCCCCCCAGAACTCCAGCCCACACCCGGGCAGCTGGGGGGATCCACCTCCATGGAATGGCACCGTACCTTCCTCAGGACAAATGTGAGCATCCTGCAGGGATGGATGACACAATCCAGGCCTTAGGCAGCTTTTGAGACTGATGAGATGAGGTCTCGGGGGCAGGAACAAGAAGGGTGACAGGAGCAGCAGGAGCAGCGTGCAGCGTGTGCTGAGCCCAGGGCCAACGGCTGTGTTGTGCTGCTTGCTGGCTGCTGGCAGTTCCAGATGGGACATGGATTGTGACATGACCACTGAGCTAGAGAGCCTTTGGTTCCATGCTTAGCAACGTTCCCCCAGACCATGGTGCTCAGAGCCCTGTTCCCAAGGATGGAGCATCCACAGCCTGGGCCAGTGCCTCAGCACCCTCAGTGGAAGAGAGCAGCTTCCTCAGATCCAACTTCAATCAGCCTCCTGCAGCTGAAAGCCGTCCCCCCCTTGTCCTGTTGCCACAGGCCCTGTGGAACACCCTGTCCCAATCTTTCTTGTGGCACCCTTGCAGTCCTGCAGAGCTGCAGTGAGGCCTCCCCAGGGTCTCCTCTTTCCAGGCTGAGCATCCCCAGCCCCACGTGGAAAGCAGGCAGTGTGATCAGGGGGAGTCCAGGCTGGAGTCAAATGGCATCAGGAACTGAGAGACAGAAGCTTTAGGCCCAGGATTGCCTCTCAATGTACAAAATTAATAAGAGTGGAGGGCAAGATGGTGGGACACTGCTTCTGCTCTAATTGGTGAATATAGTCTCTGTTTTTTTCTTTTTTTCTCTCATGCCGTTGCAGTTTTGGCTGTTTGAAAGGAAGCTTGGCACAATATCCATTGTCTTCTCCATTTGTGAATCACCGAGCAGAGTCTGGGCAAGCTGATGTTGCAGAGCAAATCCTGCAAATGGACTGGTCATCCTGAGCCTGGAGAATGCAGTTAAACCCAGCCAAAAGGAATTTCTGGAAAGTCAAGCCTGGTGTACATTCTCTTGACTTTGGCTATGCCAACTTCACCTGAGTCTTATGAAAAAGCAAACAAAAGACTCAAACCAAAACAGACAAAACCTAGAAACAAATGATCCCATGCAAACCAATCAAACAAAGAGACTAAAAAAACCCAAATAAAACCAAAGGGAATGAAGAGTTAGTATTAGTTTTGAGTTCATCACAGCAGGTAAATGGCTGCTTTCCACAGGATCACCATAAAAAGCCACAGATAACAGCTGCTCCAAAATACACCCAACAGGAGAACCATCAAAGTGATACATAGCAAGTCTGGGGGCAGCTCCCCATTAAGGTGAGGGATGAGCACACAGTGCTACAGCTCCAGCCTTCCCCACCCTGCAGGCTGCTCTTTGCTCCTGATGTAAGAGCCTTGCAGGACTGTGGCCCCTCTCGGTGCATTATAAATCATTCCCACAGCTGTCACTTGAGCCACTGGCATGTCCAGAGCGAGATGCAGGCACAATCCTACTGCCCGCTGAGCCTCTCTGGGAGATCCTGAGCATCTTCCTGCCCAGAGCCACAAAAGAGCTCAGGCTCTGCCTGAACTGGGTTTTCAGGGGAGGTTTCCATATCCCTGCGAGATGTGCTCATCCTTCATCAGGCTGTGCCCAGCCTGGATCAGGGCAGGTTGGAGGCCACATGGGATCCCATCCTTTGCCCTGCCATGTGATCCTCCATGCAGTGGGGATAAAAAGCCCAGCACTGGGGAGCCCCATGTGCTGCAGCAGTGATATTTTTGGGAGAAACACGGAGCTGTGCATGGCCAGCTTGAAGTCTGCACTGCTGTGAGCACCAGGCCTGCCATGCTGAGCCCAGGGCCACAAGCAGTGCTCACCCGGGCTGGGACATTGAGTCCCAACATGGGATCCCATGGGACAGGGCACGCTGGGATTCGCCCCTGCAGCTCCCCAGCGTGTCCAGAGAGACAGCAAGGAGACAGTGACCTCTGTCAGCGGAACCCTCTGAGTGGGACGACCACTGCTGGGGTGGCTGTGCCAGCTCCCCCATGAACCTCCAGCCCTGGGAACCGGGAGCAAGTGGAAAACACAACTTGGCCAATACTGCCTGTGCCGGAAGCAAATGGAAAGAGAACTGGGGTGTGAAAACCCAAGGTTGTTTATTTACATAAGAACAGCAATGAAAACACAGAACACATTTACTTTTGTAAGAATATTTGTAATAACAACAATTTATAGAAGGTATATACCTAAGAACATATCTAACAACAATATTTGAAATGTATTTACAGAAGACAAAACGAAGCCCTAAAACCTATATGGCAAAAACAAGAACAAACTCTAAAAACTATGTACAAAAAGGTGCCATTTCAGTCCAGGATCTCCATCAGTCCGGGAAGAAAAGCAGGTGCCATGGTCACTCCAGTCAGGCACAGAGGGCTCTTCCGTGTGTCCCCAGGCTGGCACACTGGGACTCTGCTGCCAGAGCTGAGGCTGGCTGGGTCTGGGGGCTGGGCCCCAGGCACTGCCATGGGGCTTGTGTGGCCCAAAGCAAGAACAGGACAGGCTGGGCATGGCCAGCAGAACCCAAGGCACTGGGTACCACGTGCCTGAGCAGGGACCAGCCAGCCCAATCCCGCCCCAGCCTGGCTGCAGGGAACCCACTGTGCCTGTGGGGACCACATGCCTGTCCTGCTGCTGGCATCGCTCTTCATCCCAGGACCATGGCCTCCTCTTCATCTTCCTCATCAATGTCCATCTCCTCGGTGTACTCTTCCATTTCCACGTCCATCTCCTCATCCTCATCAACCTCCATCTCTTCCTCTCCAGTCTGTTCTCCATCCACCTCCATCTCCTCCTCTGTATCCATTATGGTGCCCACCTCCATCTCTTCCTCTCCTCTCTTTTCTCCCTCCACTTCCATCTTCTCCTCTCTATCAGTCTGTCTGTCCACCTCCATCTTGTCTTCTCTACCTGCAACAGCCTGCAGAGGTAGCAAAACCTCAGAGTGGTGTCCGTGTCCCACCCCATCCCCCCAGAACTCCAGCCCACACCCGGGCAGCTGGGGGGATCCACCTCCATGGAATGGCACCGTACCTTCCTCAGGACAAATGTGAGCATCCTGCAGGGATGGATGACACAATCCAGGCCTTAGGCAGCTTTTGAGACTGATGAGATGAGGTCTCGGGGGCAGGAACAAGAAGGGTGACAGGAGCAGCAGGAGCAGCGTGCAGCGTGTGCTGAGCCCAGGGCCAACGGCTGTGTTGTGCTGCTTGCTGGCTGCTGGCAGTTCCAGATGGGACATGGATTGTGACATGACCACTGAGCTAGAGAGCCTTTGGTTCCATGCTTAGCAACGTTCCCCCAGACCATGGTGCTCAGAGCCCTGTTCCCAAGGATGGAGCATCCACAGCCTGGGCCAGTGCCTCAGCACCCTCAGTGGAAGAGAGCAGCTTCCTCAGATCCAACTTCAATCAGCCTCCTGCAGCTGAAAGCCGTCCCCCCTTGTCCTGTTGCCACAGGCCCTGTGCAACACCCTGTCCCAATCTTTCTTGTGGCACCCTTGCAGTCCTGCAGAGCTGCAGTGAGGCCTCCCCAGGGTCTCCTCTTTCCAGGCTGAGCATCCCCAGCCCCACGTGGAAAGCAGGCAGTGTGATCAGGGGGAGTCCAGGCTGGAGTCAAATGGCATCAGGAACTGAGAGACGGAAGCTTTAGGCCGAGGATTGCCTCTCAATGTACAAAATTAATAAGAGTGGAGGGCAAGATGGTGGGACACTGCTTCTGCTCTAATTGGTGAATATAGTCTCTGTTTTTTTCTTTTTTTCTCTCATGCCGTTGCAGTTTTGGCTGTTTGAAAGGAAGCTTGGCACAATATCCATTGTCTTCTCCATTTGTGAATCACCGAGCAGAGTCTGGGCAAGCTGATGTTGCAGAGCAAATCCTGCAAATGGACTGGTCATCCTGAGCCTGGAGAATGCAGTTAAACCCAGCCAAAAGGAATTTCTGGAAAGTCAAGCCTGGTGTACATTCTCTTGACTTTGGCTATGCCAACTTCACCTGAGTCTTATGAAAAAGCAAACAAAAGACTCAAACCAAAACAGACAAAACCTAGAAACAAATGATCCCATGCAAACCAATCAAACAAAGAGACTAAAAAAACCCAAATAAAACCAAAGGGAATGAAGAGTTAGTATTAGTTTTGAGTTCATCACAGCAGGTAAATGGCTGCTTTCCACAGGATCACCATAAAAAGCCACAGATAACAGCTGCTCCAAAATACACCCAACAGGAGAACCATCAAAGTGATACATAGCAACTCTGGGGGCAGCTCCCCATGAAGGTGAGGGATGAGCACACAGTGCTACAGCTCCAGCCTTCCCCACCCTGCAGGCTGCTCTTTGCTCCTGATGTAAGAGCCTTGCAGGACTGTGGCCCCTCTCGGTGCATTATAAATCATTCCCACAGCTGTCACTTGAGCCACTGGCATGTCCAGAGCGAGATGCAGGCACAATCCTACTGCCCACTGAGCCTCTCTGGGAGATCCTGAGCATCTTCCTGCCCAGAGCCACAAAAGAGCTCAGGCTCTGCCTGAACTGTGTTTTCAGGGGAGGTTTCCATATCCCTGCGAGATGTGCTCATCCTTCATCAGGCTGTGCCCAGCCTGGATCAGGGCAGGTTGGAGGCCACATGGGATCCCATCCTTTGCCCTGCCATGTGATCCTCCATGCAGTGGGGATAAAAAGCCCAGCACTGGGGAACCCCATGTGCTGCAGCAGTGATATTTTTGGGAGAAACACGGAGCTGTGCATGGCCAGCTTGAAGTCTGCACTGCTGTGAGCACCAGGCCTGCCATGCTGAGCCCAGGGCCACAACCAGTGCTCACCCGGGCTGGGACATTGAGTCCCAACATGGGATCCCATGGGACAGGGCACGCTGGGATTCGCCCCTGCAGCTCCCCAGCGTGTCCAGAGAGACAGCAAGGAGACAGTGACCTCTGTCAGCGGAACCCTCTGAGTGGGACGACCACTGCTGGGGTGGCTGTGCCAGCTCCCCCATGAACCTCCAGCCCTGGGAACCGGGAGCAAGTGGAAAACACAACTTGGCCAATACTGCCTGTGCCGGAAGCAAATGGAAAGAGAACTGGGGTGTGAAAACCCAAGGTTGTTTATTTACATAAGAACAGCAATGAAAACACAGAACACATTTACTTTTGTAAGAATATTTGTAATAACAACAATTTATAGAAGGTATATACCTAAGAACATATCTAACAACAATATTTGAAATGTATTTACAGAAGACAAAACGAAGCCCTAAAACCTATATGCCAAAAACAAGAACAAACTCTAAAAACTATGTACAAAAAGGTGCCATTTCAGTCCAGGATCTCCATCAGTCCGGGAAGAAAAGCAGGTGCCATGGTCACTCCAGTCAGGCACAGAGGGCTCTTCCGTGTGTCCCCAGGCTGGCACACTGGGACTCTGCTGCCAGAGCTGAGGCTGGCTGGGTCTGGGGGCTGGGCCCCAGGCACTGCCATGGGGCTTGTGTGGCCCAAAGCAAGAACAGGACAGGCTGGGCATGGCCAGCAGAACCCAAGGCACTGGGTACCACGTGCCTGAGCAGGGACCAGCCAGCCCAATCCCGCCCCAGCCTGGCTGCAGGGAACCCACTGTGCCTGTGGGGACCACATGCCTGTCCTGCTGCTGGCATTGCTCTTCATCCCAGGACCATGGCCTCCTCTTCATCTTCCTCATCAATGTCCATCTCCTCGGTGTACTCTTCCATTTCCACGTCCATCTCCTCATCCTCATCAACCTCCATCTCTTCCTCTCCAGTCTGTTCTCCATCCACCTCCATCTCCTCCTCCGTATCCATTATGGTGCCCACCTCCATCTCTTCCTCTCCTCTCTTTTCTCCCTCCACTTCCATCTTCTCCTCTCTATCAGTCTGTCTGTCCACCTCCATCTTGTCTTCTCTACCTGCAACAGCCTGCAGAGGTAGCAAAACCTCAGAGTGGGGTCCCTGTCCCACCCCATCCCCCCAGAACTCCAGCCCACACCCGGGCAGCTGGGGGGATCCACCTCCATGGAATGGCACCGTACCTTCCTCAGGACAAATGTGAGCATCCTGCAGGGATGGATGACACAATCCAGGCCTTAGGCAGCTTTTGAGACTGATGAGATGAGGTCTCGGGGGCAGGAACAAGAAGGGTGACAGGAGCAGCAGGAGCAGCGTGCAGCGTGTGCTGAGCCCAGGGCCAACGGCTGTGTTGTGCTGCTTGCTGGCTGCTGGCAGTTCCAGATGGGACATGGATTGTGACATGACCACTGAGCTAGAGAGCCTTTGGTTCCATGCTTAGCAACGTTCCCCCAGACCATGGTGCTCAGAGCCCTGTTCCCAAGGATGGAGCATCCACAGCCTGGGCCAGTGCCTCAGCACCCTCAGTGGAAGAGAGCAGCTTCCTCAGATCCAACTTCAATCAGCCTCCTGCAGCTGAAAGCCGTCCCCCCTTGTCCTGTTGCCACAGGCCCTGTGGAACACCCTGTCCCAATCTTTCTTGTGGCACCCTTGCAGTCCTGCAGAGCTGCAGTGAGGCCTCCCCAGGGTCTCCTCTTTCCAGGCTGAGCATCCCCAGCCCCACGTGGAAAGCAGGCAGTGTGATCAGGGGGAGTCCAGGCTGGAGTCAAATGGCATCAGGAACTGAGAGACGGAAGCTTTAGGCCGAGGATTGCCTCTCAATGTACAAAATTAATAAGAGTGGAGGGCAAGATGGTGGGACACTGCTTCTGCTCTAATTGGTGAATATAGTCTCTGTTTTTTTCTTTTTTTCTCTCATGCCGTTGCAGTTTTGGCTGTTTGAAAGGAAGCTTGGCACAATATCCATTGTCTTCTCCATTTGTGAATCACCGAGCAGAGTCTGGGCAAGCTGATGTTGCAGAGCAAATCCTGCAAATGGACTGGTCATCCTGAGCCTGGAGAATGCAGTTAAACCCAGCCAAAAGGAATTTCTGGAAAGTCAAGCCTGGTGTACATTCTCTTGACTTTGGCTATGCCAACTTCACCTGAGTCTTATGAAAAAGCAAACAAAAGACTCAAACCAAAACAGACAAAACCTAGAAACAAATGATCCCATGCAAACCAATCAAACAAAGAGACTAAAAAAACCCAAATAAAACCAAAGGGAATGAAGAGTTAGTATTAGTTTTGAGTTCATCACAGCAGGTAAATGGCTGCTTTCCACAGGATCACCATAAAAAGCCACAGATAACAGCTGCTCCAAAATACACCCAACAGGAGAACCATCAAAGTGATACATAGCAACTCTGGGGGCAGCTCCCCATTAAGGTGAGGGATGAGCACACAGTGCTACAGCTCCAGCCTTCCCCACCCTGCAGGCTGCTCTTTGCTCCTGATGTAAGAGCCTTGCAGGACTGTGGCCCCTCTCGGTGCATTATAAATCATTCCCACAGCTCTCACTTGAGCCACTGGCATGTCCAGAGCGAGATCCAGGCACAATCCTACTGCCCGCTGAGCCTCTCTGGGAGATCCTGAGCATCTTCCTGCCCAGAGCCACAAAAGAGCTCAGGCTCTGCCTGAACTGTGTTTTCAGGGGAGGTTTCCATATCCCTGCGAGATGTGCTCATCCTTCATCAGGCTGTGCCCAGCCTGGATCAGGGCAGGTTGGAGGCCACATGGGATCCCATCCTTTGCCCTGCCATGTGATCCTCCATGCAGTGGGGATAAAAAGCCCAGCACTGGGGAACCCCATGTGCTGCAGCAGTGATATTTTTGGGAGAAACACGGAGCTGTGCATGGCCAGCTTGAAGTCTGCACTGCTGTGAGCACCAGGCCTGCCATGCTGAGCCCAGGGCCACAACCAGTGCTCACCCGGGCTGGGACATTGAGTCCCAACATGGGATCCCATGGGACAGGGCACGCTGGGATTCGCCCCTGCAGCTCCCCAGTGTGTCCAGAGAGACAGCAAGGAGACAGTGACCTCTGTCAGCGGAACCCTCTGAGTGGGACGACCACTGCTGGGGTGGCTGTGCCAGCTCCCCCATGAACCTCCAGCCCTGGGAACCGGGAGCAAGTGGAAAACACAACTTGGCCAATACTGCCTGTGCCGGAAGCAAATGGAAAGAGAACTGGGGTGTGAAAACCCAAGGTTGTTTATTTACATAAGAACAGCAATGAAAACACAGAACACATTTACTTTTGTAAGAATATTTGTAATAACAACAATTTATAGAAGGTATATACCTAAGAACATATCTAACAACAATATTTGAAATGTATTTACAGAAGACAAAACGAAGCCCTAAAACCTATATGGCAAAAACAAGAACAAACTCTAAAAACTATGTACAAAAAGGTGCCATTTCAGTCCAGGATCTCCATCAGTCCGGGAAGAAAAGCAGGTGCCATGGTCACTCCAGTCAGGCACAGAGGGCTCTTCCGTGTGTCCCCAGGCTGGCACACTGGGACTCTGCTGCCAGAGCTGAGGCTGGCTGGGTCTGGGGGCTGGGCCCCAGGCACTGCCATGGGGCTTGTGTGGCCCAAAGCAAGAACAGGACAGGCTGGGCATGGCCAGCAGAACCCAAGGCACTGGGTACCACGTGCCTGAGCAGGGACCACCCAGCCCAATCCCGCCCCAGCCTGGCTGCAGAGAACCCACTGTGCCTGTGGGGACCACATGCTTGTCCTGCTGCTGGCATTGCTCTTCATCCCAGGACCATGGCCTCCTCTTCATCTTCCTCATCAATGTCCATCTCCTGGGTGTACTCTTCCATTTCCACGTCCATCTCCTCATCCTCATCAACCTCCATCTCTTCCTCTCCAGTCTGTTCTCCATCCACCTCCATCTCCTCCTCCGTATCCATTATGGTGCCCACCTCCATCTCTTCCTCTCCTCTCTTTTCTCCCTCCACTTCCATCTTCTCCTCTCTATCAGTCTGTCTGTCCACCTCCATCTTGTCTTCTCTACCTGCAACAGCCTGCAGAGGTAGCAAAACCTCAGAGTGGGGTCCCTGTCCCACCCCATCCCCCCAGAACTCCAGCCCACACCCGGGCAGCTGGGGGGATCCACCTCCATGGAATGGCACCGTACCTTCCTCAGGACAAATGTGAGCATCCTGCAGGGATGGATGACACAATCCAGGCCTTAGGCAGCTTTTGAGACTGATGAGATGAGGTCTCGGGGGCAGGAACAAGAAGGGTGACAGGAGCAGCAGGAGCAGCGTGCAGCGTGTGCTGAGCCCAGGGCCAACGGCTGTGTTGTGCTGCTTGCTGGCTGCTGGCAGTTCCAGATGGGACATGGATTGTGACATGACCACTGAGCTAGAGAGCCTTTGGTTCCATGCTTAGCAACGTTCCCCCAGACCATGGTGCTCAGAGCCCTGTTCCCAAGAATGGAGCATCCACAGCCTGGGCCAGTGCCTCAGCACCCTCAGTGGAAGAGAGCAGCTTCCTCAGATCCAACTTCAATCAGCCTCCTGAAGCTGAAAGCCGTCCCCCCCTTGTCCTGTTGCCACAGGCCCTGTGGAACACCCTGTCCCAATCTTTCTTGTGGCACCCTTGCAGTCCTGCAGAGCTGCAGTGAGGCCTCCCCAGGGTCTCCTCTTTCCAGGCTGAGCATCCCCAGCCCCACGTGGAAAGCAGGCAGTGTGATCAGGGGGAGTCCAGGCTGGAGTCAAATGGCATCAGGAACTGAGAGACGGAAGCTTTAGGCCCAGGATTGCCTCTCAATGTACAAAATTAATAAGAGTGGAGGGCAAGATGGTGGGACACTGCTTCTGCTCTAATTGGTGAATATAGTCTCTGTTTTTTTCTTTTTTTCTCTCATGCCGTTGCACTTTTGGCTGTTTGAAAGGAAGCTTGGCACAATATCCATTGTCTTCTCCATTTGTGAATCACCGAGCAGAGTCTGGGCAAGCTGATGTTGCAGAGCAAATCCTGCAAATGGACTGGTCATCCTGAGCCTGGAGAATGCAGTTAAACCCAGCCAAAAGGAATTTCTGGAAAGTCAAGCCTGGTGTACATTCTCTTGACTTTGGCTATGCCAACTTCACCTGAGTCTTATGAAAAAGCAAACAAAAGACTCAAACCAAAACAGACAAAACCTAGAAACAAATGATCCCATGCAAACCAATCAAACAAAGAGACTAAAAACCCCAAATAAAACCAAAGGGAATGAAGAGTTAGTATTAGTTTTGAGTTCATCACAGCAGGTAAATGGCTGCTTTCCACAGGATCACCATAAAAAGCCACAGATAACAGCTGCTCCAAAATACACCCAACAGGAGAACCATCAAAGTGATACATAGCAACTCTGGGGGCAGCTCCCCATTAAGGTGAGGGATGAGCACACAGTGCTACAGCTCCAGCCTTCCCCACCCTGCAGGCTGCTCTTTGCTCCTGATGTAAGAGCCTTGCAGGACTGTGGCCCCTCTCGGTGCATTATAAATCATTCCCACAGCTCTCACTTGAGCCACTGGCATGTCCAGAGCGAGATGCAGGCACAATCCTACTGCCCACTGAGCCTCTCTGGGAGATCCTGAGCATCTTCCTGCCCAGAGCCACAAAAGAGCTCAGGCTCTGCCTGAACTGTGTTTTCAGGGGAGGTTTCCATATCCCTGCGAGATGTGCTCATCCTTCATCAGGCTGTGCCCAGCCTGGATCAGGGCAGGTTGGAGGCCACATGGGATCCCATCCTTTGCCCTGCCATGTGATCCTCCATGCAGTGGGGATAAAAAGCCCAGCACTGGGGAACCCCAGGTGCTGCAGCAGTGATATTTTTGGGAGAAACACGGAGCTGTGCATGGCCAGCTTGAAGTCTGCACTGCTGTGAGCACCAGGCCTGCCATGCTGAGCCCAGGGCCACAAGCAGTGCTCACCCGGGCTGGGACATTGAGTCCCAACATGGGATCCCATGGGACAGGGCACGCTGGGATTCGCCCCTGCAGCTCCCCAGTGTGTCCAGAGAGACAGCAAGGAGACAGTGACCTCTGTCAGCGGAACCCTCTGAGTGGGACGACCACTGCTGGGGTGGCTGTGCCAGCTCCCCCATGAACCTCCAGCCCTGGGAACCGGGAGCAAGTGGAAAACACAACTTGGCCAATACTGCCTGTGCCGGAAGCAAATGGAAAGAGAACTGGGGTGTGAAAACCCAAGGTTGTTTATTTACATAAGAACAGCAATGAAAACACAGAACACATTTACTTTTGTAAGAATATTTGTAATAACAACAATTTATAGAAGGTATATACCTAAGAACATATCTAACAACAATATTTGAAATGTATTTACAGAAGACAAAACGAAGCCCTAAAACCTATATGGCAAAAACAAGAACAAACTCTAAAAACTATGTACAAAAAGGTGCCATTTCAGTCCAGGATCTCCATCAGTCCGGGAAGAAAAGCAGGTGCCATGGTCACTCCAGTCAGGCACAGAGGGCTCTTCCGTGTGTCCCCAGGCTGGCACACTGGGACTCTGCTGCCAGAGCTGAGGCTGGCTGGGTCTGGGGGCTGGGCCCCAGGCACTGCCATGGGGCTTGTGTGGCCCAAAGCAAGAACAGGACAGGCTGGGCATGGCCAGCAGAACCCAAGGCACTGGGTACCACGTGCCTGAGCAGGGACCACCCAGCCCAATCCCGCCCCAGCCTGGCTGCAGGGAACCCACTGTGCCTGTGGGGACCACATGCCTGTCCTGCTGCTGGCATTGCTCTTCATCCCAGGACCATGGCCTCCTCTTCATCTTCCTCATCAATGTCCATCTCCTGGGTGTACTCTTCCATTTCCACGTCCATCTCCTCATCCTCATCAACCTCCATCTCTTCCTCTCCAGTCTGTTCTCCATCCACCTCCATCTCCTCCTCCGTATCCATTATGGTGCCCACCTCCATCTCTTCCTCTCCTCTCTTTTCTCCCTCCACTTCCATCTTCTCCTCTCTATCAGTCTGTCTGTCCACCTCCATCTTGTCTTCTCTACCTGCAACAGCCTGCAGAGGTAGCAAAACCTCAGAGTGGGGTCCCTGTCCCACCCCATCCCCCCAGAACTCCAGCCCACACCCGGGCAGCTGGGGGGATCCACCTCCATGGAATGGCACCGTACCTTCCTCAGGACAAATGTGAGCATCCTGCAGGGATGGATGACACAATCCAGGCCTTAGGCAGCTTTTGAGACTGATGAGATGAGGTCTCGGGGGCAGGAACAAGAAGGGTGACAGGAGCAGCAGGAGCAGCGTGCAGCGTGTGCTGAGCCCAGGGCCAACGGCTGTGTTGTGCTGCTTGCTGGCTGCTGGCAGTTCCAGATGGGACATGGATTGTGACATGACCACTGAGCTAGAGAGCCTTTGGTTCCATGCTTAGCAACGTTCCCCCAGACCATGGTGCTCAGAGCCCTGTTCCCAAGGATGGAGCATCCACAGCCTGGGCCAGTGCCTCAGCACCCTCAGTGGAAGAGAGCAGCTTCCTCAGATCCAACTTCAATCAGCCTCCTGAAGCTGAAAGCCGTCCCCCCCTTGTCCTGTTGCCACAGGCCCTGTGGAACACCCTGTCCCAATCTTTCTTGTGGCACCCTTGCAGTCCTGCAGAGCTGCAGTGAGGCCTCCCCAGGGTCTCCTCTTTCCAGGCTGAGCATCCCCAGCCCCACGTGGAAAGCAGGCAGTGTGATCAGGGGGAGTCCAGGCTGGAGTCAAATGGCATCAGGAACTGAGAGACGGAAGCTTTAGGCCCAGGATTGCCTCTCAATGTACAAAATTAATAAGAGTGGAGGGCAAGATGGTGGGACACTGCTTCTGCTCTAATTGGTGAATATAGTCTCTGTTTTTTTTCTTTTTTTCTCTCATGCCGTTGCACTTTTGGCTGTTTGAAAGGAAGCTTGGCACAATATCCATTGTCTTCTCCATTTGTGAATCACCGAGCAGAGTCTGGGCAAGCTGATGTTGCAGAGCAAATCCTGCAAATGGACTGGTCATCCTGAGCCTGGAGAATGCAGTTAAACCCAGCCAAAAGGAATTTCTGGAAAGTCAAGCCTGGTGTACATTCTCTTGACTTTGGCTATGCCAACTTCACCTGAGTCTTATGAAAAAGCAAACAAAAGACTCAAACCAAAACAGACAAAACCTAGAAACAAATGATCCCATGCAAACCAATCAAACAAAGAGACTAAAAACCCCAAATAAAACCAAAGGGAATGAAGAGTTAGTATTAGTTTTGAGTTCATCACAGCAGGTAAATGGCTGCTTTCCACAGGATCACCATAAAAAGCCACAGATAACAGCTGCTCCAAAATACACCCAACAGGAGAACCATCAAAGTGATACATAGCAACTCTGGGGGCAGCTCCCCATTAAGGTGAGGGATGAGCACACAGTGCTACAGCTCCAGCCTTCCCCACCCTGCAGGCTGCTCTTTGCTCCTGATGTAAGAGCCTTGCAGGACTGTGGCCCCTCTCGGTGCATTATAAATCATTCCCACAGCTCTCACTTGAGCCACTGGCATGTCCAGAGCGAGATGCAGGCACAATCCTACTGCCCACTGAGCCTCTCTGGGAGATCCTGAGCATCTTCCTGCCCAGAGCCACAAAAGAGCTCAGGCTCTGCCTGAACTGTGTTTTCAGGGGAGGTTTCCATATCCCTGCGAGATGTGCTCATCCTTCATCAGGCTGTGCCCAGCCTGGATCAGGGCAGGTTGGAGGCCACATGGGATCCCATCCTTTGCCCTGCCATGTGATCCTCCATGCAGTGGGGATAAAAAGCCCAGCACTGGGGAACCCCAGGTGCTGCAGCAGTGATATTTTTGGGAGAAACACGGAGCTGTGCATGGCCAGCTTGAAGTCTGCACTGCTGTGAGCACCAGGCCTGCCATGCTGAGCCCAGGGCCACAACCAGTGCTCACCCGGGCTGGGACATTGAGTCCCAACATGGGATCCCATGGGACAGGGCACGCTGGGATTCGCCCCTGCAGCTCCCCAGCGTGTCCAGAGAGACAGCAAGGAGACAGTGACCTCTGTCAGCGGAACCCTCTGAGTGGGACGACCACTGCTGGGGTGGCTGTGCCAGCTCCCCCATGAACCTCCAGCCCTGGGAACCGGGAGCAAGTGGAAAACACAACTTGGCCAATACTGCCTGTGCCGGAAGCAAATGGAAAGAGAACTGGGGTGTGAAAACCCAAGGTTGTTTATTTACATAAGAACAGCAATGAAAACACAGAACACATTTACTTTTGTAAGAATATTTGTAATAACAACAATTTATAGAAGGTATATACCTAAGAACATATCTAACAACAATATTTGAAATGTATTTACAGAAGACAAAACGAAGCCCTAAAACCTATATGGCAAAAACAAGAACAAACTCTAAAAACTATGTACAAAAAGGTGCCATTTCAGTCCAGGATCTCCATCAGTCCGGGAAGAAAAGCAGGTGCCATGGTCACTCCAGTCAGGCACAGAGGGCTCTTCCGTGTGTCCCCAGGCTGGCACACTGGGACTCTGCTGCCAGAGCTGAGGCTGGCTGGGTCTGGGGGCTGGGCCCCAGGCACTGCCATGGGGCTTGTGTGGCCCAAAGCAAGAACAGGACAGGCTGGGCATGGCCAGCAGAACCCAAGGCACTGGGTACCACGTGCCTGAGCAGGGACCACCCAGCCCAATCCCGCCCCAGCCTGGCTGCAGGGAACCCACTGTGCCTGTGGGGACCACATGCCTGTCCTGCTGCTGGCATTGCTCTTCATCCCAGGACCATGGCCTCCTCTTCATCTTCCTCATCAATGTCCATCTCCTGGGTGTACTCTTCCATTTCCACGTCCATCTCCTCATCCTCATCAACCTCCATCTCTTCCTCTCCAGTCTGTTCTCCATCCACCTCCATCTCCTCCTCCGTATCCATTATGGTGCCCACCTCCATCTCTTCCTCTCCTCTCTTTTCTCCCTCCACTTCCATCTTCTCCTCTCTATCAGTCTGTCTGTCCACCTCCATCTTGTCTTCTCTACCTGCAACAGCCTGCAGAGGTAGCAAAACCTCAGAGTGGGGTCCCTGTCCCACCCCATCCCCCCAGAACTCCAGCCCACACCCGGGCAGCTGGGGGGATCCACCTCCATGGAATGGCACCGTACCTTCCTCAGGACAAATGTGAGCATCCTGCAGGGATGGATGACACAATCCAGGCCTTAGGCAGCTTTTGAGACTGATGAGATGAGGTCTCGGGGGCAGGAACAAGAAGGGTGACAGGAGCAGCAGGAGCAGCGTGCAGCGTGTGCTGAGCCCAGGGCCAACGGCTGTGTTGTGCTGCTTGCTGGCTGCTGGCAGTTCCAGATGGGACATGGATTGTGACATGACCACTGAGCTAGAGAGCCTTTGGTTCCATGCTTAGCAACGTTCCCCCAGACCATGGTGCTCAGAGCCCTGTTCCCAAGGATGGAGCATCCACAGCCTGGGCCAGTGCCTCAGCACCCTCAGTGGAAGAGAGCAGCTTCCTCAGATCCAACTTCAATCAGCCTCCTGAAGCTGAAAGCCGTCCCCCCCTTGTCCTGTTGCCACAGGCCCTGTGGAACACCCTGTCCCAATCTTTCTTGTGGCACCCTTGCAGTCCTGCAGAGCTGCAGTGAGGCCTCCCCAGGGTCTCCTCTTTCCAGGCTGAGCATCCCCAGCCCCACGTGGAAAGCAGGCAGTGTGATCAGGGGGAGTCCAGGCTGGAGTCAAATGGCATCAGGAACTGAGAGACGGAAGCTTTAGGCCCAGGATTGCCTCTCAATGTACAAAATTAATAAGAGTGGAGGGCAAGATGGTGGGACACTGCTTCTGCTCTAATTGGTGAATATAGTCTCTGTTTTTTTTCTTTTTTTCTCTCATGCCGTTGCAGTTTTGGCTGTTTGAAAGGAAGCTTGGCACAATATCCATTGTCTTCTCCATTTGTGAATCACCGAGCAGAGTCTGGGCAAGCTGATGTTGCAGAGCAAATCCTGCAAATGGACTGGTCATCCTGAGCCTGGAGAATGCAGTTAAACCCAGCCAAAAGGAATTTCTGGAAAGTCAAGCCTGGTGTACATTCTCTTGACTTTGGCTATGCCAACTTCACCTGAGTCTTATGAAAAAGCAAACAAAAGACTCAAACCAAAACAGACAAAACCTAGAAACAAATGATCCCATGCAAACCAATCAAACAAAGAGACTAAAAACCCCAAATAAAACCAAAGGGAATGAAGAGTTAGTATTAGTTTTGAGTTCATCACAGCAGGTAAATGGCTGCTTTCCACAGGATCACCATAAAAAGCCACAGATAACAGCTGCTCCAAAATACACCCAACAGGAGAACCATCAAAGTGATACATAGCAACTCTGGGGGCAGCTCCCCATTAAGGTGAGGGATGAGCACACAGTGCTACAGCTCCAGCCTTCCCCACCCTGCAGGCTGCTCTTTGCTCCTGATGTAAGAGCCTTGCAGGACTGTGGCCCCTCTCGGTGCATTATAAATCATTCCCACAGCTCTCACTTGAGCCACTGGCATGTCCAGAGCGAGATGCAGGCACAATCCTACTGCCCACTGAGCCTCTCTGGGAGATCCTGAGCATCTTCCTGCCCAGAGCCACAAAAGAGCTCAGGCTCTGCCTGAACTGTGTTTTCAGGGGAGGTTTCCATATCCCTGCGAGATGTGCTCATCCTTCATCAGGCTGTGCCCAGCCTGGATCAGGGCAGGTTGGAGGCCACATGGGATCCCATCCTTTGCCCTGCCATGTGATCCTCCATGCAGTGGGGATAAAAAGCCCAGCACTGGGGAACCCCATGTGCTGCAGCAGTGATATTTTTGGGAGAAACACGGAGCTGTGCATGGCCAGCTTGAAGTCTGCACTGCTGTGAGCACCAGGCCTGCCATGCTGAGCCCAGGGCCACAACCAGTGCTCACCCGGGCTGGGACATTGAGTCCCAACATGGGATCCCATGGGACAGGGCACGCTGGGATTCGCCCCTGCAGCTCCCCAGTGTGTCCAGAGAGACAGCAAGGAGACAGTGACCTCTGTCAGCGGAATCCTCTGAGTGGGACGACCACTGCTGGGGTGGCTGTGCCAGCTCCCCCATGAACCTCCAGCCCTGGGAACCGGGAGCAAGTGGAAAACACAACTTGGCCAATACTGCCTGTGCCGGAAGCAAATGGAAAGAGAACTGGGGTGTGAAAACCCAAGGTTGTTTATTTACATAAGAACAGCAATGAAAACACAGAACACATTTACTTTTGTAAGAATATTTGTAATAACAACAATTTATAGAAGGTATATACCTAAGAACATATCTAACAACAATATTTGAAATGTATTTACAGAAGACAAAACGAAGCCCTAAAACCTATATGCCAAAAAGAAGAACAAACTCTAAAAACTATGTACAAAAAGGTGCCATTTCAGTCCAGGATCTCCATCAGTCCGGGAAGAAAAGCAGGTGCCATGGTCACTCCAGTCAGGCACAGAGGGCTCTTCCGTGTGTCCCCAGGCTGGCACACTGGGACTCTGCTGCCAGAGCTGAGGCTGGCTGGGTCTGGGGGCTGGGCCCCAGGCACTGCCATGGGGCTTGTGTGGCCCAAAGCAAGAACAGGACAGGCTGGGCATGGCCAGCAGAACCCAAGGCACTGGGTACCACGTGCCTGAGCAGGGACCACCCAGCCCAATCCCGCCCCAGCCTGGCTGCAGAGAACCCACTGTGCCTGTGGGGACCACATGCTTGTCCTGCTGCTGGCATTGCTCTTCATCCCAGGACCATGGCCTCCTCTTCATCTTCCTCATCAATGTCCATCTCCTCGGTGTACTCTTCCATTTCCACGTCCATCTCCTCATCCTCATCAACCTCCATCTCTTCCTCTCCAGTCTGTTCTCCATCCACCTCCATCTCCTCCTCCGTATCCATTATGGTGCCCACCTCCATCTCTTCCTCTCCTCTCTTTTCTCCCTCCACTTCCATCTTCTCCTCTCTATCAGTCTGTCTGTCCACCTCCATCTTGTCTTCTCTACCTGCAACAGCCTGCAGAGGTAGCAAAACCTCAGAGTGGGGTCCCTGTCCCACCCCATCCCCCCAGAACTCCAGCCCACACCCGGGCAGCTGGGGGGATCCACCTCCATGGAATGGCACCGTACCTTCCTCAGGACAAATGTGAGCATCCTGCAGGGATGGATGACACAATCCAGGCCTTAGGCAGCTTTTGAGACTGATGAGATGAGGTCTCGGGGGCAGGAACAAGAAGGGTGACAGGAGCAGCAGGAGCAGCGTGCAGCGTGTGCTGAGCCCAGGGCCAACGGCTGTGTTGTGCTGCTTGCTGGCTGCTGGCAGTTCCAGATGGGACATGGATTGTGACATGACCACTGAGCTAGAGAGCCTTTGGTTCCATGCTTAGCAACGTTCCCCCAGACCATGGTGCTCAGAGCCCTGTTCCCAAGAATGGAGCATCCACAGCCTGGGCCAGTGCCTCAGCACCCTCAGTGGAAGAGAGCAGCTTCCTCAGATCCAACTTCAATCAGCCTCCTGCAGCTGAAAGCCGTCCCCCCCTTGTCCTGTTGCCACAGGCCCTGTGGAACACCCTGTCCCAATCTTTCTTGTGGCACCCTTGCAGTCCTGCAGAGCTGCAGTGAGGCCTCCCCAGGGTCTCCTCTTTCCAGGCTGAGCATCCCCAGCCCCACGTGGAAAGCAGGCAGTGTGATCAGGGGGAGTCCAGGCTGGAGTCAAATGGCATCAGGAACTGAGAGACGGAAGCTTTAGGCCCAGGATTGCCTCTCAATGTACAAAATTAATAAGAGTGGAGGGCAAGATGGTGGGACACTGCTTCTGCTCTAATTGGTGAATATAGTCTCTGTTTTTTTTCTTTTTTTCTCTCATGCCGTTGCACTTTTGGCTGTTTGAAAGGAAGCTTGGCACAATATCCATTGTCTTCTCCATTTGTGAATCACCGAGCAGAGTCTGGGCAAGCTGATGTTGCAGAGCAAATCCTGCAAATGGACTGGTCATCCTGAGCCTGGAGAATGCAGTTAAACCCAGCCAAAAGGAATTTCTGGAAAGTCAAGCCTGGTGTACATTCTCTTGACTTTGGCTATGCCAACTTCACCTGAGTCTTATGAAAAAGCAAACAAAAGACTCAAACCAAAACAGACAAAACCTAGAAACAAATGATCCCATGCAAACCAATCAAACAAAGAGACTAAAAACCCCAAATAAAACCAAAGGGAATGAAGAGTTAGTATTAGTTTTGAGTTCATCACAGCAGGTAAATGGCTGCTTTCCACAGGATCACCATAAAAAGCCACAGATAACAGCTGCTCCAAAATACACCCAACAGGAGAACCATCAAAGTGATACATAGCAACTCTGGGGGCAGCTCCCCATTAAGGTGAGGGATGAGCACACAGTGCTACAGCTCCAGCCTTCCCCACCCTGCAGGCTGCTCTTTGCTCCTGATGTAAGAGCCTTGCAGGACTGTGGCCCCTCTCGGTGCATTATAAATCATTCCCACAGCTCTCACTTGAGCCACTGGCATGTCCAGAGCGAGATGCAGGCACAATCCTACTGCCCACTGAGCCTCTCTGGGAGATCCTGAGCATCTTCCTGCCCAGAGCCACAAAAGAGCTCAGGCTCTGCCTGAACTGTGTTTTCAGGGGAGGTTTCCATATCCCTGCGAGATGTGCTCATCCTTCATCAGGCTGTGCCCAGCCTGGATCAGGGCAGGTTGGAGGCCACATGGGATCCCATCCTTTGCCCTGCCATGTGATCCTCCATGCAGTGGGGATAAAAAGCCCAGCACTGGGGAACCCCATGTGCTGCAGCAGTGATATTTTTGGGAGAAACACGGAGCTGTGCATGGCCAGCTTGAAGTCTGCACTGCTGTGAGCACCAGGCCTGCCATGCTGAGCCCAGGGCCACAACCAGTGCTCACCCGGGCTGGGACATTGAGTCCCAACATGGGATCCCATGGGACAGGGCACGCTGGGATTCGCCCCTGCAGCTCCCCAGCGTGTCCAGAGAGACAGCAAGGAGACAGTGACCTCTGTCAGCGGAACCCTCTGAGTGGGACGACCACTGCTGGGGTGGCTGTGCCAGCTCCCCCATGAACCTCCAGCCCTGGGAACCGGGAGCAAGTGGAAAACACAACTTGGCCAATACTGCCTGTGCCGGAAGCAAATGGAAAGAGAACTGGGGTGTGAAAACCCAAGGTTGTTTATTTACATAAGAACAGCAATGAAAACACAGAACACATTTACTTTTGTAAGAATATTTGTAATAACAACAATTTATAGAAGGTATATACCTAAGAACATATCTAACAACAATATTTGAAATGTATTTACAGAAGACAAAACGAAGCCCTAAAACCTATATGCCAAAAACAAGAACAAACTCTAAAAACTATGTACAAAAAGGTGCCATTTCAGTCCAGGATCTCCATCAGTCCGGGAAGAAAAGCAGGTGCCATGGTCACTCCAGTCAGGCACAGAGGGCTCTTCCGTGTGTCCCCAGGCTGGCACACTGGGACTCTGCTGCCAGAGCTGAGGCTGGCTGGGTCTGGGGGCTGGGCCCCAGGCACTGCCATGGGGCTTGTGTGGCCCAAAACAAGAACAGGACAGGCTGGGCATGGCCAGCAGAACCCAAGGCACTGGGTACCACGTGCCTGAGCAGGGACCAGCCAGCCCAATCCCGCCCCAGCCTGGCTGCAGGGAACCCACTGTGCCTGTGGGGACCACATGCCTGTCCTGCTGCTGGCATTGCTCTTCATCCCAGGACCATGGCCTCCTCTTCATCTTCCTCATCAATGTCCATCTCCTCGGTGTACTCTTCCATTTCCACGTCCATCTCCTCATCCTCATCAACCTCCATCTCTTCCTCTCCAGTCTGTTCTCCATCCACCTCCATCTCCTCCTCCGTATCCATTATGGTGCCCACCTCCATCTCTTCCTCTCCTCTCTTTTCTCCCTCCACTTCCATCTTCTCCTCTCTATCAGTCTGTCTGTCCACCTCCATCTTGTCTTCTCTACCTGCAACAGCCTGCAGAGGTAGCAAAACCTCAGAGTGGGGTCCCTGTCCCACCCCATCCCCCCAGAACTCCAGCCCACACCCGGGCAGCTGGGGGGATCCACCTCCATGGAATGGCACCGTACCTTCCTCAGGACAAATGTGAGCATCCTGCAGGGATGGATGACACAATCCAGGCCTTAGGCAGCTTTTGAGACTGATGAGATGAGGTCTCGGGGGCAGGAACAAGAAGGGTGACAGGAGCAGCAGGAGCAGCGTGCAGCGTGTGCTGAGCCCAGGGCCAACGGCTGTGTTGTGCTGCTTGCTGGCTGCTGGCAGTTCCAGATGGGACATGGATTGTGACATGACCACTGAGCTAGAGAGCCTTTGGTTCCATGCTTAGCAACGTTCCCCCAGACCATGGTGCTCAGAGCCCTGTTCCCAAGGATGGAGCATCCACAGCCTGGGCCAGTGCCTCAGCACCCTCAGTGGAAGAGAGCAGCTTCCTCAGATCCAACTTCAATCAGCCTCCTGAAGCTGAAAGCCGTCCCCCCCTTGTCCTGTTGCCACAGGCCCTGTGGAACACCCTGTCCCAATCTTTCTTGTGGCACCCTTGCAGTCCTGCAGAGCTGCAGTGAGGCCTCCCCAGGGTCTCCTCTTTCCAGGCTGAGCATCCCCAGCCCCAGGTGGAAAGCAGGCAGTGTGATCAGGGGGAGTCCAGGCTGGAGTCAAATGGCATCAGGAACTGAGAGACGGAAGCTTTAGGCCCAGGATTGCCTCTCAATGTACAAAATTAATAAGAGTGGAGGGCAAGATGGTGGGACACTGCTTCTGCTCTAATTGGTGAATATAGTCTCTGTTTTTTTTCTTTTTTTCTCTCATGCCGTTGCAGTTTTGGCTGTTTGAAAGGAAGCTTGGCACAATATCCATTGTCTTCTCCATTTGTGAATCACCGAGCAGAGTCTGGGCAAGCTGATGTTGCAGAGCAAATCCTGCAAATGGACTGGTCATCCTGAGCCTGGAGAATGCAGTTAAACCCAGCCAAAAGGAATTTCTGGAAAGTCAAGCCTGGTGTACATTCTCTTGACTTTGGCTATGCCAACTTCACCTGAGTCTTATGAAAAAGCAAACAAAAGACTCAAACCAAAACAGACAAAACCTAGAAACAAATGATCCCATGCAAACCAATCAAACAAAGAGACTAAAAACCCCAAATAAAACCAAAGGGAATGAAGAGTTAGTATTAGTTTTGAGTTCATCACAGCAGGTAAATGGCTGCTTTCCACAGGATCACCATAAAAAGCCACAGATAACAGCTGCTCCAAAATACACCCAACAGGAGAACCATCAAAGTGATACATAGCAACTCTGGGGGCAGCTCCCCATTAAGGTGAGGGATGAGCACACAGTGCTACAGCTCCAGCCTTCCCCACCCTGCAGGCTGCTCTTTGCTCCTGATGTAAGAGCCTTGCAGGACTGTGGCCCCTCTCGGTGCATTATAAATCATTCCCACAGCTCTCACTTGAGCCACTGGCATGTCCAGAGCGAGATGCAGGCACAATCCTACTGCCCACTGAGCCTCTCTGGGAGATCCTGAGCATCTTCCTGCCCAGAGCCACAAAAGAGCTCAGGCTCTGCCTGAACTGTGTTTTCAGGGGAGGTTTCCATATCCCTGCGAGATGTGCTCATCCTTCATCAGGCTGTGCCCAGCCTGGATCAGGGCAGGTTGGAGGCCACATGGGATCCCATCCTTTGCCCTGCCATGTGATCCTCCATGCAGTGGGGATAAAAAGCCCAGCACTGGGGAACCCCATGTGCTGCAGCAGTGATATTTTTGGGAGAAACACGGAGCTGTGCATGGCCAGCTTGAAGTCTGCACTGCTGTGAGCACCAGGCCTGCCATGCTGAGCCCAGGGCCACAACCAGTGCTCACCCGGGCTGGGACATTGAGTCCCAACATGGGATCCCATGGGACAGGGCACGCTGGGATTCGCCCCTGCAGCTCCCCAGCGTGTCCAGAGAGACAGCAAGGAGACAGTGACCTCTGTCAGCGGAACCCTCTGAGTGGGACGACCACTGCTGGGGTGGCTGTGCCAGCTCCCCCATGAACCTCCAGCCCTGGGAACCGGGAGCAAGTGGAAAACACAACTTGGCCAATACTGCCTGTGCCGGAAGCAAATGGAAAGAGAACTGGGGTGTGAAAACCCAAGGTTGTTTATTTACATAAGAACAGCAATGAAAACACAGAACACATTTACTTTTGTAAGAATATTTGTAATAACAACAATTTATAGAAGGTATATACCTAAGAACATATCTAACAACAATATTTGAAATGTATTTACAGAAGACAAAACGAAGCCCTAAAACCTATATGCCAAAAACAAGAACAAACTCTAAAAACTATGTACAAAAAGGTGCCATTTCAGTCCAGGATCTCCATCAGTCCGGGAAGAAAAGCAGGTGCCATGGTCACTCCAGTCAGGCACAGAGGGCTCTTCCGTGTGTCCCCAGGCTGGCACACTGGGACTCTGCTGCCAGAGCTGAGGCTGGCTGGGTCTGGGGGCTGGGCCCCAGGCACTGCCATGGGGCTTGTGTGGCCCAAAACAAGAACAGGACAGGCTGGGCATGGCCAGCAGAACCCAAGGCACTGGGTACCACGTGCCTGAGCAGGGACCAGCCAGCCCAATCCCGCCCCAGCCTGGCTGCAGGGAACCCACTGTGCCTGTGGGGACCACATGCCTGTCCTGCTGCTGGCATTGCTCTTCATCCCAGGACCATGGCCTCCTCTTCATCTTCCTCATCAATGTCCATCTCCTCGGTGTACTCTTCCATTTCCACGTCCATCTCCTCATCCTCATCAACCTCCATCTCTTCCTCTCCAGTCTGTTCTCCATCCACCTCCATCTCCTCCTCCGTATCCATTATGGTGCCCACCTCCATCTCTTCCTCTCCTCTCTTTTCTCCCTCCACTTCCATCTTCTCCTCTCTATCAGTCTGTCTGTCCACCTCCATCTTGTCTTCTCTACCTGCAACAGCCTGCAGAGGTAGCAAAACCTCAGAGTGGGGTCCCTGTCCCACCCCATCCCCCCAGAACTCCAGCCCACACCCGGGCAGCTGGGGGGATCCACCTCCATGGAATGGCACCGTACCTTCCTCAGGACAAATGTGAGCATCCTGCAGGGATGGATGACACAATCCAGGCCTTAGGCAGCTTTTGAGACTGATGAGATGAGGTCTCGGGGGCAGGAACAAGAAGGGTGACAGGAGCAGCAGGAGCAGCGTGCAGCGTGTGCTGAGCCCAGGGCCAACGGCTGTGTTGTGCTGCTTGCTGGCTGCTGGCAGTTCCAGATGGGACATGGATTGTGACATGACCACTGAGCTAGAGAGCCTTTGGTTCCATGCTTAGCAACGTTCCCCCAGACCATGGTGCTCAGAGCCCTGTTCCCAAGGATGGAGCATCCACAGCCTGGGCCAGTGCCTCAGCACCCTCAGTGGAAGAGAGCAGCTTCCTCAGATCCAACTTCAATCAGCCTCCTGAAGCTGAAAGCCGTCCCCCCCTTGTCCTGTTGCCACAGGCCCTGTGGAACACCCTGTCCCAATCTTTCTTGTGGCACCCTTGCAGTCCTGCAGAGCTGCAGTGAGGCCTCCCCAGGGTCTCCTCTTTCCAGGCTGAGCATCCCCAGCCCCACGTGGAAAGCAGGCAGTGTGATCAGGGGGAGTCCAGGCTGGAGTCAAATGGCATCAGGAACTGAGAGACGGAAGCTTTAGGCCCAGGATTGCCTCTCAATGTACAAAATTAATAAGAGTGGAGGGCAAGATGGTGGGACACTGCTTCTGCTCTAATTGGTGAATATAGTCTCTGTTTTTTTTCTTTTTTTCTCTCATGCCGTTGCAGTTTTGGCTGTTTGAAAGGAAGCTTGGCACAATATCCATTGTCTTCTCCATTTGTGAATCACCGAGCAGAGTCTGGGCAAGCTGATGTTGCAGAGCAAATCCTGCAAATGGACTGGTCATCCTGAGCCTGGAGAATGCAGTTAAACCCAGCCAAAAGGAATTTCTGGAAAGTCAAGCCTGGTGTACATTCTCTTGACTTTGGCTATGCCAACTTCACCTGAGTCTTATGAAAAAGCAAACAAAAGACTCAAACCAAAACAGACAAAACCTAGAAACAAATGATCCCATGCAAACCAATCAAACAAAGAGACTAAAAACCCCAAATAAAACCAAAGGGAATGAAGAGTTAGTATTAGTTTTGAGTTCATCACAGCAGGTAAATGGCTGCTTTCCACAGGATCACCATAAAAAGCCACAGATAACAGCTGCTCCAAAATACACCCAACAGGAGAACCATCAAAGTGATACATAGCAAGTCTGGGGGCAGCTCCCCATGAAGGTGAGGGATGAGCACAGAGTGGTAGAGCTCCAGCCTTCCCCACCCTGCAGGCTGCTCTTTGCTCCTGATGTAAGAGCCTTGCAGGACTGTGGCCCCTCTCGGTGCATTATAAATCATTCCCACAGCTCTCACTTGAGCCACTGGCATGTCCAGAGCGAGATGCAGGCACAATCCTACTGCCCACTGAGCCTCTCTGGGAGATCCTGAGCATCTTCCTGCCCAGAGCCACAAAAGAGCTCAGGCTCTGCCTGAACTGTGTTTTCAGGGGAGGTTTCCATATCCCTGCGAGATGTGCTCATCCTTCATCAGGCTGTGCCCAGCCTGGATCAGGGCAGGTTGGAGGCCACATGGGATCCCATCCTTTGCCCTGCCATGTGATCCTCCATGCAGTGGGGATAAAAAGCCCAGCACTGGGGAACCCCATGTGCTGCAGCAGTGATATTTTTGGGAGAAACACGGAGCTGTGCATGGCCAGCTTGAAGTCTGCACTGCTGTGAGCACCAGGCCTGCCATGCTGAGCCCAGGGCCACAACCAGTGCTCACCCGGGCTGGGACATTGAGTCCCAACATGGGATCCCATGGGACAGGGCACGCTGGGATTCGCCCCTGCAGCTCCCCAGCGTGTCCAGAGAGACAGCAAGGAGACAGTGACCTCTGTCAGCGGAACCCTCTGAGTGGGACGACCACTGCTGGGGTGGCTGTGCCAGCTCCCCCATGAACCTCCAGCCCTGGGAACCGGGAGCAAGTGGAAAACACAACTTGGCCAATACTGCCTGTGCCGGAAGCAAATGGAAAGAGAACTGGGGTGTGAAAACCCAAGGTTGTTTATTTACATAAGAACAGCAATGAAAACACAGAACACATTTACTTTTGTAAGAATATTTGTAATAACAACAATTTATAGAAGGTATATACCTAAGAACATATCTAACAACAATATTTGAAATGTATTTACAGAAGACAAAACGAAGCCCTAAAACCTATATGCCAAAAACAAGAACAAACTCTAAAAACTATGTACAAAAAGGTGCCATTTCAGTCCAGGATCTCCATCAGTCCGGGAAGAAAAGCAGGTGCCATGGTCACTCCAGTCAGGCACAGAGGGCTCTTCCGTGTGTCCCCAGGCTGGCACACTGGGACTCTGCTGCCAGAGCTGAGGCTGGCTGGGTCTGGGGGCTGGGCCCCAGGCACTGCCATGGGGCTTGTGTGGCCCAAAACAAGAACAGGACAGGCTGGGCATGGCCAGCAGAACCCAAGGCACTGGGTACCACGTGCCTGAGCAGGGACCAGCCAGCCCAATCCCGCCCCAGCCTGGCTGCAGGGAACCCACTGTGCCTGTGGGGACCACATGCCTGTCCTGCTGCTGGCATTGCTCTTCATCCCAGGACCATGGCCTCCTCTTCATCTTCCTCATCAATGTCCATCTCCTGGGTGTACTCTTCCATTTCCACGTCCATCTCCTCATCCTCATCAACCTCCATCTCTTCCTCTCCAGTCTGTTCTCCATCCACCTCCATCTCCTCCTCCGTATCCATTATGGTGCCCACCTCCATCTCTTCCTCTCCTCTCTTTTCTCCCTCCACTTCCATCTTCTCCTCTCTATCAGTCTGTCTGTCCACCTCCATCTTGTCTTCTCTACCTGCAACAGCCTGCAGAGGTAGCAAAACCTCAGAGTGGGGTCCCTGTCCCACCCCATCCCCCCAGAACTCCAGCCCACACCCGGGCAGCTGGGGGGATCCACCTCCATGGAATGGCACCGTACCTTCCTCAGGACAAATGTGAGCATCCTGCAGGGATGGATGACACAATCCAGGCCTTAGGCAGCTTTTGAGACTGATGAGATGAGGTCTCGGGGGCAGGAACAAGAAGGGTGACAGGAGCAGCAGGAGCAGCGTGCAGCGTGTGCTGAGCCCAGGGCCAACGGCTGTGTTGTGCTGCTTGCTGGCTGCTGGCAGTTCCAGATGGGACATGGATTGTGACATGACCACTGAGCTAGAGAGCCTTTGGTTCCATGCTTAGCAACGTTCCCCCAGACCATGGTGCTCAGAGCCCTGTTCCCAAGGATGGAGCATCCACAGCCTGGGCCAGTGCCTCAGCACCCTCAGTGGAAGAGAGCAGCTTCCTCAGATCCAACTTCAATCAGCCTCCTGAAGCTGAAAGCCGTCCCCCCCTTGTCCTGTTGCCACAGGCCCTGTGGAACACCCTGTCCCAATCTTTCTTGTGGCACCCTTGCAGTCCTGCAGAGCTGCAGTGAGGCCTCCCCAGGGTCTCCTCTTTCCAGGCTGAGCATCCCCAGCCCCACGTGGAAAGCAGGCAGTGTGATCAGGGGGAGTCCAGGCTGGAGTCAAATGGCATCAGGAACTGAGAGACGGAAGCTTTAGGCCCAGGATTGCCTCTCAATGTACAAAATTAATAAGAGTGGAGGGCAAGATGGTGGGACACTGCTTCTGCTCTAATTGGTGAATATAGTCTCTGTTTTTTTCTTTTTTTCTCTCATGCCGTTGCACTTTTGGCTGTTTGAAAGGAAGCTTGGCACAATATCCATTGTCTTCTCCATTTGTGAATCACCGAGCAGAGTCTGGGCAAGCTGATGTTGCAGAGCAAATCCTGCAAATGGACTGGTCATCCTGAGCCTGGAGAATGCAGTTAAACCCAGCCAAAAGGAATTTCTGGAAAGTCAAGCCTGGTGTACATTCTCTTGACTTTGGCTATGCCAACTTCACCTGAGTCTTATGAAAAAGCAAACAAAAGACTCAAACCAAAACAGACAAAACCTAGAAACAAATGATCCCATGCAAACCAATCAAACAAAGAGACTAAAAACCCCAAATAAAACCAAAGGGAATGAAGAGTTAGTATTAGTTTTGAGTTCATCACAGCAGGTAAATGGCTGCTTTCCACAGGATCACCATAAAAAGCCACAGATAACAGCTGCTCCAAAATACACCCAACAGGAGAACCATCAAAGTGATACATAGCAACTCTGGGGGCAGCTCCCCATTAAGGTGAGGGATGAGCACACAGTGCTACAGCTCCAGCCTTCCCCACCCTGCAGGCTGCTCTTTGCTCCTGATGTAAGAGCCTTGCAGGACTGTGGCCCCTCTCGGTGCATTATAAATCATTCCCACAGCTCTCACTTGAGCCACTGGCATGTCCAGAGCGAGATGCAGGCACAATCCTACTGCCCACTGAGCCTCTCTGGGAGATCCTGAGCATCTTCCTGCCCAGAGCCACAAAAGAGCTCAGGCTCTGCCTGAACTGTGTTTTCAGGGGAGGTTTCCATATCCCTGCGAGATGTGCTCATCCTTCATCAGGCTGTGCCCAGCCTGGATCAGGGCAGGTTGGAGGCCACATGGGATCCCATCCTTTGCCCTGCCATGTGATCCTCCATGCAGTGGGGATAAAAAGCCCAGCACTGGGGAACCCCATGTGCTGCAGCAGTGATATTTTTGGGAGAAACACGGAGCTGTGCATGGCCAGCTTGAAGTCTGCACTGCTGTGAGCACCAGGCCTGCCATGCTGAGCCCAGGGCCACAACCAGTGCTCACCCGGGCTGGGACATTGAGTCCCAACATGGGATCCCATGGGACAGGGCACGCTGGGATTCGCCCCTGCAGCTCCCCAGCGTGTCCAGAGAGACAGCAAGGAGACAGTGACCTCTGTCAGCGGAACCCTCTGAGTGGGACGACCACTGCTGGGGTGGCTGTGCCAGCTCCCCCATGAACCTCCAGCCCTGGGAACCGGGAGCAAGTGGAAAACACAACTTGGCCAATACTGCCTGTGCCGGAAGCAAATGGAAAGAGAACTGGGGTGTGAAAACCCAAGGTTGTTTATTTACATAAGAACAGCAATGAAAACACAGAACACATTTACTTTTGTAAGAATATTTGTAATAACAACAATTTATAGAAGGTATATACCTAAGAACATATCTAACAACAATATTTGAAATGTATTTACAGAAGACAAAACGAAGCCCTAAAACCTATATGCCAAAAACAAGAACAAACTCTAAAAACTATGTACAAAAAGGTGCCATTTCAGTCCAGGATCTCCATCAGTCCGGGAAGAAAAGCAGGTGCCATGGTCACTCCAGTCAGGCACAGAGGGCTCTTCCGTGTGTCCCCAGGCTGGCACACTGGGACTCTGCTGCCAGAGCTGAGGCTGGCTGGGTCTGGGGGCTGGGCCCCAGGCACTGCCATGGGGCTTGTGTGGCCCAAAACAAGAACAGGACAGGCTGGGCATGGCCAGCAGAACCCAAGGCACTGGGTACCACGTGCCTGAGCAGGGACCAGCCAGCCCAATCCCGCCCCAGCCTGGCTGCAGGGAACCCACTGTGCCTGTGGGGACCACATGCCTGTCCTGCTGCTGGCATTGCTCTTCATCCCAGGACCATGGCCTCCTCTTCATCTTCCTCATCAATGTCCATCTCCTCGGTGTACTCTTCCATTTCCACGTCCATCTCCTCATCCTCATCAACCTCCATCTCTTCCTCTCCAGTCTGTTCTCCATCCACCTCCATCTCCTCCTCCGTATCCATTATGGTGCCCACCTCCATCTCTTCCTCTCCTCTCTTTTCTCCCTCCACTTCCATCTTCTCCTCTCTATCAGTCTGTCTGTCCACCTCCATCTTGTCTTCTCTACCTGCAACAGCCTGCAGAGGTAGCAAAACCTCAGAGTGGGGTCCCTGTCCCACCCCATCCCCCCAGAACTCCAGCCCACACCCGGGCAGCTGGGGGGATCCACCTCCATGGAATGGCACCGTACCTTCCTCAGGACAAATGTGAGCATCCTGCAGGGATGGATGACACAATCCAGGCCTTAGGCAGCTTTTGAGACTGATGAGATGAGGTCTCGGGGGCAGGAACAAGAAGGGTGACAGGAGCAGCAGGAGCAGCGTGCAGCGTGTGCTGAGCCCAGGGCCAACGGCTGTGTTGTGCTGCTTGCTGGCTGCTGGCAGTTCCAGATGGGACATGGATTGTGACATGACCACTGAGCTAGAGAGCCTTTGGTTCCATGCTTAGCAACGTTCCCCCAGACCATGGTGCTCAGAGCCCTGTTCCCAAGGATGGAGCATCCACAGCCTGGGCCAGTGCCTCAGCACCCTCAGTGGAAGAGAGCAGCTTCCTCAGATCCAACTTCAATCAGCCTCCTGCAGCTGAAAGCCGTCCCCCCCTTGTCCTGTTGCCACAGGCCCTGTGGAACACCCTGTCCCAATCTTTCTTGTGGCACCCTTGCAGTCCTGCAGAGCTGCAGTGAGGCCTCCCCAGGGTCTCCTCTTTCCAGGCTGAGCATCCCCAGCCCCACGTGGAAAGCAGGCAGTGTGATCAGGGGGAGTCCAGGCTGGAGTCAAATGGCATCAGGAACTGAGAGACGGAAGCTTTAGGCCCAGGATTGCCTCTCAATGTACAAAATTAATAAGAGTGGAGGGCAAGATGGTGGGACACTGCTTCTGCTCTAATTGGTGAATATAGTCTCTGTTTTTTTCTTTTTTTCTCTCATGCCGTTGCACTTTTGGCTGTTTGAAAGGAAGCTTGGCACAATATCCATTGTCTTCTCCATTTGTGAATCACCGAGCAGAGTCTGGGCAAGCTGATGTTGCAGAGCAAATCCTGCAAATGGACTGGTCATCCTGAGCCTGGAGAATGCAGTTAAACCCAGCCAAAAGGAATTTCTGGAAAGTCAAGCCTGGTGTACATTCTCTTGACTTTGGCTATGCCAACTTCACCTGAGTCTTATGAAAAAGCAAACAAAAGACTCAAACCAAAACAGACAAAACCTAGAAACAAATGATCCCATGCAAACCAATCAAACAAAGAGACTAAAAACCCCAAATAAAACCAAAGGGAATGAAGAGTTAGTATTAGTTTTGAGTTCATCACAGCAGGTAAATGGCTGCTTTCCACAGGATCACCATAAAAAGCCACAGATAACAGCTGCTCCAAAATACACCCAACAGGAGAACCATCAAAGTGATACATAGCAACTCTGGGGGCAGCTCCCCATTAAGGTGAGGGATGAGCACACAGTGCTACAGCTCCAGCCTTCCCCACCCTGCAGGCTGCTCTTTGCTCCTGATGTAAGAGCCTTGCAGGACTGTGGCCCCTCTCGGTGCATTATAAATCATTCCCACAGCTCTCACTTGAGCCACTGGCATGTCCAGAGCGAGATGCAGGCACAATCCTACTGCCCACTGAGCCTCTCTGGGAGATCCTGAGCATCTTCCTGCCCAGAGCCACAAAAGAGCTCAGGCTCTGCCTGAACTGTGTTTTCAGGGGAGGTTTCCATATCCCTGCGAGATGTGCTCATCCTTCATCAGGCTGTGCCCAGCCTGGATCAGGGCAGGTTGGAGGCCACATGGGATCCCATCCTTTGCCCTGCCATGTGATCCTCCATGCAGTGGGGATAAAAAGCCCAGCACTGGGGAACCCCATGTGCTGCAGCAGTGATATTTTTGGGAGAAACACGGAGCTGTGCATGGCCAGCTTGAAGTCTGCACTGCTGTGAGCACCAGGCCTGCCATGCTGAGCCCAGGGCCACAACCAGTGCTCACCCGGGCTGGGACATTGAGTCCCAACATGGGATCCCATGGGACAGGGCACGCTGGGATTCGCCCCTGCAGCTCCCCAGCGTGTCCAGAGAGACAGCAAGGAGACAGTGACCTCTGTCAGCGGAACCCTCTGAGTGGGACGACCACTGCTGGGGTGGCTGTGCCAGCTCCCCCATGAACCTCCAGCCCTGGGAACCGGGAGCAAGTGGAAAACACAACTTGGCCAATACTGCCTGTGCCGGAAGCAAATGGAAAGAGAACTGGGGTGTGAAAACCCAAGGTTGTTTATTTACATAAGAACAGCAATGAAAACACAGAACACATTTACTTTTGTAAGAATATTTGTAATAACAACAATTTATAGAAGGTATATACCTAAGAACATATCTAACAACAATATTTGAAATGTATTTACAGAAGACAAAACGAAGCCCTAAAACCTATATGCCAAAAACAAGAACAAACTCTAAAAACTATGTACAAAAAGGTGCCATTTCAGTCCAGGATCTCCATCAGTCCGGGAAGAAAAGCAGGTGCCATGGTCACTCCAGTCAGGCACAGAGGGCTCTTCCGTGTGTCCCCAGGCTGGCACACTGGGACTCTGCTGCCAGAGCTGAGGCTGGCTGGGTCTGGGGGCTGGGCCCCAGGCACTGCCATGGGGCTTGTGTGGCCCAAAACAAGAACAGGACAGGCTGGGCATGGCCAGCAGAACCCAAGGCACTGGGTACCACGTGCCTGAGCAGGGACCAGCCAGCCCAATCCCGCCCCAGCCTGGCTGCAGGGAACCCACTGTGCCTGTGGGGACCACATGCCTGTCCTGCTGCTGGCATTGCTCTTCATCCCAGGACCATGGCCTCCTCTTCATCTTCCTCATCAATGTCCATCTCCTCGGTGTACTCTTCCATTTCCACGTCCATCTCCTCATCCTCATCAACCTCCATCTCTTCCTCTCCAGTCTGTTCTCCATCCACCTCCATCTCCTCCTCCGTATCCATTATGGTGCCCACCTCCATCTCTTCCTCTCCTCTCTTTTCTCCCTCCACTTCCATCTTCTCCTCTCTATCAGTCTGTCTGTCCACCTCCATCTTGTCTTCTCTACCTGCAACAGCCTGCAGAGGTAGCAAAACCTCAGAGTGGGGTCCCTGTCCCACCCCATCCCCCCAGAACTCCAGCCCACACCCGGGCAGCTGGGGGGATCCACCTCCATGGAATGGCACCGTACCTTCCTCAGGACAAATGTGAGCATCCTGCAGGGATGGATGACACAATCCAGGCCTTAGGCAGCTTTTGAGACTGATGAGATGAGGTCTCGGGGGCAGGAACAAGAAGGGTGACAGGAGCAGCAGGAGCAGCGTGCAGCGTGTGCTGAGCCCAGGGCCAACGGCTGTGTTGTGCTGCTTGCTGGCTGCTGGCAGTTCCAGATGGGACATGGATTGTGACATGACCACTGAGCTAGAGAGCCTTTGGTTCCATGCTTAGCAACGTTCCCCCAGACCATGGTGCTCAGAGCCCTGTTCCCAAGGATGGAGCATCCACAGCCTGGGCCAGTGCCTCAGCACCCTCAGTGGAAGAGAGCAGCTTCCTCAGATCCAACTTCAATCAGCCTCCTGCAGCTGAAAGCCGTCCCCCCCTTGTCCTGTTGCCACAGGCCCTGTGGAACACCCTGTCCCAATCTTTCTTGTGGCACCCTTGCAGTCCTGCAGAGCTGCAGTGAGGCCTCCCCAGGGTCTCCTCTTTCCAGGCTGAGCATCCCCAGCCCCACGTGGAAAGCAGGCAGTGTGATCAGGGGGAGTCCAGGCTGGAGTCAAATGGCATCAGGAACTGAGAGACGGAAGCTTTAGGCCCAGGATTGCCTCTCAATGTACAAAATTAATAAGAGTGGAGGGCAAGATGGTGGGACACTGCTTCTGCTCTAATTGGTGAATATAGTCTCTGTTTTTTTCTTTTTTTCTCTCATGCCGTTGCAGTTTTGGCTGTTTGAAAGGAAGCTTGGCACAATATCCATTGTCTTCTCCATTTGTGAATCACCGAGCAGAGTCTGGGCAAGCTGATGTTGCAGAGCAAATCCTGCAAATGGACTGGTCATCCTGAGCCTGGAGAATGCAGTTAAACCCAGCCAAAAGGAATTTCTGGAAAGTCAAGCCTGGTGTACATTCTCTTGACTTTGGCTATGCCAACTTCACCTGAGTCTTATGAAAAAGCAAACAAAAGACTCAAACCAAAACAGACAAAACCTAGAAACAAATGATCCCATGCAAACCAATCAAACAAAGAGACTAAAAACCCCAAATAAAACCAAAGGGAATGAAGAGTTAGTATTAGTTTTGAGTTCATCACAGCAGGTAAATGGCTGCTTTCCACAGGATCACCATAAAAAGCCACAGATAACAGCTGCTCCAAAATACACCCAACAGGAGAACCATCAAAGTGATACATAGCAACTCTGGGGGCAGCTCCCCATTAAGGTGAGGGATGAGCACACAGTGCTACAGCTCCAGCCTTCCCCACCCTGCAGGCTGCTCTTTGCTCCTGATGTAAGAGCCTTGCAGGACTGTGGCCCCTCTCGGTGCATTATAAATCATTCCCACAGCTCTCACTTGAGCCACTGGCATGTCCAGAGCGAGATGCAGGCACAATCCTACTGCCCACTGAGCCTCTCTGGGAGATCCTGAGCATCTTCCTGCCCAGAGCCACAAAAGAGCTCAGGCTCTGCCTGAACTGTGTTTTCAGGGGAGGTTTCCATATCCCTGCGAGATGTGCTCATCCTTCATCAGGCTGTGCCCAGCCTGGATCAGGGCAGGTTGGAGGCCACATGGGATCCCATCCTTTGCCCTGCCATGTGATCCTCCATGCAGTGGGGATAAAAAGCCCAGCACTGGGGAACCCCATGTGCTGCAGCAGTGATATTTTTGGGAGAAACACGGAGCTGTGCATGGCCAGCTTGAAGTCTGCACTGCTGTGAGCACCAGGCCTGCCATGCTGAGCCCAGGGCCACAACCAGTGCTCAGCCGGGCTGGGACATTGAGTCCCAACATGGGATCCCATGGGACAGGGCAGGCTGGGATTCGCCCCTGCAGCTCCCCAGTGTGTCCAGAGAGACAGCAAGGAGACAGTGACCTCTGTCAGCGGAACCCTCTGAGTGGGACGACCACTGCTGGGGTGGCTGTGCCAGCTCCCCCATGAACCTCCAGCCCTGGGAACCGGGAGCAAGTGGAAAACACAACTTGGCCAATACTGCCTGTGCCGGAAGCAAATGGAAAGAGAACTGGGGTGTGAAAACCCAAGGTTGTTTATTTACATAAGAACAGCAATGAAAACACAGAACACATTTACTTTTGTAAGAATATTTGTAATAACAACAATTTATAGAAGGTATATACCTAAGAACATATCTAACAACAATATTTGAAATGTATTTACAGAAGACAAAACGAAGCCCTAAAACCTATATGCCAAAAACAAGAACAAACTCTAAAAACTATGTACAAAAAGGTGCCATTTCAGTCCAGGATCTCCATCAGTCCGGGAAGAAAAGCAGGTGCCATGGTCACTCCAGTCAGGCACAGAGGGCTCTTCCGTGTGTCCCCAGGCTGGCACACTGGGACTCTGCTGCCAGAGCTGAGGCTGGCTGGGTCTGGGGGCTGGGCCCCAGGCACTGCCATGGGGCTTGTGTGGCCCAAAGCAAGAACAGGACAGGCTGGGCATGGCCAGCAGAACCCAAGGCACTGGGTACCACGTGCCTGAGCAGGGACCAGCCAGCCCAATCCCGCCCCAGCCTGGCTGCAGGGAACCCACTGTGCCTGTGGGGACCACATGCCTGTCGTGCTGCTGGCATTGCTCTTCATCCCAGGACCATGGCCTCCTCTTCATCTTCCTCATCAATGTCCATCTCCTCGGTGTACTCTTCCATTTCCACGTCCATCTCTTCATCCTCATCAACCTCCATCTCTTCCTCTCCAGTCTGTTCTCCATCCACCTCCATCTCCTCCTCCGTATCCATTATGGTGCCCACCTCCATCTCTTCCTCTCCTCTCTTTTCTCCCTCCACTTCCATCTTCTCCTCTCTATCAGTCTGTCTGTCCACCTCCATCTTGTCTTCTCTACCTGCAACAGCCTGCAGAGGTAGCAAAACCTCAGAGTGGGGTCCCTGTCCCACCCCATCCCCCCAGAACTCCAGCCCACACCCGGGCAGCTGGGGGGATCCACCTCCATGGAATGGCACCGTACCTTCCTCAGGACAAATGTGAGCATCCTGCAGGGATGGATGACACAATCCAGGCCTTAGGCAGCTTTTGAGACTGATGAGATGAGGTCTCGGGGGCAGGAACAAGAAGGGTGACAGGAGCAGCAGGAGCAGCGTGCAGCGTGTGCTGAGCCCAGGGCCAACGGCTGTGTTGTGCTGCTTGCTGGCTGCTGGCAGTTCCAGATGGGACATGGATTGTGACATGACCACTGAGCTAGAGAGCCTTTGGTTCCATGCTTAGCAACGTTCCCCCAGACCATGGTGCTCAGAGCCCTGTTCCCAAGGATGGAGCATCCACAGCCTGGGCCAGTGCCTCAGCACCCTCAGTGGAAGAGAGCAGCTTCCTCAGATCCAACTTCAATCAGCCTCCTGCAGCTGAAAGCCGTCCCCCCCTTGTCCTGTTGCCACAGGCCCTGTGCAACACCCTGTCCCAATCTTTCTTGTGGCACCCTTGCAGTCCTGCAGAGCTGCAGTGAGGCCTCCCCAGGGTCTCCTCTTTCCAGGCTGAGCATCCCCAGTCCCACGTGGAAAGCAGGCAGTGTGATCAGGGGGAGTCCAGGCTGGAGTCAAATGGCATCAGGAACTGAGAGACGGAAGCTTTAGGCCCAGGTTTGCCTCTCAATGTACAAAATTAATAAGAGTGGAGGGCAAGATGGTGGGACACTGCTTCTGCTCTAATTGGTGAATATAGTCTCTGTTTTTTTCTTTTTTTCTCTCATGCCGTTGCACTTTTGGCTGTTTGAAAGGAAGCTTGGCACAATATCCATTGTCTTCTCCATTTGTGAATCACCGAGCAGAGTCTGGGCAAGCTGATGTTGCAGAGCAAATCCTGCAAATGGACTGGTCATCCTGAGCCTGGAGAATGCAGTTAAACCCAGCCAAAAGGAATTTCTGGAAAGTCAAGCCTGGTGTACATTCTCTTGACTTTGGCTATGCCAACTTCACCTGAGTCTTATGAAAAAGCAAACAAAAGACTCAAACCAAAACAGACAAAACCTAGAAACAAATGATCCCATGCAAACCAATCAAACAAAGAGACTAAAAAAACCCAAATAAAACCAAAGGGAATGAAGAGTTAGTATTAGTTTTGAGTTCATCACAGCAGGTAAATGGCTGCTTTCCACAGGATCACCATAAAAAGCCACAGATAACAGCTGCTCCAAAATACACCCAACAGGAGAACCATCAAAGTGATACATAGCAACTCTGGGGGCAGCTCCCCATTAAGGTGAGGGATGAGCACACAGTGCTACAGCTCCAGCCTTCCCCACCCTGCAGGCTGCTCTTTGCTCCTGATGTAAGAGCCTTGCAGGACTGTGGCCCCTCTCGGTGCATTATAAATCATTCCCACAGCTCTCACTTGAGCCACTGGCATGTCCAGAGCGAGATGCAGGCACAATCCTACTGCCCGCTGAGCCTCTCTGGGAGATCCTGAGCATCTTCCTGCCCAGAGCCACAAAAGAGCTCAGGCTCTGCCTGAACTGTGTTTTCAGGGGAGGTTTCCATATCCCTGCGAGATGTGCTCATCCTTCATCAGGCTGTGCCCAGCCTGGATCAGGGCAGGTTGGAGGCCACATGGGATCCCATCCTTTGCCCTGCCATGTGATCCTCCATGCAGTGGGGATAAAAAGCCCAGCACTGGGGAACCCCAGGTGCTGCAGCAGTGATATTTTTGGGAGAAACACGGAGCTGTGCATGGCCAGCTTGAAGTCTGCACTGCTGTGAGCACCAGGCCTGCCATGCTGAGCCCAGGGCCACAACCAGTGCTCAGCCGGGCTGGGACATTGATTCCCAACATGGGATCCCATGGGACAGGGCACGCTGGGATTCGCCCCTGCAGCTCCCCAGTGTGTCCAGAGAGACAGCAAGGAGACAGTGACCTCTGTCAGCGGAACCCTCTGAGTGGGACGACCACTGCTGGGGTGGCTGTGCCAGCTCCCCCATGAACCTCCAGCCCTGGGAACCGGGAGCAAGTGGAAAACACAACTTGGCCAATACTGCCTGTGCCGGAAGCAAATGGAAAGAGAACTGGGGTGTGAAAACCCAAGGTTGTTTATTTACATAAGAACAGCAATGAAAACACAGAACACATTTACTTTTGTAAGAATATTTGTAATAACAACAATTTATAGAAGGTATATACCTAAGAACATATCTAACAACAATATTTGAAATGTATTTACAGAAGACAAAACGAAGCCCTAAAACCTATATGGCAAAAACAAGAACAAACTCTAAAAACTATGTACAAAAAGGTGCCATTTCAGTCCAGGATCTCCATCAGTCCGGGAAGAAAAGCAGGTGCCATGGTCACTCCAGTCAGGCACAGAGGGCTCTTCCGTGTGTCCCCAGGCTGGCACACTGGGACTCTGCTGCCAGAGCTGAGGCTGGCTGGGTCTGGGGGCTGGGCCCCAGGCACTGCCATGGGGCTTGTGTGGCCCAAAGCAAGAACAGGACAGGCTGGGCATGGCCAGCAGAACCCAAGGCACTGGGTACCACGTGCCTGAGCAGGGACCAGCCAGCCCAATCCCGCCCCAGCCTGGCTGCAGAGAACCCACTGTGCCTGTGGGGACCACATGCCTGTCGTGCTGCTGGCATTGCTCTTCATCCCAGGACCATGGCCTCCTCTTCATCTTCCTCATCAATGTCCATCTCCTGGGTGTACTCTTCCATTTCCACGTCCATCTCCTCATCCTCATCAACCTCCATCTCTTCCTCTCCAGTCTGTTCTCCATCCACCTCCATCTCCTCCTCCGTATCCATTATGGTGCCCACCTCCATCTCTTCCTCTCCTCTCTTTTCTCCCTCCACTTCCATCTTCTCCTCTCTATCAGTCTGTCTGTCCACCTCCATCTTGTCTTCTCTACCTGCAACAGCCTGCAGAGGTAGCAAAACCTCAGAGTGGGGTCCCTGTCCCACCCCATCCCCCCAGAACTCCAGCCCACACCCGGGCAGCTGGGGGGATCCACCTCCATGGAATGGCACCGTACCTTCCTCAGGACAAATGTGAGCATCCTGCAGGGATGGATGACACAATCCAGGCCTTAAGCAGCTTTTGAGACTGATGAGATGAGGTCTCGGGGGCAGGAACAAGAAGGGTGACAGGAGCAGCAGGAGCAGCGTGCAGCGTGTGCTGAGCCCAGGGCCAATGGCTGTGTTGTGCTGCTTGCTGGCTGCTGGCAGTTCCAGATGGGACATGGATTGTGACATGACCACTGAGCTAGAGAGCCTTTGGTTCCATGCTTAGCAACGTTCCCCCAGACCATGGTGCTCAGAGCCCTGTTCCCAAGGATGGAGCATCCACAGCCTGGGCCAGTGCCTCAGCACCCTCAGTGGAAGAGAGCAGCTTCCTCAGATCCAACTTCAATCAGCCTCCTGCAGCTGAAATCCGTCCCCCTTTGTCCTGTTGCCACAGGCCCTGTGGAACACCCTGTCCCAATCTTTCTTGTGGCACCCTTGCAGTCCTGCAGAGCTGCAGTGAGGCCTCCCCAGGGTCTCCTCTTTCCAGGCTGAGCATCCCCAGCCCCACGTGGAAAGCAGGCAGTGTGATCAGGGGGAGTCCAGGCTGGAGTCAAATGGCATCAGGAACTGAGAGACGGAAGCTTTAGGCCCAGGATTGCCTCTCAATGTACAAAATTAATAAGAGTGGAGGGCAAGATGGTGGGACACTGCTTCTGCTCTAATTGGTGAATATAGTCTCTGTTTTTTTCTTTTTTCTCTCATGCCGTTGCAATTTTGGCTGTTTGAAAGGAAGCTTGGCACAATATCCATTGTCTTCTCCATTTGTGAATCACCGAGCAGAGTCTGGGCAAGCTGATGTTGCAGAGCAAATCCTGCAAATGGACTGGTCATCCTGAGCCTGGAGAATGCAGTTAAACCCAGCCAAAAGGAATTTCTGGAAAGTCAAGCCTGGTGTACATTCTCTTGACTTTGGCTATGCCAACTTCACCTGAGTCTTATGAAAAAGCAAACAAAAGACTCAAACCAAAACAGACAAAACCTAGAAACAAATGATCCCATGCAAACCAATCAAACAAAGAGACTAAAAAAACCCAAATAAAACCAAAGGGAATGAAGAGTTAGTATTAGTTTTGAGTTCATCACAGCAGGTAAATGGCTGCTTTCCACAGGATCACCATAAAAAGCCACAGATAACAGCTGCTCCAAAATACACCCAACAGGAGAACCATCAAAGTGATACATAGCAACTCTGGGGGCAGCTCCCCATTAAGGTGAGGGATGAGCACAGAGTGGTACAGCTCCAGCCTTCCCCACCCTGCAGGCTGCTCTTTGCTCCTGATGTAAGAGCCTTGCAGGACTGTGGCCCCTCTCGGTGCATTATAAATCATTCCCACAGCTCTCACTTGAGCCACTGGCATGTCCAGAGCGAGATCCAGGCACAATCCTACTGCCCGCTGAGCCTCTCTGGGAGATCCTGAGCATCTTCCTGCCCAGAGCCACAAAAGAGCTCAGGCTCTGCCTGAACTGTGTTTTCAGGGGAGGTTTCCATATCCCTGCGAGATGTGCTCATCCTTCATCAGGCTGTGCCCAGCCTGGATCAGGGCAGGTTGGAGGCCACATGGGATCCCATCCTTTGCCCTGCCATGTGATCCTCCATGCAGTGGGGATAAAAAGCCCAGCACTGGGGAACCCCATGTGCTGCAGCAGTGATATTTTTGGGAGAAACACGGAGCTGTGCATGGCCAGCTTGAAGTCTGCACTGCTGTGAGCACCAGGCCTGCCATGCTGAGCCCAGGGCCACAACCAGTGCTCACCCGGGCTGGGACATTGAGTCCCAACATGGGATCCCATGGGACAGGGCACGCTGGGATTCGCCCCTGCAGCTCCCCAGTGTGTCCAGAGAGACAGCAAGGAGACAGTGACCTCTGTCAGCGGAACCCTCTGAGTGGGACGACCACTGCTGGGGTGGCTGTGCCAGCTCCCCCATGAACCTCCAGCCCTGGGAACCGGGAGCAAGTGGAAAACACAACTTGGCCAATACTGCCTGTGCCGGAAGCAAATGGAAAGAGAACTGGGGTGTGAAAACCCAAGGTTGTTTATTTACATAAGAACAGCAATGAAAACACAGAACACATTTACTTTTGTAAGAATATTTGTAATAACAACAATTTATAGAAGGTATATACCTAAGAACATATCTAACAACAATATTTGAAATGTATTTACAGAAGACAAAACGAAGCCCTAAAACCTATATGGCAAAAACAAGAACAAACTCTAAAAACTATGTACAAAAAGGTGCCATTTCAGTCCAGGATCTCCATCAGTCCGGGAAGAAAAGCAGGTGCCATGGTCACTCCAGTCAGGCACAGAGGGCTCTTCCGTGTGTCCCCAGGCTGGCACACTGGGACTCTGCTGCCAGAGCTGAGGCTGGCTGGGTCTGGGGGCTGGGCCCCAGGCACTGCCATGGGGCTTGTGTGGCCCAAAGCAAGAACAGGACAGGCTGGGCATGGCCAGCAGAACCCAAGGCACTGGGTACCACGTGCCTGAGCAGGGACCAGCCAGCCCAATCCCGCCCCAGCCTGGCTGCAGAGAACCCACTGTGCCTGTGGGGACCACATGCCTGTCGTGCTGCTGGCATTGCTCTTCATCCCAGGACCATGGCCTCCTCTTCATCTTCCTCATCAATGTCCATCTCCTGGGTGTACTCTTCCATTTCCACGTCCATCTCCTCATCCTCATCAACCTCCATCTCTTCCTCTCCAGTCTGTTCTCCATCCACCTCCATCTCCTCCTCCGTATCCATTATGGTGCCCACCTCCATCTCTTCCTCTCCTCTCTTTTCTCCCTCCACTTCCATCTTCTCCTCTCTATCAGTCTGTCTGTCCACCTCCATCTTGTCTTCTCTACCTGCAACAGCCTGCAGAGGTAGCAAAACCTCAGAGTGGGGTCCCTGTCCCACCCCATCCCCCCAGAACTCCAGCCCACACCCGGGCAGCTGGGGGGATCCACCTCCATGGAATGGCACCGTACCTTCCTCAGGACAAATGTGAGCATCCTGCAGGGATGGATGACACAATCCAGGCCTTAAGCAGCTTTTGAGACTGATGAGATGAGGTCTCGGGGGCAGGAACAAGAAGGGTGACAGGAGCAGCAGGAGCAGCGTGCAGCGTGTGCTGAGCCCAGGGCCAACGGCTGTGTTGTGCTGCTTGCTGGCTGCTGGCAGTTCCAGATGGGACATGGATTGTGACATGACCACTGAGCTAGAGAGCCTTTGGTTCCATGCTTAGCAACGTTCCCCCAGACCATGGTGCTCAGAGCCCTGTTCCCAAGGATGGAGCATCCACAGCCTGGGCCAGTGCCTCAGCACCCTCAGTGGAAGAGAGCAGCTTCCTCAGATCCAACTTCAATCAGCCTCCTGCAGCTGAAATCCGTCCCCCTTTGTCCTGTTGCCACAGGCCCTGTGGAACACCCTGTCCCAATCTTTCTTGTGGCACCCTTGCAGTCCTGCAGAGCTGCAGTGAGGCCTCCCCAGGGTCTCCTCTTTCCAGGCTGAGCATCCCCAGCCCCACGTGGAAAGCAGGCAGTGTGATCAGGGGGAGTCCAGGCTGGAGTCAAATGGCATCAGGAACTGAGAGACGGAAGCTTTAGGCCCAGGATTGCCTCTCAATGTACAAAATTAATAAGAGTGGAGGGCAAGATGGTGGGACACTGCTTCTGCTCTAATTGGTGAATATAGTCTCTGTTTTTTTCTTTTTTCTCTCATGCCGTTGCAATTTTGGCTGTTTGAAAGGAAGCTTGGCACAATATCCATTGTCTTCTCCATTTGTGAATCACCGAGCAGAGTCTGGGCAAGCTGATGTTGCAGAGCAAATCCTGCAAATGGACTGGTCATCCTGAGCCTGGAGAATGCAGTTAAACCCAGCCAAAAGGAATTTCTGGAAAGTCAAGCCTGGTGTACATTCTCTTGACTTTGGCTATGCCAACTTCACCTGAGTCTTATGAAAAAGCAAACAAAAGACTCAAACCAAAACAGACAAAACCTAGAAACAAATGATCCCATGCAAACCAATCAAACAAAGAGACTAAAAAAACCCAAATAAAACCAAAGGGAATGAAGAGTTAGTATTAGTTTTGAGTTCATCACAGCAGGTAAATGGCTGCTTTCCACAGGATCACCATAAAAAGCCACAGATAACAGCTGCTCCAAAATACACCCAACAGGAGAACCATCAAAGTGATACATAGCAACTCTGGGGGCAGCTCCCCATTAAGGTGAGGGATGAGCACAGAGTGGTACAGCTCCAGCCTTCCCCACCCTGCAGGCTGCTCTTTGCTCCTGATGTAAGAGCCTTGCAGGACTGTGGCCCCTCTCGGTGCATTATAAATCATTCCCACAGCTCTCACTTGAGCCACTGGCATGTCCAGAGCGAGATCCAGGCACAATCCTACTGCCCGCTGAGCCTCTCTGGGAGATCCTGAGCATCTTCCTGCCCAGAGCCACAAAAGAGCTCAGGCTCTGCCTGAACTGTGTTTTCAGGGGAGGTTTCCATATCCCTGCGAGATGTGCTCATCCTTCATCAGGCTGTGCCCAGCCTGGATCAGGGCAGGTTGGAGGCCACATGGGATCCCATCCTTTGCCCTGCCATGTGATCCTCCATGCAGTGGGGATAAAAAGCCCAGCACTGGGGAACCCCATGTGCTGCAGCAGTGATATTTTTGGGAGAAACACGGAGCTGTGCATGGCCAGCTTGAAGTCTGCACTGCTGTGAGCACCAGGCCTGCCATGCTGAGCCCAGGGCCACAAGCAGTGCTCACCCGGGCTGGGACATTGAGTCCCAACATGGGATCCCATGGGACAGGGCAGGCTGGGATTCGCCCCTGCAGCTCCCCAGTGTGTCCAGAGAGACAGCAAGGAGACAGTGACCTCTGTCAGCGGAACCCTCTGAGTGGGACGACCACTGCTGGGGTGGCTGTGCCAGCTCCCCCATGAACCTCCAGCCCTGGGAACCGGGAGCAAGTGGAAAACACAACTTGGCCAATACTGCCTGTGCCGGAAGCAAATGGAAAGAGAACTGGGGTGTGAAAACCCAAGGTTGTTTATTTACATAAGAACAGCAATGAAAACACAGAACACATTTACTTTTGTAAGAATATTTGTAATAACAACAATTTATAGAAGGTATATACCTAAGAACATATCTAACAACAATATTTGAAATGTATTTACAGAAGACAAAACGAAGCCCTAAAACCTATATGGCAAAAACAAGAACAAACTCTAAAAACTATGTACAAAAAGGTGCCATTTCAGTCCAGGATCTCCATCAGTCCGGGAAGAAAAGCAGGTGCCATGGTCACTCCAGTCAGGCACAGAGGGCTCTTCCGTGTGTCCCCAGGCTGGCACACTGGGACTCTGCTGCCAGAGCTGAGGCTGGCTGGGTCTGGGGGCTGGGCCCCAGGCACTGCCATGGGGCTTGTGTGGCCCAAAGCAAGAACAGGACAGGCTGGGCATGGCCAGCAGAACCCAAGGCACTGGGTACCACGTGCCTGAGCAGGGACCAGCCAGCCCAATCCCGCCCCAGCCTGGCTGCAGGGAACCCACTGTGCCTGTGGGGACCACATGCCTGTCGTGCTGCTGGCATTGCTCTTCATCCCAGGATCATGGCCTCCTCTTCATCTTCCTCATCAATGTCCATCTCCTGGGTGTACTCTTCCATTTCCACGTCCATCTCCTCATCCTCATCAACCTCCATCTCTTCCTCTCCAGTCTGTTCTCCATCCACCTCCATCTCCTCCTCCGTATCCATTATGGTGCCCACCTCCATCTCTTCCTCTCCTCTCTTTTCTCCCTCCACTTCCATCTTCTCCTCTCTATCAGTCTGTCTGTCCACCTCCATCTTGTCTTCTCTACCTGCAACAGCCTGCAGAGGTAGCAAAACCTCAGAGTGGGGTCCCTGTCCCACCCCATCCCCCCAGAACTCCAGCCCACACCCGGGCAGCTGGGGGGATCCACCTCCATGGAATGGCACCGTACCTTCCTCAGGACAAATGTGAGCATCCTGCAGGGATGGATGACACAATCCAGGCCTTAAGCAGCTTTTGAGACTGATGAGATGAGGTCTCGGGGGCAGGAACAAGAAGGGTGACAGGAGCAGCAGGAGCAGCGTGCAGCGTGTGCTGAGCCCAGGGCCAACGGCTGTGTTGTGCTGCTTGCTGGCTGCTGGCAGTTCCAGATGGGACATGGATTGTGACATGACCACTGAGCTAGAGAGCCTTTGGTTCCATGCTTAGCAACGTTCCCCCAGACCATGGTGCTCAGAGCCCTGTTCCCAAGGATGGAGCATCCACAGCCTGGGCCAGTGCCTCAGCACCCTCAGTGGAAGAGAGCAGCTTCCTCAGATCCAACTTCAATCAGCCTCCTGCAGCTGAAAGCCGTCCCCCCCTTGTCCTGTTGCCACAGGCCCTGTGGAACACCCTGTCCCAATCTTTCTTGTGGCACCCTTGCAGTCCTGCAGAGCTGCAGTGAGGCCTCCCCAGGGTCTCCTCTTTCCAGGCTGAGCATCCCCAGCCCCACGTGGAAAGCAGGCAGTGTGATCAGGGGGAGTCCAGGCTGGAGTCAAATGGCATCAGGAACTGAGAGACGGAAGCTTTAGGCCCAGGATTGCCTCTCAATGTACAAAATTAATAAGAGTGGAGGGCAAGATGGTGGGACACTGCTTCTGCTCTAATTGGTGAATATAGTCTCTGTTTTTTTCTTTTTTTCTCTCATGCCGTTGCAGTTTTGGCTGTTTGAAAGGAAGCTTGGCACAATATCCATTGTCTTCTCCATTTGTGAATCACCGAGCAGAGTCTGGGCAAGCTGATGTTGCAGAGCAAATCCTGCAAATGGACTGGTCATCCTGAGCCTGGAGAATGCAGTTAAACCCAGCCAAAAGGAATTTCTGGAAAGTCAAGCCTGGTGTACATTCTCTTGACTTTGGCTATGCCAACTTCACCTGAGTCTTATGAAAAAGCAAACAAAAGACTCAAACCAAAACAGACAAAACCTAGAAACAAACGAACCCATGCAAACCAATCAAACAAAGAGACTAAAAAAACCCAAATAAAACCAAAGGGAATGAAGAGTTAGTATTAGTTTTGAGTTCATCACAGCAGGTAAATGGCTGCTTTCCACAGGATCACCATAAAAAGCCACAGATAACAGCTGCTCCAAAATACACCCAACAGGAGAACCATCAAAGTGATACATAGCAACTCTGGGGGCAGCTCCCCATTAAGGTGAGGGATGAGCACAGAGTGGTACAGCTCCAGCCTTCCCCACCCTGCAGGCTGCTCTTTGCTCCTGATGTAAGAGCCTTGCAGGACTGTGGCCCCTCTCGGTGCATTATAAATCATTCCCACAGCTCTCACTTGAGCCACTGGCATGTCCAGAGCGAGATGCAGGCACAATCCTACTGCCCGCTGAGCCTCTCTGGGAGATCCTGAGCATCTTCCTGCCCAGAGCCACAAAAGAGCTCAGGCTCTGCCTGAACTGTGTTTTCAGGGGAGGTTTCCATATCCCTGCGAGATGTGCTCATCCTTCATCAGGCTGTGCCCAGCCTGGATCAGGGCAGGTTGGAGGCCACATGGGATCCCATCCTTTGCCCTGCCATGTGATCCTCCATGCAGTGGGGATAAAAAGCCCAGCACTGGGGAACCCCAGGTGCTGCAGCAGTGATATTTTTGGGAGAAACACGGAGCTGTGCATGGCCAGCTTGAAGTCTGCACTGCTGTGAGCACCAGGCCTGCCATGCTGAGCCCAGGGCCACAACCAGTGCTCACCCGGGCTGGGACATTGAGTCCCAACATGGGATCCCATGGGACAGGGCACGCTGGGATTCGCCCCTGCAGCTCCCCAGTGTGTCCAGAGAGACAGCAAGGAGACAGTGACCTCTGTCAGCGGAACCCTCTGAGTGGGACGACCACTGCTGGGGTGGCTGTGCCAGCTCCCCCATGAACCTCCAGCCCTGGGAACCGGGAGCAAGTGGAAAACACAACTTGGCCAATACTGCCTGTGCCGGAAGCAAATGGAAAGAGAACTGGGGTGTGAAAACCCAAGGTTGTTTATTTACATAAGAACAGCAATGAAAACACAGAACACATTTACTTTTGTAAGAATATTTGTAATAACAACAATTTATAGAAGGTATATACCTAAGAACATATCTAACAACAATATTTGAAATGTATTTACAGAAGACAAAACGAAGCCCTAAAACCTATATGCCAAAAAGAAGAACAAACTCTAAAAACTATGTACAAAAAGGTGCCATTTCAGTCCAGGATCTCCATCAGTCCGGGAAGAAAAGCAGGTGCCATGGTCACTCCAGTCAGGCACAGAGGGCTCTTCCGTGTGTCCCCAGGCTGGCACACTGGGACTCTGCTGCCAGAGCTGAGGCTGGCTGGGTCTGGGGGCTGGGCCCCAGGCACTGCCATGGGGCTTGTGTGGCCCAAAGCAAGAACAGGACAGGCTGGGCATGGCCAGCAGAACCCAAGGCACTGGGTACCACGTGCCTGAGCAGGGACCAGCCAGCCCAATCCCGCCCCAGCCTGGCTGCAGAGAACCCACTGTGCCTGTGGGGACCACATGCCTGTCCTGCTGCTGGCATTGCTCTTCATCCCAGGACCATGGCCTCCTCTTCATCTTCCTCATCAATGTCCATCTCCTGGGTGTACTCTTCCATTTCCACGTCCATCTCCTCATCCTCATCAACCTCCATCTCTTCCTCTCCAGTCTGTTCTCCATCCACCTCCATCTCCTCCTCCGTATCCATTATGGTGCCCACCTCCATCTCTTCCTCTCCTCTCTTTTCTCCCTCCACTTCCATCTTCTCCTCTCTATCAGTCTGTCTGTCCACCTCCATCTTGTCTTCTCTACCTGCAACAGCCTGCAGAGGTAGCAAAACCTCAGAGTGGGGTCCCTGTCCCACCCCATCCCCCCAGAACTCCAGCCCACACCCGGGCAGCTGGGGGGATCCACCTCCATGGAATGGCACCGTACCTTCCTCAGGACAAATGTGAGCATCCTGCAGGGATGGATGACACAATCCAGGCCTTAAGCAGCTTTTGAGACTGATGAGATGAGGTCTCGGGGGCAGGAACAAGAAGGGTGACAGGAGCAGCAGGAGCAGCGTGCAGCGTGTGCTGAGCCCAGGGCCAACGGCTGTGTTGTGCTGCTTGCTGGCTGCTGGCAGTTCCAGATGGGACATGGATTGTGACATGACCACTGAGCTAGAGAGCCTTTGGTTCCATGCTTAGCAACGTTCCCCCAGACCATGGTGCTCAGAGCCCTGTTCCCAAGGATGGAGCATCCACAGCCTGGGCCAGTGCCTCAGCACCCTCAGTGGAAGAGAGCAGCTTCCTCAGATCCAACTTCAATCAGCCTCCTGAAGCTGAAAGCCGTCCCCCCCTTGTCCTGTTGCCACAGGCCCTGTGGAACACCCTGTCCCAATCTTTCTTGTGGCACCCTTGCAGTCCTGCAGAGCTGCAGTGAGGCCTCCCCAGGGTCTCCTCTTTCCAGGCTGAGCATCCCCAGCCCCAGGTGGAAAGCAGGCAGTGTGATCAGGGGGAGTCCAGGCTGGAGTCAAATGGCATCAGGAACTGAGAGACGGAAGCTTTAGGCCCAGGATTGCCTCTCAATGTACAAAATTAATAAGAGTGGAGGGCAAGATGGTGGGACACTGCTTCTGCTCTAATTGGTGAATATAGTCTCTGTTTTTTTCTTTTTTTCTCTCATGCCGTTGCACTTTTGGCTGTTTGAAAGGAAGCTTGGCACAATATCCATTGTCTTCTCCATTTGTGAATCACCGAGCAGAGTCTGGGCAAGCTGATGTTGCAGAGCAAATCCTGCAAATGGACTGGTCATCCTGAGCCTGGAGAATGCAGTTAAACCCAGCCAAAAGGAATTTCTGGAAAGTCAAGCCTGGTGTACATTCTCTTGACTTTGGCTATGCCAACTTCACCTGAGTCTTATGAAAAAGCAAACAAAAGACTCAAACCAAAACAGACAAAACCTAGAAACAAACGAACCCATGCAAACCAATCAAACAAAGAGACTAAAAAAACCCAAATAAAACCAAAGGGAATGAAGAGTTAGTATTAGTTTTGAGTTCATCACAGCAGGTAAATGGCTGCTTTCCACAGGATCACCATAAAAAGCCACAGATAACAGCTGCTCCAAAATACACCCAACAGGAGAACCATCAAAGTGATACATAGCAACTCTGGGGGCAGCTCCCCATTAAGGTGAGGGATGAGCACACAGTGCTACAGCTCCAGCCTTCCCCACCCTGCAGGCTGCTCTTTGCTCCTGATGTAAGAGCCTTGCAGGACTGTGGCCCCTCTCGGTGCATTATAAATCATTCCCACAGCTCTCACTTGAGCCACTGGCATGTCCAGAGCGAGATGCAGGCACAATCCTACTGCCCGCTGAGCCTCTCTGGGAGATCCTGAGCATCTTCCTGCCCAGAGCCACAAAAGAGCTCAGGCTCTGCCTGAACTGGGTTTTCAGGGGAGGTTTCCATATCCCTGCGAGATGTGCTCATCCTTCATCAGGCTGTGCCCAGCCTGGATCAGGGCAGGTTGGAGGCCACATGGGATCCCATCCTTTGCCCTGCCATGTGATCCTCCATGCAGTGGGGATAAAAAGCCCAGCACTGGGGAACCCCAGGTGCTGCAGCAGTGATATTTTTGGGAGAAACACGGAGCTGTGCATGGCCAGCTTGAAGTCTGCACTGCTGTGAGCACCAGGCCTGCCATGCTGAGCCCAGGGCCACAAGCAGTGCTCACCCGGGCTGGGACATTGAGTCCCAACATGGGATCCCATGGGACAGGGCACGCTGGGATTCTCCCCTGCAGCTCCCCAGTGTGTCCAGAGAGACAGCAAGGAGACAGTGACCTCTGTCAGCGGAACCCTCTGAGTGGGACGACCACTGCTGGGGTGGCTGTGCCAGCTCCCCCATGAACCTCCAGCCCTGGGAACCGGGAGCAAGTGGAAAACACAACTTGGCCAATACTGCCTGTGCCGGAAGCAAATGGAAAGAGAACTGGGGTGTGAAAACCCAAGGTTGTTTATTTACATAAGAACAGCAATGAAAACACAGAACACATTTACTTTTGTAAGAATATTTGTAATAACAACAATTTATAGAAGGTATATACCTAAGAACATATCTAACAACAATATTTGAAATGTATTTACAGAAGACAAAACGAAGCCCTAAAACCTATATGGCAAAAACAAGAACAAACTCTAAAAACTATGTACAAAAAGGTGCCATTTCAGTCCAGGATCTCCATCAGTCCGGGAAGAAAAGCAGGTGCCATGGTCACTCCAGTCAGGCACAGAGGGCTCTTCCGTGTGTCCCCAGGCTGGCACACTGGGACTCTGCTGCCAGAGCTGAGGCTGGCTGGGTCTGGGGGCTGGGCCCCAGGCACTGCCATGGGGCTTGTGTGGCCCAAAGCAAGAACAGGACAGGCTGGGCATGGCCAGCAGAACCCAAGGCACTGGGTACCACGTTCCTGAGCAGGGACCAGCCAGCCCAATCCCGCCCCAGCCTGGCTGCAGGGAACCCACTGTGCCTGTGGGGACCACATGCCTGTCCTGCTGCTGGCATTGCTCTTCATCCCAGGACCATGGCCTCCTCTTCATCTTCCTCATCAATGTCCATCTCCTGGGTGTACTCTTCCATTTCCACGTCCATCTCCTCATCCTCATCAACCTCCATCTCTTCCTCTCCAGTCTGTTCTCCATCCACCTCCATCTCCTCCTCCGTATCCATTATGGTGCCCACCTCCATCTCTTCCTCTCCTCTCTTTTCTCCCTCCACTTCCATCTTCTCCTCTCTATCAGTCTGTCTGTCCACCTCCATCTTGTCTTCTCTACCTGCAACAGCCTGCAGAGGTAGCAAAACCTCAGAGTGGGGTCCCTGTCCCACCCCATCCCCCCAGAACTCCAGCCCACACCCGGGCAGCTGGGGGGATCCACCTCCATGGAATGGCACCGTACCTTCCTCAGGACAAATGTGAGCATCCTGCAGGGATGGATGACACAATCCAGGCCTTAGGCAGCTTTTGAGACTGATGAGATGAGGTCTCGGGGACAGGAACAAGAAGGGTGACAGGAGCAGCAGGAGCAGCGTGCAGCGTGTGCTGAGCCCAGGGCCAACGGCTGTGTTGTGCTGCTTGCTGGCTGCTGGCAGTTCCAGATGGGACATGGATTGTGACATGACCACTGAGCTAGAGAGCCTTTGGTTCCATGCTTAGCAACGTTCCCCCAGACCATGGTGCTCAGAGCCCTGTTCCCAAGGATGGAGCATCCACAGCCTGGGCCAGTGCCTCAGCACCCTCAGTGGAAGAGAGCAGCTTCCTCAGATCCAACTTCAATCAGCCTCCTGCAGCTGAAAGCCGTCCCCCCCTTGTCCTGTTGCCACAGGCCCTGTGGAACACCCTGTCCCAATCTTTCTTGTGGCACCCTTGCAGTCCTGCAGAGCTGCAGTGAGGCCTCCCCAGGGTCTCCTCTTTCCAGGCTGAGCATCCCCAGCCCCAGGTGGAAAGCAGGCAGTGTGATCAGGGGGAGTCCAGGCTGGAGTCAAATGGCATCAGGAACTGAGAGACGGAAGCTTTAGGCCCAGGATTGCCTCTCAATGTACAAAATTAATAAGAGTGGAGGGCAAGATGGTGGGACACTGCTTCTGCTCTAATTGGTGAATATAGTCTCTGTTTTTTTCTTTTTTTCTCTCATGCCGTTGCACTTTTGGCTGTTTGAAAGGAAGCTTGGCACAATATCCATTGTCTTCTCCATTTGTGAATCACCGAGCAGAGTCTGGGCAAGCTGATGTTGCAGAGCAAATCCTGCAAATGGACTGGTCATCCTGAGCCTGGAGAATGCAGTTAAACCCAGCCAAAAGGAATTTCTGGAAAGTCAAGCCTGGTGTACATTCTCTTGACTTTGGCTATGCCAACTTCACCTGAGTCTTATGAAAAAGCAAACAAAAGACTCAAACCAAAACAGACAAAACCTAGAAACAAACGAACCCATGCAAACCAATCAAACAAAGAGACTAAAAAAACCCAAATAAAACCAAAGGGAATGAAGAGTTAGTATTAGTTTTGAGTTCATCACAGCAGGTAAATGGCTGCTTTCCACAGGATCACCATAAAAAGCCACAGATAACAGCTGCTCCAAAATACACCCAACAGGAGAACCATCAAAGTGATACATAGCAACTCTGGGGGCAGCTCCCCATTAAGGTGAGGGATGAGCACACAGTGCTACAGCTCCAGCCTTCCCCACCCTGCAGGCTGCTCTTTGCTCCTGATGTAAGAGCCTTGCAGGACTGTGGCCCCTCTCGGTGCATTATAAATCATTCCCACAGCTCTCACTTGAGCCACTGGCATGTCCAGAGCGAGATGCAGGCACAATCCTACTGCCCGCTGAGCCTCTCTGGGAGATCCTGAGCATCTTCCTGCCCAGAGCCACAAAAGAGCTCAGGCTCTGCCTGAACTGGGTTTTCAGGGGAGGTTTCCATATCCCTGCGAGATGTGCTCATCCTTCATCAGGCTGTGCCCAGCCTGGATCAGGGCAGGTTGGAGGCCACATGGGATCCCATCCTTTGCCCTGCCATGTGATCCTCCATGCAGTGGGGATAAAAAGCCCAGCACTGGGGAACCCCAGGTGCTGCAGCAGTGATATTTTTGGGAGAAACACGGAGCTGTGCATGGCCAGCTTGAAGTCTGCACTGCTGTGAGCACCAGGCCTGCCATGCTGAGCCCAGGGCCACAAGCAGTGCTCACCCGGGCTGGGACATTGAGTCCCAACATGGGATCCCATGGGACAGGGCACGCTGGGATTCTCCCCTGCAGCTCCCCAGTGTGTCCAGAGAGACAGCAAGGAGACAGTGACCTCTGTCAGCGGAACCCTCTGAGTGGGACGACCACTGCTGGGGTGGCTGTGCCAGCTCCCCCATGAACCTCCAGCCCTGGGAACCGGGAGCAAGTGGAAAACACAACTTGGCCAATACTGCCTGTGCCGGAAGCAAATGGAAAGAGAACTGGGGTGTGAAAACCCAAGGTTGTTTATTTACATAAGAACAGCAATGAAAACACAGAACACATTTACTTTTGTAAGAATATTTGTAATAACAACAATTTATAGAAGGTATATACCTAAGAACATATCTAACAACAATATTTGAAATGTATTTACAGAAGACAAAACGAAGCCCTAAAACCTATATGCCAAAAAGAAGAACAAACTCTAAAAACTATGTACAAAAAGGTGCCATTTCAGTCCAGGATCTCCATCAGTCCGGGAAGAAAAGCAGGTGCCATGGTCACTCCAGTCAGGCACAGAGGGCTCTTCCGTGTGTCCCCAGGCTGGCACACTGGGACTCTGCTGCCAGAGCTGAGGCTGGCTGGGTCTGGGGGCTGGGCCCCAGGCACTGCCATGGGGCTTGTGTGGCCCAAAGCAAGAACAGGACAGGCTGGGCATGGCCAGCAGAACCCAAGGCACTGGGTACCACGTTCCTGAGCAGGGACCAGCCAGCCCAATCCCGCCCCAGCCTGGCTGCAGGGAACCCACTGTGCCTGTGGGGACCACATGCCTGTCCTGCTGCTGGCATTGCTCTTCATCCCAGGACCATGGCCTCCTCTTCATCTTCCTCATCAATGTCCATCTCCTGGGTGTACTCTTCCATTTCCACGTCCATCTCCTCATCCTCATCAACCTCCATCTCTTCCTCTCCAGTCTGTTCTCCATCCACCTCCATCTCCTCCTCCGTATCCATTATGGTGCCCACCTCCATCTCTTCCTCTCCTCTCTTTTCTCCCTCCACTTCCATCTTCTCCTCTCTATCAGTCTGTCTGTCCACCTCCATCTTGTCTTCTCTACCTGCAACAGCCTGCAGAGGTAGCAAAACCTCAGAGTGGGGTCCCTGTCCCACCCCATCCCCCCAGAACTCCAGCCCACACCCGGGCAGCTGGGGGGATCCACCTCCATGGAATGGCACCGTACCTTCCTCAGGACAAATGTGAGCATCCTGCAGGGATGGATGACACAATCCAGGCCTTAGGCAGCTTTTGAGACTGATGAGATGAGGTCTCGGGGACAGGAACAAGAAGGGTGACAGGAGCAGCAGGAGCAGCGTGCAGCGTGTGCTGAGCCCAGGGCCAACGGCTGTGTTGTGCTGCTTGCTGGCTGCTGGCAGTTCCAGATGGGACATGGATTGTGACATGACCACTGAGCTAGAGAGCCTTTGGTTCCATGCTTAGCAACGTTCCCCCAGACCATGGTGCTCAGAGCCCTGTTCCCAAGGATGGAGCATCCACAGCCTGGGCCAGTGCCTCAGCACCCTCAGTGGAAGAGAGCAGCTTCCTCAGATCCAACTTCAATCAGCCTCCTGCAGCTGAAAGCCGTCCCCCCCTTGTCCTGTTGCCACAGGCCCTGTGGAACACCCTGTCCCAATCTTTCTTGTGGCACCCTTGCAGTCCTGCAGAGCTGCAGTGAGGCCTCCCCAGGGTCTCCTCTTTCCAGGCTGAGCATCCCCAGCCCCACGTGGAAAGCAGGCAGTGTGATCAGGGGGAGTCCAGGCTGGAGTCAAATGGCATCAGGAACTGAGAGACGGAAGCTTTAGGCCCAGGATTGCCTCTCAATGTACAAAATTAATAAGAGTGGAGGGCAAGATGGTGGGACACTGCTTCTGCTCTAATTGGTGAATATAGTCTCTGTTTTTTTCTTTTTTTCTCTCATGCCGTTGCAGTTTTGGCTGTTTGAAAGGAAGCTTGGCACAATATCCATTGTCTTCTCCATTTGTGAATCACCGAGCAGAGTCTGGGCAAGCTGATGTTGCAGAGCAAATCCCGCAAATGGACTGGTCATCCTGAGCCTGGAGAATGCAGTTAAACCCAGCCAAAAGTAATTTCTGGAAAGTCAAGCCTGGTGTACATTCTCTTGACTTTGGCTATGCCAACTTCACCTGAGTCTTATGAAAAAGCAAACAAAAGACTCAAAACAAAACAGACAAAACCTAGAAACAAACGAACCCATGCAAACCAATCAAACAAAGAGACTAAAAAAACCCCAAATAAAACCAAAGGGAATGAAGAGTTAGTATTAGTTTTGAGTTCATCACAGCAGGTAAATGGCTGCTTTCCACAGGATCACCATAAAAAGCCACAGATAACAGCTGCTCCAAAATACACCCAACAGGAGAACCATCAAAGTGATACATAGCAACTCTGGGGGCAGCTCCCCATTAAGGTGAGGGATGAGCACACAGTGCTACAGCTCCAGCCTTCCCCACCCTGCAGGCTGCTCTTTGCTCCTGATGTAAGAGCCTTGCAGGACTGTGGCCCCTCTCGGTGCATTATAAATCATTCCCACAGCTCTCACTTGAGCCACTGGCATGTCCAGAGCGAGATGCAGGCACAATCCTACTGCCCGCTGAGCCTCTCTGGGAGATCCTGAGCATCTTCCTGCCCAGAGCCACAAAAGAGCTCAGGCTCTGCCTGAACTGGGTTTTCAGGGGAGGTTTCCATATCCCTGAGAGATGTGCTCATCCTTCATCAGGCTGTGCCCAGCCTGGATCAGGGCAGGTTGGAGGCCACATGGGATCCCATCCTTTGCCCTGCCATGTGATCCTCCATGCAGTGGGGATAAAAAGCCCAGCACTGGGGAACCCCATGTGCTGCAGCAGTGATATTTTTGGGAGAAACACGGAGCTGTGCATGGCCAGCTTGAAGTCTGCACTGCTGTGAGCACCAGGCCTGCCATGCTGAGCCCAGGGCCACAAGCAGTGCTCACCCAGGCTGGGACATTGAGTCCCAACATGGGATCCCATGGGACAGGGCACGCTGGGATTTGCCCCTGCAGCTCCCCAGTGTGTCCAGAGAGACAGCAAGGAGACAGTGACCTCTGTCAGCGGAACCCTCTGAGTGGGACGACCACTGCTGTGGTGGCTGTGCCAGCTCCCCCATGAACCTCCAGCCCTGGGAACCGGGAGCAAGTGGAAAACACAACTTGGCCAATACTGCCTGTGCCGGAAGCAAATGGAAAGAGAACTGGGGTGTGAAAACCCAAGGTTGTTTATTTACATAAGAACAGCAATGAAAACACAGAACACATTTACTTTTGTAAGAATATTTGTAATAACAACAATTTATAGAAGGTATATACCTAAGAACATATCTAACAACAATATTTGAAATGTATTTACAGAAGACAAAACGAAGCCCTAAAACCTATATGCCAAAAACAAGAACAAACTCTAAAAACTATGTACAAAAAGGTGCCATTTCAGTCCAGGATCTCCATCAGTCCGGGAAGAAAAGCAGGTGCCATGGTCACTCCAGTCAGGCACAGAGGGCTCTTCCGTGTGTCCCCAGGCTGGCACACTGGGACTCTGCTGCCAGAGCTGAGGCTGGCTGGGTCTGGGAGCTGGGCCCCAGGCACTGCCATGGGGCTTGTGTGGCCCAAAGCAAGAACAGGACAGGCTGGGCATGGCCAGCAGAACCCAAGGCACTGGGTACCACGTTCCTGAGCAGGGACCAGCCAGCCCAATCCCGCCCCAGCCTGGCTGCAGGGAACCCACTGTGCCTGTGGGGACCACATGCCTGTCCTGCTGCTGGCATTGCTCTTCATCCCAGGACCATGGCCTCCTCTTCATCTTCCTCATCAATGTCCATCTCCTGGGTGTACTCTTCCATTTCCACGTCCATCTCCTCATCCTCATCAACCTCCATCTCTTCCTCTCCAGTCTGTTCTCCATCCACCTCCATCTCCTCCTCCGTATCCATTATGGTGCCCACCTCCATCTCTTCCTCTCCTCTCTTTTCTCCCTCCACTTCCATCTTCTCCTCTCTATCAGTCTGTCTGTCCACCTCCATCTTGTCTTCTCTACCTGCAACAGCCTGCAGAGGTAGCAAAACCTCAGAGTGGGGTCCCTGTCCCACCCCATCCCCCCAGAACTCCAGCCCACACCCGGGCAGCTGGGGGGATCCACCTCCATGGAATGGCACCGTACCTTCCTCAGGACAAATGTGAGCATCCTGCAGGGATGGATGACACAATCCAGGCCTTAAGCAGCTTTTGAGACTGATGAGATGAGGTCTCGGGGGCAGGAACAAGAAGGGTGACAGGAGCAGCAGGAGCAGCGTGCAGCGTGTGCTGAGCCCAGGGCCAACGGCTGTGTTGTGCTGCTTGCTGGCTGCTGGCAGTTCCAGATGGGACATGGATTGTGACATGACCACTGAGCTAGAGAGCCTTTGGTTCCATGCTTAGCAACGTTCCCCCAGACCATGGTGCTCAGAGCCCTGTTCCCAAGGATGGAGCATCCACAGCCTGGGCCAGTGCCTCAGCACCCTCAGTGGAAGAGAGCAGCTTCCTCAGATCCAACTTCAATCAGCCTCCTGAAGCTGAAAGCCGTCCCCCCCTTGTCCTGTTGCCACAGGCCCTGTGGAACACCCTGTCCCAATCTTTCTTGTGGCACCCTTGCAGTCCTGCAGAGCTGCAGTGAGGCCTCCCCAGGGTCTCCTCTTTCCAGGCTGAGCATCCCCAGCCCCAGGTGGAAAGCAGGCAGTGTGATCAGGGGGAGTCCAGGCTGGAGTCAAATGGCATCAGGAACTGAGAGACGGAAGCTTTAGGCCCAGGATTGCCTCTCAATGTACAAAATTAATAAGAGTGGAGGGCAAGATGGTGGGACACTGCTTCTGCTCTAATTGGTGAATATAGTCTCTGTTTTTTTCTTTTTTTCTCTCATGCCGTTGCACTTTTGGCTGTTTGAAAGGAAGCTTGGCACAATATCCATTGTCTTCTCCATTTGTGAATCACCGAGCAGAGTCTGGGCAAGCTGATGTTGCAGAGCAAATCCTGCAAATGGACTGGTCATCCTGAGCCTGGAGAATGCAGTTAAACCCAGCCAAAAGGAATTTCTGGAAAGTCAAGCCTGGTGTACATTCTCTTGACTTTGGCTATGCCAACTTCACCTGAGTCTTATGAAAAAGCAAACAAAAGACTCAAACCAAAACAGACAAAACCTAGAAACAAACGAACCCATGCAAACCAATCAAACAAAGAGACTAAAAAAACCCAAATAAAACCAAAGGGAATGAAGAGTTAGTATTAGTTTTGAGTTCATCACAGCAGGTAAATGGCTGCTTTCCACAGGATCACCATAAAAAGCCACAGATAACAGCTGCTCCAAAATACACCCAACAGGAGAACCATCAAAGTGATACATAGCAACTCTGGGGGCAGCTCCCCATTAAGGTGAGGGATGAGCACACAGTGCTACAGCTCCAGCCTTCCCCACCCTGCAGGCTGCTCTTTGCTCCTGATGTAAGAGCCTTGCAGGACTGTGGCCCCTCTCGGTGCATTATAAATCATTCCCACAGCTCTCACTTGAGCCACTGGCATGTCCAGAGCGAGATGCAGGCACAATCCTACTGCCCGCTGAGCCTCTCTGGGAGATCCTGAGCATCTTCCTGCCCAGAGCCACAAAAGAGCTCAGGCTCTGCCTGAACTGGGTTTTCAGGGGAGGTTTCCATATCCCTGCGAGATGTGCTCATCCTTCATCAGGCTGTGCCCAGCCTGGATCAGGGCAGGTTGGAGGCCACATGGGATCCCATCCTTTGCCCTGCCATGTGATCCTCCATGCAGTGGGGATAAAAAGCCCAGCACTGGGGAACCCCAGGTGCTGCAGCAGTGATATTTTTGGGAGAAACACGGAGCTGTGCATGGCCAGCTTGAAGTCTGCACTGCTGTGAGCACCAGGCCTGCCATGCTGAGCCCAGGGCCACAAGCAGTGCTCACCCGGGCTGGGACATTGAGTCCCAACATGGGATCCCATGGGACAGGGCACGCTGGGATTCTCCCCTGCAGCTCCCCAGTGTGTCCAGAGAGACAGCAAGGAGACAGTGACCTCTGTCAGCGGAACCCTCTGAGTGGGACGACCACTGCTGGGGTGGCTGTGCCAGCTCCCCCATGAACCTCCAGCCCTGGGAACCGGGAGCAAGTGGAAAACACAACTTGGCCAATACTGCCTGTGCCGGAAGCAAATGGAAAGAGAACTGGGGTGTGAAAACCCAAGGTTGTTTATTTACATAAGAACAGCAATGAAAACACAGAACACATTTACTTTTGTAAGAATATTTGTAATAACAACAATTTATAGAAGGTATATACCTAAGAACATATCTAACAACAATATTTGAAATGTATTTACAGAAGACAAAACGAAGCCCTAAAACCTATATGGCAAAAACAAGAACAAACTCTAAAAACTATGTACAAAAAGGTGCCATTTCAGTCCAGGATCTCCATCAGTCCGGGAAGAAAAGCAGGTGCCATGGTCACTCCAGTCAGGCACAGAGGGCTCTTCCGTGTGTCCCCAGGCTGGCACACTGGGACTCTGCTGCCAGAGCTGAGGCTGGCTGGGTCTGGGGGCTGGGCCCCAGGCACTGCCATGGGGCTTGTGTGGCCCAAAGCAAGAACAGGACAGGCTGGGCATGGCCAGCAGAACCCAAGGCACTGGGTACCACGTTCCTGAGCAGGGACCAGCCAGCCCAATCCCGCCCCAGCCTGGCTGCAGGGAACCCACTGTGCCTGTGGGGACCACATGCCTGTCCTGCTGCTGGCATTGCTCTTCATCCCAGGACCATGGCCTCCTCTTCATCTTCCTCATCAATGTCCATCTCCTGGGTGTACTCTTCCATTTCCACGTCCATCTCCTCATCCTCATCAACCTCCATCTCTTCCTCTCCAGTCTGTTCTCCATCCACCTCCATCTCCTCCTCCGTATCCATTATGGTGCCCACCTCCATCTCTTCCTCTCCTCTCTTTTCTCCCTCCACTTCCATCTTCTCCTCTCTATCAGTCTGTCTGTCCACCTCCATCTTGTCTTCTCTACCTGCAACAGCCTGCAGAGGTAGCAAAACCTCAGAGTGGGGTCCCTGTCCCACCCCATCCCCCCAGAACTCCAGCCCACACCCGGGCAGCTGGGGGGATCCACCTCCATGGAATGGCACCGTACCTTCCTCAGGACAAATGTGAGCATCCTGCAGGGATGGATGACACAATCCAGGCCTTAGGCAGCTTTTGAGACTGATGAGATGAGGTCTCGGGGACAGGAACAAGAAGGGTGACAGGAGCAGCAGGAGCAGCGTGCAGCGTGTGCTGAGCCCAGGGCCAACGGCTGTGTTGTGCTGCTTGCTGGCTGCTGGCAGTTCCAGATGGGACATGGATTGTGACATGACCACTGAGCTAGAGAGCCTTTGGTTCCATGCTTAGCAACGTTCCCCCAGACCATGGTGCTCAGAGCCCTGTTCCCAAGGATGGAGCATCCACAGCCTGGGCCAGTGCCTCAGCACCCTCAGTGGAAGAGAGCAGCTTCCTCAGATCCAACTTCAATCAGCCTCCTGCAGCTGAAAGCCGTCCCCCCCTTGTCCTGTTGCCACAGGCCCTGTGGAACACCCTGTCCCAATCTTTCTTGTGGCACCCTTGCAGTCCTGCAGAGCTGCAGTGAGGCCTCCCCAGGGTCTCCTCTTTCCAGGCTGAGCATCCCCAGCCCCAGGTGGAAAGCAGGCAGTGTGATCAGGGGGAGTCCAGGCTGGAGTCAAATGGCATCAGGAACTGAGAGACGGAAGCTTTAGGCCCAGGATTGCCTCTCAATGTACAAAATTAATAAGAGTGGAGGGCAAGATGGTGGGACACTGCTTCTGCTCTAATTGGTGAATATAGTCTCTGTTTTTTTCTTTTTTTCTCTCATGCCGTTGCACTTTTGGCTGTTTGAAAGGAAGCTTGGCACAATATCCATTGTCTTCTCCATTTGTGAATCACCGAGCAGAGTCTGGGCAAGCTGATGTTGCAGAGCAAATCCTGCAAATGGACTGGTCATCCTGAGCCTGGAGAATGCAGTTAAACCCAGCCAAAAGGAATTTCTGGAAAGTCAAGCCTGGTGTACATTCTCTTGACTTTGGCTATGCCAACTTCACCTGAGTCTTATGAAAAAGCAAACAAAAGACTCAAACCAAAACAGACAAAACCTAGAAACAAACGAACCCATGCAAACCAATCAAACAAAGAGACTAAAAAAACCCAAATAAAACCAAAGGGAATGAAGAGTTAGTATTAGTTTTGAGTTCATCACAGCAGGTAAATGGCTGCTTTCCACAGGATCACCATAAAAAGCCACAGATAACAGCTGCTCCAAAATACACCCAACAGGAGAACCATCAAAGTGATACATAGCAACTCTGGGGGCAGCTCCCCATTAAGGTGAGGGATGAGCACACAGTGCTACAGCTCCAGCCTTCCCCACCCTGCAGGCTGCTCTTTGCTCCTGATGTAAGAGCCTTGCAGGACTGTGGCCCCTCTCGGTGCATTATAAATCATTCCCACAGCTCTCACTTGAGCCACTGGCATGTCCAGAGCGAGATGCAGGCACAATCCTACTGCCCGCTGAGCCTCTCTGGGAGATCCTGAGCATCTTCCTGCCCAGAGCCACAAAAGAGCTCAGGCTCTGCCTGAACTGGGTTTTCAGGGGAGGTTTCCATATCCCTGCGAGATGTGCTCATCCTTCATCAGGCTGTGCCCAGCCTGGATCAGGGCAGGTTGGAGGCCACATGGGATCCCATCCTTTGCCCTGCCATGTGATCCTCCATGCAGTGGGGATAAAAAGCCCAGCACTGGGGAACCCCAGGTGCTGCAGCAGTGATATTTTTGGGAGAAACACGGAGCTGTGCATGGCCAGCTTGAAGTCTGCACTGCTGTGAGCACCAGGCCTGCCATGCTGAGCCCAGGGCCACAAGCAGTGCTCACCCGGGCTGGGACATTGAGTCCCAACATGGGATCCCATGGGACAGGGCACGCTGGGATTCTCCCCTGCAGCTCCCCAGTGTGTCCAGAGAGACAGCAAGGAGACAGTGACCTCTGTCAGCGGAACCCTCTGAGTGGGACGACCACTGCTGGGGTGGCTGTGCCAGCTCCCCCATGAACCTCCAGCCCTGGGAACCGGGAGCAAGTGGAAAACACAACTTGGCCAATACTGCCTGTGCCGGAAGCAAATGGAAAGAGAACTGGGGTGTGAAAACCCAAGGTTGTTTATTTACATAAGAACAGCAATGAAAACACAGAACACATTTACTTTTGTAAGAATATTTGTAATAACAACAATTTATAGAAGGTATATACCTAAGAACATATCTAACAACAATATTTGAAATGTATTTACAAAAGACAAAACGAAGCCCTAAAACCTATATGCCAAAAACAAGAACAAACTCTAAAAACTATGTACAAAAAGGTGCCATTTCAGTCCAGGATCTCCATCAGTCCGGGAAGAAAAGCAGGTGCCATGGTCACTCCAGTCAGGCACAGAGGGCTCTTCCGTGTGTCCCCAGGCTGGCACACTGGGACTCTGCTGCCAGAGCTGAGGCTGGCTGGGTCTGGGGGCTGGGCCCCAGGCACTGCCATGGGGCTTGTGTGGCCCAAAGCAAGAACAGGACAGGCTGGGCATGGCCAGCAGAACCCAAGGCACTGGGTACCACGTTCCTGAGCAGGGACCAGCCAGCCCAATCCCGCCCCAGCCTGGCTGCAGGGAACCCACTGTGCCTGTGGGGACCACATGCCTGTCCTGCTGCTGGCATTGCTCTTCATCCCAGGACCATGGCCTCCTCTTCATCTTCCTCATCAATGTCCATCTCCTGGGTGTACTCTTCCATTTCCACGTCCATCTCCTCATCCTCATCAACCTCCATCTCTTCCTCTCCAGTCTGTTCTCCATCCACCTCCATCTCCTCCTCCGTATCCATTATGGTGCCCACCTCCATCTCTTCCTCTCCTCTCTTTTCTCCCTCCACTTCCATCTTCTCCTCTCTATCAGTCTGTCTGTCCACCTCCATCTTGTCTTCTCTACCTGCAACAGCCTGCAGAGGTAGCAAAACCTCAGAGTGGGGTCCCTGTCCCACCCCATCCCCCCAGAACTCCAGCCCACACCCGGGCAGCTGGGGGGATCCACCTCCATGGAATGGCACCGTACCTTCCTCAGGACAAATGTGAGCATCCTGCAGGGATGGATGACACAATCCAGGCCTTAGGCAGCTTTTGAGACTGATGAGATGAGGTCTCGGGGACAGGAACAAGAAGGGTGACAGGAGCAGCAGGAGCAGCGTGCAGCGTGTGCTGAGCCCAGGGCCAACGGCTGTGTTGTGCTGCTTGCTGGCTGCTGGCAGTTCCAGATGGGACATGGATTGTGACATGACCACTGAGCTAGAGAGCCTTTGGTTCCATGCTTAGCAACGTTCCCCCAGACCATGGTGCTCAGAGCCCTGTTCCCAAGGATGGAGCATCCACAGCCTGGGCCAGTGCCTCAGCACCCTCAGTGGAAGAGAGCAGCTTCCTCAGATCCAACTTCAATCAGCCTCCTGCAGCTGAAAGCCGTCCCCCCCTTGTCCTGTTGCCACAGGCCCTGTGGAACACCCTGTCCCAATCTTTCTTGTGGCACCCTTGCAGTCCTGCAGAGCTGCAGTGAGGCCTCCCCAGGGTCTCCTCTTTCCAGGCTGAGCATCCCCAGCCCCAGGTGGAAAGCAGGCAGTGTGATCAGGGGGAGTCCAGGCTGGAGTCAAATGGCATCAGGAACTGAGAGACGGAAGCTTTAGGCCCAGGATTGCCTCTCAATGTACAAAATTAATAAGAGTGGAGGGCAAGATGGTGGGACACTGCTTCTGCTCTAATTGGTGAATATAGTCTCTGTTTTTTTCTTTTTTTCTCTCATGCCGTTGCACTTTTGGCTGTTTGAAAGGAAGCTTGGCACAATATCCATTGTCTTCTCCATTTGTGAATCACCGAGCAGAGTCTGGGCAAGCTGATGTTGCAGAGCAAATCCTGCAAATGGACTGGTCATCCTGAGCCTGGAGAATGCAGTTAAACCCAGCCAAAAGGAATTTCTGGAAAGTCAAGCCTGGTGTACATTCTCTTGACTTTGGCTATGCCAACTTCACCTGAGTCTTATGAAAAAGCAAACAAAAGACTCAAACCAAAACAGACAAAACCTAGAAACAAACGAACCCATGCAAACCAATCAAACAAAGAGACTAAAAAAACCCAAATAAAACCAAAGGGAATGAAGAGTTAGTATTAGTTTTGAGTTCATCACAGCAGGTAAATGGCTGCTTTCCACAGGATCACCATAAAAAGCCACAGATAACAGCTGCTCCAAAATACACCCAACAGGAGAACCATCAAAGTGATACATAGCAACTCTGGGGGCAGCTCCCCATTAAGGTGAGGGATGAGCACAGAGTGGTACAGCTCCAGCCTTCCCCACCCTGCAGGCTGCTCTTTGCTCCTGATGTAAGAGCCTTGCAGGACTGTGGCCCCTCTCGGTGCATTATAAATCATTCCCACAGCTCTCACTTGAGCCACTGGCATGTCCAGAGCGAGATGCAGGCACAATCCTACTGCCCGCTGAGCCTCTCTGGGAGATCCTGAGCATCTTCCTGCCCAGAGCCACAAAAGAGCTCAGGCTCTGCCTGAACTGGGTTTTCAGGGGAGGTTTCCATATCCCTGCGAGATGTGCTCATCCTTCATCAGGCTGTGCCCAGCCTGGATCAGGGCAGGTTGGAGGCCACATGGGATCCCATCCTTTGCCCTGCCATGTGATCCTCCATGCAGTGGGGATAAAAAGCCCAGCACTGGGGAACCCCAGGTGCTGCAGCAGTGATATTTTTGGGAGAAACACGGAGCTGTGCATGGCCAGCTTGAAGTCTGCACTGCTGTGAGCACCAGGCCTGCCATGCTGAGCCCAGGGCCACAAGCAGTGCTCACCCGGGCTGGGACATTGAGTCCCAACATGGGATCCCATGGGACAGGGCACGCTGGGATTCTCCCCTGCAGCTCCCCAGTGTGTCCAGAGAGACAGCAAGGAGACAGTGACCTCTGTCAGCGGAACCCTCTGAGTGGGACGACCACTGCTGGGGTGGCTGTGCCAGCTCCCCCATGAACCTCCAGCCCTGGGAACCGGGAGCAAGTGGAAAACACAACTTGGCCAATACTGCCTGTGCCGGAAGCAAATGGAAAGAGAACTGGGGTGTGAAAACCCAAGGTTGTTTATTTACATAAGAACAGCAATGAAAACACAGAACACATTTACTTTTGTAAGAATATTTGTAATAACAACAATTTATAGAAGGTATATACCTAAGAACATATCTAACAACAATATTTGAAATGTATTTACAAAAGACAAAACGAAGCCCTAAAACCTATATGCCAAAAACAAGAACAAACTCTAAAAACTATGTACAAAAAGGTGCCATTTCAGTCCAGGATCTCCATCAGTCCGGGAAGAAAAGCAGGTGCCATGGTCACTCCAGTCAGGCACAGAGGGCTCTTCCGTGTGTCCCCAGGCTGGCACACTGGGACTCTGCTGCCAGAGCTGAGGCTGGCTGGGTCTGGGGGCTGGGCCCCAGGCACTGCCATGGGGCTTGTGTGGCCCAAAGCAAGAACAGGACAGGCTGGGCATGGCCAGCAGAACCCAAGGCACTGGGTACCACGTTCCTGAGCAGGGACCAGCCAGCCCAATCCCGCCCCAGCCTGGCTGCAGGGAACCCACTGTGCCTGTGGGGACCACATGCCTGTCCTGCTGCTGGCATTGCTCTTCATCCCAGGACCATGGCCTCCTCTTCATCTTCCTCATCAATGTCCATCTCCTCATCCTCATCAACCTCCATCTCTTCCTCTCCAGTCTGTTCTCCATCCACCTCCATCTCCTCCTCCGTATCCATTATGGTGCCCACCTCCATCTCTTCCTCTCCTCTCTTTTCTCCCTCCACTTCCATCTTCTCCTCTCTATCAGTCTGTCTGTCCACCTCCATCTTGTCTTCTCTACCTGCAACAGCCTGCAGAGGTAGCAAAACCTCAGAGTGGGGTCCCTGTCCCACCCCATCCCCCCAGAACTCCAGCCCACACCCGGGCAGCTGGGGGGATCCACCTCCATGGAATGGCACCGTACCTTCCTCAGGACAAATGTGAGCATCCTGCAGGGATGGATGACACAATCCAGGCCTTAGGCAGCTTTTGAGACTGATGAGATGAGGTCTCGGGGACAGGAACAAGAAGGGTGACAGGAGCAGCAGGAGCAGCGTGCAGCGTGTGCTGAGCCCAGGGCCAACGGCTGTGTTGTGCTGCTTGCTGGCTGCTGGCAGTTCCAGATGGGACATGGATTGTGACATGACCACTGAGCTAGAGAGCCTTTGGTTCCATGCTTAGCAACGTTCCCCCAGACCATGGTGCTCAGAGCCCTGTTCCCAAGGATGGAGCATCCACAGCCTGGGCCAGTGCCTCAGCACCCTCAGTGGAAGAGAGCAGCTTCCTCAGATCCAACTTCAATCAGCCTCCTGAAGCTGAAAGCCGTCCCCCCCTTGTCCTGTTGCCACAGGCCCTGTGGAACACCCTGTCCCAATCTTTCTTGTGGCACCCTTGCAGTCCTGCAGAGCTGCAGTGAGGCCTCCCCAGGGTCTCCTCTTTCCAGGCTGAGCATCCCCAGCCCCAGGTGGAAAGCAGGCAGTGTGATCAGGGGGAGTCCAGGCTGGAGTCAAATGGCATCAGGAACTGAGAGACGGAAGCTTTAGGCCCAGGATTGCCTCTCAATGTACAAAATTAATAAGAGTGGAGGGCAAGATGGTGGGACACTGCTTCTGCTCTAATTGGTGAATATAGTCTCTGTTTTTTTCTTTTTTTCTCTCATGCCGTTGCACTTTTGGCTGTTTGAAAGGAAGCTTGGCACAATATCCATTGTCTTCTCCATTTGTGAATCACCGAGCAGAGTCTGGGCAAGCTGATGTTGCAGAGCAAATCCTGCAAATGGACTGGTCATCCTGAGCCTGGAGAATGCAGTTAAACCCAGCCAAAAGGAATTTCTGGAAAGTCAAGCCTGGTGTACATTCTCTTGACTTTGGCTATGCCAACTTCACCTGAGTCTTATGAAAAAGCAAACAAAAGACTCAAACCAAAACAGACAAAACCTAGAAACAAACGAACCCATGCAAACCAATCAAACAAAGAGACTAAAAAAACCCAAATAAAACCAAAGGGAATGAAGAGTTAGTATTAGTTTTGAGTTCATCACAGCAGGTAAATGGCTGCTTTCCACAGGATCACCATAAAAAGCCACAGATAACAGCTGCTCCAAAATACACCCAACAGGAGAACCATCAAAGTGATACATAGCAACTCTGGGGGCAGCTCCCCATTAAGGTGAGGGATGAGCACACAGTGCTACAGCTCCAGCCTTCCCCACCCTGCAGGCTGCTCTTTGCTCCTGATGTAAGAGCCTTGCAGGACTGTGGCCCCTCTCGGTGCATTATAAATCATTCCCACAGCTCTCACTTGAGCCACTGGCATGTCCAGAGCGAGATGCAGGCACAATCCTACTGCCCGCTGAGCCTCTCTGGGAGATCCTGAGCATCTTCCTGCCCAGAGCCACAAAAGAGCTCAGGCTCTGCCTGAACTGGGTTTTCAGGGGAGGTTTCCATATCCCTGCGAGATGTGCTCATCCTTCATCAGGCTGTGCCCAGCCTGGATCAGGGCAGGTTGGAGGCCACATGGGATCCCATCCTTTGCCCTGCCATGTGATCCTCCATGCAGTGGGGATAAAAAGCCCAGCACTGGGGAACCCCAGGTGCTGCAGCAGTGATATTTTTGGGAGAAACACGGAGCTGTGCATGGCCAGCTTGAAGTCTGCACTGCTGTGAGCACCAGGCCTGCCATGCTGAGCCCAGGGCCACAAGCAGTGCTCACCCGGGCTGGGACATTGAGTCCCAACATGGGATCCCATGGGACAGGGCACGCTGGGATTCTCCCCTGCAGCTCCCCAGTGTGTCCAGAGAGACAGCAAGGAGACAGTGACCTCTGTCAGCGGAACCCTCTGAGTGGGACGACCACTGCTGGGGTGGCTGTGCCAGCTCCCCCATGAACCTCCAGCCCTGGGAACCGGGAGCAAGTGGAAAACACAACTTGGCCAATACTGCCTGTGCCGGAAGCAAATGGAAAGAGAACTGGGGTGTGAAAACCCAAGGTTGTTTATTTACATAAGAACAGCAATGAAAACACAGAACACATTTACTTTTGTAAGAATATTTGTAATAACAACAATTTATAGAAGGTATATACCTAAGAACATATCTAACAACAATATTTGAAATGTATTTACAAAAGACAAAACGAAGCCCTAAAACCTATATGCCAAAAACAAGAACAAACTCTAAAAACTATGTACAAAAAGGTGCCATTTCAGTCCAGGATCTCCATCAGTCCGGGAAGAAAAGCAGGTGCCATGGTCACTCCAGTCAGGCACAGAGGGCTCTTCCGTGTGTCCCCAGGCTGGCACACTGGGACTCTGCTGCCAGAGCTGAGGCTGGCTGGGTCTGGGGGCTGGGCCCCAGGCACTGCCATGGGGCTTGTGTGGCCCAAAGCAAGAACAGGACAGGCTGGGCATGGCCAGCAGAACCCAAGGCACTGGGTACCACGTTCCTGAGCAGGGACCAGCCAGCCCAATCCCGCCCCAGCCTGGCTGCAGGGAACCCACTGTGCCTGTGGGGACCACATGCCTGTCCTGCTGCTGGCATTGCTCTTCATCCCAGGACCATGGCCTCCTCTTCATCTTCCTCATCAATGTCCATCTCCTGGGTGTACTCTTCCATTTCCACGTCCATCTCCTCATCCTCATCAACCTCCATCTCTTCCTCTCCAGTCTGTTCTCCATCCACCTCCATCTCCTCCTCCGTATCCATTATGGTGCCCACCTCCATCTCTTCCTCTCCTCTCTTTTCTCCCTCCACTTCCATCTTCTCCTCTCTATCAGTCTGTCTGTCCACCTCCATCTTGTCTTCTCTACCTGCAACAGCCTGCAGAGGTAGCAAAACCTCAGAGTGGGGTCCCTGTCCCACCCCATCCCCCCAGAACTCCAGCCCACACCCGGGCAGCTGGGGGGATCCACCTCCATGGAATGGCACCGTACCTTCCTCAGGACAAATGTGAGCATCCTGCAGGGATGGATGACACAATCCAGGCCTTAGGCAGCTTTTGAGACTGATGAGATGAGGTCTCGGGGACAGGAACAAGAAGGGTGACAGGAGCAGCAGGAGCAGCGTGCAGCGTGTGCTGAGCCCAGGGCCAACGGCTGTGTTGTGCTGCTTGCTGGCTGCTGGCAGTTCCAGATGGGACATGGATTGTGACATGACCACTGAGCTAGAGAGCCTTTGGTTCCATGCTTAGCAACGTTCCCCCAGACCATGGTGCTCAGAGCCCTGTTCCCAAGGATGGAGCATCCACAGCCTGGGCCAGTGCCTCAGCACCCTCAGTGGAAGAGAGCAGCTTCCTCAGATCCAACTTCAATCAGCCTCCTGCAGCTGAAAGCCGTCCCCCCCTTGTCCTGTTGCCACAGGCCCTGTGGAACACCCTGTCCCAATCTTTCTTGTGGCACCCTTGCAGTCCTGCAGAGCTGCAGTGAGGCCTCCCCAGGGTCTCCTCTTTCCAGGCTGAGCATCCCCAGCCCCAGGTGGAAAGCAGGCAGTGTGATCAGGGGGAGTCCAGGCTGGAGTCAAATGGCATCAGGAACTGAGAGACGGAAGCTTTAGGCCCAGGATTGCCTCTCAATGTACAAAATTAATAAGAGTGGAGGGCAAGATGGTGGGACACTGCTTCTGCTCTAATTGGTGAATATAGTCTCTGTTTTTTTCTTTTTTTCTCTCATGCCGTTGCACTTTTGGCTGTTTGAAAGGAAGCTTGGCACAATATCCATTGTCTTCTCCATTTGTGAATCACCGAGCAGAGTCTGGGCAAGCTGATGTTGCAGAGCAAATCCTGCAAATGGACTGGTCATCCTGAGCCTGGAGAATGCAGTTAAACCCAGCCAAAAGGAATTTCTGGAAAGTCAAGCCTGGTGTACATTCTCTTGACTTTGGCTATGCCAACTTCACCTGAGTCTTATGAAAAAGCAAACAAAAGACTCAAACCAAAACAGACAAAACCTAGAAACAAACGAACCCATGCAAACCAATCAAACAAAGAGACTAAAAAAACCCAAATAAAACCAAAGGGAATGAAGAGTTAGTATTAGTTTTGAGTTCATCACAGCAGGTAAATGGCTGCTTTCCACAGGATCACCATAAAAAGCCACAGATAACAGCTGCTCCAAAATACACCCAACAGGAGAACCATCAAAGTGATACATAGCAACTCTGGGGGCAGCTCCCCATTAAGGTGAGGGATGAGCACAGAGTGGTACAGCTCCAGCCTTCCCCACCCTGCAGGCTGCTCTTTGCTCCTGATGTAAGAGCCTTGCAGGACTGTGGCCCCTCTCGGTGCATTATAAATCATTCCCACAGCTCTCACTTGAGCCACTGGCATGTCCAGAGCGAGATGCAGGCACAATCCTACTGCCCGCTGAGCCTCTCTGGGAGATCCTGAGCATCTTCCTGCCCAGAGCCACAAAAGAGCTCAGGCTCTGCCTGAACTGGGTTTTCAGGGGAGGTTTCCATATCCCTGCGAGATGTGCTCATCCTTCATCAGGCTGTGCCCAGCCTGGATCAGGGCAGGTTGGAGGCCACATGGGATCCCATCCTTTGCCCTGCCATGTGATCCTCCATGCAGTGGGGATAAAAAGCCCAGCACTGGGGAACCCCAGGTGCTGCAGCAGTGATATTTTTGGGAGAAACACGGAGCTGTGCATGGCCAGCTTGAAGTCTGCACTGCTGTGAGCACCAGGCCTGCCATGCTGAGCCCAGGGCCACAAGCAGTGCTCACCCGGGCTGGGACATTGAGTCCCAACATGGGATCCCATGGGACAGGGCACGCTGGGATTCTCCCCTGCAGCTCCCCAGTGTGTCCAGAGAGACAGCAAGGAGACAGTGACCTCTGTCAGCGGAACCCTCTGAGTGGGACGACCACTGCTGGGGTGGCTGTGCCAGCTCCCCCATGAACCTCCAGCCCTGGGAACCGGGAGCAAGTGGAAAACACAACTTGGCCAATACTGCCTGTGCCGGAAGCAAATGGAAAGAGAACTGGGGTGTGAAAACCCAAGGTTGTTTATTTACATAAGAACAGCAATGAAAACACAGAACACATTTACTTTTGTAAGAATATTTGTAATAACAACAATTTATAGAAGGTATATACCTAAGAACATATCTAACAACAATATTTGAAATGTATTTACAAAAGACAAAACGAAGCCCTAAAACCTATATGCCAAAAACAAGAACAAACTCTAAAAACTATGTACAAAAAGGTGCCATTTCAGTCCAGGATCTCCATCAGTCCGGGAAGAAAAGCAGGTGCCATGGTCACTCCAGTCAGGCACAGAGGGCTCTTCCGTGTGTCCCCAGGCTGGCACACTGGGACTCTGCTGCCAGAGCTGAGGCTGGCTGGGTCTGGGGGCTGGGCCCCAGGCACTGCCATGGGGCTTGTGTGGCCCAAAGCAAGAACAGGACAGGCTGGGCATGGCCAGCAGAACCCAAGGCACTGGGTACCACGTTCCTGAGCAGGGACCAGCCAGCCCAATCCCGCCCCAGCCTGGCTGCAGGGAACCCACTGTGCCTGTGGGGACCACATGCCTGTCCTGCTGCTGGCATTGCTCTTCATCCCAGGACCATGGCCTCCTCTTCATCTTCCTCATCAATGTCCATCTCCTCATCCTCATCAACCTCCATCTCTTCCTCTCCAGTCTGTTCTCCATCCACCTCCATCTCCTCCTCCGTATCCATTATGGTGCCCACCTCCATCTCTTCCTCTCCTCTCTTTTCTCCCTCCACTTCCATCTTCTCCTCTCTATCAGTCTGTCTGTCCACCTCCATCTTGTCTTCTCTACCTGCAACAGCCTGCAGAGGTAGCAAAACCTCAGAGTGGGGTCCCTGTCCCACCCCATCCCCCCAGAACTCCAGCCCACACCCGGGCAGCTGGGGGGATCCACCTCCATGGAATGGCACCGTACCTTCCTCAGGACAAATGTGAGCATCCTGCAGGGATGGATGACACAATCCAGGCCTTAGGCAGCTTTTGAGACTGATGAGATGAGGTCTCGGGGACAGGAACAAGAAGGGTGACAGGAGCAGCAGGAGCAGCGTGCAGCGTGTGCTGAGCCCAGGGCCAACGGCTGTGTTGTGCTGCTTGCTGGCTGCTGGCAGTTCCAGATGGGACATGGATTGTGACATGACCACTGAGCTAGAGAGCCTTTGGTTCCATGCTTAGCAACGTTCCCCCAGACCATGGTGCTCAGAGCCCTGTTCCCAAGGATGGAGCATCCACAGCCTGGGCCAGTGCCTCAGCACCCTCAGTGGAAGAGAGCAGCTTCCTCAGATCCAACTTCAATCAGCCTCCTGCAGCTGAAAGCCGTCCCCCCCTTGTCCTGTTGCCACAGGCCCTGTGGAACACCCTGTCCCAATCTTTCTTGTGGCACCCTTGCAGTCCTGCAGAGCTGCAGTGAGGCCTCCCCAGGGTCTCCTCTTTCCAGGCTGAGCATCCCCAGCCCCACGTGGAAAGCAGGCAGTGTGATCAGGGGGAGTCCAGGCTGGAGTCAAATGGCATCAGGAACTGAGAGACGGAAGCTTTAGGCCCAGGATTGCCTCTCAATGTACAAAATTAATAAGAGTGGAGGGCAAGATGGTGGGACACTGCTTCTGCTCTAATTGGTGAATATAGTCTCTGTTTTTTTCTTTTTTTCTCTCATGCCGTTGCAGTTTTGGCTGTTTGAAAGGAAGCTTGGCACAATATCCATTGTCTTCTCCATTTGTGAATCACCGAGCAGAGTCTGGGCAAGCTGATGTTGCAGAGCAAATCCCGCAAATGGACTGGTCATCCTGAGCCTGGAGAATGCAGTTAAACCCAGCCAAAAGTAATTTCTGGAAAGTCAAGCCTGGTGTACATTCTCTTGACTTTGGCTATGCCAACTTCACCTGAGTCTTATGAAAAAGCAAACAAAAGACTCAAAACAAAACAGACAAAACCTAGAAACAAACGAACCCATGCAAACCAATCAAACAAAGAGACTAAAAAAACCCCAAATAAAACCAAAGGGAATGAAGAGTTAGTATTAGTTTTGAGTTCATCACAGCAGGTAAATGGCTGCTTTCCACAGGATCACCATAAAAAGCCACAGATAACAGCTGCTCCAAAATACACCCAACAGGAGAACCATCAAAGTGATACATAGCAACTCTGGGGGCAGCTCCCCATTAAGGTGAGGGATGAGCACACAGTGCTACAGCTCCAGCCTTCCCCACCCTGCAGGCTGCTCTTTGCTCCTGATGTAAGAGCCTTGCAGGACTGTGGCCCCTCTCGGTGCATTATAAATCATTCCCACAGCTCTCACTTGAGCCACTGGCATGTCCAGAGCGAGATCCAGGCACAATCCTACTGCCCGCTGAGCCTCTCTGGGAGATCCTGAGCATCTTCCTGCCCAGAGCCACAAAAGAGCTCAGGCTCTGCCTGAACTGGGTTTTCAGGGGAGGTTTCCATATCCCTGAGAGATGTGCTCATCCTTCATCAGGCTGTGCCCAGCCTGGATCAGGGCAGGTTGGAGGCCACATGGGATCCCATCCTTTGCCCTGCCATGTGATCCTCCATGCAGTGGGGATAAAAAGCCCAGCACTGGGGAACCCCATGTGCTGCAGCAGTGATATTTTTGGGAGAAACACGGAGCTGTGCATGGCCAGCTTGAAGTCTGCACTGCTGTGAGCACCAGGCCTGCCATGCTGAGCCCAGGGCCACAAGCAGTGCTCACCCAGGCTGGGACATTGAGTCCCAACATGGGATCCCATGGGACAGGGCACGCTGGGATTTGCCCCTGCAGCTCCCCAGTGTGTCCAGAGAGACAGCAAGGAGACAGTGACCTCTGTCAGCGGAACCCTCTGAGTGGGACGACCACTGCTGTGGTGGCTGTGCCAGCTCCCCCATGAACCTCCAGCCCTGGGAACCGGGAGCAAGTGGAAAACACAACTTGGCCAATACTGCCTGTGCCGGAAGCAAATGGAAAGAGAACTGGGGTGTGAAAACCCAAGGTTGTTTATTTACATAAGAACAGCAATGAAAACACAGAACACATTTACTTTTGTAAGAATATTTGTAATAACAACAATTTATAGAAGGTATATACCTAAGAACATATCTAACAACAATATTTGAAATGTATTTACAGAAGACAAAACGAAGCCCTAAAACCTATATGCCAAAAACAAGAACAAACTCTAAAAACTATGTACAAAAAGGTGCCATTTCAGTCCAGGATCTCCATCAGTCCGGGAAGAAAAGCAGGTGCCATGGTCACTCCAGTCAGGCACAGAGGGCTCTTCCGTGTGTCCCCAGGCTGGCACACTGGGACTCTGCTGCCAGAGCTGAGGCTGGCTGGGTCTGGGAGCTGGGCCCCAGGCACTGCCATGGGGCTTGTGTGGCCCAAAGCAAGAACAGGACAGGCTGGGCATGGCCAGCAGAACCCAAGGCACTGGGTACCACGTTCCTGAGCAGGGACCAGCCAGCCCAATCCCGCCCCAGCCTGGCTGCAGGGAACCCACTGTGCCTGTGGGGACCACATGCCTGTCCTGCTGCTGGCATTGCTCTTCATCCCAGGACCATGGCCTCCTCTTCATCTTCCTCATCAATGTCCATCTCCTGGGTGTACTCTTCCATTTCCACGTCCATCTCCTCATCCTCATCAACCTCCATCTCTTCCTCTCCAGTCTGTTCTCCATCCACCTCCATCTCCTCCTCCGTATCCATTATGGTGCCCACCTCCATCTCTTCCTCTCCTCTCTTTTCTCCCTCCACTTCCATCTTCTCCTCTCTATCAGTCTGTCTGTCCACCTCCATCTTGTCTTCTCTACCTGCAACAGCCTGCAGAGGTAGCAAAACCTCAGAGTGGGGTCCCTGTCCCACCCCATCCCCCCAGAACTCCAGCCCACACCCGGGCAGCTGGGGGGATCCACCTCCATGGAATGGCACCGTACCTTCCTCAGGACAAATGTGAGCATCCTGCAGGGATGGATGACACAATCCAGGCCTTAGGCAGCTTTTGAGACTGATGAGATGAGGTCTCGGGGGCAGGAACAAGAAGGGTGACAGGAGCAGCAGGAGCAGCGTGCAGCGTGTGCTGAGCCCAGGGCCAATGGTTGTGTTGTGCTGCTTGCTGGCTGCTGGCAGTTCCAGAGTGCCTCAGCACCCTCAGTGGAAGAGAGCAGCTTCCTCAGATCCAACTTCAATCAGCCTCCTGCAGCTGAAAGCCATCCCCCCCTTGTCCTGTTGCCACAGGCCCTGTGGAACACCCTGTCCCAATCTTTCTTGTGGCACCCTTGCAGTCCTGCAGAGCTGCAGTGAGGCCTCCCCAGGGTCTCCTCTTTCCAGGCTGAGCATCCCCAGTCCCACGTGGAAAGCAGGCAGTGTGATCAGGGGGAGTCCAGGCTGGAGTCAAATGGCATCAGGAACTGAGAGACGGAAGCTTTAGGCCCAGGATTGCCTCTCAATGTACAAAATTAATAAGAGTGGAGGGCAAGATGGTGGGACACTGCTTCTGCTCTAATTGGTGAATATAGTCTCTGTTTTTTTCTTTTTTTCTCTCATGCCGTTGCAGTTTTGGCTGTTTGAAAGGAAGCTTGGCACAATATCCATTGTCTTCTCCATTTGTGAATCACCGAGCAGAGTCTGGGCAAGCTGATGTTGCAGAGCAAATCCCGCAAATGGACTGGTCATCCTGAGCCTGGAGAATGCAGTTAAACCCAGCCAAAAGTAATTTCTGGAAAGTCAAGCCTGGTGTACATTCTCTTGACTTTGGCTATGCCAACTTCACCTGAGTCTTATGAAAAAGCAAACAAAAGACTCAAAACAAAACAGACAAAACCTAGAAACAAACGAACCCATGCAAACCAATCAAACAAAGAGACTAAAAAAACCCCAAATAAAACCAAAGGGAATGAAGAGTTAGTATTAGTTTTGAGTTCATCACAGCAGGTAAATGGCTGCTTTCCACAGGATCACCATAAAAAGCCACAGATAACAGCTGCTCCAAAATACACCCAACAGGAGAACCATCAAAGTGATACATAGCAACTCTGGGGGCAGCTCCCCATTAAGGTGAGGGATGAGCACACAGTGCTACAGCTCCAGCCTTCCCCACCCTGCAGGCTGCTCTTTGCTCCTGATGTAAGAGCCTTGCAGGACTGTGGCCCCTCTCGGTGCATTATAAATCATTCCCACAGCTCTCACTTGAGCCACTGGCATGTCCAGAGCGAGATGCAGGCACAATCCTACTGCCCGCTGAGCCTCTCTGGGAGATCCTGAGCATCTTCCTGCCCAGAGCCACAAAAGAGCTCAGGCTCTGCCTGAACTGGGTTTTCAGGGGAGGTTTCCATATCCCTGCGAGATGTGCTCATCCTTCATCAGGCTGTGCCCAGCCTGGATCAGGGCAGGTTGGAGGCCACATGGGATCCCATCCTTTGCCCTGCCATGTGATCCTCCATGCAGTGGGGATAAAAAGCCCAGCACTGGGGAACCCCATGTGCTGCAGCAGTGATATTTTTGGGAGAAACACGGAGCTGTGCATGGCCAGCTTGAAGTCTGCACTGCTGTGAGCACCAGGCCTGCCATGCTGAGCCCAGGGCCACAAGCAGTGCTCACCCAGGCTGGGACATTGAGTCCCAACATGGGATCCCATGGGACAGGGCACGCTGGGATTTGCCCCTGCAGCTCCCCAGTGTGTCCAGAGAGACAGCAAGGAGACAGTGACCTCTGTCAGCGGAACCCTCTGAGTGGGACGACCACTGCTGTGGTGGCTGTGCCAGCTCCCCCATGAACCTCCAGCCCTGGGAACCGGGAGCAAGTGGAAAACACAACTTGGCCAATACTGCCTGTGCCGGAAGCAAATGGAAAGAGAACTGGGGTGTGAAAACCCAAGGTTGTTTATTTACATAAGAACAGCAATGAAAACACAGAACACATTTACTTTTGTAAGAATATTTGTAATAACAACAATTTATAGAAGGTATATACCTAAGAACATATCTAACAACAATATTTGAAATGTATTTACAGAAGACAAAACGAAGCCCTAAAACCTATATGCCAAAAACAAGAACAAACTCTAAAAACTATGTACAAAAAGGTGCCATTTCAGTCCAGGATCTCCATCAGTCCGGGAAGAAAAGCAGGTGCCATGGTCACTCCAGTCAGGCACAGAGGGCTCTTCCGTGTGTCCCCAGGCTGGCACACTGGGACTCTGCTGCCAGAGCTGAGGCTGGCTGGGTCTGGGAGCTGGGCCCCAGGCACTGCCATGGGGCTTGTGTGGCCCAAAGCAAGAACAGGACAGGCTGGGCATGGCCAGCAGAACCCAAGGCACTGGGTACCACGTTCCTGAGCAGGGACCAGCCAGCCCAATCCCGCCCCAGCCTGGCTGCAGGGAACCCACTGTGCCTGTGGGGACCACATGCCTGTCCTGCTGCTGGCATTGCACTTCATCCCAGGACCATGGCCTCCTCTTCATCTTCCTCATCAATGTCCATCTCCTGGGTGTACTCTTCCATTTCCACGTCCATCTCCTCATCCTCATCAACCTCCATCTCTTCCTCTCCAGTCTGTTCTCCATCCACCTCCATCTCCTCCTCCGTATCCATTATGGTGCCCACCTCCATCTCTTCCTCTCCTCTCTTTTCTCCCTCCACTTCCATCTTCTCCTCTCTATCAGTCTGTCTGTCCACCTCCATCTTGTCTTCTCTACCTGCAACAGCCTGCAGAGGTAGCAAAACCTCAGAGTGGGGTCCCTGTCCCACCCCATCCCCCCAGAACTCCAGCCCACACCCGGGCAGCTGGGGGGATCCACCTCCATGGAATGGCACCGTACCTTCCTCAGGACAAATGTGAGCATCCTGCAGGGATGGATGACACAATCCAGGCCTTAGGCAGCTTTTGAGACTGATGAGATGAGGTCTCGGGGGCAGGAACAAGGAGGGTGACAGGAGCAGCAGGAGCAGCGTGCAGCGTGTGCTGAGCCCAGGGCCAACGGCTGTGTTGTGCTGCTTGCTGGCTGCTGGCAGTTCCAGATGGGACATGGATTGTGACATGACCACTGAGCTAGAGAGCCTTTGGTTCCATGCTTAGCAACGTTCCCCCAGACCATGGTGCTCAGAGCCCTGTTCCCAAGGATGGAGCATCCACAGCCTGGGCCAGTGCCTCAGCACCCTCAGTGGAAGAGAGCAGCTTCCTCAGATCCAACTTCAATCAGCCTCCTGCAGCTGAAAGCCGTCCCCCCCTTGTCCTGTTGCCACAGGCCCTGTGGAACACCCTGTCCCAATCTTTCTTGTGGCACCCTTGCAGTCCTGCAGAGCTGCAGTGAGGCCTCCCCAGGGTCTCCTCTTTCCAGGCTGAGCATCCCCAGCCCCACGTGGAAAGCAGGCAGTGTGATCAGGGGGAGTCCAGGCTGGAGTCAAATGGCATCAGGAACTGAGAGACGGAAGCTTTAGGCCCAGGTTTGCCTCTCAATGTACAAAATTAATAAGAGTGGAGGGCAAGATGGTGGGACACTGCTTCTGCTCTAATTGGTGAATATAGTCTCTGTTTTTTTCTTTTTTTCTCTCATGCCGTTGCAGTTTTGGCTGTTTGAAAGGAAGCTTGGCACAATATCCATTGTCTTCTCCATTTGTGAATCACCGAGCAGAGTCTGGGCAAGCTGATGTTGCAGAGCAAATCCTGCAAATGGACTGGTCATCCTGAGCCTGGAGAATGCAGTTAAACCCAGCCAAAAGTAATTTCTGGAAAGTCAAGCCTGGTGTACATTCTCTTGACTTTGGCTATGCCAACTTCACCTGAGTCTTATGAAAAAGCAAACAAAAGACTCAAACCAAAACAGACAAAACCTAGAAACAAACGAACCCATGCAAACCAATCAAACAAAGAGACTAAAAAAACCCCAAATAAAACCAAAGGGAATGAAGAGTTAGTATTAGTTTTGAGTTCATCACAGCAGGTAAATGGCTGCTTTCCACAGGATCACCATAAAAAGCCACAGATAACAGCTGCTCCAAAATACACCCAACAGGAGAACCATCAAAGTGATACATAGCAACTCTGGGGGCAGCTCCCCATTAAGGTGAGGGATGAGCACAGAGTGGTACAGCTCCAGCCTTCCCCACCCTGCAGGCTGCTCTTTGCTCCTGATGTAAGAGCCTTGCAGGACTGTGGCCCCTCTCGGTGCATTATAAATCATTCCCACAGCTCTCACTTGAGCCACTGGCATGTCCAGAGCGAGATGCAGGCACAATCCTACTGCTCGCTGAGCCTCTCTGGGAGATCCTGAGCATCTTCCTGCCCAGAGCCACAAAAGAGCTCAGGCTCTGCCTGAACTGGGTGTTCAGGGGAGGTTTCCATATCCCTGCGAGATGTGCTCATCCTTCATCAGGCTGTGCCCAGCCTGGATCAGGGCAGGTTGGATGCCACATGGGATCCATCCTTTGCCCTGCCATGTGATCCTCCATGCAGTGGGGATAAAAAGCCCAGCACTGGGGAACCCCAGGTGCTGCAGCACTGATAGTTTTGGGAGAAACACGGAGCTGTGCATGGCCAGCTTGAAGTCTGCACTGCTGCGAGCACCAGGCCTGCCATGCTGAGCCCAGGGCCACAACCAGTGCTCACCCGGGCTGGGACATTGAGTCCCAACATGGGATCCCATGGGACAGGGCACGCTGGGATTCGCCCCTGCAGCTCCCCAGTGTGTCCAGAGAGACAGCAAGGAGACAGTGACCTCTGTCAGCGGGACCCTCTGAGTGGGACAACCACTGCTGGGGTGGCTGTGCCAGCTCCCCCATGAACCTCCAGCCCTGGGAACCGGGAGCAAGTGGAAAACACAACTTGGCCAATACTGCCTGTGCCGGAAGCAAATGGAAAGAGAACTGGGGTGTGAAAACCCAAGGTTGTTTATTTACATAAGAACAGCAATGAAAACACAGAACACATTTACTTTTGTAAGAATATTTGTAATAACAACAATTTATAGAATGTATATACCTAAGAACATATCTAACAACAATATTTGAAATGTATTTACAGAAGACAAAACGAAGCCCTAAAACCTATATGGCAAAAACAAGAACAAACTCTAAAAACTATGTACAAAAGGGTGCCATTTCAGTCCAGGATCTCCATCAGTCCGGGAAGAAAAGCAGGTGCCATGGTCACTCCAGTCAGGCACAGAGGGCTCTTCCGTGTGTCCCCAGGCTGGCACACTGGGACTCTGCTGCCAGAGCTGAGGCTGGCTGGGTCTGGGGGCTGGGCCCCAGGCACTGCCATGGGGCTTGTGTGGCCCAAAGCAAGCACAGGACAGGCTGGGCATGGCCAGCAGAACCCAAGGCACTGGGTACCACGTGCCTGAGCAGGGACCACCCAGCCCAATCCCGCCCCAGCCTGGCTGCAGGGAACCCACTGTGCCTGTGGGGACCACATGCCTGTCCTGCTGCTGGCATTGCTCTTCATCCCAGGACCATGGCCTCCTCTTCATCTTCCTCATCAATGTCCATCTCCTCGGTGTACTCTTCCATTTCCACGTCCATCTCCTCATCCTCATCAACCTCCATCTCTCCCTCTCCAGTCTGCTCTCCATCCACCTCCATCTCCTCCTCCGTATCCATTATGGTGCCCGCCTCCATCTCTTCCTCTCCTCTCTTTTCTCCCTCCACTTCCATCTTCTCCTCTCTATCAGTCTGTCTGTCCACCTCCATCTTGTCTTCTCTACCTGCAACAGCCTGCAGAGGTAGCAAAACCTCAGAGTGGGGTCCCTGTCCCACCCCATCCCCCCAGAACTCCAGCCCACACCCGGGCAGCTGGGGGGATCCACCTCCATGGAATGGCACCGTACCTTCCTCAGGACAAATGTGAGCATCCTGCAGGGATGGATGACACAATCCAGGCCTTAGGCAGCTTTTGAGACTGATGAGATGAGGTCTCGGGGGCAGGAACAAGAAGGGTGACAGGAGCAGCAGGAGCAGCGTGCAGCGTGTGCTGAGCCCAGGGCCAACGGCTGTGTTGTGCTGCTTGCTGGCTGCTGGCAGTTCCAGATGGGACATGGATTGTGACATGACCACTGAGCTAGAGAGCCTTTGGTTCCATGCTTAGCAACGTTCCCCCAGACCATGGTGCTCAGAGCCCTGTTCCCAAGGATGGAGCATCCACAGCCTGGGCCAGTGCCTCAGCACCCTCAGTGGAAGAGAGCAGCTTCCTCAGATCCAACTTCAATCAGCCTCCTGCAGCTGAAAGCCGTCCCCCCTTGTCCTGTTGCCACAGGCCCTGTGGAACACCCTGTCCCAATCTTTCTTGTGGCACCCTTGCAGTCCTGCAGAGCTGCAGTGAGGCCTCCCCAGGGTCTCCTCTTTCCAGGCTGAGCATCCCCAGCCCCACGTGGAAAGCAGGCAGTGTGATCTGGGGGAGTCCAGGCTGGAGTCAAATGGCATCAGGAACTGAGAGACGGAAGCTTTAGGCCCAGGTTTGCCTCTCAATGTACAAAATTAATAAGAGTGGAGGGCAACATGGTGGGACACTGCTTCTGCTCTAATTGGTGAATATAGTCTCTGTTTTTTTTCTTTTATTCTCTCATGCCGTTGCACTTTTGGCTGTTTGAAAGGAAGCTTGGCACAATATCCATTGTCTTCTCCATTTGTGAATCACCGAGCAGAGTCTGGGCAAGCTGATGTTGCAGAGCAAATCCTGCAAATGGACTGGTCATCCTGAGCCTGGAGAATGCAGTTAAACCCAGCCAAAAGTAATTTCTGGAAAGTCAAGCCTGGTGTACATTCTCTTGACTTTGGCTATGCCAACTTCACCTGAGTCTTATGAAAAAGCAAACAAAAGACTCAAACCAAAACAGACAAAACCTAGAAACAAATGAACCCATGCAAACCAATCAAACAAAGAGACTAAAAAAAACCCAAATAAAACCAAAGGGAATGAAGAGTTAGTATTAGTTTTGAGTTCATCACAGCAGGTAAATGGCTGCTTTCCACAGGATCACCATAAAAAGCCACAGATAACAGCTGCTCCAAAATACACCCAACAGGAGAACCATCAAAGTGATACATAGCAACTCTGGGGGCAGCTCCCCATGAAGGTGAGGGATGAGCACACAGTGCTACAGCTCCAGCCTTCCCCACCCTGCAGGCTGCTCTTTGCTCCTGATGTAAGAGCCTTGCAGGACTGTGGCCCCTCTCGGTGCATTATAAATCATTCCCACAGCTCTCACTTGAGCCACTGGCATGTCCAGAGCGAGATGCAGGCACAATCCTACTGCCCGCTGAGCCTCTCTGGGAGATCCTGAGCATCTTCCTGCCCAGAGCCACAAAAGAGCTCAGGCTCTGCCTGAACTGGGTTTTCAGGGGAGGTTTCCATATCCCTGCGAGATGTGCTCATCCTTCATCAGGCTGTGCCCAGCCTGGATCAGGGCAGGTTGGATGCCACATGGGATCCATCCTTTGCCCTGCCATGTGATCCTCCATGCAGTGGGGATAAAAAGCCCAGCACTGGGGAACCCCAGGTGCTGCAGCAGTGATAGTTTTGGGAGAAACACGGAGCTGTGCATGGCCAGCTTGAAGTCTGCACTGCTGCGAGCACCAGGCCTGCCATGCTGAGCCCAGGGCCACAACCAGTGCTCACCCGGGCTGGGACATTGAGTACCAACATGGGATCCCATGGGACAGGGCACGCTGGGATTCGCCCCTGCAGCTCCCCAGTGTGTCCAGAGAGACAGCAAGGAGACAGTGACCTCTGTCAGCGGGACCCTCTGAGTGGGACAACCACTGCTGGGGTGGCTGTGCCAGCTCCCCCATGAACCTCCAGCCCTGGGAACCGGGAGCAAGTGGAAAACACAACTTGGCCAATACTGCCTGTGCCGGAAGCAAATGGAAAGAGAACTGGGGTGTGAAAACCCAAGGTTGTTTATTTACATAAGAACAGCAATGAAAACACAGAACACATTTACTTTTGTAAGAATATTTGTAATAACAACAATTTATAGAAGGTATATACCTAAGAACATATCTAACAACAATATTTGAAATGTATTTACAGAAGACAAAACGAAGCCCTAAAACCTATATGCCAAAAACAAGAACAAACTCTAAAAACTATGTACAAAAAGGTGCCATTTCAGTCCAGGATCTCCATCAGTCCGGGAAGAAAAGCAGGTGCCATGGTCACTCCAGTCAGGCACAGAGGGCTCTTCCGTGTGTCCCCAGGCTGGCACACTGGGACTCTGCTGCCAGAGCTGAGGCTGGCTGGGTCTGGGGGCTGGGCCCCAGGCACTGCCATGGGGCTTGTGTGGCCCAAAGCAAGAACAGGACAGGCTGGGCATGGCCAGCAGAACCCAAGGCACTGGGTACCACGTGCCTGAGCAGGGACCAGCCAGCCCAATCCCGCCCCAGCCTGGCTGCAGGGAACCCACTGTGCCTGTGGGGACCACATGCCTGTCCTGCTGCTGGCATTGCTCTTCATCCCAGGACCATGGCCTCCTCTTCATCTTCCTCATCAATGTCCATCTCCTCGGTGTACTCTTCCATTTCCACGTCCATCTCCTCATCCTCATCAACCTCCATCTCTTCCTCTCCAGTCTGTTCTCCATCCACCTCCATCTCCTCCTCCGTATCCATTATGGTGCCCACCTCCATCTCTTCCTCTCCTCTCTTTTCTCCCTCCACTTCCATCTTCTCCTCTCTATCAGTCTGTCTGTCCACCTCCATCTTGTCTTCTCTACCTGCAACAGCCTGCAGAGGTAGCAAAACCTCAGAGTGGGGTCCCTGTCCCACCCCATCCCCCCAGAACTCCAGCCCACACCCGGGCAGCTGGGGGGATCCACCTCCATGGAATGGCACCGTACCTTCCTCAGGACAAATGTGAGCATCCTGCAGGAATGGATGACACAATCCAGGCCTTAGGCAGCTTTTGAGACTGATGAGATGAGGTCTCGGGGGCAGGAACAAGAAGGGTGACAGGAGCAGCAGGAGCAGCGTGCAGCGTGTGCTGAGCCCAGGGCCAATGGTCGTGTTGTCCTGCTTGCTGGCTGCTGGCAGTTCCAGATGGGACATGGATTGTGACATGACCACTGAGCTAGAGAGCCTTTGGTTCCATGCTTAGCAACGTTCCCCCAGACCATGGTGCTCAGAGCCCTGTTCCCAAGGATGGAGCATCCACAGCCTGGGCCAGTGCCTCAGCACCCTCAGTGGAAGAGAGCAGCTTCCTCAGATCCAACTTCAATCAGCCTCCTGCAGCTGAAAGCCGTCCCCCCTTGTCCTGTTGCCACAGGCCCTGTGGAACACCCTGTCCCAATCTTTCTTGTGGCACCCTTGCAGTCCTGCAGAGCTGCAGTGAGGCCTCCCCAGGGTCTCCTCTTTCCAGGCTGAGCATCCCCAGCCCCACGTGGAAAGCAGGCAGTGTGATCTGGGGGAGTCCAGGCTGGAGTCAAATGGCATCAGGAACTGAGAGACGGAAGCTTTAGGCCCAGGTTTGCCTCTCAATGTACAAAATTAATAAGAGTGGAGGGCAAGATGGTGGGACACTGCTTCTGCTCTAATTGGTGAATATAGTCTCTGTTTTTTTTCTTTTTTTCTCTCATGCCGTTGCACTTTTGGCTGTTTGAAAGGAAGCTTGGCACAATATCCATTGTCTTCTCCATTTGTGAATCACCGAGCAGAGTCTGGGCAAGCTGATGTTGCAGAGCAAATCCTGCAAATGGACTGGTCATCCTGAGCCTGGAGAATGCAGTTAAACCCAGCCAAAAGTAATTTCTGGAAAGTCAAGCCTGGTGTACATTCTCTTGACTTTGGCTATGCCAACTTCACCTGAGTCTTATGAAAAAGCAAACAAAAGACTCAAACCAAAACAGACAAAACCTAGAAACAAATGAACCCATGCAAACCAATCAAACAAAGAGACTAAAAAAAACCCAAATAAAACCAAAGGGAATGAAGAGTTAGTATTAGTTTTGAGTTCATCACAGCAGGTAAATGGCTGCTTTCCACAGGATCACCATAAAAAGCCACAGATAACAGCTGCTCCAAAATACACCCAACAGGAGAACCATCAAAGTGATACATAGCAACTCTGGGGGCAGCTCCCCATGAAGGTGAGGGATGAGCACACAGTGCTACAGCTCCAGCCTTCCCCACCCTGCAGGCTGCTCTTTGCTCCTGATGTAAGAGCCTTGCAGGACTGTGGCCCCTCTCGGTGCATTATAAATCATTCCCACAGCTCTCACTTGAGCCACTGGCATGTCCAGAGCGAGATCCAGGCACAATCCTACTGCCCGCTGAGCCTCTCTGGGAGATCCTGAGCATCTTCCTGCCCAGAGCCACAAAAGAGCTCAGGCTCTGCCTGAACTGGGTTTTCAGGGGAGGTTTCCATATCCCTGCGAGATGTGCTCATCCTTCATCAGACTGTGCCCAGCCTGGATCAGGGCAGGTTGGATGCCACATGGGATCCATCCTTTGCCCTGCCATGTGATCCTCCATGCAGTGGGGATAAAAAGCCCAGCACTGGGGAACCCCAGGTGTTGCAGCAGTGATAGTTTTGGGAGAAACACGGAGCTGTGCATGGCCAGCTTGAAGTCTGCACTGCTGCGAGCACCAGGCCTGCCATGCTGAGCCCAGGGCCACAACCAGTGCTCACCCAGGCTGGGACATTGAGTCCCAACATGGGATCCCATGGGACAGGGCACGCTGGGATTCGCCCCTGCAGCTCCCCAGTGTGTCCAGAGAGACAGCAAGGAGACAGTGACCTCTGTCAGCGGGACCCTCTGAGTGGGACAACCACTGCTGGGGTGGCTGTGCCAGCTCCCCCATGAACCTCCAGCCCTGGGAACCGGGAGCAAGTGGAAAACACAACTTGGCCAATACTGCCTGTGCCGGAAGCAAATGGAAAGAGAACTGGGGTGTGAAAACCCAAGGTTGTTTATTTACATAAGAACAGCAATGAAAACACAGAACACATTTACTTTTGTAAGAATATTTGTAATAACAACAATTTATAGAATGTATATACCTAAGAACATATCTAACAACAATATTTGAAATGTATTTACAGAAGACAAAACGAAGCCCTAAAACCTATATGGCAAAAACAAGAACAAACTCTAAAAACTATGTACAAAAGGGTGCCATTTCAGTCCAGGATCTCCATCAGTCCGGGAAGAAAAGCAGGTGCCATGGTCACTCCAGTCAGGCACAGAGAGCTCTTCCGTGTGTCCCCAGGCTGGCACACTGGGACTCTGCTGCCAGAGCTGAGGCTGGCTGGGTCTGGGGGCTGGGCCCCAGGCACTGCCATGGGGCTTGTGTGGCCCAAAGCAAGAACAGGACAGGCTGGGCATGGCCACCAGAACCCAAGGCACTGGGTACCACGTGCCTGAGCAGGGACCACCCAGCCCAATCCCGCCCCAGCCTGGCTGCAGGGAACCCACTGTGCCTGTGGGGACCACATGCCTGTCGTGCTGCTGGCATTGCTCTTCATCCCAGGACCATGGCCTCCTCTTCATCTTCCTCATCAATGTCCATCTCCTCGGTGTACTCTTCCATTTCCACGTCCATCTCCTCATCCTCATCAACCTCCATCTCTTCCTCTCCAGTCTGTTCTCCATCCACCTCCATCTCCTCCTCCGTATCCATTATTGTGTCCACCTCCATCTCTTCCTCTCCTCTCTTTTCTCCCTCCACTTCCATCTTCTCCTCTCTATCAGTCTGTCTGTCCACCTCCATCTTGTCTTCTCTACCTGCAACAGCCTGCAGAGGTAGCAAAACCTCAGAGTGGGGTCCCTGTCCCACCCCATCCCCCCAGAACTCCAGCCCACACCCGGGCAGCTGGGGGGATCCACCTCCATGGAATGGCACCGTACCTTCCTCAGGACAAATGTGAGCATCCTGCAGGGATGGATGACACAATCCAGGCCTTAGGCAGCTTTTGAGACTGATGAGATGAGGTCTCGGGGGCAGGAACAAGAAGGGTGACAGGAGCAGCAGGAGCAGCGTGCAGCGTGTGCTGAGCCCAGGGCCAACGGTCGTGTTGTGCTGCTTGCTGGCTGCTGGCAGTTCCAGATGGGACATGGATTGTGACATGACCACTGAGCTAGAGAGCCTTTGGTTCCATGCTTAGCAACGTTCCCCCAGACCATGGTGCTCAGAGCCCTGTTCCCAAGGATGGAGCATCCACAGCCTGGGCCAGTGCCTCAGCACCCTCAGTGGAAGAGAGCAGCTTCCTCAGATCCAACTTCAATCAGCCTCCTGCAGCTGAAAGCCGTCCCCCCTTGTCCTGTTGCCACAGGCCCTGTGGAACACCCTGTCCCAATCTTTCTTGTGGCACCCTTGCAGTCCTGCAGAGCTGCAGTGAGGCCTCCCCAGGGTCTCCTCTTTCCAGGCTGAGCATCCCCAGCCCCACGTGGAAAGCAGGCAGTGTGATCTGGGGGAGTCCAGGCTGGAGTCAAATGGCATCAGGAACTGAGAGACGGAAGCTTTAGGCCCAGGTTTGCCTCTCAATGTACAAAATTAATAAGAGTGGAGGGCAAGATGGTGGGACACTGCTTCTGCTCTAATTGGTGAATATAGTCTCTGTTTTTTTTCTTTTTTTCTCTCATGCCGTTGCACTTTTGGCTGTTTGAAAGGAAGCTTGGCACAATATCCATTGTCTTCTCCATTTGTGAATCACCGAGCAGAGTCTGGGCAAGCTGATGTTGCAGAGCAAATCCTGCAAATGGACTGGTCATCCTGAGCCTGGAGAATGCAGTTAAACCCAGCCAAAAGTAATTTCTGGAAAGTCAAGCCTGGTGTACATTCTCTTGACTTTGGCTATGCCAACTTCACCTGAGTCTTATGAAAAAGCAAACAAAAGACTCAAACCAAAACAGACAAAACCTAGAAACAAATGAACCCATGCAAACCAATCAAACAAAGAGACTAAAAAAAACCCAAATAAAACCAAAGGGAATGAAGAGTTAGTATTAGTTTTGAGTTCATCACAGCAGGTAAATGGCTGCTTTCCACAGGATCACCATAAAAAGCCACAGATAACAGCTGCTCCAAAATACACCCAACAGGAGAACCATCAAAGTGATACATAGCAACTCTGGGGGCAGCTCCCCATGAAGGTGAGGGATGAGCACACAGTGCTACAGCTCCAGCCTTCCCCACCCTGCAGGCTGCTCTTTGCTCCTGATGTAAGAGCCTTGCAGGACTGTGGCCCCTCTCGGTGCATTATAAATCATTCCTACAGCTCTCACTTGAGCCACTGGCATGTCCAGAGCGAGATGCAGGCACAATCCTACTGCCCGCTGAGCCTCTCTGGGAGATCCTGAGCATCTTCCTGCCCAGAGCCACAAAAGAGCTCAGGCTCTGCCTGAACTGGGTTTTCAGGGGAGGTTTCCATATCCCTGCGAGATGTGCTCATCCTTCATCAGGCTGTGCCCAGCCTGGATCAGGGCAGGTTGGATGCCACATGGGATCCATCCTTTGCCCTGCCATGTGATCCTCCATGCAGTGGGGATAAAAAGCCCAGCACTGGGGAACCCCAGGTGCTGCAGCAGTGATAGTTTTGGGAGAAACACGGAGCTGTGCATGGCCAGCTTGAAGTGTGCACTGCTGCGAGCACCAGGCCTGCCATGCTGAGCCCAGGGCCACAACCAGTGCTCACCCGGGCTGGGACATTGAGTACCAACATGGGATCCCATGGGACAGGGCACGCTGGGATTCGCCCCTGCAGCTCCCCAGTGTGTCCAGAGAGACAGCAAGGAGACAGTGACCTCTGTCAGCGGGACCCTCTGAGTGGGACAACCACTACTGGGGTGGCTGTGCCAGCTCCCCCATGAACCTCCAGCCCTGGGAACCGGGAGCAAGTGGAAAACACAACTTGGCCAATACTGCCTGTGCCGGAAGCAAATGGAAAGAGAACTGGGGTGTGAAAACCCAAGGTTGTTTATTTACATAAGAACAGCAATGAAAACACAGAACACATTTACTTTTGTAAGAATATTTGTAATAACAACAATTTATAGAAGGTATATACCTAAGAACATATCTAACAACAATATTTGAAATGTATTTACAGAAGACAAAACGAAGCCCTAAAACCTATATGCCAAAAACAAGAACAAACTCTAAAAACTATGTACAAAAAGGTGCCATTTCAGTCCAGGATCTCCATCAGTCCGGGAAGAAAAGCAGGTGCCATGGTCACTCCAGTCAGGCACAGAGAGCTCTTCCGTGTGTCCCCAGGCTGGCACACTGGGACTCTGCTGCCAGAGCTGAGGCTGGCTGGGTCTGGGGGCTGGGCCCCAGGCACTGCCATGGGGCTTGTGTGGCCCAAAGCAAGAACAGGACAGGCTGGGCATGGCCAGCAGAACCCAAGGCACTGGGTACCACGTTCCTGAGCAGGGACCAGCCAGCCCAATCCCGCCCCAGCCTGGCTGCAGGGAACCCACTGTGCCTGTGGGGACCACATGCCTGTCCTGCTGCTGGCATTGCTCTTCATCCCAGGACCATGGCCTCCTCTTCATCTTCCTCATCAATGTCCATCTCCTCGGTGTACTCTTCCATTTCCACGTCCATCTCCTCATCCTCATCAACCTCCATCTCTCCCTCTCCAGTCTGTTCTCCATCCACCTCCATCTCCTCCTCCGTATCCATTATGGTGCCCACCTCCATCTCTTCCTCTCCTCTCTTTTCTCCCTCCACTTCCATCTTCTCCTCTCTATCAGTCTGTCTGTCCACCTCCATCTTGTCTTCTCTACCTGCAACAGCCTGCAGAGGTAGCAAAACCTCAGAGTGGGGTCCCTGTCCCACCCCATCCCCCCAGAACTCCAGCCCACACCCGGGCAGCTGGGGGGATCCACCTCCATGGAATGGCACCGTACCTTCCTCAGGACAAATGTGAGCATCCTGCAGGGATGGATGACACAATCCAGGCCTTAGGCAGCTTTTGAGACTGATGAGATGAGGTCTCGGGGGCAGGAACAAGAAGGGTGACAGGAGCAGCAGGAGCAGCGTGCAGCGTGTGCTGAGCCCAGGGCCAACGGCTGTGTTGTGCTGCTTGCTGGCTGCTGGCAGTTCCAGATGGGACATGGATTGTGACATGACCACTGAGCTAGAGAGCCTTTGGTTCCATGCTTAGCAACGTTCCCCCAGACCATGGTGCTCAGAGCCCTGTTCCCAAGGATGGAGCATCCACAGCCTGGGCCAGTGCCTCAGCACCCTCAGTGGAAGAGAGCAGCTTCCTCAGATCCAACTTCAATCAGCCTCCTGCAGCTGAAAGCCGTCCCCCCCTTGTCCTGTTGCCACAGGCCCTGTGGAACACCCTGTCCCAATCTTTCTTGTGGCACCCTTGCAGTCCTGCAGAGCTGCAGTGAGGCCTCCCCAGGGTCTCCTCTTTCCAGGCTGAGCATCCCCAGCCCCACGTGGAAAGCAGGCAGTGTGATCTGGGGGAGTCCAGGCTGGAGTCAAATGGCATCAGGAACTGAGAGACGGAAGCTTTAGGCCCAGGTTTGCCTCTCAATGTACAAAATTAATAAGAGTGGAGGGCAAGATGGTGGGACACTGCTTCTGCTCTAATTGGTGAATATAGTCTCTGTTTTTTTTCTTTTTTTCTCTCATGCCGTTGCACTTTTGGCTGTTTGAAAGGAAGCTTGGCACAATATCCATTGTCTTCTCCATTTGTGAATCACCGAGCAGAGTCTGGGCAAGCTGATGTTGCAGAGCAAATCCTGCAAATGGACTGGTCATCCTGAGCCTGGAGAATGCAGTTAAACCCAGCCAAAAGTAATTTCTGGAAAGTCAAGCCTGGTGTACATTCTCTTGACTTTGGCTATGCCAACTTCACCTGAGTCTTATGAAAAAGCAAACAAAAGACTCAAACCAAAACAGACAAAACCTAGAAACAAATGAACCCATGCAAACCAATCAAACAAAGAGACTAAAAAAAACCCAAATAAAACCAAAGGGAATGAAGAGTTAGTATTAGTTTTGAGTTCATCACAGCAGGTAAATGGCTGCTTTCCACAGGATCACCATAAAAAGCCACAGATAACAGCTGCTCCAAAATACACCCAAAAGGAGAACCATCAAAGTGATACATAGCAACTCTGGGGGCAGCTCCCCATGAAGGTGAGGGATGAGCACACAGTGCTACAGCTCCAGCCTTCCCCACCCTGCAGGCTGCTCTTTGCTCCTGATGTAAGAGCCTTGCAGGACTGTGGCCCCTCTCGGTGCATTATAAATCATTCCCACAGCTCTCACTTGAGCCACTGGCATGTCCAGAGCGAGATCCAGGCACAATCCTACTGCCCGCTGAGCCTCTCTGGGAGATCCTGAGCATCTTCCTGCCCAGAGCCACAAAAGAGCTCAGGCTCTGCCTGAACTGGGTTTTCAGGGGAGGTTTCCATATCCCTGCGAGATGTGCTCATCCTTCATCAGGCTGTGCCCAGCCTGGATCAGGGCAGGTTGGATGCCACATGGGATCCATCCTTTGCCCTGCCATGTGATCCTCCATGCAGTGGGGATAAAAAGCCCAGCACTGGGGAACCCCAGGTGTTGCAGCAGTGATAGTTTTGGGAGAAACACGGAGCTGTGCATGGCCAGCTTGAAGTCTGCACTGCTGCGAGCACCAGGCCTGCCATGCTGAGCCCAGGGCCACAACCAGTGCTCACCCGGGCTGGGACATTGAGTCCCAACATGGGATCCCATGGGACAGGGCACGCTGGGATTCGCCCCTGCAGCTCCCCAGTGTGTCCAGAGAGACAGCAAGGAGACAGTGACCTCTGTCAGCGGGACCCTCTGAGTGGGACAACCACTGCTGGGGTGGCTGTGCCAGCTCCCCCATGAACCTCCAGCCCTGGGAACCGGGAGCAAGTGGAAAACACAACTTGGCCAATACTGCCTGTGCCGGAAGCAAATGGAAAGAGAACTGGGGTGTGAAAACCCAAGGTTGTTTATTTACATAAGAACAGCAATGAAAACACAGAACACATTTACTTTTGTAAGAATATTTGTAATAACAACAATTTATAGAATGTATATACCTAAGAACATATCTAACAACAATATTTGAAATGTATTTACAGAAGACAAAACGAAGCCCTAAAACCTATATGGCAAAAACAAGAACAAACTCTAAAAACTATGTACAAAAGGGTGCCATTTCAGTCCAGGATCTCCATCAGTCCGGGAAGAAAAGCAGGTGCCATGGTCACTCCAGTCAGGCACAGAGAGCTCTTCCGTGTGTCCCCAGGCTGGCACACTGGGACTCTGCTGCCAGAGCTGAGGCTGGCTGGGTCTGGGGGCTGGGCCCCAGGCACTGCCATGGGGCTTGTGTGGCCCAAAGCAAGCACAGGACAGGCTGGGCATGGCCACCAGAACCCAAGGCACTGGGTACCACGTGCCTGAGCAGGGACCAGCCAGCCCAATCCCGCCCCAGCCTGGCTGCAGGGAACCCACTGTGCCTGTGGGGACCACATGCCTGTCCTGCTGCTGGCATTGCTCTTCATCCCAGGACCATGGCCTCCTCTTCATCTTCCTCATCAATGTCCATCTCCTCGGTGTACTCTTCCATTTCCACGTCCATCTCCTCATCCTCATCAACCTCCATCTCTCCCTCTCCAGTCTGTTCTCCATCCACCTCCATCTCCTCCTCCGTATCCATTATGGTGCCCGCCTCCATCTCTTCCTCTCCTCTCTTTTCTCCCTCCACTTCCATCTTCTCCTCTCTATCAGTCTGTCTGTCCACCTCCATCTTGTCTTCTCTACCTGCAACAGCCTGCAGAGGTAGCAAAACCTCAGAGTGGGGTCCCTGTCCCACCCCATCCCCCCAGAACTCCAGCCCACACCCGGGCAGCTGGGGGGATCCACCTCCATGGAATGGCACCGTACCTTCCTCAGGACAAATGTGAGCATCCTGCAGGGATGGATGACACAATCCAGGCCTTAGGCAGCTTTTGAGACTGATGAGATGAGGTCTCGGGGGCAGGAACAAGAAGGGTGACAGGAGCAGCAGGAGCAGCGTGCAGCGTGTGCTGAGCCCAGGGCCAACGGCTGTGTTGTGCTGCTTGCTGGCTGCTGGCAGTTCCAGATGGGACATGGATTGTGACATGACCACTGAGCTAGAGAGCCTTTGGTTCCATGCTTAGCAACGTTCCCCCAGACCATGGTGCTCAGAGCCCTGTTCCCAAGGATGGAGCATCCACAGCCTGGGCCAGTGCCTCAGCACCCTCAGTGGAAGAGAGCAGCTTCCTCAGATCCAACTTCAATCAGCCTCCTGCAGCTGAAAGCCGTCCCCCCTTGTCCTGTTGCCACAGGCCCTGTGGAACACCCTGTCCCAATCTTTCTTGTGGCACCCTTGCAGTCCTGCAGAGCTGCAGTGAGGCCTCCCCAGGGTCTCCTCTTTCCAGGCTGAGCATCCCCAGCCCCACGTGGAAAGCAGGCAGTGTGATCTGGGGGAGTCCAGGCTGGAGTCAAATGGCATCAGGAACTGAGAGACGGAAGCTTTAGGCCCAGGTTTGCCTCTCAATGTACAAAATTAATAAGAGTGGAGGGCAAGATGGTGGGACACTGCTTCTGCTCTAATTGGTGAATATAGTCTCTGTTTTTTTTCTTTTTTTCTCTCATGCCGTTGCAGTTTTGGCTGTTTGAAAGGAAGCTTGGCACAATATCCATTGTCTTCTCCATTTGTGAATCACCGAGCAGAGTCTGGGCAAGCTGATGTTGCAGAGCAAATCCTGCAAATGGACTGGTCATCCTGAGCCTGGAGAATGCAGTTAAACCCAGCCAAAAGTAATTTCTGGAAAGTCAAGCCTGGTGTACATTCTCTTGACTTTGGCTATGCCAACTTCACCTGAGTCTTATGAAAAAGCAAACAAAAGACTCAAACCAAAACAGACAAAACCTAGAAACAAATGAACCCATGCAAACCAATCAAACAAAGAGACTAAAAAAAACCCAAATAAAACCAAAGGGAATGAAGAGTTAGTATTAGTTTTGAGTTCATCACAGCAGGTAAATGGCTGCTTTCCACAGGATCACCATAAAAAGCCACAGATAACAGCTGCTCCAAAATACACCCAACAGGAGAACCATCAAAGTGATACATAGCAACTCTGGGGGCAGCTCCCCATGAAGGTGAGGGATGAGCACACAGTGCTACAGCTCCAGCCTTCCCCACCCTGCAGGCTGCTCTTTGCTCCTGATGTAAGAGCCTTGCAGGACTGTGGCCCCTCTCGGTGCATTATAAATTGCGGTGGTGTGTTTTTCTTTCATTTGATATTTGTTTAATATCTGTTTCCCCCCCCCAACCCCCCTTTCCCTGCCCCTTTCCCTAGAACCTTCCCTGTCATTCATTCTAGCCCCCTTCTCAGCTTCCAGATGTTAGTTCTGCCCTAAACTCCTCCCCTGCTATTCCCTCATTGGTTACTGCTCCTACACCCGTCCTCCTGAGTTCTGTATAAAACCTTTGCCCCCCCGCCCGCCGGGGTCTTGGGGCTCATGGAATAAAACCATCTCGTTCCCCCCCCAAGTCCCGTGTCGCCTTCGTCTGTCCCTGCGCGCCACGAACTGAAACTGCAGAGCTTGCGGGGGAAAGCGGCCGCCCGTTCTCTTCCCTCACCGCCCAGCCTCGCACCGCTCGGGGTGCCGCGGCTCGGAGCGCATGCCGCGCCTCAACAGTTGTTATTACAAATATTCTTACAAAAGTAAATGTGTTCTGTGTTTTCATTGCTGTTCTTATGTAAATAAACAACCTTGGGTTTTCACACCCCAGTTCTCTTTCCATTTGCTTCCGGCACAGGCAGTATTGGCCAAGTTGTGTTTTCCACTTGCTCCCGGTTCCCAGGGCTGGAGGTTCATGGGGGAGCTGGCACAGCCACCCCAGCAGTGGTCGTCCCACTCAGAGGGTTCCGCTGACAGAGGTCACTGTCTCCTTGCTGTCTCTCTGGACACACTGGGGAGCTGCAGGGGCGAATCCCAGCGTGCCCTGTCCCATGGGATCCCATGTTGGGACTCAATGTCCCAGCCCGGGTGAGCACTGCTTGTGGCCCTGGGCTCAGCATGGCAGGCCTGGTGCTCACAGCAGTGCAGACTTCAAGCTGGCCATGCACAGCTCCGTGTTTCTCCCAAAAATATCACTGCTGCAGCACCTGGGGTTCCCCAGTGCTGGGCTTTTTATCCCCACTGCATGGAGGATCACATGGCAGGGCAAAGGATGGGATCCCATGTGGCCTCCAACCTGCCCTGATCCAGGCTGGGCACAGCCTGATGAAGGATGAGCACATCTCGCAGGGATATGGAAACCTCCCCTGAACACCCAGTTCAGGCAGAGCCTGAGCTCTTTTGTGGCTCTGGGCAGGAAGATGCTCAGGATCTCCCAGAGAGGCTCAGCGGGCAGTAGGATTGTGCCTGCATCTCGCTCTGGACATGCCAGTGGCTCAAGTGACAGCTGTGGGAATGATTTATAATGCACCGAGAGGGGCCACAGTCCTGCAAGGCTCTTACATCAGGAGCAAAGAGCAGCCTGCAGGGTGGGGAAGGCTGGAGCTCTACCACTCTGTGCTCATCCCTCACCTTCATGGGGAGCTGCCCCCAGACTTGCTATGTATCACTTTGATGGTTCTCCTGTTGGGTGTATTTTGGAGCAGCTGTTATCTGTGGCTTTTTATGGTGATCCTGTGGAAAGCAGCCATTTACCTGCTGTGATGAACTCAAAACTAATACTAACTCTTCATTCCCGTTGGTTTTATTTGGGGTTTTTTTAGTCTCTTTGTTTGATTGGTTTGCATGGGTTCGTTTGTTTCTAGGTTTTGTCTGTTTTGATTTGAGTCTTTTGTTTGCTTTTTCATAAGACTCAGGTGAAGTTGGCATAGCCAAAGTCAAGAGAATGTACACCAGGCTTGACTTTCCAGAAATTACTTTTGGCTGGGTTTAACTGCATTCTCCAGGCTCAGGATGACCAGTCCATTTGCAGGATTTGCTCTGCAACATCAGCTTGCCCAGACTCTGCTCGGTGATTCACAAATGGAGAAGACAATGGATATTGTGCCAAGCTTCCTTTCAAACAGCCAAAAGTGCAACGGCATGAGAGAAAAAAAGAAAAAAACAGAGACTATATTCACCAATTAGAGCAGAAGCAGTGTCCCACCATCTTGCCCTCCACTCTTATTAATTTTGTACATTGAGAGGCAATCCTGGGCCTAAAGCTTCCGTCTCTCCGTTCCTGATGCCATTTGACTCCAGCCTGGACTCCCCCAGATCACACTGCCTGCTTTCCATGTGGGGCTGGGGATGCTCAGCCTGGAAAGAGGAGACCCTGGGGAGGCCTCACTGCAGCTCTGCAGGACTGCAAGGGTGCCTCAAGAAAGATTGGGACAGGGTGTTCCACAGGGCCTGTGGCAACAGGACAAGGGGGGGACGGCTTTCAGCTGCAGGAGGCTGATTGAAGTTGGATCTGAGGAAGCTGCTCTCTTCCACTGAGGGTGCTGAGGCACTGGCCCAGGCTGTGGATGCTCCATCCTTGGGAACAGGGCTCTGAGCACCATGGTCTGGGGGAACGTTGCTAAGCATGGAACCAAAGGCTCTCTAGCTCAGTGGTCATGTCACAATCCATGTCCCATCTGGAACTGCCAGCAGCCAGCAAGCAGCACAACACAGCCGTTGGCCCTGGGCTCAGCACACGCTGCACGCTGCTCCTGCTGCTCCTGTCACCCTTCTTGTTCCTGCCCCCGAGACCTCATCTCATCAGTCTCAAAAGCTGCCTAAGGCCTGGATTGTGTCATCCATCCCTGCAGGATGCTCACATTTGTCCTGAGGAAGGTACGGTGCCATTCCATGGAGGTGGATCCCCCCAGCTGCCCGGGTGTGGGCTGGAGTTCTGGGGGGATGGGGTGGGACAGGGACCCCACTCTGAGGTTTTGCTACCTCTGCAGGCTGTTGCAGGTAGAGAAGACAAGATGGAGGTGGACAGACAGACTGATAGAGAGGAGAAGATGGAAGTGGAGGGAGAAAAGAGAGGAGAGGAAGAGATGGAGGTGGGCACCATAATGGATACGGAGGAGGAGATGGAGGTGGATGGAGAACAGACTGGAGAGGAAGAGATGGAGGTTGATGAGGATGAGGAGATGGACGTGGAAATGGAAGAGTACACCCAGGAGATGGACATTGATGAGGAAGATGAAGAGGAGGCCATGGTCCTGGGATGAAGAGCAATGCCAGCAGCAGGACAGGCATGTGGTCCCCACAGGCACAGTGGGTTCCCTGCAGCCAGGCTGGGGCGGGATTGGGCTGGCTGGTCCCTGCTCAGGCACGTGGTACCCAGTGCCTTGGGTTCTGCTGGCCATGCCCAGCCTGTCCTGTTCTTGCTGCGGGCCACACAAGCCCCATGGCAGTGCCTGGGGCCCAGCCCCCAGACCCAGCCAGCCTCAGCTCTGGCAGCAGAGTCCCAGTGTGCCAGCCTGGGGACACACGGAAGAGCCCTCTGTGCCTGACTGGAGTGACCATGGCACCTGCTTTTCTTCCCGGACTGATGGAGATCCTGGACTGAAATGGCACCTTTTTGTACATAGTTTTTAGAGTTTGTTCTTCTTTTTGGCATATAGGTTTTAGGGCTTCGTTTTGTCTTCTGTAAATACATTTCAAATATTGTTGTTAGATATGTTCTTAGGTATATACCTTCTATAAATTGTTGTTATTACAAATATTCTTACAAAAGTAAATGTGTTCTGTGTTTTCATTGCTGTTCTTATGTAAATAAACAACCTTGGGTTTTCACACCCCAGTTCTCTTTCCATTTGCTTCCGGCACAGGCAGTATTGGCCAAGTTGTGTTTTCCACTTGCTCCCGGTTCCCAGGGCTGGAGGTTCATGGGGGAGCTGGCACAGCCACCCCAGCAGTGGTCGTCCCACTCAGAGGGTTCCGCTGACAGAGGTCACTGTCTCCTTGCTGTCTCTCTGGACACACTGGGGAGCTGCAGGGGCGAATCCCAGCCTGCCCTGTCCCATGGGATCCCATGTTGGGACTCAATGTCCCAGCCCGGGTGAGCACTGGTTGTGGCCCTGGGCTCAGCATGGCAGGCCTGGTGCTCACAGCAGTGCAGACTTCAAGCTGGCCATGCACAGCTCCGTGTTTCTCCCAAAAATATCACTGCTGCAGCACCTGGGGTTCCCCAGTGCTGGGCTTTTTATCCCCACTGCATGGAGGATCACATGGCAGGGCAAAGGATGGGATCCCATGTGGCCTCCAACCTGCCCTGATCCAGGCTGGGCACAGCCTGATGAAGGATGAGCACATCTCGCAGGGATATGGAAACCTCCCCTGAACACCCAGTTCAGGCAGAGCCTGAGCTCTTTTGTGGCTCTGGGCAGGAAGATGCTCAGGATCTCCCAGAGAGGCTCAGCGGGCAGTAGGATTGTGCCTGCATCTCGCTCTGGACATGCCAGTGGCTCAAGTGACAGCTGTGGGAATGATTTATAATGCACCGAGAGGGGCCACAGTCCTGCAAGGCTCTTACATCAGGAGCAAAGAGCAGCCTGCAGGGTGGGGAAGGCTGGAGCTCTACCACTCTGTGCTCATCCCTCACCTTCATGGGGAGCTGCCCCCAGAGTTGCTATGTATCACTTTGATGGTTCTCCTGTTGGGTGTATTTTGGAGCAGCTGTTATTTGTGGCTTTTTATGGTGATCCTGTGGAAAGCAGCCATTTACCTGCTGTGATGAACTCAAAACTAATACTAACTCTTCATTCCCGTTGGTTTTATTTGGGGTTTTTTTAGTCTCTTTGTTTGATTGGTTTGCATGGGTTCGTTTGTTTCTAGGTTTTGTCTGTTTTGGTTTGAGTCTTTTGTTTGCTTTTTCATAAGACTCAGGTGAAGTTGGCATAGCCAAAGTCAAGAGAATGTACACCAGGCTTGACTTTCCAGAAATTACTTTTGGCTGGGTTTAACTGCATTCTCCAGGCTCAGGATGACCAGTCCATTTGCAGGATTTGCTCTGCAACATCAGCTTGCCCAGACTCTGCTCGGTGATTCACAAATGGAGAAGACAATGGATATTGTGCCAAGCTTCCTTTCAAACAGCCAAAACTGCAACGGCATGAGAGAAAAAAAGAAAAAAACAGAGACTATATTCACCAATTAGAGCAGAAGCAGTGTCCCACCATCTTGCCCTCCACTCTTATTAATTTTGTACATTGAGAGGCAATCCTGGGCCTAAAGCTTCCGTCTCTCCGTTCCTGATGCCATTTGACTCCAGCCTGGACTCCCCCAGATCACACTGCCTGCTTTGCATGTGGGGCTGGGGATGCTCAGCCTGGAAAGAGGAGACCCTGGGGAGGCCTCACTGCAGCTCTGCAGGACTGCAAGGGTGCCACAAGAAAGATTGGGACAGGGTGTTCCACAGGGCCTGTGGCAACAGGACAAGGGGGGGACGGCTTTCAGCTGCAGGAGGCTGATTGAAGTTGGATCTGAGGAAGCTGCTCTCTTCCACTGAGGGTGCTGAGGCACTGGCCCAGGCTGTGGATGCTCCATCCTTGGGAACAGGGCTCTGAGCACCATGGTCTGGGGGAACGTTGCTAAGCATGGAACCAAAGGCTCTCTAGCTCAGTGGTCATGTCACAATCCATGTCCCATCTGGAACTGCCAGCAGCCAGCAAGCAGCACAACACAGCCGTTGGCCCTGGGCTCAGCACACGCTGCACGCTGCTCCTGCTGCTCCTGTCACCCTTCTTGTTCCTGCCCCCGAGACCTCATCTCATCAGTCTCAAAAGCTGCCTAAGGCCTGGATTGTGTCATCCATCCCTGCAGGATGCTCACATTTGTCCTGAGGAAGGTACGGTGCCATTCCATGGAGGTGGATCCCCCCAGCTGCCCGGGTGTGGGCTGGAGTTCTGGGGGGATGGGGTGGGACAGGGACCCCACTCTGAGGTTTTGCTACCTCTGCAGGCTGTTGCAGGTAGAGAAGACAAGATGGAGGTGGACAGACAGACTGATAGAGAGGAGAAGATGGAAGTGGAGGGAGAAAAGAGAGGAGAGGAAGAGATGGAGGTGGGCACCATAATGGATACGGAGGAGGAGATGGAGGTGGATGGAGAACAGACTGGAGAGGAAGAGATGGAGGTTGATGAGGATGAGGAGATGGACGTGGAAATGGAAGAGTACACCCAGGAGATGGACATTGATGAGGAAGATGAAGAGGAGGCCATGGTCCTGGGATGAAGAGCAATGCCAGCAGCAGGACAGGCATGTGGTCCCCACAGGCACAGTGGGTTCCCTGCAGCCAGGCTGGGGCGGGATTGGGCTGGCTGGTCCCTGCTCAGGCACGTGGTACCCAGTGCCTTGGGTTCTGCTGGCCATGCCCAGCCTGTCCTGTTCTTGCTGCGGGCCACACAAGCCCCATGGCAGTGCCTGGGGCCCAGCCCCCAGACCCAGCCAGCCTCAGCTCTGGCAGCAGAGTCCCAGTGTGCCAGCCTGGGGACACACGGAAGAGCCCTCTGTGCCTGACTGGAGTGACCATGGCACCTGCTTTTCTTCCCGGACTGATGGAGATCCTGGACTGAAATGGCACCTTTTTGTACATAGTTTTTAGAGTTTGTTCTTCTTTTTGGCATATAGGTTTTAGGGCTTCGTTTTGTCTTCTGTAAATACATTTCAAATATTGTTGTTAGATATGTTCTTAGGTATATACCTTCTATAAATTGTTGTTATTACAAATATTCTTACAAAAGTAAATGTGTTCTGTGTTTTCATTGCTGTTCTTATGTAAATAAACAACCTTGGGTTTTCACACCCCAGTTCTCTTTCCATTTGCTTCCGGCACAGGCAGTATTGGCCAAGTTGTGTTTTCCACTTGCTCCCGGTTCCCAGGGCTGGAGGTTCATGGGGGAGCTGGCACAGCCACCCCAGCAGTGGTCGTCCCACTCAGAGGGTTCCGCTGACAGAGGTCACTGTCTCCTTGCTGTCTCTCTGGACACGCTGGGGAGCTGCAGGGGCGAATCCCAGCGTGCCCTGTCCCATGGGATCCCATGTTGGGACTCAATGTCCCAGCCCGGGTGAGCACTGGTTGTGGCCCTGGGCTCAGCATGGCAGGCCTGGTGCTCACAGCAGTGCAGACTTCAAGCTGGCCATGCACAGCTCCGTGTTTCTCCCAAAAATATCACTGCTGCAGCACCTGGGGTTCCCCAGTGCTGGGCTTTTTATCCCCACTGCATGGAGGATCACATGGCAGGGCAAAGGATGGGATCCCATGTGGCCTCCAACCTGCCCTGATCCAGGCTGGGCACAGCCTGATGAAGGATGAGCACATCTCGCAGGGATATGGAAACCTCCCCTGAACACCCAGTTCAGGCAGAGCCTGAGCTCTTTTGTGGCTCTGGGCAGGAAGATGCTCAGGATCTCCCAGAGAGGCTCAGCGGGCAGTAGGATTGTGCCTGCATCTCGCTCTGGACATGCCAGTGGCTCAAGTGACAGCTGTGGGAATGATTTATAATGCACCGAGAGGGGCCACAGTCCTGCAAGGCTCTTACATCAGGAGCAAAGAGCAGCCTGCAGGGTGGGGAAGGCTGGAGCTCTACCACTCTGTGCTCATCCCTCACCTTAATGGGGAGCTGCCCCCAGAGTTGCTATGTATCACTTTGATGGTTCTCCTGTTGGGTGTATTTTGGAGCAGCTGTTATTTGTGGCTTTTTATGGTGATCCTGTGGAAAGCAGCCATTTACCTGCTGTGATGAACTCAAAACTAATACTAACTCTTCATTCCCGTTGGTTTTATTTGGGGTTTTTTTAGTCTCTTTGTTTGATTGGTTTGCATGGGTTCGTTTGTTTCTAGGTTTTGTCTGTTTTGGTTTGAGTCTTTTGTTTGCTTTTTCATAAGACTCAGGTGAAGTTGGCATAGCCAAAGTCAAGAGAATGTACACCAGGCTTGACTTTCCAGAAATTACTTTTGGCTGGGTTTAACTGCATTCTCCAGGCTCAGGATGACCAGTCCATTTGCAGGATTTGCTCTGCAACATCAGCTTGCCCAGACTCTGCTCGGTGATTCACAAATGGAGAAGACAATGGATATTGTGCCAAGCTTCCTTTCAAACAGCCAAAACTGCAACGGCATGAGAGAAAAAAAGAAAAAAACAGAGACTATATTCACCAATTAGAGCAGAAGCAGTGTCCCACCATCTTGCCCTCCACTCTTATTAATTTTGTACATTGAGAGGCAATCCTGGGCCTAAAGCTTCCGTCTCTCCGTTCCTGATGCCATTTGACTCCAGCCTGGACTCCCCCAGATCACACTGCCTGCTTTGCATGTGGGGCTGGGGATGCTCAGCCTGGAAAGAGGAGACCCTGGGGAGGCCTCACTGCAGCTCTGCAGGACTGCAAGGGTGCCACAAGAAAGATTGGGACAGGGTGTTCCACAGGGCCTGTGGCAACAGGACAAGGGGGGGACGGCTTTCAGCTGCAGGAGGCTGATTGAAGTTGGATCTGAGGAAGCTGCTCTCTTCCACTGAGGGTGCTGAGGCACTGGCCCAGGCTGTGGATGCTCCATCCTTGGGAACAGGGCTCTGAGCACCATGGTCTGGGGGAACGTTGCTAAGCATGGAACCAAAGGCTCTCTAGCTCAGTGGTCATGTCACAATCCATGTCCCATCTGGAACTGCCAGCAGCCAGCAAGCAGCACAACACAGCCGTTGGCCCTGGGCTCAGCACACGCTGCACGCTGCTCCTGCTGCTCCTGTCACCCTTCTTGTTCCTGCCCCCGAGACCTCATCTCATCAGTCTCAAAAGCTGCCTAAGGCCTGGATTGTGTCATCCATCCCTGCAGGATGCTCACATTTGTCCTGAGGAAGGTACGGTGCCATTCCATGGAGGTGGATCCCCCCAGCTGCCCGGGTGTGGGCTGGAGTTCTGGGGGGATGGGGTGGGACAGGGACCCCACTCTGAGGTTTTGCTACCTCTGCAGGCTGTTGCAGGTAGAGAAGACAAGATGGAGGTGGACAGACAGACTGATAGAGAGGAGAAGATGGAAGTGGAGGGAGAAAAGAGAGGAGAGGAAGAGATGGAGGTGGGCACCATAATGGATACGGAGGAGGAGATGGAGGTGGATGGAGAACAGACTGGAGAGGAAGAGATGGAGGTTGATGAGGATGAGGAGATGGACGTGGAAATGGAAGAGTACACCCAGGAGATGGACATTGATGAGGAAGATGAAGAGGAGGCCATGGTCCTGGGATGAAGAGCAATGCCAGCAGCAGGACAGGCATGTGGTCCCCACAGGCACAGTGGGTTCCCTGCAGCCAGGCTGGGGCGGGATTGGGCTGGCTGGTCCCTGCTCAGGAACGTGGTACCCAGTGCCTTGGGTTCTGCTGGCCATGCCCAGCCTGTCCTGTTCTTGCTGCGGGCCACACAAGCCCCATGGCAGTGCCTGGGGCCCAGCCCCCAGACCCAGCCAGCCTCAGCTCTGGCAGCAGAGTCCCAGTGTGCCAGCCTGGGGACACACGGAAGAGCCCTCTGTGCCTGACTGGAGTGACCATGGCATCTGCTTTTCTTCCCGGACTGATGGAGATCCTGGACTGAAATGGCACCTTTTTGTACATAGTTTTTAGAGTTTGTTCTTCTTTTTGGCATATAGGTTTTAGGGCTTCGTTTTGTCTTCTGTAAATACATTTCAAATATTGTTGTTAGATATGTTCTTAGGTATATACCTTCTATAAATTGTTGTTATTACAAATATTCTTACAAAAGTAAATGTGTTCTGTGTTTTCATTGCTGTTCTTATGTAAATAAACAACCTTGGGTTTTCACACCCCAGTTCTCTTTCCATTTGCTTCCGGCACAGGCAGTATTGGCCAAGTTGTGTTTTCCACTTGCTCCCGGTTCCCAGGGCTGGAGGTTCATGGGGGAGCTGGCACAGCCACCCCAGCAGTGGTCGTCCCACTCAGAGGGTTCCGCTGACAGAGGTCACTGTCTCCTTGCTGTCTCTCTGGACACACTGGGGAGCTGCAGGGGCGAATCCCAGCGTGCCCTGTCCCATGGGATCCCATGTTGGGACTCAATGTCCCAGCCCGGGTGAGCACTGGTTGTGGCCCTGGGCTCAGCATGGCAGGCCTGGTGCTCACAGCAGTGCAGACTTCAAGCTGGCCATGCACAGCTCCGTGTTTCTCCCAAAAATATCACTGCTGCAGCACCTGGGGTTCCCCAGTGCTGGGCTTTTTATCCCCACTGCATGGAGGATCACATGGCAGGGCAAAGGATGGGATCCCATGTGGCCTCCAACCTGCCCTGATCCAGGCTGGGCACAGCCTGATGAAGGATGAGCACATCTCGCAGGGATATGGAAACCTCCCCTGAACACCCAGTTCAGGCAGAGCCTGAGCTCTTTTGTGGCTCTGGGCAGGAAGATGCTCAGGATCTCCCAGAGAGGCTCAGCGGGCAGTAGGATTGTGCCTGCATCTCGCTCTGGACATGCCAGTGGCTCAAGTGACAGCTGTGGGAATGATTTATAATGCACCGAGAGGGGCCACAGTCCTGCAAGGCTCTTACATCAGGAGCAAAGAGCAGCCTGCAGGGTGGGGAAGGCTGGAGCTCTACCACTCTGTGCTCATCCCTCACCTTAATGGGGAGCTGCCCCCAGAGTTGCTATGTATCACTTTGATGGTTCTCCTGTTGGGTGTATTTTGGAGCAGCTGTTATTTGTGGCTTTTTATGGTGATCCTGTGGAAAGCAGCCATTTACCTGCTGTGATGAACTCAAAACTAATACTAACTCTTCATTCCCGTTGGTTTTATTTGGGGTTTTTTTAGTCTCTTTGTTTGATTGGTTTGCATGGGTTCGTTTGTTTCTAGGTTTTGTCTGTTTTGGTTTGAGTCTTTTGTTTGCTTTTTCATAAGACTCAGGTGAAGTTGGCATAGCCAAAGTCAAGAGAATGTACACCAGGCTTGACTTTCCAGAAATTACTTTTGGCTGGGTTTAACTGCATTCTCCAGGCTCAGGATGACCAGTCCATTTGCAGGATTTGCTCTGCAACATCAGCTTGCCCAGACTCTGCTCGGTGATTCACAAATGGAGAAGACAATGGATATTGTGCCAAGCTTCCTTTCAAACAGCCAAAAGTGCAACGGCATGAGAGAAAAAAAGAAAAAAACAGAGACTATATTCACCAATTAGAGCAGAAGCAGTGTCCCACCATCTTGCCTTCCACTCCTTTTAATTTTGTACATTGAGAGGCAATCCTGGGCCTAAAGCTTCCGTCTCTCAGTTCCTGATGCCATTTGACTCCAGCCTGGACTCCCCCAGATCACACTGCCTGCTTTCCACGTGGGGCTGGGGATGCTCAGCCTGGAAAGAGGAGACCCTGGGGAGGCCTCACTGCAGCTCTGCAGGACTGCAAGGGTGCCACAAGAAAGATTGGGACAGGGTGTTCCACAGGGCCTGTGGCAACAGGACAAGGGGGGGACGGCTTTCAGCTGCAGGAGGCTGATTGAAGTTGGATCTGAGGAAGCTGCTCTCTTCCACTGAGGGTGCTGAGGCACTGGCCCAGGCTGTGGATGCTCCATCCTTGGGAACAGGGCTCTGAGCACCATGGTCTGGGGGAACGTTGCTAAGCATGGAACCAAAGGCTCTCTAGCTCAGTGGTCATGTCACAATCCATGTCCCATCTGGAACTGCCAGCAGCCAGCAAGCAGCACAACACAGCCGTTGGCCCTGGGCTCAGCACACGCTGCACGCTGCTCCTGCTGCTCCTGTCACCCTTCTTGTTCCTGCCCCCGAGACCTCATCTCATCAGTCTCAAAAGCTGCCTAAGGCCTGGATTGTGTCATCCATCCCTGCAGGATGCTCACATTTGTCCTGAGGAAGGTACGGTGCCATTCCATGGAGGTGGATCCCCCCAGCTGCCCGGGTGTGGGCTGGAGTTCTGGGGGGATGGGGTGGGACAGGGACCCCACTCTGAGGTTTTGCTACCTCTGCAGGCTGTTGCAGGTAGAGAAGACAAGATGGAGGTGGACAGACAGACTGATAGAGAGGAGAAGATGGAAGTGGAGGGAGAAAAGAGAGGAGAGGAAGAGATGGAGGTGGGCACCATAATGGATACGGAGGAGGAGATGGAGGTGGATGGAGAACAGACTGGAGAGGAAGAGATGGAGGTTGATGAGGATGAGGAGATGGACGTGGAAATGGAAGAGTACACCCAGGAGATGGACATTGATGAGGAAGATGAAGAGGAGGCCATGGTCCTGGGATGAAGAGCAATGCCAGCAGCAGGACAGGCATGTGGTCCCCACAGGCACAGTGGGTTCCCTGCAGCCAGGCTGGGGCGGGATTGGGCTGGCTGGTCCCTGCTCAGGCACGTGGTACCCAGTGCCTTGGGTTCTGCTGGCCATGCCCAGCCTGTCCTGTTCTTGCTGCGGGCCACACAAGCCCCATGGCAGTGCCTGGGGCCCAGCCCCCAGACCCAGCCAGCCTCAGCTCTGGCAGCAGAGTCCCAGTGTGCCAGCCTGGGGACACACGGAAGAGCCCTCTGTGCCTGACTGGAGTGACCATGGCACCTGCTTTTCTTCCCGGACTGATGGAGATCCTGGACTGAAATGGCACCTTTTTGTACATAGTTTTTAGAGTTTGTTCTTGTTTTTGGCATATAGGTTTTAGGGCTTCGTTTTGTCTTCTGTAAATACATTTCAAATATTGTTGTTAGATATGTTCTTAGGTATATACCTTCTATAAATTGTTGTTATTACAAATATTCTTACAAAAGTAAATGTGTTCTGTGTTTTCATTGCTGTTCTTATGTAAATAAACAACCTTGGGTTTTCACACCCCAGTTCTCTTTCCATTTGCTTCCGGCACAGGCAGTATTGGCCAAGTTGTGTTTTCCACTTGCTCCCGGTTCCCAGGGCTGGAGGTTCATGGGGGAGCTGGCACAGCCACCCCAGCAGTGGTCGTCCCACTCAGAGGGTTCCGCTGACAGAGGTCACTGTCTCCTTGCTGTCTCTCTGGACACACTGGGGAGCTGCAGGGGCGAATCCCAGCGTGCCCTGTCCTATGGGATCCCATGTTGGGACTCAATGTCCCAGCCCAGGTGAGCACTGGTTGTGGCCCTGGGCTCAGCATGGCAGGCCTGGTGCTCACAGCAGTGCAGACTTCAAGCTGGCCATGCACAGCTCCGTGTTTCTCCCAAAAATATCACTGCTGCAGCACCTGGGGTTCCCCAGTGCTGGGCTTTTTATCCCCACTGCATGGAGGATCACATGGCAGGGCAAAGGATGGGATCCCATGTGGCCTCCAACCTGCCCTGATCCAGGCTGGGCACAGCCTGATGAAGGATGAGCACATCTCGCAGGGATATGGAAACCTCCCCTGAACACCCAGTTCAGGCAGAGCCTGAGCTCTTTTGTGGCTCTGGGCAGGAAGATGCTCAGGATCTCCCAGAGAGGCTCAGCGGGCAGTAGGATTGTGCCTGCATCTCGCTCTGGACATGCCAGTGGCTCAAGTGACAGCTGTGGGAATGATTTATAATGCACCGAGAGGGGCCACAGTCCTGCAAGGCTCTTACATCAGGAGCAAAGAGCAGCCTGCAGGGTGGGGAAGGCTGGAGCTCTACCACTCTGTGCTCATCCCTCACCTTAATGGGGAGCTGCCCCCAGAGTTGCTATGTATCACTTTGATGGTTCTCCTGTTGGGTGTATTTTGGAGCAGCTGTTATCTGTGGCTTTTTATGGTGATCCTGTGGAAAGCAGCCATTTACCTGCTGTGATGAACTCAAAACTAATACTAACTCTTCATTCCCTTTGGTTTTATTTGGGGTTTTTTTAGTCTCTTTGTTTGATTGGTTTGCATGGGTTCGTTTGTTTCTAGGTTTTGTCTGTTTTGGTTTGAGTCTTTTGTTTGCTTTTTCATAAGACTCAGGTGAAGTTGGCATAGCCAAAGTCAAGAGAATGTACACCAGGCTTGACTTTCCAGAAATTACTTTTGGCTGGGTTTAACTGCATTCTCCAGGCTCAGGATGACCAGTCCATTTGCAGGATTTGCTCTGCAACATCAGCTTGCCCAGACTCTGCTCGGTGATTCACAAATGGAGAAGACAATGGATATTGTGCCAAGCTTCCTTTCAAACAGCCAAAAGTGCAACGGCATGAGAGAAAAAAAGAAAAAAACAGAGACTATATTCACCAATTAGAGCAGAAGCAGTGTCCCACCATCTTGCCTTCCACTCCTTTTAATTTTGTACATTGAGAGGCAATCCTGGGCCTAAAGCTTCCGTCTCTCAGTTCCTGATGCCATTTGACTCCAGCCTGGACTCCCCCAGATCACACTGCCTGCTTTCCACGTGGGGCTGGGGATGCTCAGCCTGGAAAGAGGAGACCCTGGGGAGGCCTCACTGCAGCTCTGCAGGACTGCAAGGGTGCCACAAGAAAGATTGGGACAGGGTGTTCCACAGGGCCTGTGGCAACAGGACAAGGGGGGGACGGCTTTCAGCTGCAGGAGGCTGATTGAAGTTGGATCTGAGGAAGCTGCTCTCTTCCACTGAGGGTGCTGAGGCACTGGCCCAGGCTGTGGATGCTCCATCCTTGGGAACAGGGCTCTGAGCACCATGGTCTGGGGGAACGTTGCTAAGCATGGAACCAAAGGCTCTCTAGCTCAGTGGTCATGTCACAATCCATGTCCCATCTGGAACTGCCAGCAGCCAGCAAGCAGCACAACACAGCCGTTGGCCCTGGGCTCAGCACACGCTGCACGCTGCTCCTGCTGCTCCTGTCACCCTTCTTGTTCCTGCCCCCGAGACCTCATCTCATCAGTCTCAAAAGCTGCCTAAGGCCTGGATTGTGTCATCCATCCCTGCAGGATGCTCACATTTGTCCTGAGGAAGGTACGGTGCCATTCCATGGAGGTGGATCCCCCCAGCTGCCCGGGTGTGGGCTGGAGTTCTGGGGGGATGGGGTGGGACAGGGACCCCACTCTGAGGTTTTGCTACCTCTGCAGGCTGTTGCAGGTAGAGAAGACAAGATGGAGGTGGACAGACAGACTGATAGAGAGGAGAAGATGGAAGTGGAGGGAGAAAAGAGAGGAGAGGAAGAGATGGAGGTGGGCACCATAATGGATACGGAGGAGGAGATGGAGGTGGATGGAGAACAGACTGGAGAGGAAGAGATGGAGGTTGATGAGGATGAGGAGATGGACGTGGAAATGGAAGAGTACACCCAGGAGATGGACATTGATGAGGAAGATGAAGAGGAGGCCATGGTCCTGGGATGAAGAGCAATGCCAGCAGCAGGACAGGCATGTGGTCCCCACAGGCACAGTGGGTTCCCTGCAGCCAGGCTGGGGCGGGATTGGGCTGGCTGGTCCCTGCTCAGGAACGTGGTACCCAGTGCCTTGGGTTCTGCTGGCCATGCCCAGCCTGTCCTGTTCTTGCTGCGGGCCACACAAGCCCCATGGCAGTGCCTGGGGCCCAGCCCCCAGACCCAGCCAGCCTCAGCTCTGGCAGCAGAGTCCCAGTGTGCCAGCCTGGGGACACACGGAAGAGCCCTCTGTGCCTGACTGGAGTGACCATGGCACCTGCTTTTCTTCCCGGACTGATGGAGATCCTGGACTGAAATGGCACCTTTTTGTACATAGTTTTTAGAGTTTGTTCTTCTTTTTGGCATATAGGTTTTAGGGCTTCGTTTTGTCTTCTGTAAATACATTTCAAATATTGTTGTTAGATATGTTCTTAGGTATATACCTTCTATAAATTGTTGTTATTACAAATATTCTTACAAAAGTAAATGTGTTCTGTGTTTTCATTGCTGTTCTTATGTAAATAAACAACCTTGGGTTTTCACACCCCAGTTCTCTTTCCATTTGCTTCCGGCACAGGCAGTATTGGCCAAGTTGTGTTTTCCACTTGCTCCCGGTTCCCAGGGCTGGAGGTTCATGGGGGAGCTGGCACAGCCACCCCAGCAGTGGTCGTCCCACTCAGAGGGTTCCGCTGACAGAGGTCACTGTCTCCTTGCTGTCTCTCTGGACACACTGGGGAGCTGCAGGGGCGAATCCCAGCGTGCCCTGTCCTATGGGATCCCATGTTGGGACTCAATGTCCCAGCCCAGGTGAGCACTGGTTGTGGCCCTGGGCTCAGCATGGCAGGCCTGGTGCTCACAGCAGTGCAGACTTCAAGCTGGCCATGCACAGCTCCGTGTTTCTCCCAAAAATATCACTGCTGCAGCACCTGGGGTTCCCCAGTGCTGGGCTTTTTATCCCCACTGCATGGAGGATCACATGGCAGGGCAAAGGATGGGATCCCATGTGGCCTCCAACCTGCCCTGATCCAGGCTGGGCACAGCCTGATGAAGGATGAGCACATCTCGCAGGGATATGGAAACCTCCCCTGAACACCCAGTTCAGGCAGAGCCTGAGCTCTTTTGTGGCTCTGGGCAGGAAGATGCTCAGGATCTCCCAGAGAGGCTCAGCGGGCAGTAGGATTGTGCCTGGATCTCGCTCTGGACATGCCAGTGGCTCAAGTGACAGCTGTGGGAATGATTTATAATGCACCGAGAGGGGCCACAGTCCTGCAAGGCTCTTACATCAGGAGCAAAGAGCAGCCTGCAGGGTGGGGAAGGCTGGAGCTCTACCACTCTGTGCTCATCCCTCACCTTAATGGGGAGCTGCCCCCAGAGTTGCTATGTATCACTTTGATGGTTCTCCTGTTGGGTGTATTTTGGAGCAGCTGTTATCTGTGGCTTTTTATGGTGATCCTGTGGAAAGCAGCCATTTACCTGCTGTGATGAACTCAAAACTAATACTAACTCTTCATTCCCGTTGGTTTTATTTGGGGTTTTTTTAGTCTCTTTGTTTGATTGGTTTGCATGGGTTCGTTTGTTTCTAGGTTTTGTCTGTTTTGGTTTGAGTCTTTTGTTTGCTTTTTCATAAGACTCAGGTGAAGTTGGCATAGCCAAAGTCAAGAGAATGTACACCAGGCTTGACTTTCCAGAAATTACTTTTGGCTGGGTTTAACTGCATTCTCCAGGCTCAGGATGACCAGTCCATTTGCAGGATTTGCTCTGCAACATCAGCTTGCCCAGACTCTGCTCGGTGATTCACAAATGGAGAAGACAATGGATATTGTGCCAAGCTTCCTTTCAAACAGCCAAAAGTGCAACGGCATGAGAGAAAAAAAGAAAAAAACAGAGACTATATTCACCAATTAGAGCAGAAGCAGTGTCCCACCATCTTGCCTTCCACTCCTTTTAATTTTGTACATTGAGAGGCAATCCTGGGCCTAAAGCTTCCGTCTCTCAGTTCCTGATGCCATTTGACTCCAGCCTGGACTCCCCCAGATCACACTGCCTGCTTTCCACGTGGGGCTGGGGATGCTCAGCCTGGAAAGAGGAGACCCTGGGGAGGCCTCACTGCAGCTCTGCAGGACTGCAAGGGTGCCACAAGAAAGATTGGGACAGGGTGTTCCACAGGGCCTGTGGCAACAGGACAAGGGGGGGACGGCTTTCAGCTGCAGGAGGCTGATTGAAGTTGGATCTGAGGAAGCTGCTCTCTTCCACTGAGGGTGCTGAGGCACTGGCCCAGGCTGTGGATGCTCCATCCTTGGGAACAGGGCTCTGAGCACCATGGTCTGGGGGAACGTTGCTAAGCATGGAACCAAAGGCTCTCTAGCTCAGTGGTCATGTCACAATCCATGTCCCATCTGGAACTGCCAGCAGCCAGCAAGCAGCACAACACAGCCGTTGGCCCTGGGCTCAGCACACGCTGCACGCTGCTCCTGCTGCTCCTGTCACCCTTCTTGTTCCTGCCCCCGAGACCTCATCTCATCAGTCTCAAAAGCTGCCTAAGGCCTGGATTGTGTCATCCATCCCTGCAGGATGCTCACATTTGTCCTGAGGAAGGTACGGTGCCATTCCATGGAGGTGGATCCCCCCAGCTGCCCGGGTGTGGGCTGGAGTTCTGGGGGGATGGGGTGGGACAGGGACCCCACTCTGAGGTTTTGCTACCTCTGCAGGCTGTTGCAGGTAGAGAAGACAAGATGGAGGTGGACAGACAGACTGATAGAGAGGAGAAGATGGAAGTGGAGGGAGAAAAGAGAGGAGAGGAAGAGATGGAGGTGGGCACCATAATGGATACGGAGGAGGAGATGGAGGTGGATGGAGAACAGACTGGAGAGGAAGAGATGGAGGTTGATGAGGATGAGGAGATGGACGTGGAAATGGAAGAGTACACCCAGGAGATGGACATTGATGAGGAAGATGAAGAGGAGGCCATGGTCCTGGGATGAAGAGCAATGCCAGCAGCAGGACAGGCATGTGGTCCCCACAGGCACAGTGGGTTCCCTGCAGCCAGGCTGGGGCAGGATTGGGCTGGCTGGTCCCTGCTCAGGAACGTGGTACCCAGTGCCTTGGGTTCTGCTGGCCATGCCCAGCCTGTCCTGTTCTTGCTTTGGGCCACACAAGCCCCATGGCAGTGCCTGGGGCCCAGCCCCCAGACCCAGCCAGCCTCAGCTCTGGCAGCAGAGTCCCAGTGTGCCAGCCTGGGGACACATGGAAGAGCCCTCTGTGCCTGACTGGAGTGACCATGGCACCTGCTTTTCTTCCCGGACTGATGGAGATCCTGGACTGAAATGGCACCTTTTTGTACATAGTTTTTAGAGTTTGTTCTTCTTTTTGGCATATAGGTTTTAGGGCTTCGTTTTGTCTTCTGTAAATACATTTCAAATATTGTTGTTAGATATGTTCTTAGGTATATACCTTCTATAAATTGTTGTTATTACAAATATTCTTACAAAAGTAAATGTGTTCTGTGTTTTCATTGCTGTTCTTATGTAAATAAACAACCTTGGGTTTTCACACCCCAGTTCTCTTTCCATTTGCTTCCGGCACAGGCAGTATTGGCCAAGTTGTGTTTTCCACTTGCTCCCGGTTCCCAGGGCTGGAGGTTCATGGGGGAGCTGGCACAGCCACCCCAGCAGTGGTCGTCCCACTCAGAGGGTTCCGCTGACAGAGGTCACTGTCTCCTTGCTGTCTCTCTGGACACACTGGGGAGCTGCAGGGGCGAATCCCAGCCTGCCCTGTCCTATGGGATCCCATGTTGGGACTCAATGTCCCAGCCCAGGTGAGCACTGGTTGTGGCCCTGGGCTCAGCATGGCAGGCCTGGTGCTCACAGCAGTGCAGACTTCAAGCTGGCCATGCACAGCTCCGTGTTTCTCCCAAAAATATCACTGCTGCAGCACCTGGGGTTCCCCAGTGCTGGGCTTTTTATCCCCACTGCATGGAGGATCACATGGCAGGGCAAAGGATGGGATCCCATGTGGCCTCCAACCTGCCCTGATCCAGGCTGGGCACAGCCTGATGAAGGATGAGCACATCTCGCAGGGATATGGAAACCTCCCCTGAACACCCAGTTCAGGCCGAGCCTGAGCTCTTTTGTGGCTCTGGGCAGGAAGATGCTCAGGATCTCCCAGAGAGGCTCAGCGGGCAGTAGGATTGTGCCTGGATCTCGCTCTGGACATGCCAGTGGCTCAAGTGACAGCTGTGGGAATGATTTATAATGCACCGAGAGGGGCCACAGTCCTGCAAGGCTCTTATATCAGGAGCAAAGAGCAGCCTGCAGGGTGGGGAAGGCTGGAGCTCTACCACTCTGTGCTCATCCCTCACCTTCATGGGGAGCTGCCCCCAGAGTTGCTATGTATCACTTTGATGGTTCTCCTGTTGGGTGTATTTTGGAGCAGCTGTTATTTGTGGCTTTTTATGGTGATCCTGTGGAAAGCAGCCATTTACCTGCTGTGATGAACTCAAAACTAATACTAACTCTTCATTCCCGTTGGTTTTATTTGGGGTTTTTTTAGTCTCTTTGTTTGATTGGTTTGCATGGGTTCGTTTGTTTCTAGGTTTTGTCTGTTTTGGTTTGAGTCTTTTGTTTGCTTTTTCATAAGACTCAGGTGAAGTTGGCATAGCCAAAGTCAAGAGAATGTACACCAGGCTTGACTTTCCAGAAATTACTTTTGGCTGGGTTTAACTGCATTCTCCAGGCTCAGGATGACCAGTCCATTTGCAGGATTTGCTCTGCAACATCAGCTTGCCCAGACTCTGCTCGGTGATTCACAAATGGAGAAGACAATGGATATTGTGCCAAGCTTCCTTTCAAACAGCCAAAAGTGCAACGGCATGAGAGAAAAAAAGAAAAAAACAGAGACTATATTCACCAATTAGAGCAGAAGCAGTGTCCCACCATCTTGCCTTCCACTCCTTTTAATTTTGTACATTGAGAGGCAATCCTGGGCCTAAAGCTTCCGTCTCTCAGTTCCTGATGCCATTTGACTCCAGCCTGGACTCCCCCAGATCACACTGCCTGCTTTCCACGTGGGGCTGGGGATGCTCAGCCTGGAAAGAGGAGACCCTGGGGAGGCCTCACTGCAGCTCTGCAGGACTGCAAGGGTGCCACAAGAAAGATTGGGACAGGGTGTTCCACAGGGCCTGTGGCAACAGGACAAGGGGGGGACGGCTTTCAGCTGCAGGAGGCTGATTGAAGTTGGATCTGAGGAAGCTGCTCTCTTCCACTGAGGGTGCTGAGGCACTGGCCCAGGCTGTGGATGCTCCATCCTTGGGAACAGGGCTCTGAGCACCATGGTCTGGGGGAACGTTGCTAAGCATGGAACCAAAGGCTCTCTAGCTCAGTGGTCATGTCACAATCCATGTCCCATCTGGAACTGCCAGCAGCCAGCAAGCAGCACAACACAGCCGTTGGCCCTGGGCTCAGCACACGCTGCACGCTGCTCCTGCTGCTCCTGTCACCCTTCTTGTTCCTGCCCCTGAGACCTCATCTCATCAGTCTCAAAAGCTGCCTAAGGCCTGGATTGTGTCATCCATCCCTGCAGGATGCTCACATTTGTCCTGAGGAAGGTACGGTGCCATTCCATGGAGGTGGATCCCCCCAGCTGCCCGGGTGTGGGCTGGAGTTCTGGGGGAATGGGGTGGGACAGGGACCCCACTCTGAGGTTTTGCTACCTCTGCAGGCTGTTGCAGGTAGAGAAGACAAGATGCAGGTGGACAGACAGACTGATAGAGAGGAGAAGATGGAAGTGGAGGGAGAAAAGAGAGGAGAGGAAGAGATGGAGGTGGGCACCATAATGGATACGGAGGAGGAGATGGAGGTGGATGGAGAACAGACTGGAGAGGAAGAGATGGAGGTTGATGAGGATGAGGAGATGGACGTGGAAATGGAAGAGTACACCCAGGAGATGGACATTGATGAGGAAGATGAAGAGGAGGCCATGGTCCTGGGATGAAGAGCAATGCCAGCAGCAGGACAGGCATGTGGTCCCCACAGGCACAGTGGGTTCCCTGCAGCCAGGCTGGGGCGGGATTGGGCTGGCTGGTCCCTGCTCAGGAACGTGGTACCCAGTGCCTTGGGTTCTGCTGGCCATGCCCAGCCTGTCCTGTTCTTGCTGCGGGCCACACAAGCCCCATGGCAGTGCCTGGGGCCCAGCCCCCAGACCCAGCCAGCCTCAGCTCTGGCAGCAGAGTCCCAGTGTGCCAGCCTGGGGACACACGGAAGAGCCCTCTGTGCCTGACTGGAGTGACAATGGCACCTGCTTTTCTTCCCGGACTGATGGAGATCCTGGACTGAAATGGCACCTTTTTGTACATAGTTTTTAGAGTTTGTTCTTGTTTTTGCCATATAGGTTTTAGGGCTTCGTTTTGTCTTCTGTAAATACATTTCAAATATTGTTGTTAGATATGTTCTTAGGTATATACCTTCTATAAATTGTTGTTATTACAAATATTCTTACAAAAGTAAATGTGTTCTGTGTTTTCATTGCTGTTCTTATGTAAATAAACAACCTTGGGTTTTCACACCCCAGTTCTCTTTCCATTTGCTTCCGGCACAGGCAGTATTGGCCAAGTTGTGTTTTCCACTTGCTCCCGGTTCCCAGGGCTGGAGGTTCATGGGGGAGCTGGCACAGCCACCCCAGCAGTGGTCGTCCCACTCAGAGGGTTCCGCTGACAGAGGTCACTGTCTCCTTGCTGTCTCTCTGGACACACTGGGGAGCTGCAGGGGCGAATCCCAGTGTGCCCTGTCCCATGGGATCCCATGTTGGGACTCAATGTCCCAGCCCGGGTGAGCACTGGTTGTGGCCCTGGGCTCAGCATGGCAGGCCTGGTGCTCACAGCAGTGCAGACTTCAAGCTGGCCATGCACAGCTCCGTGTTTCTCCCAAAAATATCACTGCTGCAGCACCTGGGGTTCCCCAGTGCTGGGCTTTTTATCCCCACTGCATGGAGGATCACATGGCAGGGCAAAGGATGGGATCCCATGTGGCCTCCAACCTGCCCTGATCCAGGCTGGGCACAGCCTGATGAAGGATGAGCACATCTCGCAGGGATATGGAAACCTCCCCTGAACACCCAGTTCAGGCAGAGCCTGAGCTCTTTTGTGGCTCTGGGCAGGAAGATGCTCAGGATCTCCCAGAGAGGCTCAGCGGGCAGTAGGATTGTGCCTGGATCTCGCTCTGGACATGCCAGTGGCTCAAGTGAGAGCTGTGGGAATGATTTATAATGCACCGAGAGGGGCCACAGTCCTGCAAGGCTCTTACATCAGGAGCAAAGAGCAGCCTGCAGGGTGGGGAAGGCTGGAGCTCTACCACTCTGTGCTCATCCCTCACCTTCATGGGGAGCTGCCCCCAGACTTGCTATGTATCACTTTGATGGTTCTCCTGTTGGGTGTATTTTGGAGCAGCTGTTATCTGTGGCTTTTTATGGTGATCCTGTGGAAAGCAGCCATTTACCTGCTGTGATGAACTCAAAACTAATACTAACTCTTCATTCCCGTTGGTTTTATTTGGGGTTTTTTTAGTCTCTTTGTTTGATTGGTTTGCATGGGTTCGTTTGTTTCTAGGTTTTGTCTGTTTTGGTTTGAGTCTTTTGTTTGCTTTTTCATAAGACTCAGGTGAAGTTGGCATAGCCAAAGTCAAGAGAATGTACACCAGGCTTGACTTTCCAGAAATTACTTTTGGCTGGGTTTAACTGCATTCTCCAGGCTCAGGATGACCAGTCCATTTGCAGGATTTGCTCTGCAACATCAGCTTGCCCAGACTCTGCTCGGTGATTCACAAATGGAGAAGACAATGGATATTGTGCCAAGCTTCCTTTCAAACAGCCAAAACTGCAACGGCATGAGAGATAAAAAGAAAAAAACAGAGACTATATTCACCAATTAGAGCAGAAGCAGTGTCCCACCATCTTGCCTTCCACTCCTTTTAATTTTGTACATTGAGAGGCAATCCTGGGCCTAAAGCTTCCGTCTCTCAGTTCCTGATGCCATTTGACTCCAGCCTGGACTCCCCCAGATCACACTGCCTGCTTTCCACGTGGGGCTGGGGATGCTCAGCCTGGAAAGAGGAGACCCTGGGGAGGCCTCACTGCAGCTCTGCAGGACTGCAAGGGTGCCACAAGAAAGATTGGGACAGGGTGTTCCACAGGGCCTGTGGCAACAGGACAAGGGGGGGACGGCTTTCAGCTGCAGGAGGCTGATTGAAGTTGGATCTGAGGAAGCTGCTCTCTTCCACTGAGGGTGCTGAGGCACTGGCCCAGGCTGTGGATGCTCCATCCTTGGGAACAGGGCTCTGAGCACCATGGTCTGGGGGAACGTTGCTAAGCATGGAACCAAAGGCTCTCTAGCTCAGTGGTCATGTCACAATCCATGTCCCATCTGGAACTGCCAGCAGCCAGCAAGCAGCACAACACAGCCGTTGGCCCTGGGCTCAGCACACGCTGCACGCTGCTCCTGCTGCTCCTGTCACCCTTCTTGTTCCTGCCCCCGAGACCTCATCTCATCAGTCTCAAAAGCTGCCTAAGGCCTGGATTGTGTCATCCATCCCTGCAGGATGCTCACATTTGTCCTGAGGAAGGTACGGTGCCATTCCATGGAGGTGGATCCCCCCAGCTGCCCGGGTGTGGGCTGGAGTTCTGGGGGGATGGGGTGGGACAGGGACCCCACTCTGAGGTTTTGCTACCTCTGCAGGCTGTTGCAGGTAGAGAAGACAAGATGCAGGTGGACAGACAGACTGATAGAGAGGAGAAGATGGAAGTGGAGGGAGAAAAGAGAGGAGAGGAAGAGATGGAGGTGGGCACCATAATGGATACGGAGGAGGAGATGGAGGTGGATGGAGAACAGACTGGAGAGGAAGAGATGGAGGTTGATGAGGATGAGGAGATGGACGTGGAAATGGAAGAGTACACCCAGGAGATGGACATTGATGAGGAAGATGAAGAGGAGGCCATGGTCCTGGGATGAAGAGCAATGCCGGCAGCAGGACAGGCATGTGGTCCCCACAGGCACAGTGGGTTCCCTGCAGCCAGGCTGGGGCGGGATTGGGCTGGCTGGTCCCTGCTCAGGAACGTGGTACCCAGTGCCTTGGGTTCTGCTGGCCATGCCCAGCCTGTCCTGTTCTTGCTGCGGGCCACACAAGCCCCATGGCAGTGCCTGGGGCCCAGCCCCCAGACCCAGCCAGCCTCAGCTCTGGCAGCAGAGTCCCAGTGTGCCAGCCTGGGGACACACGGAAGAGCCCTCTGTGCCTGACTGGAGTGACCATGGCACCTGCTTTTCTTCCCGGACTGATGGAGATCCTGGACTGAAATGGCACCTTTTTGTACATAGTTTTTAGAGTTTGTTCTTCTTTTTGGCATATAGGTTTTAGGGCTTCGTTTTGTCTTCTGTAAATACATTTCAAATATTGTTGTTAGATATGTTCTTAGGTATATACCTTCTATAAATTGTTGTTATTACAAATATTCTTACAAAAGTAAATGTGTTCTGTGTTTTCATTGCTGTTCTTATGTAAATAAACAACCTTGGGTTTTCACACCCCAGTTCTCTTTCCATTTGCTTCCGGCACAGGCAGTATTGGCCAAGTTGTGTTTTCCACTTGCTCCCGGTTCCCAGGGCTGGAGGTTCATGGGGGAGCTGGCACAGCCACCCCAGCAGTGGTCGTCCCACTCAGAGGGTTCCGCTGACAGAGGTCACTGTCTCCTTGCTGTCTCTCTGGACACACTGGGGAGCTGCAGGGGCGAATCCCAGCGTGCCCTGTCCCATGGGATCCCATGTTGGTACTCAATGTCCCAGCCCGGGTGAGCACTGGTTGTGGCCCTGGGCTCAGCATGGCAGGCCTGGTGCTCACAGCAGTGCAGACTTCAAGCTGGCCATGCACAGCTCCGTGTTTCTCCCAAAAATATCACTGCTGCAGCACCTGGGGTTCCCCAGTGCTGGGCTTTTTATCCCCACTGCATGGAGGATCACATGGCAGGGCAAAGGATGGGATCCCATGTGGCCTCCAACCTGCCCTGATCCAGGCTGGGCACAGCCTGATGAAGGATGAGCACATCTCGCAGGGATATGGAAACCTCCCCTGAACACCCAGTTCAGGCAGAGCCTGAGCTCTTTTGTGGCTCTGGGCAGGAAGATGCTCAGGATCTCCCAGAGAGGCTCAGCGGGCAGTAGGATTGTGCCTGCATCTCGCTCTGGACATGCCAGTGGCTCAAGTGACAGCTGTGGGAATGATTTATAATGCACCGAGAGGGGCCACAGTCCTGCAAGGCTCTTACATCAGGAGCAAAGAGCAGCCTGCAGGGTGGGGAAGGCTGGAGCTCTACCACTCTGTGCTCATCCCTCACCTTAATGGGGAGCTGCCCCCAGAGTTGCTATGTATCACTTTGATCGTTCTCCTGTTGGGTGTATTTTGGAGCAGCTGTTATCTGTGGCTTTTTATGGTGATCCTGTGGAAAGCAGCCATTTACCTGCTGTGATGAACTCAAAACTAATACTAACTCTTCATTCCCGTTGGTTTTATTTGGGGTTTTTTTAGTCTCTTTGTTTGATTGGTTTGCATGGGTTCGTTTGTTTCTAGGTTTTGTCTGTTTTGGTTTGAGTCTTTTGTTTGCTTTTTCATAAGACTCAGGTGAAGTTGGCATAGCCAAAGTCAAGAGAATGTACACCAGGCTTGACTTTCCAGAAATTACTTTTGGCTGTGTTTAACTGCATTCTCCAGGCTCAGGATGACCAGTCCATTTGCAGGATTTGCTCTGCAACATCAGCTTGCCCAGACTCTGCTCGGTGATTCACAAATGGAGAAGACAATGGATATTGTGCCAAGCTTCCTTTCAAACAGCCAAAACTGCAACGGCATGAGAGAAAAAAAGAAAAAAACAGAGACTATATTCACCAATTAGAGCAGAAGCAGTGTCCCACCATCTTGCCCTCCACTCTTATTAATTTTGTACATTGAGAGGCAATCCTGGGCCTAAAGCTTCCGTCTCTCAGTTCCTGATGCCATTTGACTCCAGCCTGGACTCCCCCTGATCACACTGCCTGCTTTCCACGTGGGGCTGGGGATGCTCAGCCTGGAAAGAGGAGACCCTGGGGAGGCCTCACTGCAGCTCTGCAGGACTGCAAGGGTGCCACAAGAAAGATTGGGACAGGGTGTTCCACAGGGCCTGTGGCAACAGGACAAGGGGGGGACGGCTTTCAGCTGCAGGAGGCTGATTGAAGTTGGATCTGAGGAAGCTGCTCTCTTCCACTGAGGGTGCTGAGGCACTGGCCCAGGCTGTGGATGCTCCATCCTTGGGAACAGGGCTCTGAGCACCATGGTCTGGGGGAACGTTGCTAAGCATGGAACCAAAGGCTCTCTAGCTCAGTGGTCATGTCACAATCCATGTCCCATCTGGAACTGCCAGCAGCCAGCAAGCAGCACAACACAGCCGTTGGCCCTGGGCTCAGCACACGCTGCACGCTGCTCCTGCTGCTCCTGTCACCCTTCTTGTTCCTGCCCCCGAGACCTCATCTCATCAGTCTCAAAAGCTGCCTAAGGCCTGGATTGTGTCATCCATCCCTGCAGGATGCTCACATTTGTCCTGAGGAAGGTACGGTGCCATTCCATGGAGGTGGATCCCCCCAGCTGCCCGGGTGTGGGCTGGAGTTCTGGGGGGATGGGGTGGGACAGGGACCCCACTCTGAGGTTTTGCTACCTCTGCAGGCTGTTGCAGGTAGAGAAGACAAGATGGAGGTGGACAGACAGACTGATAGAGAGGAGAAGATGGAAGTGGAGGGAGAAAAGAGAGGAGAGGAAGAGATGGAGGTGGGCACCATAATGGATACGGAGGAGGAGATGGAGGTGGATGGAGAACAGACTGGAGAGGAAGAGATGGAGGTTGATGAGGATGAGGAGATGGACGTGGAAATGGAAGAGTACACCCAGGAGATGGACATTGATGAGGAAGATGAAGAGGAGGCCATGGTCCTGGGATGAAGAGCAATGCCAGCAGCAGGACAGGCATGTGGTCCCCACAGGCACAGTGGGTTCCCTGCAGCCAGGCTGGGGCGGGATTGGGCTGGCTGGTCCCTGCTCAGGAACGTGGTACCCAGTGCCTTGGGTTCTGCTGGCCATGCCCAGCCTGTCCTGTTCTTGCTTTGGGCCACACAAGCCCCATGGCAGTGCCTGGGGCCCAGCCCCCAGACCCAGCCAGCCTCAGCTCTGGCAGCAGAGTCCCAGTGTGCCAGCCTGGGGACACACGGAAGAGCCCTCTGTGCCTGACTGGAGTGACCATGGCACCTGCTTTTCTTCCCGGACTGATGGAGATCCTGGACTGAAATGGCACCTTTTTGTACATAGTTTTTAGAGTTTGTTCTTCTTTTTGGCATATAGGTTTTAGGGCTTCGTTTTGTCTTCTGTAAATACATTTCAAATATTGTTGTTAGATATGTTCTTAGGTATATACCTTCTATAAATTGTTGTTATTACAAATATTCTTACAAAAGTAAATGTGTTCTGTGTTTTCATTGCTGTTCTTATGTAAATAAACAACCTTGGGTTTTCACACCCCAGTTCTCTTTCCATTTGCTTCCGGCACAGGCAGTATTGGCCAAGTTGTGTTTTCCACTTGCTCCCGGTTCCCAGGGCTGGAGGTTCATGGGGGAGCTGGCACAGCCACCCCAGCAGTGGTCGTCCCACTCAGAGGGTTCCGCTGACAGAGGTCACTGTCTCCTTGCTGTCTCTCTGGACACACTGGGGAGCTGCAGGGGCGAATCCCAGCGTGCCCTGTCCCATGGGATCCCATGTTGGGACTCAATGTCCCAGCCCGGGTGAGCACTGGTTGTGGCCCTGGGCTCAGCATGGCAGGCCTGGTGCTCACAGCAGTGCAGACTTCAAGCTGGCCATGCACAGCTCCGTGTTTCTCCCAAAAATATCACTGCTGCAGCACCTGGGGTTCCCCAGTGCTGGGCTTTTTATCCCCACTGCATGGAGGATCACATGGCAGGGCAAAGGATGGGATCCCATGTGGCCTCCAACCTGCCCTGATCCAGGCTGGGCACAGCCTGATGAAGGATGAGCACATCTCGCAGGGATATGGAAACCTCCCCTGAACACCCAGTTCAGGCAGAGCCTGAGCTCTTTTGTGGCTCTGGGCAGGAAGATGCTCAGGATCTCCCAGAGAGGCTCAGCGGGCAGTAGGATTGTGCCTGCATCTCGCTCTGGACATGCCAGTGGCTCAAGTGAGAGCTGTGGGAATGATTTATAATGCACCGAGAGGGGCCACAGTCCTGCAAGGCTCTTACATCAGGAGCAAAGAGCAGCCTGCAGGGTGGGGAAGGCTGGAGCTCTACCACTCTGTGCTCATCCCTCACCTTCATGGGGAGCTGCCCCCAGAGTTGCTATGTATCACTTTGATGGTTCTCCTGTTGGGTGTATTTTGGAGCAGCTGTTATTTGTGGCTTTTTATGGTGATCCTGTGGAAAGCAGCCATTTACCTGCTGTGATGAACTCAAAACTAATACTAACTCTTCATTCCCGTTGGTTTTATTTGGGGTTTTTTTAGTCTCTTTGTTTGATTGGTTTGCATGGGTTCGTTTGTTTCTAGGTTTTGTCTGTTTTGGTTTGAGTCTTTTGTTTGCTTTTTCATAAGACTCAGGTGAAGTTGGCATAGCCAAAGTCAAGAGAATGTACACCAGGCTTGACTATCCAGAAATTACTTTTGGCTGGGTTTAACTGCATTCTCCAGGCTCAGGATGACCAGTCCATTTGCAGGATTTGCTCTGCAACATCAGCTTGCCCAGACTCTGCTCGGTGATTCACAAATGGAGAAGACAATGGATATTGTGCCAAGCTTCCTTTCAAACAGCCAAAACTGCAACGGCATGAGAGAAAAAAAGAAAAAAACAGAGACTATATTCACCAATTAGAGCAGAAGCAGTGTCCCACCATCTTGCCTTCCACTCCTTTTAATTTTGTACATTGAGAGGCAATCCTGGGCCTAAAGCTTCCGTCTCTCAGTTCCTGATGCCATTTGACTCCAGCCTGGACTCCCCCTGATCACACTGCCTGCTTTCCACGTGGGGCTGGGGATGCTCAGCCTGGAAAGAGGAGACCCTGGGGAGGCCTCACTGCAGCTCTGCAGGACTGCAAGGGTGCCACAAGAAAGATTGGGACAGGGTGTTCCACAGGGCCTGTGGCAACAGGACAAGGGGGGGACGGCTTTCAGCTGCAGGAGGCTGATTGAAGTTGGATCTGAGGAAGCTGCTCTCTTCCACTGAGGGTGCTGAGGCACTGGCCCAGGCTGTGGATGCTCCATCCTTGGGAACAGGGCTCTGAGCACCATGGTCTGGGGGAACGTTGCTAAGCATGGAACCAAAGGCTCTCTAGCTCAGTGGTCATGTCACAATCCATGTCCCATCTGGAACTGCCAGCAGCCAGCAAGCAGCACAACACAGCCGTTGGCCCTGGGCTCAGCACACGCTGCACGCTGCTCCTGCTGCTCCTGTCACCCTTCTTGTTCCTGCCCCCGAGACCTCATCTCATCAGTCTCAAAAGCTGCCTAAGGCCTGGATTGTGTCATCCATCCCTGCAGGATGCTCACATTTGTCCTGAGGAAGGTACGGTGCCATTCCATGGAGGTGGATCCCCCCAGCTGCCCGGGTGTGGGCTGGAGTTCTGGGGGGATGGGGTGGGACAGGGACCCCACTCTGAGGTTTTGCTACCTCTGCAGGCTGTTGCAGGTAGAGAAGACAAGATGCAGGTGGACAGACAGACTGATAGAGAGGAGAAGATGGAAGTGGAGGGAGAAAAGAGAGGAGAGGAAGAGATGGAGGTGGGCACCATAATGGATACGGAGGAGGAGATGGAGGTGGATGGAGAACAGACTGGAGAGGAAGAGATGGAGGTTGATGAGGATGAGGAGATGGACGTGGAAATGGAAGAGTACACCCAGGAGATGGACATTGATGAGGAAGATGAAGAGGAGGCCATGGTCCTGGGATGAAGAGCAATGCCAGCAGCAGGACAGGCATGTGGTCCCCACAGGCACAGTGGGTTCCCTGCAGCCAGGCTGGGGCGGGATTGGGCTGGCTGGTCCCTGCTCAGGAACGTGGTACCCAGTGCCTTGGGTTCTGCTGGCCATGCCCAGCCTGTCCTGTTCTTGCTTTGGGCCACACAAGCCCCATGGCAGTGCCTGGGGCCCAGCCCCCAGACCCAGCCAGCCTCAGCTCTGGCAGCAGAGTCCCAGTGTGCCAGCCTGGGGACACACGGAAGAGCCCTCTGTGCCTGACTGGAGTGACCATGGCACCTGCTTTTCTTCCCGGACTTATGGAGATCCTGGACTGAAATGGCACCTTTTTGTACATAGTTTTTAGAGTTTGTTCTTCTTTTTGGCATATAGGTTTTAGGGCTTCGTTTTGTCTTCTGTAAATACATTTCAAATATTGTTGTTAGATATGTTCTTAGGTATATACCTTCTATAAATTGTTGTTATTACAAATATTCTTACAAAAGTAAATGTGTTCTGTGTTTTCATTGCTGTTCTTATGTAAATAAACAACCTTGGGTTTTCACAGCCCAGTTCTCTTTCCATTTGCTTCCGGCACAGGCAGTATTGGCCAAGTTGTGTTTTCCACTTGCTCCCGCTTCCCAGGGCTGGAGGTTCATGGGGGAGCTGGCACAGCCACCCCAGCAGTGGTCGTCCCACTCAGAGGGTTCCGCTGACAGAGGTCACTGTCTCCTTGCTGTCTCTCTGGACACACTGGGGAGCTGCAGGGGCGAATCCCAGCGTGCCCTGTCCCATGGGATCCCATGTTGGGACTCAATGTCCCAGCCCGGGTGAGCACTGGTTGTGGCCCTGGGCTCAGCATGGCAGGCCTGGTGCTCACAGCAGTGCAGACTTCAAGCTGGCCATGCACAGCTCCGTGTTTCTCCCAAAAATATCACTGCTGCAGCACCTGGGGTTCCCCAGTGCTGGGCTTTTTATCCCCACTGCATGGAGGATCACATGGCAGGGCAAAGGATGGGATCCCATGTGGCCTCCAACCTGCCCTGATCCAGGCTGGGCACAGCCTGATGAAGGATGAGCACATCTCGCAGGGATATGGAAACCTCCCCTGAACACCCAGTTCAGGCAGAGCCTGAGCTCTTTTGTGGCTCTGGGCAGGAAGATGCTCAGGATCTCCCAGAGAGGCTCAGCGGGCAGTAGGATTGTGCCTGCATCTCGCTCTGGACATGCCAGTGGCTCAAGTGACAGCTGTGGGAATGATTTATAATGCACCGAGAGGGGCCACAGTCCTGCAAGGCTCTTACATCAGGAGCAAAGAGCAGCCTGCAGGGTGGGGAAGGCTGGAGCTCTACCACTCTGTGCTCATCCCTCACCTTCATGGGGAGCTGCCCCCAGAGTTGCTATGTATCACTTTGATGGTTCTCCTGTTGGGTGTATTTTGGAGCAGCTGTTATTTGTGGCTTTTTATGGTGATCCTGTGGAAAGCAGCCATTTACCTGCTGTGATGAACTCAAAACTAATACTAACTCTTCATTCCCGTTGGTTTTATTTGGGGTTTTTTTAGTCTCTTTGTTTGATTGGTTTGCATGGGTTCGTTTGTTTCTAGGTTTTGTCTGTTTTGGTTTGAGTCTTTTGTTTGCTTTTTCATAAGACTCAGGTGAAGTTGGCATAGCCAAAGTCAAGAGAATGTACACCAGGCTTGACTTTCCAGAAATTACTTTTGGCTGGGTTTAACTGCATTCTCCAGGCTCAGGATGACCAGTCCATTTGCAGGATTTGCTCTGCAACATCAGCTTGCCCAGACTCTGCTCGGTGATTCACAAATGGAGAAGACAATGGATATTGTGCCAAGCTTCCTTTCAAACAGCCAAAACTGCAACGGCATGAGAGAAAAAAAGAAAAAAACAGAGACTATATTCACCAATTAGAGCAGAAGCAGTGTCCCACCATCTTGCCTTCCACTCCTTTTAATTTTGTACATTGAGAGGCAATCCTGGGCCTAAAGCTTCCGTCTCTCAGTTCCTGATGCCATTTGACTCCAGCCTGGACTCCCCCAGATCACACTGCCTGCTTTCCACGTGGGGCTGGGGATGCTCAGCCTGGAAAGAGGAGACCCTGGGGAGGCCTCACTGCAGCTCTGCAGGACTGCAAGGGTGCCACAAGAAAGATTGGGACAGGGTGTTCCACAGGGCCTGTGGCAACAGGACAAGGGGGGGACGGCTTTCAGCTGCAGGAGGCTGATTGAAGTTGGATCTGAGGAAGCTGCTCTCTTCCACTGAGGGTGCTGAGGCACTGGCCCAGGCTGTGGATGCTCCATCCTTGGGAACAGGGCTCTGAGCACCATGGTCTGGGGGAACGTTGCTAAGCATGGAACCAAAGGCTCTCTAGCTCAGTGGTCATGTCACAATCCATGTCCCATCTGGAACTGCCAGCAGCCAGCAAGCAGCACAACACAGCCGTTGGCCCTGGGCTCAGCACACGCTGCACGCTGCTCCTGCTGCTCCTGTCACCCTTCTTGTTCCTGCCCCCGAGACCTCATCTCATCAGTCTCAAAAGCTGCCTAAGGCCTGGATTGTGTCATCCATCCCTGCAGGATGCTCACATTTGTCCTGAGGAAGGTACGGTGCCATTCCATGGAGGTGGATCCCCCCAGCTGCCCGGGTGTGGGCTGGAGTTCTGGGGGGATGGGGTGGGACAGGGACCCCACTCTGAGGTTTTGCTACCTCTGCAGGCTGTTGCAGGTAGAGAAGACAAGATGGAGGTGGACAGACAGACTGATAGAGAGGAGAAGATGGAAGTGGAGGGAGAAAAGAGAGGAGAGGAAGAGATGGAGGTGGGCACCATAATGGATACGGAGGAGGAGATGGAGGTGGATGGAGAACAGACTGGAGAGGAAGAGATGGAGGTTGATGAGGATGAGGAGATGGACGTGGAAATGGAAGAGTACACCCAGGAGATGGACATTGATGAGGAAGATGAAGAGGAGGCCATGGTCCTGGGATGAAGAGCAATGCCAGCAGCAGGACAGGCATGTGGTCCCCACAGGCACAGTGGGTTCCCTGCAGCCAGGCTGGGGCGGGATTGGGCTGGCTGGTCCCTGCTCAGGAACGTGGTACCCAGTGCCTTGGGTTCTGCTGGCCATGCCCAGCCTGTCCTGTTCTTGCTTTGGGCCACACAAGCCCCATGGCAGTGCCTGGGGCCCAGCCCCCAGACCCAGCCAGCCTCAGCTCTGGCAGCAGAGTCCCAGTGTGCCAGCCTGGGGACACACGGAAGAGCCCTCTGTGCCTGACTGGAGTGACCATGGCACCTGCTTTTCTTCCCGGACTTATGGAGATCCTGGACTGAAATGGCACCTTTTTGTACATAGTTTTTAGAGTTTGTTCTTCTTTTTGGCATATAGGTTTTAGGGCTTCGTTTTGTCTTCTGTAAATACATTTCAAATATTGTTGTTAGATATGTTCTTAGGTATATACCTTCTATAAATTGTTGTTATTACAAATATTCTTACAAAAGTAAATGTGTTCTGTGTTTTCATTGCTGTTCTTATGTAAATAAACAACCTTGGGTTTTCACAGCCCAGTTCTCTTTCCATTTGCTTCCGGCACAGGCAGTATTGGCCAAGTTGTGTTTTCCACTTGCTCCCGGTTCCCAGGGCTGGAGGTTCATGGGGGAGCTGGCACAGCCACCCCAGCAGTGGTCGTCCCACTCAGAGGGTTCCGCTGACAGAGGTCACTGTCTCCTTGCTGTCTCTCTGGACACACTGGGGAGCTGCAGGGGCGAATCCCAGCGTGCCCTGTCCCATGGGATCCCATGTTGGGACTCAATGTCCCAGCCCGGGTGAGCACTGGTTGTGGCCCTGGGCTCAGCATGGCAGGCCTGGTGCTCACAGCAGTGCAGACTTCAAGCTGGCCATGCACAGCTCCGTGTTTCTCCCAAAAATATCACTGCTGCAGCACCTGGGGTTCCCCAGTGCTGGGCTTTTTATCCCCACTGCATGGAGGATCACATGGCAGGGCAAAGGATGGGATCCCATGTGGCCTCCAACCTGCCCTGATCCAGGCTGGGCACAGCCTGATGAAGGATGAGCACATCTCGCAGGGATATGGAAACCTCCCCTGAACACCCAGTTCAGGCAGAGCCTGAGCTCTTTTGTGGCTCTGGGCAGGAAGATGCTCAGGATCTCCCAGAGAGGCTCAGCGGGCAGTAGGATTGTGCCTGCATCTCGCTCTGGACATGCCAGTGGCTCAAGTGACAGCTGTGGGAATGATTTATAATGCACCGAGAGGGGCCACAGTCCTGCAAGGCTCTTACATCAGGAGCAAAGAGCAGCCTGCAGGGTGGGGAAGGCTGGAGCTCTACCACTCTGTGCTCATCCCTCACCTTCATGGGGAGCTGCCCCCAGAGTTGCTATGTATCACTTTGATGGTTCTCCTGTTGGGTGTATTTTGGAGCAGCTGTTATTTGTGGCTTTTTATGGTGATCCTGTGGAAAGCAGCCATTTACCTGCTGTGATGAACTCAAAACTAATACTAACTCTTCATTCCCGTTGGTTTTATTTGGGGTTTTTTTAGTCTCTTTGTTTGATTGGTTTGCATGGGTTCGTTTGTTTCTAGGTTTTGTCTGTTTTGGTTTGAGTCTTTTGTTTGCTTTTTCATAAGACTCAGGTGAAGTTGGCATAGCCAAAGTCAAGAGAATGTACACCAGGCTTGACTTTCCAGAAATTACTTTTGGCTGGGTTTAACTGCATTCTCCAGGCTCAGGATGACCAGTCCATTTGCAGGATTTGCTCTGCAACATCAGCTTGCCCAGACTCTGCTCGGTGATTCACAAATGGAGAAGACAATGGATATTGTGCCAAGCTTCCTTTCAAACAGCCAAAACTGCAACAGCATGAGAGAAAAAAAGAAAAAAACAGAGACTATATTCACCAATTAGAGCAGAAGCAGTGTCCCACCATCTTGCCTTCCACTCCTTTTAATTTTGTACATTGAGAGGCAATCCTGGGCCTAAAGCTTCCGTCTCTCAGTTCCTGATGCCATTTGACTCCAGCCTGGACTCCCCCAGATCACACTGCCTGCTTTCCACGTGGGGCTGGGGATGCTCAGCCTGGAAAGAGGAGACCCTGGGGAGGCCTCACTGCAGCTCTGCAGGACTGCAAGGGTGCCACAAGAAAGATTGGGACAGGGTGTTCCACAGGGCCTGTGGCAACAGGACAAGGGGGGGGACGGCTTTCAGCTGCAGGAGGCTGATTGAAGTTGGATCTGAGGAAGCTGCTCTCTTCCACTGAGGGTGCTGAGGCACTGGCCCAGGCTGTGGATGCTCCATCCTTGGGAACAGGGCTCTGAGCACCATGGTCTGGGGGAACGTTGCTAAGCATGGAACCAAAGGCTCTCTAGCTCAGTGGTCATGTCACAATCCATGTCCCATCTGGAACTGCCAGCAGCCAGCAAGCAGCACAACACAGCCGTTGGCCCTGGGCTCAGCACACGCTGCACGCTGCTCCTGCTGCTCCTGTCACCCTTCTTGTTCCTGCCCCCGAGACCTCATCTCATCAGTCTCAAAAGCTGCCTAAGGCCTGGATTGTGTCATCCATCCCTGCAGGATGCTCACATTTGTCCTGAGGAAGGTACGGTGCCATTCCATGGAGGTGGATCCCCCCAGCTGCCCGGGTGTGGGCTGGAGTTCTGGGGGGATGGGGTGGGACAGGGACCCCACTCTGAGGTTTTGCTACCTCTGCAGGCTGTTGCAGGTAGAGAAGACAAGATGCAGGTGGACAGACAGACTGATAGAGAGGAGAAGATGGAAGTGGAGGGAGAAAAGAGAGGAGAGGAAGAGATGGAGGTGGGCACCATAATGGATACGGAGGAGGAGATGGAGGTGGATGGAGAACAGACTGGAGAGGAAGAGATGGAGGTTGATGAGGATGAGGAGATGGACGTGGAAATGGAAGAGTACACCCAGGAGATGGACATTGATGAGGAAGATGAAGAGGAGGCCATGGTCCTGGGATGAAGAGCAATGCCAGCAGCAGGACAGGCATGTGGTCCCCACAGGCACAGTGGGTTCCCTGCAGCCAGGCTGGGGCGGGATTGGGCTGGCTGGTCCCTGCTCAGGAACGTGGTACCCAGTGCCTTGGGTTCTGCTGGCCATGCCCAGCCTGTCCTGTTCTTGCTTTGGGCCACACAAGCCCCATGGCAGTGCCTGGGGCCCAGCCCCCAGACCCAGCCAGCCTCAGCTCTGGCAGCAGAGTCCCAGTGTGCCAGCCTGGGGACACACGGAAGAGCCCTCTGTGCCTGACTGGAGTGACCATGGCACCTGCTTTTCTTCCCGGACTGATGGAGATCCTGGACTGAAATGGCACCTTTTTGTACATAGTTTTTAGAGTTTGTTCTTCTTTTTGGCATATAGGTTTTAGGGCTTCGTTTTGTCTTCTGTAAATACATTTCAAATATTGTTGTTAGATATGTTCTTAGGTATATACCTTCTATAAATTGTTGTTATTACAAATATTCTTACAAAAGTAAATGTGTTCTGTGTTTTCATTGCTGTTCTTATGTAAATAAATAACCTTGGGTTTTCACACCCCAGTTCTCTTTCCATTTGCTTCCGGCACAGGCAGTATTGGCCAAGTTGTGTTTTCCACTTGCTCCCGGTTCCCAGGGCTGGAGGTTCATGGGGGAGCTGGCACAGCCACCCCAGCAGTGGTCGTCCCACTCAGAGGGTTCCGCTGACAGAGGTCACTGTCTCCTTGCTGTCTCTCTGGACACACTGGGGAGCTGCAGGGGCGAATCCCAGCGTGCCCTGTCCCATGGGATCCCATGTTGGGACTCAATGTCCCAGCCCGGGTGAGCACTGGTTGTGGCCCTGGGCTCAGCATGGCAGGCCTGGTGCTCACAGCAGTGCAGACTTCAAGCTGGCCATGCACAGCTCCGTGTTTCTCCCAAAAATATCACTGCTGCAGCACCTGGGGTTCCCCAGTGCTGGGCTTTTTATCCCCACTGCATGGAGGATCACATGGCAGGGCAAAGGATGGGATCCCATGTGGCCTCCAACCTGCCCTGATCCAGGCTGGGCACAGCCTGATGAAGGATGAGCACATCTCGCAGGGATATGGAAACCTCCCCTGAACACCCAGTTCAGGCAGAGCCTGAGCTCTTTTGTGGCTCTGGGCAGGAAGATGCTCAGGATCTCCCAGAGAGGCTCAGCGGGCAGTAGGATTGTGCCTGCATCTCGCTCTGGACATGCCAGTGGCTCAAGTGACAGCTGTGGGAATGATTTATAATGCACCGAGAGGGGCCACAGTCCTGCAAGGCTCTTACATCAGGAGCAAAGAGCAGCCTGCAGGGTGGGGAAGGCTGGAGCTGTAGCACTGTGTGCTCATCCCTCACCTTCATGGGGAGCTGCCCCCAGACTTGCTATGTATCACTTTGATGGTTCTCCTGTTGGGTGTATTTTGGAGCAGCTCTTATCTGTGGCTTTTTATGGTGATCCTGTGGAAAGCAGCCATTTACCTGCTGTGATGAACTCAAAACTAATACTAACTCTTCATTCCCGTTGGTTTTATTTGGGGTTTTTTTAGTCTCTTTGTTTGATTGGTTTGCATGGGTTCGTTTGTTTCTAGGTTTTGTCTGTTTTGGTTTGAGTCTTTTGTTTGCTTTTTCATAAGACTCAGGTGAAGTTGGCATAGCCAAAGTCAAGAGAATGTACACCAGGCTTGACTTTCCAGAAATTACTTTTGGCTGGGTTTAACTGCATTCTCCAGGCTCAGGATGACCAGTCCATTTGCAGGATTTGCTCTGCAACATCAGCTTGCCCAGACTCTGCTCGGTGATTCACAAATGGAGAAGACAATGGATATTGTGCCAAGCTTCCTTTCAAACAGCCAAAACTGCAACGGCATGAGAGAAAAAAAGAAAAAAACAGAGACTATATTCACCAATTAGAGCAGAAGCAGTGTCCCACCATCTTGCCCTCCACTCTTATTAATTTTGTACATTGAGAGGCAATCCTGGGCCTAAAGCTTCCGTCTCTCAGTTCCTGATGCCATTTGACTCCAGCCTGGACTCCCCCTGATCACACTGCCTGCTTTCCACGTGGGGCTGGGGATGCTCAGCCTGGAAAGAGGAGACCCTGGGGAGGCCTCACTGCAGCTCTGCAGGACTGCAAGGGTGCCACAAGAAAGATTGGGACAGGGTGTTCCACAGGGCCTGTGGCAACAGGACAAGGGGGGGACGGCTTTCAGCTGCAGGAGGCTGATTGAAGTTGGATCTGAGGAAGCTGCTCTCTTCCACTGAGGGTGCTGAGGCACTGGCCCAGGCTGTGGATGCTCCATCCTTGGGAACAGGGCTCTGAGCACCATGGTCTGGGGGAACGTTGCTAAGCATGGAACCAAAGGCTCTCTAGCTCAGTGGTCATGTCACAATCCATGTCCCATCTGGAACTGCCAGCAGCCAGCAAGCAGCACAACACAGCCGTTGGCCCTGGGCTCAGCACACGCTGCACGCTGCTCCTGCTGCTCCTGTCACCCTTCTTGTTCCTGCCCCCGAGACCTCATCTCATCAGTCTCAAAAGCTGCCTAAGGCCTGGATTGTGTCATCCATCCCTGCAGGATGCTCACATTTGTCCTGAGGAAGGTACGGTGCCATTCCATGGAGGTGGATCCCCCCAGCTGCCCGGGTGTGGGCTGGAGTTCTGGGGGGATGGGGTGGGACAGGGACCCCACTCTGAGGTTTTGCTACCTCTGCAGGCTGTTGCAGGTAGAGAAGACAAGATGGAGGTGGACAGACAGACTGATAGAGAGGAGAAGATGGAAGTGGAGGGAGAAAAGAGAGGAGAGGAAGAGATGGAGGTGGGCACCATAATGGATACGGAGGAGGAGATGGAGGTGGATGGAGAACAGACTGGAGAGGAAGAGATGGAGGTTGATGAGGATGAGGAGATGGACGTGGAAATGGAAGAGTACACCCAGGAGATGGACATTGATGAGGAAGATGAAGAGGAGGCCATGGTCCTGGGATGAAGAGCAATGCCAGCAGCAGGACAGGCATGTGGTCCCCACAGGCACAGTGGGTTCCCTGCAGCCAGGCTGGGGCGGGATTGGGCTGGCTGGTCCCTGCTCAGGAACGTGGTACCCAGTGCCTTGGGTTCTGCTGGCCATGCCCAGCCTGTCCTGTTCTTGCTTTGGGCCACACAAGCCCCATGGCAGTGCCTGGGGCCCAGCCCCCAGACCCAGCCAGCCTCAGCTCTGGCAGCAGAGTCCCAGTGTGCCAGCCTGGGGACACACGGAAGAGCCCTCTGTGCCTGACTGGAGTGACCATGGCACCTGCTTTTCTTCCCGGACTGATGGAGATCCTGGACTGAAATGGCACCTTTTTGTACATAGTTTTTAGAGTTTGTTCTTCTTTTTGGCATATAGGTTTTAGGGCTTCGTTTTGTCTTCTGTAAATACATTTCAAATATTGTTGTTAGATATGTTCTTAGGTATATACCTTCTATAAATTGTTGTTATTACAAATATTCTTACAAAAGTAAATGTGTTCTGTGTTTTCATTGCTGTTCTTATGTAAATAAACAACCTTGGGTTTTCACACCCCAGTTCTCTTTCCATTTGCTTCCGGCACAGGCAGTATTGGCCAAGTTGTGTTTTCCACTTGCTCCCGGTTCCCAGGGCTGGAGGTTCATGGGGGAGCTGGCACAGCCACCCCAGCAGTGGTCGTCCCACTCAGAGGGTTCCGCTGACAGAGGTCACTGTCTCCTTGCTGTCTCTCTGGACACACTGGGGAGCTGCAGGGGCGAATCCCAGCGTGCCCTGTCCCATGGGATCCCATGTTGGGACTCAATGTCCCAGCCCGGGTGAGCACTGGTTGTGGCCCTGGGCTCAGCATGGCAGGCCTGGTGCTCACAGCAGTGCAGACTTCAAGCTGGCCATGCACAGCTCCGTGTTTCTCCCAAAAATATCACTGCTGCAGCACCTGGGGTTCCCCAGTGCTGGGCTTTTTATCCCCACTGCATGGAGGATCACATGGCAGGGCAAAGGATGGGATCCCATGTGGCCTCCAACCTGCCCTGATCCAGGCTGGGCACAGCCTGATGAAGGATGAGCACATCTCGCAGGGATATGGAAACCTCCCCTGAACACCCAGTTCAGGCAGAGCCTGAGCTCTTTTGTGGCTCTGGGCAGGAAGATGCTCAGGATCTCCCAGAGAGGCTCAGCGGGCAGTAGGATTGTGCCTGCATCTCGCTCTGGACATGCCAGTGGCTCAAGTGACAGCTGTGGGAATGATTTATAATGCACCGAGAGGGGCCACAGTCCTGCAAGGCTCTTACATCAGGAGCAAAGAGCAGCCTGCAGGGTGGGGAAGGCTGGAGCTGTAGCACTGTGTGCTCATCCCTCACCTTCATGGGGAGCTGCCCCCAGACTTGCTATGTATCACTTTGATGGTTCTCCTGTTGGGTGTATTTTGGAGCAGCTCTTATCTGTGGCTTTTTATGGTGATCCTGTGGAAAGCAGCCATTTACCTGCTGTGATGAACTCAAAACTAATACTAACTCTTCATTCCCGTTGGTTTTATTTGGGGTTTTTTTAGTCTCTTTGTTTGATTGGTTTGCATGGGTTCGTTTGTTTCTAGGTTTTGTCTGTTTTGGTTTGAGTCTTTTGTTTGCTTTTTCATAAGACTCAGGTGAAGTTGGCATAGCCAAAGTCAAGAGAATGTACACCAGGCTTGACTTTCCAGAAATTACTTTTGGCTGGGTTTAACTGCATTCTCCAGGCTCAGGATGACCAGTCCATTTGCAGGATTTGCTCTGCAACATCAGCTTGCCCAGACTCTGCTCGGTGATTCACAAATGGAGAAGACAATGGATATTGTGCCAAGCTTCCTTTCAAACAGCCAAAACTGCAACGGCATGAGAGAAAAAAAGAAAAAAACAGAGACTATATTCACCAATTAGAGCAGAAGCAGTGTCCCACCATCTTGCCCTCCACTCTTATTAATTTTGTACATTGAGAGGCAATCCTGGGCCTAAAGCTTCCGTCTCTCAGTTCCTGATGCCATTTGACTCCAGCCTGGACTCCCCCAGATCACACTGCCTGCTTTCCACGTGGGGCTGGGGATGCTCAGCCTGGAAAGAGGAGACCCTGGGGAGGCCTCACTGCAGCTCTGCAGGACTGCAAGGGTGCCACAAGAAAGATTGGGACAGGGTGTTCCACAGGGCCTGTGGCAACAGGACAAGGGGGGGACGGCTTTCAGCTGCAGGAGGCTGATTGAAGTTGGATCTGAGGAAGCTGCTCTCTTCCACTGAGGGTGCTGAGGCACTGGCCCAGGCTGTGGATGCTCCATCCTTGGGAACAGGGCTCTGAGCACCATGGTCTGGGGGAACGTTGCTAAGCATGGAACCAAAGGCTCTCTAGCTCAGTGGTCATGTCACAATCCATGTCCCATCTGGAACTGCCAGCAGCCAGCAAGCAGCACAACACAGCCGTTGGCCCTGGGCTCAGCACACGCTGCACGCTGCTCCTGCTGCTCCTGTCACCCTTCTTGTTCCTGCCCCCGAGACCTCATCTCATCAGTCTCAAAAGCTGCCTAAGGCCTGGATTGTGTCATCCATCCCTGCAGGATGCTCACATTTGTCCTGAGGAAGGTACGGTGCCATTCCATGGAGGTGGATCCCCCCAGCTGCCCGGGTGTGGGCTGGAGTTCTGGGGGGATGGGGTGGGACAGGGACCCCACTCTGAGGTTTTGCTACCTCTGCAGGCTGTTGCAGGTAGAGAAGACAAGATGGAGGTGGACAGACAGACTGATAGAGAGGAGAAGATGGAAGTGGAGGGAGAAAAGAGAGGAGAGGAAGAGATGGAGGTGGGCACCATAATGGATACGGAGGAGGAGATGGAGGTGGATGGAGAACAGACTGGAGAGGAAGAGATGGAGGTTGATGAGGATGAGGAGATGGACGTGGAAATGGAAGAGTACACCCAGGAGATGGACATTGATGAGGAAGATGAAGAGGAGGCCATGGTCCTGGGATGAAGAGCAATGCCAGCAGCAGGACAGGCATGTGGTCCCCACAGGCACAGTGGGTTCCCTGCAGCCAGGCTGGGGCGGGATTGGGCTGGCTGGTCCCTGCTCAGGCACGTGGTACCCAGTGCCTTGGGTTCTGCTGGCCATGCCCAGCCTGTCCTGTTCTTGCTTTGGGCCACACAAGCCCCATGGCAGTGCCTGGGGCCCAGCCCCCAGACCCAGCCAGCCTCAGCTCTGGCAGCAGAGTCCCAGTGTGCCAGCCTGGGGACACACGGAAGAGCCCTCTGTGCCTGACTGGAGTGACCATGGCACCTGCTTTTCTTCCCGGACTGATGGAGATCCTGGACTGAAATGGCACCTTTTTGTACATAGTTTTTAGAGTTTGTTCTTCTTTTTGGCATATAGGTTTTAGGGCTTCGTTTTGTCTTCTGTAAATACATTTCAAATATTGTTGTTAGATATGTTCTTAGGTATATACCTTCTATAAATTGTTGTTATTACAAATATTCTTACAAAAGTAAATGTGTTCTGTGTTTTCATTGCTGTTCTTATGTAAATAAACAACCTTGGGTTTTCACAGCCCAGTTCTCTTTCCATTTGCTTCCGGCACAGGCAGTATTGGCCAAGTTGTGTTTTCCACTTGCTCCCGCTTCCCAGGGCTGGAGGTTCATGGGGGAGCTGGCACAGCCACCCCAGCAGTGGTCGTCCCACTCAGAGGGTTCCGCTGACAGAGGTCACTGTCTCCTTGCTGTCTCTCTGGACACACTGGGGAGCTGCAGGGGCGAATCCCAGCGTGCCCTGTCCCATGGGATCCCATGTTGGGACTCAATGTCCCAGCCCGGGTGAGCACTGGTTGTGGCCCTGGGCTCAGCATGGCAGGCCTGGTGCTCACAGCAGTGCAGACTTCAAGCTGGCCATGCACAGCTCCGTGTTTCTCCCAAAAATATCACTGCTGCAGCACCTGGGGTTCCCCAGTGCTGGACTTTTTATCCCCACTGCATGGAGGATCACATGGCAGGGCAAAGGATGGGATCCCATGTGGCCTCCAACCTGCCCTGATCCAGGCTGGGCACAGCCTGATGAAGGATGAGCACATCTCGCAGGGATATGGAAACCTCCCCTGAACACCCAGTTCAGGCCGAGCCTGAGCTCTTTTGTGGCTCTGGGCAGGAAGATGCTCAGGATCTCCCAGAGAGGCTCAGCGGGCAGTAGGATTGTGCCTGCATCTCGCTCTGGACATGCCAGTGGCTCAAGTGACAGCTGTGGGAATGATTTATAATGCACCGAGAGGGGCCACAGTCCTGCAAGGCTCTTACATCAGGAGCAAAGAGCAGCCTGCAGAGTGGGGAAGGCTGGAGCTGTAGCACTGTGTGCTCATCCCTCACCTTCATGGGGAGCTGCCCCCAGACTTGCTATGTATCACTTTGATGGTTCTCCTGTTGGGTGTATTTTGGAGCAGCTGTTATCTGTGGCTTTTTATGGTGATCCTGTGGAAAGCAGCCATTTACCTGCTGTGATGAACTCAAAACTAATACTAACTCTTCATTCCCGTTGGTTTTATTTGGGGTATTTTTAGTCTCTTTGTTTGATTGGTTTGCATGGGTTCGTTTGTTTCTAGGTTTTGTCTGTTTTGGTTTGAGTCTTTTGTTTGCTTTTTCATAAGACTCAGGTGAAGTTGGCATAGCCAAAGTCAAGAGAATGTACACCAGGCTTGACTTTCCAGAAATTACTTTTGGCTGGGTTTAACTGCATTCTCCAGGCTCAGGATGACCAGTCCATTTGCAGGATTTGCTCTGCAACATCAGCTTGCCCAGACTCTGCTCGGTGATTCACAAATGGAGAAGACAATGGATATTGTGCCAAGCTTCCTTTCAAACAGCCAAAACTGCAACGGCATGAGAGAAAAAAAGAAAAAAACAGAGACTATATTCACCAATTAGAGCAGAAGCAGTGTCCCACCATCTTGCCCTCCACTCTTATTAATTTTGTACATTGAGAGGCAATCCTGGGCCTAAAGCTTCCGTCTCTCAGTTCCTGATGCCATTTGACTCCAGCCTGGACTCCCCCAGATCACACTGCCTGCTTTCCACGTGGGGCTGGGGATGCTCAGCCTGGAAAGAGGAGACCCTGGGGAGGCCTCACTGCAGCTCTGCAGGACTGCAAGGGTGCCACAAGAAAGATTGGGACAGGGTGTTCCACAGGGCCTGTGGCAACAGGACAAGGGGGGGGACGGCTTTCAGCTGCAGGAGGCTGATTGAAGTTGGATCTGAGGAAGCTGCTCTCTTCCACTGAGGGTGCTGAGGCACTGGCCCAGGCTGTGGATGCTCCATCCTTGGGAACAGGGCTCTGAGCACCATGGTCTGGGGGAACGTTGCTAAGCATGGAACCAAAGGCTCTCTAGCTCAGTGGTCATGTCACAATCCATGTCCCATCTGGAACTGCCAGCAGCCAGCAAGCAGCACAACACAGCCGTTGGCCCTGGGCTCAGCACACGCTGCACGCTGCTCCTGCTGCTCCTGTCACCCTTCTTGTTCCTGTCCCCGAGACCTCATCTCATCAGTCTCAAAAGCTGCCTAAGGCCTGGATTGTGTCATCCATCCCTGCAGGATGCTCACATTTGTCCTGAGGAAGGTACGGTGCCATTCCATGGAGGTGGATCCCCCCAGCTGCCCGGGTGTGGGCTGGAGTTCTGGGGGGATGGGGTGGGACAGGGACCCCACTCTGAGGTTTTGCTACCTCTGCAGGCTGTTGCAGGTAGAGAAGACAAGATGGAGGTGGACAGACAGACTGATAGAGAGGAGAAGATGGAAGTGGAGGGAGAAAAGAGAGGAGAGGAAGAGATGGAGGTGGGCACCATAATGGATACGGAGGAGGAGATGGAGGTGGATGGAGAACAGACTGGAGAGGAAGAGATGGAGGTTGATGAGGATGAGGAGATGGACGTGGAAATGGAAGAGTACACCCAGGAGATGGACATTGATGAGGAAGATGAAGAGGAGGCCATGGTCCTGGGATGAAGAGCAATGCCAGCAGCAGGACAGGCATGTGGTCCCCACAGGCACAGTGGGTTCCCTGCAGCCAGGCTGGGGCGGGATTGGGCTGGCTGGTCCCTGCTCAGGAACGTGGTACCCAGTGCCTTGGGTTCTGCTGGCCATGCCCAGCCTGTCCTGTTCTTGCTTTGGGCCACACAAGCCCCATGGCAGTGCCTGGGGCCCAGCCCCCAGACCCAGCCAGCCTCAGCTCTGGCAGCAGAGTCCCAGTGTGCCAGCCTGGGGACACACGGAAGAGCCCTCTGTGCCTGACTGGAGTGACCATGGCACCTGCTTTTCTTCCCGGACTTATGGAGATCCTGGACTGAAATGGCACCTTTTTGTACATAGTTTTTAGAGTTTGTTCTTCTTTTTGGCATATAGGTTTTAGGGCTTCGTTTTGTCTTCTGTAAATACATTTCAAATATTGTTGTTAGATATGTTCTTAGGTATATACCTTCTATAAATTGTTGTTATTACAAATATTCTTACAAAAGTAAATGTGTTCTGTGTTTTCATTGCTGTTCTTATGTAAATAAACAACCTTGGGTTTTCACACCCCAGTTCTCTTTCCATTTCCTTCCGGCACAGGCAGTATTGGCCAAGTTGTGTTTTCCACTTGCTCCCGGTTCCCAGGGCTGGAGGTTCATGGGGGAGCTGGCACAGCCACCCCAGCAGTGGTCGTCCCACTCAGAGGGTTCCGCTGACAGAGGTCACTGTCTCCTTGCTGTCTCTCTGGACACACTGGGGAGCTGCAGGGGCGAATCCCAGCGTGCCCTGTCCCATGGGATCCCATGTTGGGACTCAATGTCCCAGCCCGGGTGAGCACTGGTTGTGGCCCTGGGCTCAGCATGGCAGGCCTGGTGCTCACAGCAGTGCAGACTTCAAGCTGGCCATGCACAGCTCCGTGTTTCTCCCAAAAATATCACTGCTGCAGCACCTGGGGTTCCCCAGTGCTGGGCTTTTTATCCCCACTGCATGGAGGATCACATGGCAGGGCAAAGGATGGGATCCCATGTGGCCTCCAACCTGCCCTGATCCAGGCTGGGCACAGCCTGATGAAGGATGAGCACATCTCGCAGGGATATGGAAACCTCCCCTGAACACCCAGTTCAGGCAGAGCCTGAGCTCTTTTGTGGCTCTGGGCAGGAAGATGCTCAGGATCTCCCAGAGAGGCTCAGCGGGCAGTAGGATTGTGCCTGCATCTCGCTCTGGACATGCCAGTGGCTCAAGTGACAGCTGTGGGAATGATTTATAATGCACCGAGAGGGGCCACAGTCCTGCAAGGCTCTTACATCAGGAGCAAAGAGCAGCCTGCAGGGTGGGGAAGGCTGGAGCTCTACCACTCTGTGCTCATCCCTCACCTTCATGGGGAGCTGCCCCCAGAGTTGCTATGTATCACTTTGATGGTTCTCCTGTTGGGTGTATTTTGGAGCAGCTCTTATCTGTGGCTTTTTATGGTGATCCTGTGGAAAGCAGCCATTTACCTGCTGTGATGAACTCAAAACTAATACTAACTCTTCATTCCCGTTGGTTTTATTTGGGGTTTTTTTAGTCTCTTTGTTTGATTGGTTTGCATGGGTTCGTTTGTTTCTAGGTTTTGTCTGTTTTGGTTTGAGTCTTTTGTTTGCTTTTTCATAAGACTCAGGTGAAGTTGGCATAGCCAAAGTCAAGAGAATGTACACCAGGCTTGACTTTCCAGAAATTACTTTTGGCTGGGTTTAACTGCATTCTCCAGGCTCAGGATGACCAGTCCATTTGCAGGATTTGCTCTGCAACATCAGCTTGCCCAGACTCTGCTCGGTGATTCACAAATGGAGAAGACAATGGATATTGTGCCAAGCTTCCTTTCAAACAGCCAAAACTGCAACGGCATGAGAGAAAAAAAGAAAAAAACAGAGACTATATTCACCAATTAGAGCAGAAGCAGTGTCCCACCATCTTGCCTTCCACTCCTTTTAATTTTGTACATTGAGAGGCAATCCTGGGCCTAAAGCTTCCGTCTCTCAGTTCCTGATGCCATTTGACTCCAGCCTGGACTCCCCCAGATCACACTGCCTGCTTTCCACGTGGGGCTGGGGATGCTCAGCCTGGAAAGAGGAGACCCTGGGGAGGCCTCACTGCAGCTCTGCAGGACTGCAAGGGTGCCACAAGAAAGATTGGGACAGGGTGTTCCACAGGGCCTGTGGCAACAGGACAAGGGGGGGACGGCTTTCAGCTGCAGGAGGCTGATTGAAGTTGGATCTGAGGAAGCTGCTCTCTTCCACTGAGGGTGCTGAGGCACTGGCCCAGGCTGTGGATGCTCCATCCTTGGGAACAGGGCTCTGAGCACCATGGTCTGGGGGAACGTTGCTAAGCATGGAACCAAAGGCTCTCTAGCTCAGTGGTCATGTCACAATCCATGTCCCATCTGGAACTGCCAGCAGCCAGCAAGCAGCACAACACAGCCGTTGGCCCTGGGCTCAGCACACGCTGCACGCTGCTCCTGCTGCTCCTGTCACCCTTCTTGTTCCTGCCCCCGAGACCTCATCTCATCAGTCTCAAAAGCTGCCTAAGGCCTGGATTGTGTCATCCATCCCTGCAGGATGCTCACATTTGTCCTGAGGAAGGTACGGTGCCATTCCATGGAGGTGGATCCCCCCAGCTGCCCGGGTGTGGGCTGGAGTTCTGGGGGGATGGGGTGGGACAGGGACCCCACTCTGAGGTTTTGCTACCTCTGCAGGCTGTTGCAGGTAGAGAAGACAAGATGCAGGTGGACAGACAGACTGATAGAGAGGAGAAGATGGAAGTGGAGGGAGAAAAGAGAGGAGAGGAAGAGATGGAGGTGGGCACCATAATGGATACGGAGGAGGAGATGGAGGTGGATGGAGAACAGACTGGAGAGGAAGAGATGGAGGTTGATGAGGATGAGGAGATGGACGTGGAAATGGAAGAGTACACCCAGGAGATGGACATTGATGAGGAAGATGAAGAGGAGGCCATGGTCCTGGGATGAAGAGCAATGCCAGCAGCAGGACAGGCATGTGGTCCCCACAGGCACAGTGGGTTCCCTGCAGCCAGGCTGGGGCGGGATTGGGCTGGCTGGTCCCTGCTCAGGAACGTGGTACCCAGTGCCTTGGGTTCTGCTGGCCATGCCCAGCCTGTCCTGTTCTTGCTTTGGGCCACACAAGCCCCATGGCAGTGCCTGGGGCCCAGCCCCCAGACCCAGCCAGCCTCAGCTCTGGCAGCAGAGTCCCAGTGTGCCAGCCTGGGGACACACGGAAGAGCCCTCTGTGCCTGACTGGAGTGACCATGGCACCTGCTTTTCTTCCCGGACTGATGGAGATCCTGGACTGAAATGGCACCTTTTTGTACATAGTTTTTAGAGTTTGTTCTTGTTTTTGGCATATAGGTTTTAGGGCTTCGTTTTGTCTTCTGTAAATACATTTCAAATATTGTTGTTAGATATGTTCTTAGGTATATACCTTCTATAAATTGTTGTTATTACAAATATTCTTACAAAAGTAAATGTGTTCTGTGTTTTCATTGCTGTTCTTATGTAAATAAATAACCTTGGGTTTTCACACCCCAGTTCTCTTTCCATTTGCTTCCGGCACAGGCAGTATTGGCCAAGTTGTGTTTTCCACTTGCTCCCGGTTCCCAGGGCTGGAGGTTCATGGGGGAGCTGGCACAGCCACCCCAGCAGTGGTCGTCCCACTCAGAGGGTTCCGCTGACAGAGGTCACTGTCTCCTTGCTGTCTCTCTGGACACACTGGGGAGCTGCAGGGGCGAATCCCAGCGTGCCCTGTCCCATGGGATCCCATGTTGGGACTCAATGTCCCAGCCCGGGTGAGCACTGGTTGTGGCCCTGGGCTCAGCATGGCAGGCCTGGTGCTCACAGCAGTGCAGACTTCAAGCTGGCCATGCACAGCTCCGTGTTTCTCCCAAAAATATCACTGCTGCAGCACCTGGGGTTCCCCAGTGCTGGGCTTTTTATCCCCACTGCATGGAGGATCACATGGCAGGGCAAAGGATGGGATCCCATGTGGCCTCCAACCTGCCCTGATCCAGGCTGGGCACAGCCTGATGAAGGATGAGCACATCTCGCAGGGATATGGAAACCTCCCCTGAACACCCAGTTCAGGCAGAGCCTGAGCTCTTTTGTGGCTCTGGGCAGGAAGATGCTCAGGATCTCCCAGAGAGGCTCAGCGGGCAGTAGGATTGTGCCTGCATCTCGCTCTGGACATGCCAGTGGCTCAAGTGACAGCTGTGGGAAAGATTTATAATGCACCGAGAGGGGCCACAGTCCTGCAAGGCTCTTACATCAGGAGCAAAGAGCAGCCTGCAGGGTGGGGAAGGCTGGAGCTGTAGCACTGTGTGCTCATCCCTCACCTTCATGGGGAGCTGCCCCCAGAGTTGCTATGTATCACTTTGATGGTTCTCCTGTTGGGTGTATTTTGGAGCAGCTCTTATCTGTGGCTTTTTATGGTGATCCTGTGGAAAGCAGCCATTTACCTGCTGTGATGAACTCAAAACTAATACTAACTCTTCATTCCCGTTGGTTTTATTTGGGGTTTTTTTAGTCTCTTTGTTTGATTGGTTTGCATGGGTTCGTTTGTTTCTAGGTTTTGTCTGTTTTGGTTTGAGTCTTTTGTTTGCTTTTTCATAAGACTCAGGTGAAGTTGGCATAGCCAAAGTCAAGAGAATGTACACCAGGCTTGACTTTCCAGAAATTACTTTTGGCTGGGTTTAACTGCATTCTCCAGGCTCAGGATGACCAGTCCATTTGCAGGATTTGCTCTGCAACATCAGCTTGCCCAGACTCTGCTCGGTGATTCACAAATGGAGAAGACAATGGATATTGTGCCAAGCTTCCTTTCAAACAGCCAAAACTGCAACGGCATGAGAGAAAAAAAGAAAAAAACAGAGACTATATTCACCAATTAGAGCAGAAGCAGTGTCCCACCATCTTGCCCTCCACTCTTATTAATTTTGTACATTGAGAGGCAATCCTGGGCCTAAAGCTTCCGTCTCTCAGTTCCTGATGCCATTTGACTCCAGCCTGGACTCCCCCAGATCACACTGCCTGCTTTCCACGTGGGGCTGGGGATGCTCAGCCTGGAAAGAGGAGACCCTGGGGAGGCCTCACTGCAGCTCTGCAGGACTGCAAGGGTGCCACAAGAAAGATTGGGACAGGGTGTTCCACAGGGCCTGTGGCAACAGGACAAGGGGGGGGACGGCTTTCAGCTGCAGGAGGCTGATTGAAGTTGGATCTGAGGAAGCTGCTCTCTTCCACTGAGGGTGCTGAGGCACTGGCCCAGGCTGTGGATGCTCCATCCTTGGGAACAGGGCTCTGAGCACCATGGTCTGGGGGAACGTTGCTAAGCATGGAACCAAAGGCTCTCTAGCTCAGTGGTCATGTCACAATCCATGTCCCATCTGGAACTGCCAGCAGCCAGCAAGCAGCACAACACAGCCGTTGGCCCTGGGCTCAGCACACGCTGCACGCTGCTCCTGCTGCTCCTGTCACCCTTCTTGTTCCTGCCCCCGAGACCTCATCTCATCAGTCTCAAAAGCTGCCTAAGGCCTGGATTGTGTCATCCATCCCTGCAGGATGCTCACATTTGTCCTGAGGAAGGTACGGTGCCATTCCATGGAGGTGGATCCCCCCAGCTGCCCGGGTGTGGGCTGGAGTTCTGGGGGGATGGGGTGGGACAGGGACCCCACTCTGAGGTTTTGCTACCTCTGCAGGCTGTTGCAGGTAGAGAAGACAAGATGCAGGTGGACAGACAGACTGATAGAGAGGAGAAGATGGAAGTGGAGGGAGAAAAGAGAGGAGAGGAAGAGATGGAGGTGGGCACCATAATGGATACGGAGGAGGAGATGGAGGTGGATGGAGAACAGACTGGAGAGGAAGAGATGGAGGTTGATGAGGATGAGGAGATGGACGTGGAAATGGAAGAGTACACCCAGGAGATGGACATTGATGAGGAAGATGAAGAGGAGGCCATGGTCCTGGGATGAAGAGCAATGCCAGCAGCAGGACAGGCATGTGGTCCCCACAGGCACAGTGGGTTCCCTGCAGCCAGGCTGGGGCGGGATTGGGCTGGCTGGTCCCTGCTCAGGAACGTGGTACCCAGTGCCTTGGGTTCTGCTGGCCATGCCCAGCCTGTCCTGTTCTTGCTTTGGGCCACACAAGCCCCATGGCAGTGCCTGGGGCCCAGCCCCCAGACCCAGCCAGCCTCAGCTCTGGCAGCAGAGTCCCAGTGTGCCAGCCTGGGGACACACGGAAGAGCCCTCTGTGCCTGACTGGAGTGACCATGGCACCTGCTTTTCTTCCCGGACTGATGGAGATCCTGGACTGAAATGGCACCTTTTTGTACATAGTTTTTAGAGTTTGTTCTTCTTTTTGGCATATAGGTTTTAGGGCTTCGTTTTGTCTTCTGTAAATACATTTCAAATATTGTTGTTAGATATGTTCTTAGGTATATACCTTCTATAAATTGTTGTTATTACAAATATTCTTACAAAAGTAAATGTGTTCTGTGTTTTCATTGCTGTTCTTATGTAAATAAACAACCTTGGGTTTTCACAGCCCAGTTCTCTTTCCATTTGCTTCCGGCACAGGCAGTATTGGCCAAGTTGTGTTTTCCACTTGCTCCCGCTTCCCAGGGCTGGAGGTTCATGGGGGAGCTGGCACAGCCACCCCAGCAGTGGTCGTCCCACTCAGAGGGTTCCGCTGACAGAGGTCACTGTCTCCTTGCTGTCTCTCTGGACACACTGGGGAGCTGCAGGGGCGAATCCCAGCCTGCCCTGTCCCATGGGATCCCATGTTGGGACTCAATGTCCCAGCCCGGGTGAGCACTGGTTGTGGCCCTGGGCTCAGCATGGCAGGCCTGGTGCTCACAGCAGTGCAGACTTCAAGCTGGCCATGCACAGCTCCGTGTTTCTCCCAAAAATATCACTGCTGCAGCACCTGGGGTTCCCCAGTGCTGGGCTTTTTATCCCCACTGCATGGAGGATCACATGGCAGGGCAAAGGATGGGATCCCATGTGGCCTCCAACCTGCCCTGATCCAGGCTGGGCACAGCCTGATGAAGGATGAGCACATCTCGCAGGGATATGGAAACCTCCCCTGAAAACCCAGTTCAGGCAGAGCCTGAGCTCTTTTGTGGCTCTGGGCAGGAAGATGCTCAGGATCTCCCAGAGAGGCTCAGCGGGCAGTAGGATTGTGCCTGCATCTCGCTCTGGACATGCCAGTGGCTCAAGTGACAGCTGTGGGAATGATTTATAATGCACCGAGAGGGGCCACAGTCCTGCAAGGCTCTTACATCAGGAGCAAAGAGCAGCCTGCAGGGTGGGGAAGGCTGGAGCTGTAGCACTGTGTGCTCATCCCTCACCTTCATGGGGAGCTGCCCCCAGACTTGCTATGTATCACTTTGATGGTTCTCCTGTTGGGTGTATTTTGGAGCAGCTCTTATCTGTGGCTTTTTATGGTGATCCTGTGGAAAGCAGCCATTTACCTGCTGTGATGAACTCAAAACTAATACTAACTCTTCATTCCCGTTGGTTTTATTTGGGGTTTTTTTAGTCTCTTTGTTTGATTGGTTTGCATGGGTTCGTTTGTTTCTAGGTTTTGTCTGTTTTGGTTTGAGTCTTTTGTTTGCTTTTTCATAAGACTCAGGTGAAGTTGGCATAGCCAAAGTCAAGAGAATGTACACCAGGCTTGACTTTCCAGAAATTACTTTTGGCTGGGTTTAACTGCATTCTCCAGGCTCAGGATGACCAGTCCATTTGCAGGATTTGCTCTGCAACATCAGCTTGCCCAGACTCTGCTCGGTGATTCACAAATGGAGAAGACAATGGATATTGTGCCAAGCTTCCTTTCAAACAGCCAAAAGTGCAACGGCATGAGAGAAAAAAAGAAAAAAACAGAGACTATATTCACCAATTAGAGCAGAAGCAGTGTCCCACCATCTTGCCCTCCACTCTTATTAATTTTGTACATTGAGAGGCAATCCTGGGCCTAAAGCTTCCGTCTCTCAGTTCCTGATGCCATTTGACTCCAGCCTGGACTCCCCCAGATCACACTGCCTGCTTTCCACGTGGGGCTGGGGATGCTCAGCCTGGAAAGAGGAGACCCTGGGGAGGCCTCACTGCAGCTCTGCAGGACTGCAAGGGTGCCACAAGAAAGATTGGGACAGGGTGTTCCACAGGGCCTGTGGCAACAGGACAAGGGGGGGACGGCTTTCAGCTGCAGGAGGCTGATTGAAGTTGGATCTGAGGAAGCTGCTCTCTTCCACTGAGGGTGCTGAGGCACTGGCCCAGGCTGTGGATGCTCCATCCTTGGGAACAGGGCTCTGAGCACCATGGTCTGGGGGAACGTTGCTAAGCATGGAACCAAAGGCTCTCTAGCTCAGTGGTCATGTCACAATCCATGTCCCATCTGGAACTGCCAGCAGCCAGCAAGCAGCACAACACAGCCGTTGGCCCTGGGCTCAGCACACGCTGCACGCTGCTCCTGCTGCTCCTGTCACCCTTCTTGTTCCTGCCCCCGAGACCTCATCTCATCAGTCTCAAAAGCTGCCTAAGGCCTGGATTGTGTCATCCATCCCTGCAGGATGCTCACATTTGTCCTGAGGAAGGTACGGTGCCATTCCATGGAGGTGGATCCCCCCAGCTGCCCGGGTGTGGGCTGGAGTTCTGGGGGGATGGGGTGGGACAGGGACCCCACTCTGAGGTTTTGCTACCTCTGCAGGCTGTTGCAGGTAGAGAAGACAAGATGGAGGTGGACAGACAGACTGATAGAGAGGAGAAGATGGAAGTGGAGGGAGAAAAGAGAGGAGAGGAAGAGATGGAGGTGGGCACCATAATGGATACGGAGGAGGAGATGGAGGTGGATGGAGAACAGACTGGAGAGGAAGAGATGGAGGTTGATGAGGATGAGGAGATGGACGTGGAAATGGAAGAGTACACCCAGGAGATGGACATTGATGAGGAAGATGAAGAGGAGGCCATGGTCCTGGGATGAAGAGCAATGCCAGCAGCAGGACAGGCATGTGGTCCCCACAGGCACAGTGGGTTCCCTGCAGCCAGGCTGGGGCGGGATTGGGCTGGCTGGTCCCTGCTCAGGAACGTGGTACCCAGTGCCTTGGGTTCTGCTGGCCATGCCCAGCCTGTCCTGTTCTTGCTGCGGGCCACACAAGCCCCGTGGCAGTGCCTGGGGCCCAGCCCCCAGACCCAGCCAGCCTCAGCTCTGGCAGCAGAGTCCCAGTGTGCCAGCCTGGGGACACACGGAAGAGCCCTCTGTGCCTGACTGGAGTGACCATGGCACCTGCTTTTCTTCCCGGACTGATGGAGATCCTGGACTGAAATGGCACCTTTTTGTACATAGTTTTTAGAGTTTGTTCTTCTTTTTGGCATATAGGTTTTAGGGCTTCGTTTTGTCTTCTGTAAATACATTTCAAATATTGTTGTTAGATATGTTCTTAGGTATATACCTTCTATAAATTGTTGTTATTACAAATATTCTTACAAAAGTAAATGTGTTCTGTGTTTTCATTGCTGTTCTTATGTAAATAAACAACCTTGGGTTTTCACAGCCCAGTTCTCTTTCCATTTGCTTCCGGCACAGGCAGTATTGGCCAAGTTGTGTTTTCCACTTGCTCCCGGTTCCCAGGGCTGGAGGTTCATGGGGGAGCTGGCACAGCCACCCCAGCAGTGGTCGTCCCACTCAGAGGGTTCCGCTGACAGAGGTCACTGTCTCCTTGCTGTCTCTCTGGACACACTGGGGAGCTGCAGGGGCGAATCCCAGCCTGCCCTGTCCCATGGGATCCCATGTTGGGACTCAATGTCCCAGCCCGGGTGAGCACTGGTTGTGGCCCTGGGCTCAGCATGGCAGGCCTGGTGCTCACAGCAGTGCAGACTTCAAGCTGGCCATGCACAGCTCCGTGTTTCTCCCAAAAATATCACTGCTGCAGCACCTGGGGTTCCCCAGTGCTGGGCTTTTTATCCCCACTGCATGGAGGATCACATGGCAGGGCAAAGGATGGGATCCCATGTGGCCTCCAACCTGCCCTGATCCAGGCTGGGCACAGCCTGATGAAGGATGAGCACATCTCGCAGGGATATGGAAACCTCCCCTGAACACCCAGTTCAGGCAGAGCCTGAGCTCTTTTGTGGCTCTGGGCAGGAAGATGCTCAGGATCTCCCAGAGAGGCTCAGCGGGCAGTAGGATTGTGCCTGCATCTCGCTCTGGACATGCCAGTGGCTCAAGTGACAGCTGTGGGAATGATTTATAATGCACCGAGAGGGGCCACAGTCCTGCAAGGCTCTTACATCAGGAGCAAAGAGCAGCCTGCAGGGTGGGGAAGGCTGGAGCTCTACCACTCTGTGCTCATCCCTCACCTTCATGGGGAGCTGCCCCCAGACTTGCTATGTATCACTTTGATGGTTCTCCTGTTGGGTGTATTTTGGAGCAGCTGTTATCTGTGGCTTTTTATGGTGATCCTGTGGAAAGCAGCCATTTACCTGCTGTGATGAACTCAAAACTAATACTAACTCTTCATTCCCGTTGGTTTTATTTGGGGTTTTTTTAGTCTCTTTGTTTGATTGGTTTGCATGGGTTCGTTTGTTTCTAGGTTTTGTCTGTTTTGGTTTGAGTCTTTTGTTTGCTTTTTCATAAGACTCAGGTGAAGTTGGCATAGCCAAAGTCAAGAGAATGTACACCAGGCTTGACTTTCCAGAAATTACTTTTGGCTGGGTTTAACTGCATTCTCCAGGCTCAGGATGACCAGTCCATTTGCAGGATTTGCTCTGCAACATCAGCTTGCCCAGACTCTGCTCGGTGATTCACAAATGGAGAAGACAATGGATATTGTGCCAAGCTTCCTTTCAAACAGCCAAAACTGCAACGGCATGAGAGAAAAAAAGAAAAAAACAGAGACTATATTCACCAATTAGAGCAGAAGCAGTGTCCCACCATCTTGCCCTCCACTCTTATTAATTTTGTACATTGAGAGGCAATCCTGGGCCTAAAGCTTCCGTCTCTCAGTTCCTGATGCCATTTGACTCCAGCCTGGACTCCCCCAGATCACACTGCCTGCTTTCCACCTGGGGCTGGGGATGCTCAGCCTGGAAAGAGGAGACCCTGGGGAGGCCTCACTGCAGCTCTGCAGGACTGCAAGGGTGCCACAAGAAAGATTGGGACAGGGTGTTCCACAGGGCCTGTGGCAACAGGACAAGGGGGGGGACGGCTTTCAGCTGCAGGAGGCTGATTGAAGTTGGATCTGAGGAAGCTGCTCTCTTCCACTGAGGGTGCTGAGGCACTGGCCCAGGCTGTGGATGCTCCATCCTTGGGAACAGGGCTCTGAGCACCATGGTCTGGGGGAACGTTGCTAAGCATGGAACCAAAGGCTCTCTAGCTCAGTGGTCATGTCACAATCCATGTCCCATCTGGAACTGCCAGCAGCCAGCAAGCAGCACAACACAGCCGTTGGCCCTGGGCTCAGCACACGCTGCACGCTGCTCCTGCTGCTCCTGTCACCCTTCTTGTTCCTGCCCCCGAGACCTCATCTCATCAGTCTCAAAAGCTGCCTAAGGCCTGGATTGTGTCATCCATCCCTGCAGGATGCTCACATTTGTCCTGAGGAAGGTACGGTGCCATTCCATGGAGGTGGATCCCCCCAGCTGCCCGGGTGTGGGCTGGAGTTCTGGGGGGATGGGGTGGGACAGGGACCCCACTCTGAGGTTTTGCTACCTCTGCAGGCTGTTGCAGGTAGAGAAGACAAGATGGAGGTGGACAGACAGACTGATAGAGAGGAGAAGATGGAAGTGGAGGGAGAAAAGAGGGGAGAGGAAGAGATGGAGGTGGGCACCATAATGGATACGGAGGAGGAGATGGAGGTGGATGGAGAACAGACTGGAGAGGAAGAGATGGAGGTTGATGAGGATGAGGAGATGGACGTGGAAATGGAAGAGTACACCCAGGAGATGGACATTGATGAGGAAGATGAAGAGGAGGCCATGGTCCTGGGATGAAGAGCAATGCCAGCAGCAGGACAGGCATGTGGTCCCCACAGGCACAGTGGGTTCCCTGCAGCCAGGCTGGGGCGGGATTGGGCTGGCTGGTCCCTGCTCAGGAACGTGGTACCCAGTGCCTTGGGTTCTGCTGGCCATGCCCAGCCTGTCCTGTTCTTGCTTTGGGCCACACAAGCCCCATGGCAGTGCCTGGGGCCCAGCCCCCAGACCCAGCCAGCCTCAGCTCTGGCAGCAGAGTCCCAGTGTGCCAGCCTGGGGACACACGGAAGAGCCCTCTGTGCCTGACTGGAGTGACCATGGCACCTGCTTTTCTTCCCGGACTGATGGAGATCCTGGACTGAAATGGCACCTTTTTGTACATAGTTTTTAGAGTTTGTTCTTCTTTTTGGCATATAGGTTTTAGGGCTTCGTTTTGTCTTCTGTAAATACATTTCAAATATTGTTGTTAGATATGTTCTTAGGTATATACCTTCTATAAATTGTTGTTATTACAAATATTCTTACAAAAGTAAATGTGTTCTGTGTTTTCATTGCTGTTCTTATGTAAATAAACAACCTTGGGTTTTCACACCCCAGTTCTCTTTCCATTTGCTTCCGGCACAGGCAGTATTGGCCAAGTTGTGTTTTCCACTTGCTCCCGGTTCCCAGGGCTGGAGGTTCATGGGGGAGCTGGCACAGCCACCCCAGCAGTGGTCGTCCCACTCAGAGGGTTCCGCTGACAGAGGTCACTGTCTCCTTGCTGTCTCTCTGGACACACTGGGGAGCTGCAGGGGCGAATCCCAGCGTGCCCTGTCCCATGGGATCCCATGTTGGGACTCAATGTCCCAGCCCGGGTGAGCACTGGTTGTGGCCCTGGGCTCAGCATGGCAGGCCTGGTGCTCACAGCAGTGCAGACTTCAAGCTGGCCATGCACAGCTCCGTGTTTCTCCCAAAAATATCACTGCTGCAGCACCTGGGGTTCCCCAGTGCTGGGCTTTTTATCCCCACTGCATGGAGGATCACATGGCAGGGCAAAGGATGGGATCCCATGTGGCCTCCAACCTGCCCTGATCCAGGCTGGGCACAGCCTGATGAAGGATGAGCACATCTCGCAGGGATATGGAAACCTCCCCTGAACACCCAGTTCAGGCAGAGCCTGAGCTCTTTTGTGGCTCTGGGCAGGAAGATGCTCAGGATCTCCCAGAGAGGCTCAGCGGGCAGTAGGATTGTGCCTGCATCTCGCTCTGGACATGCCAGTGGCTCAAGTGACAGCTGTGGGAATGATTTATAATGCACCGAGAGGGGCCACAGTCCTGCAAGGCTCTTACATCAGGAGCAAAGAGCAGCCTGCAGGGTGGGGAAGGCTGGAGCTGTAGCACTGTGTGCTCATCCCTCACCTTCATGGGGAGCTGCCCCCAGACTTGCTATGTATCACTTTGATGGTTCTCCTGTTGGGTGTATTTTGGAGCAGCTGTTATCTGTGGCTTTTTATGGTGATCCTGTGGAAAGCAGCCATTTACCTGCTGTGATGAACTCAAAACTAATACTAACTCTTCATTCCCGTTGGTTTTATTTGGGGTTTTTTTAGTCTCTTTGTTTGATTGGTTTGCATGGGTTCGTTTGTTTCTAGGTTTTGTCTGTTTTGGTTTGAGTCTTTTGTTTGCTTTTTCATAAGACTCAGGTGAAGTTGGCATAGCCAAAGTCAAGAGAATGTACACCAGGCTTGACTTTCCAGAAATTACTTTTGGCTGGGTTTAACTGCATTCTCCAGGCTCAGGATGACCAGTCCATTTGCAGGATTTGCTCTGCAACATCAGCTTGCCCAGACTCTGCTCGGTGATTCACAAATGGAGAAGACAATGGATATTGTGCCAAGCTTCCTTTCAAACAGCCAAAAGTGCAACGGCATGAGAGAAAAAAAGAAAAAAACAGAGACTATATTCACCAATTAGAGCAGAAGCAGTGTCCCACCATCTTGCCCTCCACTCTTATTAATTTTGTACATTGAGAGGCAATCCTGGGCCTAAAGCTTCCGTCTCTCAGTTCCTGATGCCATTTGACTCCAGCCTGGACTCCCCCAGATCACACTGCCTGCTTTCCACGTGGGGCTGGGGATGCTCAGCCTGGAAAGAGGAGACCCTGGGGAGGCCTCACTGCAGCTCTGCAGGACTGCAAGGGTGCCACAAGAAAGATTGGGACAGGGTGTTCCACAGGGCCTGTGGCAACAGGACAAGGGGGGGGACGGCTTTCAGCTGCAGGAGGCTGATTGAAGTTGGATCTGAGGAAGCTGCTCTCTTCCACTGAGGGTGCTGAGGCACTGGCCCAGGCTGTGGATGCTCCATCCTTGGGAACAGGGCTCTGAGCACCATGGTCTGGGGGAACGTTGCTAAGCATGGAACCAAAGGCTCTCTAGCTCAGTGGTCATGTCACAATCCATGTCCCATCTGGAACTGCCAGCAGCCAGCAAGCAGCACAACACAGCCGTTGGCCCTGGGCTCAGCACACGCTGCACGCTGCTCCTGCTGCTCCTGTCACCCTTCTTGTTCCTGCCCCCGAGACCTCATCTCATCAGTCTCAAAAGCTGCCTAAGGCCTGGATTGTGTCATCCATCCCTGCAGGATGCTCACATTTGTCCTGAGGAAGGTACGGTGCCATTCCATGGAGGTGGATCCCCCCAGCTGCCCGGGTGTGGGCTGGAGTTCTGGGGGGATGGGGTGGGACAGGGACCCCACTCTGAGGTTTTGCTACCTCTGCAGGCTGTTGCAGGTAGAGAAGACAAGATGCAGGTGGACAGACAGACTGATAGAGAGGAGAAGATGGAAGTGGAGGGAGAAAAGAGAGGAGAGGAAGAGATGGAGGTGGGCACCATAATGGATACGGAGGAGGAGATGGAGGTGGATGGAGAACAGACTGGAGAGGAAGAGATGGAGGTTGATGAGGATGAGGAGATGGACGTGGAAATGGAAGAGTACACCCAGGAGATGGACATTGATGAGGAAGATGAAGAGGAGGCCATGGTCCTGGGATGAAGAGCAATGCCAGCAGCAGGACAGGCATGTGGTCCCCACAGGCACAGTGGGTTCCCTGCAGCCAGGCTGGGGCGGGATTGGGCTGGCTGGTCCCTGCTCAGGAACGTGGTACCCAGTGCCTTGGGTTCTGCTGGCCATGCCCAGCCTGTCCTGTTCTTGCTGCGGGCCACACAAGCCCCATGGCAGTGCCTGGGGCCCAGCCCCCAGACCCAGCCAGCCTCAGCTCTGGCAGCAGAGTCCCAGTGTGCCAGCCTGGGGACACACGGAAGAGCCCTCTGTGCCTGACTGGAGTGACCATGGCACCTGCTTTTCTTCCCGGACTGATGGAGATCCTGGACTGAAATGGCACCTTTTTGTACATAGTTTTTAGAGTTTGTTCTTCTTTTTGGCATATAGGTTTTAGGGCTTCGTTTTGTCTTCTGTAAATACATTTCAAATATTGTTGTTAGATATGTTCTTAGGTATATACCTTCTATAAATTGTTGTTATTAAAAATATTCTTACAAAAGTAAATGTGTTCTGTGTTTTCATTGCTGTTCTTATGTAAATAAACAACCTTGGGTTTTCACAGCCCAGTTCTCTTTCCATTTGCTTCCGGCACAGGCAGTATTGGCCAAGTTGTGTTTTCCACTTGCTCCCGGTTCCCAGGGCTGGAGGTTCATGGGGGAGCTGGCACAGCCACCCCAGCAGTGGTCGTCCCACTCAGAGGGTTCCGCTGACAGAGGTCACTGTCTCCTTGCTGTCTCTCTGGACACACTGGGGAGCTGCAGGGGCGAATCCCAGCGTGCCCTGTCCCATGGGATCCCATGTTGGAACTCAATGTCCCAGCCCGGGTGAGCACTGGTTGTGGCCCTGGGCTCAGCATGGCAGGCCTGGTGCTCACAGCAGTGCAGACTTCAAGCTGGCCATGCACAGCTCCGTGTTTCTCCCAAAAATATCACTGCTGCAGCACCTGGGGTTCCCCAGTGCTGGGCTTTTTATCCCCACTGCATGGAGGATCACATGGCAGGGCAAAGGATGGGATCCCATGTGGCCTCCAACCTGCCCTGATCCAGGCTGGGCACAGCCTGATGAAGGATGAGCACATCTCGCAGGGATATGGAAACCTCCCCTGAACACCCAGTTCAGGCAGAGCCTGAGCTCTTTTGTGGCTCTGGGCAGGAAGATGCTCAGGATCTCCCAGAGAGGCTCAGCGGGCAGTAGGATTGTGCCTGCATCTCGCTCTGGACATGCCAGTGGCTCAAGTGACAGCTGTGGGAATGATTTATAATGCACCGAGAGGGGCCACAGTCCTGCAAGGCTCTTACATCAGGAGCAAAGAGCAGCCTGCAGGGTGGGGAAGGCTGGAGCTGTAGCACTGTGTGCTCATCCCTCACCTTCATGGGGAGCTGCCCCCAGACTTGCTATGTATCACTTTGATGGTTCTCCTGTTGGGTGTATTTTGGAGCAGCTCTTATCTGTGGCTTTTTATGGTGATCCTGTGGAAAGCAGCCATTTACCTGCTGTGATGAACTCAAAACTAATACTAACTCTTCATTCCCGTTGGTTTTATTTGGGGTTTTTTTAGTCTCTTTGTTTGATTGGTTTGCATGGGTTCGTTTGTTTCTAGGTTTTGTCTGTTTTGGTTTGAGTCTTTTGTTTGCTTTTTCATAAGACTCAGGTGAAGTTGGCATAGCCAAAGTCAAGAGAATGTACACCAGGCTTGACTTTCCAGAAATTACTTTTGGCTGGGTTTAACTGCATTCTCCAGGCTCAGGATGACCAGTCCATTTGCAGGATTTGCTCTGCAACATCAGCTTGCCCAGACTCTGCTCGGTGATTCACAAATGGAGAAGACAATGGATATTGTGCCAAGCTTCCTTTCAAACAGCCAAAACTGCAACGGCATGAGAGAAAAAAAGAAAAAAACAGAGACTATATTCACCAATTAGAGCAGAAGCAGTGTCCCACCATCTTGCCCTCCACTCTTATTAATTTTGTACATTGAGAGGCAATCCTGGGCCTAAAGCTTCCGTCTCTCAGTTCCTGATGCCATTTGACTCCAGCCTGGACTCCCCCAGATCACACTGCCTGCTTTCCACGTGGGGCTGGGGATGCTCAGCCTGGAAAGAGGAGACCCTGGGGAGGCCTCACTGCAGCTCTGCAGGACTGCAAGGGTGCCACAAGAAAGATTGGGACAGGGTGTTCCACAGGGCCTGTGGCAACAGGACAAGGGGGGGGACGGCTTTCAGCTGCAGGAGGCTGATTGAAGTTGGATCTGAGGAAGCTGCTCTCTTCCACTGAGGGTGCTGAGGCACTGGCCCAGGCTGTGGATGCTCCATCCTTGGGAACAGGACTCTGAGCACCATGGTCTGGGGGAACGTTGCTAAGCATGGAACCAAAGGCTCTCTAGCTCAGTGGTCATGTCACAATCCATGTCCCATCTGGAACTGCCAGCAGCCAGCAAGCAGCACAACACAGCCGTTGGCCCTGGGCTCAGCACACGCTGCACGCTGCTCCTGCTGCTCCTGTCACCCTTCTTGTTCCTGCCCCCGAGACCTCATCTCATCAGTCTCAAAAGCTGCCTAAGGCCTGGATTGTGTCATCCATCCCTGCAGGATGCTCACATTTGTCCTGAGGAAGGTACGGTGCCATTCCATGGAGGTGGATCCCCCCAGCTGCCCGGGTGTGGGCTGGAGTTCTGGGGGGATGGGGTGGGACAGGGACCCCACTCTGAGGTTTTGCTACCTCTGCAGGCTGTTGCAGGTAGAGAAGACAAGATGCAGGTGGACAGACAGACTGATAGAGAGGAGAAGATGGAAGTGGAGGGAGAAAAGAGAGGAGAGGAAGAGATGGAGGTGGGCACCATAATGGATACGGAGGAGGAGATGGAGGTGGATGGAGAACAGACTGGAGAGGAAGAGATGGAGGTTGATGAGGATGAGGAGATGGACGTGGAAATGGAAGAGTACACCCAGGAGATGGACATTGATGAGGAAGATGAAGAGGAGGCCATGGTCCTGGGATGAAGAGCAATGCCAGCAGCAGGACAGGCATGTGGTCCCCACAGGCACAGTGGGTTCCCTGCAGCCAGGCTGGGGCGGGATTGGGCTGGCTGGTCCCTGCTCAGGAACGTGGTACCCAGTGCCTTGGGTTCTGCTGGCCATGCCCAGCCTGTCCTGTTCTTGCTGCGGGCCACACAAGCCCCATGGCAGTGCCTGGGGCCCAGCCCCCAGACCCAGCCAGCCTCAGCTCTGGCAGCAGAGTCCCAGTGTGCCAGCCTGGGGACACACGGAAGAGCCCTCTGTGCCTGACTGGAGTGACCATGGCACCTGCTTTTCTTCCCGGACTGATGGAGATCCTGGACTGAAATGGCACCTTTTTGTACATAGTTTTTAGAGTTTGTTCTTGTATTTGGCATATAGGTTTTAGGGCTTCGTTTTGTCTTCTGTAAATACATTTCAAATATTGTTGTTAGATATGTTCTTAGGTATATACCTTCTATAAATTGTTGTTATTACAAATATTCTTACAAAAGTAAATGTGTTCTGTGTTTTCATTGCTGTTCTTATGTAAATAAACAACCTTGGGTTTTCACACCCCAGTTCTCTTTCCATTTGCTTCCGGCACAGGCAGTATTGGCCAAGTTGTGTTTTCCACTTGCTCCCGGTTCCCAGGGCTGGAGGTTCATGGGGGAGCTGGCACAGCCACCCCAGCAGTGGTCGTCCCACTCAGAGGGTTCCGCTGACAGAGGTCACTGTCTCCTTGCTGTCTCTCTGGACACACTGGGGAGCTGCAGGGGCGAATCCCAGCGTGCCCTGTCCCATGGGATCCCATGTTGGAACTCAATGTCCCAGCCCGGGTGAGCACTGGTTGTGGCCCTGGGCTCAGCATGGCAGGCCTGGTGCTCACAGCAGTGCAGACTTCAAGCTGGCCATGCACAGCTCCGTGTTTCTCCCAAAAATATCACTGCTGCAGCACCTGGGGTTCCCCAGTGCTGGGCTTTTTATCCCCACTGCATGGAGGATCACATGGCAGGGCAAAGGATGGGATCCCATGTGGCCTCCAACCTGCCCTGATCCAGGCTGGGCACAGCCTGATGAAGGATGAGCACATCTCGCAGGGATATGGAAACCTCCCCTGAACACCCAGTTCAGGAAGAGCCTGAGCTCTTTTGTGGCTCTGGGCAGGAAGATGCTCAGGATCTCCCAGAGAGGCTCAGCGGGCAGTAGGATTGTGCCTGCATCTCGCTCTGGACATGCCAGTGGCTCAAGTGACAGCTGTGGGAATGATTTATAATGCACCGAGAGGGGCCACAGTCCTGCAAGGCTCTTACATCAGGAGCAAAGAGCAGCCTGCAGGGTGGGGAAGGCTGGAGCTGTAGCACTGTGTGCTCATCCCTCACCTTCATGGGGAGCTGCCCCCAGACTTGCTATGTATCACTTTGATGGTTCTCCTGTTGGGTGTATTTTGGAGCAGCTGTTATCTGTGGCTTTTTATGGTGATCCTGTGGAAAGCAGCCATTTACCTGCTGTGATGAACTCAAAACTAATACTAACTCTTCATTCCCGTTGGTTTTATTTGGGGTTTTTTTAGTCTCTTTGTTTGATTGGTTTGCATGGGTTCGTTTGTTTCTAGGTTTTGTCTGTTTTGGTTTGAGTCTTTTGTTTGCTTTTTCATAAGACTCAGGTGAAGTTGGCATAGCCAAAGTCAAGAGAATGTACACCAGGCTTGACTTTCCAGAAATTACTTTTGGCTGGGTTTAACTGCATTCTCCAGGCTCAGGATGACCAGTCCATTTGCAGGATTTGCTCTGCAACATCAGCTTGCCCAGACTCTGCTCGGTGATTCACAAATGGAGAAGACAATGGATATTGTGCCAAGCTTCCTTTCAAACAGCCAAAAGTGCAACGGCATGAGAGAAAAAAAGAAAAAAACAGAGACTATATTCACCAATTAGAGCAGAAGCAGTGTCCCACCATCTTGCCCTCCACTCTTATTAATTTTGTACATTGAGAGGCAATCCTGGGCCTAAAGCTTCCGTCTCTCAGTTCCTGATGCCATTTGACTCCAGCCTGGACTCCCCCAGATCACACTGCCTGCTTTCCACGTGGGGCTGGGGATGCTCAGCCTGGAAAGAGGAGACCCTGGGGAGGCCTCACTGCAGCTCTGCAGGACTGCAAGGGTGCCACAAGAAAGATTGGGACAGGGTGTTCCACAGGGCCTGTGGCAACAGGACAAGGGGGGGGACGGCTTTCAGCTGCAGGAGGCTGATTGAAGTTGGATCTGAGGAAGCTGCTCTCTTCCACTGAGGGTGCTGAGGCACTGGCCCAGGCTGTGGATGCTCCATCCTTGGGAACAGGACTCTGAGCACCATGGTCTGGGGGAACGTTGCTAAGCATGGAACCAAAGGCTCTCTAGCTCAGTGGTCATGTCACAATCCATGTCCCATCTGGAACTGCCAGCAGCCAGCAAGCAGCACAACACAGCCGTTGGCCCTGGGCTCAGCACACGCTGCACGCTGCTCCTGCTGCTCCTGTCACCCTTCTTGTTCCTGCCCCCGAGACCTCATCTCATCAGTCTCAAAAGCTGCCTAAGGCCTGGATTGTGTCATCCATCCCTGCAGGATGCTCACATTTGTCCTGAGGAAGGTACGGTGCCATTCCATGGAGGTGGATCCCCCCAGCTGCCCGGGTGTGGGCTGGAGTTCTGGGGGGATGGGGTGGGACAGGGACCCCACTCTGAGGTTTTGCTACCTCTGCAGGCTGTTGCAGGTAGAGAAGACAAGATGGAGGTGGACAGACAGACTGATAGAGAGGAGAAGATGGAAGTGGAGGGAGAAAAGAGGGGAGAGGAAGAGATGGAGGTGGGCACCATAATGGATACGGAGGAGGAGATGGAGGTGGATGGAGAACAGACTGGAGAGGAAGAGATGGAGGTTGATGAGGATGAGGAGATGGACGTGGAAATGGAAGAGTACACCCAGGAGATGGACATTGATGAGGAAGATGAAGAGGAGGCCATGGTCCTGGGATGAAGAGCAATGCCAGCAGCAGGACAGGCATGTGGTCCCCACAGGCACAGTGGGTTCCCTGCAGCCAGGCTGGGGCGGGATTGGGCTGGCTGGTCCCTGCTCAGGAACGTGGTACCCAGTGCCTTGGGTTCTGCTGGCCATGCCCAGCCTGTCCTGTTCTTGCTGCGGGCCACACAAGCCCCGTGGCAGTGCCTGGGGCCCAGCCCCCAGACCCAGCCAGCCTCAGCTCTGGCAGCAGAGTCCCAGTGTGCCAGCCTGGGGACACACGGAAGAGCCCTCTGTGCCTGACTGGAGTGACCATGGCACCTGCTTTTCTTCCCGGACTGATGGAGATCCTGGACTGAAATGGCACCTTTTTGTACATAGTTTTTAGAGTTTGTTCTTCTTTTTGGCATATAGGTTTTAGGGCTTCGTTTTGTCTTCTGTAAATACATTTCAAATATTGTTGTTAGATATGTTCTTAGGTATATACCTTCTATAAATTGTTGTTATTACAAATATTCTTACAAAAGTAAATGTGTTCTGTGTTTTCATTGCTGTTCTTATGTAAATAAACAACCTTGGGTTTTCACACCCCAGTTCTCTTTCCATTTGCTTCCGGCACAGGCAGTATTGGCCAAGTTGTGTTTTCCACTTGCTCCCGGTTCCCAGGGCTGGAGGTTCATGGGGGAGCTGGCACAGCCACCCCAGCAGTGGTCGTCCCACTCAGAGGGTTCCGCTGACAGAGGTCACTGTCTCCTTGCTGTCTCTCTGGACACACTGGGGAGCTGCAGGGGCGAATCCCAGCGTGCCCTGTCCCATGGGATCCCATGTTGGGACTCAATGTCCCAGCCCGGGTGAGCACTGGTTGTGGCCCTGGGCTCAGCATGGCAGGCCTGGTGCTCACAGCAGTGCAGACTTCAAGCTGGCCATGCACAGCTCCGTGTTTCTCCCAAAAATATCACTGCTGCAGCACCTGGGGTTCCCCAGTGCTGGGCTTTTTATCCCCACTGCATGGAGGATCACATGGCAGGGCAAAGGATGGGATCCCATGTGGCCTCCAACCTGCCCTGATCCAGGCTGGGCACAGCCTGATGAAGGATGAGCACATCTCGCAGGGATATGGAAACCTCCCCTGAACACCCAGTTCAGGAAGAGCCTGAGCTCTTTTGTGGCTCTGGGCAGGAAGATGCTCAGGATCTCCCAGAGAGGCTCAGCGGGCAGTAGGATTGTGCCTGCATCTCGCTCTGGACATGCCAGTGGCTCAAGTGACAGCTGTGGGAATGATTTATAATGCACCGAGAGGGGCCACAGTCCTGCAAGGCTCTTACATCAGGAGCAAAGAGCAGCCTGCAGGGTGGGGAAGGCTGGAGCTGTAGCACTGTGTGCTCATCCCTCACCTTCATGGGGAGCTGCCCCCAGAGTTGCTATGTATCACTTTGATGGTTCTCCTGTTGGGTGTATTTTGGAGCAGCTGTTATCTGTGGCTTTTTATGGTGATCCTGTGGAAAGCAGCCATTTACCTGCTGTGATGAACTCAAAACTAATACTAACTCTTCATTCCCGTTGGTTTTATTTGGGGTTTTTTTAGTCTCTTTGTTTGATTGGTTTGCATGGGTTCGTTTGTTTCTAGGTTTTGTCTGTTTTGGTTTGAGTCTTTTGTTTGCTTTTTCATAAGACTCAGGTGAAGTTGGCATAGCCAAAGTCAAGAGAATGTACACCAGGCTTGACTTTCCAGAAATTACTTTTGGCTGGGTTTAACTGCATTCTCCAGGCTCAGGATGACCAGTCCATTTGCAGGATTTGCTCTGCAACATCAGCTTGCCCAGACTCTGCTCGGTGATTCACAAATGGAGAAGACAATGGATATTGTGCCAAGCTTCCTTTCAAACAGCCAAAAGTGCAACGGCATGAGAGAAAAAAAGAAAAAAACAGAGACTATATTCACCAATTAGAGCAGAAGCAGTGTCCCACCATCTTGCCCTCCACTCTTATTAATTTTGTACATTGAGAGGCAATCCTGGGCCTAAAGCTTCCGTCTCTCAGTTCCTGATGCCATTTGACTCCAGCCTGGACTCCCCCAGATCACACTGCCTGCTTTCCACGTGGGGCTGGGGATGCTCAGCCTGGAAAGAGGAGACCCTGGGGAGGCCTCACTGCAGCTCTGCAGGACTGCAAGGGTGCCACAAGAAAGATTGGGACAGGGTGTTCCACAGGGCCTGTGGCAACAGGACAAGGGGGGGGACGGCTTTCAGCTGCAGGAGGCTGATTGAAGTTGGATCTGAGGAAGCTGCTCTCTTCCACTGAGGGTGCTGAGGCACTGGCCCAGGCTGTGGATGCTCCATCCTTGGGAACAGGGCTCTGAGCACCATGGTCTGGGGGAACGTTGCTAAGCATGGAACCAAAGGCTCTCTAGCTCAGTGGTCATGTCACAATCCATGTCCCATCTGGAACTGCCAGCAGCCAGCAAGCAGCACAACACAGCCGTTGGCCCTGGGCTCAGCACACGCTGCACGCTGCTCCTGCTGCTCCTGTCACCCTTCTTGTTCCTGCCCCCGAGACCTCATCTCATCAGTCTCAAAAGCTGCCTAAGGCCTGGATTGTGTCATCCATCCCTGCAGGATGCTCACATTTGTCCTGAGGAAGGTACGGTGCCATTCCATGGAGGTGGATCCCCCCAGCTGCCCGGGTGTGGGCTGGAGTTCTGGGGGGATGGGGTGGGACAGGGACCCCACTCTGAGGTTTTGCTACCTCTGCAGGCTGTTGCAGGTAGAGAAGACAAGATGGAGGTGGACAGACAGACTGATAGAGAGGAGAAGATGGAAGTGGAGGGAGAAAAGAGAGGAGAGGAAGAGATGGAGGTGGGCACCATAATGGATACGGAGGAGGAGATGGAGGTGGATGGAGAACAGACTGGAGAGGAAGAGATGGAGGTTGATGAGGATGAGGAGATGGACGTGGAAATGGAAGAGTACACCCAGGAGATGGACATTGATGAGGAAGATGAAGAGGAGGCCATGGTCCTGGGATGAAGAGCAATGCCAGCAGCAGGACAGGCATGTGGTCCCCACAGGCACAGTGGGTTCCCTGCAGCCAGGCTGGGGCGGGATTGGGCTGGCTGGTCCCTGCTCAGGAACGTGGTACCCAGTGCCTTGGGTTCTGCTGGCCATGCCCAGCCTGTCCTGTTCTTGCTTTGGGCCACACAAGCCCCATGGCAGTGCCTGGGGCCCAGCCCCCAGACCCAGCCAGCCTCAGCTCTGGCAGCAGAGTCCCAGTGTGCCAGCCTGGGGACACACGGAAGAGCCCTCTGTGCCTGACTGGAGTGACCATGGCACCTGCTTTTCTTCCCGGACTGATGGAGATCCTGGACTGAAATGGCACCTTTTTGTACATAGTTTTTAGAGTTTGTTCTTCTTTTTGGCATATAGGTTTTAGGGCTTCGTTTTGTCTTCTGTAAATACATTTCAAATATTGTTGTTAGATATGTTCTTAGGTATATACCTTCTATAAATTGTTGTTATTACAAATATTCTTACAAAAGTAAATGTGTTCTGTGTTTTCATTGCTGTTCTTATGTAAATAAACAACCTTGGGTTTTCACAGCCCAGTTCTCTTTCCATTTGCTTCCGGCACAGGCAGTATTGGCCAAGTTGTGTTTTCCACTTGCTCCCGGTTCCCAGGGCTGGAGGTTCATGGGGGAGCTGGCACAGCCACCCCAGCAGTGGTCGTCCCACTCAGAGGGTTCCGCTGACAGAGGTCACTGTCTCCTTGCTGTCTCTCTGGACACACTGGGGAGCTGCAGGGGCGAATCCCAGCGTGCCCTGTCCCATGGGATCCCATGTTGGGACTCAATGTCCCAGCCCGGGTGAGCACTGGTTGTGGCCCTGGGCTCAGCATGGCAGGCCTGGTGCTCACAGCAGTGCAGACTTCAAGCTGGCCATGCACAGCTCCGTGTTTCTCCCAAAAATATCACTGCTGCAGCACCTGGGGTTCCCCAGTGCTGGGCTTTTTATCCCCACTGCATGGAGGATCACATGGCAGGGCAAAGGATGGGATCCCATGTGGCCTCCAACCTGCCCTGATCCAGGCTGGGCACAGCCTGATGAAGGATGAGCACATCTCGCAGGGATATGGAAACCTCCCCTGAACACCCAGTTCAGGCAGAGCCTGAGCTCTTTTGTGGCTCTGGGCAGGAAGATGCTCAGGATCTCCCAGAGAGGCTCAGCGGGCAGTAGGATTGTGCCTGCATCTCGCTCTGGACATGCCAGTGGCTCAAGTGACAGCTGTGGGAATGATTTATAATGCACCGAGAGGGGCCACAGTCCTGCAAGGCTCTTACATCAGGAGCAAAGAGCAGCCTGCAGGGTGGGGAAGGCTGGAGCTGTAGCACTGTGTGCTCATCCCTCACCTTCATGGGGAGCTGCCCCCAGACTTGCTATGTATCACTTTGATGGTTCTCCTGTTGGGTGTATTTTGGAGCAGCTGTTATCTGTGGCTTTTTATGGTGATCCTGTGGAAAGCAGCCATTTACCTGCTGTGATGAACTCAAAACTAATACTAACTCTTCATTCCCGTTGGTTTTATTTGGGGTTTTTTTAGTCTCTTTGTTTGATTGGTTTGCATGGGTTCGTTTGTTTCTAGGTTTTGTCTGTTTTGGTTTGAGTCTTTTGTTTGCTTTTTCATAAGACTCAGGTGAAGTTGGCATAGCCAAAGTCAAGAGAATGTACACCAGGCTTGACTTTCCAGAAATTACTTTTGGCTGGGTTTAACTGCATTCTCCAGGCTCAGGATGACCAGTCCATTTGCAGGATTTGCTCTGCAACATCAGCTTGCCCAGACTCTGCTCGGTGATTCACAAATGGAGAAGACAATGGATATTGTGCCAAGCTTCCTTTCAAACAGCCAAAAGTGCAACGGCATGAGAGAAAAAAAGAAAAAAACAGAGACTATATTCACCAATTAGAGCAGAAGCAGTGTCCCACCATCTTGCCCTCCACTCTTATTAATTTTGTACATTGAGAGGCAATCCTGGGCCTAAAGCTTCCGTCTCTCAGTTCCTGATGTCATTTGACTCCAGCCTGGACTCCCCCAGATCACACTGCCTGCTTTCCACGTGGGGCTGGGGATGCTCAGCCTGGAAAGAGGAGACCCTGGGGAGGCCTCACTGCAGCTCTGCAGGACTGCAAGGGTGCCACAAGAAAGATTGGGACAGGGTGTTCCACAGGGCCTGTGGCAACAGGACAAGGGGGGGGACGGCTTTCAGCTGCAGGAGGCTGATTGAAGTTGGATCTGAGGAAGCTGCTCTCTTCCACTGAGGGTGCTGAGGCACTGGCCCAGGCTGTGGATGCTCCATCAATGGGAACAGGACTCTGAGCACCATGGTCTGGGGGAACGTTGCTAAGCATGGAACCAAAGGCTCTCTAGCTCAGTGGTCATGTCACAATCCATGTCCCATCTGGAACTGCCAGCAGCCAGCAAGCAGCACAACACAGCCGTTGGCCCTGGGCTCAGCACACGCTGCACGCTGCTCCTGCTGCTCCTGTCACCCTTCTTGTTCCTGCCCCCGAGACCTCATCTCATCAGTCTCAAAAGCTGCCTAAGGCCTGGATTGTGTCATCCATCCCTGCAGGATGCTCACATTTGTCCTGAGGAAGGTACGGTGCCATTCCATGGAGGTGGATCCCCCCAGCTGCCCGGGTGTGGGCTGGAGTTCTGGGGGGATGGGGTGGGACAGGGACCCCACTCTGAGGTTTTGCTACCTCTGCAGGCTGTTGCAGGTAGAGAAGACAAGATGGAGGTGGACAGACAGACTGATAGAGAGGAGAAGATGGAAGTGGAGGGAGAAAAGAGGGGAGAGGAAGAGATGGAGGTGGGCACCATAATGGATACGGAGGAGGAGATGGAGGTGGATGGAGAACAGACTGGAGAGGAAGAGATGGAGGTTGATGAGGATGAGGAGATGGACGTGGAAATGGAAGAGTACACCCAGGAGATGGACATTGATGAGGAAGATGAAGAGGAGGCCATGGTCCTGGGATGAAGAGCAATGCCAGCAGCAGGACAGGCATGTGGTCCCCACAGGCACAGTGGGTTCCCTGCAGCCAGGCTGGGGCGGGATTGGGCTGGCTGGTCCCTGCTCAGGAACGTGGTACCCAGTGCCTTGGGTTCTGCTGGCCATGCCCAGCCTGTCCTGTTCTTGCTGCGGGCCACACAAGCCCCGTGGCAGTGCCTGGGGCCCAGCCCCCAGACCCAGCCAGCCTCAGCTCTGGCAGCAGAGTCCCAGTGTGCCAGCCTGGGGACACACGGAAGAGCCCTCTGTGCCTGACTGGAGTGACCATGGCACCTGCTTTTCTTCCCGGACTGATGGAGATCCTGGACTGAAATGGCACCTTTTTGTACATAGTTTTTAGAGTTTGTTCTTCTTTTTGGCATATAGGTTTTAGGGCTTCGTTTTGTCTTCTGTAAATACATTTCAAATATTGTTGTTAGATATGTTCTTAGGTATATACCTTCTATAAATTGTTGTTATTACAAATATTCTTACAAAAGTAAATGTGTTCTGTGTTTTCATTGCTGTTCTTATGTAAATAAACAACCTTGGGTTTTCACACCCCAGTTCTCTTTCCATTTGCTTCCGGCACAGGCAGTATTGGCCAAGTTGTGTTTTCCACTTGCTCCCGGTTCCCAGGGCTGGAGGTTCATGGGGGAGCTGGCACAGCCACCCCAGCAGTGGTCGTCCCACTCAGAGGGTTCCGCTGACAGAGGTCACTGTCTCCTTGCTGTCTCTCTGGACACACTGGGGAGCTGCAGGGGCGAATCCCAGCGTGCCCTGTCCCATGGGATCCCATGTTGGGACTCAATGTCCCAGCCCGGGTGAGCACTGGTTGTGGCCCTGGGCTCAGCATGGCAGGCCTGGTGCTCACAGCAGTGCAGACTTCAAGCTGGCCATGCACAGCTCCGTGTTTCTCCCAAAAATATCACTGCTGCAGCACCTGGGGTTCCCCAGTGCTGGGCTTTTTATCCCCACTGCATGGAGGATCACATGGCAGGGCAAAGGATGGGATCCCATGTGGCCTCCAACCTGCCCTGATCCAGGCTGGGCACAGCCTGATGAAGGATGAGCACATCTCGCAGGGATATGGAAACCTCCCCTGAACACCCAGTTCAGGAAGAGCCTGAGCTCTTTTGTGGCTCTGGGCAGGAAGATGCTCAGGATCTCCCAGAGAGGCTCAGCGGGCAGTAGGATTGTGCCTGCATCTCGCTCTGGACATGCCAGTGGCTCAAGTGACAGCTGTGGGAATGATTTATAATGCACCGAGAGGGGCCACAGTCCTGCAAGGCTCTTACATCAGGAGCAAAGAGCAGCCTGCAGGGTGGGGAAGGCTGGAGCTGTAGCACTGTGTGCTCATCCCTCACCTTCATGGGGAGCTGCCCCCAGAGTTGCTATGTATCACTTTGATGGTTCTCCTGTTGGGTGTATTTTGGAGCAGCTGTTATCTGTGGCTTTTTATGGTGATCCTGTGGAAAGCAGCCATTTACCTGCTGTGATGAACTCAAAACTAATACTAACTCTTCATTCCCGTTGGTTTTATTTGGGGTTTTTTTAGTCTCTTTGTTTGATTGGTTTGCATGGGTTCGTTTGTTTCTAGGTTTTGTCTGTTTTGGTTTGAGTCTTTTGTTTGCTTTTTCATAAGACTCAGGTGAAGTTGGCATAGCCAAAGTCAAGAGAATGGACACCAGGCTTGACTATCCAGAAATTACTTTTGGCTGGGTTTAACTGCATTCTCCAGGCTCAGGATGACCAGTCCATTTGCAGGATTTGCTCTGCAACATCAGCTTGCCCAGACTCTGCTCGGTGATTCACAAATGGAGAAGACAATGGATATTGTGCCAAGCTTCCTTTCAAACAGCCAAAAGTGCAACGGCATGAGAGAAAAAAAGAAAAAAACAGAGACTATATTCACCAATTAGAGCAGAAGCAGTGTCCCACCATCTTGCCCTCCACTCTTATTAATTTTGTACATTGAGAGGCAATCCTGGGCCTAAAGCTTCCGTCTCTCAGTTCCTGATGCCATTTGACTCCAGCCTGGACTCCCCCTGATCACACCGCCTGCTTTCCACGTGGGGCTGGGGATGCTCAGCCTGGAAAGAGGAGACCCTGGGGAGGCCTCACTGCAGCTCTGCAGGACTGCAAGGGTGCCACAAGAAAGATTGGGACAGGGTGTTCCACAGGGCCTGTGGCAACAGGACAAGGGGGGGGACGGCTTTCAGCTGCAGGAGGCTGATTGAAGTTGGATCTGAGGAAGCTGCTCTCTTCCACTGAGGGTGCTGAGGCACTGGCCCAGGCTGTGGATGCTCCATCCTTGGGAACAGGGCTCTGAGCACCATGGTCTGGGGGAACGTTGCTAAGCATGGAACCAAAGGCTCTCTAGCTCAGTGGTCATGTCACAATCCATGTCCCATCTGGAACTGCCAGCAGCCAGCAAGCAGCACAACACAGCCGTTGGCCCTGGGCTCAGCACACGCTGCACGCTGCTCCTGCTGCTCCTGTCACCCTTCTTGTTCCTGCCCCCGAGACCTCATCTCATCAGTCTCAAAAGCTGCCTAAGGCCTGGATTGTGTCATCCATCCCTGCAGGATGCTCACATTTGTCCTGAGGAAGGTACGGTGCCATTCCATGGAGGTGGATCCCCCCAGCTGCCCGGGTGTGGGCTGGAGTTCTGGGGGGATGGGGTGGGACAGGGACCCCACTCTGAGGTTTTGCTACCTCTGCAGGCTGTTGCAGGTAGAGAAGACAAGATGCAGGTGGACAGACAGACTGATAGAGAGGAGAAGATGGAAGTGGAGGGAGAAAAGAGAGGAGAGGAAGAGATGGAGGTGGGCACCATAATGGATACGGAGGAGGAGATGGAGGTGGATGGAGAACAGACTGGAGAGGAAGAGATGGAGGTTGATGAGGATGAGGAGATGGACGTGGAAATGGAAGAGTACACCCAGGAGATGGACATTGATGAGGAAGATGAAGAGGAGGCCATGGTCCTGGGATGAAGAGCAATGCCAGCAGCAGGACAGGCATGTGGTCCCCACAGGCACAGTGGGTTCCCTGCAGCCAGGCTGGGGCGGGATTGGGCTGGCTGGTCCCTGCTCAGGAACGTGGTACCCAGTGCCTTGGGTTCTGCTGGCCATGCCCAGCCTGTCCTGTTCTTGCTTTGGGCCACACAAGCCCCATGGCAGTGCCTGGGGCCCAGCCCCCAGACCCAGCCAGCCTCAGCTCTGGCAGCAGAGTCCCAGTGTGCCAGCCTGGGGACACACGGAAGAGCCCTCTGTGCCTGACTGGAGTGACCATGGCACCTGCTTTTCTTCCCGGACTGATGGAGATCCTGGACTGAAATGGCACCTTTTTGTACATAGTTTTTAGAGTTTGTTCTTCTTTTTGGCATATAGGTTTTAGGGCTTCGTTTTGTCTTCTGTAAATACATTTCAAATATTGTTGTTAGATATGTTCTTAGGTATATACCTTCTATAAATTGTTGTTATTACAAATATTCTTACAAAAGTAAATGTGTTCTGTGTTTTCATTGCTGTTCTTATGTAAATAAACAACCTTGGGTTTTCACAGCCCAGTTCTCTTTCCATTTGCTTCCGGCACAGGCAGTATTGGCCAAGTTGTGTTTTCCACTTGCTCCCGGTTCCCAGGGCTGGAGGTTCATGGGGGAGCTGGCACAGCCACCCCAGCAGTGGTCGTCCCACTCAGAGGGTTCCGCTGACAGAGGTCACTGTCTCCTTGCTGTCTCTCTGGACACACTGGGGAGCTGCAGGGGCGAATCCCAGCGTGCCCTGTCCCATGGGATCCCATGTTGGGACTCAATGTCCCAGCCCGGGTGAGCACTGCTTGTGGCCCTGGGCTCAGCATGGCAGGCCTGGTGCTCACAGCAGTGCAGACTTCAAGCTGGCCATGCACAGCTCCGTGTTTCTCCCAAAAATATCACTGCTGCAGCACCTGGGGTTCCCCAGTGCTGGGCTTTTTATCCCCACTGCATGGAGGATCACATGGCAGGGCAAAGGATGGGATCCCATGTGGCCTCCAACCTGCCCTGATCCAGGCTGGGCACAGCCTGATGAAGGATGAGCACATCTCGCAGGGATATGGAAACCTCCCCTGAACACCCAGTTCAGGCAGAGCCTGAGCTCTTTTGTGGCTCTGGGCAGGAAGATGCTCAGGATCTCCCAGAGAGGCTCAGCGGGCAGTAGGATTGTGCCTGCATCTCGCTCTGGACATGCCAGTGGCTCAAGTGACAGCTGTGGGAATGATTTATAATGCACCGAGAGGGGCCACAGTCCTGCAAGGCTCTTACATCAGGAGCAAAGAGCAGCCTGCAGGGTGGGGAAGGCTGGAGCTGTAGCACTGTGTGCTCATCCCTCACCTTCATGGGGAGCTGCCCCCAGAGTTGCTATGTATCACTTTGATGGTTCTCCTGTTGGGTGTATTTTGGAGCAGCTCTTATCTGTGGCTTTTTATGGTGATCCTGTGGAAAGCAGCCATTTACCTGCTGTGATGAACTCAAAACTAATACTAACTCTTCATTCCCGTTGGTTTTATTTGGGGTTTTTTTAGTCTCTTTGTTTGATTGGTTTGCATGGGTTCGTTTGTTTCTAGGTTTTGTCTGTTTTGGTTTGAGTCTTTTGTTTGCTTTTTCATAAGACTCAGGTGAAGTTGGCATAGCCAAAGTCAAGAGAATGTACACCAGGCTTGACTTTCCAGAAATTACTTTTGGCTGGGTTTAACTGCATTCTCCAGGCTCAGGATGACCAGTCCATTTGCAGGATTTGCTCTGCAACATCAGCTTGCCCAGACTCTGCTCGGTGATTCACAAATGGAGAAGACAATGGATATTGTGCCAAGCTTCCTTTCAAACAGCCAAAACTGCAACGGCATGAGAGAAAAAAAGAAAAAAACAGAGACTATATTCACCAATTAGAGCAGAAGCAGTGTCCCACCATCTTGCCCTCCACTCTTATTAATTTTGTACATTGAGAGGCAATCCTGGGCCTAAAGCTTCCGTCTCTCAGTTCCTGATGCCATTTGACTCCAGCCTGGACTCCCCCAGATCACACTGCCTGCTTTCCACGTGGGGCTGGGGATGCTCAGCCTGGAAAGAGGAGACCCTGGGGAGGCCTCACTGCAGCTCTGCAGGACTGCAAGGGTGCCACAAGAAAGATTGGGACAGGGTGTTCCACAGGGCCTGTGGCAACAGGACAAGGGGGGGGACGGCTTTCAGCTGCAGGAGGCTGATTGAAGTTGGATCTGAGGAAGCTGCTCTCTTCCACTGAGGGTGCTGAGGCACTGGCCCAGGCTGTGGATGCTCCATCAATGGGAACAGGGCTCTGAGCACCATGGTCTGGGGGAACGTTGCTAAGCATGGAACCAAAGGCTCTCTAGCTCAGTGGTCATGTCACAATCCATGTCCCATCTGGAACTGCCAGCAGCCAGCAAGCAGCACAACACAGCCGTTGGCCCTGGGCTCAGCACACGCTGCACGCTGCTCCTGCTGCTCCTGTCACCCTTCTTGTTCCTGCCCCCGAGACCTCATCTCATCAGTCTCAAAAGCTGCCTAAGGCCTGGATTGTGTCATCCATCCCTGCAGGATGCTCACATTTGTCCTGAGGAAGGTACGGTGCCATTCCATGGAGGTGGATCCCCCCAGCTGCCCGGGTGTGGGCTGGAGTTCTGGGGGGATGGGGTGGGACAGGGACCCCACTCTGAGGTTTTGCTACCTCTGCAGGCTGTTGCAGGTAGAGAAGACAAGATGGAGGTGGACAGACAGACTGATAGAGAGGAGAAGATGGAAGTGGAGGGAGAAAAGAGGGGAGAGGAAGAGATGGAGGTGGGCACCATAATGGATACGGAGGAGGAGATGGAGGTGGATGGAGAACAGACTGGAGAGGAAGAGATGGAGGTTGATGAGGATGAGGAGATGGACGTGGAAATGGAAGAGTACACCCAGGAGATGGACATTGATGAGGAAGATGAAGAGGAGGCCATGGTCCTGGGATGAAGAGCAATGCCAGCAGCAGGACAGGCATGTGGTCCCCACAGGCACAGTGGGTTCCCTGCAGCCAGGCTGGGGCGGGATTGGGCTGGCTGGTCCCTGCTCAGGAACGTGGTACCCAGTGCCTTGGGTTCTGCTGGCCATGCCCAGCCTGTCCTGTTCTTGCTTTGGGCCACACAAGCCCCATGGCAGTGCCTGGGGCCCAGCCCCCAGACCCAGCCAGCCTCAGCTCTGGCAGCAGAGTCCCAGTGTGCCAGCCTGGGGACACACGGAAGAGCCCTCTGTGCCTGACTGGAGTGACCATGGCACCTGCTTTTCTTCCCGGACTGATGGAGATCCTGGACTGAAATGGCACCTTTTTGTACATAGTTTTTAGAGTTTGTTCTTCTTTTTGGCATATAGGTTTTAGGGCTTCGTTTTGTCTTCTGTAAATACATTTCAAATATTGTTGTTAGATATGTTCTTAGGTATATACCTTCTATAAATTGTTGTTATTACAAATATTCTTACAAAAGTAAATGTGTTCTGTGTTTTCATTGCTGTTCTTATGTAAATAAACAACCTTGGGTTTTCACAGCCCAGTTCTCTTTCCATTTGCTTCCGGCACAGGCAGTATTGGCCAAGTTGTGTTTTCCACTTGCTCCCGGTTCCCAGGGCTGGAGGTTCATGGGGGAGCTGGCACAGCCACCCCAGCAGTGGTCGTCCCACTCAGAGGGTTCCGCTGACAGAGGTCACTGTCTCCTTGCTGTCTCTCTGGACACACTGGGGAGCTGCAGGGGCGAATCCCAGCGTGCCCTGTCCCATGGGATCCCATGTTGGGACTCAATGTCCCAGCCCGGGTGAGCACTGGTTGTGGCCCTGGGCTCAGCATGGCAGGCCTGGTGCTCACAGCAGTGCAGACTTCAAGCTGGCCATGCACAGCTCCGTGTTTCTCCCAAAAATATCACTGCTGCAGCACCTGGGGTTCCCCAGTGCTGGGCTTTTTATCCCCACTGCATGGAGGATCACATGGCAGGGCAAAGGATGGGATCCCATGTGGCCTCCAACCTGCCCTGATCCAGGCTGGGCACAGCCTGATGAAGGATGAGCACATCTCGCAGGGATATGGAAACCTCCCCTGAACACCCAGTTCAGGCAGAGCCTGAGCTCTTTTGTGGCTCTGGGCAGGAAGATGCTCAGGATCTCCCAGAGAGGCTCAGCGGGCAGTAGGATTGTGCCTGCATCTCGCTCTGGACATGCCAGTGGCTCAAGTGACAGCTGTGGGAATGATTTATAATGCACCGAGAGGGGCCACAGTCCTGCAAGGCTCTTACATCAGGAGCAAAGAGCAGCCTGCAGGGTGGGGAAGGCTGGAGCTGTAGCACTGTGTGCTCATCCCTCACCTTCATGGGGAGCTGCCCCCAGACTTGCTATGTATCACTTTGATGGTTCTCCTGTTGGGTGTATTTTGGAGCAGCTCTTATCTGTGGCTTTTTATGGTGATCCTGTGGAAAGCAGCCATTTACCTGCTGTGATGAACTCAAAACTAATACTAACTCTTCATTCCCGTTGGTTTTATTTGGGGTTTTTTTAGTCTCTTTGTTTGATTGGTTTGCATGGGTTCGTTTGTTTCTAGGTTTTGTCTGTTTTGGTTTGAGTCTTTTGTTTGCTTTTTCATAAGACTCAGGTGAAGTTGGCATAGCCAAAGTCAAGAGAATGTACACCAGGCTTGACTTTCCAGAAATTACTTTTGGCTGGGTTTAACTGCATTCTCCAGGCTCAGGATGACCAGTCCATTTGCAGGATTTGCTCTGCAACATCAGCTTGCCCAGACTCTGCTCGGTGATTCACAAATGGAGAAGACAATGGATATTGTGCCAAGCTTCCTTTCAAACAGCCAAAACTGCAACGGCATGAGAGAAAAAAAGAAAAAAACAGAGACTATATTCACCAATTAGAGCAGAAGCAGTGTCCCACCATCTTGCCCTCCACTCTTATTAATTTTGTACATTGAGAGGCAATCCTGGGCCTAAAGCTTCCGTCTCTCAGTTCCTGATGCCATTTGACTCCAGCCTGGACTCCCCCAGATCACACTGCCTGCTTTCCACGTGGGGCTGGGGATGCTCAGCCTGGAAAGAGGAGACCCTGGGGAGGCCTCACTGCAGCTCTGCAGGACTGCAAGGGTGCCACAAGAAAGATTGGGACAGGGTGTTCCACAGGGCCTGTGGCAACAGGACAAGGGGGGGACGGCTTTCAGCTGCAGGAGGCTGATTGAAGTTGGATCTGAGGAAGCTGCTCTCTTCCACTGAGGGTGCTGAGGCACTGGCCCAGGCTGTGGATGCTCCATCCTTGGGAACAGGGCTCTGAGCACCATGGTCTGGGGGAACGTTGCTAAGCATGGAACCAAAGGCTCTCTAGCTCAGTGGTCATGTCACAATCCATGTCCCATCTGGAACTGCCAGCAGCCAGCAAGCAGCACAACACAGCCGTTGGCCCTGGGCTCAGCACACGCTGCACGCTGCTCCTGCTGCTCCTGTCACCCTTCTTGTTCCTGCCCCCGAGACCTCATCTCATCAGTCTCAAAAGCTGCCTAAGGCCTGGATTGTGTCATCCATCCCTGCAGGATGCTCACATTTGTCCTGAGGAAGGTACGGTGCCATTCCATGGAGGTGGATCCCCCCAGCTGCCCGGGTGTGGGCTGGAGTTCTGGGGGGATGGGGTGGGACAGGGACCCCACTCTGAGGTTTTGCTACCTCTGCAGGCTGTTGCAGGTAGAGAAGACAAGATGGAGGTGGACAGACAGACTGATAGAGAGGAGAAGATGGAAGTGGAGGGAGAAAAGAGAGGAGAGGAAGAGATGGAGGTGGGCACCATAATGGATACGGAGGAGGAGATGGAGGTGGATGGAGAACAGACTGGAGAGGAAGAGATGGAGGTTGATGAGGATGAGGAGATGGACGTGGAAATGGAAGAGTACACCCAGGAGATGGACATTGATGAGGAAGATGAAGAGGAGGCCATGGTCCTGGGATGAAGAGCAATGCCAGCAGCAGGACAGGCATGTGGTCCCCACAGGCACAGTGGGTTCCCTGCAGCCAGGCTGGGGCGGGATTGGGCTGGCTGGTCCCTGCTCAGGAACGTGGTACCCAGTGCCTTGGGTTCTGCTGGCCATGCCCAGCCTGTCCTGTTCTTGCTTTGGGCCACACAAGCCCCATGGCAGTGCCTGGGGCCCAGCCCCCAGACCCAGCCAGCCTCAGCTCTGGCAGCAGAGTCCCAGTGTGCCAGCCTGGGGACACACGGAAGAGCCCTCTGTGCCTGACTGGAGTGACCATGGCACCTGCTTTTCTTCCCGGACTGATGGAGATCCTGGACTGAAATGGCACCTTTTTGTACATAGTTTTTAGAGTTTGTTCTTCTTTTTGGCATATAGGTTTTAGGGCTTCGTTTTGTCTTCTGTAAATACATTTCAAATATTGTTGTTAGATATGTTCTTAGGTATATACCTTCTATAAATTGTTGTTATTACAAATATTCTTACAAAAGTAAATGTGTTCTGTGTTTTCATTGCTGTTCTTATGTAAATAAACAACCTTGGGTTTTCACACCCCAGTTCTCTTTCCATTTCCTTCCGGCACAGGCAGTATTGGCCAAGTTGTGTTTTCCACTTGCTCCCGGTTCCCAGGGCTGGAGGTTCATGGGGGAGCTGGCACAGCCACCCCAGCAGTGGTCGTCCCACTCAGAGGGTTCCGCTGACAGAGGTCACTGTCTCCTTGCTGTCTCTCTGGACACACTGGGGAGCTGCAGGGGCGAATCCCAGCGTGCCCTGTCCCATGGGATCCCATGTTGGGACTCAATGTCCCAGCCCGGGTGAGCACTGCTTGTGGCCCTGGGCTCAGCATGGCAGGCCTGGTGCTCACAGCAGTGCAGACTTCAAGCTGGCCATGCACAGCTCCGTGTTTCTCCCAAAAATATCACTGCTGCAGCACCTGGGGTTCCCCAGTGCTGGGCTTTTTATCCCCACTGCATGGAGGATCACATGGCAGGGCAAAGGATGGGATCCCATGTGGCCTCCAACCTGCCCTGATCCAGGCTGGGCACAGCCTGATGAAGGATGAGCACATCTCGCAGGGATATGGAAACCTCCCCTGAACACCCAGTTCAGGCAGAGCCTGAGCTCTTTTGTGGCTCTGGGCAGGAAGATGCTCAGGATCTCCCAGAGAGGCTCAGCGGGCAGTAGGATTGTGCCTGCATCTCGCTCTGGACATGCCAGTGGCTCAAGTGACAGCTGTGGGAATGATTTATAATGCACCGAGAGGGGCCACAGTCCTGCAAGGCTCTTACATCAGGAGCAAAGAGCAGCCTGCAGGGTGGGGAAGGCTGGAGCTGTAGCACTGTGTGCTCATCCCTCACCTTCATGGGGAGCTGCCCCCAGACTTGCTATGTATCACTTTGATGGTTCTCCTGTTGGGTGTATTTTGGAGCAGCTCTTATCTGTGGCTTTTTATGGTGATCCTGTGGAAAGCAGCCATTTACCTGCTGTGATGAACTCAAAACTAATACTAACTCTTCATTCCCGTTGGTTTTATTTGGGGTTTTTTTAGTCTCTTTGTTTGATTGGTTTGCATGGGTTCGTTTGTTTCTAGGTTTTGTCTGTTTTGGTTTGAGTCTTTTGTTTGCTTTTTCATAAGACTCAGGTGAAGTTGGCATAGCCAAAGTCAAGAGAATGTACACCAGGCTTGACTTTCCAGAAATTACTTTTGGCTGGGTTTAACTGCATTCTCCAGGCTCAGGATGACCAGTCCATTTGCAGGATTTGCTCTGCAACATCAGCTTGCCCAGACTCTGCTCGGTGATTCACAAATGGAGAAGACAATGGATATTGTGCCAAGCTTCCTTTCAAACAGCCAAAACTGCAACGGCATGAGAGAAAAAAAGAAAAAAACAGAGACTATATTCACCAATTAGAGCAGAAGCAGTGTCCCACCATCTTGCCCTCCACTCTTATTAATTTTGTACATTGAGAGGCAATCCTGGGCCTAAAGCTTCCGTCTCTCAGTTCCTGATGCCATTTGACTCCAGCCTGGACTCCCCCAGATCACACTGCCTGCTTTCCACGTGGGGCTGGGGATGCTCAGCCTGGAAAGAGGAGACCCTGGGGAGGCCTCACTGCAGCTCTGCAGGACTGCAAGGGTGCCACAAGAAAGATTGGGACAGGGTGTTCCACAGGGCCTGTGGCAACAGGACAAGGGGGGGGACGGCTTTCAGCTGCAGGAGGCTGATTGAAGTTGGATCTGAGGAAGCTGCTCTCTTCCACTGAGGGTGCTGAGGCACTGGCCCAGGCTGTGGATGCTCCATCCTTGGGAACAGGACTCTGAGCACCATGGTCTGGGGGAACGTTGCTAAGCATGGAACCAAAGGCTCTCTAGCTCAGTGGTCATGTCACAATCCATGTCCCATCTGGAACTGCCAGCAGCCAGCAAGCAGCACAACACAGCCGTTGGCCCTGGGCTCAGCACACGCTGCACGCTGCTCCTGCTGCTCCTGTCACCCTTCTTGTTCCTGCCCCCGAGACCTCATCTCATCAGTCTCAAAAGCTGCCTAAGGCCTGGATTGTGTCATCCATCCCTGCAGGATGCTCACATTTGTCCTGAGGAAGGTACGGTGCCATTCCATGGAGGTGGATCCCCCCAGCTGCCCGGGTGTGGGCTGGAGTTCTGGGGGGATGGGGTGGGACAGGGACCCCACTCTGAGGTTTTGCTACCTCTGCAGGCTGTTGCAGGTAGAGAAGACAAGATGGAGGTGGACAGACAGACTGATAGAGAGGAGAAGATGGAAGTGGAGGGAGAAAAGAGGGGAGAGGAAGAGATGGAGGTGGGCACCATAATGGATACGGAGGAGGAGATGGAGGTGGATGGAGAACAGACTGGAGAGGAAGAGATGGAGGTTGATGAGGATGAGGAGATGGACGTGGAAATGGAAGAGTACACCCAGGAGATGGACATTGATGAGGAAGATGAAGAGGAGGCCATGGTCCTGGGATGAAGAGCAATGCCAGCAGCAGGACAGGCATGTGGTCCCCACAGGCACAGTGGGTTCCCTGCAGCCAGGCTGGGGCGGGATTGGGCTGGCTGGTCCCTGCTCAGGAACGTGGTACCCAGTGCCTTGGGTTCTGCTGGCCATGCCCAGCCTGTCCTGTTCTTGCTTTGGGCCACACAAGCCCCATGGCAGTGCCTGGGGCCCAGCCCCCAGACCCAGCCAGCCTCAGCTCTGGCAGCAGAGTCCCAGTGTGCCAGCCTGGGGACACACGGAAGAGCCCTCTGTGCCTGACTGGAGTGACCATGGCACCTGCTTTTCTTCCCGGACTGATGGAGATCCTGGACTGAAATGGCACCTTTTTGTACATAGTTTTTAGAGTTTGTTCTTGTATTTGGCATATAGGTTTTAGGGCTTCGTTTTGTCTTCTGTAAATACATTTCAAATATTGTTGTTAGATATGTTCTTAGGTATATACCTTCTATAAATTGTTGTTATTACAAATATTCTTACAAAAGTAAATGTGTTCTGTGTTTTCATTGCTGTTCTTATGTAAATAAACAACCTTGGGTTTTCACACCCCAGTTCTCTTTCCATTTGCTTCCGGCACAGGCAGTATTGGCCAAGTTGTGTTTTCCACTTGCTCCCGGTTCCCAGGGCTGGAGGTTCATGGGGGAGCTGGCACAGCCACCCCAGCAGTGGTCGTCCCACTCAGAGGGTTCCGCTGACAGAGGTCACTGTCTCCTTGCTGTCTCTCTGGACACACTGGGGAGCTGCAGGGGCGAATCCCAGCCTGCCCTGTCCCATGGGATCCCATGTTGGGACTCAATGTCCCAGCCCGGGTGAGCACTGGTTGTGGCCCTGGGCTCAGCATGGCAGGCCTGGTGCTCACAGCAGTGCAGACTTCAAGCTGGCCATGCACAGCTCCGTGTTTCTCCCAAAAATATCACTGCTGCAGCACCTGGGGTTCCCCAGTGCTGGGCTTTTTATCCCCACTGCATGGAGGATCACATGGCAGGGCAAAGGATGGGATCCCATGTGGCCTCCAACCTGCCCTGATCCAGGCTGGGCACAGCCTGATGAAGGATGAGCACATCTCGCAGGGATATGGAAACCTCCCCTGAACACCCAGTTCAGGAAGAGCCTGAGCTCTTTTGTGGCTCTGGGCAGGAAGATGCTCAGGATCTCCCAGAGAGGCTCAGCGGGCAGTAGGATTGTGCCTGCATCTCGCTCTGGACATGCCAGTGGCTCAAGTGACAGCTGTGGGAATGATTTATAATGCACCGAGAGGGGCCACAGTCCTGCAAGGCTCTTACATCAGGAGCAAAGAGCAGCCTGCAGGGTGGGGAAGGCTGGAGCTGTAGCACTGTGTGCTCATCCCTCACCTTCATGGGGAGCTGCCCCCAGACTTGCTATGTATCACTTTGATGGTTCTCCTGTTGGGTGTATTTTGGAGCAGCTCTTATCTGTGGCTTTTTATGGTGATCCTGTGGAAAGCAGCCATTTACCTGCTGTGATGAACTCAAAACTAATACTAACTCTTCATTCCCTTTGGTTTTATTTGGGGTTTTTTTAGTCTCTTTGTTTGATTGGTTTGCATGGGTTCGTTTGTTTCTAGGTTTTGTCTGTTTTGGTTTGAGTCTTTTGTTTGCTTTTTCATAAGACTCAGGTGAAGTTGGCATAGCCAAAGTCAAGAGAATGGACACCAGGCTTGACTATCCAGAAATTACTTTTGGCTGGGTTTAACTGCATTCTCCAGGCTCAGGATGACCAGTCCATTTGCAGGATTTGCTCTGCAACATCAGCTTGCCCAGACTCTGCTCGGTGATTCACAAATGGAGAAGACAATGGATATTGTGCCAAGCTTCCTTTCAAACAGCCAAAACTGCAACGGCATGAGAGAAAAAAAGAAAAAAACAGAGACTATATTCATCAATTAGAGCAGAAGCAGTGTCCCACCATCTTGCCCTCCACTCTTATTAATTTTGTACATTGAGAGGCAATCCTGGGCCTAAAGCTTCCGTCTCTCAGTTCCTGATGCCATTTGACTCCAGCCTGGACTCCCCCTGATCACACCGCCTGCTTTCCACGTGGGGCTGGGGATGCTCAGCCTGGAAAGAGGAGACCCTGGGGAGGCCTCACTGCAGCTCTGCAGGACTGCAAGGGTGCCACAAGAAAGATTGGGACAGGGTGTTCCACAGGGCCTGTGGCAACAGGACAAGGGGGGGGACGGCTTTCAGCTGCAGGAGGCTGATTGAAGTTGGATCTGAGGAAGCTGCTCTCTTCCACTGAGGGTGCTGAGGCACTGGCCCAGGCTGTGGATGCTCCATCCTTGGGAACAGGGCTCTGAGCACCATGGTCTGGGGGAACGTTGCTAAGCATGGAACCAAAGGCTCTCTAGCTCAGTGGTCATGTCACAATCCATGTCCCATCTGGAACTGCCAGCAGCCAGCAAGCAGCACAACACAGCCGTTGGCCCTGGGCTCAGCACACGCTGCACGCTGCTCCTGCTGCTCCTGTCACCCTTCTTGTTCCTGCCCCCGAGACCTCATCTCATCAGTCTCAAAAGCTGCCTAAGGCCTGGATTGTGTCATCCATCCCTGCAGGATGCTCACATTTGTCCTGAGGAAGGTACGGTGCCATTCCATGGAGGTGGATCCCCCCAGCTGCCCGGGTGTGGGCTGGAGTTCTGGGGGGATGGGGTGGGACAGGGACCCCACTCTGAGGTTTTGCTACCTCTGCAGGCTGTTGCAGGTAGAGAAGACAAGATGGAGGTGGACAGACAGACTGATAGAGAGGAGAAGATGGAAGTGGAGGGAGAAAAGAGAGGAGAGGAAGAGATGGAGGTGGACACCATAATGGATACGGAGGAGGAGATGGAGGTGGATGGAGAACAGACTGGAGAGGAGGAGATGGAGGTTGATGAGGATGAGGAGATGGACGTGGAAATGGAAGAGTACACCCAGGAGATGGACATTGATGAGGAAGATGAAGAGGAGGCCATGGTCCTGGGATGAAGAGCAATGCCAGCAGCAGGACAGGCATGTGGTCCCCACAGGCACAGTGGGTTCCCTGCAGCCAGGCTGGGGCGGGATTGGGCTGGCTGGTCCCTGCTCAGGCACGTGGTACCCAGTGCCTTGGGTTCTGCTGGCCATGCCCAGCCTGTCCTGTTCTTGCTTTGGGCCACACAAGCCCTGTGGCAGTGCCTGGGGCCCAGCCCCCAGACCCAGCCAGCCTCAGCTCTGGCAGCAGAGTCCCAGTGTGCCAGCCTGGGGACACACGGAAGAGCCCTCTGTGCCTGACTGGAGTGACCATGGCACCTGCTTTTCTTCCCGGACTGATGGAGATCCTGGACTGAAATGGCACCTTTTTGTACATAGTTTTTAGAGTTTGTTCTTCTTTTTGGCATATAGGTTTTAGGGCTTCGTTTTGTCTTCTGTAAATACATTTCAAATATTGTTGTTAGATATGTTCTTAGGTATATACCTTCTATAAATTGTTGTTATTACAAATATTCTTACAAAAGTAAATGTGTTCTGTGTTTTCATTGCTGTTCTTATGTAAATAAACAACCTTGGGTTTTCACACCCCAGTTCTCTTTCCATTTGCTTCCGGCACAGGCAGTATTGGCCAAGTTGTGTTTTCCACTTGCTCCCGGTTCCCAGGGCTGGAGGTTCATGGGGGAGCTGGCACAGCCACCCCAGCAGTGGTTGTCCCACTCAGAGGGTTCCGCTGACAGAGGTCACTGTCTCCTTGCTGTCTCTCTGGACACACTGGGGAGCTGCAGGGGCGAATCCCAGCCTGCCCTGTCCCATGGGATCCCATGTTGGGACTCAATGTCCCAGCCCGGGTGAGCACTGGTTGTGGCCCTGGGCTCAGCATGGCAGGCCTGGTGCTCACAGCAGTGCAGACTTCAAGCTGGCCATGCACAGCTCCGTGTTTCTCCCAAAAATATCACTGCTGCAGCACCTGGGGTTCCCCAGTGCTGGGCTTTTTATCCCCACTGCATGGAGGATCACATGGCAGGGCAAAGGATGGGATCCCATGTGGCCTCCAACCTGCCCTGATCCAGGCTGGGCACAGCCTGATGAAGGATGAGCACATCTCGCAGGGATATGGAAACCTCCCCTGAAAACCCAGTTCAGGCAGAGCCTGAGCTCTTTTGTGGCTCTGGGCAGGAAGATGCTCAGGATCTCCCAGAGAGGCTCAGCGGGCAGTAGGATTGTGCCTGCATCTCGCTCTGGACATGCCAGTGGCTCAAGTGACAGCTGTGGGAATGATTTATAATGCACCGAGAGGGGCCACAGTCCTGCAAGGCTCTTACATCAGGAGCAAAGAGCAGCCTGCAGGGTGGGGAAGGCTGGAGCTGTAGCACTGTGTGCTCATCCCTCACCTTCATGGGGAGCTGCCCCCAGAGTTGCTATGTATCACTTTGATGGTTCTCCTGTTGGGTGTATTTTGGAGCAGCTGTTATCTGTGGCTTTTTATGGTGATCCTGTGGAAAGCAGCCATTTACCTGCTGTGATGAACTCAAAACTAATACTAACTCTTCATTCCCTTTGGTTTTATTTGGGGTTTTTTTAGTCTCTTTGTTTGATTGGTTTGCATGGGTTCGTTTGTTTCTAGGTTTTGTCTGTTTTGGTTTGAGTCTTTTGTTTGCTTTTTCATAAGACTCAGGTGAAGTTGGCATAGCCAAAGTCAAGAGAATGTACACCAGGCTTGACTATCCAGAAATTACTTTTGGCTGGGTTTAACTGCATTCTCCAGGCTCAGGATGACCAGTCCATTTGCAGGATTTGCTCTGCAACATCAGCTTGCCCAGACTCTGCTCGGTGATTCACAAATGGAGAAGACAATGGATATTGTGCCAAGCTTCCTTTCAAACAGCCAAAACTGCAACGGCATGAGAGAAAAAAAGAAAAAAACAGAGACTATATTCACCAATTAGAGCAGAAGCAGTGTCCCACCATCTTGCCCTCCACTCTTATTAATTTTGTACATTGAGAGGCAATCCTGGGCCTAAAGCTTCCGTCTCTCAGTTCCTGATGCCATTTGACTCCAGCCTGGACTCCCCCAGATCACACTGCCTGCTTTCCACCTGGGGCTGGGGATGCTCAGCCTGGAAAGAGGAGACCCTGGGGAGGCCTCACTGCAGCTCTGCAGGACTGCAAGGGTGCCACAAGAAAGATTGGGACAGGGTGTTCCACAGGGCCTGTGGCAACAGGACAAGGGGGGGGACGGCTTTCAGCTGCAGGAGGCTGATTGAAGTTGGATCTGAGGAAGCTGCTCTCTTCCACTGAGGGTGCTGAGGCACTGGCCCAGGCTGTGGATGCTCCATCCTTGGGAACAGGGCTCTGAGCACCATGGTCTGGGGGAACGTTGCTAAGCATGGAACCAAAGGCTCTCTAGCTCAGTGGTCATGTCACAATCCATGTCCCATCTGGAACTGCCAGCAGCCAGCAAGCAGCACAACACAGCCGTTGGCCCTGGGCTCAGCACACGCTGCACGCTGCTCCTGCTGCTCCTGTCACCCTTCTTGTTCCTGCCCCCGAGACCTCATCTCATCAGTCTCAAAGGCTGCCTAAGGCCTGGATTGTGTCATCCATCCCTGCAGGATGCTCACATTTGTCCTGAGGAAGGTACGGTGCCATTCCATGGAGGTGGATCCCCCCAGCTGCCCGGGTGTGGGCTGGAGTTCTGGGGGGATGGGGTGGGACAGGGACCCCACTCTGAGGTTTTGCTACCTCTGCAGGCTGTTGCAGGTAGAGAAGACAAGATGGAGGTGGACAGACAGACTGATAGAGAGGAGAAGATGGAAGTGGAGGGAGAAAAGAGAGGAGAGGAAGAGATGGAGGTGGGCACCATAATGGATACGGAGGAGGAGATGGAGGTGGATGGAGAACAGACTGGAGAGGAAGAGATGGAGGTTGATGAGGATGAGGAGATGGACGTGGAAATGGAAGAGTACACCCAGGAGATGGACATTGATGAGGAAGATGAAGAGGAGGCCATGGTCCTGGGATGAAGAGCAATGCCAGCAGCAGGACAGGCATGTGGTCCCCACAGGCACAGTGGGTTCCCTGCAGCCAGGCTGGGGCGGGATTGGGCTGGCTGGTCCCTGCTCAGGCACGTGGTACCCAGTGCCTTGGGTTCTGCTGGCCATGCCCAGCCTGTCCTGTTCTTGCTTTGGGCCACACAAGCCCCATGGCAGTGCCTGGGGCCCAGCCCCCAGACCCAGCCAGCCTCAGCTCTGGCAGCAGAGTCCCAGTGTGCCAGCCTGGGGACACACGGAAGAGCCCTCTGTGCCTGACTGGAGTGACCATGGCACCTGCTTTTCTTCCCGGACTGATGGAGATCCTGGACTGAAATGGCACCTTTTTGTACATAGTTTTTAGAGTTTGTTCTTCTTTTTGGCATATAGGTTTTAGGGCTTCGTTTTGTCTTCTGTAAATACATTTCAAATATTGTTGTTAGATATGTTCTTAGGTATATACCTTCTATAAATTGTTGTTATTACAAATATTCTTACAAAAGTAAATGTGTTCTGTGTTTCATTGCTGTTCTTATGTAAATAAACAACCTTGGGTTTTCACACCCCAGTTCTCTTTCCATTTGCTTCCGGCACAGGCAGTATTGGCCAAGTTGTGTTTTCCACTTGCTCCCGGTTCCCAGGGCTGGAGGTTCATGGGGGAGCTGGCACAGCCACCCCAGCAGTGGTCGTCCCACTCAGAGGGTTCCGCTGACAGAGGTCACTGTCTCCTTGCTGTCTCTCTGGACACACTGGGGAGCTGCAGGGGCGAATCCCAGCCTGTCCTGTCCCATGGGATCCCATGTTGGGACTCAATGTCCCAGCCCGGGTGAGCACTGCTTGTGGCCCTGGGCTCAGCATGGCAGGCCTGGTGCTCACAGCAGTGCAGACTTCAAGCTGGCCATGCACAGCTCCGTGTTTCTCCCAAAAATATCACTGCTGCAGCACCTGGGGTTCCCCAGTGCTGGGCTTTTTATCCCCACTGCATGGAGGATCACATGGCAGGGCAAAGGATGGGATCCCATGTGGCCTCCAACCTGCCCTGATCCAGGCTGGGCACAGCCTGATGAAGGATGAGCACATCTCGCAGGGATATGGAAACCTCCCCTGAAAACCCAGTTCAGGCAGAGCCTGAGCTCTTTTGTGGCTCTGGGCAGGAAGATGCTCAGGATCTCCCAGAGAGGCTCAGCGGGCAGTAGGATTGTGCCTGCATCTCGCTCTGGACATGCCAGTGGCTCAAGTGACAGCTGTGGGAATGATTTATAATGCACCGAGAGGGGCCACAGTCCTGCAAGGCTCTTACATCAGGAGCAAAGAGCAGCCTGCAGGGTGGGGAAGGCTGGAGCTGTAGCACTGTGTGCTCATCCCTCACCTTAATGGGGAGCTGCCCCCAGAGTTGCTATGTATCACTTTGATGGTTCTCCTGTTGGGTGTATTTTGGAGCAGCTGTTATCTGTGGCTTTTTATGGTGATCCTGTGGAAAGCAGCCATTTACCTGCTGTGATGAACTCAAAACTAATACTAACTCTTCATTCCCTTTGGTTTTATTTGGGGTTTTTTTAGTCTCTTTGTTTGATTGGTTAGCATGGGTTCGTTTGTTTCTAGGTTTTGTCTGTTTTGGTTTGAGTCTTTTGTTTGCTTTTTCATAAGACTCAGGTGAAGTTGGCATAGCCAAAGTCAAGAGAATGTACACCAGGCTTGACTTTCCAGAAATTACTTTTGGCTGGGTTTAACTGCATTCTCCAGGCTCAGGATGACCAGTCCATTTGCAGGATTTGCTCTGCAACATCAGCTTGCCCAGACTCTGCTCGGTGATTCACAAATGGAGAAGACAATGGATATTGTGCCAAGCTTCCTTTCAAACAGCCAAAACTGCAACGGCATGAGAGAAAAAAAGAAAAAAACAGAGACTATATTCACCAATTAGAGCAGAAGCAGTGTCCCACCATCTTGCCCTCCACTCTTATTAATTTTGTACATTGAGAGGCAATCCTGGGCCTAAAGCTTCCGTCTCTCAGTTCCTGATGCCATTTGACTCCAGCCTGGACTCCCCCAGATCACACTGCCTGCTTTCCACGTGGGGCTGGGGATGCTCAGCCTGGAAAGAGGAGACCCTGGGGAGGCCTCACTGCAGCTCTGCAGGACTGCAAGGGTGCCACAAGAAAGATTGGGACAGGGTGTTCCACAGGGCCTGTGGCAACAGGACAAGGGGGGGGACGGCTTTCAGCTGCAGGAGGCTGATTGAAGTTGGATCTGAGGAAGCTGCTCTCTTCCACTGAGGGTGCTGAGGCACTGGCCCAGTCTGTGGATGCTCCATCCTTGGGAACAGGGCTCTGAGCACCATGGTCTGGGGGAACGTTGCTAAGCATGGAACCAAAGGCTCTCTAGCTCAGTGGTCATGTCACAATCCATGTCCCGTCTGGAACTGCCAGCAGCCAGCAAGCAGCACAACACAGCCGTTGGCCCTGGGCTCAGCACACGCTGCACGCTGCTCCTGCTGCTCCTGTCACCCTTCTTGTTCCTGCCCCCGAGACCTCATCTCATCAGTCTCAAAAGCTGCCTAAGGCCTGGATTGTGTCATCCATCCCTGCAGGATGCTCACATTTGTCCTGAGGAAGGTACGGTGCCATTCCATGGAGGTGGATCCCCCCAGCTGCCCGGGTGTGGGCTGGAGTTCTGGGGGGATGGGGTGGGACAGGGACCCCACTCTGAGGTTTTGCTACCTCTGCAGGCTGTTGCAGGTAGAGAAGACAAGATGGAGGTGGACAGACAGACTGATAGAGAGGAGAAGATGGAAGTGGAGGGAGAAAAGAGGGGAGAGGAAGAGATGGAGGTGGGCACCATAATGGATACGGAGGAGGAGATGGAGGTGGATGGAGAACAGACTGGAGAGGAAGAGATGGAGGTTGATGAGGATGAGGAGATGGACGTGGAAATGGAAGAGTACACCCAGGAGATGGACATTGATGAGGAAGATGAAGAGGAGGCCATGGTCCTGGGATGAAGAGCAATGCCAGCAGCAGGACAGGCATGTGGTCCCCACAGGCACAGTGGGTTCCCTGCAGCCAGGCTGGGGCGGGATTGGGCTGGCTGGTCCCTGCTCAGGCACGTGGTACCCAGTGCCTTGGGTTCTGCTGGCCATGCCCAGCCTGTCCTGTTCTTGCTTTGGGCCACACAAGCCCTGTGGCAGTGCCTGGGGCCCAGCCCCCAGACCCAGCCAGCCTCAGCTCTGGCAGCAGAGTCCCAGTGTGCCAGCCTGGGGACACACGGAAGAGCCCTCTGTGCCTGACTGGAGTGACCATGGCACCTGCTTTTCTTCCCGGACTTATGGAGATCCTGGACTGAAATGGCACCTTTTTGTACATAGTTTTTAGAGTTTGTTCTTCTTTTTGGCATATAGGTTTTAGGGCTTCGTTTTGTCTTCTGTAAATACATTTCAAATATTGTTGTTAGATATGTTCTTAGGTATATACATTCTATAAATTGTTGTTATTACAAATATTCTTACAAAAGTAAATGTGTTCTGTGTTTTCATTGCTGTTCTTATGTAAATAAACAACCTTGGGTTTTCACACCCCAGTTCTCTTTCCATTTGCTTCCGGCACAGGCAGTATTGGCCAAGTTGTGTTTTCCACTTGCTCCCGGTTCCCAGGGCTGGAGGTTCATGGGGGAGCTGGCACAGCCACCCCAGCAGTGGTCGTCCCACTCAGAGGGTTCCGCTGACAGAGGTCACTGTCTCCTTGCTGTCTCTCTGGACACACTGGGGAGCTGCAGGGGCGAATCCCAGCCTGCCCTGTCCCATGGGATCCCATGTTGGGACTCAATGTCCCAGCCCGGGTGAGCACTGCTTGTGGCCCTGGGCTCAGCATGGCAGGCCTGGTGCTCACAGCAGTGCAGACTTCAAGCTGGCCATGCACAGCTCCGTGTTTCTCCCAAAAATATCACTGCTGCAGCACCTGGGGTTCCCCAGTGCTGGGCTTTTTATCCCCACTGCATGGAGGATCACATGGCAGGGCAAAGGATGGGATCCCATGTGGCCTCCAACCTGCCCTGATCCAGGCTGGGCACAGCCTGATGAAGGATGAGCACATCTCGCAGGGATATGGAAACCTCCCCTGAAAACCCAGTTCAGGCAGAGCCTGAGCTCTTTTGTGGCTCTGGGCAGGAAGATGCTCAGGATCTCCCAGAGAGGCTCAGCGGGCAGTAGGATTGTGCCTGCATCTCGCTCTGGACATGCCAGTGGCTCAAGTGACAGCTGTGGGAATGATTTATAATGCACCGAGAGGGGCCACAGTCCTGCAAGGCTCTTACATCAGGAGCAAAGAGCAGCCTGCAGGGTGGGGAAGGCTGGAGCTGTAGCACTGTGTGCTCATCCCTCACCTTCATGGGGAGCTGCCCCCAGACTTGCTATGTATCACTTTGATGGTTCTCCTGTTGGGTGTATTTTGGAGCAGCTGTTATCTGTGGCTTTTTATGGTGATCCTGTGGAAAGCAGCCATTTACCTGCTGTGATGAACTCAAAACTAATACTAACTCTTCATTCCCTTTGGTTTTATTTGGGGTTTTTTTAGTCTCTTTGTTTGATTGGTTTGCATGGGTTCGTTTGTTTCTAGGTTTTGTCTGTTTTGGTTTGAGTCTTTTGTTTGCTTTTTCATAAGACTCAGGTGAAGTTGGCATAGCCAAAGTCAAGAGAATGTACACCAGGCTTGACTATCCAGAAATTACTTTTGGCTGGGTTTAACTGCATTCTCCAGGCTCAGGATGACCAGTCCATTTGCAGGATTTGCTCTGCAACATCAGCTTGCCCAGACTCTGCTCGGTGATTCACAAATGGAGAAGACAATGGATATTGTGCCAAGCTTCCTTTCAAACAGCCAAAACTGCAACGGCATGAGAGAAAAAAAGAAAAAAACAGAGACTATATTCACCAATTAGAGCAGAAGCAGTGTCCCACCATCTTGCCCTCCACTCTTATTAATTTTGTACATTGAGAGGCAATCCTGGGCCTAAAGCTTCCGTCTCTCAGTTCCTGATGCCATTTGACTCCAGCCTGGACTCCCCCAGATCACACTGCCTGCTTTCCACCTGGGGCTGGGGATGCTCAGCCTGGAAAGAGGAGACCCTGGGGAGGCCTCACTGCAGCTCTGCAGGACTGCAAGGGTGCCACAAGAAAGATTGGGACAGGGTGTTCCACAGGGCCTGTGGCAACAGGACAAGGGGGGGGACGGCTTTCAGCTGCAGGAGGCTGATTGAAGTTGGATCTGAGGAAGCTGCTCTCTTCCACTGAGGGTGCTGAGGCACTGGCCCAGGCTGTGGATGCTCCATCCTTGGGAACAGGGCTCTGAGCACCATGGTCTGGGGGAACGTTGCTAAGCATGGAACCAAAGGCTCTCTAGCTCAGTGGTCATGTCACAATCCATGTCCCATCTGGAACTGCCAGCAGCCAGCAAGCAGCACAACACAGCCGTTGGCCCTGGGCTCAGCACACGCTGCACGCTGCTCCTGCTGCTCCTGTCACCCTTCTTGTTCCTGCCCCCGAGACCTCATCTCATCAGTCTCAAAGGCTGCCTAAGGCCTGGATTGTGTCATCCATCCCTGCAGGATGCTCACATTTGTCCTGAGGAAGGTACGGTGCCATTCCATGGAGGTGGATCCCCCCAGCTGCCCGGGTGTGGGCTGGAGTTCTGGGGGGATGGGGTGGGACAGGGACCCCACTCAGGTTTTGCTACCTCTGCAGGCTGTTGCAGGTAGAGAAGACAAGATGGAGGTGGACAGACAGACTGATAGAGAGGAGAAGATGGAAGTGGAGGGAGAAAAGAGAGGAGAGGAAGAGATGGAGGTGGGCACCATAATGGATACGGAGGAGGAGATGGAGGTGGATGGAGAACAGACTGGAGAGGAAGAGATGGAGGTTGATGAGGATGAGGAGATGGACGTGGAAATGGAAGAGTACACCCAGGAGATGGACATTGATGAGGAAGATGAAGAGGAGGCCATGGTCCTGGGATGAAGAGCAATGCCAGCAGCAGGACAGGCATGTGGTCCCCACAGGCACAGTGGGTTCCCTGCAGCCAGGCTGGGGCGGGATTGGGCTGGCTGGTCCCTGCTCAGGCACGTGGTACCCAGTGCCTTGGGTTCTGCTGGCCATGCCCAGCCTGTCCTGTTCTTGCTTTGGGCCACACAAGCCCCATGGCAGTGCCTGGGGCCCAGCCCCCAGACCCAGCCAGCCTCAGCTCTGGCAGCAGAGTCCCAGTGTGCCAGCCTGGGGACACACGGAAGAGCCCTCTGTGCCTGACTGGAGTGACCATGGCACCTGCTTTTCTTCCCGGACTTATGGAGATCCTGGACTGAAATGGCACCTTTTTGTACATAGTTTTTAGAGTTTGTTCTTCTTTTTGGCATATAGGTTTTAGGGCTTCATTTTGTCTTCTGTAAATACATTTCAAATATTGTTGTTAGATATGTTCTTAGGTATATACCTTCTATAAATTGTTGTTATTACAAATATTCTTACAAAAGTAAATGTGTTCTGTGTTTCATTGCTGTTCTTATGTAAATAAACAACCTTGGGTTTTCACACCCCAGTTCTCTTTCCATTTGCTTCCGGCACAGGCAGTATTGGCCAAGTTGTGTTTTCCACTTGCTCCCGGTTCCCAGGGCTGGAGGTTCATGGGGGAGCTGGCACAGCCACCCCAGCAGTGGTCGTCCCACTCAGAGGGTTCCGCTGACAGAGGTCACTGTCTCCTTGCTGTCTCTCTGGACACACTGGGGAGCTGCAGGGGCGAATCCCAGCCTGCCCTGTCCCATGGGATCCCATGTTGGGACTCAATGTCCCAGCCCGGGTGAGCACTGCTTGTGGCCCTGGGCTCAGCATGGCAGGCCTGGTGCTCACAGCAGTGCAGACTTCAAGCTGGCCATGCACAGCTCCGTGTTTCTCCCAAAAATATCACTGCTGCAGCACCTGGGGTTCCCCAGTGCTGGGCTTTTTATCCCCACTGCATGGAGGATCACATGGCAGGGCAAAGGATGGGATCCCATGTGGCCTCCAACCTGCCCTGATCCAGGCTGGGCACAGCCTGATGAAGGATGAGCACATCTCGCAGGGATATGGAAACCTCCCCTGAAAACCCAGTTCAGGCAGAGCCTGAGCTCTTTTGTGGCTCTGGGCAGGAAGATGCTCAGGATCTCCCAGAGAGGCTCAGCGGGCAGTAGGATTGTGCCTGCATCTCGCTCTGGACATGCCAGTGGCTCAAGTGACAGCTGTGGGAATGATTTATAATGCACCGAGAGGGGCCACAGTCCTGCAAGGCTCTTACATCAGGAGCAAAGAGCAGCCTGCAGGGTGGGGAAGGCTGGAGCTGTAGCACTGTGTGCTCATCCCTCACCTTCATGGGGAGCTGCCCCCAGAGTTGCTATGTATCACTTTGATGGTTCTCCTGTTGGGTGTATTTTGGAGCAGCTGTTATCTGTGGCTTTTTATGGTGATCCTGTGGAAAGCAGCCATTTACCTGCTGTGATGAACTCAAAACTAATACTAACTCTTCATTCCCTTTGGTTTTATTTGGGGTTTTTTTAGTCTCTTTGTTTGATTGGTTTGCATGGGTTCGTTTGTTTCTAGGTTTTGTCTGTTTTGGTTTGAGTCTTTTGTTTGCTTTTTCATAAGACTCAGGTGAAGTTGGCATAGCCAAAGTCAAGAGAATGTACACCAGGCTTGACTTTCCAGAAATTACTTTTGGCTGGGTTTAACTGCATTCTCCAGGCTCAGGATGACCAGTCCATTTGCAGGATTTGCTCTGCAACATCAGCTTGCCCAGACTCTGCTCGGTGATTCACAAATGGAGAAGACAATGGATATTGTGCCAAGCTTCCTTTCAAACAGCCAAAACTGCAACGGCATGAGAGAAAAAAAGAAAAAAACAGAGACTATATTCACCAATTAGAGCAGAAGCAGTGTCCCACCATCTTGCCCTCCACTCTTATTAATTTTGTACATTGAGAGGCAATCCTGGGCCTAAAGCTTCCGTCTCTCAGTTCCTGATGCCATTTGACTCCAGCCTGGACTCCCCCAGATCACACTGCCTGCTTTCCACCTGGGGCTGGGGATGCTCAGCCTGGAAAGAGGAGACCCTGGGGAGGCCTCACTGAAGCTCTGCAGGACTGCAAGGGTGCCACAAGAAAGATTGGGACAGGGTGTTCCACAGGGCCTGTGGCAACAGGACAAGGGGGGGGACGGCTTTCAGCTGCAGGAGGCTGATTGAAGTTGGATCTGAGGAAGCTGCTCTCTTCCACTGAGGGTGCTGAGGCACTGGCCCAGTCTGTGGATGCTCCATCCTTGGGAACAGGGCTCTGAGCACCATGGTCTGGGGGAACGTTGCTAAGCATGGAACCAAAGGCTCTCTAGCTCAGTGGTCATGTCACAATCCATGTCCCGTCTGGAACTGCCAGCAGCCAGCAAGCAGCACAACACAGCCGTTGGCCCTGGGCTCAGCACATGCTGCACGCTGCTCCTGCTGCTCCTGTCACCCTTCTTGTTCCTGCCCCCGAGACCTCATCTCATCAGTCTCAAAAGCTGCCTAAGGCCTGGATTGTGTCATCCATCCCTGCAGGATGCTCACATTTGTCCTGAGGAAGGTACGGTGCCATTCCATGGAGGTGGATCCCCCCAGCTGCCCGGGTGTGGGCTGGAGTTCTGGGGGGATGGGGTGGGACAGGGACCCCACTCTGAGGTTTTGCTACCTCTGCAGGCTGTTGCAGGTAGAGAAGACAAGATGGAGGTGGACAGACAGACTGATAGAGAGGAGAAGATGGAAGTGGAGGGAGAAAAGAGGGGAGAGGAAGAGATGGAGGTGGGCACCATAATGGATACGGAGGAGGAGATGGAGGTGGATGGAGAACAGACTGGAGAGGAAGAGATGGAGGTTGATGAGGATGAGGAGATGGACGTGGAAATGGAAGAGTACACCCAGGAGATGGACATTGATGAGGAAGATGAAGAGGAGGCCATGGTCCTGGGATGAAGAGCAATGCCAGCAGCAGGACAGGCATGTGGTCCCCACAGGCACAGTGGGTTCCCTGCAGCCAGGCTGGGGCGGGATTGGGCTGGCTGGTCCCTGCTCAGGAACGTGGTACCCAGTGCCTTGGGTTCTGCTGGCCATGCCCAGCCTGTCCTGTTCTTGCTTTGGGCCACACAAGCCCCATGGCAGTGCCTGGGGCCCAGCCCCCAGACCCAGCCAGCCTCAGCTCTGGCAGCAGAGTCCCAGTGTGCCAGCCTGGGGACACACGGAAGAGCCCTCTGTGCCTGACTGGAGTGACCATGGCACCTGCTTTTCTTCCCGGACTGATGGAGATCCTGGACTGAAATGGCACCTTTTTGTACATAGTTTTTAGAGTTTGTTCTTGTTTTTGGCATATAGGTTTTAGGGCTTCGTTTTGTCTTCTGTAAATACATTTCAAATATTGTTGTTAGATATGTTCTTAGGTATATACCTTCTATAAATTGTTGTTATTACAAATATTTTTACAAAAGTAAATGTGTTCTGTGTTTTCATTGCTGTTCTTATGTAAATAAACAACCTTGGGTTTTCACACCCCAGTTCTCTTTCCATTTGCTTCCGGCACAGGCAGTATTGGCCAAGTTGTGTTTTCCACTTGCTCCCGGTTCCCAGGGCTGGAGGTTCATGGGGGAGCTGGCACAGCCACCCCAGCAGTGGTCGTTCCACTCAGAGGGTTTCGCTGACAGAGGTCACTGTCTCCTTGCTGTCTCTCTGGACACACTGGGGAGCTGCAGGGGCGAATCCCAGCCTGCCCTGTCCCATGGGATCCCATGTTGGGACTCAATGTCCCAGCCCGGGTGAGCACTGCTTGTGGCCCTGGGCTCAGCATGGCAGGCCTGGTGCTCACAGCAGTGCAGACTTCAAGCTGGCCATGCACAGCTCCGTGTTTCTCCCAAAAATATCACTGCTGCAGCACCTGGGGTTCCCCAGTGCTGGGCTTTTTATCCCCACTGCATGGAGGATCACATGGCAGGGCAAAGGATGGGATCCCATGTGGCCTCCAACCTGCCCTGATCCAGGCTGGGCACAGCCTGATGAAGGATGAGCACATCTCGCAGGGATATGGAAACCTCCCCTGAACACCCAGTTCAGGCAGAGCCTGAGCTCTTTTGTGGCTCTGGGCAGGAAGATGCTCAGGATCTCCCAGAGAGGCTCAGCGGGCAGTAGGATTGTGCCTGCATCTCGCTCTGGACATGCCAGTGGCTCAAGTGACAGCTGTGGGAATGATTTATAATGCACCGAGAGGGGCCACAGTCCTGCAAGGCTCTTACATCAGGAGCAAAGAGCAGCCTGCAGGGTGGGGAAGGCTGGAGCTGTAGCACTGTGTGCTCATCCCTCACCTTCATGGGGAGCTGCCCCCAGACTTGCTATGTATCACTTTGATGGTTCTCCTGTTGGGTGTATTTTGGAGCAGCTGTTATCTGTGGCTTTTTATGGTGATCCTGTGGAAAGCAGCCATTTACCTGCTGTGATGAACTCAAAACTAATACTAACTCTTCATTCCCGTTGGTTTTATTTGGCGTTTTTTTAGTCTCTTTGTTTGATTGGTTTGGATGGGTTCGTTTGTTTCTAGGTTTTGTCTGTTTTGGTTTGAGTCTTTTGTTTGCTTTTTCATAAGACTCAGGTGAAGTTGGCATAGCCAAAGTCAAGAGAATGTACACCAGGCTTGACTTTCCAGAAATTACTTTTGGCTGGGTTTAACTGCATTCTCCAGGCTCAGGATGACCAGTCCATTTGCAGGATTTGCTCTGCAACATCAGCTTGCCCAGACTCTGCTCGGTGATTCACAAATGGAGAAGACAATGGATATTGTGCCAAGCTTCCTTTCAAACAGCCAAAACTGCAACGGCATGAGAGAAAAAAAGAAAAAAACAGAGACTATATTCACCAATTAGAGCAGAAGCAGTGTCCCACCATCTTGCCCTCCACTCTTATTAATTTTGTACATTGAGAGGCAATCCTGGGCCTAAAGCTTCCGTCTCTCAGTTCCTGATGCCATTTGACTCCAGCCTGGACTCCCCCAGATCACACTGCCTGCTTTCCACGTGGGGCTGGGGATGCTCAGCCTGGAAAGAGGAGACCCTGGGGAGGCCTCACTGCAGCTCTGCAGGACTGCAAGGGTGCCACAAGAAAGATTGGGACAGGGTGTTCCACAGGGCCTGTGGCAACAGGACAAGGGGGGGGACGGCTTTCAGCTGCAGGAGGCTGATTGAAGTTGGATCTGAGGAAGCTGCTCTCTTCCACTGAGGGTGCTGAGGCACTGGCCCAGGCTGTGGATGCTCCATCCTTGGGAACAGGGCTCTGAGCACCATGGTCTGGGGGAACGTTGCTAAGCATGGAACCAAAGGCTCTCTAGCTCAGTGGTCATGTCACAATCCATGTCCCATCTGGAACTGCCAGCAGCCAGCAAGCAGCACAACACAGCCGTTGGCCCTGGGCTCAGCACACGCTGCACGCTGCTCCTGCTGCTCCTGTCACCCTTCTTGTTCCTGCCCCCGAGACCTCATCTCATCAGTCTCAAAAGCTGCCTAAGGCCTGGATTGTGTCATCCATCCCTGCAGGATGCTCACATTTGTCCTGAGGAAGGTACGGTGCCATTCCATGGAGGTGGATCCCCCCAGCTGCCCGGGTGTGGGCTGGAGTTCTGGGGGGATGGGGTGGGACAGGGACCCCACTCTGAGGTTTTGCTACCTCTGCAGGCTGTTGCAGGTAGAGAAGACAAGATGCAGGTGGACAGACAGACTGATAGAGAGGAGAAGATGGAAGTGGAGGGAGAAAAGAGAGGAGAGGAAGAGATGGAGGTGGACACCATAATGGATACGGAGGAGGAGATGGAGGTGGATGGAGAACAGACTGGAGAGGAGGAGATGGAGGTTGATGAGGATGAGGAGATGGACATGGAAATGGAAGAGTACACCCAGGAGATGGACATTGATGAGGAAGATGAAGAGGAGGCCATGGTCCTGGGATGAAGAGCAATGCCAGCAGCAGGACAGGCATGTGGTCCCCACAGGCACAGTGGGTTCCCTGCAGCCAGGCTGGGGCGGGATTGGGCTGGCTGGTCCCTGCTCAGGCACGTGGTACCCAGTGCCTTGGGTTCTGCTGGCCATGCCCAGCCTGTCCTGTTCTTGCTGCGGGCCACACAAGCCCTGTGGCAGTGCCTGGGGCCCAGCCCCCAGACCCAGCCAGCCTCAGCTCTGGCAGCAGAGTCCCAGTGTGCCAGCCTGGGGACACACGGAAGAGCCCTCTGTGCCTGACTGGAGTGACCATGGCACCTGCTTTTCTTCCCGGACTGATGGAGATCCTGGACTGAAATGGCACCTTTTTGTACATAGTTTTTAGAGTTTGTTCTTCTTTTTGGCATATAGGTTTTAGGGCTTCGTTTTGTCTTCTGTAAATACATTTCAAATATTGTTGTTAGATATGTTCTTAGGTATATACATTCTATAAATTGTTGTTATTACAAATATTCTTACAAAAGTAAATGTGTTCTGTGTTTTCATTGCTGTTCTTATGTAAATAAACAACCTTGGGTTTTCACACCCCAGTTCTCTTTCCATTTGCTTCCGGCACAGGCAGTATTGGCCAAGTTGTGTTTTCCACTTGCTCCCGGTTCCCAGGGCTGGAGGTTCATGGGGGAGCTGGCACAGCCACCCCAGCAGTGGTCGTCCCACTCAGAGGGTTCCGCTGACAGAGGTCACTGTCTCCTTGCTGTCTCTCTGGACACACTGGGGAGCTGCAGGGGCGAATCCCAGCCTGCCCTGTCCCATGGGATCCCATGTTGGGACTCAATGTCCCAGCCCGGGTGAGCACTGCTTGTGGCCCTGGGCTCAGCATGGCAGGCCTGGTGCTCACAGCAGTGCAGACTTCAAGCTGGCCATGCACAGCTCCGTGTTTCTCCCAAAAATATCACTGCTGCAGCACCTGGGGTTCCCCAGTGCTGGGCTTTTTATCCCCACTGCATGGAGGATCACATGGCAGGGCAAAGGATGGGATCCCATGTGGCCTCCAACCTGCCCTGATCCAGGCTGGGCACAGCCTGATGAAGGATGAGCACATCTCGCAGGGATATGGAAACCTCCCCTGAACACCCAGTTCAGGCAGAGCCTGAGCTCTTTTGTGGCTCTGGGCAGGAAGATGCTCAGGATCTCCCAGAGAGGCTCAGCGGGCAGTAGGATTGTGCCTGCATCTCGCTCTGGACATGCCAGTGGCTCAAGTGACAGCTGTGGGAATGATTTATAATGCACCGAGAGGGGCCACAGTCCTGCAAGGCTCTTACATCAGGAGCAAAGAGCAGCCTGCAGGGTGGGGAAGGCTGGAGCTGTAGCACTGTGTGCTCATCCCTCACCTTCATGGGGAGCTGCCCCCAGACTTGCTATGTATCACTTTGATGGTTCTCCTGTTGGGTGTATTTTGGAGCAGCTGTTATCTGTGGCTTTTTATGGTGATCCTGTGGAAAGCAGCCATTTACCTGCTGTGATGAACTCAAAACTAATACTAACTCTTCATTCCCGTTGGTTTTATTTGGCGTTTTTTTAGTCTCTTTGTTTGATTGGTTTGGATGGGTTCGTTTGTTTCTAGGTTTTGTCTGTTTTGGTTTGAGTCTTTTGTTTGCTTTTTCATAAGACTCAGGTGAAGTTGGCATAGCCAAAGTCAAGAGAATGTACACCAGGCTTGACTTTCCAGAAATTACTTTTGGCTGGGTTTAACTGCATTCTCCAGGCTCAGGATGACCAGTCCATTTGCAGGATTTGCTCTGCAACATCAGCTTGCCCAGACTCTGCTCGGTGATTCACAAATGGAGAAGACAATGGATATTGTGCCAAGCTTCCTTTCAAACAGCCAAAACTGCAACGGCATGAGAGAAAAAAAGAAAAAAACAGAGACTATATTCACCAATTAGAGCAGAAGCAGTGTCCCACCATCTTGCCCTCCACTCTTATTAATTTTGTACATTGAGAGGCAATCCTGGGCCTAAAGCTTCCGTCTCTCAGTTCCTGATGCCATTTGACTCCAGCCTGGACTCCCCCAGATCACACTGCCTGCTTTCCACGTGGGGCTGGGGATGCTCAGCCTGGAAAGAGGAGACCCTGGGGAGGCCTCACTGCAGCTCTGCAGGACTGCAAGGGTGCCACAAGAAAGATTGGGACAGGGTGTTCCACAGGGCCTGTGGCAACAGGACAAGGGGGGGGACGGCTTTCAGCTGCAGGAGGCTGATTGAAGTTGGATCTGAGGAAGCTGCTCTCTTCCACTGAGGGTGCTGAGGCACTGGCCCAGGCTGTGGATGCTCCATCCTTGGGAACAGGGCTCTGAGCACCATGGTCTGGGGGAACGTTGCTAAGCATGGAACCAAAGGCTCTCTAGCTCAGTGGTCATGTCACAATCCATGTCCCATCTGGAACTGCCAGCAGCCAGCAAGCAGCACAACACAGCCGTTGGCCCTGGGCTCAGCACACGCTGCACGCTGCTCCTGCTGCTCCTGTCACCCTTCTTGTTCCTGCCCCCGAGACCTCATCTCATCAGTCTCAAAAGCTGCCTAAGGCCTGGATTGTGTCATCCATCCCTGCAGGATGCTCACATTTGTCCTGAGGAAGGTACGGTGCCATTCCATGGAGGTGGATCCCCCCAGCTGCCCGGGTGTGGGCTGGAGTTCTGGGGGGATGGGGTGGGACAGGGACCCCACTCTGAGGTTTTGCTACCTCTGCAGGCTGTTGCAGGTAGAGAAGACAAGATGCAGGTGGACAGACAGACTGATAGAGAGGAGAAGATGGAAGTGGAGGGAGAAAAGAGAGGAGAGGAAGAGATGGAGGTGGACACCATAATGGATACGGAGGAGGAGATGGAGGTGGATGGAGAACAGACTGGAGAGGAGGAGATGGAGGTTGATGAGGATGAGGAGATGGACATGGAAATGGAAGAGTACACCCAGGAGATGGACATTGATGAGGAAGATGAAGAGGAGGCCATGGTCCTGGGATGAAGAGCAATGCCAGCAGCAGGACAGGCATGTGGTCCCCACAGGCACAGTGGGTTCCCTGCAGCCAGGCTGGGGCGGGATTGGGCTGGCTGGTCCCTGCTCAGGCACGTGGTACCCAGTGCCTTGGGTTCTGCTGGCCATGCCCAGCCTGTCCTGTTCTTGCTGCGGGCCACACAAGCCCTGTGGCAGTGCCTGGGGCCCAGCCCCCAGACCCAGCCAGCCTCAGCTCTGGCAGCAGAGTCCCAGTGTGCCAGCCTGGGGACACACGGAAGAGCCCTCTGTGCCTGACTGGAGTGACCATGGCACCTGCTTTTCTTCCCGGACTGATGGAGATCCTGGACTGAAATGGCACCTTTTTGTACATAGTTTTTAGAGTTTGTTCTTCTTTTTGGCATATAGGTTTTAGGGCTTCGTTTTGTCTTCTGTAAATACATTTCAAATATTGTTGTTAGATATGTTCTTAGGTATATACATTCTATAAATTGTTGTTATTACAAATATTCTTACAAAAGTAAATGTGTTCTGTGTTTTCATTGCTGTTCTTATGTAAATAAACAACCTTGGGTTTTCACACCCCAGTTCTCTTTCCATTTGCTTCCGGCACAGGCAGTATTGGCCAAGTTGTGTTTTCCACTTGCTCCCGGTTCCCAGGGCTGGAGGTTCATGGGGGAGCTGGCACAGCCACCCCAGCAGTGGTCGTCCCACTCAGAGGGTTCCGCTGACAGAGGTCACTGTCTCCTTGCTGTCTCTCTGGACACACTGGGGAGCTGCAGGGGCGAATCCCAGCCTGCCCTGTCCCATGGGATCCCATGTTGGGACTCAATGTCCCAGCCCGGGTGAGCACTGCTTGTGGCCCTGGGCTCAGCATGGCAGGCCTGGTGCTCACAGCAGTGCAGACTTCAAGCTGGCCATGCACAGCTCCGTGTTTCTCCCAAAAATATCACTGCTGCAGCACCTGGGGTTCCCCAGTGCTGGGCTTTTTATCCCCACTGCATGGAGGATCACATGGCAGGGCAAAGGATGGGATCCCATGTGGCCTCCAACCTGCCCTGATCCAGGCTGGGCACAGCCTGATGAAGGATGAGCACATCTCGCAGGGATATGGAAACCTCCCCTGAACACCCAGTTCAGGCAGAGCCTGAGCTCTTTTGTGGCTCTGGGCAGGAAGATGCTCAGGATCTCCCAGAGAGGCTCAGCGGGCAGTAGGATTGTGCCTGCATCTCGCTCTGGACATGCCAGTGGCTCAAGTGACAGCTGTGGGAATGATTTATAATGCACCGAGAGGGGCCACAGTCCTGCAAGGCTCTTACATCAGGAGCAAAGAGCAGCCTGCAGGGTGGGGAAGGCTGGAGCTGTAGCACTGTGTGCTCATCCCTCACCTTCATGGGGAGCTGCCCCCAGACTTGCTATGTATCACTTTGATGGTTCTCCTGTTGGGTGTATTTTGGAGCAGCTGTTATCTGTGGCTTTTTATGGTGATCCTGTGGAAAGCAGCCATTTACCTGCTGTGATGAACTCAAAACTAATACTAACTCTTCATTCCCTTTGGTTTTATTTGGGGTTTTTTTAGTCTCTTTGTTTGATTGGTTTGCATGGGTTCGTTTGTTTCTAGGTTTTGTCTGTTTTGGTTTGAGTCTTTTGTTTGCTTTTTCATAAGACTCAGGTGAAGTTGGCATAGCCAAAGTCAAGAGAATGTACACCAGGCTTGACTTTCCAGAAATTACTTTTGGCTGGGTTTAACTGCATTCTCCAGGCTCAGGATGACCAGTCCATTTGCAGGATTTGCTCTGCAACATCAGCTTGCCCAGACTCTGCTCGGTGATTCACAAATGGAGAAGACAATGGATATTGTGCCAAGCTTCCTTTCAAACAGCCAAAACTGCAACGGCATGAGAGAAAAAAAGAAAAAAACAGAGACTATATTCACCAATTAGAGCAGAAGCAGTGTCCCACCATCTTGCCCTCCACTCTTATTAATTTTGTACATTGAGAGGCAATCCTGGGCCTAAAGCTTCCGTCTCTCAGTTCCTGATGCCATTTGACTCCAGCCTGGACTCCCCCAGATCACACTGCCTGCTTTCCACGTGGGGCTGGGGATGCTCAGCCTGGAAAGAGGAGACCCTGGGGAGGCCTCACTGCAGCTCTGCAGGACTGCAAGGGTGCCACAAGAAAGATTGGGACAGGGTGTTCCACAGGGCCTGTGGCAACAGGACAAGGGGGGGGACGGCTTTCAGCTGCAGGAGGCTGATTGAAGTTGGATCTGAGGAAGCTGCTCTCTTCCACTGAGGGTGCTGAGGCACTGGCCCAGGCTGTGGATGCTCCATCCTTGGGAACAGGGCTCTGAGCACCATGGTCTGGGGGAACGTTGCTAAGCATGGAACCAAAGGCTCTCTAGCTCAGTGGTCATGTCACAATCCATGTCCCATCTGGAACTGCCAGCAGCCAGCAAGCAGCACAACACAGCCGTTGGCCCTGGGCTCAGCACACGCTGCACGCTGCTCCTGCTGCTCCTGTCACCCTTCTTGTTCCTGCCCCCGAGACCTCATCTCATCAGTCTCAAAAGCTGCCTAAGGCCTGGATTGTGTCATCCATCCCTGCAGGATGCTCACATTTGTCCTGAGGAAGGTACGGTGCCATTCCATGGAGGTGGATCCCCCCAGCTGCCCGGGTGTGGGCTGGAGTTCTGGGGGGATGGGGTGGGACAGGGACCCCACTCTGAGGTTTTGCTACCTCTGCAGGCTGTTGCAGGTAGAGAAGACAAGATGGAGGTGGACAGACAGACTGATAGAGAGGAGAAGATGGAAGTGGAGGGAGAAAAGAGAGGAGAGGAAGAGATGGAGGTGGACACCATAATGGATACGGAGGAGGAGATGGAGGTGGATGGAGAACAGACTGGAGAGGAGGAGATGGAGGTTGATGAGGATGAGGAGATGGACATGGAAATGGAAGAGTACACCCAGGAGATGGACATTGATGAGGAAGATGAAGAGGAGGCCATGGTCCTGGGATGAAGAGCAATGCCAGCAGCAGGACAGGCATGTGGTCCCCACAGGCACAGTGGGTTCCCTGCAGCCAGGCTGGGGCGGGATTGGGCTGGCTGGTCCCTGCTCAGGCACGTGGTACCCAGTGCCTTGGGTTCTGCTGGCCATGCCCAGCCTGTCCTGTTCTTGCTTTGGGCCACACAAGCCCTGTGGCAGTGCCTGGGGCCCAGCCCCCAGACCCAGCCAGCCTCAGCTCTGGCAGCAGAGTCCCAGTGTGCCAGCCTGGGGACACACGGAAGAGCCCTCTGTGCCTGACTGGAGTGACCATGGCACCTGCTTTTCTTCCCGGACTTATGGAGATCCTGGACTGAAATGGCACCTTTTTGTACATAGTTTTTAGAGTTTGTTCTTCTTTTTGGCATATAGGTTTTAGGGCTTCGTTTTGTCTTCTGTAAATACATTTCAAATATTGTTGTTAGATATGTTCTTAGGTATATACATTCTATAAATTGTTGTTATTACAAATATTCTTACAAAAGTAAATGTGTTCTGTGTTTTCATTGCTGTTCTTATGTAAATAAACAACCTTGGGTTTTCACACCCCAGTTCTCTTTCCATTTGCTTCCGGCACAGGCAGTATTGGCCAAGTTGTGTTTTCCACTTGCTCCCGGTTCCCAGGGCTGGAGGTTCATGGGGGAGCTGGCACAGCCACCCCAGCAGTGGTCGTCCCACTCAGAGGGTTCCGCTGACAGAGGTCACTGTCTCCTTGCTGTCTCTCTGGACACACTGGGGAGCTGCAGGGGCGAATCCCAGCCTGCCCTGTCCCATGGGATCCCATGTTGGGACTCAATGTCCCAGCCCGGGTGAGCACTGCTTGTGGCCCTGGGCTCAGCATGGCAGGCCTGGTGCTCACAGCACTGCAGACTTCAAGCTGGCCATGCACAGCTCCGTGTTTCTCCCAAAAATATCACTGCTGCAGCACCTGGGGTTCCCCAGTGCTGGGCTTTTTATCCCCACTGCATGGAGGATCACATGGCAGGGCAAAGGATGGGATCCCATGTGGCCTCCAACCTGCCCTGATCCAGGCTGGGCACAGCCTGATGAAGGATGAGCACATCTCGCAGGGATATGGAAACCTCCCCTGAAAACCCAGTTCAGGCAGAGCCTGAGCTCTTTTGTGGCTCTGGGCAGGAAGATGCTCAGGATCTCCCAGAGAGGCTCAGCGGGCAGTAGGATTGTGCCTGCATCTCGCTCTGGACATGCCAGTGGCTCAAGTGACAGCTGTGGGAATGATTTATAATGCACCGAGAGGGGCCACAGTCCTGCAAGGCTCTTACATCAGGAGCAAAGAGCAGCCTGCAGGGTGGGGAAGGCTGGAGCTGTAGCACTGTGTGCTCATCCCTCACCTTCATGGGGAGCTGCCCCCAGACTTGCTATGTATCACTTTGATGGTTCTCCTGTTGGGTGTATTTTGGAGCAGCTGTTATCTGTGGCTTTTTATGGTGATCCTGTGGAAAGCAGCCATTTACCTGCTGTGATGAACTCAAAACTAATACTAACTCTTCATTCCCTTTGGTTTTATTTGGGGTTTTTTTAGTCTCTTTGTTTGATTGGTTTGCATGGGTTCGTTTGTTTCTAGGTTTTGTCTGTTTTGGTTTGAGTCTTTTGTTTGCTTTTTCATAAGACTCAGGTGAAGTTGGCATAGCCAAAGTCAAGAGAATGGACACCAGGCTTGACTATCCAGAAATTACTTTTGGCTGGGTTTAACTGCATTCTCCAGGCTCAGGATGACCAGTCCATTTGCAGGATTTGCTCTGCAACATCAGCTTGCCCAGACTCTGCTCGGTGATTCACAAATGGAGAAGACAATGGATATTGTGCCAAGCTTCCTTTCAAACAGCCAAAAGTGCAACGGCATGAGAGAAAAAAAGAAAAAAACAGAGACTATATTCACCAATTAGAGCAGAAGCAGTGTCCCACCATCTTGCCCTCCACTCTTATTAATTTTGTACATTGAGAGGCAATCCTGGGCCTAAAGCTTCCGTCTCTCAGTTCCTGATGCCATTTGACTCCAGCCTGGACTCCCCCTGATCACACTGCCTGCTTTCCACCTGGGGCTGGGGATGCTCAGCCTGGAAAGAGGAGACCCTGGGGAGGCCTCACTGCAGCTCTGCAGGACTGCAAGGGTGCCACAAGAAAGATTGGGACAGGGTGTTCCACAGGGCCTGTGGCAACAGGACAAGGGGGGGACGGCTTTCAGCTGCAGGAGGCTGATTGAAGTTGGATCTGAGGAAGCTGCTCTCTTCCACTGAGGGTGCTGAGGCACTGGCCCAGGCTGTGGATGCTCCATCCTTGGGAACAGGGCTCTGAGCACCATGGTCTGGGGGAACGTTGCTAAGCATGGAACCAAAGGCTCTCTAGCTCAGTGGTCATGTCACAATCCATGTCCCATCTGGAACTGCCAGCAGCCAGCAAGCAGCACAACACAGCCGTTGGCCCTGCGCTCAGCACACGCTGCACGCTGCTCCTGCTGCTCCTGTCACCCTTCTTGTTCCTGCCCCCGAGACCTCATCTCATCAGTCTCAAAAGCTGCCTAAGGCCTGGATTGTGTCATCCATCCCTGCAGGATGCTCACATTTGTCCTGAGGAAGGTACGGTGCCATTCCATGGAGGTGGATCCCCCCAGCTGCCCGGGTGTGGGCTGGAGTTCTGGGGGGATGGGGTGGGACAGGGACCCCACTCTGAGGTTTTGCTACCTCTGCAGGCTGTTGCAGGTAGAGAAGACAAGATGGAGGTGGACAGACAGACTGATAGAGAGGAGAAGATGGAAGTGGAGGGAGAAAAGAGAGGAGAGGAAGAGATGGAGGTGGACACCATAATGGATACGGAGGAGGAGATGGAGGTGGATGGAGAACAGACTGGAGAGGAGGAGATGGAGGTTGATGAGGATGAGGAGATGGACGTGGAAATGGAAGAGTACACCGAGGAGATGGACATTGATGAGGAAGATGAAGAGGAGGCCATGGTCCTGGGATGAAGAGCAATGCCAGCAGCAGGACAGGCATGTGGTCCCCACAGGCACAGTGGGTTCCCTGCAGCCAGGCTGGGGCGGGATTGGGCTGGCTGGTCCCTGCTCAGGAACGTGGTACCCAGTGCCTTGGGTTCTGCTGGCCATGCCCAGCCTGTCCTGTTCTTGCTGCGGGCCACACAAGCCCCATGGCAGTGCCTGGGGCCCAGCCCCCAGACCCAGCCAGCCTCAGCTCTGGCAGCAGAGTCCCAGTGTGCCAGCCTGGGGACACACGGAAGAGCCCTCTGTGCCTGACTGGAGTGACCATGGCACCTGCTTTTCTTCCCGGACTGATGGAGATCCTGGACTGAAATGGCACCTTTTTGTACATAGTTTTTAGAGTTTGTTCTTCTTTTTGGCATATAGGTTTTAGGGCTTCGTTTTGCCTTCTGTAAATACATTTCAAATATTGTTGTTAGATATGTTCTTAGGTATATACCTTCTATAAATTGTTGTTATTACAAATATTCTTACAAAAGTAAATGTGTTCTGTGTTTTCATTGCTGTTCTTATGTAAATAAACAACCTTGGGTTTTCACACCCCAGTTCTCTTTCCATTTGCTTCCGGCACAGGCAATATTGGCCAAGTTGTGTTTTCCACTTGCTCCCGGTTCCCAGGGCTGGAGGTTCATGGGGGAGCTGGCACAGCCACCCCAGCAGTGGTCGTCCCACTCAGAGGGTTCCGCTGACAGAGGTCACTGTCTCCTTGCTGTCTCTCTGGACACACTGGGGAGCTGCAGGGGCGAATCCCAGCCTGCCCTGTCCCATGGGATCCCATGTTGGGACTCAATGTCCCAGCCCGGGTGAGCACTGGTTGTGGCCCTGGGCTCAGCATGGCAGGCCTGGTGCTCACAGCAGTGCAGACTTCAAGCTGGCCATGCACAGCTCCGTGTTTCTCCCAAAAATATCACTGCTGCAGCACCTGGGGTTCCCCAGTGCTGGGCTTTTTATCCCCACTGCATGGAGGATCACATGGCAGGGCAAAGGATGGGATCCCATGTGGCCTCCAACCTGCCCTGATCCAGGCTGGGCACAGCCTGATGAAGGATGAGCACATCTCGCAGGGATATGGAAACCTCCCCTGAACACCCAGTTCAGGCAGAGCCTGAGCTCTTTTGTGGCTCTGGGCAGGAAGATGCTCAGGATCTCCCAGAGAGGCTCAGCGGGCAGTAGGATTGTGCCTGCATCTCGCTCTGGACATGCCAGTGGCTCAAGTGACAGCTGTGGGAATGATTTATAATGCACCGAGAGGGGCCACAGTCCTGCAAGGCTCTTACATCAGGAGCAAAGAGCAGCCTGCAGGGTGGGGAAGGCTGGAGCTGTAGCACTGTGTGCTCATCCCTCACCTTCATGGGGAGCTGCCCCCAGACTTGCTATGTATCACTTTGATGGTTCTCCTGTTGGGTGTATTTTGGAGCAGCTGTTATCTGTGGCTTTTTATGGTGATCCTGTGGAAAGCAGCCATTTACCTGCTGTGATGAACTCAAAACTAATACTAACTCTTCATTCCCTTTGGTTTTATTTGGGGTTTTTTTAGTCTCTTTGTTTGATTGGTTAGCATGGGTTCGTTTGTTTCTAGGTTTTGTCTGTTTTGGTTTGAGTCTTTTGTTTGCTTTTTCATAAGACTCAGGTGAAGTTGGCATAGCCAAAGTCAAGAGAATGTACACCAGGCTTGACTTTCCAGAAATTACTTTTGGCTGGGTTTAACTGCATTCTCCAGGCTCAGGATGACCAGTCCATTTGCAGGATTTGCTCTGCAACATCAGCTTGCCCAGACTCTGCTCGGTGATTCACAAATGGAGAAGACAATGGATATTGTGCCAAGCTTCCTTTCAAACAGCCAAAACTGCAACGGCATGAGAGAAAAAAAGAAAAAAACAGAGACTATATTCACCAATTAGAGCAGAAGCAGTGTCCCACCATCTTGCCCTCCACTCTTATTAATTTTGTACATTGAGAGGCAATCCTGGGCCTAAAGCTTCCGTCTCTCAGTTCCTGATGCCATTTGACTCCAGCCTGGACTCCCCCAGATCACACTGCCTGCTTTCCACCTGGGGCTGGGGATGCTCAGCCTGGAAAGAGGAGACCCTGGGGAGGCCTCACTGCAGCTCTGCAGGACTGCAAGGGTGCCACAAGAAAGATTGGGACAGGGTGTTCCACAGGGCCTGTGGCAACAGGACAAGGGGGGGGACGGCTTTCAGCTGCAGGAGGCTGATTGAAGTTGGATCTGAGGAAGCTGCTCTCTTCCACTGAGGGTGCTGAGGCACTGGCCCAGTCTGTGGATGCTCCATCCTTGGGAACAGGGCTCTGAGCACCATGGTCTGGGGGAACGTTGCTAAGCATGGAACCAAAGGCTCTCTAGCTCAGTGGTCATGTCACAATCCATGTCCCGTCTGGAACTGCCAGCAGCCAGCAAGCAGCACAACACAGCCGTTGGCCCTGGGCTCAGCACATGCTGCACGCTGCTCCTGCTGCTCCTGTCACCCTTCTTGTTCCTGCCCCCGAGACCTCATCTCATCAGTCTCAAAAGCTGCCTAAGGCCTGGATTGTGTCATCCATCCCTGCAGGATGCTCACATTTGTCCTGAGGAAGGTACGGTGCCATTCCATGGAGGTGGATCCCCCCAGCTGCCCGGGTGTGGGCTGGAGTTCTGGGGGGATGGGGTGGGACAGGGACCCCACTCTGAGGTTTTGCTACCTCTGCAGGCTGTTGCAGGTAGAGAAGACAAGATGGAGGTGGACAGACAGACTGATAGAGAGGAGAAGATGGAAGTGGAGGGAGAAAAGAGGGGAGAGGAAGAGATGGAGGTGGGCACCATAATGGATACGGAGGAGGAGATGGAGGTGGATGGAGAACAGACTGGAGAGGAAGAGATGGAGGTTGATGAGGATGAGGAGATGGACGTGGAAATGGAAGAGTACACCCAGGAGATGGACATTGATGAGGAAGATGAAGAGGAGGCCATGGTCCTGGGATGAAGAGCAATGCCAGCAGCAGGACAGGCATGTGGTCCCCACAGGCACAGTGGGTTCCCTGCAGCCAGGCTGGGGCGGGATTGGGCTGGCTGGTCCCTGCTCAGGAACGTGGTACCCAGTGCCTTGGGTTCTGCTGGCCATGCCCAGCCTGTCCTGTTCTTGCTTTGGGCCACACAAGCCCCATGGCAGTGCCTGGGGCCCAGCCCCCAGACCCAGCCAGCCTCAGCTCTGGCAGCAGAGTCCCAGTGTGCCAGCCTGGGGACACACGGAAGAGCCCTCTGTGCCTGACTGGAGTGACCATGGCACCTGCTTTTCTTCCCGGACTGATGGAGATCCTGGACTGAAATGGCACCTTTTTGTACATAGTTTTTAGAGTTTGTTCTTCTTTTTGGCATATAGGTTTTAGGGCTTCGTTTTGTCTTCTGTAAATACATTTCAAATATTGTTGTTAGATATGTTCTTAGGTATATACCTTCTATAAATTGTTGTTATTACAAATATTTTTACAAAAGTAAATGTGTTCTGTGTTTTCATTGCTGTTCTTATGTAAATAAACAACCTTGGGTTTTCACACCCCAGTTCTCTTTCCATTTGCTTCCGGCACAGGCAGTATTGGCCAAGTTGTGTTTTCCACTTGCTCCCGGTTCCCAGGGCTGGAGGTTCATGGGGGAGCTGGCACAGCCACCCCAGCAGTGGTCGTTCCACTCAGAGGGTTTCGCTGACAGAGGTCACTGTCTCCTTGCTGTCTCTCTGGACACACTGGGGAGCTGCAGGGGCGAATCCCAGCCTGCCCTGTCCCATGGGATCCCATGTTGGGACTCAATGTCCCAGCCCGGGTGAGCACTGGTTGTGGCCCTGGGCTCAGCATGGCAGGCCTGGTGCTCACAGCAGTGCAGACTTCAAGCTGGCCATGCACAGCTCCGTGTTTCTCCCAAAAATATCACTGCTGCAGCACCTGGGGTTCCCCAGTGCTGGGCTTTTTATCCCCACTGCATGGAGGATCACATGGCAGGGCAAAGGATGGGATCCCATGTGGCCTCCAACCTGCCCTGATCCAGGCTGGGCACAGCCTGATGAAGGATGAGCACATCTCGCAGGGATATGGAAACCTCCCCTGAACACCCAGTTCAGGCAGAGCCTGAGCTCTTTTGTGGCTCTGGGCAGGAAGATGCTCAGGATCTCCCAGAGAGGCTCAGCGGGCAGTAGGATTGTGCCTGCATCTCGCTCTGGACATGCCAGTGGCTCAAGTGACAGCTGTGGGAATGATTTATAATGCACCGAGAGGGGCCACAGTCCTGCAAGGCTCTTACATCAGGAGCAAAGAGCAGCCTGCAGGGTGGGGAAGGCTGGAGCTGTAGCACTGTGTGCTCATCCCTCACCTTCATGGGGAGCTGCCCCCAGACTTGCTATGTATCACTTTGATGGTTCTCCTGTTGGGTGTATTTTGGAGCAGCTGTTATCTGTGGCTTTTTATGGTGATCCTGTGGAAAGCAGCCATTTACCTGCTGTGATGAACTCAAAACTAATACTAACTCTTCATTCCCGTTGGTTTTATTTGGCGTTTTTTTAGTCTCTTTGTTTGATTGGTTTGGATGGGTTCGTTTGTTTCTAGGTTTTGTCTGTTTTGGTTTGAGTCTTTTGTTTGCTTTTTCATAAGACTCAGGTGAAGTTGGCATAGCCAAAGTCAAGAGAATGTACACCAGGCTTGACTTTCCAGAAATTACTTTTGGCTGGGTTTAACTGCATTCTCCAGGCTCAGGATGACCAGTCCATTTGCAGGATTTGCTCTGCAACATCAGCTTGCCCAGACTCTGCTCGGTGATTCACAAATGGAGAAGACAATGGATATTGTGCCAAGCTTCCTTTCAAACAGCCAAAACTGCAACGGCATGAGAGAAAAAAAGAAAAAAACAGAGACTATATTCACCAATTAGAGCAGAAGCAGTGTCCCACCATCTTGCCCTCCACTCTTATTAATTTTGTACATTGAGAGGCAATCCTGGGCCTAAAGCTTCCGTCTCTCAGTTCCTGATGTCATTTGACTCCAGCCTGGACTCCCCCAGATCACACTGCCTGCTTTCCACGTGGGGCTGGGGATGCTCAGCCTGGAAAGAGGAGACCCTGGGGAGGCCTCACTGCAGCTCTGCAGGACTGCAAGGGTGCCACAAGAAAGATTGGGACAGGGTGTTCCACAGGGCCTGTGGCAACAGGACAAGGGGGGGGACGGCTTTCAGCTGCAGGAGGCTGATTGAAGTTGGATCTGAGGAAGCTGCTCTCTTCCACTGAGGGTGCTGAGGCACTGGCCCAGGCTGTGGATGCTCCATCCTTGGGAACAGGGCTCTGAGCACCATGGTCTGGGGGAACGTTGCTAAGCATGGAACCAAAGGCTCTCTAGCTCAGTGGTCATGTCACAATCCATGTCCCATCTGGAACTGCCAGCAGCCAGCAAGCAGCACAACACAGCCGTTGGCCCTGGGCTCAGCACACGCTGCACGCTGCTCCTGCTGCTCCTGTCACCCTTCTTGTTCCTGCCCCCGAGACCTCATCTCATCAGTCTCAAAAGCTGCCTAAGGCCTGGATTGTGTCATCCATCCCTGCAGGATGCTCACATTTGTCCTGAGGAAGGTACGGTGCCATTCCATGGAGGTGGATCCCCCCAGCTGCCCGGGTGTGGGCTGGAGTTCTGGGGGGATGGGGTGGGACAGGGACCCCACTCTGAGGTTTTGCTACCTCTGCAGGCTGTTGCAGGTAGAGAAGACAAGATGGAGGTGGACAGACAGACTGATAGAGAGGAGAAGATGGAAGTGGAGGGAGAAAAGAGAGGAGAGGAAGAGATGGAGGTGGACACCATAATGGATACGGAGGAGGAGATGGAGGTGGATGGAGAACAGACTGGAGAGGAGGAGATGGAGGTTGATGAGGATGAGGAGATGGACATGGAAATGGAAGAGTACACCCAGGAGATGGACATTGATGAGGAAGATGAAGAGGAGGCCATGGTCCTGGGATGAAGAGCAATGCCAGCAGCAGGACAGGCATGTGGTCCCCACAGGCACAGTGGGTTCCCTGCAGCCAGGCTGGGGCGGGATTGGGCTGGCTGGTCCCTGCTCAGGCACGTGGTACCCAGTGCCTTGGGTTCTGCTGGCCATGCCCAGCCTGTCCTGTTCTTGCTTTGGGCCACACAAGCCCTGTGGCAGTGCCTGGGGCCCAGCCCCCAGACCCAGCCAGCCTCAGCTCTGGCAGCAGAGTCCCAGTGTGCCAGCCTGGGGACACACGGAAGAGCCCTCTGTGCCTGACTGGAGTGACCATGGCACCTGCTTTTCTTCCCGGACTTATGGAGATCCTGGACTGAAATGGCACCTTTTTGTACATAGTTTTTAGAGTTTGTTCTTCTTTTTGGCATATAGGTTTTAGGGCTTCGTTTTGTCTTCTGTAAATACATTTCAAATATTGTTGTTAGATATGTTCTTAGGTATATACATTCTATAAATTGTTGTTATTACAAATATTCTTACAAAAGTAAATGTGTTCTGTGTTTTCATTGCTGTTCTTATGTAAATAAACAACCTTGGGTTTTCACACCCCAGTTCTCTTTCCATTTGCTTCCGGCACAGGCAGTATTGGCCAAGTTGTGTTTTCCACTTGCTCCCGGTTCCCAGGGCTGGAGGTTCATGGGGGAGCTGGCACAGCCACCCCAGCAGTGGTCGTCCCACTCAGAGGGTTCCGCTGACAGAGGTCACTGTCTCCTTGCTGTCTCTCTGGACACACTGGGGAGCTGCAGGGGCGAATCCCAGCCTGCCCTGTCCCATGGGATCCCATGTTGGGACTCAATGTCCCAGCCCGGGTGAGCACTGCTTGTGGCCCTGGGCTCAGCATGGCAGGCCTGGTGCTCACAGCAGTGCAGACTTCAAGCTGGCCATGCACAGCTCCGTGTTTCTCCCAAAAATATCACTGCTGCAGCACCTGGGGTTCCCCAGTGCTGGGCTTTTTATCCCCACTGCATGGAGGATCACATGGCAGGGCAAAGGATGGGATCCCATGTGGCCTCCAACCTGCCCTGATCCAGGCTGGGCACAGCCTGATGAAGGATGAGCACATCTCGCAGGGATATGGAAACCTCCCCTGAAAACCCAGTTCAGGCAGAGCCTGAGCTCTTTTGTGGCTCTGGGCAGGAAGATGCTCAGGATCTCCCAGAGAGGCTCAGCGGGCAGTAGGATTGTGCCTGCATCTCGCTCTGGACATGCCAGTGGCTCAAGTGACAGCTGTGGGAATGATTTATAATGCACCGAGAGGGGCCACAGTCCTGCAAGGCTCTTACATCAGGAGCAAAGAGCAGCCTGCAGGGTGGGGAAGGCTGGAGCTGTAGCACTGTGTGCTCATCCCTCACCTTCATGGGGAGCTGCCCCCAGACTTGCTATGTATCACTTTGATGGTTCTCCTGTTGGGTGTATTTTGGAGCAGCTGTTATCTGTGGCTTTTTATGGTGATCCTGTGGAAAGCAGCCATTTACCTGCTGTGATGAACTCAAAACTAATACTAACTCTTCATTCCCTTTGGTTTTATTTGGGGTTTTTTTAGTCTCTTTGTTTGATTGGTTTGCATGGGTTCGTTTGTTTCTAGGTTTTGTCTGTTTTGGTTTGAGTCTTTTGTTTGCTTTTTCATAAGACTCAGGTGAAGTTGGCATAGCCAAAGTCAAGAGAATGTACACCAGGCTTGACTTTCCAGAAATTACTTTTGGCTGGGTTTAACTGCATTCTCCAGGCTCAGGATGACCAGTCCATTTGCAGGATTTGCTCTGCAACATCAGCTTGCCCAGACTCTGCTCGGTGATTCACAAATGGAGAAGACAATGGATATTGTGCCAAGCTTCCTTTCAAACAGCCAAAACTGCAACGGCATGAGAGAAAAAAAGAAAAAAACAGAGACTATATTCACCAATTAGAGCAGAAGCAGTGTCCCACCATCTTGCCCTCCACTCTTATTAATTTTGTACATTGAGAGGCAATCCTGGGCCTAAAGCTTCCGTCTCTCAGTTCCTGATGCCATTTGACTCCAGCCTGGACTCCCCCAGATCACACTGCCTGCTTTCCACGTGGGGCTGGGGATGCTCAGCCTGGAAAGAGGAGACCCTGGGGAGGCCTCACTGCAGCTCTGCAGGACTGCAAGGGTGCCACAAGAAAGATTGGGACAGGGTGTTCCACAGGGCCTGTGGCAACAGGACAAGGGGGGGACGGCTTTCAGCTGCAGGAGGCTGATTGAAGTTGGATCTGAGGAAGCTGCTCTCTTCCACTGAGGGTGCTGAGGCACTGGCCCAGGCTGTGGATGCTCCATCCTTGGGAACAGGGCTCTGAGCACCATGGTCTGGGGGAACGTTGCTAAGCATGGAACCAAAGGCTCTCTAGCTCAGTGGTCATGTCACAATCCATGTCCCATCTGGAACTGCCAGCAGCCAGCAAGCAGCACAACACAGCCGTTGGCCCTGGGCTCAGCACACGCTGCACGCTGCTCCTGCTGCTCCTGTCACCCTTCTTGTTCCTGCCCCCGAGACCTCATCTCATCAGTCTCAAAAGCTGCCTAAGGCCTGGATTGTGTCATCCATCCCTGCAGGATGCTCACATTTGTCCTGAGGAAGGTACGGTGCCATTCCATGGAGGTGGATCCCCCCAGCTGCCCGGGTGTGGGCTGGAGTTCTGGGGGGATGGGGTGGGACAGGGACCCCACTCTGAGGTTTTGCTACCTCTGCAGGCTGTTGCAGGTAGAGAAGACAAGATGGAGGTGGACAGACAGACTGATAGAGAGGAGAAGATGGAAGTGGAGGGAGAAAAGAGAGGAGAGGAAGAGATGGAGGTGGACACCATAATGGATACGGAGGAGGAGATGGAGGTGGATGGAGAACAGACTGGAGAGGAGGAGATGGAGGTTGATGAGGATGAGGAGATGGACATGGAAATGGAAGAGTACACCCAGGAGATGGACATTGATGAGGAAGATGAAGAGGAGGCCATGGTCCTGGGATGAAGAGCAATGCCAGCAGCAGGACAGGCATGTGGTCTCTGGCAGCAGAGTCCCAGTGTGCCAGCCTGGGGACACACGGAAGAGCCCTCTGTGCCTGACTGGAGTGACCATGGCACCTGCTTTTCTTCCCGGACTGATGGAGATCCTGGACTGAAATGGCACCTTTTTGTACATAGTTTTTAGAGTTTGTTCTTCTTTTTGGCATATAGGTTTTAGGGCTTCGTTTTGCCTTCTGTAAATACATTTCAAATATTGTTGTTAGATATGTTCTTAGGTATATACCTTCTATAAATTGTTGTTATTACAAATATTCTTACAAAAGTAAATGTGTTCTGTGTTTTCATTGCTGTTCTTATGTAAATAAACAACCTTGGGTTTTCACACCCCAGTTCTCTTTCCATTTGCTTCCGGCACAGGCAATATTGGCCAAGTTGTGTTTTCCACTTGCTCCCGGTTCCCAGGGCTGGAGGTTCATGGGGGAGCTGGCACAGCCACCCCAGCAGTGGTCGTCCCACTCAGAGGGTTCCGCTGACAGAGGTCACTGTCTCCTTGCTGTCTCTCTGGACACACTGGGGAGCTGCAGGGGCGAATCCCAGCCTGCCCTGTCCCATGGGATCCCATGTTGGGACTCAATGTCCCAGCCCGGGTGAGCACTGCTTGTGGCCCTGGGCTCAGCATGGCAGGCCTGGTGCTCACAGCAGTGCAGACTTCAAGCTGGCCATGCACAGCTCCGTGTTTCTCCCAAAAATATCACTGCTGCAGCACATGGGGTTCCCCAGTGCTGGGCTTTTTATCCCCACTGCATGGAGGATCACATGGCAGGGCAAAGGATGGGATCCCATGTGGCCTCCAACCTGCCCTGATCCAGGCTGGGCACAGCCTGATGAAGGATGAGCACATCTCGCAGGGATATGGAAACCTCCCCTGAACACCCAGTTCAGGCAGAGCCTGAGCTCTTTTGTGGCTCTGGGCAGGAAGATGCTCAGGATCTCCCAGAGAGGCTCAGCGGGCAGTAGGATTGTGCCTGCATCTCGCTCTGGACATGCCAGTGGCTCAAGTGACAGCTGTGGGAATGATTTATAATGCACCGAGAGGGGCCACAGTCCTGCAAGGCTCTTACATCAGGAGCAAAGAGCAGCCTGCAGGGTGGGGAAGGCTGGAGCTCTACCACTCTGTGCTCATCCCTCACCTTCATGGGGAGCTGCCCCCAGACTTGCTATGTATCACTTTGATGGTTCTCCTGTTGGGTGTATTTTGGAGCAGCTGTTATCTGTGGCTTTTTATGGTGATCCTGTGGAAAGCAGCCATTTACCTGCTGTGATGAACTCAAAACTAATACTAACTCTTCATTCCCTTTGGTTTTATTTGGGGTTTTTTTAGTCTCTTTGTTTGATTGGTTTGCATGGGTTCGTTTGTTTCTAGGTTTTGTCTGTTTTGGTTTGAGTCTTTTGTTTGCTTTTTCATAAGACTCAGGTGAAGTTGGCATAGCCAAAGTCAAGAGAATGTACACCAGGCTTGACTATCCAGAAATTACTTTTGGCTGGGTTTAACTGCATTCTCCAGGCTCAGGATGACCAGTCCATTTGCAGGATTTGCTCTGCAACATCAGCTTGCCCAGACTCTGCTCGGTGATTCACAAATGGAGAAGACAATGGATATTGTGCCAAGCTTCCTTTCAAACAGCCAAAACTGCAACGGCATGAGAGAAAAAAAGAAAAAAACAGAGACTATATTCACCAATTAGAGCAGAAGCAGTGTCCCACCATCTTGCCCTCCACTCTTATTAATTTTGTACATTGAGAGGCAATCCTGGGCCTAAAGCTTCCGTCTCTCAGTTCCTGATGCCATTTGACTCCAGCCTGGACTCCCCCTGATCACACTGCCTGCTTTCCACCTGGGGCTGGGGATGCTCAGCCTGGAAAGAGGAGACCCTGGGGAGGCCTCACTGCAGCTCTGCAGGACTGCAAGGGTGCCACAAGAAAGATTGGGACAGGGTGTTCCACAGGGCCTGTGGCAACAGGACAAGGGGGGGACGGCTTTCAGCTGCAGGAGGCTGATTGAAGTTGGATCTGAGGAAGCTGCTCTCTTCCACTGAGGGTGCTGAGGCACTGGCCCAGGCTGTGGATGCTCCATCCTTGGGAACAGGGCTCTGAGCACCATGGTCTGGGGGAACGTTGCTAAGCATGGAACCAAAGGCTCTCTAGCTCAGTGGTCATGTCACAATCCATGTCCCATCTGGAACTGCCAGCAGCCAGCAAGCAGCACAACACAGCCGTTGGCCCTGGGCTCAGCACACGCTGCACGCTGCTCCTGCTGCTCCTGTCACCCTTCTTGTTCCTGCCCCCGAGACCTCATCTCATCAGTCTCAAAAGCTGCCTAAGGCCTGGATTGTGTCATCCATCCCTGCAGGATGCTCACATTTGTCCTGAGGAAGGTACGGTGCCATTCCATGGAGGTGGATCCCCCCAGCTGCCCGGGTGTGGGCTGGAGTTCTGGGGGGATGGGGTGGGACAGGGACCCCACTCTGAGGTTTTGCTACCTCTGCAGGCTGTTGCAGGTAGAGAAGACAAGATGGAGGTGGACAGACAGACTGATAGAGAGGAGAAGATGGAAGTGGAGGGAGAAAAGAGAGGAGAGGAAGAGATGGAGGTGGGCACCATAATGGATACGGAGGAGGAGATGGAGGTGGATGGAGAACACACTGGAGAGGAGGAGATGGAGGTTGATGAGGATGAGGAGATGGACGTGGAAATGGAAGAGTACACCGAGGAGATGGACATTGATGAGGAAGATGAAGAGGAGGCCATGGTCCTGGGATGAAGAGCAATGCCAGCAGCAGGACAGGCATGTGGTCCCCACAGGCACAGTGGGTTCCCTGCAGCCAGGCTGGGGCGGGATTGGGCTGGCTGGTCCCTGCTCAGGCACGTGGTACCCAGTGCCTTGGGTTCTGCTGGCCATGCCCAGCCTGTCCTGTTCTTGCTTTGGGCCACACAAGCCCCATGGCAGTGCCTGGGGCCCAGCCCCCAGACCCAGCCAGCCTCAGCTCTGGCAGCAGAGTCCCAGTGTGCCAGCCTGGGGACACACGGAAGAGCCCTCTGTGCCTGACTGGAGTGACCATGGCACCTGCTTTTCTTCCCGGACTGATGGAGATCCTGGACTGAAATGGCACCTTTTTGTACATAGTTTTTAGAGTTTGTTCTTCTTTTTGGCATATAGGTTTTAGGGCTTCGTTTTGTCTTCTGTAAATACATTTCAAATATTGTTGTTAGATATGTTCTTAGGTATATACCTTCTATAAATTGTTGTTATTACAAATATTCTTACAAAAGTAAATGTGTTCTGTGTTTTCATTGCTGTTCTTATGTAAATAAACAACCTTGGGTTTTCACACCCCAGTTCTCTTTCCATTTGCTTCCGGCACAGGCAGTATTGGCCAAGTTGTGTTTTCCACTTGCTCCCGGTTCCCAGGGCTGGAGGTTCATGGGGGAGCTGGCACAGCCACCCCAGCAGTGGTCGTCCCACTCAGAGGGTTCCGCTGACAGAGGTCACTGTCTCCTTGCTGTCTCTCTGGACACACTGGGGAGCTGCAGGGGCGAATCCCAGCCTGCCCTGTCCCATGGGATCCCATGTTGGGACTCAATGTCCCAGCCCGGGTGAGCACTGCTTGTGGCCCTGGGCTCAGCATGGCAGGCCTGGTGCTCACAGCAGTGCAGACTTCAAGCTGGCCATGCACAGCTCCGTGTTTCTCCCAAAAATATCACTGCTGCAGCACATGGGGTTCCCCAGTGCTGGGCTTTTTATCCCCACTGCATGGAGGATCACATGGCAGGGCAAAGGATGGGATCCCATGTGGCCTCCAACCTGCCCTGATCCAGGCTGGGCACAGCCTGATGAAGGATGAGCACATCTCGCAGGGATATGGAAACCTCCCCTGAAAACCCAGTTCAGGCAGAGCCTGAGCTCTTTTGTGGCTCTGGGCAGGAAGATGCTCAGGATCTCCCAGAGAGGCTCAGCGGGCAGTAGGATTGTGCCTGCATCTCGCTCTGGACATGCCAGTGGCTCAAGTGACAGCTGTGGGAATGATTTATAATGCACCGAGAGGGGCCACAGTCCTGCAAGGCTCTTACATCAGGAGCAAAGAGCAGCCTGCAGAGTGGGGAAGGCTGGAGCTGTAGCACTGTGTGCTCATCCCTCACCTTCATGGGGAGCTGCCCCCAGACTTGCTATGTATCACTTTGATGGTTCTCCTGTTGGGTGTATTTTGGAGCAGCTGTTATCTGTGGCTTTTTATGGTGATCCTGTGGAAAGCAGCCATTTACCTGCTGTGATGAACTCAAAACTAATACTAACTCTTCATTCCCTTTGGTTTTATTTGGGGTTTTTTTAGTCTCTTTGTTTGATTGGTTTGCATGGGTTCGTTTGTTTCTAGGTTTTGTCTGTTTTGGTTTGAGTCTTTTGTTTGCTTTTTCATAAGACTCAGGTGAAGTTGGCATAGCCAAAGTCAAGAGAATGTACACCAGGCTTGACTATCCAGAAATTACTTTTGGCTGGGTTTAACTGCATTCTCCAGGCTCAGGATGACCAGTCCATTTGCAGGATTTGCTCTGCAACATCAGCTTGCCCAGACTCTGCTCGGTGATTCACAAATGGAGAAGACAATGGATATTGTGCCAAGCTTCCTTTCAAACAGCCAAAACTGCAACGGCATGAGAGAAAAAAAGAAAAAAACAGAGACTATATTCACCAATTAGAGCAGAAGCAGTGTCCCACCATCTTGCCCTCCACTCTTATTAATTTTGTACATTGAGAGGCAATCCTGGGCCTAAAGCTTCCGTCTCTCAGTTCCTGATGCCATTTGACTCCAGCCTGGACTCCCCCTGATCACACTGCCTGCTTTCCACGTGGGGCTGGGGATGCTCAGCCTGGAAAGAGGAGACCCTGGGGAGGCCTCACTGCAGCTCTGCAGGACTGCAAGGGTGCCACAAGAAAGATTGGGACAGGGTGTTCCACAGGGCCTGTGGCAACAGGACAAGGGGGGGGACGGCTTTCAGCTGCAGGAGGCTGATTGAAGTTGGATCTGAGGAAGCTGCTCTCTTCCACTGAGGGTGCTGAGGCACTGGCCCAGGCTGTGGATGCTCCATCCTTGGGAACAGGGCTCTGAGCACCATGGTCTGGGGGAACGTTGCTAAGCATGGAACCAAAGGCTCTCTAGCTCAGTGGTCATGTCACAATCCATGTCCCATCTGGAACTGCCAGCAGCCAGCAAGCAGCACAACACAGCCGTTGGCCCTGGGCTCAGCACACGCTGCACGCTGCTCCTGCTGCTCCTGTCACCCTTCTTGTTCCTGCCCCCGAGACCTCATCTCATCAGTCTCAAAAGCTGCCTAAGGCCTGGATTGTGTCATCCATCCCTGCAGGATGCTCACATTTGTCCTGAGGAAGGTACGGTGCCATTCCATGGAGGTGGATCCCCCCAGCTGCCCGGGTGTGGGCTGGAGTTCTGGGGGGATGGGGTGGGACAGGGACCCCACTCTGAGGTTTTGCTACCTCTGCAGGCTGTTGCAGGTAGAGAAGACAAGATGGAGGTGGACAGACAGACTGATAGAGAGGAGAAGATGGAAGTGGAGGGAGAAAAGAGAGGAGAGGAAGAGATGGAGGTGGGCACCATAATGGATACGGAGGAGGAGATGGAGGTGGATGGAGAACACACTGGAGAGGAGGAGATGGAGGTTGATGAGGATGAGGAGATGGACGTGGAAATGGAAGAGTACACCGAGGAGATGGACATTGATGAGGAAGATGAAGAGGAGGCCATGGTCCTGGGATGAAGAGCAATGCCAGCAGCAGGACAGGCATGTGGTCCCCACAGGCACAGTGGGTTCCCTGCAGCCAGGCTGGGGCGGGATTGGGCTGGCTGGTCCCTGCTCAGGAACGTGGTACCCAGTGCCTTGGGTTCTGCTGGCCATGCCCAGCCTGTCCTGTTCTTGCTGCGGGCCACACAAGCCCCATGGCAGTGCCTGGGGCCCAGCCCCCAGACCCAGCCAGCCTCAGCTCTGGCAGCAGAGTCCCAGTGTGCCAGCCTGGGGACACACGGAAGAGCCCTCTGTGCCTGACTGGAGTGACCATGGCACCTGCTTTTCTTCCCGGACTGATGGAGATCCTGGACTGAAATGGCACCTTTTTGTACATAGTTTTTAGAGTTTGTTCTTCTTTTTGGCATATAGGTTTTAGGGCTTCGTTTTGTCTTCTGTAAATACATTTCAAATATTGTTGTTAGATATGTTCTTAGGTATATACCTTCTATAAATTGTTGTTATTACAAATATTCTTACAAAAGTAAATGTGTTCTGTGTTTTCATTGCTGTTCTTATGTAAATAAACAACCTTGGGTTTTCACACCCCAGTTCTCTTTCCATTTGCTTCCGGCACAGGCAGTATTGGCCAAGTTGTGTTTTCCACTTGCTCCCGGTTCCCAGGGCTGGAGGTTCATGGGGGAGCTGGCACAGCCACCCCAGCAGTGGTCGTCCCACTCAGAGGGTTCCGCTGACAGAGGTCACTGTCTCCTTGCTGTCTCTCTGGACACACTGGGGAGCTGCAGGGGCGAATCCCAGCCTGCCCTGTCCCATGGGATCCCATGTTGGGACTCAATGTCCCAGCCCGGGTGAGCACTGCTTGTGGCCCTGGGCTCAGCATGGCAGGCCTGGTGCTCACAGCAGTGCAGACTTCAAGCTGGCCATGCACAGCTCCGTGTTTCTCCCAAAAATATCACTGCTGCAGCACATGGGGTTCCCCAGTGCTGGGCTTTTTATCCCCACTGCATGGAGGATCACATGGCAGGGCAAAGGATGGGATCCCATGTGGCCTCCAACCTGCCCTGATCCAGGCTGGGCACAGCCTGATGAAGGATGAGCACATCTCGCAGGGATATGGAAACCTCCCCTGAAAACCCAGTTCAGGCAGAGCCTGAGCTCTTTTGTGGCTCTGGGCAGGAAGATGCTCAGGATCTCCCAGAGAGGCTCAGCGGGCAGTAGGATTGTGCCTGCATCTCGCTCTGGACATGCCAGTGGCTCAAGTGACAGCTGTGGGAATGATTTATAATGCACCGAGAGGGGCCACAGTCCTGCAAGGCTCTTACATCAGGAGCAAAGAGCAGCCTGCAGGCTGGGGAAGGCTGGAGCTGTAGCACTGTGTGCTCATCCCTCACCTTCATGGGGAGCTGCCCCCAGACTTGCTATGTATCACTTTGATGGTTCTCCTGTTGGGTGTATTTTGGAGCAGCTGTTATCTGTGGCTTTTTATGGTGATCCTGTGGAAAGCAGCCATTTACCTGCTGTGATGAACTCAAAACTAATACTAACTCTTCATTCCCTTTGGTTTTATTTGGGGTTTTTTTAGTCTCTTTGTTTGATTGGTTTGCATGGGTTCGTTTGTTTCTAGGTTTTGTCTGTTTTGGTTTGAGTCTTTTGTTTGCTTTTTCATAAGACTCAGGTGAAGTTGGCATAGCCAAAGTCAAGAGAATGTACACCAGGCTTGACTATCCAGAAATTACTTTTGGCTGGGTTTAACTGCATTCTCCAGGCTCAGGATGACCAGTCCATTTGCAGGATTTGCTCTGCAACATCAGCTTGCCCAGACTCTGCTCGGTGATTCACAAATGGAGAAGACAATGGATATTGTGCCAAGCTTCCTTTCAAACAGCCAAAACTGCAACGGCATGAGAGAAAAAAAGAAAAAAACAGAGACTATATTCACCAATTAGAGCAGAAGCAGTGTCCCACCATCTTGCCCTCCACTCTTATTAATTTTGTACATTGAGAGGCAATCCTGGGCCTAAAGCTTCCGTCTCTCAGTTCCTGATGCCATTTGACTCCAGCCTGGACTCCCCCTGATCACACTGCCTGCTTTCCACGTGGGGCTGGGGATGCTCAGCCTGGAAAGAGGAGACCCTGGGGAGGCCTCACTGCAGCTCTGCAGGACTGCAAGGGTGCCACAAGAAAGATTGGGACAGGGTGTTCCACAGGGCCTGTGGCAACAGGACAAGGGGGGGGACGGCTTTCAGCTGCAGGAGGCTGATTGAAGTTGGATCTGAGGAAGCTGCTCTCTTCCACTGAGGGTGCTGAGGCACTGGCCCAGGCTGTGGATGCTCCATCCTTGGGAACAGGGCTCTGAGCACCATGGTCTGGGGGAACGTTGCTAAGCATGGAACCAAAGGCTCTCTAGCTCAGTGGTCATGTCACAATCCATGTCCCATCTGGAACTGCCAGCAGCCAGCAAGCAGCACAACACAGCCGTTGGCCCTGGGCTCAGCACACGCTGCACGCTGCTCCTGCTGCTCCTGTCACCCTTCTTGTTCCTGCCCCCGAGACCTCATCTCATCAGTCTCAAAAGCTGCCTAAGGCCTGGATTGTGTCATCCATCCCTGCAGGATGCTCACATTTGTCCTGAGGAAGGTACGGTGCCATTCCATGGAGGTGGATCCCCCCAGCTGCCCGGGTGTGGGCTGGAGTTCTGGGGGGATGGGGTGGGACAGGGACCCCACTCTGAGGTTTTGCTACCTCTGCAGGCTGTTGCAGGTAGAGAAGACAAGATGGAGGTGGACAGACAGACTGATAGAGAGGAGAAGATGGAAGTGGAGGGAGAAAAGAGAGGAGAGGAAGAGATGGAGGTGGGCACCATAATGGATACGGAGGAGGAGATGGAGGTGGATGGAGAACACACTGGAGAGGAAGAGATGGAGGTTGATGAGGATGAGGAGATGGACGTGGAAATGGAAGAGTACACCGAGGAGATGGACATTGATGAGGAAGATGAAGAGGAGGCCATGGTCCTGGGATGAAGAGCAATGCCAGCAGCAGGACAGGCATGTGGTCCCCACAGGCACAGTGGGTTCCCTGCAGCCAGGCTGGGGCGGGATTGGGCTGGCTGGTCCCTGCTCAGGCACGTGGTACCCAGTGCCTTGGGTTCTGCTGGCCATGCCCAGCCTGTCCTGTTCTTGCTTTGGGCCACACAAGCCCCATGGCAGTGCCTGGGGCCCAGCCCCCAGACCCAGCCAGCCTCAGCTCTGGCAGCAGAGTCCCAGTGTGCCAGCCTGGGGACACACGGAAGAGCCCTCTGTGCCTGACTGGAGTGACCATGGCACCTGCTTTTCTTCCCGGACTTATGGAGATCCTGGACTGAAATGGCACCTTTTTGTACATAGTTTTTAGAGTTTGTTCTTCTTTTTGGCATATAGGTTTTAGGGCTTCGTTTTGTCTTCTGTAAATACATTTCAAATATTGTTGTTAGATATGTTCTTAGGTATATACCTTCTATAAATTGTTGTTATTACAAATATTCTTACAAAAGTAAATGTGTTCTGTGTTTTCATTGCTGTTCTTATGTAAATAAACAACCTTGGGTTTTCACACCCCAGTTCTCTTTCCATTTGCTTCCGGCACAGGCAGTATTGGCCAAGTTGTGTTTTCCACTTGCTCCCGGTTCCCAGGGCTGGAGGTTCATGGGGGAGCTGGCACAGCCACCCCAGCAGTGGTCGTCCCACTCAGAGGGTTCCGCTGACAGAGGTCACTGTCTCCTTGCTGTCTCTCTGGACACACTGGGGAGCTGCAGGGGCGAATCCCAGCCTGCCCTGTCCCATGGGATCCCATGTTGGGACTCAATGTCCCAGCCCGGGTGAGCACTGCTTGTGGCCCTGGGCTCAGCATGGCAGGCCTGGTGCTCACAGCAGTGCAGACTTCAAGCTGGCCATGCACAGCTCCGTGTTTCTCCCAAAAATATCACTGCTGCAGCACATGGGGTTCCCCAGTGCTGGGCTTTTTATCCCCACTGCATGGAGGATCACATGGCAGGGCAAAGGATGGGATCCCATGTGGCCTCCAACCTGCCCTGATCCAGGCTGGGCACAGCCTGATGAAGGATGAGCACATCTCGCAGGGATATGGAAACCTCCCCTGAAAACCCAGTTCAGGCAGAGCCTGAGCTCTTTTGTGGCTCTGGGCAGGAAGATGCTCAGGATCTCCCAGAGAGGCTCAGCGGGCAGTAGGATTGTGCCTGCATCTCGCTCTGGACATGCCAGTGGCTCAAGTGACAGCTGTGGGAATGATTTATAATGCACCGAGAGGGGCCACAGTCCTGCAAGGCTCTTACATCAGGAGCAAAGAGCAGCCTGCAGAGTGGGGAAGGCTGGAGCTGTAGCACTGTGTGCTCATCCCTCACCTTCATGGGGAGCTGCCCCCAGACTTGCTATGTATCACTTTGATGGTTCTCCTGTTGGGTGTATTTTGGAGCAGCTGTTATCTGTGGCTTTTTATGGTGATCCTGTGGAAAGCAGCCATTTACCTGCTGTGATGAACTCAAAACTAATACTAACTCTTCATTCCCTTTGGTTTTATTTGGGGTTTTTTTAGTCTCTTTGTTTGATTGGTTTGCATGGGTTCGTTTGTTTCTAGGTTTTGTCTGTTTTGGTTTGAGTCTTTTGTTTGCTTTTTCATAAGACTCAGGTGAAGTTGGCATAGCCAAAGTCAAGAGAATGGACAACAGGCTTGACTTTCCAGAAATTACTTTTGGCTGGGTTTAACTGCATTCTCCAGGCTCAGGATGACCAGTCCATTTGCAGGATTTGCTCTGCAACATCAGCTTGCCCAGACTCTGCTCGGTGATTCACAAATGGAGAAGACAATGGATATTGTGCCAAGCTTCCTTTCAAACAGCCAAAACTGCAACGGCATGAGAGAAAAAAAGAAAAAAACAGAGACTATATTCACCAATTAGAGCAGAAGCAGTGTCCCACCATCTTGCCCTCCACTCTTATTAATTTTGTACATTGAGAGGCAATCCTGGGCCTAAAGCTTCCGTCTCTCAGTTCCTGATGCCATTTGACTCCAGCCTGGACTCCCCCTGATCACACTGCCTGCTTTCCACCTGGGGCTGGGGATGCTCAGCCTGGAAAGAGGAGACCCTGGGGAGGCCTCACTGCAGCTCTGCAGGACTGCAAGGGTGCCACAAGAAAGATTGGGACAGGGTGTTCCACAGGGCCTGTGGCAACAGGACAAGGGGGGGACGGCTTTCAGCTGCAGGAGGCTGATTGAAGTTGGATCTGAGGAAGCTGCTCTCTTCCACTGAGGGTGCTGAGGCACTGGCCCAGGCTGTGGATGCTCCATCCTTGGGAACAGGGCTCTGAGCACCATGGTCTGGGGGAACGTTGCTAAGCATGGAACCAAAGGCTCTCTAGCTCAGTGGTCATGTCACAATCCATGTCCCATCTGGAACTGCCAGCAGCCAGCAAGCAGCACAACACAGCCGTTGGCCCTGCGCTCAGCACACGCTGCACGCTGCTCCTGCTGCTCCTGTCACCCTTCTTGTTCCTGCCCCCAAGACCTCATCTCATCAGTCTCAAAAGCTGCCTAAGGCCTGGATTGTGTCATCCATCCCTGCAGGATGCTCACATTTGTCCTGAGGAAGGTACGGTGCCATTCCATGGAGGTGGATCCCCCCAGCTGCCCGGGTGTGGGCTGGAGTTCTGGGGGGATGGGGTGGGACAGGGACCCCACTCTGAGGTTTTGCTACCTCTGCAGGCTGTTGCAGGTAGAGAAGACAAGATGGAGGTGGACAGACAGACTGATAGAGAGGAGAAGATGGAAGTGGAGGGAGAAAAGAGAGGAGAGGAAGAGATGGAGGTGGGCACCATAATGGATACGGAGGAGGAGATGGAGGTGGATGGAGAACAGACTGGAGAGGAGGAGATGGAGGTTGATGAGGATGAGGAGATGGACGTGGAAATGGAAGAGTACACCGAGGAGATGGACATTGATGAGGAAGATGAAGAGGAGGCCATGGTCCTGGGATGAAGAGCAATGCCAGCAGCAGGACAGGCATGTGGTCCCCACAGGCACAGTGGGTTCCCTGCAGCCAGGCTGGGGCGGGATTGGGCTGGCTGGTCCCTGCTCAGGAACGTGGTACCCAGTGCCTTGGGTTCTGCTGGCCATGCCCAGCCTGTCCTGTTCTTGCTGCGGGCCACACAAGCCCCATGGCAGTGCCTGGGGCCCAGCCCCCAGACCCAGCCAGCCTCAGCTCTGGCAGCAGAGTCCCAGTGTGCCAGCCTGGGGACACACGGAAGAGCCCTCTGTGCCTGACTGGAGTGACCATGGCACCTGCTTTTCTTCCCGGACTGATGGAGATCCTGGACTGAAATGGCACCTTTTTGTACATAGTTTTTAGAGTTTGTTCTTCTTTTTGGCATATAGGTTTTAGGGCTTCGTTTTGCCTTCTGTAAATACATTTCAAATATTGTTGTTAGATATGTTCTTAGGTATATACCTTCTATAAATTGTTGTTATTACAAATATTCTTACAAAAGTAAATGTGTTCTGTGTTTTCATTGCTGTTCTTATGTAAATAAACAACCTTGGGTTTTCACACCCCAGTTCTCTTTCCATTTGCTTCCGGCACAGGCAATATTGGCCAAGTTGTGTTTTCCACTTGCTCCCGGTTCCCAGGGCTGGAGGTTCATGGGGGAGCTGGCACAGCCACCCCAGCAGTGGTCGTCCCACTCAGAGGGTTCCGCTGACAGAGGTCACTGTCTCCTTGCTGTCTCTCTGGACACACTGGGGAGCTGCAGGGGCGAATCCCAGCCTGCCCTGTCCCATGGGATCCCATGTTGGGACTCAATGTCCCAGCCCGGGTGAGCACTGCTTGTGGCCCTGGGCTCAGCATGGCAGGCCTGGTGCTCACAGCAGTGCAGACTTCAAGCTGGCCATGCACAGCTCCGTGTTTCTCCCAAAAATATCACTGCTGCAGCACCTGGGGTTCCCCAGTGCTGGGCTTTTTATCCCCACTGCATGGAGGATCACATGGCAGGGCAAAGGATGGGATCCCATGTGGCCTCCAACCTGCCCTGATCCAGGCTGGGCACAGCCTGATGAAGGATGAGCACATCTCGCAGGGATATGGAAACCTCCCCTGAAAACCCAGTTCAGGCAGAGCCTGAGCTCTTTTGTGGCTCTGGGCAGGAAGATGCTCAGGATCTCCCAGAGAGGCTCAGCGGGCAGTAGGATTGTGCCTGCATCTCGCTCTGGACATGCCAGTGGCTCAAGTGACAGCTGTGGGAATGATTTATAATGCACCGAGAGGGGCCACAGTCCTGCAAGGCTCTTACATCAGGAGCAAAGAGCAGCCTGCAGAGTGGGGAAGGCTGGAGCTGTAGCACTGTGTGCTCATCCCTCACCTTCATGGGGAGCTGCCCCCAGAGTTGCTATGTATCACTTTGATGGTTCTCCTGTTGGGTGTATTTTGGAGCAGCTGTTATCTGTGGCTTTTTATGGTGATCCTGTGGAAAGCAGCCATTTACCTGCTGTGATGAACTCAAAACTAATACTAACTCTTCATTCCCTTTGGTTTTATTTGGGGTTTTTTTAGTCTCTTTGTTTGATTGGTTTGCATGGGTTCGTTTGTTTCTAGGTTTTGTCTGTTTTGGTTTGAGTCTTTTGTTTGCTTTTTCATAAGACTCAGGTGAAGTTGGCATAGCCAAAGTCAAGAGAATGTACACCAGGCTTGACTATCCAGAAATTACTTTTGGCTGGGTTTAACTGCATTCTCCAGGCTCAGGATGACCAGTCCATTTGCAGGATTTGCTCTGCAACATCAGCTTGCCCAGACTCTGCTCGGTGATTCACAAATGGAGAAGACAATGGATATTGTGCCAAGCTTCCTTTCAAACAGCCAAAACTGCAACGGCATGAGAGAAAAAAAGAAAAAAACAGAGACTATATTCACCAATTAGAGCAGAAGCAGTGTCCCACCATCTTGCCCTCCACTCTTATTAATTTTGTACATTGAGAGGCAATGCTGGGCCTAAAGCTTCCGTCTCTCAGTTCCTGATGCCATTTGACTCCAGCCTGGACTCCCCCTGATCACACTGCCTGCTTTCCACGTGGGGCTGGGGATGCTCAGCCTGGAAAGAGGAGACCCTGGGGAGGCCTCACTGCAGCTCTGCAGGACTGCAAGGGTGCCACAAGAAAGATTGGGACAGGGTGTTCCACAGGGCCTGTGGCAACAGAACAAGGGGGGGACGGCTTTCAGCTGCAGGAGGCTGATTGAAGTTGGATCTGAGGAAGCTGCTCTCTTCCACTGAGGGTGCTGAGGCACTGGCCCAGGCTGTGGATGCTCCATCCTTGGGAACAGGGCTCTGAGCACCATGGTCTGGGGGAACGTTGCTAAGCATGGAACCAAAGGCTCTCTAGCTCAGTGGTCATGTCACAATCCATGTCCCATCTGGAACTGCCAGCAGCCAGCAAGCAGCACAACACAGCCGTTGGCCCTGCGCTCAGCACACGCTGCACGCTGCTCCTGCTGCTCCTGTCACCCTTCTTGTTCCTGCCCCCGAGACCTCATCTCATCAGTCTCAAAAGCTGCCTAAGGCCTGGATTGTGTCATCCATCCCTGCAGGATGCTCACATTTGTCCTGAGGAAGGTACGGTGCCATTCCATGGAGGTGGATCCCCCCAGCTGCCCGGGTGTGGGCTGGAGTTCTGGGGGGATGGGGTGGGACAGGGACCCCACTCTGAGGTTTTGCTACCTCTGCAGGCTGTTGCAGGTAGAGAAGACAAGATGGAGGTGGACAGACAGACTGATAGAGAGGAGAAGATGGAAGTGGAGGGAGAAAAGAGAGGAGAGGAAGAGATGGAGGTGGGCACCATAATGGATACGGAGGAGGAGATGGAGGTGGATGGAGAACACACTGGAGAGGAAGAGATGGAGGTTGATGAGGATGAGGAGATGGACGTGGAAATGGAAGAGTACACCGAGGAGATGGACATTGATGAGGAAGATGAAGAGGAGGCCATGGTCCTGGGATGAAGAGCAATGCCAGCAGCAGGACAGGCATGTGGTCCCCACAGGCACAGTGGGTTCCCTGCAGCCAGGCTGGGGCGGGATTGGGCTGGCTGGTCCCTGCTCAGGCACGTGGTACCCAGTGCCTTGGGTTCTGCTGGCCATGCCCAGCCTGTCCTGTTCTTGCTTTGGGCCACACAAGCCCCATGGCAGTGCCTGGGGCCCAGCCCCCAGACCCAGCCAGCCTCAGCTCTGGCAGCAGAGTCCCAGTGTGCCAGCCTGGGGACACACGGAAGAGCCCTCTGTGCCTGACTGGAGTGACCATGGCACCTGCTTTTCTTCCCGGACTGATGGAGATCCTGGACTGAAATGGCACCTTTTTGTACATAGTTTTTAGAGTTTGTTCTTCTTTTTGGCATATAGGTTTTAGGGCTTCGTTTTGTCTTCTGTAAATACATTTCAAATATTGTTGTTAGATATGTTCTTAGGTATATACCTTCTATAAATTGTTGTTATTACAAATATTCTTACAAAAGTAAATGTGTTCTGTGTTTTCATTGCTGTTCTTATGTAAATAAACAACCTTGGGTTTTCACACCCCAGTTCTCTTTCCATTTGCTTCCGGCACAGGCAGTATTGGCCAAGTTGTGTTTTCCACTTGCTCCCGGTTCCCAGGGCTGGAGGTTCATGGGGGAGCTGGCACAGCCACCCCAGCAGTGGTCGTCCCACTCAGAGGGTTCCGCTGACAGAGGTCACTGTCTCCTTGCTGTCTCTCTGGACACACTGGGGAGCTGCAGGGGCGAATCCCAGCCTGCCCTGTCCCATGGGATCCCATGTTGGGACTCAATGTCCCAGCCCGGGTGAGCACTGCTTGTGGCCCTGGGCTCAGCATGGCAGGCCTGGTGCTCACAGCAGTGCAGACTTCAAGCTGGCCATGCACAGCTCCGTGTTTCTCCCAAAAATATCACTGCTGCAGCACATGGGGTTCCCCAGTGCTGGGCTTTTTATCCCCACTGCATGGAGGATCACATGGCAGGGCAAAGGATGGGATCCCATGTGGCCTCCAACCTGCCCTGATCCAGGCTGGGCACAGCCTGATGAAGGATGAGCACATCTCGCAGGGATATGGAAACCTCCCCTGAAAACCCAGTTCAGGCAGAGCCTGAGCTCTTTTGTGGCTCTGGGCAGGAAGATGCTCAGGATCTCCCAGAGAGGCTCAGCGGGCAGTAGGATTGTGCCTGCATCTCGCTCTGGACATGCCAGTGGCTCAAGTGACAGCTGTGGGAATGATTTATAATGCACCGAGAGGGGCCACAGTCCTGCAAGGCTCTTACATCAGGAGCAAAGAGCAGCCTGCAGAGTGGGGAAGGCTGGAGCTGTAGCACTGTGTGCTCATCCCTCACCTTCATGGGGAGCTGCCCCCAGACTTGCTATGTATCACTTTGATGGTTCTCCTGTTGGGTGTATTTTGGAGCAGCTGTTATCTGTGGCTTTTTATGGTGATCCTGTGGAAAGCAGCCATTTACCTGCTGTGATGAACTCAAAACTAATACTAACTCTTCATTCCCTTTGGTTTTATTTGGGGTTTTTTTAGTCTCTTTGTTTGATTGGTTTGCATGGGTTCGTTTGTTTCTAGGTTTTGTCTGTTTTGGTTTGAGTCTTTTGTTTGCTTTTTCATAAGACTCAGGTGAAGTTGGCATAGCCAAAGTCAAGAGAATGTACACCAGGCTTGACTATCCAGAAATTACTTTTGGCTGGGTTTAACTGCATTCTCCAGGCTCAGGATGACCAGTCCATTTGCAGGATTTGCTCTGCAACATCAGCTTGCCCAGACTCTGCTCGGTGATTCACAAATGGAGAAGACAATGGATATTGTGCCAAGCTTCCTTTCAAACAGCCAAAACTGCAACGGCATGAGAGAAAAAAAGAAAAAAACAGAGACTATATTCACCAATTAGAGCAGAAGCAGTGTCCCACCATCTTGCCCTCCACTCTTATTAATTTTGTACATTGAGAGGCAATGCTGGGCCTAAAGCTTCCGTCTCTCAGTTCCTGATGCCATTTGACTCCAGCCTGGACTCCCCCTGATCACACTGCCTGCTTTCCACGTGGGGCTGGGGATGCTCAGCCTGGAAAGAGGAGACCCTGGGGAGGCCTCACTGCAGCTCTGCAGGACTGCAAGGGTGCCACAAGAAAGATTGGGACAGGGTGTTCCACAGGGCCTGTGGCAACAGGACAAGGGGGGGGACGGCTTTCAGCTGCAGGAGGCTGATTGAAGTTGGATCTGAGGAAGCTGCTCTCTTCCACTGAGGGTGCTGAGGCACTGGCCCAGGCTGTGGATGCTCCATCCTTGGGAACAGGGCTCTGAGCACCATGGTCTGGGGGAACGTTGCTAAGCATGGAACCAAAGGCTCTCTAGCTCAGTGGTCATGTCACAATCCATGTCCCATCTGGAACTGCCAGCAGCCAGCAAGCAGCACAACACAGCCGTTGGCCCTGGGCTCAGCACACGCTGCACGCTGCTCCTGCTGCTCCTGTCACCCTTCTTGTTCCTGCCCCCGAGACCTCATCTCATCAGTCTCAAAAGCTGCCTAAGGCCTGGATTGTGTCATCCATCCCTGCAGGATGCTCACATTTGTCCTGAGGAAGGTACGGTGCCATTCCATGGAGGTGGATCCCCCCAGCTGCCCGGGTGTGGGCTGGAGTTCTGGGGGGATGGGGTGGGACAGGGACCCCACTCTGAGGTTTTGCTACCTCTGCAGGCTGTTGCAGGTAGAGAAGACAAGATGGAGGTGGACAGACAGACTGATAGAGAGGAGAAGATGGAAGTGGAGGGAGAAAAGAGAGGAGAGGAAGAGATGGAGGTGGGCACCATAATGGATACGGAGGAGGAGATGGAGGTGGATGGAGAACACACTGGAGAGGAAGAGATGGAGGTTGATGAGGATGAGGAGATGGACGTGGAAATGGAAGAGTACACCGAGGAGATGGACATTGATGAGGAAGATGAAGAGGAGGCCATGGTCCTGGGATGAAGAGCAATGCCAGCAGCAGGACAGGCATGTGGTCCCCACAGGCACAGTGGGTTCCCTGCAGCCAGGCTGGGGCGGGATTGGGCTGGCTGGTCCCTGCTCAGGCACGTGGTACCCAGTGCCTTGGGTTCTGCTGGCCATGCCCAGCCTGTCCTGTTCTTGCTTTGGGCCACACAAGCCCCATGGCAGTGCCTGGGGCCCAGCCCCCAGACCCAGCCAGCCTCAGCTCTGGCAGCAGAGTCCCAGTGTGCCAGCCTGGGGACACACGGAAGAGCCCTCTGTGCCTGACTGGAGTGACCATGGCACCTGCTTTTCTTCCCGGACTTATGGAGATCCTGGACTGAAATGGCACCTTTTTGTACATAGTTTTTAGAGTTTGTTCTTCTTTTTGGCATATAGGTTTTAGGGCTTCGTTTTGTCTTCTGTAAATACATTTCAAATATTGTTGTTAGATATGTTCTTAGGTATATACCTTCTATAAATTGTTGTTATTACAAATATTCTTACAAAAGTAAATGTGTTCTGTGTTTTCATTGCTGTTCTTATGTAAATAAACAACCTTGGGTTTTCACACCCCAGTTCTCTTTCCATTTGCTTCCGGCACAGGCAGTATTGGCCAAGTTGTGTTTTCCACTTGCTCCCGGTTCCCAGGGCTGGAGGTTCATGGGGGAGCTGGCACAGCCACCCCAGCAGTGGTCGTCCCACTCAGAGGGTTCCGCTGACAGAGGTCACTGTCTCCTTGCTGTCTCTCTGGACACACTGGGGAGCTGCAGGGGCGAATCCCAGCCTGCCCTGTCCCATGGGATCCCATGTTGGGACTCAATGTCCCAGCCCGGGTGAGCACTGCTTGTGGCCCTGGGCTCAGCATGGCAGGCCTGGTGCTCACAGCAGTGCAGACTTCAAGCTGGCCATGCACAGCTCCGTGTTTCTCCCAAAAATATCACTGCTGCAGCACATGGGGTTCCCCAGTGCTGGGCTTTTTATCCCCACTGCATGGAGGATCACATGGCAGGGCAAAGGATGGGATCCCATGTGGCCTCCAACCTGCCCTGATCCAGGCTGGGCACAGCCTGATGAAGGATGAGCACATCTCGCAGGGATATGGAAACCTCCCCTGAAAACCCAGTTCAGGCAGAGCCTGAGCTCTTTTGTGGCTCTGGGCAGGAAGATGCTCAGGATCTCCCAGAGAGGCTCAGCGGGCAGTAGGATTGTGCCTGCATCTCGCTCTGGACATGCCAGTGGCTCAAGTGACAGCTGTGGGAATGATTTATAATGCACCGAGAGGGGCCACAGTCCTGCAAGGCTCTTACATCAGGAGCAAAGAGCAGCCTGCAGAGTGGGGAAGGCTGGAGCTGTAGCACTGTGTGCTCATCCCTCACCTTCATGGGGAGCTGCCCCCAGACTTGCTATGTATCACTTTGATGGTTCTCCTGTTGGGTGTATTTTGGAGCAGCTGTTATCTGTGGCTTTTTATGGTGATCCTGTGGAAAGCAGCCATTTACCTGCTGTGATGAACTCAAAACTAATACTAACTCTTCATTCCCTTTGGTTTTATTTGGGGTTTTTTTAGTCTCTTTGTTTGATTGGTTTGCATGGGTTCGTTTGTTTCTAGGTTTTGTCTGTTTTGGTTTGAGTCTTTTGTTTGCTTTTTCATAAGACTCAGGTGAAGTTGGCATAGCCAAAGTCAAGAGAATGTACACCAGGCTTGACTATCCAGAAATTACTTTTGGCTGGGTTTAACTGCATTCTCCAGGCTCAGGATGACCAGTCCATTTGCAGGATTTGCTCTGCAACATCAGCTTGCCCAGACTCTGCTCGGTGATTCACAAATGGAGAAGACAATGGATATTGTGCCAAGCTTCCTTTCAAACAGCCAAAACTGCAACGGCATGAGAGAAAAAAAGAAAAAAACAGAGACTATATTCACCAATTAGAGCAGAAGCAGTGTCCCACCATCTTGCCCTCCACTCTTATTAATTTTGTACATTGAGAGGCAATCCTGGGCCTAAAGCTTCCGTCTCTCAGTTCCTGATGCCATTTGACTCCAGCCTGGACTCCCCCTGATCACACTGCCTGCTTTCCACGTGGGGCTGGGGATGCTCAGCCTGGAAAGAGGAGACCCTGGGGAGGCCTCACTGCAGCTCTGCAGGACTGCAAGGGTGCCACAAGAAAGATTGGGACAGGGTGTTCCACAGGGCCTGTGGCAACAGGACAAGGGGGGGGACGGCTTTCAGCTGCAGGAGGCTGATTGAAGTTGGATCTGAGGAAGCTGCTCTCTTCCACTGAGGGTGCTGAGGCACTGGCCCAGGCTGTGGATGCTCCATCCTTGGGAACAGGGCTCTGAGCACCATGGTCTGGGGGAACGTTGCTAAGCATGGAACCAAAGGCTCTCTAGCTCAGTGGTCATGTCACAATCCATGTCCCATCTGGAACTGCCAGCAGCCAGCAAGCAGCACAACACAGCCGTTGGCCCTGGGCTCAGCACACGCTGCACGCTGCTCCTGCTGCTCCTGTCACCCTTCTTGTTCCTGCCCCCGAGACCTCATCTCATCAGTCTCAAAAGCTGCCTAAGGCCTGGATTGTGTCATCCATCCCTGCAGGATGCTCACATTTGTCCTGAGGAAGGTACGGTGCCATTCCATGGAGGTGGATCCCCCCAGCTGCCCGGGTGTGGGCTGGAGTTCTGGGGGGATGGGGTGGGACAGGGACCCCACTCTGAGGTTTTGCTACCTCTGCAGGCTGTTGCAGGTAGAGAAGACAAGATGGAGGTGGACAGACAGACTGATAGAGAGGAGAAGATGGAAGTGGAGGGAGAAAAGAGAGGAGAGGAAGAGATGGAGGTGGGCACCATAATGGATACGGAGGAGGAGATGGAGGTGGATGGAGAACAGACTGGAGAGGAAGAGATGGAGGTTGATGAGGATGAGGAGATGGACGTGGAAATGGAAGAGTACACCCAGGAGATGGACATTGATGAGGAAGATGAAGAGGAGGCCATGGTCCTGGGATGAAGAGCAATGCCAGCAGCAGGACAGGCATGTGGTCCCCACAGGCACAGTGGGTTCCCTGCAGCCAGGCTGGGGCGGGATTGGGCTGGCTGGTCCCTGCTCAGGCACGTGGTACCCAGTGCCTTGGGTTCTGCTGGCCATGCCCAGCCTGTCCTGTTCTTGCTTTGGGCCACACAAGCCCCATGGCAGTGCCTGGGGCCCAGCCCCCAGACCCAGCCAGCCTCAGCTCTGGCAGCAGAGTCCCAGTGTGCCAGCCTGGGGACACACGGAAGAGCCCTCTGTGCCTGACTGGAGTGACCATGGCACCTGCTTTTCTTCCCGGACTTATGGAGATCCTGGACTGAAATGGCACCTTTTTGTACATAGTTTTTAGAGTTTGTTCTTCTTTTTGGCATATAGGTTTTAGGGCTTCGTTTTGTCTTCTGTAAATACATTTCAAATATTGTTGTTAGATATGTTCTTAGGTATATACCTTCTATAAATTGTTGTTATTACAAATATTCTTACAAAAGTAAATGTGTTCTGTGTTTTCATTGCTGTTCTTATGTAAATAAACAACCTTGGGTTTTCACACCCCAGTTCTCTTTCCATTTGCTTCCGGCACAGGCAGTATTGGCCAAGTTGTGTTTTCCACTTGCTCCCGGTTCCCAGGGCTGGAGGTTCATGGGGGAGCTGGCACAGCCACCCCAGCAGTGGTCGTCCCACTCAGAGGGTTCCGCTGACAGAGGTCACTGTCTCCTTGCTGTCTCTCTGGACACACTGGGGAGCTGCAGGGGCGAATCCCAGCCTGCCCTGTCCCATGGGATCCCATGTTGGGACTCAATGTCCCAGCCCGGGTGAGCACTGCTTGTGGCCCTGGGCTCAGCATGGCAGGCCTGGTGCTCACAGCAGTGCAGACTTCAAGCTGGCCATGCACAGCTCCGTGTTTCTCCCAAAAATATCACTGCTGCAGCACATGGGGTTCCCCAGTGCTGGGCTTTTTATCCCCACTGCATGGAGGATCACATGGCAGGGCAAAGGATGGGATCCCATGTGGCCTCCAACCTGCCCTGATCCAGGCTGGGCACAGCCTGATGAAGGATGAGCACATCTCGCAGGGATATGGAAACCTCCCCTGAAAACCCAGTTCAGGCAGAGCCTGAGCTCTTTTGTGGCTCTGGGCAGGAAGATGCTCAGGATCTCCCAGAGAGGCTCAGCGGGCAGTAGGATTGTGCCTGCATCTCGCTCTGGACATGCCAGTGGCTCAAGTGACAGCTGTGGGAATGATTTATAATGCACCGAGAGGGGCCACAGTCCTGCAAGGCTCTTACATCAGGAGCAAAGAGCAGCCTGCAGAGTGGGGAAGGCTGGAGCTGTAGCACTGTGTGCTCATCCCTCACCTTCATGGGGAGCTGCCCCCAGACTTGCTATGTATCACTTTGATGGTTCTCCTGTTGGGTGTATTTTGGAGCAGCTGTTATCTGTGGCTTTTTATGGTGATCCTGTGGAAAGCAGCCATTTACCTGCTGTGATGAACTCAAAACTAATACTAACTCTTCATTCCCTTTGGTTTTATTTGGGGTTTTTTTAGTCTCTTTGTTTGATTGGTTTGCATGGGTTCGTTTGTTTCTAGGTTTTGTCTGTTTTGGTTTGAGTCTTTTGTTTGCTTTTTCATAAGACTCAGGTGAAGTTGGCATAGCCAAAGTCAAGAGAATGTACACCAGGCTTGACTATCCAGAAATTACTTTTGGCTGGGTTTAACTGCATTCTCCAGGCTCAGGATGACCAGTCCATTTGCAGGATTTGCTCTGCAACATCAGCTTGCCCAGACTCTGCTCGGTGATTCACAAATGGAGAAGACAATGGATATTGTGCCAAGCTTCCTTTCAAACAGCCAAAACTGCAACGGCATGAGAGAAAAAAAGAAAAAAACAGAGACTATATTCACCAATTAGAGCAGAAGCAGTGTCCCACCATCTTGCCCTCCACTCTTATTAATTTTGTACATTGAGAGGCAATCCTGGGCCTAAAGCTTCCGTCTCTCAGTTCCTGATGCCATTTGACTCCAGCCTGGACTCCCCCTGATCACACTGCCTGCTTTCCACGTGGGGCTGGGGATGCTCAGCCTGGAAAGAGGAGACCCTGGGGAGGCCTCACTGCAGCTCTGCAGGACTGCAAGGGTGCCACAAGAAAGATTGGGACAGGGTGTTCCACAGGGCCTGTGGCAACAGGACAAGGGGGGGGACGGCTTTCAGCTGCAGGAGGCTGATTGAAGTTGGATCTGAGGAAGCTGCTCTCTTCCACTGAGGGTGCTGAGGCACTGGCCCAGGCTGTGGATGCTCCATCCTTGGGAACAGGGCTCTGAGCACCATGGTCTGGGGGAACGTTGCTAAGCATGGAACCAAAGGCTCTCTAGCTCAGTGGTCATGTCACAATCCATGTCCCATCTGGAACTGCCAGCAGCCAGCAAGCAGCACAACACAGCCGTTGGCCCTGGGCTCAGCACACGCTGCACGCTGCTCCTGCTGCTCCTGTCACCCTTCTTGTTCCTGCCCCCGAGACCTCATCTCATCAGTCTCAAAAGCTGCCTAAGGCCTGGATTGTGTCATCCATCCCTGCAGGATGCTCACATTTGTCCTGAGGAAGGTACGGTGCCATTCCATGGAGGTGGATCCCCCCAGCTGCCCGGGTGTGGGCTGGAGTTCTGGGGGGATGGGGTGGGACAGGGACCCCACTCTGAGGTTTTGCTACCTCTGCAGGCTGTTGCAGGTAGAGAAGACAAGATGGAGGTGGACAGACAGACTGATAGAGAGGAGAAGATGGAAGTGGAGGGAGAAAAGAGAGGAGAGGAAGAGATGGAGGTGGGCACCATAATGGATACGGAGGAGGAGATGGAGGTGGATGGAGAACACACTGGAGAGGAAGAGATGGAGGTTGATGAGGATGAGGAGATGGACGTGGAAATGGAAGAGTACACCCAGGAGATGGACATTGATGAGGAAGATGAAGAGGAGGCCATGGTCCTGGGATGAAGAGCAATGCCAGCAGCAGGACAGGCATGTGGTCCCCACAGGCACAGTGGGTTCCCTGCAGCCAGGCTGGGGCGGGATTGGGCTGGCTGGTCCCTGCTCAGGCACGTGGTACCCAGTGCCTTGGGTTCTGCTGGCCATGCCCAGCCTGTCCTGTTCTTGCTTTGGGCCACACAAGCCCCATGGCAGTGCCTGGGGCCCAGCCCCCAGACCCAGCCAGCCTCAGCTCTGGCAGCAGAGTCCCAGTGTGCCAGCCTGGGGACACACGGAAGAGCCCTCTGTGCCTGACTGGAGTGACCATGGCACCTGCTTTTCTTCCCGGACTGATGGAGATCCTGGACTGAAATGGCACCTTTTTGTACATAGTTTTTAGAGTTTGTTCTTCTTTTTGGCATATAGGTTTTAGGGCTTCGTTTTGTCTTCTGTAAATACATTTCAAATATTGTTGTTAGATATGTTCTTAGGTATATACCTTCTATAAATTGTTGTTATTACAAATATTCTTACAAAAGTAAATGTGTTCTGTGTTTTCATTGCTGTTCTTATGTAAATAAACAACCTTGGGTTTTCACACCCCAGTTCTCTTTCCATTTGCTTCCGGCACAGGCAGTATTGGCCAAGTTGTGTTTTCCACTTGCTCCCGGTTCCCAGGGCTGGAGGTTCATGGGGGAGCTGGCACAGCCACCCCAGCAGTGGTCGTCCCACTCAGAGGGTTCCGCTGACAGAGGTCACTGTCTCCTTGCTGTCTCTCTGGACACACTGGGGAGCTGCAGGGGCGAATCCCAGCCTGCCCTGTCCCATGGGATCCCATGTTGGGACTCAATGTCCCAGCCCGGGTGAGCACTGCTTGTGGCCCTGGGCTCAGCATGGCAGGCCTGGTGCTCACAGCAGTGCAGACTTCAAGCTGGCCATGCACAGCTCCGTGTTTCTCCCAAAAATATCACTGCTGCAGCACATGGGGTTCCCCAGTGCTGGGCTTTTTATCCCCACTGCATGGAGGATCACATGGCAGGGCAAAGGATGGGATCCCATGTGGCCTCCAACCTGCCCTGATCCAGGCTGGGCACAGCCTGATGAAGGATGAGCACATCTCGCAGGGATATGGAAACCTCCCCTGAAAACCCAGTTCAGGCAGAGCCTGAGCTCTTTTGTGGCTCTGGGCAGGAAGATGCTCAGGATCTCCCAGAGAGGCTCAGCGGGCAGTAGGATTGTGCCTGCATCTCGCTCTGGACATGCCAGTGGCTCAAGTGACAGCTGTGGGAATGATTTATAATGCACCGAGAGGGGCCACAGTCCTGCAAGGCTCTTACATCAGGAGCAAAGAGCAGCCTGCAGAGTGGGGAAGGCTGGAGCTGTAGCACTGTGTGCTCATCCCTCACCTTCATGGGGAGCTGCCCCCAGACTTGCTATGTATCACTTTGATGGTTCTCCTGTTGGGTGTATTTTGGAGCAGCTGTTATCTGTGGCTTTTTATGGTGATCCTGTGGAAAGCAGCCATTTACCTGCTGTGATGAACTCAAAACTAATACTAACTCTTCATTCCCGTTGGTTTTATTTGGGGTTTTTTTAGTCTCTTTGTTTGATTGGTTTGCATGGGTTCGTTTGTTTCTAGGTTTTGTCTGTTTTGGTTTGAGTCTTTTGTTTGCTTTTTCATAAGACTCAGGTGAAGTTGGCATAGCCAAAGTCAAGAGAATGTACACCAGGCTTGACTTTCCAGAAATTACTTTTGGCTGGGTTTAACTGCATTCTCCAGGCTCAGGATGACCAGTCCATTTGCAGGATTTGCTCTGCAACATCAGCTTGCCCAGACTCTGCTCGGTGATTCACAAATGGAGAAGACAATGGATATTGTGCCAAGCTTCCTTTCAAACAGCCAAAACTGCAACGGCATGAGAGAAAAAAAGAAAAAAACAGAGACTATATTCACCAATTAGAGCAGAAGCAGTGTCCCACCATCTTGCCCTCCACTCTTATTAATTTTGTACATTGAGAGGCAATCCTGGGCCTAAAGCTTCCGTCTCTCAGTTCCTGATGCCATTTGACTCCAGCCTGGACTCCCCCTGATCACACCGCCTGCTTTCCACGTGGGGCTGGGGATGCTCAGCCTGGAAAGAGGAGACCCTGGGGAGGCCTCACTGCAGCTCTGCAGGACTGCAAGGGTGCCACAAGAAAGATTGGGACAGGGTGTTCCACAGGGCCTGTGGCAACAGGACAAGGGGGGGACGGCTTTCAGCTGCAGGAGGCTGATTGAAGTTGGATCTGAGGAAGCTGCTCTCTTCCACTGAGGGTGCTGAGGCACTGGCCCAGGCTGTGGATGCTCCATCCTTGGGAACAGGGCTCTGAGCACCATGGTCTGGGGGAACGTTGCTAAGCATGGAACCAAAGGCTCTCTAGCTCAGTGGTCATGTCACAATCCATGTCCCATCTGGAACTGCCAGCAGCCAGCAAGCAGCACAACACAGCCGTTGGCCCTGGGCTCAGCACACGCTGCACGCTGCTCCTGCTGCTCCTGTCACCCTTCTTGTTCCTGCCCCCGAGACCTCATCTCATCAGTCTCAAAAGCTGCCTAAGGCCTGGATTGTGTCATCCATCCCTGCAGGATGCTCACATTTGTCCTGAGGAAGGTACGGTGCCATTCCATGGAGGTGGATCCCCCCAGCTGCCCGGGTGTGGGCTGGAGTTCTGGGGGGATGGGGTGGGACAGGGACCCCACTCTGAGGTTTTGCTACCTCTGCAGGCTGTTGCAGGTAGAGAAGACAAGATGGAGGTGGACAGACAGACTGATAGAGAGGAGAAGATGGAAGTGGAGGGAGAAAAGAGAGGAGAGGAAGAGATGGAGGTGGGCACCATAATGGATACGGAGGAGGAGATGGAGGTGGATGGAGAACACACTGGAGAGGAAGAGATGGAGGTTGATGAGGATGAGGAGATGGACGTGGAAATGGAAGAGTACACCCAGGAGATGGACATTGATGAGGAAGATGAAGAGGAGGCCATGGTCCTGGGATGAAGAGCAATGCCAGCAGCAGGACAGGCATGTGGTCCCCACAGGCACAGTGGGTTCCCTGCAGCCAGGCTGGGGCGGGATTGGGCTGGCTGGTCCCTGCTCAGGCACGTGGTACCCAGTGCCTTGGGTTCTGCTGGCCATGCCCAGCCTGTCCTGTTCTTGCTTTGGGCCACACAAGCCCTGTGGCAGTGCCTGGGGCCCAGCCCCCAGACCCAGCCAGCCTCAGCTCTGGCAGCAGAGTCCCAGTGTGCCAGCCTGGGGACACACGGAAGAGCCCTCTGTGCCTGACTGGAGTGACCATGGCACCTGCTTTTCTTCCCGGACTTATGGAGATCCTGGACTGAAATGGCACCTTTTTGTACATAGTTTTTAGAGTTTGTTCTTCTTTTTGGCATATAGGTTTTAGGGCTTCGTTTTGTCTTCTGTAAATACATTTCAAATATTGTTGTTAGATATGTTCTTAGGTATATACCTTCTATAAATTGTTGTTATTACAAATATTCTTACAAAAGTAAATGTGTTCTGTGTTTTCATTGCTGTTCTTATGTAAATAAACAACCTTGGGTTTTCACACCCCAGTTCTCTTTCCATTTGCTTCCGGCACAGGCAGTATTGGCCAAGTTGTGTTTTCCACTTGCTCCCGGTTCCCAGGGCTGGAGGTTCATGGGGGAGCTGGCACAGCCACCCCAGCAGTGGTCGTCCCACTCAGAGGGTTCCGCTGACAGAGGTCACTGTCTCCTTGCTGTCTCTCTGGACACACTGGGGAGCTGCAGGGGCGAATCCCAGCCTGCCCTGTCCCATGGGATCCCATGTTGGGACTCAATGTCCCAGCCCGGGTGAGCACTGCTTGTGGCCCTGGGCTCAGCATGGCAGGCCTGGTGCTCACAGCAGTGCAGACTTCAAGCTGGCCATGCACAGCTCCGTGTTTCTCCCAAAAATATCACTGCTGCAGCACATGGGGTTCCCCAGTGCTGGGCTTTTTATCCCCACTGCATGGAGGATCACATGGCAGGGCAAAGGATGGGATCCCATGTGGCCTCCAACCTGCCCTGATCCAGGCTGGGCACAGCCTGATGAAGGATGAGCACATCTCGCAGGGATATGGAAACCTCCCCTGAAAACCCAGTTCAGGCAGAGCCTGAGCTCTTTTGTGGCTCTGGGCAGGAAGATGCTCAGGATCTCCCAGAGAGGCTCAGCGGGCAGTAGGATTGTGCCTGCATCTCGCTCTGGACATGCCAGTGGCTCAAGTGACAGCTGTGGGAATGATTTATAATGCACCGAGAGGGGCCACAGTCCTGCAAGGCTCTTACATCAGGAGCAAAGAGCAGCCTGCAGGGTGGGGAAGGCTGGAGCTGTAGCACTGTGTGCTCATCCCTCACCTTCATGGGGAGCTGCCCCCAGACTTGCTATGTATCACTTTGATGGTTCTCCTGTTGGGTGTATTTTGGAGCAGCTGTTATCTGTGGCTTTTTATGGTGATCCTGTGGAAAGCAGCCATTTACCTGCTGTGATGAACTCAAAACTAATACTAACTCTTCATTCCCTTTGGTTTTATTTGGGGTTTTTTTAGTCTCTTTGTTTGATTGGTTTGCATGGGTTCGTTTGTTTCTAGGTTTTGTCTGTTTTGGTTTGAGTCTTTTGTTTGCTTTTTCATAAGACTCAGGTGAAGTTGGCATAGCCAAAGTCAAGAGAATGGACAACAGGCTTGACTTTCCAGAAATTACTTTTGGCTGGGTTTAACTGCATTCTCCAGGCTCAGGATGACCAGTCCATTTGCAGGATTTGCTCTGCAACATCAGCTTGCCCAGACTCTGCTCGGTGATTCACAAATGGAGAAGACAATGGATATTGTGCCAAGCTTCCTTTCAAACAGCCAAAACTGCAACGGCATGAGAGAAAAAAAGAAAAAAACAGAGACTATATTCACCAATTAGAGCAGAAGCAGTATCCCACCATCTTGCCCTCCACTCTTATTAATTTTGTACATTGAGAGGCAATCCTGGGCCTAAAGCTTCCGTCTCTCAGTTCCTGATGCCATTTGACTCCAGCCTGGACTCCCCCAGATCACACTGCCTGCTTTCCACCTGGGGCTGGGGATGCTCAGCCTGGAAAGAGGAGACCCTGGGGAGGCCTCACTGCAGCTCTGCAGGACTGCAAGGGTGCCACAAGAAAGATTGGGACAGGGTGTTCCACAGGGCCTGTGGCAACAGGACAAGGGGGGGACGGCTTTCAGCTGCAGGAGGCTGATTGAAGTTGGATCTGAGGAAGCTGCTCTCTTCCACTGAGGGTGCTGAGGCACTGGCCCAGGCTGTGGATGCTCCATCCTTGGGAACAGGGCTCTGAGCACCATGGTCTGGGGGAACGTTGCTAAGCATGGAACCAAAGGCTCTCTAGCTCAGTGGTCATGTCACAATCCATGTCCCATCTGGAACTGCCAGCAGCCAGCAAGCAGCACAACACAGCCGTTGGCCCTGGGCTCAGCACACGCTGCACGCTGCTCCTGCTGCTCCTGTCACCCTTCTTGTTCCTGCCCCCGAGACCTCATCTCATCAGTCTCAAAAGCTGCCTAAGGCCTGGATTGTGTCATCCATCCCTGCAGGATGCTCACATTTGTCCTGAGGAAGGTACGGTGCCATTCCATGGAGGTGGATCCCCCCAGCTGCCCGGGTGTGGGCTGGAGTTCTGGGGGGATGGGGTGGGACAGGGACCCCACTCAGGTTTTGCTACCTCTGCAGGCTGTTGCAGGTAGAGAAGACAAGATGGAGGTGGACAGACAGACTGATAGAGAGGAGAAGATGGAAGTGGAGGGAGAAAAGAGAGGAGAGGAAGAGATGGAGGTGGGCACCATAATGGATACGGAGGAGGAGATGGAGGTGGATGGAGAACAGACTGGAGAGGAAGAGATGGAGGTTGATGAGGATGAGGAGATGGACGTGGAAATGGAAGAGTACACCCAGGAGATGGACATTGATGAGGAAGATGAAGAGGAGGCCATGGTCCTGGGATGAAGAGCAATGCCAGCAGCAGGACAGGCATGTGGTCCCCACAGGCACAGTGGGTTCCCTGCAGCCAGGCTGGGGCGGGATTGGGCTGGCTGGTCCCTGCTCAGGCACGTGGTACCCAGTGCCTTGGGTTCTGCTGGCCATGCCCAGCCTGTCCTGTTCTTGCTTTGGGCCACACAAGCCCCATGGCAGTGCCTGGGGCCCAGCCCCCAGACCCAGCCAGCCTCAGCTCTGGCAGCAGAGTCCCAGTGTGCCAGCCTGGGGACACACGGAAGAGCCCTCTGTGCCTGACTGGAGTGACCATGGCACCTGCTTTTCTTCCCGGACTGATGGAGATCCTGGACTGAAATGGCACCTTTTTGTACATAGTTTTTAGAGTTTGTTCTTCTTTTTGGCATATAGGTTTTAGGGCTTCGTTTTGTCTTCTGTAAATACATTTCAAATATTGTTGTTAGATATGTTCTTAGGTATATACCTTCTATAAATTGTTGTTATTACAAATATTCTTACAAAAGTAAATGTGTTCTGTGTTTTCATTGCTGTTCTTATGTAAATAAACAACCTTGGGTTTTCACACCCCAGTTCTCTTTCCATTTGCTTCCGGCACAGGCAGTATTGGCCAAGTTGTGTTTTCCACTTGCTCCCGGTTCCCAGGGCTGGAGGTTCATGGGGGAGCTGGCACAGCCACCCCAGCAGTGGTCGTCCCACTCAGAGGGTTCCGCTGACAGAGGTCACTGTCTCCTTGCTGTCTCTCTGGACACACTGGGGAGCTGCAGGGGCGAATCCCAGCCTGCCCTGTCCCATGGGATCCCATGTTGGGACTCAATGTCCCAGCCTGGGTGAGCACTGCTTGTGGCCCTGGGCTCAGCATGGCAGGCCTGGTGCTCACAGCAGTGCAGACTTCAAGCTGGCCATGCACAGCTCCGTGTTTCTCCCAAAAATATCACTGCTGCAGCACATGGGGTTCCCCAGTGCTGGGCTTTTTATCCCCACTGCATGGAGGATCACATGGCAGGGCAAAGGATGGGATCCCATGTGGCCTCCAACCTGCCCTGATCCAGGCTGGGCACAGCCTGATGAAGGATGAGCACATCTCGCAGGGATATGGAAACCTCCCCTGAAAACCCAGTTCAGGCAGAGCCTGAGCTCTTTTGTGGCTCTGGGCAGGAAGATGCTCAGGATCTCCCAGAGAGGCTCAGCGGGCAGTAGGATTGTGCCTGCATCTCGCTCTGGACATGCCAGTGGCTCAAGTGACAGCTGTGGGAATGATTTATAATGCACCGAGAGGGGCCACAGTCCTGCAAGGCTCTTACATCAGGAGCAAAGAGCAGCCTGCAGGGTGGGGAAGGCTGGAGCTGTAGCACTGTGTGCTCATCCCTCACCTTCATGGGGAGCTGCCCCCAGACTTGCTATGTATCACTTTGATGGTTCTCCTGTTGGGTGTATTTTGGAGCAGCTGTTATCTGTGGCTTTTTATGGTGATCCTGTGGAAAGCAGCCATTTACCTGCTGTGATGAACTCAAAACTAATACTAACTCTTCATTCCCTTTGGTTTTATTTGGGGTTTTTTTAGTCTCTTTGTTTGATTGGTTTGCATGGGTTCGTTTGTTTCTAGGTTTTGTCTGTTTTGGTTTGAGTCTTTTGTTTGCTTTTTCATAAGACTCAGGTGAAGTTGGCATAGCCAAAGTCAAGAGAATGTACACCAGGCTTGACTTTCCAGAAATTACTTTTGGCTGGGTTTAACTGCATTCTCCAGGCTCAGGATGACCAGTCCATTTGCAGGATTTGCTCTGCAACATCAGCTTGCCCAGACTCTGCTCGGTGATTCACAAATGGAGAAGACAATGGATATTGTGCCAAGCTTCCTTTCAAACAGCCAAAACTGCAACGGCATGAGAGAAAAAAAGAAAAAAACAGAGACTATATTCACCAATTAGAGCAGAAGCAGTGTCCCACCATCTTGCCCTCCACTCTTATTAATTTTGTACATTGAGAGGCAATCCTGGGCCTAAAGCTTCCGTCTCTCAGTTCCTGATGCCATTTGACTCCAGCCTGGACTCCCCCAGATCACACTGCCTGCTTTCCACCTGGGGCTGGGGATGCTCAGCCTGGAAAGAGGAGACCCTGGGGAGGCCTCACTGCAGCTCTGCAGGACTGCAAGGGTGCCACAAGAAAGATTGGGACAGGGTGTTCCACAGGGCCTGTGGCAACAGGACAAGGGGGGGACGGCTTTCAGCTGCAGGAGGCTGATTGAAGTTGGATCTGAGGAAGCTGCTCTCTTCCACTGAGGGTGCTGAGGCACTGGCCCAGGCTGTGGATGCTCCATCCTTGGGAACAGGGCTCTGAGCACCATGGTCTGGGGGAACGTTGCTAAGCATGGAACCAAAGGCTCTCTAGCTCAGTGGTCATGTCACAATCCATGTCCCATCTGGAACTGCCAGCAGCCAGCAAGCAGCACAACACAGCCGTTGGCCCTGGGCTCAGCACACGCTGCACGCTGCTCCTGCTGCTCCTGTCACCCTTCTTGTTCCTGCCCCCGAGACCTCATCTCATCAGTCTCAAAAGCTGCCTAAGGCCTGGATTGTGTCATCCATCCCTGCAGGATGCTCACATTTGTCCTGAGGAAGGTACGGTGCCATTCCATGGAGGTGGATCCCCCCAGCTGCCCGGGTGTGGGCTGGAGTTCTGGGGGGATGGGGTGGGACAGGGACCCCACTCAGGTTTTGCTACCTCTGCAGGCTGTTGCAGGTAGAGAAGACAAGATGGAGGTGGACAGACAGACTGATAGAGAGGAGAAGATGGAAGTGGAGGGAGAAAAGAGAGGAGAGGAAGAGATGGAGGTGGGCACCATAATGGATACGGAGGAGGAGATGGAGGTGGATGGAGAACAGACTGGAGAGGAAGAGATGGAGGTTGATGAGGATGAGGAGATGGACGTGGAAATGGAAGAGTACACCCAGGAGATGGACATTGATGAGGAAGATGAAGAGGAGGCCATGGTCCTGGGATGAAGAGCAATGCCAGCAGCAGGACAGGCATGTGGTCCCCACAGGCACAGTGGGTTCCCTGCAGCCAGGCTGGGGCGGGATTGGGCTGGCTGGTCCCTGCTCAGGCACGTGGTACCCAGTGCCTTGGGTTCTGCTGGCCATGCCCAGCCTGTCCTGTTCTTGCTTTGGGCCACACAAGCCCCATGGCAGTGCCTGGGGCCCAGCCCCCAGACCCAGCCAGCCTCAGCTCTGGCAGCAGAGTCCCAGTGTGCCAGCCTGGGGACACACGGAAGAGCCCTCTGTGCCTGACTGGAGTGACCATGGCACCTGCTTTTCTTCCCGGACTGATGGAGATCCTGGACTGAAATGGCACCCTTTTGTACATAGTTTTTAGAGTTTGTTCTTCTTTTTGGCATATAGGTTTTAGGGCTTCGTTTTGTCTTCTGTAAATACATTTCAAATATTGTTGTTAGATATGTTCTTAGGTATATACCTTCTATAAATTGTTGTTATTACAAATATTCTTACAAAAGTAAATGTGTTCTGTGTTTTCATTGCTGTTCTTATGTAAATAAACAACCTTGGGTTTTCACACCCCAGTTCTCTTTCCATTTGCTTCCGGCACAGGCAGTATTGGCCAAGTTGTGTTTTCCACTTGCTCCCGGTTCCCAGGGCTGGAGGTTCATGGGGGAGCTGGCACAGCCACCCCAGCAGTGGTCGTCCCACTCAGAGGGTTCCGCTGACAGAGGTCACTGTCTCCTTGCTGTCTCTCTGGACACACTGGGGAGCTGCAGGGGCGAATCCCAGCCTGCCCTGTCCCATGGGATCCCATGTTGGGACTCAATGTCCCAGCCCGGGTGAGCACTGCTTGTGGCCCTGGGCTCAGCATGGCAGGCCTGGTGCTCACAGCAGTGCAGACTTCAAGCTGGCCATGCACAGCTCCGTGTTTCTCCCAAAAATATCACTGCTGCAGCACCTGGGGTTCCCCAGTGCTGGGCTTTTTATCCCCACTGCATGGAGGATCACATGGCAGGGCAAAGGATGGGATCCCATGTGGCCTCCAACCTGCCCTGATCCAGGCTGGGCACAGCCTGATGAAGGATGAGCACATCTCGCAGGGATATGGAAACCTCCCCTGAAAACCCAGTTCAGGCAGAGCCTGAGCTCTTTTGTGGCTCTGGGCAGGAAGATGCTCAGGATCTCCCAGAGAGGCTCAGCGGGCAGTAGGATTGTGCCTGCATCTCGCTCTGGACATGCCAGTGGCTCAAGTGACAGCTGTGGGAATGATTTATAATGCACCGAGAGGGGCCACAGTCCTGCAAGGCTCTTACATCAGGAGCAAAGAGCAGCCTGCAGGGTGGGGAAGGCTGGAGCTGTAGCACTGTGTGCTCATCCCTCACCTTCATGGGGAGCTGCCCCCAGAGTTGCTATGTATCACTTTGATGGTTCTCCTGTTGGGTGTATTTTGGAGCAGCTGTTATCTGTGGCTTTTTATGGTGATCCTGTGGAAAGCAGCCATTTACCTGCTGTGATGAACTCAAAACTAATACTAACTCTTCATTCCCTTTGGTTTTATTTGGGGTTTTTTTAGTCTCTTTGTTTGATTGGTTTGCATGGGTTCGTTTGTTTCTAGGTTTTGTCTGTTTTGGTTTGAGTCTTTTGTTTGCTTTTTCATAAGACTCAGGTGAAGTTGGCATAGCCAAAGTCAAGAGAATGTACACCAGGCTTGACTTTCCAGAAATTACTTTTGGCTGGGTTAACTGCATTCTCCAGGCTCAGGATGACCAGTCCATTTGCAGGATTTGCTCTGCAACATCAGCTTGCCCAGACTCTGCTCGGTGATTCACAAATGGAGAAGACAATGGATATTGTGCCAAGCTTCCTTTCAAACAGCCAAAACTGCAACGGCATGAGAGAAAAAAAGAAAAAAACAGAGACTATATTCACCAATTAGAGCAGAAGCAGTGTCCCACCATCTTGCCCTCCACTCTTATTAATTTTGTACATTGAGAGGCAATCCTGGGCCTAAAGCTTCCGTCTCTCAGTTCCTGATGCCATTTGACTCCAGCCTGGACTCCCCCTGATCACACTGCCTGCTTTCCACGTGGGGCTGGGGATGCTCAGCCTGGAAAGAGGAGACCCTGGGGAGGCCTCACTGCAGCTCTGCAGGACTGCAAGGGTGCCACAAGAAAGATTGGGACAGGGTGTTCCACAGGGCCTGTGGCAACAGGACAAGGGGGGGACGGCTTTCAGCTGCAGGAGGCTGATTGAAGTTGGATCTGAGGAAGCTGCTCTCTTCCACTGAGGGTGCTGAGGCACTGGCCCAGGCTGTGGATGCTCCATCCTTGGGAACAGGGCTCTGAGCACCATGGTCTGGGGGAACGTTGCTAAGCATGGAACCAAAGGCTCTCTAGCTCAGTGGTCATGTCACAATCCATGTCCCATCTGGAACTGCCAGCAGCCAGCAAGCAGCACAACACAGCCGTTGGCCCTGGGCTCAGCACACGCTGCACGCTGCTCCTGCTGCTCCTGTCACCCTTCTTGTTCCTGCCCCCGAGACCTCATCTCATCAGTCTCAAAAGCTGCCTAAGGCCTGGATTGTGTCATCCATCCCTGCAGGATGCTCACATTTGTCCTGAGGAAGGTACGGTGCCATTCCATGGAGGTGGATCCCCCCAGCTGCCCGGGTGTGGGCTGGAGTTCTGGGGGGATGGGGTGGGACAGGGACCCCACTCTGAGGTTTTGCTACCTCTGCAGGCTGTTGCAGGTAGAGAAGACAAGATGGAGGTGGACAGACAGACTGATAGAGAGGAGAAGATGGAAGTGGAGGGAGAAAAGAGAGGAGAGGAAGAGATGGAGGTGGACACAATAATGGATACGGAGGAGGAGATGGAGGTGGATGGAGAACAGACTGGAGAGGAGGAGATGGAGGTTGATGAGGATGAGGAGATGGACGTGGAAATGGAAGAGTACACCCAGGAGATGGACATTGATGAGGAAGATGAAGAGGAGGCCATGGTCCTGGGATGAAGAGCAATGCCAGCAGCAGGACAGGCATGTGGTCCCCACAGGCACAGTGGGTTCCCTGCAGCCAGGCTGGGGCGGGATTGGGCTGGCTGGTCCCTGCTCAGGCACGTGGTACCCAGTGCCTTGGGTTCTGCTGGCCATGCCCAGCCTGTCCTGTTCTTGCTTTGGGCCACACAAGCCCCATGGCAGTGCCTGGGGCCCAGCCCCCAGACCCAGCCAGCCTCAGCTCTGGCAGCAGAGTCCCAGTGTGCCAGCCTGGGGACACACGGAAGAGCCCTCTGTGCCTGACTGGAGTGACCATGGCACCTGCTTTTCTTCCCGGACTTATGGAGATCCTGGACTGAAATGGCACCTTTTTGTACATAGTTTTTAGAGTTTGTTCTTCTTTTTGGCATATAGGTTTTAGGGCTTCGTTTTGTCTTCTGTAAATACATTTCAAATATTGTTGTTAGATATGTTCTTAGGTATATACCTTCTATAAATTGTTGTTATTACAAATATTCTTACAAAAGTAAATGTGTTCTGTGTTTTCATTGCTGTTCTTATGTAAATAAACAACCTTGGGTTTTCACACCCCAGTTCTCTTTCCATTTGCTTCCGGCACAGGCAGTATTGGCCAAGTTGTGTTTTCCACTTGCTCCCGGTTCCCAGGGCTGGAGGTTCATGGGGGAGCTGGCACAGCCACCCCAGCAGTGGTCGTCCCACTCAGAGGGTTCCGCTGACAGAGGTCACTGTCTCCTTGCTGTCTCTCTGGACACACTGGGGAGCTGCAGGGGCGAATCCCAGCCTGCCCTGTCCCATGGGATCCCATGTTGGGACTCAATGTCCCAGCCCGGGTGAGCACTGCTTGTGGCCCTGGGCTCAGCATGGCAGGCCTGGTGCTCACAGCAGTGCAGACTTCAAGCTGGCCATGCACAGCTCCGTGTTTCTCCCAAAAATATCACTGCTGCAGCACATGGGGTTCCCCAGTGCTGGGCTTTTTATCCCCACTGCATGGAGGATCACATGGCAGGGCAAAGGATGGGATCCCATGTGGCCTCCAACCTGCCCTGATCCAGGCTGGGCACAGCCTGATGAAGGATGAGCACATCTCGCAGGGATATGGAAACCTCCCCTGAAAACCCAGTTCAGGCAGAGCCTGAGCTCTTTTGTGGCTCTGGGCAGGAAGATGCTCAGGATCTCCCAGAGAGGCTCAGCGGGCAGTAGGATTGTGCCTGCATCTCGCTCTGGACATGCCAGTGGCTCAAGTGACAGCTGTGGGAATGATTTATAATGCACCGAGAGGGGCCACAGTCCTGCAAGGCTCTTACATCAGGAGCAAAGAGCAGCCTGCAGGGTGGGGAAGGCTGGAGCTGTAGCACTGTGTGCTCATCCCTCACCTTCATGGGGAGCTGCCCCCAGACTTGCTATGTATCACTTTGATGGTTCTCCTGTTGGGTGTATTTTGGAGCAGCTGTTATCTGTGGCTTTTTATGGTGATCCTGTGGAAAGCAGCCATTTACCTGCTGTGATGAACTCAAAACTAATACTAACTCTTCATTCCCTTTGGTTTTATTTGGGGTTTTTTTAGTCTCTTTGTTTGATTGGTTTGCATGGGTTCGTTTGTTTCTAGGTTTTGTCTGTTTTGGTTTGAGTCTTTTGTTTGCTTTTTCATAAGACTCAGGTGAAGTTGGCATAGCCAAAGTCAAGAGAATGGACAACAGGCTTGACTTTCCAGAAATTACTTTTGGCTGGGTTTAACTGCATTCTCCAGGCTCAGGATGACCAGTCCATTTGCAGGATTTGCTCTGCAACATCAGCTTGCCCAGACTCTGCTCGGTGATTCACAAATGGAGAAGACAATGGATATTGTGCCAAGCTTCCTTTCAAACAGCCAAAACTGCAACGGCATGAGAGAAAAAAAGAAAAAAACAGAGACTATATTCACCAATTAGAGCAGAAGCAGTATCCCACCATCTTGCCCTCCACTCTTATTAATTTTGTACATTGAGAGGCAATCCTGGGCCTAAAGCTTCCGTCTCTCAGTTCCTGATGCCATTTGACTCCAGCCTGGACTCCCCCAGATCACACTGCCTGCTTTCCACCTGGGGCTGGGGATGCTCAGCCTGGAAAGAGGAGACCCTGGGGAGGCCTCACTGCAGCTCTGCAGGACTGCAAGGGTGCCACAAGAAAGATTGGGACAGGGTGTTCCACAGGGCCTGTGGCAACAGGACAAGGGGGGGACGGCTTTCAGCTGCAGGAGGCTGATTGAAGTTGGATCTGAGGAAGCTGCTCTCTTCCACTGAGGGTGCTGAGGCACTGGCCCAGGCTGTGGATGCTCCATCCTTGGGAACAGGGCTCTGAGCACCATGGTCTGGGGGAACGTTGCTAAGCATGGAACCAAAGGCTCTCTAGCTCAGTGGTCATGTCACAATCCATGTCCCATCTGGAACTGCCAGCAGCCAGCAAGCAGCACAACACAGCCGTTGGCCCTGGGCTCAGCACACGCTGCACGCTGCTCCTGCTGCTCCTGTCACCCTTCTTGTTCCTGCCCCCGAGACCTCATCTCATCAGTCTCAAAAGCTGCCTAAGGCCTGGATTGTGTCATCCATCCCTGCAGGATGCTCACATTTGTCCTGAGGAAGGTACGGTGCCATTCCATGGAGGTGGATCCCCCCAGCTGCCCGGGTGTGGGCTGGAGTTCTGGGGGGATGGGGTGGGACAGGGACCCCACTCAGGTTTTGCTACCTCTGCAGGCTGTTGCAGGTAGAGAAGACAAGATGGAGGTGGACAGACAGACTGATAGAGAGGAGAAGATGGAAGTGGAGGGAGAAAAGAGAGGAGAGGAAGAGATGGAGGTGGGCACCATAATGGATACGGAGGAGGAGATGGAGGTGGATGGAGAACAGACTGGAGAGGAAGAGATGGAGGTTGATGAGGATGAGGAGATGGACGTGGAAATGGAAGAGTACACCCAGGAGATGGACATTGATGAGGAAGATGAAGAGGAGGCCATGGTCCTGGGATGAAGAGCAATGCCAGCAGCAGGACAGGCATGTGGTCCCCACAGGCACAGTGGGTTCCCTGCAGCCAGGCTGGGGCGGGATTGGGCTGGCTGGTCCCTGCTCAGGCACGTGGTACCCAGTGCCTTGGGTTCTGCTGGCCATGCCCAGCCTGTCCTGTTCTTGCTTTGGGCCACACAAGCCCCATGGCAGTGCCTGGGGCCCAGCCCCCAGACCCAGCCAGCCTCAGCTCTGGCAGCAGAGTCCCAGTGTGCCAGCCTGGGGACACACGGAAGAGCCCTCTGTGCCTGACTGGAGTGACCATGGCACCTGCTTTTCTTCCCGGACTTATGGAGATCCTGGACTGAAATGGCACCTTTTTGTACATAGTTTTTAGAGTTTGTTCTTCTTTTTGGCATATAGGTTTTAGGGCTTCGTTTTGTCTTCTGTAAATACATTTCAAATATTGTTGTTAGATATGTTCTTAGGTATATACCTTCTATAAATTGTTGTTATTACAAATATTCTTACAAAAGTAAATGTGTTCTGTGTTTCATTGCTGTTCTTATGTAAATAAACAACCTTGGGTTTTCACACCCCAGTTCTCTTTCCATTTGCTTCCGGCACAGGCAGTATTGGCCAAGTTGTGTTTTCCACTTGCTCCCGGTTCCCAGGGCTGGAGGTTCATGGGGGAGCTGGCACAGCCACCCCAGCAGTGGTCGTCCCACTCAGAGGGTTCCGCTGACAGAGGTCACTGTCTCCTTGCTGTCTCTCTGGACACACTGGGGAGCTGCAGGGGCGAATCCCAGCCTGCCCTGTCCCATGGGATCCCATGTTGGGACTCAATGTCCCAGCCCGGGTGAGCACTGCTTGTGGCCCTGGGCTCAGCATGGCAGGCCTGGTGCTCACAGCAGTGCAGACTTCAAGCTGGCCATGCACAGCTCCGTGTTTCTCCCAAAAATATCACTGCTGCAGCACCTGGGGTTCCCCAGTGCTGGGCTTTTTATCCCCACTGCATGGAGGATCACATGGCAGGGCAAAGGATGGGATCCCATGTGGCCTCCAACCTGCCCTGATCCAGGCTGGGCACAGCCTGATGAAGGATGAGCACATCTCGCAGGGATATGGAAACCTCCCCTGAAAACCCAGTTCAGGCAGAGCCTGAGCTCTTTTGTGGCTCTGGGCAGGAAGATGCTCAGGATCTCCCAGAGAGGCTCAGCGGGCAGTAGGATTGTGCCTGCATCTCGCTCTGGACATGCCAGTGGCTCAAGTGACAGCTGTGGGAATGATTTATAATGCACCGAGAGGGGCCACAGTCCTGCAAGGCTCTTACATCAGGAGCAAAGAGCAGCCTGCAGGGTGGGGAAGGCTGGAGCTGTAGCACTGTGTGCTCATCCCTCACCTTCATGGGGAGCTGCCCCCAGACTTGCTATGTATCACTTTGATGGTTCTCCTGTTGGGTGTATTTTGGAGCAGCTGTTATCTGTGGCTTTTTATGGTGATCCTGTGGAAAGCAGCCATTTACCTGCTGTGATGAACTCAAAACTAATACTAACTCTTCATTCCCTTTGGTTTTATTTGGGGTTTTTTTAGTCTCTTTGTTTGATTGGTTTGCATGGGTTCGTTTGTTTCTAGGTTTTGTCTCTTTTGGTTTGAGTCTTTTGTTTGCTTTTTCATAAGACTCAGGTGAAGTTGGCATAGCCAAAGTCAAGAGAATGTACACCAGGCTTGACTTTCCAGAAATTACTTTTGGCTGGGTTTAACTGCATTCTCCAGGCTCAGGATGACCAGTCCATTTGCAGGATTTGCTCTGCAACATCAGCTTGCCCAGACTCTGCTCGGTGATTCACAAATGGAGAAGACAATGGATATTGTGCCAAGCTTCCTTTCAAACAGCCAAAACTGCAACGGCATGAGAGAAAAAAAGAAAAAAACAGAGACTATATTCACCAATTAGAGCAGAAGCAGTGTCCCACCATCTTGCCCTCCACTCTTATTAATTTTGTACATTGAGAGGCAATCCTGGGCCTAAAGCTTCCGTCTCTCAGTTCCTGATGCCATTTGACTCCAGCCTGGACTCCCCCAGATCACACTGCCTGCTTTCCACCTGGGGCTGGGGATGCTCAGCCTGGAAAGAGGAGACCCTGGGGAGGCCTCACTGCAGCTCTGCAGGACTGCAAGGGTGCCACAAGAAAGATTGGGACAGGGTGTTCCACAGGGCCTGTGGCAACAGGACAAGGGGGGGACGGCTTTCAGCTGCAGGAGGCTGATTGAAGTTGGATCTGAGGAAGCTGCTCTCTTCCACTGAGGGTGCTGAGGCACTGGCCCAGTCTGTGGATGCTCCATCCTTGGGAACAGGGCTCTGAGCACCATGGTCTGGGGGAACGTTGCTAAGCATGGAACCAAAGGCTCTCTAGCTCAGTGGTCATGTCACAATCCATGTCCCGTCTGGAACTGCCAGCAGCCAGCAAGCAGCACAACACAGCCGTTGGCCCTGGGCTCAGCACATGCTGCACGCTGCTCCTGCTGCTCCTGTCACCCTTCTTGTTCCTGCCCCCGAGACCTCATCTCATCAGTCTCAAAAGCTGCCTAAGGCCTGGATTGTGTCATCCATCCCTGCAGGATGCTCACATTTGTCCTGAGGAAGGTACGGTGCCATTCCATGGAGGTGGATCCCCCCAGCTGCCCGGGTGTGGGCTGGAGTTCTGGGGGGATGGGGTGGGACAGGGACCCCACTCTGAGGTTTTGCTACCTCTGCAGGCTGTTGCAGGTAGAGAAGACAAGATGGAGGTGGACAGACAGACTGATAGAGAGGAGAAGATGGAAGTGGAGGGAGAAAAGAGGGGAGAGGAAGAGATGGAGGTGGGCACCATAATGGATATGGAGGAGGAGATGGAGGTGGATGGAGAACAGACTGGAGAGGAAGAGATGGAGGTTGATGAGGATGAGGAGATGGACGTGGAAATGGAAGAGTACACCCAGGAGATGGACATTGATGAGGAAGATGAAGAGGAGGCCATGGTCCTGGGATGAAGAGCAATGCCAGCAGCAGGACAGGCATGTGGTCCCCACAGGCACAGTGGGTTCCCTGCAGCCAGGCTGGGGCGGGATTGGGCTGGCTGGTCCCTGCTCAGGAACGTGGTACCCAGTGCCTTGGGTTCTGCTGGCCATGCCCAGCCTGTCCTGTTCTTGCTTTGGGCCACACAAGCCCCATGGCAGTGCCTGGGGCCCAGCCCCCAGACCCAGCCAGCCTCAGCTCTGGCAGCAGAGTCCCAGTGTGCCAGCCTGGGGACACACGGAAGAGCCCTCTGTGCCTGACTGGAGTGACCATGGCACCTGCTTTTCTTCCCGGACTGATGGAGATCCTGGACTGAAATGGCACCTTTTTGTACATAGTTTTTAGAGTTTGTTCTTCTTTTTGGCATATAGGTTTTAGGGCTTCGTTTTGTCTTCTGTAAATACATTTCAAATATTGTTGTTAGATATGTTCTTAGGTATATACCTTCTATAAATTGTTGTTATTACAAATATTTTTACAAAAGTAAATGTGTTCTGTGTTTTCATTGCTGTTCTTATGTAAATAAACAACCTTGGGTTTTCACACCCCAGTTCTCTTTCCATTTGCTTCCGGCACAGGCAGTATTGGCCAAGTTGTGTTTTCCACTTGCTCCCGGTTCCCAGGGCTGGAGGTTCATGGGGGAGCTGGCACAGCCACCCCAGCAGTGGTCGTTCCACTCAGAGGGTTTCGCTGACAGAGGTCACTGTCTCCTTGCTGTCTCTCTGGACACACTGGGGAGCTGCAGGGGCGAATCCCAGCCTGCCCTGTCCCATGGGATCCCATGTTGGGACTCAATGTCCCAGCCCGGGTGAGCACTGCTTGTGGCCCTGGGCTCAGCATGGCAGGCCTGGTGCTCACAGCAGTGCAGACTTCAAGCTGGCCATGCACAGCTCCGTGTTTCTCCCAAAAATATCACTGCTGCAGCACCTGGGGTTCCCCAGTGCTGGGCTTTTTATCCCCACTGCATGGAGGATCACATGGCAGGGCAAAGGATGGGATCCCATGTGGCCTCCAACCTGCCCTGATCCAGGCTGGGCACAGCCTGATGAAGGATGAGCACATCTCGCAGGGATATGGAAACCTCCCCTGAACACCCAGTTCAGGCAGAGCCTGAGCTCTTTTGTGGCTCTGGGCAGGAAGATGCTCAGGATCTCCCAGAGAGGCTCAGCGGGCAGTAGGATTGTGCCTGCATCTCGCTCTGGACATGCCAGTGGCTCAAGTGACAGCTGTGGGAATGATTTATAATGCACCGAGAGGGGCCACAGTCCTGCAAGGCTCTTACATCAGGAGCAAAGAGCAGCCTGCAGGGTGGGGAAGGCTGGAGCTGTAGCACTGTGTGCTCATCCCTCACCTTCATGGGGAGCTGCCCCCAGACTTGCTATGTATCACTTTGATGGTTCTCCTGTTGGGTGTATTTTGGAGCAGCTGTTATCTGTGGCTTTTTATGGTGATCCTGTGGAAAGCAGCCATTTACCTGCTGTGATGAACTCAAAACTAATACTAACTCTTCATTCCCGTTGGTTTTATTTGGCGTTTTTTTAGTCTCTTTGTTTGATTGGTTTGGATGGGTTCGTTTGTTTCTAGGTTTTGTCTGTTTTGGTTTGAGTCTTTTGTTTGCTTTTTCATAAGACTCAGGTGAAGTTGGCATAGCCAAAGTCAAGAGAATGTACACCAGGCTTGACTTTCCAGAAATTACTTTTGGCTGGGTTTAACTGCATTCTCCAGGCTCAGGATGACCAGTCCATTTGCAGGATTTGCTCTGCAACATCAGCTTGCCCAGACTCTGCTCGGTGATTCACAAATGGAGAAGACAATGGATATTGTGCCAAGCTTCCTTTCAAACAGCCAAAACTGCAACGGCATGAGAGAAAAAAAGAAAAAAACAGAGACTATATTCACCAATTAGAGCAGAAGCAGTGTCCCACCATCTTGCCCTCCACTCTTATTAATTTTGTACATTGAGAGGCAATCCTGGGCCTAAAGCTTCCGTCTCTCAGTTCCTGATGCCATTTGACTCCAGCCTGGACTCCCCCAGATCACACTGCCTGCTTTCCACGTGGGGCTGGGGATGCTCAGCCTGGAAAGAGGAGACCCTGGGGAGGCCTCACTGCAGCTCTGCAGGACTGCAAGGGTGCCACAAGAAAGATTGGGACAGGGTGTTCCACAGGGCCTGTGGCAACAGGACAAGGGGGGGGACGGCTTTCAGCTGCAGGAGGCTGATTGAAGTTGGATCTGAGGAAGCTGCTCTCTTCCACTGAGGGTGCTGAGGCACTGGCCCAGGCTGTGGATGCTCCATCCTTGGGAACAGGGCTCTGAGCACCATGGTCTGGGGGAACGTTGCTAAGCATGGAACCAAAGGCTCTCTAGCTCAGTGGTCATGTCACAATCCATGTCCCATCTGGAACTGCCAGCAGCCAGCAAGCAGCACAACACAGCCGTTGGCCCTGGGCTCAGCACACGCTGCACGCTGCTCCTGCTGCTCCTGTCACCCTTCTTGTTCCTGCCCCCGAGACCTCATCTCATCAGTCTCAAAAGCTGCCTAAGGCCTGGATTGTGTCATCCATCCCTGCAGGATGCTCACATTTGTCCTGAGGAAGGTACGGTGCCATTCCATGGAGGTGGATCCCCCCAGCTGCCCGGGTGTGGGCTGGAGTTCTGGGGGGATGGGGTGGGACAGGGACCCCACTCTGAGGTTTTGCTACCTCTGCAGGCTGTTGCAGGTAGAGAAGACAAGATGCAGGTGGACAGACAGACTGATAGAGAGGAGAAGATGGAAGTGGAGGGAGAAAAGAGAGGAGAGGAAGAGATGGAGGTGGACACCATAATGGATACGGAGGAGGAGATGGAGGTGGATGGAGAACAGACTGGAGAGGAGGAGATGGAGGTTGATGAGGATGAGGAGATGGACATGGAAATGGAAGAGTACACCCAGGAGATGGACATTGATGAGGAAGATGAAGAGGAGGCCATGGTCCTGGGATGAAGAGCAATGCCAGCAGCAGGACAGGCATGTGGTCCCCACAGGCACAGTGGGTTCCCTGCAGCCAGGCTGGGGCGGGATTGGGCTGGCTGGTCCCTGCTCAGGCACGTGGTACCCAGTGCCTTGGGTTCTGCTGGCCATGCCCAGCCTGTCCTGTTCTTGCTGCGGGCCACACAAGCCCTGTGGCAGTGCCTGGGGCCCAGCCCCCAGACCCAGCCAGCCTCAGCTCTGGCAGCAGAGTCCCAGTGTGCCAGCCTGGGGACACACGGAAGAGCCCTCTGTGCCTGACTGGAGTGACCATGGCACCTGCTTTTCTTCCCGGACTGATGGAGATCCTGGACTGAAATGGCACCTTTTTGTACATAGTTTTTAGAGTTTGTTCTTCTTTTTGGCATATAGGTTTTAGGGCTTCGTTTTGTCTTCTGTAAATACATTTCAAATATTGTTGTTAGATATGTTCTTAGGTATATACATTCTATAAATTGTTGTTATTACAAATATTCTTACAAAAGTAAATGTGTTCTGTGTTTTCATTGCTGTTCTTATGTAAATAAACAACCTTGGGTTTTCACACCCCAGTTCTCTTTCCATTTGCTTCCGGCACAGGCAGTATTGGCCAAGTTGTGTTTTCCACTTGCTCCCGGTTCCCAGGGCTGGAGGTTCATGGGGGAGCTGGCACAGCCACCCCAGCAGTGGTCGTCCCACTCAGAGGGTTCCGCTGACAGAGGTCACTGTCTCCTTGCTGTCTCTCTGGACACACTGGGGAGCTGCAGGGGCGAATCCCAGCCTGCCCTGTCCCATGGGATCCCATGTTGGGACTCAATGTCCCAGCCCGGGTGAGCACTGCTTGTGGCCCTGGGCTCAGCATGGCAGGCCTGGTGCTCACAGCAGTGCAGACTTCAAGCTGGCCATGCACAGCTCCGTGTTTCTCCCAAAAATATCACTGCTGCAGCACCTGGGGTTCCCCAGTGCTGGGCTTTTTATCCCCACTGCATGGAGGATCACATGGCAGGGCAAAGGATGGGATCCCATGTGGCCTCCAACCTGCCCTGATCCAGGCTGGGCACAGCCTGATGAAGGATGAGCACATCTCGCAGGGATATGGAAACCTCCCCTGAAAACCCAGTTCAGGCAGAGCCTGAGCTCTTTTGTGGCTCTGGGCAGGAAGATGCTCAGGATCTCCCAGAGAGGCTCAGCGGGCAGTAGGATTGTGCCTGCATCTCGCTCTGGACATGCCAGTGGCTCAAGTGACAGCTGTGGGAATGATTTATAATGCACCGAGAGGGGCCACAGTCCTGCAAGGCTCTTACATCAGGAGCAAAGAGCAGCCTGCAGGGTGGGGAAGGCTGGAGCTGTAGCACTGTGTGCTCATCCCTCACCTTCATGGGGAGCTGCCCCCAGACTTGCTATGTATCACTTTGATGGTTCTCCTGTTGGGTGTATTTTGGAGCAGCTGTTATCTGTGGCTTTTTATGGTGATCCTGTGGAAAGCAGCCATTTACCTGCTGTGATGAACTCAAAACTAATACTAACTCTTCATTCCCTTTGGTTTTATTTGGGGTTTTTTTAGTCTCTTTGTTTGATTGGTTTGCATGGGTTCGTTTGTTTCTAGGTTTTGTCTGTTTTGGTTTGAGTCTTTTGTTTGCTTTTTCATAAGACTCAGGTGAAGTTGGCATAGCCAAAGTCAAGAGAATGTACACCAGGCTTGACTTTCCAGAAATTACTTTTGGCTGGGTTTAACTGCATTCTCCAGGCTCAGGATGACCAGTCCATTTGCAGGATTTGCTCTGCAACATCAGCTTGCCCAGACTCTGCTCGGTGATTCACAAATGGAGAAGACAATGGATATTGTGCCAAGCTTCCTTTCAAACAGCCAAAACTGCAACGGCATGAGAGAAAAAAAGAAAAAAACAGAGACTATATTCACCAATTAGAGCAGAAGCAGTGTCCCACCATCTTGCCCTCCACTCTTATTAATTTTGTACATTGAGAGGCAATCCTGGGCCTAAAGCTTCCGTCTCTCAGTTCCTGATGCCATTTGACTCCAGCCTGGACTCCCCCAGATCACACTGCCTGCTTTCCACGTGGGGCTGGGGATGCTCAGCCTGGAAAGAGGAGACCCTGGGGAGGCCTCACTGCAGCTCTGCAGGACTGCAAGGGTGCCACAAGAAAGATTGGGACAGGGTGTTCCACAGGGCCTGTGGCAACAGGACAAGGGGGGGGACGGCTTTCAGCTGCAGGAGGCTGATTGAAGTTGGATCTGAGGAAGCTGCTCTCTTCCACTGAGGGTGCTGAGGCACTGGCCCAGGCTGTGGATGCTCCATCCTTGGGAACAGGGCTCTGAGCACCATGGTCTGGGGGAACGTTGCTAAGCATGGAACCAAAGGCTCTCTAGCTCAGTGGTCATGTCACAATCCATGTCCCATCTGGAACTGCCAGCAGCCAGCAAGCAGCACAACACAGCCGTTGGCCCTGCGCTCAGCACACGCTGCACGCTGCTCCTGCTGCTCCTGTCACCCTTCTTGTTCCTGCCCCCGAGACCTCATCTCATCAGTCTCAAAAGCTGCCTAAGGCCTGGATTGTGTCATCCATCCCTGCAGGATGCTCACATTTGTCCTGAGGAAGGTACGGTGCCATTCCATGGAGGTGGATCCCCCCAGCTGCCCGGGTGTGGGCTGGAGTTCTGGGGGGATGGGGTGGGACAGGGACCCCACTCTGAGGTTTTGCTACCTCTGCAGGCTGTTGCAGGTAGAGAAGACAAGATGGAGGTGGACAGACAGACTGATAGAGAGGAGAAGATGGAAGTGGAGGGAGAAAAGAGAGGAGAGGAAGAGATGGAGGTGGACACCATAATGGATACGGAGGAGGAGATGGAGGTGGATGGAGAACAGACTGGAGAGGAGGAGATGGAGGTTGATGAGGATGAGGAGATGGACATGGAAATGGAAGAGTACACCCAGGAGATGGACATTGATGAGGAAGATGAAGAGGAGGCCATGGTCCTGGGATGAAGAGCAATGCCAGCAGCAGGACAGGCATGTGGTCCCCACAGGCACAGTGGGTTCCCTGCAGCCAGGCTGGGGCGGGATTGGGCTGGCTGGTCCCTGCTCAGGCACGTGGTACCCAGTGCCTTGGGTTCTGCTGGCCATGCCCAGCCTGTCCTGTTCTTGCTTTGGGCCACACAAGCCCTGTGGCAGTGCCTGGGGCCCAGCCCCCAGACCCAGCCAGCCTCAGCTCTGGCAGCAGAGTCCCAGTGTGCCAGCCTGGGGACACACGGAAGAGCCCTCTGTGCCTGACTGGAGTGACCATGGCACCTGCTTTTCTTCCCGGACTTATGGAGATCCTGGACTGAAATGGCACCTTTTTGTACATAGTTTTTAGAGTTTGTTCTTCTTTTTGGCATATAGGTTTTAGGGCTTCGTTTTGTCTTCTGTAAATACATTTCAAATATTGTTGTTAGATATGTTCTTAGGTATATACATTCTATAAATTGTTGTTATTACAAATATTCTTACAAAAGTAAATGTGTTCTGTGTTTTCATTGCTGTTCTTATGTAAATAAACAACCTTGGGTTTTCACACCCCAGTTCTCTTTCCATTTGCTTCCGGCACAGGCAGTATTGGCCAAGTTGTGTTTTCCACTTGCTCCCGGTTCCCAGGGCTGGAGGTTCATGGGGGAGCTGGCACAGCCACCCCAGCAGTGGTCGTCCCACTCAGAGGGTTCCGCTGACAGAGGTCACTGTCTCCTTGCTGTCTCTCTGGACACACTGGGGAGCTGCAGGGGCGAATCCCAGCCTGCCCTGTCCCATGGGATCCCATGTTGGGACTCAATGTCCCAGCCCGGGTGAGCACTGCTTGTGGCCCTGGGCTCAGCATGGCAGGCCTGGTGCTCACAGCAGTGCAGACTTCAAGCTGGCCATGCACAGCTCCGTGTTTCTCCCAAAAATATCACTGCTGCAGCACCTGGGGTTCCCCAGTGCTGGGCTTTTTATCCCCACTGCATGGAGGATCACATGGCAGGGCAAAGGATGGGATCCCATGTGGCCTCCAACCTGCCCTGATCCAGGCTGGGCACAGCCTGATGAAGGATGAGCACATCTCGCAGGGATATGGAAACCTCCCCTGAAAACCCAGTTCAGGCAGAGCCTGAGCTCTTTTGTGGCTCTGGGCAGGAAGATGCTCAGGATCTCCCAGAGAGGCTCAGCGGGCAGTAGGATTGTGCCTGCATCTCGCTCTGGACATGCCAGTGGCTCAAGTGACAGCTGTGGGAATGATTTATAATGCACCGAGAGGGGCCACAGTCCTGCAAGGCTCTTACATCAGGAGCAAAGAGCAGCCTGCAGGGTGGGGAAGGCTGGAGCTGTAGCACTGTGTGCTCATCCCTCACCTTCATGGGGAGCTGCCCCCAGACTTGCTATGTATCACTTTGATGGTTCTCCTGTTGGGTGTATTTTGGAGCAGCTGTTATCTGTGGCTTTTTATGGTGATCCTGTGGAAAGCAGCCATTTACCTGCTGTGATGAACTCAAAACTAATACTAACTCTTCATTCCCTTTGGTTTTATTTGGGGTTTTTTTAGTCTCTTTGTTTGATTGGTTTGCATGGGTTCGTTTGTTTCTAGGTTTTGTCTGTTTTGGTTTGAGTCTTTTGTTTGCTTTTTCATAAGACTCAGGTGAAGTTGGCATAGCCAAAGTCAAGAGAATGGACACCAGGCTTGACTATCCAGAAATTACTTTTGGCTGGGTTTAACTGCATTCTCCAGGCTCAGGATGACCAGTCCATTTGCAGGATTTGCTCTGCAACATCAGCTTGCCCAGACTCTGCTCGGTGATTCACAAATGGAGAAGACAATGGATATTGTGCCAAGCTTCCTTTCAAACAGCCAAAAGTGCAACGGCATGAGAGTAAAAAAGAAAAAAACAGAGACTATATTCACCAATTAGAGCAGAAGCAGTGTCCCACCATCTTGCCCTCCACTCTTATTAATTTTGTACATTGAGAGGCAATCCTGGGCCTAAAGCTTCCGTCTCTCAGTTCCTGATGCCATTTGACTCCAGCCTGGACTCCCCCTGATCACACTGCCTGCTTTCCACCTGGGGCTGGGGATGCTCAGCCTGGAAAGAGGAGACCCTGGGGAGGCCTCACTGCAGCTCTGCAGGACTGCAAGGGTGCCACAAGAAAGATTGGGACAGGGTGTTCCACAGGGCCTGTGGCAACAGGACAAGGGGGGGACGGCTTTCAGCTGCAGGAGGCTGATTGAAGTTGGATCTGAGGAAGCTGCTCTCTTCCACTGAGGGTGCTGAGGCACTGGCCCAGGCTGTGGATGCTCCATCCTTGGGAACAGGGCTCTGAGCACCATGGTCTGGGGGAACGTTGCTAAGCATGGAACCAAAGGCTCTCTAGCTCAGTGGTCATGTCACAATCCATGTCCCATCTGGAACTGCCAGCAGCCAGCAAGCAGCACAACACAGCCGTTGGCCCTGCGCTCAGCACACGCTGCACGCTGCTCCTGCTGCTCCTGTCACCCTTCTTGTTCCTGCCCCCGAGACCTCATCTCATCAGTCTCAAAAGCTGCCTAAGGCCTGGATTGTGTCATCCATCCCTGCAGGATGCTCACATTTGTCCTGAGGAAGGTACGGTGCCATTCCATGGAGGTGGATCCCCCCAGCTGCCCGGGTGTGGGCTGGAGTTCTGGGGGGATGGGGTGGGACAGGGACCCCACTCTGAGGTTTTGCTACCTCTGCAGGCTGTTGCAGGTAGAGAAGACAAGATGGAGGTGGACAGACAGACTGATAGAGAGGAGAAGATGGAAGTGGAGGGAGAAAAGAGAGGAGAGGAAGAGATGGAGGTGGACACCATAATGGATACGGAGGAGGAGATGGAGGTGGATGGAGAACAGACTGGAGAGGAGGAGATGGAGGTTGATGAGGATGAGGAGATGGACGTGGAAATGGAAGAGTACACCGAGGAGATGGACATTGATGAGGAAGATGAAGAGGAGGCCATGGTCCTGGGATGAAGAGCAATGCCAGCAGCAGGACAGGCATGTGGTCCCCACAGGCACAGTGGGTTCCCTGCAGCCAGGCTGGGGCGGGATTGGGCTGGCTGGTCCCTGCTCAGGAACGTGGTACCCAGTGCCTTGGGTTCTGCTGGCCATGCCCAGCCTGTCCTGTTCTTGCTGCGGGCCACACAAGCCCCATGGCAGTGCCTGGGGCCCAGCCCCCAGACCCAGCCAGCCTCAGCTCTGGCAGCAGAGTCCCAGTGTGCCAGCCTGGGGACACACGGAAGAGCCCTCTGTGCCTGACTGGAGTGACCATGGCACCTGCTTTTCTTCCCGGACTGATGGAGATCCTGGACTGAAATGGCACCTTTTTGTACATAGTTTTTAGAGTTTGTTCTTCTTTTTGGCATATAGGTTTTAGGGCTTCGTTTTGCCTTCTGTAAATACATTTCAAATATTGTTGTTAGATATGTTCTTAGGTATATACCTTCTATAAATTGTTGTTATTACAAATATTCTTACAAAAGTAAATGTGTTCTGTGTTTTCATTGCTGTTCTTATGTAAATAAACAACCTTGGGTTTTCACACCCCAGTTCTCTTTCCATTTGCTTCCGGCACAGGCAATATTGGCCAAGTTGTGTTTTCCACTTGCTCCCGGTTCCCAGGGCTGGAGGTTCATGGGGGAGCTGGCACAGCCACCCCAGCAGTGGTCGTCCCACTCAGAGGGTTCCGCTGACAGAGGTCACTGTCTCCTTGCTGTCTCTCTGGACACACTGGGGAGCTGCAGGGGCGAATCCCAGCCTGCCCTGTCCCATGGGATCCCATGTTGGGACTCAATGTCCCAGCCCGGGTGAGCACTGGTTGTGGCCCTGGGCTCAGCATGGCAGGCCTGGTGCTCACAGCAGTGCAGACTTCAAGCTGGCCATGCACAGCTCCGTGTTTCTCCCAAAAATATCACTGCTGCAGCACCTGGGGTTCCCCAGTGCTGGGCTTTTTATCCCCACTGCATGGAGGATCACATGGCAGGGCAAAGGATGGGATCCCATGTGGCCTCCAACCTGCCCTGATCCAGGCTGGGCACAGCCTGATGAAGGATGAGCACATCTCGCAGGGATATGGAAACCTCCCCTGAACACCCAGTTCAGGCAGAGCCTGAGCTCTTTTGTGGCTCTGGGCAGGAAGATGCTCAGGATCTCCCAGAGAGGCTCAGCGGGCAGTAGGATTGTGCCTGCATCTCGCTCTGGACATGCCAGTGGCTCAAGTGACAGCTGTGGGAATGATTTATAATGCACCGAGAGGGGCCACAGTCCTGCAAGGCTCTTACATCAGGAGCAAAGAGCAGCCTGCAGGGTGGGGAAGGCTGGAGCTGTAGCACTGTGTGCTCATCCCTCACCTTCATGGGGAGCTGCCCCCAGACTTGCTATGTATCACTTTGATGGTTCTCCTGTTGGGTGTATTTTGGAGCAGCTGTTATCTGTGGCTTTTTATGGTGATCCTGTGGAAAGCAGCCATTTACCTGCTGTGATGAACTCAAAACTAATACTAACTCTTCATTCCCTTTGGTTTTATTTGGGGTTTTTTTAGTCTCTTTGTTTGATTGGTTAGCATGGGTTCGTTTGTTTCTAGGTTTTGTCTGTTTTGGTTTGAGTCTTTTGTTTGCTTTTTCATAAGACTCAGGTGAAGTTGGCATAGCCAAAGTCAAGAGAATGTACACCAGGCTTGACTTTCCAGAAATTACTTTTGGCTGGGTTTAACTGCATTCTCCAGGCTCAGGATGACCAGTCCATTTGCAGGATTTGCTCTGCAACATCAGCTTGCCCAGACTCTGCTCGGTGATTCACAAATGGAGAAGACAATGGATATTGTGCCAAGCTTCCTTTCAAACAGCCAAAACTGCAACGGCATGAGAGAAAAAAAGAAAAAAACAGAGACTATATTCACCAATTAGAGCAGAAGCAGTGTCCCACCATCTTGCCCTCCACTCTTATTAATTTTGTACATTGAGAGGCAATCCTGGGCCTAAAGCTTCCGTCTCTCAGTTCCTGATGTCATTTGACTCCAGCCTGGACTCCCCCAGATCACACTGCCTGCTTTCCACCTGGGGCTGGGGATGCTCAGCCTGGAAAGAGGAGACCCTGGGGAGGCCTCACTGCAGCTCTGCAGGACTGCAAGGGTGCCACAAGAAAGATTGGGACAGGGTGTTCCACAGGGCCTGTGGCAACAGGACAAGGGGGGGGACGGCTTTCAGCTGCAGGAGGCTGATTGAAGTTGGATCTGAGGAAGCTGCTCTCTTCCACTGAGGGTGCTGAGGCACTGGCCCAGGCTGTGGATGCTCCATCCTTGGGAACAGGGCTCTGAGCACCATGGTCTGGGGGAACGTTGCTAAGCATGGAACCAAAGGCTCTCTAGCTCAGTGGTCATGTCACAATCCATGTCCCATCTGGAACTGCCAGCAGCCAGCAAGCAGCACAACACAGCCGTTGGCCCTGGGCTCAGCACACGCTGCACGCTGCTCCTGCTGCTCCTGTCACCCTTCTTGTTCCTGCCCCCGAGACCTCATCTCATCAGTCTCAAAAGCTGCCTAAGGCCTGGATTGTGTCATCCATCCCTGCAGGATGCTCACATTTGTCCTGAGGAAGGTACGGTGCCATTCCATGGAGGTGGATCCCCCCAGCTGCCCGGGTGTGGGCTGGAGTTCTGGGGGGATGGGGTGGGACAGGGACCCCACTCTGAGGTTTTGCTACCTCTGCAGGCTGTTGCAGGTAGAGAAGACAAGATGGAGGTGGACAGACAGACTGATAGAGAGGAGAAGATGGAAGTGGAGGGAGAAAAGAGAGGAGAGGAAGAGATGGAGGTGGACACCATAATGGATACGGAGGAGGAGATGGAGGTGGATGGAGAACAGACTGGAGAGGAGGAGATGGAGGTTGATGAGGATGAGGAGATGGACATGGAAATGGAAGAGTACACCCAGGAGATGGACATTGATGAGGAAGATGAAGAGGAGGCCATGGTCCTGGGATGAAGAGCAATGCCAGCAGCAGGACAGGCATGTGGTCCCCACAGGCACAGTGGGTTCCCTGCAGCCAGGCTGGGGCGGGATTGGGCTGGCTGGTCCCTGCTCAGGCACGTGGTACCCAGTGCCTTGGGTTCTGCTGGCCATGCCCAGCCTGTCCTGTTCTTGCTTTGGGCCACACAAGCCCTGTGGCAGTGCCTGGGGCCCAGCCCCCAGACCCAGCCAGCCTCAGCTCTGGCAGCAGAGTCCCAGTGTGCCAGCCTGGGGACACACGGAAGAGCCCTCTGTGCCTGACTGGAGTGACCATGGCACCTGCTTTTCTTCCCGGACTTATGGAGATCCTGGACTGAAATGGCACCTTTTTGTACATAGTTTTTAGAGTTTGTTCTTCTTTTTGGCATATAGGTTTTAGGGCTTCGTTTTGTCTTCTGTAAATACATTTCAAATATTGTTGTTAGATATGTTCTTAGGTATATACATTCTATAAATTGTTGTTATTACAAATATTCTTACAAAAGTAAATGTGTTCTGTGTTTTCATTGCTGTTCTTATGTAAATAAACAACCTTGGGTTTTCACACCCCAGTTCTCTTTCCATTTGCTTCCGGCACAGGCAGTATTGGCCAAGTTGTGTTTTCCACTTGCTCCCGGTTCCCAGGGCTGGAGGTTCATGGGGGAGCTGGCACAGCCACCCCAGCAGTGGTCGTCCCACTCAGAGGGTTCCGCTGACAGAGGTCACTGTCTCCTTGCTGTCTCTCTGGACACACTGGGGAGCTGCAGGGGCGAATCCCAGCCTGCCCTGTCCCATGGGATCCCATGTTGGGACTCAATGTCCCAGCCCGGGTGAGCACTGCTTGTGGCCCTGGGCTCAGCATGGCAGGCCTGGTGCTCACAGCAGTGCAGACTTCAAGCTGGCCATGCACAGCTCCGTGTTTCTCCCAAAAATATCACTGCTGCAGCACCTGGGGTTCCCCAGTGCTGGGCTTTTTATCCCCACTGCATGGAGGATCACATGGCAGGGCAAAGGATGGGATCCCATGTGGCCTCCAACCTGCCCTGATCCAGGCTGGGCACAGCCTGATGAAGGATGAGCACATCTCGCAGGGATATGGAAACCTCCCCTGAAAACCCAGTTCAGGCAGAGCCTGAGCTCTTTTGTGGCTCTGGGCAGGAAGATGCTCAGGATCTCCCAGAGAGGCTCAGCGGGCAGTAGGATTGTGCCTGCATCTCGCTCTGGACATGCCAGTGGCTCAAGTGACAGCTGTGGGAATGATTTATAATGCACCGAGAGGGGCCACAGTCCTGCAAGGCTCTTACATCAGGAGCAAAGAGCAGCCTGCAGGGTGGGGAAGGCTGGAGCTGTAGCACTGTGTGCTCATCCCTCACCTTCATGGGGAGCTGCCCCCAGACTTGCTATGTATCACTTTGATGGTTCTCCTGTTGGGTGTATTTTGGAGCAGCTGTTATCTGTGGCTTTTTATGGTGATCCTGTGGAAAGCAGCCATTTACCTGCTGTGATGAACTCAAAACTAATACTAACTCTTCATTCCCTTTGGTTTTATTTGGGGTTTTTTTAGTCTCTTTGTTTGATTGGTTTGCATGGGTTCGTTTGTTTCTAGGTTTTGTCTGTTTTGGTTTGAGTCTTTTGTTTGCTTTTTCATAAGACTCAGGTGAAGTTGGCATAGCCAAAGTCAAGAGAATGTACACCAGGCTTGACTTTCCAGAAATTACTTTTGGCTGGGTTTAACTGCATTCTCCAGGCTCAGGATGACCAGTCCATTTGCAGGATTTGCTCTGCAACATCAGCTTGCCCAGACTCTGCTCGGTGATTCACAAATGGAGAAGACAATGGATATTGTGCCAAGCTTCCTTTCAAACAGCCAAAACTGCAACGGCATGAGAGAAAAAAAGAAAAAAACAGAGACTATATTCACCAATTAGAGCAGAAGCAGTGTCCCACCATCTTGCCCTCCACTCTTATTAATTTTGTACATTGAGAGGCAATCCTGGGCCTAAAGCTTCCGTCTCTCAGTTCCTGATGCCATTTGACTCCAGCCTGGACTCCCCCAGATCACACTGCCTGCTTTCCACGTGGGGCTGGGGATGCTCAGCCTGGAAAGAGGAGACCCTGGGGAGGCCTCACTGCAGCTCTGCAGGACTGCAAGGGTGCCACAAGAAAGATTGGGACAGGGTGTTCCACAGGGCCTGTGGCAACAGGACAAGGGGGGGGACGGCTTTCAGCTGCAGGAGGCTGATTGAAGTTGGATCTGAGGAAGCTGCTCTCTTCCACTGAGGGTGCTGAGGCACTGGCCCAGGCTGTGGATGCTCCATCCTTGGGAACAGGGCTCTGAGCACCATGGTCTGGGGGAACGTTGCTAAGCATGGAACCAAAGGCTCTCTAGCTCAGTGGTCATGTCACAATCCATGTCCCATCTGGAACTGCCAGCAGCCAGCAAGCAGCACAACACAGCCGTTGGCCCTGGGCTCAGCACACGCTGCACGCTGCTCCTGCTGCTCCTGTCACCCTTCTTGTTCCTGCCCCCGAGACCTCATCTCATCAGTCTCAAAAGCTGCCTAAGGCCTGGATTGTGTCATCCATCCCTGCAGGATGCTCACATTTGTCCTGAGGAAGGTACGGTGCCATTCCATGGAGGTGGATCCCCCCAGCTGCCCGGGTGTGGGCTGGAGTTCTGGGGGGATGGGGTGGGACAGGGACCCCACTCTGAGGTTTTGCTACCTCTGCAGGCTGTTGCAGGTAGAGAAGACAAGATGGAGGTGGACAGACAGACTGATAGAGAGGAGAAGATGGAAGTGGAGGGAGAAAAGAGAGGAGAGGAAGAGATGGAGGTGGACACCATAATGGATACGGAGGAGGAGATGGAGGTGGATGGAGAACAGACTGGAGAGGAGGAGATGGAGGTTGATGAGGATGAGGAGATGGACATGGAAATGGAAGAGTACACCCAGGAGATGGACATTGATGAGGAAGATGAAGAGGAGGCCATGGTCCTGGGATGAAGAGCAATGCCAGCAGCAGGACAGGCATGTGGTCTCTGGCAGCAGAGTCCCAGTGTGCCAGCCTGGGGACACACGGAAGAGCCCTCTGTGCCTGACTGGAGTGACCATGGCACCTGCTTTTCTTCCCGGACTGATGGAGATCCTGGACTGAAATGGCACCTTTTTGTACATAGTTTTTAGAGTTTGTTCTTCTTTTTGGCATATAGGTTTTAGGGCTTCGTTTTGCCTTCTGTAAATACATTTCAAATATTGTTGTTAGATATGTTCTTAGGTATATACCTTCTATAAATTGTTGTTATTACAAATATTCTTACAAAAGTAAATGTGTTCTGTGTTTTCATTGCTGTTCTTATGTAAATAAACAACCTTGGGTTTTCACACCCCAGTTCTCTTTCCATTTGCTTCCGGCACAGGCAATATTGGCCAAGTTGTGTTTTCCACTTGCTCCCGGTTCCCAGGGCTGGAGGTTCATGGGGGAGCTGGCACAGCCACCCCAGCAGTGGTCGTCCCACTCAGAGGGTTCCGCTGACAGAGGTCACTGTCTCCTTGCTGTCTCTCTGGACACACTGGGGAGCTGCAGGGGCGAATCCCAGCCTGCCCTGTCCCATGGGATCCCATGTTGGGACTCAATGTCCCAGCCCGGGTGAGCACTGCTTGTGGCCCTGGGCTCAGCATGGCAGGCCTGGTGCTCACAGCAGTGCAGACTTCAAGCTGGCCATGCACAGCTCCGTGTTTCTCCCAAAAATATCACTGCTGCAGCACCTGGGGTTCCCCAGTGCTGGGCTTTTTATCCCCACTGCATGGAGGATCACATGGCAGGGCAAAGGATGGGATCCCATGTGGCCTCCAACCTGCCCTGATCCAGGCTGGGCACAGCCTGATGAAGGATGAGCACATCTCGCAGGGATATGGAAACCTCCCCTGAACACCCAGTTCAGGCAGAGCCTGAGCTCTTTTGTGGCTCTGGGCAGGAAGATGCTCAGGATCTCCCAGAGAGGCTCAGCGGGCAGTAGGATTGTGCCTGCATCTCGCTCTGGACATGCCAGTGGCTCAAGTGACAGCTGTGGGAATGATTTATAATGCACCGAGAGGGGCCACAGTCCTGCAAGGCTCTTACATCAGGAGCAAAGAGCAGCCTGCAGGGTGGGGAAGGCTGGAGCTCTACCACTCTGTGCTCATCCCTCACCTTCATGGGGAGCTGCCCCCAGACTTGCTATGTATCACTTTGATGGTTCTCCTGTTGGGTGTATTTTGGAGCAGCTGTTATCTGTGGCTTTTTATGGTGATCCTGTGGAAAGCAGCCATTTACCTGCTGTGATGAACTCAAAACTAATACTAACTCTTCATTCCCTTTGGTTTTATTTGGGGTTTTTTTAGTCTCTTTGTTTGATTGGTTTGCATGGGTTCGTTTGTTTCTAGGTTTTGTCTGTTTTGGTTTGAGTCTTTTGTTTGCTTTTTCATAAGACTCAGGTGAAGTTGGCATAGCCAAAGTCAAGAGAATGTACACCAGGCTTGACTATCCAGAAATTACTTTTGGCTGGGTTTAACTGCATTCTCCAGGCTCAGGATGACCAGTCCATTTGCAGGATTTGCTCTGCAACATCAGCTTGCCCAGACTCTGCTCGGTGATTCACAAATGGAGAAGACAATGGATATTGTGCCAAGCTTCCTTTCAAACAGCCAAAACTGCAACGGCATGAGAGAAAAAAAGAAAAAAACAGAGACTATATTCACCAATTAGAGCAGAAGCAGTGTCCCACCATCTTGCCCTCCACTCTTATTAATTTTGTACATTGAGAGGCAATCCTGGGCCTAAAGCTTCCGTCTCTCAGTTCCTGATGCCATTTGACTCCAGCCTGGACTCCCCCTGATCACACTGCCTGCTTTCCACCTGGGGCTGGGGATGCTCAGCCTGGAAAGAGGAGACCCTGGGGAGGCCTCACTGCAGCTCTGCAGGACTGCAAGGGTGCCACAAGAAAGATTGGGACAGGGTGTTCCACAGGGCCTGTGGCAACAGGACAAGGGGGGGACGGCTTTCAGCTGCAGGAGGCTGATTGAAGTTGGATCTGAGGAAGCTGCTCTCTTCCACTGAGGGTGCTGAGGCACTGGCCCAGGCTGTGGATGCTCCATCCTTGGGAACAGGGCTCTGAGCACCATGGTCTGGGGGAACGTTGCTAAGCATGGAACCAAAGGCTCTCTAGCTCAGTGGTCATGTCACAATCCATGTCCCATCTGGAACTGCCAGCAGCCAGCAAGCAGCACAACACAGCCGTTGGCCCTGGGCTCAGCACACGCTGCACGCTGCTCCTGCTGCTCCTGTCACCCTTCTTGTTCCTGCCCCCGAGACCTCATCTCATCAGTCTCAAAAGCTGCCTAAGGCCTGGATTGTGTCATCCATCCCTGCAGGATGCTCACATTTGTCCTGAGGAAGGTACGGTGCCATTCCATGGAGGTGGATCCCCCCAGCTGCCCGGGTGTGGGCTGGAGTTCTGGGGGGATGGGGTGGGACAGGGACCCCACTCTGAGGTTTTGCTACCTCTGCAGGCTGTTGCAGGTAGAGAAGACAAGATGGAGGTGGACAGACAGACTGATAGAGAGGAGAAGATGGAAGTGGAGGGAGAAAAGAGAGGAGAGGAAGAGATGGAGGTGGGCACCATAATGGATACGGAGGAGGAGATGGAGGTGGATGGAGAACAGACTGGAGAGGAAGAGATGGAGGTTGATGAGGATGAGGAGATGGACGTGGAAATGGAAGAGTACACCCAGGAGATGGACATTGATGAGGAAGATGAAGAGGAGGCCATGGTCCTGGGATGAAGAGCAATGCCAGCAGCAGGACAGGCATGTGGTCCCCACAGGCACAGTGGGTTCCCTGCAGCCAGGCTGGGGCGGGATTGGGCTGGCTGGTCCCTGCTCAGGCACGTGGTACCCAGTGCCTTGGGTTCTGCTGGCCATGCCCAGCCTGTCCTGTTCTTGCTTTGGGCCACACAAGCCCCATGGCAGTGCCTGGGGCCCAGCCCCCAGACCCAGCCAGCCTCAGCTCTGGCAGCAGAGTCCCAGTGTGCCAGCCTGGGGACACACGGAAGAGCCCTCTGTGCCTGACTGGAGTGACCATGGCACCTGCTTTTCTTCCCGGACTGATGGAGATCCTGGACTGAAATGGCACCTTTTTGTACATAGTTTTTAGAGTTTGTTCTTCTTTTTGGCATATAGGTTTTAGGGCTTCGTTTTGTCTTCTGTAAATACATTTCAAATATTGTTGTTAGATATGTTCTTAGGTATATACCTTCTATAAATTGTTGTTATTACAAATATTCTTACAAAAGTAAATGTGTTCTGTGTTTTCATTGCTGTTCTTATGTAAATAAACAACCTTGGGTTTTCACACCCCAGTTCTCTTTCCATTTGCTTCCGGCACAGGCAGTATTGGCCAAGTTGTGTTTTCCACTTGCTCCCGGTTCCCAGGGCTGGAGGTTCATGGGGGAGCTGGCACAGCCACCCCAGCAGTGGTCGTCCCACTCAGAGGGTTCCGCTGACAGAGGTCACTGTCTCCTTGCTGTCTCTCTGGACACACTGGGGAGCTGCAGGGGCGAATCCCAGCCTGCCCTGTCCCATGGGATCCCATGTTGGGACTCAATGTCCCAGCCCGGGTGAGCACTGCTTGTGGCCCTGGGCTCAGCATGGCAGGCCTGGTGCTCACAGCAGTGCAGACTTCAAGCTGGCCATGCACAGCTCCGTGTTTCTCCCAAAAATATCACTGCTGCAGCACCTGGGGTTCCCCAGTGCTGGGCTTTTTATCCCCACTGCATGGAGGATCACATGGCAGGGCAAAGGATGGGATCCCATGTGGCCTCCAACCTGCCCTGATCCAGGCTGGGCACAGCCTGATGAAGGATGAGCACATCTCGCAGGGATATGGAAACCTCCCCTGAAAACCCAGTTCAGGCAGAGCCTGAGCTCTTTTGTGGCTCTGGGCAGGAAGATGCTCAGGATCTCCCAGAGAGGCTCAGCGGGCAGTAGGATTGTGCCTGCATCTCGCTCTGGACATGCCAGTGGCTCAAGTGACAGCTGTGGGAATGATTTATAATGCACCGAGAGGGGCCACAGTCCTGCAAGGCTCTTACATCAGGAGCAAAGAGCAGCCTGCAGAGTGGGGAAGGCTGGAGCTGTAGCACTGTGTGCTCATCCCTCACCTTCATGGGGAGCTGCCCCCAGACTTGCTATGTATCACTTTGATGGTTCTCCTGTTGGGTGTATTTTGGAGCAGCTGTTATCTGTGGCTTTTTATGGTGATCCTGTGGAAAGCAGCCATTTACCTGCTGTGATGAACTCAAAACTAATACTAACTCTTCATTCCCTTTGGTTTTATTTGGGGTTTTTTTAGTCTCTTTGTTTGATTGGTTTGCATGGGTTCGTTTGTTTCTAGGTTTTGTCTGTTTTGGTTTGAGTCTTTTGTTTGCTTTTTCATAAGACTCAGGTGAAGTTGGCATAGCCAAAGTCAAGAGAATGTACACCAGGCTTGACTATCCAGAAATTACTTTTGGCTGGGTTTAACTGCATTCTCCAGGCTCAGGATGACCAGTCCATTTGCAGGATTTGCTCTGCAACATCAGCTTGCCCAGACTCTGCTCGGTGATTCACAAATGGAGAAGACAATGGATATTGTGCCAAGCTTCCTTTCAAACAGCCAAAACTGCAACGGCATGAGAGAAAAAAAGAAAAAAACAGAGACTATATTCACCAATTAGAGCAGAAGCAGTGTCCCACCATCTTGCCCTCCACTCTTATTAATTTTGTACATTGAGAGGCAATCCTGGGCCTAAAGCTTCCGTCTCTCAGTTCCTGATGCCATTTGACTCCAGCCTGGACTCCCCCTGATCACACTGCCTGCTTTCCACGTGGGGCTGGGGATGCTCAGCCTGGAAAGAGGAGACCCTGGGGAGGCCTCACTGCAGCTCTGCAGGACTGCAAGGGTGCCACAAGAAAGATTGGGACAGGGTGTTCCACAGGGCCTGTGGCAACAGGACAAGGGGGGGGACGGCTTTCAGCTGCAGGAGGCTGATTGAAGTTGGATCTGAGGAAGCTGCTCTCTTCCACTGAGGGTGCTGAGGCACTGGCCCAGGCTGTGGATGCTCCATCCTTGGGAACAGGGCTCTGAGCACCATGGTCTGGGGGAACGTTGCTAAGCATGGAACCAAAGGCTCTCTAGCTCAGTGGTCATGTCACAATCCATGTCCCATCTGGAACTGCCAGCAGCCAGCAAGCAGCACAACACAGCCGTTGGCCCTGGGCTCAGCACACGCTGCACGCTGCTCCTGCTGCTCCTGTCACCCTTCTTGTTCCTGCCCCCGAGACCTCATCTCATCAGTCTCAAAAGCTGCCTAAGGCCTGGATTGTGTCATCCATCCCTGCAGGATGCTCACATTTGTCCTGAGGAAGGTACGGTGCCATTCCATGGAGGTGGATCCCCCCAGCTGCCCGGGTGTGGGCTGGAGTTCTGGGGGGATGGGGTGGGACAGGGACCCCACTCTGAGGTTTTGCTACCTCTGCAGGCTGTTGCAGGTAGAGAAGACAAGATGGAGGTGGACAGACAGACTGATAGAGAGGAGAAGATGGAAGTGGAGGGAGAAAAGAGAGGAGAGGAAGAGATGGAGGTGGGCACCATAATGGATACGGAGGAGGAGATGGAGGTGGATGGAGAACACACTGGAGAGGAGGAGATGGAGGTTGATGAGGATGAGGAGATGGACGTGGAAATGGAAGAGTACACCGAGGAGATGGACATTGATGAGGAAGATGAAGAGGAGGCCATGGTCCTGGGATGAAGAGCAATGCCAGCAGCAGGACAGGCATGTGGTCCCCACAGGCACAGTGGGTTCCCTGCAGCCAGGCTGGGGCGGGATTGGGCTGGCCTGTCCCTGCTCAGGAACGTGGTACCCAGTGCCTTGGGTTCTGCTGGCCATGCCCAGCCTGTCCTGTTCTTGCTGCGGGCCACACAAGCCCCATGGCAGTGCCTGGGGCCCAGCCCCCAGACCCAGCCAGCCTCAGCTCTGGCAGCAGAGTCCCAGTGTGCCAGCCTGGGGACACACGGAAGAGCCCTCTGTGCCTGACTGGAGTGACCATGGCACCTGCTTTTCTTCCCGGACTGATGGAGATCCTGGACTGAAATGGCACCTTTTTGTACATAGTTTTTAGAGTTTGTTCTTCTTTTTGGCATATAGGTTTTAGGGCTTCGTTTTGCCTTCTGTAAATACATTTCAAATATTGTTGTTAGATATGTTCTTAGGTATATACCTTCTATAAATTGTTGTTATTACAAATATTCTTACAAAAGTAAATGTGTTCTGTGTTTTCATTGCTGTTCTTATGTAAATAAACAACCTTGGGTTTTCACACCCCAGTTCTCTTTCCATTTGCTTCCGGCACAGGCAATATTGGCCAAGTTGTGTTTTCCACTTGCTCCCGGTTCCCAGGGCTGGAGGTTCATGGGGGAGCTGGCACAGCCACCCCAGCAGTGGTCGTCCCACTCAGAGGGTTCCGCTGACAGAGGTCACTGTCTCCTTGCTGTCTCTCTGGACACACTGGGGAGCTGCAGGGGCGAATCCCAGCCTGCCCTGTCCCATGGGATCCCATGTTGGGACTCAATGTCCCAGCCCGGGTGAGCACTGCTTGTGGCCCTGGGCTCAGCATGGCAGGCCTGGTGCTCACAGCAGTGCAGACTTCAAGCTGGCCATGCACAGCTCCGTGTTTCTCCCAAAAATATCACTGCTGCAGCACCTGGGGTTCCCCAGTGCTGGGCTTTTTATCCCCACTGCATGGAGGATCACATGGCAGGGCAAAGGATGGGATCCCATGTGGCCTCCAACCTGCCCTGATCCAGGCTGGGCACAGCCTGATGAAGGATGAGCACATCTCGCAGGGATATGGAAACCTCCCCTGAACACCCAGTTCAGGCAGAGCCTGAGCTCTTTTGTGGCTCTGGGCAGGAAGATGCTCAGGATCTCCCAGAGAGGCTCAGCGGGCAGTAGGATTGTGCCTGCATCTCGCTCTGGACATGCCAGTGGCTCAAGTGACAGCTGTGGGAATGATTTATAATGCACCGAGAGGGGCCACAGTCCTGCAAGGCTCTTACATCAGGAGCAAAGAGCAGCCTGCAGGGTGGGGAAGGCTGGAGCTCTACCACTCTGTGCTCATCCCTCACCTTCATGGGGAGCTGCCCCCAGACTTGCTATGTATCACTTTGATGGTTCTCCTGTTGGGTGTATTTTGGAGCAGCTGTTATCTGTGGCTTTTTATGGTGATCCTGTGGAAAGCAGCCATTTACCTGCTGTGATGAACTCAAAACTAATACTAACTCTTCATTCCCTTTGGTTTTATTTGGGGTTTTTTTAGTCTCTTTGTTTGATTGGTTTGCATGGGTTCGTTTGTTTCTAGGTTTTGTCTGTTTTGGTTTGAGTCTTTTGTTTGCTTTTTCATAAGACTCAGGTGAAGTTGGCATAGCCAAAGTCAAGAGAATGTACACCAGGCTTGACTATCCAGAAATTACTTTTGGCTGGGTTTAACTGCATTCTCCAGGCTCAGGATGACCAGTCCATTTGCAGGATTTGCTCTGCAACATCAGCTTGCCCAGACTCTGCTCGGTGATTCACAAATGGAGAAGACAATGGATATTGTGCCAAGCTTCCTTTCAAACAGCCAAAACTGCAACGGCATGAGAGAAAAAAAGAAAAAAACAGAGACTATATTCACCAATTAGAGCAGAAGCAGTGTCCCACCATCTTGCCCTCCACTCTTATTAATTTTGTACATTGAGAGGCAATCCTGGGCCTAAAGCTTCCGTCTCTCAGTTCCTGATGCCATTTGACTCCAGCCTGGACTCCCCCTGATCACACTGCCTGCTTTCCACCTGGGGCTGGGGATGCTCAGCCTGGAAAGAGGAGACCCTGGGGAGGCCTCACTGCAGCTCTGCAGGACTGCAAGGGTGCCACAAGAAAGATTGGGACAGGGTGTTCCACAGGGCCTGTGGCAACAGGACAAGGGGGGGACGGCTTTCAGCTGCAGGAGGCTGATTGAAGTTGGATCTGAGGAAGCTGCTCTCTTCCACTGAGGGTGCTGAGGCACTGGCCCAGGCTGTGGATGCTCCATCCTTGGGAACAGGGCTCTGAGCACCATGGTCTGGGGGAACGTTGCTAAGCATGGAACCAAAGGCTCTCTAGCTCAGTGGTCATGTCACAATCCATGTCCCATCTGGAACTGCCAGCAGCCAGCAAGCAGCACAACACAGCCGTTGGCCCTGGGCTCAGCACACGCTGCACGCTGCTCCTGCTGCTCCTGTCACCCTTCTTGTTCCTGCCCCCGAGACCTCATCTCATCAGTCTCAAAAGCTGCCTAAGGCCTGGATTGTGTCATCCATCCCTGCAGGATGCTCACATTTGTCCTGAGGAAGGTACGGTGCCATTCCATGGAGGTGGATCCCCCCAGCTGCCCGGGTGTGGGCTGGAGTTCTGGGGGGATGGGGTGGGACAGGGACCCCACTCTGAGGTTTTGCTACCTCTGCAGGCTGTTGCAGGTAGAGAAGACAAGATGGAGGTGGACAGACAGACTGATAGAGAGGAGAAGATGGAAGTGGAGGGAGAAAAGAGAGGAGAGGAAGAGATGGAGGTGGACACCATAATGGATACGGAGGAGGAGATGGAGGTGGATGGAGAACACACTGGAGAGGAAGAGATGGAGGTTGATGAGGATGAGGAGATGGACGTGGAAATGGAAGAGTACACCGAGGAGATGGACATTGATGAGGAAGATGAAGAGGAGGCCATGGTCCTGGGATGAAGAGCAATGCCAGCAGCAGGACAGGCATGTGGTCCCCACAGGCACAGTGGGTTCCCTGCAGCCAGGCTGGGGCGGGATTGGGCTGGCTGGTCCCTGCTCAGGCACGTGGTACCCAGTGCCTTGGGTTCTGCTGGCCATGCCCAGCCTGTCCTGTTCTTGCTTTGGGCCACACAAGCCCCATGGCAGTGCCTGGGGCCCAGCCCCCAGACCCAGCCAGCCTCAGCTCTGGCAGCAGAGTCCCAGTGTGCCAGCCTGGGGACACACGGAAGAGCCCTCTGTGCCTGACTGGAGTGACCATGGCACCTGCTTTTCTTCCCGGACTGATGGAGATCCTGGACTGAAATGGCACCTTTTTGTACATAGTTTTTAGAGTTTGTTCTTCTTTTTGGCATATAGGTTTTAGGGCTTCGTTTTGTCTTCTGTAAATACATTTCAAATATTGTTGTTAGATATGTTCTTAGGTATATACCTTCTATAAATTGTTGTTATTACAAATATTCTTACAAAAGTAAATGTGTTCTGTGTTTTCATTGCTGTTCTTATGTAAATAAACAACCTTGGGTTTTCACACCCCAGTTCTCTTTCCATTTGCTTCCGGCACAGGCAGTATTGGCCAAGTTGTGTTTTCCACTTGCTCCCGGTTCCCAGGGCTGGAGGTTCATGGGGGAGCTGGCACAGCCACCCCAGCAGTGGTCGTCCCACTCAGAGGGTTCCGCTGACAGAGGTCACTGTCTCCTTGCTGTCTCTCTGGACACACTGGGGAGCTGCAGGGGCGAATCCCAGCCTGCCCTGTCCCATGGGATCCCATGTTGGGACTCAATGTCCCAGCCCGGGTGAGCACTGCTTGTGGCCCTGGGCTCAGCATGGCAGGCCTGGTGCTCACAGCAGTGCAGACTTCAAGCTGGCCATGCACAGCTCCGTGTTTCTCCCAAAAATATCACTGCTGCAGCACATGGGGTTCCCCAGTGCTGGGCTTTTTATCCCCACTGCATGGAGGATCACATGGCAGGGCAAAGGATGGGATCCCATGTGGCCTCCAACCTGCCCTGATCCAGGCTGGGCACAGCCTGATGAAGGATGAGCACATCTCGCAGGGATATGGAAACCTCCCCTGAAAACCCAGTTCAGGCAGAGCCTGAGCTCTTTTGTGGCTCTGGGCAGGAAGATGCTCAGGATCTCCCAGAGAGGCTCAGCGGGCAGTAGGATTGTGCCTGCATCTCGCTCTGGACATGCCAGTGGCTCAAGTGACAGCTGTGGGAATGATTTATAATGCACCGAGAGGGGCCACAGTCCTGCAAGGCTCTTACATCAGGAGCAAAGAGCAGCCTGCAGAGTGGGGAAGGCTGGAGCTGTAGCACTGTGTGCTCATCCCTCACCTTCATGGGGAGCTGCCCCCAGAGTTGCTATGTATCACTTTGATGGTTCTCCTGTTGGGTGTATTTTGGAGCAGCTGTTATCTGTGGCTTTTTATGGTGATCCTGTGGAAAGCAGCCATTTACCTGCTGTGATGAACTCAAAACTAATACTAACTCTTCATTCCCTTTGGTTTTATTTGGGGTTTTTTTAGTCTCTTTGTTTGATTGGTTTGCATGGGTTCGTTTGTTTCTAGGTTTTGTCTGTTTTGGTTTGAGTCTTTTGTTTGCTTTTTCATAAGACTCAGGTGAAGTTGGCATAGCCAAAGTCAAGAGAATGTACACCAGGCTTGACTATCCAGAAATTACTTTTGGCTGGGTTTAACTGCATTCTCCAGGCTCAGGATGACCAGTCCATTTGCAGGATTTGCTCTGCAACATCAGCTTGCCCAGACTCTGCTCGGTGATTCACAAATGGAGAAGACAATGGATATTGTGCCAAGCTTCCTTTCAAACAGCCAAAACTGCAACGGCATGAGAGAAAAAAAGAAAAAAACAGAGACTATATTCACCAATTAGAGCAGAAGCAGTGTCCCACCATCTTGCCCTCCACTCTTATTAATTTTGTACATTGAGAGGCAATCCTGGGCCTAAAGCTTCCGTCTCTCAGTTCCTGATGCCATTTGACTCCAGCCTGGACTCCCCCTGATCACACTGCCTGCTTTCCACGTGGGGCTGGGGATGCTCAGCCTGGAAAGAGGAGACCCTGGGGAGGCCTCACTGCAGCTCTGCAGGACTGCAAGGGTGCCACAAGAAAGATTGGGACAGGGTGTTCCACAGGGCCTGTGGCAACAGGACAAGGGGGGGACGGCTTTCAGCTGCAGGAGGCTGATTGAAGTTGGATCTGAGGAAGCTGCTCTCTTCCACTGAGGGTGCTGAGGCACTGGCCCAGGCTGTGGATGCTCCATCCTTGGGAACAGGGCTCTGAGCACCATGGTCTGGGGGAACGTTGCTAAGCATGGAACCAAAGGCTCTCTAGCTCAGTGGTCATGTCACAATCCATGTCCCATCTGGAACTGCCAGCAGCCAGCAAGCAGCACAACACAGCCGTTGGCCCTGGGCTCAGCACACGCTGCACGCTGCTCCTGCTGCTCCTGTCACCCTTCTTGTTCCTGCCCCCGAGACCTCATCTCATCAGTCTCAAAAGCTGCCTAAGGCCTGGATTGTGTCATCCATCCCTGCAGGATGCTCACATTTGTCCTGAGGAAGGTACGGTGCCATTCCATGGAGGTGGATCCCCCCAGCTGCCCGGGTGTGGGCTGGAGTTCTGGGGGGATGGGGTGGGACAGGGACCCCACTCTGAGGTTTTGCTACCTCTGCAGGCGGTTGCAGGTAGAGAAGACAAGATGGAGGTGGACAGACAGACTGATAGAGAGGAGAAGATGGAAGTGGAGGGAGAAAAGAGAGGAGAGGAAGAGATGGAGGTGGGCACCATAATGGATACGGAGGAGGAGATGGAGGTGGATGGAGAACACACTGGAGAGGAGGAGATGGAGGTTGATGAGGATGAGGAGATGGACGTGGAAATGGAAGAGTACACCGAGGAGATGGACATTGATGAGGAAGATGAAGAGGAGGCCATGGTCCTGGGATGAAGAGCAATGCCAGCAGCAGGACAGGCATGTGGTCCCCACAGGCACAGTGGGTTCCCTGCAGCCAGGCTGGGGCGGGATTGGGCTGGCTGGTCCCTGCTCAGGCACGTGGTACCCAGTGCCTTGGGTTCTGCTGGCCATGCCCAGCCTGTCCTGTTCTTGCTTTGGGCCACACAAGCCCCATGGCAGTGCCTGGGGCCCAGCCCCCAGACCCAGCCAGCCTCAGCTCTGGCAGCAGAGTCCCAGTGTGCCAGCCTGGGGACACACGGAAGAGCCCTCTGTGCCTGACTGGAGTGACCATGGCACCTGCTTTTCTTCCCGGACTGATGGAGATCCTGGACTGAAATGGCACCTTTTTGTACATAGTTTTTAGAGTTTGTTCTTCTTTTTGGCATATAGGTTTTAGGGCTTCGTTTTGTCTTCTGTAAATACATTTCAAATATTGTTGTTAGATATGTTCTTAGGTATATACCTTCTATAAATTGTTGTTATTACAAATATTCTTACAAAAGTAAATGTGTTCTGTGTTTTCATTGCTGTTCTTATGTAAATAAACAACCTTGGGTTTTCACACCCCAGTTCTCTTTCCATTTGCTTCCGGCACAGGCAGTATTGGCCAAGTTGTGTTTTCCACTTGCTCCCGGTTCCCAGGGCTGGAGGTTCATGGGGGAGCTGGCACAGCCACCCCAGCAGTGGTCGTCCCACTCAGAGGGTTCCGCTGACAGAGGTCACTGTCTCCTTGCTGTCTCTCTGGACACACTGGGGAGCTGCAGGGGCGAATCCCAGCCTGCCCTGTCCCATGGGATCCCATGTTGGGACTCAATGTCCCAGCCCGGGTGAGCACTGCTTGTGGCCCTGGGCTCAGCATGGCAGGCCTGGTGCTCACAGCAGTGCAGACTTCAAGCTGGCCATGCACAGCTCCGTGTTTCTCCCAAAAATATCACTGCTGCAGCACATGGGGTTCCCCAGTGCTGGGCTTTTTATCCCCACTGCATGGAGGATCACATGGCAGGGCAAAGGATGGGATCCCATGTGGCCTCCAACCTGCCCTGATCCAGGCTGGGCACAGCCTGATGAAGGATGAGCACATCTCGCAGGGATATGGAAACCTCCCCTGAAAACCCAGTTCAGGCAGAGCCTGAGCTCTTTTGTGGCTCTGGGCAGGAAGATGCTCAGGATCTCCCAGAGAGGCTCAGCGGGCAGTAGGATTGTGCCTGCATCTCGCTCTGGACATGCCAGTGGCTCAAGTGACAGCTGTGGGAATGATTTATAATGCACCGAGAGGGGCCACAGTCCTGCAAGGCTCTTACATCAGGAGCAAAGAGCAGCCTGCAGGGTGGGGAAGGCTGGAGCTGTAGCACTGTGTGCTCATCCCTCACCTTCATGGGGAGCTGCCCCCAGACTTGCTATGTATCACTTTGATGGTTCTCCTGTTGGGTGTATTTTGGAGCAGCTGTTATCTGTGGCTTTTTATGGTGATCCTGTGGAAAGCAGCCATTTACCTGCTGTGATGAACTCAAAACTAATACTAACTCTTCATTCCCTTTGGTTTTATTTGGGGTTTTTTTAGTCTCTTTGTTTGATTGGTTTGCATGGGTTCGTTTGTTTCTAGGTTTTGTCTGTTTTGGTTTGAGTCTTTTGTTTGCTTTTTCATAAGACTCAGGTGAAGTTGGCATAGCCAAAGTCAAGAGAATGTACACCAGGCTTGACTATCCAGAAATTACTTTTGGCTGGGTTTAACTGCATTCTCCAGGCTCAGGATGACCAGTCCATTTGCAGGATTTGCTCTGCAACATCAGCTTGCCCAGACTCTGCTCGGTGATTCACAAATGGAGAAGACAATGGATATTGTGCCAAGCTTCCTTTCAAACAGCCAAAACTGCAACGGCATGAGAGAAAAAAAGAAAAAAACAGAGACTATATTCACCAATTAGAGCAGAAGCAGTGTCCCACCATCTTGCCCTCCACTCTTATTAATTTTGTACATTGAGAGGCAATCCTGGGCCTAAAGCTTCCGTCTCTCAGTTCCTGATGCCATTTGACTCCAGCCTGGACTCCCCCTGATCACACTGCCTGCTTTCCACGTGGGGCTGGGGATGCTCAGCCTGGAAAGAGGAGACCCTGGGGAGGCCTCACTGCAGCTCTGCAGGACTGCAAGGGTGCCACAAGAAAGATTGGGACAGGGTGTTCCACAGGGCCTGTGGCAACAGGACAAGGGGGGGACGGCTTTCAGCTGCAGGAGGCTGATTGAAGTTGGATCTGAGGAAGCTGCTCTCTTCCACTGAGGGTGCTGAGGCACTGGCCCAGGCTGTGGATGCTCCATCCTTGGGAACAGGGCTCTGAGCACCATGGTCTGGGGGAACGTTGCTAAGCATGGAACCAAAGGCTCTCTAGCTCAGTGGTCATGTCACAATCCATGTCCCATCTGGAACTGCCAGCAGCCAGCAAGCAGCACAACACAGCCGTTGGCCCTGGGCTCAGCACACGCTGCACGCTGCTCCTGCTGCTCCTGTCACCCTTCTTGTTCCTGCCCCCGAGACCTCATCTCATCAGTCTCAAAAGCTGCCTAAGGCCTGGATTGTGTCATCCATCCCTGCAGGATGCTCACATTTGTCCTGAGGAAGGTACGGTGCCATTCCATGGAGGTGGATCCCCCCAGCTGCCCGGGTGTGGGCTGGAGTTCTGGGGGGATGGGGTGGGACAGGGACCCCACTCTGAGGTTTTGCTACCTCTGCAGGCTGTTGCAGGTAGAGAAGACAAGATGGAGGTGGACAGACAGACTGATAGAGAGGAGAAGATGGAAGTGGAGGGAGAAAAGAGAGGAGAGGAAGAGATGGAGGTGGGCACCATAATGGATACGGAGGAGGAGATGGAGGTGGATGGAGAACACACTGGAGAGGAAGAGATGGAGGTTGATGAGGATGAGGAGATGGACGTGGAAATGGAAGAGTACACCGAGGAGATGGACATTGATGAGGAAGATGAAGAGGAGGCCATGGTCCTGGGATGAAGAGCAATGCCAGCAGCAGGACAGGCATGTGGTCCCCACAGGCACAGTGGGTTCCCTGCAGCCAGGCTGGGGCGGGATTGGGCTGGCTGGTCCCTGCTCAGGCACGTGGTACCCAGTGCCTTGGGTTCTGCTGGCCATGCCCAGCCTGTCCTGTTCTTGCTTTGGGCCACACAAGCCCCATGGCAGTGCCTGGGGCCCAGCCCCCAGACCCAGCCAGCCTCAGCTCTGGCAGCAGAGTCCCAGTGTGCCAGCCTGGGGACACACGGAAGAGCCCTCTGTGCCTGACTGGAGTGACCATGGCACCTGCTTTTCTTCCCGGACTTATGGAGATCCTGGACTGAAATGGCACCTTTTTGTACATAGTTTTTAGAGTTTGTTCTTCTTTTTGGCATATAGGTTTTAGGGCTTCGTTTTGTCTTCTGTAAATACATTTCAAATATTGTTGTTAGATATGTTCTTAGGTATATACCTTCTATAAATTGTTGTTATTACAAATATTCTTACAAAAGTAAATGTGTTCTGTGTTTTCATTGCTGTTCTTATGTAAATAAACAACCTTGGGTTTTCACACCCCAGTTCTCTTTCCATTTGCTTCCGGCACAGGCAGTATTGGCCAAGTTGTGTTTTCCACTTGCTCCCGGTTCCCAGGGCTGGAGGTTCATGGGGGAGCTGGCACAGCCACCCCAGCAGTGGTCGTCCCACTCAGAGGGTTCCGCTGACAGAGGTCACTGTCTCCTTGCTGTCTCTCTGGACACACTGGGGAGCTGCAGGGGCGAATCCCAGCCTGCCCTGTCCCATGGGATCCCATGTTGGGACTCAATGTCCCAGCCCGGGTGAGCACTGCTTGTGGCCCTGGGCTCAGCATGGCAGGCCTGGTGCTCACAGCAGTGCAGACTTCAAGCTGGCCATGCACAGCTCCGTGTTTCTCCCAAAAATATCACTGCTGCAGCACCTGGGGTTCCCCAGTGCTGGGCTTTTTATCCCCACTGCATGGAGGATCACATGGCAGGGCAAAGGATGGGATCCCATGTGGCCTCCAACCTGCCCTGATCCAGGCTGGGCACAGCCTGATGAAGGATGAGCACATCTCGCAGGGATATGGAAACCTCCCCTGAAAACCCAGTTCAGGCAGAGCCTGAGCTCTTTTGTGGCTCTGGGCAGGAAGATGCTCAGGATCTCCCAGAGAGGCTCAGCGGGCAGTAGGATTGTGCCTGCATCTCGCTCTGGACATGCCAGTGGCTCAAGTGACAGCTGTGGGAATGATTTATAATGCACCGAGAGGGGCCACAGTCCTGCAAGGCTCTTACATCAGGAGCAAAGAGCAGCCTGCAGGGTGGGGAAGGCTGGAGCTGTAGCACTGTGTGCTCATCCCTCACCTTCATGGGGAGCTGCCCCCAGACTTGCTATGTATCACTTTGATGGTTCTCCTGTTGGGTGTATTTTGGAGCAGCTGTTATCTGTGGCTTTTTATGGTGATCCTGTGGAAAGCAGCCATTTACCTGCTGTGATGAACTCAAAACTAATACTAACTCTTCATTCCCTTTGGTTTTATTTGGGGTTTTTTTAGTCTCTTTGTTTGATTGGTTTGCATGGGTTCGTTTGTTTCTAGGTTTTGTCTGTTTTGGTTTGAGTCTTTTGTTTGCTTTTTCATAAGACTCAGGTGAAGTTGGCATAGCCAAAGTCAAGAGAATGTACACCAGGCTTGACTATCCAGAAATTACTTTTGGCTGGGTTTAACTGCATTCTCCAGGCTCAGGATGACCAGTCCATTTGCAGGATTTGCTCTGCAACATCAGCTTGCCCAGACTCTGCTCGGTGATTCACAAATGGAGAAGACAATGGATATTGTGCCAAGCTTCCTTTCAAACAGCCAAAACTGCAACGGCATGAGAGAAAAAAAGAAAAAAACAGAGACTATATTCACCAATTAGAGCAGAAGCAGTGTCCCACCATCTTGCCCTCCACTCTTATTAATTTTGTACATTGAGAGGCAATCCTGGGCCTAAAGCTTCCGTCTCTCAGTTCCTGATGCCATTTGACTCCAGCCTGGACTCCCCCTGATCACACTGCCTGCTTTCCACCTGGGGCTGGGGATGCTCAGCCTGGAAAGAGGAGACCCTGGGGAGGCCTCACTGCAGCTCTGCAGGACTGCAAGGGTGCCACAAGAAAGATTGGGACAGGGTGTTCCACAGGGCCTGTGGCAACAGGACAAGGGGGGGACGGCTTTCAGCTGCAGGAGGCTGATTGAAGTTGGATCTGAGGAAGCTGCTCTCTTCCACTGAGGGTGCTGAGGCACTGGCCCAGGCTGTGGATGCTCCATCCTTGGGAACAGGGCTCTGAGCACCATGGTCTGGGGGAACGTTGCTAAGCATGGAACCAAAGGCTCTCTAGCTCAGTGGTCATGTCACAATCCATGTCCCATCTGGAACTGCCAGCAGCCAGCAAGCAGCACAACACAGCCGTTGGCCCTGGGCTCAGCACACGCTGCACGCTGCTCCTGCTGCTCCTGTCACCCTTCTTGTTCCTGCCCCCGAGACCTCATCTCATCAGTCTCAAAAGCTGCCTAAGGCCTGGATTGTGTCATCCATCCCTGCAGGATGCTCACATTTGTCCTGAGGAAGGTACGGTGCCATTCCATGGAGGTGGATCCCCCCAGCTGCCCGGGTGTGGGCTGGAGTTCTGGGGGGATGGGGTGGGACAGGGACCCCACTCTGAGGTTTTGCTACCTCTGCAGGCTGTTGCAGGTAGAGAAGACAAGATGGAGGTGGACAGACAGACTGATAGAGAGGAGAAGATGGAAGTGGAGGGAGAAAAGAGAGGAGAGGAAGAGATGGAGGTGGACACCATAATGGATACGGAGGAGGAGATGGAGGTGGATGGAGAACAGACTGGAGAGGAGGAGATGGAGGTTGATGAGGATGAGGAGATGGACGTGGAAATGGAAGAGTACACCGAGGAGATGGACATTGATGAGGAAGATGAAGAGGAGGCCATGGTCCTGGGATGAAGAGCAATGCCAGCAGCAGGACAGGCATGTGGTCCCCACAGGCACAGTGGGTTCCCTGCAGCCAGGCTGGGGCGGGATTGGGCTGGCTGGTCCCTGCTCAGGAACGTGGTACCCAGTGCCTTGGGTTCTGCTGGCCATGCCCAGCCTGTCCTGTTCTTGCTGCGGGCCACACAAGCCCCATGGCAGTGCCTGGGGCCCAGCCCCCAGACCCAGCCAGCCTCAGCTCTGGCAGCAGAGTCCCAGTGTGCCAGCCTGGGGACACACGGAAGAGCCCTCTGTGCCTGACTGGAGTGACCATGGCACCTGCTTTTCTTCCCGGACTGATGGAGATCCTGGACTGAAATGGCACCTTTTTGTACATAGTTTTTAGAGTTTGTTCTTCTTTTTGGCATATAGGTTTTAGGGCTTCGTTTTGTCTTCTGTAAATACATTTCAAATATTGTTGTTAGATATGTTCTTAGGTATATACCTTCTATAAATTGTTGTTATTACAAATATTCTTACAAAAGTAAATGTGTTCTGTGTTTTCATTGCTGTTCTTATGTAAATAAACAACCTTGGGTTTTCACACCCCAGTTCTCTTTCCATTTGCTTCCGGCACAGGCAGTATTGGCCAAGTTGTGTTTTCCACTTGCTCCCGGTTCCCAGGGCTGGAGGTTCATGGGGGAGCTGGCACAGCCACCCCAGCAGTGGTCGTCCCACTCAGAGGGTTCCGCTGACAGAGGTCACTGTCTCCTTGCTGTCTCTCTGGACACACTGGGGAGCTGCAGGGGCGAATCCCAGCCTGCCCTGTCCCATGGGATCCCATGTTGGGACTCAATGTCCCAGCCCGGGTGAGCACTGCTTGTGGCCCTGGGCTCAGCATGGCAGGCCTGGTGCTCACAGCAGTGCAGACTTCAAGCTGGCCATGCACAGCTCCGTGTTTCTCCCAAAAATATCACTGCTGCAGCACATGGGGTTCCCCAGTGCTGGGCTTTTTATCCCCACTGCATGGAGGATCACATGGCAGGGCAAAGGATGGGATCCCATGTGGCCTCCAACCTGCCCTGATCCAGGCTGGGCACAGCCTGATGAAGGATGAGCACATCTCGCAGGGATATGGAAACCTCCCCTGAAAACCCAGTTCAGGCAGAGCCTGAGCTCTTTTGTGGCTCTGGGCAGGAAGATGCTCAGGATCTCCCAGAGAGGCTCAGCGGGCAGTAGGATTGTGCCTGCATCTCGCTCTGGACATGCCAGTGGCTCAAGTGACAGCTGTGGGAATGATTTATAATGCACCGAGAGGGGCCACAGTCCTGCAAGGCTCTTACATCAGGAGCAAAGAGCAGCCTGCAGAGTGGGGAAGGCTGGAGCTGTAGCACTGTGTGCTCATCCCTCACCTTCATGGGGAGCTGCCCCCAGACTTGCTATGTATCACTTTGATGGTTCTCCTGTTGGGTGTATTTTGGAGCAGCTGTTATCTGTGGCTTTTTATGGTGATCCTGTGGAAAGCAGCCATTTACCTGCTGTGATGAACTCAAAACTAATACTAACTCTTCATTCCCTTTGGTTTTATTTGGGGTTTTTTTAGTCTCTTTGTTTGATTGGTTTGCATGGGTTCGTTTGTTTCTAGGTTTTGTCTGTTTTGGTTTGAGTCTTTTGTTTGCTTTTTCATAAGACTCAGGTGAAGTTGGCATAGCCAAAGTCAAGAGAATGTACACCAGGCTTGACTATCCAGAAATTACTTTTGGCTGGGTTTAACTGCATTCTCCAGGCTCAGGATGACCAGTCCATTTGCAGGATTTGCTCTGCAACATCAGCTTGCCCAGACTCTGCTCGGTGATTCACAAATGGAGAAGACAATGGATATTGTGCCAAGCTTCCTTTCAAACAGCCAAAACTGCAACGGCATGAGAGAAAAAAAGAAAAAAACAGAGACTATATTCACCAATTAGAGCAGAAGCAGTGTCCCACCATCTTGCCCTCCACTCTTATTAATTTTGTACATTGAGAGGCAATCCTGGGCCTAAAGCTTCCGTCTCTCAGTTCCTGATGCCATTTGACTCCAGCCTGGACTCCCCCTGATCACACTGCCTGCTTTCCACGTGGGGCTGGGGATGCTCAGCCTGGAAAGAGGAGACCCTGGGGAGGCCTCACTGCAGCTCTGCAGGACTGCAAGGGTGCCACAAGAAAGATTGGGACAGGGTGTTCCACAGGGCCTGTGGCAACAGGACAAGGGGGGGGACGGCTTTCAGCTGCAGGAGGCTGATTGAAGTTGGATCTGAGGAAGCTGCTCTCTTCCACTGAGGGTGCTGAGGCACTGGCCCAGGCTGTGGATGCTCCATCCTTGGGAACAGGGCTCTGAGCACCATGGTCTGGGGGAACGTTGCTAAGCATGGAACCAAAGGCTCTCTAGCTCAGTGGTCATGTCACAATCCATGTCCCATCTGGAACTGCCAGCAGCCAGCAAGCAGCACAACACAGCCGTTGGCCCTGGGCTCAGCACACGCTGCACGCTGCTCCTGCTGCTCCTGTCACCCTTCTTGTTCCTGCCCCCGAGACCTCATCTCATCAGTCTCAAAAGCTGCCTAAGGCCTGGATTGTGTCATCCATCCCTGCAGGATGCTCACATTTGTCCTGAGGAAGGTACGGTGCCATTCCATGGAGGTGGATCCCCCCAGCTGCCCGGGTGTGGGCTGGAGTTCTGGGGGGATGGGGTGGGACAGGGACCCCACTCTGAGGTTTTGCTACCTCTGCAGGCTGTTGCAGGTAGAGAAGACAAGATGGAGGTGGACAGACAGACTGATAGAGAGGAGAAGATGGAAGTGGAGGGAGAAAAGAGAGGAGAGGAAGAGATGGAGGTGGGCACCATAATGGATACGGAGGAGGAGATGGAGGTGGATGGAGAACAGACTGGAGAGGAGGAGATGGAGGTTGATGAGGATGAGGAGATGGACGTGGAAATGGAAGAGTACACCGAGGAGATGGACATTGATGAGGAAGATGAAGAGGAGGCCATGGTCCTGGGATGAAGAGCAATGCCAGCAGCAGGACAGGCATGTGGTCCCCACAGGCACAGTGGGTTCCCTGCAGCCAGGCTGGGGCGGGATTGGGCTGGCTGGTCCCTGCTCAGGAACGTGGTACCCAGTGCCTTGGGTTCTGCTGGCCATGCCCAGCCTGTCCTGTTCTTGCTGCGGGCCACACAAGCCCCATGGCAGTGCCTGGGGCCCAGCCCCCAGACCCAGCCAGCCTCAGCTCTGGCAGCAGAGTCCCAGTGTGCCAGCCTGGGGACACACGGAAGAGCCCTCTGTGCCTGACTGGAGTGACCATGGCACCTGCTTTTCTTCCCGGACTGATGGAGATCCTGGACTGAAATGGCACCTTTTTGTACATAGTTTTTAGAGTTTGTTCTTCTTTTTGGCATATAGGTTTTAGGGCTTCGTTTTGTCTTCTGTAAATACATTTCAAATATTGTTGTTAGATATGTTCTTAGGTATATACCTTCTATAAATTGTTGTTATTACAAATATTCTTACAAAAGTAAATGTGTTCTGTGTTTTCATTGCTGTTCTTATGTAAATAAACAACCTTGGGTTTTCACACCCCAGTTCTCTTTCCATTTGCTTCCGGCACAGGCAGTATTGGCCAAGTTGTGTTTTCCACTTGCTCCCGGTTCCCAGGGCTGGAGGTTCATGGGGGAGCTGGCACAGCCACCCCAGCAGTGGTCGTCCCACTCAGAGGGTTCCGCTGACAGAGGTCACTGTCTCCTTGCTGTCTCTCTGGACACACTGGGGAGCTGCAGGGGCGAATCCCAGCCTGCCCTGTCCCATGGGATCCCATGTTGGGACTCAATGTCCCAGCCCGGGTGAGCACTGCTTGTGGCCCTGGGCTCAGCATGGCAGGCCTGGTGCTCACAGCAGTGCAGACTTCAAGCTGGCCATGCACAGCTCCGTGTTTCTCCCAAAAATATCACTGCTGCAGCACATGGGGTTCCCCAGTGCTGGGCTTTTTATCCCCACTGCATGGAGGATCACATGGCAGGGCAAAGGATGGGATCCCATGTGGCCTCCAACCTGCCCTGATCCAGGCTGGGCACAGCCTGATGAAGGATGAGCACATCTCGCAGGGATATGGAAACCTCCCCTGAAAACCCAGTTCAGGCAGAGCCTGAGCTCTTTTGTGGCTCTGGGCAGGAAGATGCTCAGGATCTCCCAGAGAGGCTCAGCGGGCAGTAGGATTGTGCCTGCATCTCGCTCTGGACATGCCAGTGGCTCAAGTGACAGCTGTGGGAATGATTTATAATGCACCGAGAGGGGCCACAGTCCTGCAAGGCTCTTACATCAGGAGCAAAGAGCAGCCTGCAGGGTGGGGAAGGCTGGAGCTGTAGCACTGTGTGCTCATCCCTCACCTTCATGGGGAGCTGCCCCCAGACTTGCTATGTATCACTTTGATGGTTCTCCTGTTGGGTGTATTTTGGAGCAGCTGTTATCTGTGGCTTTTTATGGTGATCCTGTGGAAAGCAGCCATTTACCTGCTGTGATGAACTCAAAACTAATACTAACTCTTCATTCCCTTTGGTTTTATTTGGGGTTTTTTTAGTCTCTTTGTTTGATTGGTTTGCATGGGTTCGTTTGTTTCTAGGTTTTGTCTGTTTTGGTTTGAGTCTTTTGTTTGCTTTTTCATAAGACTCAGGTGAAGTTGGCATAGCCAAAGTCAAGAGAATGTACACCAGGCTTGACTATCCAGAAATTACTTTTGGCTGGGTTTAACTGCATTCTCCAGGCTCAGGATGACCAGTCCATTTGCAGGATTTGCTCTGCAACATCAGCTTGCCCAGACTCTGCTCGGTGATTCACAAATGGAGAAGACAATGGATATTGTGCCAAGCTTCCTTTCAAACAGCCAAAACTGCAACGGCATGAGAGAAAAAAAGAAAAAAACAGAGACTATATTCACCAATTAGAGCAGAAGCAGTGTCCCACCATCTTGCCCTCCACTCTTATTAATTTTGTACATTGAGAGGCAATCCTGGGCCTAAAGCTTCCGTCTCTCAGTTCCTGATGCCATTTGACTCCAGCCTGGACTCCCCCTGATCACACTGCCTGCTTTCCACGTGGGGCTGGGGATGCTCAGCCTGGAAAGAGGAGACCCTGGGGAGGCCTCACTGCAGCTCTGCAGGACTGCAAGGGTGCCACAAGAAAGATTGGGACAGGGTGTTCCACAGGGCCTGTGGCAACAGGACAAGGGGGGGGACGGCTTTCAGCTGCAGGAGGCTGATTGAAGTTGGATCTGAGGAAGCTGCTCTCTTCCACTGAGGGTGCTGAGGCACTGGCCCAGGCTGTGGATGCTCCATCCTTGGGAACAGGGCTCTGAGCACCATGGTCTGGGGGAACGTTGCTAAGCATGGAACCAAAGGCTCTCTAGCTCAGTGGTCATGTCACAATCCATGTCCCATCTGGAACTGCCAGCAGCCAGCAAGCAGCACAACACAGCCGTTGGCCCTGGGCTCAGCACACGCTGCACGCTGCTCCTGCTGCTCCTGTCACCCTTCTTGTTCCTGCCCCCGAGACCTCATCTCATCAGTCTCAAAAGCTGCCTAAGGCCTGGATTGTGTCATCCATCCCTGCAGGATGCTCACATTTGTCCTGAGGAAGGTACGGTGCCATTCCATGGAGGTGGATCCCCCCAGCTGCCCGGGTGTGGGCTGGAGTTCTGGGGGGATGGGGTGGGACAGGGACCCCACTCTGAGGTTTTGCTACCTCTGCAGGCTGTTGCAGGTAGAGAAGACAAGATGGAGGTGGACAGACAGACTGATAGAGAGGAGAAGATGGAAGTGGAGGGAGAAAAGAGAGGAGAGGAAGAGATGGAGGTGGGCACCATAATGGATACGGAGGAGGAGATGGAGGTGGATGGAGAACACACTGGAGAGGAAGAGATGGAGGTTGATGAGGATGAGGAGATGGACGTGGAAATGGAAGAGTACACCGAGGAGATGGACATTGATGAGGAAGATGAAGAGGAGGCCATGGTCCTGGGATGAAGAGCAATGCCAGCAGCAGGACAGGCATGTGGTCCCCACAGGCACAGTGGGTTCCCTGCAGCCAGGCTGGGGCGGGATTGGGCTGGCTGGTCCCTGCTCAGGCACGTGGTACCCAGTGCCTTGGGTTCTGCTGGCCATGCCCAGCCTGTCCTGTTCTTGCTTTGGGCCACACAAGCCCCATGGCAGTGCCTGGGGCCCAGCCCCCAGACCCAGCCAGCCTCAGCTCTGGCAGCAGAGTCCCAGTGTGCCAGCCTGGGGACACACGGAAGAGCCCTCTGTGCCTGACTGGAGTGACCATGGCACCTGCTTTTCTTCCCGGACTTATGGAGATCCTGGACTGAAATGGCACCTTTTTGTACATAGTTTTTAGAGTTTGTTCTTCTTTTTGGCATATAGGTTTTAGGGCTTCGTTTTGTCTTCTGTAAATACATTTCAAATATTGTTGTTAGATATGTTCTTAGGTATATACCTTCTATAAATTGTTGTTATTACAAATATTCTTACAAAAGTAAATGTGTTCTGTGTTTTCATTGCTGTTCTTATGTAAATAAACAACCTTGGGTTTTCACACCCCAGTTCTCTTTCCATTTGCTTCCGGCACAGGCAGTATTGGCCAAGTTGTGTTTTCCACTTGCTCCCGGTTCCCAGGGCTGGAGGTTCATGGGGGAGCTGGCACAGCCACCCCAGCAGTGGTCGTCCCACTCAGAGGGTTCCGCTGACAGAGGTCACTGTCTCCTTGCTGTCTCTCTGGACACACTGGGGAGCTGCAGGGGCGAATCCCAGCCTGCCCTGTCCCATGGGATCCCATGTTGGGACTCAATGTCCCAGCCCGGGTGAGCACTGCTTGTGGCCCTGGGCTCAGCATGGCAGGCCTGGTGCTCACAGCAGTGCAGACTTCAAGCTGGCCATGCACAGCTCCGTGTTTCTCCCAAAAATATCACTGCTGCAGCACATGGGGTTCCCCAGTGCTGGGCTTTTTATCCCCACTGCATGGAGGATCACATGGCAGGGCAAAGGATGGGATCCCATGTGGCCTCCAACCTGCCCTGATCCAGGCTGGGCACAGCCTGATGAAGGATGAGCACATCTCGCAGGGATATGGAAACCTCCCCTGAAAACCCAGTTCAGGCAGAGCCTGAGCTCTTTTGTGGCTCTGGGCAGGAAGATGCTCAGGATCTCCCAGAGAGGCTCAGCGGGCAGTAGGATTGTGCCTGCATCTCGCTCTGGACATGCCAGTGGCTCAAGTGACAGCTGTGGGAATGATTTATAATGCACCGAGAGGGGCCACAGTCCTGCAAGGCTCTTACATCAGGAGCAAAGAGCAGCCTGCAGAGTGGGGAAGGCTGGAGCTGTAGCACTGTGTGCTCATCCCTCACCTTCATGGGGAGCTGCCCCCAGACTTGCTATGTATCACTTTGATGGTTCTCCTGTTGGGTGTATTTTGGAGCAGCTGTTATCTGTGGCTTTTTATGGTGATCCTGTGGAAAGCAGCCATTTACCTGCTGTGATGAACTCAAAACTAATACTAACTCTTCATTCCCTTTGGTTTTATTTGGGGTTTTTTTAGTCTCTTTGTTTGATTGGTTTGCATGGGTTCGTTTGTTTCTAGGTTTTGTCTGTTTTGGTTTGAGTCTTTTGTTTGCTTTTTCATAAGACTCAGGTGAAGTTGGCATAGCCAAAGTCAAGAGAATGTACACCAGGCTTGACTATCCAGAAATTACTTTTGGCTGGGTTTAACTGCATTCTCCAGGCTCAGGATGACCAGTCCATTTGCAGGATTTGCTCTGCAACATCAGCTTGCCCAGACTCTGCTCGGTGATTCACAAATGGAGAAGACAATGGATATTGTGCCAAGCTTCCTTTCAAACAGCCAAAACTGCAACGGCATGAGAGAAAAAAAGAAAAAAACAGAGACTATATTCACCAATTAGAGCAGAAGCAGTGTCCCACCATCTTGCCCTCCACTCTTATTAATTTTGTACATTGAGAGGCAATCCTGGGCCTAAAGCTTCCGTCTCTCAGTTCCTGATGCCATTTGACTCCAGCCTGGACTCCCCCTGATCACACTGCCTGCTTTCCACGTGGGGCTGGGGATGCTCAGCCTGGAAAGAGGAGACCCTGGGGAGGCCTCACTGCAGCTCTGCAGGACTGCAAGGGTGCCACAAGAAAGATTGGGACAGGGTGTTCCACAGGGCCTGTGGCAACAGGACAAGGGGGGGGACGGCTTTCAGCTGCAGGAGGCTGATTGAAGTTGGATCTGAGGAAGCTGCTCTCTTCCACTGAGGGTGCTGAGGCACTGGCCCAGGCTGTGGATGCTCCATCCTTGGGAACAGGGCTCTGAGCACCATGGTCTGGGGGAACGTTGCTAAGCATGGAACCAAAGGCTCTCTAGCTCAGTGGTCATGTCACAATCCATGTCCCATCTGGAACTGCCAGCAGCCAGCAAGCAGCACAACACAGCCGTTGGCCCTGGGCTCAGCACACGCTGCACGCTGCTCCTGCTGCTCCTGTCACCCTTCTTGTTCCTGCCCCCGAGACCTCATCTCATCAGTCTCAAAAGCTGCCTAAGGCCTGGATTGTGTCATCCATCCCTGCAGGATGCTCACATTTGTCCTGAGGAAGGTACGGTGCCATTCCATGGAGGTGGATCCCCCCAGCTGCCCGGGTGTGGGCTGGAGTTCTGGGGGGATGGGGTGGGACAGGGACCCCACTCTGAGGTTTTGCTACCTCTGCAGGCTGTTGCAGGTAGAGAAGACAAGATGGAGGTGGACAGACAGACTGATAGAGAGGAGAAGATGGAAGTGGAGGGAGAAAAGAGAGGAGAGGAAGAGATGGAGGTGGGCACCATAATGGATACGGAGGAGGAGATGGAGGTGGATGGAGAACACACTGGAGAGGAAGAGATGGAGGTTGATGAGGATGAGGAGATGGACGTGGAAATGGAAGAGTACACCGAGGAGATGGACATTGATGAGGAAGATGAAGAGGAGGCCATGGTCCTGGGATGAAGAGCAATGCCAGCAGCAGGACAGGCATGTGGTCCCCACAGGCACAGTGGGTTCCCTGCAGCCAGGCTGGGGCGGGATTGGGCTGGCTGGTCCCTGCTCAGGCACGTGGTACCCAGTGCCTTGGGTTCTGCTGGCCATGCCCAGCCTGTCCTGTTCTTGCTTTGGGCCACACAAGCCCCATGGCAGTGCCTGGGGCCCAGCCCCCAGACCCAGCCAGCCTCAGCTCTGGCAGCAGAGTCCCAGTGTGCCAGCCTGGGGACACACGGAAGAGCCCTCTGTGCCTGACTGGAGTGACCATGGCACCTGCTTTTCTTCCCGGACTTATGGAGATCCTGGACTGAAATGGCACCTTTTTGTACATAGTTTTTAGAGTTTGTTCTTCTTTTTGGCATATAGGTTTTAGGGCTTCGTTTTGTCTTCTGTAAATACATTTCAAATATTGTTGTTAGATATGTTCTTAGGTATATACCTTCTATAAATTGTTGTTATTACAAATATTCTTACAAAAGTAAATGTGTTCTGTGTTTTCATTGCTGTTCTTATGTAAATAAACAACCTTGGGTTTTCACACCCCAGTTCTCTTTCCATTTGCTTCCGGCACAGGCAGTATTGGCCAAGTTGTGTTTTCCACTTGCTCCCGGTTCCCAGGGCTGGAGGTTCATGGGGGAGCTGGCACAGCCACCCCAGCAGTGGTCGTCCCACTCAGAGGGTTCCGCTGACAGAGGTCACTGTCTCCTTGCTGTCTCTCTGGACACACTGGGGAGCTGCAGGGGCGAATCCCAGCCTGCCCTGTCCCATGGGATCCCATGTTGGGACTCAATGTCCCAGCCCGGGTGAGCACTGCTTGTGGCCCTGGGCTCAGCATGGCAGGCCTGGTGCTCACAGCAGTGCAGACTTCAAGCTGGCCATGCACAGCTCCGTGTTTCTCCCAAAAATATCACTGCTGCAGCACATGGGGTTCCCCAGTGCTGGGCTTTTTATCCCCACTGCATGGAGGATCACATGGCAGGGCAAAGGATGGGATCCCATGTGGCCTCCAACCTGCCCTGATCCAGGCTGGGCACAGCCTGATGAAGGATGAGCACATCTCGCAGGGATATGGAAACCTCCCCTGAAAACCCAGTTCAGGCAGAGCCTGAGCTCTTTTGTGGCTCTGGGCAGGAAGATGCTCAGGATCTCCCAGAGAGGCTCAGCGGGCAGTAGGATTGTGCCTGCATCTCGCTCTGGACATGCCAGTGGCTCAAGTGACAGCTGTGGGAATGATTTATAATGCACCGAGAGGGGCCACAGTCCTGCAAGGCTCTTACATCAGGAGCAAAGAGCAGCCTGCAGAGTGGGGAAGGCTGGAGCTGTAGCACTGTGTGCTCATCCCTCACCTTCATGGGGAGCTGCCCCCAGACTTGCTATGTATCACTTTGATGGTTCTCCTGTTGGGTGTATTTTGGAGCAGCTGTTATCTGTGGCTTTTTATGGTGATCCTGTGGAAAGCAGCCATTTACCTGCTGTGATGAACTCAAAACTAATACTAACTCTTCATTCCCGTTGGTTTTATTTGGGGTTTTTTTAGTCTCTTTGTTTGATTGGTTTGCATGGGTTCGTTTGTTTCTAGGTTTTGTCTGTTTTGGTTTGAGTCTTTTGTTTGCTTTTTCATAAGACTCAGGTGAAGTTGGCATAGCCAAAGTCAAGAGAATGTACACCAGGCTTGACTTTCCAGAAATTACTTTTGGCTGGGTTTAACTGCATTCTCCAGGCTCAGGATGACCAGTCCATTTGCAGGATTTGCTCTGCAACATCAGCTTGCCCAGACTCTGCTCGGTGATTCACAAATGGAGAAGACAATGGATATTGTGCCAAGCTTCCTTTCAAACAGCCAAAACTGCAACGGCATGAGAGAAAAAAAGAAAAAAACAGAGACTATATTCACCAATTAGAGCAGAAGCAGTGTCCCACCATCTTGCCCTCCACTCTTATTAATTTTGTACATTGAGAGGCAATCCTGGGCCTAAAGCTTCCGTCTCTCAGTTCCTGATGCCATTTGACTCCAGCCTGGACTCCCCCTGATCACACCGCCTGCTTTCCACGTGGGGCTGGGGATGCTCAGCCTGGAAAGAGGAGACCCTGGGGAGGCCTCACTGCAGCTCTGCAGGACTGCAAGGGTGCCACAAGAAAGATTGGGACAGGGTGTTCCACAGGGCCTGTGGCAACAGGACAAGGGGGGGGACGGCTTTCAGCTGCAGGAGGCTGATTGAAGTTGGATCTGAGGAAGCTGCTCTCTTCCACTGAGGGTGCTGAGGCACTGGCCCAGGCTGTGGATGCTCCATCCTTGGGAACAGGGCTCTGAGCACCATGGTCTGGGGGAACGTTGCTAAGCATGGAACCAAAGGCTCTCTAGCTCAGTGGTCATGTCACAATCCATGTCCCATCTGGAACTGCCAGCAGCCAGCAAGCAGCACAACACAGCCGTTGGCCCTGGGCTCAGCACACGCTGCACGCTGCTCCTGCTGCTCCTGTCACCCTTCTTGTTCCTGCCCCCGAGACCTCATCTCATCAGTCTCAAAAGCTGCCTAAGGCCTGGATTGTGTCATCCATCCCTGCAGGATGCTCACATTTGTCCTGAGGAAGGTACGGTGCCATTCCATGGAGGTGGATCCCCCCAGCTGCCCGGGTGTGGGCTGGAGTTCTGGGGGGATGGGGTGGGACAGGGACCCCACTCTGAGGTTTTGCTACCTCTGCAGGCTGTTGCAGGTAGAGAAGACAAGATGGAGGTGGACAGACAGACTGATAGAGAGGAGAAGATGGAAGTGGAGGGAGAAAAGAGAGGAGAGGAAGAGATGGAGGTGGGCACCATAATGGATACGGAGGAGGAGATGGAGGTGGATGGAGAACACACTGGAGAGGAAGAGATGGAGGTTGATGAGGATGAGGAGATGGACGTGGAAATGGAAGAGTACACCCAGGAGATGGACATTGATGAGGAAGATGAAGAGGAGGCCATGGTCCTGGGATGAAGAGCAATGCCAGCAGCAGGACAGGCATGTGGTCCCCACAGGCACAGTGGGTTCCCTGCAGCCAGGCTGGGGCGGGATTGGGCTGGCTGGTCCCTGCTCAGGCACGTGGTACCCAGTGCCTTGGGTTCTGCTGGCCATGCCCAGCCTGTCCTGTTCTTGCTTTGGGCCACACAAGCCCTGTGGCAGTGCCTGGGGCCCAGCCCCCAGACCCAGCCAGCCTCAGCTCTGGCAGCAGAGTCCCAGTGTGCCAGCCTGGGGACACACGGAAGAGCCCTCTGTGCCTGACTGGAGTGACCATGGCACCTGCTTTTCTTCCCGGACTTATGGAGATCCTGGACTGAAATGGCACCTTTTTGTACATAGTTTTTAGAGTTTGTTCTTCTTTTTGGCATATAGGTTTTAGGGCTTCGTTTTGTCTTCTGTAAATACATTTCAAATATTGTTGTTAGATATGTTCTTAGGTATATACCTTCTATAAATTGTTGTTATTACAAATATTCTTACAAAAGTAAATGTGTTCTGTGTTTTCATTGCTGTTCTTATGTAAATAAACAACCTTGGGTTTTCACACCCCAGTTCTCTTTCCATTTGCTTCCGGCACAGGCAGTATTGGCCAAGTTGTGTTTTCCACTTGCTCCCGGTTCCCAGGGCTGGAGGTTCATGGGGGAGCTGGCACAGCCACCCCAGCAGTGGTCGTCCCACTCAGAGGGTTCCGCTGACAGAGGTCACTGTCTCCTTGCTGTCTCTCTGGACACACTGGGGAGCTGCAGGGGCGAATCCCAGCCTGCCCTGTCCCATGGGATCCCATGTTGGGACTCAATGTCCCAGCCCGGGTGAGCACTGCTTGTGGCCCTGGGCTCAGCATGGCAGGCCTGGTGCTCACAGCAGTGCAGACTTCAAGCTGGCCATGCACAGCTCCGTGTTTCTCCCAAAAATATCACTGCTGCAGCACATGGGGTTCCCCAGTGCTGGGCTTTTTATCCCCACTGCATGGAGGATCACATGGCAGGGCAAAGGATGGGATCCCATGTGGCCTCCAACCTGCCCTGATCCAGGCTGGGCACAGCCTGATGAAGGATGAGCACATCTCGCAGGGATATGGAAACCTCCCCTGAAAACCCAGTTCAGGCAGAGCCTGAGCTCTTTTGTGGCTCTGGGCAGGAAGATGCTCAGGATCTCCCAGAGAGGCTCAGCGGGCAGTAGGATTGTGCCTGCATCTCGCTCTGGACATGCCAGTGGCTCAAGTGACAGCTGTGGGAATGATTTATAATGCACCGAGAGGGGCCACAGTCCTGCAAGGCTCTTACATCAGGAGCAAAGAGCAGCCTGCAGGGTGGGGAAGGCTGGAGCTGTAGCACTGTGTGCTCATCCCTCACCTTCATGGGGAGCTGCCCCCAGACTTGCTATGTATCACTTTGATGGTTCTCCTGTTGGGTGTATTTTGGAGCAGCTGTTATCTGTGGCTTTTTATGGTGATCCTGTGGAAAGCAGCCATTTACCTGCTGTGATGAACTCAAAACTAATACTAACTCTTCATTCCCTTTGGTTTTATTTGGGGTTTTTTTAGTCTCTTTGTTTGATTGGTTTGCATGGGTTCGTTTGTTTCTAGGTTTTGTCTGTTTTGGTTTGAGTCTTTTGTTTGCTTTTTCATAAGACTCAGGTGAAGTTGGCATAGCCAAAGTCAAGAGAATGGACAACAGGCTTGACTTTCCAGAAATTACTTTTGGCTGGGTTTAACTGCATTCTCCAGGCTCAGGATGACCAGTCCATTTGCAGGATTTGCTCTGCAACATCAGCTTGCCCAGACTCTGCTCGGTGATTCACAAATGGAGAAGACAATGGATATTGTGCCAAGCTTCCTTTCAAACAGCCAAAACTGCAACGGCATGAGAGAAAAAAAGAAAAAAACAGAGACTATATTCACCAATTAGAGCAGAAGCAGTATCCCACCATCTTGCCCTCCACTCTTATTAATTTTGTACATTGAGAGGCAATCCTGGGCCTAAAGCTTCCGTCTCTCAGTTCCTGATGCCATTTGACTCCAGCCTGGACTCCCCCAGATCACACTGCCTGCTTTCCACCTGGGGCTGGGGATGCTCAGCCTGGAAAGAGGAGACCCTGGGGAGGCCTCACTGCAGCTCTGCAGGACTGCAAGGGTGCCACAAGAAAGATTGGGACAGGGTGTTCCACAGGGCCTGTGGCAACAGGACAAGGGGGGGACGGCTTTCAGCTGCAGGAGGCTGATTGAAGTTGGATCTGAGGAAGCTGCTCTCTTCCACTGAGGGTGCTGAGGCACTGGCCCAGGCTGTGGATGCTCCATCCTTGGGAACAGGGCTCTGAGCACCATGGTCTGGGGGAACGTTGCTAAGCATGGAACCAAAGGCTCTCTAGCTCAGTGGTCATGTCACAATCCATGTCCCATCTGGAACTGCCAGCAGCCAGCAAGCAGCACAACACAGCCGTTGGCCCTGGGCTCAGCACACGCTGCACGCTGCTCCTGCTGCTCCTGTCACCCTTCTTGTTCCTGCCCCCGAGACCTCATCTCATCAGTCTCAAAAGCTGCCTAAGGCCTGGATTGTGTCATCCATCCCTGCAGGATGCTCACATTTGTCCTGAGGAAGGTACGGTGCCATTCCATGGAGGTGGATCCCCCCAGCTGCCCGGGTGTGGGCTGGAGTTCTGGGGGGATGGGGTGGGACAGGGACCCCACTCAGGTTTTGCTACCTCTGCAGGCTGTTGCAGGTAGAGAAGACAAGATGGAGGTGGACAGACAGACTGATAGAGAGGAGAAGATGGAAGTGGAGGGAGAAAAGAGAGGAGAGGAAGAGATGGAGGTGGGCACCATAATGGATACGGAGGAGGAGATGGAGGTGGATGGAGAACAGACTGGAGAGGAAGAGATGGAGGTTGATGAGGATGAGGAGATGGACGTGGAAATGGAAGAGTACACCCAGGAGATGGACATTGATGAGGAAGATGAAGAGGAGGCCATGGTCCTGGGATGAAGAGCAATGCCAGCAGCAGGACAGGCATGTGGTCCCCACAGGCACAGTGGGTTCCCTGCAGCCAGGCTGGGGCGGGATTGGGCTGGCTGGTCCCTGCTCAGGCACGTGGTACCCAGTGCCTTGGGTTCTGCTGGCCATGCCCAGCCTGTCCTGTTCTTGCTTTGGGCCACACAAGCCCCATGGCAGTGCCTGGGGCCCAGCCCCCAGACCCAGCCAGCCTCAGCTCTGGCAGCAGAGTCCCAGTGTGCCAGCCTGGGGACACACGGAAGAGCCCTCTGTGCCTGACTGGAGTGACCATGGCACCTGCTTTTCTTCCCGGACTTATGGAGATCCTGGACTGAAATGGCACCTTTTTGTACATAGTTTTTAGAGTTTGTTCTTCTTTTTGGCATATAGGTTTTAGGGCTTCGTTTTGTCTTCTGTAAATACATTTCAAATATTGTTGTTAGATATGTTCTTAGGTATATACCTTCTATAAATTGTTGTTATTACAAATATTCTTACAAAAGTAAATGTGTTCTGTGTTTTCATTGCTGTTCTTATGTAAATAAACAACCTTGGGTTTTCACACCCCAGTTCTCTTTCCATTTGCTTCCGGCACAGGCAGTATTGGCCAAGTTGTGTTTTCCACTTGCTCCCGGTTCCCAGGGCTGGAGGTTCATGGGGGAGCTGGCACAGCCACCCCAGCAGTGGTCGTCCCACTCAGAGGGTTCCGCTGACAGAGGTCACTGTCTCCTTGCTGTCTCTCTGGACACACTGGGGAGCTGCAGGGGCGAATCCCAGCCTGCCCTGTCCCATGGGATCCCATGTTGGGACTCAATGTCCCAGCCTGGGTGAGCACTGCTTGTGGCCCTGGGCTCAGCATGGCAGGCCTGGTGCTCACAGCAGTGCAGACTTCAAGCTGGCCATGCACAGCTCCGTGTTTCTCCCAAAAATATCACTGCTGCAGCACATGGGGTTCCCCAGTGCTGGGCTTTTTATCCCCACTGCATGGAGGATCACATGGCAGGGCAAAGGATGGGATCCCATGTGGCCTCCAACCTGCCCTGATCCAGGCTGGGCACAGCCTGATGAAGGATGAGCACATCTCGCAGGGATATGGAAACCTCCCCTGAAAACCCAGTTCAGGCAGAGCCTGAGCTCTTTTGTGGCTCTGGGCAGGAAGATGCTCAGGATCTCCCAGAGAGGCTCAGCGGGCAGTAGGATTGTGCCTGCATCTCGCTCTGGACATGCCAGTGGCTCAAGTGACAGCTGTGGGAATGATTTATAATGCACCGAGAGGGGCCACAGTCCTGCAAGGCTCTTACATCAGGAGCAAAGAGCAGCCTGCAGGGTGGGGAAGGCTGGAGCTGTAGCACTGTGTGCTCATCCCTCACCTTCATGGGGAGCTGCCCCCAGACTTGCTATGTATCACTTTGATGGTTCTCCTGTTGGGTGTATTTTGGAGCAGCTGTTATCTGTGGCTTTTTATGGTGATCCTGTGGAAAGCAGCCATTTACCTGCTGTGATGAACTCAAAACTAATACTAACTCTTCATTCCCTTTGGTTTTATTTGGGGTTTTTTTAGTCTCTTTGTTTGATTGGTTTGCATGGGTTCGTTTGTTTCTAGGTTTTGTCTGTTTTGGTTTGAGTCTTTTGTTTGCTTTTTCATAAGACTCAGGTGAAGTTGGCATAGCCAAAGTCAAGAGAATGTACACCAGGCTTGACTTTCCAGAAATTACTTTTGGCTGGGTTTAACTGCATTCTCCAGGCTCAGGATGACCAGTCCATTTGCAGGATTTGCTCTGCAACATCAGCTTGCCCAGACTCTGCTCGGTGATTCACAAATGGAGAAGACAATGGATATTGTGCCAAGCTTCCTTTCAAACAGCCAAAACTGCAACAGCATGAGAGAAAAAAAGAAAAAAACAGAGACTATATTCACCAATTAGAGCAGAAGCAGTGTCCCACCATCTTGCCCTCCACTCTTATTAATTTTGTACATTGAGAGGCAATCCTGGGCCTAAAGCTTCCGTCTCTCAGTTCCTGATGCCATTTGACTCCAGCCTGGACTCCCCCAGATCACACTGCCTGCTTTCCACCTGGGGCTGGGGATGCTCAGCCTGGAAAGAGGAGACCCTGGGGAGGCCTCACTGCAGCTCTGCAGGACTGCAAGGGTGCCACAAGAAAGATTGGGACAGGGTGTTCCACAGGGCCTGTGGCAACAGGACAAGGGGGGGACGGCTTTCAGCTGCAGGAGGCTGATTGAAGTTGGATCTGAGGAAGCTGCTCTCTTCCACTGAGGGTGCTGAGGCACTGGCCCAGGCTGTGGATGCTCCATCCTTGGGAACAGGGCTCTGAGCACCATGGTCTGGGGGAACGTTGCTAAGCATGGAACCAAAGGCTCTCTAGCTCAGTGGTCATGTCACAATCCATGTCCCATCTGGAACTGCCAGCAGCCAGCAAGCAGCACAACACAGCCGTTGGCCCTGGGCTCAGCACACGCTGCACGCTGCTCCTGCTGCTCCTGTCACCCTTCTTGTTCCTGCCCCCGAGACCTCATCTCATCAGTCTCAAAAGCTGCCTAAGGCCTGGATTGTGTCATCCATCCCTGCAGGATGCTCACATTTGTCCTGAGGAAGGTACGGTGCCATTCCATGGAGGTGGATCCCCCCAGCTGCCCGGGTGTGGGCTGGAGTTCTGGGGGGATGGGGTGGGACAGGGACCCCACTCAGGTTTTGCTACCTCTGCAGGCTGTTGCAGGTAGAGAAGACAAGATGGAGGTGGACAGACAGACTGATAGAGAGGAGAAGATGGAAGTGGAGGGAGAAAAGAGAGGAGAGGAAGAGATGGAGGTGGGCACCATAATGGATACGGAGGAGGAGATGGAGGTGGATGGAGAACAGACTGGAGAGGAAGAGATGGAGGTTGATGAGGATGAGGAGATGGACGTGGAAATGGAAGAGTACACCGAGGAGATGGACATTGATGAGGAAGATGAAGAGGAGGCCATGGTCCTGGGATGAAGAGCAATGCCAGCAGCAGGACAGGCATGTGGTCCCCACAGGCACAGTGGGTTCCCTGCAGCCAGGCTGGGGCGGGATTGGGCTGGCTGGTCCCTGCTCAGGCACGTGGTACCCAGTGCCTTGGGTTCTGCTGGCCATGCCCAGCCTGTCCTGTTCTTGCTTTGGGCCACACAAGCCCCATGGCAGTGCCTGGGGCCCAGCCCCCAGACCCAGCCAGCCTCAGCTCTGGCAGCAGAGTCCCAGTGTGCCAGCCTGGGGACACACGGAAGAGCCCTCTGTGCCTGACTGGAGTGACCATGGCACCTGCTTTTCTTCCCGGACTGATGGAGATCCTGGACTGAAATGGCACCCTTTTGTACATAGTTTTTAGAGTTTGTTCTTCTTTTTGGCATATAGGTTTTAGGGCTTCGTTTTGTCTTCTGTAAATACATTTCAAATATTGTTGTTAGATATGTTCTTAGGTATATACCTTCTATAAATTGTTGTTATTACAAATATTCTTACAAAAGTAAATGTGTTCTGTGTTTTCATTGCTGTTCTTATGTAAATAAACAACCTTGGGTTTTCACACCCCAGTTCTCTTTCCATTTGCTTCCGGCACAGGCAGTATTGGCCAAGTTGTGTTTTCCACTTGCTCCCGGTTCCCAGGGCTGGAGGTTCATGGGGGAGCTGGCACAGCCACCCCAGCAGTGGTCGTCCCACTCAGAGGGTTCCGCTGACAGAGGTCACTGTCTCCTTGCTGTCTCTCTGGACACACTGGGGAGCTGCAGGGGCGAATCCCAGCCTGCCCTGTCCCATGGGATCCCATGTTGGGACTCAATGTCCCAGCCCGGGTGAGCACTGCTTGTGGCCCTGGGCTCAGCATGGCAGGCCTGGTGCTCACAGCAGTGCAGACTTCAAGCTGGCCATGCACAGCTCCGTGTTTCTCCCAAAAATATCACTGCTGCAGCACCTGGGGTTCCCCAGTGCTGGGCTTTTTATCCCCACTGCATGGAGGATCACATGGCAGGGCAAAGGATGGGATCCCATGTGGCCTCCAACCTGCCCTGATCCAGGCTGGGCACAGCCTGATGAAGGATGAGCACATCTCGCAGGGATATGGAAACCTCCCCTGAAAACCCAGTTCAGGCAGAGCCTGAGCTCTTTTGTGGCTCTGGGCAGGAAGATGCTCAGGATCTCCCAGAGAGGCTCAGCGGGCAGTAGGATTGTGCCTGCATCTCGCTCTGGACATGCCAGTGGCTCAAGTGACAGCTGTGGGAATGATTTATAATGCACCGAGAGGGGCCACAGTCCTGCAAGGCTCTTACATCAGGAGCAAAGAGCAGCCTGCAGGGTGGGGAAGGCTGGAGCTGTAGCACTGTGTGCTCATCCCTCACCTTCATGGGGAGCTGCCCCCAGACTTGCTATGTATCACTTTGATGGTTCTCCTGTTGGGTGTATTTTGGAGCAGCTGTTATCTGTGGCTTTTTATGGTGATCCTGTGGAAAGCAGCCATTTACCTGCTGTGATGAACTCAAAACTAATACTAACTCTTCATTCCCTTTGGTTTTATTTGGGGTTTTTTTAGTCTCTTTGTTTGATTGGTTTGCATGGGTTCGTTTGTTTCTAGGTTTTGTCTGTTTTGGTTTGAGTCTTTTGTTTGCTTTTTCATAAGACTCAGGTGAAGTTGGCATAGCCAAAGTCAAGAGAATGTACACCAGGCTTGACTTTCCAGAAATTACTTTTGGCTGGGTTTAACTGCATTCTCCAGGCTCAGGATGACCAGTCCATTTGCAGGATTTGCTCTGCAACATCAGCTTGCCCAGACTCTGCTCGGTGATTCACAAATGGAGAAGACAATGGATATTGTGCCAAGCTTCCTTTCAAACAGCCAAAACTGCAACGGCATGAGAGAAAAAAAGAAAAAAACAGAGACTATATTCACCAATTAGAGCAGAAGCAGTGTCCCACCATCTTGCCCTCCACTCTTATTAATTTTGTACATTGAGAGGCAATCCTGGGCCTAAAGCTTCCGTCTCTCAGTTCCTGATGCCATTTGACTCCAGCCTGGACTCCCCCAGATCACACTGCCTGCTTTCCACGTGGGGCTGGGGATGCTCAGCCTGGAAAGAGGAGACCCTGGGGAGGCCTCACTGCAGCTCTGCAGGACTGCAAGGGTGCCACAAGAAAGATTGGGACAGGGTGTTCCACAGGGCCTGTGGCAACAGGACAAGGGGGGGACGGCTTTCAGCTGCAGGAGGCTGATTGAAGTTGGATCTGAGGAAGCTGCTCTCTTCCACTGAGGGTGCTGAGGCACTGGCCCAGGCTGTGGATGCTCCATCCTTGGGAACAGGGCTCTGAGCACCATGGTCTGGGGGAACGTTGCTAAGCATGGAACCAAAGGCTCTCTAGCTCAGTGGTCATGTCACAATCCATGTCCCATCTGGAACTGCCAGCAGCCAGCAAGCAGCACAACACAGCCGTTGGCCCTGGGCTCAGCACACGCTGCACGCTGCTCCTGCTGCTCCTGTCACCCTTCTTGTTCCTGCCCCCGAGACCTCATCTCATCAGTCTCAAAAGCTGCCTAAGGCCTGGATTGTGTCATCCATCCCTGCAGGATGCTCACATTTGTCCTGAGGAAGGTACGGTGCCATTCCATGGAGGTGGATCCCCCCAGCTGCCCGGGTGTGGGCTGGAGTTCTGGGGGGATGGGGTGGGACAGGGACCCCACTCAGGTTTTGCTACCTCTGCAGGCTGTTGCAGGTAGAGAAGACAAGATGGAGGTGGACAGACAGACTGATAGAGAGGAGAAGATGGAAGTGGAGGGAGAAAAGAGAGGAGAGGAAGAGATGGAGGTGGGCACCATAATGGATACGGAGGAGGAGATGGAGGTGGATGGAGAACAGACTGGAGAGGAAGAGATGGAGGTTGATGAGGATGAGGAGATGGACGTGGAAATGGAAGAGTACACCCAGGAGATGGACATTGATGAGGAAGATGAAGAGGAGGCCATGGTCCTGGGATGAAGAGCAATGCCAGCAGCACGACAGGCATGTGGTCCCCACAGGCACAGTGGGTTCCCTGCAGCCAGGCTGGGGCGGGATTGGGCTGGCTGGTCCCTGCTCAGGCACGTGGTACCCAGTGCCTTGGGTTCTGCTGGCCATGCCCAGCCTGTCCTGTTCTTGCTTTGGGCCACACAAGCCCCATGGCAGTGCCTGGGGCCCAGCCCCCAGACCCAGCCAGCCTCAGCTCTGGCAGCAGAGTCCCAGTGTGCCAGCCTGGGGACACACGGAAGAGCCCTCTGTGCCTGACTGGAGTGACCATGGCACCTGCTTTTCTTCCCGGACTGATGGAGATCCTGGACTGAAATGGCACCCTTTTGTACATAGTTTTTAGAGTTTGTTCTTCTTTTTGGCATATAGGTTTTAGGGCTTCGTTTTGTCTTCTGTAAATACATTTCAAATATTGTTGTTAGATATGTTCTTAGGTATATACCTTCTATAAATTGTTGTTATTACAAATATTCTTACAAAAGTAAATGTGTTCTGTGTTTTCATTGCTGTTCTTATGTAAATAAACAACCTTGGGTTTTCACACCCCAGTTCTCTTTCCATTTGCTTCCGGCACAGGCAGTATTGGCCAAGTTGTGTTTTCCACTTGCTCCCGGTTCCCAGGGCTGGAGGTTCATGGGGGAGCTGGCACAGCCACCCCAGCAGTGGTCGTCCCACTCAGAGGGTTCCGCTGACAGAGGTCACTGTCTCCTTGCTGTCTCTCTGGACACACTGGGGAGCTGCAGGGGCGAATCCCAGCGTGCCCTGTCCCATGGGATCCCATGTTGGGACTCAATGTCCCAGCCCGGGTGAGCACTGCTTGTGGCCCTGGGCTCAGCATGGCAGGCCTGGTGCTCACAGCAGTGCAGACTTCAAGCTGGCCATGCACAGCTCCGTGTTTCTCCCAAAAATATCACTGCTGCAGCACCTGGGGTTCCCCAGTGCTGGGCTTTTTATCCCCACTGCATGGAGGATCACATGGCAGGGCAAAGGATGGGATCCCATGTGGCCTCCAACCTGCCCTGATCCAGGCTGGGCACAGCCTGATGAAGGATGAGCACATCTCGCAGGGATATGGAAACCTCCCCTGAAAACCCAGTTCAGGCAGAGCCTGAGCTCTTTTGTGGCTCTGGGCAGGAAGATGCTCAGGATCTCCCAGAGAGGCTCAGCGGGCAGTAGGATTGTGCCTGCATCTCGCTCTGGACATGCCAGTGGCTCAAGTGACAGCTGTGGGAATGATTTATAATGCACCGAGAGGGGCCACAGTCCTGCAAGGCTCTTACATCAGGAGCAAAGAGCAGCCTGCAGGGTGGGGAAGGCTGGAGCTGTAGCACTGTGTGCTCATCCCTCACCTTCATGGGGAGCTGCCCCCAGAGTTGCTATGTATCACTTTGATGGTTCTCCTGTTGGGTGTATTTTGGAGCAGCTGTTATCTGTGGCTTTTTATGGTGATCCTGTGGAAAGCAGCCATTTACCTGCTGTGATGAACTCAAAACTAATACTAACTCTTCATTCCCTTTGGTTTTATTTGGGGTTTTTTTAGTCTCTTTGTTTGATTGGTTTGCATGGGTTCGTTTGTTTCTAGGTTTTGTCTGTTTTGGTTTGAGTCTTTTGTTTGCTTTTTCATAAGACTCAGGTGAAGTTGGCATAGCCAAAGTCAAGAGAATGTACACCAGGCTTGACTTTCCAGAAATTACTTTTGGCTGGGTTAACTGCATTCTCCAGGCTCAGGATGACCAGTCCATTTGCAGGATTTGCTCTGCAACATCAGCTTGCCCAGACTCTGCTCGGTGATTCACAAATGGAGAAGACAATGGATATTGTGCCAAGCTTCCTTTCAAACAGCCAAAACTGCAACGGCATGAGAGAAAAAAAGAAAAAAACAGAGACTATATTCACCAATTAGAGCAGAAGCAGTGTCCCACCATCTTGCCCTCCACTCTTATTAATTTTGTACATTGAGAGGCAATCCTGGGCCTAAAGCTTCCGTCTCTCAGTTCCTGATGCCATTTGACTCCAGCCTGGACTCCCCCTGATCACACTGCCTGCTTTCCACGTGGGGCTGGGGATGCTCAGCCTGGAAAGAGGAGACCCTGGGGAGGCCTCACTGCAGCTCTGCAGGACTGCAAGGGTGCCACAAGAAAGATTGGGACAGGGTGTTCCACAGGGCCTGTGGCAACAGGACAAGGGGGGGACGGCTTTCAGCTGCAGGAGGCTGATTGAAGTTGGATCTGAGGAAGCTGCTCTCTTCCACTGAGGGTGCTGAGGCACTGGCCCAGGCTGTGGATGCTCCATCCTTGGGAACAGGGCTCTGAGCACCATGGTCTGGGGGAACGTTGCTAAGCATGGAACCAAAGGCTCTCTAGCTCAGTGGTCATGTCACAATCCATGTCCCATCTGGAACTGCCAGCAGCCAGCAAGCAGCACAACACAGCCGTTGGCCCTGGGCTCAGCACACGCTGCACGCTGCTCCTGCTGCTCCTGTCACCCTTCTTGTTCCTGCCCCCGAGACCTCATCTCATCAGTCTCAAAAGCTGCCTAAGGCCTGGATTGTGTCATCCATCCCTGCAGGATGCTCACATTTGTCCTGAGGAAGGTACGGTGCCATTCCATGGAGGTGGATCCCCCCAGCTGCCCGGGTGTGGGCTGGAGTTCTGGGGGGATGGGGTGGGACAGGGACCCCACTCTGAGGTTTTGCTACCTCTGCAGGCTGTTGCAGGTAGAGAAGACAAGATGGAGGTGGACAGACAGACTGATAGAGAGGAGAAGATGGAAGTGGAGGGAGAAAAGAGAGGAGAGGAAGAGATGGAGGTGGACACAATAATGGATACGGAGGAGGAGATGGAGGTGGATGGAGAACAGACTGGAGAGGAGGAGATGGAGGTTGATGAGGATGAGGAGATGGACGTGGAAATGGAAGAGTACACCCAGGAGATGGACATTGATGAGGAAGATGAAGAGGAGGCCATGGTCCTGGGATGAAGAGCAATGCCAGCAGCAGGACAGGCATGTGGTCCCCACAGGCACAGTGGGTTCCCTGCAGCCAGGCTGGGGCGGGATTGGGCTGGCTGGTCCCTGCTCAGGCACGTGGTACCCAGTGCCTTGGGTTCTGCTGGCCATGCCCAGCCTGTCCTGTTCTTGCTTTGGGCCACACAAGCCCTGTGGCAGTGCCTGGGGCCCAGCCCCCAGACCCAGCCAGCCTCAGCTCTGGCAGCAGAGTCCCAGTGTGCCAGCCTGGGGACACACGGAAGAGCCCTCTGTGCCTGACTGGAGTGACCATGGCACCTGCTTTTCTTCCCGGACTTATGGAGATCCTGGACTGAAATGGCACCTTTTTGTACATAGTTTTTAGAGTTTGTTCTTCTTTTTGGCATATAGGTTTTAGGGCTTCGTTTTGTCTTCTGTAAATACATTTCAAATATTGTTGTTAGATATGTTCTTAGGTATATACATTCTATAAATTGTTGTTATTACAAATATTCTTACAAAAGTAAATGTGTTCTGTGTTTTCATTGCTGTTCTTATGTAAATAAACAACCTTGGGTTTTCACACCCCAGTTCTCTTTCCATTTGCTTCCGGCACAGGCAGTATTGGCCAAGTTGTGTTTTCCACTTGCTCCCGGTTCCCAGGGCTGGAGGTTCATGGGGGAGCTGGCACAGCCACCCCAGCAGTGGTCGTCCCACTCAGAGGGTTCCGCTGACAGAGGTCACTGTCTCCTTGCTGTCTCTCTGGACACACTGGGGAGCTGCAGGGGCGAATCCCAGCCTGCCCTGTCCCATGGGATCCCATGTTGGGACTCAATGTCCCAGCCCGGGTGAGCACTGCTTGTGGCCCTGGGCTCAGCATGGCAGGCCTGGTGCTCACAGCAGTGCAGACTTCAAGCTGGCCATGCACAGCTCCGTGTTTCTCCCAAAAATATCACTGCTGCAGCACATGGGGTTCCCCAGTGCTGGGCTTTTTATCCCCACTGCATGGAGGATCACATGGCAGGGCAAAGGATGGGATCCCATGTGGCCTCCAACCTGCCCTGATCCAGGCTGGGCACAGCCTGATGAAGGATGAGCACATCTCGCAGGGATATGGAAACCTCCCCTGAAAACCCAGTTCAGGCAGAGCCTGAGCTCTTTTGTGGCTCTGGGCAGGAAGATGCTCAGGATCTCCCAGAGAGGCTCAGCGGGCAGTAGGATTGTGCCTGCATCTCGCTCTGGACATGCCAGTGGCTCAAGTGACAGCTGTGGGAATGATTTATAATGCACCGAGAGGGGCCACAGTCCTGCAAGGCTCTTACATCAGGAGCAAAGAGCAGCCTGCAGGGTGGGGAAGGCTGGAGCTGTAGCACTGTGTGCTCATCCCTCACCTTCATGGGGAGCTGCCCCCAGACTTGCTATGTATCACTTTGATGGTTCTCCTGTTGGGTGTATTTTGGAGCAGCTGTTATCTGTGGCTTTTTATGGTGATCCTGTGGAAAGCAGCCATTTACCTGCTGTGATGAACTCAAAACTAATACTAACTCTTCATTCCCTTTGGTTTTATTTGGGGTTTTTTTAGTCTCTTTGTTTGATTGGTTTGCATGGGTTCGTTTGTTTCTAGGTTTTGTCTGTTTTGGTTTGAGTCTTTTGTTTGCTTTTTCATAAGACTCAGGTGAAGTTGGCATAGCCAAAGTCAAGAGAATGGACAACAGGCTTGACTTTCCAGAAATTACTTTTGGCTGGGTTTAACTGCATTCTCCAGGCTCAGGATGACCAGTCCATTTGCAGGATTTGCTCTGCAACATCAGCTTGCCCAGACTCTGCTCGGTGATTCACAAATGGAGAAGACAATGGATATTGTGCCAAGCTTCCTTTCAAACAGCCAAAACTGCAACGGCATGAGAGAAAAAAAGAAAAAAACAGAGACTATATTCACCAATTAGAGCAGAAGCAGTGTCCCACCATCTTGCCCTCCACTCTTATTAATTTTGTACATTGAGAGGCAATCCTGGGCCTAAAGCTTCCGTCTCTCAGTTCCTGATGCCATTTGACTCCAGCCTGGACTCCCCCAGATCACACTGCCTGCTTTCCACCTGGGGCTGGGGATGCTCAGCCTGGAAAGAGGAGACCCTGGGGAGGCCTCACTGCAGCTCTGCAGGACTGCAAGGGTGCCACAAGAAAGATTGGGACAGGGTGTTCCACAGGGCCTGTGGCAACAGGACAAGGGGGGGACGGCTTTCAGCTGCAGGAGGCTGATTGAAGTTGGATCTGAGGAAGCTGCTCTCTTCCACTGAGGGTGCTGAGGCACTGGCCCAGGCTGTGGATGCTCCATCCTTGGGAACAGGGCTCTGAGCACCATGGTCTGGGGGAACGTTGCTAAGCATGGAACCAAAGGCTCTCTAGCTCAGTGGTCATGTCACAATCCATGTCCCATCTGGAACTGCCAGCAGCCAGCAAGCAGCACAACACAGCCGTTGGCCCTGGGCTCAGCACACGCTGCACGCTGCTCCTGCTGCTCCTGTCACCCTTCTTGTTCCTGCCCCCGAGACCTCATCTCATCAGTCTCAAAAGCTGCCTAAGGCCTGGATTGTGTCATCCATCCCTGCAGGATGCTCACATTTGTCCTGAGGAAGGTACGGTGCCATTCCATGGAGGTGGATCCCCCCAGCTGCCCGGGTGTGGGCTGGAGTTCTGGGGGGATGGGGTGGGACAGGGACCCCACTCAGGTTTTGCTACCTCTGCAGGCTGTTGCAGGTAGAGAAGACAAGATGGAGGTGGACAGACAGACTGATAGAGAGGAGAAGATGGAAGTGGAGGGAGAAAAGAGAGGAGAGGAAGAGATGGAGGTGGGCACCATAATGGATACGGAGGAGGAGATGGAGGTGGATGGAGAACAGACTGGAGAGGAAGAGATGGAGGTTGATGAGGATGAGGAGATGGACGTGGAAATGGAAGAGTACACCGAGGAGATGGACATTGATGAGGAAGATGAAGAGGAGGCCATGGTCCTGGGATGAAGAGCAATGCCAGCAGCAGGACAGGCATGTGGTCCCCACAGGCACAGTGGGTTCCCTGCAGCCAGGCTGGGGCGGGATTGGGCTGGCTGGTCCCTGCTCAGGCACGTGGTACCCAGTGCCTTGGGTTCTGCTGGCCATGCCCAGCCTGTCCTGTTCTTGCTTTGGGCCACACAAGCCCCATGGCAGTGCCTGGGGCCCAGCCCCCAGACCCAGCCAGCCTCAGCTCTGGCAGCAGAGTCCCAGTGTGCCAGCCTGGGGACACACGGAAGAGCCCTCTGTGCCTGACTGGAGTGACCATGGCACCTGCTTTTCTTCCCGGACTGATGGAGATCCTGGACTGAAATGGCACCCTTTTGTACATAGTTTTTAGAGTTTGTTCTTCTTTTTGGCATATAGGTTTTAGGGCTTCGTTTTGTCTTCTGTAAATACATTTCAAATATTGTTGTTAGATATGTTCTTAGGTATATACCTTCTATAAATTGTTGTTATTACAAATATTCTTACAAAAGTAAATGTGTTCTGTGTTTTCATTGCTGTTCTTATGTAAATAAACAACCTTGGGTTTTCACACCCCAGTTCTCTTTCCATTTGCTTCCGGCACAGGCAGTATTGGCCAAGTTGTGTTTTCCACTTGCTCCCGGTTCCCAGGGCTGGAGGTTCATGGGGGAGCTGGCACAGCCACCCCAGCAGTGGTCGTCCCACTCAGAGGGTTCCGCTGACAGAGGTCACTGTCTCCTTGCTGTCTCTCTGGACACACTGGGGAGCTGCAGGGGCGAATCCCAGCCTGCCCTGTCCCATGGGATCCCATGTTGGGACTCAATGTCCCAGCCCGGGTGAGCACTGCTTGTGGCCCTGGGCTCAGCATGGCAGGCCTGGTGCTCACAGCAGTGCAGACTTCAAGCTGGCCATGCACAGCTCCGTGTTTCTCCCAAAAATATCACTGCTGCAGCACCTGGGGTTCCCCAGTGCTGGGCTTTTTATCCCCACTGCATGGAGGATCACATGGCAGGGCAAAGGATGGGATCCCATGTGGCCTCCAACCTGCCCTGATCCAGGCTGGGCACAGCCTGATGAAGGATGAGCACATCTCGCAGGGATATGGAAACCTCCCCTGAAAACCCAGTTCAGGCAGAGCCTGAGCTCTTTTGTGGCTCTGGGCAGGAAGATGCTCAGGATCTCCCAGAGAGGCTCAGCGGGCAGTAGGATTGTGCCTGCATCTCGCTCTGGACATGCCAGTGGCTCAAGTGACAGCTGTGGGAATGATTTATAATGCACCGAGAGGGGCCACAGTCCTGCAAGGCTCTTACATCAGGAGCAAAGAGCAGCCTGCAGGGTGGGGAAGGCTGGAGCTGTAGCACTGTGTGCTCATCCCTCACCTTCATGGGGAGCTGCCCCCAGAGTTGCTATGTATCACTTTGATGGTTCTCCTGTTGGGTGTATTTTGGAGCAGCTGTTATCTGTGGCTTTTTATGGTGATCCTGTGGAAAGCAGCCATTTACCTGCTGTGATGAACTCAAAACTAATACTAACTCTTCATTCCCTTTGGTTTTATTTGGGGTTTTTTTAGTCTCTTTGTTTGATTGGTTTGCATGGGTTCGTTTGTTTCTAGGTTTTGTCTGTTTTGGTTTGAGTCTTTTGTTTGCTTTTTCATAAGACTCAGGTGAAGTTGGCATAGCCAAAGTCAAGAGAATGTACACCAGGCTTGACTTTCCAGAAATTACTTTTGGCTGGGTTAACTGCATTCTCCAGGCTCAGGATGACCAGTCCATTTGCAGGATTTGCTCTGCAACATCAGCTTGCCCAGACTCTGCTCGGTGATTCACAAATGGAGAAGACAATGGATATTGTGCCAAGCTTCCTTTCAAACAGCCAAAACTGCAACGGCATGAGAGAAAAAAAGAAAAAAACAGAGACTATATTCACCAATTAGAGCAGAAGCAGTGTCCCACCATCTTGCCCTCCACTCTTATTAATTTTGTACATTGAGAGGCAATCCTGGGCCTAAAGCTTCCGTCTCTCAGTTCCTGATGCCATTTGACTCCAGCCTGGACTCCCCCTGATCACACTGCCTGCTTTCCACGTGGGGCTGGGGATGCTCAGCCTGGAAAGAGGAGACCCTGGGGAGGCCTCACTGCAGCTCTGCAGGACTGCAAGGGTGCCACAAGAAAGATTGGGACAGGGTGTTCCACAGGGCCTGTGGCAACAGGACAAGGGGGGGACGGCTTTCAGCTGCAGGAGGCTGATTGAAGTTGGATCTGAGGAAGCTGCTCTCTTCCACTGAGGGTGCTGAGGCACTGGCCCAGGCTGTGGATGCTCCATCCTTGGGAACAGGGCTCTGAGCACCATGGTCTGGGGGAACGTTGCTAAGCATGGAACCAAAGGCTCTCTAGCTCAGTGGTCATGTCACAATCCATGTCCCATCTGGAACTGCCAGCAGCCAGCAAGCAGCACAACACAGCCGTTGGCCCTGGGCTCAGCACACGCTGCACGCTGCTCCTGCTGCTCCTGTCACCCTTCTTGTTCCTGCCCCCGAGACCTCATCTCATCAGTCTCAAAAGCTGCCTAAGGCCTGGATTGTGTCATCCATCCCTGCAGGATGCTCACATTTGTCCTGAGGAAGGTACGGTGCCATTCCATGGAGGTGGATCCCCCCAGCTGCCCGGGTGTGGGCTGGAGTTCTGGGGGGATGGGGTGGGACAGGGACCCCACTCTGAGGTTTTGCTACCTCTGCAGGCTGTTGCAGGTAGAGAAGACAAGATGGAGGTGGACAGACAGACTGATAGAGAGGAGAAGATGGAAGTGGAGGGAGAAAAGAGAGGAGAGGAAGAGATGGAGGTGGACACAATAATGGATACGGAGGAGGAGATGGAGGTGGATGGAGAACAGACTGGAGAGGAGGAGATGGAGGTTGATGAGGATGAGGAGATGGACGTGGAAATGGAAGAGTACACCCAGGAGATGGACATTGATGAGGAAGATGAAGAGGAGGCCATGGTCCTGGGATGAAGAGCAATGCCAGCAGCAGGACAGGCATGTGGTCCCCACAGGCACAGTGGGTTCCCTGCAGCCAGGCTGGGGCGGGATTGGGCTGGCTGGTCCCTGCTCAGGCACGTGGTACCCAGTGCCTTGGGTTCTGCTGGCCATGCCCAGCCTGTCCTGTTCTTGCTTTGGGCCACACAAGCCCTGTGGCAGTGCCTGGGGCCCAGCCCCCAGACCCAGCCAGCCTCAGCTCTGGCAGCAGAGTCCCAGTGTGCCAGCCTGGGGACACACGGAAGAGCCCTCTGTGCCTGACTGGAGTGACCATGGCACCTGCTTTTCTTCCCGGACTTATGGAGATCCTGGACTGAAATGGCACCTTTTTGTACATAGTTTTTAGAGTTTGTTCTTCTTTTTGGCATATAGGTTTTAGGGCTTCGTTTTGTCTTCTGTAAATACATTTCAAATATTGTTGTTAGATATGTTCTTAGGTATATACATTCTATAAATTGTTGTTATTACAAATATTCTTACAAAAGTAAATGTGTTCTGTGTTTTCATTGCTGTTCTTATGTAAATAAACAACCTTGGGTTTTCACACCCCAGTTCTCTTTCCATTTGCTTCCGGCACAGGCAGTATTGGCCAAGTTGTGTTTTCCACTTGCTCCCGGTTCCCAGGGCTGGAGGTTCATGGGGGAGCTGGCACAGCCACCCCAGCAGTGGTCGTCCCACTCAGAGGGTTCCGCTGACAGAGGTCACTGTCTCCTTGCTGTCTCTCTGGACACACTGGGGAGCTGCAGGGGCGAATCCCAGCCTGCCCTGTCCCATGGGATCCCATGTTGGGACTCAATGTCCCAGCCCGGGTGAGCACTGCTTGTGGCCCTGGGCTCAGCATGGCAGGCCTGGTGCTCACAGCAGTGCAGACTTCAAGCTGGCCATGCACAGCTCCGTGTTTCTCCCAAAAATATCACTGCTGCAGCACATGGGGTTCCCCAGTGCTGGGCTTTTTATCCCCACTGCATGGAGGATCACATGGCAGGGCAAAGGATGGGATCCCATGTGGCCTCCAACCTGCCCTGATCCAGGCTGGGCACAGCCTGATGAAGGATGAGCACATCTCGCAGGGATATGGAAACCTCCCCTGAAAACCCAGTTCAGGCAGAGCCTGAGCTCTTTTGTGGCTCTGGGCAGGAAGATGCTCAGGATCTCCCAGAGAGGCTCAGCGGGCAGTAGGATTGTGCCTGCATCTCGCTCTGGACATGCCAGTGGCTCAAGTGACAGCTGTGGGAATGATTTATAATGCACCGAGAGGGGCCACAGTCCTGCAAGGCTCTTACATCAGGAGCAAAGAGCAGCCTGCAGGGTGGGGAAGGCTGGAGCTGTAGCACTGTGTGCTCATCCCTCACCTTCATGGGGAGCTGCCCCCAGACTTGCTATGTATCACTTTGATGGTTCTCCTGTTGGGTGTATTTTGGAGCAGCTGTTATCTGTGGCTTTTTATGGTGATCCTGTGGAAAGCAGCCATTTACCTGCTGTGATGAACTCAAAACTAATACTAACTCTTCATTCCCTTTGGTTTTATTTGGGGTTTTTTTAGTCTCTTTGTTTGATTGGTTTGCATGGGTTCGTTTGTTTCTAGGTTTTGTCTGTTTTGGTTTGAGTCTTTTGTTTGCTTTTTCATAAGACTCAGGTGAAGTTGGCATAGCCAAAGTCAAGAGAATGGACAACAGGCTTGACTTTCCAGAAATTACTTTTGGCTGGGTTTAACTGCATTCTCCAGGCTCAGGATGACCAGTCCATTTGCAGGATTTGCTCTGCAACATCAGCTTGCCCAGACTCTGCTCGGTGATTCACAAATGGAGAAGACAATGGATATTGTGCCAAGCTTCCTTTCAAACAGCCAAAACTGCAACGGCATGAGAGAAAAAAAGAAAAAAACAGAGACTATATTCACCAATTAGAGCAGAAGCAGTATCCCACCATCTTGCCCTCCACTCTTATTAATTTTGTACATTGAGAGGCAATCCTGGGCCTAAAGCTTCCGTCTCTCAGTTCCTGATGCCATTTGACTCCAGCCTGGACTCCCCCAGATCACACTGCCTGCTTTCCACCTGGGGCTGGGGATGCTCAGCCTGGAAAGAGGAGACCCTGGGGAGGCCTCACTGCAGCTCTGCAGGACTGCAAGGGTGCCACAAGAAAGATTGGGACAGGGTGTTCCACAGGGCCTGTGGCAACAGGACAAGGGGGGGACGGCTTTCAGCTGCAGGAGGCTGATTGAAGTTGGATCTGAGGAAGCTGCTCTCTTCCACTGAGGGTGCTGAGGCACTGGCCCAGGCTGTGGATGCTCCATCCTTGGGAACAGGGCTCTGAGCACCATGGTCTGGGGGAACGTTGCTAAGCATGGAACCAAAGGCTCTCTAGCTCAGTGGTCATGTCACAATCCATGTCCCATCTGGAACTGCCAGCAGCCAGCAAGCAGCACAACACAGCCGTTGGCCCTGCGCTCAGCACACGCTGCACGCTGCTCCTGCTGCTCCTGTCACCCTTCTTGTTCCTGCCCCCGAGACCTCATCTCATCAGTCTCAAAAGCTGCCTAAGGCCTGGATTGTGTCATCCATCCCTGCAGGATGCTCACATTTGTCCTGAGGAAGGTACGGTGCCATTCCATGGAGGTGGATCCCCCCAGCTGCCCGGGTGTGGGCTGGAGTTCTGGGGGGATGGGGTGGGACAGGGACCCCACTCAGGTTTTGCTACCTCTGCAGGCTGTTGCAGGTAGAGAAGACAAGATGGAGGTGGACAGACAGACTGATAGAGAGGAGAAGATGGAAGTGGAGGGAGAAAAGAGAGGAGAGGAAGAGATGGAGGTGGGCACCATAATGGATACGGAGGAGGAGATGGAGGTGGATGGAGAACAGACTGGAGAGGAAGAGATGGAGGTTGATGAGGATGAGGAGATGGACGTGGAAATGGAAGAGTACACCCAGGAGATGGACATTGATGAGGAAGATGAAGAGGAGGCCATGGTCCTGGGATGAAGAGCAATGCCAGCAGCACGACAGGCATGTGGTCCCCACAGGCACAGTGGGTTCCCTGCAGCCAGGCTGGGGCGGGATTGGGCTGGCTGGTCCCTGCTCAGGCACGTGGTACCCAGTGCCTTGGGTTCTGCTGGCCATGCCCAGCCTGTCCTGTTCTTGCTTTGGGCCACACAAGCCCCATGGCAGTGCCTGGGGCCCAGCCCCCAGACCCAGCCAGCCTCAGCTCTGGCAGCAGAGTCCCAGTGTGCCAGCCTGGGGACACACGGAAGAGCCCTCTGTGCCTGACTGGAGTGACCATGGCACCTGCTTTTCTTCCCGGACTTATGGAGATCCTGGACTGAAATGGCACCTTTTTGTACATAGTTTTTAGAGTTTGTTCTTCTTTTTGGCATATAGGTTTTAGGGCTTCGTTTTGTCTTCTGTAAATACATTTCAAATATTGTTGTTAGATATGTTCTTAGGTATATACCTTCTATAAATTGTTGTTATTACAAATATTCTTACAAAAGTAAATGTGTTCTGTGTTTTCATTGCTGTTCTTATGTAAATAAACAACCTTGGGTTTTCACACCCCAGTTCTCTTTCCATTTGCTTCCGGCACAGGCAGTATTGGCCAAGTTGTGTTTTCCACTTGCTCCCGGTTCCCAGGGCTGGAGGTTCATGGGGGAGCTGGCACAGCCACCCCAGCAGTGGTCGTCCCACTCAGAGGGTTCCGCTGACAGAGGTCACTGTCTCCTTGCTGTCTCTCTGGACACACTGGGGAGCTGCAGGGGCGAATCCCAGCCTGCCCTGTCCCATGGGATCCCATGTTGGGACTCAATGTCCCAGCCTGGGTGAGCACTGCTTGTGGCCCTGGGCTCAGCATGGCAGGCCTGGTGCTCACAGCAGTGCAGACTTCAAGCTGGCCATGCACAGCTCCGTGTTTCTCCCAAAAATATCACTGCTGCAGCACATGGGGTTCCCCAGTGCTGGGCTTTTTATCCCCACTGCATGGAGGATCACATGGCAGGGCAAAGGATGGGATCCCATGTGGCCTCCAACCTGCCCTGATCCAGGCTGGGCACAGCCTGATGAAGGATGAGCACATCTCGCAGGGATATGGAAACCTCCCCTGAAAACCCAGTTCAGGCAGAGCCTGAGCTCTTTTGTGGCTCTGGGCAGGAAGATGCTCAGGATCTCCCAGAGAGGCTCAGCGGGCAGTAGGATTGTGCCTGCATCTCGCTCTGGACATGCCAGTGGCTCAAGTGACAGCTGTGGGAATGATTTATAATGCACCGAGAGGGGCCACAGTCCTGCAAGGCTCTTACATCAGGAGCAAAGAGCAGCCTGCAGGGTGGGGAAGGCTGGAGCTGTAGCACTGTGTGCTCATCCCTCACCTTCATGGGGAGCTGCCCCCAGACTTGCTATGTATCACTTTGATGGTTCTCCTGTTGGGTGTATTTTGGAGCAGCTGTTATCTGTGGCTTTTTATGGTGATCCTGTGGAAAGCAGCCATTTACCTGCTGTGATGAACTCAAAACTAATACTAACTCTTCATTCCCTTTGGTTTTATTTGGGGTTTTTTTAGTCTCTTTGTTTGATTGGTTTGCATGGGTTCGTTTGTTTCTAGGTTTTGTCTGTTTTGGTTTGAGTCTTTTGTTTGCTTTTTCATAAGACTCAGGTGAAGTTGGCATAGCCAAAGTCAAGAGAATGTACACCAGGCTTGACTTTCCAGAAATTACTTTTGGCTGGGTTTAACTGCATTCTCCAGGCTCAGGATGACCAGTCCATTTGCAGGATTTGCTCTGCAACATCAGCTTGCCCAGACTCTGCTCGGTGATTCACAAATGGAGAAGACAATGGATATTGTGCCAAGCTTCCTTTCAAACAGCCAAAACTGCAACGGCATGAGAGAAAAAAAGAAAAAAACAGAGACTATATTCACCAATTAGAGCAGAAGCAGTGTCCCACCATCTTGCCCTCCACTCTTATTAATTTTGTACATTGAGAGGCAATCCTGGGCCTAAAGCTTCCGTCTCTCAGTTCCTGATGCCATTTGACTCCAGCCTGGACTCCCCCAGATCACACTGCCTGCTTTCCACCTGGGGCTGGGGATGCTCAGCCTGGAAAGAGGAGACCCTGGGGAGGCCTCACTGCAGCTCTGCAGGACTGCAAGGGTGCCACAAGAAAGATTGGGACAGGGTGTTCCACAGGGCCTGTGGCAACAGGACAAGGGGGGGACGGCTTTCAGCTGCAGGAGGCTGATTGAAGTTGGATCTGAGGAAGCTGCTCTCTTCCACTGAGGGTGCTGAGGCACTGGCCCAGGCTGTGGATGCTCCATCCTTGGGAACAGGGCTCTGAGCACCATGGTCTGGGGGAACGTTGCTAAGCATGGAACCAAAGGCTCTCTAGCTCAGTGGTCATGTCACAATCCATGTCCCATCTGGAACTGCCAGCAGCCAGCAAGCAGCACAACACAGCCGTTGGCCCTGGGCTCAGCACACGCTGCACCCTGCTCCTGCTGCTCCTGTCACCCTTCTTGTTCCTGCCCCCGAGACCTCATCTCATCAGTCTCAAAAGCTGCCTAAGGCCTGGATTGTGTCATCCATCCCTGCAGGATGCTCACATTTGTCCTGAGGAAGGTACGGTGCCATTCCATGGAGGTGGATCCCCCCAGCTGCCCGGGTGTGGGCTGGAGTTCTGGGGGGATGGGGTGGGACAGGGACCCCACTCAGGTTTTGCTACCTCTGCAGGCTGTTGCAGGTAGAGAAGACAAGATGGAGGTGGACAGACAGACTGATAGAGAGGAGAAGATGGAAGTGGAGGGAGAAAAGAGAGGAGAGGAAGAGATGGAGGTGGGCACCATAATGGATACGGAGGAGGAGATGGAGGTGGATGGAGAACAGACTGGAGAGGAAGAGATGGAGGTTGATGAGGATGAGGAGATGGACGTGGAAATGGAAGAGTACACCGAGGAGATGGACATTGATGAGGAAGATGAAGAGGAGGCCATGGTCCTGGGATGAAGAGCAATGCCAGCAGCAGGACAGGCATGTGGTCCCCACAGGCACAGTGGGTTCCCTGCAGCCAGGCTGGGGCGGGATTGGGCTGGCTGGTCCCTGCTCAGGCACGTGGTACCCAGTGCCTTGGGTTCTGCTGGCCATGCCCAGCCTGTCCTGTTCTTGCTTTGGGCCACACAAGCCCCATGGCAGTGCCTGGGGCCCAGCCCCCAGACCCAGCCAGCCTCAGCTCTGGCAGCAGAGTCCCAGTGTGCCAGCCTGGGGACACACGGAAGAGCCCTCTGTGCCTGACTGGAGTGACCATGGCACCTGCTTTTCTTCCCGGACTGATGGAGATCCTGGACTGAAATGGCACCCTTTTGTACATAGTTTTTAGAGTTTGTTCTTCTTTTTGGCATATAGGTTTTAGGGCTTCGTTTTGTCTTCTGTAAATACATTTCAAATATTGTTGTTAGATATGTTCTTAGGTATATACCTTCTATAAATTGTTGTTATTACAAATATTCTTACAAAAGTAAATGTGTTCTGTGTTTTCATTGCTGTTCTTATGTAAATAAACAACCTTGGGTTTTCACACCCCAGTTCTCTTTCCATTTGCTTCCGGCACAGGCAGTATTGGCCAAGTTGTGTTTTCCACTTGCTCCCGGTTCCCAGGGCTGGAGGTTCATGGGGGAGCTGGCACAGCCACCCCAGCAGTGGTCGTCCCACTCAGAGGGTTCCGCTGGCAGAGGTCACTGTCTCCTTGCTGTCTCTCTGGACACACTGGGGAGCTGCAGGGGCGAATCCCAGCCTGCCCTGTCCCATGGGATCCCATGTTGGGACTCAATGTCCCAGCCCGGGTGAGCACTGCTTGTGGCCCTGGGCTCAGCATGGCAGGCCTGGTGCTCACAGCAGTGCAGACTTCAAGCTGGCCATGCACAGCTCCGTGTTTCTCCCAAAAATATCACTGCTGCAGCACCTGGGGTTCCCCAGTGCTGGGCTTTTTATCCCCACTGCATGGAGGATCACATGGCAGGGCAAAGGATGGGATCCCATGTGGCCTCCAACCTGCCCTGATCCAGGCTGGGCACAGCCTGATGAAGGATGAGCACATCTCGCAGGGATATGGAAACCTCCCCTGAAAACCCAGTTCAGGCAGAGCCTGAGCTCTTTTGTGGCTCTGGGCAGGAAGATGCTCAGGATCTCCCAGAGAGGCTCAGCGGGCAGTAGGATTGTGCCTGCATCTCGCTCTGGACATGCCAGTGGCTCAAGTGACAGCTGTGGGAATGATTTATAATGCACCGAGAGGGGCCACAGTCCTGCAAGGCTCTTACATCAGGAGCAAAGAGCAGCCTGCAGGGTGGGGAAGGCTGGAGCTGTAGCACTGTGTGCTCATCCCTCACCTTCATGGGGAGCTGCCCCCAGAGTTGCTATGTATCACTTTGATGGTTCTCCTGTTGGGTGTATTTTGGAGCAGCTGTTATCTGTGGCTTTTTATGGTGATCCTGTGGAAAGCAGCCATTTACCTGCTGTGATGAACTCAAAACTAATACTAACTCTTCATTCCCTTTGGTTTTATTTGGGGTTTTTTTAGTCTCTTTGTTTGATTGGTTTGCATGGGTTCGTTTGTTTCTAGGTTTTGTCTGTTTTGGTTTGAGTCTTTTGTTTGCTTTTTCATAAGACTCAGGTGAAGTTGGCATAGCCAAAGTCAAGAGAATGTACACCAGGCTTGACTTTCCAGAAATTACTTTTGGCTGGGTTAACTGCATTCTCCAGGCTCAGGATGACCAGTCCATTTGCAGGATTTGCTCTGCAACATCAGCTTGCCCAGACTCTGCTCGGTGATTCACAAATGGAGAAGACAATGGATATTGTGCCAAGCTTCCTTTCAAACAGCCAAAACTGCAACAGCATGAGAGAAAAAAAGAAAAAAACAGAGACTATATTCACCAATTAGAGCAGAAGCAGTGTCCCACCATCTTGCCCTCCACTCTTATTAATTTTGTACATTGAGAGGCAATCCTGGGCCTAAAGCTTCCGTCTCTCAGTTCCTGATGCCATTTGACTCCAGCCTGGACTCCCCCTGATCACACTGCCTGCTTTCCACGTGGGGCTGGGGATGCTCAGCCTGGAAAGAGGAGACCCTGGGGAGGCCTCACTGCAGCTCTGCAGGACTGCAAGGGTGCCACAAGAAAGATTGGGACAGGGTGTTCCACAGGGCCTGTGGCAACAGGACAAGGGGGGGACGGCTTTCAGCTGCAGGAGGCTGATTGAAGTTGGATCTGAGGAAGCTGCTCTCTTCCACTGAGGGTGCTGAGGCACTGGCCCAGGCTGTGGATGCTCCATCCTTGGGAACAGGGCTCTGAGCACCATGGTCTGGGGGAACGTTGCTAAGCATGGAACCAAAGGCTCTCTAGCTCAGTGGTCATGTCACAATCCATGTCCCATCTGGAACTGCCAGCAGCCAGCAAGCAGCACAACACAGCCGTTGGCCCTGGGCTCAGCACACGCTGCACGCTGCTCCTGCTGCTCCTGTCACCCTTCTTGTTCCTGCCCCCGAGACCTCATCTCATCAGTCTCAAAAGCTGCCTAAGGCCTGGATTGTGTCATCCATCCCTGCAGGATGCTCACATTTGTCCTGAGGAAGGTACGGTGCCATTCCATGGAGGTGGATCCCCCCAGCTGCCCGGGTGTGGGCTGGAGTTCTGGGGGGATGGGGTGGGACAGGGACCCCACTCTGAGGTTTTGCTACCTCTGCAGGCTGTTGCAGGTAGAGAAGACAAGATGGAGGTGGACAGACAGACTGATAGAGAGGAGAAGATGGAAGTGGAGGGAGAAAAGAGAGGAGAGGAAGAGATGGAGGTGGACACAATAATGGATACGGAGGAGGAGATGGAGGTGGATGGAGAACAGACTGGAGAGGAGGAGATGGAGGTTGATGAGGATGAGGAGATGGACGTGGAAATGGAAGAGTACACCCAGGAGATGGACATTGATGAGGAAGATGAAGAGGAGGCCATGGTCCTGGGATGAAGAGCAATGCCAGCAGCAGGACAGGCATGTGGTCCCCACAGGCACAGTGGGTTCCCTGCAGCCAGGCTGGGGCGGGATTGGGCTGGCTGGTCCCTGCTCAGGCACGTGGTACCCAGTGCCTTGGGTTCTGCTGGCCATGCCCAGCCTGTCCTGTTCTTGCTTTGGGCCACACAAGCCCCATGGCAGTGCCTGGGGCCCAGCCCCCAGACCCAGCCAGCCTCAGCTCTGGCAGCAGAGTCCCAGTGTGCCAGCCTGGGGACACACGGAAGAGCCCTCTGTGCCTGACTGGAGTGACCATGGCACCTGCTTTTCTTCCCGGACTTATGGAGATCCTGGACTGAAATGGCACCTTTTTGTACATAGTTTTTAGAGTTTGTTCTTCTTTTTGGCATATAGGTTTTAGGGCTTCGTTTTGTCTTCTGTAAATACATTTCAAATATTGTTGTTAGATATGTTCTTAGGTATATACATTCTATAAATTGTTGTTATTACAAATATTCTTACAAAAGTAAATGTGTTCTGTGTTTTCATTGCTGTTCTTATGTAAATAAACAACCTTGGGTTTTCACACCCCAGTTCTCTTTCCATTTGCTTCCGGCACAGGCAGTATTGGCCAAGTTGTGTTTTCCACTTGCTCCCGGTTCCCAGGGCTGGAGGTTCATGGGGGAGCTGGCACAGCCACCCCAGCAGTGGTCGTCCCACTCAGAGGGTTCCGCTGACAGAGGTCACTGTCTCCTTGCTGTCTCTCTGGACACACTGGGGAGCTGCAGGGGCGAATCCCAGCCTGCCCTGTCCCATGGGATCCCATGTTGGAACTCAATGTCCCAGCCCGGGTGAGCACTGGTTGTGGCCCTGGGCTCAGCATGGCAGGCCTGGTGCTCACAGCAGTGCAGACTTCAAGCTGGCCATGCACAGCTCCGTGTTTCTCCCAAAAATATCACTGCTGCAGCACCTGGGGTTCCCCAGTGCTGGGCTTTTTATCCCCACTGCATGGAGGATCACATGGCAGGGCAAAGGATGGGATCCCATGTGGCCTCCAACCTGCCCTGATCCAGGCTGGGCACAGCCTGATGAAGGATGAGCACATCTCGCAGGGATATGGAAACCTCCCCTGAAAACCCAGTTCAGGCAGAGCCTGAGCTCTTTTGTGGCTCTGGGCAGGAAGATGCTCAGGATCTCCCAGAGAGGCTCAGCGGGCAGTAGGATTGTGCCTGCATCTCGCTCTGGACATGCCAGTGGCTCAAGTGACAGCTGTGGGAATGATTTATAATGCACCGAGAGGGGCCACAGTCCTGCAAGGCTCTTACATCAGGAGCAAAGAGCAGCCTGCAGGGTGGGGAAGGCTGGAGCTGTAGCACTGTGTGCTCATCCCTCACCTTAATGGGGAGCTGCCCCCAGAGTTGCTATGTATCACTTTGATGGTTCTCCTGTTGGGTGTATTTTGGAGCAGCTGTTATCTGTGGCTTTTTATGGTGATCCTGTGGAAAGCAGCCATTTACCTGCTGTGATGAACTCAAAACTAATACTAACTCTTCATTCCCTTTGGTTTTATTTGGGGTTTTTTTAGTCTCTTTGTTTGATTGGTTTGCATGGGTTCGTTTGTTTCTAGGTTTTGTCTGTTTTGGTTTGAGTCTTTTGTTTGCTTTTTCATAAGACTCAGGTGAAGTTGGCATAGCCAAAGTCAAGAGAATGGACACCAGGCTTGACTTTCCAGAAATTACTTTTGGCTGGGTTTAACTGCATTCTCCAGGCTCAGGATGACCAGTCCATTTGCAGGATTTGCTCTGCAACATCAGCTTGCCCAGACTCTGCTCGGTGATTCACAAATGGAGAAGACAATGGATATTGTGCCAAGCTTCCTTTCAAACAGCCAAAACTGCAACGGCATGAGAGAAAAAAAGAAAAAAACAGAGACTATATTCACCAATTAGAGCAGAAGCAGTGTCCCACCATCTTGCCCTCCACTCTTATTAATTTTGTACATTGAGAGGCAATCCTGGGCCTAAAGCTTCCGTCTCTCAGTTCCTGATGCCATTTGACTCCAGCCTGGACTCCCCCTGATCACACTGCCTGCTTTCCACGTGGGGCTGGGGATGCTCAGCCTGGAAAGAGGAGACCCTGGGGAGGCCTCACTGCAGCTCTGCAGGACTGCAAGGGTGCCACAAGAAAGATTGGGACAGGGTGTTCCACAGGGCCTGTGGCAACAGGACAAGGGGGGGACGGCTTTCAGCTGCAGGAGGCTGATTGAAGTTGGATCTGAGGAAGCTGCTCTCTTCCACTGAGGGTGCTGAGGCACTGGCCCAGGCTGTGGATGCTCCATCCTTGGGAACAGGGCTCTGAGCACCATGGTCTGGGGGAACGTTGCTAAGCATGGAACCAAAGGCTCTCTAGCTCAGTGGTCATGTCACAATCCATGTCCCATCTGGAACTGCCAGCAGCCAGCAAGCAGCACAACACAGCCGTTGGCCCTGGGCTCAGCACACGCTGCACGCTGCTCCTGCTGCTCCTGTCACCCTTCTTGTTCCTGCCCCCGAGACCTCATCTCATCAGTCTCAAAAGCTGCCTAAGGCCTGGATTGTGTCATCCATCCCTGCAGGATGCTCACATTTGTCCTGAGGAAGGTACGGTGCCATTCCATGGAGGTGGATCCCCCCAGCTGCCCGGGTGTGGGCTGGAGTTCTGGGGGGATGGGGTGGGACAGGGACCCCACTCTGAGGTTTTGCTACCTCTGCAGGCTGTTGCAGGTAGAGAAGACAAGATGGAGGTGGACAGACAGACTGATAGAGAGGAGAAGATGGAAGTGGAGGGAGAAAAGAGAGGAGAGGAAGAGATGGAGGTGGACACAATAATGGATACGGAGGAGGAGATGGAGGTGGATGGAGAACAGACTGGAGAGGAGGAGATGGAGGTTGATGAGGATGAGGAGATGGACGTGGAAATGGAAGAGTACACCCAGGAGATGGACATTGATGAGGAAGATGAAGAGGAGGCCATGGTCCTGGGATGAAGAGCAATGCCAGCAGCACGACAGGCATGTGGTCCCCACAGGCACAGTGGGTTCCCTGCAGCCAGGCTGGGGCGGGATTGGGCTGGCTGGTCCCTGCTCAGGCACGTGGTACCCAGTGCCTTGGGTTCTGCTGGCCATGCCCAGCCTGTCCTGTTCTTGCTTTGGGCCACACAAGCCCCATGGCAGTGCCTGGGGCCCAGCCCCCAGACCCAGCCAGCCTCAGCTCTGGCAGCAGAGTCCCAGTGTGCCAGCCTGGGGACACACGGAAGAGCCCTCTGTGCCTGACTGGAGTGACCATGGCACCTGCTTTTCTTCCCGGACTTATGGAGATCCTGGACTGAAATGGCACCTTTTTGTACATAGTTTTTAGAGTTTGTTCTTCTTTTTGGCATATAGGTTTTAGGGCTTCGTTTTGTCTTCTGTAAATACATTTCAAATATTGTTGTTAGATATGTTCTTAGGTATATACATTCTATAAATTGTTGTTATTACAAATATTCTTACAAAAGTAAATGTGTTCTGTGTTTTCATTGCTGTTCTTATGTAAATAAACAACCTTGGGTTTTCACACCCCAGTTCTCTTTCCATTTGCTTCCGGCACAGGCAGTATTGGCCAAGTTGTGTTTTCCACTTGCTCCCGGTTCCCAGGGCTGGAGGTTCATGGGGGAGCTGGCACAGCCACCCCAGCAGTGGTCGTCCCACTCAGAGGGTTCCGCTGACAGAGGTCACTGTCTCCTTGCTGTCTCTCTGGACACACTGGGGAGCTGCAGGGGCGAATCCCAGCCTGCCCTGTCCCATGGGATCCCATGTTGGAACTCAATGTCCCAGCCCGGGTGAGCACTGGTTGTGGCCCTGGGCTCAGCATGGCAGGCCTGGTGCTCACAGCAGTGCAGACTTCAAGCTGGCCATGCACAGCTCCGTGTTTCTCCCAAAAATATCACTGCTGCAGCACCTGGGGTTCCCCAGTGCTGGGCTTTTTATCCCCACTGCATGGAGGATCACATGGCAGGGCAAAGGATGGGATCCCATGTGGCCTCCAACCTGCCCTGATCCAGGCTGGGCACAGCCTGATGAAGGATGAGCACATCTCGCAGGGATATGGAAACCTCCCCTGAAAACCCAGTTCAGGCAGAGCCTGAGCTCTTTTGTGGCTCTGGGCAGGAAGATGCTCAGGATCTCCCAGAGAGGCTCAGCGGGCAGTAGGATTGTGCCTGCATCTCGCTCTGGACATGCCAGTGGCTCAAGTGACAGCTGTGGGAATGATTTATAATGCACCGAGAGGGGCCACAGTCCTGCAAGGCTCTTACATCAGGAGCAAAGAGCAGCCTGCAGGGTGGGGAAGGCTGGAGCTCTACCACTCTGTGCTCATCCCTCACCTTCATGGGGAGCTGCCCCCAGACTTGCTATGTATCACTTTGATGGTTCTCCTGTTGGGTGTATTTTGGAGCAGCTGTTATCTGTGGCTTTTTATGGTGATCCTGTGGAAAGCAGCCATTTACCTGCTGTGATGAACTCAAAACTAATACTAACTCTTCATTCCCTTTGGTTTTATTTGGGGTTTTTTTAGTCTCTTTGTTTGATTGGTTTGCATGGGTTCGTTTGTTTCTAGGTTTTGTCTCTTTTGGTTTGAGTCTTTTGTTTGCTTTTTCATAAGACTCAGGTGAAGTTGGCATAGCCAAAGTCAAGAGAATGGACACCAGGCTTGACTTTCCAGAAATTACTTTTGGCTGGGTTTAACTGCATTCTCCAGGCTCAGGATGACCAGTCCATTTGCAGGATTTGCTCTGCAACATCAGCTTGCCCAGACTCTGCTCGGTGATTCACAAATGGAGAAGACAATGGATATTGTGCCAAGCTTCCTTTCAAACAGCCAAAACTGCAATAGCATGAGAGAAAAAAAGAAAAAAACAGAGACTATATTCACCAATTAGAGCAGAAGCAGTGTCCCACCATCTTGCCCTCCACTCTTATTAATTTTGTACATTGAGAGGCAATCCTGGGCCTAAAGCTTCCGTCTCTCAGTTCCTGATGCCATTTGACTCCAGCCTGGACTCCCCCTGATCACACTGCCTGCTTTCCACGTGGGGCTGGGGATGCTCAGCCTGGAAAGAGGAGACCCTGGGGAGGCCTCACTGCAGCTCTGCAGGACTGCAAGGGTGCCACAAGAAAGATTGGGACAGGGTGTTCCACAGGGCCTGTGGCAACAGGACAAGGGGGGGACGGCTTTCAGCTGCAGGAGGCTGATTGAAGTTGGATCTGAGGAAGCTGCTCTCTTCCACTGAGGGTGCTGAGGCACTGGCCCAGGCTGTGGATGCTCCATCCTTGGGAACAGGGCTCTGAGCACCATGGTCTGGGGGAACGTTGCTAAGCATGGAACCAAAGGCTCTCTAGCTCAGTGGTCATGTCACAATCCATGTCCCATCTGGAACTGCCAGCAGCCAGCAAGCAGCACAACACAGCCGTTGGCCCTGGGCTCAGCACACGCTGCACGCTGCTCCTGCTGCTCCTGTCACCCTTCTTGTTCCTGCCCCCGAGACCTCATCTCATCAGTCTCAAAAGCTGCCTAAGGCCTGGATTGTGTCATCCATCCCTGCAGGATGCTCACATTTGTCCTGAGGAAGGTACGATGCCATTCCATGGAGGTGGATCCCCCCAGCTGCCCGGGTGTGGGCTGGAGTTCTGGGGGGATGGGGTGGGACAGGGACCCCACTCTGAGGTTTTGCTACCTCTGCAGGCTGTTGCAGGTAGAGAAGACAAGATGGAGGTGGACAGACAGACTGATAGAGAGGAGAAGATGGAAGTGGAGGGAGAAAAGAGAGGAGAGGAAGAGATGGAGGTGGACACCATAATGGATACGGAGGAGGAGATGGAGGTGGATGGAGAACAGACTGGAGAGGAAGAGATGGAGGTTGATGAGGATGAGGAGATGGACGTGGAAATGGAAGAGTACACCCAGGAGATGGACATTGATGAGGAAGATGAAGAGGAGGCCATGGTCCTGGGATGAAGAGCAATGCCAGCAGCACGACAGGCATGTGGTCCCCACAGGCACAGTGGGTTCCCTGCAGCCAGGCTGGGGCGGGATTGGGCTGGCTGGTCCCTGCTCAGGCACGTGGTACCCAGTGCCTTGGGTTCTGCTGGCCATGCCCAGCCTGTCCTGTTCTTGCTTTGGGCCACACAAGCCCCATGGCAGTGCCTGGGGCCCAGCCCCCAGACCCAGCCAGCCTCAGCTCTGGCAGCAGAGTCCCAGTGTGCCAGCCTGGGGACACACGGAAGAGCCCTCTGTGCCTGACTGGAGTGACCATGGCACCTGCTTTTCTTCCCGGACTTATGGAGATCCTGGACTGAAATGGCACCTTTTTGTACATAGTTTTTAGAGTTTGTTCTTCTTTTTGGCATATAGGTTTTAGGGCTTCGTTTTGTCTTCTGTAAATACATTTCAAATATTGTTGTTAGATATGTTCTTAGGTATATACATTCTATAAATTGTTGTTATTACAAATATTCTTACAAAAGTAAATGTGTTCTGTGTTTTCATTGCTGTTCTTATGTAAATAAACAACCTTGGGTTTTCACACCCCAGTTCTCTTTCCATTTGCTTCCGGCACAGGCAGTATTGGCCAAGTTGTGTTTTCCACTTGCTCCCGGTTCCCAGGGCTGGAGGTTCATGGGGGAGCTGGCACAGCCACCCCAGCAGTGGTCGTCCCACTCAGAGGGTTCCGCTGACAGAGGTCACTGTCTCCTTGCTGTCTCTCTGGACACACTGGGGAGCTGCAGGGGCGAATCCCAGCCTGCCCTGTCCCATGGGATCCCATGTTGGAACTCAATGTCCCAGCCCGGGTGAGCACTGGTTGTGGCCCTGGGCTCAGCATGGCAGGCCTGGTGCTCACAGCAGTGCAGACTTCAAGCTGGCCATGCACAGCTCCGTGTTTCTCCCAAAAATATCACTGCTGCAGCACCTGGGGTTCCCCAGTGCTGGGCTTTTTCTCCCCACTGCATGGAGGATCACATGGCAGGGCAAAGGATGGGATCCCATGTGGCCTCCAACCTGCCCTGATCCAGGCTGGGCACAGCCTGATGAAGGATGAGCACATCTCGCAGGGATATGGAAACCTCCCCTGAAAACCCAGTTCAGGCAGAGCCTGAGCTCTTTTGTGGCTCTGGGCAGGAAGATGCTCAGGATCTCCCAGAGAGGCTCAGCGGGCAGTAGGATTGTGCCTGCATCTCGCTCTGGACATGCCAGTGGCTCAAGTGACAGCTGTGGGAATGATTTATAATGCACCGAGAGGGGCCACAGTCCTGCAAGGCTCTTACATCAGGAGCAAAGAGCAGCCTGCAGGGTGGGGAAGGCTGGAGCTCTACCACTCTGTGCTCATCCCTCACCTTCATGGGGAGCTGCCCCCAGACTTGCTATGTATCACTTTGATGGTTCTCCTGTTGGGTGTATTTTGGAGCAGCTGTTATCTGTGGCTTTTTATGGTGATCCTGTGGAAAGCAGCCATTTACCTGCTGTGATGAACTCAAAACTAATACTAACTCTTCATTCCCTTTGGTTTTATTTGGGGTTTTTTTAGTCTCTTTGTTTGATTGGTTTGCATGGGTTCGTTTGTTTCTAGGTTTTGTCTGTTTTGGTTTGAGTCTTTTGTTTGCTTTTTCATAAGACTCAGGTGAAGTTGGCATAGCCAAAGTCAAGAGAATGGACACCAGGCTTGACTTTCCAGAAATTACTTTTGGCTGGGTTTAACTGCATTCTCCAGGCTCAGGATGACCAGTCCATTTGCAGGATTTGCTCTGCAACATCAGCTTGCCCAGACTCTGCTCGGTGATTCACAAATGGAGAAGACAATGGATATTGTGCCAAGCTTCCTTTCAAACAGCCAAAACTGCAACGGCATGAGAGAAAAAAAGAAAAAAACAGAGACTATATTCACCAATTAGAGCAGAAGCAGTGTCCCACCATCTTGCCCTCCACTCTTATTAATTTTGTACATTGAGAGGCAATCCTGGGCCTAAAGCTTCCGTCTCTCAGTTCCTGATGCCATTTGACTCCAGCCTGGACTCCCCCAGATCACACTGCCTGCTTTCCACGTGGGGCTGGGGATGCTCAGCCTGGAAAGAGGAGACCCTGGGGAGGCCTCACTGCAGCTCTGCAGGACTGCAAGGGTGCCACAAGAAAGATTGGGACAGGGTGTTCCACAGGGCCTGTGGCAACAGGACAAGGGGGGGACGGCTTTCAGCTGCAGGAGGCTGATTGAAGTTGGATCTGAGGAAGCTGCTCTCTTCCACTGAGGGTGCTGAGGCACTGGCCCAGGCTGTGGATGCTCCATCCTTGGGAACAGGGCTCTGAGCACCATGGTCTGGGGGAACGTTGCTAAGCATGGAACCAAAGGCTCTCTAGCTCAGTGGTCATGTCACAATCCATGTCCCATCTGGAACTGCCAGCAGCCAGCAAGCAGCACAACACAGCCGTTGGCCCTGGGCTCAGCACACGCTGCACGCTGCTCCTGCTGCTCCTGTCACCCTTCTTGTTCCTGCCCCCGAGACCTCATCTCATCAGTCTCAAAAGCTGCCTAAGGCCTGGATTGTGTCATCCATCCCTGCAGGATGCTCACATTTGTCCTGAGGAAGGTACGGTGCCATTCCATGGAGGTGGATCCCCCCAGCTGCCCGGGTGTGGGCTGGAGTTCTGGGGGGATGGGGTGGGACAGGGACCCCACTCTGAGGTTTTGCTACCTCTGCAGGCTGTTGCAGGTAGAGAAGACAAGATGGAGGTGGACAGACAGACTGATAGAGAGGAGAAGATGGAAGTGGAGGGAGAAAAGAGAGGAGAGGAAGAGATGGAGGTGGACACCATAATGGATACGGAGGAGGAGATGGAGGTGGATGGAGAACAGACTGGAGAGGAAGAGATGGAGGTTGATGAGGATGAGGAGATGGACGTGGAAATGGAAGAGTACACCCAGGAGATGGACATTGATGAGGAAGATGAAGAGGAGGCCATGGTCCTGGGATGAAGAGCAATGCCAGCAGCACGACAGGCATGTGGTCCCCACAGGCACAGTGGGTTCCCTGCAGCCAGGCTGGGGCGGGATTGGGCTGGCTGGTCCCTGCTCAGGCACGTGGTACCCAGTGCCTTGGGTTCTGCTGGCCATGCCCAGCCTGTCCTGTTCTTGCTTTGGGCCACACAAGCCCCATGGCAGTGCCTGGGGCCCAGCCCCCAGACCCAGCCAGCCTCAGCTCTGGCAGCAGAGTCCCAGTGTGCCAGCCTGGGGACACACGGAAGAGCCCTCTGTGCCTGACTGGAGTGACCATGGCACCTGCTTTTCTTCCCGGACTTATGGAGATCCTGGACTGAAATGGCACCTTTTTGTACATAGTTTTTAGAGTTTGTTCTTCTTTTTGGCATATAGGTTTTAGGGCTTCGTTTTGTCTTCTGTAAATACATTTCAAATATTGTTGTTAGATATGTTCTTAGGTATATACATTCTATAAATTGTTGTTATTACAAATATTCTTACAAAAGTAAATGTGTTCTGTGTTTTCATTGCTGTTCTTATGTAAATAAACAACCTTGGGTTTTCACACCCCAGTTCTCTTTCCATTTGCTTCCGGCACAGGCAGTATTGGCCAAGTTGTGTTTTCCACTTGCTCCCGGTTCCCAGGGCTGGAGGTTCATGGGGGAGCTGGCACAGCCACCCCAGCAGTGGTCGTCCCACTCAGAGGGTTCCGCTGACAGAGGTCACTGTCTCCTTGCTGTCTCTCTGGACACACTGGGGAGCTGCAGGGGCGAATCCCAGCGTGCCCTGTCCCATGGGATCCCATGTTGGGACTCAATGTCCCAGCCCGGGTGAGCACTGCTTGTGGCCCTGGGCTCAGCATGGCAGGCCTGGTGCTCACAGCAGTGCAGACTTCAAGCTGGCCATGCACAGCTCCGTGTTTCTCCCAAAAATATCACTGCTGCAGCACCTGGGGTTCCCCAGTGCTGGGCTTTTTATCCCCACTGCATGGAGGATCACATGGCAGGGCAAAGGATGGGATCCCATGTGGCCTCCAACCTGCCCTGATCCAGGCTGGGCACAGCCTGATGAAGGATGAGCACATCTCGCAGGGATATGGAAACCTCCCCTGAAAACCCAGTTCAGGCAGAGCCTGAGCTCTTTTGTGGCTCTGGGCAGGAAGATGCTCAGGATCTCCCAGAGAGGCTCAGCGGGCAGTAGGATTGTGCCTGCATCTCGCTCTGGACATGCCAGTGGCTCAAGTGACAGCTGTGGGAATGATTTATAATGCACCGAGAGGGGCCACAGTCCTGCAAGGCTCTTACATCAGGAGCAAAGAGCAGCCTGCAGGGTGGGGAAGGCTGGAGCTCTACCACTCTGTGCTCATCCCTCACCTTCATGGGGAGCTGCCCCCAGACTTGCTATGTATCACTTTGATGGTTCTCCTGTTGGGTGTATTTTGGAGCAGCTGTTATCTGTGGCTTTTTATGGTGATCCTGTGGAAAGCAGCCATTTACCTGCTGTGATGAACTCAAAACTAATACTAACTCTTCATTCCCTTTGGTTTTATTTGGGGTTTTTTTAGTCTCTTTGTTTGATTGGTTTGCATGGGTTCGTTTGTTTCTAGGTTTTGTCTGTTTTGGTTTGAGTCTTTTGTTTGCTTTTTCATAAGACTCAGGTGAAGTTGGCATAGCCAAAGTCAAGAGAATGGACACCAGGCTTGACTTTCCAGAAATTACTTTTGGCTGGGTTTAACTGCATTCTCCAGGCTCAGGATGACCAGTCCATTTGCAGGATTTGCTCTGCAACATCAGCTTGCCCAGACTCTGCTCGGTGATTCACAAATGGAGAAGACAATGGATATTGTGCCAAGCTTCCTTTCAAACAGCCAAAACTGCAACGGCATGAGAGAAAAAAAGAAAAAAACAGAGACTATATTCACCAATTAGAGCAGAAGCAGTGTCCCACCATCTTGCCCTCCACTCTTATTAATTTTGTACATTGAGAGGCAATCCTGGGCCTAAAGCTTCCGTCTCTCAGTTCCTGATGCCATTTGACTCCAGCCTGGACTCCCCCAGATCACACTGCCTGCTTTCCACGTGGGGCTGGGGATGCTCAGCCTGGAAAGAGGAGACCCTGGGGAGGCCTCACTGCAGCTCTGCAGGACTGCAAGGGTGCCACAAGAAAGATTGGGACAGGGTGTTCCACAGGGCCTGTGGCAACAGGACAAGGGGGGGACGGCTTTCAGCTGCAGGAGGCTGATTGAAGTTGGATCTGAGGAAGCTGCTCTCTTCCACTGAGGGTGCTGAGGCACTGGCCCAGGCTGTGGATGCTCCATCCTTGGGAACAGGGCTCTGAGCACCATGGTCTGGGGGAACGTTGCTAAGCATGGAACCAAAGGCTCTCTAGCTCAGTGGTCATGTCACAATCCATGTCCCATCTGGAACTGCCAGCAGCCAGCAAGCAGCACAACACAGCCGTTGGCCCTGGGCTCAGCACACGCTGCACGCTGCTCCTGCTGCTCCTGTCACCCTTCTTGTTCCTGCCCCCGAGACCTCATCTCATCAGTCTCAAAAGCTGCCTAAGGCCTGGATTGTGTCATCCATCCCTGCAGGATGCTCACATTTGTCCTGAGGAAGGTACGGTGCCATTCCATGGAGGTGGATCCCCCCAGCTGCCCGGGTGTGGGCTGGAGTTCTGGGGGGATGGGGTGGGACAGGGACCCCACTCTGAGGTTTTGCTACCTCTGCAGGCTGTTGCAGGTAGAGAAGACAAGATGGAGGTGGACAGACAGACTGATAGAGAGGAGAAGATGGAAGTGGAGGGAGAAAAGAGAGGAGAGGAAGAGATGGAGGTGGACACCATAATGGATACGGAGGAGGAGATGGAGGTGGATGGAGAACAGACTGGAGAGGAAGAGATGGAGGTTGATGAGGATGAGGAGATGGACGTGGAAATGGAAGAGTACACCCAGGAGATGGACATTGATGAGGAAGATGAAGAGGAGGCCATGGTCCTGGGATGAAGAGCAATGCCAGCAGCAGGACAGGCATGTGGTCCCCACAGGCACAGTGGGTTCCCTGCAGCCAGGCTGGGGCGGGATTGGGCTGGCTGGTCCCTGCTCAGGCACGTGGTACCCAGTGCCTTGGGTTCTGCTGGCCATGCCCAGCCTGTCCTGTTCTTGCTTTGGGCCACACAAGCCCCATGGCAGTGCCTGGGGCCCAGCCCCCAGACCCAGCCAGCCTCAGCTCTGGCAGCAGAGTCCCAGTGTGCCAGCCTGGGGACACACGGAAGAGCCCTCTGTGCCTGACTGGAGTGACCATGGCACCTGCTTTTCTTCCCGGACTTATGGAGATCCTGGACTGAAATGGCACCTTTTTGTACATAGTTTTTAGAGTTTGTTCTTCTTTTTGGCATATAGGTTTTAGGGCTTCGTTTTGTCTTCTGTAAATACATTTCAAATATTGTTGTTAGATATGTTCTTAGGTATATACATTCTATAAATTGTTGTTATTACAAATATTCTTACAAAAGTAAATGTGTTCTGTGTTTTCATTGCTGTTCTTATGTAAATAAACAACCTTGGGTTTTCACACCCCAGTTCTCTTTCCATTTGCTTCCGGCACAGGCAGTATTGGCCAAGTTGTGTTTTCCACTTGCTCCCGGTTCCCAGGGCTGGAGGTTCATGGGGGAGCTGGCACAGCCACCCCAGCAGTGGTCGTCCCACTCAGAGGGTTCCGCTGACAGAGGTCACTGTCTCCTTGCTGTCTCTCTGGACACACTGGGGAGCTGCAGGGGCGAATCCCAGCGTGCCCTGTCCCATGGGATCCCATGTTGGGACTCAATGTCCCAGCCCGGGTGAGCACTGGTTGTGGCCCTGGGCTCAGCATGGCAGGCCTGGTGCTCACAGCAGTGCAGACTTCAAGCTGGCCATGCACAGCTCCGTGTTTCTCCCAAAAATATCACTGCTGCAGCACCTGGGGTTCCCCAGTGCTGGGCTTTTTCTCCCCACTGCATGGAGGATCACATGGCAGGGCAAAGGATGGGATCCCATGTGGCCTCCAACCTGCCCTGATCCAGGCTGGGCACAGCCTGATGAAGGATGAGCACATCTCGCAGGGATATGGAAACCTCCCCTGAAAACCCAGTTCAGGCAGAGCCTGAGCTCTTTTGTGGCTCTGGGCAGGAAGATGCTCAGGATCTCCCAGAGAGGCTCAGCGGGCAGTAGGATTGTGCCTGCATCTCGCTCTGGACATGCCAGTGGCTCAAGTGACAGCTGTGGGAATGATTTATAATGCACCGAGAGGGGCCACAGTCCTGCAAGGCTCTTACATCAGGAGCAAAGAGCAGCCTGCAGAGTGGGGAAGGCTGGAGCTGTAGCACTGTGTGCTCATCCCTCACCTTCATGGGGAGCTGCCCCCAGACTTGCTATGTATCACTTTGATGGTTCTCCTGTTGGGTGTATTTTGGAGCAGCTGTTATCTGTGGCTTTTTATGGTGATCCTGTGGAAAGCAGCCATTTACCTGCTGTGATGAACTCAAAACTAATACTAACTCTTCATTCCCTTTGGTTTTATTTGGGGTTTTTTTAGTCTCTTTGTTTGATTGGTTTGCATGGGTTCGTTTGTTTCTAGGTTTTGTCTGTTTTGGTTTGAGTCTTTTGTTTGCTTTTTCATAAGACTCAGGTGAAGTTGGCATAGCCAAAGTCAAGAGAATGTACACCAGGCTTGACTTTCCAGAAATTACTTTTGGCTGGGTTTAACTGCATTCTCCAGGCTCAGAATGACCAGTCCATTTGCAGGATTTGCTCTGCAACATCAGCTTGCCCAGACTCTGCTCGGTGATTCACAAATGGAGAAGACAATGGATATTGTGCCAAGCTTCCTTTCAAACAGCCAAAACTGCAACGGCATGAGAGAAAAAAAGAAAAAAACAGAGACTATATTCACCAATTAGAGCAGAAGCAGTGTCCCACCATCTTGCCCTCCACTCTTATTATTTTGTACATTGAGAGGCAATCCTGGGCCTAAAGCTTCCGTCTCTCAGTTCCTGATGCCATTTGACTCCAGCCTGGACTCCCCCTGATCACACTGCCTGCTTTCCACGTGGGGCTGGGGATGCTCAGCCTGGAAAGAGGAGACCCTGGGGAGGCCTCACTGCAGCTCTGCAGGACTGCAAGGGTGCCACAAGAAAGATTGGGACAGGGTGTTCCACAGGGCCTGTGGCAACAGGACAAGGGGGGGACGGCTTTCAGCTGCAGGAGGCTGATTGAAGTTGGATCTGAGGAAGCTGCTCTCTTCCACTGAGGGTGCTGAGGCACTGGCCCAGGCTGTGGATGCTCCATCCTTGGGAACAGGGCTCTGAGCACCATGGTCTGGGGGAACGTTGCTAAGCATGGAACCAAAGGCTCTCTAGCTCAGTGGTCATGTCACAATCCATGTCCCATCTGGAACTGCCAGCAGCCAGCAAGCAGCACAACACAGCCGTTGGCCCTGCGCTCAGCACACGCTGCACGCTGCTCCTGCTGCTCCTGTCACCCTTCTTGTTCCTGCCCCCGAGACCTCATCTCATCAGTCTCAAAAGCTGCCTAAGGCCTGGATTGTGTCATCCATCCCTGCAGGATGCTCACATTTGTCCTGAGGAAGGTACGGTGCCATTCCATGGAGGTGGATCCCCCCAGCTGCCCGGGTGTGGGCTGGAGTTCTGGGGGGATGGGGTGGGACAGGGACCCCACTCTGAGGTTTTGCTACCTCTGCAGGCTGTTGCAGGTAGAGAAGACAAGATGGAGGTGGACAGACAGACTGATAGAGAGGAGAAGATGGAAGTGGAGGGAGAAAAGAGAGGAGAGGAAGAGATGGAGGTGGACACCATAATGGATACGGAGGAGGAGATGGAGGTGGATGGAGAACAGACTGGAGAGGAAGAGATGGAGGTTGATGAGGATGAGGAGATGGACGTGGAAATGGAAGAGTACACCCAGGAGATGGACATTGATGAGGAAGATGAAGAGGAGGCCATGGTCCTGGGATGAAGAGCAATGCCAGCAGCAGGACAGGCATGTGGTCCCCACAGGCACAGTGGGTTCCCTGCAGCCAGGCTGGGGCGGGATTGGGCTGGCTGGTCCCTGCTCAGGCACGTGGTACCCAGTGCCTTGGGTTCTGCTGGCCATGCCCAGCCTGTCCTGTTCTTGCTTTGGGCCACACAAGCCCCATGGCAGTGCCTGGGGCCCAGCCCCCAGACCCAGCCAGCCTCAGCTCTGGCAGCAGAGTCCCAGTGTGCCAGCCTGGGGACACACGGAAGAGCCCTCTGTGCCTGACTGGAGTGACCATGGCACCTGCTTTTCTTCCCGGACTTATGGAGATCCTGGACTGAAATGGCACCTTTTTGTACATAGTTTTTAGAGTTTGTTCTTCTTTTTGGCATATAGGTTTTAGGGCTTCGTTTTGTCTTCTGTAAATACATTTCAAATATTGTTGTTAGATATGTTCTTAGGTATATACATTCTATAAATTGTTGTTATTACAAATATTCTTACAAAAGTAAATGTGTTCTGTGTTTTCATTGCTGTTCTTATGTAAATAAACAACCTTGGGTTTTCACACCCCAGTTCTCTTTCCATTTGCTTCCGGCACAGGCAGTATTGGCCAAGTTGTGTTTTCCACTTGCTCCCGGTTCCCAGGGCTGGAGGTTCATGGGGGAGCTGGCACAGCCACCCCAGCAGTGGTCGTCCCACTCAGAGGGTTCCGCTGACAGAGGTCACTGTCTCCTTGCTGTCTCTCTGGACACACTGGGGAGCTGCAGGGGCGAATCCCAGCGTGCCCTGTCCCATGGGATCCCATGTTGGGACTCAATGTCCCAGCCCGGGTGAGCACTGGTTGTGGCCCTGGGCTCAGCATGGCAGGCCTGGTGCTCACAGCAGTGCAGACTTCAAGCTGGCCATGCACAGCTCCGTGTTTCTCCCAAAAATATCACTGCTGCAGCACCTGGGGTTCCCCAGTGCTGGGCTTTTTCTCCCCACTGCATGGAGGATCACATGGCAGGGCAAAGGATGGGATCCCATGTGGCCTCCAACCTGCCCTGATCCAGGCTGGGCACAGCCTGATGAAGGATGAGCACATCTCGCAGGGATATGGAAACCTCCCCTGAAAACCCAGTTCAGGCAGAGCCTGAGCTCTTTTGTGGCTCTGGGCAGGAAGATGCTCAGGATCTCCCAGAGAGGCTCAGCGGGCAGTAGGATTGTGCCTGCATCTCGCTCTGGACATGCCAGTGGCTCAAGTGACAGCTGTGGGAATGATTTATAATGCACCGAGAGGGGCCACAGTCCTGCAAGGCTCTTACATCAGGAGCAAAGAGCAGCCTGCAGAGTGGGGAAGGCTGGAGCTGTAGCACTGTGTGCTCATCCCTCACCTTCATGGGGAGCTGCCCCCAGACTTGCTATGTATCACTTTGATGGTTCTCCTGTTGGGTGTATTTTGGAGCAGCTGTTATCTGTGGCTTTTTATGGTGATCCTGTGGAAAGCAGCCATTTACCTGCTGTGATGAACTCAAAACTAATACTAACTCTTCATTCCCTTTGGTTTTATTTGGGGTTTTTTTAGTCTCTTTGTTTGATTGGTTTGCATGGGTTCGTTTGTTTCTAGGTTTTGTCTGTTTTGGTTTGAGTCTTTTGTTTGCTTTTTCATAAGACTCAGGTGAAGTTGGCATAGCCAAAGTCAAGAGAATGTACACCAGGCTTGACTTTCCAGAAATTACTTTTGGCTGGGTTTAACTGCATTCTCCAGGCTCAGAATGACCAGTCCATTTGCAGGATTTGCTCTGCAACATCAGCTTGCCCAGACTCTGCTCGGTGATTCACAAATGGAGAAGACAATGGATATTGTGCCAAGCTTCCTTTCAAACAGCCAAAACTGCAACGGCATGAGAGAAAAAAAGAAAAAAACAGAGACTATATTCACCAATTAGAGCAGAAGCAGTGTCCCACCATCTTGCCCTCCACTCTTATTATTTTGTACATTGAGAGGCAATCCTGGGCCTAAAGCTTCCGTCTCTCAGTTCCTGATGCCATTTGACTCCAGCCTGGACTCCCCCTGATCACACTGCCTGCTTTCCACGTGGGGCTGGGGATGCTCAGCCTGGAAAGAGGAGACCCTGGGGAGGCCTCACTGCAGCTCTGCAGGACTGCAAGGGTGCCACAAGAAAGATTGGGACAGGGTGTTCCACAGGGCCTGTGGCAACAGGACAAGGGGGGGACGGCTTTCAGCTGCAGGAGGCTGATTGAAGTTGGATCTGAGGAAGCTGCTCTCTTCCACTGAGGGTGCTGAGGCACTGGCCCAGGCTGTGGATGCTCCATCCTTGGGAACAGGGCTCTGAGCACCATGGTCTGGGGGAACGTTGCTAAGCATGGAACCAAAGGCTCTCTAGCTCAGTGGTCATGTCACAATCCATGTCCCATCTGGAACTGCCAGCAGCCAGCAAGCAGCACAACACAGCCGTTGGCCCTGCGCTCAGCACACGCTGCACGCTGCTCCTGCTGCTCCTGTCACCCTTCTTGTTCCTGCCCCCGAGACCTCATCTCATCAGTCTCAAAAGCTGCCTAAGGCCTGGATTGTGTCATCCATCCCTGCAGGATGCTCACATTTGTCCTGAGGAAGGTACGGTGCCATTCCATGGAGGTGGATCCCCCCAGCTGCCCGGGTGTGGGCTGGAGTTCTGGGGGGATGGGGTGGGACAGGGACCCCACTCTGAGGTTTTGCTACCTCTGCAGGCTGTTGCAGGTAGAGAAGACAAGATGGAGGTGGACAGACAGACTGATAGAGAGGAGAAGATGGAAGTGGAGGGAGAAAAGAGAGGAGAGGAAGAGATGGAGGTGGACACCATAATGGATACGGAGGAGGAGATGGAGGTGGATGGAGAACAGACTGGAGAGGAAGAGATGGAGGTTGATGAGGATGAGGAGATGGACGTGGAAATGGAAGAGTACACCCAGGAGATGGACATTGATGAGGAAGATGAAGAGGAGGCCATGGTCCTGGGATGAAGAGCAATGCCAGCAGCACGACAGGCATGTGGTCCCCACAGGCACAGTGGGTTCCCTGCAGCCAGGCTGGGGCGGGATTGGGCTGGCTGGTCCCTGCTCAGGCACGTGGTACCCAGTGCCTTGGGTTCTGCTGGCCATGCCCAGCCTGTCCTGTTCTTGCTTTGGGCCACACAAGCCCCATGGCAGTGCCTGGGGCCCAGCCCCCAGACCCAGCCAGCCTCAGCTCTGGCAGCAGAGTCCCAGTGTGCCAGCCTGGGGACACACGGAAGAGCCCTCTGTGCCTGACTGGAGTGACCATGGCACCTGCTTTTCTTCCCGGACTGATGGAGATCCTGGACTGAAATGGCACCCTTTTGTACATAGTTTTTAGAGTTTGTTCTTCTTTTTGGCATATAGGTTTTAGGGCTTCGTTTTGTCTTCTGTAAATACATTTCAAATATTGTTGTTAGATATGTTCTTAGGTATATACCTTCTATAAATTGTTGTTATTACAAATATTCTTACAAAAGTAAATGTGTTCTGTGTTTTCATTGCTGTTCTTATGTAAATAAACAACCTTGGGTTTTCACACCCCAGTTCTCTTTCCATTTGCTTCCGGCACAGGCAGTATTGGCCAAGTTGTGTTTTCCACTTGCTCCCGGTTCCCAGGGCTGGAGGTTCATGGGGGAGCTGGCACAGCCACCCCAGCAGTGGTTGTCCCACTCAGAGGGTTCCGCTGACAGAGGTCACTGTCTCCTTGCTGTCTCTCTGGACACACTGGGGAGCTGCAGGGGCGAATCCCAGCGTGCCCTGTCCCATGGGATCCCATGTTGGAACTCAATGTCCCAGCCCGGGTGAGCACTGGTTGTGGCCCTGGGCTCAGCATGGCAGGCCTGGTGCTCACAGCAGTGCAGACTTCAAGCTGGCCATGCACAGCTCCGTGTTTCTCCCAAAAATATCACTGCTGCAGCACATGGGGTTCCCCAGTGCTGGGCTTTTTATCCCCACTGCATGGAGGATCACATGGCAGGGCAAAGGATGGATCCCATGTGGCATCCAACCTGCCCTGATCCAGGCTGGGCACAGCCTGATGAAGGATGAGCACATCTCGCAGGGATATGGAAACCTCCCCTGAAAACCCAGTTCAGGCAGAGCCTGAGCTCTTTTGTGGCTCTGGGCAGGAAGATGCTCAGGATCTCCCAGAGAGGCTCAGCGGGCAGTAGGATTGTGCCTGCATCTCGCTCTGGACATGCCAGTGGCTCAAGTGACAGCTGTGGGAATGATTTATAATGCACCGAGAGGGGCCACAGTCCTGCAAGGCTCTTACATCAGGAGCAAAGAGCAGCCTGCAGGGTGGGGAAGGCTGGAGCTCTACCACTCTGTGCTCATCCCTCACCTTTATGGGGAGCTGCCCCCAGACTTGCTATGTATCACTTTGATGGTTCTCCTGTTGGGTGTATTTTGGAGCAGCTGTTATCTGTGGCTTTTTATGGTGATCCTGTGGAAAGCAGCCATTTACCTGCTGTGATGAACTCAAAACTAATACTAACTCTTCATTCCCTTTGGTTTTATTTGGGGTTTTTTTAGTCTCTTTGTTTGATTGGTTTGCATGGGTTCGTTTGTTTCTAGGTTTTGTCTCTTTTGGTTTGAGTCTTTTGTTTGCTTTTTCATAAGACTCAGGTGAAGTTGGCATAGCCAAAGTCAAGAGAATGGACACCAGGCTTGACTTTCCAGAAATTACTTTTGGCTGGGTTTAACTGCATTCTCCAGGCTCAGGATGACCAGTCCATTTGCAGGATTTGCTCTGCAACATCAGCTTGCCCAGACTCTGCTCGGTGATTCACAAATGGAGAAGACAATGGATATTGTGCCAAGCTTCCTTTCAAACAGCCAAAACTGCAACGGCATGAGAGAAAAAAAGAAAAAAACAGAGACTATATTCACCAATTAGAGCAGAAGCAGTGTCCCACCATCTTGCCCTCCACTCTTATTAATTTTGTACATTGAGAGGCAATCCTGGGCCTAAAGCTTCCGTCTCTCAGTTCCTGATGCCATTTGACTCCAGCCTGGACTCCCCCAGATCACACTGCCTGCTTTCCACGTGGGGCTGGGGATGCTCAGCCTGGAAAGAGGAGACCCTGGGGAGGCCTCACTGCAGCTCTGCAGGACTGCAAGGGTGCCACAAGAAAGATTGGGACAGGGTGTTCCACAGGGCCTGTGGCAACAGGACAAGGGGGGGACGGCTTTCAGCTGCAGGAGGCTGATTGAAGTTGGATCTGAGGAAGCTGCTCTCTTCCACTGAGGGTGCTGAGGCACTGGCCCAGGCTGTGGATGCTCCATCCTTGGGAACAGGGCTCTGAGCACCATGGTCTGGGGGAACGTTGCTAAGCATGGAACCAAAGGCTCTCTAGCTCAGTGGTCATGTCACAATCCATGTCCCATCTGGAACTGCCAGCAGCCAGCAAGCAGCACAACACAGCCGTTGGCCCTGCGCTCAGCACACGCTGCACGCTGCTCCTGCTGCTCCTGTCACCCTTCTTGTTCCTGCCCCCGAGACCTCATCTCATCAGTCTCAAAAGCTGCCTAAGGCCTGGATTGTGTCATCCATCCCTGCAGGATGCTCACATTTGTCCTGAGGAAGGTACGGTGCCATTCCATGGAGGTGGATCCCCCCAGCTGCCCGGGTGTGGGCTGGAGTTCTGGGGGGATGGGGTGGGACAGGGACCCCACTCTGAGGTTTTGCTACCTCTGCAGGCTGTTGCAGGTAGAGAAGACAAGATGGAGGTGGACAGACAGACTGATAGAGAGGAGAAGATGGAAGTGGAGGGAGAAAAGAGAGGAGAGGAAGAGATGGAGGTGGACACCATAATGGATACGGAGGAGGAGATGGAGGTGGATGGAGAACAGACTGGAGAGGAAGAGATGGAGGTTGATGAGGATGAGGAGATGGACGTGGAAATGGAAGAGTACACCCAGGAGATGGACATTGATGAGGAAGATGAAGAGGAGGCCATGGTCCTGGGATGAAGAGCAATGCCAGCAGCACGACAGGCATGTGGTCCCCACAGGCACAGTGGGTTCCCTGCAGCCAGGCTGGGGCGGGATTGGGCTGGCTGGTCCCTGCTCAGGCACGTGGTACCCAGTGCCTTGGGTTCTGCTGGCCATGCCCAGCCTGTCCTGTTCTTGCTTTGGGCCACACAAGCCCCATGGCAGTGCCTGGGGCCCAGCCCCCAGACCCAGCCAGCCTCAGCTCTGGCAGCAGAGTCCCAGTGTGCCAGCCTGGGGACACACGGAAGAGCCCTCTGTGCCTGACTGGAGTGACCATGGCACCTGCTTTTCTTCCCGGACTTATGGAGATCCTGGACTGAAATGGCACCTTTTTGTACATAGTTTTTAGAGTTTGTTCTTCTTTTTGGCATATAGGTTTTAGGGCTTCGTTTTGTCTTCTGTAAATACATTTCAAATATTGTTGTTAGATATGTTCTTAGGTATATACATTCTATAAATTGTTGTTATTACAAATATTCTTACAAAAGTAAATGTGTTCTGTGTTTTCATTGCTGTTCTTATGTAAATAAACAACCTTGGGTTTTCACACCCCAGTTCTCTTTCCATTTGCTTCCGGCACAGGCAGTATTGGCCAAGTTGTGTTTTCCACTTGCTCCCGGTTCCCAGGGCTGGAGGTTCATGGGGGAGCTGGCACAGCCACCCCAGCAGTGGTCGTCCCACTCAGAGGGTTCCGCTGACAGAGGTCACTGTCTCCTTGCTGTCTCTCTGGACACACTGGGGAGCTGCAGGGGCGAATCCCAGCGTGCCCTGTCCCATGGGATCCCATGTTGGGACTCAATGTCCCAGCCCGGGTGAGCACTGGTTGTGGCCCTGGGCTCAGCATGGCAGGCCTGGTGCTCACAGCAGTGCAGACTTCAAGCTGGCCATGCACAGCTCCGTGTTTCTCCCAAAAATATCACTGCTGCAGCACCTGGGGTTCCCCAGTGCTGGGCTTTTTCTCCCCACTGCATGGAGGATCACATGGCAGGGCAAAGGATGGGATCCCATGTGGCCTCCAACCTGCCCTGATCCAGGCTGGGCACAGCCTGATGAAGGATGAGCACATCTCGCAGGGATATGGAAACCTCCCCTGAAAACCCAGTTCAGGCAGAGCCTGAGCTCTTTTGTGGCTCTGGGCAGGAAGATGCTCAGGATCTCCCAGAGAGGCTCAGCGGGCAGTAGGATTGTGCCTGCATCTCGCTCTGGACATGCCAGTGGCTCAAGTGACAGCTGTGGGAATGATTTATAATGCACCGAGAGGGGCCACAGTCCTGCAAGGCTCTTACATCAGGAGCAAAGAGCAGCCTGCAGAGTGGGGAAGGCTGGAGCTGTAGCACTGTGTGCTCATCCCTCACCTTCATGGGGAGCTGCCCCCAGACTTGCTATGTATCACTTTGATGGTTCTCCTGTTGGGTGTATTTTGGAGCAGCTGTTATCTGTGGCTTTTTATGGTGATCCTGTGGAAAGCAGCCATTTACCTGCTGTGATGAACTCAAAACTAATACTAACTCTTCATTCCCTTTGGTTTTATTTGGGGTTTTTTTAGTCTCTTTGTTTGATTGGTTTGCATGGGTTCGTTTGTTTCTAGGTTTTGTCTGTTTTGGTTTGAGTCTTTTGTTTGCTTTTTCATAAGACTCAGGTGAAGTTGGCATAGCCAAAGTCAAGAGAATGGACACCAGGCTTGACTTTCCAGAAATTACTTTTGGCTGGGTTTAACTGCATTCTCCAGGCTCAGAATGACCAGTCCATTTGCAGGATTTGCTCTGCAACATCAGCTTGCCCAGACTCTGCTCGGTGATTCACAAATGGAGAAGACAATGGATATTGTGCCAAGCTTCCTTTCAAACAGCCAAAACTGCAACGGCATGAGAGAAAAAAAGAAAAAAACAGAGACTATATTCACCAATTAGAGCAGAAGCAGTGTCCCACCATCTTGCCCTCCACTCTTATTATTTTGTACATTGAGAGGCAATCCTGGGCCTAAAGCTTCCGTCTCTCAGTTCCTGATGCCATTTGACTCCAGCCTGGACTCCCCCTGATCACACTGCCTGCTTTCCACCTGGGGCTGGGGATGCTCAGCCTGGAAAGAGGAGACCCTGGGGAGGCCTCACTGCAGCTCTGCAGGACTGCAAGGGTGCCACAAGAAAGATTGGGACAGGGTGTTCCACAGGGCCTGTGGCAACAGGACAAGGGGGGGACGGCTTTCAGCTGCAGGAGGCTGATTGAAGTTGGATCTGAGGAAGCTGCTCTCTTCCACTGAGGGTGCTGAGGCACTGGCCCAGGCTGTGGATGCTCCATCCTTGGGAACAGGGCTCTGAGCACCATGGTCTGGGGGAACGTTGCTAAGCATGGAACCAAAGGCTCTCTAGCTCAGTGGTCATGTCACAATCCATGTCCCATCTGGAACTGCCAGCAGCCAGCAAGCAGCACAACACAGCCGTTGGCCCTGCGCTCAGCACACGCTGCACGCTGCTCCTGCTGCTCCTGTCACCCTTCTTGTTCCTGCCCCCGAGACCTCATCTCATCAGTCTCAAAAGCTGCCTAAGGCCTGGATTGTGTCATCCATCCCTGCAGGATGCTCACATTTGTCCTGAGGAAGGTACGGTGCCATTCCATGGAGGTGGATCCCCCCAGCTGCCCGGGTGTGGGCTGGAGTTCTGGGGGGATGGGGTGGGACAGGGACCCCACTCTGAGGTTTTGCTACCTCTGCAGGCTGTTGCAGGTAGAGAAGACAAGATGGAGGTGGACAGACAGACTGATAGAGAGGAGAAGATGGAAGTGGAGGGAGAAAAGAGAGGAGAGGAAGAGATGGAGGTGGACACCATAATGGATACGGAGGAGGAGATGGAGGTGGATGGAGAACAGACTGGAGAGGAAGAGATGGAGGTTGATGAGGATGAGGAGATGGACGTGGAAATGGAAGAGTACACTGAGGAGATGGACATTGATGAGGAAGATGAAGAGGAGGCCATGGTCCTGGGATGAAGAGCAATGCCAGCAGCACGACAGGCATGTGGTCCCCACAGGCACAGTGGGTTCCCTGCAGCCAGGCTGGGGCGGGATTGGGCTGGCTGGTCCCTGCTCAGGCACGTGGTACCCAGTGCCTTGGGTTCTGCTGGCCATGCCCAGCCTGTCCTGTTCTTGCTTTGGGCCACACAAGCCCCATGGCAGTGCCTGGGGCCCAGCCCCCAGACCCAGCCAGCCTCAGCTCTGGCAGCAGAGTCCCAGTGTGCCAGCCTGGGGACACACGGAAGAGCCCTCTGTGCCTGACTGGAGTGACCATGGCACCTGCTTTTCTTCCCGGACTGATGGAGATCCTGGACTGAAATGGCACCCTTTTGTACATAGTTTTTAGAGTTTGTTCTTCTTTTTGGCATATAGGTTTTAGGGCTTCGTTTTGTCTTCTGTAAATACATTTCAAATATTGTTGTTAGATATGTTCTTAGGTATATACCTTCTATAAATTGTTGTTATTACAAATATTCTTACAAAAGTAAATGTGTTCTGTGTTTTCATTGCTGTTCTTATGTAAATAAACAACCTTGGGTTTTCACACCCCAGTTCTCTTTCCATTTGCTTCCGGCACAGGCAGTATTGGCCAAGTTGTGTTTTCCACTTGCTCCCGGTTCCCAGGGCTGGAGGTTCATGGGGGAGCTGGCACAGCCACCCCAGCAGTGGTTGTCCCACTCAGAGGGTTCCGCTGACAGAGGTCACTGTCTCCTTGCTGTCTCTCTGGACACACTGGGGAGCTGCAGGGGCGAATCCCAGCGTGCCCTGTCCCATGGGATCCCATGTTGGAACTCAATGTCCCAGCCCGGGTGAGCACTGGTTGTGGCCCTGGGCTCAGCATGGCAGGCCTGGTGCTCACAGCAGTGCAGACTTCAAGCTGGCCATGCACAGCTCCGTGTTTCTCCCAAAAATATCACTGCTGCAGCACATGGGGTTCCCCAGTGCTGGGCTTTTTATCCCCACTGCATGGAGGATCACATGGCAGGGCAAAGGATGGATCCCATGTGGCATCCAACCTGCCCTGATCCAGGCTGGGCACAGCCTGATGAAGGATGAGCACATCTCGCAGGGATATGGAAACCTCCCCTGAAAACCCAGTTCAGGCAGAGCCTGAGCTCTTTTGTGGCTCTGGGCAGGAAGATGCTCAGGATCTCCCAGAGAGGCTCAGCGGGCAGTAGGATTGTGCCTGCATCTCGCTCTGGACATGCCAGTGGCTCAAGTGACAGCTGTGGGAATGATTTATAATGCACCGAGAGGGGCCACAGTCCTGCAAGGCTCTTACATCAGGAGCAAAGAGCAGCCTGCAGGGTGGGGAAGGCTGGAGCTCTACCACTCTGTGCTCATCCCTCACCTTTATGGGGAGCTGCCCCCAGACTTGCTATGTATCACTTTGATGGTTCTCCTGTTGGGTGTATTTTGGAGCAGCTGTTATCTGTGGCTTTTTATGGTGATCCTGTGGAAAGCAGCCATTTACCTGCTGTGATGAACTCAAAACTAATACTAACTCTTCATTCCCTTTGGTTTTATTTGGGGTTTTTTTAGTCTCTTTGTTTGATTGGTTTGCATGGGTTCGTTTGTTTCTAGGTTTTGTCTCTTTTGGTTTGAGTCTTTTGTTTGCTTTTTCATAAGACTCAGGTGAAGTTGGCATAGCCAAAGTCAAGAGAATGGACACCAGGCTTGACTTTCCAGAAATTACTTTTGGCTGGGTTTAACTGCATTCTCCAGGCTCAGGATGACCAGTCCATTTGCAGGATTTGCTCTGCAACATCAGCTTGCCCAGACTCTGCTCGGTGATTCACAAATGGAGAAGACAATGGATATTGTGCCAAGCTTCCTTTCAAACAGCCAAAACTGCAACGGCATGAGAGAAAAAAAGAAAAAAACAGAGACTATATTCACCAATTAGAGCAGAAGCAGTGTCCCACCATCTTGCCCTCCACTCTTATTAATTTTGTACATTGAGAGGCAATCCTGGGCCTAAAGCTTCCGTCTCTCAGTTCCTGATGCCATTTGACTCCAGCCTGGACTCCCCCAGATCACACTGCCTGCTTTCCACGTGGGGCTGGGGATGCTCAGCCTGGAAAGAGGAGACCCTGGGGAGGCCTCACTGCAGCTCTGCAGGACTGCAAGGGTGCCACAAGAAAGATTGGGACAGGGTGTTCCACAGGGCCTGTGGCAACAGGACAAGGGGGGGACGGCTTTCAGCTGCAGGAGGCTGATTGAAGTTGGATCTGAGGAAGCTGCTCTCTTCCACTGAGGGTGCTGAGGCACTGGCCCAGGCTGTGGATGCTCCATCCTTGGGAACAGGGCTCTGAGCACCATGGTCTGGGGGAACGTTGCTAAGCATGGAACCAAAGGCTCTCTAGCTCAGTGGTCATGTCACAATCCATGTCCCATCTGGAACTGCCAGCAGCCAGCAAGCAGCACAACACAGCCGTTGGCCCTGCGCTCAGCACACGCTGCACGCTGCTCCTGCTGCTCCTGTCACCCTTCTTGTTCCTGCCCCCGAGACCTCATCTCATCAGTCTCAAAAGCTGCCTAAGGCCTGGATTGTGTCATCCATCCCTGCAGGATGCTCACATTTGTCCTGAGGAAGGTACGGTGCCATTCCATGGAGGTGGATCCCCCCAGCTGCCCGGGTGTGGGCTGGAGTTCTGGGGGGATGGGGTGGGACAGGGACCCCACTCTGAGGTTTTGCTACCTCTGCAGGCTGTTGCAGGTAGAGAAGACAAGATGGAGGTGGACAGACAGACTGATAGAGAGGAGAAGATGGAAGTGGAGGGAGAAAAGAGAGGAGAGGAAGAGATGGAGGTGGACACCATAATGGATACGGAGGAGGAGATGGAGGTGGATGGAGAACAGACTGGAGAGGAAGAGATGGAGGTTGATGAGGATGAGGAGATGGACGTGGAAATGGAAGAGTACACCCAGGAGATGGACATTGATGAGGAAGATGAAGAGGAGGCCATGGTCCTGGGATGAAGAGCAATGCCAGCAGCACGACAGGCATGTGGTCCCCACAGGCACAGTGGGTTCCCTGCAGCCAGGCTGGGGCGGGATTGGGCTGGCTGGTCCCTGCTCAGGCACGTGGTACCCAGTGCCTTGGGTTCTGCTGGCCATGCCCAGCCTGTCCTGTTCTTGCTTTGGGCCACACAAGCCCCATGGCAGTGCCTGGGGCCCAGCCCCCAGACCCAGCCAGCCTCAGCTCTGGCAGCAGAGTCCCAGTGTGCCAGCCTGGGGACACACGGAAGAGCCCTCTGTGCCTGACTGGAGTGACCATGGCACCTGCTTTTCTTCCCGGACTGATGGAGATCCTGGACTGAAATGGCACCCTTTTGTACATAGTTTTTAGAGTTTGTTCTTCTTTTTGGCATATAGGTTTTAGGGCTTCGTTTTGTCTTCTGTAAATACATTTCAAATATTGTTGTTAGATATGTTCTTAGGTATATACCTTCTATAAATTGTTGTTATTACAAATATTCTTACAAAAGTAAATGTGTTCTGTGTTTTCATTGCTGTTCTTATGTAAATAAACAACCTTGGGTTTTCACACCCCAGTTCTCTTTCCATTTGCTTCCGGCACAGGCAGTATTGGCCAAGTTGTGTTTTCCACTTGCTCCCGGTTCCCAGGGCTGGAGGTTCATGGGGGAGCTGGCACAGCCACCCCAGCAGTGGTTGTCCCACTCAGAGGGTTCCGCTGACAGAGGTCACTGTCTCCTTGCTGTCTCTCTGGACACACTGGGGAGCTGCAGGGGCGAATCCCAGCGTGCCCTGTCCCATGGGATCCCATGTTGGAACTCAATGTCCCAGCCCGGGTGAGCACTGGTTGTGGCCCTGGGCTCAGCATGGCAGGCCTGGTGCTCACAGCAGTGCAGACTTCAAGCTGGCCATGCACAGCTCCGTGTTTCTCCCAAAAATATCACTGCTGCAGCACATGGGGTTCCCCAGTGCTGGGCTTTTTATCCCCACTGCATGGAGGATCACATGGCAGGGCAAAGGATGGATCCCATGTGGCATCCAACCTGCCCTGATCCAGGCTGGGCACAGCCTGATGAAGGATGAGCACATCTCGCAGGGATATGGAAACCTCCCCTGAAAACCCAGTTCAGGCAGAGCCTGAGCTCTTTTGTGGCTCTGGGCAGGAAGATGCTCAGGATCTCCCAGAGAGGCTCAGCGGGCAGTAGGATTGTGCCTGGATCTCGCTCTGGACATGCCAGTGGCTCAAGTGACAGCTGTGGGAATGATTTATAATGCACCGAGAGGGGCCACAGTCCTGCAAGGCTCTTACATCAGGAGCAAAGAGCAGCCTGCAGGGTGGGGAAGGCTGGAGCTCTACCACTCTGTGCTCATCCCTCACCTTTATGGGGAGCTGCCCCCAGACTTGCTATGTATCACTTTGATGGTTCTCCTGTTGGGTGTATTTTGGAGCAGCTGTTATCTGTGGCTTTTTATGGTGATCCTGTGGAAAGCAGCCATTTACCTGCTGTGATGAACTCAAAACTAATACTAACTCTTCATTCCCTTTGGTTTTATTTGGGGTTTTTTTAGTCTCTTTGTTTGATTGGTTTGCATGGGTTCGTTTGTTTCTAGGTTTTGTCTGTTTTGGTTTGAGTCTTTTGTTTGCTTTTTCATAAGACTCAGGTGAAGTTGGCATAGCCAAAGTCAAGAGAATGGACACCAGGCTTGACTTTCCAGAAATTACTTTTGGCTGGGTTTAACTGCATTCTCCAGGCTCAGGATGACCAGTCCATTTGCAGGATTTGCTCTGCAACATCAGCTTGCCCAGACTCTGCTCGGTGATTCACAAATGGAGAAGACAATGGATATTGTGCCAAGCTTCCTTTCAAACAGCCAAAACTGCAACGGCATGAGAGAAAAAAAGAAAAAAACAGAGACTATATTCACCAATTAGAGCAGAAGCAGTGTCCCACCATCTTGCCCTCCACTCTTATTAATTTTGTACATTGAGAGGCAATCCTGGGCCTAAAGCTTCCGTCTCTCAGTTCCTGATGCCATTTGACTCCAGCCTGGACTCCCCCAGATCACACTGCCTGCTTTCCACGTGGGGCTGGGGATGCTCAGCCTGGAAAGAGGAGACCCTGGGGAGGCCTCACTGCAGCTCTGCAGGACTGCAAGGGTGCCACAAGAAAGATTGGGACAGGGTGTTCCACAGGGCCTGTGGCAACAGGACAAGGGGGGGACGGCTTTCAGCTGCAGGAGGCTGATTGAAGTTGGATCTGAGGAAGCTGCTCTCTTCCACTGAGGGTGCTGAGGCACTGGCCCAGGCTGTGGATGCTCCATCCTTGGGAACAGGGCTCTGAGCACCATGGTCTGGGGGAACGTTGCTAAGCATGGAACCAAAGGCTCTCTAGCTCAGTGGTCATGTCACAATCCATGTCCCATCTGGAACTGCCAGCAGCCAGCAAGCAGCACAACACAGCCGTTGGCCCTGGGCTCAGCACACGCTGCACGCTGCTCCTGCTGCTCCTGTCACCCTTCTTGTTCCTGCCCCCGAGACCTCATCTCATCAGTCTCAAAAGCTGCCTAAGGCCTGGATTGTGTCATCCATCCCTGCAGGATGCTCACATTTGTCCTGAGGAAGGTACGGTGCCATTCCATGGAGGTGGATCCCCCCAGCTGCCCGGGTGTGGGCTGGAGTTCTGGGGGGATGGGGTGGGACAGGGACCCCACTCTGAGGTTTTGCTACCTCTGCAGGCTGTTGCAGGTAGAGAAGACAAGATGGAGGTGGACAGACAGACTGATAGAGAGGAGAAGATGGAAGTGGAGGGAGAAAAGAGAGGAGAGGAAGAGATGGAGGTGGACACCATAATGGATACGGAGGAGGAGATGGAGGTGGATGGAGAACAGACTGGAGAGGAAGAGATGGAGGTTGATGAGGATGAGGAGATGGACGTGGAAATGGAAGAGTACACCCAGGAGATGGACATTGATGAGGAAGATGAAGAGGAGGCCATGGTCCTGGGATGAAGAGCAATGCCAGCAGCACGACAGGCATGTGGTCCCCACAGGCACAGTGGGTTCCCTGCAGCCAGGCTGGGGCGGGATTGGGCTGGCTGGTCCCTGCTCAGGCACGTGGTACCCAGTGCCTTGGGTTCTGCTGGCCATGCCCAGCCTGTCCTGTTCTTGCTTTGGGCCACACAAGCCCCATGGCAGTGCCTGGGGCCCAGCCCCCAGACCCAGCCAGCCTCAGCTCTGGCAGCAGAGTCCCAGTGTGCCAGCCTGGGGACACACGGAAGAGCCCTCTGTGCCTGACTGGAGTGACCATGGCACCTGCTTTTCTTCCCGGACTGATGGAGATCCTGGACTGAAATGGCACCCTTTTGTACATAGTTTTTAGAGTTTGTTCTTCTTTTTGGCATATAGGTTTTAGGGCTTCGTTTTGTCTTCTGTAAATACATTTCAAATATTGTTGTTAGATATGTTCTTAGGTATATACCTTCTATAAATTGTTGTTATTACAAATATTCTTACAAAAGTAAATGTGTTCTGTGTTTTCATTGCTGTTCTTATGTAAATAAACAACCTTGGGTTTTCACACCCCAGTTCTCTTTCCATTTGCTTCCGGCACAGGCAGTATTGGCCAAGTTGTGTTTTCCACTTGCTCCCGGTTCCCAGGGCTGGAGGTTCATGGGGGAGCTGGCACAGCCACCCCAGCAGTGGTTGTCCCACTCAGAGGGTTCCGCTGACAGAGGTCACTGTCTCCTTGCTGTCTCTCTGGACACACTGGGGAGCTGCAGGGGCGAATCCCAGCGTGCCCTGTCCCATGGGATCCCATGTTGGAACTCAATGTCCCAGCCCGGGTGAGCACTGGTTGTGGCCCTGGGCTCAGCATGGCAGGCCTGGTGCTCACAGCAGTGCAGACTTCAAGCTGGCCATGCACAGCTCCGTGTTTCTCCCAAAAATATCACTGCTGCAGCACATGGGGTTCCCCAGTGCTGGGCTTTTTATCCCCACTGCATGGAGGATCACATGGCAGGGCAAAGGATGGATCCCATGTGGCATCCAACCTGCCCTGATCCAGGCTGGGCACAGCCTGATGAAGGATGAGCACATCTCGCAGGGATATGGAAACCTCCCCTGAAAACCCAGTTCAGGCAGAGCCTGAGCTCTTTTGTGGCTCTGGGCAGGAAGATGCTCAGGATCTCCCAGAGAGGCTCAGCGGGCAGTAGGATTGTGCCTGGATCTCGCTCTGGACATGCCAGTGGCTCAAGTGACAGCTGTGGGAATGATTTATAATGCACCGAGAGGGGCCACAGTCCTGCAAGGCTCTTACATCAGGAGCAAAGAGCAGCCTGCAGGGTGGGGAAGGCTGGAGCTCTACCACTCTGTGCTCATCCCTCACCTTTATGGGGAGCTGCCCCCAGACTTGCTATGTATCACTTTGATGGTTCTCCTGTTGGGTGTATTTTGGAGCAGCTGTTATCTGTGGCTTTTTATGGTGATCCTGTGGAAAGCAGCCATTTACCTGCTGTGATGAACTCAAAACTAATACTAACTCTTCATTCCCTTTGGTTTTATTTGGGGTTTTTTTAGTCTCTTTGTTTGATTGGTTTGCATGGGTTCGTTTGTTTCTAGGTTTTGTCTGTTTTGGTTTGAGTCTTTTGTTTGCTTTTTCATAAGACTCAGGTGAAGTTGGCATAGCCAAAGTCAAGAGAATGGACACCAGGCTTGACTTTCCAGAAATTACTTTTGGCTGGGTTTAACTGCATTCTCCAGGCTCAGGATGACCAGTCCATTTGCAGGATTTGCTCTGCAACATCAGCTTGCCCAGACTCTGCTCGGTGATTCACAAATGGAGAAGACAATGGATATTGTGCCAAGCTTCCTTTCAAACAGCCAAAACTGCAACGGCATGAGAGAAAAAAAGAAAAAAACAGAGACTATATTCACCAATTAGAGCAGAAGCAGTGTCCCACCATCTTGCCCTCCACTCTTATTAATTTTGTACATTGAGAGGCAATCCTGGGCCTAAAGCTTCCGTCTCTCAGTTCCTGATGCCATTTGACTCCAGCCTGGACTCCCCCAGATCACACTGCCTGCTTTCCACGTGGGGCTGGGGATGCTCAGCCTGGAAAGAGGAGACCCTGGGGAGGCCTCACTGCAGCTCTGCAGGACTGCAAGGGTGCCACAAGAAAGATTGGGACAGGGTGTTCCACAGGGCCTGTGGCAACAGGACAAGGGGGGGACGGCTTTCAGCTGCAGGAGGCTGATTGAAGTTGGATCTGAGGAAGCTGCTCTCTTCCACTGAGGGTGCTGAGGCACTGGCCCAGGCTGTGGATGCTCCATCCTTGGGAACAGGGCTCTGAGCACCATGGTCTGGGGGAACGTTGCTAAGCATGGAACCAAAGGCTCTCTAGCTCAGTGGTCATGTCACAATCCATGTCCCATCTGGAACTGCCAGCAGCCAGCAAGCAGCACAACACAGCCGTTGGCCCTGGGCTCAGCACACGCTGCACGCTGCTCCTGCTGCTCCTGTCACCCTTCTTGTTCCTGCCCCCGAGACCTCATCTCATCAGTCTCAAAAGCTGCCTAAGGCCTGGATTGTGTCATCCATCCCTGCAGGATGCTCACATTTGTCCTGAGGAAGGTACGGTGCCATTCCATGGAGGTGGATCCCCCCAGCTGCCCGGGTGTGGGCTGGAGTTCTGGGGGGATGGGGTGGGACAGGGACCCCACTCTGAGGTTTTGCTACCTCTGCAGGCTGTTGCAGGTAGAGAAGACAAGATGGAGGTGGACAGACAGACTGATAGAGAGGAGAAGATGGAAGTGGAGGGAGAAAAGAGAGGAGAGGAAGAGATGGAGGTGGGCACCATAATGGATACGGAGGAGGAGATGGAGGTGGATGGAGAACAGACTGGAGAGGAAGAGATGGAGGTTGATGAGGATGAGGAGATGGACGTGGAAATGGAAGAGTACACCAAGGAGATGGACATTGATGAGGAAGATGAAGAGGAGGCCATGGTCCTGGGATGAAGAGCAATGCCAGCAGCAGGACAGGCATGTGGTCCCCACAGGCACAGTGGGTTCCCTGCAGCCAGGCTGGGGCGGGATTGGGCTGGCTGGTCCCTGCTCAGGAACGTGGTACCCAGTGCCTTGGGTTCTGCTGGCCATGCCCAGCCTGTCCTGTTCTTGCTTTGGGCCACACAAGCCCCATGGCAGTGCCTGGGGCCCAGCCCCCAGACCCAGCCAGCCTCAGCTCTGGCAGCAGAGTCCCAGTGTGCCAGCCTGGGGACACACGGAAGAGCCCTCTGTGCCTGACTGGAGTGACCATGGCACCTGCTTTTCTTCCCGGACTTATGGAGATCCTGGACTGAAATGGCACCTTTTTGTACATAGTTTTTAGAGTTTGTTCTTCTTTTTGGCATATAGGTTTTAGGGCTTCGTTTTGTCTTCTGTAAATACATTTCAAATATTGTTGTTAGATATGTTCTTAGGTATATACCTTCTATAAATTGTTGTTATTACAAATATTCTTACAAAAGTAAATGTGTTCTGTGTTTTCATTGCTGTTCTTATGTAAATAAACAACCTTGGGTTTTCACACCCCAGTTCTCTTTCCATTTGCTTCCGGCACAGGCAGTATTGGCCAAGTTGTGTTTTCCACTTGCTCCCGGTTCCCAGGGCTGGAGGTTCATGGGGGAGCTGGCACAGCCACCCCAGCAGTGGTCGTCCCACTCAGAGGGTTCCGCTGACAGAGGTCACTGTCTCCTTGCTGTCTCTCTGGACACACTGGGGAGCTGCAGGGGCGAATCCCAGCGTGCCCTGTCCCATGGGATCCCATGTTGGGACTCAATGTCCCAGCCCGGGTGAGCACTGGTTGTGGCCCTGGACTCAGCATGGCAGGCCTGGTGCTCACAGCAGTGCAGACTTCAAGCTGGCCATGCACAGCTCCGTGTTTCTCCCAAAAATATCACTGCTGCAGCACCTGGGGTTCCCCAGTGCTGGGCTTTTTATCCCCACTGCATGGAGGATCACATGGCAGGGCAAAGGATGGGATCCCATGTGGCCTCCAACCTGCCCTGATCCAGGCTGGGCACAGCCTGATGAAGGATGAGCACATCTCGCAGGGATATGGAAACCTCCCCTGAACACCCAGTTCAGGCAGAGCCTGAGCTCTTTTGTGGCTCTGGGCAGGAAGATGCTCAGGATCTCCCAGAGAGGCTCAGCGGGCAGTAGGATTGTGCCTGCATCTCGCTCTGGACATGCCAGTGGCTCAAGTGACAGCTGTGGGAATGATTTATAATGCACCGAGAGGGGCCACAGTCCTGCAAGGCTCTTACATCAGGAGCAAAGAGCAGCCTGCAGGGTGGGGAAGGCTGGAGCTGTAGCACTGTGTGCTCATCCCTCACCTTCATGGGGAGCTGCCCCCAGACTTGCTATGTATCACTTTGATGGTTCTCCTGTTGGGTGTATTTTGGAGCAGCTGTTATCTGTGGCTTTTTATGGTGATCCTGTGGAAAGCAGCCATTTACCTGCTGTGATGAACTCAAAACTAATACTAACTCTTCATTCCCTTTGGTTTTATTTGGGGTTTTTTTAGTCTCTTTGTTTGATTGGTTTGCATGGGTTCGTTTGTTTCTAGGTTTTGTCTGTTTTGGTTTGAGTCTTTTGTTTGCTTTTTCATAAGACTCAGGTGAAGTTGGCATAGCCAAAGTCAAGAGAATGGACACCAGGCTTGACTTTCCAGAAATTACTTTTGGCTGGGTTTAACTGCATTCTCCAGTGTTGAGGCGCGGCATGCGCTCCTCGCCGCGGCACTCCGAGCCGTGCTGGGCGGTGAGGGAAGAGAACGGGCGGCCGCTTTCCCCCGCAAGCTCTGCAGTTTCAGTTCGTGGCGCGCAGGGACAGACGAAGGCGACACGGGACTTGGGGGGGGAACGAGATGGTTTTATTCCATGAGCCCCAAGACCCCGGCGGGCGGGGGGGCAAAGGTTTTATACAGAACTCAGGAGGACGGGTGTAGGAACAGTAACCAATGAGGGAATAGCAGGGGAGGAGTTTAGGGCAGAACTAACATCTGGAAGCTGAGGAGGGGGCTAGAATGAATGACAGGGAAGGTTCTAGGGAAAGGGGCAGGGAAAGGGGGGTTGGGGGGGGAAACAGATATTAAACAAATATCAAATGAAAGAAAAACACACCACCGCATCTCCCTCTTTTACTTTACAAAAAGAAGGAGAATTTTGTGGTTTAAGCAAATTAATAAAACATGCAAATAATATAAAATCATATGATAACATTGTAAATTACTTAAAGGACATGAAAGACACATTATTGCATTTATAGGGCAGGAAGAGTAGTAACAGCTTAAATTAGACACAAGACTGCACAAAACTTGCTGTTTTGCTGTTCTGAGTAACAATTTAAAATAATGTAAATAATGTAAATAATTGAAATAGAATGAAATAATTGACAGAAATTAAACTAAAAAATTTAATTAGAATGATTAAAATTATAACTATCTAATTTGAATAAAATAATTAAATGGAATTATTGGAATTAAATATAATAAAAGATCAATTAAATATAACTAATAAATTTTTAAATTTCGCAGCAATGCAGCAAGCCTGAAGCGATATAGTAGCTGAGTGATTCCTGTAGCAATAATGGTTAAACACAGCCTTTAAGTTAAAAAATATCAGAAAAGACTGAATTAATTATAATTATAACAAAACAACTTAATATAAAATCAAATTGTAACATTACATATTATTAAAAAAACATAAATTGAAAGACATTAAAAAATGATAAACTAATTGTGATTATAACATATGAAACATATAAAAACTTCATCTGGAGTATATAAAATTGTCTTAAATGAGAGTCCAAATTAAGGGTACAAAGCACAGCAGGATTTGTGACTTCATCTGATTTAGAATTTGCTGCGTCGCGGCGTTTGCGATGTTCAGCTTCTTAAATTCTTAAAGCAGAGTCAGCGGATAACGGCGCTTGTTTTAAAGCAGAGTCAGCGGATAGCGATGTGGTTTGTTCAATTTGAATGTCCGTTTGAGAGGTGGGCATAATATCTTGAGTAATAATTAACTGGGATGATTTTTTTTTTTTCTATAAAATATAACTCAACAAACAGATTATTCAAAAATAATCAAAAGCAAAAAGAGGAATTCGTAGTTAAATAAAAAGGAGTATTGGGTAGGGTACATTAAGGAATAGGATAGGGGAATCAGACAATCACTTAATTAGTGATTGCCATGATTAACAGGGGGTATCGGTAAGGGGTGGACCGGGGCGCCGCCATTTCAGGGGGAAGACAAAATGACGGATCCTCAGTCCCGGGTTTCGGCTCCATTTCCTCGGGAGAAGATCCCTCCCGACCCTCCCCCCGGAGGACGAGCCCGAAGAAGGATGGGGAATATCCAACCCCGCCTCCCCCAACAGGGACTAGCCTCGTGCAGGGACGGTGCAGGGCTATTGGGGGAGAGATGGGACTGGCGGGAAACCAGGGGCGGAAAAGAAGGGTCAAGGCGGGAAATGGGTCCCGAGCGGCGTGGCCAGCGCCATCTTGAGAGGGGTGCCGGGCACACTGCACTTGGCCTGAGCAGTGTCCGGCAGGGCACTTGGGGCGGCTCGGCCACAGCAATCCCCAAGGGAGGATAGGAAAGGGTTTTAGGAAAGTCCGAGGGGATGGGGGCATAGGGAGCTTCACAGAAGCAAAAAGGGGAAATTTATAGGAGGGGGGGGGGGCCGCCCGACGCAGCTGGATGTCGGCGCAATGCGTGGGTGTAAAGGGCCCCTTTTAACAACTCTCCTATAGCTAACGTGTCGTCTTCTTAGCTGATCCCTACTGGTGTCTTTTCTACCCCCTCCGTCCAGCCCAGAATGGGGAGGGGAGGATAGAGAAGACAACTTTTTCGAGGAGAAGAAAAAGCGATCTAATCTAGGTCCCCACAGAAGACTAGGCGAAGGATAGCACTCAGTGCTAGCTTCTCCCAGAAAAAGAAAACCCACCCGCTTGCCAGGGACATGCACGGCTACAGCCCCAGTCTGGGCGCAGACGGGGGTTAAAACGCGAGAAAAAAAAAGTGACAGACCCAGCCGCCCGTCGGGGCGACCCCCACCCCGTGTAGCCTACCTTACCTTGCAGGCTCGGACGGAGATGGCTTGAATCTTCTCCTCGACTCGATGGAAAAGTCGCGCTAAAAACTGGGGATGTTCCTTCTCTTTCGGTTTGGCCCTTCCGGAAGCCTGGGTGTTCCCGTTAAACCAAGACTCGTCCCCGAAGCCTTGGTTTCGGCCACTATCAGCCTCCGGTGGTCTCGCTGCAGATGCTGACCGAGGAATGAACCTCTTCTCGGTCAGCCCCTCTTCAGGCTCCCCCGAGCCGCTGCCAAAACCGCCCTCTGTGTTCTCGGGTAAGTCTGCCCGCCAAAAAGCTCTGCAGCCCGGCTGCCCGTGCAGCGCGGCTGCTCCCGGGCGGGAAGATGGCGAGAACAAAGAGGTCCCGGAGCCTCAATCTATTTCGCTCGGCGCTCAGCTCCTCATAGCATCAGGCAGAGCTTTTACGGCCGTAGATGTTCCTCTTCCTTCCTTCTTCTTCTGTGAGGCGGGCGCCCCCACAAATTTGCCCGTTTTTTTTACAAGACGAAGGAGGGAACCATCCTCTCGCTACCATATGTTGTGGCGCGGCATGCGCTCCTCGCCGCGGCACTCCGAGCCGTGCTGGGCGGTGAGGGAAGAGAACGGGCGGCCGCTTTCCCCCGCAAGCTCTGCAGTTTCAGTTCGTGGCGCGCAGGGACAGACGAAGGCGACACGGGACTTGGGGGGGAACGAGATGGTTTTATTCCATGAGCCCCAAGACCCCGGCGGGCGGGGGGGCAAAGGTTTTATACAGAACTCAGGAGGACGGGTGTAGGAACAGTAACCAATGAGGGAATAGCAGGGGAGGAGTTTAGGGCAGAACTAACATCTGGAAGCTGAGGAGGGGGCTAGAATGAATGACAGGGAAGGTTCTAGGGAAAGGGGCAGGGAAAGGGAGGATTGGGGGGGGGGGAAACAGATATTAAACAAATATCAAATGAAAGAAAAACACACCACCGCATCTCCCTCTTTTTCTTTACAAAAAGAAGGAGAATTTTGTGGTTTAAGCAAATTAATAAAACATGCAAATAATATAAAATCATATGATAACATTGTAAATTACTTAAAGGACATGAAAGACACATTATTGCATTTATAGGGCAGGAAGAGTAGTAACAGCTTAAATTAGACACAAGACTGCACAAAACTTGCTGTTTTGCTGTTCTGAGTAACAATTTAAAATAATGTAAATAATGTAAATAATTGAAATAGAATGAAATAATTGACAGAAATTAAACTAAAAAATTTAATTAGAATGATTAAAATTATAACTATCTAATTTGAATAAAATAATTAAATGGAATTATTGGAATTAAATATAATAAAAGATCAACTAAATATAACTAATAAATTTTTAAATTTCGCAGCAATGCAGCAAGCCTGAAGCGATATAGTAGCTGAGTGATTCCTGTAGCAATAATGGTTAAACACAGCCTTTAAGTTAAAAAATATCAGAAAAGACTGAATTAATTATAATTATAACAAAACAACTTAATATAAAATCAAATTGTAACATTACATATTATTAAAAAAACATAAATTGAAAGACATTAAAAAATGATAAACTAATTGTGATTATAACATATGAAACATATAAAAACTTCATCTGGAGTATATAAAATTGTCTTAAATGAGAGTCCAAATTAAGGGTACAAAGCACAGCAGGATTTGTGACTTCATCTGATTTAGAATTTGCTGCGTCGCGGCGTTTGCGATGTTCAGCTTCTTAAATTCTTAAAGCAGAGTCAGCGGATAACGGCGCTTGTTTTAAAGCAGAGTCAGCGGATAGCGATGTGGTTTGTTCAATTTGAATGTCCGTTTGAGAGGTGGGCATAATATCTTGAGTAATAATTAACTGGGATGATTTTTTTTTTTTTCTATAAAATATAACTCAACAAACAGATTATTCAAAAATAATCAAAAGCAAAAAGAGGAATTCGTAGTTAAATAAAAAGGAGTATTGGGTAGGGTACATTAAGGAATAGGATAGGGGAATCAGACAATCACTTAATTAGTGATTGCCATGATTAACAGGGGGTATCGGTAAGGGGTGGACCGGGGCGCCGCCATTTCAGGGGGAAGACAAAATGACGGATCCTCAGTCCCGGGTTTCGGCTCCATTTCCTCGGGAGAAGATCCCTCCCGACCCTCCCCCCGGAGGACGAGCCCGAAGAAGGATGGGGAATATCCAACCCCGCCTCCCCCAACAGGGACTAGCCTCGTGCAGGGACGGTGCAGGGCTATTGAGGGAGAGATGGGACTGGCGGGAAACCAGGGGCGGAAAAGAAGGGTCAAGGCGGGAAATGGGTCCCGAGCGGCGTGGCCAGCGCCATCTTGAGAGGGGTGCCGGGCACACTGCACTTGGCCTGAGCAGTGTCCGGCAGGGCACTTGGGGCGGCTCGGCCACAGCCATCCCCAAGGGAGGATAGGAAAGGGTTTTAGGAAAGTCCGAGGGGATGGGGGCATAGGGAGCTTCACAGAAGCAAAAAGGGGAAATTTATAGGAGGGGGGGGGGGCCGCCCGACGCAGCTGGATGTCGGCGCAATGCGTGGGTGTAAAGGGCCCCTTTTAACAACTCTCCTATAGCTAACGTGTCGTCTTCTTAGCTGATCCCTACTGGTGTCTTTTCTACCCCCTCCGTCCAGCCCAGAATGGGGAGGGGAGGATAGAGAAGACAACTTTTTCGAGGAGAAGAAAAAGCGATCTAATCTAGGTCCCCACAGAAGACTAGGCGAAGGATAGCACTCAGTGCTAGCTTCTCCCAGAAAAAGAAAACCCACCCGCTTGCCAGGGACATGCACGGCTACAGCCCCAGTCTGGGCGCAGACGGGGGTTAAAACGCGAGAAAAAAAAAGTGACAGACCCAGCCGCCCGTCGGGGCGACCCCCACCCCGTGTAGCCTACCTTACCTTGCAGGCTCGGACGGAGATGGCTTGAATCTTCTCCTCGACTCGATGGAAAAGTCGCGCTAAAAACTGGGGATGTTCCTTCTCTTTCGGTTTGGCCCTTCCGGAAGCCTGGGTGTTCCCGTTAAACCAAGACTCGTCCCCGAAGCCTTGGTTTCGGCCACTATCAGCCTCCGGTGGTCTCGCTGCAGATGCTGACCGAGGAATGAACCTCTTCTCGGTCAGCCCCTCTTCAGGCTCCCCCGAGCCGCTGCCAAAACCGCCCTCTGTGTTCTCGGGTAAGTCTGCCCGCCAAAAAGCTCTGCAGCCCGGCTGCCCGTGCAGCGCGGCTGCTCCCGGGCGGGAAGATGGCGAGAACAAAGAGGTCCCGGAGCCTCAATCTTTTTCGCTCGGCGCTCAGCTCCTCATAGCATCAGGCAGAGCTTTTACGGCCGTAGATGTTCCTCTTCCTTCCTTCTTCTTCTGTGAGGCGGGCGCCCCCACAAATTTGCCCGTTTTTTTTACAAGACGAAGGAGGGAACCATCCTCTCGCTACCATATGTTGAGGCGCGGCATGCGCTCCTCGCCGCGGCACTCCGAGCCGTGCTGGGCGGTGAGGGAAGAGAACGGGCGGCCGCTTTCCCCCGCAAGCTCTGCAGTTTCAGTTCGTGGCGCGCAGGGACAGACGAAGGCGACACGGGACTTGGGGGGGGAACGAGATGGTTTTATTCCATGAGCCCCAAGACCCCGGCGGGCGGGGGGGCAAAGGTTTTATACAGAACTCAGGAGGACGGGTGTAGGAACAGTAACCAATGAGGGAATAGCAGGGGAGGAGTTTAGGGCAGAACTAACATCTGGAAGCTGAGGAGGGGGCTAGAACGAATGACAGGGAAGGTTCTAGGGAAAGGGGCAGGGAAAGGGGGGTTGGGGGGGGAAACAGATATTAAACAAATATCAAATGAAAGAAAAACACACCACCGCACTCCAGGCTCAGGATGACCAGTCCATTTGCAGGATTTGCTCTGCAACATCAGCTTGCCCAGACTCTGCTCGGTGATTCACAAATGGAGAAGACAATGGATATTGTGCCAAGCTTCCTTTCAAACAGCCAAAACTGCAACGGCATGAGAGAAAAAAAGAAAAAAACAGAGACTATATTCACCAATTAGAGCAGAAGCAGTGTCCCACCATCTTGCCCTCCACTCTTATTAATTTTGTACATTGAGAGGCAATCCTGGGCCTAAAGCTTCCGTCTCTCAGTTCCTGATGCCATTTGACTCCAGCCTGGACTCCCCCTGATCACACTGCCTGCTTTCCACGTGGGGCTGGGGATGCTCAGCCTGGAAAGAGGAGACCCTGGGGAGACCTCACTGCAGCTCTGCAGGACTGCAAGGGTGCCACAAGAAAGATTGGGACAGGGTGTTCCACAGGGCCTGTGGCAACAGGACAAGGGGGGGACGGCTTTCAGCTGCAGGAGGCTGATTGAAGTTGGATCTGAGGAAGCTGCTCTCTTCCACTGAGGGTGCTGAGGCACTGGCCCAGGCTGTGGATGCTCCATCCTTGGGAACAGGGCTCTGAGCACCATGGTCTGGGGGAACGTTGCTAAGCATGGAACCAAAGGCTCTCTAGCTCAGTGGTCATGTCACAATCCATGTCCCATCTGGAACTGCCAGCAGCCAGCAAGCAGCACAACACAGCCGTTGGCCCTGCGCTCAGCACACGCTGCACGCTGCTCCTGCTGCTCCTGTCACCCTTCTTGTTCCTGCCCCCGAGACCTCATCTCATCAGTCTCAAAAGCTGCCTAAGGCCTGGATTGTGTCATCCATCCCTGCAGGATGCTCACATTTGTCCTGAGGAAGGTACGGTGCCATTCCATGGAGGTGGATCCCCCCAGCTGCCCGGGTGTGGGCTGGAGTTCTGGGGGGATGGGGTGGGACAGGGACCCCACTCTGAGGTTTTGCTACCTCTGCAGGCTGTTGCAGGTAGAGAAGACAAGATGGAGGTGGACAGACAGACTGATAGAGAGGAGAAGATGGAAGTGGAGGGAGAAAAGAGAGGAGAGGAAGAGATGGAGGTGGGCACCATAATGGATACGGAGGAGGAGATGGAGGTGGATGGAGAACAGACTGGAGAGGAAGAGATGGAGGTTGATGAGGATGAGGAGATGGACGTGGAAATGGAAGAGTACACCCAGGAGATGGACATTGATGAGGAAGATGAAGAGGAGGCCATGGTCCTGGGATGAAGAGCAATGCCAGCAGCACGACAGGCATGTGGTCCCCACAGGCACAGTGGGTTCCCTGCAGCCAGGCTGGGGCGGGATTGGGCTGGCTGGTCCCTGCTCAGGAACGTGGTACCCAGTGCCTTGGGTTCTGCTGGCCATGCCCAGCCTGTCCTGTTCTTGCTTTGGGCCACACAAGCCCCATGGCAGTGCCTGGGGCCCAGCCCCCAGACCCAGCCAGCCTCAGCTCTGGCAGCAGAGTCCCAGTGTGCCAGCCTGGGGACACACGGAAGAGCCCTCTGTGCCTGACTGGAGTGACCATGGCACCTGCTTTTCTTCCCGGACTTATGGAGATCCTGGACTGAAATGGCACCTTTTTGTACATAGTTTTTAGAGTTTGTTCTTGTTTTTGGCATATAGGTTTTAGGGCTTCGTTTTGTCTTCTGTAAATACATTTCAAATATTGTTGTTAGATATGTTCTTAGGTATATACCTTCTATAAATTGTTGTTATTACAAATATTCTTACAAAAGTAAATGTGTTCTGTGTTTTCATTGCTGTTCTTATGTAAATAAACAACCTTGGGTCTTCACACCCCAGTTCTCTTTCCATTTGCTTCCGGCACAGGCAGTATTGGCCAAGTTGTGTTTTCCACTTGCTCCCGGTTCCCAGGGCTGGAGGTTCATGGGGGAGCTGGCACAGCCACCCCAGCAGTGGTTGTCCCACTCAGAGGGTTCCGCTGACAGAGGTCACTGTCTCCTTGCTGTCTCTCTGGACACACTGGGGAGCTGCAGGGGCGAATCCCAGCGTGCCCTGTCCCATGGGATCCCATGTTGGGACTCAATATCCCAGCCCGGGTGAGCACTGGTTGTGGCCCTGGGCTCAGCATGGCAGGCCTGGTGCTCACAGCAGTGCAGACTTCAAGCTGGCCATGCACAGCTCCGTGTTTCTCCCAAAAATATCACTGCTGCAGCACATGGGGTTCCCCAGTGCTGGGCTTTTTATCCCCACTGCATGGAGGATCACATGGCAGGGCAAAGGATGGATCCCATGTGGCATCCAACCTGCCCTGATCCAGGCTGGGCACAGCCTGATGAAGGATGAGCACATCTCGCAGGGATATGGAAACCTCCCCTGAAAACCCAGTTCAGGCAGAGCCTGAGCTCTTTTGTGGCTCTGGGCAGGAAGATGCTCAGGATCTCCCAGAGAGGCTCAGCGGGCAGTAGGATTGTGCCTGCATCTCGCTCTGGACATGCCAGTGGCTCAAGTGACAGCTGTGGGAATGATTTATAATGCACCGAGAGGGGCCACAGTCCTGCAAGGCTCTTACATCAGGAGCAAAGAGCAGCCTGCAGGGTGGGGAAGGCTGGAGCTGTAGCACTGTGTGCTCATCCCTCACCTTCATGGGGAGCTGCCCCCAGACTTGCTATGTATCACTTTGATGGTTCTCCTGTTGGGTGTATTTTGGAGCAGCTGTTATCTGTGGCTTTTTATGGTGATCCTGTGGAAAGCAGCCATTTACCTGCTGTGATGAACTCAAAACTAATACTAACTCTTCATTCCCTTTGGTTTTATTTGGGGTTTTTTTAGTCTCTTTGTTTGATTGGTTTGCATGGGTTCGTTTGTTTCTAGGTTTTGTCTGTTTTGGTTTGAGTCTTTTGTTGTCTTTTTCATAAGACTCAGGTGAAGTTGGCATAGCCAAAGTCAAGAGAATGTACACCAGGCTTGACTATCCAGAAATTACTTTTGGCTGGGTTTAACTGCATTCTCCAGGCTCAGGATGACCAGTCCATTTGCAGGATTTGCTCTGCAACATCAGCTTGCCCAGACTCTGCTCGGTGATTCACAAATGGAGAAGACAATGGATATTGTGCCAAGCTTCCTTTCAAACAGCCAAAACTGCAACGGCATGAGAGAAAAAAAAGAAAAAAACAGAGACTATATTCACCAATTAGAGCAGAAGCAGTGTCCCACCATCTTGCCCTCCACTCTTATTAATTTTGTACATTGAGAGGCAATCCTGGGCCTAAAGCTTCCGTCTCTCAGTTCCTGATGCCATTTGACTCCAGCCTGGACTCCCCCTGATCACACTGCCTGCTTTCCACGTGGGGCTGGGGATGCTCAGCCTGGAAAGAGGAGACCCTGGGGAGGCCTCACTGCAGCTCTGCAGGACTGCAAGGGTGCCACAAGAAAGATTGGGACAGGGTGTTCCACAGGGCCTGTGGCAACAGGACAAGGGGGGGACGGCTTTCAGCTGCAGGAGGCTGATTGAAGTTGGATCTGAGGAAGCTGCTCTCTTCCACTGAGGGTGCTGAGGCACTGGCCCAGGCTGTGGATGCTCCATCCTTGGGAACAGGGCTCTGAGCACCATGGTCTGGGGGAACGTTGCTAAGCATGGAACCAAAGGCTCTCTAGCTCAGTGATCATGTCACAATCCATGTCCCATCTGGAACTGCCAGCAGCCAGCAAGCAGCACAACACAGCCGTTGGCCCTGGGCTCAGCACACGCTGCACGCTGCTCCTGCTGCTCCTGTCACCCTTCTTGTTCCTGCCCCCGAGACCTCATCTCATCAGTCTCAAAAGCTGCCTAAGGCCTGGATTGTGTCATCCATCCCTGCAGGATGCTCACATTTGTCCTGAGGAAGGTACGGTGCCATTCCATGGAGGTGGATCCCCCCAGCTGCCCGGGTGTGGGCTGGAGTTCTGGGGGGATGGGGTGGGACAGGGACCCCACTCTGAGGTTTTGCTACCTCTGCAGGCTGTTGCAGGTAGAGAAGACAAGATGGAGGTGGACAGACAGACTGATAGAGAGGAGAAGATGGAAGTGGAGGGAGAAAAGAGAGGAGAGGAAGAGATGGAGGTGGGCACCATAATGGATACGGAGGAGGAGATGGAGGTGGATGGAGAACACACTGGAGAGGAAGAGATGGAGGTTGATGAGGATGAGGAGATGGACGTGGAAATGGAAGAGTACACCCAGGAGATGGACATTGATGAGGAAGATGAAGAGGAGGCCATGGTCCTGGGATGAAGAGCAATGCCAGCAGCAGGACAGGCATGTGGTCCCCACAGGCACAGTGGGTTCCCTGCAGCCAGGCTGGGGCGGGATTGGGCTGGCTGGTCCCTGCTCAGGCACGTGGTACCCAGTGCCTTGGGTTCTGCTGGCCATGCCCAGCCTGTCCTGTTCTTGCTTTGGGCCACACAAGCCCCATGGCAGTGCCTGGGGCCCAGCCCCCAGACCCAGCCAGCCTCAGCTCTGGCAGCAGAGTCCCAGTGTGCCAGCCTGGGGACACACGGAAGAGCCCTCTGTGCCTGACTGGAGTGACCATGGCACCTGCTTTTCTTCCCGGACTTATGGAGATCCTGGACTGAAATGGCACCTTTTTGTACATAGTTTTTAGAGTTTGTTCTTCTTTTTGGCATATAGGTTTTAGGGCTTCGTTTTGTCTTCTGTAAATACATTTCAAATATTGTTGTTAGATATGTTCTTAGGTATATACCTTCTATAAATTGTTGTTATTACAAATATTCTTACAAAAGTAAATGTGTTCTGTGTTTTCATTGCTGTTCTTATGTAAATAAACAACCTTGGGTTTTCACACCCCAGTTCTCTTTCCATTTGCTTCCGGCACAGGCAGTATTGGCCAAGTTGTGTTTTCCACTTGCTCCCGGTTCCCAGGGCTGGAGGTTCATGGGGGAGCTGGCACAGCCACCCCAGCAGTGGTTGTCCCACTCAGAGGGTTCCGCTGACAGAGGTCACTGTCTCCTTGCTGTCTCTCTGGACACACTGGGGAGCTGCAGGGGCGAATCCCAGCCTGCCCTGTCCCATGGGATCCCATGTTGGGACTCAATGTCCCAGCCCGGGTGAGCACTGGTTGTGGCCCTGGACTCAGCATGGCAGGCCTGGTGCTCACAGCAGTGCAGACTTCAAGCTGGCCATGCACAGCTCCGTGTTTCTCCCAAAAATATCACTGCTGCAGCACATGGGGTTCCCCAGTGCTGGGCTTTTTCTCCCCACTGCATGGAGGATCACATGGCAGGGCAAAGGATGGATCCCATGTGGCATCCAACCTGCCCTGATCCAGGCTGGGCACAGCCTGATGAAGGATGAGCACATCTCGCAGGGATATGGAAACCTCCCCTGAAAACCCAGTTCAGGCAGAGCCTGAGCTCTTTTGTGGCTCTGGGCAGGAAGATGCTCAGGATCTCCCAGAGAGGCTCAGCGGGCAGTAGGATTGTGCCTGCATCTCGCTCTGGACATGCCAGTGGCTCAAGTGAGAGCTGTGGGAATGATTTATAATGCACCGAGAGGGGCCACAGTCCTGCAAGGCTCTTACATCAGGAGCAAAGAGCAGCCTGCAGGGTGGGGAAGGCTGGAGCTGTAGCACTGTGTGCTCATCCCTCACCTTCATGGGGAGCTGCCCCCAGACTTGCTATGTATCACTTTGATGGTTCTCCTGTTGGGTGTATTTTGGAGCAGCTGTTATCTGTGGCTTTTTATGGTGATCCTGTGGAAAGCAGCCATTTACCTGCTGTGATGAACTCAAAACTAATACTAACTCTTCATTCCCTTTGGTTTTATTTGGGGTTTTTTTAGTCTCTTTGTTTGATTGGTTTGCATGGGTTCGTTTGTTTCTAGGTTTTGTCTGTTTTGGTTTGAGTCTTTTGTTGTCTTTTTCATAAGACTCAGGTGAAGTTGGCATAGCCAAAGTCAAGAGAATGTACACCAGGCTTGACTTTCCAGAAATTACTTTTGGCTGGGTTTAACTGCATTCTCCAGGCTCAGGATGACCAGTCCATTTGCAGGATTTGCTCTGCAACATCAGCTTGCCCAGACTCTGCTCGGTGATTCACAAATGGAGAAGACAATGGATATTGTGCCAAGCTTCCTTTCAAACAGCCAAAACTGCAACGGCATGAGAGAAAAAAAGAAAAAAACAGAGACTATATTCACCAATTAGAGCAGAAGCAGTGTCCCACCATCTTGCCCTCCACTCTTATTAATTTTGTACATTGAGAGGCAATCCTGGGCCTAAAGCTTCCGTCTCTCAGTTCCTGATGCCATTTGACTCCAGCCTGGACTCCCCCTGATCACACTGCCTGCTTTCCACGTGGGGCTGGGGATGCTCAGCCTGGAAAGAGGAGACCCTGGGGAGGCCTCACTGCAGCTCTGCAGGACTGCAAGGGTGCCACAAGAAAGATTGGGACAGGGTGTTCCACAGGGCCTGTGGCAACAGGACAAGGGGGGGACGGCTTTCAGCTGCAGGAGGCTGATTGAAGTTGGATCTGAGGAAGCTGCTCTCTTCCACTGAGGGTGCTGAGGCACTGGCCCAGGCTGTGGATGCTCCATCCTTGGGAACAGGGCTCTGAGCACCATGGTCTGGGGGAACGTTGCTAAGCATGGAACCAAAGGCTCTCTAGCTCAGTGATCATGTCACAATCCATGTCCCATCTGGAACTGCCAGCAGCCAGCAAGCAGCACAACACAGCCGTTGGCCCTGGGCTCAGCACACGCTGCACGCTGCTCCTGCTGCTCCTGTCACCCTTCTTGTTCCTGCCCCCGAGACCTCATCTCATCAGTCTCAAAAGCTGCCTAAGGCCTGGATTGTGTCATCCATCCCTGCAGGATGCTCACATTTGTCCTGAGGAAGGTACGGTGCCATTCCATGGAGGTGGATCCCCCCAGCTGCCCGGGTGTGGGCTGGAGTTCTGGGGGGATGGGGTGGGACAGGGACCCCACTCTGAGGTTTTGCTACCTCTGCAGGCTGTTGCAGGTAGAGAAGACAAGATGGAGGTGGACAGACAGACTGATAGAGAGGAGAAGATGGAAGTGGAGGGAGAAAAGAGAGGAGAGGAAGAGATGGAGGTGGGCACCATAATGGATACGGAGGAGGAGATGGAGGTGGATGGAGAACACACTGGAGAGGAAGAGATGGAGGTTGATGAGGATGAGGAGATGGACGTGGAAATGGAAGAGTACACCCAGGAGATGGACATTGATGAGGAAGATGAAGAGGAGGCCATGGTCCTGGGATGAAGAGCAATGCCAGCAGCAGGACAGGCATGTGGTCCCCACAGGCACAGTGGGTTCCCTGCAGCCAGGCTGGGGCGGGATTGGGCTGGCTGGTCCCTGCTCAGGCACGTGGTACCCAGTGCCTTGGGTTCTGCTGGCCATGCCCAGCCTGTCCTGTTCTTGCTTTGGGCCACACAAGCCCCATGGCAGTGCCTGGGGCCCAGCCCCCAGACCCAGCCAGCCTCAGCTCTGGCAGCAGAGTCCCAGTGTGCCAGCCTGGGGACACACGGAAGAGCCCTCTGTGCCTGACTGGAGTGACCATGGCACCTGCTTTTCTTCCCGGACTTATGGAGATCCTGGACTGAAATGGCACCTTTTTGTACATAGTTTTTAGAGTTTGTTCTTCTTTTTGGCATATAGGTTTTAGGGCTTCGTTTTGTCTTCTGTAAATACATTTCAAATATTGTTGTTAGATATGTTCTTAGGTATATACCTTCTATAAATTGTTGTTATTACAAATATTCTTACAAAAGTAAATGTGTTCTGTGTTTTCATTGCTGTTCTTATGTAAATAAACAACCTTGGGTTTTCACACCCCAGTTCTCTTTCCATTTGCTTCCGGCACAGGCAGTATTGGCCAAGTTGTGTTTTCCACTTGCTCCCGGTTCCCAGGGCTGGAGGTTCATGGGGGAGCTGGCACAGCCACCCCAGCAGTGGTTGTCCCACTCAGAGGGTTCCGCTGACAGAGGTCACTGTCTCCTTGCTGTCTCTCTGGACACACTGGGGAGCTGCAGGGGCGAATCCCAGCCTGCCCTGTCCCATGGGATCCCATGTTGGGACTCAATGTCCCAGCCCGGGTGAGCACTGGTTGTGGCCCTGGACTCAGCATGGCAGGCCTGGTGCTCACAGCAGTGCAGACTTCAAGCTGGCCATGCACAGCTCCGTGTTTCTCCCAAAAATATCACTGCTGCAGCACATGGGGTTCCCCAGTGCTGGGCTTTTTCTCCCCACTGCATGGAGGATCACATGGCAGGGCAAAGGATGGATCCCATGTGGCATCCAACCTGCCCTGATCCAGGCTGGGCACAGCCTGATGAAGGATGAGCACATCTCGCAGGGATATGGAAACCTCCCCTGAAAACCCAGTTCAGGCAGAGCCTGAGCTCTTTTGTGGCTCTGGGCAGGAAGATGCTCAGGATCTCCCAGAGAGGCTCAGCGGGCAGTAGGATTGTGCCTGCATCTCGCTCTGGACATGCCAGTGGCTCAAGTGAGAGCTGTGGGAATGATTTATAATGCACCGAGAGGGGCCACAGTCCTGCAAGGCTCTTACATCAGGAGCAAAGAGCAGCCTGCAGGGTGGGGAAGGCTGGAGCTGTAGCACTGTGTGCTCATCCCTCACCTTCATGGGGAGCTGCCCCCAGACTTGCTATGTATCACTTTGATGGTTCTCCTGTTGGGTGTATTTTGGAGCAGCTGTTATCTGTGGCTTTTTATGGTGATCCTGTGGAAAGCAGCCATTTACCTGCTGTGATGAACTCAAAACTAATACTAACTCTTCATTCCCTTTGGTTTTATTTGGGGTTTTTTTAGTCTCTTTGTTTGATTGGTTTGCATGGGTTCGTTTGTTTCTAGGTTTTGTCTGTTTTGGTTTGAGTCTTTTGTTGTCTTTTTCATAAGACTCAGGTGAAGTTGGCATAGCCAAAGTCAAGAGAATGTACACCAGGCTTGACTTTCCAGAAATTACTTTTGGCTGGGTTTAACTGCATTCTCCAGGCTCAGGATGACCAGTCCATTTGCAGGATTTGCTCTGCAACATCAGCTTGCCCAGACTCTGCTCGGTGATTCACAAATGGAGAAGACAATGGATATTGTGCCAAGCTTCCTTTCAAACAGCCAAAACTGCAACGGCATGAGAGAAAAAAAGAAAAAAACAGAGACTATATTCACCAATTAGAGCAGAAGCAGTGTCCCACCATCTTGCCCTCCACTCTTATTAATTTTGTACATTGAGAGGCAATCCTGGGCCTAAAGCTTCCGTCTCTCAGTTCCTGATGCCATTTGACTCCAGCCTGGACTCCCCCTGATCACACTGCCTGCTTTCCACGTGGGGCTGGGGATGCTCAGCCTGGAAAGAGGAGACCCTGGGGAGGCCTCACTGCAGCTCTGCAGGACTGCAAGGGTGCCACAAGAAAGATTGGGACAGGGTGTTCCACAGGGCCTGTGGCAACAGGACAAGGGGGGGACGGCTTTCAGCTGCAGGAGGCTGATTGAAGTTGGATCTGAGGAAGCTGCTCTCTTCCACTGAGGGTGCTGAGGCACTGGCCCAGGCTGTGGATGCTCCATCCTTGGGAACAGGGCTCTGAGCACCATGGTCTGGGGGAACGTTGCTAAGCATGGAACCAAAGGCTCTCTAGCTCAGTGGTCATGTCACAATCCATGTCCCATCTGGAACTGCCAGCAGCCAGCAAGCAGCACAACACAGCCGTTGGCCCTGGGCTCAGCACACGCTGCACGCTGCTCCTGCTGCTCCTGTCACCCTTCTTGTTCCTGCCCCCGAGACCTCATCTCATCAGTCTCAAAAGCTGCCTAAGGCCTGGATTGTGTCATCCATCCCTGCAGGATGCTCACATTTGTCCTGAGGAAGGTACGGTGCCATTCCATGGAGGTGGATCCCCCCAGCTGCCCGGGTGTGGGCTGGAGTTCTGGGGGGATGGGGTGGGACAGGGACCCCACTCTGAGGTTTTGCTACCTCTGCAGGCTGTTGCAGGTAGAGAAGACAAGATGGAGGTGGACAGACAGACTGATAGAGAGGAGAAGATGGAAGTGGAGGGAGAAAAGAGAGGAGAGGAAGAGATGGAGGTGGGCACCATAATGGATACGGAGGAGGAGATGGAGGTGGATGGAGAACACACTGGAGAGGAAGAGATGGAGGTTGATGAGGATGAGGAGATGGACGTGGAAATGGAAGAGTACACCCAGGAGATGGACATTGATGAGGAAGATGAAGAGGAGGCCATGGTCCTGGGATGAAGAGCAATGCCAGCAGCAGGACAGGCATGTGGTCCCCACAGGCACAGTGGGTTCCCTGCAGCCAGGCTGGGGCGGGATTGGGCTGGCTGGTCCCTGCTCAGGCACGTGGTACCCAGTGCCTTGGGTTCTGCTGGCCATGCCCAGCCTGTCCTGTTCTTGCTTTGGGCCACACAAGCCCCATGGCAGTGCCTGGGGCCCAGCCCCCAGACCCAGCCAGCCTCAGCTCTGGCAGCAGAGTCCCAGTGTGCCAGCCTGGGGACACACGGAAGAGCCCTCTGTGCCTGACTGGAGTGACCATGGCACCTGCTTTTCTTCCCGGACTTATGGAGATCCTGGACTGAAATGGCACCTTTTTGTACATAGTTTTTAGAGTTTGTTCTTCTTTTTGGCATATAGGTTTTAGGGCTTCGTTTTGTCTTCTGTAAATACATTTCAAATATTGTTGTTAGATATGTTCTTAGGTATATACCTTCTATAAATTGTTGTTATTACAAATATTCTTACAAAAGTAAATGTGTTCTGTGTTTTCATTGCTGTTCTTATGTAAATAAACAACCTTGGGTTTTCACACCCCAGTTCTCTTTCCATTTGCTTCCGGCACAGGCAGTATTGGCCAAGTTGTGTTTTCCACTTGCTCCCGGTTCCCAGGGCTGGAGGTTCATGGGGGAGCTGGCACAGCCACCCCAGCAGTGGTCGTCCCACTCAGAGGGTTCCGCTGACAGAGGTCACTGTCTCCTTGCTGTCTCTCTGGACACACTGGGGAGCTGCAGGGGCGAATCCCAGCCTGCCCTGTCCCATGGGATCCCATGTTGGGACTCAATGTCCCAGCCCGGGTGAGCACTGGTTGTGGCCCTGGACTCAGCATGGCAGGCCTGGTGCTCACAGCAGTGCAGACTTCAAGCTGGCCATGCACAGCTCCGTGTTTCTCCCAAAAATATCACTGCTGCAGCACATGGGGTTCCCCAGTGCTGGGCTTTTTCTCCCCACTGCATGGAGGATCACATGGCAGGGCAAAGGATGGATCCCATGTGGCATCCAACCTGCCCTGATCCAGGCTGGGCACAGCCTGATGAAGGATGAGCACATCTCGCAGGGATATGGAAACCTCCCCTGAAAACCCAGTTCAGGCAGAGCCTGAGCTCTTTTGTGGCTCTGGGCAGGAAGATGCTCAGGATCTCCCAGAGAGGCTCAGCGGGCAGTAGGATTGTGCCTGCATCTCGCTCTGGACATGCCAGTGGCTCAAGTGAGAGCTGTGGGAATGATTTATAATGCACCGAGAGGGGCCACAGTCCTGCAAGGCTCTTACATCAGGAGCAAAGAGCAGCCTGCAGGGTGGGGAAGGCTGGAGCTGTAGCACTGTGTGCTCATCCCTCACCTTCATGGGGAGCTGCCCCCAGACTTGCTATGTATCACTTTGATGGTTCTCCTGTTGGGTGTATTTTGGAGCAGCTGTTATCTGTGGCTTTTTATGGTGATCCTGTGGAAAGCAGCCATTTACCTGCTGTGATGAACTCAAAACTAATACTAACTCTTCATTCCCTTTGGTTTTATTTGGGGTTTTTTTAGTCTCTTTGTTTGATTGGTTTGCATGGGTTCGTTTGTTTCTAGGTTTTGTCTGTTTTGGTTTGAGTCTTTTGTTGTCTTTTTCATAAGACTCAGGTGAAGTTGGCATAGCCAAAGTCAAGAGAATGTACACCAGGCTTGACTTTCCAGAAATTACTTTTGGCTGGGTTTAACTGCATTCTCCAGGCTCAGGATGACCAGTCCATTTGCAGGATTTGCTCTGCAACATCAGCTTGCCCAGACTCTGCTCGGTGATTCACAAATGGAGAAGACAATGGATATTGTGCCAAGCTTCCTTTCAAACAGCCAAAACTGCAACGGCATGAGAGAAAAAAAGAAAAAAACAGAGACTATATTCACCAATTAGAGCAGAAGCAGTGTCCCACCATCTTGCCCTCCACTCTTATTAATTTTGTACATTGAGAGGCAATCCTGGGCCTAAAGCTTCCGTCTCTCAGTTCCTGATGCCATTTGACTCCAGCCTGGACTCCCCCAGATCACACTGCCTGCTTTCCACGTGGGGCTGGGGATGCTCAGCCTGGAAAGAGGAGACCCTGGGGAGGCCTCACTGCAGCTCTGCAGGACTGCAAGGGTGCCACAAGAAAGATTGGGACAGGGTGTTCCACAGGGCCTGTGGCAACAGGACAAGGGGGGGACGGCTTTCAGCTGCAGGAGGCTGATTGAAGTTGGATCTGAGGAAGCTGCTCTCTTCCACTGAGGGTGCTGAGGCACTGGCCCAGGCTGTGGATGCTCCATCCTTGGGAACAGGGCTCTGAGCACCATGGTCTGGGGGAACGTTGCTAAGCATGGAACCAAAGGCTCTCTAGCTCAGTGGTCATGTCACAATCCATGTCCCATCTGGAACTGCCAGCAGCCAGCAAGCAGCACAACACAGCCGTTGGCCCTGGGCTCAGCACACGCTGCACGCTGCTCCTGCTGCTCCTGTCACCCTTCTTGTTCCTGCCCCCGAGACCTCATCTCATCAGTCTCAAAAGCTGCCTAAGGCCTGGATTGTGTCATCCATCCCTGCAGGATGCTCACATTTGTCCTGAGGAAGGTACGGTGCCATTCCATGGAGGTGGATCCCCCCAGCTGCCCGGGTGTGGGCTGGAGTTCTGGGGGGATGGGGTGGGACAGGGACCCCACTCTGAGGTTTTGCTACCTCTGCAGGCTGTTGCAGGTAGAGAAGACAAGATGGAGGTGGACAGACAGACTGATAGAGAGGAGAAGATGGAAGTGGAGGGAGAAAAGAGAGGAGAGGAAGAGATGGAGGTGGGCACCATAATGGATACGGAGGAGGAGATGGAGGTGGATGGAGAACAGACTGGAGAGGAAGAGATGGAGGTTGATGAGGATGAGGAGATGGACGTGGAAATGGAAGAGTACACCCAGGAGATGGACATTGATGAGGAAGATGAAGAGGAGGCCATGGTCCTGGGATGAAGAGCAATGCCAGCAGCAGGACAGGCATGTGGTCCCCACAGGCACAGTGGGTTCCCTGCAGCCAGGCTGGGGCGGGATTGGGCTGGCTGGTCCCTGCTCAGGCACGTGGTACCCAGTGCCTTGGGTTCTGCTGGCCATGCCCAGCCTGTCCTGTTCTTGCTTTGGGCCACACAAGCCCCATGGCAGTGCCTGGGGCCCAGCCCCCAGACCCAGCCAGCCTCAGCTCTGGCAGCAGAGTCCCAGTGTGCCAGCCTGGGGACACACGGAAGAGCCCTCTGTGCCTGACTGGAGTGACCATGGCACCTGCTTTTCTTCCCGGACTTATGGAGATCCTGGACTGAAATGGCACCTTTTTGTACATAGTTTTTAGAGTTTGTTCTTGTTTTTGGCATATAGGTTTTAGGGCTTCGTTTTGTCTTCTGTAAATACATTTCAAATATTGTTGTTAGATATGTTCTTAGGTATATACCTTCTATAAATTGTTGTTATTACAAATATTCTTACAAAAGTAAATGTGTTCTGTGTTTTCATTGCTGTTCTTATGTAAATAAACAACCTTGGGTTTTCACACCCCAGTTCTCTTTCCATTTGCTTCCGGCACAGGCAGTATTGGCCAAGTTGTGTTTTCCACTTGCTCCCGGTTCCCAGGGCTGGAGGTTCATGGGGGAGCTGGCACAGCCACCCCAGCAGTGGTCGTCCCACTCAGAGGGTTCCGCTGACAGAGGTCACTGTCTCCTTGCTGTCTCTCTGGACACACTGGGGAGCTGCAGGGGCGAATCCCAGCCTGCCCTGTCCCATGGGATCCCATGTTGGGACTCAATGTCCCAGCCCGGGTGAGCACTGGTTGTGGCCCTGGACTCAGCATGGCAGGCCTGGTGCTCACAGCAGTGCAGACTTCAAGCTGGCCATGCACAGCTCCGTGTTTCTCCCAAAAATATCACTGCTGCAGCACATGGGGTTCCCCAGTGCTGGGCTTTTTCTCCCCACTGCATGGAGGATCACATGGCAGGGCAAAGGATGGATCCCATGTGGCATCCAACCTGCCCTGATCCAGGCTGGGCACAGCCTGATGAAGGATGAGCACATCTCGCAGGGATATGGAAACCTCCCCTGAAAACCCAGTTCAGGCAGAGCCTGAGCTCTTTTGTGGCTCTGGGCAGGAAGATGCTCAGGATCTCCCAGAGAGGCTCAGCGGGCAGTAGGATTGTGCCTGCATCTCGCTCTGGACATGCCAGTGGCTCAAGTGACAGCTGTGGGAATGATTTATAATGCACCGAGAGGGGCCACAGTCCTGCAAGGCTCTTACATCAGGAGCAAAGAGCAGCCTGCAGGGTGGGGAAGGCTGGAGCTGTAGCACTGTGTGCTCATCCCTCACCTTCATGGGGAGCTGCCCCCAGAGTTGCTATGTATCACTTTGATGGTTCTCCTGTTGGGTGTATTTTGGAGCAGCTGTTATCTGTGGCTTTTTATGGTGATCCTGTGGAAAGCAGCCATTTACCTGCTGTGATGAACTCAAAACTAATACTAACTCTTCATTCCCTTTGGTTTTATTTGGGGTTTTTTTAGTCTCTTTGTTTGATTGGTTTGCATGGGTTCGTTTGTTTCTAGGTTTTGTCTGTTTTGGTTTGAGTCTTTTGTTGTCTTTTTCATAAGACTCAGGTGAAGTTGGCATAGCCAAAGTCAAGAGAATGTACACCAGGCTTGACTTTCCAGAAATTACTTTTGGCTGGGTTTAACTGCATTCTCCAGGCTCAGGATGACCAGTCCATTTGCAGGATTTGCTCTGCAACATCAGCTTGCCCAGACTCTGCTCGGTGATTCACAAATGGAGAAGACAATGGATATTGTGCCAAGCTTCCTTTCAAACAGCCAAAACTGCAACGGCATGAGAGAAAAAAAGAAAAAAACAGAGACTATATTCACCAATTAGAGCAGAAGCAGTGTCCCACCATCTTGCCCTCCACTCTTATTAATTTTGTACATTGAGAGGCAATCCTGGGCCTAAAGCTTCCGTCTCTCAGTTCCTGATGCCATTTGACTCCAGCCTGGACTCCCCCTGATCACACTGCCTGCTTTCCACGTGGGGCTGGGGATGCTCAGCCTGGAAAGAGGAGACCCTGGAGAGACCTCACTGCAGCTCTGCAGGACTGCAAGGGTGCCACAAGAAAGATTGGGACAGGGTGTTCCACAGGGCCTGTGGCAACAGGACAAGGGGGGGACGGCTTTCAGCTGCAGGAGGCTGATTGAAGTTGGATCTGAGGAAGCTGCTCTCTTCCACTGAGGGTGCTGAGGCACTGGCCCAGGCTGTGGATGCTCCATCCTTGGGAACAGGGCTCTGAGCACCATGGTCTGGGGGAACGTTGCTAAGCATGGAACCAAAGGCTCTCTAGCTCAGTGGTCATGTCACAATCCATGTCCCATCTGGAACTGCCAGCAGCCAGCAAGCAGCACAACACAGCCGTTGGCCCTGCGCTCAGCACACGCTGCACGCTGCTCCTGCTGCTCCTGTCACCCTTCTTGTTCCTGCCCCCGAGACCTCATCTCATCAGTCTCAAAAGCTGCCTAAGGCCTGGATTGTGTCATCCATCCCTGCAGGATGCTCACATTTGTCCTGAGGAAGGTACGGTGCCATTCCATGGAGGTGGATCCCCCCAGCTGCCCGGGTGTGGGCTGGAGTTCTGGGGGGATGGGGTGGGACAGGGACCCCACTCTGAGGTTTTGCTACCTCTGCAGGCTGTTGCAGGTAGAGAAGACAAGATGGAGGTGGACAGACAGACTGATAGAGAGGAGAAGATGGAAGTGGAGGGAGAAAAGAGAGGAGAGGAAGAGATGGAGGTGGGCACCATAATGGATACGGAGGAGGAGATGGAGGTGGATGGAGAACAGACTGGAGAGGAAGAGATGGAGGTTGATGAGGATGAGGAGATGGACGTGGAAATGGAAGAGTACACCCAGGAGATGGACATTGATGAGGAAGATGAAGAGGAGGCCATGGTCCTGGGATGAAGAGCAATGCCAGCAGCACGACAGGCATGTGGTCCCCACAGGCACAGTGGGTTCCCTGCAGCCAGGCTGGGGCGGGATTGGGCTGGCTGGTCCCTGCTCAGGAACGTGGTACCCAGTGCCTTGGGTTCTGCTGGCCATGCCCAGCCTGTCCTGTTCTTGCTTTGGGCCACACAAGCCCCATGGCAGTGCCTGGGGCACAGCCCCCAGACCCAGCCAGCCTCAGCTCTGGCAGCAGAGTCCCAGTGTGCCAGCCTGGGGACACACGGAAGAGCCCTCTGTGCCTGACTGGAGTGACCATGGCACCTGCTTTTCTTCCCGGACTTATGGAGATCCTGGACTGAAATGGCACCTTTTTGTACATAGTTTTTAGAGTTTGTTCTTCTTTTTGGCATATAGGTTTTAGGGCTTCGTTTTGTCTTCTGTAAATACATTTCAAATATTGTTGTTAGATATGTTCTTAGGTATATACCTTCTATAAATTGTTGTTATTACAAATATTCTTACAAAAGTAAATGTGTTCTGTGTTTTCATTGCTGTTCTTATGTAAATAAACAACCTTGGGTCTTCACACCCCAGTTCTCTTTCCATTTGCTTCCGGCACAGGCAGTATTGGCCAAGTTGTGTTTTCCACTTGCTCCCGGTTCCCAGGGCTGGAGGTTCATGGGGGAGCTGGCACAGCCACCCCAGCAGTGGTTGTCCCACTCAGAGGGTTCCGCTGACAGAGGTCACTGTCTCCTTGCTGTCTCTCTGGACACACTGGGGAGCTGCAGGGGCGAATCCCAGCCTGCCCTGTCCCATGGGATCCCATGTTGGGACTCAATATCCCAGCCCGGGTGAGCACTGGTTGTGGCCCTGGGCTCAGCATGGCAGGCCTGGTGCTCACAGCAGTGCAGACTTCAAGCTGGCCATGCACAGCTCCGTGTTTCTCCCAAAAATATCACTGCTGCAGCACATGGGGTTCCCCAGTGCTGGGCTTTTTATCCCCACTGCATGGAGGATCACATGGCAGGGCAAAGGATGGATCCCATGTGGCATCCAACCTGCCCTGATCCAGGCTGGGCACAGCCTGATGAAGGATGAGCACATCTCGCAGGGATATGGAAACCTCCCCTGAAAACCCAGTTCAGGCAGAGCCTGAGCTCTTTTGTGGCTCTGGGCAGGAAGATGCTCAGGATCTCCCAGAGAGGCTCAGCGGGCAGTAGGATTGTGCCTGCATCTCGCTCTGGACATGCCAGTGGCTCAAGTGACAGCTGTGGGAATGATTTATAATGCACCGAGAGGGGCCACAGTCCTGCAAGGCTCTTACATCAGGAGCAAAGAGCAGCCTGCAGGGTGGGGAAGGCTGGAGCTGTAGCACTGTGTGCTCATCCCTCACCTTCATGGGGAGCTGCCCCCAGACTTGCTATGTATCACTTTGATGGTTCTCCTGTTGGGTGTATTTTGGAGCAGCTGTTATCTGTGGCTTTTTATGGTGATCCTGTGGAAAGCAGCCATTTACCTGCTGTGATGAACTCAAAACTAATACTAACTCTTCATTCCCTTTGGTTTTATTTGGGGTTTTTTTAGTCTCTTTGTTTGATTGGTTTGCATGGGTTCGTTTGTTTCTAGGTTTTGTCTGTTTTGGTTTGAGTCTTTTGTTGTCTTTTTCATAAGACTCAGGTGAAGTTGGCATAGCCAAAGTCAAGAGAATGTACACCAGGCTTGACTTTCCAGAAATTACTTTTGGCTGGGTTTAACTGCATTCTCCAGGCTCAGGATGACCAGTCCATTTGCAGGATTTGCTCTGCAACATCAGCTTGCCCAGACTCTGCTCGGTGATTCACAAATGGAGAAGACAATGGATATTGTGCCAAGCTTCCTTTCAAACAGCCAAAACTGCAACGGCATGAGAGAAAAAAAAGAAAAAAACAGAGACTATATTCACCAATTAGAGCAGAAGCAGTGTCCCACCATCTTGCCCTCCACTCTTATTAATTTTGTACATTGAGAGGCAATCCTGGGCCTAAAGCTTCCGTCTCTCAGTTCCTGATGCCATTTGACTCCAGCCTGGACTCCCCCTGATCACACTGCCTGCTTTCCACGTGGGGCTGGGGATGCTCAGCCTGGAAAGAGGAGACCCTGGGGAGGCCTCACTGCAGCTCTGCAGGACTGCAAGGGTGCCACAAGAAAGATTGGGACAGGGTGTTCCACAGGGCCTGTGGCAACAGGACAAGGGGGGGACGGCTTTCAGCTGCAGGAGGCTGATTGAAGTTGGATCTGAGGAAGCTGCTCTCTTCCACTGAGGGTGCTGAGGCACTGGCCCAGGCTGTGGATGCTCCATCCTTGGGAACAGGGCTCTGAGCACCATGGTCTGGGGGAACGTTGCTAAGCATGGAACCAAAGGCTCTCTAGCTCAGTGGTCATGTCACAATCCATGTCCCATCTGGAACTGCCAGCAGCCAGCAAGCAGCACAACACAGCCGTTGGCCCTGGGCTCAGCACACGCTGCACGCTGCTCCTGCTGCTCCTGTCACCCTTCTTGTTCCTGCCCCCGAGACCTCATCTCATCAGTCTCAAAAGCTGCCTAAGGCCTGGATTGTGTCATCCATCCCTGCAGGATGCTCACATTTGTCCTGAGGAAGGTACGGTGCCATTCCATGGAGGTGGATCCCCCCAGCTGCCCGGGTGTGGGCTGGAGTTCTGGGGGGATGGGGTGGGACAGGGACCCCACTCTGAGGTTTTGCTACCTCTGCAGGCTGTTGCAGGTAGAGAAGACAAGATGGAGGTGGACAGACAGACTGATAGAGAGGAGAAGATGGAAGTGGAGGGAGAAAAGAGAGGAGAGGAAGAGATGGAGGTGGGCACCATAATGGATACGGAGGAGGAGATGGAGGTGGATGGAGAACACACTGGAGAGGAAGAGATGGAGGTTGATGAGGATGAGGAGATGGACGTGGAAATGGAAGAGTACACCCAGGAGATGGACATTGATGAGGAAGATGAAGAGGAGGCCATGGTCCTGGGATGAAGAGCAATGCCAGCAGCAGGACAGGCATGTGGTCCCCACAGGCACAGTGGGTTCCCTGCAGCCAGGCTGGGGCGGGATTGGGCTGGCTGGTCCCTGCTCAGGCACGTGGTACCCAGTGCCTTGGGTTCTGCTGGCCATGCCCAGCCTGTCCTGTTCTTGCTTTGGGCCACACAAGCCCCATGGCAGTGCCTGGGGCCCAGCCCCCAGACCCAGCCAGCCTCAGCTCTGGCAGCAGAGTCCCAGTGTGCCAGCCTGGGGACACACGGAAGAGCCCTCTGTGCCTGACTGGAGTGACCATGGCACCTGCTTTTCTTCCCGGACTTATGGAGATCCTGGACTGAAATGGCACCTTTTTGTACATAGTTTTTAGAGTTTGTTCTTGTTTTTGGCATATAGGTTTTAGGGCTTCGTTTTGTCTTCTGTAAATACATTTCAAATATTGTTGTTAGATATGTTCTTAGGTATATACCTTCTATAAATTGTTGTTATTACAAATATTCTTACAAAAGTAAATGTGTTCTGTGTTTTCATTGCTGTTCTTATGTAAATAAACAACCTTGGGTTTTCACACCCCAGTTCTCTTTCCATTTGCTTCCGGCACAGGCAGTATTGGCCAAGTTGTGTTTTCCACTTGCTCCCGGTTCCCAGGGCTGGAGGTTCATGGGGGAGCTGGCACAGCCACCCCAGCAGTGGTCGTCCCACTCAGAGGGTTCCGCTGACAGAGGTCACTGTCTCCTTGCTGTCTCTCTGGACACACTGGGGAGCTGCAGGGGCGAATCCCAGCCTGCCCTGTCCCATGGGATCCCATGTTGGGACTCAATGTCCCAGCCCGGGTGAGCACTGGTTGTGGCCCTGGACTCAGCATGGCAGGCCTGGTGCTCACAGCAGTGCAGACTTCAAGCTGGCCATGCACAGCTCCGTGTTTCTCCCAAAAATATCACTGCTGCAGCACATGGGGTTCCCCAGTGCTGGGCTTTTTCTCCCCACTGCATGGAGGATCACATGGCAGGGCAAAGGATGGATCCCATGTGGCATCCAACCTGCCCTGATCCAGGCTGGGCACAGCCTGATGAAGGATGAGCACATCTCGCAGGGATATGGAAACCTCCCCTGAAAACCCAGTTCAGGCAGAGCCTGAGCTCTTTTGTGGCTCTGGGCAGGAAGATGCTCAGGATCTCCCAGAGAGGCTCAGCGGGCAGTAGGATTGTGCCTGCATCTCGCTCTGGACATGCCAGTGGCTCAAGTGAGAGCTGTGGGAATGATTTATAATGCACCGAGAGGGGCCACAGTCCTGCAAGGCTCTTACATCAGGAGCAAAGAGCAGCCTGCAGGGTGGGGAAGGCTGGAGCTGTAGCACTGTGTGCTCATCCCTCACCTTCATGGGGAGCTGCCCCCAGACTTGCTATGTATCACTTTGATGGTTCTCCTGTTGGGTGTATTTTGGAGCAGCTGTTATCTGTGGCTTTTTATGGTGATCCTGTGGAAAGCAGCCATTTACCTGCTGTGATGAACTCAAAACTAATACTAACTCTTCATTCCCTTTGGTTTTATTTGGGGTTTTTTTAGTCTCTTTGTTTGATTGGTTTGCATGGGTTCGTTTGTTTCTAGGTTTTGTCTGTTTTGGTTTGAGTCTTTTGTTGTCTTTTTCATAAGACTCAGGTGAAGTTGGCATAGCCAAAGTCAAGAGAATGTACACCAGGCTTGACTTTCCAGAAATTACTTTTGGCTGGGTTTAACTGCATTCTCCAGGCTCAGGATGACCAGTCCATTTGCAGGATTTGCTCTGCAACATCAGCTTGCCCAGACTCTGCTCGGTGATTCACAAATGGAGAAGACAATGGATATTGTGCCAAGCTTCCTTTCAAACAGCCAAAACTGCAACGGCATGAGAGAAAAAAAGAAAAAAACAGAGACTATATTCACCAATTAGAGCAGAAGCAGTGTCCCACCATCTTGCCCTCCACTCTTATTAATTTTGTACATTGAGAGGCAATCCTGGGCCTAAAGCTTCCGTCTCTCAGTTCCTGATGCCATTTGACTCCAGCCTGGACTCCCCCTGATCACACTGCCTGCTTTCCACGTGGGGCTGGGGATGCTCAGCCTGGAAAGAGGAGACCCTGGGGAGGCCTCACTGCAGCTCTGCAGGACTGCAAGGGTGCCACAAGAAAGATTGGGACAGGGTGTTCCACAGGGCCTGTGGCAACAGGACAAGGGGGGGACGGCTTTCAGCTGCAGGAGGCTGATTGAAGTTGGATCTGAGGAAGCTGCTCTCTTCCACTGAGGGTGCTGAGGCACTGGCCCAGGCTGTGGATGCTCCATCCTTGGGAACAGGGCTCTGAGCACCATGGTCTGGGGGAACGTTGCTAAGCATGGAACCAAAGGCTCTCTAGCTCAGTGGTCATGTCACAATCCATGTCCCATCTGGAACTGCCAGCAGCCAGCAAGCAGCACAACACAGCCGTTGGCCCTGGGCTCAGCACACGCTGCACGCTGCTCCTGCTGCTCCTGTCACCCTTCTTGTTCCTGCCCCCGAGACCTCATCTCATCAGTCTCAAAAGCTGCCTAAGGCCTGGATTGTGTCATCCATCCCTGCAGGATGCTCACATTTGTCCTGAGGAAGGTACGGTGCCATTCCATGGAGGTGGATCCCCCCAGCTGCCCGGGTGTGGGCTGGAGTTCTGGGGGGATGGGGTGGGACAGGGACCCCACTCTGAGGTTTTGCTACCTCTGCAGGCTGTTGCAGGTAGAGAAGACAAGATGGAGGTGGACAGACAGACTGATAGAGAGGAGAAGATGGAAGTGGAGGGAGAAAAGAGAGGAGAGGAAGAGATGGAGGTGGGCACCATAATGGATACGGAGGAGGAGATGGAGGTGGATGGAGAACACACTGGAGAGGAAGAGATGGAGGTTGATGAGGATGAGGAGATGGACGTGGAAATGGAAGAGTACACCCAGGAGATGGACATTGATGAGGAAGATGAAGAGGAGGCCATGGTCCTGGGATGAAGAGCAATGCCAGCAGCAGGACAGGCATGTGGTCCCCACAGGCACAGTGGGTTCCCTGCAGCCAGGCTGGGGCGGGATTGGGCTGGCTGGTCCCTGCTCAGGCACGTGGTACCCAGTGCCTTGGGTTCTGCTGGCCATGCCCAGCCTGTCCTGTTCTTGCTTTGGGCCACACAAGCCCCATGGCAGTGCCTGGGGCCCAGCCCCCAGACCCAGCCAGCCTCAGCTCTGGCAGCAGAGTCCCAGTGTGCCAGCCTGGGGACACACGGAAGAGCCCTCTGTGCCTGACTGGAGTGACCATGGCACCTGCTTTTCTTCCCGGACTTATGGAGATCCTGGACTGAAATGGCACCTTTTTGTACATAGTTTTTAGAGTTTGTTCTTGTTTTTGGCATATAGGTTTTAGGGCTTCGTTTTGTCTTCTGTAAATACATTTCAAATATTGTTGTTAGATATGTTCTTAGGTATATACCTTCTATAAATTGTTGTTATTACAAATATTCTTACAAAAGTAAATGTGTTCTGTGTTTTCATTGCTGTTCTTATGTAAATAAACAACCTTGGGTTTTCACACCCCAGTTCTCTTTCCATTTGCTTCCGGCACAGGCAGTATTGGCCAAGTTGTGTTTTCCACTTGCTCCCGGTTCCCAGGGCTGGAGGTTCATGGGGGAGCTGGCACAGCCACCCCAGCAGTGGTCGTCCCACTCAGAGGGTTCCGCTGACAGAGGTCACTGTCTCCTTGCTGTCTCTCTGGACACACTGGGGAGCTGCAGGGGCGAATCCCAGCCTGCCCTGTCCCATGGGATCCCATGTTGGGACTCAATGTCCCAGCCCGGGTGAGCACTGGTTGTGGCCCTGGACTCAGCATGGCAGGCCTGGTGCTCACAGCAGTGCAGACTTCAAGCTGGCCATGCACAGCTCCGTGTTTCTCCCAAAAATATCACTGCTGCAGCACATGGGGTTCCCCAGTGCTGGGCTTTTTATCCCCACTGCATGGAGGATCACATGGCAGGGCAAAGGATGGATCCCATGTGGCATCCAACCTGCCCTGATCCAGGCTGGGCACAGCCTGATGAAGGATGAGCACATCTCGCAGGGATATGGAAACCTCCCCTGAAAACCCAGTTCAGGCAGAGCCTGAGCTCTTTTGTGGCTCTGGGCAGGAAGATGCTCAGGATCTCCCAGAGAGGCTCAGCGGGCAGTAGGATTGTGCCTGCATCTCGCTCTGGACATGCCAGTGGCTCAAGTGACAGCTGTGGGAATGATTTATAATGCACCGAGAGGGGCCACAGTCCTGCAAGGCTCTTACATCAGGAGCAAAGAGCAGCCTGCAGGGTGGGGAAGGCTGGAGCTGTAGCACTGTGTGCTCATCCCTCACCTTCATGGGGAGCTGCCCCCAGACTTGCTATGTATCACTTTGATGGTTCTCCTGTTGGGTGTATTTTGGAGCAGCTGTTATCTGTGGCTTTTTATGGTGATCCTGTGGAAAGCAGCCATTTACCTGCTGTGATGAACTCAAAACTAATACTAACTCTTCATTCCCTTTGGTTTTATTTGGGGTTTTTTTAGTCTCTTTGTTTGATTGGTTTGCATGGGTTCGTTTGTTTCTAGGTTTTGTCTGTTTTGGTTTGAGTCTTTTGTTGTCTTTTTCATAAGACTCAGGTGAAGTTGGCATAGCCAAAGTCAAGAGAATGTACACCAGGCTTGACTTTCCAGAAATTACTTTTGGCTGGGTTTAACTGCATTCTCCAGGCTCAGGATGACCAGTCCATTTGCAGGATTTGCTCTGCAACATCAGCTTGCCCAGACTCTGCTCGGTGATTCACAAATGGAGAAGACAATGGATATTGTGCCAAGCTTCCTTTCAAACAGCCAAAACTGCAACGGCATGAGAGAAAAAAAGAAAAAAACAGAGACTATATTCACCAATTAGAGCAGAAGCAGTGTCCCACCATCTTGCCCTCCACTCTTATTAATTTTGTACATTGAGAGGCAATCCTGGGCCTAAAGCTTCCGTCTCTCAGTTCCTGATGCCATTTGACTCCAGCCTGGACTCCCCCTGATCACACTGCCTGCTTTCCACGTGGGGCTGGGGATGCTCAGCCTGGAAAGAGGAGACCCTGGGGAGGCCTCACTGCAGCTCTGCAGGACTGCAAGGGTGCCACAAGAAAGATTGGGACAGGGTGTTCCACAGGGCCTGTGGCAACAGGACAAGGGGGGGACGGCTTTCAGCTGCAGGAGGCTGATTGAAGTTGGATCTGAGGAAGCTGCTCTCTTCCACTGAGGGTGCTGAGGCACTGGCCCAGGCTGTGGATGCTCCATCCTTGGGAACAGGGCTCTGAGCACCATGGTCTGGGGGAACGTTGCTAAGCATGGAACCAAAGGCTCTCTAGCTCAGTGGTCATGTCACAATCCATGTCCCATCTGGAACTGCCAGCAGCCAGCAAGCAGCACAACACAGCCGTTGGCCCTGGGCTCAGCACACGCTGCACGCTGCTCCTGCTGCTCCTGTCACCCTTCTTGTTCCTGCCCCCGAGACCTCATCTCATCAGTCTCAAAAGCTGCCTAAGGCCTGGATTGTGTCATCCATCCCTGCAGGATGCTCACATTTGTCCTGAGGAAGGTACGGTGCCATTCCATGGAGGTGGATCCCCCCAGCTGCCCGGGTGTGGGCTGGAGTTCTGGGGGGATGGGGTGGGACAGGGACCCCACTCTGAGGTTTTGCTACCTCTGCAGGCTGTTGCAGGTAGAGAAGACAAGATGGAGGTGGACAGACAGACTGATAGAGAGGAGAAGATGGAAGTGGAGGGAGAAAAGAGAGGAGAGGAAGAGATGGAGGTGGGCACCATAATGGATACGGAGGAGGAGATGGAGGTGGATGGAGAACAGACTGGAGAGGAAGAGATGGAGGTTGATGAGGATGAGGAGATGGACGTGGAAATGGAAGAGTACACCCAGGAGATGGACATTGATGAGGAAGATGAAGAGGAGGCCATGGTCCTGGGATGAAGAGCAATGCCAGCAGCAGGACAGGCATGTGGTCCCCACAGGCACAGTGGGTTCCCTGCAGCCAGGCTGGGGCGGGATTGGGCTGGCTGGTCCCTGCTCAGGCACGTGGTACCCAGTGCCTTGGGTTCTGCTGGCCATGCCCAGCCTGTCCTGTTCTTGCTTTGGGCCACACAAGCCCCATGGCAGTGCCTGGGGCCCAGCCCCCAGACCCAGCCAGCCTCAGCTCTGGCAGCAGAGTCCCAGTGTGCCAGCCTGGGGACACACGGAAGAGCCCTCTGTGCCTGACTGGAGTGACCATGGCACCTGCTTTTCTTCCCGGACTTATGGAGATCCTGGACTGAAATGGCACCTTTTTGTACATAGTTTTTAGAGTTTGTTCTTCTTTTTGGCATATAGGTTTTAGGGCTTCGTTTTGTCTTCTGTAAATACATTTCAAATATTGTTGTTAGATATGTTCTTAGGTATATACCTTCTATAAATTGTTGTTATTACAAATATTCTTACAAAAGTAAATGTGTTCTGTGTTTTCATTGCTGTTCTTATGTAAATAAACAACCTTGGGTTTTCACACCCCAGTTCTCTTTCCATTTGCTTCCGGCACAGGCAGTATTGGCCAAGTTGTGTTTTCCACTTGCTCCCGGTTCCCAGGGCTGGAGGTTCATGGGGGAGCTGGCACAGCCACCCCAGCAGTGGTCGTCCCACTCAGAGGGTTCCGCTGACAGAGGTCACTGTCTCCTTGCTGTCTCTCTGGACACACTGGGGAGCTGCAGGGGCGAATCCCAGCCTGCCCTGTCCCATGGGATCCCATGTTGGGACTCAATGTCCCAGCCCGGGTGAGCACTGGTTGTGGCCCTGGACTCAGCATGGCAGGCCTGGTGCTCACAGCAGTGCAGACTTCAAGCTGGCCATGCACAGCTCCGTGTTTCTCCCAAAAATATCACTGCTGCAGCACATGGGGTTCCCCAGTGCTGGGCTTTTTCTCCCCACTGCATGGAGGATCACATGGCAGGGCAAAGGATGGATCCCATGTGGCATCCAACCTGCCCTGATCCAGGCTGGGCACAGCCTGATGAAGGATGAGCACATCTCGCAGGGATATGGAAACCTCCCCTGAAAACCCAGTTCAGGCAGAGCCTGAGCTCTTTTGTGGCTCTGGGCAGGAAGATGCTCAGGATCTCCCAGAGAGGCTCAGCGGGCAGTAGGATTGTGCCTGCATCTCGCTCTGGACATGCCAGTGGCTCAAGTGACAGCTGTGGGAATGATTTATAATGCACCGAGAGGGGCCACAGTCCTGCAAGGCTCTTACATCAGGAGCAAAGAGCAGCCTGCAGGGTGGGGAAGGCTGGAGCTGTAGCACTGTGTGCTCATCCCTCACCTTCATGGGGAGCTGCCCCCAGACTTGCTATGTATCACTTTGATGGTTCTCCTGTTGGGTGTATTTTGGAGCAGCTGTTATCTGTGGCTTTTTATGGTGATCCTGTGGAAAGCAGCCATTTACCTGCTGTGATGAACTCAAAACTAATACTAACTCTTCATTCCCTTTGGTTTTATTTGGGGTTTTTTTAGTCTCTTTGTTTGATTGGTTTGCATGGGTTCGTTTGTTTCTAGGTTTTGTCTGTTTTGGTTTGAGTCTTTTGTTGTCTTTTTCATAAGACTCAGGTGAAGTTGGCACAGCCAAAGTCAAGAGAATGTACACCAGGCTTGACTTTCCAGAAATTACTTTTGGCTGGGTTTAACTGCATTCTCCAGGCTCAGGATGACCAGTCCATTTGCAGGATTTGCTCTGCAACATCAGCTTGCCCAGACTCTGCTCGGTGATTCACAAATGGAGAAGACAATGGATATTGTGCCAAGCTTCCTTTCAAACAGCCAAAACTGCAACGGCATGAGAGAAAAAAAGAAAAAAACAGAGACTATATTCACCAATTAGAGCAGAAGCAGTGTCCCACCATCTTGCCCTCCACTCTTATTAATTTTGTACATTGAGAGGCAATCCTGGGCCTAAAGCTTCCGTCTCTCAGTTCCTGATGCCATTTGACTCCAGCCTGGACTCCCCCTGATCACACTGCCTGCTTTCCACGTGGGGCTGGGGATGCTCAGCCTGGAAAGAGGAGACCCTGGGGAGGCCTCACTGCAGCTCTGCAGGACTGCAAGGGTGCCACAAGAAAGATTGGGACAGGGTGTTCCACAGGGCCTGTGGCAACAGGACAAGGGGGGGACGGCTTTCAGCTGCAGGAGGCTGATTGAAGTTGGATCTGAGGAAGCTGCTCTCTTCCACTGAGGGTGCTGAGGCACTGGCCCAGGCTGTGGATGCTCCATCCTTGGGAACAGGGCTCTGAGCACCATGGTCTGGGGGAACGTTGCTAAGCATGGAACCAAAGGCTCTCTAGCTCAGTGGTCATGTCACAATCCATGTCCCATCTGGAACTGCCAGCAGCCAGCAAGCAGCACAACACAGCCGTTGGCCCTGGGCTCAGCACACGCTGCACGCTGCTCCTGCTGCTCCTGTCACCCTTCTTGTTCCTGCCCCCGAGACCTCATCTCATCAGTCTCAAAAGCTGCCTAAGGCCTGGATTGTGTCATCCATCCCTGCAGGATGCTCACATTTGTCCTGAGGAAGGTACGGTGCCATTCCATGGAGGTGGATCCCCCCAGCTGCCCGGGTGTGGGCTGGAGTTCTGGGGGGATGGGGTGGGACAGGGACCCCACTCTGAGGTTTTGCTACCTCTGCAGGCTGTTGCAGGTAGAGAAGACAAGATGGAGGTGGACAGACAGACTGATAGAGAGGAGAAGATGGAAGTGGAGGGAGAAAAGAGAGGAGAGGAAGAGATGGAGGTGGGCACCATAATGGATACGGAGGAGGAGATGGAGGTGGATGGAGAACAGACTGGAGAGGAAGAGATGGAGGTTGATGAGGATGAGGAGATGGACGTGGAAATGGAAGAGTACACCCAGGAGATGGACATTGATGAGGAAGATGAAGAGGAGGCCATGGTCCTGGGATGAAGAGCAATGCCAGCAGCAGGACAGGCATGTGGTCCCCACAGGCACAGTGGGTTCCCTGCAGCCAGGCTGGGGCGGGATTGGGCTGGCTGGTCCCTGCTCAGGAACGTGGTACCCAGTGCCTTGGGTTCTGCTGGCCATGCCCAGCCTGTCCTGTTCTTGCTTTGGGCCACACAAGCCCCATGGCAGTGCCTGGGGCCCAGCCCCCAGACCCAGCCAGCCTCAGCTCTGGCAGCAGAGTCCCAGTGTGCCAGCCTGGGGACACACGGAAGAGCCCTCTGTGCCTGACTGGAGTGACCATGGCACCTGCTTTTCTTCCCAGACTGATGGAGATCCTGGACTGAAATGGCACCTTTTTGTACATAGTTTTTAGAGTTTGTTCTTCTTTTTGGCATATAGGTTTTAGGGCTTCGTTTTGTCTTCTGTAAATACATTTCAAATATTGTTGTTAGATATGTTCTTAGGTATATACCTTCTATAAATTGTTGTTATTACAAATATTCTTACAAAAGTAAATGTGTTCTGTGTTTTCATTGCTGTTCTTATGTAAATAAACAACCTTGGGTTTTCACACCCCAGTTCTCTTTCCATTTGCTTCCGGCACAGGCAGTATTGGCCAAGTTGTGTTTTCCACTTGCTCCCGGTTCCCAGGGCTGGAGGTTCATGGGGGAGCTGGCACAGCCACCCCAGCAGTGGTTGTCCCACTCAGAGGGTTCCGCTGACAGAGGTCACTGTCTCCTTGCTGTCTCTCTGGACACACTGGGGAGCTGCAGGGGCGAATCCCAGCCTGCCCTGTCCCATGGGATCCCATGTTGGGACTCAATGTCCCAGCCCGGGTGAGCACTGGTTGTGGCCCTGGACTCAGCATGGCAGGCCTGGTGCTCACAGCAGTGCAGACTTCAAGCTGGCCATGCACAGCTCCGTGTTTCTCCCAAAAATATCACTGCTGCAGCACCTGGGGTTGCCCAGTGCTGGGCTTTTTATCCCCACTGCATGGAGGATCACATGGCAGGGAAAGGATGGGATCCCATGTGGCCTCCAACCTGCCCTGATCCAGGCTGGGCACAGCCTGATGAAGGATGAGCACATCTCGCAGGGATATGGAAACCTCCCCTGAAAACCCAGTTCAGGCCGAGCCTGAGCTCTTTTGTGGCTCTGGGCAGGAAGATGCTCAGGATCTCCCAGAGAGGCTCAGCGGGCAGTAGGATTGTGCCTGCATCTCGCTCTGGACATGCCAGTGGCTCAAGTGACAGCTGTGGGAATGATTTATAATGCACCGAGAGGGGCCACAGTCCTGCAAGGCTCTTACATCAGGAGCAAAGAGCAGCCTGCAGGGTGGGGAAGGCTGGAGCTGTAGCACTGTGTGCTCATCCCTCACCTTCATGGGGAGCTGCCCCCAGACTTGCTATGTATCACTTTGATGGTTCTCCTGTTGGGTGTATTTTGGAGCAGCTGTTATCTGTGGCTTTTTATGGTGATCCTGTGGAAAGCAGCCATTTACCTGCTGTGATGAACTCAAAACTAATACTAACTCTTCATTCCCTTTGGTTTTATTTGGGGTTTTTTTAGTCTCTTTGTTTGATTGGTTTGCATGGGTTCGTTTGTTTCTAGGTTTTGTCTGTTTTGGTTTGAGTCTTTTGTTTGCTTTTTCATAAGACTCAGGTGAAGTTGGCATAGCCAAAGTCAAGAGAATGTACACCAGGCTTGACTTTCCAGAAATTACTTTTGGCTGGGTTTAACTGCATTCTCCAGGCTCAGGATGACCAGTCCATTTGCAGGATTTGCTCTGCAACATCAGCTTGCCCAGACTCTGCTCGGTGATTCACAAATGGAGAAGACAATGGATATTGTGCCAAGCTTCCTTTCAAACAGCCAAAACTGCAACGGCATGAGAGAAAAAAAGAAAAAAACAGAGACTATATTCACCAATTAGAGCAGAAGCAGTGTCCCACCATCTTGCCCTCCACTCTTATTAATTTTGTACATTGAGAGGCAATCCTGGGCCTAAAGCTTCCGTCTCTCAGTTCCTGATGCCATTTGACTCCAGCCTGGACTCCCCCTGATCACACCGCCTGCTTTCCACGTGGGGCTGGGGATGCTCAGCCTGGAAAGAGGAGACCCTGGGGAGGCCTCACTGCAGCTCTGCAGGACTGCAAGGGTGCCACAAGAAAGATTGGGACAGGGTGTTCCACAGGGCCTGTGGCAACAGGACAAGGGGGGGACGGCTTTCAGCTGCAGGAGGCTGATTGAAGTTGGATCTGAGGAAGCTGCTCTCTTCCACTGAGGGTGCTGAGGCACTGGCCCAGGCTGTGGATGCTCCATCCTTGGGAACAGGGCTCTGAGCACCATGGTCTGGGGGAACGTTGCTAAGCATGGAACCAAAGGCTCTCTAGCTCAGTGGTCATGTCACAATCCATGTCCCATCTGGAACTGCCAGCAGCCAGCAAGCAGCACAACACAGCCGTTGGCCCTGGGCTCAGCACACGCTGCACGCTGCTCCTGCTGCTCCTGTCACCCTTCTTGTTCCTGCCCCCGAGACCTCATCTCATCAGTCTCAAAAGCTGCCTAAGGCCTGGATTGTGTCATCCATCCCTGCAGGATGCTCACATTTGTCCTGAGGAAGGTACGGTGCCATTCCATGGAGGTGGATCCCCCCAGCTGCCCGGGTGTGGGCTGGAGTTCTGGGGGGATGGGGTGGGACAGGGACCCCACTCTGAGGTTTTGCTACCTCTGCAGGCTGTTGCAGGTAGAGAAGACAAGATGGAGGTGGACAGACAGACTGATAGAGAGGAGAAGATGGAAGTGGAGGGAGAAAAGAGAGGAGAGGAAGAGATGGAGGTGGGCACCATAATGGATACGGAGGAGGAGATGGAGGTGGATGGAGAACAGACTGGAGAGGAAGAGATGGAGGTTGATGAGGATGAGGAGATGGACGTGGAAATGGAAGAGTACACCGAGGAGATGGACATTGATGAGGAAGATGAAGAGGAGGCCATGGTCCTGGGATGAAGAGCAATGCCAGCAGCAGGACAGGCATGTGGTCCCCACAGGCACAGTGGGTTCCCTGCAGCCAGGCTGGGGCGGGATTGGGCTGGCTGGTCCCTGCTCAGGCACGTGGTACCCAGTGCCTTGGGTTCTGCTGGCCATGCCCAGCCTGTCCTGTTCTTGCTTTGGGCCACACAAGCCCCATGGCAGTGCCTGGGGCCCAGCCCCCAGACCCAGCCAGCCTCAGCTCTGGCAGCAGAGTCCCAGTGTGCCAGCCTGGGGACACACGGAAGAGCCCTCTGTGCCTGACTGGAGTGACCATGGCACCTGCTTTTCTTCCCGGACTTATGGAGATCCTGGACTGAAATGGCACCTTTTTGTACATAGTTTCTAGAGTTTGTTCTTCTTTTTGGCATATAGGTTTTAGGGCTTCGTTTTGTCTTCTGTAAATACATTTCAAATATTTTTGTTAGATATGTTCTTAGGTATATACCTTCTATAAATTCTTGTTATTACAAATATTCTTACAAAAGTAAATGTGTTCTGTGTTTTCATTGCTGTTCTTATGTAAATAAACAACCTTGGGTTTTCACACCCCAGTTCTCTTTCCATTTGCTTCCGGCACAGGCAGTATTGGCCAAGTTGTGTTTTCCACTTGCTCCCGGTTCCCAGGGCTGGAGGTTCATGGGGGAGCTGGCACAGCCACCCCAGCAGTGGTCGTCCCACTCAGAGGGTTCCGCTGACAGAGGTCACTGTCTCCTTGCTGTCTCTCTGGACACACTGGGGAGCTGCAGGGACGAATCCCAGCGTGCCCTGTCCCATGGGATCCCATGTTGGGACTCAATGTCCCAGCCCGGGTGAGCACTGGTTGTGGCCCTGGGCTCAGCATGGCAGGCCTGGTGCTCACAGCAGTGCAGACTTCAAGCTGGCCATGCACAGCTCCGTGTTTCTCCCAAAAATATCACTGCTGCAGCACATGGGGTTCCCCAGTGCTGGGCTTTTTATCCCCACTGCATGGAGGATCACATGGCAGGGCAAAGGATGGATCCCATGTGGCCTCTAACCTGCCCTGATCCAGGCTGGGCACAGCCTGATGAAGGATGAGCACATCTCGCAGGGATATGGAAACCTCCCCTGAAAACCCAGTTCAGGCAGAGCCTGAGCTCTTTTGTGGCTCTGGGCAGGAAGATGCTCAGGATCTCCCAGAGAGGCTCAGCGGGCAGTAGGATTGTGCCTGGATCTCGCTCTGGACATGCCAGTGGCTCAAGTGAGAGCTGTGGGAATCATTTATAATGTACCGAGAGGGGCCACAGTCCTGCAAGGCTCTTACATCAGGAGCAAAGAGCAGCCTGCAGGGTGGGGAAGGCTGGAGCTGTAGCACTGTGTGCTCATCCCTCACCTTAATGGGGAGCTGCCCCCAGAGTTGCTATGTATCACTTTGATGGTTCTCCTGTTGGGTGTATTTTGGAGCAGCTGTTATCTGTGGCTTTTTATGGTGATCCTGTGGAAAGCAGCCATTTACCTGCTGTGATGAACTCAAAACTAATACTAACTCTTCATTCCCTTTGGTTTTATTTGGGGTTTTTTTAGTCTCTTTGTTTGATTGGTTTGCATGGGTTCGTTTGTTTCTAGGTTTTGTCTGTTTTGATTTGAGTCTTTTGTTTGCTTTTTCATAAGAATCAGGTGAAGTTGGCATAGCCAAAGTCAAGAGAATGTACACCAGACTTGACTTTCCAGAAATTACTTTTGGCTGGGTTTAACTGCATTCTCCAGGCTCAGGATGACCAGTCCATTTGCAGGATTTGCTCTGCAACATCAGCTTGCCCAGACTCTGCTCGGTGATTCACAAATGGAGAAGACAATGGATATTGTGCCAAGCTTCCTTTCAAACAGCCAAAACTGCAACGGCATGAGAGAAAAAAAGAAAAAAACAGAGACTATATTCACCAATTAGAGCAGAAGCAGTGTCCCACCATCTTGCCCTCCACTCTTATTAATTTTGTACATTGAGAGGCAATCCTGGGCCTAAAGCTTCCGTCTCTCAGTTCCTGATGCCATTTGACTCCAGCCTGGACTCCCCCTGATCACACTGCCTGCTTTCCACGTGGGGCTGGGGATGCTCAGCCTGGAAAGAGGAGACCCTGGGGAGGCCTCACTGCAGCTCTGCAGGACTGCAAGGGTGCCACAAGAAAGATTGGGACAGGGTGTTCCACAGGGCCTGTGGCAACAGGACAAGGGGGGGGACGGCTTTCAGCTGCAGGAGGCTGATTGAAGTTGGATCTGAGGAAGCTGCTCTCTTCCACTGAGGGTGCTGAGGCACTGGCCCAGGCTGTGGATGCTCCATCCTTGGGAACAGGGCTCTGAGCACCATGGTCTGGGGGAACGTTGCTAAGCATGGAACCAAAGGCTCTCTAGCTCAGTGGTCATGTCACAATCCATGTCCCATCTGGAACTGCCAGCAGCCAGCAAGCAGCACAACACAGCCGTTGGCCCTGGGCTCAGCACACGCTGCACACTGCTCCTGCTGCTCCTGTCACCCTTCTTGTTCCTGCCCCCGAGACCTCATCTCATCAGTCTCAAAAGCTGCCTAAGGCCTGGATTGTGTCATCCATCCCTGCAGGATGCTCACATTTGTCCTGAGGAAGGTACGGTGCCATTCCATGGAGGTGGATCCCCCCAGCTGCCCGGGTGTGGGCTGGAGTTCTGGGGGGATGAGGTGGGACAGGGACCCCACTCTGAGGTTTTGCTACCTCTGCAGGCTGTTGCAGGTAGAGAAGACAAGATGGAGGTGGACAGACAGACTGATAGAGAGGAGAAGATGGAAGTGGAGGGAGAAAAGAGAGGAGAGGAAGAGATGGAGGTGGGCACCATAATGGATACGGAGGAGGAGATGGAGGTGGATGGAGAACAGACTGGAGAGGAAGAGATGGAGGTTGATGAGGATGAGGAGATGGACGTGGAAATGGAAGAGTACACCGAGGAGATGGACATTGATGAGGAAGATGAAGAGGAGGCCATGGTCCTGGGATGAAGAGCGATGCCAGCAGCAGGACAGGCATGTGGTCCCCACAGGCACAGTGGGTTCCCTGCAGCCAGGCTGGGGCGGGATTGGGCTGGCTGGTCCCTGCTCAGGAACATGGTACCCAGTGCCTTGGGTTCTGCTGGCCATGCCCAGCCTGTCCTGTTCTTGCTTTGGGCCACACAAGCCCCATGGCAGTGCCTGGGGCCCAGCCCCCAGACCCAGCCAGCCTCAGCTCTGGCAGCAGAGTCCCAGTGTGCCAGCCTGGGGACACACGGAAGAGCCCTCTGTGCCTGACTGGAGTGACCATGGCACCTGCTTTTCTTCCCGGACTTATGGAGATCCTGGACTGAAATGGCACCTTTTTGTACATAGTTTCTAGAGTTTGTTCTTCTTTTTGGCATATAGGTTTTAGGGCTTCGTTTTGTCTTCTGTAAATACATTTCAAATATTTTTGTTAGATATGTTCTTAGGTATATACCTTCTATAAATTGTTGTTATTACAAATATTCTTACAAAAGTAAATGTGTTCTGTGTTTTCATTGCTGTTCTTATGTAAATAAACAACCTTGGGTTTTCACACCCCAGTTCTCTTTCCATTTGCTTCTGGCACAGGCAGTATTGGCCAAGTTGTGTTTTCCACTTGCTCCCGGTTCCCAGGGCTGGAGGTTCATGGGGGAGCTGGCACAGCCACCCCAGCAGTGGTCGTCCCACTCAGAGGGTTCCGCTGACAGAGGTCACTGTCTCCTTGCTGTCTCTCTGGACACACTGGGGAGCTGCAGGGACGAATCCCAGCGTGCCCTGTCCCATGGGATCCCATGTTGGGACTCAATGTCCCAGCCCGGGTGAGCACTGCTTGTGGCCCTGGGCTCAGCATGGCAGGCCTGGTGCTCACAGCAGTGCAGACTTCAAGCTGGCCATGCACAGCTCCGTGTTTCTCCCAAAAATATCACTGCTGCAGCACATGGGGTTCCCCAGTGCTGGGCTTTTTATCCCCACTGCATGGAGGATCACATGGCAGGGCAAAGGATGGATCCCATGTGGACTCGAACCTGCCCTGATCCAGGCTGGGCACAGCCTGATGAAGGATGAGCACATCTCGCAGGGATATGGAAACCTCCCCTGAAAACCCAGTTCAGGCAGAGCCTGAGCTCTTTTGTGGCTCTGGGCAGGAAGATGCTCAGGATCTCCCAGAGAGGCTCAGCGGGCAGTAGGATTGTGCCTGCATCTCGCTCTGGACATGCCAGTGGCTCAAGTGAGAGCTGTGGGAATCATTTATAATGTACCGAGAGGGGCCACAGTCCTGCAAGGCTCTTACATCAGGAGCAAAGAGCAGCCTGCAGGGTGGGGAAGGCTGGAGCTGTAGCACTGTGTGCTCATCCCTCACCTTCATGGGGAGCTGCCCCCAGACTTGCTATGTATCACTTTGATGATTCTCCTGTTGGGTGTATTTTGGAGCAGCTGTTATCTGTGGCTTTTTATGGTGATCCTGTGGAAAGCAGCCATTTACCTGCTGTGATGAACTCAAAACTAATACTAACTCTTCATTCCCTTTGGTTTTATTTGGGGTTTTTTTAGTCTCTTTGTTTGATTGGTTTGCATGGGTTCGTTTGTTTCTAGGTTTTGTCTGTTTTGGTTTGAGTCTTTTGTTTGCTTTTTCATAAGAATCAGGTGAAGTTGGCATAGCCAAAGTCAAGAGAATGTACACCAGGCTTGACTTTCCAGAAATTACTTTTGGCTGGGTTTAACTGCATTCTCCAGGCTCAGGATGACCAGTCCATTTGCAGGATTTGCTCTGCAACATCAGCTTGCCCAGACTCTGCTCGGTGATTCACAAATGGAGAAGACAATGGATATTGTGCCAAGCTTCCTTTCAAACAGCCAAAACTGCAACGGCATGAGAGAAAAAAAGAAAAAAACAGAGACTATATTCACCAATTAGAGCAGAAGCAGTGTCCCACCATCTTGCCCTCCACTCTTATTAATTTTGTACATTGAGAGGCAATCCTGGGCCTGAAGCTTCCGTCTCTCAGTTCCTGATGCCATTTGACTCCAGCCTGGACTCCCCCTGATCACACTGCCTGCTTTCCACGTGGGGCTGGGGATGCTCAGCCTGGAAAGAGGAGACCCTGGGGAGGCCTCACTGCAGCTCTGCAGGACTGCAAGGGTGCCACAAGAAAGATTGGGACAGGGTGTTCCACAGGGCCTGTGGCAACAGGACAAGGGGGGGGACGGCTTTCAGCTGCAGGAGGCTGATTGAAGTTGGATCTGAGGAAGCTGCTCTCTTCCACTGAGGGTGCTGAGGCACTGGCCCAGGCTGTGGATGCTCCATCCTTGGGAACAGGGCTCTGAGCACCATGGTCTGGGGGAACGTTGCTAAGCATGGAACCAAAGGCTCTCTAGCTCAGTGGTCATGTCACAATCCATGTCCCATCTGGAACTGCCAGCAGCCAGCAAGCAGCACAACACAGCCGTTGGCCCTGGGCTCAGCACACGCTGCACGCTGCTCCTGCTGCTCCTGTCACCCTTCTTGTTCCTGCCCCCGAGACCTCATCTCATCAGTCTCAAAAGCTGCCTAAGGCCTGGATTGTGTCATCCATCCCTGCAGGATGCTCACATTTGTCCTGAGGAAGGTACGGTGCCATTCCATGGAGGTGGATCCCCCCAGCTGCCCGGGTGTGGGCTGGAGTTCTGGGGGGATGGGGTGGGACAGGGACCCCACTCTGAGGTTTTGCTACCTCTGCAGGCTGTTGCAGGTAGAGAAGACAAGATGGAGGTGGACAGACAGACTGATAGAGAGGAGAAGATGGAAGTGGAGGGAGAAAAGAGAGGAGAGGAAGAGATGGAGGTGGGCACCATAATGGATACGGAGGAGGAGATGGAGGTGGATGGAGAACAGACTGGAGAGGAAGAGATGGAGGTTGATGAGGATGAGGAGATGGACGTGGAAATGGAAGAGTACACCCAGGAGATGGACATTGATGAGGAAGATGAAGAGGAGGCCATGGTCCTGGGATGAAGAGCAATGCCAGCAGCAGGACAGGCATGTGGTCCCCACAGGCACAGTGGGTTCCCTGCAGCCAGGCTGGGGCGGGATTGGGCTGGCTGGTCCCTGCTCAGGAACGTGGTACCCAGTGCCTTGGGTTCTGCTGGCCATGCCCAGCCTGTCCTGTTCTTGCTTTGGGCCACACAAGCCCCATGGCAGTGCCTGGGGCCCAGCCCCCAGACCCAGCCAGCCTCAGCTCTGGCAGCAGAGTCCCAGTGTGCCAGCCTGGGGACACACGGAAGAGCCCTCTGTGCCTGACTGGAGTGACCATGGCACCTGCTTTTCTTCCCGGACTTATGGAGATCCTGGACTGAAATGGCACCTTTTTGTACATAGTTTCTAGAGTTTGTTCTTCTTTTTGGCATATAGGTTTTAGGGCTTCGTTTTGTCTTCTGTAAATACATTTCAAATATTTTTGTTAGATATGTTCTTAGGTATATACCTTCTATAAATTGTTGTTATTACAAATATTCTTACAAAAGTAAATGTGTTCTGTGTTTTCATTGCTGTTCTTATGTAAATAAACAACCTTGGGTTTTCACACCCCAGTTCTCTTTCCATTTGCTTCCGGCACAGGCAGTATTGGCCAAGTTGTGTTTTCCACTTGCTCCCGGTTCCCAGGGCTGGAGGTTCATGGGGGAGCTGGCACAGCCACCCCAGCAGTGGTCGTCCCACTCAGAGGGTTCCGCTGACAGAGGTCACTGTCTCCTTGCTGTCTCTCTGGACACACTGGGGAGCTGCAGGGACGAATCCCAGCGTGCCCTGTCCCATGGGATCCCATGTTGGGACTCAATGTCCCAGCCCGGGTGAGAACTGGTTGTGGCCCTGGGCTCAGCATGGCAGGCCTGGTGCTCACAGCAGTGCAGACTTCAAGCTGGCCATGCACAGCTCCGTGTTTCTCCCAAAAATATCACTGCTGCAGCACCTGGGGTTCCCCAGTGCTGGGCTTTTTATCCCCACTGCATGGAGGATCACATGGCAGGGCAAAGGATGGATCCCATGTGGCCTCCAACCTGCCCTGATCCAGGCTGGGCACAGCCTGATGAAGGATGAGCACATCTCGCAGGGATATGGAAACCTCCCCTGAAAACCCAGTTCAGGCAGAGCCTGAGCTCTTTTGTGGCTCTGGGCAGGAAGATGCTCAGGATCTCCCAGAGAGGCTCAGCGGGCAGTAGGATTGTGCCTGCATCTCGCTCTGGACATGCCAGTGGCTCAAGTGAGAGCTGTGGGAATGATTTATAATGTACCGAGAGGGGCCACAGTCCTGCAAGGCTCTTACATCAGGAGCAAAGAGCAGCCTGCAGGGTGGGGAAGGCTGGAGCTGTAGCACTGTGTGCTCATCCCTCACCTTCATGGGGAGCTGCCCCCAGACTTGCTATGTATCACTTTGATGGTTCTCCTGTTGGGTGTATTTTGGAGCAGCTGTTATCTGTGGCTTTTTATGGTGATCCTGTGGAAAGCAGCCATTTACCTGCTGTGATGAACTCAAAACTAATACTAACTCTTCATTCCCTTTGGTTTTATTTGGGGTTTTTTTAGTCTCTTTGTTTGATTGGTTTGCATGGGTTCGTTTGTTTCTAGGTTTTGTCTGTTTTGGTTTGAGTCTTTTGTTTGCTTTTTCATAAGAATCAGGTGAAGTTGGCATAGCCAAAGTCAAGAGAATGTACACCAGGCTTGACTTTCCAGAAATTACTTTTGGCTGGTGTCTTGGTTAGACAAGACAGGAGTCTGTGAAAGAGGGCAAAGCCTCCTGTGCAATGGAGAACGGCAAACCCCCCTCCCTCTGAATTACGAGGATCTTTAAATTAAAAGGCTCTCAGGCAAAGATATGGGAGTGGGAGTAACAATTCTTTACTAGGAGAAAACTAGACAACAATTTAAAAAGGCAAATGCAATCGGTACAAACAAAACCAGTGAAAGAAAAAGTCTAGAACCTGAGGAATGCCAGTATCAGGTTTGCTGGGACAATTGCTTTCCCTTGCAATAGTTGATGAGTTGCAGCTGAAGTGGTCATCTTTAGAAGGGTATAATTTTCCTCTGAAGATCTGGTGGCAGTGGGGGCCGGTCTTCCTCTGCGCCGGGGTTGCCTCTGAGCTCCGCTGCCGTCGCCTCTGCGCGCGCCGGCTGCTTCGCTGCGAGTGCCGCCGAAGAGAGAGAGAGCGAGAGCTGCTTTTTTGGGAATCCCGCGAAGAGAGAGAGAGAGCTGCTTCTTTCGGAGTCCCGCGAAGAAGAGGGAGAGCTGCTTCTCTCGGAATCCCGCGAAGAGAGAGAGAGAGCTGCTTCTCTCGGAGTCCCGCGAAGAAGAGGGAGAGCTGCTTCTCTCGGAATCCCGCGAAGAGAGAGAGAGAGCTGCTTCTCTCGGAGTCCCGCGAAGAAGAGGGAGAGCTGCTTCTCTCGGAATCCCGCGAAAAGAGAGAGAGCTGCTTCCCCCCTCTGGGTGGGACCCCTCACGGTGTTACATTTTTTCAGCCCTTCATTGAATCAGTCAAAGGTGTATAAACAAACCATTGTCTCTGAGAGAGATAACAAAAAACCTGTCCAACCGGTTCGCCTTCGACAGATGGCAAATGGAATACAAGCTTATCTTACAACCCAGGACATTATCCACCCCTTATTCTATTTCCATCTGCACACCATGAAATTTTATACCCAGTTCTCTCTTAAGACTAAGTTTCCCTGTGGTACACAGCGGGTCTCTCCATCTTCCTGCATTACCCACCAAGTGTAACCAGGTCCTTGAGCAAAGACAATCCCACGAATGGGTTGCTCTTTGCCTGAGGTGGGATTAATCCAAACAGTTTTCCCTAAAATACCTTTCATATGTACTACAGGGACCTTATCTCCATCTACTGCGTGTAAGGGTTCTGACTGAGCAGGGCTAGCTCGATTGACAGACCCCCGGGTGTTGACCATCCAGGTTGCTTTTGCCAGGTTAATTTCCCAGTTTCTAAATGTTCCCCCACCGAGTGCCTTCAGGGTAGTCTTAAGGAGTCTGTTGCACCGTTCAACTTTGCCGGCAGTTGGAGCATGATAGGGAATATGATATATCCATTCGATACCATGTTCTCTGGCCCAGGTGTTGATAAGGCTGTTCTTGAAATGGGTGCCGTTGTCAGACTCAATTCTCTCAGGGGTGCCGTGTCTCCACAGGACTTGTTTTTCCAAGCCTAAGATGGTGTTCCGGGCAGTGGCATGAGGTACAGGGAAAGTCTCCAGCCATCCAGTGGTGGCTTCTACCATGGTCAGCACGTAGCGCTTGCCTTGGCGTGTCTGGGGCAGTGTGATGTAGTCAATCTGCCAGGCCTCTCCATATTTGTACTTGGACCACCGCCCACCATACCATAGGGGCTTCACTCTCTTGGCCTGTTTGATGGCAGCACACGTCTCACAGTTATGGATAACCTGGGAAACACTGTCCATGGTTAGATCCACCCCTCGGTCTCGTGCCCACTTGTAGGTGGCATCTCTGCCCTGATGACCTGAGGCATCATGAGCCCATCGAGCCAGGAACAACTCCCCCTTATGGTGCCAATTTAAGTCTATCTTTGACACCTCTATTTTTGCTGCCTGATCTACCTGCTCGTTGTTCCGGGGCTCCTCATTAGCCCGACTTTTGGGGACATGGGCATCTACATGACGGACTTTCACCGTCAGCTTTTCCACCCGAGAGGCAATGTCTTTCCATATATTAGCAGCCCAGATTGGCTTTCCTCTACGTTGCCAGTTGGCCTTCCTCCACCTTCCCAGCCAGCCCCACAGAGCATTGGCTACCATCCATGAATCAGTATAAAGGTAGAGCTTTGGCCACTTCTCCCTTTCAGCAATGTCCAGAGCCAGCTGAACGGCCTTGAGTTCAGCGAGTTGGCTCGATCCACCTTCTCCTTCGGTAGCTTGTGCAACTTGGCGTGTGGGGCTCCATACGGCTGCTTTCCACTTCCGGTTCATCCCTACGATGCGACAGGAACCGTCAGTGAAAAGAGCGTAGCAGGTCTCCTCTGCTGGTAGTTGGTTGTATGGTGGAGCTTCTTCAGCCTTTGCCACTTGTACCTGCTCCTCATCATCAGTGAGACTAAAGTTTTCACCTTCTGGCCAGTTCGTAATTATCTCCAAAATCCCAGGGCGATTCAGGTTTCCAATACGGGCGCGTTGAGTGATGAGGGCAATCCATTTGCTCCATGTGGCGTCAGTGGCATGGTGGGTAGTAGGAACCTTTCCTTTAAACATCCACCCCAGCACTGGTAGTTGGGGTGCCAGGAGGAGTTGTGTTTCTGTGCCAATTACTTCCGAGGCGGCTTGAACTCCTTCAAAGGCAGCTAAGATTTCCTTCTCTGTGGGAGTGTAGTTGGCTTCAGACCCTCTGTAACTTCGGCTCCAGAATCTCAGTGGTCGGCCTCGAGTCTCCCCAGGCACTTTCTGCCAAAGGCTCCAAGACAACCCATGGTTCTCGGCTGCAGAGTAGAGCACATTCTTGACCTCTGGTCCCGTTCTGACTGGGCCAAGGGCTACAGCATGAGCGATCTCCTGCTTGATTTGGGTGAAGGCTTGTTGCTGCTCAGGGCCCCAGTGGAAATCATTCTTCTTTCGGGTAACCAGATAAAGAGGGCTCACAATCTGGCTATACTCAGGAATGTGCATTCTCCAGAAACCTATGGCACCCAGGAAAGCTTGTGTTTCCTTTTTGCTGGTTGGTGGGGACATAGCTGTGATCTTGTTGATGACCTCAGTGGGAATCTGGCGCCGTCCATCTTGCCATTTCACTCCCAGGAACTGGATCTCTCGGGCAGGTCCCTTGACTTTGCTCTTCTTGATGGCAAAGCCAGCTTCTAGTAGTATCTGGATGATCCTCTCACTTTTCTCAAACACTTCTGCCGCTGTGCTCCCCCACACAATGATGTCATCAATGTATTGCAGGTGTTCTGGAGCCTCACCCTTTTCTAGTGCAGCCTGGATCAGTCCATGGCAGATGGTGGGGCTGTGTTTCCACCCCTGGGGCAGTCGGTTCCAGGTGTACTGCACGCCCCTCCAGGTGAAAGCAAACTGAGGCCTGCATTCTGCTGCCAGAGGAATGGAGAAAAACGCATTAGCAATATCAATGGTGGCATACCACTTTGCTGCCTTGGACTCCAGCTCGTACTGGAGTTCCAGCATGTCCGGCACAGCAGCGCTCAGCGGTGGAGTCACTTCATTTAAGCCACGATAGTCTACAGTCAATCTCTATTCTTTGTCAGATTTGCACACAGGCCAGATGGGGCTGTTGAAGGGTGAGTGGGTTTTGCTGACCACCCCTTGGCTCTCCAGCTCCCGAATCATTTTGTGGATGGGGATTACGGCATCTCGATCCGTCCGATACTGCCGGCGGTGCACTGTCGAGGTCGCAATTGGCACGCGTTGTTCTTCCACCTTTAGGAGTCCTACTGCAGAGGGGTTTTCTGACAGTCCAGGCAAGGTGTTCAATTGCTTAATGTCTTCTGCCTCTACAGCGGCTATTCCAAAAGCCCACCTGAGTCCCTTTGGGTCTTTGTAATATCCGTTCCGGAGGAAGTCTATGCCTAGGATACAAGGAGCATCTGGGCCAGTCACTATAGGGTGTTTCTTCCACTCCTTCCCAGTCAGGCTCACCTCAGCTTCTACCAGAGTCAATTGTTGTGATCCCCCTGTCACACCAGCAATGGAAACAGGCTCTGCCCCCACATGTCCCGATGGTATCAGAGTACACTGTGCACCAGTATCAACTAAAGCATCATATTTTTGTGGCTCTGATGTGCCAGGCCATCGGATCCACACTGTCCAGAAGATCCGGTTTTCCCGTGCCTCTCTCTGGCTAGAGACAGGGCCTCTCTAACACTGGTTATCATTCCTTCCCTGGGCATACATACTAGAGGTCCCTTCAAGGGGGTCTGACAGATCGTACCTACAAGCTTGGTCACGGGAGGTTGAGGCTACCTTCACTTCGGTGGAACTCCCCCGGTTAGAGTTTCCCTCCTTGAGTTGACGGACCCGTGCTGCCAGGACAGAGGTGGGTTTCCCATCCCACCTCCCCATGTCTTCCCCATGGTCACGCAGGAAGAACCACAGATTAGCTCTTGGGGTGTACCCTCTCTCTTTAGCTGGGGATTGTTGGGTGCTGATTCTGGGGCCTGTGACTCTCACGGGTGCTGTATTAACCTTCCTTATCTCCTCCCTCATCTCCTCTTTAAACTCCTTAATCACAGCTGAGATATGAGCCTGCATTGGGCCATTAATCATACTCTCATAATTCCTAAGTTTGTTGGCAACAGAACCTATTGTCTCCCGGTGGGTGTCAGCATTGATCGTTGCAATGAAGGTGGTGTATTGAGATGGCCCAAGATTTGCCAGACTCTACAGCATTTGTCCCGTACACCTGACCTTGTCAGGGTCATTATTGTGTCGTCCATCCCTCCCAAAGAGTACCTCCAATACTGCCACTTCTCTCAGCTGTTGGATCCCTTCCTCGAGGGTCTTCCAGCGCATTCTATGATGGTGCTCTTGCATTCTCTCTCTGTGGATAAACCTCTCCCTGACACTCATTAAGAGCCGCTCCCAGAGAGAAAGGGACCCTGGTTCCCTTACAAAAACCTGATTTATACTCGAGTCCTGGGTCAAGGGTCCTAAGTTCCTTGCCTCACCACCATCCAGCTGCACGCCTGTACCCATAAGATCCCAAACCCGGAGTAGCCAGGTAGCATAAGCCTCACGCCTTCGTCGCACAATGTCTTTATGCAGATTGCGAAGACTTTCGTACGTCAGGGACTCGGTGATGATAGCAACCTCTGGCTCCCCTGTGGGTTGTGAGGTTCTTCCATTCCTGTCCCTATCTGCAGGGTGCTCTGCTTTCACCTTAGACTTCCTTGTTTCTACCGGGGCCACTGCTGCTGACCGTGACTGCCCTTGTGGTTCAGCTGGAACCTGGACAGTTGTAACATTAGTGGGTTCCACAGCTGTACTATTAGACTGTCCCTCCTCAAGGCAAAGGGCCGGTTTCTCACCAGCTGGGGAAATGCACTCCTTCAGCATCTCTCGTATCTCCTTAACCAGAACCCTCACCCAATCTGGGCGGTTCATTTCTGAGGTGGGCTGTGGGGCAGGGTCAGGCTCTGGAGCAGCAGCATCTCGAGTTTGTGGTGTAGGTGTGAGGGTAGTTATCCAGGTTAATCTTCCCTTATCTCTGAATGCTAAATATAACAGGACTATCAGCAACACCACCCATTGTATGGTATCATTAGCACTTATAAAAAATCTTAACCCTTTGAGAACTGGTGGAACAGACCCAAAAAGATGGTTCAAAGGTTGAGAGAAAGTTTGCCCAGGTGCTATTTCCTCGCAGTAGGTACCGTTATTAAAGTAACCTCAAAAACATACAGTTAACGTGTGATAGCTATGAATCCATGTACCTGCCTTCCAGAGGAAATTAAAGATCCATGAATTCCTCACCCAATTAACCCAGAAGCCAAACTTGATAACAGACACCGTAGCCTTAGTCACAGGACCCATTTTTAGATAAGGGTCTGCAAATGGGAAAAGTATAGCTACGATCACATGCCACCCAAACCAAGGTAAACTAGACCACATGGTGATGCTGAAGATGTTTTTACACACAACAAAACCAAATTACTTAAGAACTGTTAATCCTTTTTCCCTCTCAATGCCCTCGGGCCCCACGTTGGGCGCCAAATTCTGTCTTGGTTAGACAAGACAGGAGTCTGTGAAAGAGGGCAAAGCCTCCTGTGCAATGGAGAACGGCAAACCCCCCTCCCTCTGAATTACGAGGATCTTTAAATTAAAAGGCTCTCAGGCAAAGATATGGGAGTGGGAGTAACAATTCTTTACTAGGAGAAAACTAGACAACAATTTAAAAAGGCAAATGCAATCGGTACAAACAAAACCAGTGAAAGAAAAAGTCTAGAACCTGAGGAATGCCAGTATCAGGTTTGCTGGGACAATTGCTTTCCCTTGCAATAGTTGATGAGTTGCAGCTGAAGTGGTGATCTTTAGAAGGGTATAATTTTCCTCTGAAGATCTGGTGGCAGTGGGGGCCGGTCTTCCTCTGCGCCGGGGTTGCCTCTGAGCTCCGCTGCCGTCGCCTCTGCGCGCGCCGGCTGCTTCGCTGCGAGTGCCGCCGAAGAGAGAGAGAGCGAGAGCTGCTTTTCTGGGAATCCCGCGAAGAGAGATAGAGAGCTGCTTCTTTCGGAGTCCCGCGAAGAAGAGGGAGAGCTGCTTCTCTCGGAATCCCGCGAAGAGAGAGAGAGAGCTGCTTCTCTCGGAGTCCCGCGAAGAAGAGGGAGAGCTGCTTCTCTCGGAATCCCGCAAAGAGAGAGAGAGAGCTGCTTCTCTCGGAGTCCCGCGAAGAAGAGGGAGAGCTGCTTCTCTCGGAATCCCGCGAAGAGAGAGAGAGCTGCTTCCCCCCTCTGGGTGGGACCCCTCACGGTGTTACATTTTTTCAGCCCTTCATTGAATCAGTCAAAGGTGTATAAACAAACCATTGTCTCTGAGAGAGATAACAAAAAACCTGTCCAACCGGTTCGCCTTCAACAGATGGCAAATGGAATACAAGCTTATCTTACAACCCAGGACAGCTGGGTTTAACTGCATTCTCCAGGCTCAGGATGACCAGTCCATTTGCAGGATTTGCTCTGCAACATCAGCTTGCCCAGACTCTGCTCGGTGATTCACAAATGGAGAAGACAATGGATATTGTGCCAAGCTTCCTTTCAAACAGCCAAAACTGCAACGGCATGAGAGAAAAAAAGAAAAAAACAGAGACTATATTCACCAATTAGAGCAGAAGCAGTGTCCCACCATCTTGCCCTCCACTCTTATTAATTTTGTACATTGAGAGGCAATCCTGGGCCTAAAGCTTCCGTCTCTCAGTTCCTGATGCCATTTGACTCCAGCCTGGACTCCCCCTGATCACACTGCCTGCTTTCCACGTGGGGCTGGGGATGCTCAGCCTGGAAAGAGGAGACCCTGGGGAGGCCTCACTGCAGCTCTGCAGGACTGCAAGGGTGCCACAAGAAAGATTGGGACAGGGTGTTCCACAGGGCCTGTGGCAACAGGACAAGGGGGGGGACGGCTTTCAGCTGCAGGAGGCTGATTGAAGTTGGATCTGAGGAAGCTGCTCTCTTCCACTGAGGGTGCTGAGGCACTGGCCCAGGCTGTGGATGCTCCATCCTTGGGAACAGGGCTCTGAGCACCATGGTCTGGGGGAACGTTGCTAAGCATGGAACCAAAGGCTCTCTAGCTCAGTGGTCATGTCACAATCCATGTCCCATCTGGAACTGCCAGCAGCCAGCAAGCAGCACAACACAGCCGTTGGCCCTGGGCTCAGCACACGCTGCACGCTGCTCCTGCTGCTCCTGTCACCCTTCTTGTTCCTGCCCCCGAGACCTCATCTCATCAGTCTCAAAAGCTGCCTAAGGCCTGGATTGTGTCATCCATCCCTGCAGGATGCTCACATTTGTCCTGAGGAAGGTACGGTGCCATTCCATGGAGGTGGATCCCCCCAGCTGCCCGGGTGTGGGCTGGAGTTCTGGGGGGATGGGGTGGGACAGGGACCCCACTCTGAGGTTTTGCTACCTCTGCAGGCTGTTGCAGGTAGAGAAGACAAGATGGAGGTGGACAGACAGACTGATAGAGAGGAGAAGATGGAAGTGGAGGGAGAAAAGAGAGGAGAGGAAGAGATGGAGGTGGGCACCATAATGGATACGGAGGAGGAGATGGAGGTGGATGGAGAACACACTGGAGAGGAAGAGATGGAGGTTGATGAGGATGAGGAGATGGACGTGGAAATGGAAGAGTACACCCAGGAGATGGACATTGATGAGGAAGATGAAGAGGAGGCCATGGTCCTGGGATGAAGAGCAATGCCAGCAGCAGGACAGGCATGTGGTCCCCACAGGCACAGTGGGTTCCCTGCAGCCAGGCTGGGGCGGGATTGGGCTGGCTGGTCCCTGCTCAGGAACGTGGTACCCAGTGCCTTGGGTTCTGCTGGCCATGCCCAGCCTGTCCTGTTCTTGCTTTGGGCCACACAAGCCCCATGGCAGTGCCTGGGGCACAGCCCCCAGACCCAGCCAGCCTCAGCTCTGGCAGCAGAGTCCCAGTGTGCCAGCCTGGGGACACACGGAAGAGCCCTCTGTGCCTGACTGGAGTGACCATGGCACCTGCTTTTCTTCCCGGACTGATGGAGATCCTGGACTGAAATGGCACCTTTTTGTACATAGTTTTTAGAGTTTGTTCTTCTTTTTGGCATATAGGTTTTAGGGCTTCATTTTGTCTTCTGTAAATACATTTCAAATATTGTTGTTAGATATGTTCTTAGGTATATACCTTCTATAAATTGTTGTTATTACAAATATTCTTACAAAAGTAAATGTGTTCTGTGTTTTCATTGCTGTTCTTATGTAAATAAACAACCTTGGGTTTTCACACCCCAGTTCTCTTTCCATTTGCTTCCGGCACAGGCAGTATTGGCCAAGTTGTGTTTTCCACTTGCTCCCGGTTCCCAGGGCTGGAGGTTCATGGGGGAGCTGGCACAGCCACCCCAGCAGTGGTCGTCCCACTCAGAAGGTTCCGCTGACAGAGGTCACTGTCTCCTTGCTGTCTCTCTGGACACACTGGGGAGCTGCAGGGGCGAATCCCAGCCTGCCCTGTCCCATGGGATCCCATGTTGGGACTCAATGTCCCAGCCCGGGTGAGCACTGCTTGTGGCCCTGGGCTCAGCATGGCAGGCCTGGTGCTCACAGCAGTGCAGACTTCAAGCTGGCCATGCACAGCTCCGTGTTTCTCCCAAAAATATCACTGCTGCAGCACCTGGGGTTCCCCAGTGCTGGGCTTTTTATCCCCACTGCATGGAGGATCACATGGCAGGGCAAAGGATGGGATCCCATGTGGCCTCCAACCTGCCCTGATCCAGGCTGGGCACAGCCTGATGAAGGATGAGCACATCTCGCAGGGATATGGAAACCTCCCCTGAAAACCCAGTTCAGGCAGAGCCTGAGCTCTTTTGTGGCTCTGGGCAGGAAGATGCTCAGGATCTCCCAGAGAGGCTCAGCGGGCAGTAGGATTGTGCCTGCATCTCGCTCTGGACATGCCAGTGGCTCAAGTGACAGCTGTGGGAATGATTTATAATGCACCGAGAGGGGCCACAGTCCTGCAAGGCTCTTACATCAGGAGCAAAGAGCAGCCTGCAGGGTGGGGAAGGCTGGAGCTGTAGCACTGTGTGCTCATCCCTCACCTTCATGGGGAGCTGCCCCCAGACTTGCTATGTATCACTTTGATGGTTCTCCTGTTGGGTGTATTTTGGAGCAGCTGTTATCTGTGGCTTTTTATGGTGATCCTGTGGAAAGCAGCCATTTACCTGCTGTGATGAACTCAAAACTAATACTAACTCTTCATTCCCTTTGGTTTTATTTGGGGTTTTTTTAGTCTCTTTGTTTGATTGGTTTGCATGGGTTCGTTTGTTTCTAGGTTTTGTCTGTTTTGGTTTGAGTCTTTTGTTTGCTTTTTCATAAGACACAGGTGAAGTTGGCATAGCCAAAGTCAAGAGAATGTACACCAGGCTTGACTTTCCAGAAATTACTTTTGGCTGGGTTTAACTGCATTCTCCAGGCTCAGGATGACCAGTCCATTTGCAGGATTTGCTCTGCAACATCAGCTTGACCAGACTCTGCTCGGTGATTCACAAATGGAGAAGACAATGGATATTGTGCCAAGCTTCCTTTCAAACAGCCAAAACTGCAACGGAATGAGAGAAAAAAAGAAAAAAACAGAGACTATATTCACCAATTAGAGCAGAAGCAGTGTCTCACCATCTTGCCCTCCACTCTTATTAATTTTGTACATTGAGAGGCAATCCTGGGCCTGAAGCTTCCGTCTCTCAGTTCCTGATGCCATTTGACTCCAGCCTGGACTGCCCCAGATCACACTGCCTGCTTTCCACGTGGGGCTGGGGATGCTCAGCCTGGAAAGAGGAGACCCTGGGGAGGCCTCACTGCAGCTCTGCAGGACTGCAAGGGTGCCACAAGAAAGATTGGGACAGGGTGTTCCACAGGGCCTGTGGCAACAGGACAAGGGGGGGACGGCTTTCAGCTGCAGGAGGCTGATTGAAGTTGGATCTGAGGAAGCTGCTCTCTTCCACTGAGGGTGCTGAGGCACTGGCCCAGGCTGTGGATGCTCCATCCTTGGGAACAGGGCTCTGAGCACCATGGTCTGGGGGAACGTTGCTAAGCATGGAACCAAAGGCTCTCTAGCTCAGTGGTCATGTCACAATCCATGTCCCATCTGGAACTGCCAGCAGCCAGCAAGCAGCACAACACAGCCGTTGGCCCTGGGCTCAGCACACGCTGCACGCTGCTCCTGCTGCTCCTGTCACCCTTCTTGTTCCTGCCCCCGAGACCTCATCTCATCAGTCTCAAAAGCTGCCTAAGGCCTGGATTGTGTCATCCATCCCTGCAGGATGCTCACATTTGTCCTGAGGAAGGTACGGTGCCATTCCATGGAGGTGGATCCCCCCAGCTGCCCGGGTGTGGGCTGGAGTTCTGGGGGGATGGGGTGGGACAGGGACCCCACTCTGAGGTTTTGCTACCTCTGCAGGCTGTTGCAGGTAGAGAAGACAAGATGGAGGTGGACAGACAGACTGATAGAGAGGAGAAGATGGAAGTGGAGGGAGAAAAGAGAGGAGAGGAAGAGATGGAGGTGGGCACCATAATGGATACGGAGGAGGAGATGGAGGTGGATGGAGAACAGACTGGAGAGGAAGAGATGGAGGTTGATGAGGATGAGGAGATGGACGTGGAAATGGAAGAGTACACCCAGGAGATGGACATTGATGAGGAAGATGAAGAGGAGGCCATGGTCCTGGGATGAAGAGCAATGCCAGCAGCAGGACAGGCATGTGGTCCCCACAGGCACAGTGGGTTCCCTGCAGCCAGGCTGGGGCGGGATTGGGCTGGCTGGTCCCTGCTCAGGAACGTGGTACCCAGTGCCTTGGGTTCTGCTGGCCATGCCCAGCCTGTCCTGTTCTTGCTTTGGGCCACACAAGCCCCATGGCAGTGCCTGGGGCACAGCCCCCAGACCCAGCCAGCCTCAGCTCTGGCAGCAGAGTCCCAGTGTGCCAGCCTGGGGACACACGGAAGAGCCCTCTGTGCCTGACTGGAGTGACCATGGCACCTGCTTTTCTTCCCGGACTGATGGAGATCCTGGACTGAAATGGCACCTTTTTGTACATAGTTTTTAGAGTTTGTTCTTCTTTTTGGCATATAGGTTTTAGGGCTTCGTTTTGTCTTCTGTAAATACATTTCAAATATTGTTGTTAGATATGTTCTTAGGTATATACCTTCTATAAATTGTTGTTATTACAAATATTCTTACAAAAGTAAATGTGTTCTGTGTTTTCATTGCTGTTCTTACGTAAATAAACAACCTTGGGTTTTCACACCCCAGTTCTCTTTCCATTTGCTTCTGGCACAGGCAGTATTGGCCAAGTTGTGTTTTCCACTTGCTCCCGGTTCCCAGGGCTGGAGGTTCATGGGGGAGCTGGCACAGCCACCCCAGCAGTGGTCGTCCCACTCAGAGGGTTCCGCTGACAGAGGTCACTGTCTCCTTGCTGTCTCTCTGGACACACTGGGGAGCTGCAGGGGCGAATCCCAGCCTGCCCTGTCCCATGGGATCCCATGTTGGGACTCAATGTCCCAGCCCGGGTGAGCACTGCTTGTGGCCCTGGGCTCAGCATGGCAGGCCTGGTGCTCACAGCAGTGCAGACTTCAAGCTGGCCATGCACAGCTCCGTGTTTCTCCCAAAAATATCACTGCTGCAGCACCTGGGGTTCCCCAGTGCTGGGCTTTTTATCCCCACTGCATGGAGGATCACATGGCAGGGCAAAGGATGGGATCCCATGTGGCCTCCAACCTGCCCTGATCCAGGCTGGGCACAGCCTGATGAAGGATGAGCACATCTCGCAGGGATATGGAAACCTCCCCTGAAAACCCAGTTCAGGCAGAGCCTGAGCTCTTTTGTGGCTCTGGGCAGGAAGATGCTCAGGATCTCCCAGAGAGGCTCAGCGGGCAGTAGGATTGTGCCTGCATCTCGCTCTGGACATGCCAGTGGCTCAAGTGACAGCTGTGGGAATGATTTATAATGCACCGAGAGGGGCCACAGTCCTGCAAGGCTCTTACATCAGGAGCAAAGAGCAGCCTGCAGGGTGGGGAAGGCTGGAGCTGTAGCACTGTGTGCTCATCCCTCACCTTCATGGGGAGCTGCCCCCAGACTTGCTATGTATCACTTTGATGGTTCTCCTGTTGGGTGTATTTTGGAGCAGCTGTTATCTGTGGCTTTTTATGGTGATCCTGTGGAAAGCAGCCATTTACCTGCTGTGATGAACTCAAAACTAATACTAACTCTTCATTCCCTTTGGTTTTATTTGGGGTTTTTTTAGTCTCTTTGTTTGATTGGTTTGCATGGGTTCGTTTGTTTCTAGGTTTTGTCTGTTTTGGTTTGAGTCTTTTGTTTGCTTTTTCATAAGACTCAGGTGAAGTTGGCATAGCCAAAGTCAAGAGAATGTACACCAGGCTTGACTTTCCAGAAATTACTTTTGGCTGGGTTTAACTGCATTCTCCAGGCTCAGGATGACCAGTCCATTTGCAGGATTTGCTCTGCAACATCAGCTTGACCAGACTCTGCTCGGTGATTCACAAATGGAGAAGACAATGGATATTGTGCCAAGCTTCCTTTCAAACAGCCAAAACTGCAACGGCATGAGAGAAAAAAAGAAAAAAACAGAGACTATATTCACCAATTAGAGCAGAAGCAGTGTCCCACCATCTTGCCCTCCACTCTTATTAATTTTGTACATTGAGAGGCAATCCTGGGCCTAAAGCTTCCGTCTCTCAGTTCCTGATGCCATTTGACTCCAGCCTGGACTCCCCCTGATCACACTGCCTGCTTTCCACGTGGGGCTGGGGATGCTCAGCCTGGAAAGAGGAGACTCTGGGGAGGCCTCACTGCAGCTCTGCAGGACTGCAAGGGTGCCACAAGAAAGATTGGGACAGGGTGTTCCACAGGGCCTGTGGCAACAGGACAAGGGGGGGACGGCTTTCAGCTGCAGGAGGCTGATTGAAGTTGGATCTGAGGAAGCTGCTCTCTTCCACTGAGGGTGCTGAGGCACTGGCCCAGGCTGTGGATGCTCCATCCTTGGGAACAGGGCTCTGAGCACCATGGTCTGGGGGAACGTTGCTAAGCATGGAACCAAAGGCTCTCTAGCTCAGTGGTCATGTCACAATCCATGTCCCATCTGGAACTGCCAGCAGCCAGCAAGCAGCACAACACAGCCGTTGGCCCTGGGCTCAGCACACGCTGCACGCTGCTCCTGCTGCTCCTGTCACCCTTCTTGTTCCTGCCCCCGAGACCTCATCTCATCAGTCTCAAAAGCTGCCTAAGGCCTGGATTGTGTCATCCATCCCTGCAGGATGCTCACATTTGTCCTGAGGAAGGTACGGTGCCATTCCATGGAGGTGGATCCCCCCAGCTGCCCGGGTGTGGGCTGGAGTTCTGGGGGGATGGGGTGGGACAGGGACCCCACTCTGAGGTTTTGCTACCTCTGCAGGCTGTTGCAGGTAGAGAAGACAAGATGGAGGTGGACAGACAGACTGATAGAGAGGAGAAGATGGAAGTGGAGGGAGAAAAGAGAGGAGAGGAAGAGATGGAGGTGGGCACCATAATGGATACGGAGGAGGAGATGGAGGTGGATGGAGAACACACTGGAGAGGAAGAGATGGAGGTTGATGAGGATGAGGAGATGGACGTGGAAATGGAAGAGTACACCCAGGAGATGGACATTGATGAGGAAGATGAAGAGGAGGCCATGGTCCTGGGATGAAGAGCAATGCCAGCAGCAGGACAGGCATGTGGTCCCCACAGGCACAGTGGGTTCCCTGCAGCCAGGCTGGGGTGGGATTGGGCTGGCTGGTCCCTGCTCAGGCACGTGGTACCCAGTGCCTTGGGTTCTGCTGGCCATGCCCAGCCTGTCCTGTTCTTGCTTTGGGCCACACAAGCCCCATGGCAGTGCCTGGGGCCCAGCCCCCAGACCCAGCCAGCCTCAGCTCTGGCAGCAGAGTCCCAGTGTGCCAGCCTGGGGACACACGGAAGAGCCCTCTGTGCCTGACTGGAGTGACCATGGCACCTGCTTTTCTTCCCGGACTTATGGAGATCCTGGACTGAAATGGCACCTTTTTGTACATAGTTTTTAGAGTTTGTTCTTCTTTTTGGCATATAGGTTTTAGGGCTTCGTTTTGTCTTCTGTAAATACATTTCAAATATTGTTGTTAGATATGTTCTTAGGTATACACATTCTATAAATTGTTGTTATTACAAATATTCTTACAAAAGTAAATGTGTTCTGTGTTTTCATTGCTGTTCTTACGTAAATAAACAACCTTGGGTTTTCACACCCCAGTTCTCTTTCCATTTGCTTCTGGCACAGGCAGTATTGGCCAAGTTGTGTTTTCCACTTGCTCCCGGTTCCCAGGGCTGGAGGTTCATGGGGGAGCTGGCACAGCCACCCCAGCAGTGGTCGCCCCACTCAGAGGGTTCCGCTGACAGAGGTCACTGTCTCCTTGCTGTCTCTCTGGACACACTGGGGAGCTGCAGGGGCGAATCCCAGCCTGCCCTGTCCAATGGGATCCCATGTTGGGACTCAATGTCCCAGCCCGGGTGAGCACTGGTTGTGGCCCTGGGCTCAGCATGGCAGGCCTGGTGCTCACAGCAGTGCAGACTTCAAGCTGGCCATGCACAGCTCCGTGTTTCTCCCAAAAATATCACTGCTGCAGCACCTGGGGTTCCCCAGTGCTGGGCTTTTTATCCCCACTGCATGGAGGATCACATGGCAGGGCAAAGGATGGGATCCCATGTGGCCTCCAACCTGCCCTGATCCAGGCTGGGCACAGCCTGATGAAGGATGAGCACATCTCGCAGGGATATGGAAACCTCCCCTGAAAACCCAGTTCAGGCAGAGCCTGAGCTCTTTTGTGGCTCTGGGCAGGAAGATGCTCAGGATCTCCCAGAGAGGCTCAGCGGGCAGTAGGATTGTGCCTGCATCTCGCTCTGGACATGCCAGTGGCTCAAGTGACAGCTGTGGGAATGATTTATAATGCACCGAGAGGGGCCACAGTCCTGCAAGGCTCTTACATCAGGAGCAAAGAGCAGCCTGCAGGCTGGGGAAGGCTGGAGCTGTAGCACTGTGTGCTCATCCTTCACCTTCATGGGGAGCTGCCCCCAGACTTGCTATGTATCACTTTGATGATTCTCTTGTTGGGTGTATTTTGGAGCAGCTGTTATCTGTGGCTTTTTATGGTGATCCTGTGGAAAGCAGCCATTTACCTGCTGTGATGAACTCAAAACTAATACTAACTCTTCATTCCCTTTGGTTTTATTTGGGGTTTTTTTAGTCTCTTTGTTTGATTGGTTTGCATGGGTTCGTTTGTTTCTAGGTTTTGTCTGTTTTGGTTTGAGTCTTTTGTTTGCTTTTTCATAAGACACAGGTGAAGTTGGCATAGCCAAAGTCAAGAGAATGTACACCAGGCTTGACTTTCCAGAAATTACTTTTGGCTGGGTTTAACTGCATTCTCCAGGCTCAGGATGACCAGTCCATTTGCAGGATTTGCTCTGCAACATCAGCTTGCCCAGACTCTGCTCGGTGATTCACAAATGGAGAAGACAATGGATATTGTGCCAAGCTTCCTTTCAAACAGCCAAAACTGCAACGGCATGAGAGAAAAAAAGAAAAAAACAGAGACTATATTCACCAATTAGAGCAGAAGCAGTGTCCCACCATCTTGCCCTCCACTCTTATTAATTTTGTACATTGAGAGGCAATCCTGGGCCTAAAGCTTCCGTCTCTCAGTTCCTGATGCCATTTGACTCCAGCCTGGACTCCCCCTGATCACACTGCCTGCTTTCCACGTGGGGCTGGGGATGCTCAGCCTGGAAAGAGGAGACTCTGGGGAGGCCTCACTGCAGCTCTGCAGGACTGCAAGGGTGCCACAAGAAAGATTGGGACAGGGTGTTCCACAGGGCCTGTGGCAACAGGACAAGGGGGGGACGGCTTTCAGCTGCAGGAGGCTGATTGAAGTTGGATCTGAGGAAGCTGCTCTCTTCCACTGAGGGTGCTGAGGCACTGGCCCAGGCTGTGGATGCTCCATCCTTGGGAACAGGGCTCTGAGCACCATGGTCTGGGGGAACGTTGCTAAGCATGGAACCAAAGGCTCTCTAGCTCAGTGGTCATGTCACAATCCATGTCCCATCTGGAACTGCCAGCAGCCAGCAAGCAGCACAACACAGCCGTTGGCCCTGGGCTCAGCACACGCTGCACGCTGCTCCTGCTGCTCCTGTCACCCTTCTTGTTCCTGCCCCCGAGACCTCATCTCATCAGTCTCAAAAGCTGCCTAAGGCCTGGATTGTGTCATCCATCCCTGCAGGATGCTCACATTTGTCCTGAGGAAGGTACGGTGCCATTCCATGGAGGTGGATCCCCCCAGCTGCCCGGGTGTGGGCTGGAGTTCTGGGGGGATGGGGTGGGACAGGGACCCCACTCTGAGGTTTTGCTACCTCTGCAGGCTGTTGCAGGTAGAGAAGACAAGATGGAGGTGGACAGACAGACTGATAGAGAGGAGAAGATGGAAGTGGAGGGAGAAAAGAGAGGAGAGGAAGAGATGGAGGTGGGCACCATAATGGATACGGAGGAGGAGATGGAGGTGGATGGAGAACACACTGGAGAGGAAGAGATGGAGGTTGATGAGGATGAGGAGATGGACGTGGAAATGGAAGAGTACACCGAGGAGATGGACATTGATGAGGAAGATGAAGAGGAGGCCATGGTCCTGGGATGAAGAGCAATGCCAGCAGCAGGACAGGCATGTGGTCCCCACAGGCACAGTGGGTTCCCTGCAGCCAGGCTGGGGTGGGATTGGGCTGGCTGGTCCCTGCTCAGGCACGTGGTACCCAGTGCCTTGGGTTCTGCTGGCCATGCCCAGCCTGTCCTGTTCTTGCTTTGGGCCACACAAGCCCCATGGCAGTGCCTGGGGCCCAGCCCCCAGACCCAGCCAGCCTCAGCTCTGGCAGCAGAGTCCCAGTGTGCCAGCCTGGGGACACACGGAAGAGCCCTCTGTGCCTGACTGGAGTGACCATGGCACCTGCTTTTCTTCCCGGACTTATGGAGATCCTGGACTGAAATGGCACCTTTTTGTACATAGTTTTTAGAGTTTGTTCTTCTTTTTGGCATATAGGTTTTAGGGCTTCGTTTTGTCTTCTGTAAATACATTTCAAATATTGTTGTTAGATATGTTCTTAGGTATACACATTCTATAAATTGTTGTTATTACAAATATTCTTACAAAAGTAAATGTGTTCTGTGTTTTCATTGCTGTTCTTACGTAAATAAACAACCTTGGGTTTTCACACCCCAGTTCTCTTTCCATTTGCTTCTGGCACAGGCAGTATTGGCCAAGTTGTGTTTTCCACTTGCTCCCGGTTCCCAGGGCTGGAGGTTCATGGGGGAGCTGGCACAGCCACCCCAGCAGTGGTCGCCCCACTCAGAGGGTTCCGCTGACAGAGGTCACTGTCTCCTTGCTGTCTCTCTGGACACACTGGGGAGCTGCAGGGGCGAATCCCAGCCTGCCCTGTCCAATGGGATCCCATGTTGGGACTCAATGTCCCAGCCCGGGTGAGCACTGGTTGTGGCCCTGGGCTCAGCATGGCAGGCCTGGTGCTCACAGCAGTGCAGACTTCAAGCTGGCCATGCACAGCTCCGTGTTTCTCCCAAAAATATCACTGCTGCAGCACCTGGGGTTCCCCAGTGCTGGGCTTTTTATCCCCACTGCATGGAGGATCACATGGCAGGGCAAAGGATGGGATCCCATGTGGCCTCCAACCTGCCCTGATCCAGGCTGGGCACAGCCTGATGAAGGATGAGCACATCTCGCAGGGATATGGAAACCTCCCCTGAAAACCCAGTTCAGGCAGAGCCTGAGCTCTTTTGTGGCTCTGGGCAGGAAGATGCTCAGGATCTCCCAGAGAGGCTCAGCGGGCAGTAGGATTGTGCCTGCATCTCGCTCTGGACATGCCAGTGGCTCAAGTGACAGCTGTGGGAATGATTTATAATGCACCGAGAGGGGCCACAGTCCTGCAAGGCTCTTACATCAGGAGCAAAGAGCAGCCTGCAGGCTGGGGAAGGCTGGAGCTGTAGCACTGTGTGCTCATCCCTCACCTTCATGGGGAGCTGCCCCCAGACTTGCTATGTATCACTTTGATGATTCTCTTGTTGGGTGTATTTTGGAGCAGCTGTTATCTGTGGCTTTTTATGGTGATCCTGTGGAAAGCAGCCATTTACCTGCTGTGATGAACTCAAAACTAATACTAACTCTTCATTCCCTTTGGTTTTATTTGGGGTTTTTTTAGTCTCTTTGTTTGATTGGTTTGCATGGGTTCGTTTGTTTCTAGGTTTTGTCTGTTTTGGTTTGAGTCTTTTGTTTGCTTTTTCATAAGACACAGGTGAAGTTGGCATAGCCAAAGTCAAGAGAATGTACACCAGGCTTGACTTTCCAGAAATTACTTTTGGCTGGGTTTAACTGCATTCTCCAGGCTCAGGATGACCAGTCCATTTGCAGGATTTGCTCTGCAACATCAGCTTGCCCAGACTCTGCTCGGTGATTCACAAATGGAGAAAATGGAGAAGACAATGGATATTGTGCCAAGCTTCCTTTCAAACAGCCAAAACTGCAACGGCATGAGAGAAAAAAAGAAAAAAACAGAGACTATATTCACCAATTAGAGCAGAAGCAGTGTCCCACCATCTTGCCCTCCACTCTTATTAATTTTGTACATTGAGAGGCAATCCTGGGCCTAAAGCTTCCGTCTCTCAGTTCCTGATGCCATTTGACTCCAGCCTGGACTCCCCCTGATCACACTGCCTGCTTTCCACGTGGGGCTGGGGATGCTCAGCCTGGAAAGAGGAGACCCTGGGGAGGCCTCACTGCAGCTCTGCAGGACTGCAAGGGTGCCACAAGAAAGATTGGGACAGGGTGTTCCACAGGGCCTGTGGCAACAGGACAAGGGGGGGGACGGCTTTCAGCTGCAGGAGGCTGATTGAAGTTGGATCTGAGGAAGCTGCTCTCTTCCACTGAGGGTGCTGAGGCACTGGCCCAGGCTGTGGATGCTCCATCCTTGGGAACAGGGCTCTGAGCACCATGGTCTGGGGGAACGTTGCTAAGCATGGAACCAAAGGCTCTCTAGCTCAGTGGTCATGTCACAATCCATGTCCCATCTGGAACTGCCAGCAGCCAGCAAGCAGCACAACACAGCCGTTGGCCCTGGGCTCAGCACACGCTGCACGCTGCTCCTGCTGCTCCTGTCACCCTTCTTGTTCCTGCCCCCGAGACCTCATCTCATCAGTCTCAAAAGCTGCCTAAGGCCTGGATTGTGTCATCCATCCCTGCAGGATGCTCACATTTGTCCTGAGGAAGGTACGGTGCCATTCCATGGAGGTGGATCCCCCCAGCTGCCCGGGTGTGGGCTGGAGTTCTGGGGGGATGGGGTGGGACAGGGACCCCACTCTGAGGTTTTGCTACCTCTGCAGGCTGTTGCAGGTAGAGAAGACAAGATGGAGGTGGACAGACAGACTGATAGAGAGGAGAAGATGGAAGTGGAGGGAGAAAAGAGAGGAGAGGAAGAGATGGAGGTGGGCACCATAATGGATACGGAGGAGGAGATGGAGGTGGATGGAGAACACACTGGAGAGGAAGAGATGGAGGTTGATGAGGATGAGGAGATGGACGTGGAAATGGAAGAGTACACCCAGGAGATGGACATTGATGAGGAAGATGAAGAGGAGGCCATGGTCCTGGGATGAAGAGCAATGCCAGCAGCAGGACAGGCATGTGGTCCCCACAGGCACAGTGGGTTCCCTGCAGCCAGGCTGGGGCGGGATTGGGCTGGCTGGTCCCTGCTCAGGAACGTGGTACCCAGTGCCTTGGGTTCTGCTGGCCATGCCCAGCCTGTCCTGTTCTTGCTTTGGGCCACACAAGCCCCATGGCAGTGCCTGGGGCACAGCCCCCAGACCCAGCCAGCCTCAGCTCTGGCAGCAGAGTCCCAGTGTGCCAGCCTGGGGACACACGGAAGAGCCCTCTGTGCCTGACTGGAGTGACCATGGCACCTGCTTTTCTTCCCGGACTTATGGAGATCCTGGACTGAAATGGCACCTTTTTGTACATAGTTTTTAGAGTTTGTTCTTCTTTTTGGCATATAGGTTTTAGGGCTTCGTTTTGTCTTCTGTAAATACATTTCAAATATTGTTGTTAGATATGTTCTTAGGTATATACCTTCTATAAATTGTTGTTATTACAAATATTCTTACAAAAGTAAATGTGTTCTGTGTTTTCATTGCTGTTCTTATGTAAATAAACAACCTTGGGTTTTCACACCCCAGTTCTCTTTCCATTTGCTTCTGGCACAGGCAGTATTGGCCAAGTTGTGTTTTCCACTTGCTCCCGGTTCCCAGGGCTGGAGGTTCATGGGGGAGCTGGCACAGCCACCCCAGCAGTGGTCGCCCCACTCAGAGGGTTCCGCTGACAGAGGTCACTGTCTCCTTGCTGTCTCTCTGGACACACTGGGGAGCTGCAGGGGCGAATCCCAGCCTGCCCTGTCCCATGGGATCCCATGTTGGGACTCAATGTCCCAGCCCGGGTGAGCACTGCTTGTGGCCCTGGGCTCAGCATGGCAGGCCTGGTGCTCACAGCAGTGCAGACTTCAAGCTGGCCATGCACAGCTCCGTGTTTCTCCCAAAAATATCACTGCTGCAGCACCTGGGGTTCCCCAGTGCTGGGCTTTTTATCCCCACTGCATGGAGGATCACATGGCAGGGCAAAGGATGGGATCCCATGTGGCCTCCAACCTGCCCTGATCCAGGCTGGGCACAGCCTGATGAAGGATGAGCACATCTCGCAGGGATATGGAAACCTCCCCTGAAAACCCAGTTCAGGCAGAGCCTGAGCTCTTTTGTGGCTCTGGGCAGGAAGATGCTCAGGATCTCCCAGAGAGGCTCAGCGGGCAGTAGGATTGTGCCTGCATCTCGCTCTGGACATGCCAGTGGCTCAAGTGACAGCTGTGGGAATGATTTATAATGCACCGAGAGGGGCCACAGTCCTGCAAGGCTCTTACATCAGGAGCAAAGAGCAGCCTGCAGGGTGGGGAAGGCTGGAGCTGTAGCACTGTGTGCTCATCCCTCACCTTCATGGGGAGCTGCCCCCAGACTTGCTATGTATCACTTTGATGGTTCTCCTGTTGGGTGTATTTTGGAGCAGCTGTTATCTGTGGCTTTTTATGGTGATCCTGTGGAAAGCAGCCATTTACCTGCTGTGATGAACTCAAAACTAATACTAACTCTTCATTCCCTTTGGTTTTATTTGGGGTTTTTTTAGTCTCTTTGTTTGATTGGTTTGCATGGGTTCGTTTGTTTCTAGGTTTTGTCTGTTTTGGTTTGAGTCTTTTGTTTGCTTTTTCATAAGACTCAGGTGAAGTTGGCATAGCCAAAGTCAAGAGAATGTACACCAGGCTTGACTTTCCAGAAATTACTTTTGGCTGGGTTTAACTGCATTCTCCAGGCTCAGGATGACCAGTCCATTTGCAGGATTTGCTCTGCAACATCAGCTTGACCAGACTCTGCTCGGTGATTCACAAATGGAGAAGACAATGGATATTGTGCCAAGCTTCCTTTCAAACAGCCAAAACTGCAACGGCATGAGAGAAAAAAAGAAAAAAACAGAGACTATATTCACCAATTAGAGCAGAAGCAGTGTCCCACCATCTTGCCCTCCACTCTTATTAATTTTGTACATTGAGAGGCAATCCTGGGCCTGAAGCTTCCGTCTCTCAGTTCCTGATGCCATTTGACTCCAGCCTGGACTCCCCCTGATCACACTGCCTGCTTTCCACGTGGGGCTGGGGATGCTCAGCCTGGAAAGAGGAGACTCTGGGGAGGCCTCACTGCAGCTCTGCAGGACTGCAAGGGTGCCACAAGAAAGATTGGGACAGGGTGTTCCACAGGGCCTGTGGCAACAGGACAAGGGGGGGACGGCTTTCAGCTGCAGGAGGCTGATTGAAGTTGGATCTGAGGAAGCTGCTCTCTTCCACTGAGGGTGCTGAGGCACTGGCCCAGGCTGTGGATGCTCCATCCTTGGGAACAGGGCTCTGAGCACCATGGTCTGGGGGAACGTTGCTAAGCATGGAACCAAAGGCTCTCTAGCTCAGTGGTCATGTCACAATCCATGTCCCATCTGGAACTGCCAGCAGCCAGCAAGCAGCACAACACAGCCGTTGGCCCTGGGCTCAGCACACGCTGCACGCTGCTCCTGCTGCTCCTGTCACCCTTCTTGTTCCTGCCCCCGAGACCTCATCTCATCAGTCTCAAAAGCTGCCTAAGGCCTGGATTGTGTCATCCATCCCTGCAGGATGCTCACATTTGTCCTGAGGAAGGTACGGTGCCATTCCATGGAGGTGGATCCCCCCAGCTGCCCGGGTGTGGGCTGGAGTTCTGGGGGGATGGGGTGGGACAGGGACCCCACTCTGAGGTTTTGCTACCTCTGCAGGCTGTTGCAGGTAGAGAAGACAAGATGGAGGTGGACAGACAGACTGATAGAGAGGAGAAGATGGAAGTGGAGGGAGAAAAGAGAGGAGAGGAAGAGATGGAGGTGGGCACCATAATGGATACGGAGGAGGAGATGGAGGTGGATGGAGAACAGACTGGAGAGGAAGAGATGGAGGTTGATGAGGATGAGGAGATGGACGTGGAAATGGAAGAGTACACCGAGGAGATGGACATTGATGAGGAAGATGAAGAGGAGGCCATGGTCCTGGGATGAAGAGCAATGCCAGCAGCAGGACAGGCATGTGGTCCCCACAGGCACAGTGGGTTCCCTGCAGCCAGGCTGGGGTGGGATTGGGCTGGCTGGTCCCTGCTCAGGCACGTGGTACCCAGTGCCTTGGGTTCTGCTGGCCATGCCCAGCCTGTCCTGTTCTTGCTTTGGGCCACACAAGCCCCATGGCAGTGCCTGGGGCCCAGCCCCCAGACCCAGCCAGCCTCAGCTCTGGCAGCAGAGTCCCAGTGTGCCAGCCTGGGGACACACGGAAGAGCCCTCTGTGCCTGACTGGAGTGACCATGGCACCTGCTTTTCTTCCCGGACTTATGGAGATCCTGGACTGAAATGGCACCTTTTTGTACATAGTTTTTAGAGTTTGTTCTTCTTTTTGGCATATAGGTTTTAGGGCTTCGTTTTGTCTTCTGTAAATACATTTCAAATATTGTTGTTAGATATGTTCTTAGGTATACACATTCTATAAATTGTTGTTATTACAAATATTCTTACAAAAGTAAATGTGTTCTGTGTTTTCATTGCTGCTCTTACGTAAATAAACAACCTTGGGTTTTCACACCCCAGTTCTCTTTCCATTTGCTTCTGGCACAGGCAGTATTGGCCAAGTTGTGTTTTCCACTTGCTCCCGGTTCCCAGGGCTGGAGGTTCATGGGGGAGCTGGCACAGCCACCCCAGCAGTGGTCGCCCCACTCAGAGGGTTCCGCTGACAGAGGTCACTGTCTCCTTGCTGTCTCTCTGGACACACTGGGGAGCTGCAGGGGCGAATCCCAGCCTGCCCTGTCCCATGGGATCCCATGTTGGGACTCAATGTCCCAGCCCGGGTGAGCACTGCTTGTGGCCCTGGGCTCAGCATGGCAGGCCTGGTGCTCACAGCAGTGCAGACTTCAAGCTGGCCATGCACAGCTCCGTGTTTCTCCCAAAAATATCACTGCTGCAGCACCTGGGGTTCCCCAGTGCTGGGCTTTTTATCCCCACTGCATGGAGGATCACATGGCAGGGCAAAGGATGGGATCCCATGTGGCCTCCAACCTGCCCTGATCCAGGCTGGGCACAGCCTGATGAAGGATGAGCACATCTCGCAGGGATATGGAAACCTCCCCTGAAAACCCAGTTCAGGCAGAGCCTGAGCTCTTTTGTGGCTCTGGGCAGGAAGATGCTCAGGATCTCCCAGAGAGGCTCAGCGGGCAGTAGGATTGTGCCTGCATCTCGCTCTGGACATGCCAGTGGCTCAAGTGACAGCTGTGGGAATGATTTATAATGCACCGAGAGGGGCCACAGTCCTGCAAGGCTCTTACATCAGGAGCAAAGAGCAGCCTGCAGGGTGGGGAAGGCTGGAGCTGTAGCACTGTGTGCTCATCCCTCACCTTCATGGGGAGCTGCCCCCAGACTTGCTATGTATCACTTTGATGGTTCTCCTGTTGGGTGTATTTTGGAGCAGCTGTTATCTGTGGCTTTTTATGGTGATCCTGTGGAAAGCAGCCATTTACCTGCTGTGATGAACTCAAAACTAATACTAACTCTTCATTCCCTTTGGTTTTATTTGGGGTTTTTTTAGTCTCTTTGTTTGATTGGTTTGCATGGGTTCGTTTGTTTCTAGGTTTTGTCTGTTTTGGTTTGAGTCTTTTGTTTGCTTTTTCATAAGACACAGGTGAAGTTGGCATAGCCAAAGTCAAGAGAATGTACACCAGGCTTGACTTTCCAGAAATTACTTTTGGCTGGGTTTAACTGCATTCTCCAGGCTCAGGATGACCAGTCCATTTGCAGGATTTGCTCTGCAACATCAGCTTGCCCAGACTCTGCTCGGTGATTCACAAATGGAGAAGACAATGGATATTGTGCCAAGCTTCCTTTCAAACAGCCAAAACTGCAACGGCATGAGAGAAAAAAAGAAAAAAACAGAGACTATATTCACCAATTAGAGCAGAAGCAGTGTCCCACCATCTTGCCCTCCACTCTTATTAATTTTGTACATTGAGAGGCAATCCTGGGCCTAAAGCTTCCGTCTCTCAGTTCCTGATGCCATTTGACTCCAGCCTGGACTCCCCCTGATCACACTGCCTGCTTTCCACGTGGGGCTGGGGATGCTCAGCCTGGAAAGAGGAGACTCTGGGGAGGCCTCACTGCAGCTCTGCAGGACTGCAAGGGTGCCACAAGAAAGATTGGGACAGGGTGTTCCACAGGGCCTGTGGCAACAGGACAAGGGGGGGACGGCTTTCAGCTGCAGGAGGCTGATTGAAGTTGGATCTGAGGAAGCTGCTCTCTTCCACTGAGGGTGCTGAGGCACTGGCCCAGGCTGTGGATGCTCCATCCTTGGGAACAGGGCTCTGAGCACCATGGTCTGGGGGAACGTTGCTAAGCATGGAACCAAAGGCTCTCTAGCTCAGTGGTCATGTCACAATCCATGTCCCATCTGGAACTGCCAGCAGCCAGCAAGCAGCACAACACAGCCGTTGGCCCTGGGCTCAGCACACGCTGCACGCTGCTCCTGCTGCTCCTGTCACCCTTCTTGTTCCTGCCCCCGAGACCTCATCTCATCAGTCTCAAAAGCTGCCTAAGGCCTGGATTGTGTCATCCATCCCTGCAGGATGCTCACATTTGTCCTGAGGAAGGTACGGTGCCATTCCATGGAGGTGGATCCCCCCAGCTGCCCGGGTGTGGGCTGGAGTTCTGGGGGGATGGGGTGGGACAGGGACCCCACTCTGAGGTTTTGCTACCTCTGCAGGCTGTTGCAGGTAGAGAAGACAAGATGGAGGTGGACAGACAGACTGATAGAGAGGAGAAGATGGAAGTGGAGGGAGAAAAGAGAGGAGAGGAAGAGATGGAGGTGGGCACCATAATGGATACGGAGGAGGAGATGGAGGTGGATGGAGAACACACTGGAGAGGAAGAGATGGAGGTTGATGAGGATGAGGAGATGGACGTGGAAATGGAAGAGTACACCGAGGAGATGGACATTGATGAGGAAGATGAAGAGGAGGCCATGGTCCTGGGATGAAGAGCAATGCCAGCAGCAGGACAGGCATGTGGTCCCCACAGGCACAGTGGGTTCCCTGCAGCCAGGCTGGGGCGGGATTGGGCTGGCTGGTCCCTGCTCAGGAACGTGGTACCCAGTGCCTTGGGTTCTGCTGGCCATGCCCAGCCTGTCCTGTTCTTGCTTTGGGCCACACAAGCCCCATGGCAGTGCCTGGGGCCCAGCCCCCAGACCCAGCCAGCCTCAGCTCTGGCAGCAGAGTCCCAGTGTGCCAGCCTGGGGACACACGGAAGAGCCCTCTGTGCCTGACTGGAGTGACCATGGCACCTGCTTTTCTTCCCGGACTTATGGAGATCCTGGACTGAAATGGCACCTTTTTGTACATAGTTTTTAGAGTTTGTTCTTCTTTTTGGCATATAGGTTTTAGGGCTTCGTTTTGTCTTCTGTAAATACATTTCAAATATTGTTGTTAGATATGTTCTTAGGTATACACATTCTATAAATTGTTGTTATTACAAATATTCTTACAAAAGTAAATGTGTTCTGTGTTTTCATTGCTGTTCTTACGTAAATAAACAACCTTGGGTTTTCACACCCCAGTTCTCTTTCCATTTGCTTCTGGCACAGGCAGTATTGGCCAAGTTGTGTTTTCCACTTGCTCCCGGTTCCCAGGGCTGGAGGTTCATGGGGGAGCTGGCACAGCCACCCCAGCAGTGGTCGCCCCACTCAGAGGGTTCCGCTGACAGAGGTCACTGTCTCCTTGCTGTCTCTCTGGACACACTGGGGAGCTGCAGGGGCGAATCCCAGCCTGCCCTGTCCCATGGGATCCCATGTTGGGACTCAATGTCCCAGCCCGGGTGAGCACTGCTTGTGGCCCTGGGCTCAGCATGGCAGGCCTGGTGCTCACAGCAGTGCAGACTTCAAGCTGGCCATGCACAGCTCCGTGTTTCTCCCAAAAATATCACTGCTGCAGCACCTGGGGTTCCCCAGTGCTGGGCTTTTTATCCCCACTGCATGGAGGATCACATGGCAGGGCAAAGGATGGGATCCCATGTGGCCTCCAACCTGCCCTGATCCAGGCTGGGCACAGCCTGATGAAGGATGAGCACATCTCGCAGGGATATGGAAACCTCCCCTGAAAACCCAGTTCAGGCAGAGCCTGAGCTCTTTTGTGGCTCTGGGCAGGAAGATGCTCAGGATCTCCCAGAGAGGCTCAGCGGGCAGTAGGATTGTGCCTGCATCTCGCTCTGGACATGCCAGTGGCTCAAGTGACAGCTGTGGGAATGATTTATAATGCACCGAGAGGGGCCACAGTCCTGCAAGGCTCTTACATCAGGAGCAAAGAGCAGCCTGCAGGGTGGGGAAGGCTGGAGCTGTAGCACTGTGTGCTCATCCCTCACCTTCATGGGGAGCTGCCCCCAGACTTGCTATGTATCACTTTGATGATTCTCCTGTTGGGTGTATTTTGGAGCAGCTGTTATCTGTGGCTTTTTATGGTGATCCTGTGGAAAGCAGCCATTTACCTGCTGTGATGAACTCAAAACTAATACTAACTCTTCATTCCCTTTGGTTTTATTTGGGGTTTTTTTAGTCTCTTTGTTTGATTGGTTTGCATGGGTTCGTTTGTTTCTAGGTTTTGTCTGTTTTGGTTTGAGTCTTTTGTTTGCTTTTTCATAAGACTCAGGTGAAGTTGGCATAGCCAAAGTCAAGAGAATGTACACCAGGCTTGACTTTCCAGAAATTACTTTTGGCTGGGTTTAACTGCATTCTCCAGGCTCAGGATGACCAGTCCATTTGCAGGATTTGCTCTGCAACATCAGCTTGCCCAGACTCTGCTCGGTGATTCACAAATGGAGAAGACAATGGATATTGTGCCAAGCTTCCTTTCAAACAGCCAAAACTGCAACGGCATGAGAGAAAAAAAGAAAAAAACAGAGACTATATTCACCAATTAGAGCAGAAGCAGTGTCCCACCATCTTGCCCTCCACTCTTATTAATTTTGTACATTGAGAGGCAATCCTGGGCCTGAAGCTTCCGTCTCTCAGTTCCTGATGCCATTTGACTCCAGCCTGGACTCCCCCAGATCACACTGCCTGCTTTCCACGTGGGGCTGGGGATGCTCAGCCTGGAAAGAGGAGACTCTGGGGAGGCCTCACTGCAGCTCTGCAGGACTGCAAGGGTGCCACAAGAAAGATTGGGACAGGGTGTTCCACAGGGCCTGTGGCAACAGGACAAGGGGGGGACGGCTTTCAGCTGCAGGAGGCTGATTGAAGTTGGATCTGAGGAAGCTGCTCTCTTCCACTGAGGGTGCTGAGGCACTGGCCCAGGCTGTGGATGCTCCATCCTTGGGAACAGGGCTCTGAGCACCATGGTCTGGGGGAACGTTGCTAAGCATGGAACCAAAGGCTCTCTAGCTCAGTGGTCATGTCACAATCCATGTCCCATCTGGAACTGCCAGCAGCCAGCAAGCAGCACAACACAGCCGTTGGCCCTGGGCTCAGCACACGCTGCACGCTGCTCCTGCTGCTCCTGTCACCCTTCTTGTTCCTGCCCCCGAGACCTCATCTCATCAGTCTCAAAAGCTGCCTAAGGCCTGGATTGTGTCATCCATCCCTGCAGGATGCTCACATTTGTCCTGAGGAAGGTACGGTGCCATTCCATGGAGGTGGATCCCCCCAGCTGCCCGGGTGTGGGCTGGAGTTCTGGGGGGATGGGGTGGGACAGGGACCCCACTCTGAGGTTTTGCTACCTCTGCAGGCTGTTGCAGGTAGAGAAGACAAGATGGAGGTGGACAGACAGACTGATAGAGAGGAGAAGATGGAAGTGGAGGGAGAAAAGAGAGGAGAGGAAGAGATGGAGGTGGGCACCATAATGGATACGGAGGAGGAGATGGAGGTGGATGGAGAACAGACTGGAGAGGAAGAGATGGAGGTTGATGAGGATGAGGAGATGGACGTGGAAATGGAAGAGTACACCCAGGAGATGGACATTGATGAGGAAGATGAAGAGGAGGCCATGGTCCTGGGATGAAGAGCAATGCCAGCAGCAGGACAGGCATGTGGTCCCCACAGGCACAGTGGGTTCCCTGCAGCCAGGCTGGGGCGGGATTGGGCTGGCTGGTCCCTGCTCAGGAACGTGGTACCCAGTGCCTTGGGTTCTGCTGGCCATGCCCAGCCTGTCCTGTTCTTGCTTTGGGCCACACAAGCCCCATGGCAGTGCCTGGGGCCCAGCCCCCAGACCCAGCCAGCCTCAGCTCTGGCAGCAGAGTCCCAGTGTGCCAGCCTGGGGACACACGGAAGAGCCCTCTGTGCCTGACTGGAGTGACCATGGCACCTGCTTTTCTTCCCGGACTTATGGAGATCCTGGACTGAAATGGCACCTTTTTGTACATAGTTTTTAGAGTTTGTTCTTCTTTTTGGCATATAGGTTTTAGGGCTTCGTTTTGTCTTCTGTAAATACATTTCAAATATTGTTGTTAGATATGTTCTTAGGTATATACCTTCTATAAATTGTTGTTATTACAAATATTCTTACAAAAGTAAATGTGTTCTGTGTTTTCATTGCTGTTCTTATGTAAATAAACAACCTTGGGTTTTCACACCCCAGTTCTCTTTCCATTTGCTTCTGGCACAGGCAGTATTGGCCAAGTTGTGTTTTCCACTTGCTCCCGGTTCCCAGGGCTGGAGGTTCATGGGGGAGCTGGCACAGCCACCCCAGCAGTGGTCGCCCCACTCAGAGGGTTCCGCTGACAGAGGTCACTGTCTCCTTGCTGTCTCTCTGGACACACTGGGGAGCTGCAGGGGCGAATCCCAGCCTGCCCTGTCCCATGGGATCCCATGTTGGGACTCAATGTCCCAGCCCGGGTGAGCACTGGTTGTGGCCCTGGGCTCAGCATGGCAGGCCTGGTGCTCACAGCAGTGCAGACTTCAAGCTGGCCATGCACAGCTCCGTGTTTCTCCCAAAAATATCACTGCTGCAGCACCTGGGGTTCCCCAGTGCTGGGCTTTTTATCCCCACTGCATGGAGGATCACATGGCAGGGCAAAGGATGGGATCCCATGTGGCCTCCAACCTGCCCTGATCCAGGCTGGGCACAGCCTGATGAAGGATGAGCACATCTCGCAGGGATATGGAAACCTCCCCTGAAAACCCAGTTCAGGCAGAGCCTGAGCTCTTTTGTGGCTCTGGGCAGGAAGATGCTCAGGATCTCCCAGAGAGGCTCAGCGGGCAGTAGGATTGTGCCTGCATCTCGCTCTGGACATGCCAGTGGCTCAAGTGACAGCTGTGGGAATGATTTATAATGCACCGAGAGGGGCCACAGTCCTGCAAGGCTCTTACATCAGGAGCAAAGAGCAGCCTGCAGGCTGGGGAAGGCTGGAGCTGTAGCACTGTGTGCTCATCCCTCACCTTCATGGGGAGCTGCCCCCAGACTTGCTATGTATCACTTTGATGGTTCTCCTGTTGGGTGTATTTTGGAGCAGCTGTTATCTGTGGCTTTTTATGGTGATCCTGTGGAAAGCAGCCATTTACCTGCTGTGATGAACTCAAAACTAATACTAACTCTTCATTCCCTTTGGTTTTATTTGGGGTTTTTTTAGTCTCTTTGTTTGATTGGTTTGCATGGGTTCGTTTGTTTCTAGGTTTTGTCTGTTTTGGTTTGAGTCTTTTGTTTGCTTTTTCATAAGACTCAGGTGAAGTTGGCATAGCCAAAGTCAAGAGAATGTACACCAGGCTTGACTTTCCAGAAATTACTTTTGGCTGGGTTTAACTGCATTCTCCAGGCTCAGGATGACCAGTCCATTTGCAGGATTTGCTCTGCAACATCAGCTTGACCAGACTCTGCTCGGTGATTCACAAATGGAGAAGACAATGGATATTGTGCCAAGCTTCCTTTCAAACAGCCAAAACTGCAACGGCATGAGAGAAAAAAAGAAAAAAACAGAGACTATATTCACCAATTAGAGCAGAAGCAGTGTCCCACCATCTTGCCCTCCACTCTTATTAATTTTGTACATTGAGAGGCAATCCTGGGCCTGAAGCTTCCGTCTCTCAGTTCCTGATGCCATTTGACTCCAGCCTGGACTCCCCCTGATCACACTGCCTGCTTTCCACGTGGGGCTGGGGATGCTCAGCCTGGAAAGAGGAGACTCTGGGGAGGCCTCACTGCAGCTCTGCAGGACTGCAAGGGTGCCACAAGAAAGATTGGGACAGGGTGTTCCACAGGGCCTGTGGCAACAGGACAAGGGGGGGACGGCTTTCAGCTGCAGGAGGCTGATTGAAGTTGGATCTGAGGAAGCTGCTCTCTTCCACTGAGGGTGCTGAGGCACTGGCCCAGGCTGTGGATGCTCCATCCTTGGGAACAGGGCTCTGAGCACCATGGTCTGGGGGAACGTTGCTAAGCATGGAACCAAAGGCTCTCTAGCTCAGTGGTCATGTCACAATCCATGTCCCATCTGGAACTGCCAGCAGCCAGCAAGCAGCACAACACAGCCGTTGGCCCTGGGCTCAGCACACGCTGCACGCTGCTCCTGCTGCTCCTGTCACCCTTCTTGTTCCTGCCCCCGAGACCTCATCTCATCAGTCTCAAAAGCTGCCTAAGGCCTGGATTGTGTCATCCATCCCTGCAGGATGCTCACATTTGTCCTGAGGAAGGTACGGTGCCATTCCATGGAGGTGGATCCCCCCAGCTGCCCGGGTGTGGGCTGGAGTTCTGGGGGGATGGGGTGGGACAGGGACCCCACTCTGAGGTTTTGCTACCTCTGCAGGCTGTTGCAGGTAGAGAAGACAAGATGGAGGTGGACAGACAGACTGATAGAGAGGAGAAGATGGAAGTGGAGGGAGAAAAGAGAGGAGAGGAAGAGATGGAGGTGGGCACCATAATGGATACGGAGGAGGAGATGGAGGTGGATGGAGAACACACTGGAGAGGAAGAGATGGAGGTTGATGAGGATGAGGAGATGGACGTGGAAATGGAAGAGTACACCGAGGAGATGGACATTGATGAGGAAGATGAAGAGGAGGCCATGGTCCTGGGATGAAGAGCAATGCCAGCAGCAGGACAGGCATGTGGTCCCCACAGGCACAGTGGGTTCCCTGCAGCCAGGCTGGGGCGGGATTGGGCTGGCTGGTCCCTGCTCAGGCACGTGGTACCCAGTGCCTTGGGTTCTGCTGGCCATGCCCAGCCTGTCCTGTTCTTGCTTTGGGCCACACAAGCCCCATGGCAGTGCCTGGGGCCCAGCCCCCAGACCCAGCCAGCCTCAGCTCTGGCAGCAGAGTCCCAGTGTGCCAGCCTGGGGACACACGGAAGAGCCCTCTGTGCCTGACTGGAGTGACCATGGCACCTGCTTTTCTTCCCGGACTTATGGAGATCCTGGACTGAAATGGCACCTTTTTGTACATAGTTTTTAGAGTTTGTTCTTCTTTTTGGCATATAGGTTTTAGGGCTTCGTTTTGTCTTCTGTAAATACATTTCAAATATTGTTGTTAGATATGTTCTTAGGTATACACATTCTATAAATTGTTGTTATTACAAATATTCTTACAAAAGTAAATGTGTTCTGTGTTTTCATTGCTGTTCTTACGTAAATAAACAACCTTGGGTTTTCACACCCCAGTTCTCTTTCCATTTGCTTCTGGCACAGGCAGTATTGGCCAAGTTGTGTTTTCCACTTGCTCCCGGTTCCCAGGGCTGGAGGTTCATGGGGGAGCTGGCACAGCCACCCCAGCAGTGGTCGCCCCACTCAGAGGGTTCCGCTGACAGAGGTCACTGTCTCCTTGCTGTCTCTCTGGACACACTGGGGAGCTGCAGGGGCGAATCCCAGCCTGCCCTGTCCCATGGGATCCCATGTTGGGACTCAATGTCCCAGCCCGGGTGAGCACTGGTTGTGGCCCTGGGCTCAGCATGGCAGGCCTGGTGCTCACAGCAGTGCAGACTTCAAGCTGGCCATGCACAGCTCCGTGTTTCTCCCAAAAATATCACTGCTGCAGCACCTGGGGTTCCCCAGTGCTGGGCTTTTTATCCCCACTGCATGGAGGATCACATGGCAGGGCAAAGGATGGGATCCCATGTGGCCTCCAACCTGCCCTGATCCAGGCTGGGCACAGCCTGATGAAGGATGAGCACATCTCGCAGGGATATGGAAACCTCCCCTGAAAACCCAGTTCAGGCAGAGCCTGAGCTCTTTTGTGGCTCTGGGCAGGAAGATGCTCAGGATCTCCCAGAGAGGCTCAGCGGGCAGTAGGATTGTGCCTGCATCTCGCTCTGGACATGCCAGTGGCTCAAGTGACAGCTGTGGGAATGATTTATAATGCACCGAGAGGGGCCACAGTCCTGCAAGGCTCTTACATCAGGAGCAAAGAGCAGCCTGCAGGGTGGGGAAGGCTGGAGCTGTAGCACTGTGTGCTCATCCCTCACCTTCATGGGGAGCTGCCCCCAGACTTGCTATGTATCACTTTGATGGTTCTCCTGTTGGGTGTATTTTGGAGCAGCTGTTATCTGTGGCTTTTTATGGTGATCCTGTGGAAAGCAGCCATTTACCTGCTGTGATGAACTCAAAACTAATACTAACTCTTCATTCCCTTTGGTTTTATTTGGGGTTTTTTTAGTCTCTTTGTTTGATTGGTTTGCATGGGTTCGTTTGTTTCTAGGTTTTGTCTGTTTTGGTTTGAGTCTTTTGTTTGCTTTTTCATAAGACTCAGGTGAAGTTGGCATAGCCAAAGTCAAGAGAATGTACACCAGGCTTGACTTTCCAGAAATTACTTTTGGCTGGGTTTAACTGCATTCTCCAGGCTCAGGATGACCAGTCCATTTGCAGGATTTGCTCTGCAACATCAGCTTGCCCAGACTCTGCTCGGTGATTCACAAATGGAGAAGACAATGGATATTGTGCCAAGCTTCCTTTCAAACAGCCAAAACTGCAACGGCATGAGAGAAAAAAAGAAAAAAACAGAGACTATATTCACCAATTAGAGCAGAAGCAGTGTCCCACCATCTTGCCCTCCACTCTTATTAATTTTGTACATTGAGAGGCAATCCTGGGCCTAAAGCTTCCGTCTCTCAGTTCCTGATGCCATTTGACTCCAGCCTGGACTCCCCCTGATCACACTGCCTGCTTTCCACGTGGGGCTGGGGATGCTCAGCCTGGAAAGAGGAGACTCTGGGGAGGCCTCACTGCAGCTCTGCAGGACTGCAAGGGTGCCACAAGAAAGATTGGGACAGGGTGTTCCACAGGGCCTGTGGCAACAGGACAAGGGGGGGACGGCTTTCAGCTGCAGGAGGCTGATTGAAGTTGGATCTGAGGAAGCTGCTCTCTTCCACTGAGGGTGCTGAGGCACTGGCCCAGGCTGTGGATGCTCCATCCTTGGGAACAGGGCTCTGAGCACCATGGTCTGGGGGAACGTTGCTAAGCATGGAACCAAAGGCTCTCTAGCTCAGTGGTCATGTCACAATCCATGTCCCATCTGGAACTGCCAGCAGCCAGCAAGCAGCACAACACAGCCGTTGGCCCTGGGCTCAGCACACGCTGCACGCTGCTCCTGCTGCTCCTGTCACCCTTCTTGTTCCTGCCCCCGAGACCTCATCTCATCAGTCTCAAAAGCTGCCTAAGGCCTGGATTGTGTCATCCATCCCTGCAGGATGCTCACATTTGTCCTGAGGAAGGTACGGTGCCATTCCATGGAGGTGGATCCCCCCAGCTGCCCGGGTGTGGGCTGGAGTTCTGGGGGGATGGGGTGGGACAGGGACCCCACTCTGAGGTTTTGCTACCTCTGCAGGCTGTTGCAGGTAGAGAAGACAAGATGGAGGTGGACAGACAGACTGATAGAGAGGAGAAGATGGAAGTGGAGGGAGAAAAGAGAGGAGAGGAAGAGATGGAGGTGGGCACCATAATGGATACGGAGGAGGAGATGGAGGTGGATGGAGAACACACTGGAGAGGAAGAGATGGAGGTTGATGAGGATGAGGAGATGGACGTGGAAATGGAAGAGTACACCGAGGAGATGGACATTGATGAGGAAGATGAAGAGGAGGCCATGGTCCTGGGATGAAGAGCAATGCCAGCAGCAGGACAGGCATGTGGTCCCCACAGGCACAGTGGGTTCCCTGCAGCCAGGCTGGGGCGGGATTGGGCTGGCTGGTCCCTGCTCAGGAACGTGGTACCCAGTGCCTTGAGTTCTGCTGGCCATGCCCAGCCTGTCCTGTTCTTGCTTTGGGCCACACAAGCCCCATGGCAGTGCCTGGGGCCCAGCCCCCAGACCCAGCCAGCCTCAGCTCTGGCAGCAGAGTCCCAGTGTGCCAGCCTGGGGACACACGGAAGAGCCCTCTGTGCCTGACTGGAGTGACCATGGCACCTGCTTTTCTTCCCGGACTTATGGAGATCCTGGACTGAAATGGCACCTTTTTGTACATAGTTTTTAGAGTTTGTTCTTCTTTTTGGCATATAGGTTTTAGGGCTTCGTTTTGTCTTCTGTAAATACATTTCAAATATTGTTGTTAGATATGTTCTTAGGTATACACATTCTATAAATTGTTGTTATTACAAATATTCTTACAAAAGTAAATGTGTTCTGTGTTTTCATTGCTGTTCTTACGTAAATAAACAACCTTGGGTTTTCACACCCCAGTTCTCTTTCCATTTGCTTCTGGCACAGGCAGTATTGGCCAAGTTGTGTTTTCCACTTGCTCCCGGTTCCCAGGGCTGGAGGTTCATGGGGGAGCTGGCACAGCCACCCCAGCAGTGGTCGCCCCACTCAGAGGGTTCCGCTGACAGAGGTCACTGTCTCCTTGCTGTCTCTCTGGACACACTGGGGAGCTGCAGGGGCGAATCCCAGCCTGCCCTGTCCCATGGGATCCCATGTTGGGACTCAATGTCCCAGCCCGGGTGAGCACTGCTTGTGGCCCTGGGCTCAGCATGGCAGGCCTGGTGCTCACAGCAGTGCAGACTTCAAGCTGGCCATGCACAGCTCCGTGTTTCTCCCAAAAATATCACTGCTGCAGCACCTGGGGTTCCCCAGTGCTGGGCTTTTTATCCCCACTGCATGGAGGATCACATGGCAGGGCAAAGGATGGGATCCCATGTGGCCTCCAACCTGCCCTGATCCAGGCTGGGCACAGCCTGATGAAGGATGAGCACATCTCGCAGGGATATGGAAACCTCCCCTGAAAACCCAGTTCAGGCAGAGCCTGAGCTCTTTTGTGGCTCTGGGCAGGAAGATGCTCAGGATCTCCCAGAGAGGCTCAGCGGGCAGTAGGATTGTGCCTGCATCTCGCTCTGGACATGCCAGTGGCTCAAGTGACAGCTGTGGGAATGATTTATAATGCACCGAGAGGGGCCACAGTCCTGCAAGGCTCTTACATCAGGAGCAAAGAGCAGCCTGCAGGCTGGGGAAGGCTGGAGCTGTAGCACTGTGTGCTCATCCCTCACCTTCATGGGGAGCTGCCCCCAGACTTGCTATGTATCACTTTGATGATTCTCCTGTTGGGTGTATTTTGGAGCAGCTGTTATCTGTGGCTTTTTATGGTGATCCTGTGGAAAGCAGCCATTTACCTGCTGTGATGAACTCAAAACTAATACTAACTCTTCATTCCCTTTGGTTTTATTTGGGGTTTTTTTAGTCTCTTTGTTTGATTGGTTTGCATGGGTTCGTTTGTTTCTAGGTTTTGTCTGTTTTGGTTTGAGTCTTTTGTTTGCTTTTTCATAAGACTCAGGTGAAGTTGGCATAGCCAAAGTCAAGAGAATGTACACCAGGCTTGACTTTCCAGAAATTACTTTTGGCTGGGTTTAACTGCATTCTCCAGGCTCAGGATGACCAGTCCATTTGCAGGATTTGCTCTGCAACATCAGCTTGCCCAGACTCTGCTCGGTGATTCACAAATGGAGAAGACAATGGATATTGTGCCAAGCTTCCTTTCAAACAGCCAAAACTGCAACGGCATGAGAGAAAAAAAGAAAAAAACAGAGACTATATTCACCAATTAGAGCAGAAGCAGTGTCCCACCATCTTGCCCTCCACTCTTATTAATTTTGTACATTGAGAGGCAATCCTGGGCCTGAAGCTTCCGTCTCTCAGTTCCTGATGCCATTTGACTCCAGCCTGGACTCCCCCAGATCACACTGCCTGCTTTCCACGTGGGGCTGGGGATGCTCAGCCTGGAAAGAGGAGACTCTGGGGAGGCCTCACTGCAGCTCTGCAGGACTGCAAGGGTGCCACAAGAAAGATTGGGACAGGGTGTTCCACAGGGCCTGTGGCAACAGGACAAGGGGGGGACGGCTTTCAGCTGCAGGAGGCTGATTGAAGTTGGATCTGAGGAAGCTGCTCTCTTCCACTGAGGGTGCTGAGGCACTGGCCCAGGCTGTGGATGCTCCATCCTTGGGAACAGGGCTCTGAGCACCATGGTCTGGGGGAACGTTGCTAAGCATGGAACCAAAGGCTCTCTAGCTCAGTGGTCATGTCACAATCCATGTCCCATCTGGAACTGCCAGCAGCCAGCAAGCAGCACAACACAGCCGTTGGCCCTGGGCTCAGCACACGCTGCACGCTGCTCCTGCTGCTCCTGTCACCCTTCTTGTTCCTGCCCCCGAGACCTCATCTCATCAGTCTCAAAAGCTGCCTAAGGCCTGGATTGTGTCATCCATCCCTGCAGGATGCTCACATTTGTCCTGAGGAAGGTACGGTGCCATTCCATGGAGGTGGATCCCCCCAGCTGCCCGGGTGTGGGCTGGAGTTCTGGGGGGATGGGGTGGGACAGGGACCCCACTCTGAGGTTTTGCTACCTCTGCAGGCTGTTGCAGGTAGAGAAGACAAGATGGAGGTGGACAGACAGACTGATAGAGAGGAGAAGATGGAAGTGGAGGGAGAAAAGAGAGGAGAGGAAGAGATGGAGGTGGGCACCATAATGGATACGGAGGAGGAGATGGAGGTGGATGGAGAACAGACTGGAGAGGAAGAGATGGAGGTTGATGAGGATGAGGAGATGGACGTGGAAATGGAAGAGTACACCCAGGAGATGGACATTGATGAGGAAGATGAAGAGGAGGCCATGGTCCTGGGATGAAGAGCAATGCCAGCAGCAGGACAGGCATGTGGTCCCCACAGGCACAGTGGGTTCCCTGCAGCCAGGCTGGGGCGGGATTGGGCTGGCTGGTCCCTGCTCAGGAACGTGGTACCCAGTGCCTTGGGTTCTGCTGGCCATGCCCAGCCTGTCCTGTTCTTGCTTTGGGCCACACAAGCCCCATGGCAGTGCCTGGGGCACAGCCCCCAGACCCAGCCAGCCTCAGCTCTGGCAGCAGAGTCCCAGTGTGCCAGCCTGGGGACACACGGAAGAGCCCTCTGTGCCTGACTGGAGTGACCATGGCACCTGCTTTTCTTCCCGGACTTATGGAGATCCTGGACTGAAATGGCACCTTTTTGTACATAGTTTTTAGAGTTTGTTCTTCTTTTTGGCATATAGGTTTTAGGGCTTCGTTTTGTCTTCTGTAAATACATTTCAAATATTGTTGTTAGATATGTTCTTAGGTATATACCTTCTATAAATTGTTGTTATTACAAATATTCTTACAAAAGTAAATGTGTTCTGTGTTTTCATTGCTGTTCTTACGTAAATAAACAACCTTGGGTTTTCACACCCCAGTTCTCTTTCCATTTGCTTCTGGCACAGGCAGTATTGGCCAAGTTGTGTTTTCCACTTGCTCCCGGTTCCCAGGGCTGGAGGTTCATGGGGGAGCTGGCACAGCCACCCCAGCAGTGGTCGCCCCACTCAGAGGGTTCCGCTGACAGAGGTCACTGTCTCCTTGCTGTCTCTCTGGACACACTGGGGAGCTGCAGGGGCGAATCCCAGCCTGCCCTGTCCAATGGGATCCCATGTTGGGACTCAATGTCCCAGCCCGGGTGAGCACTGGTTGTGGCCCTGGGCTCAGCATGGCAGGCCTGGTGCTCACAGCAGTGCAGACTTCAAGCTGGCCATGCACAGCTCCGTGTTTCTCCCAAAAATATCACTGCTGCAGCACCTGGGGTTCCCCAGTGCTGGGCTTTTTATCCCCACTGCATGGAGGATCACATGGCAGGGCAAAGGATGGGATCCCATGTGGCCTCCAACCTGCCCTGATCCAGGCTGGGCACAGCCTGATGAAGGATGAGCACATCTCGCAGGGATATGGAAACCTCCCCTGAAAACCCAGTTCAGGCAGAGCCTGAGCTCTTTTGTGGCTCTGGGCAGGAAGATGCTCAGGATCTCCCAGAGAGGCTCAGCGGGCAGTAGGATTGTGCCTGCATCTCGCTCTGGACATGCCAGTGGCTCAAGTGACAGCTGTGGGAATGATTTATAATGCACCGAGAGGGGCCACAGTCCTGCAAGGCTCTTACATCAGGAGCAAAGAGCAGCCTGCAGGGTGGGGAAGGCTGGAGCTGTAGCACTGTGTGCTCATCCCTCACCTTCATGGGGAGCTGCCCCCAGACTTGCTATGTATCACTTTGATGATTCTCCTGTTGGGTGTATTTTGGAGCAGCTGTTATCTGTGGCTTTTTATGGTGATCCTGTGGAAAGCAGCCATTTACCTGCTGTGATGAACTCAAAACTAATACTAACTCTTCATTCCCTTTGGTTTTATTTGGGGTTTTTTTAGTCTCTTTGTTTGATTGGTTTGCATGGGTTCGTTTGTTTCTAGGTTTTGTCTGTTTTGGTTTGAGTCTTTTGTTTGCTTTTTCATAAGACACAGGTGAAGTTGGCATAGCCAAAGTCAAGAGAATGTACACCAGGCTTGACTTTCCAGAAATTACTTTTGGCTGGGTTTAACTGCATTCTCCAGGCTCAGGATGACCAGTCCATTTGCAGGATTTGCTCTGCAACATCAGCTTGCCCAGACTCTGCTCGGTGATTCACAAATGGAGAAGACAATGGATATTGTGCCAAGCTTCCTTTCAAACAGCCAAAAGTGCAACGGCATGAGAGAAAAAAAGAAAAAAACAGAGACTATATTCACCAATTAGAGCAGAAGCAGTGTCCCACCATCTTGCCCTCCACTCTTATTAATTTTGTACATTGAGAGGCAATCCTGGGCCTGAAGCTTCCGTCTCTCAGTTCCTGATGCCATTTGACTCCAGCCTGGACTCCCCCAGATCACACTGCCTGCTTTCCACGTGGGGCTGGGGATGCTCAGCCTGGAAAGAGGAGACTCTGGGGAGGCCTCACTGCAGCTCTGCAGGACTGCAAGGGTGCCACAAGAAAGATTGGGACAGGGTGTTCCACAGGGCCTGTGGCAACAGGACAAGGGGGGGACGGCTTTCAGCTGCAGGAGGCTGATTGAAGTTGGATCTGAGGAAGCTGCTCTCTTCCACTGAGGGTGCTGAGGCACTGGCCCAGGCTGTGGATGCTCCATCCTTGGGAACAGGGCTCTGAGCACCATGGTCTGGGGGAACGTTGCTAAGCATGGAACCAAAGGCTCTCTAGCTCAGTGGTCATGTCACAATCCATGTCCCATCTGGAACTGCCAGCAGCCAGCAAGCAGCACAACACAGCCGTTGGCCCTGGGCTCAGCACACGCTGCACGCTGCTCCTGCTGCTCCTGTCACCCTTCTTGTTCCTGCCCCCGAGACCTCATCTCATCAGTCTCAAAAGCTGCCTAAGGCCTGGATTGTGTCATCCATCCCTGCAGGATGCTCACATTTGTCCTGAGGAAGGTACGGTGCCATTCCATGGAGGTGGATCCCCCCAGCTGCCCGGGTGTGGGCTGGAGTTCTGGGGGGATGGGGTGGGACAGGGACCCCACTCTGAGGTTTTGCTACCTCTGCAGGCTGTTGCAGGTAGAGAAGACAAGATGGAGGTGGACAGACAGACTGATAGAGAGGAGAAGATGGAAGTGGAGGGAGAAAAGAGAGGAGAGGAAGAGATGGAGGTGGGCACCATAATGGATACGGAGGAGGAGATGGAGGTGGATGGAGAACACACTGGAGAGGAAGAGATGGAGGTTGATGAGGATGAGGAGATGGACGTGGAAATGGAAGAGTACACCGAGGAGATGGACATTGATGAGGAAGATGAAGAGGAGGCCATGGTCCTGGGATGAAGAGCAATGCCAGCAGCAGGACAGGCATGTGGTCCCCACAGGCACAGTGGGTTCCCTGCAGCCAGGCTGGGGCGGGATTGGGCTGGCTGGTCCCTGCTCAGGCACGTGGTACCCAGTGCCTTGGGTTCTGCTGGCCATGCCCAGCCTGTCCTGTTCTTGCTTTGGGCCACACAAGCCCCATGGCAGTGCCTGGGGCCCAGCCCCCAGACCCCGCCAGCCTCAGCTCTGGCAGCAGAGTCCCAGTGTGCCAGCCTGGGGACACACAGAAGAGCCCTCTGTGCCTGACTGGAGTGACCATGGCACCTGCTTTTCTTCCCGGACTTATGGAGATCCTGGACTGAAATGGCACCTTTTTGTACATAGTTTTTAGAGTTTGTTCTTCTTTTTGGCATATAGGTTTTAGGGCTTCGTTTTGTCTTCTGTAAATACATTTCAAATATTGTTGTTAGATATGTTCTTAGGTATACACATTCTATAAATTGTTGTTATTACAAATATTCTTACAAAAGTAAATGTGTTCTGTGTTTTCATTGCTGTTCTTACGTAAATAAACAACCTTGGGTTTTCACACCCCAGTTCTCTTTCCATTTGCTTCTGGCACAGGCAGTATTGGCCAAGTTGTGTTTTCCACTTGCTCCCGGTTCCCAGGGCTGGAGGTTCATGGGGGAGCTGGCACAGCCACCCCAGCAGTGGTCGCCCCACTCAGAGGGTTCCGCTGACAGAGGTCACTGTCTCCTTGCTGTCTCTCTGGACACACTGGGGAGCTGCAGGGGCGAATCCCAGCCTGCCCTGTCCCATGGGATCCCATGTTGGGACTCAATGTCCCAGCCCGGGTGAGCACTGCTTGTGGCCCTGGGCTCAGCATGGCAGGCCTGGTGCTCACAGCAGTGCAGACTTCAAGCTGGCCATGCACAGCTCCGTGTTTCTCCCAAAAATATCACTGCTGCAGCACCTGGGGTTCCCCAGTGCTGGGCTTTTTATCCCCACTGCATGGAGGATCACATGGCAGGGCAAAGGATGGGATCCCATGTGGCCTCCAACCTGCCCTGATCCAGGCTGGGCACAGCCTGATGAAGGATGAGCACATCTCGCAGGGATATGGAAACCTCCCCTGAAAACCCAGTTCAGGCAGAGCCTGAGCTCTTTTGTGGCTCTGGGCAGGAAGATGCTCAGGATCTCCCAGAGAGGCTCAGCGGGCAGTAGGATTGTGCCTGCATCTCGCTCTGGACATGCCAGTGGCTCAAGTGACAGCTGTGGGAATGATTTATAATGCACCGAGAGGGGCCACAGTCCTGCAAGGCTCTTACATCAGGAGCAAAGAGCAGCCTGCAGGGTGGGGAAGGCTGGAGCTGTAGCACTGTGTGCTCATCCCTCACCTTCATGGGGAGCTGCCCCCAGACTTGCTATGTATCACTTTGATGGTTCTCCTGTTGGGTGTATTTTGGAGCAGCTGTTATCTGTGGCTTTTTATGGTGATCCTGTGGAAAGCAGCCATTTACCTGCTGTGATGAACTCAAAACTAATACTAACTCTTCATTCCCTTTGGTTTTATTTGGGGTTTTTTTAGTCTCTTTGTTTGATTGGTTTGCATGGGTTCGTTTGTTTCTAGGTTTTGTCTGTTTTGGTTTGAGTCTTTTGTTTGCTTTTTCATAAGACTCAGGTGAAGTTGGCATAGCCAAAGTCAAGAGAATGTACACCAGGCTTGACTTTCCAGAAATTACTTTTGGCTGGGTTTAACTGCATTCTCCAGGCTCAGGATGACCAGTCCATTTGCAGGATTTGCTCTGCAACATCAGCTTGACCAGACTCTGCTCGGTGATTCACAAATGGAGAAGACAATGGATATTGTGCCAAGCTTCCTTTCAAACAGCCAAAACTGCAACGGCATGAGAGAAAAAAAGAAAAAAACAGAGACTATATTCACCAATTAGAGCAGAAGCAGTGTCCCACCATCTTGCCCTCCACTCTTATTAATTTTGTACATTGAGAGGCAATCCTGGGCCTAAAGCTTCCGTCTCTCAGTTCCTGATGCCATTTGACTCCAGCCTGGACTCCCCCTAATCACACTGCCTGCTTTCCACGTGGGGCTGGGGATGCTCAGCCTGGAAAGAGGAGACTCTGGGGAGGCCTCACTGCAGCTCTGCAGGACTGCAAGGGTGCCACAAGAAAGATTGGGACAGGGTGTTCCACAGGGCCTGTGGCAACAGGACAAGGGGGGGACGGCTTTCAGCTGCAGGAGGCTGATTGAAGTTGGATCTGAGGAAGCTGCTCTCTTCCACTGAGGGTGCTGAGGCACTGGCCCAGGCTGTGGATGCTCCATCCTTGGGAACAGGGCTCTGAGCACCATGGTCTGGGGGAACGTTGCTAAGCATGGAACCAAAGGCTCTCTAGCTCAGTGGTCATGTCACAATCCATGTCCCATCTGGAACTGCCAGCAGCCAGCAAGCAGCACAACACAGCCGTTGGCCCTGGGCTCAGCACACGCTGCACGCTGCTCCTGCTGCTCCTGTCACCCTTCTTGTTCCTGCCCCCGAGACCTCATCTCATCAGTCTCAAAAGCTGCCTAAGGCCTGGATTGTGTCATCCATCCCTGCAGGATGCTCACATTTGTCCTGAGGAAGGTACGGTGCCATTCCATGGAGGTGGATCCCCCCAGCTGCCCGGGTGTGGGCTGGAGTTCTGGGGGGATGGGGTGGGACAGGGACCCCACTCTGAGGTTTTGCTACCTCTGCAGGCTGTTGCAGGTAGAGAAGACAAGATGGAGGTGGACAGACAGACTGATAGAGAGGAGAAGATGGAAGTGGAGGGAGAAAAGAGAGGAGAGGAAGAGATGGAGGTGGGCACCATAATGGATACGGAGGAGGAGATGGAGGTGGATGGAGAACAGACTGGAGAGGAAGAGATGGAGGTTGATGAGGATGAGGAGATGGACGTGGAAATGGAAGAGTACACCCAGGAGATGGACATTGATGAGGAAGATGAAGAGGAGGCCATGGTCCTGGGATGAAGAGCAATGCCAGCAGCAGGACAGGCATGTGGTCCCCACAGGCACAGTGGGTTCCCTGCAGCCAGGCTGGGGCGGGATTGGGCTGGCTGGTCCCTGCTCAGGAACGTGGTACCCAGTGCCTTGGGTTCTGCTGGCCATGCCCAGCCTGTCCTGTTCTTGCTTTGGGCCACACAAGCCCCATGGCAGTGCCTGGGGCACAGCCCCCAGACCCAGCCAGCCTCAGCTCTGGCAGCAGAGTCCCAGTGTGCCAGCCTGGGGACACACGGAAGAGCCCTCTGTGCCTGACTGGAGTGACCATGGCACCTGCTTTTCTTCCCGGACTTATGGAGATCCTGGACTGAAATGGCACCTTTTTGTACATAGTTTTTAGAGTTTGTTCTTCTTTTTGGCATATAGGTTTTAGGGCTTCGTTTTGTCTTCTGTAAATACATTTCAAATATTGTTGTTAGATATGTTCTTAGGTATACACATTCTATAAATTGTTGTTATTACAAATATTCTTACAAAAGTAAATGTGTTCTGTGTTTTCATTGCTGTTCTTACGTAAATAAACAACCTTGGGTTTTCACACCCCAGTTCTCTTTCCATTTGCTTCTGGCACAGGCAGTATTGGCCAAGTTGTGTTTTCCACTTGCTCCCGGTTCCCAGGGCTGGAGGTTCATGGGGGAGCTGGCACAGCCACCCCAGCAGTGGTCGCCCCACTCAGAGGGTTCCGCTGACAGAGGTCACTGTCTCCTTGCTGTCTCTCTGGACACACTGGGGAGCTGCAGGGGCGAATCCCAGCCTGCCCTGTCCCATGGGATCCCATGTTGGGACTCAATGTCCCAGCCCGGGTGAGCACTGCTTGTGGCCCTGGGCTCAGCATGGCAGGCCTGGTGCTCACAGCAGTGCAGACTTCAAGCTGGCCATGCACAGCTCCGTGTTTCTCCCAAAAATATCACTGCTGCAGCACCTGGGGTTCCCCAGTGCTGGGCTTTTTATCCCCACTGCATGGAGGATCACATGGCAGGGCAAAGGATGGGATCCCATGTGGCCTCCAACCTGCCCTGATCCAGGCTGGGCACAGCCTGATGAAGGATGAGCACATCTCGCAGGGATATGGAAACCTCCCCTGAAAACCCAGTTCAGGCAGAGCCTGAGCTCTTTTGTGGCTCTGGGCAGGAAGATGCTCAGGATCTCCCAGAGAGGCTCAGCGGGCAGTAGGATTGTGCCTGCATCTCGCTCTGGACATGCCAGTGGCTCAAGTGACAGCTGTGGGAATGATTTATAATGCACCGAGAGGGGCCACAGTCCTGCAAGGCTCTTACATCAGGAGCAAAGAGCAGCCTGCAGGGTGGGGAAGGCTGGAGCTGTAGCACTGTGTGCTCATCCCTCACCTTCATGGGGAGCTGCCCCCAGACTTGCTATGTATCACTTTGATGATTCTCCTGTTGGGTGTATTTTGGAGCAGCTGTTATCTGTGGCTTTTTATGGTGATCCTGTGGAAAGCAGCCATTTACCTGCTGTGATGAACTCAAAACTAATACTAACTCTTCATTCCCTTTGGTTTTATTTGGGGTTTTTTTAGTCTCTTTGTTTGATTGGTTTGCATGGGTTCGTTTGTTTCTAGGTTTTGTCTGTTTTGGTTTGAGTCTTTTGTTTGCTTTTTCATAAGACACAGGTGAAGTTGGCATAGCCAAAGTCAAGAGAATGTACACCAGGCTTGACTTTCCAGAAATTACTTTTGGCTGGGTTTAACTGCATTCTCCAGGCTCAGGATGACCAGTCCATTTGCAGGATTTGCTCTGCAACATCAGCTTGCCCAGACTCTGCTCGGTGATTCACAAATGGAGAAGACAATGGATATTGTGCCAAGCTTCCTTTCAAACAGCCAAAAGTGCAACGGCATGAGAGAAAAAAAGAAAAAAACAGAGACTATATTCACCAATTAGAGCAGAAGCAGTGTCCCACCATCTTGCCCTCCACTCTTATTAATTTTGTACATTGAGAGGCAATCCTGGGCCTGAAGCTTCCGTCTCTCAGTTCCTGATGCCATTTGACTCCAGCCTGGACTCCCCCAGATCACACTGCCTGCTTTCCACGTGGGGCTGGGGATGCTCAGCCTGGAAAGAGGAGACTCTGGGGAGGCCTCACTGCAGCTCTGCAGGACTGCAAGGGTGCCACAAGAAAGATTGGGACAGGGTGTTCCACAGGGCCTGTGGCAACAGGACAAGGGGGGGACGGCTTTCAGCTGCAGGAGGCTGATTGAAGTTGGATCTGAGGAAGCTGCTCTCTTCCACTGAGGGTGCTGAGGCACTGGCCCAGGCTGTGGATGCTCCATCCTTGGGAACAGGGCTCTGAGCACCATGGTCTGGGGGAACGTTGCTAAGCATGGAACCAAAGGCTCTCTAGCTCAGTGGTCATGTCACAATCCATGTCCCATCTGGAACTGCCAGCAGCCAGCAAGCAGCACAACACAGCCGTTGGCCCTGGGCTCAGCACACGCTGCACGCTGCTCCTGCTGTTCCTGTCACCCTTCTTGTTCCTGCCCCCGAGACCTCATCTCATCAGTCTCAAAAGCTGCCTAAGGCCTGGATTGTGTCATCCATCCCTGCAGGATGCTCACATTTGTCCTGAGGAAGGTACGGTGCCATTCCATGGAGGTGGATCCCCCCAGCTGCCCGGGTGTGGGCTGGAGTTCTGGGGGGATGGGGTGGGACAGGGACCCCACTCTGAGGTTTTGCTACCTCTGCAGGCTGTTGCAGGTAGAGAAGACAAGATGGAGGTGGACAGACAGACTGATAGAGAGGAGAAGATGGAAGTGGAGGGAGAAAAGAGAGGAGAGGAAGAGATGGAGGTGGGCACCATAATGGATACGGAGGAGGAGATGGAGGTGGATGGAGAACAGACTGGAGAGGAAGAGATGGAGGTTGATGAGGATGAGGAGATGGACGTGGAAATGGAAGAGTACACCCAGGAGATGGACATTGATGAGGAAGATGAAGAGGAGGCCATGGTCCTGGGATGAAGAGCAATGCCAGCAGCAGGACAGGCATGTGGTCCCCACAGGCACAGTGGGTTCCCTGCAGCCAGGCTGGGGCGGGATTGGGCTGGCTGGTCCCTGCTCAGGAACGTGGTACCCAGTGCCTTGGGTTCTGCTGGCCATGCCCAGCCTGTCCTGTTCTTGCTTTGGGCCACACAAGCCCCATGGCAGTGCCTGGGGCCCAGCCCCCAGACCCAGCCAGCCTCAGCTCTGGCAGCAGAGTCCCAGTGTGCCAGCCTGGGGACACACGGAAGAGCCCTCTGTGCCTGACTGGAGTGACCATGGCACCTGCTTTTCTTCCCGGACTTATGGAGATCCTGGACTGAAATGGCACCTTTTTGTACATAGTTTTTAGAGTTTGTTCTTCTTTTTGGCATATAGGTTTTAGGGCTTCGTTTTGTCTTCTGTAAATACATTTCAAATATTGTTGTTAGATATGTTCTTAGGTATATACCTTCTATAAATTGTTGTTATTACAAATATTCTTACAAAAGTAAATGTGTTCTGTGTTTTCATTGCTGTTCTTACGTAAATAAACAACCTTGGGTTTTCACACCCCAGTTCTCTTTCCATTTGCTTCTGGCACAGGCAGTATTGGCCAAGTTGTGTTTTCCACTTGCTCCCGGTTCCCAGGGCTGGAGGTTCATGGGGGAGCTGGCACAGCCACCCCAGCAGTGGTCGCCCCACTCAGAGGGTTCCGCTGACAGAGGTCACTGTCTCCTTGCTGTCTCTCTGGACACACTGGGGAGCTGCAGGGGCGAATCCCAGCCTGCCCTGTCCAATGGGATCCCATGTTGGGACTCAATGTCCCAGCCCGGGTGAGCACTGGTTGTGGCCCTGGGCTCAGCATGGCAGGCCTGGTGCTCACAGCAGTGCAGACTTCAAGCTGGCCATGCACAGCTCCGTGTTTCTCCCAAAAATATCACTGCTGCAGCACCTGGGGTTCCCCAGTGCTGGGCTTTTTATCCCCACTGCATGGAGGATCACATGGCAGGGCAAAGGATGGGATCCCATGTGGCCTCCAACCTGCCCTGATCCAGGCTGGGCACAGCCTGATGAAGGATGAGCACATCTCGCAGGGATATGGAAACCTCCCCTGAAAACCCAGTTCAGGCAGAGCCTGAGCTCTTTTGTGGCTCTGGGCAGGAAGATGCTCAGGATCTCCCAGAGAGGCTCAGCGGGCAGTAGGATTGTGCCTGCATCTCGCTCTGGACATGCCAGTGGCTCAAGTGACAGCTGTGGGAATGATTTATAATGCACCGAGAGGGGCCACAGTCCTGCAAGGCTCTTACATCAGGAGCAAAGAGCAGCCTGCAGGCTGGGGAAGGCTGGAGCTGTAGCACTGTGTGCTCATCCCTCACCTTCATGGGGAGCTGCCCCCAGACTTGCTATGTATCACTTTGATGATTCTCCTGTTGGGTGTATTTTGGAGCAGCTGTTATCTGTGGCTTTTTATGGTGATCCTGTGGAAAGCAGCCATTTACCTGCTGTGATGAACTCAAAACTAATACTAACTCTTCATTCCCTTTGGTTTTATTTGGGGTTTTTTTAGTCTCTTTGTTTGATTGGTTTGCATGGGTTCGTTTGTTTCTAGGTTTTGTCTCTTTTGGTTTGAGTCTTTTGTTTGCTTTTTCATAAGACACAGGTGAAGTTGGCATAGCCAAAGTCAAGAGAATGTACACCAGGCTTGACTTTCCAGAAATTACTTTTGGCTGGGTTTAACTGCATTCTCCAGGCTCAGGATGACCAGTCCATTTGCAGGATTTGCTCTGCAACATCAGCTTGCCCAGACTCTGCTCGGTGATTCACAAATGGAGAAGACAATGGATATTGTGCCAAGCTTCCTTTCAAACAGCCAAAACTGCAACGGCATGAGAGAAAAAAAGAAAAAAACAGAGACTATATTCACCAATTAGAGCAGAAGCAGTGTCCCACCATCTTGCCCTCCACTCTTATTAATTTTGTACATTGAGAGGCAATCCTGGGCCTGAAGCTTCCGTCTCTCAGTTCCTGATGCCATTTGACTCCAGCCTGGACTCCCCCAGATCACACTGCCTGCTTTCCACGTGGGGCTGGGGATGCTCAGCCTGGAAAGAGGAGACTCTGGGGAGGCCTCACTGCAGCTCTGCAGGACTGCAAGGGTGCCACAAGAAAGATTGGGACAGGGTGTTCCACAGGGCCTGTGGCAACAGGACAAGGGGGGGACGGCTTTCAGCTGCAGGAGGCTGATTGAAGTTGGATCTGAGGAAGCTGCTCTCTTCCACTGAGGGTGCTGAGGCACTGGCCCAGGCTGTGGATGCTCCATCCTTGGGAACAGGGCTCTGAGCACCATGGTCTGGGGGAACGTTGCTAAGCATGGAACCAAAGGCTCTCTAGCTCAGTGGTCATGTCACAATCCATGTCCCATCTGGAACTGCCAGCAGCCAGCAAGCAGCACAACACAGCCGTTGGCCCTGGGCTCAGCACACGCTGCACGCTGCTCCTGCTGCTCCTGTCACCCTTCTTGTTCCTGCCCCCGAGACCTCATCTCATCAGTCTCAAAAGCTGCCTAAGGCCTGGATTGTGTCATCCATCCCTGCAGGATGCTCACATTTGTCCTGAGGAAGGTACGGTGCCATTCCATGGAGGTGGATCCCCCCAGCTGCCCGGGTGTGGGCTGGAGTTCTGGGGGGATGGGGTGGGACAGGGACCCCACTCTGAGGTTTTGCTACCTCTGCAGGCTGTTGCAGGTAGAGAAGACAAGATGGAGGTGGACAGACAGACTGATAGAGAGGAGAAGATGGAAGTGGAGGGAGAAAAGAGAGGAGAGGAAGAGATGGAGGTGGGCACCATAATGGATACGGAGGAGGAGATGGAGGTGGATGGAGAACAGACTGGAGAGGAAGAGATGGAGGTTGATGAGGATGAGGAGATGGACGTGGAAATGGAAGAGTACACCCAGGAGATGGACATTGATGAGGAAGATGAAGAGGAGGCCATGGTCCTGGGATGAAGAGCAATGCCAGCAGCAGGACAGGCATGTGGTCCCCACAGGCACAGTGGGTTCCCTGCAGCCAGGCTGGGGCGGGATTGGGCTGGCTGGTCCCTGCTCAGGAACGTGGTACCCAGTGCCTTGGGTTCTGCTGGCCATGCCCAGCCTGTCCTGTTCTTGCTTTGGGCCACACAAGCCCCATGGCAGTGCCTGGGGCACAGCCCCCAGACCCAGCCAGCCTCAGCTCTGGCAGCAGAGTCCCAGTGTGCCAGCCTGGGGACACACGGAAGAGCCCTCTGTGCCTGACTGGAGTGACCATGGCACCTGCTTTTCTTCCCGGACTTATGGAGATCCTGGACTGAAATGGCACCTTTTTGTACATAGTTTTTAGAGTTTGTTCTTCTTTTTGGCATATAGGTTTTAGGGCTTCGTTTTGTCTTCTGTAAATACATTTCAAATATTGTTGTTAGATATGTTCTTAGGTATATACCTTCTATAAATTGTTGTTATTACAAATATTCTTACAAAAGTAAATGTGTTCTGTGTTTTCATTGCTGTTCTTATGTAAATAAACAACCTTGGGTTTTCACACCCCAGTTCTCTTTCCATTTGCTTCTGGCACAGGCAGTATTGGCCAAGTTGTGTTTTCCACTTGCTCCCGGTTCCCAGGGCTGGAGGTTCATGGGGGAGCTGGCACAGCCACCCCAGCAGTGGTCGCCCCACTCAGAGGGTTCCGCTGACAGAGGTCACTGTCTCCTTGCTGTCTCTCTGGACACACTGGGGAGCTGCAGGGGCGAATCCCAGCCTGCCCTGTCCCATGGGATCCCATGTTGGGACTCAATGTCCCAGCCCGGGTGAGCACTGCTTGTGGCCCTGGGCTCAGCATGGCAGGCCTGGTGCTCACAGCAGTGCAGACTTCAAGCTGGCCATGCACAGCTCCGTGTTTCTCCCAAAAATATCACTGCTGCAGCACCTGGGGTTCCCCAGTGCTGGGCTTTTTATCCCCACTGCATGGAGGATCACATGGCAGGGCAAAGGATGGGATCCCATGTGGCCTCCAACCTGCCCTGATCCAGGCTGGGCACAGCCTGATGAAGGATGAGCACATCTCGCAGGGATATGGAAACCTCCCCTGAAAACCCAGTTCAGGCAGAGCCTGAGCTCTTTTGTGGCTCTGGGCAGGAAGATGCTCAGGATCTCCCAGAGAGGCTCAGCGGGCAGTAGGATTGTGCCTGCATCTCGCTCTGGACATGCCAGTGGCTCAAGTGACAGCTGTGGGAATGATTTATAATGCACCGAGAGGGGCCACAGTCCTGCAAGGCTCTTACATCAGGAGCAAAGAGCAGCCTGCAGGGTGGGGAAGGCTGGAGCTGTAGCACTGTGTGCTCATCCCTCACCTTCATGGGGAGCTGCCCCCAGACTTGCTATGTATCACTTTGATGATTCTCCTGTTGGGTGTATTTTGGAGCAGCTGTTATCTGTGGCTTTTTATGGTGATCCTGTGGAAAGCAGCCATTTACCTGCTGTGATGAACTCAAAACTAATACTAACTCTTCATTCCCTTTGGTTTTATTTGGGGTTTTTTTAGTCTCTTTGTTTGATTGGTTTGCATGGGTTCGTTTGTTTCTAGGTTTTGTCTGTTTTGGTTTGAGTCTTTTGTTTGCTTTTTCATAAGACTCAGGTGAAGTTGGCATAGCCAAAGTCAAGAGAATGTACACCAGGCTTGACTTTCCAGAAATTACTTTTGGCTGGGTTTAACTGCATTCTCCAGGCTCAGGATGACCAGTCCATTTGCAGGATTTGCTCTGCAACATCAGCTTGCCCAGACTCTGCTCGGTGATTCACAAATGGAGAAGACAATGGATATTGTGCCAAGCTTCCTTTCAAACAGCCAAAAGTGCAACGGCATGAGAGAAAAAAAGAAAAAAACAGAGACTATATTCACCAATTAGAGCAGAAGCAGTGTCCCACCATCTTGCCCTCCACTCTTATTAATTTTGTACATTGAGAGGCAATCCTGGGCCTGAAGCTTCCGTCTCTCAGTTCCTGATGCCATTTGACTCCAGCCTGGACTCCCCCAGATCACACTGCCTGCTTTCCACGTGGGGCTGGGGATGCTCAGCCTGGAAAGAGGAGACTCTGGGGAGGCCTCACTGCAGCTCTGCAGGACTGCAAGGGTGCCACAAGAAAGATTGGGACAGGGTGTTCCACAGGGCCTGTGGCAACAGGACAAGGGGGGGACGGCTTTCAGCTGCAGGAGGCTGATTGAAGTTGGATCTGAGGAAGCTGCTCTCTTCCACTGAGGGTGCTGAGGCACTGGCCCAGGCTGTGGATGCTCCATCCTTGGGAACAGGGCTCTGAGCACCATGGTCTGGGGGAACGTTGCTAAGCATGGAACCAAAGGCTCTCTAGCTCAGTGGTCATGTCACAATCCATGTCCCATCTGGAACTGCCAGCAGCCAGCAAGCAGCACAACACAGCCGTTGGCCCTGGGCTCAGCACACGCTGCACGCTGCTCCTGCTGCTCCTGTCACCCTTCTTGTTCCTGCCCCCGAGACCTCATCTCATCAGTCTCAAAAGCTGCCTAAGGCCTGGATTGTGTCATCCATCCCTGCAGGATGCTCACATTTGTCCTGAGGAAGGTACGGTGCCATTCCATGGAGGTGGATCCCCCCAGCTGCCCGGGTGTGGGCTGGAGTTCTGGGGGGATGGGGTGGGACAGGGACCCCACTCTGAGGTTTTGCTACCTCTGCAGGCTGTTGCAGGTAGAGAAGACAAGATGGAGGTGGACAGACAGACTGATAGAGAGGAGAAGATGGAAGTGGAGGGAGAAAAGAGAGGAGAGGAAGAGATGGAGGTGGGCACCATAATGGATACGGAGGAGGAGATGGAGGTGGATGGAGAACAGACTGGAGAGGAAGAGATGGAGGTTGATGAGGATGAGGAGATGGACGTGGAAATGGAAGAGTACACCCAGGAGATGGACATTGATGAGGAAGATGAAGAGGAGGCCATGGTCCTGGGATGAAGAGCAATGCCAGCAGCAGGACAGGCATGTGGTCCCCACAGGCACAGTGGGTTCCCTGCAGCCAGGCTGGGGCGGGATTGGGCTGGCTGGTCCCTGCTCAGGAACGTGGTACCCAGTGCCTTGGGTTCTGCTGGCCATGCCCAGCCTGTCCTGTTCTTGCTTTGGGCCACACAAGCCCCATGGCAGTGCCTGGGGCACAGCCCCCAGACCCAGCCAGCCTCAGCTCTGGCAGCAGAGTCCCAGTGTGCCAGCCTGGGGACACACGGAAGAGCCCTCTGTGCCTGACTGGAGTGACCATGGCACCTGCTTTTCTTCCCGGACTTATGGAGATCCTGGACTGAAATGGCACCTTTTTGTACATAGTTTTTAGAGTTTGTTCTTCTTTTTGGCATATAGGTTTTAGGGCTTCGTTTTGTCTTCTGTAAATACATTTCAAATATTGTTGTTAGATATGTTCTTAGGTATATACCTTCTATAAATTGTTGTTATTACAAATATTCTTACAAAAGTAAATGTGTTCTGTGTTTTCATTGCTGTTCTTACGTAAATAAACAACCTTGGGTTTTCACACCCCAGTTCTCTTTCCATTTGCTTCTGGCACAGGCAGTATTGGCCAAGTTGTGTTTTCCACTTGCTCCCGGTTCCCAGGGCTGGAGGTTCATGGGGGAGCTGGCACAGCCACCCCAGCAGTGGTCGCCCCACTCAGAGGGTTCCGCTGACAGAGGTCACTGTCTCCTTGCTGTCTCTCTGGACACACTGGGGAGCTGCAGGGGCGAATCCCAGCCTGCCCTGTCCAATGGGATCCCATGTTGGGACTCAATGTCCCAGCCCGGGTGAGCACTGGTTGTGGCCCTGGGCTCAGCATGGCAGGCCTGGTGCTCACAGCAGTGCAGACTTCAAGCTGGCCATGCACAGCTCCGTGTTTCTCCCAAAAATATCACTGCTGCAGCACCTGGGGTTCCCCAGTGCTGGGCTTTTTATCCCCACTGCATGGAGGATCACATGGCAGGGCAAAGGATGGGATCCCATGTGGCCTCCAACCTGCCCTGATCCAGGCTGGGCACAGCCTGATGAAGGATGAGCACATCTCGCAGGGATATGGAAACCTCCCCTGAAAACCCAGTTCAGGCAGAGCCTGAGCTCTTTTGTGGCTCTGGGCAGGAAGATGCTCAGGATCTCCCAGAGAGGCTCAGCGGGCAGTAGGATTGTGCCTGCATCTCGCTCTGGACATGCCAGTGGCTCAAGTGACAGCTGTGGGAATGATTTATAATGCACCGAGAGGGGCCACAGTCCTGCAAGGCTCTTACATCAGGAGCAAAGAGCAGCCTGCAGGCTGGGGAAGGCTGGAGCTGTAGCACTGTGTGCTCATCCCTCACCTTCATGGGGAGCTGCCCCCAGACTTGCTATGTATCACTTTGATGATTCTCCTGTTGGGTGTATTTTGGAGCAGCTGTTATCTGTGGCTTTTTATGGTGATCCTGTGGAAAGCAGCCATTTACCTGCTGTGATGAACTCAAAACTAATACTAACTCTTCATTCCCTTTGGTTTTATTTGGGGTTTTTTTAGTCTCTTTGTTTGATTGGTTTGCATGGGTTCGTTTGTTTCTAGGTTTTGTCTGTTTTGGTTTGAGTCTTTTGTTTGCTTTTTCATAAGACACAGGTGAAGTTGGCATAGCCAAAGTCAAGAGAATGTACACCAGGCTTGACTTTCCAGAAATTACTTTTGGCTGGGTTTAACTGCATTCTCCAGGCTCAGGATGACCAGTCCATTTGCAGGATTTGCTCTGCAACATCAGCTTGCCCAGACTCTGCTCGGTGATTCACAAATGGAGAAGACAATGGATATTGTGCCAAGCTTCCTTTCAAACAGCCAAAAGTGCAACGGCATGAGAGAAAAAAAGAAAAAAACAGAGACTATATTCACCAATTAGAGCAGAAGCAGTGTCCCACCATCTTGCCCTCCACTCTTATTAATTTTGTACATTGAGAGGCAATCCTGGGCCTGAAGCTTCCGTCTCTCAGTTCCTGATGCCATTTGACTCCAGCCTGGACTCCCCCAGATCACACTGCCTGCTTTCCACGTGGGGCTGGGGATGCTCAGCCTGGAAAGAGGAGACTCTGGGGAGGCCTCACTGCAGCTCTGCAGGACTGCAAGGGTGCCACAAGAAAGATTGGGACAGGGTGTTCCACAGGGCCTGTGGCAACAGGACAAGGGGGGGACGGCTTTCAGCTGCAGGAGGCTGATTGAAGTTGGATCTGAGGAAGCTGCTCTCTTCCACTGAGGGTGCTGAGGCACTGGCCCAGGCTGTGGATGCTCCATCCTTGGGAACAGGGCTCTGAGCACCATGGTCTGGGGGAACGTTGCTAAGCATGGAACCAAAGGCTCTCTAGCTCAGTGGTCATGTCACAATCCATGTCCCATCTGGAACTGCCAGCAGCCAGCAAGCAGCACAACACAGCCGTTGGCCCTGGGCTCAGCACACGCTGCACGCTGCTCCTGCTGCTCCTGTCACCCTTCTTGTTCCTGCCCCCGAGACCTCATCTCATCAGTCTCAAAAGCTGCCTAAGGCCTGGATTGTGTCATCCATCCCTGCAGGATGCTCACATTTGTCCTGAGGAAGGTACGGTGCCATTCCATGGAGGTGGATCCCCCCAGCTGCCCGGGTGTGGGCTGGAGTTCTGGGGGGATGGGGTGGGACAGGGACCCCACTCTGAGGTTTTGCTACCTCTGCAGGCTGTTGCAGGTAGAGAAGACAAGATGGAGGTGGACAGACAGACTGATAGAGAGGAGAAGATGGAAGTGGAGGGAGAAAAGAGAGGAGAGGAAGAGATGGAGGTGGGCACCATAATGGATACGGAGGAGGAGATGGAGGTGGATGGAGAACAGACTGGAGAGGAAGAGATGGAGGTTGATGAGGATGAGGAGATGGACGTGGAAATGGAAGAGTACACCCAGGAGATGGACATTGATGAGGAAGATGAAGAGGAGGCCATGGTCCTGGGATGAAGAGCAATGCCAGCAGCAGGACAGGCATGTGGTCCCCACAGGCACAGTGGGTTCCCTGCAGCCAGGCTGGGGCGGGATTGGGCTGGCTGGTCCCTGCTCAGGAACGTGGTACCCAGTGCCTTGGGTTCTGCTGGCCATGCCCAGCCTGTCCTGTTCTTGCTTTGGGCCACACAAGCCCCATGGCAGTGCCTGGGGCACAGCCCCCAGACCCAGCCAGCCTCAGCTCTGGCAGCAGAGTCCCAGTGTGCCAGCCTGGGGACACACGGAAGAGCCCTCTGTGCCTGACTGGAGTGACCATGGCACCTGCTTTTCTTCCCGGACTTATGGAGATCCTGGACTGAAATGGCACCTTTTTGTACATAGTTTTTAGAGTTTGTTCTTCTTTTTGGCATATAGGTTTTAGGGCTTCGTTTTGTCTTCTGTAAATACATTTCAAATATTGTTGTTAGATATGTTCTTAGGTATATACCTTCTATAAATTGTTGTTATTACAAATATTCTTACAAAAGTAAATGTGTTCTGTGTTTTCATTGCTGTTCTTATGTAAATAAACAACCTTGGGTTTTCACACCCCAGTTCTCTTTCCATTTGCTTCTGGCACAGGCAGTATTGGCCAAGTTGTGTTTTCCACTTGCTCCCGGTTCCCAGGGCTGGAGGTTCATGGGGGAGCTGGCACAGCCACCCCAGCAGTGGTCGCCCCACTCAGAGGGTTCCGCTGACAGAGGTCACTGTCTCCTTGCTGTCTCTCTGGACACACTGGGGAGCTGCAGGGGCGAATCCCAGCCTGCCCTGTCCCATGGGATCCCATGTTGGGACTCAATGTCCCAGCCCGGGTGAGCACTGGTTGTGGCCCTGGGCTCAGCATGGCAGGCCTGGTGCTCACAGCAGTGCAGACTTCAAGCTGGCCATGCACAGCTCCGTGTTTCTCCCAAAAATATCACTGCTGCAGCACCTGGGGTTCCCCAGTGCTGGGCTTTTTATCCCCACTGCATGGAGGATCACATGGCAGGGCAAAGGATGGGATCCCATGTGGCCTCCAACCTGCCCTGATCCAGGCTGGGCACAGCCTGATGAAGGATGAGCACATCTCGCAGGGATATGGAAACCTCCCCTGAAAACCCAGTTCAGGCAGAGCCTGAGCTCTTTTGTGGCTCTGGGCAGGAAGATGCTCAGGATCTCCCAGAGAGGCTCAGCGGGCAGTAGGATTGTGCCTGCATCTCGCTCTGGACATGCCAGTGGCTCAAGTGACAGCTGTGGGAATGATTTATAATGCACCGAGAGGGGCCACAGTCCTGCAAGGCTCTTACATCAGGAGCAAAGAGCAGCCTGCAGGGTGGGGAAGGCTGGAGCTGTAGCACTGTGTGCTCATCCCTCACCTTCATGGGGAGCTGCCCCCAGACTTGCTATGTATCACTTTGATGATTCTCCTGTTGGGTGTATTTTGGAGCAGCTGTTATCTGTGGCTTTTTATGGTGATCCTGTGGAAAGCAGCCATTTACCTGCTGTGATGAACTCAAAACTAATACTAACTCTTCATTCCCTTTGGTTTTATTTGGGGTTTTTTTAGTCTCTTTGTTTGATTGGTTTGCATGGGTTCGTTTGTTTCTAGGTTTTGTCTGTTTTGGTTTGAGTCTTTTGTTTGCTTTTTCATAAGACACAGGTGAAGTTGGCATAGCCAAAGTCAAGAGAATGTACACCAGGCTTGACTTTCCAGAAATTACTTTTGGCTGGGTTTAACTGCATTCTCCAGGCTCAGGATGACCAGTCCATTTGCAGGATTTGCTCTGCAACATCAGCTTGCCCAGACTCTGCTCGGTGATTCACAAATGGAGAAGACAATGGATATTGTGCCAAGCTTCCTTTCAAACAGCCAAAACTGCAACGGCATGAGAGAAAAAAAGAAAAAAACAGAGACTATATTCACCAATTAGAGCAGAAGCAGTGTCCCACCATCTTGCCCTCCACTCTTATTAATTTTGTACATTGAGAGGCAATCCTGGGCCTGAAGCTTCCGTCTCTCAGTTCCTGATGCCATTTGACTCCAGCCTGGACTCCCCCTGATCACACTGCCTGCTTTCCACGTGGGGCTGGGGATGCTCAGCCTGGAAAGAGGAGACTCTGGGGAGGCCTCACTGCAGCTCTGCAGGACTGCAAGGGTGCCACAAGAAAGATTGGGACAGGGTGTTCCACAGGGCCTGTGGCAACAGGACAAGGGGGGGACGGCTTTCAGCTGCAGGAGGCTGATTGAAGTTGGATCTGAGGAAGCTGCTCTCTTCCACTGAGGGTGCTGAGGCACTGGCCCAGGCTGTGGATGCTCCATCCTTGGGAACAGGGCTCTGAGCACCATGGTCTGGGGGAACGTTGCTAAGCATGGAACCAAAGGCTCTCTAGCTCAGTGGTCATGTCACAATCCATGTCCCATCTGGAACTGCCAGCAGCCAGCAAGCAGCACAACACAGCCGTTGGCCCTGGGCTCAGCACACGCTGCACGCTGCTCCTGCTGCTCCTGTCACCCTTCTTGTTCCTGCCCCCGAGACCTCATCTCATCAGTCTCAAAAGCTGCCTAAGGCCTGGATTGTGTCATCCATCCCTGCAGGATGCTCACATTTGTCCTGAGGAAGGTACGGTGCCATTCCATGGAGGTGGATCCCCCCAGCTGCCCGGGTGTGGGCTGGAGTTCTGGGGGGATGGGGTGGGACAGGGACCCCACTCTGAGGTTTTGCTACCTCTGCAGGCTGTTGCAGGTAGAGAAGACAAGATGGAGGTGGACAGACAGACTGATAGAGAGGAGAAGATGGAAGTGGAGGGAGAAAAGAGAGGAGAGGAAGAGATGGAGGTGGGCACCATAATGGATACGGAGGAGGAGATGGAGGTGGATGGAGAACAGACTGGAGAGGAAGAGATGGAGGTTGATGAGGATGAGGAGATGGACGTGGAAATGGAAGAGTACACCGAGGAGATGGACATTGATGAGGAAGATGAAGAGGAGGCCATGGTCCTGGGATGAAGAGCAATGCCAGCAGCAGGACAGGCATGTGGTCCCCACAGGCACAGTGGGTTCCCTGCAGCCAGGCTGGGGCGGGATTGGGCTGGCTGGTCCCTGCTCAGGAACGTGGTACCCAGTGCCTTGGGTTCTGCTGGCCATGCCCAGCCTGTCCTGTTCTTGCTTTGGGCCACACAAGCCCCATGGCAGTGCCTGAGGCACAGCCCCCAGACCCAGCCAGCCTCAGCTCTGGCAGCAGAGTCCCAGTGTGCCAGCCTGGGGACACACGGAAGAGCCCTCTGTGCCTGACTGGAGTGACCATGGCACCTGCTTTTCTTCCCGGACTTATGGAGATCCTGGACTGAAATGGCACCTTTTTGTACATAGTTTTTAGAGTTTGTTCTTCTTTTTGGCATATAGGTTTTAGGGCTTCGTTTTGTCTTCTGTAAATACATTTCAAATATTGTTGTTAGATATGTTCTTAGGTATATACCTTCTATAAATTGTTGTTATTACAAATATTCTTACAAAAGTAAATGTGTTCTGTGTTTTCATTGCTGTTCTTACGTAAATAAACAACCTTGGGTTTTCACACCCCAGTTCTCTTTCCATTTGCTTCTGGCACAGGCAGTATTGGCCAAGTTGTGTTTTCCACTTGCTCCCGGTTCCCAGGGCTGGAGGTTCATGGGGGAGCTGGCACAGCCACCCCAGCAGTGGTCGCCCCACTCAGAGGGTTCCGCTGACAGAGGTCACTGTCTCCTTGCTGTCTCTCTGGACACACTGGGGAGCTGCAGGGGCGAATCCCAGCGTGCCCTGTCCCATGGGATCCCATGTTGGGACTCAATGTCCCAGCCCGGGTGAGCACTGGTTGTGGCCCTGGGCTCAGCATGGCAGGCCTGGTGCTCACAGCAGTGCAGACTTCAAGCTGGCCATGCACAGCTCCGTGTTTCTCCCAAAAATATCACTGCTGCAGCACCTGGGGTTCCCCAGTGCTGGGCTTTTTATCCCCACTGCATGGAGGATCACATGGCAGGGCAAAGGATGGGATCCCATGTGGCCTCCAACCTGCCCTGATCCAGGCTGGGCACAGCCTGATGAAGGATGAGCACATCTCGCAGGGATATGGAAACCTCCCCTGAAAACCCAGTTCAGGCAGAGCCTGAGCTCTTTTGTGGCTCTGGGCAGGAAGATGCTCAGGATCTCCCAGAGAGGCTCAGCGGGCAGTAGGATTGTGCCTGCATCTCGCTCTGGACATGCCAGTGGCTCAAGTGACAGCTGTGGGAATGATTTATAATGCACCGAGAGGGGCCACAGTCCTGCAAGGCTCTTACATCAGGAGCAAAGAGCAGCCTGCAGGGTGGGGAAGGCTGGAGCTGTACCACTGTGTGCTCATCCCTCACCTTCATGGGGAGCTGCCCCCAGACTTGCTATGTATCACTTTGATGATTCTCCTGTTGGGTGTATTTTGGAGCAGCTGTTATCTGTGGCTTTTTATGGTGATCCTGTGGAAAGCAGCCATTTACCTGCTGTGATGAACTCAAAACTAATACTAACTCTTCATTCCCTTTGGTTTTATTTGGGGTTTTTTTAGTCTCTTTGTTTGATTGGTTTGCATGGGTTCGTTTGTTTCTAGGTTTTGTCTGTTTTGGTTTGAGTCTTTTGTTTGCTTTTTCATAAGACACAGGTGAAGTTGGCATAGCCAAAGTCAAGAGAATGTACACCAGGCTTGACTTTCCAGAAATTACTTTTGGCTGGGTTTAACTGCATTCTCCAGGCTCAGGATGACCAGTCCATTTGCAGGATTTGCTCTGCAACATCAGCTTGCCCAGACTCTGCTCGGTGATTCACAAATGGAGAAGACAATGGATATTGTGCCAAGCTTCCTTTCAAACAGCCAAAACTGCAACGGCATGAGAGAAAAAAAGAAAAAAACAGAGACTATATTCACCAATTAGAGCAGAAGCAGTGTCCCACCATCTTGCCCTCCACTCTTATTAATTTTGTACATTGAGAGGCAATCCTGGGCCTGAAGCTTCCGTCTCTCAGTTCCTGATGCCATTTGACTCCAGCCTGGACTCCCCCAGATCACACTGCCTGCTTTCCACGTGGGGCTGGGGATGCTCAGCCTGGAAAGAGGAGACTCTGGGGAGGCCTCACTGCAGCTCTGCAGGACTGCAAGGGTGCCACAAGAAAGATTGGGACAGGGTGTTCCACAGGGCCTGTGGCAACAGGACAAGGGGGGGACGGCTTTCAGCTGCAGGAGGCTGATTGAAGTTGGATCTGAGGAAGCTGCTCTCTTCCACTGAGGGTGCTGAGGCACTGGCCCAGGCTGTGGATGCTCCATCCTTGGGAACAGGGCTCTGAGCACCATGGTCTGGGGGAACGTTGCTAAGCATGGAACCAAAGGCTCTCTAGCTCAGTGGTCATGTCACAATCCATGTCCCATCTGGAACTGCCAGCAGCCAGCAAGCAGCACAACACAGCCGTTGGCCCTGGGCTCAGCACACGCTGCACGCTGCTCCTGCTGCTCCTGTCACCCTTCTTGTTCCTGCCCCCGAGACCTCATCTCATCAGTCTCAAAAGCTGCCTAAGGCCTGGATTGTGTCATCCATCCCTGCAGGATGCTCACATTTGTCCTGAGGAAGGTACGGTGCCATTCCATGGAGGTGGATCCCCCCAGCTGCCCGGGTGTGGGCTGGAGTTCTGGGGGGATGGGGTGGGACAGGGACCCCACTCTGAGGTTTTGCTACCTCTGCAGGCTGTTGCAGGTAGAGAAGACAAGATGGAGGTGGACAGACAGACTGATAGAGAGGAGAAGATGGAAGTGGAGGGAGAAAAGAGAGGAGAGGAAGAGATGGAGGTGGGCACCATAATGGATACGGAGGAGGAGATGGAGGTGGATGGAGAACACACTGGAGAGGAAGAGATGGAGGTTGATGAGGATGAGGAGATGGACGTGGAAATGGAAGAGTACACCGAGGAGATGGACATTGATGAGGAAGATGAAGAGGAGGCCATGGTCCTGGGATGAAGAGCAATGCCAGCAGCAGGACAGGCATGTGGTCCCCACAGGCACAGTGGGTTCCCTGCAGCCAGGCTGGGGCGGGATTGGGCTGGCTGGTCCCTGCTCAGGAACGTGGTACCCAGTGCCTTGGGTTCTGCTGGCCATGCCCAGCCTGTCCTGTTCTTGCTTTGGGCCACACAAGCCCCATGGCAGTGCCTGGGGCCCAGCCCCCAGACCCAGCCAGCCTCAGCTCTGGCAGCAGAGTCCCAGTGTGCCAGCCTGGGGACACACGGAAGAGCCCTCTGTGCCTGACTGGAGTGACCATGGCACCTGCTTTTCTTCCCGGACTTATGGAGATCCTGGACTGAAATGGCACCTTTTTGTACATAGTTTTTAGAGTTTGTTCTTCTTTTTGGCATATAGGTTTTAGGGCTTCGTTTTGTCTTCTGTAAATACATTTCAAATATTGTTGTTAGATATGTTCTTAGGTATATACCTTCTATAAATTGTTGTTATTACAAATATTCTTACAAAAGTAAATGTGTTCTGTGTTTTCATTGCTGTTCTTATGTAAATAAACAACCTTGGGTTTTCACACCCCAGTTCTCTTTCCATTTGCTTCTGGCACAGGCAGTATTGGCCAAGTTGTGTTTTCCACTTGCTCCCGGTTCCCAGGGCTGGAGGTTCATGGGGGAGCTGGCACAGCCACCCCAGCAGTGGTCGCCCCACTCAGAGGGTTCCGCTGACAGAGGTCACTGTCTCCTTGCTGTCTCTCTGGACACACTGGGGAGCTGCAGGGGCGAATCCCAGCCTGCCCTGTCCCATGGGATCCCATGTTGGGACTCAATGTCCCAGCCCGGGTGAGCACTGCTTGTGGCCCTGGGCTCAGCATGGCAGGCCTGGTGCTCACAGCAGTGCAGACTTCAAGCTGGCCATGCACAGCTCCGTGTTTCTCCCAAAAATATCACTGCTGCAGCACCTGGGGTTCCCCAGTGCTGGGCTTTTTATCCCCACTGCATGGAGGATCACATGGCAGGGCAAAGGATGGGATCCCATGTGGCCTCCAACCTGCCCTGATCCAGGCTGGGCACAGCCTGATGAAGGATGAGCACATCTCGCAGGGATATGGAAACCTCCCCTGAAAACCCAGTTCAGGCAGAGCCTGAGCTCTTTTGTGGCTCTGGGCAGGAAGATGCTCAGGATCTCCCAGAGAGGCTCAGCGGGCAGTAGGATTGTGCCTGCATCTCGCTCTGGACATGCCAGTGGCTCAAGTGACAGCTGTGGGAATGATTTATAATGCACCGAGAGGGGCCACAGTCCTGCAAGGCTCTTACATCAGGAGCAAAGAGCAGCCTGCAGGCTGGGGAAGGCTGGAGCTGTAGCACTGTGTGCTCATCCCTCACCTTCATGGGGAGCTGCCCCCAGACTTGCTATGTATCACTTTGATGATTCTCCTGTTGGGTGTATTTTGGAGCAGCTGTTATCTGTGGCTTTTTATGGTGATCCTGTGGAAAGCAGCCATTTACCTGCTGTGATGAACTCAAAACTAATACTAACTCTTCATTCCCTTTGGTTTTATTTGGGGTTTTTTTAGTCTCTTTGTTTGATTGGTTTGCATGGGTTCGTTTGTTTCTAGGTTTTGTCTCTTTTGGTTTGAGTCTTTTGTTTGCTTTTTCATAAGACACAGGTGAAGTTGGCATAGCCAAAGTCAAGAGAATGTACACCAGGCTTGACTTTCCAGAAATTACTTTTGGCTGGGTTTAACTGCATTCTCCAGGCTCAGGATGACCAGTCCATTTGCAGGATTTGCTCTGCAACATCAGCTTGCCCAGACTCTGCTCGGTGATTCACAAATGGAGAAGACAATGGATATTGTGCCAAGCTTCCTTTCAAACAGCCAAAACTGCAACGGCATGAGAGAAAAAAAGAAAAAAACAGAGACTATATTCACCAATTAGAGCAGAAGCAGTGTCCCACCATCTTGCCCTCCACTCTTATTAATTTTGTACATTGAGAGGCAATCCTGGGCCTGAAGCTTCCGTCTCTCAGTTCCTGATGCCATTTGACTCCAGCCTGGACTCCCCCAGATCACACTGCCTGCTTTCCACGTGGGGCTGGGGATGCTCAGCCTGGAAAGAGGAGACTCTGGGGAGGCCTCACTGCAGCTCTGCAGGACTGCAAGGGTGCCACAAGAAAGATTGGGACAGGGTGTTCCACAGGGCCTGTGGCAACAGGACAAGGGGGGGACGGCTTTCAGCTGCAGGAGGCTGATTGAAGTTGGATCTGAGGAAGCTGCTCTCTTCCACTGAGGGTGCTGAGGCACTGGCCCAGGCTGTGGATGCTCCATCCTTGGGAACAGGGCTCTGAGCACCATGGTCTGGGGGAACGTTGCTAAGCATGGAACCAAAGGCTCTCTAGCTCAGTGGTCATGTCACAATCCATGTCCCATCTGGAACTGCCAGCAGCCAGCAAGCAGCACAACACAGCCGTTGGCCCTGGGCTCAGCACACGCTGCACGCTGCTCCTGCTGCTCCTGTCACCCTTCTTGTTCCTGCCCCCGAGACCTCATCTCATCAGTCTCAAAAGCTGCCTAAGGCCTGGATTGTGTCATCCATCCCTGCAGGATGCTCACATTTGTCCTGAGGAAGGTACGGTGCCATTCCATGGAGGTGGATCCCCCCAGCTGCCCGGGTGTGGGCTGGAGTTCTGGGGGGATGGGGTGGGACAGGGACCCCACTCTGAGGTTTTGCTACCTCTGCAGGCTGTTGCAGGTAGAGAAGACAAGATGGAGGTGGACAGACAGACTGATAGAGAGGAGAAGATGGAAGTGGAGGGAGAAAAGAGAGGAGAGGAAGAGATGGAGGTGGGCACCATAATGGATACGGAGGAGGAGATGGAGGTGGATGGAGAACACACTGGAGAGGAAGAGATGGTGGTTGATGAGGATGAGGAGATGGACGTGGAAATGGAAGAGTACACCCAGGAGATGGACATTGATGAGGAAGATGAAGAGGAGGCCATGGTCCTGGGATGAAGAGCAATGCCAGCAGCAGGACAGGCATGTGGTCCCCACAGGCACAGTGGGTTCCCTGCAGCCAGGCTGGGGCGGGATTGGGCTGGCTGGTCCCTGCTCAGGAACGTGGTACCCAGTGCCTTGGGTTCTGCTGGCCATGCCCAGCCTGTCCTGTTCTTGCTTTGGGCCACACAAGCCCCATGGCAGTGCCTGGGGCACAGCCCCCAGACCCAGCCAGCCTCAGCTCTGGCAGCAGAGTCCCAGTGTGCCAGCCTGGGGACACACGGAAGAGCCCTCTGTGCCTGACTGGAGTGACCATGGCACCTGCTTTTCTTCCCGGACTTATGGAGATCCTGGACTGAAATGGCACCTTTTTGTACATAGTTTTTAGAGTTTGTTCTTCTTTTTGGCATATAGGTTTTAGGGCTTCGTTTTGTCTTCTGTAAATACATTTCAAATATTGTTGTTAGATATGTTCTTAGGTATATACCTTCTATAAATTGTTGTTATTACAAATATTCTTACAAAAGTAAATGTGTTCTGTGTTTTCATTGCTGTTCTTATGTAAATAAACAACCTTGGGTTTTCACACCCCAGTTCTCTTTCCATTTGCTTCTGGCACAGGCAGTATTGGCCAAGTTGTGTTTTCCACTTGCTCCCGGTTCCCAGGGCTGGAGGTTCATGGGGGAGCTGGCACAGCCACCCCAGCAGTGGTCGCCCCACTCAGAGGGTTCCGCTGACAGAGGTCACTGTCTCCTTGCTGTCTCTCTGGACACACTGGGGAGCTGCAGGGGCGAATCCCAGCCTGCCCTGTCCCATGGGATCCCATGTTGGGACTCAATGTCCCAGCCCGGGTGAGCACTGCTTGTGGCCCTGGGCTCAGCATGGCAGGCCTGGTGCTCACAGCAGTGCAGACTTCAAGCTGGCCATGCACAGCTCCGTGTTTCTCCCAAAAATATCACTGCTGCAGCACCTGGGGTTCCCCAGTGCTGGGCTTTTTATCCCTACTGCATGGAGGATCACATGGCAGGGCAAAGGATGGGATCCCATGTGGCCTCCAACCTGCCCTGATCCAGGCTGGGCACAGCCTGATGAAGGATGAGCACATCTCGCAGGGATATGGAAACCTCCCCTGAAAACCCAGTTCAGGCAGAGCCTGAGCTCTTTTGTGGCTCTGGGCAGGAAGATGCTCAGGATCTCCCAGAGAGGCTCAGCGGGCAGTAGGATTGTGCCTGCATCTCGCTCTGGACATGCCAGTGGCTCAAGTGACAGCTGTGGGAATGATTTATAATGCACCGAGAGGGGCCACAGTCCTGCAAGGCTCTTACATCAGGAGCAAAGAGCAGCCTGCAGGGTGGGGAAGGCTGGAGCTGTAGCACTGTGTGCTCATCCCTCACCTTCATGGGGAGCTGCCCCCAGACTTGCTATGTATCACTTTGATGATTCTCCTGTTGGGTGTATTTTGGAGCAGCTGTTATCTGTGGCTTTTTATGGTGATCCTGTGGAAAGCAGCCATTTACCTGCTGTGATGAACTCAAAACTAATACTAACTCTTCATTCCCTTTGGTTTTATTTGGGGTTTTTTTAGTCTCTTTGTTTGATTGGTTTGCATGGGTTCGTTTGTTTCTAGGTTTTGTCTCTTTTGGTTTGAGTCTTTTGTTTGCTTTTTCATAAGACACAGGTGAAGTTGGCATAGCCAAAGTCAAGAGAATGTACACCAGGCTTGACTTTCCAGAAATTACTTTTGGCTGGGTTTAACTGCATTCTCCAGGCTCAGGATGACCAGTCCATTTGCAGGATTTGCTCTGCAACATCAGCTTGCCCAGACTCTGCTCGGTGATTCACAAATGGAGAAGACAATGGATATTGTGCCAAGCTTCCTTTCAAACAGCCAAAACTGCAACGGCATGAGAGAAAAAAAGAAAAAAACAGAGACTATATTCACCAATTAGAGCAGAAGCAGTGTCCCACCATCTTGCCCTCCACTCTTATTAATTTTGTACATTGAGAGGCAATCCTGGGCCTGAAGCTTCCGTCTCTCAGTTCCTGATGCCATTTGACTCCAGCCTGGACTCCCCCAGATCACACTGCCTGCTTTCCACGTGGGGCTGGGGATGCTCAGCCTGGAAAGAGGAGACTCTGGGGAGGCCTCACTGCAGCTCTGCAGGACTGCAAGGGTGCCACAAGAAAGATTGGGACAGGGTGTTCCACAGGGCCTGTGGCAACAGGACAAGGGGGGGACGGCTTTCAGCTGCAGGAGGCTGATTGAAGTTGGATCTGAGGAAGCTGCTCTCTTCCACTGAGGGTGCTGAGGCACTGGCCCAGGCTGTGGATGCTCCATCCTTGGGAACAGGGCTCTGAGCACCATGGTCTGGGGGAACGTTGCTAAGCATGGAACCAAAGGCTCTCTAGCTCAGTGGTCATGTCACAATCCATGTCCCATCTGGAACTGCCAGCAGCCAGCAAGCAGCACAACACAGCCGTTGGCCCTGGGCTCAGCACACGCTGCACACTGCTCCTGCTGCTCCTGTCACCCTTCTTGTTCCTGCCCCCGAGACCTCATCTCATCAGTCTCAAAAGCTGCCTAAGGCCTGGATTGTGTCATCCATCCCTGCAGGATGCTCACATTTGTCCTGAGGAAGGTACGGTGCCATTCCATGGAGGTGGATCCCCCCAGCTGCCCGGGTGTGGGCTGGAGTTCTGGGGGGATGGGGTGGGACAGGGACCCCACTCTGAGGTTTTGCTACCTCTGCAGGCTGTTGCAGGTAGAGAAGACAAGATGGAGGTGGACAGACAGACTGATAGAGAGGAGAAGATGGAAGTGGAGGGAGAAAAGAGAGGAGAGGAAGAGATGGAGGTGGGCACCATAATGGATACGGAGGAGGAGATGGAGGTGGATGGAGAACAGACTGGAGAGGAAGAGATGGAGGTTGATGAGGATGAGGAGATGGACGTGGAAATGGAAGAGTACACCCAGGAGATGGACATTGATGAGGAAGATGAAGAGGAGGCCATGGTCCTGGGATGAAGAGCAATGCCAGCAGCAGGACAGGCATGTGGTCCCCACAGGCACAGTGGGTTCCCTGCAGCCAGGCTGGGGCGGGATTGGGCTGGCTGGTCCCTGCTCAGGAACGTGGTACCCAGTGCCTTGGGTTCTGCTGGCCATGCCCAGCCTGTCCTGTTCTTGCTTTGGGCCACACAAGCCCCATGGCAGTGCCTGGGGCACAGCCCCCAGACCCAGCCAGCCTCAGCTCTGGCAGCAGAGTCCCAGTGTGCCAGCCTGGGGACACACGGAAGAGCCCTCTGTGCCTGACTGGAGTGACCATGGCACCTGCTTTTCTTCCCGGACTTATGGAGATCCTGGACTGAAATGGCACCTTTTTGTACATAGTTTTTAGAGTTTGTTCTTCTTTTTGGCATATAGGTTTTAGGGCTTCGTTTTGTCTTCTGTAAATACATTTCAAATATTGTTGTTAGATATGTTCTTAGGTATATACCTTCTATAAATTGTTGTTATTACAAATATTCTTACAAAAGTAAATGTGTTCTGTGTTTTCATTGCTGTTCTTATGTAAATAAACAACCTTGGGTTTTCACACCCCAGTTCTCTTTCCATTTGCTTCCGGCACAGGCAGTATTGGCCAAGTTGTGTTTTCCACTTGCTCCCGGTTCCCAGGGCTGGAGGTTCATGGGGGAGCTGGCACAGCCACCCCAGCAGTGGTCGCCCCACTCAGAGGGTTCCGCTGACAGAGGTCACTGTCTCCTTGCTGTCTCTCTGGACACACTGGGGAGCTGCAGGGGCGAATCCCAGCCTGCCCTGTCCCATGGGATCCCATGTTGGGACTCAATGTCCCAGCCCGGGTGAGCACTGCTTGTGGCCCTGGGCTCAGCATGGCAGGCCTGGTGCTCACAGCAGTGCAGACTTCAAGCTGGCCATGCACAGCTCCGTGTTTCTCCCAAAAATATCACTGCTGCAGCACCTGGGGTTCCCCAGTGCTGGGCTTTTTATCCCTACTGCATGGAGGATCACATGGCAGGGCAAAGGATGGGATCCCATGTGGCCTCCAACCTGCCCTGATCCAGGCTGGGCACAGCCTGATGAAGGATGAGCACATCTCGCAGGGATATGGAAACCTCCCCTGAAAACCCAGTTCAGGCAGAGCCTGAGCTCTTTTGTGGCTCTGGGCAGGAAGATGCTCAGGATCTCCCAGAGAGGCTCAGCGGGCAGTAGGATTGTGCCTGCATCTCGCTCTGGACATGCCAGTGGCTCAAGTGACAGCTGTGGGAATGATTTATAATGCACCGAGAGGGGCCACAGTCCTGCAAGGCTCTTACATCAGGAGCAAAGAGCAGCCTGCAGGGTGGGGAAGGCTGGAGCTGTAGCACTGTGTGCTCATCCCTCACCTTCATGGGGAGCTGCCCCCAGACTTGCTATGTATCACTTTGATGATTCTCCTGTTGGGTGTATTTTGGAGCAGCTGTTATCTGTGGCTTTTTATGGTGATCCTGTGGAAAGCAGCCATTTACCTGCTGTGATGAACTCAAAACTAATACTAACTCTTCATTCCCTTTGGTTTTATTTGGGGTTTTTTTAGTCTCTTTGTTTGATTGGTTTGCATGGGTTCGTTTGTTTCTAGGTTTTGTCTCTTTTGGTTTGAGTCTTTTGTTTGCTTTTTCATAAGACACAGGTGAAGTTGGCATAGCCAAAGTCAAGAGAATGTACACCAGGCTTGACTTTCCAGAAATTACTTTTGGCTGGGTTTAACTGCATTCTCCAGGCTCAGGATGACCAGTCCATTTGCAGGATTTGCTCTGCAACATCAGCTTGCCCAGACTCTGCTCGGTGATTCACAAATGGAGAAGACAATGGATATTGTGCCAAGCTTCCTTTCAAACAGCCAAAACTGCAACGGCATGAGAGAAAAAAAGAAAAAAACAGAGACTATATTCACCAATTAGAGCAGAAGCAGTGTCCCACCATCTTGCCCTCCACTCTTATTAATTTTGTACATTGAGAGGCAATCCTGGGCCTGAAGCTTCCGTCTCTCAGTTCCTGATGCCATTTGACTCCAGCCTGGACTCCCCCAGATCACACTGCCTGCTTTCCACGTGGGGCTGGGGATGCTCAGCCTGGAAAGAGGAGACTCTGGGGAGGCCTCACTGCAGCTCTGCAGGACTGCAAGGGTGCCACAAGAAAGATTGGGACAGGGTGTTCCACAGGGCCTGTGGCAACAGGACAAGGGGGGGACGGCTTTCAGCTGCAGGAGGCTGATTGAAGTTGGATCTGAGGAAGCTGCTCTCTTCCACTGAGGGTGCTGAGGCACTGGCCCAGGCTGTGGATGCTCCATCCTTGGGAACAGGGCTCTGAGCACCATGGTCTGGGGGAACGTTGCTAAGCATGGAACCAAAGGCTCTCTAGCTCAGTGGTCATGTCACAATCCATGTCCCATCTGGAACTGCCAGCAGCCAGCAAGCAGCACAACACAGCCGTTGGCCCTGGGCTCAGCACACGCTGCACGCTGCTCCTGCTGCTCCTGTCACCCTTCTTGTTCCTGCCCCCGAGACCTCATCTCATCAGTCTCAAAAGCTGCCTAAGGCCTGGATTGTGTCATCCATCCCTGCAGGATGCTCACATTTGTCCTGAGGAAGGTACGGTGCCATTCCATGGAGGTGGATCCCCCCAGCTGCCCGGGTGTGGGCTGGAGTTCTGGGGGGATGGGGTGGGACAGGGACCCCACTCTGAGGTTTTGCTACCTCTGCAGGCTGTTGCAGGTAGAGAAGACAAGATGGAGGTGGACAGACAGACTGATAGAGAGGAGAAGATGGAAGTGGAGGGAGAAAAGAGAGGAGAGGAAGAGATGGAGGTGGGCACCATAATGGATACGGAGGAGGAGATGGAGGTGGATGGAGAACACACTGGAGAGGAAGAGATGGAGGTTGATGAGGATGAGGAGATGGACGTGGAAATGGAAGAGTACACCGAGGAGATGGACATTGATGAGGAAGATGAAGAGGAGGCCATGGTCCTGGGATGAAGAGCAATGCCAGCAGCAGGACAGGCATGTGGTCCCCACAGGCACAGTGGGTTCCCTGCAGCCAGGCTGGGGCGGGATTGGGCTGGCTGGTCCCTGCTCAGGAACGTGGTACCCAGTGCCTTGGGTTCTGCTGGCCATGCCCAGCCTGTCCTGTTCTTGCTTTGGGCCACACAAGCCCCATGGCAGTGCCTGGGGCCCAGCCCCCAGACCCAGCCAGCCTCAGCTCTGGCAGCAGAGTCCCAGTGTGCCAGCCTGGGGACACACGGAAGAGCCCTCTGTGCCTGACTGGAGTGACCATGGCACCTGCTTTTCTTCCCGGACTTATGGAGATCCTGGACTGAAATGGCACCTTTTTGTACATAGTTTTTAGAGTTTGTTCTTCTTTTTGGCATATAGGTTTTAGGGCTTCGTTTTGTCTTCTGTAAATACATTTCAAATATTGTTGTTAGATATGTTCTTAGGTATATACCTTCTATAAATTGTTGTTATTACAAATATTCTTACAAAAGTAAATGTGTTCTGTGTTTTCATTGCTGTTCTTATGTAAATAAACAACCTTGGGTTTTCACACCCCAGTTCTCTTTCCATTTGCTTCTGGCACAGGCAGTATTGGCCAAGTTGTGTTTTCCACTTGCTCCCGGTTCCCAGGGCTGGAGGTTCATGGGGGAGCTGGCACAGCCACCCCAGCAGTGGTCGCCCCACTCAGAGGGTTCCGCTGACAGAGGTCACTGTCTCCTTGCTGTCTCTCTGGACACACTGGGGAGCTGCAGGGGCGAATCCCAGCCTGCCCTGTCCCATGGGATCCCATGTTGGGACTCAATGTCCCAGCCCGGGTGAGCACTGCTTGTGGCCCTGGGCTCAGCATGGCAGGCCTGGTGCTCACAGCAGTGCAGACTTCAAGCTGGCCATGCACAGCTCCGTGTTTCTCCCAAAAATATCACTGCTGCAGCACCTGGGGTTCCCCAGTGCTGGGCTTTTTATCCCCACTGCATGGAGGATCACATGGCAGGGCAAAGGATGGGATCCCATGTGGCCTCCAACCTGCCCTGATCCAGGCTGGGCACAGCCTGATGAAGGATGAGCACATCTCGCAGGGATATGGAAACCTCCCCTGAAAACCCAGTTCAGGCAGAGCCTGAGCTCTTTTGTGGCTCTGGGCAGGAAGATGCTCAGGATCTCCCAGAGAGGCTCAGCGGGCAGTAGGATTGTGCCTGCATCTCGCTCTGGACATGCCAGTGGCTCAAGTGACAGCTGTGGGAATGATTTATAATGCACCGAGAGGGGCCACAGTCCTGCAAGGCTCTTACATCAGGAGCAAAGAGCAGCCTGCAGGGTGGGGAAGGCTGGAGCTGTAGCACTGTGTGCTCATCCCTCACCTTCATGGGGAGCTGCCCCCAGACTTGCTATGTATCACTTTGATGGTTCTCCTGTGGGGTGTATTTTGGAGCAGCTGTTATCTGTGGCTTTTTATGGTGATCCTGTGGAAAGCAGCCATTTACCTGCTGTGATGAACTCAAAACTAATACTAACTCTTCATTCCCTTTGGTTTTATTTGGGGTTTTTTTAGTCTCTTTGTTTGATTGGTTTGCATGGGTTCGTTTGTTTCTAGGTTTTGTCTGTTTTGGTTTGAGTCTTTTGTTTGCTTTTTCATAAGACACAGGTGAAGTTGGCATAGCCAAAGTCAAGAGAATGTACACCAGGCTTGACTTTCCAGAAATTACTTTTGGCTGGGTTTAACTGCATTCTCCAGGCTCAGGATGACCAGTCCATTTGCAGGATTTGCTCTGCAACATCAGCTTGCCCAGACTCTGCTCGGTGATTCACAAATGGAGAAGACAATGGATATTGTGCCAAGCTTCCTTTCAAACAGCCAAAACTGCAACGGCATGAGAGAAAAAAAGAAAAAAACAGACTATATTCACCAATTAGAGCAGAAGCAGTGTCCCACCATCTTGCCCTCCACTCTTATTAATTTTGTACATTGAGAGGCAATCCTGGGCCTGAAGCTTCCGTCTCTCAGTTCCTGATGCCATTTGACTCCAGCCTGGACTCCCCCAGATCACACTGCCTGCTTTCCACGTGGGGCTGGGGATGCTCAGCCTGGAAAGAGGAGACCCTGGGGAGGCCTCACTGCAGCTCTGCAGGACTGCAAGGGTGCCACAAGAAAGATTGGGACAGGGTGTTCCACAGGGCCTGTGGCAACAGGACAAGGGGGGGACGGCTTTCAGCTGCAGGAGGCTGATTGAAGTTGGATCTGAGGAAGCTGCTCTCTTCCACTGAGGGTGCTGAGGCACTGGCCCAGGCTGTGGATGCTCCATCCTTGGGAACAGGGCTCTGAGCACCATGGTCTGGGGGAACGTTGCTAAGCATGGAACCAAAGGCTCTCTAGCTCAGTGGTCATGTCACAATCCATGTCCCATCTGGAACTGCCAGCAGCCAGCAAGCAGCACAACACAGCCGTTGGCCCTGGGCTCAGCACACGCTGCACGCTGCTCCTGCTGCTCCTGTCACCCTTCTTGTTCCTGCCCCCGAGACCTCATCTCATCAGTCTCAAAAGCTGCCTAAGGCCTGGATTGTGTCATCCATCCCTGCAGGATGCTCACATTTGTCCTGAGGAAGGTACGGTGCCATTCCATGGAGGTGGATCCCCCCAGCTGCCCGGGTGTGGGCTGGAGTTCTGGGGGGATGGGGTGGGACAGGGACCCCACTCTGAGGTTTTGCTACCTCTGCAGGCTGTTGCAGGTAGAGAAGACAAGATGGAGGTGGACAGACAGACTGATAGAGAGGAGAAGATGGAAGTGGAGGGAGAAAAGAGAGGAGAGGAAGAGATGGAGGTGGGCACCATAATGGATACGGAGGAGGAGATGGAGGTGGATGGAGAACAGACTGGAGAGGAAGAGATGGAGGTTGATGAGGATGAGGAGATGGACGTGGAAATGGAAGAGTACACCCAGGAGATGGACATTGATGAGGAAGATGAAGAGGAGGCCATGGTCCTGGGATGAAGAGCAATGCCAGCAGCAGGACAGGCATGTGGTCCCCACAGGCACAGTGGGTTCCCTGCAGCCAGGCTGGGGCGGGATTGGGCTGGCTGGTCCCTGCTCAGGAACGTGGTACCCAGTGCCTTGGGTTCTGCTGGCCATGCCCAGCCTGTCCTGTTCTTGCTTTGGGCCACACAAGCCCCATGGCAGTGCCTGGGGCCCAGCCCCCAGACCCAGCCAGCCTCAGCTCTGGCAGCAGAGTCCCAGTGTGCCAGCCTGGGGACACACGGAAGAGCCCTCTGTGCCTGACTGGAGTGACCATGGCACCTGCTTTTCTTCCCGGACTTATGGAGATCCTGGACTGAAATGGCACCTTTTTGTACATAGTTTTTAGAGTTTGTTCTTCTTTTTGGCATATAGGTTTTAGGGCTTCGTTTTGTCTTCTGTAAATACATTTCAAATATTGTTGTTAGATATGTTCTTAGGTATATACCTTCTATAAATTGTTGTTATTACAAATATTCTTACAAAAGTAAATGTGTTCTGTGTTTTCATTGCTGTTCTTATGTAAATAAACAACCTTGGGTTTTCACACCCCAGTTCTCTTTCCATTTGCTTCTGGCACAGGCAGTATTGGCCAAGTTGTGTTTTCCACTTGCTCCCGGTTCCCAGGGCTGGAGGTTCATGGGGGAGCTGGCACAGCCACCCCAGCAGTGGTCGCCCCACTCAGAGGGTTCCGCTGACAGAGGTCACTGTCTCCTTGCTGTCTCTCTGGACACACTGGGGAGCTGCAGGGGCGAATCCCAGCCTGCCCTGTCCCATGGGATCCCATGTTGGGACTCAATGTCCCAGCCCGGGTGAGCACTGCTTGTGGCCCTGGGCTCAGCATGGCAGGCCTGGTGCTCACAGCAGTGCAGACTTCAAGCTGGCCATGCACAGCTCCGTGTTTCTCCCAAAAATATCACTGCTGCAGCACCTGGGGTTCCCCAGTGCTGGGCTTTTTATCCCCACTGCATGGAGGATCACATGGCAGGGCAAAGGATGGGATCCCATGTGGCCTCCAACCTGCCCTGATCCAGGCTGGGCACAGCCTGATGAAGGATGAGCACATCTCGCAGGGATATGGAAACCTCCCCTGAAAACCCAGTTCAGGCAGAGCCTGAGCTCTTTTGTGGCTCTGGGCAGGAAGATGCTCAGGATCTCCCAGAGAGGCTCAGCGGGCAGTAGGATTGTGCCTGCATCTCGCTCTGGACATGCCAGTGGCTCAAGTGACAGCTGTGGGAATGATTTATAATGCACCGAGAGGGGCCACAGTCCTGCAAGGCTCTTACATCAGGAGCAAAGAGCAGCCTGCAGGGTGGGGAAGGCTGGAGCTGTAGCACTGTGTGCTCATCCCTCACCTTCATGGGGAGCTGCCCCCAGACTTGCTATGTATCACTTTGATGATTCTCCTGTTGGGTGTATTTTGGAGCAGCTGTTATCTGTGGCTTTTTATGGTGATCCTGTGGAAAGCAGCCATTTACCTGCTGTGATGAACTCAAAACTAATACTAACTCTTCATTCCCTTTGGTTTTATTTGGGGTTTTTTTAGTCTCTTTGTTTGATTGGTTTGCATGGGTTCGTTTGTTTCTAGGTTTTGTCTCTTTTGGTTTGAGTCTTTTGTTTGCTTTTTCATAAGACACAGGTGAAGTTGGCATAGCCAAAGTCAAGAGAATGTACACCAGGCTTGACTTTCCAGAAATTACTTTTGGCTGGGTTTAACTGCATTCTCCAGGCTCAGGATGACCAGTCCATTTGCAGGATTTGCTCTGCAACATCAGCTTGCCCAGACTCTGCTCGGTGATTCACAAATGGAGAAGACAATGGATATTGTGCCAAGCTTCCTTTCAAACAGCCAAAAGTGCAACGGCATGAGAGAAAAAAAGAAAAAAACAGAGACTATATTCACCAATTAGAGCAGAAGCAGTGTCCCACCATCTTGCCCTCCACTCTTATTAATTTTGTACATTGAGAGGCAATCCTGGGCCTGAAGCTTCCGTCTCTCAGTTCCTGATGCCATTTGACTCCAGCCTGGACTCCCCCAGATCACACTGCCTGCTTTCCACGTGGGGCTGGGGATGCTCAGCCTGGAAAGAGGAGACTCTGGGGAGGCCTCACTGCAGCTCTGCAGGACTGCAAGGGTGCCACAAGAAAGATTGGGACAGGGTGTTCCACAGGGCCTGTGGCAACAGGACAAGGGGGGGACGGCTTTCAGCTGCAGGAGGCTGATTGAAGTTGGATCTGAGGAAGCTGCTCTCTTCCACTGAGGGTGCTGAGGCACTGGCCCAGGCTGTGGATGCTCCATCCTTGGGAACAGGGCTCTGAGCACCATGGTCTGGGGGAACGTTGCTAAGCATGGAACCAAAGGCTCTCTAGCTCAGTGGTCATGTCACAATCCATGTCCCATCTGGAACTGCCAGCAGCCAGCAAGCAGCACAACACAGCCGTTGGCCCTGGGCTCAGCACACGCTGCACGCTGCTCCTGCTGCTCCTGTCACCCTTCTTGTTCCTGCCCCCGAGACCTCATCTCATCAGTCTCAAAAGCTGCCTAAGGCCTGGATTGTGTCATCCATCCCTGCAGGATGCTCACATTTGTCCTGAGGAAGGTACGGTGCCATTCCATGGAGGTGGATCCCCCCAGCTGCCCGGGTGTGGGCTGGAGTTCTGGGGGGATGGGGTGGGACAGGGACCCCACTCTGAGGTTTTGCTACCTCTGCAGGCTGTTGCAGGTAGAGAAGACAAGATGGAGGTGGACAGACAGACTGATAGAGAGGAGAAGATGCAAGTGGAGGGAGAAAAGAGAGGAGAGGAAGAGATGGAGGTGGGCACCATAATGGATACGGAGGAGGAGATGGAGGTGGATGGAGAACAGACTGGAGAGGAAGAGATGGAGGTTGATGAGGATGAGGAGATGGACGTGGAAATGGAAGAGTACACCCAGGAGATGGACATTGATGAGGAAGATGAAGAGGAGGCCATGGTCCTGGGATGAAGAGCAATGCCAGCAGCAGGACAGGCATGTGGTCCCCACAGGCACAGTGGGTTCCCTGCAGCCAGGCTGGGGCGGGATTGGGCTGGCTGGTCCCTGCTCAGGAACGTGGTACCCAGTGCCTTGGGTTCTGCTGGCCATGCCCAGCCTGTCCTGTTCTTGCTTTGGGCCACACAAGCCCCATGGCAGTGCCTGGGGCACAGCCCCCAGACCCAGCCAGCCTCAGCTCTGGCAGCAGAGTCCCAGTGTGCCAGCCTGGGGACACACGGAAGAGCCCTCTGTGCCTGACTGGAGTGACCATGGCACCTGCTTTTCTTCCCGGACTTATGGAGATCCTGGACTGAAATGGCACCTTTTTGTACATAGTTTTTAGAGTTTGTTCTTCTTTTTGGCATATAGGTTTTAGGGCTTCGTTTTGTCTTCTGTAAATACATTTCAAATATTGTTGTTAGATATGTTCTTAGGTATATACCTTCTATAAATTGTTGTTATTACAAATATTCTTACAAAAGTAAATGTGTTCTGTGTTTTCATTGCTGTTCTTATGTAAATAAACAACCTTGGGTTTTCACACCCCAGTTCTCTTTCCATTTGCTTCCGGCACAGGCAGTATTGGCCAAGTTGTGTTTTCCACTTGCTCCCGGTTCCCAGGGCTGGAGGTTCATGGGGGAGCTGGCACAGCCACCCCAGCAGTGGTCGCCCCACTCAGAGGGTTCCGCTGACAGAGGTCACTGTCTCCTTGCTGTCTCTCTGGACACACTGGGGAGCTGCAGGGGCGAATCCCAGCCTGCCCTGTCCCATGGGATCCCATGTTGGGACTCAATGTCCCAGCCCGGGTGAGCACTGCTTGTGGCCCTGGGCTCAGCATGGCAGGCCTGGTGCTCACAGCAGTGCAGACTTCAAGCTGGCCATGCACAGCTCCGTGTTTCTCCCAAAAATATCACTGCTGCAGCACCTGGGGTTCCCCAGTGCTGGGCTTTTTATCCCTACTGCATGGAGGATCACATGGCAGGGCAAAGGATGGGATCCCATGTGGCCTCCAACCTGCCCTGATCCAGGCTGGGCACAGCCTGATGAAGGATGAGCACATCTCGCAGGGATATGGAAACCTCCCCTGAAAACCCAGTTCAGGCAGAGCCTGAGCTCTTTTGTGGCTCTGGGCAGGAAGATGCTCAGGATCTCCCAGAGAGGCTCAGCGGGCAGTAGGATTGTGCCTGCATCTCGCTCTGGACATGCCAGTGGCTCAAGTGACAGCTGTGGGAATGATTTATAATGCACCGAGAGGGGCCACAGTCCTGCAAGGCTCTTACATCAGGAGCAAAGAGCAGCCTGCAGGGTGGGGAAGGCTGGAGCTGTAGCACTGTGTGCTCATCCCTCACCTTCATGGGGAGCTGCCCCCAGACTTGCTATGTATCACTTTGATGATTCTCCTGTTGGGTGTATTTTGGAGCAGCTGTTATCTGTGGCTTTTTATGGTGATCCTGTGGAAAGCAGCCATTTACCTGCTGTGATGAACTCAAAACTAATACTAACTCTTCATTCCCTTTGGTTTTATTTGGGGTTTTTTTAGTCTCTTTGTTTGATTGGTTTGCATGGGTTCGTTTGTTTCTAGGTTTTGTCTCTTTTGGTTTGAGTCTTTTGTTTGCTTTTTCATAAGACACAGGTGAAGTTGGCATAGCCAAAGTCAAGAGAATGTACACCAGGCTTGACTTTCCAGAAATTACTTTTGGCTGGGTTTAACTGCATTCTCCAGGCTCAGGATGACCAGTCCATTTGCAGGATTTGCTCTGCAACATCAGCTTGCCCAGACTCTGCTCGGTGATTCACAAATGGAGAAGACAATGGATATTGTGCCAAGCTTCCTTTCAAACAGCCAAAACTGCAACGGCATGAGAGAAAAAAAGAAAAAAACAGAGACTATATTCACCAATTAGAGCAGAAGCAGTGTCCCACCATCTTGCCCTCCACTCTTATTAATTTTGTACATTGAGAGGCAATCCTGGGCCTGAAGCTTCCGTCTCTCAGTTCCTGATGCCATTTGACTCCAGCCTGGACTCCCCCAGATCACACTGCCTGCTTTCCACGTGGGGCTGGGGATGCTCAGCCTGGAAAGAGGAGACTCTGGGGAGGCCTCACTGCAGCTCTGCAGGACTGCAAGGGTGCCACAAGAAAGATTGGGACAGGGTGTTCCACAGGGCCTGTGGCAACAGGACAAGGGGGGGACGGCTTTCAGCTGCAGGAGGCTGATTGAAGTTGGATCTGAGGAAGCTGCTCTCTTCCACTGAGGGTGCTGAGGCACTGGCCCAGGCTGTGGATGCTCCATCCTTGGGAACAGGGCTCTGAGCACCATGGTCTGGGGGAACGTTGCTAAGCATGGAACCAAAGGCTCTCTAGCTCAGTGGTCATGTCACAATCCATGTCCCATCTGGAACTGCCAGCAGCCAGCAAGCAGCACAACACAGCCGTTGGCCCTGGGCTCAGCACACGCTGCACACTGCTCCTGCTGCTCCTGTCACCCTTCTTGTTCCTGCCCCCGAGACCTCATCTCATCAGTCTCAAAAGCTGCCTAAGGCCTGGATTGTGTCATCCATCCCTGCAGGATGCTCACATTTGTCCTGAGGAAGGTACGGTGCCATTCCATGGAGGTGGATCCCCCCAGCTGCCCGGGTGTGGGCTGGAGTTCTGGGGGGATGGGGTGGGACAGGGACCCCACTCTGAGGTTTTGCTACCTCTGCAGGCTGTTGCAGGTAGAGAAGACAAGATGGAGGTGGACAGACAGACTGATAGAGAGGAGAAGATGGAAGTGGAGGGAGAAAAGAGAGGAGAGGAAGAGATGGAGGTGGGCACCATAATGGATACGGAGGAGGAGATGGAGGTGGATGGAGAACACACTGGAGAGGAAGAGATGGAGGTTGATGAGGATGAGGAGATGGACGTGGAAATGGAAGAGTACACCCAGGAGATGGACATTGATGAGGAAGATGAAGAGGAGGCCATGGTCCTGGGATGAAGAGCAATGCCAGCAGCAGGACAGGCATGTGGTCCCCACAGGCACAGTGGGTTCCCTGAAGCCAGGCTGGGGCGGGATTGGGCTGGCTGGTCCCTGCTCAGGAACGTGGTACCCAGTGCCTTGGGTTCTGCTGGCCATGCCCAGCCTGTCCTGTTCTTGCTTTGGGCCACACAAGCCCCATGGCAGTGCCTGGGGCACAGCCCCCAGACCCAGCCAGCCTCAGCTCTGGCAGCAGAGTCCCGCTGTGCCAGCCTGGGGACACACGGAAGAGCCCTCTGTGCCTGACTGGAGTGACCATGGCACCTGCTTTTCTTCCCGGACTTATGGAGATCCTGGACTGAAATGGCACCTTTTTGTACATAGTTTTTAGAGTTTGTTCTTCTTTTTGGCATATAGGTTTTAGGGCTTCGTTTTGTCTTCTGTAAATACATTTCAAATATTGTTGTTAGATATGTTCTTAGGTATATACCTTCTATAAATTGTTGTTATTACAAATATTCTTACAAAAGTAAATGTGTTCTGTGTTTTCATTGCTGTTCTTATGTAAATAAACAACCTTGGGTTTTCACACCCCAGTTCTCTTTCCATTTGCTTCCGGCACAGGCAGTATTGGCCAAGTTGTGTTTTCCACTTGCTCCCGGTTCCCAGGGCTGGAGGTTCATGGGGGAGCTGGCACAGCCACCCCAGCAGTGGTCGCCCCACTCAGAGGGTTCCGCTGACAGAGGTCACTGTCTCCTTGCTGTCTCTCTGGACACACTGGGGAGCTGCAGGGGCGAATCCCAGCCTGCCCTGTCCCATGGGATCCCATGTTGGGACTCAATGTCCCAGCCCGGGTGAGCACTGCTTGTGGCCCTGGGCTCAGCATGGCAGGCCTGGTGCTCACAGCAGTGCAGACTTCAAGCTGGCCATGCACAGCTCCGTGTTTCTCCCAAAAATATCACTGCTGCAGCACCTGGGGTTCCCCAGTGCTGGGCTTTTTATCCCTACTGCATGGAGGATCACATGGCAGGGCAAAGGATGGGATCCCATGTGGCCTCCAACCTGCCCTGATCCAGGCTGGGCACAGCCTGATGAAGGATGAGCACATCTCGCAGGGATATGGAAACCTCCCCTGAAAACCCAGTTCAGGCAGAGCCTGAGCTCTTTTGTGGCTCTGGGCAGGAAGATGCTCAGGATCTCCCAGAGAGGCTCAGCGGGCAGTAGGATTGTGCCTGCATCTCGCTCTGGACATGCCAGTGGCTCAAGTGACAGCTGTGGGAATGATTTATAATGCACCGAGAGGGGCCACAGTCCTGCAAGGCTCTTACATCAGGAGCAAAGAGCAGCCTGCAGGGTGGGGAAGGCTGGAGCTGTAGCACTGTGTGCTCATCCCTCACCTTCATGGGGAGCTGCCCCCAGACTTGCTATGTATCACTTTGATGATTCTCCTGTTGGGTGTATTTTGGAGCAGCTGTTATCTGTGGCTTTTTATGGTGATCCTGTGGAAAGCAGCCATTTACCTGCTGTGATGAACTCAAAACTAATACTAACTCTTCATTCCCTTTGGTTTTATTTGGGGTTTTTTTAGTCTCTTTGTTTGATTGGTTTGCATGGGTTCGTTTGTTTCTAGGTTTTGTCTCTTTTGGTTTGAGTCTTTTGTTTGCTTTTTCATAAGACACAGGTGAAGTTGGCATAGCCAAAGTCAAGAGAATGTACACCAGGCTTGACTTTCCAGAAATTACTTTTGGCTGGGTTTAACTGCATTCTCCAGGCTCAGGATGACCAGTCCATTTGCAGGATTTGCTCTGCAACATCAGCTTGCCCAGACTCTGCTCGGTGATTCACAAATGGAGAAGACAATGGATATTGTGCCAAGCTTCCTTTCAAACAGCCAAAACTGCAACGGCATGAGAGAAAAAAAGAAAAAAACAGAGACTATATTCACCAATTAGAGCAGAAGCAGTGTCCCACCATCTTGCCCTCCACTCTTATTAATTTTGTACATTGAGAGGCAATCCTGGGCCTGAAGCTTCCGTCTCTCAGTTCCTGATGCCATTTGACTCCAGCCTGGACTCCCCCAGATCACACTGCCTGCTTTCCACGTGGGGCTGGGGATGCTCAGCCTGGAAAGAGGAGACTCTGGGGAGGCCTCACTGCAGCTCTGCAGGACTGCAAGGGTGCCACAAGAAAGATTGGGACAGGGTGTTCCACAGGGCCTGTGGCAACAGGACAAGGGGGGGACGGCTTTCAGCTGCAGGAGGCTGATTGAAGTTGGATCTGAGGAAGCTGCTCTCTTCCACTGAGGGTGCTGAGGCACTGGCCCAGGCTGTGGATGCTCCATCCTTGGGAACAGGGCTCTGAGCACCATGGTCTGGGGGAACGTTGCTAAGCATGGAACCAAAGGCTCTCTAGCTCAGTGGTCATGTCACAATCCATGTCCCATCTGGAACTGCCAGCAGCCAGCAAGCAGCACAACACAGCCGTTGGCCCTGGGCTCAGCACACGCTGCACGCTGCTCCTGCTGCTCCTGTCACCCTTCTTGTTCCTGCCCCCGAGACCTCATCTCATCAGTCTCAAAAGCTGCCTAAGGCCTGGATTGTGTCATCCATCCCTGCAGGATGCTCACATTTGTCCTGAGGAAGGTACGGTGCCATTCCATGGAGGTGGATCCCCCCAGCTGCCCGGGTGTGGGCTGGAGTTCTGGGGGGATGGGGTGGGACAGGAACCCCACTCTGAGGTTTTGCTACCTCTGCAGGCTGTTGCAGGTAGAGAAGACAAGATGGAGGTGGACAGACAGACTGATAGAGAGGAGAAGATGGAAGTGGAGGGAGAAAAGAGAGGAGAGGAAGAGATGGAGGTGGGCACCATAATGGATACGGAGGAGGAGATGGAGGTGGATGGAGAACACACTGGAGAGGAAGAGATGGAGGTTGATGAGGATGAGGAGATGGACGTGGAAATGGAAGAGTACACCGAGGAGATGGACATTGATGAGGAAGATGAAGAGGAGGCCATGGTCCTGGGATGAAGAGCAATGCCAGCAGCAGGACAGGCATGTGGTCCCCACAGGCACAGTGGGTTCCCTGCAGCCAGGCTGGGGCGGGATTGGGCTGGCTGGTCCCTGCTCAGGAACGTGGTACCCAGTGCCTTGGGTTCTGCTGGCCATGCCCAGCCTGTCCTGTTCTTGCTTTGGGCCACACAAGCCCCATGGCAGTGCCTGGGGCACAGCCCCCAGACCCAGCCAGCCTCAGCTCTGGCAGCAGAGTCCCAGTGTGCCAGCCTGGGGACACACGGAAGAGCCCTCTGTGCCTGACTGGAGTGACCATGGCACCTGCTTTTCTTCCCGGACTTATGGAGATCCTGGACTGAAATGGCACCTTTTTGTACATAGTTTTTAGAGTTTGTTCTTCTTTTTGGCATATAGGTTTTAGGGCTTCGTTTTGTCTTCTGTAAATACATTTCAAATATTGTTGTTAGATATGTTCTTAGGTATATACCTTCTATAAATTGTTGTTATTACAAATATTCTTACAAAAGTAAATGTGTTCTGTGTTTTCATTGCTGTTCTTATGTAAATAAACAACCTTGGGTTTTCACACCCCAGTTCTCTTTCCATTTGCTTCTGGCACAGGCAGTATTGGCCAAGTTGTGTTTTCCACTTGCTCCCGGTTCCCAGGGCTGGAGGTTCATGGGGGAGCTGGCACAGCCACCCCAGCAGTGGTCGCCCCACTCAGAGGGTTCCGCTGACAGAGGTCACTGTCTCCTTGCTGTCTCTCTGGACACACTGGGGAGCTGCAGGGGCGAATCCCAGCCTGCCCTGTCCCATGGGATCCCATGTTGGGACTCAATGTCCCAGCCCGGGTGAGCACTGCTTGTGGCCCTGGGCTCAGCATGGCAGGCCTGGTGCTCACAGCAGTGCAGACTTCAAGCTGGCCATGCACAGCTCCGTGTTTCTCCCAAAAATATCACTGCTGCAGCACCTGGGGTTCCCCAGTGCTGGGCTTTTTATCCCCACTGCATGGAGGATCACATGGCAGGGCAAAGGATGGGATCCCATGTGGCCTCCAACCTGCCCTGATCCAGGCTGGGCACAGCCTGATGAAGGATGAGCACATCTCGCAGGGATATGGAAACCTCCCCTGAAAACCCAGTTCAGGCAGAGCCTGAGCTCTTTTGTGGCTCTGGGCAGGAAGATGCTCAGGATCTCCCAGAGAGGCTCAGCGGGCAGTAGGATTGTGCCTGCATCTCGCTCTGGACATGCCAGTGGCTCAAGTGACAGCTGTGGGAATGATTTATAATGCACCGAGAGGGGCCACAGTCCTGCAAGGCTCTTACATCAGGAGCAAAGAGCAGCCTGCAGGGTGGGGAAGGCTGGAGCTGTAGCACTGTGTGCTCATCCCTCACCTTCATGGGGAGCTGCCCCCAGACTTGCTATGTATCACTTTGATGGTTCTCCTGTGGGGTGTATTTTGGAGCAGCTGTTATCTGTGGCTTTTTATGGTGATCCTGTGGAAAGCAGCCATTTACCTGCTGTGATGAACTCAAAACTAATACTAACTCTTCATTCCCTTTGGTTTTATTTGGGGTTTTTTTAGTCTCTTTGTTTGATTGGTTTGCATGGGTTCGTTTGTTTCTAGGTTTTGTCTGTTTTGGTTTGAGTCTTTTGTTTGCTTTTTCATAAGACACAGGTGAAGTTGGCATAGCCAAAGTCAAGAGAATGTACACCAGGCTTGACTTTCCAGAAATTACTTTTGGCTGGGTTTAACTGCATTCTCCAGGCTCAGGATGACCAGTCCATTTGCAGGATTTGCTCTGCAACATCAGCTTGCCCAGACTCTGCTCGGTGATTCACAAATGGAGAAGACAATGGATATTGTGCCAAGCTTCCTTTCAAACAGCCAAAACTGCAACGGCATGAGAGAAAAAAAGAAAAAAACAGACTATATTCACCAATTAGAGCAGAAGCAGTGTCCCACCATCTTGCCCTCCACTCTTATTAATTTTGTACATTGAGAGGCAATCCTGGGCCTGAAGCTTCCGTCTCTCAGTTCCTGATGCCATTTGACTCCAGCCTGGACTCCCCCTGATCACACTGCCTGCTTTCCACGTGGGGCTGGGGATGCTCAGCCTGGAAAGAGGAGACCCTGGGGAGGCCTCACTGCAGCTCTGCAGGACTGCAAGGGTGCCACAAGAAAGATTGGGACAGGGTGTTCCACAGGGCCTGTGGCAACAGGACAAGGGGGGGACGGCTTTCAGCTGCAGGAGGCTGATTGAAGTTGGATCTGAGGAAGCTGCTCTCTTCCACTGAGGGTGCTGAGGCACTGGCCCAGGCTGTGGATGCTCCATCCTTGGGAACAGGGCTCTGAGCACCATGGTCTGGGGGAACGTTGCTAAGCATGGAACCAAAGGCTCTCTAGCTCAGTGGTCATGTCACAATCCATGTCCCATCTGGAACTGCCAGCAGCCAGCAAGCAGCACAACACAGCCGTTGGCCCTGGGCTCAGCACACGCTGCACGCTGCTCCTGCTGCTCCTGTCACCCTTCTTGTTCCTGCCCCCGAGACCTCATCTCATCAGTCTCAAAAGCTGCCTAAGGCCTGGATTGTGTCATCCATCCCTGCAGGATGCTCACATTTGTCCTGAGGAAGGTACGGTGCCATTCCATGGAGGTGGATCCCCCCAGCTGCCCGGGTGTGGGCTGGAGTTCTGGGGGGATGGGGTGGGACAGGGACCCCACTCTGAGGTTTTGCTACCTCTGCAGGCTGTTGCAGGTAGAGAAGACAAGATGGAGGTGGACAGACAGACTGATAGAGAGGAGAAGATGGAAGTGGAGGGAGAAAAGAGAGGAGAGGAAGAGATGGAGGTGGGCACCATAATGGATACGGAGGAGGAGATGGAGGTGGATGGAGAACACACTGGAGAGGAAGAGATGGAGGTTGATGAGGATGAGGAGATGGACGTGGAAATGGAAGAGTACACCCAGGAGATGGACATTGATGAGGAAGATGAAGAGGAGGCCATGGTCCTGGGATGAAGAGCAATGCCAGCAGCAGGACAGGCATGTGGTCCCCACAGGCACAGTGGGTTCCCTGCAGCCAGGCTGGGGCGGGATTGGGCTGGCTGGTCCCTGCTCAGGAACGTGGTACCCAGTGCCTTGGGTTCTGCTGGCCATGCCCAGCCTGTCCTGTTCTTGCTTTGGGCCACACAAGCCCCATGGCAGTGCCTGGGGCCCAGCCCCCAGACCCAGCCAGCCTCAGCTCTGGCAGCAGAGTCCCAGTGTGCCAGCCTGGGGACACACGGAAGAGCCCTCTGTGCCTGACTGGAGTGACCATGGCACCTGCTTTTCTTCCCGGACTTATGGAGATCCTGGACTGAAATGGCACCTTTTTGTACATAGTTTTTAGAGTTTGTTCTTCTTTTTGGCATATAGGTTTTAGGGCTTCGTTTTGTCTTCTGTAAATACATTTCAAATATTGTTGTTAGATATGTTCTTAGGTATATACCTTCTATAAATTGTTGTTATTACAAATATTCTTACAAAAGTAAATGTGTTCTGTGTTTTCATTGCTGTTCTTATGTAAATAAACAACCTTGGGTTTTCACACCCCAGTTCTCTTTCCATTTGCTTCTGGCACAGGCAGTATTGGCCAAGTTGTGTTTTCCACTTGCTCCCGGTTCCCAGGGCTGGAGGTTCATGGGGGAGCTGGCACAGCCACCCCAGCAGTGGTCGCCCCACTCAGAGGGTTCCGCTGACAGAGGTCACTGTCTCCTTGCTGTCTCTCTGGACACACTGGGGAGCTGCAGGGGCGAATCCCAGCCTGCCCTGTCCCATGGGATCCCATGTTGGGACTCAATGTCCCAGCCCGGGTGAGCACTGCTTGTGGCCCTGGGCTCAGCATGGCAGGCCTGGTGCTCACAGCAGTGCAGACTTCAAGCTGGCCATGCACAGCTCCGTGTTTCTCCCAAAAATATCACTGCTGCAGCACCTGGGGTTCCCCAGTGCTGGGCTTTTTATCCCCACTGCATGGAGGATCACATGGCAGGGCAAAGGATGGGATCCCATGTGGCCTCCAACCTGCCCTGATCCAGGCTGGGCACAGCCTGATGAAGGATGAGCACATCTCGCAGGGATATGGAAACCTCCCCTGAAAACCCAGTTCAGGCAGAGCCTGAGCTCTTTTGTGGCTCTGGGCAGGAAGATGCTCAGGATCTCCCAGAGAGGCTCAGCGGGCAGTAGGATTGTGCCTGCATCTCGCTCTGGACATGCCAGTGGCTCAAGTGACAGCTGTGGGAATGATTTATAATGCACCGAGAGGGGCCACAGTCCTGCAAGGCTCTTACATCAGGAGCAAAGAGCAGCCTGCAGGGTGGGGAAGGCTGGAGCTGTAGCACTGTGTGCTCATCCCTCACCTTCATGGGGAGCTGCCCCCAGACTTGCTATGTATCACTTTGATGGTTCTCCTGTTGGGTGTATTTTGGAGCAGCTGTTATCTGTGGCTTTTTATGGTGATCCTGTGGAAAGCAGCCATTTACCTGCTGTGATGAACTCAAAACTAATACTAACTCTTCATTCCCTTTGGTTTTATTTGGGGTTTTTTTAGTCTCTTTGTTTGATTGGTTTGCATGGGTTCGTTTGTTTCTAGGTTTTGTCTCTTTTGGTTTGAGTCTTTTGTTTGCTTTTTCATAAGACACAGGTGAAGTTGGCATAGCCAAAGTCAAGAGAATGTACACCAGGCTTGACTTTCCAGAAATTACTTTTGGCTGGGTTTAACTGCATTCTCCAGGCTCAGGATGACCAGTCCATTTGCAGGATTTGCTCTGCAACATCAGCTTGCCCAGACTCTGCTCGGTGATTCACAAATGGAGAAGACAATGGATATTGTGCCAAGCTTCCTTTCAAACAGCCAAAAGTGCAACGGCATGAGAGAAAAAAAGAAAAAAACAGAGACTATATTCACCAATTAGAGCAGAAGCAGTGTCCCACCATCTTGCCCTCCACTCTTATTAATTTTGTACATTGAGAGGCAATCCTGGGCCTGAAGCTTCCGTCTCTCAGTTCCTGATGCCATTTGACTCCAGCCTGGACTCCCCCAGATCACACTGCCTGCTTTCCACGTGGGGCTGGGGATGCTCAGCCTGGAAAGAGGAGACTCTGGGGAGGCCTCACTGCAGCTCTGCAGGACTGCAAGGGTGCCACAAGAAAGATTGGGACAGGGTGTTCCACAGGGCCTGTGGCAACAGGACAAGGGGGGGACGGCTTTCAGCTGCAGGAGGCTGATTGAAGTTGGATCTGAGGAAGCTGCTCTCTTCCACTGAGGGTGCTGAGGCACTGGCCCAGGCTGTGGATGCTCCATCCTTGGGAACAGGGCTCTGAGCACCATGGTCTGGGGGAACGTTGCTAAGCATGGAACCAAAGGCTCTCTAGCTCAGTGGTCATGTCACAATCCATGTCCCATCTGGAACTGCCAGCAGCCAGCAAGCAGCACAACACAGCCGTTGGCCCTGGGCTCAGCACACGCTGCACGCTGCTCCTGCTGCTCCTGTCACCCTTCTTGTTCCTGCCCCCGAGACCTCATCTCATCAGTCTCAAAAGCTGCCTAAGGCCTGGATTGTGTCATCCATCCCTGCAGGATGCTCACATTTGTCCTGAGGAAGGTACGGTGCCATTCCATGGAGGTGGATCCCCCCAGCTGCCCGGGTGTGGGCTGGAGTTCTGGGGGGATGGGGTGGGACAGGGACCCCACTCTGAGGTTTTGCTACCTCTGCAGGCTGTTGCAGGTAGAGAAGACAAGATGGAGGTGGACAGACAGACTGATAGAGAGGAGAAGATGCAAGTGGAGGGAGAAAAGAGAGGAGAGGAAGAGATGGAGGTGGGCACCATAATGGATACGGAGGAGGAGATGGAGGTGGATGGAGAACACACTGGAGAGGAAGAGATGGAGGTTGATGAGGATGAGGAGATGGACGTGGAAATGGAAGAGTACACCCAGGAGATGGACATTGATGAGGAAGATGAAGAGGAGGCCATGGTCCTGGGATGAAGAGCAATGCCAGCAGCAGGACAGGCATGTGGTCCCCACAGGCACAGTGGGTTCCCTGCAGCCAGGCTGGGGCGGGATTGGGCTGGCTGGTCCCTGCTCAGGAACGTGGTACCCAGTGCCTTGGGTTCTGCTGGCCATGCCCAGCCTGTCCTGTTCTTGCTTTGGGCCACACAAGCCCCATGGCAGTGCCTGGGGCACAGCCCCCAGACCCAGCCAGCCTCAGCTCTGGCAGCAGAGTCCCAGTGTGCCAGCCTGGGGACACACGGAAGAGCCCTCTGTGCCTGACTGGAGTGACCATGGCACCTGCTTTTCTTCCCGGACTTATGGAGATCCTGGACTGAAATGGCACCTTTTTGTACATAGTTTTTAGAGTTTGTTCTTCTTTTTGGCATATAGGTTTTAGGGCTTCGTTTTGTCTTCTGTAAATACATTTCAAATATTGTTGTTAGATATGTTCTTAGGTATATACCTTCTATAAATTGTTGTTATTACAAATATTCTTACAAAAGTAAATGTGTTCTGTGTTTTCATTGCTGTTCTTATGTAAATAAACAACCTTGGGTTTTCACACCCCAGTTCTCTTTCCATTTGCTTCTGGCACAGGCAGTATTGGCCAAGTTGTGTTTTCCACTTGCTCCCGGTTCCCAGGGCTGGAGGTTCATGGGGGAGCTGGCACAGCCACCCCAGCAGTGGTCGCCCCACTCAGAGGGTTCCGCTGACAGAGGTCACTGTCTCCTTGCTGTCTCTCTGGACACACTGGGGAGCTGCAGGGGCGAATCCCAGCCTGCCCTGTCCCATGGGATCCCATGTTGGGACTCAATGTCCCAGCCCGGGTGAGCACTGCTTGTGGCCCTGGGCTCAGCATGGCAGGCCTGGTGCTCACAGCAGTGCAGACTTCAAGCTGGCCATGCACAGCTCCGTGTTTCTCCCAAAAATATCACTGCTGCAGCACCTGGGGTTCCCCAGTGCTGGGCTTTTTATCCCCACTGCATGGAGGATCACATGGCAGGGCAAAGGATGGGATCCCATGTGGCCTCCAACCTGCCCTGATCCAGGCTGGGCACAGCCTGATGAAGGATGAGCACATCTCGCAGGGATATGGAAACCTCCCCTGAAAACCCAGTTCAGGCAGAGCCTGAGCTCTTTTGTGGCTCTGGGCAGGAAGATGCTCAGGATCTCCCAGAGAGGCTCAGCGGGCAGTAGGATTGTGCCTGCATCTCGCTCTGGACATGCCAGTGGCTCAAGTGACAGCTGTGGGAATGATTTATAATGCACCGAGAGGGGCCACAGTCCTGCAAGGCTCTTACATCAGGAGCAAAGAGCAGCCTGCAGGGTGGGGAAGGCTGGAGCTGTAGCACTGTGTGCTCATCCCTCACCTTCATGGGGAGCTGCCCCCAGACTTGCTATGTATCACTTTGATGGTTCTCCTGTTGGGTGTATTTTGGAGCAGCTGTTATCTGTGGCTTTTTATGGTGATCCTGTGGAAAGCAGCCATTTACCTGCTGTGATGAACTCAAAACTAATACTAACTCTTCATTCCCTTTGGTTTTATTTGGGGTTTTTTTAGTCTCTTTGTTTGATTGGTTTGCATGGGTTCGTTTGTTTCTAGGTTTTGTCTCTTTTGGTTTGAGTCTTTTGTTTGCTTTTTCATAAGACACAGGTGAAGTTGGCATAGCCAAAGTCAAGAGAATGTACACCAGGCTTGACTTTCCAGAAATTACTTTTGGCTGGGTTTAACTGCATTCTCCAGGCTCAGGATGACCAGTCCATTTGCAGGATTTGCTCTGCAACATCAGCTTGCCCAGACTCTGCTCGGTGATTCACAAATGGAGAAGACAATGGATATTGTGCCAAGCTTCCTTTCAAACAGCCAAAACTGCAACGGCATGAGAGAAAAAAAGAAAAAAACAGAGACTATATTCACCAATTAGAGCAGAAGCAGTGTCCCACCATCTTGCCCTCCACTCTTATTAATTTTGTACATTGAGAGGCAATCCTGGGCCTGAAGCTTCCGTCTCTCAGTTCCTGATGCCATTTGACTCCAGCCTGGACTCCCCCAGATCACACTGCCTGCTTTCCACGTGGGGCTGGGGATGCTCAGCCTGGAAAGAGGAGACTCTGGGGAGGCCTCACTGCAGCTCTGCAGGACTGCAAGGGTGCCACAAGAAAGATTGGGACAGGGTGTTCCACAGGGCCTGTGGCAACAGGACAAGGGGGGGACGGCTTTCAGCTGCAGGAGGCTGATTGAAGTTGGATCTGAGGAAGCTGCTCTCTTCCACTGAGGGTGCTGAGGCACTGGCCCAGGCTGTGGATGCTCCATCCTTGGGAACAGGGCTCTGAGCACCATGGTCTGGGGGAACGTTGCTAAGCATGGAACCAAAGGCTCTCTAGCTCAGTGGTCATGTCACAATCCATGTCCCATCTGGAACTGCCAGCAGCCAGCAAGCAGCACAACACAGCCGTTGGCCCTGGGCTCAGCACACGCTGCACGCTGCTCCTGCTGCTCCTGTCACCCTTCTTGTTCCTGCCCCCGAGACCTCATCTCATCAGTCTCAAAAGCTGCCTAAGGCCTGGATTGTGTCATCCATCCCTGCAGGATGCTCACATTTGTCCTGAGGAAGGTACGGTGCCATTCCATGGAGGTGGATCCCCCCAGCTGCCCGGGTGTGGGCTGGAGTTCTGGGGGGATGGGGTGGGACAGGGACCCCACTCTGAGGTTTTGCTACCTCTGCAGGCTGTTGCAGGTAGAGAAGACAAGATGGAGGTGGACAGACAGACTGATAGAGAGGAGAAGATGCAAGTGGAGGGAGAAAAGAGAGGAGAGGAAGAGATGGAGGTGGGCACCATAATGGATACGGAGGAGGAGATGGAGGTGGATGGAGAACACACTGGAGAGGAAGAGATGGAGGTTGATGAGGATGAGGAGATGGACGTGGAAATGGAAGAGTACACCCAGGAGATGGACATTGATGAGGAAGATGAAGAGGAGGCCATGGTCCTGGGATGAAGAGCAATGCCAGCAGCAGGACAGGCATGTGGTCCCCACAGGCACAGTGGGTTCCCTGCAGCCAGGCTGGGGCGGGATTGGGCTGGCTGGTCCCTGCTCAGGAACGTGGTACCCAGTGCCTTGGGTTCTGCTGGCCATGCCCAGCCTGTCCTGTTCTTGCTTTGGGCCACACAAGCCCCATGGCAGTGCCTGGGGCACAGCCCCCAGACCCAGCCAGCCTCAGCTCTGGCAGCAGAGTCCCAGTGTGCCAGCCTGGGGACACACGGAAGAGCCCTCTGTGCCTGACTGGAGTGACCATGGCACCTGCTTTTCTTCCCGGACTTATGGAGATCCTGGACTGAAATGGCACCTTTTTGTACATAGTTTTTAGAGTTTGTTCTTCTTTTTGGCATATAGGTTTTAGGGCTTCGTTTTGTCTTCTGTAAATACATTTCAAATATTGTTGTTAGATATGTTCTTAGGTATATACCTTCTATAAATTGTTGTTATTACAAATATTCTTACAAAAGTAAATGTGTTCTGTGTTTTCATTGCTGTTCTTATGTAAATAAACAACCTTGGGTTTTCACACCCCAGTTCTCTTTCCATTTGCTTCCGGCACAGGCAGTATTGGCCAAGTTGTGTTTTCCACTTGCTCCCGGTTCCCAGGGCTGGAGGTTCATGGGGGAGCTGGCACAGCCACCCCAGCAGTGGTCGCCCCACTCAGAGGGTTCCGCTGACAGAGGTCACTGTCTCCTTGCTGTCTCTCTGGACACACTGGGGAGCTGCAGGGGCGAATCCCAGCCTGCCCTGTCCCATGGGATCCCATGTTGGGACTCAATGTCCCAGCCCGGGTGAGCACTGCTTGTGGCCCTGGGCTCAGCATGGCAGGCCTGGTGCTCACAGCAGTGCAGACTTCAAGCTGGCCATGCACAGCTCCGTGTTTCTCCCAAAAATATCACTGCTGCAGCACCTGGGGTTCCCCAGTGCTGGGCTTTTTATCCCTACTGCATGGAGGATCACATGGCAGGGCAAAGGATGGGATCCCATGTGGCCTCCAACCTGCCCTGATCCAGGCTGGGCACAGCCTGATGAAGGATGAGCACATCTCGCAGGGATATGGAAACCTCCCCTGAAAACCCAGTTCAGGCAGAGCCTGAGCTCTTTTGTGGCTCTGGGCAGGAAGATGCTCAGGATCTCCCAGAGAGGCTCAGCGGGCAGTAGGATTGTGCCTGCATCTCGCTCTGGACATGCCAGTGGCTCAAGTGACAGCTGTGGGAATGATTTATAATGCACCGAGAGGGGCCACAGTCCTGCAAGGCTCTTACATCAGGAGCAAAGAGCAGCCTGCAGGGTGGGGAAGGCTGGAGCTGTAGCACTGTGTGCTCATCCCTCACCTTCATGGGGAGCTGCCCCCAGACTTGCTATGTATCACTTTGATGATTCTCCTGTTGGGTGTATTTTGGAGCAGCTGTTATCTGTGGCTTTTTATGGTGATCCTGTGGAAAGCAGCCATTTACCTGCTGTGATGAACTCAAAACTAATACTAACTCTTCATTCCCTTTGGTTTTATTTGGGGTTTTTTTAGTCTCTTTGTTTGATTGGTTTGCATGGGTTCGTTTGTTTCTAGGTTTTGTCTGTTTTGGTTTGAGTCTTTTGTTTGCTTTTTCATAAGACACAGGTGAAGTTGGCATAGCCAAAGTCAAGAGAATGTACACCAGGCTTGACTTTCCAGAAATTACTTTTGGCTGGGTTTAACTGCATTCTCCAGGCTCAGGATGACCAGTCCATTTGCAGGATTTGCTCTGCAACATCAGCTTGCCCAGACTCTGCTCGGTGATTCACAAATGGAGAAGACAATGGATATTGTGCCAAGCTTCCTTTCAAACAGCCAAAACTGCAACGGCATGAGAGAAAAAAAGAAAAAAACAGAGACTATATTCACCAATTAGAGCAGAAGCAGTGTCCCACCATCTTGCCCTCCACTCTTATTAATTTTGTACATTGAGAGGCAATCCTGGGCCTGAAGCTTCCGTCTCTCAGTTCCTGATGCCATTTGACTCCAGCCTGGACTCCCCCAGATCACACTGCCTGCTTTCCACGTGGGGCTGGGGATGCTCAGCCTGGAAAGAGGAGACTCTGGGGAGGCCTCACTGCAGCTCTGCAGGACTGCAAGGGTGCCACAAGAAAGATTGGGACAGGGTGTTCCACAGGGCCTGTGGCAACAGGACAAGGGGGGGACGGCTTTCAGCTGCAGGAGGCTGATTGAAGTTGGATCTGAGGAAGCTGCTCTCTTCCACTGAGGGTGCTGAGGCACTGGCCCAGGCTGTGGATGCTCCATCCTTGGGAACAGGGCTCTGAGCACCATGGTCTGGGGGAACGTTGCTAAGCATGGAACCAAAGGCTCTCTAGCTCAGTGGTCATGTCACAATCCATGTCCCATCTGGAACTGCCAGCAGCCAGCAAGCAGCACAACACAGCCGTTGGCCCTGGGCTCAGCACACGCTGCACACTGCTCCTGCTGCTCCTGTCACCCTTCTTGTTCCTGCCCCCGAGACCTCATCTCATCAGTCTCAAAAGCTGCCTAAGGCCTGGATTGTGTCATCCATCCCTGCAGGATGCTCACATTTGTCCTGAGGAAGGTACGGTGCCATTCCATGGAGGTGGATCCCCCCAGCTGCCCGGGTGTGGGCTGGAGTTCTGGGGGGATGGGGTGGGACAGGGACCCCACTCTGAGGTTTTGCTACCTCTGCAGGCTGTTGCAGGTAGAGAAGACAAGATGGAGGTGGACAGACAGACTGATAGAGAGGAGAAGATGGAAGTGGAGGGAGAAAAGAGAGGAGAGGAAGAGATGGAGGTGGGCACCATAATGGATACGGAGGAGGAGATGGAGGTGGATGGAGAACACACTGGAGAGGAAGAGATGGAGGTTGATGAGGATGAGGAGATGGACGTGGAAATGGAAGAGTACACCCAGGAGATGGACATTGATGAGGAAGATGAAGAGGAGGCCATGGTCCTGGGATGAAGAGCAATGCCAGCAGCAGGACAGGCATGTGGTCCCCACAGGCACAGTGGGTTCCCTGAAGCCAGGCTGGGGCGGGATTGGGCTGGCTGGTCCCTGCTCAGGAACGTGGTACCCAGTGCCTTGGGTTCTGCTGGCCATGCCCAGCCTGTCCTGTTCTTGCTTTGGGCCACACAAGCCCCATGGCAGTGCCTGGGGCACAGCCCCCAGACCCAGCCAGCCTCAGCTCTGGCAGCAGAGTCCCGCTGTGCCAGCCTGGGGACACACGGAAGAGCCCTCTGTGCCTGACTGGAGTGACCATGGCACCTGCTTTTCTTCCCGGACTTATGGAGATCCTGGACTGAAATGGCACCTTTTTGTACATAGTTTTTAGAGTTTGTTCTTCTTTTTGGCATATAGGTTTTAGGGCTTCGTTTTGTCTTCTGTAAATACATTTCAAATATTGTTGTTAGATATGTTCTTAGGTATATACCTTCTATAAATTGTTGTTATTACAAATATTCTTACAAAAGTAAATGTGTTCTGTGTTTTCATTGCTGTTCTTATGTAAATAAACAACCTTGGGTTTTCACACCCCAGTTCTCTTTCCATTTGCTTCCGGCACAGGCAGTATTGGCCAAGTTGTGTTTTCCACTTGCTCCCGGTTCCCAGGGCTGGAGGTTCATGGGGGAGCTGGCACAGCCACCCCAGCAGTGGTCGCCCCACTCAGAGGGTTCCGCTGACAGAGGTCACTGTCTCCTTGCTGTCTCTCTGGACACACTGGGGAGCTGCAGGGGCGAATCCCAGCCTGCCCTGTCCCATGGGATCCCATGTTGGGACTCAATGTCCCAGCCCGGGTGAGCACTGCTTGTGGCCCTGGGCTCAGCATGGCAGGCCTGGTGCTCACAGCAGTGCAGACTTCAAGCTGGCCATGCACAGCTCCGTGTTTCTCCCAAAAATATCACTGCTGCAGCACCTGGGGTTCCCCAGTGCTGGGCTTTTTATCCCTACTGCATGGAGGATCACATGGCAGGGCAAAGGATGGGATCCCATGTGGCCTCCAACCTGCCCTGATCCAGGCTGGGCACAGCCTGATGAAGGATGAGCACATCTCGCAGGGATATGGAAACCTCCCCTGAAAACCCAGTTCAGGCAGAGCCTGAGCTCTTTTGTGGCTCTGGGCAGGAAGATGCTCAGGATCTCCCAGAGAGGCTCAGCGGGCAGTAGGATTGTGCCTGCATCTCGCTCTGGACATGCCAGTGGCTCAAGTGACAGCTGTGGGAATGATTTATAATGCACCGAGAGGGGCCACAGTCCTGCAAGGCTCTTACATCAGGAGCAAAGAGCAGCCTGCAGGGTGGGGAAGGCTGGAGCTGTAGCACTGTGTGCTCATCCCTCACCTTCATGGGGAGCTGCCCCCAGACTTGCTATGTATCACTTTGATGATTCTCCTGTTGGGTGTATTTTGGAGCAGCTGTTATCTGTGGCTTTTTATGGTGATCCTGTGGAAAGCAGCCATTTACCTGCTGTGATGAACTCAAAACTAATACTAACTCTTCATTCCCTTTGGTTTTATTTGGGGTTTTTTTAGTCTCTTTGTTTGATTGGTTTGCATGGGTTCGTTTGTTTCTAGGTTTTGTCTCTTTTGGTTTGAGTCTTTTGTTTGCTTTTTCATAAGACACAGGTGAAGTTGGCATAGCCAAAGTCAAGAGAATGTACACCAGGCTTGACTTTCCAGAAATTACTTTTGGCTGGGTTTAACTGCATTCTCCAGGCTCAGGATGACCAGTCCATTTGCAGGATTTGCTCTGCAACATCAGCTTGCCCAGACTCTGCTCGGTGATTCACAAATGGAGAAGACAATGGATATTGTGCCAAGCTTCCTTTCAAACAGCCAAAACTGCAACGGCATGAGAGAAAAAAAGAAAAAAACAGAGACTATATTCACCAATTAGAGCAGAAGCAGTGTCCCACCATCTTGCCCTCCACTCTTATTAATTTTGTACATTGAGAGGCAATCCTGGGCCTGAAGCTTCCGTCTCTCAGTTCCTGATGCCATTTGACTCCAGCCTGGACTCCCCCAGATCACACTGCCTGCTTTCCACGTGGGGCTGGGGATGCTCAGCCTGGAAAGAGGAGACTCTGGGGAGGCCTCACTGCAGCTCTGCAGGACTGCAAGGGTGCCACAAGAAAGATTGGGACAGGGTGTTCCACAGGGCCTTTGGCAACAGGACAAGGGGGGGACGGCTTTCAGCTGCAGGAGGCTGATTGAAGTTGGATCTGAGGAAGCTGCTCTCTTCCACTGAGGGTGCTGAGGCACTGGCCCAGGCTGTGGATGCTCCATCCTTGGGAACAGGGCTCTGAGCACCATGGTCTGGGGGAACGTTGCTAAGCATGGAACCAAAGGCTCTCTAGCTCAGTGGTCATGTCACAATCCATGTCCCATCTGGAACTGCCAGCAGCCAGCAAGCAGCACAACACAGCCGTTGGCCCTGGGCTCAGCACACGCTGCACGCTGCTCCTGCTGCTCCTGTCACCCTTCTTGTTCCTGCCCCCGAGACCTCATCTCATCAGTCTCAAAAGCTGCCTAAGGCCTGGATTGTGTCATCCATCCCTGCAGGATGCTCACATTTGTCCTGAGGAAGGTACGGTGCCATTCCATGGAGGTGGATCCCCCCAGCTGCCCGGGTGTGGGCTGGAGTTCTGGGGGGATGGGGTGGGACAGGAACCCCACTCTGAGGTTTTGCTACCTCTGCAGGCTGTTGCAGGTAGAGAAGACAAGATGGAGGTGGACAGACAGACTGATAGAGAGGAGAAGATGGAAGTGGAGGGAGAAAAGAGAGGAGAGGAAGAGATGGAGGTGGGCACCATAATGGATACGGAGGAGGAGATGGAGGTGGATGGAGAACACACTGGAGAGGAAGAGATGGAGGTTGATGAGGATGAGGAGATGGACGTGGAAATGGAAGAGTACACCGAGGAGATGGACATTGATGAGGAAGATGAAGAGGAGGCCATGGTCCTGGGATGAAGAGCAATGCCAGCAGCAGGACAGGCATGTGGTCCCCACAGGCACAGTGGGTTCCCTGCAGCCAGGCTGGGGCGGGATTGGGCTGGCTGGTCCCTGCTCAGGAACGTGGTACCCAGTGCCTTGGGTTCTGCTGGCCATGCCCAGCCTGTCCTGTTCTTGCTTTGGGCCACACAAGCCCCATGGCAGTGCCTGGGGCACAGCCCCCAGACCCAGCCAGCCTCAGCTCTGGCAGCAGAGTCCCAGTGTGCCAGCCTGGGGACACACGGAAGAGCCCTCTGTGCCTGACTGGAGTGACCATGGCACCTGCTTTTCTTCCCGGACTTATGGAGATCCTGGACTGAAATGGCACCTTTTTGTACATAGTTTTTAGAGTTTGTTCTTCTTTTTGGCATATAGGTTTTAGGGCTTCGTTTTGTCTTCTGTAAATACATTTCAAATATTGTTGTTAGATATGTTCTTAGGTATATACCTTCTATAAATTGTTGTTATTACAAATATTCTTACAAAAGTAAATGTGTTCTGTGTTTTCATTGCTGTTCTTATGTAAATAAACAACCTTGGGTTTTCACACCCCAGTTCTCTTTCCATTTGCTTCTGGCACAGGCAGTATTGGCCAAGTTGTGTTTTCCACTTGCTCCCGGTTCCCAGGGCTGGAGGTTCATGGGGGAGCTGGCACAGCCACCCCAGCAGTGGTCGCCCCACTCAGAGGGTTCCGCTGACAGAGGTCACTGTCTCCTTGCTGTCTCTCTGGACACACTGGGGAGCTGCAGGGGCGAATCCCAGCCTGCCCTGTCCCATGGGATCCCATGTTGGGACTCAATGTCCCAGCCCGGGTGAGCACTGCTTGTGGCCCTGGGCTCAGCATGGCAGGCCTGGTGCTCACAGCAGTGCAGACTTCAAGCTGGCCATGCACAGCTCCGTGTTTCTCCCAAAAATATCACTGCTGCAGCACCTGGGGTTCCCCAGTGCTGGGCTTTTTATCCCCACTGCATGGAGGATCACATGGCAGGGCAAAGGATGGGATCCCATGTGGCCTCCAACCTGCCCTGATCCAGGCTGGGCACAGCCTGATGAAGGATGAGCACATCTCGCAGGGATATGGAAACCTCCCCTGAAAACCCAGTTCAGGCAGAGCCTGAGCTCTTTTGTGGCTCTGGGCAGGAAGATGCTCAGGATCTCCCAGAGAGGCTCAGCGGGCAGTAGGATTGTGCCTGCATCTCGCTCTGGACATGCCAGTGGCTCAAGTGACAGCTGTGGGAATGATTTATAATGCACCGAGAGGGGCCACAGTCCTGCAAGGCTCTTACATCAGGAGCAAAGAGCAGCCTGCAGGGTGGGGAAGGCTGGAGCTGTAGCACTGTGTGCTCATCCCTCACCTTCATGGGGAGCTGCCCCCAGACTTGCTATGTATCACTTTGATGGTTCTCCTGTGGGGTGTATTTTGGAGCAGCTGTTATCTGTGGCTTTTTATGGTGATCCTGTGGAAAGCAGCCATTTACCTGCTGTGATGAACTCAAAACTAATACTAACTCTTCATTCCCTTTGGTTTTATTTGGGGTTTTTTTAGTCTCTTTGTTTGATTGGTTTGCATGGGTTCGTTTGTTTCTAGGTTTTGTCTGTTTTGGTTTGAGTCTTTTGTTTGCTTTTTCATAAGACACAGGTGAAGTTGGCATAGCCAAAGTCAAGAGAATGTACACCAGGCTTGACTTTCCAGAAATTACTTTTGGCTGGGTTTAACTGCATTCTCCAGGCTCAGGATGACCAGTCCATTTGCAGGATTTGCTCTGCAACATCAGCTTGCCCAGACTCTGCTCGGTGATTCACAAATGGAGAAGACAATGGATATTGTGCCAAGCTTCCTTTCAAACAGCCAAAACTGCAACGGCATGAGAGAAAAAAAGAAAAAAACAGACTATATTCACCAATTAGAGCAGAAGCAGTGTCCCACCATCTTGCCCTCCACTCTTATTAATTTTGTACATTGAGAGGCAATCCTGGGCCTGAAGCTTCCGTCTCTCAGTTCCTGATGCCATTTGACTCCAGCCTGGACTCCCCCTGATCACACTGCCTGCTTTCCACGTGGGGCTGGGGATGCTCAGCCTGGAAAGAGGAGACCCTGGGGAGGCCTCACTGCAGCTCTGCAGGACTGCAAGGGTGCCACAAGAAAGATTGGGACAGGGTGTTCCACAGGGCCTGTGGCAACAGGACAAGGGGGGGACGGCTTTCAGCTGCAGGAGGCTGATTGAAGTTGGATCTGAGGAAGCTGCTCTCTTCCACTGAGGGTGCTGAGGCACTGGCCCAGGCTGTGGATGCTCCATCCTTGGGAACAGGGCTCTGAGCACCATGGTCTGGGGGAACGTTGCTAAGCATGGAACCAAAGGCTCTCTAGCTCAGTGGTCATGTCACAATCCATGTCCCATCTGGAACTGCCAGCAGCCAGCAAGCAGCACAACACAGCCGTTGGCCCTGGGCTCAGCACACGCTGCACGCTGCTCCTGCTGCTCCTGTCACCCTTCTTGTTCCTGCCCCCGAGACCTCATCTCATCAGTCTCAAAAGCTGCCTAAGGCCTGGATTGTGTCATCCATCCCTGCAGGATGCTCACATTTGTCCTGAGGAAGGTACGGTGCCATTCCATGGAGGTGGATCCCCCCAGCTGCCCGGGTGTGGGCTGGAGTTCTGGGGGGATGGGGTGGGACAGGGACCCCACTCTGAGGTTTTGCTACCTCTGCAGGCTGTTGCAGGTAGAGAAGACAAGATGGAGGTGGACAGACAGACTGATAGAGAGGAGAAGATGGAAGTGGAGGGAGAAAAGAGAGGAGAGGAAGAGATGGAGGTGGGCACCATAATGGATACGGAGGAGGAGATGGAGGTGGATGGAGAACACACTGGAGAGGAAGAGATGGAGGTTGATGAGGATGAGGAGATGGACGTGGAAATGGAAGAGTACACCCAGGAGATGGACATTGATGAGGAAGATGAAGAGGAGGCCATGGTCCTGGGATGAAGAGCAATGCCAGCAGCAGGACAGGCATGTGGTCCCCACAGGCACAGTGGGTTCCCTGCAGCCAGGCTGGGGCGGGATTGGGCTGGCTGGTCCCTGCTCAGGAACGTGGTACCCAGTGCCTTGGGTTCTGCTGGCCATGCCCAGCCTGTCCTGTTCTTGCTTTGGGCCACACAAGCCCCATGGCAGTGCCTGGGGCCCAGCCCCCAGACCCAGCCAGCCTCAGCTCTGGCAGCAGAGTCCCAGTGTGCCAGCCTGGGGACACACGGAAGAGCCCTCTGTGCCTGACTGGAGTGACCATGGCACCTGCTTTTCTTCCCGGACTTATGGAGATCCTGGACTGAAATGGCACCTTTTTGTACATAGTTTTTAGAGTTTGTTCTTCTTTTTGGCATATAGGTTTTAGGGCTTCGTTTTGTCTTCTGTAAATACATTTCAAATATTGTTGTTAGATATGTTCTTAGGTATATACCTTCTATAAATTGTTGTTATTACAAATATTCTTACAAAAGTAAATGTGTTCTGTGTTTTCATTGCTGTTCTTATGTAAATAAACAACCTTGGGTTTTCACACCCCAGTTCTCTTTCCATTTGCTTCTGGCACAGGCAGTATTGGCCAAGTTGTGTTTTCCACTTGCTCCCGGTTCCCAGGGCTGGAGGTTCATGGGGGAGCTGGCACAGCCACCCCAGCAGTGGTCGCCCCACTCAGAGGGTTCCGCTGACAGAGGTCACTGTCTCCTTGCTGTCTCTCTGGACACACTGGGGAGCTGCAGGGGCGAATCCCAGCCTGCCCTGTCCCATGGGATCCCATGTTGGGACTCAATGTCCCAGCCCGGGTGAGCACTGCTTGTGGCCCTGGGCTCAGCATGGCAGGCCTGGTGCTCACAGCAGTGCAGACTTCAAGCTGGCCATGCACAGCTCCGTGTTTCTCCCAAAAATATCACTGCTGCAGCACCTGGGGTTCCCCAGTGCTGGGCTTTTTATCCCCACTGCATGGAGGATCACATGGCAGGGCAAAGGATGGGATCCCATGTGGCCTCCAACCTGCCCTGATCCAGGCTGGGCACAGCCTGATGAAGGATGAGCACATCTCGCAGGGATATGGAAACCTCCCCTGAAAACCCAGTTCAGGCAGAGCCTGAGCTCTTTTGTGGCTCTGGGCAGGAAGATGCTCAGGATCTCCCAGAGAGGCTCAGCGGGCAGTAGGATTGTGCCTGCATCTCGCTCTGGACATGCCAGTGGCTCAAGTGACAGCTGTGGGAATGATTTATAATGCACCGAGAGGGGCCACAGTCCTGCAAGGCTCTTACATCAGGAGCAAAGAGCAGCCTGCAGGGTGGGGAAGGCTGGAGCTGTAGCACTGTGTGCTCATCCCTCACCTTCATGGGGAGCTGCCCCCAGACTTGCTATGTATCACTTTGATGGTTCTCCTGTTGGGTGTATTTTGGAGCAGCTGTTATCTGTGGCTTTTTATGGTGATCCTGTGGAAAGCAGCCATTTACCTGCTGTGATGAACTCAAAACTAATACTAACTCTTCATTCCCTTTGGTTTTATTTGGGGTTTTTTTAGTCTCTTTGTTTGATTGGTTTGCATGGGTTCGTTTGTTTCTAGGTTTTGTCTCTTTTGGTTTGAGTCTTTTGTTTGCTTTTTCATAAGACACAGGTGAAGTTGGCATAGCCAAAGTCAAGAGAATGTACACCAGGCTTGACTTTCCAGAAATTACTTTTGGCTGGGTTTAACTGCATTCTCCAGGCTCAGGATGACCAGTCCATTTGCAGGATTTGCTCTGCAACATCAGCTTGCCCAGACTCTGCTCGGTGATTCACAAATGGAGAAGACAATGGATATTGTGCCAAGCTTCCTTTCAAACAGCCAAAACTGCAACGGCATGAGAGAAAAAAAGAAAAAAACAGAGACTATATTCACCAATTAGAGCAGAAGCAGTGTCCCACCATCTTGCCCTCCACTCTTATTAATTTTGTACATTGAGAGGCAATCCTGGGCCTGAAGCTTCCGTCTCTCAGTTCCTGATGCCATTTGACTCCAGCCTGGACTCCCCCAGATCACACTGCCTGCTTTCCACGTGGGGCTGGGGATGCTCAGCCTGGAAAGAGGAGACTCTGGGGAGGCCTCACTGCAGCTCTGCAGGACTGCAAGGGTGCCACAAGAAAGATTGGGACAGGGTGTTCCACAGGGCCTGTGGCAACAGGACAAGGGGGGGACGGCTTTCAGCTGCAGGAGGCTGATTGAAGTTGGATCTGAGGAAGCTGCTCTCTTCCACTGAGGGTGCTGAGGCACTGGCCCAGGCTGTGGATGCTCCATCCTTGGGAACAGGGCTCTGAGCACCATGGTCTGGGGGAACGTTGCTAAGCATGGAACCAAAGGCTCTCTAGCTCAGTGGTCATGTCACAATCCATGTCCCATCTGGAACTGCCAGCAGCCAGCAAGCAGCACAACACAGCCGTTGGCCCTGGGCTCAGCACACGCTGCACGCTGCTCCTGCTGCTCCTGTCACCCTTCTTGTTCCTGCCCCCGAGACCTCATCTCATCAGTCTCAAAAGCTGCCTAAGGCCTGGATTGTGTCATCCATCCCTGCAGGATGCTCACATTTGTCCTGAGGAAGGTACGGTGCCATTCCATGGAGGTGGATCCCCCCAGCTGCCCGGGTGTGGGCTGGAGTTCTGGGGGGATGGGGTGGGACAGGGACCCCACTCTGAGGTTTTGCTACCTCTGCAGGCTGTTGCAGGTAGAGAAGACAAGATGGAGGTGGACAGACAGACTGATAGAGAGGAGAAGATGGAAGTGGAGGGAGAAAAGAGAGGAGAGGAAGAGATGGAGGTGGGCACCATAATGGATACGGAGGAGGAGATGGAGGTGGATGGAGAACACACTGGAGAGGAAGAGATGGAGGTTGATGAGGATGAGGAGATGGACGTGGAAATGGAAGAGTACACCCAGGAGATGGACATTGATGAGGAAGATGAAGAGGAGGCCATGGTCCTGGGATGAAGAGCAATGCCAGCAGCAGGACAGGCATGTGGTCCCCACAGGCACAGTGGGTTCCCTGCAGCCAGGCTGGGGCGGGATTGGGCTGGCTGGTCCCTGCTCAGGAACGTGGTACCCAGTGCCTTGGGTTCTGCTGGCCATGCCCAGCCTGTCCTGTTCTTGCTTTGGGCCACACAAGCCCCATGGCAGTGCCTGGGGCACAGCCCCCAGACCCAGCCAGCCTCAGCTCTGGCAGCAGTGTCCCAGTGTGCCAGCCTGGGGACACACGGAAGAGCCCTCTGTGCCTGACTGGAGTGACCATGGCACCTGCTTTTCTTCCCGGACTTATGGAGATCCTGGACTGAAATGGCACCTTTTTGTACATAGTTTTTAGAGTTTGTTCTTCTTTTTGGCATATAGGTTTTAGGGCTTCGTTTTGTCTTCTGTAAATACATTTCAAATATTGTTGTTAGATATGTTCTTAGGTATATACCTTCTATAAATTGTTGTTATTACAAATATTCTTACAAAAGTAAATGTGTTCTGTGTTTTCATTGCTGTTCTTATGTAAATAAACAACCTTGGGTTTTCACACCCCAGTTCTCTTTCCATTTGCTTCTGGCACAGGCAGTATTGGCCAAGTTGTGTTTTCCACTTGCTCCCGGTTCCCAGGGCTGGAGGTTCATGGGGGAGCTGGCACAGCCACCCCAGCAGTGGTCGCCCCACTCAGAGGGTTCCGCTGACAGAGGTCACTGTCTCCTTGCTGTCTCTCTGGACACACTGGGGAGCTGCAGGGGCGAATCCCAGCCTGCCCTGTCCCATGGGATCCCATGTTGGGACTCAATGTCCCAGCCCGGGTGAGCACTGCTTGTGGCCCTGGGCTCAGCATGGCAGGCCTGGTGCTCACAGCAGTGCAGACTTCAAGCTGGCCATGCACAGCTCCGTGTTTCTCCCAAAAATATCACTGCTGCAGCACCTGGGGTTCCCCAGTGCTGGGCTTTTTATCCCTACTGCATGGAGGATCACATGGCAGGGCAAAGGATGGGATCCCATGTGGCCTCCAACCTGCCCTGATCCAGGCTGGGCACAGCCTGATGAAGGATGAGCACATCTCGCAGGGATATGGAAACCTCCCCTGAAAACCCAGTTCAGGCAGAGCCTGAGCTCTTTTGTGGCTCTGGGCAGGAAGATGCTCAGGATCTCCCAGAGAGGCTCAGCGGGCAGTAGGATTGTGCCTGCATCTCGCTCTGGACATGCCAGTGGCTCAAGTGACAGCTGTGGGAATGATTTATAATGCACCGAGAGGGGCCACAGTCCTGCAAGGCTCTTACATCAGGAGCAAAGAGCAGCCTGCAGGGTGGGGAAGGCTGGAGCTGTAGCACTGTGTGCTCATCCCTCACCTTCATGGGGAGCTGCCCCCAGACTTGCTATGTATCACTTTGATGGTTCTCCTGTGGGGTGTATTTTGGAGCAGCTGTTATCTGTGGCTTTTTATGGTGATCCTGTGGAAAGCAGCCATTTACCTGCTGTGATGAACTCAAAACTAATACTAACTCTTCATTCCCTTTGGTTTTATTTGGGGTTTTTTTAGTCTCTTTGTTTGATTGGTTTGCATGGGTTCGTTTGTTTCTAGGTTTTGTCTGTTTTGGTTTGAGTCTTTTGTTTGCTTTTTCATAAGACACAGGTGAAGTTGGCATAGCCAAAGTCAAGAGAATGTACACCAGGCTTGACTTTCCAGAAATTACTTTTGGCTGGGTTTAACTGCATTCTCCAGGCTCAGGATGACCAGTCCATTTGCAGGATTTGCTCTGCAACATCAGCTTGCCCAGACTCTGCTCGGTGATTCACAAATGGAGAAGACAATGGATATTGTGCCAAGCTTCCTTTCAAACAGCCAAAAGTGCAACGGCATGAGAGAAAAAAAGAAAAAAACAGAGACTATATTCACCAATTAGAGCAGAAGCAGTGTCCCACCATCTTGCCCTCCACTCTTATTAATTTTGTACATTGAGAGGCAATCCTGGGCCTGAAGCTTCCGTCTCTCAGTTCCTGATGCCATTTGACTCCAGCCTGGACTCCCCCAGATCACACTGCCTGCTTTCCACGTGGGGCTGGGGATGCTCAGCCTGGAAAGAGGAGACCCTGGGGAGGCCTCACTGCAGCTCTGCAGGACTGCAAGGGTGCCACAAGAAAGATTGGGACAGGGTGTTCCACAGGGCCTGTGGCAACAGGACAAGGGGGGGACGGCTTTCAGCTGCAGGAGGCTGATTGAAGTTGGATCTGAGGAAGCTGCTCTCTTCCACTGAGGGTGCTGAGGCACTGGCCCAGGCTGTGGATGCTCCATCCTTGGGAACAGGGCTCTGAGCACCATGGTCTGGGGGAACGTTGCTAAGCATGGAACCAAAGGCTCTCTAGCTCAGTGGTCATGTCACAATCCATGTCCCATCTGGAACTGCCAGCAGCCAGCAAGCAGCACAACACAGCCGTTGGCCCTGCGCTCAGCACACGCTGCACGCTGCTCCTGCTGCTCCTGTCACCCTTCTTGTTCCTGCCCCCGAGACCTCATCTCATCAGTCTCAAAAGCTGCCTAAGGCCTGGATTGTGTCATCCATCCCTGCAGGATGCTCACATTTGTCCTGAGGAAGGTACGGTGCCATTCCATGGAGGTGGATCCCCCCAGCTGCCCGGGTGTGGGCTGGAGTTCTGGGGGGATGGGGTGGGACAGGGACCCCACTCTGAGGTTTTGCTACCTCTGCAGGCTGTTGCAGGTAGAGAAGACAAGATGGAGGTGGACAGACAGACTGATAGAGAGGAGAAGATGGAAGTGGAGGGAGAAAAGAGAGGAGAGGAAGAGATGGAGGTGGGCACCATAATGGATACGGAGGAGGAGATGGAGGTGGATGGAGAACACACTGGAGAGGAAGAGATGGAGGTTGATGAGGATGAGGAGATGGACGTGGAAATGGAAGAGTACACCCAGGAGATGGACATTGATGAGGAAGATGAAGAGGAGGCCATGGTCCTGGGATGAAGAGCAATGCCAGCAGCAGGACAGGCATGTGGTCCCCACAGGCACAGTGGGTTCCCTGCAGCCAGGCTGGGGCGGGATTGGGCTGGCTGGTCCCTGCTCAGGAACGTGGTACCCAGTGCCTTGGGTTCTGCTGGCCATGCCCAGCCTGTCCTGTTCTTGCTTTGGGCCACACAAGCCCCATGGCAGTGCCTGGGGCCCAGCCCCCAGACCCAGCCAGCCTCAGCTCTGGCAGCAGAGTCCCAGTGTGCCAGCCTGGGGACACACGGAAGAGCCCTCTGTGCCTGACTGGAGTGACCATGGCACCTGCTTTTCTTCCCGGACTTATGGAGATCCTGGACTGAAATGGCACCTTTTTGTACATAGTTTTTAGAGTTTGTTCTTCTTTTTGGCATATAGGTTTTAGGGCTTCGTTTTGTCTTCTGTAAATACATTTCAAATATTGTTGTTAGATATGTTCTTAGGTATATACCTTCTATAAATTGTTGTTATTACAAATATTCTTACAAAAGTAAATGTGTTCTGTGTTTTCATTGCTGTTCTTATGTAAATAAACAACCTTGGGTTTTCACACCCCAGTTCTCTTTCCATTTGCTTCTGGCACAGGCAGTATTGGCCAAGTTGTGTTTTCCACTTGCTCCCGGTTCCCAGGGCTGGAGGTTCATGGGGGAGCTGGCACAGCCACCCCAGCAGTGGTCGCCCCACTCAGAGGGTTCCGCTGACAGAGGTCACTGTCTCCTTGCTGTCTCTCTGGACACACTGGGGAGCTGCAGGGGCGAATCCCAGCGTGCCCTGTCCCATGGGATCCCATGTTGGGACTCAATGTCCCAGCCCGGGTGAGCACTGCTTGTGGCCCTGGGCTCAGCATGGCAGGCCTGGTGCTCACAGCAGTGCAGACTTCAAGCTGGCCATGCACAGCTCCGTGTTTCTCCCAAAAATATCACTGCTGCAGCACCTGGGGTTCCCCAGTGCTGGGCTTTTTATCCCTACTGCATGGAGGATCACATGGCAGGGCAAAGGATGGGATCCCATGTGGCCTCCAACCTGCCCTGATCCAGGCTGGGCACAGCCTGATGAAGGATGAGCACATCTCGCAGGGATATGGAAACCTCCCCTGAAAACCCAGTTCAGGCAGAGCCTGAGCTCTTTTGTGGCTCTGGGCAGGAAGATGCTCAGGATCTCCCAGAGAGGCTCAGCGGGCAGTAGGATTGTGCCTGCATCTCGCTCTGGACATGCCAGTGGCTCAAGTGACAGCTGTGGGAATGATTTATAATGCACCGAGAGGGGCCACAGTCCTGCAAGGCTCTTACATCAGGAGCAAAGAGCAGCCTGCAGGGTGGGGAAGGCTGGAGCTGTAGCACTGTGTGCTCATCCCTCACCTTCATGGGGAGCTGCCCCCAGACTTGCTATGTATCACTTTGATGGTTCTCCTGTTGGGTGTATTTTGGAGCAGCTGTTATCTGTGGCTTTTTATGGTGATCCTGTGGAAAGCAGCCATTTACCTGCTGTGATGAACTCAAAACTAATACTAACTCTTCATTCCCTTTGGTTTTATTTGGGGTTTTTTTAGTCTCTTTGTTTGATTGGTTTGCATGGGTTCGTTTGTTTCTAGGTTTTGTCTGTTTTGGTTTGAGTCTTTTGTTTGCTTTTTCATAAGACACAGGTGAAGTTGGCATAGCCAAAGTCAAGAGAATGTACACCAGGCTTGACTTTCCAGAAATTACTTTTGGCTGGGTTTAACTGCATTCTCCAGGCTCAGGATGACCAGTCCATTTGCAGGATTTGCTCTGCAACATCAGCTTGCCCAGACTCTGCTCGGTGATTCACAAATGGAGAAGACAATGGATATTGTGCCAAGCTTCCTTTCAAACAGCCAAAAGTGCAACGGCATGAGAGAAAAAAAGAAAAAAACAGAGACTATATTCACCAATTAGAGCAGAAGCAGTGTCCCACCATCTTGCCCTCCACTCTTATTAATTTTGTACATTGAGAGGCAATCCTGGGCCTGAAGCTTCCGTCTCTCAGTTCCTGATGCCATTTGACTCCAGCCTGGACTCCCCCAGATCACACTGCCTGCTTTCCACGTGGGGCTGGGGATGCTCAGCCTGGAAAGAGGAGACCCTGGGGAGGCCTCACTGCAGCTCTGCAGGACTGCAAGGGTGCCACAAGAAAGATTGGGACAGGGTGTTCCACAGGGCCTGTGGCAACAGGACAAGGGGGGGACGGCTTTCAGCTGCAGGAGGCTGATTGAAGTTGGATCTGAGGAAGCTGCTCTCTTCCACTGAGGGTGCTGAGGCACTGGCCCAGGCTGTGGATGCTCCATCCTTGGGAACAGGGCTCTGAGCACCATGGTCTGGGGGAACGTTGCTAAGCATGGAACCAAAGGCTCTCTAGCTCAGTGGTCATGTCACAATCCATGTCCCATCTGGAACTGCCAGCAGCCAGCAAGCAGCACAACACAGCCGTTGGCCCTGCGCTCAGCACACGCTGCACGCTGCTCCTGCTGCTCCTGTCACCCTTCTTGTTCCTGCCCCCGAGACCTCATCTCATCAGTCTCAAAAGCTGCCTAAGGCCTGGATTGTGTCATCCATCCCTGCAGGATGCTCACATTTGTCCTGAGGAAGGTACGGTGCCATTCCATGGAGGTGGATCCCCCCAGCTGCCCGGGTGTGGGCTGGAGTTCTGGGGGGATGGGGTGGGACAGGGACCCCACTCTGAGGTTTTGCTACCTCTGCAGGCTGTTGCAGGTAGAGAAGACAAGATGGAGGTGGACAGACAGACTGATAGAGAGGAGAAGATGGAAGTGGAGGGAGAAAAGAGAGGAGAGGAAGAGATGGAGGTGGGCACCATAATGGATACGGAGGAGGAGATGGAGGTGGATGGAGAACACACTGGAGAGGAAGAGATGGAGGTTGATGAGGATGAGGAGATGGACGTGGAAATGGAAGAGTACACCCAGGAGATGGACATTGATGAGGAAGATGAAGAGGAGGCCATGGTCCTGGGATGAAGAGCAATGCCAGCAGCAGGACAGGCATGTGGTCCCCACAGGCACAGTGGGTTCCCTGCAGCCAGGCTGGGGCGGGATTGGGCTGGCTGGTCCCTGCTCAGGAACGTGGTACCCAGTGCCTTGGGTTCTGCTGGCCATGCCCAGCCTGTCCTGTTCTTGCTTTGGGCCACACAAGCCCCATGGCAGTGCCTGGGGCCCAGCCCCCAGACCCAGCCAGCCTCAGCTCTGGCAGCAGAGTCCCAGTGTGCCAGCCTGGGGACACACGGAAGAGCCCTCTGTGCCTGACTGGAGTGACCATGGCACCTGCTTTTCTTCCCGGACTTATGGAGATCCTGGACTGAAATGGCACCTTTTTGTACATAGTTTTTAGAGTTTGTTCTTCTTTTTGGCATATAGGTTTTAGGGCTTCGTTTTGTCTTCTGTAAATACATTTCAAATATTGTTGTTAGATATGTTCTTAGGTATATACCTTCTATAAATTGTTGTTATTACAAATATTCTTACAAAAGTAAATGTGTTCTGTGTTTTCATTGCTGTTCTTATGTAAATAAACAACCTTGGGTTTTCACACCCCAGTTCTCTTTCCATTTGCTTCTGGCACAGGCAGTATTGGCCAAGTTGTGTTTTCCACTTGCTCCCGGTTCCCAGGGCTGGAGGTTCATGGGGGAGCTGGCACAGCCACCCCAGCAGTGGTCGCCCCACTCAGAGGGTTCCGCTGACAGAGGTCACTGTCTCCTTGCTGTCTCTCTGGACACACTGGGGAGCTGCAGGGGCGAATCCCAGCGTGCCCTGTCCCATGGGATCCCATGTTGGGACTCAATGTCCCAGCCCGGGTGAGCACTGCTTGTAGCCCTGGGCTCAGCATGGCAGGCCTGGTGCTCACAGCAGTGCAGACTTCAAGCTGGCCATGCACAGCTCCGTGTTTCTCCCAAAAATATCACTGCTGCAGCACCTGGGGTTCCCCAGTGCTGGGCTTTTTATCCCCACTGCATGGAGGATCACATGGCAGGGCAAAGGATGGGATCCCATGTGGCCTCCAACCTGCCCTGATCCAGGCTGGGCACAGCCTGATGAAGGATGAGCACATCTCGCAGGGATATGGAAACCTCCCCTGAAAACCCAGTTCAGGCAGAGCCTGAGCTCTTTTGTGGCTCTGGGCAGGAAGATGCTCAGGATCTCCCAGAGAGGCTCAGCGGGCAGTAGGATTGTGCCTGCATCTCGCTCTGGACATGCCAGTGGCTCAAGTGACAGCTGTGGGAATGATTTATAATGCACCGAGAGGGGCCACAGTCCTGCAAGGCTCTTACATCAGGAGCAAAGAGCAGCCTGCAGGGTGGGGAAGGCTGGAGCTGTAGCACTGTGTGCTCATCCCTCACCTTCATGGGGAGCTGCCCCCAGACTTGCTATGTATCACTTTGATGGTTCTCCTGTTGGGTGTATTTTGGAGCAGCTGTTATCTGTGGCTTTTTATGGTGATCCTGTGGAAAGCAGCCATTTACCTGCTGTGATGAACTCAAAACTAATACTAACTCTTCATTCCCTTTGGTTTTATTTGGGGTTTTTTTAGTCTCTTTGTTTGATTGGTTTGCATGGGTTCGTTTGTTTCTAGGTTTTGTCTCTTTTGGTTTGAGTCTTTTGTTTGCTTTTTCATAAGACTCAGGTGAAGTTGGCATAGCCAAAGTCAAGAGAATGTACACCAGGCTTGACTTTCCAGAAATTACTTTTGGCTGGGTTTAACTGCATTCTCCAGGCTCAGGATGACCAGTCCATTTGCAGGATTTGCTCTGCAACATCAGCTTGCCCAGACTCTGCTCGGTGATTCACAAATGGAGAAGACAATGGATATTGTGCCAAGCTTCCTTTCAAACAGCCAAAAGTGCAACGGCATGAGAGAAAAAAAGAAAAAAACAGAGACTATATTCACCAATTAGAGCAGAAGCAGTGTCCCACCATCTTGCCCTCCACTCTTATTAATTTTGTACATTGAGAGGCAATCCTGGGCCTGAAACTTCCGTCTCTAAGTTCCTGATGCCATTTGACTCCAGCCTGGACTCCCCCAGATCACACTGCCTGCTTTCCACGTGGGGCTGGGGATGCTCAGCCTGGAAAGAGGAGACCCTGGGGAGGCCTCACTGCAGCTCTGCAGGACTGCAAGGGTGCCTCAAGAAAGATTGGGACAGGGTGTTCCACAGGGCCTTTGGCAACAGGACAAGGGGGGGACGGCTTTCAGCTGCAGGAGGCTGATTGAAGTTGGATCTGAGGAAGCTGCTCTCTTCCACTGAGGGTGCTGAGGCACTGGCCCAGGCTGTGGATGCTCCATCCTTGGGAACAGGGCTCTGAGCACCATGGTCTGGGGGAACGTTGCTAAGCATGGAACCAAAGGCTCTCTAGCTCAGTGGTCATGTCACAATCCATGTCCCATCTGGAACTGCCAGCAGCCAGCAAGCAGCACAACACAGCCGTTGGCCCTGCGCTCAGCACACGCTGCACGCTGCTCCTGCTGCTCCTGTCACCCTTCTTGTTCCTGCCCCCGAGACCTCATCTCATCAGTCTCAAAAGCTGCCTAAGGCCTGGATTGTGTCATCCATCCCTGCAGGATGCTCACATTTGTCCTGAGGAAGGTACGGTGCCATTCCATGGAGGTGGATCCCCCCAGCTGCCCGGGTGTGGGCTGGAGTTCTGGGGGGATGGGGTGGGACAGGGACCCCACTCTGAGGTTTTGCTACCTCTGCAGGCTGTTGCAGGTAGAGAAGACAAGATGGAGGTGGACAGACAGACTGATAGAGAGGAGAAGATGGAAGTGGAGGGAGAAAAGAGAGGAGAGGAAGAGATGGAGGTGGGCACCATAATGGATACGGAGGAGGAGATGGAGGTGGATGGAGAACAGACTGGAGAGGAAGAGATGGAGGTTGATGAGGATGAGGAGATGGACGTGGAAATGGAAGAGTACACCGAGGAGATGGACATTGATGAGGAAGATGAAGAGGAGGCCATGGTCCTGGGATGAAGAGCAATGCCAGCAGCAGGACAGGCATGTGGTCCCCACAGGCACAGTGGGTTCCCTGCAGCCAGGCTGGGGCGGGATTGGGCTGGCTGGTCCCTGCTCAGGAACGTGGTACCCAGTGCCTTGGGTTCTGCTGGCCATGCCCAGCCTGTCCTGTTCTTGCTTTGGGCCACACAAGCCCCATGGCAGTGCCTGGGGCCCAGCCCCCAGACCCAGCCAGCCTCAGCTCTGGCAGCAGAGTCCCAGTGTGCCAGCCTGGGGACACACGGAAGAGCCCTCTGTGCCTGACTGGAGTGACCATGGCACCTGCTTTTCTTCCCGGACTTATGGAGATCCTGGACTGAAATGGCACCTTTTTGTACATAGTTTTTAGAGTTTGTTCTTCTTTTTGGCATATAGGTTTTAGGGCTTCGTTTTGTCTTCTGTAAATACATTTCAAATATTGTTGTTAGATATGTTCTTAGGTATATACCTTCTATAAATTGTTGTTATTACAAATATTCTTACACAAGTAAATGTGTTCTGTGTTTTCATTGCTGTTCTTACGTAAATAAACAACCTTGGGTTTTCACACCCCAGTTCTCTTTCCATTTGCTTCTGGCACAGGCAGTATTGGCCAAGTTGTGTTTTCCACTTGCTCCCGGTTCCCAGGGCTGGAGGTTCATGGGGGAGCTGGCACAGCCACCCCAGCAGTGGTCGCCCCACTCAGAGGGTTCCGCTGACAGAGGTCACTGTCTCCTTGCTGTCTCTCTGGACACACTGGGGAGCTGCAGGGGCGAATCCCAGCGTGCCCTGTCCCATGGGATCCCATGTTGGGACTCAATGTCCCAGCCCGGGTGAGCACTGCTTGTGGCCCTGGGCTCAGCATGGCAGGCCTGGTGCTCACAGCAGTGCAGACTTCAAGCTGGCCATGCACAGCTCCGTGTTTCTCCCAAAAATATCACTGCTGCAGCACCTGGGGTTCCCCAGTGCTGGGCTTTTTATCCCCACTGCATGGAGGATCACATGGCAGGGCAAAGGATGGGATCCTATGTGGCCTCCAACCTGCCCTGATCCAGGCTGGGCACAGCCTGATGAAGGATGAGCACATCTCGCAGGGATATGGAAACCTCCCCTGAAAACCCAGTTCAGGCAGAGCCTGAGCTCTTTTGTGGCTCTGGGCAGGAAGATGCTCAGGATCTCCCAGAGAGGCTCAGCGGGCAGTAGGATTGTGCCTGCATCTCGCTCTGGACATGCCAGTGGCTCAAGTGACAGCTGTGGGAATGATTTATAATGCACCGAGAGGGGCCACAGTCCTGCAAGGCTCTTACATCAGGAGCAAAGAGCAGCCTGCAGGGTGGGGAAGGCTGGAGCTGTAGCACTGTGTGCTCATCCCTCACCTTCATGGGGAGCTGCCCCCAGACTTGCTATGTATCACTTTGATGGTTCTCCTGTTGGGTGTATTTTGGAGCAGCTGTTATCTGTGGCTTTTTATGGTGATCCTGTGGAAAGCAGCCATTTACCTGCTGTGATGAACTCAAAACTAATACTAACTCTTCATTCCCTTTGGTTTTATTTGGGGTTTTTTTAGTCTCTTTGTTTGATTGGTTTGCATGGGTTCGTTTGTTTCTAGGTTTTGTCTGTTTTAGTTTGAGTCTTTTGTTTGCTTTTTCATAAGACTCAGGTGAAGTTGGCATAGCCAAAGTCAAGAGAATGTACACCAGGCTTGACTTTCCAGAAATTACTTTTGGCTGGGTTTAACTGCATTCTCCAGGCTCAGGATGACCAGTCCATTTGCAGGATTTGCTCTGCAACATCAGCTTGCCCAGACTCTGCTCGGTGATTCACAAATGGAGAAGACAATGGATATTGTGCCAAGCTTCCTTTCAAACAGCCAAAACTGCAACGGCATGAGAGAAAAAAAGAAAAAAACAGAGACTATATTCACCAATTAGAGCAGAAGCAGTGTCCCACCATCTTGCCCTCCACTCTTATTAATTTTGTACATTGAGAGGCAATCCTGGGCCTGAAGCTTCCGTCTCTCAGTTCCTGATGCCATTTGACTCCAGCCTGGACTCCCCCAGATCACACTGCCTGCTTTCCACGTGGGGCTGGGGATGCTCAGCCTGGAAAGAGGAGACCCTGGGGAGGCCTCACTGCAGCTCTCCAGGACTGCAAGGGTGCCTCAAGAAAGATTGGGACAGGGTGTTCCACAGGGCCTTTGGCAACAGGACAAGGGGGGGACGGCTTTCAGCTGCAGGAGGCTGATTGAAGTTGGATCTGAGGAAGCTGCTCTCTTCCACTGAGGGTGCTGAGGCACTGGCCCAGGCTGTGGATGCTCCATCCTTGGGAACAGGGCTCTGAGCACCATGGTCTGGGGGAACGTTGCTAAGCATGGAACCAAAGGCTCTCTAGCTCAGTGGTCATGTCACAATCCATGTCCCATCTGGAACTGCCAGCAGCCAGCAAGCAGCACAACACAGCCGTTGGCCCTGGGCTCAGCACACGCTGCACGCTGCTCCTGCTGCTCCTGTCACCCTTCTTGTTCCTGCCCCCGAGACCTCATCTCATCAGTCTCAAAAGCTGCCTAAGGCCTGGATTGTGTCATCCATCCCTGCAGGATGCTCACATTTGTCCTGAGGAAGGTACGGTGCCATTCCATGGAGGTGGATCCCCCCAGCTGCCCGGGTGTGGGCTGGAGTTCTGGGGGGATGGGGTGGGACAGGGACCCCACTCTGAGGTTTTGCTACCTCTGCAGGCTGTTGCAGGTAGAGAAGACAAGATGGAGGTGGACAGACAGACTGATAGAGAGGAGAAGATGGAAGTGGAGGGAGAAAAGAGAGGAGAGGAAGAGATGGAGGTGGGCACCATAATGGATACGGAGGAGGAGATGGAGGTGGATGGAGAACAGACTGGAGAGGAAGAGATGGAGGTTGATGAGGATGAGGAGATGGACGTGGAAATGGAAGAGTACACCGAGGAGATGGACATTGATGAGGAAGATGAAGAGGAGGCCATGGTCCTGGGATGAAGAGCAATGCCAGCAGCAGGACAGGCATGTGGTCCCCACAGGCACAGTGGGTTCCCTGCAGCCAGGCTGGGGCGGGATTGGGCTGGCTGGTCCCTGCTCAGGAACGTGGTACCCAGTGCCTTGGGTTCTGCTGGCCATGCCCAGCCTGTCCTGTTCTTGCTTTGGGCCACACAAGCCCCATGGCAGTGCCTGGGGCCCAGCCCCCAGACCCAGCCAGCCTCAGCTCTGGCAGCAGAGTCCCAGTGTGCCAGCCTGGGGACACACGGAAGAGCCCTCTGTGCCTGACTGGAGTGACCATGGCACCTGCTTTTCTTCCCGGACTTATGGAGATCCTGGACTGAAATGGCACCTTTTTGTACATAGTTTTTAGAGTTTGTTCTTCTTTTTGGCATATAGGTTTTAGGGCTTCGTTTTGTCTTCTGTAAATACATTTCAAATATTGTTGTTAGATATGTTCTTAGGTATATACCTTCTATAAATTGTTGTTATTACAAATATTCTTACACAAGTAAATGTGTTCTGTGTTTTCATTGCTGTTCTTACGTAAATAAACAACCTTGGGTTTTCACACCCCAGTTCTCTTTCCATTTGCTTCTGGCACAGGCAGTATTGGCCAAGTTGTGTTTTCCACTTGCTCCCGGTTCCCAGGGCTGGAGGTTCATGGGGGAGCTGGCACAGCCACCCCAGCAGTGGTCGCCCCACTCAGAGGGTTCCGCTGACAGAGGTCACTGTCTCCTTGCTGTCTCTCTGGACACACTGGGGAGCTGCAGGGGCGAATCCCAGCGTGCCCTGTCCCATGGGATCCCATGTTGGGACTCAATGTCCCAGCCCGGGTGAGCACTGCTTGTGGCCCTGGGCTCAGCATGGCAGGCCTGGTGCTCACAGCAGTGCAGACTTCAAGCTGGCCATGCACAGCTCCGTGTTTCTCCCAAAAATATCACTGCTGCAGCACCTGGGGTTCCCCAGTGCTGGGCTTTTTATCCCCACTGCATGGAGGATCACATGGCAGGGCAAAGGATGGGATCCCATGTGGCCTCCAACCTGCCCTGATCCAGGCTGGGCACAGCCTGATGAAGGATGAGCACATCTCGCAGGGATATGGAAACCTCCCCTGAAAACCCAGTTCAGGCAGAGCCTGAGCTCTTTTGTGGCTCTGGGCAGGAAGATGCTCAGGATCTCCCAGAGAGGCTCAGCGGGCAGTAGGATTGTGCCTGCATCTCGCTCTGGACATGCCAGTGGCTCAAGTGACAGCTGTGGGAATGATTTATAATGCACCGAGAGGGGCCACAGTCCTGCAAGGCTCTTACATCAGGAGCAAAGAGCAGCCTGCAGGGTGGGGAAGGCTGGAGCTGTAGCACTGTGTGCTCATCCCTCACCTTCATGGGGAGCTGCCCCCAGACTTGCTATGTATCACTTTGATGGTTCTCCTGTTGGGTGTATTTTGGAGCAGCTGTTATCTGTGGCTTTTTATGGTGATCCTGTGGAAAGCAGCCATTTACCTGCTGTGATGAACTCAAAACTAATACTAACTCTTCATTCCCTTTGGTTTTATTTGGGGTTTTTTTAGTCTCTTTGTTTGATTGGTTTGCATGGGTTGGTTTGTTTCTAGGTTTTGTCTCTTTTGGTTTGAGTCTTTTGTTTGCTTTTTCATAAGACTCAGGTGAAGTTGGCATAGCCAAAGTCAAGAGAATGTACACCAGGCTTGACTTTCCAGAAATTACTTTTGGCTGGGTTTAACTGCATTCTCCAGGCTCAGGATGACCAGTCCATTTGCAGGATTTGCTCTGCAACATCAGCTTGCCCAGATTCTGCTCGGTGATTCACAAATGGAGAAGACAATGGATATTGTGCCAAGCTTCCTTTCAAACAGCCAAAACTGCAACGGCATGAGAGAAAAAAAGAAAAAAACAGAGACTATATTCACCAATTAGAGCAGAAGCAGTGTCCCACCATCTTGCCCTCCACTCTTATTAATTTTGTACATTGAGAGGCAATCCTGGGCCTAAAGCTTCCGTCTCTCAGTTCCTGATGCCATTTGACTCCAGCCTGGACTCCCCCTGATCACACTGCCTGCTTTCCACGTGGGGCTGGGGATGCTCAGCCTGGAAAGAGGAGACCCTGGGGAGGCCTCACTGCAGCTCTGCAGGACTGCAAGGGTGCCACAAGAAAGATTGGGACAGGGTGTTCCACAGGGCCTGTGGCAACAGGACAAGGGGGGGACGGCTTTCAGCTGCAGGAGGCTGATTGAAGTTGGATCTGAGGAAGCTGCTCTCTTCCACTGAGGGTGCTGAGGCACTGGCCCAGGCTGTGGATGCTCCATCCTTGGGAACAGGGCTCTGAGCACCATGGTCTGGGGGAACGTTGCTAAGCATGGAACCAAAGGCTCTCTAGCTCAGTGGTCATGTCACAATCCATGTCCCATCTGGAACTGCCAGCAGCCAGCAAGCAGCACAACACAGCCGTTGGCCCTGGGCTCAGCACACGCTGCACGCTGCTCCTGCTGCTCCTGTCACCCTTCTTGTTCCTGCCCCCGAGACCTCATCTCATCAGTCTCAAAAGCTGCCTAAGGCCTGGATTGTGTCATCCATCCCTGCAGGATGCTCACATTTGTCCTGAGGAAGGTACGGTGCCATTCCATGGAGGTGGATCCCCCCAGCTGCCCGGGTGTGGGCTGGAGTTCTGGGGGGATGGGGTGGGACAGGGACCCCACTCTGAGGTTTTGCTACCTCTGCAGGCTGTTGCAGGTAGAGAAGACAAGATGGAGGTGGACAGACAGACTGATAGAGAGGAGAAGATGGAAGTGGAGGGAGAAAAGAGAGGAGAGGAAGAGATGGAGGTGGGCACCATAATGGATACGGAGGAGGAGATGGAGGTGGATGGAGAACAGACTGGAGAGGAAGAGATGGAGGTTGATGAGGATGAGGAGATGGACGTGGAAATGGAAGAGTACACCCAGGAGATGGACATTGATGAGGAAGATGAAGAGGAGGCCATGGTCCTGGGATGAAGAGCAATGCCAGCAGCAGGACAGGCATGTGGTCCCCACAGGCACAGTGGGTTCCCTGCAGCCAGGCTGGGGCGGGATTGGGCTGGCTGGTCCCTGCTCAGGAACGTGGTACCCAGTGCCTTGGGTTCTGCTGGCCATGCCCAGCCTGTCCTGTTCTTGCTTTGGGCCACACAAGCCCCATGGCAGTGCCTGGGGCACAGCCCCCAGACCCAGCCAGCCTCAGCTCTGGCAGCAGAGTCCCAGTGTGCCAGCCTGGGGACACACGGAAGAGCCCTCTGTGCCTGACTGGAGTGACCATGGCACCTGCTTTTCTTCCCGGACTTATGGAGATCCTGGACTGAAATGGCACCCTTTTGTACATAGTTTTTAGAGTTTGTTCTTCTTTTTGGCATATAGGTTTTAGGGCTTCGTTTTGTCTTCTGTAAATACATTTCAAATATTGTTGTTAGATATGTTCTTAGGTATATACCTTCTATAAATTGTTATTACAAATATTCTTACACAAGTAAATGTGTTCTGTGTTTTCATTGCTGTTCTTACGTAAATAAACAACCTTGGGTTTTCACACCCCAGTTCTCTTTCCATTTGCTTCTGGCACAGGCAGTATTGGCCAAGTTGTGTTTTCCACTTGCTCCCGGTTCCCAGGGCTGGAGGTTCATGGGGGAGCTGGCACAGCCACCCCAGCAGTGGTCGCCCCACTCAGAGGGTTCCGCTGACAGAGGTCACTGTCTCCTTGCTGTCTCTCTGGACACACTGGGGAGCTGCAGGGGCGAATCCCAGCGTGCCCTGTCCCATGGGATCCCATGTTGGGACTCAATGTCCCAGCCCGGGTGAGCACTGCTTGTGGCCCTGGGCTCAGCATGGCAGGCCTGGTGCTCACAGCAGTGCAGACTTCAAGCTGGCCATGCACAGCTCCGTGTTTCTCCCAAAAATATCACTGCTGCAGCACCTGGGGTTCCCCAGTGCTGGGCTTTTTATCCCCACTGCATGGAGGATCACATGGCAGGGCAAAGGATGGGATCCCATGTGGCCTCCAACCTGCCCTGATCCAGGCTGGGCACAGCCTGATGAAGGATGAGCACATCTCGCAGGGATATGGAAACCTCCCCTGAAAACCCAGTTCAGGCAGAGCCTGAGCTCTTTTGTGGCTCTGGGCAGGAAGATGCTCAGGATCTCCCAGAGAGGCTCAGCGGGCAGTAGGATTGTGCCTGCATCTCGCTCTGGACATGCCAGTGGCTCAAGTGACAGCTGTGGGAATGATTTATAATGCACCGAGAGGGGCCACAGTCCTGCAAGGCTCTTACATCAGGAGCAAAGAGCAGCCTGCAGGGTGGGGAAGGCTGGAGCTGTAGCACTGTGTGCTCATCCCTCACCTTCATGGGGAGCTGCCCCCAGACTTGCTATGTATCACTTTGATGGTTCTCCTGTTGGGTGTATTTTGGAGCAGCTGTTATCTGTGGCTTTTTATGGTGATCCTGTGGAAAGCAGCCATTTACCTGCTGTGATGAACTCAAAACTAATACTAACTCTTCATTCCCTTTGGTTTTATTTGGGGTTTTTTTAGTCTCTTTGTTTGATTGGTTTGCATGGGTTCGTTTGTTTCTAGGTTTTGTCTGTTTTGGTTTGAGTCTTTTGTTTGCTTTTTCATAAGACTCAGGTGAAGTTGGCATAGCCAAAGTCAAGAGAATGTACACCAGGCTTGACTTTCCAGAAATTACTTTTGGCTGGGTTTAACTGCATTCTCCAGGCTCAGGATGACCAGTCCATTTGCAGGATTTGCTCTGCAACATCAGCTTGCCCAGATTCTGCTCGGTGATTCACAAATGGAGAAGACAATGGATATTGTGCCAAGCTTCCTTTCAAACAGCCAAAACTGCAACGGCATGAGAGAAAAAAAGAAAAAAACAGAGACTATATTCACCAATTAGAGCAGAAGCAGTGTCCCACCATCTTGCCCTCCACTCTTATTAATTTTGTACATTGAGAGGCAATCCTGGGCCTAAAGCTTCCGTCTCTAAGTTCCTGATGCCATTTGACTCCAGCCTGGACTCCCCCTGATCACACTGCCTGCTTTCCACGTGGGGCTGGGGATGCTCAGCCTGGAAAGAGGAGACCCTGGGGAGGCCTCACTGCAGCTCTGCAGGACTGCAAGGGTGCCACAAGAAAGATTGGGACAGGGTGTTCCACAGGGCCTGTGGCAACAGGACAAGGGGGGGACGGCTTTCAGCTGCAGGAGGCTGATTGAAGTTGGATCTGAGGAAGCTGCTCTCTTCCACTGATGGTGCTGAGGCACTGGCCCAGGCTGTGGATGCTCCATCCTTGGGAACAGGGCTCTGAGCACCATGGTCTGGGGGAACGTTGCTAAGCATGGAACCAAAGGCTCTCTAGCTCAGTGGTCATGTCACAATCCATGTCCCATCTGGAACTGCCAGCAGCCAGCAAGCAGCACAACACAGCCGTTGGCCCTGGGCTCAGCACACGCTGCACGCTGCTCCTGCTGCTCCTGTCACCCTTCTTGTTCCTGCCCCCGAGACCTCATCTCATCAGTCTCAAAAGCTGCCTAAGGCCTGGATTGTGTCATCCATCCCTGCAGGATGCTCACATTTGTCCTGAGGAAGGTACGGTGCCATTCCATGGAGGTGGATCCCCCCAGCTGCCCGGGTGTGGGCTGGAGTTCTGGGGGGATGGGGTGGGACAGGGACCCCACTCTGAGGTTTTGCTACCTCTGCAGGCTGTTGCAGGTAGAGAAGACAAGATGGAGGTGGACAGACAGACTGATAGAGAGGAGAAGATGGAAGTGGAGGGAGAAAAGAGAGGAGAGGAAGAGATGGAGGTGGGCACCATAATGGATACGGAGGAGGAGATGGAGGTGGATGGAGAACACACTGGAGAGGAAGAGATGGAGGTTGATGAGGATGAGGAGATGGACGTGGAAATGGAAGAGTACACCCAGGAGATGGACATTGATGAGGAAGATGAAGAGGAGGCCATGGTCCTGGGATGAAGAGCAATGCCAGCAGCAGGACAGGCATGTGGTCCCCACAGGCACAGTGGGTTCCCTGCAGCCAGGCTGGGGCGGGATTGGGCTGGCTGGTCCCTGCTCAGGAACGTGGTACCCAGTGCCTTGGGTTCTGCTGGCCATGCCCAGCCTGTCCTGTTCTTGCTTTGGGCCACACAAGCCCCATGGCAGTGCCTGGGGCACAGCCCCCAGACCCAGCCAGCCTCAGCTCTGGCAGCAGAGTCCCAGTGTGCCAGCCTGGGGACACACGGAAGAGCCCTCTGTGCCTGACTGGAGTGACCATGGCACCTGCTTTTCTTCCCGGACTTATGGAGATCCTGGACTGAAATGGCACCTTTTTGTACATAGTTTTTAGAGTTTGTTCTTCTTTTTGGCATATAGGTTTTAGGGCTTCGTTTTGTCTTCTGTAAATACATTTCAAATATTGTTGTTAGATATGTTCTTAGGTATATACCTTCTATAAATTGTTGTTATTACAAATATTCTTACAAAAGTAAATGTGTTCTGTGTTTTCATTGCTGCTCTTACGTAAATAAACAACCTTGGGTTTTCACACCCCAGTTCTCTTTCCATTTGCTTCTGGCACAGGCAGTATTGGTCAAGTTGTGTTTTCCACTTGCTCCCGGTTCCCAGGGCTGGAGGTTCATGGGGGAGCTGGCACAGCCACCCCAGCAGTGGTCGCCCCACTCAGAGGGTTCCGCTGACAGAGGTCACTGTCTCCTTGCTGTCTCTCTGGACACACTGGGGAGCTGCAGGGGCGAATCCCAGCGTGCCCTGTCCCATGGGATCCCATGTTGGGACTCAATGTCCCAGCCCGGGTGAGCACTGCTTGTGGCCCTGGGCTCAGCATGGCAGGCCTGGTGCTCACAGCAGTGCAGACTTCAAGCTGGCCATGCACAGCTCCGTGTTTCTCCCAAAAATATCACTGCTGCAGCACCTGGGGTTCCCCAGTGCTGGGCTTTTTATCCCCACTGCATGGAGGATCACATGGCAGGGCAAAGGATGGGATCCCATGTGGCCTCCAACCTGCCCTGATCCAGGCTGGGCACAGCCTGATGAAGGATGAGCACATCTCGCAGGGATATGGAAACCTCCCCTGAAAACCCAGTTCAGGCAGAGCCTGAGCTCTTTTGTGGCTCTGGGCAGGAAGATGCTCAGGATCTCCCAGAGAGGCTCAGCGGGCAGTAGGATTGTGCCTGCATCTCGCTCTGGACATGCCAGTGGCTCAAGTGACAGCTGTGGGAATGATTTATAATGCACCGAGAGGGGCCACAGTCCTGCAAGGCTCTTACATCAGGAGCAAAGAGCAGCCTGCAGGGTGGGGAAGGCTGGAGCTCTACCACTCTGTGCTCATCCCTCACCTTCATGGGGAGCTGCCCCCAGACTTGCTATGTATCACTTTGATGGTTCTCCTGTTGGGTGTATTTTGGAGCAGCTGTTATCTGTGGCTTTTTATGGTGATCCTGTGGAAAGCAGCCATTTACCTGCTGTGATGAACTCAAAACTAATACTAACTCTTCATTCCCTTTGGTTTTATTTGGGGTTTTTTTAGTCTCTTTGTTTGATTGGTTTGCATGGGTTCGTTTATTTCTAGGTTTTGTCTCTTTTGGTTTGAGTCTTTTGTTTGCTTTTTCATAAGACACAGGTGAAGTTGGCATAGCCAAAGTCAAGAGAATGTACACCAGGCTTGACTTTCCAGAAATTACTTTTGGCTGGGTTTAACTGCATTCTCCAGGCTCAGGATGACCAGTCCATTTGCAGGATTTGCTCTGCAACATCAGCTTGCCCAGACTCTGCTCGGTGATTCACAAATGGAGAAGACAATGGATATTGTGCCAAGCTTCCTTTCAAACAGCCAAAACTGCAACGGCATGAGAGAAAAAAAGAAAAAAACAGAGACTATATTCACCAATTAGAGCAGAAGCAGTGTCCCACCATCTTGCCCTCCACTCTTATTAATTTTGTACATTGAGAGGCAATCCTGGGCCTGAAGCTTCCGTCTCTCAGTTCCTGATGCCATTTGACTCCAGCCTGGACTCCCCCTGATCACACTGCCTGCTTTCCACGTGGGGCTGGGGATGCTCAGCCTGGAAAGAGGAGACCCTGGGGAGGCCTCACTGCAGCTCTGCAGGACTGCAAGGGTGCCACAAGAAAGATTGGGACAGGGTGTTCCACAGGGCCTGTGGCAACAGGACAAGGGGGGGACGGCTTTCAGCTGCAGGAGGCTGATTGAAGTTGGATCTGAGGAAGCTGCTCTCTTCCACTGAGGGTGCTGAGGCACTGGCCCAGGCTGTGGATGCTCCATCCTTGGGAACAGGGCTCTGAGCACCATGGTCTGGGGGAACGTTGCTAAGCATGGAACCAAAGGCTCTCTAGCTCAGTGGTCATGTCACAATCCATGTCCCATCTGGAACTGCCAGCAGCCAGCAAGCAGCACAACACAGCCGTTGGCCCTGGGCTCAGCACACGCTGCACGCTGCTCCTGCTGCTCCTGTCACCCTTCTTGTTCCTGCCCCCGAGACCTCATCTCATCAGTCTCAAAAGCTGCCTAAGGCCTGGATTGTGTCATCCATCCCTGCAGGATGCTCACATTTGTCCTGAGGAAGGTACGGTGCCATTCCATGGAGGTGGATCCCCCCAGCTGCCCGGGTGTGGGCTGGAGTTCTGGGGGGATGGGGTGGGACAGGGACCCCACTCTGAGGTTTTGCTACCTCTGCAGGCTGTTGCAGGTAGAGAAGACAAGATGGAGGTGGACAGACAGACTGATAGAGAGGAGAAGATGGAAGTGGAGGGAGAAAAGAGAGGAGAGGAAGAGATGGAGGTGGACACCATAATGGATACGGAGGAGGAGATGGAGGTGGATGGAGAACAGACTGGAGAGGAAGAGATGGAGGTTGATGAGGATGAGGAGATGGACGTGGAAATGGAAGAGTACACCCAGGAGATGGACATTGATGAGGAAGATGAAGAGGAGGCCATGGTCCTGGGATGAAGAGCAATGCCAGCAGCAGGACAGGCATGTGGTCCCCACAGGCACAGTGGGTTCCCTGCAGCCAGGCTGGGGCGGGATTGGGCTGGCTGGTCCCTGCTCAGGAACGTGGTACCCAGTGCCTTGGGTTCTGCTGGCCATGCCCAGCCTGTCCTGTTCTTGCTTTGGGCCACACAAGCCCCATGGCAGTGCCTGGGGCCCAGCCCCCAGACCCAGCCAGCCTCAGCTCTGGCAGCAGAGTCCCAGTGTGCCAGCCTGGGGACACACGGAAGAGCCCTCTGTGCCTGACTGGAGTGACCATGGCACCTGCTTTTCTTCCCGGACTTATGGAGATCCTGGACTGAAATGGCACCTTTTTGTACATAGTTTTTAGAGTTTGTTCTTCTTTTTGGCATATAGGTTTTAGGGCTTCGTTTTGTCTTCTGTAAATACATTTCAAATATTGTTGTTAGATATGTTCTTAGGTATATACCTTCTATAAATTGTTGTTATTACACATATTCTTACACAAGTAAATGTGTTCTGTGTTTTCATTGCTGTTCTTACGTAAATAAACAACCTTGGGTTTTCACACCCCAGTTCTCTTTCCATTTGCTTCTGGCACCGGCAGTATTGGCCAAGTTGTGTTTTCCACTTGCTCCCGGTTCCCAGGGCTGGAGGTTCATGGGGGAGCTGGCACAGCCACCCCAGCAGTGGTCGCCCCACTCAGAGGGTTCCGCTGACAGAGGTCACTGTCTCCTTGCTGTCTCTCTGGACACACTGGGGAGCTGCAGGGGCGAATCCCAGCGTGCCCTGTCCCATGGGATCCCATGTTGGGACTCAATGTCCCAGCCCGGGTGAGCACTGCTTGTGGCCCTGGGCTCAGCATGGCAGGCCTGGTGCTCACAGCAGTGCAGACTTCAAGCTGGCCATGCACAGCTCCGTGTTTCTCCCAAAAATATCACTGCTGCAGCACCTGGGGTTCCCCAGTGCTGGGCTTTTTATCCCCACTGCATGGAGGATCACATGGCAGGGCAAAGGATGGGATCCCATGTGGCCTCCAACCTGCCCTGATCCAGGCTGGGCACAGCCTGATGAAGGATGAGCACATCTCGCAGGGATATGGAAACCTCCCCTGAAAACCCAGTTCAGGCAGAGCCTGAGCTCTTTTGTGGCTCTGGGCAGGAAGATGCTCAGGATCTCCCAGAGAGGCTCAGCGGGCAGTAGGATTGTGCCTGCATCTCGCTCTGGACATGCCAGTGGCTCAAGTGACAGCTGTGGGAATGATTTATAATGCACCGAGAGGGGCCACAGTCCTGCAAGGCTCTTACATCAGGAGCAAAGAGCAGCCTGCAGGGTGGGGAAGGCTGGAGCTGTAGCACTGTGTGCTCATCCCTCACCTTCATGGGGAGCTGCCCCCAGACTTGCTATGTATCACTTTGATGGTTCTCCTGTTGGGTGTATTTTGGAGCAGCTGTTATCTGTGGCTTTTTATGGTGATCCTGTGGAAAGCAGCCATTTACCTGCTGTGATGAACTCAAAACTAATACTAACTCTTCATTCCCTTTGGTTTTATTTGGGGTTTTTTTAGTCTCTTTGTTTGATTGGTTTGCATGGGTTGGTTTGTTTCTAGGTTTTGTCTCTTTTGGTTTGAGTCTTTTGTTTGCTTTTTCATAAGACTCAGGTGAAGTTGGCATAGCCAAAGTCAAGAGAATGTACACCAGGCTTGACTTTCCAGAAATTACTTTTGGCTGGGTTTAACTGCATTCTCCAGGCTCAGGATGACCAGTCCATTTGCAGGATTTGCTCTGCAACATCAGCTTGCCCAGATTCTGCTCGGTGATTCACAAATGGAGAAGACAATGGATATTGTGCCAAGCTTCCTTTCAAACAGCCAAAACTGCAACGGCATGAGAGAAAAAAAGAAAAAAACAGAGACTATATTCACCAATTAGAGCAGAAGCAGTGTCCCACCATCTTGCCCTCCACTCTTATTAATTTTGTACATTGAGAGGCAATCCTGGGCCTAAAGCTTCCGTCTCTCAGTTCCTGATGCCATTTGACTCCAGCCTGGACTCCCCCTGATCACACTGCCTGCTTTCCACGTGGGGCTGGGGATGCTCAGCCTGGAAAGAGGAGACCCTGAGGAGGCCTCACTGCAGCTCTGCAGGACTGCAAGGGTGCCACAAGAAAGATTGGGACAGGGTGTTCCACAGGGCCTGTGGCAACAGGACAAGGGGGGGACGGCTTTCAGCTGCAGGAGGCTGATTGAAGTTGGATCTGAGGAAGCTGCTCTCTTCCACTGATGGTGCTGAGGCACTGGCCCAGGCTGTGGATGCTCCATCCTTGGGAACAGGGCTCTGAGCACCATGGTCTGGGGGAACGTTGCTAAGCATGGAACCAAAGGCTCTCTAGCTCAGTGGTCATGTCACAATCCATGTCCCATCTGGAACTGCCAGCAGCCAGCAAGCAGCACAACACAGCCGTTGGCCCTGGGCTCAGCACACGCTGCACGCTGCTCCTGCTGCTCCTGTCACCCTTCTTGTTCCTGCCCCCGAGACCTCATCTCATCAGTCTCAAAAGCTGCCTAAGGCCTGGATTGTGTCATCCATCCCTGCAGGATGCTCACATTTGTCCTGAGGAAGGTACGGTGCCATTCCATGGAGGTGGATCCCCCCAGCTGCCCGGGTGTGGGCTGGAGTTCTGGGGGGATGGGGTGGGACAGGGACCCCACTCTGAGGTTTTGCTACCTCTGCAGGCTGTTGCAGGTAGAGAAGACAAGATGGAGGTGGACAGACAGACTGATAGAGAGGAGAAGATGGAAGTGGAGGGAGAAAAGAGAGGAGAGGAAGAGATGGAGGTGGGCACCATAATGGATACGGAGGAGGAGATGGAGGTGGATGGAGAACAGACTGGAGAGGAAGAGATGGAGGTTGATGAGGATGAGGAGATGGACGTGGAAATGGAAGAGTACACCCAGGAGATGGACATTGATGAGGAAGATGAAGAGGAGGCCATGGTCCTGGGATGAAGAGCAATGCCAGCAGCAGGACAGGCATGTGGTCCCCACAGGCACAGTGGGTTCCCTGCAGCCAGGCTGGGGCGGGATTGGGCTGGCTGGTCCCTGCTCAGGAACGTGGTACCCAGTGCCTTGGGTTCTGCTGGCCATGCCCAGCCTGTCCTGTTCTTGCTTTGGGCCACACAAGCCCCATGGCAGTGCCTGGGGCACAGCCCCCAGACCCAGCCAGCCTCAGCTCTGGCAGCAGAGTCCCAGTGTGCCAGCCTGGGGACACACGGAAGAGCCCTCTGTGCCTGACTGGAGTGACCATGGCACCTGCTTTTCTTCCCGGACTTATGGAGATCCTGGACTGAAATGGCACCTTTTTGTACATAGTTTTTAGAGTTTGTTCTTCTTTTTGGCATATAGGTTTTAGGGCTTCGTTTTGTCTTCTGTAAATACATTTCAAATATTGTTGTTAGATATGTTCTTAGGTATATACCTTCTATAAATTGTTGTTATTACAAATATTCTTACAAAAGTAAATGTGTTCTGTGTTTTCATTGCTGCTCTTACGTAAATAAACAACCTTGGGTTTTCACACCCCAGTTCTCTTTCCATTTGCTTCTGGCACAGGCAGTATTGGTCAAGTTGTGTTTTCCACTTGCTCCCGGTTCCCAGGGCTGGAGGTTCATGGGGGAGCTGGCACAGCCACCCCAGCAGTGGTCGCCCCACTCAGAGGGTTCCGCTGACAGAGGTCACTGCCTCCTTGCTGTCTCTCTGGACACACTGGGGAGCTGCAGGGGCGAATCCCAGCCTGCCCTGTCCCATGGGATCCCATGTTGGGACTCAATGTCCCAGCCCGGGTGAGCACTGCTTGTGGCCCTGGGCTCAGCATGGCAGGCCTGGTGCTCACAGCAGTGCAGACTTCAAGCTGGCCATGCACAGCTCCGTGTTTCTCCCAAAAATATCACTGCTGCAGCACCTGGGGTTCCCCAGTGCTGGGCTTTTTATCCCCACTGCATGGAGGATCACATGGCAGGGCAAAGGATGGGATCCCATGTGGCCTCCAACCTGCCCTGATCCAGGCTGGGCACAGCCTGATGAAGGATGAGCACATCTCGCAGGGATATGGAAACCTCCCCTGAAAACCCAGTTCAGGCAGAGCCTGAGCTCTTTTGTGGCTCTGGGCAGGAAGATGCTCAGGATCTCCCAGAGAGGCTCAGCGGGCAGTAGGATTGTGCCTGCATCTCGCTCTGGACATGCCAGTGGCTCAAGTGACAGCTGTGGGAATGATTTATAATGCACCGAGAGGGGCCACAGTCCTGCAAGGCTCTTACATCAGGAGCAAAGAGCAGCCTGCAGGGTGGGGAAGGCTGGAGCTCTACCACTCTGTGCTCATCCCTCACCTTCATGGGGAGCTGCCCCCAGACTTGCTATGTATCACTTTGATGGTTCTCCTGTTGGGTGTATTTTGGAGCAGCTGTTATCTGTGGCTTTTTATGGTGATCCTGTGGAAAGCAGCCATTTACCTGCTGTGATGAACTCAAAACTAATACTAACTCTTCATTCCCTTTGGTTTTATTTGGGGTTTTTTTAGTCTCTTTGTTTGATTGGTTTGCATGGGTTCGTTTATTTCTAGGTTTTGTCTGTTTTGGTTTGAGTCTTTTGTTTGCTTTTTCATAAGACACAGGTGAAGTTGGCATAGCCAAAGTCAAGAGAATGTACACCAGGCTTGACTTTCCAAAAATTACTTTTGGCTGGGTTTAACTGCATTCTCCAGGCTCAGGATGACCAGTCCATTTGCAGGATTTGCTCTGCAACATCAGCTTGCCCAGACTCTGCTCGGTGATTCACAAATGGAGAAGACAATGGATATTGTGCCAAGCTTCCTTTCAAACAGCCAAAACTGCAACGGCATGAGAGAAAAAAAGAAAAAAACAGAGACTATATTCACCAATTAGAGCAGAAGCAGTGTCCCACCATCTTGCCCTCCACTCTTATTAATTTTGTACATTGAGAGGCAATCCTGGGCCTGAAGCTTCCGTCTCTCAGTTCCTGATGCCATTTGACTCCAGCCTGGACTCCCCCTGATCACACTGCCTGCTTTCCACGTGGGGCTGGGGATGCTCAGCCTGGAAAGAGGAGACCCTGGGGAGGCCTCACTGCAGCTCTGCAGGACTGCAAGGGTGCCACAAGAAAGATTGGGACAGGGTGTTCCACAGGGCCTGTGGCAACAGGACAAGGGGGGGACAGCTTTCAGCTGCAGGAGGCTGATTGAAGTTGGATCTGAGGAAGCTGCTCTCTTCCACTGAGGGTGCTGAGGCACTGGCCCAGGCTGTGGATGCTCCATCCTTGGGAACAGGGCTCTGAGCACCATGGTCTGGGGGAACGTTGCTAAGCATGGAACCAAAGGCTCTCTAGCTCAGTGGTCATGTCACAATCCATGTCCCATCTGGAACTGCCAGCAGCCAGCAAGCAGCACAACACAGCCGTTGGCCCTGGGCTCAGCACACGCTGCACGCTGCTCCTGCTGCTCCTGTCACCCTTCTTGTTCCTGCCCCCGAGACCTCATCTCATCAGTCTCAAAAGCTGCCTAAGGCCTGGATTGTGTCATCCATCCCTGCAGGATGCTCACATTTGTCCTGAGGAAGGTACGGTGCCATTCCATGGAGGTGGATCCCCCCAGCTGCCCGGGTGTGGGCTGGAGTTCTGGGGGGATGGGGTGGGACAGGGACCCCACTCTGAGGTTTTGCTACCTCTGCAGGCTGTTGCAGGTAGAGAAGACAAGATGGAGGTGGACAGACAGACTGATAGAGAGGAGAAGATGCAAGTGGAGGGAGAAAAGAGAGGAGAGGAAGAGATGGAGGTGGGCACCATAATGGATACGGAGGAGGAGATGGAGGTGGATGGAGAACAGACTGGAGAGGAAGAGATGGAGGTTGATGAGGATGAGGAGATGGACGTGGAAATGGAAGAGTACACCCAGGAGATGGACATTGATGAGGAAGATGAAGAGGAGGCCATGGTCCTGGGATGAAGAGCAATGCCAGCAGCAGGACAGGCATGTGGTCCCCACAGGCACAGTGGGTTCCCTGCAGCCAGGCTGGGGCGGGATTGGGCTGGCTGGTCCCTGCTCAGGAACGTGGTACCCAGTGCCTTGGGTTCTGCTGGCCATGCCCAGCCTGTCCTGTTCTTGCTTTGGGCCACACAAGCCCCATGGCAGTGCCTGGGGCCCAGCCCCCAGACCCAGCCAGCCTCAGCTCTGGCAGCAGAGTCCCAGTGTGCCAGCCTGGGGACACACGGAAGAGCCCTCTGTGCCTGACTGGAGTGACCATGGCACCTGCTTTTCTTCCCGGACTTATGGAGATCCTGGACTGAAATGGCACCTTTTTGTACATAGTTTTTAGAGTTTGTTCTTCTTTTTGGCATATAGGTTTTAGGGCTTCGTTTTGTCTTCTGTAAATACATTTCAAATATTGTTGTTAGATATGTTCTTAGGTATATACCTTCTATAAATTGTTGTTATTACAAATATTCTTACACAAGTAAATGTGTTCTGTGTTTTCATTGCTGTTCTTACGTAAATAAACAACCTTGGGTTTTCACACCCCAGTTCTCTTTCCATTTGCTTCTGGCACCGGCAGTATTGGCCAAGTTGTGTTTTCCACTTGCTCCCGGTTCCCAGGGCTGGAGGTTCATGGGGGAGCTGGCACAGCCACCCCAGCAGTGGTCGCCCCACTCAGAGGGTTCCGCTGACAGAGGTCACTGTCTCCTTGCTGTCTCTCTGGACACACTGGGGAGCTGCAGGGGCGAATCCCAGCCTGCCCTGTCCCATGGGATCCCATGTTGGGACTCAATGTCCCAGCCCGGGTGAGCACTGCTTGTGGCCCTGGGCTCAGCATGGCAGGCCTGGTGCTCACAGCAGTGCAGACTTCAAGCTGGCCATGCACAGCTCCGTGTTTCTCCCAAAAATATCACTGCTGCAGCACCTGGGGTTCCCCAGTGCTGGGCTTTTTATCCCCACTGCATGGAGGATCACATGGCAGGGCAAAGGATGGGATCCCATGTGGCCTCCAACCTGCCCTGATCCAGGCTGGGCACAGCCTGATGAAGGATGAGCACATCTCGCAGGGATATGGAAACCTCCCCTGAAAACCCAGTTCAGGCAGAGCCTGAGCTCTTTTGTGGCTCTGGGCAGGAAGATGCTCAGGATCTCCCAGAGAGGCTCAGCGGGCAGTAGGATTGTGCCTGCATCTCGCTCTGGACATGCCAGTGGCTCAAGTGACAGCTGTGGGAATGATTTATAATGCACCGAGAGGGGCCACAGTCCTGCAAGGCTCTTACATCAGGAGCAAAGAGCAGCCTGCAGGCTGGGGAAGGCTGGAGCTGTAGCACTGTGTGCTCATCCCTCACCTTCATGGGGAGCTGCCCCCAGACTTGCTATGTATCACTTTGATGATTCTCCTGTTGGGTGTATTTTGGAGCAGCTGTTATCTGTGGCTTTTTATGGTGATCCTGTGGAAAGCAGCCATTTACCTGCTGTGATGAACTCAAAACTAATACTAACTCTTCATTCCCTTTGGTTTTATTTGGGGTTTTTTTAGTCTCTTTGTTTGATTGGTTTGCATGGGTTCGTTTGTTTCTAGGTTTTGTCTGTTTTGGTTTGAGTCTTTTGTTTGCTTTTTCATAAGACACAGGTGAAGTTGGCATAGCCAAAGTCAAGAGAATGTACACCAGGCTTGACTTTCCAGAAATTACTTTTGGCTGGGTTTAACTGCATTCTCCAGGCTCAGGATGACCAGTCCATTTGCAGGATTTGCTCTGCAACATCAGCTTGCCCAGACTCTGCTCGGTGATTCACAAATGGAGAAGACAATGGATATTGTGCCAAGCTTCCTTTCAAACAGCCAAAAGTGCAACGGCATGAGAGAAAAAAAGAAAAAAACAGAGACTATATTCACCAATTAGAGCAGAAGCAGTGTCCCACCATCTTGCCCTCCACTCTTATTAATTTTGTACATTGAGAGGCAATCCTGGGCCTGAAGCTTCCGTCTCTCAGTTCCTGATGCCATTTGACTCCAGCCTGGACTCCCCCAGATCACACTGCCTGCTTTCCACGTGGGGCTGGGGATGCTCAGCCTGGAAAGAGGAGACTCTGGGGAGGCCTCACTGCAGCTCTGCAGGACTGCAAGGGTGCCACAAGAAAGATTGGGACAGGGTGTTCCACAGGGCCTGTGGCAACAGGACAAGGGGGGGACGGCTTTCAGCTGCAGGAGGCTGATTGAAGTTGGATCTGAGGAAGCTGCTCTCTTCCACTGAGGGTGCTGAGGCACTGGCCCAGGCTGTGGATGCTCCATCCTTGGGAACAGGGCTCTGAGCACCATGGTCTGGGGGAACGTTGCTAAGCATGGAACCAAAGGCTCTCTAGCTCAGTGGTCATGTCACAATCCATGTCCCATCTGGAACTGCCAGCAGCCAGCAAGCAGCACAACACAGCCGTTGGCCCTGGGCTCAGCACACGCTGCACGCTGCTCCTGCTGCTCCTGTCACCCTTCTTGTTCCTGCCCCCGAGACCTCATCTCATCAGTCTCAAAAGCTGCCTAAGGCCTGGATTGTGTCATCCATCCCTGCAGGATGCTCACATTTGTCCTGAGGAAGGTACGGTGCCATTCCATGGAGGTGGATCCCCCCAGCTGCCCGGGTGTGGGCTGGAGTTCTGGGGGGATGGGGTGGGACAGGGACCCCACTCTGAGGTTTTGCTACCTCTGCAGGCTGTTGCAGGTAGAGAAGACAAGATGGAGGTGGACAGACAGACTGATAGAGAGGAGAAGATGGAAGTGGAGGGAGAAAAGAGAGGAGAGGAAGAGATGGAGGTGGGCACCATAATGGATACGGAGGAGGAGATGGAGGTGGATGGAGAACAGACTGGAGAGGAAGAGATGGAGGTTGATGAGGATGAGGAGATGGACGTGGAAATGGAAGAGTACACCCAGGAGATGGACATTGATGAGGAAGATGAAGAGGAGGCCATGGTCCTGGGATGAAGAGCAATGCCAGCAGCAGGACAGGCATGTGGTCCCCACAGGCACAGTGGGTTCCCTGCAGCCAGGCTGGGGCGGGATTGGGCTGGCTGGTCCCTGCTCAGGAACGTGGTACCCAGTGCCTTGGGTTCTGCTGGCCATGCCCAGCCTGTCCTGTTCTTGCTTTGGGCCACACAAGCCCCATGGCAGTGCCTGGGGCACAGCCCCCAGACCCAGCCAGCCTCAGCTCTGGCAGCAGAGTCCCAGTGTGCCAGCCTGGGGACACACGGAAGAGCCCTCTGTGCCTGACTGGAGTGACCATGGCACCTGCTTTTCTTCCCGGACTTATGGAGATCCTGGACTGAAATGGCACCTTTTTGTACATAGTTTTTAGAGTTTGTTCTTCTTTTTGGCATATAGGTTTTAGGGCTTCGTTTTGTCTTCTGTAAATACATTTCAAATATTGTTGTTAGATATGTTCTTAGGTATATACCTTCTATAAATTGTTGTTATTACAAATATTCTTACAAAAGTAAATGTGTTCTGTGTTTTCATTGCTGTTCTTATGTAAATAAACAACCTTGGGTTTTCACACCCCAGTTCTCTTTCCATTTGCTTCTGGCACAGGCAGTATTGGCCAAGTTGTGTTTTCCACTTGCTCCCGGTTCCCAGGGCTGGAGGTTCATGGGGGAGCTGGCACAGCCACCCCAGCAGTGGTCGCCCCACTCAGAGGGTTCCGCTGACAGAGGTCACTGTCTCCTTGCTGTCTCTCTGGACACACTGGGGAGCTGCAGGGGCGAATCCCAGCCTGCCCTGTCCCATGGGATCCCATGTTGGGACTCAATGTCCCAGCCCGGGTGAGCACTGCTTGTGGCCCTGGGCTCAGCATGGCAGGCCTGGTGCTCACAGCAGTGCAGACTTCAAGCTGGCCATGCACAGCTCCGTGTTTCTCCCAAAAATATCACTGCTGCAGCACCTGGGGTTCCCCAGTGCTGGGCTTTTTATCCCCACTGCATGGAGGATCACATGGCAGGGCAAAGGATGGGATCCCATGTGGCCTCCAACCTGCCCTGATCCAGGCTGGGCACAGCCTGATGAAGGATGAGCACATCTCGCAGGGATATGGAAACCTCCCCTGAAAACCCAGTTCAGGCAGAGCCTGAGCTCTTTTGTGGCTCTGGGCAGGAAGATGCTCAGGATCTCCCAGAGAGGCTCAGCGGGCAGTAGGATTGTGCCTGCATCTCGCTCTGGACATGCCAGTGGCTCAAGTGACAGCTGTGGGAATGATTTATAATGCACCGAGAGGGGCCACAGTCCTGCAAGGCTCTTACATCAGGAGCAAAGAGCAGCCTGCAGGGTGGGGAAGGCTGGAGCTGTAGCACTGTGTGCTCATCCCTCACCTTCATGGGGAGCTGCCCCCAGACTTGCTATGTATCACTTTGATGATTCTCCTGTTGGGTGTATTTTGGAGCAGCTGTTATCTGTGGCTTTTTATGGTGATCCTGTGGAAAGCAGCCATTTACCTGCTGTGATGAACTCAAAACTAATACTAACTCTTCATTCCCTTTGGTTTTATTTGGGGTTTTTTTAGTCTCTTTGTTTGATTGGTTTGCATGGGTTCGTTTGTTTCTAGGTTTTGTCTGTTTTGGTTTGAGTCTTTTGTTTGCTTTTTCATAAGACACAGGTGAAGTTGGCATAGCCAAAGTCAAGAGAATGTACACCAGGCTTGACTTTCCAGAAATTACTTTTGGCTGGGTTTAACTGCATTCTCCAGGCTCAGGATGACCAGTCCATTTGCAGGATTTGCTCTGCAACATCAGCTTGCCCAGACTCTGCTCGGTGATTCAAAAATGGAAAAGACAATGGATATTGTGCCAAGCTTCCTTTCAAACAGCCAAAAGTGCAACGGCATGAGAGAAAAAAAGAAAAAAACAGAGACTATATTCACCAATTAGAGCAGAAGCAGTGTCCCACCATCTTGCCCTCCACTCCTTTTAATTTTGTACATTGAGAGGCAAACCTGGGCCTAAAGCTTCCGTCTCTCAGTTCCTGATGCCATTTGACTCCTGCCTGGACTCCCCCAGATCACACTGCCTGCTTTCCACGTGGGGCTGGGGATGCTCAGCCTGGAAAGAGGAGACCCTGGGGAGGCCTCACTGCAGCTCTGCAGGACTGCAAGGGTGCCACAAGAAAGATTGGGACAGGGTGTTCCACAGGGCCTGTGGCAACAGGACAAGGGGGGGGACGGCTTTCAGCTGCAGGAGGCTGATTGAAGTTGGATCTGAGGAAGCTGCTCTCTTCCACTGAGGGTGCTGAGGCACTGGCCCAGGCTGTGGATGCTCCATCCTTGGGAACAGGGCTCTGAGCACCATGGTCTGGGGGAACGTTGCTAAGCATGGAACCAAAGGCTCTCTAGCTCAGTGGTCATGTCACAATCCATGTCCCATCTGGAACTGCCAGCAGCCAGCAAGCAGCACAACACAGCCGTTGGCCCTGGGCTCAGCACACGCTGCACGCTGCTCCTGCTGCTCCTGTCACCCTTCTTGTTCCTGCCCCCGAGACCTCATCTCATCAGTCTCAAAAGCTGCCTAAGGCCTGGATTGTGTCATCCATCCCTGCAGGATGCTCACATTTGTCCTGAGGAAGGTACGGTGCCATTCCATGGAGGTGGATCCCCCCAGCTGCCCGGGTGTGGGCTGGAGTTCTGGGGGGATGGGGTGGGACAGGGACCCCACTCTGAGGTTTTGCTACCTCTGCAGGCTGTTGCAGGTAGAGAAGACAAGATGGAGGTGGACAGACAGACTGATAGAGAGGAGAAGATGGAAGTGGAGGGAGAAAAGAGAGGAGAGGAAGAGATGGAGGTGGACACCATAATGGATACGGAGGAGGAGATGGAGGTGGATGGAGAACAGACTGGAGAGGAAGAGATGGAGGTTGATGAGGATGAGGAGATGGACGTGGAAATGGAAGAGTACACCGAGGAGATGGACATTGATGAGGAAGATGAAGAGGAGGCCATGGTCCTGGGATGAAGAGCGATGCCAGCAGCAGGACAGGCATGTGGTCCCCACAGGCACAGTGGGTTCCCTGCAGCCAGGCTGGGGCGGGATTGGGCTGGCTGGTCCCTGCTCAGGAACGTGGTACCCAGTGCCTTGGGTTCTGCTGGCCATGCCCAGCCTGTCCTGTTCTTGCTTTGGGCCACACAAGCCCCATGGCAGTGCCTGGGGCCCAGCCCCCAGACCCAGCCAGCCTCAGCTCTGGCAGCAGAGTCCCGCTGTGCCAGCCTGGGGACACACGGAAGAGCCCTCTGTGCCTGACTGGAGTGACCATGGCACCTGCTTTTCTTCCCGGACTGATGGAGATCCTGGACTGAAATGGCACCCTTTTGTACATAGTTTTTAGAGTTTGTTCTTGTTTTTGCCATATAGGTTTTAGGGCTTCGTTTTGTCTTCTGTAAATACATTTCAAATATTGTTGTTAGATATGTTCTTAGGTATATACCTTCTATAAATTGTTGTTATTACAAATATTCTTACAAAAGTAAATGTGTTCTGTGTTTTCATTGCTGTTCTTATGTAAATAAACAACCTTGGCTTTTCACACCCCAGTTCTCTTTCCATTTCCTTCCAGCACAGGCAATATTGGCCAAGTTGTGTTTTCCACTTGCTCCCGGTTCCCAGGGCTGGAGGTTCATGGGGGAGCTGGCACAGCCACCCCAGCAGTGGTTGTCCCACTCAGAGGGTTCCGCTGACAGAGGTCACTGTCTCCTTGCTGTCTCTCTGGACACACTGGGGAGCTGCAGGGGCAAATCCCAGCGTGCCCTGTCCCATGGGATCCCATGTTGGGACTCAATGTCCCAGCCCGGGTGAGCACTGGTTGTGGCCCTGGGCTCAGCATGGCAGGCCTGGTGCTCACAGCAGTGCAGACTTCAAGCTGGCCATGCACAGCTCCGTGTTTCTCCCAAAAATATCACTGCTGCAGCACCTGGGGTTCCCCAGTGCTGGGCTTTTTATCCCCACTGCATGGAGGATCACATGGCAGGGCAAAGGATGGAGCCCATGTGGCCCCCAACCTGCCCTGATCCAGGCTGGGCACAGCCTGATGAAGGATGAGCACATCTCGCAGGGATATGGAAACCTCCCCTGAAAACCCAGTTCAGTCAGAGCCTGAGCTCTTTTGTGGCTCTGGGCAGGAAGATGCTCAGGATCTCCCAGAGAGGCTCAGCGGGCAGTAGGATTGTGCCTGCATCTCGCTCTGGACATGCCAGTGGCTCAAGTGACAGCTGTGGGAATGATTTATAATGCACCGAGAGGGGCCACAGTCCTGCAAGGCTCTTACATCAGGAGCAAAGAGCAGCCTGCAGGGTGGGGAAGGCTGGAGCTCTACCACTCTGTGCTCATCCCTCACCTTAATGGGGAGCTGCCCCCAGACTTGCTATGTATCACTTTGATGGTTCTCCTGTTGGGTGTATTTTGGAGCAGCTGTTATCTGTGGCTTTTTATGGTGATCCTGTGGAAAGCAGCCATTTACCTGCTGTGATGAACTCAAAACTAATACTAACTCTTCATTCCCTTTGGTTTTATTTGGGGTTTTTTTAGTCTCTTTGTTTGATTGGTTTGCATGGGTTCGTTTGTTTCTAGGTTTTGTCTGTTTTGGTTTGAGTCTTTTGTTTGCTTTTTCATAAGACTCAGGTGAAGTTGGCATAGCCAAAGTCAAGAGAATGTACACCAGGCTTGACTTTCCAGAAATTACTTTTGGCTGGGTTTAACTGCATTCTCCAGGCTCAGGATGACCAGTCCATTTGCAGGATTTGCTCTGCAACATCAGCTTGCCCAGGCTCTGCTCGGTGATTCAAATATGGAAAAGACAATGGATATTGTGCCAAGCTTCCTTTCAAACAGCCAAAACTGCAACGGCATGAGAGAAAAAAAGAAAAAAACAGAGACTATATTCACCAATTAGAGCAGAAGCAGTGTCCCACCATCTTGCCTTCCACTCCTTTTAATTTTGTACATTGAGAGGCAATCCTGGGCCTAAAGCTTCCGTCTCTCAGTTCCTGATGCCATTTGACTCCAGCCTGGACTCCCCCAGATCACACTGCCTGCTTTCCACGTGGGGCTGGGGATGCTCAGCCTGGAAAGAGGAGACCCTGGGGAGGCCTCACTGCAGCTCTGCAGGACTGCAAGGGTGCCACAAGAAAGATTGGGACAGGGTGTTCCACAGGGCCTGTGGCAACAGGACAAGGGGGGGACGGCTTTCAGCTGCAGGAGGCTGATTGAAGTTGGATCTGAGGAAGCTGCTCTCTTCCACTGAGGGTGCTGAGGCACTGGCCCAGGCTGTGGATGCTCCATCCTTGGGAACAGGGCTCTGAACACCATGGTCTGGGGGAACGTTGCTAAGCATGGAACCAAAGGCTCTCTAGCTCAGTGGTCATGTCACAATCCATGTCCCATCTGGAACTGCCAGCAGCCATCAAGCAGCACAACACAGCCGTTGGCCCTGGGCTCAGCACACGCTGCACGCTGCTCCTGCTGCTCCTGTCACCCTTCTTGTTCCTGCCCCCGAGACCTCATCTCATCAGTCTCAAAAGCTGCCTAAGGCCTGGATTGTGTCATCCATCCCTGCAGGATGCTCACATTTGTCCTGAGGAAGGTACGGTGCCATTCCATGGAGGTGGATCCCCCCAGCTGCCCGGGTGTGGGCTGGAGTTCTGGGGGGATGGGGTGGGACAGGGACCCCACTCTGAGGTTTTGCTACCTCTGCAGGCTGTTGCAGGTAGAGAAGACAAGATGGAGGTGGAGAGACAGACTGATAGAGAGGAGAAGATGGAAGTGGAGGGAGAAAAGAGAGGAGAGGAAGAGATGGAGGTGGACACCATAATGGATACGGAGGAGGAGATGGAGGTGGATGGAGAACAGACTGGAGAGGAAGAGATGGAGGTTGATGAGGATGAGGAGATGGACGTGGAAATGGAAGAGTACACCCAGGAGATGGACATTGATGAGGAAGATGAAGAGGAGGCCATGGTCCTGGGATGAAGAGCGATGCCAGCAGCAGGACAGGCATGTGGTCCCCACAGGCACAGTGGGTTCCCTGCAGCCAGGCTGGGGCGGGATTGGGCTGGCTGGTCCCTGCTCAGGAACGTGGTACCCAGTGCCTTGGGTTCTGCTGGCCATGCCCAGCCTGTCCTGTTCTTGCTTTGGGCCACACAAGCCCCATGGCAGTGCCTGGGGCCCAGCCCCCAGACCCAGCCAGCCTCAGCTCTGGCAGCAGAGTCCCAGTGTGCCAGCCTGGGGACACACGGAAGAGCCCTCTGTGCCTGACTGGAGTGACCATGGCACCTGCTTTTCTTCCCGGACTGATGGAGATCCTGGACTGAAATGGCACCCTTTTGTACATAGTTTTTAGAGTTTGTTCTTGTTTTTGCCATATAGGTTTTAGGGCTTCGTTTTGTCTTCTGTAAATACATTTCAAATATTGTTGTTAGATATGTTCTTAGGTATATACCTTCTATAAATTGTTGTTATTACAAATATTCTTACAAAAGTAAATGTGTTCTGTGTTTTCATTGCTGTTCTTATGTAAATAAACAACCTTGGGTTTTCACACCCCAGTTCTCTTTCCATTTCCTTCCAGCACAGGCAATATTGGCCAAGTTGTGTTTTCCACTTGCTCCCGGTTCCCAGGGCTGGAGGTTCATGGGGGAGCTGGCACAGCCACCCCAGCAGTGGTTGTCCCACTCAGAGGGTTCCGCTGACAGAGGTCACTGTCTCCTTGCTGTCTCTCTGGACACACTGGGGAGCTGCAGGGGCAAATCCCAGCGTGCCCTGTCCCATGGGATCCCATGTTGGGACTCAATGTCCCAGCCCGGGTGAGCACTGGTTGTGGCCCTGGGCTCAGCATGGCAGGCCTGGTGCTCACAGCAGTGCAGACTTCAAGCTGGCCATGCACAGCTCCGTGTTTCTCCCAAAAATATCACTGCTGCAGCACCTGGGGTTCCCCAGTGCTGGGCTTTTTATCCCCACTGCATGGAGGATCACATGGCAGGGCAAAGGATGGAGCCCATGTGGCATCCAACCTGCCCTGATCCAGGCTGGGCACAGCCTGATGAAGGATGAGCACATCTTGCAGGGATATGGAAACCTCCCCTGAAAACCCAGTTCAGGCAGAGCCTGAGCTCTTTTGTGGCTCTGGGCAGGAAGATGCTCAGGATCTCCCAGAGAGGCTCAGCGGGCAGTAGGATTGTGCCTGCATCTCGCTCTGGACATGCCAGTGGCTCAAGTGACAGCTGTGGGAATGATTTATAATGCACCGAGAGGGGCCACAGTCCTGCAAGGCTCTTACATCAGGAGCAAAGAGCAGCCTGCAGGGTGGGGAAGGCTGGAGCTGTAGCACTCTGTGCTCATCCCTCACCTTCATGGGGAGCTGCCCCCAGACTTGCTATGTATCACTTTGATGATTCTCCTGTTGGGTGTATTTTGGAGCAGCTGTTATCTGTGGCTTTTTATGGTGATCCTGTGGAAAGCAGCCATTTACCTGCTGTGATGAACTCAAAACTAATACTAACTCTTCATTCCCTTTGGTTTTATTTGGGGTTTTTTTAGTCTCTTTGTTTGATTGGTTTGCATGGGTTCGTTTGTTTCTAGGTTTTGTCTGTTTTGGTTTGAGTCTTTTGTTTGCTTTTTCATAAGACTCAGGTGAAGTTGGCATAGCCAAAGTCAAGAGAATGTACACCAGGCTTGACTTTCCAGAAATTACTTTTGGCTGGGTTTAACTGCATTCTCCAGGCTCAGGATGACCAGTCCATTTGCAGGATTTGCTCTGCAACATCAGCTTGCCCAGGCTCTGCTCGGTGATTCAAATATGGAAAAGACAATGGATATTGTGCCAAGCTTCCTTTCAAACAGCCAAAACTGCAACGGCATGAGAGAAAAAAAGAAAAAAACAGAGACTATATTCACCAATTAGAGCAGAAGCAGTGTCCCACCATCTTGCCTTCCACTCCTTTTAATTTTGTACATTGAGAGGCAATCCTGGGCCTAAAGCTTCCGTCTCTCAGTTCCTGATGCCATTTGACTCCAGCCTGGACTCCCCCAGATCACACTGCCTGCTTTCCACGTGGGGCTGGGGATGCTCAGCCTGGAAAGAGGAGACCCTGGGGAGGCCTCACTGCAGCTCTGCAGGACTGCAAGGGTGCCACAAGAAAGATTGGGACAGGGTGTTCCACAGGGCCTGTGGCAACAGGACAAGGGGGGGACGGCTTTCAGCTGCAGGAGGCTGATTGAAGTTGGATCTGAGGAAGCTGCTCTCTTCCACTGAGGGTGCTGAGGCACTGGCCCAGGCTGTGGATGCTCCATCCTTGGGAACAGGGCTCTGAACACCATGGTCTGGGGGAACGTTGCTAAGCATGGAACCAAAGGCTCTCTAGCTCAGTGGTCATGTCACAATCCATGTCCCATCTGGAACTGCCAGCAGCCATCAAGCAGCACAACACAGCCGTTGGCCCTGGGCTCAGCACACGCTGCACGCTGCTCCTGCTGCTCCTGTCACCCTTCTTGTTCCTGCCCCCGAGACCTCATCTCATCAGTCTCAAAAGCTGCCTAAGGCCTGGATTGTGTCATCCATCCCTGCAGGATGCTCACATTTGTCCTGAGGAAGGTACGGTGCCATTCCATGGAGGTGGATCCCCCCAGCTGCCCGGGTGTGGGCTGGAGTTCTGGGGGGATGGGGTGGGACAGGGACCCCACTCTGAGGTTTTGCTACCTCTGCAGGCTGTTGCAGGTAGAGAAGACAAGATGGAGGTGGACAGACAGACTGATAGAGAGGAGAAGATGGAAGTGGAGGGAGAAAAGAGAGGAGAGGAAGAGATGGAGGTGGACACCATAATGGATACGGAGGAGGAGATGGAGGTGGATGGAGAACAGACTGGAGAGGAAGAGATGGAGGTTGATGAGGATGAGGAGATGGACGTGGAAATGGAAGAGTACACCCAGGAGATGGACATTGATGAGGAAGATGAAGAGGAGGCCATGGTCCTGGGATGAAGAGCGATGCCAGCAGCAGGACAGGCATGTGGTCCCCACAGGCACAGTGGGTTCCCTGCAGCCAGGCTGGGGCGGGATTGGGCTGGGTGGTCCCTGCTCAGGAACGTGGTACCCAGTGCCTTGGGTTCTGCTGGCCATGCCCAGCCTGTCCTGTTCTTGCTTTGGGCCACACAAGCCCCATGGCAGTGCCTGGGGCCCAGCCCCCAGACCCAGCCAGCCTCAGCTCTGGCAGCAGAGTCCCAGTGTGCCAGCCTGGGGACACACGGAAGAGCCCTCTGTGCCTGACTGGAGTGACCATGGCACCTGCTTTTCTTCCCGGACTGATGGAGATCCTGGACTGAAATGGCACCCTTTTGTACATAGTTTTTAGAGTTTGTTCTTGTTTTTGCCATATAGGTTTTAGGGCTTCGTTTTGTCTTCTGTAAATACATTTCAAATATTGTTGTTAGATATGTTCTTAGGTATATACCTTCTATAAATTGTTGTTATTACAAATATTCTTACAAAAGTAAATGTGTTCTGTGTTTTCATTGCTGTTCTTATGTAAATAAACAACCTTGGGTTTTCACACCCCAGTTCTCTTTCCATTTCCTTCCAGCACAGGCAATATTGGCCAAGTTGTGTTTTCCACTTGCTCCCGGTTCCCAGGGCTGGAGGTTCATGGGGGAGCTGGCACAGCCACCCCAGCAGTGGTTGTCCCACTCAGAGGGTTCCGCTGACAGAGGTCACTGTCTCCTTGCTGTCTCTCTGGACACACTGGGGAGCTGCAGGGGCAAATCCCAGCGTGCCCTGTCCCATGGGATCCCATGTTGGGACTCAATGTCCCAGCCCGGGTGAGCACTGGTTGTGGCCCTGGGCTCAGCATGGCAGGCCTGGTGCTCACAGCAGTGCAGACTTCAAGCTGGCCATGCACAGCTCCGTGTTTCTCCCAAAAATATCACTGCTGCAGCACCTGGGGTTCCCCAGTGCTGGGCTTTTTATCCCCACTGCATGGAGGATCACATGGCAGGGCAAAGGATGGAGCCCATGTGGCCCCCAACCTGCCCTGATCCAGGCTGGGCACAGCCTGATGAAGGATGAGCACATCTCGCAGGGATATGGAAACCTCCCCTGAAAACCCAGTTCAGTCAGAGCCTGAGCTCTTTTGTGGCTCTGGGCAGGAAGATGCTCAGGATCTCCCAGAGAGGCTCAGCGGGCAGTAGGATTGTGCCTGCATCTCGCTCTGGACATGCCAGTGGCTCAAGTGACAGCTGTGGGAATGATTTATAATGCACCGAGAGGGGCCACAGTCCTGCAAGGCTCTTACATCAGGAGCAAAGAGCAGCCTGCAGGGTGGGGAAGGCTGGAGCTCTACCACTCTGTGCTCATCCCTCACCTTAATGGGGAGCTGCCCCCAGACTTGCTATGTATCACTTTGATGGTTCTCCTGTTGGGTGTATTTTGGAGCAGCTGTTATCTGTGGCTTTTTATGGTGATCCTGTGGAAAGCAGCCATTTACCTGCTGTGATGAACTCAAAACTAATACTAACTCTTCATTCCCTTTGGTTTTATTTGGGGTTTTTTTAGTCTCTTTGTTTGATTGGTTTGCATGGGTTCGTTTGTTTCTAGGTTTTGTCTGTTTTGGTTTGAGTCTTTTGTTTGCTTTTTCATAAGACTCAGGTGAAGTTGGCATAGCCAAAGTCAAGAGAATGTACACCAGGCTTGACTTTCCAGAAATTACTTTTGGCTGGGTTTAACTGCATTCTCCAGGCTCAGGATGACCAGTCCATTTGCAGGATTTGCTCTGCAACATCAGCTTGCCCAGGCTCTGCTCGGTGATTCAAATATGGAAAAGACAATGGATATTGTGCCAAGCTTCCTTTCAAACAGCCAAAACTGCAACGGCATGAGAGAAAAAAAGAAAAAAACAGAGACTATATTCACCAATTAGAGCAGAAGCAGTGTCCCACCATCTTGCCTTCCACTCCTTTTAATTTTGTACATTGAGAGGCAATCCTGGGCCTAAAGCTTCCGTCTCTCAGTTCCTGATGCCATTTGACTCCAGCCTGGACTCCCCCAGATCACACTGCCTGCTTTCCACGTGGGGCTGGGGATGCTCAGCCTGGAAAGAGGAGACCCTGGGGAGGCCTCACTGCAGCTCTGCAGGACTGCAAGGGTGCCACAAGAAAGATTGGGACAGGGTGTTCCACAGGGCCTGTGGCAACAGGACAAGGGGGGGACGGCTTTCAGCTGCAGGAGGCTGATTGAAGTTGGATCTGAGGAAGCTGCTCTCTTCCACTGAGGGTGCTGAGGCACTGGCCCAGGCTGTGGATGCTCCATCCTTGGGAACAGGGCTCTGAACACCATGGTCTGGGGGAACGTTGCTAAGCATGGAACCAAAGGCTCTCTAGCTCAGTGGTCATGTCACAATCCATGTCCCATCTGGAACTGCCAGCAGCCATCAAGCAGCACAACACAGCCGTTGGCCCTGGGCTCAGCACACGCTGCACGCTGCTCCTGCTGCTCCTGTCACCCTTCTTGTTCCTGCCCCCGAGACCTCATCTCATCAGTCTCAAAAGCTGCCTAAGGCCTGGATTGTGTCATCCATCCCTGCAGGATGCTCACATTTGTCCTGAGGAAGGTACGGTGCCATTCCATGGAGGTGGATCCCCCCAGCTGCCCGGGTGTGGGCTGGAGTTCTGGGGGGATGGGGTGGGACAGGGACCCCACTCTGAGGTTTTGCTACCTCTGCAGGCTGTTGCAGGTAGAGAAGACAAGATGGAGGTGGAGAGACAGACTGATAGAGAGGAGAAGATGGAAGTGGAGGGAGAAAAGAGAGGAGAGGAAGAGATGGAGGTGGACACCATAATGGATACGGAGGAGGAGATGGAGGTGGATGGAGAACAGACTGGAGAGGAAGAGATGGAGGTTGATGAGGATGAGGAGATGGACGTGGAAATGGAAGAGTACACCCAGGAGATGGACATTGATGAGGAAGATGAAGAGGAGGCCATGGTCCTGGGATGAAGAGCGATGCCAGCAGCAGGACAGGCATGTGGTCCCCACAGGCACAGTGGGTTCCCTGCAGCCAGGCTGGGGCGGGATTGGGCTGGCTGGTCCCTGCTCAGGAACGTGGTACCCAGTGCCTTGGGTTCTGCTGGCCATGCCCAGCCTGTCCTGTTCTTGCTTTGGGCCACACAAGCCCCATGGCAGTGCCTGGGGCCCAGCCCCCAGACCCAGCCAGCCTCAGCTCTGGCAGCAGAGTCCCAGTGTGCCAGCCTGGGGACACACGGAAGAGCCCTCTGTGCCTGACTGGAGTGACCATGGCACCTGCTTTTCTTCCCGGACTGATGGAGATCCTGGACTGAAATGGCACCCTTTTGTACATAGTTTTTAGAGTTTGTTCTTGTTTTTGCCATATAGGTTTTAGGGCTTCGTTTTGTCTTCTGTAAATACATTTCAAATATTGTTGTTAGATATGTTCTTAGGTATATACCTTCTATAAATTGTTGTTATTACAAATATTCTTACAAAAGTAAATGTGTTCTGTGTTTTCATTGCTGTTCTTATGTAAATAAACAACCTTGGGTTTTCACACCCCAGTTCTCTTTCCATTTCCTTCCAGCACAGGCAATATTGGCCAAGTTGTGTTTTCCACTTGCTCCCGGTTCCCAGGGCTGGAGGTTCATGGGGGAGCTGGCACAGCCACCCCAGCAGTGGTTGTCCCACTCAGAGGGTTCCGCTGACAGAGGTCACTGTCTCCTTGCTGTCTCTCTGGACACACTGGGGAGCTGCAGGGGCAAATCCCAGCGTGCCCTGTCCCATGGGATCCCATGTTGGGACTCAATGTCCCAGCCCGGGTGAGCACTGGTTGTGGCCCTGGGCTCAGCATGGCAGGCCTGGTGCTCACAGCAGTGCAGACTTCAAGCTGGCCATGCACAGCTCCGTGTTTCTCCCAAAAATATCACTGCTGCAGCACCTGGGGTTCCCCAGTGCTGGGCTTTTTATCCCCACTGCATGGAGGATCACATGGCAGGGCAAAGGATGGAGCCCATGTGGCATCCAACCTGCCCTGATCCAGGCTGGGCACAGCCTGATGAAGGATGAGCACATCTTGCAGGGATATGGAAACCTCCCCTGAAAACCCAGTTCAGGCAGAGCCTGAGCTCTTTTGTGGCTCTGGGCAGGAAGATGCTCAGGATCTCCCAGAGAGGCTCAGCGGGCAGTAGGATTGTGCCTGCATCTCGCTCTGGACATGCCAGTGGCTCAAGTGACAGCTGTGGGAATGATTTATAATGCACCGAGAGGGGCCACAGTCCTGCAAGGCTCTTACATCAGGAGCAAAGAGCAGCCTGCAGGGTGGGGAAGGCTGGAGCTGTAGCACTCTGTGCTCATCCCTCACCTTCATGGGGAGCTGCCCCCAGACTTGCTATGTATCACTTTGATGATTCTCCTGTTGGGTGTATTTTGGAGCAGCTGTTATCTGTGGCTTTTTATGGTGATCCTGTGGAAAGCAGCCATTTACCTGCTGTGATGAACTCAAAACTAATACTAACTCTTCATTCCCTTTGGTTTTATTTGGGGTTTTTTTAGTCTCTTTGTTTGATTGGTTTGCATGGGTTCGTTTGTTTCTAGGTTTTGTCTGTTTTGGTTTGAGTCTTTTGTTTGCTTTTTCATAAGACTCAGGTGAAGTTGGCATAGCCAAAGTCAAGAGAATGTACACCAGGCTTGACTTTCCAGAAATTACTTTTGGCTGGGTTTAACTGCATTCTCCAGGCTCAGGATGACCAGTCCATTTGCAGGATTTGCTCTGCAACATCAGCTTGCCCAGGCTCTGCTCGGTGATTCAAATATGGAAAAGACAATGGATATTGTGCCAAGCTTCCTTTCAAACAGCCAAAACTGCAACGGCATGAGAGAAAAAAAGAAAAAAACAGAGACTATATTCACCAATTAGAGCAGAAGCAGTGTCCCACCATCTTGCCTTCCACTCCTTTTAATTTTGTACATTGAGAGGCAATCCTGGGCCTAAAGCTTCCGTCTCTCAGTTCCTGATGCCATTTGACTCCAGCCTGGACTCCCCCAGATCACACTGCCTGCTTTCCACGTGGGGCTGGGGATGCTCAGCCTGGAAAGAGGAGACCCTGGGGAGGCCTCACTGCAGCTCTGCAGGACTGCAAGGGTGCCACAAGAAAGATTGGGACAGGGTGTTCCACAGGGCCTGTGGCAACAGGACAAGGGGGGGACGGCTTTCAGCTGCAGGAGGCTGATTGAAGTTGGATCTGAGGAAGCTGCTCTCTTCCACTGAGGGTGCTGAGGCACTGGCCCAGGCTGTGGATGCTCCATCCTTGGGAACAGGGCTCTGAACACCATGGTCTGGGGGAACGTTGCTAAGCATGGAACCAAAGGCTCTCTAGCTCAGTGGTCATGTCACAATCCATGTCCCATCTGGAACTGCCAGCAGCCATCAAGCAGCACAACACAGCCGTTGGCCCTGGGCTCAGCACACGCTGCACGCTGCTCCTGCTGCTCCTGTCACCCTTCTTGTTCCTGCCCCCGAGACCTCATCTCATCAGTCTCAAAAGCTGCCTAAGGCCTGGATTGTGTCATCCATCCCTGCAGGATGCTCACATTTGTCCTGAGGAAGGTACGGTGCCATTCCATGGAGGTGGATCCCCCCAGCTGCCCGGGTGTGGGCTGGAGTTCTGGGGGGATGGGGTGGGACAGGGACCCCACTCTGAGGTTTTGCTACCTCTGCAGGCTGTTGCAGGTAGAGAAGACAAGATGGAGGTGGAGAGACAGACTGATAGAGAGGAGAAGATGGAAGTGGAGGGAGAAAAGAGAGGAGAGGAAGAGATGGAGGTGGACACCATAATGGATACGGAGGAGGAGATGGAGGTGGATGGAGAACAGACTGGAGAGGAAGAGATGGAGGTTGATGAGGATGAGGAGATGGACGTGGAAATGGAAGAGTACACCCAGGAGATGGACATTGATGAGGAAGATGAAGAGGAGGCCATGGTCCTGGGATGAAGAGCGATGCCAGCAGCAGGACAGGCATGTGGTCCCCACAGGCACAGTGGGTTCCCTGCAGCCAGGCTGGGGCGGGATTGGGCTGGGTGGTCCCTGCTCAGGAACGTGGTACCCAGTGCCTTGGGTTCTGCTGGCCATGCCCAGCCTGTCCTGTTCTTGCTTTGGGCCACACAAGCCCCATGGCAGTGCCTGGGGCACAGCCCCCAGACCCAGCCAGCCTCAGCTCTGGCAGCAGAGTCCCAGTGTGCCAGCCTGGGGACACACGGAAGAGCCCTCTGTGCCTGACTGGAGTGACCATGGCACCTGCTTTTCTTCCCGGACTGATGGAGATCCTGGACTGAAATGGCACCCTTTTGTACATAGTTTTTAGAGTTTGTTCTTGTTTTTGCCATATAGGTTTTAGGGCTTCGTTTTGTCTTCTGTAAATACATTTCAAATATTGTTGTTAGATATGTTCTTAGGTATATACCTTCTATAAATTGTTGTTATTACAAATATTCTTACAAAAGTAAATGTGTTCTGTGTTTTCATTGCTGTTCTTATGTAAATAAACAACCTTGGGTTTTCACACCCCAGTTCTCTTTCCATTTCCTTCCAGCACAGGCAATATTGGCCAAGTTGTGTTTTCCACTTGCTCCCGGTTCCCAGGGCTGGAGGTTCATGGGGGAGCTGGCACAGCCACCCCAGCAGTGGTTGTCCCACTCAGAGGGTTCCGCTGACAGAGGTCACTGTCTCCTTGCTGTCTCTCTGGACACACTGGGGAGCTGCAGGGGCAAATCCCAGCGTGCCCTGTCCCATGGGATCCCATGTTGGGACTCAATGTCCCAGCCCGGGTGAGCACTGGTTGTGGCCCTGGGCTCAGCATGGCAGGCCTGGTGCTCACAGCAGTGCAGACTTCAAGCTGGCCATGCACAGCTCCGTGTTTCTCCCAAAAATATCACTGCTGCAGCACCTGGGGTTCCCCAGTGCTGGGCTTTTTATCCCCACTGCATGGAGGATCACATGGCAGGGCAAAGGATGGAGCCCATGTGGCATCCAACCTGCCCTGATCCAGGCTGGGCACAGCCTGATGAAGGATGAGCACATCTTGCAGGGATATGGAAACCTCCCCTGAAAACCCAGTTCAGGCAGAGCCTGAGCTCTTTTGTGGCTCTGGGCAGGAAGATGCTCAGGATCTCCCAGAGAGGCTCAGCGGGCAGTAGGATTGTGCCTGCATCTCGCTCTGGACATGCCAGTGGCTCAAGTGACAGCTGTGGGAATGATTTATAATGCACCGAGAGGGGCCACAGTCCTGCAAGGCTCTTACATCAGGAGCAAAGAGCAGCCTGCAGGGTGGGGAAGGCTGGAGCTGTAGCACTGTGTGCTCATCCCTCACCTTCATGGGGAGCTGCCCCCAGACTTGCTATGTATCACTTTGATGATTCTCCTGTTGGGTGTATTTTGGAGCAGCTGTTATCTGTGGCTTTTTATGGTGATCCTGTGGAAAGCAGCCATTTACCTGCTGTGATGAACTCAAAACTAATACTAACTCTTCATTCCCTTTGGTTTTATTTGGGGTTTTTTTAGTCTCTTTGTTTGATTGGTTTGCATGGGTTCGTTTGTTTCTAGGTTTTGTCTGTTTTGGTTTGAGTCTTTTGTTTGCTTTTTCATAAGACTCAGGTGAAGTTGGCATAGCCAAAGTCAAGAGAATGTACACCAGGCTTGACTTTCCAGAAATTACTTTTGGCTGGGTTTAACTGCATTCTCCAGGCTCAGGATGACCAGTCCATTTGCAGGATTTGCTCTGCAACATCAGCTTGCCCAGGCTCTGCTCGGTGATTCAAATATGGAAAAGACAATGGATATTGTGCCAAGCTTCCTTTCAAACAGCCAAAACTGCAACGGCATGAGAGAAAAAAAGAAAAAAACAGAGACTATATTCACCAATTAGAGCAGAAGCAGTGTCCCACCATCTTGCCTTCCACTCCTTTTAATTTTGTACATTGAGAGGCAATCCTGGGCCTAAAGCTTCCGTCTCTCAGTTCCTGATGCCATTTGACTCCAGCCTGGACTCCCCCAGATCACACTGCCTGCTTTCCACGTGGGGCTGGGGATGCTCAGCCTGGAAAGAGGAGACCCTGGGGAGGCCTCACTGCAGCTCTGCAGGACTGCAAGGGTGCCACAAGAAAGATTGGGACAGGGTGTTCCACAGGGCCTGTGGCAACAGGACAAGGGGGGGACGGCTTTCAGCTGCAGGAGGCTGATTGAAGTTGGATCTGAGGAAGCTGCTCTCTTCCACTGAGGGTGCTGAGGCACTGGCCCAGGCTGTGGATGCTCCATCCTTGGGAACAGGGCTCTGAACACCATGGTCTGGGGGAACGTTGCTAAGCATGGAACCAAAGGCTCTCTAGCTCAGTGGTCATGTCACAATCCATGTCCCATCTGGAACTGCCAGCAGCCAGCAAGCAGCACAACACAGCCGTTGGCCCTGGGCTCAGCACACGCTGCACGCTGCTCCTGCTGCTCCTGTCACCCTTCTTGTTCCTGCCCCCGAGACCTCATCTCATCAGTCTCAAAAGCTGCCTAAGGCCTGGATTGTGTCATCCATCCCTGCAGGATGCTCACATTTGTCCTGAGGAAGGTACGGTGCCATTCCATGGAGGTGGATCCCCCCAGCTGCCCGGGTGTGGGCTGGAGTTCTGGGGGGATGGGGTGGGACAGGGACCCCACTCTGAGGTTTTGCTACCTCTGCAGGCTGTTGCAGGTAGAGAAGACAAGATGGAGGTGGAGAGACAGACTGATAGAGAGGAGAAGATGGAAGTGGAGGGAGAAAAGAGAGGAGAGGAAGAGATGGAGGTGGACACCATAATGGATACGGAGGAGGAGATGGAGGTGGATGGAGAACAGACTGGAGAGGAAGAGATGGAGGTTGATGAGGATGAGGAGATGGACGTGGAAATGGAAGAGTACACCCAGGAGATGGACATTGATGAGGAAGATGAAGAGGAGGCCATGGTCCTGGGATGAAGAGCGATGCCAGCAGCAGGACAGGCATGTGGTCCCCACAGGCACAGTGGGTTCCCTGCAGCCAGGCTGGGGCGGGATTGGGCTGGCTGGTCCCTGCTCAGGAACGTGGTACCCAGTGCCTTGGGTTCTGCTGGCCATGCCCAGCCTGTCCTGTTCTTGCTTTGGGCCACACAAGCCCCATGGCAGTGCCTGGGGCCCAGCCCCCAGACCCAGCCAGCCTCAGCTCTGGCAGCAGAGTCCCAGTGTGCCAGCCTGGGGACACACGGAAGAGCCCTCTGTGCCTGACTGGAGTGACCATGGCACCTGCTTTTCTTCCCGGACTGATGGAGATCCTGGACTGAAATGGCACCCTTTTGTACATAGTTTTTAGAGTTTGTTCTTGTTTTTGCCATATAGGTTTTAGGGCTTCGTTTTGTCTTCTGTAAATACATTTCAAATATTGTTGTTAGATATGTTCTTAGGTATATACCTTCTATAAATTGTTGTTATTACAAATATTCTTACAAAAGTAAATGTGTTCTGTGTTTTCATTGCTGTTCTTATGTAAATAAACAACCTTGGGTTTTCACACCCCAGTTCTCTTTCCATTTCCTTCCAGCACAGGCAATATTGGCCAAGTTGTGTTTTCCACTTGCTCCCGGTTCCCAGGGCTGGAGGTTCATGGGGGAGCTGGCACAGCCACCCCAGCAGTGGTTGTCCCACTCAGAGGGTTCCGCTGACAGAGGTCACTGTCTCCTTGCTGTCTCTCTGGACACACTGGGGAGCTGCAGGGGCAAATCCCAGCGTGCCCTGTCCCATGGGATCCCATGTTGGGACTCAATGTCCCAGCCCGGGTGAGCACTGGTTGTGGCCCTGGGCTCAGCATGGCAGGCCTGGTGCTCACAGCAGTGCAGACTTCAAGCTGGCCATGCACAGCTCCGTGTTTCTCCCAAAAATATCACTGCTGCAGCACCTGGGGTTCCCCAGTGCTGGGCTTTTTATCCCCACTGCATGGAGGATCACATGGCAGGGCAAAGGATGGAGCCCATGTGGCATCCAACCTGCCCTGATCCAGGCTGGGCACAGCCTGATGAAGGATGAGCACATCTTGCAGGGATATGGAAACCTCCCCTGAAAACCCAGTTCAGGCAGAGCCTGAGCTCTTTTGTGGCTCTGGGCAGGAAGATGCTCAGGATCTCCCAGAGAGGCTCAGCGGGCAGTAGGATTGTGCCTGCATCTCGCTCTGGACATGCCAGTGGCTCAAGTGACAGCTGTGGGAATGATTTATAATGCACCGAGAGGGGCCACAGTCCTGCAAGGCTCTTACATCAGGAGCAAAGAGCAGCCTGCAGGGTGGGGAAGGCTGGAGCTGTAGCACTGTGTGCTCATCCCTCACCTTCATGGGGAGCTGCCCCCAGACTTGCTATGTATCACTTTGATGATTCTCCTGTTGGGTGTATTTTGGAGCAGCTGTTATCTGTGGCTTTTTATGGTGATCCTGTGGAAAGCAGCCATTTACCTGCTGTGATGAACTCAAAACTAATACTAACTCTTCATTCCCTTTGGTTTTATTTGGGGTTTTTTTAGTCTCTTTGTTTGATTGGTTTGCATGGGTTCGTTTGTTTCTAGGTTTTGTCTGTTTTGGTTTGAGTCTTTTGTTTGCTTTTTCATAAGACTCAGGTGAAGTTGGCATAGCCAAAGTCAAGAGAATGTACACCAGGCTTGACTTTCCAGAAATTACTTTTGGCTGGGTTTAACTGCATTCTCCAGGCTCAGGATGACCAGTCCATTTGCAGGATTTGCTCTGCAACATCAGCTTGCCCAGGCTCTGCTCGGTGATTCAAATATGGAAAAGACAATGGATATTGTGCCAAGCTTCCTTTCAAACAGCCAAAACTGCAACGGCATGAGAGAAAAAAAGAAAAAAACAGAGACTATATTCACCAATTAGAGCAGAAGCAGTGTCCCACCATCTTGCCTTCCACTCCTTTTAATTTTGTACATTGAGAGGCAATCCTGGGCCTAAAGCTTCCGTCTCTCAGTTCCTGATGCCATTTGACTCCAGCCTGGACTCCCCCAGATCACACTGCCTGCTTTCCACGTGGGGCTGGGGATGCTCAGCCTGGAAAGAGGAGACCCTGGGGAGGCCTCACTGCAGCTCTGCAGGACTGCAAGGGTGCCACAAGAAAGATTGGGACAGGGTGTTCCACAGGGCCTGTGGCAACAGGACAAGGGGGGGACGGCTTTCAGCTGCAGGAGGCTGATTGAAGTTGGATCTGAGGAAGCTGCTCTCTTCCACTGAGGGTGCTGAGGCACTGGCCCAGGCTGTGGATGCTCCATCCTTGGGAACAGGGCTCTGAACACCATGGTCTGGGGGAACGTTGCTAAGCATGGAACCAAAGGCTCTCTAGCTCAGTGGTCATGTCACAATCCATGTCCCATCTGGAACTGCCAGCAGCCAGCAAGCAGCACAACACAGCCGTTGGCCCTGGGCTCAGCACACGCTGCACGCTGCTCCTGCTGCTCCTGTCACCCTTCTTGTTCCTGCCCCCGAGACCTCATCTCATCAGTCTCAAAAGCTGCCTAAGGCCTGGATTGTGTCATCCATCCCTGCAGGATGCTCACATTTGTCCTGAGGAAGGTACGGTGCCATTCCATGGAGGTGGATCCCCCCAGCTGCCCGGGTGTGGGCTGGAGTTCTGGGGGGATGGGGTGGGACAGGGACCCCACTCTGAGGTTTTGCTACCTCTGCAGGCTGTTGCAGGTAGAGAAGACAAGATGGAGGTGGACAGACAGACTGATAGAGAGGAGAAGATGGAAGTGGAGGGAGAAAAGAGAGGAGAGGAAGAGATGGAGGTGGACACCATAATGGATACGGAGGAGGAGATGGAGGTGGATGGAGAACAGACTGGAGAGGAAGAGATGGAGGTTGATGAGGATGAGGAGATGGACGTGGAAATGGAAGAGTACACCCAGGAGATGGACATTGATGAGGAAGATGAAGAGGAGGCCATGGTCCTGGGATGAAGAGCGATGCCAGCAGCAGGACAGGCATGTGGTCCCCACAGGCACAGTGGGTTCCCTGCAGCCAGGCTGGGGCGGGATTGGGCTGGGTGGTCCCTGCTCAGGAACGTGGTACCCAGTGCCTTGGGTTCTGCTGGCCATGCCCAGCCTGTCCTGTTCTTGCTTTGGGCCACACAAGCCCCATGGCAGTGCCTGGGGCCCAGCCCCCAGACCCAGCCAGCCTCAGCTCTGGCAGCAGAGTCCCAGTGTGCCAGCCTGGGGACACACGGAAGAGCCCTCTGTGCCTGACTGGAGTGACCATGGCACCTGCTTTTCTTCCCGGACTGATGGAGATCCTGGACTGAAATGGCACCCTTTTGTACATAGTTTTTAGAGTTTGTTCTTGTTTTTGCCATATAGGTTTTAGGGCTTCGTTTTGTCTTCTGTAAATACATTTCAAATATTGTTGTTAGATATGTTCTTAGGTATATACCTTCTATAAATTGTTGTTATTACAAATATTCTTACAAAAGTAAATGTGTTCTGTGTTTTCATTGCTGTTCTTATGTAAATAAACAACCTTGGCTTTTCACACCCCAGTTCTCTTTCCATTTCCTTCCAGCACAGGCAATATTGGCCAAGTTGTGTTTTCCACTTGCTCCCGGTTCCCAGGGCTGGAGGTTCATGGGGGAGCTGGCACAGCCACCCCAGCAGTGGTTGTCCCACTCAGAGGGTTCCGCTGACAGAGGTCACTGTCTCCTTGCTGTCTCTCTGGACACACTGGGGAGCTGCAGGGGCAAATCCCAGCGTGCCCTGTCCCATGGGATCCCATGTTGGGACTCAATGTCCCAGCCCGGGTGAGCACTGGTTGTGGCCCTGGGCTCAGCATGGCAGGCCTGGTGCTCACAGCAGTGCAGACTTCAAGCTGGCCATGCACAGCTCCGTGTTTCTCCCAAAAATATCACTGCTGCAGCACCTGGGGTTCCCCAGTGCTGGGCTTTTTATCCCCACTGCATGGAGGATCACATGGCAGGGCAAAGGATGGAGCCCATGTGGCCCCCAACCTGCCCTGATCCAGGCTGGGCACAGCCTGATGAAGGATGAGCACATCTCGCAGGGATATGGAAACCTCCCCTGAAAACCCAGTTCAGTCAGAGCCTGAGCTCTTTTGTGGCTCTGGGCAGGAAGATGCTCAGGATCTCCCAGAGAGGCTCAGCGGGCAGTAGGATTGTGCCTGCATCTCGCTCTGGACATGCCAGTGGCTCAAGTGACAGCTGTGGGAATGATTTATAATGCACCGAGAGGGGCCACAGTCCTGCAAGGCTCTTACATCAGGAGCAAAGAGCAGCCTGCAGGGTGGGGAAGGCTGGAGCTCTACCACTCTGTGCTCATCCCTCACCTTAATGGGGAGCTGCCCCCAGACTTGCTATGTATCACTTTGATGGTTCTCCTGTTGGGTGTATTTTGGAGCAGCTGTTATCTGTGGCTTTTTATGGTGATCCTGTGGAAAGCAGCCATTTACCTGCTGTGATGAACTCAAAACTAATACTAACTCTTCATTCCCTTTGGTTTTATTTGGGGTTTTTTTAGTCTCTTTGTTTGATTGGTTTGCATGGGTTCGTTTGTTTCTAGGTTTTGTCTGTTTTGGTTTGAGTCTTTTGTTTGCTTTTTCATAAGACTCAGGTGAAGTTGGCATAGCCAAAGTCAAGAGAATGTACACCAGGCTTGACTTTCCAGAAATTACTTTTGGCTGGGTTTAACTGCATTCTCCAGGCTCAGGATGACCAGTCCATTTGCAGGATTTGCTCTGCAACATCAGCTTGCCCAGGCTCTGCTCGGTGATTCAAATATGGAAAAGACAATGGATATTGTGCCAAGCTTCCTTTCAAACAGCCAAAAGTGCAACGGCATGAGAGAAAAAAAGAAAAAAACAGAGACTATATTCACCAATTAGAGCAGAAGCAGTGTCCCACCATCTTGCCTTCCACTCCTTTTAATTTTGTACATTGAGAGGCAATCCTGGGCCTAAAGCTTCCGTCTCTCAGTTCCTGATGCCATTTGACTCCAGCCTGGACTCCCCCAGATCACACTGCCTGCTTTCCACGTGGGGCTGGGGATGCTCAGCCTGGAAAGAGGAGACCCTGGGGAGGCCTCACTGCAGCTCTGCAGGACTGCAAGGGTGCCACAAGAAAGATTGGGACAGGGTGTTCCACAGGGCCTGTGGCAACAGGACAAGGGGGGGACGGCTTTCAGCTGCAGGAGGCTGATTGAAGTTGGATCTGAGGAAGCTGCTCTCTTCCACTGAGGGTGCTGAGGCACTGGCCCAGGCTGTGGATGCTCCATCCTTGGGAACAGGGCTCTGAACACCATGGTCTGGGGGAACGTTGCTAAGCATGGAACCAAAGGCTCTCTAGCTCAGTGGTCATGTCACAATCCATGTCCCATCTGGAACTGCCAGCAGCCATCAAGCAGCACAACACAGCCGTTGGCCCTGGGCTCAGCACACGCTGCACGCTGCTCCTGCTGCTCCTGTCACCCTTCTTGTTCCTGCCCCCGAGACCTCATCTCATCAGTCTCAAAAGCTGCCTAAGGCCTGGATTGTGTCATCCATCCCTGCAGGATGCTCACATTTGTCCTGAGGAAGGTACGGTGCCATTCCATGGAGGTGGATCCCCCCAGCTGCCCGGGTGTGGGCTGGAGTTCTGGGGGGATGGGGTGGGACAGGGACCCCACTCTGAGGTTTTGCTACCTCTGCAGGCTGTTGCAGGTAGAGAAGACAAGATGGAGGTGGAGAGACAGACTGATAGAGAGGAGAAGATGGAAGTGGAGGGAGAAAAGAGAGGAGAGGAAGAGATGGAGGTGGACACCATAATGGATACGGAGGAGGAGATGGAGGTGGATGGAGAACAGACTGGAGAGGAAGAGATGGAGGTTGATGAGGATGAGGAGATGGACGTGGAAATGGAAGAGTACACCCAGGAGATGGACATTGATGAGGAAGATGAAGAGGAGGCCATGGTCCTGGGATGAAGAGCGATGCCAGCAGCAGGACAGGCATGTGGTCCCCACAGGCACAGTGGGTTCCCTGCAGCCAGGCTGGGGCGGGATTGGGCTGGCTGGTCCCTGCTCAGGAACGTGGTACCCAGTGCCTTGGGTTCTGCTGGCCATGCCCAGCCTGTCCTGTTCTTGCTTTGGGCCACACAAGCCCCATGGCAGTGCCTGGGGCCCAGCCCCCAGACCCAGCCAGCCTCAGCTCTGGCAGCAGAGTCCCAGTGTGCCAGCCTGGGGACACACGGAAGAGCCCTCTGTGCCTGACTGGAGTGACCATGGCACCTGCTTTTCTTCCCGGACTGATGGAGATCCTGGACTGAAATGGCACCCTTTTGTACATAGTTTTTAGAGTTTGTTCTTGTTTTTGCCATATAGGTTTTAGGGCTTCGTTTTGTCTTCTGTAAATACATTTCAAATATTGTTGTTAGATATGTTCTTAGGTATATACCTTCTATAAATTGTTGTTATTACAAATATTCTTACAAAAGTAAATGTGTTCTGTGTTTTCATTGCTGTTCTTATGTAAATAAACAACCTTGGGTTTTCACACCCCAGTTCTCTTTCCATTTCCTTCCAGCACAGGCAATATTGGCCAAGTTGTGTTTTCCACTTGCTCCCGGTTCCCAGGGCTGGAGGTTCATGGGGGAGCTGGCACAGCCACCCCAGCAGTGGTTGTCCCACTCAGAGGGTTCCGCTGACAGAGGTCACTGTCTCCTTGCTGTCTCTCTGGACACACTGGGGAGCTGCAGGGGCAAATCCCAGCGTGCCCTGTCCCATGGGATCCCATGTTGGGACTCAATGTCCCAGCCCGGGTGAGCACTGGTTGTGGCCCTGGGCTCAGCATGGCAGGCCTGGTGCTCACAGCATTGCAGACTTCAAGCTGGCCATGCACAGCTCCGTGTTTCTCCCAAAAATATCACTGCTGCAGCACCTGGGGTTCCCCAGTGCTGGGCTTTTTATCCCCACTGCATGGAGGATCACATGGCAGGGCAAAGGATGGAGCCCATGTGGCATCCAACCTGCCCTGATCCAGGCTGGGCACAGCCTGATGAAGGATGAGCACATCTTGCAGGGATATGGAAACCTCCCCTGAAAACCCAGTTCAGGCAGAGCCTGAGCTCTTTTGTGGCTCTGGGCAGGAAGATGCTCAGGATCTCCCAGAGAGGCTCAGCGGGCAGTAGGATTGTGCCTGCATCTCGCTCTGGACATGCCAGTGGCTCAAGTGACAGCTGTGGGAATGATTTATAATGCACCGAGAGGGGCCACAGTCCTGCAAGGCTCTTACATCAGGAGCAAAGAGCAGCCTGCAGGGTGGGGAAGGCTGGAGCTGTAGCACTCTGTGCTCATCCCTCACCTTCATGGGGAGCTGCCCCCAGACTTGCTATGTATCACTTTGATGATTCTCCTGTTGGGTGTATTTTGGAGCAGCTGTTATCTGTGGCTTTTTATGGTGATCCTGTGGAAAGCAGCCATTTACCTGCTGTGATGAACTCAAAACTAATACTAACTCTTCATTCCCTTTGGTTTTATTTGGGGTTTTTTTAGTCTCTTTGTTTGATTGGTTTGCATGGGTTCGTTTGTTTCTAGGTTTTGTCTGTTTTGGTTTGAGTCTTTTGTTTGCTTTTTCATAAGACTCAGGTGAAGTTGGCATAGCCAAAGTCAAGAGAATGTACACCAGGCTTGACTTTCCAGAAATTACTTTTGGCTGGGTTTAACTGCATTCTCCAGGCTCAGGATGACCAGTCCATTTGCAGGATTTGCTCTGCAACATCAGCTTGCCCAGGCTCTGCTCGGTGATTCAAATATGGAAAAGACAATGGATATTGTGCCAAGCTTCCTTTCAAACAGCCAAAAGTGCAACGGCATGAGAGAAAAAAAGAAAAAAACAGAGACTATATTCACCAATTAGAGCAGAAGCAGTGTCCCACCATCTTGCCTTCCACTCCTTTTAATTTTGTACATTGAGAGGCAATCCTGGGCCTAAAGCTTCCGTCTCTCAGTTCCTGATGCCATTTGACTCCAGCCTGGACTCCCCCAGATCACACTGCCTGCTTTCCACGTGGGGCTGGGGATGCTCAGCCTGGAAAGAGGAGACCCTGGGGAGGCCTCACTGCAGCTCTGCAGGACTGCAAGGGTGCCACAAGAAAGATTGGGACAGGGTGTTCCACAGGGCCTGTGGCAACAGGACAAGGGGGGGACGGCTTTCAGCTGCAGGAGGCTGATTGAAGTTGGATCTGAGGAAGCTGCTCTCTTCCACTGAGGGTGCTGAGGCACTGGCCCAGGCTGTGGATGCTCCATCCTTGGGAACAGGGCTCTGAACACCATGGTCTGGGGGAACGTTGCTAAGCATGGAACCAAAGGCTCTCTAGCTCAGTGGTCATGTCACAATCCATGTCCCATCTGGAACTGCCAGCAGCCAGCAAGCAGCACAACACAGCCGTTGGCCCTGGGCTCAGCACACGCTGCACGCTGCTCCTGCTGCTCCTGTCACCCTTCTTGTTCCTGCCCCCGAGACCTCATCTCATCAGTCTCAAAAGCTGCCTAAGGCCTGGATTGTGTCATCCATCCCTGCAGGATGCTCACATTTGTCCTGAGGAAGGTACGGTGCCATTCCATGGAGGTGGATCCCCCCAGCTGCCCGGGTGTGGGCTGGAGTTCTGGGGGGATGGGGTGGGACAGGGACCCCACTCTGAGGTTTTGCTACCTCTGCAGGCTGTTGCAGGTAGAGAAGACAAGATGGAGGTGGAGAGACAGACTGATAGAGAGGAGAAGATGGAAGTGGAGGGAGAAAAGAGAGGAGAGGAAGAGATGGAGGTGGACACCATAATGGATACGGAGGAGGAGATGGAGGTGGATGGAGAACAGACTGGAGAGGAAGAGATGGAGGTTGATGAGGATGAGGAGATGGACGTGGAAATGGAAGAGTACACCCAGGAGATGGACATTGATGAGGAAGATGAAGAGGAGGCCATGGTCCTGGGATGAAGAGCGATGCCAGCAGCAGGACAGGCATGTGGTCCCCACAGGCACAGTGGGTTCCCTGCAGCCAGGCTGGGGCGGGATTGGGCTGGGTGGTCCCTGCTCAGGAACGTGGTACCCAGTGCCTTGGGTTCTGCTGGCCATGCCCAGCCTGTCCTGTTCTTGCTTTGGGCCACACAAGCCCCATGGCAGTGCCTGGGGCCCAGCCCCCAGACCCAGCCAGCCTCAGCTCTGGCAGCAGAGTCCCAGTGTGCCAGCCTGGGGACACACGGAAGAGCCCTCTGTGCCTGACTGGAGTGACCATGGCACCTGCTTTTCTTCCCGGACTGATGGAGATCCTGGACTGAAATGGCACCCTTTTGTACATAGTTTTTAGAGTTTGTTCTTGTTTTTGCCATATAGGTTTTAGGGCTTCGTTTTGTCTTCTGTAAATACATTTCAAATATTGTTGTTAGATATGTTCTTAGGTATATACCTTCTATAAATTGTTGTTATTACAAATATTCTTACAAAAGTAAATGTGTTCTGTGTTTTCATTGCTGTTCTTATGTAAATAAACAACCTTGGGTTTTCACACCCCAGTTCTCTTTCCATTTCCTTCCAGCACAGGCAATATTGGCCAAGTTGTGTTTTCCACTTGCTCCCGGTTCCCAGGGCTGGAGGTTCATGGGGGAGCTGGCACAGCCACCCCAGCAGTGGTTGTCCCACTCAGAGGGTTCCGCTGACAGAGGTCACTGTCTCCTTGCTGTCTCTCTGGACACACTGGGGAGCTGCAGGGGCAAATCCCAGCGTGCCCTGTCCCATGGGATCCCATGTTGGGACTCAATGTCCCAGCCCGGGTGAGCACTGGTTGTGGCCCTGGGCTCAGCATGGCAGGCCTGGTGCTCACAGCATTGCAGACTTCAAGCTGGCCATGCACAGCTCCGTGTTTCTCCCAAAAATATCACTGCTGCAGCACCTGGGGTTCCCCAGTGCTGGGCTTTTTATCCCCACTGCATGGAGGATCACATGGCAGGGCAAAGGATGGAGCCCATGTGGCATCCAACCTGCCCTGATCCAGGCTGGGCACAGCCTGATGAAGGATGAGCACATCTTGCAGGGATATGGAAACCTCCCCTGAAAACCCAGTTCAGGCAGAGCCTGAGCTCTTTTGTGGCTCTGGGCAGGAAGATGCTCAGGATCTCCCAGAGAGGCTCAGCGGGCAGTAGGATTGTGCCTGCATCTCGCTCTGGACATGCCAGTGGCTCAAGTGACAGCTGTGGGAATGATTTATAATGCACCGAGAGGGGCCACAGTCCTGCAAGGCTCTTACATCAGGAGCAAAGAGCAGCCTGCAGGGTGGGGAAGGCTGGAGCTGTAGCACTCTGTGCTCATCCCTCACCTTCATGGGGAGCTGCCCCCAGACTTGCTATGTATCACTTTGATGATTCTCCTGTTGGGTGTATTTTGGAGCAGCTGTTATCTGTGGCTTTTTATGGTGATCCTGTGGAAAGCAGCCATTTACCTGCTGTGATGAACTCAAAACTAATACTAACTCTTCATTCCCTTTGGTTTTATTTGGGGTTTTTTTAGTCTCTTTGTTTGATTGGTTTGCATGGGTTCGTTTGTTTCTAGGTTTTGTCTGTTTTGGTTTGAGTCTTTTGTTTGCTTTTTCATAAGACTCAGGTGAAGTTGGCATAGCCAAAGTCAAGAGAATGTACACCAGGCTTGACTTTCCAGAAATTACTTTTGGCTGGGTTTAACTGCATTCTCCAGGCTCAGGATGACCAGTCCATTTGCAGGATTTGCTCTGCAACATCAGCTTGCCCAGGCTCTGCTCGGTGATTCAAATATGGAAAAGACAATGGATATTGTGCCAAGCTTCCTTTCAAACAGCCAAAAGTGCAACGGCATGAGAGAAAAAAAGAAAAAAACAGAGACTATATTCACCAATTAGAGCAGAAGCAGTGTCCCACCATCTTGCCTTCCACTCCTTTTAATTTTGTACATTGAGAGGCAATCCTGGGCCTAAAGCTTCCGTCTCTCAGTTCCTGATGCCATTTGACTCCAGCCTGGACTCCCCCAGATCACACTGCCTGCTTTCCACGTGGGGCTGGGGATGCTCAGCCTGGAAAGAGGAGACCCTGGGGAGGCCTCACTGCAGCTCTGCAGGACTGCAAGGGTGCCACAAGAAAGATTGGGACAGGGTGTTCCACAGGGCCTGTGGCAACAGGACAAGGGGGGGACGGCTTTCAGCTGCAGGAGGCTGATTGAAGTTGGATCTGAGGAAGCTGCTCTCTTCCACTGAGGGTGCTGAGGCACTGGCCCAGGCTGTGGATGCTCCATCCTTGGGAACAGGGCTCTGAGCACCATGGTCTGGGGGAACGTTGCTAAGCATGGAACCAAAGGCTCTCTAGCTCAGTGGTCATCTCACAATCCATGTCCCATCTGGAACTGCCAGCAGCCAGCAAGCAGCACAACACAGCCGTTGGCCCTGGGCTCAGCACACGCTGCACGCTGCTCCTGCTGCTCCTGTCACCCTTCTTGTTCCTGCCCCCGAGACCTCATCTCATCAGTCTCAAAAGCTGCCTAAGGCCTGGATTGTGTCATCCATCCCTGCAGGATGCTCACATTTGTCCTGAGGAAGGTACGGTGCCATTCCATGGAGGTGGATCCCCCCAGCTGCCCGGGTGTGGGCTGGAGTTCTGGGGGGATGGGGTGGGACAGGGACCCCACTCTGAGGTTTTGCTACCTCTGCAGGCTGTTGCAGGTAGAGAAGACAAGATGGAGGTGGAGAGACAGACTGATAGAGAGGAGAAGATGGAAGTGGAGGGAGAAAAGAGAGGAGAGGAAGAGATGGAGGTGGACACCATAATGGATACGGAGGAGGAGATGGAGGTGGATGGAGAACAGACTGGAGAGGAAGAGATGGAGGTTGATGAGGATGAGGAGATGGACGTGGAAATGGAAGAGTACACCGAGGAGATGGACATTGATGAGGAAGATGAAGAGGAGGCCATGGTCCTGGGATGAAGAGCGATGCCAGCAGCAGGACAGGCATGTGGTCCCCACAGGCACAGTGGGTTCCCTGCAGCCAGGCTGGGGCGGGATTGGGCTGGGTGGTCCCTGCTCAGGAACGTGGTACCCAGTGCCTTGGGTTCTGCTGGCCATGCCCAGCCTGTCCTGTTCTTGCTTTGGGCCACACAAGCCCCATGGCAGTGCCTGGGGCCCAGCCCCCAGACCCAGCCAGCCTCAGCTCTGGCAGCAGAGTCCCAGTGTGCCAGCCTGGGGACACACGGAAGAGCCCTCTGTGCCTGACTGGAGTGACCATGGCACCTGCTTTTCTTCCCGGACTGATGGAGATCCTGGACTGAAATGGCACCCTTTTGTACATAGTTTTTAGAGTTTGTTCTTGTTTTTGCCATATAGGTTTTAGGGCTTCGTTTTGTCTTCTGTAAATACATTTCAAATATTGTTGTTAGATATGTTCTTAGGTATATACCTTCTATAAATTGTTGTTATTACAAATATTCTTACAAAAGTAAATGTGTTCTGTGTTTTCATTGCTGTTCTTATGTAAATAAACAACCTTGGGTTTTCACACCCCAGTTCTCTTTCCATTTCCTTCCAGCACAGGCAATATTGGCCAAGTTGTGTTTTCCACTTGCTCCCGGTTCCCAGGGCTGGAGGTTCATGGGGGAGCTGGCACAGCCACCCCAGCAGTGGTTGTCCCACTCAGAGGGTTCCGCTGACAGAGGTCACTGTCTCCTTGCTGTCTCTCTGGACACACTGGGGAGCTGCAGGGGCAAATCCCAGCGTGCCCTGTCCCATGGGATCCCATGTTGGGACTCAATGTCCCAGCCCGGGTGAGCACTGGTTGTGGCCCTGGGCTCAGCATGGCAGGCCTGGTGCTCACAGCAGTGCAGACTTCAAGCTGGCCATGCACAGCTCCGTGTTTCTCCCAAAAATATCACTGCTGCAGCACCTGGGGTTCCCCAGTGCTGGGCTTTTTATCCCCACTGCATGGAGGATCACATGGCAGGGCAAAGGATGGAGCCCATGTGGCATCCAACCTGCCCTGATCCAGGCTGGGCACAGCCTGATGAAGGATGAGCACATCTTGCAGGGATATGGAAACCTCCCCTGAAAACCCAGTTCAGGCAGAGCCTGAGCTCTTTTGTGGCTCTGGGCAGGAAGATGCTCAGGATCTCCCAGAGAGGCTCAGCGGGCAGTAGGATTGTGCCTGCATCTCGCTCTGGACATGCCAGTGGCTCAAGTGACAGCTGTGGGAATGATTTATAATGCACCGAGAGGGGCCACAGTCCTGCAAGGCTCTTACATCAGGAGCAAAGAGCAGCCTGCAGGGTGGGGAAGGCTGGAGCTGTAGCACTGTGTGCTCATCCCTCACCTTCATGGGGAGCTGCCCCCAGACTTGCTATGTATCACTTTGATGATTCTCCTGTTGGGTGTATTTTGGAGCAGCTGTTATCTGTGGCTTTTTATGGTGATCCTGTGGAAAGCAGCCATTTACCTGCTGTGATGAACTCAAAACTAATACTAACTCTTCATTCCCTTTGGTTTTATTTGGGGTTTTTTTAGTCTCTTTGTTTGATTGGTTTGCATGGGTTCGTTTGTTTCTAGGTTTTGTCTGTTTTGGTTTGAGTCTTTTGTTTGCTTTTTCATAAGACTCAGGTGAAGTTGGCATAGCCAAAGTCAAGAGAATGTACACCAGGCTTGACTTTCCAGAAATTACTTTTGGCTGGGTTTAACTGCATTCTCCAGGCTCAGGATGACCAGTCCATTTGCAGGATTTGCTCTGCAACATCAGCTTGCCCAGGCTCTGCTCGGTGATTCAAATATGGAAAAGACAATGGATATTGTGCCAAGCTTCCTTTCAAACAGCCAAAAGTGCAACGGCATGAGAGAAAAAAAGAAAAAAACAGAGACTATATTCACCAATTAGAGCAGAAGCAGTGTCCCACCATCTTGCCTTCCACTCCTTTTAATTTTGTACATTGAGAGGCAATCCTGGGCCTAAAGCTTCCGTCTCTCAGTTCCTGATGCCATTTGACTCCAGCCTGGACTCCCCCAGATCACACTGCCTGCTTTCCACGTGGGGCTGGGGATGCTCAGCCTGGAAAGAGGAGACCCTGGGGAGGCCTCACTGCAGCTCTGCAGGACTGCAAGGGTGCCACAAGAAAGATTGGGACAGGGTGTTCCACAGGGCCTGTGGCAACAGGACAAGGGGGGGACGGCTTTCAGCTGCAGGAGGCTGATTGAAGTTGGATCTGAGGAAGCTGCTCTCTTCCACTGAGGGTGCTGAGGCACTGGCCCAGGCTGTGGATGCTCCATCCTTGGGAACAGGGCTCTGAACACCATGGTCTGGGGGAACGTTGCTAAGCATGGAACCAAAGGCTCTCTAGCTCAGTGGTCATGTCACAATCCATGTCCCATCTGGAACTGCCAGCAGCCAGCAAGCAGCACAACACAGCCGTTGGCCCTGGGCTCAGCACACGCTGCACGCTGCTCCTGCTGCTCCTGTCACCCTTCTTGTTCCTGCCCCCGAGACCTCATCTCATCAGTCTCAAAAGCTGCCTAAGGCCTGGATTGTGTCATCCATCCCTGCAGGATGCTCACATTTGTCCTGAGGAAGGTACGGTGCCATTCCATGGAGGTGGATCCCCCCAGCTGCCCGGGTGTGGGCTGGAGTTCTGGGGGGATGGGGTGGGACAGGGACCCCACTCTGAGGTTTTGCTACCTCTGCAGGCTGTTGCAGGTAGAGAAGACAAGATGGAGGTGGAGAGACAGACTGATAGAGAGGAGAAGATGGAAGTGGAGGGAGAAAAGAGAGGAGAGGAAGAGATGGAGGTGGACACCATAATGGATACGGAGGAGGAGATGGAGGTGGATGGAGAACAGACTGGAGAGGAAGAGATGGAGGTTGATGAGGATGAGGAGATGGACGTGGAAATGGAAGAGTACACCCAGGAGATGGACATTGATGAGGAAGATGAAGAGGAGGCCATGGTCCTGGGATGAAGAGCGATGCCAGCAGCAGGACAGGCATGTGGTCCCCACAGGCACAGTGGGTTCCCTGCAGCCAGGCTGGGGCGGGATTGGGCTGGGTGGTCCCTGCTCAGGAACGTGGTACCCAGTGCCTTGGGTTCTGCTGGCCATGCCCAGCCTGTCCTGTTCTTGCTTTGGGCCACACAAGCCCCATGGCAGTGCCTGGGGCCCAGCCCCCAGACCCAGCCAGCCTCAGCTCTGGCAGCAGAGTCCCAGTGTGCCAGCCTGGGGACACACGGAAGAGCCCTCTGTGCCTGACTGGAGTGACCATGGCACCTGCTTTTCTTCCCGGACTGATGGAGATCCTGGACTGAAATGGCACCCTTTTGTACATAGTTTTTAGAGTTTGTTCTTGTTTTTGCCATATAGGTTTTAGGGCTTCGTTTTGTCTTCTGTAAATACATTTCAAATATTGTTGTTAGATATGTTCTTAGGTATATACCTTCTATAAATTGTTGTTATTACAAATATTCTTACAAAAGTAAATGTGTTCTGTGTTTTCATTGCTGTTCTTATGTAAATAAACAACCTTGGGTTTTCACACCCCAGTTCTCTTTCCATTTCCTTCCAGCACAGGCAATATTGGCCAAGTTGTGTTTTCCACTTGCTCCCGGTTCCCAGGGCTGGAGGTTCATGGGGGAGCTGGCACAGCCACCCCAGCAGTGGTTGTCCCACTCAGAGGGTTCCGCTGACAGAGGTCACTGTCTCCTTGCTGTCTCTCTGGACACACTGGGGAGCTGCAGGGGCAAATCCCAGCGTGCCCTGTCCCATGGGATCCCATGTTGGGACTCAATGTCCCAGCCCGGGTGAGCACTGGTTGTGGCCCTGGGCTCAGCATGGCAGGCCTGGTGCTCACAGCAGTGCAGACTTCAAGCTGGCCATGCACAGCTCCGTGTTTCTCCCAAAAATATCACTGCTGCAGCACCTGGGGTTCCCCAGTGCTGGGCTTTTTATCCCCACTGCATGGAGGATCACATGGCAGGGCAAAGGATGGAGCCCATGTGGCATCCAACCTGCCCTGATCCAGGCTGGGCACAGCCTGATGAAGGATGAGCACATCTTGCAGGGATATGGAAACCTCCCCTGAAAACCCAGTTCAGGCAGAGCCTGAGCTCTTTTGTGGCTCTGGGCAGGAAGATGCTCAGGATCTCCCAGAGAGGCTCAGCGGGCAGTAGGATTGTGCCTGCATCTCGCTCTGGACATGCCAGTGGCTCAAGTGACAGCTGTGGGAATGATTTATAATGCACCGAGAGGGGCCACAGTCCTGCAAGGCTCTTACATCAGGAGCAAAGAGCAGCCTGCAGGGTGGGGAAGGCTGGAGCTCTACCACTCTGTGCTCATCCCTCACCTTAATGGGGAGCTGCCCCCAGACTTGCTATGTATCACTTTGATGGTTCTCCTGTTGGGTGTATTTTGGAGCAGCTGTTATCTGTGGCTTTTTATGGTGATCCTGTGGAAAGCAGCCATTTACCTGCTGTGATGAACTCAAAACTAATACTAACTCTTCATTCCCTTTGGTTTTATTTGGGGTTTTTTTTAGTCTCTTTGTTTGATTGGTTTGCATGGGTTGGTTAGTTTCTAGGTTTTGTCTGTTTTGGTTTGAGTCTTTTGTTTGCTTTTTCATAAGACTCAGGTGAAGTTGGCATAGCCAAAGTCAAGAGAATGTACACCAGGCTTGACTTTCCAGAAATTACTTTTGGCTGGGTTTAACTGCATTCTCCAGGCTCAGGATGACCAGTCCATTTGCAGGATTTGCTCTGCAACATCAGCTTGCCCAGGCTCTGCTCGGTGATTCAAATATGGAAAAGACAATGGATATTGTGCCAAGCTTCCTTTCAAACAGCCAAAAGTGCAACGGCATGAGAGAAAAAAAGAAAAAAACAGAGACTATATTCACCAATTAGAGCAGAAGCAGTGTCCCACCATCTTGCCTTCCACTCCTTTTAATTTTGTACATTGAGAGGCAATCCTGGGCCTAAAGCTTCCGTCTCTCAGTTCCTGATGCCATTTGACTCCAGCCTGGACTCCCCCAGATCACACTGCCTGCTTTCCACGTGGGGCTGGGGATGCTCAGCCTGGAAAGAGGAGACCCTGGGGAGGCCTCACTGCAGCTCTGCAGGACTGCAAGGGTGCCACAAGAAAGATTGGGACAGGGTGTTCCACAGGGCCTGTGGCAACAGGACAAGGGGGGGACGGCTTTCAGCTGCAGGAGGCTGATTGAAGTTGGATCTGAGGAAGCTGCTCTCTTCCACTGAGGGTGCTGAGGCACTGGCCCAGGCTGTGGATGCTCCATCCTTGGGAACAGGGCTCTGAGCACCATGGTCTGGGGGAACGTTGCTAAGCATGGAACCAAAGGCTCTCTAGCTCAGTGGTCATCTCACAATCCATGTCCCATCTGGAACTGCCAGCAGCCAGCAAGCAGCACAACACAGCCGTTGGCCCTGGGCTCAGCACACGCTGCACGCTGCTCCTGCTGCTCCTGTCACCCTTCTTGTTCCTGCCCCCGAGACCTCATCTCATCAGTCTCAAAAGCTGCCTAAGGCCTGGATTGTGTCATCCATCCCTGCAGGATGCTCACATTTGTCCTGAGGAAGGTACGGTGCCATTCCATGGAGGTGGATCCCCCCAGCTGCCCGGGTGTGGGCTGGAGTTCTGGGGGGATGGGGTGGGACAGGGACCCCACTCTGAGGTTTTGCTACCTCTGCAGGCTGTTGCAGGTAGAGAAGACAAGATGGAGGTGGAGAGACAGACTGATAGAGAGGAGAAGATGGAAGTGGAGGGAGAAAAGAGAGGAGAGGAAGAGATGGAGGTGGACACCATAATGGATACGGAGGAGGAGATGGAGGTGGATGGAGAACAGACTGGAGAGGAAGAGATGGAGGTTGATGAGGATGAGGAGATGGACGTGGAAATGGAAGAGTACACCCAGGAGATGGACATTGATGAGGAAGATGAAGAGGAGGCCATGGTCCTGGGATGAAGAGCGATGCCAGCAGCAGGACAGGCATGTGGTCCCCACAGGCACAGTGGGTTCCCTGCAGCCAGGCTGGGGCGGGATTGGGCTGGGTGGTCCCTGCTCAGGAACGTGGTACCCAGTGCCTTGGGTTCTGCTGGCCATGCCCAGCCTGTCCTGTTCTTGCTTTGGGCCACACAAGCCCCATGGCAGTGCCTGGGGCCCAGCCCCCAGACCCAGCCAGCCTCAGCTCTGGCAGCAGAGTCCCAGTGTGCCAGCCTGGGGACACACGGAAGAGCCCTCTGTGCCTGACTGGAGTGACCATGGCACCTGCTTTTCTTCCCGGACTGATGGAGATCCTGGACTGAAATGGCACCCTTTTGTACATAGTTTTTAGAGTTTGTTCTTGTTTTTGCCATATAGGTTTTAGGGCTTCGTTTTGTCTTCTGTAAATACATTTCAAATATTTTTGTTAGATATGTTCTTAGGTATATACCTTCTATAAATTGTTGTTATTACAAATATTCTTACAAAAGTAAATGTGTTCTGTGTTTTCATTGCTGTTCTTATGTAAATAAACAACCTTGGGTTTTCACACCCCAGTTCTCTTTCCATTTCCTTCCGGCACAGGCAATATTGGCCAAGTTGTGTTTTCCACTTGCTCCCGGTTCCCAGGGCTGGAGGTTCATGGGGGAGCTGGCACAGCCACCCCAGCAGTGGTTGTCCCACTCAGAGGGTTCCGCTGACAGAGGTCACTGTCTCCTTGCTGTCTCTCTGGACACACTGGGGAGCTGCAGGGGCAAATCCCAGCGTGCCCTGTCCCATGGGATCCCATGTTGGGACTCAATGTCCCAGCCCGGGTGAGCACTGGTTGTGGCCCTGGGCTCAGCATGGCAGGCCTGGTGCTCACAGCATTGCAGACTTCAAGCTGGCCATGCACAGCTCCGTGTTTCTCCCAAAAATATCACTGCTGCAGCACCTGGAGTTCCCCAGTGCTGGGCTTTTTATCCCCACTGCATGGAGGATCACATGGCAGGGCAAAGGATGGAGCCCATGTGGCATCCAACCTGCCCTGATCCAGGCTGGGCACAGCCTGATGAAGGATGAGCACATCTTGCAGGGATATGGAAACCTCCCCTGAAAACCCAGTTCAGGCAGAGCCTGAGCTCTTTTGTGGCTCTGGGCAGGAAGATGCTCAGGATCTCCCAGAGAGGCTCAGCGGGCAGTAGGATTGTGCCTGCATCTCGCTCTGGACATGCCAGTGGCTCAAGTGACAGCTGTGGGAATGATTTATAATGCACCGAGAGGGGCCACAGTCCTGCAAGGCTCTTACATCAGGAGCAAAGAGCAGCCTGCAGGGTGGGGAAGGCTGGAGCTGTAGCACTCTGTGCTCATCCCTCACCTTCATGGGGAGCTGCCCCCAGAGTTGCTATGTATCACTTTGATGGTTCTCCTGTTGGGTGTATTTTGGAGCAGCTGTTATCTGTGGCTTTTTATGGTGATCCTGTGGAAAGCAGCCATTTACCTGCTGTGATGAACTCAAAACTAATACTAACTCTTCATTCCCTTTGGTTTTATTTGGGGTTTTTTTTAGTCTCTTTGTTTGATTGGTTTGCATGGGTTCGTTTGTTTCTAGGTTTTGTCTGTTTTGGTTTGAGTCTTTTGTTTGCTTTTTCATAAGACTCAGGTGAAGTTGGCATAGCCAAAGTCAAGAGAATGTACACCAGGCTTGACTTTCCAGAAATTACTTTTGGCTGGGTTTAACTGCATTCTCCAGGCTCAGGATGACCAGTCCATATGCAGGATTTGCTCTGCAACATCAGCTTGACCAGACTCTGCTCGGTGATTCAAAAATGGAGAAGACAATGGATATTGTGCCAAGCTTCCTTTCAAACAGCCAAAACCGCCAACGGCATGAGAGAAAAAAAGAAAAAAACAGAGACTATATTCACCAATTAGAGCAGAAGCAGTGTCCCACCATCTTGCCCTCCCCTGTTAATAATTTTGTACATTGAGAGGCAAACCTGGGCCTAAAGCTTCCGTCTCTCAGTTCCTGATGCCATTTGACTCCAGCCTGGACTCCCCCAGATCACACTGCCTGCTTTCCACGTGGGGCTGGGGATGCTCAGCCTGGAAAGAGGAGACCCTGGGGAGGCCTCACTGCAGCTCTGCAGGACTGCAAGGGTGCCACAAGAAAGATTGGGACAGGGTGTTCCACAGGGCCTGTGGCAACAGGACAAGGGGGGGACGGCTTTCAGCTGCAGGAGGCTGATTGAAGTTGGATCTGAGGAAGCTGCTCTCTTCCACTGAGGGTGCTGAGGCACTGGCCCAGGCTGTGGATGCTCCATCCTTGGGAACAGGGCTCTGAACACCATGGTCTGGGGGAACGTTGCTAAGCATGGAACCAAAGGCTCTCTAGCTCAGTGGTCATCTCACAATCCATGTCCCATCTGGAACTGCCAGCAGCCAGCAAGCAGCACAACACAGCCGTTGGCCCTGGGCTCAGCACATGCTGCACGCTGCTCCTGCTGCTCCTGTCACCCTTCTTGTTCCTGCCCCCGAGACCTCATCTCATCAGTCTCAAAAGCTGCCTAAGGCCTGGATTGTGTCATCCATCCCTGCAGGATGCTCACATTTGTCCTGAGGAAGGTACGGTGCCATTCCATGGAGGTGGATCCCCCCAGCTGCCCGGGTGTGGGCTGGAGTTCTGGGGGGATGGGGTGGGACAGGGACCCCACTCTGAGGTTTTGCTACCTCTGCAGGCTGTTGCAGGTAGAGAAGACAAGATGGAGGTGGACAGACAGACTGATAGAGAGGAGAAGATGGAAGTGGAGGGAGAAAAGAGAGGAGAGGGAGAGATGGAGGTGGACACCATAATGGATACGGAGGAGGAGATGGAGGTGGATGGAGAACAGACTGGAGAGGAAGAGATGGAGGTTGATGAGGATGAGGAGATGGACGTGGAAATGGAAGAGTACACCGAGGAGATGGACATTGATGAGGAAGATGAAGAGGAGGCCATGGTCCTGGGATGAAGAGCGATGCCAGCAGCAGGACAGGCATGTGGTCCCCACAGGCACAGTGGGTTCCCTGCAGCCAGGCTGGGGCGGGATTGGGCTGGCTGGTCCCTGCTCAGGAACGTGGTACCCAGTGCCTTGGGTTCTGCTGGCCATGCCCAGCCTGTCCTGTTCTTGCTTTGGGCCACACAAGCCCCATGGCAGTGCCTGGGGCCCAGCCCCCAGACCCAGCCAGCCTCAGCTCTGGCAGCAGAGTCCCAGTGTGCCAGCCTGGGGACACACGGAAGAGCCCTCTGTGCCTGACTGGAGTGACCATGGCACCTGCTTTTCTTCCCGGACTGATGGAGATCCTGGACTGAAATGGCACCCTTTTGTACATAGTTTTTAGAGTTTGTTCTTGTTTTTGCCATATAGGTTTTAGGGCTTCGTTTTGTCTTCTGTAAATACATTTCAAATATTGTTGTTAGATATGTTCTTAGGTATATACCTTCTATAAATTGTTGTTATTACAAATATTCTTACAAAAGTAAATGTGTTCTGTGTTTTCATTGCTGTTCTTATGTAAATAAACAACCTTGGGTTTTCACACCCCAGTTCTCTTTCCATTTCCTTCCGGCACAGGCAATATTGGCCAAGTTGTGTTTTCCACTTGCTCCCGGTTCCCAGGGCTGGAGGTTCATGGGGGAGCTGGCACAGCCACCCCAGCAGTGGTTGTCCCACTCAGAGGGTTCCGCTGACAGAGGTCACTGTCTCCTTGCTGTCTCTCTGGACACACTGGGGAGCTGCAGGGGCAAATCCCAGCGTGCCCTGTCCCATGGGATCCCATGTTGGGACTCAATGTCCCAGCCCGGGTGAGCACTGGTTGTGGCCCTGGGCTCAGCATGGCAGGCCTGGTGCTCACAGCATTGCAGACTTCAAGCTGGCCATGCACAGCTCCGTGTTTCTCCCAAAAATATCACTGCTGCAGCACCTGGAGTTCCCCAGTGCTGGGCTTTTTATCCCCACTGCATGGAGGATCACATGGCAGGGCAAAGGATGGGATCCCATGTGGCCTCCAACCTGCCCTGATCCAGGCTGGGCACAGCCTGATGAAGGATGAGCACATCTTGCAGGGATATGGAAACCTCCCCTGAAAACCCAGTTCAGGCAGAGCCTGAGCTCTTTTGTGGCTCTGGGCAGGAAGATGCTCAGGATCTCCCAGAGAGGCTCAGCGGGCAGTAGGATTGTGCCTGCATCTCGCTCTGGACATGCCAGTGGCTCAAGTGACAGCTGTGGGAATGATTTATAATGCACCGAGAGGGGCCACAGTCCTGCAAGGCTCTTACATCAGGAGCAAAGAGCAGCCTGCAGGGTGGGGAAGGCTGGAGCTCTACCACTCTGTGCTCATCCCTCACCTTAATGGGGAGCTGCCCCCAGACTTGCTATGTATCACTTTGATGGTTCTCCTGTTGGGTGTATTTTGGAGCAGCTGTTATCTGTGGCTTTTTATGGTGATCCTGTGGAAAGCAGCCATTTACCTGCTGTGATGAACTCAAAACTAATACTAACTCTTCATTCCCTTTGGTTTTATTTGGGGTTTTTTTAGTCTCTTTGTTTGATTGGTTTGCATGGGTTCGTTTGTTTCTAGGTTTTGTCGGTTTTGGTTTGAGTCTTTTGTTTGCTTTTTCATAAGACTCAGGTGAAGTTGGCATAGCCAAAGTCAAGAGAATGTACACCAGGCTTGACTTTCCAGAAATTACTTTTGGCTGGGTTTAACTGCATTCTCCAGGCTCAGGATGACCAGTCCATTTGCAGGATTTGCTCTGCAACATCAGCTTGACCAGACTCTGCTCGGTGATTCAAAAATTGAAAAGACAATGGATATTGTGCCAAGCTTCCTTTCAAACAGCCAAAACTGCAACGGCATGAGAGATAAAAAGAAAAAAACAGAGACTATATTCACCAATTAGAGCAGAAGCAGTGTCCCACCATCTTGCCCTCCACTCTTATTAATTTTGTACATTGAGAGGCAATCCTGGGCCTAAAGCTTCCGTCTCTCAGTTCCTGATGCCATTTGACTCCTGCCTGGACTCCCCCTGATCACACTGCCTGCTTTCCACGTGGGGCTGGGGATGCTCAGCCTGGAAAGAGGAGACCCTGGGGAGGCCTCACTGCAGCTCTGCAGGACTGCAAGGGTGCCACAAGAAAGATTGGGACAGGGTGTTCCACAGGGCCTGTGGCAACAGGACAAGGGGGGGACGGCTTTCAGCTGCAGGAGGCTGATTGAAGTTGGATCTGAGGAAGCTGCTCTCTTCCACTGAGGGTGCTGAGGCACTGGCCCAGGCTGTGGATGCTCCATCCTTGGGAACAGGGCTCTGAGCACCATGGTCTGGGGGAACGTTGCTAAGCATGGAACCAAAGGCTCTCTAGCTCAGTGGTCATGTCACAATCCATGTCCCATCTGGAACTGCCAGCAGCCAGCAAGCAGCACAACACAGCCGTTGGCCCTGGGCTCAGCACACGCTGCACGCTGCTCCTGCTGCTCCTGTCACCCTTCTTGTTCCTGCCCCCGAGACCTCATCTCATCAGTCTCAAAAGCTGCCTAAGGCCTGGATTGTGTCATCCATCCCTGCAGGATGCTCACATTTGTCCTGAGGAAGGTACGGTGCCATTCCATGGAGGTGGATCCCCCCAGCTGCCCGGGTGTGGGCTGGAGTTCTGGGGGGATGGGGTGGGACAGGGACCCCACTCTGAGGTTTTGCTACCTCTGCAGGCTGTTGCAGGAAGAGAAGACAAGATGGAGGTGGACAGACAGACTGATAGAGAGGAGAAGATGGAAGTGGAGGGAGAAAAGAGAGGAGAGGAAGAGATGGAGGTGGACACCATAATGGATACGGAGGAGGAGATGGAGGTGGATGGAGAACAGACTGGAGAGGAAGAGATGGAGGTTGATGAGAATGAGGAGATGGACGTGGAAATGGAAGAGTACACCGAGGAGATGGACATTGATGAGGAAGATGAAGAGGAGGCCATGGTCTTGGGATGAAGAGCGATGCCAGCAGCAGGACAGGCATGTGGTCCCCACAGGCACAGTGGGTTCCCTGCAGCCAGGCTGGGGCGGGATTGGGCTGGGTGGTCCCTGCTCAGGAACGTGGTACCCAGTGCCTTGGGTTCTGCTGGCCATGCCCAGCCTGTCCTGTTCTTGCTTTGGGCCACACAAGCCCCATGGCAGTGCCTGGGGCCCAGCCCCCAGACCCAGCCAGCCTCAGCTCTGGCAGCACAGTCCCGCTGTGCCAGCCTGGGGACACACGGTAGAGCCCTCTGTGCCTGGCTGGAGTGACCATGGCACCTGCTTTTCTTCCCGGACTGATAGAGATCCTGGACTGAAATGGCACCCTTTTGTACATAGTTTAGAGTTTGTTCTTGTTTTTGGCATATAGGTTTTAGGGCTTCGTTTTGTCTTCTGTAAATACATTTCAAATATTGTTGTTAGATATGTTCTTAGGTATATACATTCTATAAATTGTTGTTATTACAAATATTCTTACAAAAGTAAATGTGTTCTGTGTTTTCATGGCTGTTCTTATGTAAATAAACAACCATTGGGTTTTCACACCCCAGTTCTCTTTCCATTTGCTTCCGGCACAGGCAGTATTGGCCAAGTTGTGTTTTCCACTTCCTCCCGGTTCCCAGGGCTGGAGGTTCATGGGGGAGCTGGCACAGCCACCCCAGCAGTGGTTGTCCCACTCAGAGGGTTCCGCTGACAGAGGTCACTGTCTCCTTGCAGTCTCTCTGGACACACTGGGGAGCTACGGGGGCGAATCCCAGCGTGCCCTGTCCCATGGGATCCCATGTTGGGACTCAATGTCCCAGCCCGGGTGAGCACTGGTTGTGGCCCTGGGCTCAGCATGGCAGGCCTGGTGCTCACAGCAGTGCAGACTTCAAGCTGGCCATGCACAGCTCCGTGTTTCTCCCAAAACTATCACTGCTGCAGCACCTGGGGTTCCCCAGTGCTGGGCTTTTTATCCCCACTGCATGGAGGATCACATGGCAGGCCAAAGGATGGATCCCATGTGGCATCCAACCTGCCCTGATCCAGGCTGGGCACAGCCTGATGAAGGATGAGCACATCTTGCAGGGATATGGAAACCTCCCCTGAAAACCCAGTTCAGGCAGAGCCTGAGCTCTTTTGTGGCTCTGGGCAGGAAGATGCTCAGGATCTCCCAGAGAGGCTCAGCGGGCAGTAGGATTGTGCCTGCATCTCGCTTAGGATATGACAGTGGCTCAAGTGACAGCTGTGGGAATGATTTATAATGCACCGAGAGGGGCCACAGTCCTGCAAGGCTCTTACATCAGGAGCAAAGAGCAGCCTGCAGGGTGGGGAAGGCTGGAGCTGTAGCACTCTGTGCTCATCCCTCACCTTCATGGGGAGCTGCCCCCAGACTTGCTATGTATCACTTTGATGGTTCTCCTGTTGGGTGTATTTTGGAGCAGCTGTTATCTGTGGCTTTTTATGGTGATCCTGTGGAAAGCAGCCATTTACCTGCTGTGATGAACTCAAAACTAATACTAACTCTTCATTCCCTTTGGTTTTATTTGGGGTTTTTTTAGTCTCTTTGTTTGATTGGTTTGCATGGGTTGGTTTGTTTCTAGGTTTTGTCTGTTTTGGTTTGAGTCTTTTGTTTGCTTTTTCATAAGACTCAGGTGAAGTTGGCATAGCCAAAGTCAAGAGAATGTACACCAGGCTTGACTTTCCAGAAATTACTTTTGGCTGGGTTTAACTGCATTCTCCAGGCTCAGGATGACCAGTACATTTGCAGGATTTGCTCTGCAACATCAGCTTGCCCAGACTCTGCTCGGTGATTCAAAAATGGAAAAGACAATGGATATTGTGCCAAGCTTCCTTTCAAACAGCCAAAACTGCCAACGGCATGAGAGAAAAAAAGAAAAAAACAGAGACTATATTCACCAATTAGAGCAGAAGCAGTGTCCCACCATCTTGCCCTCCCCTGTTAATAATTTTGTACATTGTGAGGCAAACCTGGGCCTAAAGCTTCCGTCTCTCAGTTCCTGATGCCATTTGACTCCTGCCTGGACTCCCCCAGATCACACTGCCTGCTTTCCACGTGGGGCTGGGGATGCTCAGCCTGGAAAGAGGAGACCCTGGGGAGGCCTCACTGCAGCTCTGCAGGACTGCAAGGGTGCCACAAGAAAGATTGGGACAGGGTGTTCCACAGGGCCTGTGGCAACAGGACAACGGGGGGACGGCTTTCAGCTGCAGGAGGCTGATTGAAGTTGGATCTGAGGAAGCTGCTCTCTTCCACTGAGGGTGCTGAGGCACTGGCCCAGGCTGTGGATGCTCCATCCTTGGGAACAGGGCTCTGAGCACCATGGTCTGGGGGAACGTTGCTAAGCATGGAACCAAAGGCTCTCTAGCTCAGTGGTCATCTCACAATCCATGTCCCATCTGGAACTGCCAGCAGCCAGCAAGCAGCACAACACAGCCGTTGGCCCTGGGCTCAGCACACGCTGCACGCTGCTCCTGCTGCTCCTGTCACCCTTCTTGTTCCTGCCCCCGAGACCTCATCTCATCAGTCTCAAAAGCTGCCTAAGGCCTGGATTGTGTCATCCATCCCTGCAGGATGCTCACATTTGTCCTGAGGAAGGTACGGTGCCATTCCATGGAGGTGGATCCCCCCAGCTGCCCGGGTGTGGGCTGGAGTTCTGGGGGGATGGGGTGGGACAGGGACCCCACTCTGAGGTTTTGCTACCTCTGCAGGCTGTTGCAGGAAGAGAAGACAAGATGGAGGTGGACAGACAGACTGATAGAGAGGAGAAGATGGAAGTGGAGGGAGAAAAGAGAGGAGAGGAAGAGATGGAGGTGGACACCATAATGGATACGGAGGAGGAGATGGAGGTGGATGGAGAACAGACTGGAGAGGAAGAGATGGAGGTTGATGAGAATGAGGAGATGGACGTGGAAATGGAAGAGTACACCGAGGAGATGGACATTGATGAGGAAGATGAAGAGGAGGCCATGGTCTTGGGATGAAGAGCGATGCCAGCAGCAGGACAGGCATGTGGTCCCCACAGGCACAGTGGGTTCCCTGCAGCCAGGCTGGGGCGGGATTGGGCTGGGTGGTCCCTGCTCAGGAACGTGGTACCCAGTGCCTTGGGTTCTGCTGGCCATGCCCAGCCTGTCCTGTTCTTGCTTTGGGCCACACAAGCCCCATGGCAGTGCCTGGGGCCCAGCCCCCAGACCCAGCCAGCCTCAGCTCTGGCAGCACAGTCCCGCTGTGCCAGCCTGGGGACACACGGTAGAGCCCTCTGTGCCTGGCTGGAGTGACCATGGCACCTGCTTTTCTTCCCGGACTGATAGAGATCCTGGACTGAAATGGCACCCTTTTGTACATAGTTTAGAGTTTGTTCTTGTTTTTGGCATATAGGTTTTAGGGCTTCGTTTTGTCTTCTGTAAATACATTTCAAATATTGTTGTTAGATATGTTCTTAGGTATATACATTCTATAAATTGTTGTTATTACAAATATTCTTACAAAAGTAAATGTGTTCTGTGTTTTCATGGCTGTTCTTATGTAAATAAACAACCATTGGGTTTTCACACCCCAGTTCTCTTTCCATTTGCTTCCGGCACAGGCAGTATTGGCCAAGTTGTGTTTTCCACTTCCTCCCGGTTCCCAGGGCTGGAGGTTCATGGGGGAGCTGGCACAGCCACCCCAGCAGTGGTTGTCCCACTCAGAGGGTTCCGCTGACAGAGGTCACTGTCTCCTTGCAGTCTCTCTGGACACACTGGGGAGCTACGGGGGCGAATCCCAGCGTGCCCTGTCCCATGGGATCCCATGTTGGGACTCAATGTCCCAGCCCGGGTGAGCACTGGTTGTGGCCCTGGGCTCAGCATGGCAGGCCTGGTGCTCACAGCAGTGCAGACTTCAAGCTGGCCATGCACAGCTCCGTGTTTCTCCCAAAACTATCACTGCTGCAGCACCTGGGGTTCCCCAGTGCTGGGCTTTTTATCCCCACTGCATGGAGGATCACATGGCAGGCCAAAGGATGGATCCCATGTGGCATCCAACCTGCCCTGATCCAGGCTGGGCACAGCCTGATGAAGGATGAGCACATCTTGCAGGGATATGGAAACCTCCCCTGAAAACCCAGTTCAGGCAGAGCCTGAGCTCTTTTGTGGCTCTGGGCAGGAAGATGCTCAGGATCTCCCAGAGAGGCTCAGCGGGCAGTAGGATTGTGCCTGCATCTCGCTTAGGATATGACAGTGGCTCAAGTGACAGCTGTGGGAATGATTTATAATGCACCGAGAGGGGCCACAGTCCTGCAAGGCTCTTACATCAGGAGCAAAGAGCAGCCTGCAGGGTGGGGAAGGCTGGAGCTGTAGCACTCTGTGCTCATCCCTCACCTTCATGGGGAGCTGCCCCCAGACTTGCTATGTATCACTTTGATGGTTCTCCTGTTGGGTGTATTTTGGAGCAGCTGTTATCTGTGGCTTTTTATGGTGATCCTGTGGAAAGCAGCCATTTACCTGCTGTGATGAACTCAAAACTAATACTAACTCTTCATTCCCTTTGGTTTTATTTGGGGTTTTTTTAGTCTCTTTGTTTGATTGGTTTGCATGGGTTGGTTTGTTTCTAGGTTTTGTCTGTTTTGGTTTGAGTCTTTTGTTTGCTTTTTCATAAGACTCAGGTGAAGTTGGCATAGCCAAAGTCAAGAGAATGTACACCAGGCTTGACTTTCCAGAAATTACTTTTGGCTGGGTTTAACTGCATTCTCCAGGCTCAGGATGACCAGTACATTTGCAGGATTTGCTCTGCAACATCAGCTTGCCCAGACTCTGCTCGGTGATTCAAAAATGGAAAAGACAATGGATATTGTGCCAAGCTTCCTTTCAAACAGCCAAAACTGCCAACGGCATGAGAGAAAAAAAGAAAAAAACAGAGACTATATTCACCAATTAGAGCAGAAGCAGTGTCCCACCATCTTGCCCTCCCCTGTTAATAATTTTGTACATTGTGAGGCAAACCTGGGCCTAAAGCTTCCGTCTCTCAGTTCCTGATGCCATTTGACTCCTGCCTGGACTCCCCCAGATCACACTGCCTGCTTTCCACGTGGGGCTGGGGATGCTCAGCCTGGAAAGAGGAGACCCTGGGGAGGCCTCACTGCAGCTCTGCAGGACTGCAAGGGTGCCACAAGAAAGATTGGGACAGGGTGTTCCACAGGGCCTGTGGCAACAGGACAACGGGGGGACGGCTTTCAGCTGCAGGAGGCTGATTGAAGTTGGATCTGAGGAAGCTGCTCTCTTCCACTGAGGGTGCTGAGGCACTGGCCCAGGCTGTGGATGCTCCATCCTTGGGAACAGGGCTCTGAGCACCATGGTCTGGGGGAACGTTGCTAAGCATGGAACCAAAGGCTCTCTAGCTCAATGGTCATGTCACAATCCATGTCCCATCTGGAACTGCCAGCAGCCAGCAAGCAGCACAACACAGCCGTTGGCCCTGGGCTCAGCACACGCTGCATGCTGCTCCTGCTGCTCCTGTCACCCTTCTTGTTCCTGCCCCTGAGACCTCATCTCATCAGTGTCAAAAGCTGCCTAAGGCCTGGGTTGTGTCATCCATCCCTGCAGGATGCTCACATTTGTCCTGAGGAAGGTACGGTGCCATTCCATGGAGGTGGATTCCCCCAGCTGCCTGGGTGTGGACTGGAGTTCTGGGGGGATGGGGTGGGACAGGGACCCCACTCTGAGGTTTTGCTACCTCTGCAGGCTGTTGCAGGTAGAGAAGACAAGATGGAGGTGGACAGACAGACTGATAGAGAGGAGAAGATGGAAGTGGAGGGAGAAAAGAGAGGAGAGGAAGAGATGGAGGTGGACACAATAATGGATACGGAGGAGGAGATGGAGGTGGATGGAGAACAGACTGGAGAGGAAGAGATGGAGGTTGATGAGAATGAGGAGATGGACGTGGAAATGGAAGAGTACACCCAGGAGATGGACATTGATGAGGAAGATGAAGAGGAGGCCATGGTCTTGGGATGAAGAGCTATGCCAGCAGCAGGACAGGCATGTGGTCCCCACAGGCACAGTGGGTTCCCTGCAGCCAGGCTGGGGCGGGATTGGGCTGGGTGGTCCCTGCTCAGGCACGTGGTACCCAGTGCCTTGGGTTCTGCTGGCCATGCCCAGCCTGTCCTGTTCTTGCTTTGGGCCACACAAGCCCCATGGCAGTGCCTGGGGCCCAGCCCCCAGACCCAGCCAGCCTCAGCTCTGGCAGCAGAGTCCCGCTGTGCCAGCCTGGGGACACACGGTAGAGCCCTCTGTGCCTGACTGGAGTGACCATGGCACCTGCTTTTCTTCCCGGACTGATGGAGATCCTGGACTGAAATGGCACCCTTTTGTACATAGTTTTTAGAGTTTGTTCTTGTTTTTGGCATATAGGTTTTAGGGCTTTGTTTTGTCTTCTGTAAATACATTTCAAATATTGTTGTTAGATATGTTCTTAGGTATATACATTCTATAAATTGTTGTTATTACAAATATTCTTACAAAAGTAAATGTGTTCTGTGTTTTCATTGCTGTTCTTATGGAAATAAACAACCTTGGGTTTTCACACCCCAGTTCTCTTTCCATTTGCTTCCGGCACAGGCAGTATTAGCAAAGTTGTGGTTTCCACTTGCTCCCGGTTCCCAAGGCTGGAGGTTCATGGGGGAGCTGGCACAGCCACCCCAGCAGTGGTTGTCCCACTCAGAGGGTCCTGCTGACAGAGGTCACTGTCTCCTTGCTGTCTCTCTGGACACACTGGGGAGCTGCAGGGGCGAATCCCAGCGTGCCCTGTCCCATGGGATCCCATGTTGGGACTCAATGTCCCAGCCAGGGTGAGCACTGGTTGTGGCCCTGGGCTCAGCATGGCAGGCCTGGTGCTCACAGCAGTGCAGACTTCAAGCTGGCCATGCACAGCTCCGTGTTTCTCCCAAAAATATCACTGCTGCAGCACCTGGGGTTCCCCAGTGCTGGGCTTTTTATCCCCACTGCATGGAGGATCACATGGCAGGCCAAAGGATGGATCCCATGTGGCCTCCAACCTGCCCTGATCCAGGCTGGGCACAGCCTGATGAAGGATGAGCACATCTCGCAGGGATATGGAAACCTCCCCTGAAAACCCAGTTCAGGCAGAGCCTGAGCTCTTTTGTGGCTCTGGGCAGGAAGATGCTCAGGATCTCCCAGAGAGGCTCAGCGGGTAGTAGGATTGTGCCTGCATCTCGCTCTGGAGATGCTAGTGGCTCAAGTGACAGCTGTGGGAATGATTTATAATGCACCGAGAGGGGCCACAGTCCTGCAAGGCTCTTACATCAGGAGCAAAGAGCAGCCTGCAGGGTGGGGAAGGCTGGAGCTGTAGCACTCTGTGCTCATCCCTCACCTTAGTATGGAGCTGCCCCAGAGTTGCTATGTATCACTTTGATGGTTCTCCTGTTGAGTGTATTTTGGAGCAGCTGTTATCTGTGGCTTTTTATGGTGATCCTGTGGAAAGCAGCCATTTACCTGCTGTGATGAACTCAAAACTAATACTAACTCTTCATTCCCTTTGGTTTTATTTGGAGTTTTTTTGGTCTCTTTGTTTGATTGGTTTGCATGGGTTCGTTTGTTTCTAGGCTTTTTCTGTTTTGGTTTGAGTCTTTTGTTTGCTTTTTCATAAGACTCAGGTGAAGTTGGCATAGCCAAAGTCAAGAGAATGTACACCAGGCTTGACTTTCCAGAAATTACTTTTGGCTGGGTTTAACTGCATTCTCCAGGCTCAGGATGACCAGTACATTTGCAGGATTTGCTCTGCAACATCAGCTTGCCCAGACTCTGCTCGGTGATTCAAAAATGGAGAAGACAATGGATATTGTGCCAAGCTTCCTTTCAAACAGCCAAAACTGCAACGGCATGAGAGATAAAAAGAAAAAAACAGAGACTATATTCACCAATTAGAGCAGAAACAGTGTCCCACCATCTTGCCCTCCACTCTTATTAATTTTCTACTTTGAGAGGCAAACCTGGGCCTAAAGCTTCCGTCTCTCAGTTCCTGATGCCATTTGACTCCTGCCTGGACTCCCCCAGATCACACTGCCTGCTTTCCACGTGGGGCTGGGGATGCTCAGCCTCGAAAAGAGGAGACCCTGGGGAGGCCTCACTGCAGCTCTGCAGGACTGCAAGGGTGCCACAAGAAAGATTGGGACAGGGTGTTCCACAGGGCCTGTGGCAACAGGACAAGGGGGGACGGCTTTCATCTGCAGGAGGCTGATTGAAGTTGGATCTGAGGAAGCTGCTCTCTTCCACTGAGGGTGCTGAGGCACTGGCCCAGGCTGTGGATGCTCCATCCTTGGGAACAGGGCTCTGAGCACCATGGTCTGGGGGAACGTTGCTAAGCATGGAACCAAAGGCTCTCTAGCTCAATGGTCATGTCACAATCCATGTCCCATCTGGAACTGCCAGCAGCCAGCAAGCAGCACAACACAGCCGTTGGCCCTGGGCTCAGCACACGCTGCACGCTGCTCCTGCTGCTCCTGACAGCCTTCTTCTTCCTGCCCCTGAGACCTCATCTCATCAGTGTCAAAAGCTGCCTAAGGCCTGGGTTGTGTCATCCATCCCGGCAGGATGCTCACATTTGTCCTGAGGAAGGTACGGTGCCATTCCATGGAGGTGGATTCCCCCAGGTGCCTGGCTGTGGACTGGAGTTCTGAGGGGATGGGGTGGGACAGGGACCCCACTCTGAGGTTTTGCTACCTCTGCAGGCTGTTGCAGGTAGAGAAGACAAGATGGAGGTGGACAGACAGACTGATAGAGAGGAGAAGATGGAAGTGGAGGGAGAAAAGAGAGGAGAGGAAGAGATGGAGGTGGACACCATAATGGATACGGAGGAGGAGATGGAGGTGGATGGAGAACAGACTGGAGAGGAAGAGATGGAGGTTGATGAGGATGAGGAGATGGACGTGGAAATGGAAGAGTACACCGAGGAGATGGACATTGATGAGGAAGACGAAGAGGAGGCCATGGTCCTGGGATGAAGAGCGATGCCAGCAGCAGGACAGGCATGTGGTCCCCACAGGCACAGTGGGTTCCCTGCAGCCAGGCTGGGGCGGGATTGGGCTGGGTGGTCCCTGCTCAGGAACGTGGTACCCAGTGCCTTGGGTTCTGCTGGCCATGCCCAGCCTGTCCTGTTCTTGCTTTGGGCCACACAAGCCCCATGGCAGTGCCTGGGGCCCAGCCCCCAGACCCAGCCAGCCTCAGCTCTGGCAGCAGAGTCCCGCTGGGCCAGCCTGGGGACACACGGAAGAGCTCTCTGTGCCTGACTGGAGTGACCATGGCACCTGCTTTTCTTCCCGGACTGATGGAGATCCTGGACTGAAATGGCACCCTTTTGTACATATTTTTTAGAGTTTGTTCTAGTTTTTGGCATATAGGTTTTAGGGCACCCTTTTGTCTTCGGTAAATACATTTCAAATATTGTTGTTAGATATGTTCTTAGGTATATACATTCTATAAATTGTTGTTATTACAAATATTCTTACAAAAGTAAATGTGTTCTGTGTTTTCATTGCTGTTCTTATGTAAATAAACAACCTTGGGTTTTCACACCCCAGTTCTCTTTCCATTTGCTTCCGGCACAGGCAGTATTGGCCAAGTTGTGTTTTCCACTTCCTCCCGGTTCCCAGGGCTGGAGGTTCATGGGGGAGCTGGCACAGCCAACCCAGCAGTGGTTGTCCCACTCAGAGGGTCCTGCTGACAGAGGTCACTGTCTCCTTCCTGTCTCTCTGGACACACTGGGGAGCTGCAGGGGCGAATCCCAGCGTGCCCTGTCCCATGGGATCCCATGTTGGGACTCAATATCCCAGCCCGGGTGAGCACTGGTTGTGGCCCTGGGCTCAGCATGGCAGGCCTGGTGCTCACAGCAGTGCAGACTTCAAGCTGGCCATGCACAGCTCCGTGTTTCTCCCAAAACTATCACTGCTGCAGCACCTGGGGTTCCCCAGTGCTGGGCTTTTTATCCCCACTGCATGGAGGATCACATGGCAGGCCAAAGGATGGATCCCATGTGGCATCCAACCTGTCCTGATCCAGGCTGGGCACAGCCTGATGAAGGATGAGCACATCTCGCAGGGATATGGAAACCTCCCCTGAAAACCCAGTTCAGACAGAGCCTGAGCTCTTTTGTGGCTCTGGGCAGGAAGATGCTCAGGATCTCCCAGAGAGGCTCAGCGGGCAGTAGGATTGTGCCTGCATCTCGCTCTGGACATGCCAGTGGCTCAAGTGACAGCTGTGGGAATGATTTATAATGCACCGAGAGGGGCCACCGTCCTGCAAGGCTCTTACATCAGGAGCAAAGAGCAGCCTGCAGGGTGGGGAAGGCTGGAGCTGTAGCACTCTGTGCTCATCCCTCACCTTCATGGGGAGCTGCCCCCAGAGTTGCTATGTATCACTTTGATGGTTCTCCTGTTGGGTGTATTTTGGAGCAGCTGTTATCTGTGGCTTTTTATGGTGATCCTGTGGAAAGCAGCCATTTACCTGCTGTGATGAACTCAAAACTAATACTAACTCTTCATTCCCTTTGGTTTTATTTGGGGTTTTTTTAGTCTCTTTGTTTGATTGGTTTGCATGGGTTGGTTTGTTTCTAGGTTTTGTCTGTTTTGGTTTGAGTCTTTTGTTTGCTTTTTCATAAGACTCAGGTGAAGTTGGCATAGCCAAAGTCAAGAGAATGTACACCAGGCTTGACTTTCCAGAAATTACTTTTGGCTGGGTTTAACTGCATTCTCCAGGCTCAGGATGACCAGTACATTTGCAAGATTTGCTCTGCAACATCAGCTTGCCCAGACTCTGCTCGGTGATTCAAAAATGGAAAAGACAATGGATATTGTGCCAAGCTTCCTTTCAAACAGCCAAAACTGCCAACGGCATGAGAGAAAAAAAGAAAAAAACAGAGACTATATTCACCAATTAGAGCAGAAGCAGTGTCCCACCATCTTGCCCTCCCCTGTTAATAATTTTGTACATTGAGAGGCAAACCTGGGCCTAAAGCTTCCGTCTCTCAGTTCCTGATGCCATTTGACTCCTGCCTGGACTCCCCCAGATCACACTGCCTGCTTTCCACGTGGGGCTGGGGATGCTCAGCCTGGAAAGAGGAGACCCTGGGGAGGCCTCACTGCAGCTCTGCAGGACTGCAAGGGTGCCACAAGAAAGATTGGGACAGGGTGTTCCACAGGGCCTGTGGCAACAGGACAACGGGGGGACGGCTTTCAGCTGCAGGAGGCTGATTGAAGTTGGATCTGAGGAAGCTGCTCTCTTCCACTGAGGGTGCTGAGGCACTGGCCCAGGCTGTGGATGCTCCATCCTTGGGAACAGGGCTCTGAGCACCATGGTCTGGGGGAACGTTGCTAAGCATGGAACCAAAGGCTCTCTAGCTCAATGGTCATGTCACAATCCATGTCCCATCTGGAACTGCCAGCAGCCAGCAAGCAGCACAACACAGCCGTTGGCCCTGGGCTCAGCACACGCTGCACGCTGCTCCTGCTGCTCCTGTCGCCCTTCTTGTTCCTGCCCCTGAGACATCATCTCATCAGTCTCAAAAGCTGCCTAAGGCCTGGATTGTGTCATCCATCCCTGCAGGATGCTCACATTTGTCCTGAGGAAGGTACGGTGCCATTCCATGGAGGCGGATCCCCCCAGCTGCCCGGGTGTGGGCTGGAGTTCTGGGGGGATGGGGTGGGACAGGGACCCCACTCTGAGGTTTTGCTACCTCTGCAGGCTGTTGCAGGTAGAGAAGACAAGATGGAGGTGGACAGACAGACTGATAGAGAGGAGAAGATGGAAGTGGAGGGAGAAAAGAGAGGAGAGGAAGAGATGGAGGTGGACACAATAATGGATACGGAGGAGGAGATGGAGGTGGATGGAGAACAGACTGGAGAGGAAGAGATGGAGGTTGATGAGGATGAGGAGATGGACGTGGAAATGGAAGAGTACACCGAGGAGATGGACATTGATGAGGAAGATGAAGAGGAGCCCATGGTCCTGGGATGAAGAGCAATGCCAGCAGCAGGACAGGCATGTGGTCCCCACAGGCACAGTGGGTTCCCTGCAGCCAGGCTGGGGCGGGATTGGGCTGGGTGGTCCCTGCTCAGGCACGTGGTACCCAGTGCCTTGGGTTCTGCTGGCCATGCCCAGCCTGTCCTGTTCTTGCTTTGGGCCACACAAGCCCCATGGCAGTGCCTGGGGCCCAGGCCCCAGACCCAGCCAGCCTCAGCTCTGGCAGCAGAGTCCCGCTGTGCCAGCCTGGGGACACACGGTAGAGCCCTCTGTGCCTGACTGGAGTGACCATGGCACCTGCTTTTCTTCCCGGACTGATGGAGATCCTGGACTGAAATGGCACCCTTTTGTACATAGTTTTTAGAGTTTGTTCTTGTTTTTGGCATATAGGTTTTAGGGCTTTGTTTTGTCTTCTGTAAATACATTTCAAATATTGTTGTTAGATATGTTCTTAGGTATATACATTCTATAAATTGTTGTTATTACAAATATTCTTACAAAAGTAAATGTGTTCTGTGTTTTCATTGCTGTTCTTATGGAAATAAACAACCTTGGGTTTTCACACCCCAGTTCTCTTTCCATTTGCTTCCGGCACAGGCAGTATTAGCAAAGTTGTGGTTTCCACTTGCTCCCGGTTCCCAAGGCTGGAGGTTCATGGGGGAGCTGGCACAGCCACCCCAGCAGTGGTTGTCCCACTCAGAGGGTCCTGCTGACAGAGGTCACTGTCTCCTTGCTGTCTCTCTGGACACACTGGGGAGCTGCAGGGGCGAATCCCAGCGTGCCCTGTCCCATGGGATCCCATGTTGGGACTCAATGTCCCAGCCAGGGTGAGCACTGGTTGTGGCCCTGGGCTCAGCATGGCAGGCCTGGTGCTCACAGCAGTGCAGACTTCAAGCTGGCCATGCACAGCTCCGTGTTTCTCCCAAAAATATCACTGCTGCAGCACCTGGGGTTCCCCAGTGCTGGGCTTTTTATCCCCACTGCATGGAGGATCACATGGCAGGCCAAAGGATGGATCCCATGTGGCCTCCAACCTGCCCTGATCCAGGCTGGGCACAGCCTGATGAAGGATGAGCACATCTCGCAGGGATATGGAAACCTCCCCTGAAAACCCAGTTCAGGCAGAGCCTGAGCTCTTTTGTGGCTCTGGGCAGGAAGATGCTCAGGATCTCCCAGAGAGGCTCAGCGGGTAGTAGGATTGTGCCTGCATCTCGCTCTGGAGATGCTAGTGGCTCAAGTGACAGCTGTGGGAATGATTTATAATGCACCGAGAGGGGCCACAGTCCTGCAAGGCTCTTACATCAGGAGCAAAGAGCAGCCTGCAGGGTGGGGAAGGCTGGAGCTGTAGCACTCTGTGCTCATCCCTCACCTTAGTATGGAGCTGCCCCAGAGTTGCTATGTATCACTTTGATGGTTCTCCTGTTGAGTGTATTTTGGAGCAGCTGTTATCTGTGGCTTTTTATGGTGATCCTGTGGAAAGCAGCCATTTACCTGCTGTGATGAACTCAAAACTAATACTAACTCTTCATTCCCTTTGGTTTTATTTGGAGTTTTTTTGGTCTCTTTGTTTGATTGGTTTGCATGGGTTCGTTTGTTTCTAGGCTTTTTCTGTTTTGGTTTGAGTCTTTTGTTTGCTTTTTCATAAGACTCAGGTGAAGTTGGCATAGCCAAAGTCAAGAGAATGTACACCAGGCTTGACTTTCCAGAAATTATTTTTGGCTGGGTTTAACTGCATTCTGCACGCTCAGGATGACCAGTACATTTGCAGGATTTTCTCTGCAACATCAGCTTGCCCAGACTCTGCTCGGTGATTCACAAATAGGGAAGACAATGGATATTGTGCCAAGCTTCCTATCAAACAGCCAAAACTGCAACAGCATGAGAGAAAAAAAGAAAAAAACAGAGACTATATTCACCAATTAGAGCAGAAGCAGTGTCCCACCATCTTGCCCTCCACTCTTATTAATTTTGTACTTTGAGAGGCAAACCTGGGCCTAAAGCTTCCGTCTCTCAGTTCCTGATGCCATTTGACTCCAGCCTGGACTCCCCCTGATCACACTGCCTGCTTTCCACGTGGGGCTGGGGATGCTCAGCCTCGAAAAGAGGAGACCCTGGGGAGGCCTCACTGCAGCTCTGCAGGACTGCAAGGGTGCCACAAGAAAGATTGGTACAGGGTGTTCCACAGGGCCCGTGACCCAGCCCCAGACCCAGCCAGCCTCCGCTCTGGCAGCAGAGTCCCAGTGTGCTAGCCTGGGGACAAACGGAAGAGCCCTCTGTGCCTGACTGGAGTGATGTCCTGGGTTGTAAAATAAGCTTGTATTCTATTTGCCATCTGTTGAAGGCAAACTTGTCGGACAGGTTTTGTTATCTCTCTCAGAGACAATGGTTTGCCCTGTAGAGGCAATGTTTTGTTTATACACTATTGACTGACTCACTGCCGGGCTGGTAAATGTAACACCGTGAGGGGTCCCACCCAGAGGGGGAAGCCAAGCACTCTATTATTGGATAAAGGGGTAGCTTTTAGGGAGAGAAGCAGCTCGCTCTCTCTCTCTTCGCGGGATTCCCGGAGAAGCAGCTCTCTTCAGCGGCACTCGCAGCGAAGCAGCCGGCGCGCGCTGAGGCGACGGCAGCGGAGCTCAGAGGCAACCCCGGCGCAGAGGAAGACCGGCCCCACTGCCACCAGATCTTCAGAGGAAAACCATACCCTTCTAAAGATCACCATTTCAGCTGCAATTCATCAACCATTGCAAGGGAAGCAATTGTCCCAGCAGAACTGTACTGGCACCCCGACTCCTCAGGTTCTGGACCTTTTCACTGTTTTTGTTTGTACCGATTGCATTTGCCTTTTTAAATTGTTGTCTAGTTTTCTCCTAGTAAAGAATTGTTACTCCCATTCCCATATCTTTGCCTGAGAGCCTTTTAATTTAAAGATCCTGGTAATTCAGAGGGAGGGGGGTTTGCCGTTCTCCATTGCACAGGAGGCTTTGCCCTCTTTCACAGACTCCTGCCTTGTCGAACTAAGACAGATTTTGACGCATCAACGTGAGGCCCGAGGGCATTGAGAGGGAAAAAGGATTAATAGTTCTTAAGTAATTTGGTTTTTTGTTGTGTGTAAAAACATCTTCAGCATCACCATGTGGTCTAGTTTACCTTGGTTTGGGTGGCATGTGATCGTAGCTATACTTTTCCCATTTGCAGACCCTTATTTAAAAATGGGTCCTATAACTAAGGCTACTGTGTCTGTTATCAAGTTTGGCTTCTGGGTTAATTGGGTGAGGAATTCATGGATCTTTAATTTCCTCTGGAAGGCAGGTACATGGATTCATAGCTATCACATGTTAACTGTATGTTTTGGGGGTTACTTTAATAACGGTACCTACTGCGAGGAAATAGCACCTGGGCAAACTTTCTCCCAACCTTTTAACCATCTTTTTGGGTCTGCTCCACCAGTTCTCAAAGGGTTAAGATCCTTTCTAAGTGCTAATGATACCATACAATGGGTGGTGTTGCTGATAGTCCTGTTATATTTAGCATTCAGAGATAAGGGAAGATTAACCTGGATAACTACCCTCACACCTACACCACAGACTCGAGATGCTGCTGCTCCAGAGCCTGACCCTCCCCACAGCCCACCTCAGAAATGAACCGCCCAGATTGGGTGAGGGTTCTGGTTAAGGAGATACGAGAGATGCTGAAGGACTGCATTTCCCCAGCTGGTGAGAAACCGGCCCTTTGCCTTGAGGAGGGACAGTCTAATAGTACAGCTGTGGAATCCACTAATGTTACAACTGTCCAGGTTCCAGCTGAACCACAAAGGCAGTCACGGTCAGCAGCAGTGGCCCCGGTAGAAACAAGGAAGTCTAAGGTGAAAGCAGAGCACCCTGCAGATAGGGACAGGAATGGAGGAACCCCACAACCCACAGGGGAGCCAGAGATTGCTATCATCACCGAGTCCCTGACGTACGAAGGTCTTCGTAATCTGCATAAAGACATTGTGCGACGAGGGCGTGAGGCTTATGCTACCTGGCTACTCCGGGTTTGGGATCTTATGGGTACAGGCGTGCAGCTGGACGGTGGTGAGGCAAGGAACTTGGGACCCTTGACCCAGGACTCGGGTATAAATCAGGTTTTTGTAAGGGAACCAGGGTCCCTTTCTCTCTGGGAGCGGCTCTTAATGAGTGTCAGGGAGAGGTTTGTCCACAGAGAGAGAATGCAAGAGCACCATCATAGAATGCGCTGGAAGACCCTCGAGGAAGGGATCCAACAGCTGAGGGAAGTGGCAGTATTTGAGGTACTCTTTGGGAGGGATGGACGACACAATAATGACCCTGACAAGGTCAGGTGTACGGGACAAATGCTGTGGAGTCTGGCAAATCTTGGGCCATCTCAATACACCACCTTCATTGCAACAATCAATGCTGACGCCCACCGGGAGACAATAGGTTCTGTTGCCAACAAACTTAGGAATTATGAGAGTATGATTAATGGCCCAATGCAGGCTCATATCTCAGCTGTGATTAAGGAGTTTAAAGAGGAGATGAGGGAGGAGATAAGGAAGGTTAATACAGCACCCGTGAGAGTCACAGGCCCCAGAATCAGCGCCCAACAATCCCCATCTAGAGAGAGAGGGTACACCCCAAGGGCTAATCTGTGGTTCTTCCTGCGTGACCATGGGGAAGACATGGGGAGGTGGGATGAGAAACCCACTTCTGTCCTGGCAGCACGGGTCCGTCAACTCAAGGAGGGAAACTCTAACCGGGGGAGTTCCACCAAAGTGAAGGTAGCCTCAACCTCCCGTGACCAAGCTTGTGGGTACGATCTGTCAGACCCCCTTGAAGGGACCTCTAGTATGTATGCCCAGGGAAGGAATGATAACCAGTGTTAGAGGGGCCCTGTCTCTAGCCAGGGAGAGGCACGGGAAAACCGGATCTTCTGGACAGTGTGGATCCGATGGCCTGGCACATCAGAGCCACAAAAATATGATGCTTTAGTTGATACTGGTGCACAGTGTACTCTGATACCATCGGGACATGTGGGGGCAGAGCCTGTTTCCATTGCTGGTGTGACAGGGGGATCACAACAATTGACTCTGGTGGAAGCTGAGGTGAGCCTGACTGGGAAGGACTGGAAGAAACATCCTATAGTGACTGGCCCAGATGCTCCGTGTATCCTGGGCATAGACTTCCTCCGGAACGGATATTACAAAGACCCAAAGGGACTCAGGTGGGCTTTTGGAATAGCCGCTGTAGAGGCAGAAGGCATTAAGCAATTGAACACCTTGCCTGGACTGTCAGAAAACCCCTCTGCAGTAGGACTCCTAAGGGTGGAAGAACAACACGTGCCAATTGCCACCTCGACAGTGCACCGCCAGCAGTATCGGACGGATCGAGATGCCGTGATCCCCATCCACAAAATGATTCGGGAGCTGGAGAGCCAAGGGGTGGTCAGCAAAACCCACTCACCCTTCAACAGCTCCATCTGGCCTGTGCGCAAATCTGACAAAGAATGGAGATTGACTGTGGACTATCGTGGCTTAAATGAAGTGACTCCACCGCTGAGCGCTGCTGTGCCGGACATGCTGGAACTCCAGTACGAGCTGGAGTCCAAGGCAGCAAAGTGGTATGCCACCATTGATATTGCTAATGCGTTTTTCTCCATTCCTCTGGCAGCAGAATGCAGGCCTCAGTTTGCTTTCACCTGGAGGGGCGTGCAGTACACCTGGAACCGACTGCCCCAGGGGTGGAAACACAGCCCCACCATCTGCCATGGACTGATCCAGGCTGCACTAGAAAAGGGTGAGGCTCCAGAACACCTGCAATACATTGATGACATCATTGTGTGGGGGAGCACAGCGGCAGAAGTGTTTGAGAAAGGTGAGAGGATCATCCAGATACTACTAGAAGCTGGCTTTGCCATCAAGAAGAGCAAAGTCAAGGGACCTGCCCGAGAGATCCAGTTCCTGGGAGTGAAATGGCAAGATGGACGGCGCCAGATTCCCACTGAGGTCATCAACAAGATCACAGCTATGTCCCCACCAACCAGCAAAAAGGAAACACAAGCTTTCCTGGGTGCCATAGGTTTCTGGAGAATGCACATTCCTGAGTATAGCCAGATTGTGAGCCCTTTTTATCTGGTTACCTGAAAGAAGAATGATTTCCACTGGGGCCCTGAGCAGCAACAAGCCTTCACCCAGATCAAGCAGGAGATCGCTCATGCTGTAGCCCTTGGCCCAGTCAGAACGGGACCAGAGGTCAAGAATGTGCTCTACTCTGCAGCCGGGAACCATGGGTTGTCCTGGAGCCTTTGGCAGAAAGTGCCTGGGGAGACTCGAGGCCGACCACTGGGATTCTGGAGCCGAAGTTACAGAGGGTCTGAAGCCAACTACACTCCCACAGAGAAGGAAATCTTGGCTGCCTTTGAAGGAGTTCAAGCTGCCTCAGAGGTAATTGGCACAGAAACACAACTCCTCCTGGCACCCCGACTACCGGTGCTGGGGTGGATGCTTAAAGGAAAGGTTCCTACTACCCACCATGCCACTGACGCCACATGGAGCAAATAGATTGCCCTCATCACTCAACGCGCCCGTATTGGAAACCTGAATCGCCCTGGGATTTTGGAGATAATTACGAACTGGCCAGAAGGTGAAAACTTTGGTCTCACTGATGATGAGGAGCAGGTACAAGTGACAAGGGCTGAAGAGGCTCCACCATACAACCAACTACCAGCAGAAGAGACCTGCTACGCTCTTTTCACTGATGGTTCCTGTCGCATCGTAGGGATGAACCGGAAGTGGAAAGCAGCCGTATGGAGCCCCACACGCCAAGTTGCACAAGCTACCAAAGGAGAAGGTGGATCGAGCCAACTCGCCGAACTCAAGGCCATTCAGCTGGCTCTGGACATTGCTGAAAGGGAGAAGTGGCCAAAGCTCTACCTTTATACTGATTCATGGATGGTAGCCAATGCTCTGTGGGGCTGGCTGGGAAGGTGGAGGAAGGCCAACTGGCAACGTAGAGGAAAGCCAATCTGGGCTGCTGATATATGGAAAGACATTGCCTCTCGGGTGGAAAAGCTGACGGTGAAAGTCCGTCATATAGATGCCCATGTCCCCAAAAGTCGGGCTAATGAGGAGCACCGAAACAACGAGCAGGTAGATCAGGCAGCAAAAATAGAGGTGTCAAAGATAGACTTAGATTGGCACCATAAGGGGGAGTTGTTCTTGGCTCGATGGGCTCATGATGCCTCAGGTCATCAGGGCAGAGATGCCACCTACAAGTGGGCATGAGACCGAGGGGTGGATCTAACCATGGACAGTGTTTCCCAGGTTATCCATGACTGTGAGACGTGTGCTGCCATCAAACAGGCCAAGAGAGTGAAGCCCCTATGGTATGGTGGGCGGTGGTCCAAGTACAAGTATGGGGAAGCCTGGCAGATTGACTACATCACACTGCCCCAGACACGCCAAGGCAAGCGCTACGTGCTGACCATGGTGGAAGCCACCACTGGATGGCTGGAGACTTTCCCTGTACCTCATGCCACTGCCCGGAACACCATCTTAGGCTTGGAAAAGCAAGTCCTGTGGAGACACGGCACCCCTGAGAGAATTGAGTCTGACAACGGTACCCATTTCAAGAACAGCCTTATCAACACCTGGGCCAGAGAACATGGTATCGAATGGATATATCATATTCCCTATCATGCTCCAGCTGCCGGCAAAGTTGAACGGTGCAACGGACTCCTTAAGACTACCCTGAAGGCTCTTGGTGGGGGAACATTTAGAAACTGGGAAATTAACCTGGCAAAAGCAACCTGGATGGTCAACACCCGGGGGTCTGTCAATCGAGCTGGCCCTGCTCAGTCAGAACCCTTACACGCAGTAGATGGAGATAAGGTCCCTGTAGTACATATGAAAGGTATTTTAGGGAAAACTGTTTGGATTAATCCCACCTCAGGCAAAGACCAACCCATTCGTGGGATTGTCTTTGCTCAAGGACCTGGTTACACTTGGTGGGTAATGCAGAAAGATGGGGAGACCCGCTGTGTACCACAGGGAAACTTGGTCTTAAGAGAGAACTGGGTGTAAGATTTCATGGTGTGCAGATGGAAATAGAATAAGGGGTGGATAATGTCCTGGGTTGTAAAATAAGCTTGTATTCTATTTGCCATCTGTTGAAGGCAAACCTGTCGGACAGGTTTTGTTATCTCTCTCAGAGACAATGGTTTGCCCCGTAGAGGCAATGGTTTGTTTATACACTATTGACTGACTCACTGCCGGGCTGGTAAATGTAACACCATGAGGGGTCCCACCCAGAGGGGGAAGCCAAGCACTCTATTATTGGATAAAGGGGTAGCTTTTAGGGAGAGAAGCAGCTCGCTCTCTCTCTCTTCGCGGGATTCCCGGAGAAGCAGCTCTCTTCAGCGGCACTCGCAGCGAAGCAGCCGGCGCGCGCTGAGGCGACGGCAGCGGAGCTCAGAGGCAACCCCGGCGCAGAGGAAGACCGGCCTCACTGCCACCAGATCTTCAGAGGAAAACCATACTCTTCTAAAGATCACCATTTCAGCTGCAATTCATCAACCATTGCAAGGGAAGCAATTGTCCCAGCAGAACTGTACTGGCACCCCGACTCCTCAGGTTCTGGACTTTTTCACTGGTTTTGTTTGTACCGATTGCATTTGCCTTTTTAAATTGTTGTCTAGTTTTCTCCTAGTAAAGAATTGTTACTCCCATTCCCATATCTTTGCCTGAGAGCCTTTTAATTTAAAGATCCTGGTAATTCAGAGGGAGGGGGGTTTGCCGTTCTCCATTGCACAGGAGGCTTTGCCCTCTTTCACAGACTCCTGCCTTGTCGAACTAAGACAAGTGACCATGGCACCTGCTTTTCTTCCCGGACTGATGGAGATCCTGGACTGAAATGGCACCCTTTTGTACATAGTTTTTAGAGTTTGTTCTTGTTTTTGGCATATAGGTTTTAGGGCTTCGTTTTGTCTTCTGTAAATACATTTCAAATATTGTTGTTAGATATGTTCTTAGGTATATACATTCTATAAATTGTTGTTATTACAAATATTCTTACAAAAGTAAATGTGTTCTGTGTTTTCATTGCTGTTCTTATGTAAATAAACAACCATTGGGTTTTCACACCCCAGTTCTCTTTCCATTTGCTTCCGGCACAGGCAGTATTAGCAAAGTTGTGGTTTCCACTTCCTCCCGGTTCCCAGGGCTGGAGGTTCATGGGGGAGCTGGCACAGCCACCCCAGCAGTGGTTGTCCCACTCAGAGGGTCCCGCTGACAGAGGTCACTGTCTCCTTGCAGTCTCTCTGGACACACTGGGGAGCTGCAGGGGCGAATCCCAGCGTGCCCTGTCCCACAGCTGCCAGGGTGAGATGGGGTTGGGAGGATGTTGGGAGAAATGGGAACCAAGTTTGGAGTGGTGTGATGTATTTGATAGCGAATAAAACTTTCAGAGTTACTGATTTCTCTCCCCTTAATTTTCAGTCAGTTCTATTTGTAGAGTGGTTCCTTCTCAGCTGAGTGAATTCCTATAAAATTCAATTTTTTAAAATCCATTGGCCCAAACATTCCAAAAACTAATATTCATATAAAACCACCCATCTGCAATTACATTTTTTTAAAACAATTTTAATTTTTTTAGAGTATTTAAGGGTGTTATTAAAGTTTAATTGTTTGGTTAAATTGTATGAGACATTATAGTGGTGTTTGGTTTCGTGTTTAGTATATTTGCAATATGAATTGTTTTACTAAGGTGTGTTCGATTGTATGTTTAGATTGGCTCGTGCTGTTAGAGGCGCTGGGCTCAGCCTGGCAACTGATGAGTCAGAGCCGTCCCGGGCGCTCATTGGCTGAAAATCGCCGGGCGGGACAAGCGCCGAGTTTCTGCCTGGGAACTGAATCGTCATCAGCGCCGCGCGCTCTGATTGGCCAGGATCTGCTTCGGGGCGGGGACGGGAGGAACTGGGGTCCCCCAGGAGCCCCCCGGGTTTGGGGTTTCCATCCCCCCTCGGCCCTCGGGGCGGCCTTGGGGCCACCCCAACACCCCCAAAATGGGGAGGGTCCCCGGAGCCGCTTGGAAGTCCCAAAAATGGGCTGGAAGCGGCAGGAGCCGCCCCAAAAAGGGATTGAAGGGTCCGGTCCGGGAATGGCTCCGATCCGGACTGGGATTGAGGGAGGGTCCGGTCAGCGGCTGCGGAGGGGCTGGGATTGGGGAGGGGTCCGGGATTGAGGGGATGGGTCCATTCCGGGACTGGGGCAGGATTGCTCCCTGGGGGTGGGCTCCATGATTGAGTCAGGGTCTCTCCCCTTCCCGATCCCTGATCCTGTTCCCGATCCCAATCCCATTACCATTTCTGTTCCAGTTCCCGGGCCAGTTCCCGATCCCGATCTCATCCCCAACCCCATTACACTCCCACTCCCGATCCCCATCCCATTCCCGTTCCTGTTCTCGATCCCGATCCCACCGCTGTTTCCAGGGAATGGCTCCTATCCCAACCCCGACTCCGAACCCGGGGGGTCAAACATTGGGATCAAACACCCCAAATCTAAACACTGGGAGTGGGGGGGACAAACATCCCCAAACCCAAACTCTGGGATGTCAACCTCCCCCGTGCCCCAAACCCGAAATTTTAGGATCAAACCCCCCAAATCCCAGATCCTGGGGTGTCAAACACTTCCCAAATCCCAAATGTTGGCGTTAAACCCTCCTGACCCGAAATCCTGGGGTTCAAAACATTTGGGGTGTCCAACACCCCCAATTCCCAAAGTCTGGGGTCAAATACCCCCAAATCCCAAATCCTGATGTGTCAAACACCCCCAGCCCCCAAAGTTTGGGGTTAAAACCCCCAATCCCGACTCCTGGGGTGTGAAATATCTGGGTTGTCCAACCCTCCTCGTCTCCAAAGTTTGCGGTCAAACCCCTCAATTCCCAAATTTTGGGGTCAACACCCCCCAATCCCAAACCCTGGGGTGTCAAATCCCCCTGATCTCCCCCACTTTGGGGTTAAATCCCCCAAAATCAGTTGGTCAATCCCCCCAGTTTCCAAATTTTTGGGTCTAAACCCCCAAACCCCAAATCCTGGGGGTTGAAATACCTGGGTTGTCCAACCACCCTGATCCCAACGTTTGGGGGTGAAACCCCCTGATCCCCAAATCTTGGGAAAGAAAAACAAAATCCCAAACCCTGGGGTGTCAAACTCCCTCAGTTCCCAAAGTTTGGGGTCAAAAACTCCCAAAGCCCCAGGTGTCAAAACCCCCTAAACCCCAAATTTTAGGATCAATCCTCCCAGTCCCCAAAGTTTGGGGTCATGACCCCCCCAAATCCACGCCAGCCCTGGGGGACACAGTGGGGTTTGTTTGGGGTTATTTGGGGTTTGTTTGGGGTTATTTGGGGCAGCTCCAGGTGCAATGTCTGCAGAAAGACCCTGGGTACAACACCGGGGAAAAAAGGGGAATGGGTGGGAATTGGGGGATTCAGGATGGGGAAAGATCCTGGGTGGGAAAGGGGGATTTAGGATGGACAGGGAAGGATTTGGGATGGGAAAAGGGGATTTGGGATGGGGAAAGGGGAATGAAGTGGGGAATTGGGGTGGAAAAGGGAGATTTTGGCATTGGAAAAGGGATTTGGGGACAGACAAAGGATGTGAGGAGGAAAAAGGAGAATCTGTCATGGGAAAAGGAGGATTTAGGTTGGGAAAAGAAAGATTTGAGCTCAAAAAGACATTAGGGATTAAAAGTGATTTTGGGGCTGAAAAAAGGAAGATTTGGGATAAAAAGTGAGGATTTGGGCTGAGCTGAGCTGAACTTACCTGGGGGACTAGGGGCGTGCAGGGTATTTGGGGCAGGGTCAGGACCATTTTTGGGGCAGTTTTCTGAGATTTTGGAGTATTTTCTTGGGATTTGGCAGCAGGTCTATGGGATTTGGGTGCAGTTTTATGGGATTTCGGGGGTTTCTATGGGATTTTGGGGTGCTTTGAGGGATTTCAGGGTATTTCTATGGGATTTTGAAGTGGTCTGGAGGGACTGCAGGATGTTTCTATGGGATTTTGGGGCAGCTTGAAGGCATTTGAGGTGTTTTGGGGCAGGTTAAGGGTATTGTGGTGCAGCTTTGAGGAATTTTGGGGTGGTTTGGAGGGATTTCAGGACATTCCTCTGAGATTACAGGGTGGTTTGGAGGGATTTGGAGTGTTTGGGGGCAGATTTTGGTTATTTAGGGGCGGGTTTGAGGCGATTTTTTAGGGGTATTTCAGGCCAGTTTTTTTGGGGTTTGGGGTTATTTTGGTGGGGTTTGGGGTGTTTTGGGTCACTTTTGGGGAAGGAGATCTCCATGGCTGGCTCTGGGTGATGCTGGAGCCCTGCAGGGCCTCGCGGGTGGCGCCCGCCTGCACCTCGGTGTCCAACTGCAGCGAGGTGATGTCGCAGCGCCCGGGCACCAGCGCAGCTCCTGGAACCCCGGGAACCTGGGATGGGAACGGGGCCAGGAGAGCCCGGAACACCCGGGAGCCGTCCCCAGACACCCAGGAACCTTCCCCAGACACCCGGGAATGTTCCCCAGACACCTGGGAATGTTCCCCAGACACCTGGGAACCTTCCTCAGACACCTGGGAATGTTCCCCAAAAACCCAGGAACATTCCTCTAGAAATCTCGGAATGTTCCCCCAGACAACCGGGAACCTTCCCCCAGAAACCCAGAAAACCTGGGAATGTTCCCCCAAATCCAGAAATACTTAAAAAAAAAAAAAATCCTGAAATATTCTCCCAGAAATCCAGAAATTTAGACATTTTCCCCAAAGAAATCCAGAAATGATCCTCCAAAAAATCCTGGAACATTCCCAAAAAACTAGGAACTTCCTCCAAAAAATCCAGAAATACTCCCCCCAAAAAATCCAAACCCAAACCCGTTCCCCATCCAGACACATTCCAAAAAAACCCATAGAAACATTCCCAAAAATCCAGAAATTTCCCCTCAAAAAAATCCAGAAATCCCTCCCCAAAAAAACTAGAAACTCCCCCCCAAAAAATTCAGAAATTCCCTCCTAAAAAAATCCAGAAATTCGCCAGAACTTTCCCATAAAAAAAACAAGACATTTCCTCTATAAGAAGTCCAGTATTTCCTCCATCTCAAAGCCTGGTATTTTCCCCCCAAAATCCAGAAATTTTCCCCTAAAATCCCAGACATTCCGCCCCAAAATCCCAATATTGTCCCAAAAAAAATCCAGCTCCAAGCCCCCCTCAGCCTCTCAACCCCCAAGCCCCAAAACCCCGCAGTGCCCCAAAGCCCGGCCGGAATGCCCGGAATGCCGGGATTGCCCCAGATCTCCCTGGCTGAGGAGCACGGGGAGCATCAGCTCCTGGGGCTGCTCAGGGAGCTGGGGCAGGAGCAGGATGTGCTTCGGGGCTTTACCACAGCTGGGGGAAACGGGAGACAAACCCCAAAATCTGCCCCAAAGCTGCCCCAGCCAAGCCCAAAATCTGCCCAAAGTCACTCTGGATAGACACCAAAAAATCTGCCACAAATCCAGAGAAAACCCCCCCCCCCAAAAAAAAAACCCAAAACAAGCAAACAAACAAACAAAACCCAAAGAAACAACAACAACAACAACAAAAAGCACAAAAATCTCCCCAAAATTTAAAAAAACACCACAAAGCTCTCACCAAAATCCAATAAAAATAAAAAAAAACCACCAAAAATTTGCCCAAAATCCCCAAAAAAATCTCCGTATAAAATCCCCCCAAAAACTCACCAAAATCCAATAAAAATTTCCTCAAATTCCTCACAGAAAATCCCACCAAAAAATACCATCAAATTCCCACAAAAAATTCCACCCATAGAATCCTTAAAATCCCACAAAATCCACCCAAAATCCCAGGGAAATCCCCACAAAAATTCCATCCAAAAGTCCACAAATTCAGCCCAAAGCCCACAGAAATCCCTCAAAATCCCCATAAAAATCGCGCCCAAAATCCCCCTAAATGCCACAGAAAAATCCCTCAATGCCACCCACTAAATCCCCATGAAAATCCCACAGAATCCATGAGAAAAACCTGCACAAAAATCCCCCCAAAATCCCCAAATCACACAAAATCCACAAAAAAAATCCCTCCAAATTACTCAAAATATTCCACAAGAATTTCTCCAGAAAGCCCCGCAATCCCACAAAATCCACCCCAAATCCACTCAAAAAATCCGCACCAAAATCCCACCAAAACCCTCTCAAATTCTCCAAAAATTGCCCCCAATTCCCTTCACATCCCACCCAAAGTCCGAGGAAATCCACCCAAAAAATCCCCACGAAAACTTCCCTCAAAATCCCAGCCAAACCTCCCAGAAGCAGCCCAAGAATCCCGCAGAGATCGCTGCGAGTGCCCGAATCGCCCGGAACAATCCCCGAGCCATCCCCGCCCGGCCCCGCGCTCCGGCCCCGCTCTCTGTGGGGCCGGGGCCTCTCCCCCCTTGGCTCTGCGCTGGTCCCGTTCGCGCTCCGCTCCCGCTCCCGCCCCACCAGCGCTCCCTGCCCTGGGCCGCGCTGGCCGAGCCCGGCGGGGCGCGCTGGATCCGCTGGGACGGCGCATCCCGGCCCCGGCCCCGGCCCCGCGGGGCTCCCGGGGCAGCTCCGGCCGGGATCCGGCACTGCCGCGGGGCTTTGGGCTTTCCCGGCGCTGCCCGGCGGCTCCCGGGGATCTGCGGCTTCCCCGGGATCCGGGGAGCTTCCAGAGGGGACCTGGGCTGGTTCCGGGGGGATTTGGGATCACTCCGGGGGGAGCTGGGGACGGCTCGGGGGGTTTGGGGTTGTTACCGAGGATTTTGGGGGAATCTGGGAGAGGTTCCAGAGGGGATTTGGGGCTTTCTGAGGGGTTCAGGGGAATTCAGAGGGGATCTGGGGAGGATTTGGGGCTGAGGGGTTTTTGGCAGGAATTCTGAGGGAATCCAAGAAGGATTTTGGGGTTTTCCAAGGGATTTTCAGGTGTTCTGAGGGATTTGGGGAGGTTCCAGACAGGATTTGGGGCAGTTCCAAGAGCAATCAGGGGCGTTTGTGAGGGATTTTGGCAAGTCCTAGAAGGAATTTGGGGAATTTCAGCAGGATTTTGGGGGAATTTAGAGGAATTTGGGAGGTTCCAACAGGGATTTGGGGTCATTTCCAGGGGATTGGGGGTGGATTTCTGGCTGGATTTCCCGTTCTTCCCCGGATTTCAGGCTTTTCCCCAGAATTTCCTGTTTTTCCAAGAATCTGTAGACTGGTGCCTGGATTTGGGTCTCATTGTGGGGTAGAAGGGGAAGGTTTGGAAGATTCAGGATGAATTCTGAGGGTTCCTGGCTGGATTTGGGTATTTATTGAAGGATTTTGGGTGGGTTTCAGATTGACTCTGGCACTTTTTTCCCAGAATTTCAGGATTGCTCCCAAAAGCTTGGTATTTTCCCCATGCTCTCACCATGGGTTTGTCCCAGAAGGGAAAGCTTTGGGGGGTTCTAGCACGCATTTTATGGATATTTGAGGCTGGATTTGGGCATTTTCCCAATGATTTGGGGGCTTTTTCCAGAATTTCAGGATTTCTCTCAAAATTCCAGGATTTCTCCTCCAACTTCTCCCTCACTATGGGCTTGTCATAGAAGGGGAACCATTGGAGTGTTCCTGGTTGAATTTTTGGGATATTTGAGGCTGCATTTTGGAGTTTTTGTTCCCCATGAAATCAGGATTTTTTCCCAGAATTTCAGGATTTTTTTTCCCAAAATTTGGGGATTTTTCTGCAGCATTTCTGTCTCACCATGGGCTTGTCATAGAAGGGGAAGCTTTGGGGTGTTCAGGGTGAATTTGAAGGGATTCCAAGTTGGACTTTGGGGATATCTGAGGCCAGAGTTTGGCGGTTTTTCCCCAGCATTCCAGTTCTTTCCCCAGTGTCAGAACTCCCCCAGTCTCTGTCTCACCACGGGGTTGCCGCAGGAGGGGAAGCCCTGCAGGGAGCGCAGGGCGTTGGTGGCGCTGCTCATCTCCCTGAAGGTGAGGAAGGCCTGGCCCCGCAGGCCGAGACTGCGCCGCACCAAAATGTCCAAAATCTGCCCAAACCGCGAGGAAACGGCGCAGAGGGACTTCTCCAGCTCTGGGACACCCAGGGGACAGCCTGAGCCCCTGGGGACACCCAGGGACACTCTCAGAGCCCCCAGGACCCCCCAGCCCCCCGTCCTCCTTGATCTCCTGGCTCAGCTGCTGATGGAGATGCTGGGCTGGGGCCGGGGGTCCTGCACCGCCAGGGCCGGGACCCCTCTGTGGGGACAGGGGGGCTTCAGGGGGCGTCTGGGGCTGCGACCCCTTCACCCCCTGGCACCCCTTTAGGTGCCCCCAGAGCCCCAAATCCACCCAGACCCACCTAAACCCCCCAGGTACCCTCAGACCCGCCCCACTTTACCCCAAAATTGACCCCAGAACCACCTAAGACCCCCCAAATCCCATCAGGCTGCCACAAATCCCCCTCAGACCCCTCAATTCCCCCACAAACCCTATAAAATCCCCTCAGATTCCCCCAAATTCCCCCACACCACCCTCAGAACCCCCAGATTCCCTCAGAATTCCCAGTTCCTCTCACAACACCCCCAAAATCACCTCGGACCCTCCCAATTCTCCTCAGATCCCCCTAAACCCACCTGAGAATGCTCCAGACCCTCTCAAACTCCACCCAAAGCTCCCTAAACCCCCTCAGACCCACCAAAGCCCCCTCAGACCCCCGCATTGCCCCCAAACCCACCGCACACCCCCTATTTCCCGTCAAACTCCCCAAAATCCCCAATTTCTCCCCAGACTCGCCCCAAACCCCCCCAGCTCTCCCGGCCCCGCCTCAGCTCCTCCTCAGCCCCGCTCCCCTCACAGTTTCCCGCCTCCGCCGTGCTCAGGGCTCCCCAGCCAATAGCGGCGCGCCCCGTGCCGAAACAACCAATCAGCGCGCGGCTCCCCTCAGCAGCGCCCGCCTCCCCGCGCCGCGGCAGCCAATCAGAGGGAGCCGGGAGCGGGCTCGGGCGGGCCCTGCGGGCGGCGCTGCCAGAGCGGGGGAGGTGCTGGGAGAGGCCGGAGCTGCGGGAGCGGCTGGGGCGGCGCTGCTGGGGAGGGGGGTCCGCACAGTGGCTGGGGCTGGGGGCTAGGGGAGCTGGGGAGGGGCTGGGGGCATCGGGGCCTTTGGGGAGGGATCCGGGGGAGTTTTGGAAGGAGCTGGGGGTGCTTGAAGGATTCCTGGGCTGGGTTTTGGGAGGGGTCTGGGGGTCCTGTGTGGGGTTTTGGGAGGAGGATCCTGAAGGATCCTGGAGGTGTCAGGAAGGGTCTGGGGAGGGGTCTTGGGGCCTTGTGGGGGGACCTTGGGGGTGGGGATGGGTCCTGAGAGGGGTCTAGAGGGGGGTCTTGGGAGGGCCTGGGGGTATTGGAGGTTTTGGGGACGGGTCCTGGGGGGATCTGGGGAAGGGCCGGGTTGGGTTTGTGGAGGGGTCTGGAGGGTCCTGTAAGGGTCCTGGGTGGGCTCTTGGGAAGGGTCTGGGGGTGGTCTCAGGGACATCCTGGGCTGGGCCCGATTGGGGTCTGGGGGCTCTCAGGGTGGATTTTTGGCCCCTTTGGCTGATTTTAGGCCGGATCTGGTGGGGTTTAGGGTGGATTTCAGATCCCTTTGGATGGTTTTAGGCCCATGTGAGTGAATCTTAATCCTGTGTGGGTGATTTTAGGTCCCTATTTTTGGTGATTTTGGGCCCTTCTGAGTAGTTTTTTTGCTTCTTTGGGCAATTTTAGGTTGAACCAAGCCTTTTTAGGGTGATTTTTGGTCTTCTTGTGTTGGTTTCAGGCACATTTGGGTGATTTTAGGTACCTTTGGGTGATTTTAGGCCAAACCAGATAGTTTCAGGGTGGATTTTAGGCGTATTTGAGAGATTAAAGGGTGATTTTATGACATTTCTTTTGGGTTTTAAAACATTTGGTGTATTTGAGACCCCTTTGGTTACTTTTAACCCCATTTGGCTGATTTTTGGCCAAACCATGTGGATTTAGAGTGGATTTTGATGCTCTTGGTTGATTTTAGGACCATGGCAAGGACAGAGACTCAGACCCTGCAGACCCTGAGTGCAGTTCTGGCCTGGTTGAGGTGGATTCTCACCAGGTGATTGTTTGCAGGTGTGTTTGCTGTGCCATGCTGTGCTGCTCCTGGCAGGTCCTGGCAATGAGCGGCGTGCTCTGTACACTTACACCTACTGCACAATCCCCGCTCATCACAACAGGGTTAATGAGGGTCTGATTTCCCCACCTCTCGGCCAGATGCCGCTCGCTTTAACTTTGGTGATCCCCCACGGAAGATCCCTCATCTGCCTCACCACCACCGCCGCCAAGGATGGAGATTGAGGCCCCCTCCCATGGTCTGAGACTGAGACCCTTAAAATTCTTACACAGGGCGCTGGCCTGACCGAAGTGGGATGTCTGCCAAGTGTTCCCTCAGGTGTGATCACTGGACCAAGACTGGTTTTTCATGGCAACCAGACCTGAAACAATGGGTCCTGCTCGCTGCTGAGACTGGTTTGTCCAGTTCGGAACTGCACTGTCTGTGCTTGTTCTCAGCTTATTCTCCACTGTCCTGTACCTGCTCCCTCAACTTTAAAAGACCCCTGAGTTAACCAAAGATTTTGGGATTTTCCCTGACGTGACAAGACGGATCTGTTGGCTGGATCACAAGGATTTCGTCTCTCTGTTGGTAGCTATTTCCCCTGGCCCTCTTTCTCTGTCTCTCTATCATTTATCTCCTAACCCTGCTATTGCATCTGCTGAGGGCATCAATAAAAGGTGCATTGGCTTTGACTGATACTGAAAGTCCCGCTGCAGTGTGTCCTTTGCACTCCGAGATGGGTAAAATGAAACATCAGGACCCCTGCTTCTATCAGTGTTTCGTGGCAGCCCAGCACCCTAAATGGGGAGAGCCAAGAGGGAGGAGCTTTTGGGATTGCTGGGACTCCCAGCAGCCTGGGGAGGGCAGGCAGCGAGGAGAAGGGGGACCCCCAATCCAAGTGTGACCCCAGCAGCTGGGACAGGGGGGAACCCTGAACACCAAAGGGGAGCAAGCAGGGATGGGAAACTCCTGGGAGGCTTTTTCAGGGCTGAATCTTGGTGTTTGGGAGGTTTTTATGGAGCCCAGGTGGCCAGGGACTTCTAGAGATGGATTTGGGCAGAGGGACCTTCAAAATCAATGTGCTCATCCCTTGTTTTCCCCAAAGCAGGATTTCCCATTCCCAGCCACAGGGAAGCTGCAAGGAAGAGGAAGAGCCTCTCCTTGTCCTTTCTCCCGCAGAGCAGGAGCTGAGGATGGAGAGCATGGAGGACAAATCCCCATGGCAGAACCTGGTGGAAGAGGCCGTTTTGAGCAGCTCCACAGCGCAGGAACCCGACAGGGAGAAAACGTCCCAGAGATCCCGCATGAGGACGGGCTGCAAATGTAGATTTTGGGGATTTAAGGGGGAAAGACGCACCCTGGGCCAGGGAGGTGCCCAGAGATCGAACCAGAACTCCAAGCTGGGGTTCCCTGAGCAGCTCCATGATGGGGAGAAGCCCCACAAGTGCTTGGAGTGTGGGAAGAACTTCAGGATGAGGTCCGAGCAGATCAAGCACCAGAGGATCCGCACTGGGGAGAGGCCCTACGAGTGTGGGGAGTATGGGAAGGGCTTCAGCCACAGCTCCAACCTGATCAGGCACCAGAGGATGCACACTGGGGAACGGCCCTACAAGTGTTCCAAGTGTGGGAAGGGGTTTACGAGGAGATCCCATCTCCTCGTGCACTATCCGAGTCACACAGAAGAGAGACCCTTCTGCTGCCCTGACTATGGGAAGGGATTCAGGAACAACTCACACCTTGTCAGGCACCAGAGGACTCACACGGGAGAGGCCCTATGAGTGTGGGGGGTGTGGGAAGAGCTTCATCCAGAGGTCCAACCTGATCGTTCACCAGAGGATCCACACTGGGGAGAGGCCCTATGAGTGTCCCCAGTGTGGGAAAAGATTCTCACAGAGCTCTCACCTGATACACCAACAGAGGCACCGGTAAGGGTAGCCCTGCAAGTGCCCCAAGTGTAAGAAGAGCTAAACTCCACCCCCCACTGGAGGACCCATATCGGGCACAGCCCTGGTGACCCACATTCCCTGTGATCCATGTTGGGAACACACCTGGCTGCTTCTCCTTTTGTGTCGACCTGCATTTTTTTCTGTTCTCAATCTCTCTGTGCTCCAAAAGGCAAGAGGGATCGATCTTTCATCTGAAAATCACTCACGTCCCACTGAAAACAACTGAATTTTAACCCACAGAGGCACAATCCCACTTCGAATTGTTTGTTCCCACCTCAAAAAAAGAACTTAATCCCTCACCAAATTCACTCAATTCCACAGCTGCCAGGGTGAGATGGGTTTGGGAGGAGATTGGGAGAAGTGGGATCCCAGTTTGGAACAGTGAGATGGGGATTGTGTGGGGCTGGGTGGCTGGGATGTATTTGATAGCAAATAAAACTTTCAGACTTATTTGGGGTGCTTTTCCAAGAATGACGGACTGGAGAGGCAGCTTGGGCTTGAAGGAATGGGCTTGGCATGCAGACAGGGCTTCTTGGACCTTGGCGATGGTGTCTTGGGCTTCTGTCCCTTTAACTGCTTTATCTAAGTTTTTTCTGATGCACAGACCAGGATATCATCCATATAATGGTAAATGATTACATCTGGAAATAGGTTCCGAACAGAGGACAGGATCTGAGCAACATACCACTGGCATATAGTAGGTGAGACTTTTAGTCCCTGGGGAAGATACAACCAATGGTATCTTTTGAGTGGAGCCTCTCTGTTAAGAGAGGAAACGGAGAAAGCACTACTGTAGGATAGACCACACTCGATGGTAGGCTTACTTGGTCCCACAACTTGTGCCCACATTGCTGTAGGGCTGAGAGGAAGCCGTTCCCTGTGATTCTTTGGGAGTAGAAAGGTTTGTGCGATCAGAATTCCTCGTGAAAGGAAAAATGGTGAGTCCGTGCAGCACAGCTGGAACGAGATTTCTTGTCCTGGGTGCACTGTTTGTACTTCTGGAACAACAAAGATTTCCTCTGGGCCATGGAGAGTGTCCCCTATAACTAAAATGTCAAAAGAACCACCTTTTGGCCCATGCTTGCCTGTGGGAACATGATAAACATTCTTATTATTAAAGTCAATGGACAAAGCAGTTACCAACTGGTGCCATGTTCCCATCTGTATCGCTCCATGGGTTGGATCCTCTCCATGTGTCCTGGGATCTCCTGGGATGCTGCGTGGCTGGATCTGGGTGGCTTTTGATTTGTTGTCTTTGCGCAGGGCCTGGCCATACTCTGCTGGGAGTTTCTCGAATGCTGCTGGTAGCGCTGCTGGTTCTGGGGTCTCTCATAGGTGTTACGGGGATTTTGGGTAAGTGATCTGTCTTGACAGTCCTTTATAAAATGTCCAAATTCCCCACAGTGATAGCAGCAGGCCTGGTCTTTGGAAGTTACTGCTGCCACTGCAGCAGAAACTCCTTCTGCAATGCCCTTAGCAACAGCTTGGGCCACTGTGTTTTCAGTGGACAAATGACATGTACAACTTTCCACCATTTGCTCTCTGGTGGGTTCTGTATCCAAGGGTAGGGCCTCAGAATTGTTCTACATTGTTCATTTGCATTTGATAAGGCAAGTTTGCACAACAGTTCTTTTCTTGCCTCTGTGCTCTCTATCTGTTTTTCCAGAGCATCTTTTATTCTGTCTACAAACTTGATAAAGCTTTCATGTACTCCTTGTTTAATATTAGAGAAGTGTTGGGCAGGAATAGAATCACCTGGGGTAAGGAGCAAGGAGGTTTTGGTGCAATAGCCAAGTCTTGTAGTGCTCCTGAGGTAAGGTGTTAGCTTGGTCAGAGGGTTTCTGTAAATCCCCTTCTCCAGCCAGCTGTTTGACTATAAAATCTGGCCTATTTGCATCTTGACATAAGTGGCCGATAAAGTTTTAAATTGTCTTTTCCAATGCCTTTCCCATAGCATATATTCTGCCGGGGAAAGAAGGCAGTGGGCAATGTTTTTAGCATTGTGAGGTACCAAAACATGTGCTGAAAAGAGAGCTTACAGGAAATCTCTAAAAATATGTGAACTTCTCCCATGTTCTTTGGCTATATTTCATAGTTGTACCAGTTCTTTATTTGTGTTAGGTTCCCACATGTTCCAGTGGTCCCCCCTCTCTTCCCCTTTATATAAATTGCTGGGAAGGCAGAAATTCTCTGAGCTAGTTCCCAATCCCCTGCCCGAGTCACTTCCATTTTGATTAGAGCCCATGGATCAATGTCCTCTGTGTCAGAATCGGACTCACTGTGCTCAGAAGAGGAGTGAGAGTGAGCAGGAGGTGCACTACGCTTTTTTGGGCGTGTTGGAGCGGGAGCTTGCAGGGGTGTGGGGGCTGGACAGAGTGCGAGGGGGCAGCTGGCTGGGCTTGGCTAGAGGGAGGCAGCAGTGGAGCGGCGATGGCAGCGCCGCTGTGGCACAGCCTGCGAAGGGCTGAGGTGCGTGGGGAAGCGGGGTGCCCCCGTGGGGGTCTCGGAGGTGCCGTTCGGGGGGCGCTGAGGGTGGGTGGGTGGGTGCAGCGCTTGGGGATGAGGGCACGGGAGGAGCGGGGCAGAGGAGGCGGTGGGGCTGGGGAAGCTGCTGCCATCCCGGCGGGGCTGCGGCGGGCAGGCAGGCAGGGATGGGAGCGGGCTGGGGAGAGCCGCAGCAGGGCCGGGAGGCACGGCTGCAGGGCTGGGGCAGTCACGGTGGCTGCGCGGAGGTTTTGGAGTGAGGCAGGGCGTTCCCGATGGAAACCGACGCAGTTACAGGCGAGCACTGAGCGGGGCACGGGGCGCGCAGCGCGGGGCACGGGGCGCGCAGCGCGCCGCGTGTTGCGGGACCGGGGAGCGGAATCCGCGCCTGCCGCGGCCGAGGGGGAGCCGGGGGATGGGTGGGCTCCACGGACCCCGCGGGTGGGTGGGGTGGGACAATTTCCGTGTTCCCTGTCCCGGGGACTGAGAGAGGAATGTTATCTGGCAAATTAGCATTTGAAGGGACAGTGTCTGTTGAGAAAGAGAAGGGTGGAATTTCCTCAGCAGGGGGAAGCTGCAGAGAAGTTGTCTTTTCCACTGTTTAGTAATTGAGTGAAATAGAGGTAGAAACTCAGTTAAAGAAGAGTTTTCATTAGTTTGGAAAGTGTATATTCTTGGCCCTACTGTGTCCCAAAAAGAATCTAAGCCGGTAGTGTGTGTTAATATCTGGAAACTGGAAATAATATATTCTATAAATTTTTTTAAGTTGGTTTTTGAAACATTTCCTCTAGAGAAAGAAAAGCTGTTAGCAGATAGGATTTCTAGGATTTGTAAATATAAGTCTCTCTCATCCTGGGATCGTTTCAATCTGCTAAATTTTCATCCCATTGCAGTATCATTCCCTTAGCCCCTCCAGCAGGAAAAAAAAAAGAAAAAAAAAAGAAAAAAAGGAAAAAAAAGCAAAAATGGACCCAAGATAAAAGCACGCCAAAAGGCTGTTTAAAACTCACACTTCTTCAGCCAAATGTGGCTCAAAAGGACTGCTGGGTGGGTGGTCTGCCGTCCAACTCCTGAGGACTTCGTCCCAGATGGCGATGTGCAGGTTCATCGGACTTCTATAACGGAGGAGTTACCTTCAAGTGGTCATAGCTGGCCGAAGCAGTGACAATTCAAGAGGAATGCTGCTCTCAGGGGTGCCAGGATGCCAGTACTGAGTTAGGGTGGCCACGTAATGCAGCCTGGGCTCCCAGGGGTCCGTCCAACCCCAGCTGCCGCTGCCATGGGTGTCTGGGTAGCACTGGGCTGATAGGCACAGTCTGTCCAGGTCCCTCAGGCAGGCTCCCAGCCACAGGCAACTCAGCGAGCACCTCTGGAGTGCTTTCAGCTCTGTGAGTTCAGCTCTTAGTGATTTCACTGTGTGCTTGCAAGTGCCTCTGGCAGACACACAGGGATAGAGAGAAAGAAAGGCTGTATGCGGTTCCACAGCAGTGTCCTTTAATTTCAACTCCTCTGAAGGGATGCAGTGACAGTTCTTCTGCCAAACTGGACAGAAATTGGGATTTATATAAGGTACTGGGGTGTTGGAGATTGTCCAATAGCCAGGGTTGAGAGAATACGACTGATAGCTTTACAGAGAGATAACAAGGGTACAAATGCAGAAGAGGGGCTTCTTTGGTCCAATCACCATGACTTAGGCATTTCTTATCTTAGGTGAGTGACCGCCAGGGAGGCCTTACAGGGCCTCTGACTGCTACAGTGGCAGAACTTCATGGAACCAAGGGGCCATGGTGACACTGTGCTGCCTCATGGAATCAAGGAGACCATTGTCAGCTTGGGGGCCCCAAGGAACCAAGGGTCCATGGTGACCTTGTGCAGCCGCAGTGTCACAGAGGAGCTGTTGTGACACAGCGAGGGCACACGGAGCCGAGGGGCCATTGTGACACATCAGGGCTCTGTGGAACCACGAAGCCATTGTGACATTGAAAGGCCTCATGGAAGCACGGGGCCATTGTGACACTGTAGAAGCACGGGGAACATTGTGACCCTCCAGGACCTCATGGAACTGAGGAGACCATTGTGACACTGTGGGGTCCCATGAAACCAAGGGAACATGGAACAGGTCTGGCTGGCTGGGCCTCCTGGAGAACACTTGACAGGTCCGGCTGACTTTGGCATATCGAGGGCTGCTTCTCATCTGCCCCTGAAGCCCTAGGGCTCTGGGCTTTCCTTCCTATGGGAGAGAACTCTCCTTCTCCTGCAGGGCCCTATGGCCAAAATTTGGATTCCTCCTCCAAAACCCTGTACATCCAAGGATTGTTTCCAGATGAAATCTGCCAGGAGAGACAGGTCTGGCTGCCCTTGGCCTCTTGTGAGCTGCCTCACATCTGCATTTGAAACACTGGGTCTTGGTGCTTTCCTTCTTATTAACAAAATTGCCCTTCTTCTCAAGGTGTCTGTGGTCAAAATTAAGATTCCTCCTCCCAAATTCTGTGTATCCAAGAATTCCTCCATGACAAAAGCTGCCAGGAAGAACAGGTCTGTTTGGCTGAGCCTCACAGGAGCCACCTCTTTCTTCTTCTGCCTTTGAATCACTTGGGCTCTGTGCTTTCCTTCCTGTGGAAAAGAACCGTCCTTCTTGTCTATGCAGAAATGGCCAAAATTGCGGTTCCACCTCCCAGAGTCCCTATATCCAAGGGTTGCTTTCAGACAAAAGCTACCAGGACAAAAGGGTCTGGCTGGCCTAGACCTCTGGTGGGAGCCTTTCATCTGCTCTTGAAACACTGCTGTTCTGTGCTTTCCTACCTTTGGAAAAAACCCCATCATTCTACTCTGGATGTCCATTTCTGAAATTGGGATTCCACTTCTAAAGTCCCCTATATCCAAGGGTTGCTCCCAGACAAAATCTGCCAGTACCATCAAGTCTGGCTGGCTGTCATGGTTTGACACTGGCACAATGCCAGTGCCCCCATGAAAATGTGATCCCTCCCTTGAATGCTGTGAAGTGGAATCTAGAATAGAGCAAAGCAGGCCCAAGCTTAATAACAGGAAAAAAAACTTTATTAAACTACTACTACTAAAGAAAAGAGAAAACTAAAGAAGGGAAAAAAAAAAAAACACACAAAGATCAAATGAAAACCTTGCAAAACATTCCTCCCCCCACCACCCAACTCCAACAAACCACAGTGAGACACAATCTGGACCCCAATCAGGTTTCCACCCTCCAAACAACCGATACTCAGTCCATCGAGGGAACAGAGTCTCTCCTGTGCCACAGACCCCCTCCAAGAAACACAGCTCCACATCCTGTGTTTCCATGTCACACATGGCACCGCCCGGAGAAAAAGTTTGCCATGGTGACCCTTCTCCTTTCCATGCACAGTGCTCTCACCACTAAATGCATGGATGGACAGACTGCTTTTAGGATTTTTCCTTTCAAGGATGCTCTGCCAAGAGGGGAGAAAACAACAGTTCAGTTTTTTTATTGTTTGGGACCACAGTCCCCCCCATTTTCCCCTGGGGCTGAGGGCTCAAAAACAGAGATCTTCTTCTCTTCTCTTTCCTTTCCAGGGCAGGGGGGTGCCACCACAAACCCCCTAACCTTTTCTCGGTTCACTCCAATTTTGTCTTTTTCCCAGCTGAAGCAGGTCTCTTGACTCACTGGCATCCTCCCAAAACACAGTCCCTCTTGAAGGAGAAGATTGGTTCAGGTTGTGGCTAACACAGAAAAGTCCAGCCAAAAGCCACTCCTTGTCCTCCTCCCCTCTAGAATTCCTCCTTCCAACATCCCAGGGTCCAAGGTGTCCCTCTTCCTCTCTTTCAAACCAAGGAGGGGAAAGGAAAATTCACAAAGCTTTCATTTCTCAAGAAAGGGTTAAAAGTCCGAACTCCCAGGGATGGCTCGATGCCCGGACATCCAGCAACTCCCACACAACTGGGCACCTTGCCGCTCCCCCCGCTCCTCCTTCCTCACCGTGGAATTGCTGACAGGACAGGACCGCCGCTGTCTCTTTCTCTCTCCCCCTCGGGAGAGAAACCGGGGGGGGGGGAATGGAGACATCCCAGATTTCTTCCACCCTTCCATCTGCAGGGGCCAGCCCGGTTCCAGTCCTTCCACCACCTTTGGGGCTTACCTTTCAGGCCATGGGGCTTCCCCTCCCCCACCCAGCTTGTGGCTGGGCAGGGGAGGTTTGCACTGCACGCTGACCAGAACCAAAAAGAGCGAGTTCCCCTGGGAATTCTGCTTTCAACCCCTCTGTGTTCTCAGAGGCGTGTCTACTTTCAATTGGTCAATATCTAAATTGACCTCTTCCTTCCGGAAAAAATTCTCTTTCCTTGTCAAACCACGACACTGGCCTTGGCCTCTGGTGGCTGCCCCTGCCACACTGGGGCTCGGTCCTTTCCTTCCCGTGGAGATCACTGTGACACTGTGGGCACCTCATGGATCCAAGGGGATCATTGTGGCACCACTGGAGCCCATGGAACCAAGGGGCCATGGTGACACCACGGGGCTTCATGGAGCCAGAGACCATTATGACTCTGTGGGGCCTGATGGAACCATGGGACCATTGGGACCCTTCAGGGCCTCGTGTCACCAAGGGGGCATTTTGACACCTCAGGGCCTCCTGGAAGCAAGGGACCATTGGGACAATGTAGGGCCCCATGGAACCAAGCCCTGTCTAGCTTGGCCTCCCAGGGGCCACCTGACAGGTCTGTCTGATGTTGGAATGCCAAGGGCTGCCTCTCATCAGCTCTGGGAGTACTGGGGCTTTCCTTGCTATGGAAAAGAACTGTCCCTCATTTCAGATGCCCATTGCCAAAACTTACACTCTCCCTAAAAAATTTCCTATATGCAAGGATATCTTGCAGAAAAAAACCTGACAGCTGTGGCTGCCCTTGTCCTCTGGTGGCCACCTCTCATCCACCCAGGGAAACACAAGGGCTCTGTTCCTTCCTTCCTGTAGAAAAGAAAGTGGCCTTCATGTCTAGGCACAATGGCCCAAATTAGAATTCGGCCTCCCAAATTCCGTATATCCAAGGATTGCTCCCAGACAAAAGCAGACAGGACAGACTGTGGGAAGATTATGCTCCTGGACGGTGGGGGTGTAGGGAGGCAGAGATCTCTGAAGCTTGCTCTTGGGGGGAGAGGTTTATTGGAGAATTCAGGAATGCCCAAGCCTCGTGCTCTCAGGTGTAGCACGTGGGTGGGCTTAGGAGGACGGGGGAGGGGAGAGAGAAACGGAGGGTTTAGGAGAGGGGAAGCCCCAGAGGGGGAGGAAGTCCAAGAGAGGAGGAGGGAGGAAAGCCAAGAGAGGGAGGAAATCCAAGAGGCCGCATGGCCGCTCGGAGCCCCCTTTTCAGGGGCTCCTAGGTGGGCTGGGACAAGGCATGGGCCAATGGGGTTACAGACTCCGATGCTTCAGGGGCAGGTACAGGGGTGTGGGATGAGCCACAATCTTTTGCGGGGTGGGATGGAACAGTCCATTTCACTCCATGATTCATCCAAGGGTAGAAGTGACATTCGGCTAGCTAAGATAACAATCATATCTATCTATCCTCTGCAACAACAGACAGGTCAGGCTGGCTCTGTCCTCTGGTGATTTTGTTAGACTATAAGCTGAATGTTTTCATTTGAAAACACCTTGGAGAGGGCCCAGAGATCTTCCAAGGAGGCCTTTGGAGGCCTCGGGCACATGACCACTACATATGGAAAAAGGAGCTCTGTGCTCTGTGCTGCTGTGGTGGTTTTGCATCACAGAAGTGAAGTCCTGAGAGAAGCTGCTAGCAGTTTCCTCTGTGTCTGACAAAAACCAATCAGTAATTAGCTTTGAGAGCGACAATCTGCTAAAGCACTAAGGAAGCTGCAGACGCCTCTGTGCAGACACAAGTTAGAGATGAGAAAGCCTGGCTGGGTCTCTCTCCCTTCTGGCCCCACAGAGGTGCCGAGGCCGGCCCAGCCCCTTCTCGGCCGTGGGGCCGGGCGGCTCCTGCCGTGGGGCCGGGCCCCTTCCCAGGGAGCCGCCAGGCGCCATCGGCTGCCGGGCACGGCAGGGGAGGCCGCGGGGCCGAGGCCGGGCCGTGGCTGCGGGTGCTGACATCTGGCCCTGCCGAGCCCTGCCCCGCCGCCAGCCCGAGCCCGGCCAGGATCCGCCAGGCCCCAGGAGCAGCCCCGGGCCGGGCCAGCTCGGCCAAGGCTCTGCCGCCCTTGGGCTTCGCCCGCAGCCAGCGGGCAGGGCAGGAGAAGCCATCGGCCCCGGCCGTGCTGCTGCTGGGCTCTGGCCTGGCTGCTGAGATCCTGGCCCTGCCCCAGCGCGGCCCAGCCTGACACAGCCCCAGCGCAGCCGCTGCAGAAACCTCCATGGGAAAACAGCTCCGGCCGCAAGCACCAAGCCCGGCCGGGCTCACGGAACCATCTGCAGCCCCGGGAGATATTGACTCTGCCAGTGCTGCCATCCTCCCTCCCGTGAGAGAAAAGGACACAGGGCAGGCACACAGAGGAGCAGCATGAACACACTGAGGGCAGGGAAGGGGAAGTTGAGTCCCAGATGGGAGGGATGAGGAGATGCCTTGATCTTGGAGCTGGAATCCTCTGGAAAAGCTGTGGAGAAGGATGTCATTGATACATTAGACTCTCTTTTTGCCTATAATGCATTGAAAAGTATGGGGAGATGACTTGTTTCAGCAAAGGCCTCCATGCTAAATTAAGCAAATGTTGACATAGCTGTGATCCCATGAGAAGTTTGAACAGAGAAAAGGAGAAGACCCTGTGCCCTCATGGAGACCTCTGTTCTCAGAAATAAAGATGATTTCAGAAAGAGCTGAAGAGACCTGTTGCTCTTAAACAGCTCATCTCAAAACTAATACCCCATAACTTGGCCTGGCCCATAAGCACATCTGTGGGAAAAGGTGGGAAAAGATGGGAGGAAGTTCACGATTGCAGATTTCTCCAGGCAGCTGCAATTCATGGAAATGAAAAGCCATGAGAAAACTGTGTTCTTGTAGAGAAGTCTTCATAACATTAACAAGAAGAAATTCTCTCTAAGTGAAGTGAAGAAAGACTATTTTAGAGGTGGTAAACTGACTGAAAATTTTAGGTTTTGTCTCTTTACATTGTCAGGTTGTATGGAGAGAGGAAGTGTTCTGAAAGTTTTTTTCTATTTCTTATTACTCTTTCTTTAGTTATTGTCAATACAATTTTATTTATACCCTTTTAAAATTTTGAGCCTACTTTACCTTTCTCCTAATCCTATCTCACAGCAGGAAATGAGTAAGTATATTCTAGTGAGTGCACTGGTAATTAGCCAACACTGAATCCACCACACTAATTGAAGCATTGGCTGAGAAATCTCAAAATGGTGAACCAAAACCCCTACAAAAACTTCCTGATAAACTGCACGAGAGCAGAGAGAAATTGAGGCAGAGCCATGGTTTGTCAGGACTTGCTTGATCCTAATGAGCCCCATGGTGCATTTGGAGCTGAGCCCTGGAACCTCAGGGCCTGAGAGGAGATTGCACAAACCTTTCCCAGAGTCAAAGTCAGAGGAAAACCCCAAAGTGGTTGGAGTCTAAAGCCTTAATGGGACCCACAAAGGTGCATCTATACCACAGGCTCTTCATGGAGTCCTTGGAGGAGAGAACTGGAGGCCAGGATGGCACAAAAACCTCTCAGAGACTGAAAATGGCACAAAGAACTCTCAATGTGGAAAGGAAAACTCAAAGTACCTTGCAAAAGTTAAGAATCTCAAAGTATTCATGAGCCCCACTGAGTGTAAGTACAAAGCTCTCAAGGGACTCATTAAAGCAGATAATTGGGGCCATGATTGCAAAAACCTCTCACAGAGTCTGTAGCAAAAGGGCAACACCAAGTACCTTAAAAGAACTGAAGTACCTTGAAGCATTAATGGGCCCCACTGAGTGTTGTTACTGACAAAGCCTCTCCAGGGACTAATTACAGCAGAATATTGGAGGCCATGATTTCAGAAATCTTGCAGAAACTGCAAGGCCAAAGCAAAAGCCAAAGTCCTTTGAAAAACCTGCAGTCCCTGGGAGCATGAAGGAGCCCCCAGGGCCATTCCTGACCAAGGCTCCCCAGGGACTCCTTCCAGCAGATCCTTGAGGCCACTGGGATGTGGGCCAGGGGGGGATGCTGACGGCAGGACCAGGGGGTGACAGTGCCCAGCCTGGCTGGGGCTGTGCCAGGAGGCCCCAGGGCCTCAGGACAAGGTGTCTCCTGACAGCCCTTGGTGGCACAGACTCTGCTGTGCCCCAGGGCACCAAGACTTGGCTTCTCTTTGTCCCCACCTGGCATCAGTGCCTCCAGTTCTCTGCTCTGTCTGGGGCCTGGGGACACTTTCTCAGTTGTGTCCCTCATTGGGACCCATTAAAAATCATAGAAACTTTGGAGTTGGATTCTGACTTGGAGTTCTGGAAAGATTTCTGCAGCTCCCTCTCAGGGCCTGATGTTCAGGGCCTGAGCACAAAGCCCCAGAGGGTCATTAAAGTCCTTGTGCTGTGTCTGTGCTGCTGACCTGGGCCAGGCTCCTGCCACAGAGGGTGATCCTGGTAAGCAAGCAGAGCTTCAAAAGCACATTTCTCTTGCTGAGCAGCTCTTCTCCCAGCCTAGCAGGGCTGGGGCACTGCCTGCAGCCAGCCCGGGCAAAGCACAGAGGCACAGAGAGCTTCAATCAGTCAGGGCTGGGAAGGGGCTGAGAAGAGCCTGGGGCAGAATCACTGCCAGCCCTTGGCACAGGAACCTCTGGCTGTAGGACAATGCAGCTGCAGCTCCTGGAGCCATTTCCTAAAGCTGGAACATCCCAATGCCCACAGACCCTGTGAGTGCATTCTCTGCTCATATCCTGTGCAGAGCAGCCAGGGGTGCCCAGGGCTGTCCTGCAGAGCAGGGTCCTGCAGCCCAGGGCGCTGTGCTGGGCCAGGGACTCTGCTGCCTGCCACGGACAGCTCTCAGCCAGCCCTGGAGCTGCTCCCAGCGCTGGCCAGGAGCTGTGGGGGGAAGGAACCACCCTGAGCAGGGCAGGTGCTGCTGCTGAGAGGGGCTGGCTGGGGCAGGGCTGCTCCCAGCTCCAGACCAGCCTGGGTACAGCTCCGGAGGACACTTCCCAAAGAAGGTAAGCCTGGGATTGCTGTAAAGATCAGAGTTTTCCTGAGAGTGTTTTCAATTTCCGGCTTGGAGAAGGATGGGAAAGTTGGGGTGATGACAGAAAGTATTTTGCTTTGTATACATTTTTCATATATCCGTAGGTCTGTAAATTGGTGTGATAAAGTTATAAATCTATAATCCTTACATAACTCTATTAAACTCTTAATTAGCTCTATTAAACTACCAATTTGTACTTATGTAACTGTTATCCTTAGCTGTCTCTAGTATGTTTTCTACCTATCTCTTGGATTTTACTAGAATAAGTTGACTGTCTAAATATATTCCTCAAATACTGTATAGTCTTATTATGAGGAAGAAGGCCTACAAGAAGAGCATTTTAGGTTTTGACCAGAATGTGAGCAGTCACAACAAAAAGTGAAGGCAAAGAAGCCTTTAGACCTACTCCAATGGATTGAGCCAGGGTTATGTAACTGGGGCAACTGAATCTCCTATTGAATGTTCCTGTTAGATATCCTAATTAATTAACCTCAATGAATTGTTGAAATCAGGGGCTGGATGTGCCCCTGGGCTACCTGGAATCTTCCAATAAAGGTCTGGTTTTTACTGGTCTAACACTGTTGCAAGGATTCTTTTTATCTCTTTTGATTATAGACACCAGAGGGATAAGAGAAGCAGAACAGGAATCGTAATCCCAGAACCACAGAACATTCTCAGTTGAAAGGATCATCAAAGGAATGTTTGAACATGTACAGAGACTCCAGAACTGTGACTTTGGGTGGTCAGTGTCTCTGCCGGGAGCCTCCCAAAGGGCCTTCAGCCACTCCTCAGCCCTGGGCAGCAGCAGCATCACCTCTGCAGGGCCCAGCAGGGCTCTCCTGAGCTGCCCTTGCCCAGCTGCACACAGAGCCTGCCCCAGCCAGGGCCCTGCACACAGGCAGGTTTCTGTAGGGCCGGGCCGAGGCCACACAGGGTGGGATGGGCTCTGTGAGCACTGGCAGGGACAAGGCACCTCTCAGGAGGGGATGTCCAGGCCCAGGGAGATGCTCAGGGAAGCAGAGGGGGCTGAACAGAGCAGTGCTGGGGGAACAAGCCCATGCGGCCCCTCACCTGCCCTCAGCCACAGGGAATCCTTTGCCTCTCACATCTCTCAGTGTAAAAATCTGAGTGCAGCAGGAATGCTGGGGATTTCTGACCTCAGAGAGCCATGAATGATGTGTGGGTAGGAAAACAATTCCTTAAACCAGCTCCTGCCATTCGTTAGACCTGGGAGTGCAGATGCTAGCAAGCTTTTCTGCAGTAAGAGAAACTTCCATGAAAAATCCTGAATATCCAGCCTTGTCCCTCTGCCACATGGCCACAAACCAAGGGCAGGGGGGCAGGGATGGCTCCTCGAGGGCCCCCATGCACAGGCCTGGCTGCTCCTGGCACACTCAGCCAGCACAACCGGAGATCAGGGAGGGACCTGGGTGAAGGTTTTCCCAGAGCAGGAACGAGGGTGGGTGAGTCCCAGCAGGACAAGCTGCAGGGAATGGCCCAGGTTTGGCTCCAAGCAGCCTCTCCTGACTTGTCCCTGTCCTTTCTCCATGAACAGGTGCCCATGTGCAGCCAGAGCAAATGTCCAACAGCAGCTCCATCAGCCTCTTCCTCCTGCTGGCACTGGCAGACACGCGGCAGCTGCAGCTCCTGCACTTCTGCCTCTTCCTGGGCATCTCCCTGGCTGCCCTCCTGGGCAACGGCCTCATCATCAGCGCCGTAGCCTGCAGCCACCACCTGCACATGCCCATGTTCTTCTTCCTGCTCAACCTGGCCCTCAGCGACCTGGGCTCCATCTGCACCACTGTCCCCAAAGCCATGCACAATTCCCTCTGGGACACCACCACAATCTCCTACATAGGATGTGCCGCTCAGCTCTTTTTCCTTCTGATCTTCATCTCAGCAGAGTATTTCCTCCTGACCATCATGTGCTACGACCGCTACGTGTCCATCTGCAAACCCTTGCACTACGGGACCCTCCTGGGCAGCAGAGCTTGTGCCCACATGGCAGCAGCTGCCTGGGCCAGTGCCTTTCTCAATGCTCTGCTGCACACAGCCAATACATTTTCCCTGCCCCTGTGCCAGGGCAATGACCTGGACCAGTTCTTCTGTGAGGTTCCCCAGATCCTCAAGCTCTCCTGCTCCAAATCCTACCTCAGAGAACATTGGGTTCCTGTGGTTATTGTCAGTTTATCGTTGTGTTGTTTTCTGTTCATTGTTTTCTCCTATGTGCAGATCTTCAGGGCCGTGCTGAGGATCCCCTCAGAGCAGGGACGGCACAAAGCTTTTTCCACCTGCCTCCCTCAGCTGGCCGTGGTCTCTCTGTTCCTCAGCACTGCCACATTTGCCTACCTGAAGCCCCCCTCCATCTTCTCCCCATCCCTGGATCTGGCCCTGTCAGTTCTGTACTCGGTGGTGCCTCCAGCCCTGAACCCCCTCATCTACAGCCTGAGGAACCAGGAGCTCAAGGCTGCACTGTGGAGACTGATGACTGGATGCTTCCAGGGACATTAAACTCCTGGCCAATTTTTGCAAATCACTTGTAATAAAAGTCATCTTTGATACTTCTTGTTCTTTTCCATTTGGAGGTTCTTTTTCTTTGTTTTACATTTTAATGTTTTCCACAAAGAAATGTCATTGTTTGGGCCATTTCTCATTTTGTTCACCTCCACCTTCCCTGTGGCCACAGACTGTGTCAATTAGGGGCTGTGCTCTTGGCGGTTTTAAAGGAGCTAAATTATGTCCAATCAGAGTTTTCTGCAGAGATGCCCCTTTTGTTGCCTCCTCTGGAGCTGCAGCAGCAATGTCTCTGTGCAGAGCAGGGGGCAGTTCTGTGCTGGCACAGCCGCTCTGGTCCTGCTGGCCACATCATTCCTGATCCAGGCCAGGAGCCATTGGCCTTCTTGGCCACCTGGGCACACAGCTGGCTCATGTCCAGCCTGCTGTCCATCAGTCCCTGCAGGTCCCTTTCTGCCTGGCTGCTGTCCAGCCACTCTGTCCCCAGCCTGTAGCACTGCAAGTGTTGTTGTGGCCAAAGTGCAGGACCTGGCACTTGGACTTGTTAAACCTCACCTTGTTGGGTTTGGGCCCTGGATCCAGCCTGTCCAGGGCCCTGTGCAGAGCCGTCCTGCCCTCCAGCAGATCCACACTCACATCCAGCTTGGTGTCATCTGCAAAATTGTCCTTGGTTCCATGGGGCCCCAAAATGTGACAATGGACTCCTTGGTTCCATGGGGCGCCACAGTGTCACAATGTTCTCTTTGGTGCCGCAGTTTCACAGTGGCCCCTTGGTTCCATGGGGCCCCAGGGTGTCACAAAGGCCCCATGGTCACATGAGGTCCCACACTGTCACAGTGCTCTCTGTGCTTCCACAAGTCCCCTCAGTGTCACAATGGACTCCTTGTTTCCACGAGGCCACACAGTGTCACAACAGCGCTCCAGATTCCTTGAGGCCCCAGAGTGTCACAGTGGCCCCTTGGTTACACAAGGTCCTGCATTGTCACAATGTCCCCTTGGTTCCATGAGGCCCTGCAGTGTCAGAAGGGCCCCTTGGTTCCACTGGGCCCTGGACTCTCCCAATGCTCTCCTTGGTTTGGCAGTGTCACAGGGGTGAAACCCCTTGGTCACACGAGGCCCTGCAGTGTCACAATGGCCTCTGTGGTTCCACCAGGACCCAGTGTCACAGGGACTCCCTGGTTCCATTTGGCCCCAGAGCACTCAATGGAGCCCTGGTTCTATGGGGCTGCACAGTGTCACCATGGTCCTCTTAGTTCCACGAGGCCCTGCAGTGTCACAATGACCCCAGAGTGTCCCAATCATCATACAATGACAGAATCAAATAGGCTGGAAAAGACCTTTGAGATCATCAAGTCCAACCAATGCCCTAATACCGCCTTGTCACCCAGACCATGCCACTGAGTGCCACTGGAGAGGGACAGTGACTCTGCCACGTCCCCCCTGGCCTGCCCATTCTAATGCCCACTCACCCTTTCTGTGAAGAACTTCTTCCTCTTGTCCAGCCTAAACCTCCCCTGCTGCAGCTGAAGGCTGTCTTCTTGTCCTGCCCTCCAGCAGATCCACACTAACACCCAGCTTGGTGTCATCTCCAAATTTGGGGATGTTGGGCTCGATCCCCTCACCCAGATCACCAGTGAAGATGTTAAACAGGACTGGGCCCAACACAGATCCCTGGGGGACAGCAGCAGGGACTGGACACCAGCTGGGTGCAGCACCATCCCCACCCCTCTCTGGGCCCAGCCTCCAGCCAGCTCTTCCATCTCCCAGCCAGGAGGGAACCTGCCCAAGCCGTGGGCTGCTGCTTTTCCAGGGAATGCTGTCAGAAACAGTGTCCAAGGCTTTGCTGAAATCCAGATGAACACATCCACAGCCTTTCCCACATCCACAGGTGGGTCACCTGGTTATAAAAGGAGATCAGGTTGTTCAGGCAGGACCTGCCCCTCTTAAATCCACACTGGCTGGCTCTGACCCCTCGGCCATCCTGTGGGTGCCCTGTGGTGGCACTCAAGGTGATCTGTTCCCGGGCACCGAAGTCAGGCTGACAGGCCTGGAGTTCCCCAGATCCTCCTTCCAGCCCTTCTTGGGGATGGGCTCACACTGGCCCCTCCAGTGCTCTGGGACCTCCCTGGTGAGCCAGGACTGATGCTAAATGATGGGGAGCAGCTTGGGGAGCTCATCCACCAGCTCCCTCATTCTACTAGGATGGATTCCATCCCATCCCATCCACCTGTGAGCATCTGAGTGGCTCAGCAGGTCAGCAGCTGCTTCCTCCTGGATTACAGGGGCCTTTCCTTCTCTCTGTGCCCATCTGCTAGCTCAGGAGAAAACTTGTCCTGAGGACAACCTGTCCTAATATTGAAAGTTGAGACAAACATGATGTTAAGTAGGTCAGCCTTTTCCTTATTTTACTCTATTCTTTACTGCATCCAATGAAGAATAGAAATTCTCCTTCCCCATCCTTTTGCTATAAATTTTTTATAAAAACATTTTTTAGTATTTTATAGAAGCTGCTAGGTTAAGTTCTAATTGAGCTTTCACCTCTCAACCTGTCTTTTTGAATGACCTAATATCATCCTTAAACACTTTCTGAGTTACTGGTCCTTTTTTCCCTTGAGTTCCCACAAAAGCTCCGTGGGCAGTCAGGACAGTCATTTCTGTCACCAGTTCATCTTTTGCCACACTGGGACAGCTGCTGCTTCCCCCTTAAGATTACTTTACTGAAATGTGTCCATCCTCCCTGAATCCCTTTGTTTTTAAGGGCTGTTTCCCTTTAAAAAAATCAGTACGTGATTCAGAGCTCCTGAAATCAGCATCCTAAGTTCGGCCAAAGTCTGCTGTTCCTAATTCCAGTGTGGAAGTTTTGTTGCTGCCCCTCCTTCTGAAAACTTGATTATTTCATGGTCCCTGTGCCCCAGGCAGCCTCTGATCCCCACATCTGCCACCAGCCCTTCTCTGTTTGTGAACAGCGGGAGACAGAGCTTTCCTTGGGAGTGGAGTGTTACCAAAAATTCGGTAAAACAGAAACCTCCTTAACACCAGTGCAGCATTAAGAAGCAGCATTCTTTATTCAGCTGGATGCATGGGGGATAGCTCCTCCCAAAGCCAAGCATGCTGAGTACAGGAAAGTTTCTGTTCATTTTCTGTATTTTGCACACATATTCATTGATTGTCCTGGACTAAACACACATCTGATAATCATTTCCCCAAATCCATTAACATATTTCCGCTCCCCTTTACCCATGTGTTCTTCTGTCCTGGGAGTCTCTCTGGACCGGTCCCTGGTGGTCGTGGACCCCAATGTTCCCGTGGGCCTGGCTGAGCTGGCAGGACACTGAGGCTGGTAAACTTCCAGTTCCCCTTCTCCCACAATGGGCATTGTGTGGTTTCCATCGGCCTGGGGTTTTGGAGAACAAGCTCCAGGTGTCAGCTCACCTGGCGGAGACAATTTATCATCTGGTAACATGAGGTCACAGAGTGGGCTATGACATCACATGAGTGATCTATGACAGAATGGTCCATGACATCAGAGAGTGGTTTCTGTGAGGTCATCAAGGAGTTATGACATCATAGGCCATCTTTGTGACATCACAGATCAATATTTGACATCACAGGATGGGAATCTGAAATCACAGAGCGGACTGTGACATCACAGAGTTGGCTGTGACATCAGAGACCAGCTGTGTGACATAAGAGAATGGGCTGTAACATCACAAGGCAGAGGTCTGACATCCCAGAGGGGCTGTGTGACATCCCAGCAGGGCTCTGTGAGGTCACTGGGTTGGTCACTCTGCCCCAGCTCCCCCTCACAGTTTCTCCCAACAAGTCCAATGCTGTTCATGCCCAGTGGGGTCCCTGTCCCCTGGTATTCCCCTGGTCCCCCTGGAGCCACAGCCTTCACCCAAGGATGTTCCACAGTGTCTAGGTTCGACAAGACAGGAATCTGCGAAGGAGGGCTAAAGCCCCCTGTGCAATGGAGAAGGTAAACCCCCTCCCTCTGAATTACTAGGAGTTTTAAATCAAAAGACTCTCAGGCAAAGATATGGGAATGGGAATAACAATTCTTTACTAGGAGAAAACTAGACAACAATTTAAAAAGGCAAATGCAATCGGTACAAACAAAACCAGTGAAAAAGTCCAGAACCTGAAGATTCGGGGTGCCAGTAGCAGTCCTGCTGGGACAATTGATCCCCTTGCAGTGGTTGATGAATTGCAGCTGCAGCGGTGATCTTTTGAAGGGTATAGTTTTCCTCTGGAGATCTGGTGGCAGTGGGGCCGGTCTTCCTCTGCGCCGGGGTTGCCTCCGAGCTCCGCCGCCGTCGCCTCAGCGCGCTCCGGCTGCTTCTCTGTGAGTGCCGCCGAAGAGAGCTGCTTCTCTGGCAATCCCCCAAAGTAAAGAGCTGCTCTGTCCCCAAAAAGGTACCCCCTTATATCCAATAAAAGAGTGCTTGGCTTCCCCCTCTGGGTGGAACATCTCACAATAGGATGGTGTTATGTTACCAGCCCTGCATTGAATCAGTCAATGGCCCACTAACGAACCATTACCTCTTAGGAGCAAAACCGGTTCTTGGAAAAGATAACAAAACCTGTCCAACAGGTTTGCCTTCAACAGATGGCAAATAGAATACAAGCTTATCTTACAACCCAGGACACACAGGATCCACCCCAGAGCCTGACATGGGGACAAGGGGCCAGGGCTGTGTGACCCAGACATCAAGGATGTGGATTATCCAGGTCCCTGTGGCCTGGGTTGGGTTCCCCTGGGCAGGAAACAGGGAAGGGCCTCCAAGGTGGGGCTGGAGCCCCAGGACTGTGAGCAGAGGCTGAAGGAGCTGGGCTTGTCCAGCCTGGAGCAGGGAAGGCTGAGGGGCTCCTTATCCCAGCCTGGAAGTGCCAGTGAGGAGGGGATGGAGAACACAGAGCCAGGCTCTTCACCTGGGGGCCTGGTGAGAGACAGAAGCCAATGGGTGGAAGGGGAAAGAGGGGAGATCAGCCAGGCCAGGAGGAGATGAAATGAGTCAGGCTGGTTTCAGCATTTCCTCAACACCAAAAGCAGCCAGACCTCCCTTCTCCATCCACCACTGACAGCTTTGCACATCAGGAATTGTTTGAGCTGTTTTCCCCCCACTCCAGGATGAGCATCCTGATGCAAGAACTTAACTGTGTTTATATCTATCAGAGAACCACGTTTGTCTAAAATCAGTTTTAATATGGAAATCACTTGTGGATGGTGGACTCATCAGACACTGCTGGGATGTTGCACATAGCTCAGGGAAGAGCATGATTGTTATTAAATTGTGTCCTGTTCAACCATGGTCTGTTGGCCATAAAGAGAAACTTTCTGTGCCTCTGAGTCTCACCAGTTCCTGACCCCAAAGGACACAAACCTGATGAGTTGTGGTTCCCACTCCAGTGGTGGCACTTGCACCTCCCTCCACCCCCAGAGAAGAGCTCCCTTGTCCCAGAAAATCCCTGGCAATGCAGGGATAAAGGAAACAGGACAGGCTATGGGGATCAGGGGCAGGGCACAGCCAGGGATTTGGGGAGGTTGTGAGCCCAGGGCAGGACCCGGCCCTTGGCCTTGGTGAACCTCATCCCATTGTCCTGGGCCCATGGCTCCAGCCTGTCCAGATCCCTCTGCAGAGCTTCCTGCCCTCCAGCACAGCCACACTCCCACCCAGCCTGGGCTCACCTGGAACTGACTGAGGGTGCCCTCGATGGCCTCATCCAGATCAGCAATAAAGAGATTTCACTGACCTGGCCCCAGCCCTGAGCCCTGGGGACACCCCTGGATGTGACTTCATGCCTCAGCTGCTCTGAGTGCCAGGAGTTGGATGGGGGAATTGGTGGGGATGGGGTAGGGACAAAGTGTTAATGATTGTCAGCCATGAAGGGTGTTGATCTTCATATCTGTTCAGACTGCATGAGAAGGTGCTGGGGGGTCAATATCAATTGACATTGCTGATACCATTCTATGAACAGGAAAAGAGAACAGGACAAAACAATTATGTCTGCATTGTTTTCAATACAATATATTCACTTTGAATACACTTCTGAAATCTGTCTAATTAACCACAGACGTATTGAAAACTTAAATTATTCCCATGGGCTTTTGTTGTTTGGGTGTTTAGAAAAAATATTAATGAGCATTTTTCAATGAATTCCTGAATGAAGGGCTAAAGAAGGAAAAGGCCTTCATCAGCAACCTCCAAGTGGCTGAGGATGTATCCCCATCAGAGCAGCAATGAGCAGAAATGGGCACAGCTTTGTGGCTGCCCCAGCTCTGGAATGGGTCCTGGGCCTGGAGCAGGAGCAACTCTGGAGGGCCCCAAGGCCGGGGCTCTTGTGCTGGCCTGGGCAGATGGGATGGCAGCAGGGGCTGCAGAGCTCTCAGCACCTCAGGCAGAGGGGAGCAGGGCAGCCAGGGAGCTCCTTTGGCCTTGGCCAAGCCCCTTCCCCCATGGTGGGGCATGAGATAAGTGGAAGATCATTTGTTCACTGTGATATGCTCGATTACCTTGGTTTGCATAAGAATGTACTGGTGTGTCTTTGAAATGCTTATTTGCTTACAAGGTGATAAGGAGGTTGAGATTAGAGTCCTGGGTGTGTGTATCTGGTCTGCTTGCTGCATCTCAAAAGAAGAGACTTAGAAGCTATCACAACGACCAGACTCAGACTACATCTGGAGAGTCACACCTGCAAGGAGAAGGGGGGGGGATAAAAGGAAGGTTGGGACAGAACATTTTTGCGCGCCGTTGGTAGAGCAGGAGACTCCCCGGCCTCCCAGCGCTGTGCTTTGCCTGCCTTACTCGCTTGCTGTTTTAAATAAAATTGCTTTATTGAATTAAGACACTTCAAATTGCCGTGTCACAATTTATAACAATTTGGTGCCGTGACTCGGATGGAGAAGTAGATCAGTCGCTACGGGACGATCGGGAGGCGCCCCGCCCTTATGGCGGCCCGGCTGCCCCAGGCTTTCTGATCACTCTCCACCGACGAACCTAAATTGAGTAACGGGCAAAGGAGAACTGGTTACCCCTGTAATCTTTGTGCACGAAGAACCAGCGAAGACGCAGGACGCGTGAGTATAGGCCGGTTTCCCGCTCGGTTTGGGGTGGTTTTCCCGGAGTGCTGTGTGTGAGAGGTCTCGTGGAGACCAAGTGAGTGCGGACTCTGTATTAGTGCGTTTTCCATTCCCCGCGAGGGGCTGGGCCACGAACCAGGGGAGCACGTGTGTGAGAAATTGAGTGCACTCCGGAAGATGGGACAGAGGAAAAGCAAGCCCTCTGGTCCCATGGGAGAGGGGACCCACGCTAAGCTTCCCCAGATTCCCAGGGATAGCCCCTTGGGTTTGATGATAATTAATTGGGATGCTTTCCCATCTAGAAAAGGGAAAGACAAAGTTAAAATGATACATTATTGTATGGAAGTGTGGGGGGGGAAACAAATTAGGGGAGACCATTTGTATTGGCCGGTATTCGGGTCCTTTGAGGATTGGATTTGTCAGGCTCTAAATATATATGTTAACTCAAAGGAAGCCTTTGATTCAGAAGAGAGCGAATATGCTTCCCTGTGGACAGTTGGGGAGACAAGGACAAAACTATTTGCCTTATCAGCCAGGGAAAAGAACAAGAAAAACAAGGAGGAAGATAATATGCCCCCCTACGTTCCTCCTCCATATATTCCTCCACTCCCACCCCCTGCTAGTCAAAATATATATCCCCAGCTGCCTGCGGACCCGGTTGGCCCCGGGGTCCCCACGGCTCCTTCAGACTCTGATGATGAGGCAGAGAGTGGAGGAACAAGGGAAAACAATCGTAGGGTAACTAGAAGTCAGACTAGAAAAAAGGAACAGGAATTGGGGATGTTTCCCCTAAGAGAACAAAGCATTGGTATGATCCCGAATCCCCAAGCGGGACAGGAAGGTCAGCCACCCCAAATAGCAGGGGTTGCCTATGTAACTGTGCCTTTAGACTCTGGGCAAGTCAGGGACTTTAAGAAGGAAATGGGACATTTGTTGGACGATCCTCTAGGAGTGGCAGAACGGTTGGACCAATTTTTGGGGCCCAATGTGTACACATGGGAGGAGTTACAGTCAATACTAAGGATTTTGTTCACGGCAGAGGAAAGGAGGATGATAAGGGAAACGGGTATGAGGATATGGGATGATGAACACCACCAAGGACCCTTAGCAGATATGAAGTGGCCCCTACAAAATCCCCAGTGGAATAACCAGGATCCCTTGCATCGCACTCACATGGGTGATTTGCGAAACATCATCATTCAGGGAATAAAACAATCAGTTCCGCAGGGGCAGAATGTGAAGAAGGCTTTTGGATTACAACAAAAAAAAGATGAGGATCCCACGGAATGGTTAGAGCGCTTAAGGAAAGCCTTCCGCTTGTATTCTGGGATAGACCCTGATACCCAGGAGGGAGAGGCGGTGTTGAAAATGCAGTTTGTGGCAAATGCATGGGTAGATATTAGGAGGAAACTAGAAAAGTTGGACGGATGGCAGACTAGAGGATTAGAGGAGCTCTTGAGGGAAGCGCAGAAGGTTTTTGTGAGAAGGGAGGATGAGAATTTCAAGAGACAGGCGAGGATTATGGCTGCAGTTGTGCAGGAAGGGCCTAACCCTAATTTCCGTGCAAGGAATGTAGAACAAAGGGAGAATCAGGAGCAGAGTTATATTTCTAGGGAAGGAAAAGAAAGAGGTCGTGAAATTGTCTGCTTCTACTGTGGAAAGAAGGGACATATGAAGAGGGGATGCAGACAACGGATAGCGGATGAGAAGGCCTTTAAGGAAGATTAGGGGTGTCAAGGGCTCTATTTGTTGGGGAAGAAACATCTTAAGGAGCCCTTGGTAAAGCTTAAAGTGGGACCCCAACAACAAGAGATGGAATTTTTAGTGGATACCAGGGCTGAAAGATCCACGGTGCAAGCCTTGCCGCTTGGATGTAAAAAGTCATCTGACACTGTACATGTAATTGGGGCAAAAGGAGAGCCCTTTGAGGTATCTGTTATCAAGGATGTGATGGTAGAAACTGATTCCAAATTTGGTATAGGTTCTTTACTACTGGTACCTGAAGCAGATTACAATTTATTAGGGAGAGATCTGATAATAGAATTGGGTATTAATTTAGAAGTTGTAAATAAAGAATTACAGATAAAGCTCTGCCCTTTAAGGGTGGAGGATGAAAAGAAAATTAATCCTGAGGTGTGGTATACCCCGGAAACGGTGGGGAAATTGCAGATTAAGCCTTTCTCAGTGGAAATAAGTGATCCTGGCAAACCCGTAAGAATAAAACAATACCCTATCCCTAGGGAGGGAAAATTAGGACTAAAACCTGAAGTAGATAGGTTATTGGAAAAAGGGCTTTTAGAGCCCTGTATGTCTCCCTTCAATACTCCCATCCTGCCTGTAAAAAAGTCAGATGGGTCCTACAGATTGGTGCACGATTTAAGAGAAATAAATAAGAGGACTTTGGCCCGGTTTCCAGTAGTTGCAAATCCATATACTTTGTTGAGCCGTCTGGGACCTGAAAATCGATGGTATAGTGTTATTGATCTAAAGGATGCCTTTTGGGCATGCCCCCTGGATGAGAAAAGTAGGGATTATTTTGCATTTGAATGGGAGGATCCGGCAACACACCGGCGGCAGCAATTAAGGTGGACGGTTTTGCCGCAGGGATTCACGGATTCACCTAACTTATTTGGCCAAGCTTTGGAACAAATTCTTCAGGAATATAAAGTAGATGAAGGGACAACCCTGATTCAGTATGTGGATGATTTGCTTATTGCTGGGACAGGAGAAGAAACAGTGAGGCATGAAAGTATTAAATTACTAAACTTCCTAAGCCTAAAAGGACTAAAAGTATCCAAATCTAAATTACAGTTTGTAGAGGAGGAGGTGAAGTATTTGGGGCATTATTTAAGTGGAGGGATAAAGAAGATTGATCCTGAAAGAGTAAAAGGAATCCTCTCGATTCCAGCCCCCAGAAATAAAAGGCAAGTTCGTCAGCTACTGGGGTTAATTGGATATTGCAGACAATGGATTGAAAATTACAGTCAGAAGGTCAGATTCCTCTATGATAAATTAAGCCAAGATAGCCTAATGAAATGGAGCCCCACGGATGATCAGCGACTCCAGGAGCTCCAGAATAATTTGGTAAACGCACCAGTCCTCAGCCTACCTGATTTAAAAAGACCCTTCTATTTGTTTGTTAATACGGAGGGAGGAACAGCATACGGGGTTTTAACCCAAGAATGGGCGGATAAAAAGAAGCCTGTAGCATATTTATCTAAATTACTGGATCCGGTGAGCAGAGGATGGCCTACATGCTTGCAGGCTATAGTAGCCGCTGCCCTTTTGGTAGAAGAGGCTCATAAAATAACTTTTAATGGAAAATTGAAAGTGTTATCCCCACATAATATCAGAGGAATCTTACAACAGAAAGCTGATAAATGGATTACAGATTCTAGGCTTCTGAAGTATGAAGGTATTTTAATTGATTCCCCCAATTTGTCACTTGAAGTGGTTACCTCGCAAAATCCTGCCCAATTTTTGTATGGGAAACCCTGTGATGAAAAGTTAGCACATGACTGTTTTCAAACTATTGAAAGTCAAACAAAAATTAGACCCGATCTGGAAGAGGAAGAATTGGACGAAGGGGAGCGATTGTTTGTAGATGGTTCTCCTCGGGTTGTAGAAGGGAAAAGAAAGTCAGGATATGCTATAATTGGGGAAAAAGATTTAAAGGCAATTGAATCCGGACCACTAAGTAACTCCTGGTCTGCACAAGTTTGTGAATTATATGCAGTACTCAGGGCTTTAAGGTTATTAAAAGGAAAAATTGGAACAATATACACAGACTCTAAATATGCATATGGGGTAGTGCACACATTTGGAAAAATTTGGGAAGAGAGGGGACTTATAAACTCACAGGGAAAAGATCTAATTCATCAAGAGCTAATTGTCCAAGTTTTAAATGCCTTAAGGGGCCCGGCTCAAATTGCTGTGGTCCACTTAAGGGGACACCAGAGAGGATTGGACTTTAGAAACAGGGGAAATAATTTAGCTGACCAAGAAGCCAAGAAAGCAGCCCTACGAACTCGGGGGGACATGGGGCAGAGCGACACTGTATCTGTGGACTCCCCCAAAGAAAAATGGCAAATATATAGTTTTACCACTCAAGAAAAGGAAAAATTACAAAAGATGGGAATTGAGGAGGGGTCTGAAGGGCAATGGAAGCTCCCAGATGGGAGAACTGTTTTACCTAAAAGCAAGGCCTCAGAAATTTTGCAAAGATTGCATGACCAGACTCATTGGGGAACTCAGGCATTAGTAGATCAATTTGCCACTAAATATATGAGTATTGGAATCTATGATTTGGCTAAAAGAGTAGTGGGAGATTGTCTGATCTGTCAAAAAGTAAACAGAAAACATCTTAGGGAAAGGCCCATGGGAGGAAGGGAATTAGCTCACAGGCCTTTTGCCAAAATACAAATAGACTTCACTGAATTGCCTAAAGTGGGTAGATATAAATATTTGTTAGTAATAGTAGATCATCTCACCCATTTTGTAGAAGCTTACCCCACTACTCGGACTACTGCTCAGACAGTGGTCAGAATATTATTAGAAGAAATAATCCCTAGATATGGGATAGTAGAAACAATAGATTCTGATAGGGGACCCCACTTTGTGTCCAAAATAACTGAGGATATCTCACATGCTCTGGGAATTAAGTGGGAATACCATACCCCATGGCATCCCCAAAGTTCGGGAAGAGTGGAAAGAATGAATGGGGAACTAAAAAAGCAATTAACCAAATTAATAATAGAAACAAAATTGACATGGGTCAAGTGTCTCCCTTTAGCCCTATTGTACATAAGAACAAGACCCAGAGCAGATGTTGGGATTTCCTCTTTTGAAATGCTATACGGGATGCCATATGATTTGGAGGAACCCCGAGATCACCCCCGGTTGAAGGACTATAAAATAACCTCATATATTATTGCCTTAATGAAACGCCGCAATGAACTTTGGGAAAAAGGAATCATTACGCAAAGACCCCCTTTAGATTTAAAAATACATAAAATACATCCAGGAGACTATGTGTTAATAAAATCCTGGAAAGAATCTACACTAACCCCACAATGGGAAGGTCCTTATCTTGTGTTACTCACTACAGAAACTGCAATTCGGACTGCAGAAAGAGGATGGACACATGCCAGTCGAGTAAAAGGACCAGTTAACAACACTGTGTGGCAAGTAACCAGTCCTCCCGGGAACCTGAAATTGAAGTTACAGAGAAACTAATGGACTCTTATCAGATTGAATACACATCAGACTTATATTACTTAGATAGTGGACTAATTAGTAATTCAAGTGTTAGAGTAAAGTGTAAAAATCAAAATTGTAATTGCTATCCTTTTGTATGCTATATCTGTAAGGTGTGTGGGGAACGGTGGTGGTCACATTGCAACAGAGGGTATCCTCCATGAGGAACTTGCAATTCCTGTTGGAACGTACAAAGAGAGATTACAGCTTGGGTACTGACCTGTAAAGTGACTAGAGGGGAAATCCGATTGGAATCTAAAGAGTGGTGGGAAATTTTCTCAAAGGGCATTCACCCAGACTATTACTGCTACCATACAAACGAGCCGAGCCCATTTGTGGCAGAGATCATAGAAGGCCTTTGTAGGAAAGACCTAAAAGGGGTCAGTTGTACCGCACCAGAGGTAAAAGATCAGAATTGGCGTTCTTATTGCATGCGGCAAGGCACTAGAGGGCATAAATCCCCTCCTGAAGAATACTCTTGCTGCCGAGAAGATGGTACACCCTGTGGCTCGAAGCACCCGAGTCGACGGGCGAGGCAGAGGAGTAAACAGCTGTGGAGGAAGGAGCCCTCAGGATGGAATACGCAAGCAATATTTGCGGAACTACCCCGGGACTGGGAGTAACAAAGGCAAAAATAGTTTTTGGGCTCAAGGGTATTTTGGTGATAACCAGCTAATAGAGGGAAAGAAGTCACAAGGGTATAATTGTTGCAGTGTGAGAAACCAGACCCCACATGCCATTTGCTTACTGCTTGTGATTTTCCTTTGTATATCTTGTAATACTGCGTAAGTAACAACTCATGAACCTTTCAAGTGGACTTTAGGAAGATGGGAGGATTCACCAGTTATAAGGAGCTGGAACTGGGGTGGCATCCCTAGTAAATCAACAAAAGGAATTTAAAGCATTAAGAATTTCAGTAGATGAAGATCTGAGTAAAATTGAGCAGGCCATCGATGGATTGGTAAAATCATTAAGGTCCCTATCTGAGGTGGTGTTACAGAACAGAAGGGGTTTAGACTTGCTATTATTACAACAAGGGGGATTGTGTGTAGCCCTGAAGGAGGAATGCTGTGCATACGCTGATCATACTGGAGTTGTTACAGACACCATGGCAGAATTAAGGAGAAGATTAGAGCAGAGAAAGAGGGAAAGAGAGGCACAGCAAAGTTGGTATGAATCATGGTTCACTCAATCTCCTTGGTTAACTACCTTGTTATCCACCCTTGCAGGACCTCTGATACTGATAATATTGGGACTGACCTTTGGGCCATGCATCTTCAATAAGGCAATAAAAATAGTGAAGGGACGCTTAGAGGCAGCACATTTAATGCTCATTAGGGCAAAATATGAACCCATACACGATGTAGATGAGACCCTAATACTAAGTCACCAAGAGTTACAAAGATTCAGTGAACAAAATAAAGATGAACAAGAAAAAGGGGGGAATTGAGATAAGTGGAAGATCATTTGTTCACTGTGATATGCTCGATTACCTTGGTTTGCATAAGAATGTACTGGTGTGTCTTTGAAATGCTTATTTGCTTACAAGGTGATAAGGAGGTTGAGATTAGAGTCCTGGGTGTGTGTATCTGGTCTGCTTGCTGCATCTCAAAAGAAGAGACTTAGAAGCTATCACAACGACCAGACTCAGACTACATCTGGAGAGTCACGCCTGCAAGGAGAAGGGGGGGGGATAAAAGGAAGGTTGGGACAGAACATTTTTGCGCGCCGTTGGTGGAGCAGGAGACTCCCCGGCCGCCCAGCGCTGTGCTTTGCCTGCCTTACTCGCTTGCTGTTTTAAATAAAATTGCTTTATTGAATTAAGACACTTCAAATTGCCGTGTCACAATTTATAACAGGGCAGAGTCCTGGCTGAGCTGCAGCTGCTGCTGTGCCCTTGGCAGGGGCTGAGGCCGTGGGGCAGTGCCCAGAGCAGCCTGGCCTGAGCAGAGCTGTGGGGCCAGAGCCGGCTGGGCTGTGCTGGGGAGAGGCCCTTGGTGCTGCCCAGAGCTCAGGGCAGCTGGCAGAGCTGGCAGGGAGCTGGGCTGGGCTGGGAGAGCCTGGCACAGAAACCATCAGTGTCCATCTCAGCCTGGCTGAGCGGGCAGGGGCAGGACTCAGCCCAGGCCTTGTGGGGCAGGGCCAGCGCCTGGGCAGGCATTGAAAACAGGCAAGAGCCCGAGCGAGAAGGCTGCTCTGTGCCCTTGGGGCATGGACACAGCAGGGAGGGGCCCAGGACATTTGTCAGCGCCAGCCTCTGTCTGTGCCAGCCCTGGGCAGCCCTGGCTGCTGAGCCCAGCTCTGCCCTGGGCTGAGTTTGGCTGTGGCCCAGCTCCATCCTCCTGCGGGGCTCAGGGCCTGTTCCCGGCCATGGCCAGCCCTGGCCGCCTCTCTGCTGGCCCAGAGGCTGGCAGAGCCCGGGCAGGGCTGTCTGTGCAGCCCCACAGGTGCCACGGGCTCGGCAGGAGCTGGCAGAGGCTGCCCAGCAGGGAGGCCATGGGGCACAGAGCCCCAAGGCTGCCCAGGGCCCCACGGCACAGGGACCGTTCCCAGCCGCAATGCTCCTGTCCTGGGCTGGGCTGCACAGGGGCTGTGGCACCATGGCTGGGCCAGCACAGGGCCACCGAGGGGCCACGCAGCCGCTGCCGGGGTGGCAGCAAGGCCGGGCACAGACAAGGAATTGCTGAGCATGGCCTGCGCTGGCCAGGGCTGCCTGTGCCAAAGGCAGAGCTCAGCTGCCCTTGGGGGCTGCAGGAACACTCAGGAGCCCAAAGAGCCTCCATGGCTGTGCTGGAGACCAAGGCTGGAGCAGGGAAATGCAGGGCTGCTGCACCATAGGGAGGGTATGGAATTCCAGTACACACCTCAGCTCTCTGATGATCCTGGCACCGCGCTGGGTCCTGTTCCAGACTGGAGCAGAGCAGATGTTGATGGCACAGGAGTTCTGAGGGGCTGGCAGGGACCTGCAGCTTGCAAGGTGCTCTGCTCTCCCTCAGCTCCTCTCTGAGAGATCCAATCCCAGGTCGGCACCTCAGGGCACAAGTGGCAATGCCTGTTCATGGACAAACAACTGATGTCTGCCTGGAAAGGGGCACAGGTTTTAATACTTGTACATTTCATGTTATACAAGGACATTTTTTTTATCTGGGTCACATCACTGATTTTAAGGAAGAGCAAAGTTTTCCCTTCAGGAACAGAAATTTCCTGGAAGCGTGCTGATGGGTGAAGGAACAGAAATACCGAACTTCCTGTCTACTTGAGTCACCAATATTTTGTTTATTACATCATCTCCCTCTTCCTTCAGGTGTTTCCCATTCTCCTTTTAAAATGGCCATGTCTAAGGACATCTCTTCACTAGATCAGCTGAATCTATGTCCTTCCTGTTACTCCCAGATTTCTTCCTCTAGGTGCTCTCTGGTCGTTGGAGGGCCTCTCAACTGATTGGTTACATGCTGTGAGCTTGAAAGTTTCTTTCCAAATTTCAAATAAATATCACATTAGTCAACAACTTACTTAGGTTTATATCTATCACAGAATTACATTTTCTTATATCTCTGTCTAAAACTGTTCCTGTACAGAAATCCCTTGGGGATGGGGACATGTCAGATGCTGGGACATCACAGAGAGCTGACGGAAGAGCTGCGATAGTTATTAAACTGTTCCAATGTTCAACTTATGTTTGTTGGCAAGAAACCTTTCTGTGCCTCTGAGTGTCACCATCCCTGAGCCCAAAGGACACAAACCTGATGAGTTGTGGTTCCCACTGCAGGGGCACTTGGACCTTGGCTCTGCACAGGAGAGCTCTTCATCTACTTTCCCTCTTTTCCTCCCTCTGGCCATGGAGGGAGCTCCTGACTTCAGCTTGTGACTCGTGTGTACAAAGAGAAAATCTGGGCAGAATTGGGGCAGGGAGGGTTTGGGGGGACCTTGGGATCTGTGCTAGGCACAGAAGGTGTTTTTCATTGCTCTGAGACTGCCTGCTGTGCACAGTGGATTTAATAGCCAGCAGAGGAATGACTTTTGCATTTGATGGAGCTGTGCCTTCCCTTGGCTTTGTTGGCTGGCAAGAAATTAACATCCCTGTGTGTCTGGGGCAGCTCCTTCTCCAAGGAAAGCAGGTGGGAGTTGGAGCCAAGGAGCTGAAACCTGCAGGTGCAGACTGGGCTGGAGGGAGCTCAGATTTGCACAAGGCTGCTCTGAGTGCCAGGGCTTGGATGGAGGAAATGGTGGGGTGGGGGTAGGGACAGAGTCTGATGGATTGTCAGCCACAAAGGGTCTTGATTTATCTTCACCAACTTTAAGCCTGTTCTATTTTAAGTTAATCAAAATGTTCAAGAGGAGAGAAGTACAATATGAAGACACAGAAAGAGAGAAAGACAAAATAGATACAGAGAAGCTCTCATACAGCTACCAACTCCTGGATTCCACCAGTGTTCAGCTGGAAATTCCAAGAGGAGGTAGGGTCAAGATGTGTGCTTGCCTTGTGGTCAGCCTTAAATACCCCTTGGTCTTCTTGAGCCCTTCCCCCAAGTGGGACCTGGGGTCATTTGGTCACTCAGGAGCTGGGCTGGGGCTCCAGAGGTGGCTGTGGAGCATTGCCTGTGCTGTGCCAGGGACTGGCAGACACTGCTGGGCTGGGATAGAGGCTCTGGGAGGATTGGGGTTCCAGGGCAGGGCAGGGCTGGGGTTCCAGGGCAGGGCAAGGCTGGACCTGCCCCTTCTTCCCCACACATGAAATGTTTCCAGCCAAAAATCTCCTTCAGTATGTCGCAACAGGCAGAGTTGGAGGTGAAATCCCAATATGGCCATTGGCACCTGCAGGAGAAGGGCTGTTCTTTTCCATAGGAAGGAAAGCACAGAGCCCCACTGTGGGAAGATTATGTTCCTGCACGGTGTGGGTGGAGGGAGGCAGAGATCTCTGACGCTTGCTCTTGGGGAAAGAGGTTCATTGGGGGTGTAGGAAGGTCTGAGCCTCGTGCTATCGTAGTACGAGGCCAGGCTTAAGAGGACGGGGGAGGGGAGAGACAAACGGTAGGAGAGGGGAAGCCTAGGAGGGGAGGAGGGGAGGAAGTCCCAAGAGGGGAGGACAGGGTCAAGAGGGGAGGAAGTCCAAAAGAGGGAGGAAGTCCAAGAGACCGCATGGCCCCTTGCAGCTCCCTTTTCAGGGGTTCCTAGATGGGCAGGGACAAGGCATGGGCCAATGGGGTTACAGATGCTGATGCATTAAAGGCAGGTACAGAGGTGCGGGTTGAGGCACAATCTTTTGGGGGGTGGCATGGAACAGTACATTTCACTCCAGGATTCATCCAAGGGCAGAAGTGACATCCGGCTAGCTGAGAGAACAATCATATCTATCTATCATCTGCAACACCCCACGGATTGCAAGCCAGGTGAGAGCCCCACTTGGCCAAGGCCAGCCAGAAATTTCAGGAATGGCACAGCCGGCCTGGTGCTCACAGAAGTGCAGACTTCAAGCTGGCCATGCACAGCTCCGTGTTTCTCCCAAAACTATCACTGCTGCAGAACCTGGGGTTCCCCAGTGCTGGGCTTTTTATCCCCACTGCATGGAGGATCACATAGCAGGGCAAAGGATGGATCCCATGTGGCATCCAACCTGCCCTGGTCCAGGCTGGGCACAGCCTGATGAAGGATGAGCACATCTCGCAGGGATATGGAAACCTCCCCTGAAAACCCAGTTCAGGCAGAGCCTGAGCTCTTTTGTGGCTCTAGGCAGGAAGATGCTCAGGATCTCCCAGAGAGGCTCAGCAGGCAGTAGGATTGTGCCTGGATCTCGCTCTCGAGATGCCAGTGGCTCAAGTGAGAGCTGTGGGAATGATTTATAGTGCACCGAGAGGGGCCACAGTCCTGCAAAGCTCTTACATCAGGAGCAAAGAGCAGCCTGCAGGGTGGGGAAGGCTGGAGCTGTAGCACTGTGTGCTCATCCCTCACCCTCATGGGGAGCTGCCCCCAGAGTTGCTATGTATCACTTTGATGGTTCTCCTGTTGGGTGTATTTTGGAGCAGCTCTTATCTGTGGCTTTTTATGGTGATCCCGAGGAAAGCAGCCATTTACCTGCTGTGATGAACTCAAAAGTAATACTAACTCTTCATTCCCTTTCATTTTATTTGGGTTGTTTTAGTCTCTTTGATTGGTTTGCAAGGGTTTGTTTCTGGGTTTTGTCTGTTTTCGTTTGAGTCTTTTGTTTGCTTTTTCATAAGACTCAGGTGATGTTGGCATAGCCAAAGTCAAGAGAATGTACACCAGGCTTGACTTTCCAGAAATTACTTTTGGCTGGGTTTAACTGCATTCTCCAGGCTCAGGATGACCAGTACATTTGCAGGATTTGCTCTGCAACATCAGCTTGCCCAGACTCTGCTCGGTGATTCACAAATGGAGAAGACAATGGATATTGTGCCAAGCTTCCTTTCAAACAGCCAAAACTGCAATGGCATGAGAGAAAAAAAGAAAAAAACAGAGACTATATTCACCAATTAGAGCAGAAGCAGTGTCCCACCATCTTGCCCTCCACTCTTATTAATTTTGTACTTTGAGAGGCAAACCTGGGCCTAAAGCTTCCATCTCTCAGTTCCTGATGCCATTTGACTCCAGCCTGGACTCCCACTGATCACACTGCCTGCTGTCCCCGTGGGCCGGGGATGCTCAGCCAGGAAAGAGGAGTCCCTGGGGAGGCCTGCAGGACTGCAAGGGTGCCACAAGAAAGATTGGGACAGGGTGTTCCACAGGGCCTGTGGCAACAAGACAAGGGGGACGGCTTTCAGCTGCAGGAGGCTGATTGAAGTTGGATGTGAGGAAGCTGATCTCTTCCACTGAGGGTGCCGAGGCACTGGCCCAGGCGGTGGATGCCCCATCCTTGGGAACAGGCCTCTGAGCACCATGGTCTGGGGGAATGTTGCTAAGCATGGAACCAAAGGCTCTCTAGCTCAATGGTCATGTCACAATCCATGTCCCATCTGGAACTGCCAGCAGCCAGCAAGCAGCACAACACAACCGCTGGCCCTGGGCTCAGCACATGCTGCACGCTGCTCCTGCTGCTCCTGTCAACCTTCTTGTTCCTGCCCCCGAGACCTAATCTCATCAGTCTCCAAAGCTGCCTAAGGCCTGGATTGTGTCATCCATCCCTGCAGGATGCTCACATTTGTCCTGAGGAAGGTACGGTGCCATTCCATGGAGGTGGATCCCCCCAGCTGCCCGGGTGTGGGCTGGAGTTCTGGAGGGATAGGGTGGGACAGGGACCCCACTCTGAGGTTTTGCTACCTCTGCAGGCTTTGTCAGGCAGAGAGGACAAGATGGAGGTGGACAGACAGACTGATAGAGAGGAGAAGATGCAAGTGGAGGGAGAAAAGAGAGGAGAGGAAGAGATGGAGGTGGACACAGAAATGGATACGGAGGAGGAGATAGAGGTGGATGGAGATGGACTGGAGAGGAAGAGATGGAGGTTGATGAGGATGAGGAGATGGACGTGGAAATGGAAGAGTACACCGAGGAGATGGACATTGATGAAAAAGATGAAGAGGAGACCATGGTCCTGGGATGAAGAGTGATGCCAGCAGCAGGACAAGCATGTGGTCCCCACAGGCACAGTGGGTTCCCTGCGGCCAGGCTGGGGCAGGGCTGGGCTGGGTGATCCCTGCTCAGGCACGTGGTACCCAGTGCCTTGGGTTCTGGTGGCCATGCCCAGCCTGTCCTGTGCTTGCTTGGGGCCACACAAGCCCCATGGCAGTGCCTGGGGCCCAGCCCCCAGACCCAGCCAGCCTCAGCTCTGGCAGCAGAGTCCCGCTGTGCCAGCCTGGGGACACACGGAAGAGCCCTCTGTGCCTGACTGGAGTGACCATGGCACCTGCTTTTCTTCCCGGACTGATGGAGATCCCGGACAGAAATGGCACCCTTTTGTACATAGATTTTAGAGTTTGTGGTTGTTTTTGGCATATAGGTTTTAAGCTTCATTTTGTCTTCTGTAAATACATTTCAAATATTGTTGTTAGATATGTTCTTAGGTATATACATTCTATAAATTGTTGTTATTACAAAATATTCTTACAAAAGTAAATGGGTTCTGTGTTTTCATTGCTGTTCTTATGTAAATAAACAACCTTGGGTTTTCACACCCCAGTTCTCTTTCCATTTGCTTCCGGCACAGGCGGTATTGGCAAAGTTGTGTTTTCCACTTGCTCCCGGTTCCCAAGCTGGAGGTTCAATGGGGAGCTGGCACAGCCACCCCAGCAGTGGTTGACCCACTCAGAGGGTCCTGCTGACAGAGGTCACTGTCTCCTTGCAGTCTCTCTGGACACACTGGGGAGCTGCAGGGGCGAATCCCAGCGTGCCCTGTCCCATGGGATCCCATGTTGGGACTCAATGTCCCAGCCAGGGTGAGCACTGGTTGTGGCCCTGGGCTCAGCATGGCAGGCCTGGTGCTCACAGCAGTGCAGACTTCAAGCTGGCCATGCACAGCTCCGTGTTTCTCCCAAAACTATCACTGCTGCAGAACCTGGGGTTCCCCAGTGCTGGGCTTTTTATCCCTACTGCATGGAGGATCACATGGCAGGGCAAAGGATGGATCCCATGTGGCATCCAACCTGCCCTGGACCAGGCTGGGCACAGCCTGATAAGAATGAGCACATCTCACAGGGATATGGAAACCTCCCCTGAAAACCCAGTTCAGGCAGAGCCTGAGCTCTTTTGTGGCTCTAGGCAGGAAGATGCTCAGGATCTCCCAGAGAGGCTCAGCAGGCAGTAGGATTGTGCCTGGATCTCGCTCTCGAGATGCCAGTGGCTCAAGTGAGAGCTGTGGGAATGATTTATAATGCACCGAGAGGGGCCACAGTCCTGCAAGGCTCTTACCTCAGGAGCAAAGAGCAGCCTGCAGGGTGGGGAAGGCTGGAGCTGTACCACTGTGTGCTCATCCCTCACCTTCATGGGGAGCTGCCCCCAGACTTGCTATGTATCACTTTGATGGTTCTCCTGTTGGGTGTATTTTGGAGCAGCTCTTATCTGTGGCTTTTTATGGTGATCCTGTGGAAAGCAGCCATTTACCTGCTGTGATGAACTCAAAACTAATACTAACTCTTCATTCCCTTTCGTTTTATTTGGGTTGTTTTAGTCTCTTTGTTTGATTGGTTTGCATGGGTTCGTTTCTTTCTGGGTTTTGTCTGTTCTGGTTTGAGTGTTTTATTTGCTTTTTCATAAGACTCAGGTGAAGTTGGCATAGCCAAAGTCAAGAGAATGTACACCAGGCTTGACTTTCCAGAAATTACTTTTGGCTGGGTTTAACTGCATTCTCCAGGCTCAGGATCACCAGTACATTTGCAGGTTTTGCTCTGCAACATCAGCTTGCCCAGACTCTGCTCGGTGTTTCACAAATGGAGAAGACAATGGATATTGTGCCAAGCTTCCTTTCAAACAGCCAAAACTGCAAGAGCATGAGAGAAAAAAAGAAAAAAACAGAGACTATATTCACCAATTAGAGCAGAAGCAGTGTCCCACCATCTTGCCCTCCACTCTTATTAATTTTGTACTTTGAGAGGCAAACCTGGGCCTAAAGCTTCCGTCTCTCAGTTCCTGATGCCATTTGACTCCAGCCTGGACTCCCACTGATCACACTGCCTGCTGACCACGTGGGGCTGGGGATGCTCAGCCAGGAAAGAGGAGTCCCAGGGGAGGCCTCACTGCAGCTCTGCAGGACTGCAAGGGTTCCACAAGAAAGACAGGGACAGGGTGTTCCACAGGGCCTGTGGCAACAGGACAAGGGGGACGGCTTTCAGCTGCAGGAGGCTGATTGAAGTTGGATCTGAGGAAGCTGATCTCTTCCACTGAGGGTGCCGAGGCACTGGCCCAGGCGGTGGATGCCCCATCCTTGGGGACAGGCCTCTGAGCACCATGGTCTGGGGGAACATTGCTAAGCATGGAACCAAAGGCTCTCTAGCTCAATGGTCATGTCACAATCCATGTCCCATCTGGAACTGCCAGCAGCCAGCAAGCAGCACAACAGAGACATTGACCCTGGGCTCAGCACTCCCTACACGCTGCTCCTGCTGCTCCTGTCAACCTTCTTGTTCCTGCCCCCAAGACCTCATCTCATCAGTCTCAAAAGCTGCCTAAGGCCTGGATTGTGTCATCCATCCCTGCAGGATGCTCACGTTTGTCCTGAGGAAGGTACGGTGCCATTCCATGGAGGTGGATCCCCCCAGCTGCCCGGGTGTGGGCTGGAGTTCTGGGGGGATGGGGTGGGACAGGGACCCCACTCTGAGGTTTTGCTACCTCTGCAGGCTGTGTCAGGCAGAGGGGACAAGATGGAGGTGGACAGACAGACTGATAGAGAGGAGAAGATGCAAGTGGAGGGAGAAAAGAGAGGAGAGGAAGAGATGGAGGTGGACACAGAAATGGATACGGAGGAGGAGATAGAGGTGGATGGAGATGGACTGGAGAGGAAGAGATGGAGGTTGATGAGGATGAGGAGATGGACGTGGAAATGGAAGAGTACACCGAGGAGATGGACATTGATGAAAAAGATGAAGAGGAGACCATGGTCCTGGGATGAAGAGTGATGCCAGCAGCAGGACAAGCATGTGGTCCCCACAGGCACAGTGGGTTCCCTGCGGCCAGGCTGGGGCAGGGCTGGGCTGGGTGATCCCTGCTCAGGCACGTGGTACCCAGTGCCTTGGGTTCTGGTGGCCATGCCCAGCCTGTCCTGTGCTTGCTTGGGGCCACACAAGCCCCATGGCAGTGCCTGGGGCCCAGCCCCCAGACCCAGCCAGCCTCAGCTCTGGCAGCAGAGTCCCGCTGTGCCAGCCTGGGGACACACGGAAGAGCCCTCTGTGCCTGACTGGAGTGACCATGGCACCTGCTTTTCTTCCCGGACTGATGGAGATCCCGGACAGAAATGGCACCCTTTTGTACATAGATTTTAGAGTTTGTGGTTGTTTTTGGCATATAGGTTTTAAGCTTCATTTTGTCTTCTGTAAATACATTTCAAATATTGTTGTTAGATATGTTCTTAGGTATATACATTCTATAAATTGTTGTTATTACAAAATATTCTTACAAAAGTAAATGGGTTCTGTGTTTTCATTGCTTTTCTTATGTAAATAAACAACCTTGGGTTTTCACACCCCAGTTCTCTTTCCATTTGCTTCCGGCACAGGCGGTATTGGCAAAGTTGTGTTTTCCACTTGCTCCCGGTTCCCAGGGCTGGAGGTTCAATGGGGAGCTGGCAGAGCCACCCCAGCAGTGGTTGACCCACTCAGAGGGTTCCGCTGACAGAGGTCACTGTCTCCTTGCAGTCTCTCTGGACACACTGGGGAGCTGCAGGGGCGAATCCCAGCGTGCCCTGTCCCATGGGATCCCATGTTGGGACTCAATGTCCCAGCCAGGGTGAGCACTGGTTGTGGCCCTGGGCTCAGCATGGCAGGCCTGGTGCTCACAGCAGTGCAGACTTCAAGCTGGCCATGCACAGCTCCGTGTTTCTCCCAAAACTATCACTGCTGCAGAACCTGGGGTTCCCCAGTGCTGGGCTTTTTATCCCTACTGCATGGAGGATCACATGGCAGGGCAAAGGATGGATCCCATGTGGCATCCAACCTGCCCTGGACCAGGCTGGGCACAGCCTGATAAGAATGAGCACATCTCACAGGGATATGGAAACCTCCCCTGAAAACCCAGTTCAGGCAGAGCCTGAGCTCTTTTGTGGCTCTAGGCAGGAAGATGCTCAGGATCTCCCAGAGAGGCTCAGCAGGCAGTAGGATTGTGCCTGGATCTCGCTCTCGAGATGCCAGTGGCTCAAGTGAGAGCTGTGGGAATGATTTATAATGCACCGAGAGGGGCCACAGTCCTGCAAGGCTCTTACCTCAGGAGCAAAGAGCAGCCTGCAGGGTGGGGAAGGCTGGAGCTGTACCACTGTGTGCTCATCCCTCACCTTCATGGGGAGCTGCCCCCAGACTTGCTATGTATCACTTTGATGGTTCTCCTGTTGGGTGTATTTTGGAGCAGCTCTTATCTGTGGCTTTTTATGGTGATCCCGTGGAAAGCAGCCATTTACCTGCTGTGATGAACTCAAAACTAATACTAACTCTTCATTCCCTTTCGTTTTATTTGGGTTGTTTTAGTCTCTTTGTTTGATTGGTTTGCATGGGTTCGTTTCTTTCTGGGTTTTGTCTGTTCTGGTTTGAGTGTTTTATTTGCTTTTTCATAAGACTCAGGTGAAGTTGGCATAGCCAAAGTCAAGAGAATGTACACCAGGCTTGACTTTCCAGAAATTACTTTTGGCTGGGTTTAACTGCATTCTCCAGGCTCAGGATCACCAGTACATTTGCAGGTTTTGCTCTGCAACATCAGCTTGCCCAGACTCTGCTCGGTGTTTCACAAATGGAGAAGACAATGGATATTGTGCCAAGCTTCCTTTCAAACAGCCAAAACTGCAACGGCATGAGAGAAAAAAAGAAAAAAACAGAGACTATATTCACCAATTAGAGCAGAAGCAGTGTCCCACCATCTTGCCCTCCACTCTTATTAATTTTGTACTTTGAGAGGCAAACCTGGGCCTAAAGCTTCCGTCTCTCAGTTCCTGATGCCATTTGACTCCAGCCTGGACTCCCACTGATCACACTGCCTGCTGTCCACGTGGGGCTGGGGATGCTCAGCCAGGAAAGAGGAGTCCCTGGGGAGGCCTCACTGCAGCTCTGCAGGACTGCAAGGGTTCCACAAGAAAGACAGGGACAGGGTGTTCCACAGGGCCTGTGGCAACAGGACAAGGGGGACGGCTTTCAGCTGCAGGAGGCTGATTGAAGTTGGATCTGAGGAAGCTGATCTCTTCCACTGAGGGTGCCGAGGCACTGGCCCAGGCGGTGGATGCCCCATCCTTGGGGACAGGCCTCTGAGCACCATGGTCTGGGGGAACATTGCTAAGCATGGAACCAAAGGCTCTCTAGCTCAATGGTCATGTCACAATCCATGTCCCATCTGGAACTGCCAGCAGCCAGCAAGCAGCACAACAGAGACATTGACCCTGGGCTCAGCACTCCCTGCACGCTGCTCCTGCTGCTCCTGTCACCCTTCTTGTTCCTGCCCCCGAGACCTCATCTCATCAGTCTCAAAAGCTGCCTAAGGCCTGGATTGTGTCATCCATCCCTGCAGGATGCTCACGTTTGTCCTGAGGAAGGTACGGTGCCATTCCATGGAGGTGGATCCCCCCAGCTGCCCGGGTGTGGGCTGGAGTTCTGGGGGGATGGGGTGGGACAGGGACCCCACTCTGAGGTTTTGCTACCTCTGCAGGCTGTGTCAGGCAGAGGGGACAAGATGGAGGTGGACAGACAGACTGATAGAGAGGAGAAGATGCAAGTGGAGGGAGAAAAGAGAGGAGAGGAAGAGATGGAGGTGGACACAGAAATGGATACGGAGGAGGAGATGGAGGTGGATGAGGATGAGGAGATGGACGTGGAAATGGAAGAGTACACCAAGGAGATGGACATTGATGAAGAAGATGAAGAGGAGGCCATGGTCCTGGGATGAAGAGCGATGCCAGCAGCTTGACAGACATGTGGTCCCCGCCGCAGCCCGCTGCCTTAGTTCTGCCAACCTCCAACCTCCGCGGGTTGCTGCGCTCACTTTTCTTCGGCAAGGCATCACTCCCGCTCCAGCTCCTGGCCCCGGCCACGTCCACACCTGCCGTTCGGGTTCCTCCTGAACACTGAGGTCTTCACTGCTCCAGTGGACTCTTGCAAACAAACAGTGATGCGAAAAGTATTTTTCCTCCCGTTGGGAACGGCTCAATTTGGAGTTTGGAGACTTTTGCTCTGTTCTACCTGATTCTCGTTCACAAAAAGTGAATTTGGGATCCCAGTCCCGTTGCCATAAAGCAATCTGGACCTCAATTTCCAGCACCTCAATGCTATTAGTGTCTATGGGAGGTACAGGCATTTCAGAAGCAGAGATGGGAACGGGAAAATTTGTGAGAACTAGAGAGTTAGGCTCACTAGAGAGAAGTGAGGGTTCATATTCCTTATTCTTCTCCCGAGCTGTCCGTATCCCTTCCACCGCCCTCTTTTCTGCCTGACACATTAACAATTCGTTATGAACCACTCTCCAAAGTTTACTCATTTTCTTGCCTGGTTTGTCATCATCTAACACTAATTCCCACAACTTATCCCTATATCTTCTCCATTCTGAAAGTTCATGAACACTATGGGGATTAATAAAAAAGCCGTAAGTGAAGAGAGCCTGACAGAGGAATGGTTGAACGACAAGGGACATGATACTGTAAAATTAATCCAAATAGGGAGGGCTACGTGACTGCTGCAAAGTTCGCATGACCCTGAAGAGTAGATGGTGTGCAGAAAGCAGGATATTGAAACTGCTTGGTATGTAGAAATAGATAGAGAAGAACAAAGAAGTACTAAGCTGTTCTAACTGCAAGGCCAGCAGGACAGGCAAGTATCATTCACAAAGATACTTTTAAGATAATAGTACAAGTCACATAGCAACCAATCATGAGCTCGGCTTTTGCAATATGTATGAGCTAATTAACAAACATATATAAACTGTGTAATCTGTCACAATAAACTGAGACTTGATGATCATGATATCATGAGTCTTGTCTCCCACGGCACCCTCCAACTGGCGCCCGAAAGCAGGGACCTGATCCGAGCCTAAGGCGAGAGGGGTGCTGCGTTGGGGTTCGGGTCCTGCGGCTGGAAGGACGGCGAAAATAAAGAGAAGAGGCGAAATGCTCTGCTCCGCACCCTGAGTGACCGTAGAAGCGGGCTCAGCCGATACGTGCTGCTGAAGCCTGAAGGAGCCAGCAACGTAATCATGGAAAGGCAAGCAGCATATGATTTGTTTAGTACTTCTCTTAGAAAAAGGCAGATTAGGGGGATTGACTTAGATAAGGATCTCCCTTCACTATTGCATCATGCTGAGTCTTATGGCTTTTTCATTAACCCCCATAGTGTTCATGAACTTTCAGAATGGAGAAGATATGGGGATAAGTTGTGGGAATTAGTGTTAGATGAGGGTGTAAGAGAAGGGTGACCTTTTTGTTCAATGCAGCTGCAGATGGCAGATTTGTTTCAAGGATATAATGTAAGGAAGTTTGTTTTTACAGCGGTAATAGGCAATAGGCTGTGAATTGCTGATAACACGCATTCCTAAGCTTTTACAGCAGTAGTAGGCAATAGGCTTTGCATTGCTTAACTGATAACACGCATTTCTAAGATAACACATATTCTTGAGACTGTGAGAATCCCCAGATCAAAGGACACCTGTGAGGAAGACAACCAGCCTTCATCCCACGACCACCAGGAGGCAGAAAACGACCACCTAGCAACAGAATGCGACTGCGCAGAAGAAACGAGTGAACTAAGGAAGAAGATAAAAAGAGCGAACTAGGGGACCAGAAGGGCGGCAGTTTGGTGGAGCGGTAGCTCCCCTCTGTCACCGCAGCGCTGCTTTGCTTTGCTCTCATATACTCTATTAAATGAATTAAATAAATTCTGTTAATCGGATCAGATGACCTCTTGTGTTCAATCATAACAAGGGTAAACCAGGCAAGAAAATGAGTAAACTTTGGAGAGTGGTTCATAACGAATTGTTAATGTGTCAGGCAGAAAAGAGGGAGGTGGAAGTGATACAGACGACTCGGGAGAAAAACAAGGAATGTAAACCCTCGCTTCTCTCCAGTGAGCCAAACCCTCCAGTTCTCACAAATTTTCCCGTTCCCATATCTGCTTCTGAAATGCCTGTACCTCCCATAGACACTAGTAGCATTGAGGTGCTGGAAATTGAGGTCCAAATTGCTTTATGGCAACGGGACTGGGATCCCAAATTCACTTTTTGTGAATGGGAATCAGGTAGAACGGAGCAGGCGCGGGGCCAGACAGAGCGGGGCCGGCCAGCACCGAGCCGGAGGCGAGCCCGGGGCGGAGCGGACATCAGCCGAGAGACGGAAGGCTCCTTGTTGCCGAGCAGCAGCGCAAGGGGGGAGAGGGGCGTTCCTGGGGCTCAGCCGCGCTGGAGTCGGAGCAGGCGGGGCGCGGCCGTGGCGGGGGTGTCTCTTCTCCCATCCACAAGGTGACGCAACAAGGACGGGAGCGAGGCGGCGCCGCCCCTCATCTCCCCTCAGCGCCCAACAATGGCGGCGGAGATGGCGACACAGTCCTGGTTGCCATGGCAGCGACAACGCCGAGAGCAGCAGCGCCGCCGATGGCGGGATCGCAACACTACAGCAAAAATTTCAACAGCATCTTCCCAATTTCTTACAAGAGTCAGAGACATAATGAAAAAGTACAGCAGTACCGAGTGTTTTCCAAGATACCAAGAAGGATGAACATTATATGAATCAATGTTATTTCAAATATGATATGGATAAAAATCACTATATAAAGATAGAAATGTTAGTAATTATTTAATTACCAAAAATGTCTCTGAAAACAAAGAGTTGAGAAAATGTCATCTGATGGAATTTTAATATTGAGTTTGTAATCTCTGTCTTTGGGTTTTTATAGATAATAATATAATGATTTTTAAGTTTTATAGATAATACAATAAATTGTGATTGTTAAGTTTTTGTAGGTAATGATAAGTAGTGATTGTTACTAATGTTATATGAGTGCTTTAAAAGGATTGTCTTAAACTATTTTAAACATTTCTTGTTAATAGGTTGATCATAAAATGTGAGTTGTCTGATTTTTGTGATAAGAATTATTATTAAGGTATTAAGGTATTAAGGTGTTGTTATAGTATTTACAGTCAGTTTTCATATGTTTTATTGTCTCTTTAGGTGATTGATTACAAGATGTTTTTTCAGGATCCTGTGTTTTTGATTTTTTAACTACTCATGTGTTTTCTTTATCCAATCTTTTATGCAGCTGCAATTCATCTTCCTTTAAAAATTCATTGTCCAAATTTTAATTCAAAATTTCAGACTTCAAATTTTCAGATTTCTGAAGAAAGGGTTTGTTGTATTTAGAGAATTTTTGTCTTGAAAGAGATTTTAGACAGGTTCAATTATTTGATAGTTTGATAAATTTTTAATAATAAGGTTTTTTACTTATAACTGTTATTTCTAGGACTTTTGTTTTATAATGTGTTAAAACATGTCCTCCAATTAGAGTTTGAGCTCTGGCCAAGCTCTGGCTCTACGTGGATGGTGTGATTGACCCAAGTGTTTTCTGCATCAAAAAGTATTCAAGTCCTTTTGGCTTAACAATTTGACCATATAGGGCAGTTGAGCCTCAAAAAGAGTTTTGGAGAGACATGATCCAGACATGTTTTATCCAAATCTCTGTTGTTTTAAGGTTTATCAGCTGCTTCAGACTCTGAGATGACAATTTGATAGTGTAGCACTTGGTAAATATGATTTTATATGTAATATTAATTGTGTATTATCTGATTGATTTTTATTTGTTGTTAGTTTCTTTACTATATGCATTGTTTTGTTCTTGATGTTTTTTCATGTTTATAACAAAGATGTTGATATTTCCATTTCTTCATGAAAATTTTAGGAAACAGAATTGAGAGAGGACCCTCCAGTCCCTGTGGGGGGTGTTGAGTTTGTTTGTGTTTTACCAGGTGCAGAATCTGGATAGATTTCAGTGAAGAATGTTAAACTTACCAATTTCAAGAGAACACTAATCTCTCCACAAGTAAATCAGAGGATGCACAGCAAAAGTGGATTGTGCAAAGATTTGTGTTTCACCCACAGAAGATTGTAGACTTTGGGTTTTTTCATAAGTGTGTTTTTAATTACGTTATAGACTTTTTTACTAAGTTTTAATGAGTTTTAGTAATGCCTGTGATTTTTCTGTTCATTTTGCCATTGCTTTTCAATGGCAAAAGAAAAAGAGGGACAATCGATTAGATAATCAAAAGCATAACATTAAGTTTATCATAAATATAGTTTGTATTTAGAATTAAGTTTGTTCCTTTCATGTTAAACAGAACAATCAAAAATATGAGAAATATGAAGTGGAGTGCACTTCTGTAATACTAACCTCATTTTTCACCCCATGAGTTGCTTAAGTGCAAGCTCTCACACAATTGAAAATCCTAGCCTACTGGACAAAAAGGTAAATTAGTATTCCATCTAAAATATTAAGTGAGCTTCCCACAAATATAGGTAGTATCTGTCATGCAGTTCTGCAAAATAGAGCAGCTGCCACTAATTTACTTCTTCTAGCCCAAGGTCATAGTTGCAAAAAATTTGAAAGAATGTGCAGTATAAACTTATCTAATCACTCTACATCTATCCATAAGCAAATACGAAAATTAACGGAGCTAACTCAACAATTAAAAGTAGAGGACGGATTGACTTTAGAAGGATAGCTAAAGAGATTGGGGTTCGGACCATGGTTAAGAGACATTGGTAGGATTTTGTATTGGAGATCAAAACAATTGGTAGTGTTAATAATGTTTCTGTAGGAACATTAGGAAATTTCTAACATTTCCTCCTCAGTGTGTAATCTAGTTTATGTGAAATTCTTGAAAAAATTATGTACCTCTTTTGTTCAGATGATACTTGATGTTCAGATATAATTGGCTAAAGCAAAGCATCTGGATATCCTGAGGGTGTTTCCATTCTATTCTCACTAGATAGGCATTACTTCCTGTAGGGCAAAAATGCTCCAAAATAATTTGTCCTTATGCAAGTCAACAAGTATTTACCGAACCAGAAACAACCCATCCGCACAAGAGAAGACATAGCTAGAAGAGATTTGGAAGAGAAGGAGCATACAGCTGTAGAAATTGTGGGAACTCAAAATGTTTCTCAAACATTTTTAGAGGTTCCAGGCCGTGGTCAGACGCAGTCTGGACCCCAGCAGGCAGCTGGATTTAGCTGTGATTTCGAGTTTGAACCATGGAATGAATTACCAACTTTGAAGGTGGAACAAGCAGTCACAAAGTGCTAGATAGTATAGTAAATGTAGTCACAAAGTAGAGGGAAATATATTTTGGTAGTGTACAGGGGGGTTTTAGTGCATGTACAGGGGGGTTTTTACTTTGTACATGGGGGTCAGAAGTTCTAAGATGGAGGAAAGTGGGCTGAACCCATCCTTCTTCTTTCTTCTTCCTTACCTCCATGTTCTTGGTGATGTTGGCACTCACAGATTGGTTTAGAATAGAAAAACACTTGGTAACGTAGGTAATAGGTATTGGGGAATAATTGTAAACATGTTATATGTAATATATCTTATAAAAGATAGCAGCAGCCCTGGGCGGGGAGAGAGGAGAAGAAGACACCGGACAGTCAGGGTGTCAGGAGTGTGTGCCTCTCTGCCTGGGCCGCTGACCAAAGGGCCGCAGCCCGAGAACTTAATCTGTTAGATAACTAGCAATAAAACATCTTGAGACCGAACAAGAAGAGACTGTGGAGTTTTCCTTTGGGAACACGGGTTGGAGGAGACGCTCTACCACCACACGAGAACCCCAGCCAAACCCGGGGTTCTCACAACTGGCGTCCCTGTGGGTGGGCACCAGCAAGAAGACCAAAAAGAAACATCAAACAACCTCCAACCTGCATCAGCGGAGAAAAAAAAAAAAAAAAAGAGAGAAGAGCAGAGCACACACTCGCCGCAAATTCCAAGACGAGAGGGAGCGGACAGCTCGAGATAAGAACCTGACCTTCACTGAAACAACTCGTCTCGGGGACTTTCCAGGGAGGAGACGACCCAGAAGCGCGCCTGGGATCTCTCACCTGTGACCTGCTGGACGGTGATCAGTGCCATCTCCGGACTGACCTCGAGCCGACACAGCTTTTGGTGAGAACGGTCAAAATTAAGAACATGGGGGGGGAATTCTCCCAAGAGGAAAAAGAAATAGTATCTACTTTCCAGGGCATCATCTCTGCCCATCCGGTAGAGATTGCTCAAAAGGAGTTGAAAGATTCATTATTATGGGTGCGGTGTAACTTCCCACACTCAGATCCAGATTTATTGTATGAGCCAAATTTTTGGCAGGAAATTAACAAGCAATTATATTATCAGGCTATAAAAAATAATAAGCTTGCCGCAAAACTTTTATCTTCAGCAAGAACAGTTTTAGAGTCACTCTCACAACGCAGCAGCTCAAGCCAGGCAGCTACGGCTCCTGGTGACAAACAGGAGGGGGGACAGTCCGGCCAGCAGCTTGGGACAGATCCTCTCACCACAGACACAGGACAGGCAGGATTGCTTTCTGTGGAAAATCAGGGAGATGATACCCCATCGCGTCCCGTGTCCCCGGATTCTCACTGTTCCTCAGTTTCCCAAGAGTCCCTAAGCTCCTCTGACGCAGAAATTCCCCAGACGGAGGCGGGCGAGCCAGGCACAGCCGCGACCCTCAGTGGGAGGAAGGCATTGCCCAAGTCCAAACCCACGGTGGGGGGGGCAGCGGCGGCGGCAGCAGCTCCGGTGGGGGAAGGTGCGAACGTGAGTGCAGAGCAGGGGGAGGAGGGAGAGGAAAGCGCCTCCACATCTGCGCAGGCTGGGAGTTCAAAACAGCCCGCGCAGAAGGCGAGGCCGGGGAGAGCGGCGGGGGCGGGACGGATCGGGGCGAAAGCGGGGGGTGCGAGTGCGACGGTGGTACGCTCGGAGCGCCCGGTGACGCGTTCAATGTCGAGAATCCGTGAGGCCACAGAAGCGGCCGCCCAAAGGGCGTGGGAACTTAGCTCCCTGACCGCGGCAGCCAGGGCTGCTGAGGAAGCGGCAGAGGGACAGCGGGAGGCGTTCCTCGCTGCAGCTCAGGCGGCGGGCATGCGCGCGAAGGTCGAGCAAAACCCGACAGCCACAGGTGGAGGGGATTTCTCACATTTCGAACGCGCGGGACGGGCACACAGGGGGCGGAGCCGGCGCGCGCAGGCTGTGGGTGCTGGCATGGAGCCAGGAGACGGGCAAAGTGAGACGGAAACATCAGGGTTGGAATGGGAACAGGAAGGTGATTGCGTCAGCCTTGGGGGGGACGGCAGTGGCTCTGATTCGGAGGCGGTGCGGGGCGGAGCGAGGCCAAAGCATAGCCAGGGTCGGAGCAGGAGCGTTCACTCCCCTGAGATGACGCAGGCAGGGATGGGGCGTGGCCAGGAGATAAACATTCCTCAGGGCACGGTTCCATCATCGTTCCCATGGCAACAGACGGCCCAAGCCCACGGCCAATCCCTGTCTGCTTCTGACATGACCGAATTAGAACAGTTGTTACAACAAGAGTCAGTTTCATCAACTGCAGGGATTGCAAACGTGAATCAGTTGTTAGGAGAAATGCTCAAAGGTTTATCGGGAATTAGTGCGGGATTTGCAAATGTAAATCAGTTGACAGAAGAGGTGTTAAAATGTTTGTCAGAAGTGCAGATTGAAGAGCAGAGTGCGGTTCCGACCTCAGCTGGTCAGGCGGCAGCGCCATCTAGCGGCGGAATCACAACATTGCAACAGGCTTCGCAGAACTTGTCCGGTCGAGGCACTGCGCCACCCAGTGGTGGGACTGTAACATTGCAGGACTTTTTTCCAGTTTCTTATAAGAAAAAATCCAGGGTGAAAAAAGTCACATCTGCACGGCAGCAGGAACCTCCACTGACACCGGAACAGTGCGGGACTCAGGACACTTCTGCTGAGGCGCAGCAACGGGAGGAAACGATACGCATCACCGCTTCGGAGGGTGTCCCAGCTTGGACAATTCCAAAATCAAGGTCTGCCAAACTTTCGGGGCAGGGAGAGTCAATTTTAATATCAAAGGGGGTTGTTGAATTTCTTTTACGATATTTAAGCACAGCCTTGGAGTCACAGCCAGAACTGTTGGTTCATCTTCCAAAAATTTTCCAAATAATGCAAGGCAGTCGTGTGTTCTCCTCCACAGCAGATGCTTCACTTTTCTCCAGAGGCTTCCAGCCTTCATCTTCGCAGATGCTGCAGACGCCATTGGTATCGGTGAGTGCTGCTGCACCAGAACTGCAGCCACAACAGATGACTCCACTCTACAGGCAAGTACCCACTGAATTTACAGCTTTGCAGAGCGCAAAAGTGGACTGGCAGGACATTCGAGCAGAGTTGGAGAAAGAGAAAGGTTTATTGCAGGGCTCGGGAAATATAATGATGCCAGTGAACTATGACGCTCAGGGCCAAAACCCGAAATGGGAACGCCTGGACCGTGGAGCAATCAAAGATTTAGCTAAGGCCATTCGGGACAATGGGTTGTCATCACCATATTTCAAGCAAATGTTAAAAAGTATTTTTGGAATGTATGATTTAACACCGTATGATCTTAAATATCTTGCGACATCAGTTCTTACAGACACCCAAGCTCTCGTGTGGCAGAAGGCATGGAGGAGATCCCTGGAGGAGCTGAGAGCCAGATACCAGGGCGGGCCGAATGCGAACCTCACCATGGCGCAGCTTGCTGGTGATCCTCCTGAGGACAATCCAACTCAACAGGCGGTGAGGCTCCCGTGTCACGTGCTCAGCGACATCAAAGAGGCAGCACGGAGGGCGATTCTTCAAATTGCTCCAGCGGGGGTCCAGGACACAATCTACACCGAGATCAAACAAGGTCCTGCAGAGCCGTTTTCTTCATTCGTGGATCGTCTTTCTCAGGCGGTGGAGCGGCAGGTGAGCGAGGAGGGAGCAAAACCACACCTGATCAAAAGCCTCGCGTTCTCCAATGCCAATCCGGAGTGCAGACGGATCATCAGCATGATGCCGCACCAGGCCACTTTGGCAGACATGATCGAGGCGTGCAGCAAGGTGGGGACACCACAACATGTTGCTTCCATCATGGAGGAACACTTGGGGGATCAAATTGAAAAATGTGTTAGGGAAGCTCTTGCAAATTATACAAAGAGCAACCCTAATGCAGAGAGACGGTGCTTTGGGTGTGGGGCACAAGGACATATTAAAAGGAACTGCCCACAACTTTCAAAGCCCAACAAGCCACCAGACCTTTGCCCTCGGTGCAGGAGAGGGAAACATCTCGCAAGTGAGTATCACTCACAGACAGATGTGGATGGGAAACTTCTTCCTATTCCGGGAAACGGGAAAAAGAGCAGAAATGGCTTCAATCTAGGAGGCATGGGCTTTGTTTCAGGACCTGAAAATGAGGGGTCAGAAAATAAATTGAGGCATTATATTCCCATTTCCTATCAGGTGCGATAAATAAATAAATTAATAAATAATGACATTCAGTTTGCCCTGTATTTGTTAAGAATGGTGATTAATGAACTAAATCTATAGATTAAAGACTATGGCAGTTTGAAATACACTCCATTAATTTAGAGAATGGGTGGAAAATATTCTTAGTCCCAGCACCTGCTGTTGAATTCCCCTGCTTTTCTGTGATTTTACTATAACACTTTCCAATTTTACAAAAGTGAAGCAGACAGACAGAAGATATTGTCAAAAGCCCAAGGCAAATAAACTGGAAAAATAGTAAGAAAATTTTATATGAATTTCTGTAATAGCAAAGGAAATATTAAGGCAATGTTATTAAATTAAGAGACAACTATGAAAAGAAAAGTAAAAAGTGGAACAGCCTCCCTTTTAAACAAATATCCAAAATGCCCACTGAATCCTAAGTGGTGAAGTCTTTCGTGTTGCTTCCACAGAAAATATGGAATATGAATCATCTTAATTTATGGAGTAGATTAATTACATATTTTTAATGTGAATCAGATCTCTTGGTTTCTGCACTTCTAAAAGTCACCTTTACTGGCTCCATATGAGAGCTCAGTGCCAAGACCACCCAGCGACTTTACTTTGAAGGATGCAAGAAACTATAGAGTCTTAAATTCTCGTGCAAATGCTGATTCTCAATTTCCTAACTTAAAGAATAGGAAGATGGAAACTCATAGCACATTGCAATAAAAACACCCTTTGCACCTAGAAGAGAAAAAGTCACTTGTGAGGTTCCCTTCTGTATTTCCCTGTTTCTCTAGGATGTCTCAAAAAGTGAACAAAATATAAAGACAATTATCACAAATCCAGCTCAGGGCATTATGTAGGTACCTGAGAAGCTGTATCATTAAATCCCTTCTGCTGTTTAGGAAGGGAAAGACCTAAAATGGGAAAGAAGGCCAGTACCATGTTAAGCTACTTAAGAGGTCAAAAAAAATCTGACTGCAGCCAGCAATGTCTGGATTTTTCCTTTGGCTCAGAGAACAAGCTGTACATCATCCAGTAAATGTGTACTCTACAAGGGGTCAGAGGAAAAAACATCTGCCCATACTGGGCAGCTGCTTCAGTCCACTCTTCTTGCCAAATTCCTAAAAGTGCCCAGAAGCATCTAGGCTGATGGATCAGGTCTCCTGCCTCTTCCTGGGCTGGTGGGTTCATGTCTACCCCAGACCCTTGTGCATTAAATGTGATATGTAATATGTAGAGAGAAGGGGCAAAGCACTCATGAACCATTTGTTTGTCCTTCTCCTGACAAGGCCACAACTCTTTTTTATCCCGTTTAGAAGGGTATTGTGGAAACTGTGGAGAGAGAGAGAGAGAGAGAGAGAGAGAGAGAGAGAGAGAGAGAGAGAGAGAGAGAGAGCGCGAGCTCCTCACCCCTTTCCTGGCTGCCTCAAGTACACACACTTGAAAATCCAATATGTTCCAACCTTACCCTGAAGAGAATTTGTCTACTTGCAAGGAAGGAGATAAAAGTCTCAGCTCAATGGAGAACATGAAACTAGCTTTTTCAATAGAAAAGCCAGCAGATCAGGAAGTGGTGAAACATCCCTGGAGAGCATGGCAGCATAGGAAATGTACGTGGCAATGGGAGGGGTAGTTGCATTAACTCTTCCTGACCCATGTTTTTCCCATGAATGTATATTAAAATATGTACATAGATTTGTGTCTGTATATTTATTGGTCAACAAAGCCACAAAAAATTACAGTATTTGTCAGTAACAACACAGATGGACTTTCAAATAATCAGCTCTTCTAAGAATCATATTGTAAGTGTGGGAAAACCTTTTTCACTTTCATCTACCTGTCATTCTACTGCATCTGGGGCTCATTCCTGGCAGGGTAATACAAACAAATATAAAAAGGAATCCTGTGATGTATTAAGCATGCTGAACTTTACAATCATCTGTATTCATAACATTCTTGGTGTTTCACTATGGTGTAGTGAAGTATAGAAGTAATCTGCAAAAGGGATGGGGCTGATTTCTCTATTTTTATTTCTTTTGAATGTGCTATCTACTAACCTGACTTTACTAAAAGAATTTAGATTGGAGCGGGCCTAGGTATCTGGCTAATACACTGGCTTCCTGCCTTCATCTTAAGCTTTTTTCTTTCTGGTAGGCATAGAAAAACTCAGTAGTCTGGTTAAAAATGAAGACGTCGTGACACCTAGTGGTGAATTAAACACCAATAATTTCTCTTTCCCTTAGGATCTGCGAGTGTTTTAGGCATGTTGTCCTTGGTCAGACTGCAACAAGAGAGAGGTGGGTATTACCCTCATGGCTCCGGACACCCAAGCAACTCCTCATTTCTGTGCAGTCCCTGGCAATGTGTGTGTGTGTGTGTGTGTGTGTGTGTGTGTGTGTGTGTCTCTGTGTGTGTGTGTGTGTGTGTGTGTGTGTGTGTGTGTGTCTCTGTGTGTGTGTGTTTGTGTGTCTTGTTGCATCAGATTCTGTGTGTCTCCACAGAAGGTGGCATTGTCAAAGCCCTTGTGCAGCCCCTTATTGAACGCGATATTAGGATATATTTAATAGTCATTTATACTGAGATCACTTCAAGTGTCTTGACTTTGGAGACAAAGGGAGCATGGCAGAATCCTGGCATAAGACCAGCTGGAAATTTCAGATCCATTTTCTTGTCAAGTACTTATTCATCAAGGCTGTTTTCAGATGGTGACTCAAAAATTGATTGTATGGCATGCTACAAATTCATGGTAGGCTGCTTAAAGTGACTCAGTTACTGGCAAATTCTTTGGCTTTTGAAGATTTCTCAGAGTCTGCCTTGGTCAGCAGCAGTCAAAAAGTACATACTGGCTGTTACCAGCTGGCTGATACCATAACAAGAAGTCACACTGAAAAGCAGTAAACCAGTCTAGATATGTGCAAAAAAATTATAGATTCTTTCCAAACAGTGGCAAGCCTTGGAGATTTTTTAATTTATTTTTTTAGGGAAGCGGAACAATGCGCAGTTGTGCTCGCAGTAACTAGGCTGCAATCACCAAGTGTTCAGTTTTCTTGGCTTGTTTAGCTAACTGGCTGGGGAGTGACCATTTTTTATCACAAGAATGAGCTTCAATGCAAAAAAATTTCAAGTGAAAACATCACTGTAGGTTGTTCGGGAATCTGAGTGCATGCTTCTTTGCATCTGTAAGGGCAGTGAGCAGTGCAGCCTCACAACTTCATGTCCATATTTGTGCATGCTATATCAAGCACACTTTCCACTGCCTTCAATGAGACAAACTCCTTCCTCCTCCTCTGTCATGCAGAAGAGATGCATGACAAAATTGCATGTTGTAACTGAGAAATGGAAACTGAATTATTTGAATATACAAGGTTTGCTTCATCTAAAGATTTATTTTACCACACGTATTAGAACCTGACTTCCTCACTTTGCTGTCTTGGGTATAATTAACACTTATACCACCAGAGTGTCTGGATATAAGGCAAGTGAATATAAAAACATCCATTCTGTCCAAAATGTTCCAGTTTCTATCCCTTGAATCATCAGTATGTGACTTGTTCTGTGCCAATATTAATAACCATTGCTCATGTCTTTCAAAAAACTCAAACTATTTAAAAATTAATTCTGTTTACAGTGCCTTCTAAAGGAAGTATTTTGTAGAAGTGAATAACTCAAACTGACTAGTGGCTACCCACAAAATATGACTATCCAGCAACAAAATGAATCATTTAGAACTTAGTTGGCAAGGGATGGACATCTTGTTGAACAAAATGTAAAGTGGAGATCAGATACAGCAACAGGCACCCCTGGGTTCTTTTTCCACTATACCATACATTTCCTATGCTGCTCTGACAAAAGCAGGTTTAGCCTTTGTCATCCCAATTCCCACTGTTGGCTTTTTTTGCACAGAGCTGCAACCTGTGGGAGTGACATTCAGCTGTCACTCCTTGAAACTCCCATAGCCATGAGCTGGAGGCCATGGATTATATTTTGACTTTGGTTTACCCTCTAAAAAAGGGAGATGGCCACCAACTGGTGTGTGACAAGGTTGTTTGAAGTTGCTGGTGTGGGTCAAAGGCTAGTATTTCTTCAGTTTTCATTGAAGAGAAACAATACATAATAGAAAGGCAACACTAATGCTGGCAGCTCTGTACCCTGAAATAGGTAATGCAGTCATGGACAGAACCAGTGCAGGCAGAGTTTTTGACGTGCTGAATTGAAAATGTGACTTTGGTCCATAGATCCAGCAACAATGATGTATTTGGTCATTCTTATGCCAGGTAGGACAATCTGCTGCAGTCTGTGTTATGTGGGTACATATCCTAGAACCTCTTCTGTGGGAACCCCAGGTTTGGTCTGGGGTCTCGTGTGCTGGTAAAGTCTCTCCTCCAACCCGTGCTTCCAAAGAAAAGCCCCGCAGCCTCTTGTTGTTCGGCCTCAAGGCAGTTTCTTGTGAGTTATCTAAAAGATTGTCTTCTCGGGTTGCGGCTGTTTGGTCAGCAGCCCAGGCAGAGAGACACACACACCCTGACATCCTCTCTGTCTGCTGTCTTCTTCTTCTCTCCCCCAGCCCAGGGCTGCTGCTATCTTTTATATGATACATTATGTATTACATGTTTATACTTTTCCCCCAATACCTACTACCTATATTACAAAGTGCTTTTCTACTCTAAACCAATCTGTGAGTGCCAACATCACCAAGAACATGGAGGCAAGGAAGAAGAAGGAAGAAGAACAGGATCAGCCCACTTTCCTCCATCTTAGAACTTCTTGGAACTTAGAACCATGTGCAAAATAAAAACCCCCTTGTACAGGTGCTAAAACCCCCCTGTACAATACTAAAAAAATTTTCCCTCTGTTTTGTAACTACGTTTACTGTACTATCTAACCCTTTGTGACTGCTTGTTCCACCTTCAAAGTTGGTAACTCATTCCATGGCTCAAACTCAAAATCACAGCTGTTTCCAGCTTCCTGCCAAGGTCTAAAATACTCCTGACCAAGGCCTGGAACCTCTAAAAATGTCTGAGAGACATTTTGAGTTCCAGCACTCTTCTAGCTCTTGCTTTTGCATTTTCATGATTCTCCTTCTGACAGATAGGACACAGAACTGTAAGGTAGAAAGCAGCTGCCAGAGACACCCTGAGGAGTAAATTTGTAGGTGATATTCACTCGCATAGGAGTTGGAATGCTCAGCTGTCTGTATTGAGTGCAGCTGAGACATGGACAATGAATCCCCAGTGTATCACACTCACTTGCATGGCTCAGTCTGTAATTGCAGAATTACAGAATGGTTAGGATGAAAAGAAATCTCTAGAGTTTATGTAATCTAACCCCCCTGGTCAAAGCAGGCTCAACTGCAACAGGTTGCTCAGGACAATACTCAACTGGGTTTGAATATCTTCAAGGACAGAGACTCACAACCTCACAGGGCAACCTTTGAAAATCCTGAATCATCCTTCAGTTAAAAAAAAAATAGCTTTCTGGTGTTCAAACAAAATCTCTTGCATTTCAGTTTGTGCTCATTGCCTCTTGTCCTTCCACTGGATACCACTGAGAAGAGTCTGGCTCTATTTTCTTTACACCCACTATATCAGGTCTCCATCCATGCTATTAAGAATTCCCTCTACTCCTACTCTTACCAAAGTCAAACAATCCCAGCCCTCAGCCTTTCCTACTATGTCAGATGCTCCAATCCATTTGTGATTTTTGTGCTGCTTCCCTGGACTGGCTGAGGTATACTCACATGCTCACATCCCTCCTGTAGTGAGGAGCCCAGCGCTGGGCCCAGCACTCCAGGTGGCCTCACCAGGCTGAGTGAGGAACCACCTTCTTTAAGTTACTGGCCATGCCCTTCCCTTACACAGCAGCAGCAGCCACCTTTGCTGCAAAAGCACATCTCTATATGTTCAACTTGTTGTCTACCAGGATATCCATCTGATGTCCAGTTCCATATTAATGGCTAGTTTCAACTTCCTTTAGCTTCATTGATTTAATGGCTTGAGTTTCTCTTTAATACAAAGGTAAACATGCCTGGTCTGTTGTACATCATGGACTGTTTCTACATCAGTTCTATTTAATTATTCAGTAACACTGGGAGCTCTACTAAGGCCTCCAGGCTGTAGACCAATTCAGCAGAATGGAGTCAACCGCCTAGAACCAGCAGCACATAACTGTGATTTCTGGTGAACCGGGGTAATACCAAACCTCTTGCTGTGCCATAAGCTCCGCTGGTATCCTAACACTATAGAATAGCTTGAATTGAGGGAGGAGCTGCTTTTGCTAGTAATCTCATTGTTGTCCTTGTGGATAAAAGAATTCTGTGATCTCTACGTACATACTTGGGGCACCTCTCAGGCCTACACGTCTTTACCCTACAGCAGGAAAGAAAATTCATCCCTTCCATAGTAATTGAGTGAAATTCTTCTACAAAGAGCCCAACTGCATTCTCCAAAAGGCAATAAAAATGGACAGAGTTAACACTCCAAAAGCAGGAAATACCCTTAACCAACACTCTATGTCATCACATAACCTAGATTTCAGTTGAGAATTTGGGTGTTGTTTTAGATAACAAAATACAACATGTGTTCACCATTAATCTTCTTGAACATTTGTTTGGCCAGAAACTATTTCTGATCAACTCGCTTATGTAAACAGGTCTGTGCTTTAGACTGAAGTGGTAAAATGTTATTCCAAGGGCTTGCATTGCAGGGAGTCTCTCCTTAACTCTAATGAGATTCACTTAATGACAGCCTCAGTGTCTGTACTTCAAAGACTTTTATGTTCAGTTTACATTTCAGAATTTAATAAAAAATCTTCCCTCAAAGGAGAAAAGCACAACCTCTAAATATCTACCATTTGTCCCTACTCTATTTGCAGTTTCAATATCCAATGTTTTTGCATCTGGCTTGTGAAGAAACAAAAAGCTGTTTCTTCTTTCATGACCAAATGGCAGATGCATTCTTTGAAGTGGAACACCCTGGAGAGGCATCCATTTATCATGTCATTTTTTTACAATATACAATATAGGACCATATAAAAACTTAAAGAAAAAATGAGGAAAATAAGCTTGGTTTATTTAAGGAAAATAAATGGTACGTCTCAGTTGTGTCAGCTAGTTCCAGGCACAACTGATGTATTTAATTTACGTTTGAAAATGTAGGCACATAAACGATCAACATTTTGAATTGCAGAATACTGGTACAGGAAATTAAAACATGCAATTTCCTACAAGCTCTTGCTCTCCACAGTTGGTCTCTTCATGTCTTTTTGTTTCAGACCAAAACAAGAACATGCAAACAGCTTCAGTCTGGCCAGGCCAAAGGCAGTATGTGAATGGGGAGCAAGGCTCTCCTGGAGTTACGATCACTGCAGCTTGTTACTGATTGTGAACCTTGCCCAAACTTTTCTCTCTTCCAAGAGCCATATACTTACTCATGTCTGGGGAAGTTAGCTCTTCACAATCAAAAAGAGTTAATGCTTTGATTGCTTGAAGGTTAATCCAAGGCTTTAAACTGTCTGATAGGAATCCATGTCCAGATAGAAGGAGCCCCAAGTTTTCAATAAAGATAGCCATTAGAAATATTGATCATTGAGTCAAAGCATTGAAGAGGATTAGTCTCAACTGCACCAATGCCGGAAGACAGTATCTTAATTGCATTATGAATTTTGGACACTGTCCTGAAATGCTTCTGGTAAAGATAAAGAACTCTTGAGATACGGTTTTGTTTTGCTCTTAAATCTGTAATTTAGTTTACCCAGGATGAAAGTTTAGTTTACCCAGGATGAAACTTTCTTACAAAGTTTTGCATTCAGTAGCTGGGAAAATGGTACAGAAAAAAGTGTGCTCAGAGACATGCAGAGTAATAAGGAAAGTACAAAAGCTAGAAAAGACAGAATCAGGGGAATAAAAGACAACTAAACTGGCTCTTAATATTTCAAATCCCTGAAGGGAAGAGAATAGAGTTACTTTTGTAGCTGCAAAGATAATTTGGTAGCTTTAGAAAGCTATCATCTGGTAAAAATGACATAGCTTCTTCTCTCTGCTTTTGGCAGAAATTGTACCCTTCAGAAAATGTGCTTCCATTCCACTGCATTTTAATGCTTTTAAATGCATTTAAAAGCTATATCTGCCATTCTGAAAAGCTTGCCATTAAAGAATCAGAAATCCTGACAAATTAAATGAGCTGAAATCAGACCCCCCCCTTCCAATTCCAAAATCATTAATGCACCCCCTTTTTCTTTTGGACTCAGTCCTATTATACTGAACTGAACAGTTGTAAGTCTCCAATACACTGATTTTTTTTCTGCCAAGTATTGCTCTGAAGCCCCTCCATCTATGCAGTTTGGCCTACCACAATGCTCTCATGACAAAGGTTCCTTCAGAGATTTTATCTTATTATAGCTACAAGTGATTGAGATCCATCGTGTCAGAATCTGTGGTATTGATGAATCCGAGATGGTAGAAAGTCTGTCTTTCTGCCCCGTTGCCAAAGAAGAAGCAATCATTTGTCTGTGCTGTTTTCAAGATTGTTTATTCTTGCTTATCTCTAACATGTTCTGCTGCCCTGCCGCAGGTCTGTCCTGCAGGGCAGCGTGTGGAGCTCTGCCCTCAGTGGGATGTTACAAACATTATATACCAGAAACTACCTGCGCTATATTTACAATAATGTGCCAATATCTGTCACCTACGTTGAACAGCGTGTCCCCAGCCTAAACCAATAGAAAAATGCCAACACTACAGTGAAACATGGAGGGCATGAAGAAGAAGAAAAAGGACAAGACACACCCAATTTCCTCCATCTTGTCCCCTTTGACCCCTAATCTAGAATCCTAAAATTTTACTTTTGCACCCATGCCACACTTAATTATTACTTATATCAAACACTCAGAGCTTGTAATTCATCCTGTAGGATTGAAAACTCTTTTCCATGGACAGAGATCACAGACAGTGTCTCTAGGGGCCCTGTACAGAGGGATTCCTGACCCCCTGCCAGGGTCCCAGACCTTCCAGGGCAGCCAGAGGGAAGCTCTGCATTCCCACACATAGAAGTCTAGATGGGTTGTCTGGAGTTGTTATAAATTACAAAAAAAATATCTTAGCCTATTCTATAAACTTGTTTTGAAAGCAAAATGAAATTAGAAGCAGATAGGTTGGCTTGTATAAAACAGATAGGTTAAATCAATTGTGATAGTGAATACTGAGAGCTATTTTGTCATGCAACGATTACAACAATGAGAAAAACAGGAGGAAATATTTGTAGCTGAAGTCACTAAAATGTACCATAAGTAATGTTCCTGGAATGTGTTTGTCAGATTTCATGTTGTTTTTCTGAGGGTCACTGAACAGAGACAGATAAAAACTGACTGGGGAGAGCTCTTATCATCACAGATGTCATCCTAGAGTGTCTCAGAGGGATCCATCATTACACTAACACTCTTATAATAGAAGCCTGCTCTGGTGCTAAACCTGGATTTTGGCTGCTTTTACTAGGTGAGAAAAACTCCCTGGAGGCCTCATTTTCTGAGTCACAGCTTTGCAACACTATCTGAATAGCTCTGGGGATGACAATGTTAAAGGTGCAGCAAGTAAGGTCTCGAGCAATTCTTTTTCAGAATCTGGACAGCTTCAAGGCTCCCTCTTGCAATTTGAAAACTCAGTCTTGCAGGATTCATTCTTTTTAGACTTCAAATGTATGTAGAAGTTTAAGAATGTAGACAGAGCCAAAGATCTCTGAGTCTGCAGTCAAGATAATTTTCATTTAATACTGTCAAAATATAGTGTTTAGATTCTCAGATTTTTTATATTTTCTCTTGCAAAACCAACTTCAGATTTCCTGTCCTTCCTTCTGAGGGGTATTGTTTCCTTTTTCCTGTCCACTCCATCACTCTTCAGTTTCCATCCTAAAGGAAACCATGACTGTGGAGAGCTCCACAGTTCAGCAACATGGAATCCCAAAATAATAGAATGTTATGTGTTGGAAGGGACCTTAAAGAACATCCAGTCCCAACCCTCAACATGGGAGGAGTGGAATCATCACAAGAGGACCAGTAAACTGATGCAGAAATGCTCTGAAAGAATCTGGATTCTTTGGAGATACGATTTTAGCCGCGAAAAGCCTTCTCTGTAATGGGAGAAGAAGTAAGCTGGGCAATGACCAGTTTAAATGCTTTTGGGTTTCTCTTACACATGACACAATTTCTTTGTATTCTGCTCTGTCATGGATAAAACTACCATGATCTTCATACCAAGATTACATCTGGAGGATTGTGTAAATCTTCTGGTTGCTCTGTGTTTCAATAGCCAAATGCTTACAACAGATTTTTTTTTTTTTTTTAATTTCTGTTATTTTCTGTGTAATTTATGAGGGAACCAAAAGAGTTACAAAATTTCAGGAGGGGATTGGATGGAGTATGTACCTAAAGTAGTATGAACGTGTATGTTGTGTGAAAAACTGAGATGATGTGAAATATAGACTGAGCAAACTGGGCCTGAAACTGTTTACAAACAGCTGCATTCTCAGCTTTGAAGTTATCAGTTCTCAAAGTGATCTTGAAATGAGATGCACAGTGGGGGAAACTAATTTATTTTCTCCTCTGTAATGGGGGTGATCTGAATTTATTTCACATTTATTCTGCACACAGTACTGGTAGAAAAACATAAACCCGTTTGATGCTGTATCTGAATCCACTGCCCATTTCTGAGTATCTTTTGAGTGTTCAAAGCTGCAATCTGACTACTCATCCAACTTTTGCAAGCAGGCCAGTCTCTCCAGTGGGCCACTCTGTGATCAAACCCAAAATCGTGACTCCATCTTTTCCTGATTTGAGGACATTTCCCTGTCAATATATGAATTTTACTTCATGAGCTAGCCATGTCAGTCTACTGCTGATAGCAGATACCTTTCTATTTTCCAGGAGCTTTATCTGTGCTCAGAGGGAGCAGCCAGACTGAGAACGAATTTCCCAGAAGGACCTGCATCAGCACGAATTCAAAACCCAAGAAAATTGTCCTGGAACACCTTCCATAGAGCATGCCAGCTGTGAATTGATGGGTTAGGGAGCTGCAGCCACCATCCTCTAGCAGCCCGTAGGCTGTGCACACAAGTCCGGTGCTCTGCGGCTTCGTTCTTCGCCCTCGTACACGACACCGCTCTCTCCGGCTCCCGGAGCAAGAGAAACGGCTGCTTCGCGCACACAACAGCGGAGCGTCGGGCAAAAGACGCCGGGGAGCGGCACTTCCCCCGGAACAGCAGCGGAGAGCCGTAGTTTGAGTCTGCACTAGACTGCATGATAACGAAAAGCTTTGCCAGTGTGTCTTGCTGGGATATAGCTTAGGAGCGCAGCGCACTTATGCCGCCCTTGTCCAGAAACACGGATTAGCTGCACACTCCAAAAACACTGCTCTTTCCTGGGCAATATGTAAGCTGCTTTCTGACGGCCGTGATTTTTCGGCTACTCTTGCCCAGCTCGTCGTTTTAACGTGCACATGCCGTCCTGGCATTCAGTGCACAGTGAAGGCAATCGCAAAAGTCCAGCAGCTGCTGACTCCCAAACGAATTTCCCAACAGGGGCTTCATCAGGACGAAGTCAAAACCCAGGAAAGTTGTCTCGGAACGCCTTCAATAAAGCATGCCAGCAGTGCATTGAAAAGGCAGGGAGCTTTAGCCACTGTCATCTAGCAGTCCCAAGGCTGTACACACAATGTCGTCTCCCTGCGGCTTCGTTCTTCGCCCTCGTACAAGCTACCGCTCTGTCCGGCTCACGGAGCAGGAGAAGCGGCTGCCTCGCGCACACAACAGCGGAGCGGCAGCCGTACGCCCCGAAGCGCTGCTTCAGCCGAAAGACGCCGGCGACCGGCGCTTCGCTTCGGACAGCTCCGGAGAGCCGCAGTGTCCGTCTGCACTAGACTGCATGATAACGAAAAGCTTTGGCAGTGTGTCTCGCAGGGAGATAGCTTAGGAGCGCAGCGCACTTATGCCTCCCTTGTCCAGAAACACGATTTTACTGCACACTCCAAAAACAGTACTCTTCCCAGGGCAATATATAAGCTGCTTTCTGACGGCCGTGATCTTTCGATTACTCTTGCCCAGCTCGTTGTTTTAACGTGCACATGCCGTCCTGGCATTCAGTGCACAGTGAAGGCAATCGCAAAAGTCCAGCAGCTGCTGACTCCCAAACACAAGGCGCTGGCTATGTTCTTGCTTCTCGACAACTCAACGCAGCCCTTCATTTCTGCAGTTGCCATCGAGGTCTCTGCACTCGGAGACGCAGAGGACGAGTAGGAGTTTCCCAGGAGATGCTGCATCAGGACGAATTCAAAACTCAGGAAAATTGTCCTGGAACACCTTCCCTAAGGATGCTAGAATGGAACTGAAAAGGCAGGCCAGCGGCCACCACGGTCCTCTAGCAGTCCTTAGGGTGCGCGCAGAAGGCCGGTGCTCTGCGGCTTCGTTCTTCGCCCTCGTACAAGCTACCGCTCTGTCCGGCTCGCGGAGCAGGAGAAGCGGCTGCTTCGCGCACACAACAGCCGTACGCTCCGAAGCGCTGCTTCAGCCGAAAGACGCCGGCGACCGGCGCTTGGCTTCGGACAGCTCCGGAGAGCCGTAGTGTGCGTCTGCACTAGACTGCATGATAACAAAAAGCTTTGGCAGTGTGTCTCGCAGGGAGATAGCTTAGGAGCGCAGGGCACTTATGCCTCCCTTGTCCAGAAACACGATTTTACTGCACACTCCAAAAACACTGCTCTTTCCAGGGCAATATATAAGCTGCTTTCTGTCGGCCGTGATCTTACGATTACTGCTCTTGCTCAGCTCGTTGTTTTAACGTGCACATGCCGTCCTGGCATTCAGTGCACAGTGAAAGCAATCGCAAAAGTCCAGGTGCTGCTGACTCCCAAACACAAGGCGCTGGCTATGTTCTTGCTTCTCGACAACTCAACGCAGCCCTTCATTTCTGCAGTTGCCATCGAGGTCTCTGCACTCGGAGACGCAGAGGACGAGTAGGAGTTTCCCAGGAGATGCTGCATCAGGACGAATTCAAAACTCAGGAAAATTGTCCTGGAACACCTTCCCTAAGGATGCTAGAATGGAATTGAAGAGGCAGGCGAGCGGCCACCACGGTCCTCTAGCAGTCCTTAGGGTGCGCGCAGAAGGCCGGTGCTCTGCGGCTTCGTTCTTCGCCCTCGTACAAGCTACCGCTCTGTCCGGCTCGCGGAGCAGGAGAAGCGGCTGCTTCGCGCACACAACAGCCGTACGCTCCGAAGCGCTGCTTCAGCCGAAAGACGCCGGCGACCGGCGCTTGGCTTCGGACAGCTCCGGAGAGCCGTAGTGTGCGTCTGCACTGGACTGCATCATAGCGAAAAGCTTTAGCAGTGTGTCTCGCAGGGAGATAGCTTAGGAGCGCAGGGCACTTATGCCTCCCTTGTCCAGAAACACGATTTTACTGCACACTCCAAAACCACTGCTCTTTCCTGGGCAATATATAAGCTGCTTTCTGACGGCCGTGATCTTACGATTACTGCTCTTGCCCAGCTCGTTGTTTTAACGTGCACATGCCGTCCTGGCATTCAGTGCACAGTGAAGGCAATCGCAAAAGTCCAGCAGCTGCTGACTCCCAAACGAATTTCCCAAGAGGGGCTTCATCAGGACGAAGTCAAAACCCAGGAAAGTTGTCTCGGAACGCCTTCAATAAAGCATGCCAGCAGTGCATTGAAAAGGCAGGGAGCTTTAGCCACTGTCATCTAGCAGTCCCAAGGCTGTACACACAATGTCGTCTCCCTGCGGCTTCGTTCTTCGCCCTCGTACAAGCTACCGCTCTGTCCGGCTCACGGAGCAGGAGAAGCGGCTGCCTCGCGCACACAACAGAGGAGCGGCAGCCGTACGCTCCGAAGCGCTGCTTCAGCCGAAAGACGCCGGCGACCGGCGCTTCGCTTCGGACAGCTCCGGAGAGCCGTAGTGTGCGTCTGCACTAGACTGCATCGTAGCGAAAAGCTTTGCCAGTGTGTCTTAGCAAGGAGATAGCTTAGGAGCGCAGCGCACTTATGCCTCCCTTGTCTAGAAACACGATTTTACTGCACACTCCAAAAACACTGCTCTTTCCAGGGCAATATATAAGCTGCTTTCTGACGGCCGTGATCTTTCGAATACTCTTGCCCAGCTCGTTGTTTTAACGTGCACATGCCGTCCTGGCATTCAGTGCACAGTGAAAGCAATCGCAAAAGTCCAGGTGCTGCTGACTCCCAAACACAAGGCGCTGGCTATGTTCTTGCTTCTCGACAACTCAACGAAGCCCTTCATTTCTGCAGTTGCCATCGAGGTCTCTGCACTCGGAGACGCAGAGGACGAGTAGGAGTTTCCCAGGAGATGCTGCATCAGGACGAATTCAAAACTCAGGAAAATTGTCCTGGAACACCTTCCCTAAGGATGCTAGAATGGAATTGAAGAGGCAGGCGAGCGGCCACCACGGTCCTCTCGCAGTCCTTAGGGTGCGCGCAGAAGGCCGGTGCTCTGCGGCTTCGTTCTTCGCCGTCGTACAAGCTACCGCTCTGTCCGGCTCGCGGAGCAGGAGAAGCGGCTGCTTCGCGCACACAACAGAGGAGCGGCAGCCATACGCTCCGAAGCGCTGCTTCAGCCGAAAGACGCCGGCGACCGGCGCTTGGCTTCGGACAGCTCCGGAGAGCCGTAGTGTGCGTCTGCACTGGACTGCATCATAGCGAAAAGCTTTAGCAGTGTGTCTCGCAGGGAGATAGCTTAGGAGCGCAGGGCACTTATGCCTCCCTTGTCCAGAAACACGATTTTACTGCACACTCCAAAAACACTGCTCTTTCCAGGGCAAGATGTCAGATGCTCTCTGATGCCCGTGCTCCCTTCCTGCTCTTGCCCAGCTCGTTGTTTTAACGTGCACATGCCGTCCTGGCATTCAGTGCACAGTGAAGGCAATCGCAAAAGTCCAGCAGCTGCTGACTCCCAAACGAATTTCCCAAGAGGGGCCTGCATCAGGACGAAGTCAAAACCCAGGAAAGTTGTCTCGGAACGCCTTCAATAAAGCATGCCAGCAGTGCATTGAAAAGGCAGGGAGCTTTAGCCACTGTCATCTAGCAGTCCCAAGGCTGTACACACAATGTCGTCTCCCTGCGGCTTCGTTCTTTGCCCTCGTACAAGCTACCGCTCTGTCCGGCTCACGGAGCAGGAGAAGCGGCTGCCTCGCGCACACAACAGCGGAGCGGCAGCCGTACGCCCCGAAGCGCTGCTTCAGCCGAAAGACGGCGGCCACCGACGCTTCGCTTCGGACAGCTCCGGAGAGCCGCAGTGTCCGTCTGCACTAGACTGCATGATAACGAAAAGCTTTGGCAGTGTGTCTCGCAGGGAGATAGCTTAGGAGCGCAGGGCACTTATGCCTCCCTTGTCTAGAAACACGATTTTACTGCACACTCCAAAAACACTGCTCTTTCCTGGGCAATATGTAAGCTGCTTTCTGACGGCCGTGATTTTTCGATTACTCTTGCCCAGCTCGTTGATTTAACGTGCACATGCCGTCCTGGCATTCAGTGCACAGTGAAGGCAATCGCAAAAGTCCAGCAGCTGCTGACTCCCAAATGAATTTCCCAACAGGGGCTTCATCAGGACGAAGTCAAAACCCAGGAAAGTTGTCTCGGAACGCCTTCAATAAAGCATGCCAGCAGTGCATTGAAAAGGCAGGGAGCTTTAGCCACTGTCATCTAGCAGTCCCAAGGCTGTACACACAATGTCGTCTCCCTGCGGCTTCGTTCTTCGCCCTCGTACAAGCTACCGCTCTGTCCGGCTCCCGGAGCAGGAGAAGCGGCTGCTTCGCGCACACAACAGCCGTACGCTCCGAAGCGCTGCTTCAGCCGAAAGACGCCGGCGACCGGCGCTTGGCTTCGGACAGCTCCGGAGAGCCGTAGTCTGCGTCTGCACTAGACTGCATGATAGCGAAAAGCTTTGGCAGTGTGTCTCGCAGGGAGATAGCTTAGGAGCGCAGCGCACTTATGCCTCCCTTGTCCAGAAACACGATTTTACTGCACACTCCAAAAACACTGCTCTTTCCAGGGCAATATATAAGCTGCTTTCTGACGGCCGTGATCTTTCGATTACTCTTGCCCAGCTCGTTGTTTTAACGTGCACATGCCGTCCTGGCATTCAGTGCACAGTGAAGGCAATCGCAAAAGTCCAGCAGCTGCTGACTCCCAAACACAAGGCGCTGGCTATGTTCTTGCTTCTCGACAACTCAACGCAGCCCTTCATTTCTGCAGTTGCCATCGAGGTCTCTGCACTCGGAGACGCAGAGGACGAGTAGGAGTTTCCCAGGAGATGCTGCATCAGGACGAATTCAAAACTCAGGAAAATTGTCCTGGAACACCTTCCCTAAGGATGCTAGAATGGAATTGAAGAGGCAGGCCAGCGGCCACCACGGTCCTCTACCAGTCCTTAGGGTGCGCGCAGAAGCCCGGTGCTCTGCGGCTTCGTTCTTCGCCCTCGTACAAGCTACCGCTCTGTCCGGCTCGCGGAGCAGGAGAAGCGGCTGCTTCGCGCACACAACAGCCGTACGCTCCGAAGCGCTGCTTCAGCCGAAAGACGCCGGCGACCGGCGCTTGGCTTCGGACAGCTCCGGAGAGCCGTAGTGTGCGTCTGCACTAGACTGCATGATAACAAAAAGCTTTGGCAGTGTGTCTCGCAGGGAGATAGCTTAGGAGCGCAGCACACTTATGCCTCCCTTGTCCATAAACACGATTTTACTGCACACTCCAAAAACACTGCTCTTTCCAGGGCAATATATAAGCTGCTTTCTGTCGGCCGTGATCTTACGATTACTGCTCTTGCTCAGCTCGTTGTTTTAACGTGCACATGCCGTCCTGGCATTCAGTGCACAGTGAAAGCAATCGCAAAAGTCCAGCAGCTGCTGACTCCCAAACACAAGGCGCTGGCTATGTTCTTGTTTCTCGACAACTCAACGCAGCCCTTCATTTCTGCAGTTGCCATCGAGGTCTCTGCACTCGGAGACGCAGAGGACGAGTAGGAGTTTCCCAGGAGGGGATGCATCAGGACGAATTCAAAACTCAGGAAAATTGTCCTGGAACACCTTCCCTAAGGATGCTAGAATGGAATTGAAGAGGCAGGCGAGCGGCCACCACGGTCCTCTAGCAGTCCTTAGGGTGCGCGCAGAAGGCCGGTGCTCTGCGGCTTCGTTCTTCGCCGTCGTACAAGCTACCGCTCTGTCCGGCTCGCGGAGCAGGAGAAGCGGCTGCTTCGCGCACACAACAGCCGTACGCTCCGAAGCGCTGCTTCAGCCGAAAGACGCCGGCGACCGGCGCTTGGCTTTGGACAGCTCCGGAGAGCCGTAGTGTGCGTCTGCACTGGACTGCATCATAGCGAAAAGCTTTAGCAGTGTGTCTCGCAGGGAGATAGCTTAGGAGCGCAGGGCACTTATGCCTCCCTTGTCCAGAAACACGATTTTACTGCACACTCCAAAAACACTGCTCTTTCCTGGGCAATATGTAAGCTGCTTTCTGACGGCCGTGCTCCCTTCCTGCTCTTGCCCAGCTCGTTGTTTTAACGTGCACATGCCGTCCTGGCATTCAGTGCACAGTGAAGGCAATCGCAAAAGTCCAGCAGCTGCTGACTCCCAAATGAATTTCCCAACAGGGGCTTCATCAGGACGAAGTCAAAACCCAGGAAAGTTGTCTCGGAACGCCTTCAATAAAGCATGCCAGCAGTGCATTGAAAAGGCAGGGAGCTTTAGCCACTGTCATCTAGCAGTCCCAAGGCTGTACACACAATGTCGTCTCCCTGCGGCTTAGTTCTTCGCCCTCGTACAAGCTACCGCTCTGTCCGGCTCACGGAGCAGGAGAAGCGGCTGCCTCGCGCACACAACAGAGGAGCGGCAGCCGTACGCTCCGAAGCGCTGCTTCAGCCGAAAGACGCCGGCGACCGGCGCTTGGCTTCGGACAGCTCCGGAGAGCCGCAGTGTCCGTCTGCACTAGACTGCATGATAACGAAAAGCTTTGGCAGTGTGTCTCGCAGGGAGATAGCTTAGGAGCGCAGCGCACTTATGCCTCCCTTGTCCAGAAACACGATTTTACTGCACACTCCAAAAACACTGCTCTTTCCTGGGCAATATATAAGCTGCTTTCTGACGGCCGTGATCTTTCGAATACTCTTGCCCAGCTCGTTGTTTTAACGTGCACATGCCGTCCTGGCATTCAGTGCACAGTGAAGGCAATCGCAAAAGTCCAGGTGCTGCTGACTCCCAAACACAAGGCGCTGGCTATGTTCTTGTTTCTCGACAACTCAACGCAGCCCTTCATTTCTGCAGTTGCCATCGAGGTCTCTGCACTCGGAGACGCAGAGGACGAGTAGGAGTTTCCCAGGAGGGGATGCATCAGGACGAATTCAAAACTCAGGAAAATTGTCCTGGAACACCTTCCCTAAGGATGCTAGAATGGAATTGAAGAGGCAGGCGAGCGGCCACCACGGTCCTCTCGCAGTCCTTAGGGTGCGCGCAGAAGGCCGGTGCTCTGCGGCTTCGTTCTTCGCCCTCGTACAAGCTACCGCTCTGTCCGGCTCACGGAGCAGGAGAAGCGGCTGCCTCGCGCACACAACAGAGGAGCGGCAGCCGTACGCTCCGAAGCGCTGCTTCAGCCGAAAGACGCCGGCGACCGGCGCTTGGCTTCGGACAGCTCCGGAGAGCCGTAGTGTGCGTCTGCACTAGACTGCATCGTAGCGAAAAGCTTTGCCAGTGTGTCTTAGCAAGGAGATAGCTTAGGAGCGCAGCGCACTTATGCCTTCCTTGTCCATAAACACGATTTTACTGCACACTCCAAAAACACTGCTCTTTCCAGGGCAATATATAAGCTGCTTTCTGACGGCCGTGATCTTTCGATTACTCTTGCCCAGCTCGTTGTTTTAACGTGCACATGCCGTCCTGGCATTCAGTGCACAGTGAAAGCAATCGCAAAAGTCCAGGTGCTGCTGACTCCCAAACACAAGGCGCTGGCTATGTTCTTGCTTCTCGACAACTCAACGAAGCCCTTCATTTCTGCAGTTGCCATCGAGGTCTCTGCACTCGGAGACGCAGAGGACGAGTAGGAGTTTCCCAGGAGATGCTGCATCAGGACGAATTCAAAACTCAGGAAAATTGTCCTGGAACACCTTCCCTAAGGATGCTAGAATGGAATTGAAGGGGCAGGCGAGCGGCCACCACGGTCCTCTCGCAGTCCTTAGGGTGCGCGCAGAAGGCCGGTGCTCTGCGGCTTCGTTCTTCGCCCTCGTACAAGCTACCGCTCTGTCCGGCTCGCGGAGCAGGAGAAGCGGCTGCTTCGCGCACACAACAGCCGTACGCTCCGAAGCGCTGCTTCAGCCGAAAGACGCCGGCGACCGGCGCTTCGCTTCGGACAGCTCCGGAGAGCCGTAGTGTGCGTCTGCACTAGACTGCATGATAACGAAAAGCTTTGCCAGTGTGTCTCGCAGGGAGATAGCTTAGGAGCGCAGCACACTTATGCCTCCCTTGCCCAGAAACACGATTTTACTGCACACTCCAAAAACACTGCTCTTTCCAGGGCAATATATAAGCTGTTTTCTGACGGCCGTGATCTTACGATTACTGCTCTTGCCCAGCTCGTTGTTTTAACGTGCACATGCCGTCCTGGCATTCAGTGCACAGTGAAGGCAATCGCAAAAGTCCAGGTGCTGCTGACTCCCAAACACAAGGCGCTGGCTATGTTCTTGCTCCTCGACTACTCAACGCAGCCCTTCATTTCTGCAGTTGCCATCGAGGTCTCTGCACTCGGAGACTCAGAGGACGAGTAGGAGTTTCCCAGGAGGGGATGCATCAAGACGAATTCAAAACTCAGGAAAATTGTCCTGGAACACCTTCCCTAAGGATGCTAGAATGGAATTGAAGAGGCAGGCCAGCGGCCACCACGGTCCTCTACCAGTCCTTAGGGTGCGCGCAGAAGGCCGGTGCTCTGCGGCTTCGTTCTTCGCCGTCGTACAAGCTACCGCTCTGTCCGGCTCGCGGAGCAGGAGAAGCGGCTGCTTCGCGCACACAACAGAGGAGCGGCAGCCGTACGCTCCGAAGCGCTGCTTCAGCCGAAAGACGCCGGCGACCGGCGCTTCGCTTCGGACAGCTCCGGAGAGCCGTAGTGTGCGTATGCACTGGACTGCATCGTAGCGAAAAGCTTTGCCAGTGTGTCTTAGCAAGGAGATAGCTTAGGAGCGCAGCGCACTTATGCCTTCCTTGTCCATAAACACGATTTTACTGCACACTCCAAAAACACTGCTCTTTCCAGGGCAATATATAAGCTGCTTTCTGACGGCCGTGATCTTTCGATTACTCTTGCCCAGCTCGTTGTTTTAACGTGCACATGCCGTCCTGGCATTCAGTGCACAGTGAAGGCAATCGCAAAAGTCCAGCAGCTGCTGACTCCCAAATGAATTTCCCAACAGGGGCTTCATCAGGACGAAGTCAAAACCCAGGAAAGTTGTCTCGGAACGCCTTCAATAAAGCATGCCAGCAGTGCATTGAAAAGGCAGGGAGCTTTAGCCACTGTCATCTAGCAGTCCCAAGGCTGTACACACAATGTCGTCTCCCTGCGGCTTCGTTCTTCGCCCTCGTACAAGCTACCGCTCTGTCCGGCTCACGGAGCAGGAGAAGCGGCTGCCTCGCGCACACAACAGAGGAGCGGCAGCCGTACGCTCCGAAGCGCTGCTTCAGCCGAAAGACGCCGGCGACCGGCGCTTGGCTTCGGACAGCTCCGGAGAGCCGCAGTGTCCGTCTGCACTAGACTGCATGATAACGAAAAGCTTTGGCAGTGTGTCTCGCAGGGAGATAGCTTAGGAGCGCAGCGCACTTATGCCTCCCTTGTCTAGAAACACGATTTTACTGCACACTCCAAAAACACTGCTCTTTCCTGGGCAATATATAAGCTGCTTTCTGACGGCCGTGATCTTTCGATTACTCTTGCCCAGCTCGTTGTTTTAACGTGCACATGCCGTCCTGGCATTCAGTGCACAGTGAAAGCAATCGCAAAAGTCCAGGTGCTGCTGACTCCCAAACACAAGGCGCTGGCTATGTTCTTGTTTCTCGACAACTCAACGCAGCCCTTCATTTCTGCAGTTGCCATCGAGGTCTCTGCACTCGGAGACGCAGAGGACGAGTAGGAGTTTCCCAGGAGGGGATGCATCAGGACGAATTCAAAACTCCAGAAAATTGTCCTGGAACACCTTCCCTAAGGATGCTAGAATGGAATTGAAGAGGCAGGCCAGCGGCCACCACGGTCCTCTACCAGTCCTTAGGGTGCGGGCAGAAGGCCGGTGCTCTGCGGCTTCGTTCTTCGCCCTCGTACAAGCTACCGCTCTGTCCGGCTCACGGAGCAGGAGAAGCGGCTGCCTCGCGCACACAACAGAGGAGCGGCAGCCGTACGCTCCGAAGCGCTGCTTCAGCCGAAAGACGCCGGCGACCGGCGCTTGGCTTCGGACAGCTCCGGAGAGCCGTAGTGTGCGTCTGCACTAGACTGCATCGTAGCGAAAAGCTTTGCCAGTGTGTCTTAGCAAGGAGATAGCTTAGGAGCGCAGCGCACTTATGCCTCCCTTGTCCAGAAACACGATTTTACTGCACACTCCAAAAACACTGCTCTTTCCAGGGCAATATATAAGCTGCTTTCTGACGGCCGTGATCTTTCGATTACTCTTGCCCAGCTCGTTGTTTTAACGTGCACATGCCGTCCTGGCATTCAGTGCACAGTGAAAGCAATCGCAAAAGTCCAGGTGCTGCTGACTCCCAAACACAAGGCGCTGGCTATGTTCTTGCTTCTCGACAACTCAACGAAGCCCTTCATTTCTGCAGTTGCCATCGAGGTCTCTGCACTCGGAGACGCAGAGGACGAGTAGGAGTTTCCCAGGAGATGCTGCATCAGGACGAATTCAAAACTCAGGAAAATTGTCCTGGAACACCTTCCCTAAGGATGCTAGAATGGAATTGAAGGGGCAGGCGAGCGGCCACCACGGTCCTCTCGCAGTCCTTAGGGTGCGCGCAGAAGGCCGGTGCTCTGCGGCTTCGTTCTTCGCCCTCGTACAAGCTACCGCTCTGTCCGGCTCGCGGAGCAGGAGAAGCGGCTGCTTCGCGCACACAACAGCCGTACGCTCCGAAGCGCTGCTTCAGCCGAAAGACGCCGGCGACCGGCGCTTCGCTTCGGACAGCTCCGGAGAGCCGTAGTGTGCGTCTGCACTAGACTGCATGATAACGAAAAGCTTTGCCAGTGTGTCTCGCAGGGAGATAGCTTAGGAGCGCAGCACACTTATGCCTCCCTTGCCCAGAAACACGATTTTACTGCACACTCCAAAAACACTGCTCTTTCCAGGGCAATATATAAGCTGCTTTCTGACGGCCGTGATCTTACGATTACTGCTCTTGCCCAGCTCGTTGTTTTAACGTGCACATGCCGTCCTGGCATTCAGTGCACAGTGAAGGCAATCGCAAAAGTCCAGGTGCTGCTGACTCCCAAACACAAGGCGCTGGCTATGTTCTTGCTCCTCGACTACTCAACGCAGCCCTTCATTTCTGCAGTTGCCATCGAGGTCTCTGCACTCGGAGACTCAGAGGACGAGTAGGAGTTTCCCAGGAGGGGATGCATCAAGACGAATTCAAAACTCAGGAAAATTGTCCTGGAACACCTTCCCTAAGGATGCTAGAATGGAATTGAAGAGGCAGGCCAGCGGCCACCACGGTCCTCTACCAGTCCTTAGGGTGCGCGCAGAAGGCCGGTGCTCTGCGGCTTCGTTCTTCGCCGTCGTACAAGCTACCGCTCTGTCCGGCTCGCGGAGCAGGAGAAGCGGCTGCTTCGCGCACACAACAGAGGAGCGGCAGCCGTACGCTCCGAAGCGCTGCTTCAGCCGAAAGACGCCGGCGACCGGCGCTTCGCTTCGGACAGCTCCGGAGAGCCGTAGTGTGCGTATGCACTGGACTGCATCGTAGCGAAAAGCTTTGCCAGTGTGTCTTAGCAAGGAGATAGCTTAGGAGCGCAGCGCACTTATGCCTTCCTTGTCCATAAACACGATTTTACTGCACACTCCAAAAACACTGCTCTTTCCAGGGCAATATATAAGCTGCTTTCTGACGGCCGTGATCTTTCGATTACTCTTGCCCAGCTCGTTGTTTTAACGTGCACATGCCGTCCTGGCATTCAGTGCACAGTGAAGGCAATCGCAAAAGTCCAGCAGCTGCTGACTCCCAAATGAATTTCCCAACAGGGGCTTCATCAGGACGAAGTCAAAACCCAGGAAAGTTGTCTCGGAACGCCTTCAATAAAGCATGCCAGCAGTGCATTGAAAAGGCAGGGAGCTTTAGCCACTGTCATCTAGCAGTCCCAAGGCTGTACACACAATGTCGTCTCCCTGCGGCTTCGTTCTTCGCCCTCGTACAAGCTACCGCTCTGTCCGGCTCACGGAGCAGGAGAAGCGGCTGCCTCGCGCACACAACAGAGGAGCGGCAGCCGTACGCTCCGAAGCGCTGCTTCAGCCGAAAGACGCCGGCGACCGGCGCTTGGCTTCGGACAGCTCCGGAGAGCCGCAGTGTCCGTCTGCACTAGACTGCATGATAACGAAAAGCTTTGGCAGTGTGTCTCGCAGGGAGATAGCTTAGGAGCGCAGCGCACTTATGCCTCCCTTGTCTAGAAACACGATTTTACTGCACACTCCAAAAACACTGCTCTTTCCTGGGCAATATATAAGCTGCTTTCTGACGGCCGTGATCTTTCGATTACTCTTGCCCAGCTCGTTGTTTTAACGTGCACATGCCGTCCTGGCATTCAGTGCACAGTGAAAGCAATCGCAAAAGTCCAGGTGCTGCTGACTCCCAAACACAAGGCGCTGGCTATGTTCTTGTTTCTCGACAACTCAACGCAGCCCTTCATTTCTGCAGTTGCCATCGAGGTCTCTGCACTCGGAGACGCAGAGGACGAGTAGGAGTTTCCCAGGAGGGGATGCATCAGGACGAATTCAAAACTCCAGAAAATTGTCCTGGAACACCTTCCCTAAGGATGCTAGAATGGAATTGAAGAGGCAGGCCAGCGGCCACCACGGTCCTCTACCAGTCCTTAGGGTGCGGGCAGAAGGCCGGTGCTCTGCGGCTTCGTTCTTCGCCCTCGTACAAGCTACCGCTCTGTCCGGCTCACGGAGCAGGAGAAGCGGCTGCCTCGCGCACACAACAGAGGAGCGGCAGCCGTACGCTCCGAAGCGCTGCTTCAGCCGAAAGACGCCGGCGACCGGCGCTTGGCTTCGGACAGCTCCGGAGAGCCGTAGTGTGCGTCTGCACTAGACTGCATCGTAGCGAAAAGCTTTGCCAGTGTGTCTTAGCAAGGAGATAGCTTAGGAGCGCAGCGCACTTATGCCTCCCTTGTCCAGAAACACGATTTTACTGCACACTCCAAAAACACTGCTCTTTCCAGGGCAATATATAAGCTGCTTTCTGACGGCCGTGATCTTTCGATTACTCTTGCCCAGCTCGTTGTTTTAACGTGCACATGCCGTCCTGGCATTCAGTGCACAGTGAAAGCAATCGCAAAAGTCCAGGTGCTGCTGACTCCCAAACACAAGGCGCTGGCTATGTTCTTGCTTCTCGACAACTCAACGAAGCCCTTCATTTCTGCAGTTGCCATCGAGGTCTCTGCACTCGGAGACGCAGAGGACGAGTAGGAGTTTCCCAGGAGATGCTGCATCAGGACGAATTCAAAACTCAGGAAAATTGTCCTGGAACACCTTCCCTAAGGATGCTAGAATGGAATTGAAGGGGCAGGCGAGCGGCCACCACGGTCCTCTCGCAGTCCTTAGGGTGCGCGCAGAAGGCCGGTGCTCTGCGGCTTCGTTCTTCGCCCTCGTACAAGCTACCGCTCTGTCCGGCTCGCGGAGCAGGAGAAGCGGCTGCTTCGCGCACACAACAGCCGTACGCTCCGAAGCGCTGCTTCAGCCGAAAGACGCCGGCGACCGGCGCTTCGCTTCGGACAGCTCCGGAGAGCCGTAGTGTGCGTCTGCACTAGACTGCATGATAACGAAAAGCTTTGCCAGTGTGTCTCGCAGGGAGATAGCTTAGGAGCGCAGCACACTTATGCCTCCCTTGTCTAGAAACACGATTTTACTGCACACTCCAAAAACACTGCTCTTTCCAGGGCAATATATAAGCTGCTTTCTGACGGCCGTGATCTTACGATTACTGCTCTTGCCCAGCTCGTTGTTTTAACGTGCACATGCCGTCCTGGCATTCAGTGCACAGTGAAGGCAATCGCAAAAGTCCAGGTGCTGCTGACTCCCAAACACAAGGCGCTGGCTATGTTCTTGCTCCTCGACTACTCAACGCAGCCCTTCATTTCTGCAGTTGCCATCGAGGTCTCTGCACTCGGAGACTCAGAGGACGAGTAGGAGTTTCCCAGGAGAGGCTGCATCAGGACGAATTCAAAACTCCAGAAAATTGTCCTGGAACACCTTCCCTAAGGATGCTAGAATGGAATTGAAGAGGCAGGCCAGCGGCCACCACGGTCCTCTAGCAGTCCTTAGGGTGCGCGCAGAAGGCCGGTGCTCTGCGGCTTCGTTCTTCGCCCTCGTACAAGCTACCGCTCTGTCCGGCTCGCGGAGCAGGAGAAGCGGCTGCTTCGCGCACACAACAGAGGAGCGGCAGCCGTACGCTCCGAAGCGCTGCTTCAGCCGAAAGACGCCGGCCACCGGCGCTTGGCTTCGGACAGCTCCGGAGAGCCGTAGTGTGCGTCTGCACTGGACTGCATCGTAGCGAAAAGCTTTGCCAGTGTGTCTTAGCAAGGAGATAGCTTAGGAGCGCAGCGCACTTATGCCTTCCTTGTCCATAAACACGATTTTACTGCACACTCCAAAAACACTGCTCTTTCCAGGGCAATATATAAGCTGCTTTCTGACGGCCGTGATCTTTCGATTACTCTTGCCCAGCTCGTTGATTTAACGTGCACATGCCGTCCTGGCATTCAGTGCACAGTGAAGGCAATCGCAAAAGTCCAGCAGCTGCTGACTCCCAAATGAATTTCCCAACAGGGGCTGCATCAGGACGAAGTCAAAACCCAGGAAAGTTGTCTCGGAACGCCTTCAATAAAGCATGCCAGCAGTGCATTGAAAAGGCAGGGAGCTTTAGCCACTGTCATCTAGCAGTCCCAAGGCTGTACACACAATGTCGTCTCCCTGCGGCTTCGTTCTTCGCCCTCGTACAAGCTACCGCTCTGTCCGGCTCACGGAGCAGGAGAAGCGGCTGCCTCGCGCACACAACAGAGGAGCGGCAGCCGTACGCTCCGAAGCGCTGCTTCAGCCGAAAGACGCCGGCGACCGGCGCTTGGCTTCGGACAGCTCCGGAGAGCCGCAGTGTCCGTCTGCACTAGACTGCATGATAACGAAAAGCTTTGGCAGTGTGTCTCGCAGGGAGATAGCTTAGGAGCGCAGCGCACTTATGCCTCCCTTGTCCAGAAACACGATTTTACTGCACACTCCAAAAACACTGCTCTTTCCTGGGCAATATATAAGCTGCTTTCTGACGGCCGTGATCTTTCGATTACTCTTGCCCAGCTCGTTGTTTTAACGTGCACATGCCGTCCTGGCATTCAGTGCACAGTGAAGGCAATCGCAAAAGTCCAGGTGCTGCTGACTCCCAAACACAAGGCGCTGGCTATGTTCTTGTTTCTCGACTACTCAACGCAGCCCTTCATTTCTGCAGTTGCCATCGAGGTCTCTGCACTCGGAGACGCAGAGGACGAGTAGGAGTTTCCCAGGAGATGCTGCATCAGGACGAATTCAAAACTCAGGAAAATTGTCCTGGAACACCTTCCCTAAGGATGCTAGAATGGAATTGAAGAGGCAGGCGAGCGGCCACCACGGTCCTCTACCAGTCCTTAGGGTGCGCGCAGAAGGCCGGTGCTCTGCGGCTTCGTTCTTCGCCGTCGTACAAGCTACCGCTCTGTCCGGCTCACGGAGCAGGAGAAGCGGCTGCCTCGCGCACACAACAGAGGAGCGGCAGCCGTACGCTCCGAAGCGCTGCTTCAGCCGAAAGACGCCGGCGACCGGCGCTTGGCTTCGGACAGCTCCGGAGAGCCGTAGTGTGCGTCTGCACTGGACTGCATCATAGCGAAAAGCTTTAGCAGTGTGTCTCGCAGGGAGATAGCTTAGGAGCGCAGGGCACTTATGCCTCCCTTGTCCAGAAACACGATTTTACTGCACACTCCAAAAACACTGCTCTTTCCAGGGCAAGATGTCAGATGCTCTCTGATGCCCGTGCTCCCTTCCTGCTCTTGCCCAGCACGTTGTTTTAACGTGCACATGCCGTCCTGGCATTCAGTGCACAGTGAAGGCAATCGCAAAAGTCCAGCAGCTGCTGACTCCCAAACGAATTTCCCAACAGGGGCTTCATCAGGACGAAGTCAAAACCCAGGAAAGTTGTCTCGGAACGCCTTCAATAAAGCATGCCAGCAGTGCATTGAAAAGGCAGGGAGCTTTAGCCACTGTCATCTAGCAGTCCCAAGGCTGTACACACAATGTCGTCTCCCTGCGGCTTCGTTCTTCGCCCTCGTACAAGCTACCGCTCTGTCCGGCTCCCGGAGCAGGAGAAGCGGCTGCTTCGCGCACACAACAGCCGTACGCTCCGAAGCGCTGCTTCAGCCGAAAGACGCCGGCGACCGGCGCTTGGCTTCGGACAGCTCCGGAGAGCCGTAGTCTGCGTCTGCACTAGACTGCATGATAGCGAAAAGCTTTGGCAGTGTGTCTCGCAGGGAGATAGCTTAGGAGCGCAGCGCACTTATGCCTCCCTTGTCCAGAAACACGATTTTACTGCACACTCCAAAAACACTGCTCTTTCCAGGGCAATATATAAGCTGCTTTCTGACGGCCGTGATCTTTCGATTACTCTTGCCCAGCTCGTTGTTTTAACGTGCACATGCCGTCCTGGCATTCAGTGCACAGTGAAGGCAATCGCAAAAGTCCAGCAGCTGCTGACTCCCAAACACAAGGCGCTGGCTATGTTCTTGCTTCTCGACAACTCAACGCAGCCCTTCATTTCTGCAGTTGCCATCGAGGTCTCTGCACTCGGAGACGCAGAGGACGAGTAGGAGTTTCCCAGGAGATGCTGCATCAGGACGAATTCAAAACTCAGGAAAATTGTCCTGGAACACCTTCCCTAAGGATGCTAGAATGGAATTGAAGAGGCAGGCCAGCGGCCACCACGGTCCTCTACCAGTCCTTAGGGTGCGCGCAGAAGCCCGGTGCTCTGCGGCTTCGTTCTTCGCCCTCGTACAAGCTACCGCTCTGTCCGGCTCCCGGAGCAGGAGAAGCGGCTGCTTCGCGCACACAACAGCCGTACGCTCCGAAGCGCTGCTTCAGCCGAAAGACGCCGGCCACCGGCGCTTGGCTTCGGACAGCTCCGGAGAGCCGTAGTGTGCGTCTGCACTAGACTGCATGATAACGAAAAGCTTTGGCAGTGTGTCTCGCAGGGAGATAGCTTAGGAGCGCAGCACACTTATGCCTCCCTTGTCCAGAAACACGATTTTACTGCACACTCCAAAAACACTGCTCTTTCCAGGGCAATATATAAGCTGCTTTCTGTCGGCCGTGATCTTACGATTACTGCTCTTGCTCAGCTCGTTGTTTTAACGTGCACATGCCGTCCTGGCATTCAGTGCACAGTGAAAGCAATCGCAAAAGTCCAGGTGCTGCTGACTCCCAAACACAAGGCGCTGGCTATGTTCTTGTTTCTCGACAACTCAACGCAGCCCTTCATTTCTGCAGTTGCCATCGAGGTCTCTGCACTCGGAGACGCAGAGGACGAGTAGGAGTTTCCCAGGAGGGGATGCATCAGGACGAATTCAAAACTCAGGAAAATTGTCCTGGAACACCTTCCCTAAGGATGCTAGAATGGAATTGAAGAGGCAGGCGAGCGGCCACCACGGTCCTCTAGCAGTCCTTAGGGTGCGCGCAGAAGGCCGGTGCTCTGCGGCTTCGTTCTTCGCCCTCGTACAAGCTACCGCTCTGTCCGGCTCGCGGAGCAGGAGAAGCGGCTGCTTCGCGCACACAACAGCCGTACGCTCCGAAGCGCTGCTTCAGCCGAAAGACGCCGGCGACCGGCGCTTGGCTTTGGACAGCTCCGGAGAGCCGTAGTGTGCGTCTGCACTGGACTGCATTATACCGAAAAGCTTTAGCAGTGTGTCTCGCAGGGAGATAGCTTAGGAGCGCAGGGCACTTATGCCTCCCTTGTCCAGAAACACGATTTTACTGCACACTCCAAAAACACTGCTCTTTCCTGGGCAATATGTAAGCTGCTTTCTGACGGCCGTGCTCCCTTCCTGCTCTTGCCCAGCTCGTTGTTTTAACGTGCACATGCCGTCCTGGCATTCAGTGCACAGTGAAGGCAATCGCAAAAGTCCAGCAGCTGCTGACTCCCAAACGAATTTCCCAACAGGGGCTTCATCAGGACGAAGTCAAAACCCAGGAAAGTTGTCTCGGAACGCCTTCAATAAAGCATGCCAGCAGTGCATTGAAAAGGCAGGGAGCTTTAGCCACTGTCATCTAGCAGTCCCAAGGCTGTACACACAATGTCGTCTCCCTGCGGCTTCGTTCTTTGCCCTCGTACAAGCTACCGCTCTGTCCGGCTCACGGAGCAGGAGAAGCGGCTGCCTCGCGCACACAACAGAGGAGCGGCAGCCGTACGCTCCGAAGCGCTGCTTCAGCCGAAAGACGCCGGCGACCGGCGCTTGGCTTCGGACAGCTCCGGAGAGCCGTAGTGTGCGTCTGCACTAGACTGCATCGTAGCGAAAAGCTTTGCCAGTGTGTCTTAGCAAGGAGATAGCTTAGGAGCGCAGCGCACTTATGCCTCCCTTGTCCATAAACACGATTTTACTGCACACTCCAAAAACACTGCTCTTTCCAGGGCAATATATAAGCTGCTTTCTGACGGCCGTGATCTTTCGATTACTCTTGCCCAGCTCGTTGTTTTAACGTGCACATGCCGTCCTGGCATTCAGTGCACAGTGAAGGCAATCGCAAAAGTCCAGCAGCTGCTGACTCCCAAATGAATTTCCCAACAGGGGCTTCATCAGGACGAAGTCAAAACCCAGGAAAGTTGTCTCGGAACGCCTTCAATAAAGCATGCCAGCAGTGCATTGAAGAGGCAGGGAGCTTTAGCCACTGTCATCTAGCAGTCCCAAGGCTGTACACACAATGTCGTCTCCCTGCGGCTTCGTTCTTCGCCCTCGTACAAGCTACCGCTCTGTCCGGCTCACGGAGCAGGAGAAGCGGCTGCCTCGCGCACACAACAGAGGAGCGGCAGCCGTACGCTCCGAAGCGCTGCTTCAGCCGAAAGACGCCGGCGACCGGCGCTTGGCTTCGGACAGCTCCGGAGAGCCGCAGTGTCCGTCTGCACTAGACTGCATGATAACGAAAAGCTTTGGCAGTGTGTCTCGCAGGGAGATAGCTTAGGAGCGCAGCGCACTTATGCCTCCCTTGTCCAGAAACACGATTTTACTGCACACTCCAAAAACACTGCTCTTTCCTGGGCAATATATAAGCTGCTTTCTGACGGCCGTGATCTTTCGATTACTCTTGCCCAGCTCGTTGTTTTAACGTGCACATGCCGTCCTGGCATTCAGTGCACAGTGAAGGCAATCGCAAAAGTCCAGGTGCTGCTGACTCCCAAACACAAGGCGCTGGCTATGTTCTTGTTTCTCGACAACTCAACGCAGCCCTTCATTTCTGCAGTTGCCATCGAGGTCTCTGCACTCGGAGACGCAGAGGACGAGTAGGAGTTTCCCAGGAGATGCTGCATCAGGACGAATTCAAAACTCAGGAAAATTGTCCTGGAACACCTTCCCTAAGGATGCTAGAATGGAATTGAAGAGGCAGGCGAGCGGCCACCACGGTCCTCTAGCAGTCCTTAGGGTGCGCGCAGAAGGCCGGTGCTCTGCGGCTTCGTTCTTCGCCCTCGTACAAGCTACCGCTCTGTCCGGCTCACGGAGCAGGAGAAGCGGCTGCCTCGCGCACACAACAGAGGAGCGGCAGCCGTACGCTCCGAAGCGCTGCTTCAGCCGAAAGACGCCGGCGACCGGCGCTTGGCTTCGGACAGCTCCGGAGAGCCGTAGTGTGCGTCTGCACTAGACTGCATCGTAGCGAAAAGCTTTGCCAGTGTGTCTTAGCAAGGAGATAGCTTAGGAGCGCAGCGCACTTATGCCTTCCTTGTCCATAAACACGATTTTACTGCACACTCCAAAAACACTGCTCTTTCCAGGGCAATATATAAGCTGCTTTCTGACGGCCGTGATCTTTCGATTACTCTTGCCCAGCTCGTTGTTTTAACGTGCACATGCCGTCCTGGCATTCAGTGCACAGTGAAAGCAATCGCAAAAGTCCAGGTGCTGCTGACTCCCAAACACAAGGCGCTGGCTATGTTCTTGCTTCTCGACAACTCAACGAAGCCCTTCATTTCTGCAGTTGCCATCGAGGTCTCTGCACTCGGAGACGCAGAGGACGAGTAGGAGTTTCCCAGGAGATGCTGCATCAGGACGAATTCAAAACTCAGGAAAATTGTCCTGGAACACCTTCCCTAAGGATGCTAGAATGGAATTGAAGAGGCAGGCCAGCGGCCACCACGGTCCTCTCGCAGTCCTTAGGGTGCGCGCAGAAGGCCGGTGCTCTGCGGCTTCGTTCTTCGCCCTCGTACAAGCTACCGCTCTGTCCGGCTCGCGGAGCAGGAGAAGCGGCTGCTTCGCGCACACAACAGCCGTACGCTCCGAAGCGCTGCTTCAGCCGAAAGACGCCGGCGACCGGCGCTTCGCTTCGGACAGCTCCGGAGAGCCGTAGTGTGCGTCTGCACTAGACTGCATGATAACGAAAAGCTTTGCCAGTGTGTCTCGCAGGGAGATAGCTTAGGAGCGCAGCACACTTATGCCTCCCTTGTCTAGAAACACGATTTTACTGCACACTCCAAAAACACTGCTCTTTCCAGGGCAATATATAAGCTGCTTTCTGACGGCCGTGATCTTACGATTACTGCTCTTGCCCAGCTCGTTGTTTTAACGTGCACATGCCGTCCTGGCATTCAGTGCACAGTGAAGGCAATCGCAAAAGTCCAGCAGCTGCTGACTCCCAAACACAAGGCGCTGGCTATGTTCTTGCTCCTCGACTACTCAACGCAGCCCTTCATTTCTGCAGTTGCCATCGAGGTCTCTGCACTCGGAGACTCAGAGGACGAGTAGGAGTTTCCCAGGAGAGGCTGCATCAGGACGAATTCAAAACTCCAGAAAATTGTCCTGGAACACCTTCCCTAAGGATGCTAGAATGGAATTGAAGAGGCAGGCGAGCGGCCACCACGGTCCTCTAGCAGTCCTTAGGGTGCGCGCAGAAGGCCGGTGCTCTGCGGCTTCGTTCTTCGCCGTCGTACAAGCTACCGCTCTGTCCGGCTCACGGAGCAGGAGAAGCGGCTGCTTCGCGCACACAACAGAGGAGCGGCAGCCGTACGCTCCGAAGCGCTGCTTCAGCCGAAAGACGCCGGCGACCGGCGCTTGGCTTCGGACAGCTCCGGAGAGCCGTAGTGTGCGTCTGCACTGGACTGCATCATAGCGAAAAGCTTTGCCAGTGTGTCTTAGCAAGGAGATAGCTTAGGAGCGCAGCGCACTTATGCCTTCCTTGTCCATAAACACGATTTTACTGCACACTCCAAAAACACTGCTCTTTCCAGGGCAATATATAAGCTGCTTTCTGACGGCCGTGATCTTTCGATTACTCTTGCCCAGCTCGTTGATTTAACGTGCACATGCCGTCCTGGCATTCAGTGCACAGTGAAGGCAATCGCAAAAGTCCAGCAGCTGCTGACTCCCAAATGAATTTCCCAACAGGGGCTGCATCAGGACGAAGTCAAAACCCAGGAAAGTTGTCTCGGAACGCCTTCAATAAAGCATGCCAGCAGTGCATTGAAAAGGCAGGGAGCTTTAGCCACTGTCATCTAGCAGTCCCAAGGCTGTACACACAATGTCGTCTCCCTGCGGCTTCGTTCTTCGCCCTCGTACAAGCTACCGCTCTGTCCGGCTCACGGAGCAGGAGAAGCGGCTGCCTCGCGCACACAACAGAGGAGCGGCAGCCGTACGCTCCGAAGCGCTGCTTCAGCCGAAAGACGCCGGCGACCGGCGCTTGGCTTCGGACAGCTCCGGAGAGCCGCAGTGTCCGTCTGCACTAGACTGCATGATAACGAAAAGCTTTGGCAGTGTGTCTCGCAGGGAGATAGCTTAGGAGCGCAGCGCACTTATGCCTCCCTTGTCCAGAAACACGATTTTACTGCACACTCCAAAAACACTGCTCTTTCCTGGGCAATATATAAGCTGCTTTCTGACGGCCGTGATCTTTCGATTACTCTTGCCCAGCTCGTTGTTTTAACGTGCACATGCCGTCCTGGCATTCAGTGCACAGTGAAGGCAATCGCAAAAGTCCAGCAGCTGCTGACTCCCAAACACAAGGCGCTGGCTATGTTCTTGTTTCTCGACTACTCAACGCAGCCCTTCATTTCTGCAGTTGCCATCGAGGTCTCTGCACTCGGAGACGCAGAGGACGAGTAGGAGTTTCCCAGGAGATGCTGCATCAGGACGAATTCAAAACTCAGGAAAATTGTCCTGGAACACCTTCCCTAAGGATGCTAGAATGGAATTGAAGAGGCAGGCGAGCGGCCACCACGGTCCTCTACCAGTCCTTAGGGTGCGCGCAGAAGGCCGGTGCTCTGCGGCTTCGTTCTTCGCCCTCGTACAAGCTACCGCTCTGTCCGGCTCACGGAGCAGGAGAAGCGGCTGCCTCGCGCACACAACAGAGGAGCGGCAGCCGTACGCTCCGAAGCGCTGCTTCAGCCGAAAGACGCCGGCGACCGGCGCTTGGCTTCGGACAGCTCCGGAGAGCCGTAGTGTGCGTCTGCACTGGACTGCATCATAGCGAAAAGCTTTAGCAGTGTGTCTCGCAGGGAGATAGCTTAGGAGCGCAGGGCACTTATGCCTCCCTTGTCCAGAAACACGATTTTACTGCACACTCCAAAAACACTGCTCTTTCCAGGGCAAGATGTCAGATGCTCTCTGATGCCCGTGCTCCCTTCCTGCTCTTGCCCAGCTCGTTGTTTTAACGTGCACATGCCGTCCTGGCATTCAGTGCACAGTGAAGGCAATCGCAAAAGTCCAGCAGCTGCTGACTCCCAAACGAATTTCCCAACAGGGGCTTCATCAGGACGAAGTCAAAACCCAGGAAAGTTGTCTCGGAACGCCTTCAATAAAGCATGCCAGCAGTGCATTGAAAAGGCAGGGAGCTTTAGCCACTGTCATCTAGCAGTCCCAAGGCTGTACACACAATGTCGTCTCCCTGCGGCTTCGTTCTTCGCCCTCGTACAAGCTACCGCTCTGTCCGGCTCCCGGAGCAGGAGAAGCGGCTGCTTCGCGCACACAACAGCCGTACGCTCCGAAGCGCTGCTTCAGCCGAAAGACGCCGGCGACCGGCGCTTGGCTTCGGACAGCTCCGGAGAGCCGTAGTCTGCGTCTGCACTAGACTGCATGATAACAAAAAGCTTTGGCAGTGTGTCTCGCAGGGAGATAGCTTAGGAGCGCAGCACACTTATGCCTCCCTTGTCCAGAAACACGATTTTACTGCACACTCCAAAAACACTGCTCTTTCCAGGGCAATATATAAGCTGCTTTCTGTCGGCCGTGATCTTACGATTACTGCTCTTGCTCAGCTCGTTGTTTTAACGTGCACATGCCGTCCTGGCATTCAGTGCACAGTGAAAGCAATCGCAAAAGTCCAGGTGCTGCTGACTCCCAAACACAAGGCGCTGGCTATGTTCTTGCTTCTCGACAACTCAACGCAGCCCTTCATTTCTGCAGTTGCCATCGAGGTCTCTGCACTCGGAGACGCAGAGGACGAGTAGGAGTTTCCCAGGAGGGGATGCATCAGGACGAATTCAAAACTCAGGAAAATTGTCCTGGAACACCTTCCCTAAGGATGCTAGAATGGAATTGAAGAGGCAGGCGAGCGGCCACCACGGTCCTCTAGCAGTCCTTAGGGTGCGCGCAGAAGGCCGGTGCTCTGCGGCTTCGTTCTTCGCCCTCGTACAAGCTACCGCTCTGTCCGGCTCGCGGAGCAGGAGAAGCGGCTGCTTCGCGCACACAACAGCCGTACGCTCCGAAGCGCTGCTTCAGCCGAAAGACGCCGGCGACCGGCGCTTGGCTTTGGACAGCTCCGGAGAGCCGTAGTGTGCGTCTGCACTGGACTGCATTATACCGAAAAGCTTTAGCAGTGTGTCTCGCAGGGAGATAGCTTAGGAGCGCAGGGCACTTATGCCTCCCTTGTCCAGAAACACGATTTTACTGCACACTCCAAAAACACTGCTCTTTCCTGGGCAATATGTAAGCTGCTTTCTGACGGCCGTGCTCCCTTCCTCCTCTTGCCCAGCTCGTTGTTTTAACGTGCACATGCCGTCCTGGCATTCAGTGCACAGTGAAGGCAATCGCAAAAGTCCAGCAGCTGCTGACTCCCAAACGAATTTCCCAACAGGGGCTTCATCAGGACGAAGTCAAAACCCAGGAAAGTTGTCTCGGAACGCCTTCAATAAAGCATGCCAGCAGTGCATTGAAAAGGCAGGGAGCTTTAGCCACTGTCATCTAGCAGTCCCAAGGCTGTACACACAATGTCGTCTCCCTGCGGCTTCGTTCTTTGCCCTCGTACAAGCTACCGCTCTGTCCGGCTCACGGAGCAGGAGAAGCGGCTGCCTCGCGCACACAACAGAGGAGCGGCAGCCGTACGCTCCGAAGCGCTGCTTCAGCCGAAAGACGCCGGCGACCGGCGCTTCGCTTCGGACAGCTCCGGAGAGCCGTAGTGTGCGTCTGCACTAGACTGCATCGTAGCGAAAAGCTTTGCCAGTGTGTCTTAGCAAGGAGATAGCTTAGGAGCGCAGCGCACTTATGCCTTCCTTGTCCATAAACACGATTTTACTGCACACTCCAAAAACACTGCTCTTTCCAGGGCAATATATAAGCTGCTTTCTGACGGCCGTGATCTTTCGATTACTCTTGCCCAGCTCGTTGTTTTAACGTGCACATGCCGTCCTGGCATTCAGTGCACAGTGAAGGCAATCGCAAAAGTCCAGCAGCTGCTGACTCCCAAATGAATTTCCCAACAGGGGCTTCATCAGGACGAAGTCAAAACCCAGGAAAGTTGTCTCGGAACGCCTTCAATAAAGCATGCCAGCAGTGCATTGAAAAGGCAGGGAGCTTTAGCCACTGTCATCTAGCAGTCCCAAGGCTGTACACACAATGTCGTCTCCCTGCGGCTTCGTTCTTCGCCCTCGTACAAGCTACCGCTCTGTCCGGCTCACGGAGCAGGAGAAGCGGCTGCCTCGCGCACACAACAGAGGAGCGGCAGCCGTACGCTCCGAAGCGCTGCTTCAGCCGAAAGACGCCGGCGACCGGCGCTTGGCTTCGGACAGCTCCGGAGAGCCGTAGTGTGCGTCTGCACTAGACTGCATGATAACGAAAAGCTTTGCCAGTGTGTCTTAGCAAGGAGATAGCTTAGGAGCGCAGCGCACTTATGCCTTCCTTGTCCATAAACACGATTTTACTGCACACTCCAAAAACACTGCTCTTTCCAGGGCAATATATAAGCTGCTTTCTGACGGCCGTGATCTTTCGATTACTCTTGCCCAGCTCGTTGTTTTAACGTGCACATGCCGTCCTGGCATTCAGTGCACAGTGAAAGCAATCGCAAAAGTCCAGGTGCTGCTGACTCCCAAACACAAGGCGCTGGCTATGTTCTTGTTTCTCGACAACTCAACGCAGCCCTTCATTTCTGCAGTTGCCATCGAGGTCTCTGCACTCGGAGACGCAGAGGACGAGTAGGAGTTTCCCAGGAGGGGATGCATCAGGACGAATTCAAAACTCCAGAAAATTGTCCTGGAACACCTTCCCTAAGGATGCTAGAATGGAATTGAAGAGGCAGGCCAGCGGCCACCACGGTCCTCTACCAGTCCTTAGGGTGCGGGCAGAAGGCCGGTGCTCTGCGGCTTCGTTCTTCGCCCTCGTACAAGCTACCGCTCTGTCCGGCTCACGGAGCAGGAGAAGCGGCTGCCTCGCGCACACAACAGAGGAGCGGCAGCCGTACGCTCCGAAGCGCTGCTTCAGCCGAAAGACGCCGGCGACCGGCGCTTGGCTTCGGACAGCTCCGGAGAGCCGTAGTGTGCGTCTGCACTAGACTGCATCGTAGCGAAAAGCTTTGCCAGTGTGTCTTAGCAAGGAGATAGCTTAGGAGCGCAGCGCACTTATGCCTCCCTTGTCCAGAAACACGATTTTACTGCACACTCCAAAAACACTGCTCTTTCCAGGGCAATATATAAGCTGCTTTCTGACGGCCGTGATCTTTCGATTACTCTTGCCCAGCTCGTTGTTTTAACGTGCACATGCCGTCCTGGCATTCAGTGCACAGTGAAAGCAATCGCAAAAGTCCAGGTGCTGCTGACTCCCAAACACAAGGCGCTGGCTATGTTCTTGCTTCTCGACAACTCAACGAAGCCCTTCATTTCTGCAGTTGCCATCGAGGTCTCTGCACTCGGAGACGCAGAGGACGAGTAGGAGTTTCCCAGGAGATGCTGCATCAGGACGAATTCAAAACTCAGGAAAATTGTCCTGGAACACCTTCCCTAAGGATGCTAGAATGGAATTGAAGGGGCAGGCGAGCGGCCACCACGGTCCTCTCGCAGTCCTTAGGGTGCGCGCAGAAGGCCGGTGCTCTGCGGCTTCGTTCTTCGCCCTCGTACAAGCTACCGCTCTGTCCGGCTCGCGGAGCAGGAGAAGCGGCTGCTTCGCGCACACAACAGCCGTACGCTCCGAAGCGCTGCTTCAGCCGAAAGACGCCGGCGACCGGCGCTTCGCTTCGGACAGCTCCGGAGAGCCGTAGTGTGCGTCTGCACTAGACTGCATGATAACGAAAAGCTTTGCCAGTGTGTCTCGCAGGGAGATAGCTTAGGAGCGCAGCACACTTATGCCTCCCTTGCCCAGAAACACGATTTTACTGCACACTCCAAAAACACTGCTCTTTCCAGGGCAATATATAAGCTGCTTTCTGACGGCCGTGATCTTACGATTACTGCTCTTGCCCAGCTCGTTGTTTTAACGTGCACATGCCGTCCTGGCATTCAGTGCACAGTGAAGGCAATCGCAAAAGTCCAGGTGCTGCTGACTCCCAAACACAAGGCGCTGGCTATGTTCTTGCTCCTCGACTACTCAACGCAGCCCTTCATTTCTGCAGTTGCCATCGAGGTCTCTGCACTCGGAGACTCAGAGGACGAGTAGGAGTTTCCCAGGAGGGGATGCATCAAGACGAATTCAAAACTCCAGAAAATTGTCCTGGAACACCTTCCCTAAGGATGCTAGAATGGAATTGAAGAGGCAGGCCAGCGGCCACCACGGTCCTCTACCAGTCCTTAGGGTGCGCGCAGAAGGCCGGTGCTCTGCGGCTTCGTTCTTCGCCGTCGTACAAGCTACCGCTCTGTCCGGCTCGCGGAGCAGGAGAAGCGGCTGCTTCGCGCACACAACAGAGGAGCGGCAGCCGTACGCTCCGAAGCGCTGCTTCAGCCGAAAGACGCCGGCGACCGGCGCTTCGCTTCGGACAGCTCCGGAGAGCCGTAGTGTGCGTATGCACTGGACTGCATCGTAGCGAAAAGCTTTGCCAGTGTGTCTTAGCAAGGAGATAGCTTAGGAGCGCAGCGCACTTATGCCTTCCTTGTCCATAAACACGATTTTACTGCACACTCCAAAAACACTGCTCTTTCCAGGGCAATATATAAGCTGCTTTCTGACGGCCGTGATCTTTCGATTACTCTTGCCCAGCTCGTTGATTTAACGTGCACATGCCGTCCTGGCATTCAGTGCACAGTGAAGGCAATCGCAAAAGTCCAGCAGCTGCTGACTCCCAAATGAATTTCCCAACAGGGGCTGCATCAGGACGAAGTCAAAACCCAGGAAAGTTGTCTCGGAACGCCTTCAATAAAGCATGCCAGCAGTGCATTGAAAAGGCAGGGAGCTTTAGCCACTGTCATCTAGCAGTCCCAAGGCTGTACACACAATGTCGTCTCCCTGCGGCTTCGTTCTTCGCCCTCGTACAAGCTACCGCTCTGTCCGGCTCACGGAGCAGGAGAAGCGGCTGCCTCGCGCACACAACAGAGGAGCGGCAGCCGTACGCTCCGAAGCGCTGCTTCAGCCGAAAGACGCCGGCGACCGGCGCTTGGCTTCGGACAGCTCCGGAGAGCCGCAGTGTCCGTCTGCACTAGACTGCATGATAACGAAAAGCTTTGGCAGTGTGTCTCGCAGGGAGATAGCTTAGGAGCGCAGCGCACTTATGCCTCCCTTGTCCAGAAACACGATTTTACTGCACACTCCAAAAACACTGCTCTTTCCTGGGCAATATATAAGCTGCTTTCTGACGGCCGTGATCTTTCGATTACTCTTGCCCAGCTCGTTGTTTTAACGTGCACATGCCGTCCTGGCATTCAGTGCACAGTGAAGGCAATCGCAAAAGTCCAGCAGCTGCTGACTCCCAAACACAAGGCGCTGGCTATGTTCTTGTTTCTCGACTACTCAACGCAGCCCTTCATTTCTGCAGTTGCCATCGAGGTCTCTGCACTCGGAGACGCAGAGGACGAGTAGGAGTTTCCCAGGAGATGCTGCATCAGGACGAATTCAAAACTCAGGAAAATTGTCCTGGAACACCTTCCCTAAGGATGCTAGAATGGAATTGAAGAGGCAGGCCAGCGGCCACCACGGTCCTCTACCAGTCCTTAGGGTGCGCGCAGAAGGCCGGTGCTCTGCGGCTTCGTTCTTCGCCCTCGTACAAGCTACCGCTCTGTCCGGCTCACGGAGCAGGAGAAGCGGCTGCCTCGCGCACACAACAGAGGAGCGGCAGCCGTACGCTCCGAAGCGCTGCTTCAGCCGAAAGACGCCGGCGACCGGCGCTTGGCTTCGGACAGCTCCGGAGAGCCGTAGTGTGCGTCTGCACTGGACTGCATCATAGCGAAAAGCTTTAGCAGTGTGTCTCGCAGGGAGATAGCTTAGGAGCGCAGGGCACTTATGCCTCCCTTGTCCAGAAACACGATTTTACTGCACACTCCAAAAACACTGCTCTTTCCAGGGCAAGATGTCAGATGCTCTCTGATGCCCGTGCTCCCTTCCTGCTCTTGCCCAGCTCGTTGTTTTAACGTGCACATGCCGTCCTGGCATTCAGTGCACAGTGAAGGCAATCGCAAAAGTCCAGCAGCTGCTGACTCCCAAACGAATTTCCCAACAGGGGCTTCATCAGGACGAAGTCAAAACCCAGGAAAGTTGTCTCGGAACGCCTTCAATAAAGCATGCCAGCAGTGCATTGAAAAGGCAGGGAGCTTTAGCCACTGTCATCTAGCAGTCCCAAGGCTGTACACACAATGTCGTCTCCCTGCGGCTTCGTTCTTCGCCCTCGTACAAGCTACCGCTCTGTCCGGCTCCCGGAGCAGGAGAAGCGGCTGCTTCGCGCACACAACAGCCGTACGCTCCGAAGCGCTGCTTCAGCCGAAAGACGCCGGCGACCGGCGCTTGGCTTCGGACAGCTCCGGAGAGCCGTAGTCTGCGTCTGCACTAGACTGCATGATAACAAAAAGCTTTGGCAGTGTGTCTCGCAGGGAGATAGCTTAGGAGCGCAGCACACTTATGCCTCCCTTGTCCAGAAACACGATTTTACTGCACACTCCAAAAACACTGCTCTTTCCAGGGCAATATATAAGCTGCTTTCTGTCGGCCGTGATCTTACGATTACTGCTCTTGCTCAGCTCGTTGTTTTAACGTGCACATGCCGTCCTGGCATTCAGTGCACAGTGAAAGCAATCGCAAAAGTCCAGGTGCTGCTGACTCCCAAACACAAGGCGCTGGCTATGTTCTTGCTTCTCGACAACTCAACGCAGCCCTTCATTTCTGCAGTTGCCATCGAGGTCTCTGCACTCGGAGACGCAGAGGACGAGTAGGAGTTTCCCAGGAGGGGATGCATCAGGACGAATTCAAAACTCAGGAAAATTGTCCTGGAACACCTTCCCTAAGGATGCTAGAATGGAATTGAAGAGGCAGGCGAGCGGCCACCACGGTCCTCTAGCAGTCCTTAGGGTGCGCGCAGAAGGCCGGTGCTCTGCGGCTTCGTTCTTCGCCCTCGTACAAGCTACCGCTCTGTCCGGCTCGCGGAGCAGGAGAAGCGGCTGCTTCGCGCACACAACAGCCGTACGCTCCGAAGCGCTGCTTCAGCCGAAAGACGCCGGCGACCGGCGCTTGGCTTTGGACAGCTCCGGAGAGCCGTAGTGTGCGTCTGCACTGGACTGCATTATACCGAAAAGCTTTAGCAGTGTGTCTCGCAGGGAGATAGCTTAGGAGCGCAGGGCACTTATGCCTCCCTTGTCCAGAAACACGATTTTACTGCACACTCCAAAAACACTGCTCTTTCCTGGGCAATATGTAAGCTGCTTTCTGACGGCCGTGCTCCCTTCCTCCTCTTGCCCAGCTCGTTGTTTTAACGTGCACATGCCGTCCTGGCATTCAGTGCACAGTGAAGGCAATCGCAAAAGTCCAGCAGCTGCTGACTCCCAAACGAATTTCCCAACAGGGGCTTCATCAGGACGAAGTCAAAACCCAGGAAAGTTGTCTCGGAACGCCTTCAATAAAGCATGCCAGCAGTGCATTGAAAAGGCAGGGAGCTTTAGCCACTGTCATCTAGCAGTCCCAAGGCTGTACACACAATGTCGTCTCCCTGCGGCTTCGTTCTTTGCCCTCGTACAAGCTACCGCTCTGTCCGGCTCACGGAGCAGGAGAAGCGGCTGCCTCGCGCACACAACAGAGGAGCGGCAGCCGTACGCTCCGAAGCGCTGCTTCAGCCGAAAGACGCCGGCGACCGGCGCTTCGCTTCGGACAGCTCCGGAGAGCCGTAGTGTGCGTCTGCACTAGACTGCATCGTAGCGAAAAGCTTTGCCAGTGTGTCTTAGCAAGGAGATAGCTTAGGAGCGCAGCGCACTTATGCCTTCCTTGTCCATAAACACGATTTTACTGCACACTCCAAAAACACTGCTCTTTCCAGGGCAATATATAAGCTGCTTTCTGACGGCCGTGATCTTTCGATTACTCTTGCCCAGCTCGTTGTTTTAACGTGCACATGCCGTCCTGGCATTCAGTGCACAGTGAAGGCAATCGCAAAAGTCCAGCAGCTGCTGACTCCCAAATGAATTTCCCAACAGGGGCTTCATCAGGACGAAGTCAAAACCCAGGAAAGTTGTCTCGGAACGCCTTCAATAAAGCATGCCAGCAGTGCATTGAAAAGGCAGGGAGCTTTAGCCACTGTCATCTAGCAGTCCCAAGGCTGTACACACAATGTCGTCTCCCTGCGGCTTCGTTCTTCGCCCTCGTACAAGCTACCGCTCTGTCCGGCTCACGGAGCAGGAGAAGCGGCTGCCTCGCGCACACAACAGAGGAGCGGCAGCCGTACGCTCCGAAGCGCTGCTTCAGCCGAAAGACGCCGGCGACCGGCGCTTGGCTTCGGACAGCTCCGGAGAGCCGTAGTGTGCGTCTGCACTAGACTGCATGATAACGAAAAGCTTTGCCAGTGTGTCTTAGCAAGGAGATAGCTTAGGAGCGCAGCGCACTTATGCCTTCCTTGTCCATAAACACGATTTTACTGCACACTCCAAAAACACTGCTCTTTCCAGGGCAATATATAAGCTGCTTTCTGACGGCCGTGATCTTTCGATTACTCTTGCCCAGCTCGTTGTTTTAACGTGCACATGCCGTCCTGGCATTCAGTGCACAGTGAAAGCAATCGCAAAAGTCCAGGTGCTGCTGACTCCCAAACACAAGGCGCTGGCTATGTTCTTGTTTCTCGACAACTCAACGCAGCCCTTCATTTCTGCAGTTGCCATCGAGGTCTCTGCACTCGGAGACGCAGAGGACGAGTAGGAGTTTCCCAGGAGGGGATGCATCAGGACGAATTCAAAACTCCAGAAAATTGTCCTGGAACACCTTCCCTAAGGATGCTAGAATGGAATTGAAGAGGCAGGCCAGCGGCCACCACGGTCCTCTACCAGTCCTTAGGGTGCGGGCAGAAGGCCGGTGCTCTGCGGCTTCGTTCTTCGCCCTCGTACAAGCTACCGCTCTGTCCGGCTCACGGAGCAGGAGAAGCGGCTGCCTCGCGCACACAACAGAGGAGCGGCAGCCGTACGCTCCGAAGCGCTGCTTCAGCCGAAAGACGCCGGCGACCGGCGCTTGGCTTCGGACAGCTCCGGAGAGCCGTAGTGTGCGTCTGCACTAGACTGCATCGTAGCGAAAAGCTTTGCCAGTGTGTCTTAGCAAGGAGATAGCTTAGGAGCGCAGCGCACTTATGCCTCCCTTGTCCAGAAACACGATTTTACTGCACACTCCAAAAACACTGCTCTTTCCAGGGCAATATATAAGCTGCTTTCTGACGGCCGTGATCTTTCGATTACTCTTGCCCAGCTCGTTGTTTTAACGTGCACATGCCGTCCTGGCATTCAGTGCACAGTGAAAGCAATCGCAAAAGTCCAGGTGCTGCTGACTCCCAAACACAAGGCGCTGGCTATGTTCTTGCTTCTCGACAACTCAACGAAGCCCTTCATTTCTGCAGTTGCCATCGAGGTCTCTGCACTCGGAGACGCAGAGGACGAGTAGGAGTTTCCCAGGAGATGCTGCATCAGGACGAATTCAAAACTCAGGAAAATTGTCCTGGAACACCTTCCCTAAGGATGCTAGAATGGAATTGAAGGGGCAGGCGAGCGGCCACCACGGTCCTCTCGCAGTCCTTAGGGTGCGCGCAGAAGGCCGGTGCTCTGCGGCTTCGTTCTTCGCCCTCGTACAAGCTACCGCTCTGTCCGGCTCGCGGAGCAGGAGAAGCGGCTGCTTCGCGCACACAACAGCCGTACGCTCCGAAGCGCTGCTTCAGCCGAAAGACGCCGGCGACCGGCGCTTCGCTTCGGACAGCTCCGGAGAGCCGTAGTGTGCGTCTGCACTAGACTGCATGATAACGAAAAGCTTTGCCAGTGTGTCTCGCAGGGAGATAGCTTAGGAGCGCAGCACACTTATGCCTCCCTTGCCCAGAAACACGATTTTACTGCACACTCCAAAAACACTGCTCTTTCCAGGGCAATATATAAGCTGCTTTCTGACGGCCGTGATCTTACGATTACTGCTCTTGCCCAGCTCGTTGTTTTAACGTGCACATGCCGTCCTGGCATTCAGTGCACAGTGAAGGCAATCGCAAAAGTCCAGGTGCTGCTGACTCCCAAACACAAGGCGCTGGCTATGTTCTTGCTCCTCGACTACTCAACGCAGCCCTTCATTTCTGCAGTTGCCATCGAGGTCTCTGCACTCGGAGACTCAGAGGACGAGTAGGAGTTTCCCAGGAGGGGATGCATCAAGACGAATTCAAAACTCCAGAAAATTGTCCTGGAACACCTTCCCTAAGGATGCTAGAATGGAATTGAAGAGGCAGGCCAGCGGCCACCACGGTCCTCTACCAGTCCTTAGGGTGCGCGCAGAAGGCCGGTGCTCTGCGGCTTCGTTCTTCGCCGTCGTACAAGCTACCGCTCTGTCCGGCTCGCGGAGCAGGAGAAGCGGCTGCTTCGCGCACACAACAGAGGAGCGGCAGCCGTACGCTCCGAAGCGCTGCTTCAGCCGAAAGACGCCGGCGACCGGCGCTTCGCTTCGGACAGCTCCGGAGAGCCGTAGTGTGCGTATGCACTGGACTGCATCGTAGCGAAAAGCTTTGCCAGTGTGTCTTAGCAAGGAGATAGCTTAGGAGCGCAGCGCACTTATGCCTTCCTTGTCCATAAACACGATTTTACTGCACACTCCAAAAACACTGCTCTTTCCAGGGCAATATATAAGCTGCTTTCTGACGGCCGTGATCTTTCGATTACTCTTGCCCAGCTCGTTGTTTTAACGTGCACATGCCGTCCTGGCATTCAGTGCACAGTGAAGGCAATCGCAAAAGTCCAGCAGCTGCTGACTCCCAAATGAATTTCCCAACAGGGGCTTCATCAGGACGAAGTCAAAACCCAGGAAAGTTGTCTCGGAACGCCTTCAATAAAGCATGCCAGCAGTGCATTGAAAAGGCAGGGAGCTTTAGCCACTGTCATCTAGCAGTCCCAAGGCTGTACACACAATGTCGTCTCCCTGCGGCTTCGTTCTTCGCCCTCGTACAAGCTACCGCTCTGTCCGGCTCACGGAGCAGGAGAAGCGGCTGCCTCGCGCACACAACAGAGGAGCGGCAGCCGTACGCTCCGAAGCGCTGCTTCAGCCGAAAGACGCCGGCGACCGGCGCTTGGCTTCGGACAGCTCCGGAGAGCCGCAGTGTCCGTCTGCACTAGACTGCATGATAACGAAAAGCTTTGGCAGTGTGTCTCGCAGGGAGATAGCTTAGGAGCGCAGCGCACTTATGCCTCCCTTGTCTAGAAACACGATTTTACTGCACACTCCAAAAACACTGCTCTTTCCTGGGCAATATATAAGCTGCTTTCTGACGGCCGTGATCTTTCGATTACTCTTGCCCAGCTCGTTGTTTTAACGTGCACATGCCGTCCTGGCATTCAGTGCACAGTGAAAGCAATCGCAAAAGTCCAGGTGCTGCTGACTCCCAAACACAAGGCGCTGGCTATGTTCTTGTTTCTCGACAACTCAACGCAGCCCTTCATTTCTGCAGTTGCCATCGAGGTCTCTGCACTCGGAGACGCAGAGGACGAGTAGGAGTTTCCCAGGAGGGGATGCATCAGGACGAATTCAAAACTCCAGAAAATTGTCCTGGAACACCTTCCCTAAGGATGCTAGAATGGAATTGAAGAGGCAGGCCAGCGGCCACCACGGTCCTCTACCAGTCCTTAGGGTGCGGGCAGAAGGCCGGTGCTCTGCGGCTTCGTTCTTCGCCCTCGTACAAGCTACCGCTCTGTCCGGCTCACGGAGCAGGAGAAGCGGCTGCCTCGCGCACACAACAGAGGAGCGGCAGCCGTACGCTCCGAAGCGCTGCTTCAGCCGAAAGACGCCGGCGACCGGCGCTTGGCTTCGGACAGCTCCGGAGAGCCGTAGTGTGCGTCTGCACTAGACTGCATCGTAGCGAAAAGCTTTGCCAGTGTGTCTTAGCAAGGAGATAGCTTAGGAGCGCAGCGCACTTATGCCTCCCTTGTCCAGAAACACGATTTTACTGCACACTCCAAAAACACTGCTCTTTCCAGGGCAATATATAAGCTGCTTTCTGACGGCCGTGATCTTTCGATTACTCTTGCCCAGCTCGTTGTTTTAACGTGCACATGCCGTCCTGGCATTCAGTGCACAGTGAAAGCAATCGCAAAAGTCCAGGTGCTGCTGACTCCCAAACACAAGGCGCTGGCTATGTTCTTGCTTCTCGACAACTCAACGAAGCCCTTCATTTCTGCAGTTGCCATCGAGGTCTCTGCACTCGGAGACGCAGAGGACGAGTAGGAGTTTCCCAGGAGATGCTGCATCAGGACGAATTCAAAACTCAGGAAAATTGTCCTGGAACACCTTCCCTAAGGATGCTAGAATGGAATTGAAGGGGCAGGCGAGCGGCCACCACGGTCCTCTCGCAGTCCTTAGGGTGCGCGCAGAAGGCCGGTGCTCTGCGGCTTCGTTCTTCGCCCTCGTACAAGCTACCGCTCTGTCCGGCTCGCGGAGCAGGAGAAGCGGCTGCTTCGCGCACACAACAGCCGTACGCTCCGAAGCGCTGCTTCAGCCGAAAGACGCCGGCGACCGGCGCTTGGCTTTGGACAGCTCCGGAGAGCCGTAGTGTGCGTCTGCACTGGACTGCATTATACCGAAAAGCTTTAGCAGTGTGTCTCGCAGGGAGATAGCTTAGGAGCGCAGCACACTTATGCCTCCCTTGTCTAGAAACACGATTTTACTGCACACTCCAAAAACACTGCTCTTTCCAGGGCAATATATAAGCTGCTTTCTGACGGCCGTGATCTTACGATTACTGCTCTTGCCCAGCTCGTTGTTTTAACGTGCACATGCCGTCCTGGCATTCAGTGCACAGTGAAGGCAATCGCAAAAGTCCAGGTGCTGCTGACTCCCAAACACAAGGCGCTGGCTATGTTCTTGCTCCTCGACTACTCAACGCAGCCCTTCATTTCTGCAGTTGCCATCGAGGTCTCTGCACTCGGAGACTCAGAGGACGAGTAGGAGTTTCCCAGGAGAGGCTGCATCAGGACGAATTCAAAACTCCAGAAAATTGTCCTGGAACACCTTCCCTAAGGATGCTAGAATGGAATTGAAGAGGCAGGCCAGCGGCCACCACGGTCCTCTAGCAGTCCTTAGGGTGCGCGCAGAAGGCCGGTGCTCTGCGGCTTCGTTCTTCGCCGTCGTACAAGCTACCGCTCTGTCCGGCTCGCGGAGCAGGAGAAGCGGCTGCTTCGCGCACACAACAGAGGAGCGGCAGCCGTACGCTCCGAAGCGCTGCTTCAGCCGAAAGACGCCGGCGACCGGCGCTTGGCTTCGGACAGCTCCGGAGAGCCGTAGTGTGCGTCTGCACTAGACTGCATGATAACAAAAAGCTTTGGCAGTGTGTCTCGCAGGGAGATAGCTTAGGAGCGCAGCGCACTTATGCCTTCCTTGTCCATAAACACGATTTTACTGCACACTCCAAAAACACTGCTCTTTCCAGGGCAATATATAAGCTGCTTTCTGACGGCCGTGATCTTTCGATTACTCTTGCCCAGCTCGTTGATTTAACGTGCACATGCCGTCCTGGCATTCAGTGCACAGTGAAGGCAATCGCAAAAGTCCAGCAGCTGCTGACTCCCAAATGAATTTCCCAACAGGGGCTGCATCAGGACGAAGTCAAAACCCAGGAAAGTTGTCTCGGAACGCCTTCAATAAAGCATGCCAGCAGTGCATTGAAAAGGCAGGGAGCTTTAGCCACTGTCATCTAGCAGTCCCAAGGCTGTACACACAATGTCGTCTCCCTGCGGCTTCGTTCTTCGCCCTCGTACAAGCTACCGCTCTGTCCGGCTCCCGGAGCAGGAGAAGCGGCTGCCTCGCGCACACAACAGAGGAGCGGCAGCCGTACGCTCCGAAGCGCTGCTTCAGCCGAAAGACGCCGGCGACCGGCGCTTGGCTTCGGACAGCTCCGGAGAGCCGCAGTGTCCGTCTGCACTAGACTGCATGATAACGAAAAGCTTTGGCAGTGTGTCTCGCAGGGAGATAGCTTAGGAGCGCAGCGCACTTATGCCTCCCTTGTCCAGAAACACGATTTTACTGCACACTCCAAAAACACTGCTCTTTCCCTGGCAATATATAAGCTGCTTTCTGACGGCCGTGATCTTTCGATTACTCTTGCCCAGCTCGTTGTTTTAACGTGCACATGCCGTCCTGGCATTCAGTGCACAGTGAAGGCAATCGCAAAAGTCCAGGTGCTGCTGACTCCCAAACACAAGGCGCTGGCTATGTTCTTGTTTCTCGACTACTCAACGCAGCCCTTCATTTCTGCAGTTGCCATCGAGGTCTCTGCACTCGGAGACGCAGAGGACGAGTAGGAGTTTCCCAGGAGATGCTGCATCAGGACGAATTCAAAACTCAGGAAAATTGTCCTGGAACACCTTCCCTAAGGATGCTAGAATGGAATTGAAGAGGCAGGCGAGCGGCCACCACGGTCCTCTACCAGTCCTTAGGGTGCGCGCAGAAGGCCGGTGCTCTGCGGCTTCGTTCTTCGCCCTCGTACAAGCTACCGCTCTGTCCGGCTCACGGAGCAGGAGAAGCGGCTGCCTCGCGCACACAACAGAGGAGCGGCAGCCGTACGCTCCGAAGCGCTGCTTCAGCCGAAAGACGCCGGCGACCGGCGCTTGGCTTCGGACAGCTCCGGAGAGCCGTAGTGTGCGTCTGCACTGGACTGCATCATAGCGAAAAGCTTTAGCAGTGTGTCTCGCAGGGAGATAGCTTAGGAGCGCAGGGCACTTATGCCTCCCTTGTCCAGAAACACGATTTTACTGCACACTCCAAAAACACTGCTCTTTCCAGGGCAAGATGTCAGATGCTCTCTGATGCCCGTGCTCCCTTCCTGCTCTTGCCCAGCACGTTGTTTTAACGTGCACATGCCGTCCTGGCATTCAGTGCACAGTGAAGGCAATCGCAAAAGTCCAGCAGCTGCTGACTCCCAAACGAATTTCCCAACAGGGGCTTCATCAGGACGAAGTCAAAACCCAGGAAAGTTGTCTCGGAACGCCTTCAATAAAGCATGCCAGCAGTGCATTGAAAAGGCAGGGAGCTTTAGCCACTGTCATCTAGCAGTCCCAAGGCTGTACACACAATGTCGTCTCCCTGCGGCTTCGTTCTTCGCCCTCGTACAAGCTACCGCTCTGTCCGGCTCCCGGAGCAGGAGAAGCGGCTGCTTCGCGCATACAACAGCCGTACGCTCCGAAGCGCTGCTTCAGCCGAAAGACGCCGGCGACCGGCGCTTGGCTTCGGACAGCTCCGGAGAGCCGTAGTCTGCGTCTGCACTAGACTGCATGATAGCGAAAAGCTTTGGCAGTGTGTCTCGCAGGGAGATAGCTTAGGAGCGCAGCGCACTTATGCCTCCCTTGTCCAGAAACACGATTTTACTGCACACTCCAAAAACACTGCTCTTTCCAGGGCAATATATAAGCTGCTTTCTGACGGCCGTGATCTTTCGATTACTCTTGCCCAGCTCGTTGTTTTAACGTGCACATGCCGTCCTGGCATTCAGTGCACAGTGAAGGCAATCGCAAAAGTCCAGCAGCTGCTGACTCCCAAACACAAGGCGCTGGCTATGTTCTTGCTTCTCGACAACTCAACGCAGCCCTTCATTTCTGCAGTTGCCATCGAGGTCTCTGCACTCGGAGACGCAGAGGACGAGTAGGAGTTTCCCAGGAGATGCTGCATCAGGACGAATTCAAAACTCAGGAAAATTGTCCTGGAACACCTTCCCTAAGGATGCTAGAATGGAATTGAAGAGGCAGGCCAGCGGCCACCACGGTCCTCTACCAGTCCTTAGGGTGCGCGCAGAAGCCCGGTGCTCTGCGGCTTCGTTCTTCGCCCTCGTACAAGCTACCGCTCTGTCCGGCTCCCGGAGCAGGAGAAGCGGCTGCTTCGCGCACACAACAGCCGTACGCTCCGAAGCGCTGCTTCAGCCGAAAGACGCCGGCGACCGGCGCTTGGCTTCGGACAGCTCCGGAGAGCCGTAGTGTGCGTCTGCACTAGACTGCATGATAACAAAAAGCTTTGGCAGTGTGTCTCGCAGGGAGATAGCTTAGGAGCGCAGCACACTTATGCCTCCCTTGTCCAGAAACACGATTTTACTGCACACTCCAAAAACACTGCTCTTTCCAGGGCAATATATAAGCTGCTTTCTGTCGGCCGTGATCTTACGATTACTGCTCTTGCTCAGCTCGTTGTTTTAACGTGCACATGCCGTCCTGGCATTCAGTGCACAGTGAAAGCAATCGCAAAAGTCCAGGTGCTGCTGACTCCCAAACACAAGGCGCTGGCTATGTTCTTGTTTCTCGACAACTCAACGCAGCCCTTCATTTCTGCAGTTGCCATCGAGGTCTCTGCACTCGGAGACGCAGAGGACGAGTAGGAGTTTCCCAGGAGGGGATGCATCAGGACGAATTCAAAACTCAGGAAAATTGTCCTGGAACACCTTCCCTAAGGATGCTAGAATGGAATTGAAGAGGCAGGCGAGCGGCCACCACGGTCCTCTAGCAGTCCTTAGGGTGCGCGCAGAAGGCCGGTGCTCTGCGGCTTCGTTCTTCGCCGTCGTACAAGCTACCGCTCTGTCCGGCTCGCGGAGCAGGAGAAGCGGCTGCTTCGCGCACACAACAGCCGTACGCTCCGAAGCGCTGCTTCAGCCGAAAGACGCCGGCGACCGGCGCTTGGCTTTGGACAGCTCCGGAGAGCCGTAGTGTGCGTCTGCACTGGACTGCATTATACCGAAAAGCTTTAGCAGTGTGTCTCGCAGGGAGATAGCTTAGGAGCGCAGGGCACTTATGCCTCCCTTGTCCAGAAACACGATTTTACTGCACACTCCAAAAACACTGCTCTTTCCTGGGCAATATGTAAGCTGCTTTCTGACGGCCGTGCTCCCTTCCTGCTCTTGCCCAGCTCGTTGTTTTAACGTGCACGTGCCGTCCTGGCATTCAGTGCACAGTGAAGGCAATCGCAAAAGTCCAGCAGCTGCTGACTCCCAAACGAATTTCCCAACAGGGGCTTCATCAGGACGAAGTCAAAACCCAGGAAAGTTGTCTCGGAACGCCTTCAATAAAGCATGCCAGCAGTGCATTGAAAAGGCAGGGAGCTTTAGCCACTGTCATCTAGCAGTCCCAAGGCTGTACACACAATGTCGTCTCCCTGCGGCTTCGTTCTTTGCCCTCGTACAAGCTACCGCTCTGTCCGGCTCACGGAGCAGGAGAAGCGGCTGCCTCGCGCACACAACAGAGGAGCGGCAGCCGTACGCTCCGAAGCGCTGCTTCAGCCGAAAGACGCCGGCGACCGGCGCTTGGCTTCGGACAGCTCCGGAGAGCCGTAGTGTGCGTCTGCACTGGACTGCATCGTAGCGAAAAGCTTTGCCAGTGTGTCTTAGCAAGGAGATAGCTTAGGAGCGCAGCGCACTTATGCCTTCCTTGTCCATAAACACGATTTTACTGCACACTCCAAAAACACTGCTCTTTCCAGGGCAATATATAAGCTGCTTTCTGACGGCCGTGATCTTTCGATTACTCTTGCCCAGCTCGTTGATTTAACGTGCACATGCCGTCCTGGCATTCAGTGCACAGTGAAGGCAATCGCAAAAGTCCAGCAGCTGCTGACTCCCAAATGAATTTCCCAACAGGGGCTGCATCAGGACGAAGTCAAAACCCAGGAAAGTTGTCTCGGAACGCCTTCAATAAAGCATGCCAGCAGTGCATTGAAAAGGCAGGGAGCTTTAGCCACTGTCATCTAGCAGTCCCAAGGCTGTACACACAATGTCGTCTCCCTGCGGCTTCGTTCTTCGCCCTCGTACAAGCTACCGCTCTGTCCGGCTCACGGAGCAGGAGAAGCGGCTGCCTCGCGCACACAACAGAGGAGCGGCAGCCGTACGCTCCGAAGCGCTGCTTCAGCCGAAAGACGCCGGCGACCGGCGCTTGGCTTCGGACAGCTCCGGAGAGCCGCAGTGTCCGTCTGCACTAGACTGCATGATAACGAAAAGCTTTGGCAGTGTGTCTCGCAGGGAGATAGCTTAGGAGCGCAGCGCACTTATGCCTCCCTTGTCCAGAAACACGATTTTACTGCACACTCCAAAAACACTGCTCTTTCCTGGGCAATATATAAGCTGCTTTCTGACGGCCGTGATCTTTCGATTACTCTTGCCCAGCTCGTTGTTTTAACGTGCACATGCCGTCCTGGCATTCAGTGCACAGTGAAGGCAATCGCAAAAGTCCAGGTGCTGCTGACTCCCAAACACAAGGCGCTGGCTATGTTCTTGTTTCTCGACTACTCAACGCAGCCCTTCATTTCTGCAGTTGCCATCGAGGTCTCTGCACTCGGAGACGCAGAGGACGAGTAGGAGTTTCCCAGGAGATGCTGCATCAGGACGAATTCAAAACTCAGGAAAATTGTCCTGGAACACCTTCCCTAAGGATGCTAGAATGGAATTGAAGAGGCAGGCGAGCGGCCACCACGGTCCTCTACCAGTCCTTAGGGTGCGCGCAGAAGGCCGGTGCTCTGCGGCTTCGTTCTTCGCCCTCGTACAAGCTACCGCTCTGTCCGGCTCACGGAGCAGGAGAAGCGGCTGCCTCGCGCACACAACAGAGGAGCGGCAGCCGTACGCTCCGAAGCGCTGCTTCAGCCGAAAGACGCCGGCGACCGGCGCTTGGCTTCGGACAGCTCCGGAGAGCCGTAGTGTGCGTCTGCACTAGACTGCATCATAGCGAAAAGCTTTAGCAGTGTGTCTCGCAGGGAGATAGCTTAGGAGCGCAGGGCACTTATGCCTCCCTTGTCCAGAAACACGATTTTACTGCACACTCCAAAAACACTGCTCTTTCCAGGGCAAGATGTCAGATGCTCTCTGATGCCCGTGCTCCCTTCCTGCTCTTGCCCAGCACGTTGTTTTAACGTGCACATGCCGTCCTGGCATTCAGTGCACAGTGAAGGCAATCGCAAAAGTCCAGCAGCTGCTGACTCCCAAACGAATTTCCCAACAGGGGCTTCATCAGGACGAAGTCAAAACCCAGGAAAGTTGTCTCGGAACGCCTTCAATAAAGCATGCCAGCAGTGCATTGAAAAGGCAGGGAGCTTTAGCCACTGTCATCTAGCAGTCCCAAGGCTGTACACACAATGTCGTCTCCCTGCGGCTTCGTTCTTCGCCCTCGTACAAGCTACCGCTCTGTCCGGCTCCCGGAGCAGGAGAAGCGGCTGCTTCGCGCACACAACAGCCGTACGCTCCGAAGCGCTGCTTCAGCCGAAAGACGCCGGCGACCGGCGCTTGGCTTCGGACAGCTCCGGAGAGCCGTAGTCTGCGTCTGCACTAGACTGCATGATAGCGAAAAGCTTTGGCAGTGTGTCTCGCAGGGAGATAGCTTAGGAGCGCAGCGCACTTATGCCTCCCTTGTCCAGAAACACGATTTTACTGCACACTCCAAAAACACTGCTCTTTCCAGGGCAATATATAAGCTGCTTTCTGACGGCCGTGATCTTTCGATTACTCTTGCCCAGCTCGTTGTTTTAACGTGCACATGCCGTCCTGGCATTCAGTGCACAGTGAAGGCAATCGCAAAAGTCCAGCAGCTGCTGACTCCCAAACACAAGGCGCTGGCTATGTTCTTGCTTCTCGACAACTCAACGCAGCCCTTCATTTCTGCAGTTGCCATCGAGGTCTCTGCACTCGGAGACGCAGAGGACGAGTAGGAGTTTCCCAGGAGATGCTGCATCAGGACGAATTCAAAACTCAGGAAAATTGTCCTGGAACACCTTCCCTAAGGATGCTAGAATGGAATTGAAGAGGCAGGCCAGCGGCCACCACGGTCCTCTACCAGTCCTTAGGGTGCGCGCAGAAGCCCGGTGCTCTGCGGCTTCGTTCTTCGCCCTCGTACAAGCTACCGCTCTGTCCGGCTCGCGGAGCAGGAGAAGCGGCTGCTTCGCGCACACAACAGCCGTACGCTCCGAAGCGCTGCTTCAGCCGAAAGACGCCGGCGACCGGCGCTTCGCTTCGGACAGCTCCGGAGAGCCGTAGTGTGCGTCTGCACTAGACTGCATGATAACGAAAAGCTTTGCCAGTGTGTCTCGCAGGGAGATAGCTTAGGAGCGCAGCACACTTATGCCTCCCTTGCCCAGAAACACGATTTTACTGCACACTCCAAAAACACTGCTCTTTCCAGGGCAATATATAAGCTGCTTTCTGACGGCCGTGATCTTACGATTACTGCTCTTGCCCAGCTCGTTGTTTTAACGTGCACATGCCGTCCTGGCATTCAGTGCACAGTGAAGGCAATCGCAAAAGTCCAGGTGCTGCTGACTCCCAAACACAAGGCGCTGGCTATGTTCTTGCTCCTCGACTACTCAACGCAGCCCTTCATTTCTGCAGTTGCCATCGAGGTCTCTGCACTCGGAGACTCAGAGGACGAGTAGGAGTTTCCCAGGAGGGGATGCATCAAGACGAATTCAAAACTCCAGAAAATTGTCCTGGAACACCTTCCCTAAGGATGCTAGAATGGAATTGAAGAGGCAGGCCAGCGGCCACCACGGTCCTCTACCAGTCCTTAGGGTGCGCGCAGAAGGCCGGTGCTCTGCGGCTTCGTTCTTCGCCGTCGTACAAGCTACCGCTCTGTCCGGCTCGCGGAGCAGGAGAAGCGGCTGCTTCGCGCACACAACAGAGGAGCGGCAGCCGTACGCTCCGAAGCGCTGCTTCAGCCGAAAGACGCCGGCGACCGGCGCTTCGCTTCGGACAGCTCCGGAGAGCCGTAGTGTGCGTATGCACTGGACTGCATCGTAGCGAAAAGCTTTGCCAGTGTGTCTTAGCAAGGAGATAGCTTAGGAGCGCAGCGCACTTATGCCTTCCTTGTCCATAAACACGATTTTACTGCACACTCCAAAAACACTGCTCTTTCCAGGGCAATATATAAGCTGCTTTCTGACGGCCGTGATCTTTCGATTACTCTTGCCCAGCTCGTTGTTTTAACGTGCACATGCCGTCCTGGCATTCAGTGCACAGTGAAGGCAATCGCAAAAGTCCAGCAGCTGCTGACTCCCAAATGAATTTCCCAACAGGGGCTTCATCAGGACGAAGTCAAAACCCAGGAAAGTTGTCTCGGAACGCCTTCAATAAAGCATGCCAGCAGTGCATTGAAAAGGCAGGGAGCTTTAGCCACTGTCATCTAGCAGTCCCAAGGCTGTACACACAATGTCGTCTCCCTGCGGCTTCGTTCTTCGCCCTCGTACAAGCTACCGCTCTGTCCGGCTCACGGAGCAGGAGAAGCGGCTGCCTCGCGCACACAACAGAGGAGCGGCAGCCGTACGCTCCGAAGCGCTGCTTCAGCCGAAAGACGCCGGCGACCGGCGCTTGGCTTCGGACAGCTCCGGAGAGCCGCAGTGTCCGTCTGCACTAGACTGCATGATAACGAAAAGCTTTGGCAGTGTGTCTCGCAGGGAGATAGCTTAGGAGCGCAGCGCACTTATGCCTCCCTTGTCTAGAAACACGATTTTACTGCACACTCCAAAAACACTGCTCTTTCCTGGGCAATATATAAGCTGCTTTCTGACGGCCGTGATCTTTCGATTACTCTTGCCCAGCTCGTTGTTTTAACGTGCACATGCCGTCCTGGCATTCAGTGCACAGTGAAAGCAATCGCAAAAGTCCAGGTGCTGCTGACTCCCAAACACAAGGCGCTGGCTATGTTCTTGTTTCTCGACAACTCAACGCAGCCCTTCATTTCTGCAGTTGCCATCGAGGTCTCTGCACTCGGAGACGCAGAGGACGAGTAGGAGTTTCCCAGGAGATGCTGCATCAGGACGAATTCAAAACTCAGGAAAATTGTCCTGGAACACCTTCCCTAAGGATGCTAGAATGGAATTGAAGAGGCAGGCCAGCGGCCACCACGGTCCTCTACCAGTCCTTAGGGTGCGGGCAGAAGGCCGGTGCTCTGCGGCTTCGTTCTTCGCCCTCGTACAAGCTACCGCTCTGTCCGGCTCACGGAGCAGGAGAAGCGGCTGCCTCGCGCACACAACAGAGGAGCGGCAGCCGTACGCTCCGAAGCGCTGCTTCAGCCGAAAGACGCCGGCGACCGGCGCTTGGCTTCGGACAGCTCCGGAGAGCCGTAGTGTGCGTCTGCACTAGACTGCATCGTAGCGAAAAGCTTTGCCAGTGTGTCTTAGCAAGGAGATAGCTTAGGAGCGCAGCGCACTTATGCCTCCCTTGTCCAGAAACACGATTTTACTGCACACTCCAAAAACACTGCTCTTTCCAGGGCAATATATAAGCTGCTTTCTGACGGCCGTGATCTTTCGATTACTCTTGCCCAGCTCGTTGTTTTAACGTGCACATGCCGTCCTGGCATTCAGTGCACAGTGAAAGCAATCGCAAAAGTCCAGGTGCTGCTGACTCCCAAACACAAGGCGCTGGCTATGTTCTTGCTTCTCGACAACTCAACGAAGCCCTTCATTTCTGCAGTTGCCATCGAGGTCTCTGCACTCGGAGACGCAGAGGACGAGTAGGAGTTTCCCAGGAGATGCTGCATCAGGACGAATTCAAAACTCAGGAAAATTGTCCTGGAACACCTTCCCTAAGGATGCTAGAATGGAATTGAAGGGGCAGGCGAGCGGCCACCACGGTCCTCTCGCAGTCCTTAGGGTGCGCGCAGAAGGCCGGTGCTCTGCGGCTTCGTTCTTCGCCCTCGTACAAGCTACCGCTCTGTCCGGCTCGCGGAGCAGGAGAAGCGGCTGCTTCGCGCACACAACAGCCGTACGCTCCGAAGCGCTGCTTCAGCCGAAAGACGCCGGCGACCGGCGCTTGGCTTTGGACAGCTCCGGAGAGCCGTAGTGTGCGTCTGCACTAGACTGCATGATAACGAAAAGCTTTGCCAGTGTGTCTCGCAGGGAGATAGCTTAGGAGCGCAGCACACTTATGCCTCCCTTGTCTAGAAACACGATTTTACTGCACACTCCAAAAACACTGCTCTTTCCAGGGCAATATATAAGCTGCTTTCTGACGGCCGTGATCTTACGATTACTGCTCTTGCCCAGCTCGTTGTTTTAACGTGCACATGCCGTCCTGGCATTCAGTGCACAGTGAAAGCAATCGCAAAAGTCCAGGTGCTGCTGACTCCCAAACACAAGGCGCTGGCTATGTTCTTGCTCCTCGACTACTCAACGCAGCCCTTCATTTCTGCAGTTGCCATCGAGGTCTCTGCACTCGGAGACTCAGAGGACGAGTAGGAGTTTCCCAGGAGAGGCTGCATCAGGACGAATTCAAAACTCCAGAAAATTGTCCTGGAACACCTTCCCTAAGGATGCTAGAATGGAATTGAAGAGGCAGGCCAGCGGCCACCACGGTCCTCTAGCAGTCCTTAGGGTGCGCGCAGAAGGCCGGTGCTCTGCGGCTTCGTTCTTCGCCGTCGTACAAGCTACCGCTCTGTCCGGCTCGCGGAGCAGGAGAAGCGGCTGCTTCGCGCACACAACAGAGGAGCGGCAGCCGTACGCTCCGAAGCGCTGCTTCAGCCGAAAGACGCCGGCGACCGGCGCTTGGCTTCGGACAGCTCCGGAGAGCCGTAGTGTGCGTCTGCACTGGACTGCATCGTAGCGAAAAGCTTTGCCAGTGTGTCTTAGCAAGGAGATAGCTTAGGAGCGCAGCGCACTTATGCCTTCCTTGTCCATAAACACGATTTTACTGCACACTCCAAAAACACTGCTCTTTCCAGGGCAATATATAAGCTGCTTTCTGACGGCCGTGATCTTTCGATTACTCTTGCCCAGCTCGTTGATTTAACGTGCACATGCCGTCCTGGCATTCAGTGCACAGTGAAGGCAATCGCAAAAGTCCAGCAGCTGCTGACTCCCAAATGAATTTCCCAACAGGGGCTGCATCAGGACGAAGTCAAAACCCAGGAAAGTTGTCTCGGAACGCCTTCAATAAAGCATGCCAGCAGTGCATTGAAAAGGCAGGGAGCTTTAGCCACTGTCATCTAGCAGTCCCAAGGCTGTACACACAATGTCGTCTCCCTGCGGCTTCGTTCTTCGCCCTCGTACAAGCTACCGCTCTGTCCGGCTCCCGGAGCAGGAGAAGCGGCTGCCTCGCGCACACAACAGAGGAGCGGCAGCCGTACGCTCCGAAGCGCTGCTTCAGCCGAAAGACGCCGGCGACCGGCGCTTGGCTTCGGACAGCTCCGGAGAGCCGCAGTGTCCGTCTGCACTAGACTGCATGATAACGAAAAGCTTTGGCAGTGTGTCTCGCAGGGAGATAGCTTAGGAGCGCAGCGCACTTATGCCTCCCTTGTCCAGAAACACGATTTTACTGCACACTCCAAAAACACTGCTCTTTCCCTGGCAATATATAAGCTGCTTTCTGACGGCCGTGATCTTTCGATTACTCTTGCCCAGCTCGTTGTTTTAACGTGCACATGCCGTCCTGGCATTCAGTGCACAGTGAAGGCAATCGCAAAAGTCCAGGTGCTGCTGACTCCCAAACACAAGGCGCTGGCTATGTTCTTGTTTCTCGACTACTCAACGCAGCCCTTCATTTCTGCAGTTGCCATCGAGGTCTCTGCACTCGGAGACGCAGAGGACGAGTAGGAGTTTCCCAGGAGATGCTGCATCAGGACGAATTCAAAACTCAGGAAAATTGTCCTGGAACACCTTCCCTAAGGATGCTAGAATGGAATTGAAGAGGCAGGCGAGCGGCCACCACGGTCCTCTACCAGTCCTTAGGGTGCGCGCAGAAGGCCGGTGCTCTGCGGCTTCGTTCTTCGCCCTCGTACAAGCTACCGCTCTGTCCGGCTCACGGAGCAGGAGAAGCGGCTGCCTCGCGCACACAACAGAGGAGCGGCAGCCGTACGCTCCGAAGCGCTGCTTCAGCCGAAAGACGCCGGCGACCGGCGCTTGGCTTCGGACAGCTCCGGAGAGCCGTAGTGTGCGTCTGCACTGGACTGCATCATAGCGAAAAGCTTTAGCAGTGTGTCTCGCAGGGAGATAGCTTAGGAGCGCAGGGCACTTATGCCTCCCTTGTCCAGAAACACGATTTTACTGCACACTCCAAAAACACTGCTCTTTCCAGGGCAAGATGTCAGATGCTCTCTGATGCCCGTGCTCCCTTCCTGCTCTTGCCCAGCACGTTGTTTTAACGTGCACATGCCGTCCTGGCATTCAGTGCACAGTGAAGGCAATCGCAAAAGTCCAGCAGCTGCTGACTCCCAAACGAATTTCCCAACAGGGGCTTCATCAGGACGAAGTCAAAACCCAGGAAAGTTGTCTCGGAACGCCTTCAATAAAGCATGCCAGCAGTGCATTGAAAAGGCAGGGAGCTTTAGCCACTGTCATCTAGCAGTCCCAAGGCTGTACACACAATGTCGTCTCCCTGCGGCTTCGTTCTTCGCCCTCGTACAAGCTACCGCTCTGTCCGGCTCCCGGAGCAGGAGAAGCGGCTGCTTCGCGCACACAACAGCCGTACGCTCCGAAGCGCTGCTTCAGCCGAAAGACGCCGGCGACCGGCGCTTGGCTTCGGACAGCTCCGGAGAGCCGTAGTCTGCGTCTGCACTAGACTGCATGATAGCGAAAAGCTTTGGCAGTGTGTCTCGCAGGGAGATAGCTTAGGAGCGCAGCGCACTTATGCCTCCCTTGTCCAGAAACACGATTTTACTGCACACTCCAAAAACACTGCTCTTTCCAGGGCAATATATAAGCTGCTTTCTGACGGCCGTGATCTTTCGATTACTCTTGCCCAGCTCGTTGTTTTAACGTGCACATGCCGTCCTGGCATTCAGTGCACAGTGAAGGCAATCGCAAAAGTCCAGCAGCTGCTGACTCCCAAACACAAGGCGCTGGCTATGTTCTTGCTTCTCGACAACTCAACGCAGCCCTTCATTTCTGCAGTTGCCATCGAGGTCTCTGCACTCGGAGACGCAGAGGACGAGTAGGAGTTTCCCAGGAGATGCTGCATCAGGACGAATTCAAAACTCAGGAAAATTGTCCTGGAACACCTTCCCTAAGGATGCTAGAATGGAATTGAAGAGGCAGGCCAGCGGCCACCACGGTCCTCTACCAGTCCTTAGGGTGCGCGCAGAAGCCCGGTGCTCTGCGGCTTCGTTCTTCGCCCTCGTACAAGCTACCGCTCTGTCCGGCTCCCGGAGCAGGAGAAGCGGCTGCTTCGCGCACACAACAGCCGTACGCTCCGAAGCGCTGCTTCAGCCGAAAGACGCCGGCGACCGGCGCTTGGCTTCGGACAGCTCCGGAGAGCCGTAGTGTGCGTCTGCACTAGACTGCATGATAACAAAAAGCTTTGGCAGTGTGTCTCGCAGGGAGATAGCTTAGGAGCGCAGCACACTTATGCCTCCCTTGTCCAGAAACACGATTTTACTGCACACTCCAAAAACACTGCTCTTTCCAGGGCAATATATAAGCTGCTTTCTGTCGGCCGTGATCTTACGATTACTGCTCTTGCTCAGCTCGTTGTTTTAACGTGCACATGCCGTCCTGGCATTCAGTGCACAGTGAAAGCAATCGCAAAAGTCCAGGTGCTGCTGACTCCCAAACACAAGGCGCTGGCTATGTTCTTGTTTCTCGACAACTCAACGCAGCCCTTCATTTCTGCAGTTGCCATCGAGGTCTCTGCACTCGGAGACGCAGAGGACGAGTAGGAGTTTCCCAGGAGGGGATGCATCAGGACGAATTCAAAACTCAGGAAAATTGTCCTGGAACACCTTCCCTAAGGATGCTAGAATGGAATTGAAGAGGCAGGCGAGCGGCCACCACGGTCCTCTAGCAGTCCTTAGGGTGCGCGCAGAAGCCCGGTGCTCTGCGGCTTCGTTCTTCGCCGTCGTACAAGCTACCGCTCTGTCCGGCTCGCGGAGCAGGAGAAGCGGCTGCTTCGCGCACACAACAGCCGTACGCTCCGAAGCGCTGCTTCAGCCGAAAGACGCCGGCGACCGGCGCTTGGCTTTGGACAGCTCCGGAGAGCCGTAGTGTGCGTCTGCACTGGACTGCATTATACCGAAAAGCTTTAGCAGTGTGTCTCGCAGGGAGATAGCTTAGGAGCGCAGGGCACTTATGCCTCCCTTGTCCAGAAACACGATTTTACTGCACACGCCAAAAACACTGCTCTTTCCTGGGCAATATGTAAGCTGCTTTCTGACGGCCGTGCTCCCTTCCTGCTCTTGCCCAGCTCGTTGTTTTAACGTGCACATGCCGTCCTGGCATTCAGTGCACAGTGAAGGCAATCGCAAAAGTCCAGCAGCTGCTGACTCCCAAACGAATTTCCCAACAGGGGCTTCATCAGGACGAAGTCAAAACCCAGGAAAGTTGTCTCGGAACGCCTTCAATAAAGCATGCCAGCAGTGCATTGAAAAGGCAGGGAGCTTTAGCCACTGTCATCTAGCAGTCCCAAGGCTGTACACACAATGTCGTCTCCCTGCGGCTTCGTTCTTTGCCCTCGTACAAGCTACCGCTCTGTCCGGCTCACGGAGCAGGAGAAGCGGCTGCCTCGCGCACACAACAGAGGAGCGGCAGCCGTACGCTCCGAAGCGCTGCTTCAGCCGAAAGACGCCGGCGACCGGCGCTTGGCTTCGGACAGCTCCGGAGAGCCGTAGTGTGCGTCTGCACTGGACTGCATCGTAGCGAAAAGCTTTGCCAGTGTGTCTTAGCAAGGAGATAGCTTAGGAGCGCAGCGCACTTATGCCTTCCTTGTCCATAAACACGATTTTACTGCACACTCCAAAAACACTGCTCTTTCCAGGGCAATATATAAGCTGCTTTCTGACGGCCGTGATCTTTCGATTACTCTTGCCCAGCTCGTTGATTTAACGTGCACATGCCGTCCTGGCATTCAGTGCACAGTGAAGGCAATCGCAAAAGTCCAGCAGCTGCTGACTCCCAAATGAATTTCCCAACAGGGGCTGCATCAGGACGAAGTCAAAACCCAGGAAAGTTGTCTCGGAACGCCTTCAATAAAGCATGCCAGCAGTGCATTGAAAAGGCAGGGAGCTTTAGCCACTGTCATCTAGCAGTCCCAAGGCTGTACACACAATGTCGTCTCCCTGCGGCTTCGTTCTTCGCCCTCGTACAAGCTACCGCTCTGTCCGGCTCACGGAGCAGGAGAAGCGGCTGCCTCGCGCACACAACAGAGGAGCGGCAGCCGTACGCTCCGAAGCGCTGCTTCAGCCGAAAGACGCCGGCGACCGGCGCTTGGCTTCGGACAGCTCCGGAGAGCCGCAGTGTCCGTCTGCACTAGACTGCATGATAACGAAAAGCTTTGGCAGTGTGTCTCGCAGGGAGATAGCTTAGGAGCGCAGCGCACTTATGCCTCCCTTGTCCAGAAACACGATTTTACTGCACACTCCAAAAACACTGCTCTTTCCAGGGCAATATATAAGCTGCTTTCTGACGGCCGTGATCTTTCGATTACTCTTGCCCAGCTCGTTGTTTTAACGTGCACATGCCGTCCTGGCATTCAGTGCACAGTGAAGGCAATCGCAAAAGTCCAGGTGCTGCTGACTCCCAAACACAAGGCGCTGGCTATGTTCTTGTTTCTCGACTACTCAACGCAGCCCTTCATTTCTGCAGTTGCCATCGAGGTCTCTGCACTCGGAGACGCAGAGGACGAGTAGGAGTTTCCCAGGAGATGCTGCATCAGGACGAATTCAAAACTCAGGAAAATTGTCCTGGAACACCTTCCCTAAGGATGCTAGAATGGAATTGAAGAGGCAGGCGAGCGGCCACCACGGTCCTCTACCAGTCCTTAGGGTGCGCGCAGAAGGCCGGTGCTCTGCGGCTTCGTTCTTCGCCCTCGTACAAGCTACCGCTCTGTCCGGCTCCCGGAGCAGGAGAAGCGGCTGCCTCGCGCACACAACAGAGGAGCGGCAGCCGTACGCTCCGAAGCGCTGCTTCAGCCGAAAGACGCCGGCGACCGGCGCTTGGCTTCGGACAGCTCCGGAGAGCCGTAGTGTGCGTCTGCACTAGACTGCATCATAGCGAAAAGCTTTAGCAGTGTGTCTCGCAGGGAGATAGCTTAGGAGCGCAGGGCACTTATGCCTCCCTTGTCCAGAAACACGATTTTACTGCACACTCCAAAAACACTGCTCTTTCCAGGGCAATATATAAGCTGCTTTCTGTCGGCCGTGATCTTACGATTACTGCTCTTGCTCAGCTCGTTGTTTTAACGTGCACATGCCGTCCTGGCATTCAGTGCACAGTGAAAGCAATCGCAAAAGTCCAGGTGCTGCTGACTCCCAAACACAAGGCGCTGGCTATGTTCTTGTTTCTCGACAACTCAACGCAGCCCTTCATTTCTGCAGTTGCCATCGAGGTCTCTGCACTCGGAGACGCAGAGGACGAGTAGGAGTTTCCCAGGAGGGGATGCATCAGGACGAATTCAAAACTCAGGAAAATTGTCCTGGAACACCTTCCCTAAGGATGCTAGAATGGAATTGAAGAGGCAGGCGAGCGGCCACCACGGTCCTCTAGCAGTCCTTAGGGTGCGCGCAGAAGGCCGGTGCTCTGCGGCTTCGTTCTTCGCCGTCGTACAAGCTACCGCTCTGTCCGGCTCGCGGAGCAGGAGAAGCGGCTGCTTCGCGCACACAACAGCCGTACGCTCCGAAGCGCTGCTTCAGCCGAAAGACGCCGGCGACCGGCGCTTGGCTTTGGACAGCTCCGGAGAGCCGTAGTGTGCGTCTGCACTGGACTGCATTATACCGAAAAGCTTTAGCAGTGTGTCTCGCAGGGAGATAGCTTAGGAGCGCAGGGCACTTATGCCTCCCTTGTCCAGAAACACGATTTTACTGCACACTCCAAAAACACTGCTCTTTCCTGGGCAATATGTAAGCTGCTTTCTGACGGCCGTGCTCCCTTCCTGCTCTTGCCCAGCTCGTTGTTTTAACGTGCACATGCCGTCCTGGCATTCAGTGCACAGTGAAGGCAATCGCAAAAGTCCAGCAGCTGCTGACTCCCAAACGAATTTCCCAACAGGGGCTTCATCAGGACGAAGTCAAAACCCAGGAAAGTTGTCTCGGAACGCCTTCAATAAAGCATGCCAGCAGTGCATTGAAAAGGCAGGGAGCTTTAGCCACTGTCATCTAGCAGTCCCAAGGCTGTACACACAATGTCGTCTCCCTGCGGCTTCGTTCTTTGCCCTCGTACAAGCTACCGCTCTGTCCGGCTCCCGGAGCAGGAGAAGCGGCTGCCTCGCGCACACAACAGAGGAGCGGCAGCCGTACGCTCCGAAGCGCTGCTTCAGCCGAAAGACGCCGGCGACCGGCGCTTCGCTTCGGACAGCTCCGGAGAGCCGTAGTGTGCGTCTGCACTGGACTGCATCGTAGCGAAAAGCTTTGCCAGTGTGTCTTAGCAAGGAGATAGCTTAGGAGCGCAGCGCACTTATGCCTTCCTTGTCCATAAACACGATTTTACTGCACACTCCAAAAACACTGCTCTTTCCAGGGCAATATATAAGCTGCTTTCTGACGGCCGTGATCTTTCGATTACTCTTGCCCAGCTCGTTGATTTAACGTGCACATGCCGTCCTGGCATTCAGTGCACAGTGAAGGCAATCGCAAAAGTCCAGCAGCTGCTGACTCCCAAATGAATTTCCCAACAGGGGCTGCATCAGGACGAAGTCAAAACCCAGGAAAGTTGTCTCGGAACGCCTTCAATAAAGCATGCCAGCAGTGCATTGAAAAGGCAGGGAGCTTTAGCCACTGTCATCTAGCAGTCCCAAGGCTGTACACACAATGTCGTCTCCCTGCGGCTTCGTTCTTCGCCCTCGTACAAGCTACCGCTCTGTCCGGCTCACGGAGCAGGAGAAGCGGCTGCCTCGCGCACACAACAGAGGAGCGGCAGCCGTACGCTCCGAAGCGCTGCTTCAGCCGAAAGACGCCGGCGACCGGCGCTTGGCTTCGGACAGCTCCGGAGAGCCGCAGTGTCCGTCTGCACTAGACTGCATGATAACGAAAAGCTTTGGCAGTGTGTCTCGCAGGGAGATAGCTTAGGAGCGCAGCGCACTTATGCCTCCCTTGTCCAGAAACACGATTTTACTGCACACTCCAAAAACACTGCTCTTTCCTGGGCAATATATAAGCTGCTTTCTGACGGCCGTGATCTTTCGATTACTCTTGCCCAGCTCGTTGTTTTAACGTGCACATGCCGTCCTGGCATTCAGTGCACAGTGAAGGCAATCGCAAAAGTCCAGGTGCTGCTGACTCCCAAACACAAGGCGCTGGCTATGTTCTTGTTTCTCGACTACTCAACGCAGCCCTTCATTTCTGCAGTTGCCATCGAGGTCTCTGCACTCGGAGACGCAGAGGACGAGTAGGAGTTTCCCAGGAGATGCTGCATCAGGACGAATTCAAAACTCAGGAAAATTGTCCTGGAACACCTTCCCTAAGGATGCTAGAATGGAATTGAAGAGGCAGGCGAGCGGCCACCACGGTCCTCTACCAGTCCTTAGGGTGCGCGCAGAAGGCCGGTGCTCTGCGGCTTCGTTCTTCGCCCTCGTACAAGCTACCGCTCTGTCCGGCTCACGGAGCAGGAGAAGCGGCTGCCTCGCGCACACAACAGAGGAGCGGCAGCCGTACGCTCCGAAGCGCTGCTTCAGCCGAAAGACGCCGGCGACCGGCGCTTGGCTTCGGACAGCTCCGGAGAGCCGTAGTGTGCGTCTGCACTAGACTGCATCATAGCGAAAAGCTTTGGCAGTGTGTCTCGCAGGGAGATAGCTTAGGAGCGCAGGGCACTTATGCCTCCCTTGTCCAGAAACACGATTTTACTGCACACTCCAAAAACACTGCTCTTTCCAGGGCAAGATGTCAGATGCTCTCTGATGCCCGTGCTCCCTTCCTGCTCTTGCCCAGCACGTTGTTTTAACGTGCACATGCCGTCCTGGCATTCAGTGCACAGTGAAAGCAATCGCAAAAGTCCAGCAGCTGCTGACTCCCAAACGAATTTCCCAACAGGGGCTTCATCAGGACGAAGTCAAAACCCAGGAAAGTTGTCTCGGAACGCCTTCAATAAAGCATGCCAGCAGTGCATTGAAAAGGCAGGGAGCTTTAGCCACTGTCATCTAGCAGTCCCAAGGCTGTACACACAATGTCGTCTCCCTGCGGCTTCGTTCTTCGCCCTCGTACAAGCTACCGCTCTGTCCGGCTCCCGGAGCAGGAGAAGCGGCTGCTTCGCGCACACAACAGCCGTACGCTCCGAAGCGCTGCTTCAGCCGAAAGACGCCGGCGACCGGCGCTTGGCTTCGGACAGCTCCGGAGAGCCGTAGTCTGCGTCTGCACTAGACTGCATGATAGCGAAAAGCTTTGGCAGTGTGTCTCGCAGGGAGATAGCTTAGGAGCGCAGCGCACTTATGCCTCCCTTGTCCAGAAACACGATTTTACTGCACACTCCAAAAACACTGCTCTTTCCAGGGCAATATATAAGCTGCTTTCTGACGGCCGTGATCTTTCGATTACTCTTGCCCAGCTCGTTGTTTTAACGTGCACATGCCGTCCTGGCATTCAGTGCACAGTGAAGGCAATCGCAAAAGTCCAGCAGCTGCTGACTCCCAAACACAAGGCGCTGGCTATGTTCTTGCTTCTCGACAACTCAACGCAGCCCTTCATTTCTGCAGTTGCCATCGAGGTCTCTGCACTCGGAGACGCAGAGGACGAGTAGGAGTTTCCCAGGAGATGCTGCATCAGGACGAATTCAAAACTCAGGAAAATTGTCCTGGAACACCTTCCCTAAGGATGCTAGAATGGAATTGAAGAGGCAGGCCAGCGGCCACCACGGTCCTCTACCAGTCCTTAGGGTGCGCGCAGAAGCCCGGTGCTCTGCGGCTTCGTTCTTCGCCCTCGTACAAGCTACCGCTCTGTCCGGCTCCCGGAGCAGGAGAAGCGGCTGCTTCGCGCACACAACAGCCGTACGCTCCGAAGCGCTGCTTCAGCCGAAAGACGCCGGCGACCGGCGCTTGGCTTCGGACAGCTCCGGAGAGCCGTAGTGTGCGTCTGCACTAGACTGCATGATAACAAAAAGCTTTGGCAGTGTGTCTCGCAGGGAGATAGCTTAGGAGCGCAGCACACTTATGCCTCCCTTGTCCAGAAACACGATTTTACTGCACACTCCAAAAACACTGCTCTTTCCAGGGCAATATATAAGCTGCTTTCTGTCGGCCGTGATCTTACGATTACTGCTCTTGCTCAGCTCGTTGTTTTAACGTGCACATGCCGTCCTGGCATTCAGTGCACAGTGAAAGCAATCGCAAAAGTCCAGGTGCTGCTGACTCCCAAACACAAGGCGCTGGCTATGTTCTTGTTTCTCGACAACTCAACGCAGCCCTTCATTTCTGCAGTTGCCATCGAGGTCTCTGCACTCGGAGACGCAGAGGACGAGTAGGAGTTTCCCAGGAGGGGATGCATCAGGACGAATTCAAAACTCAGGAAAATTGTCCTGGAACACCTTCCCTAAGGATGCTAGAATGGAATTGAAGAGGCAGGCGAGCGGCCACCACGGTCCTCTAGCAGTCCTTAGGGTGCGCGCAGAAGGCCGGTGCTCTGCGGCTTCGTTCTTCGCCGTCGTACAAGCTACCGCTCTGTCCGGCTCGCGGAGCAGGAGAAGCGGCTGCTTCGCGCACACAACAGCCGTACGCTCCGAAGCGCTGCTTCAGCCGAAAGACGCCGGCGACCGGCGCTTGGCTTTGGACAGCTCCGGAGAGCCGTAGTGTGCGTCTGCACTGGACTGCATTATACCGAAAAGCTTTAGCAGTGTGTCTCGCAGGGAGATAGCTTAGGAGCGCAGGGCACTTATGCCTCCCTTGTCCAGAAACACGATTTTACTGCACACTCCAAAAACACTGCTCTTTCCTGGGCAATATGTAAGCTGCTTTCTGACGGCCGTGCTCCCTTCCTGCTCTTGCCCAGCTCGTTGTTTTAACGTGCACATGCCGTCCTGGCATTCAGTGCACAGTGAAGGCAATCGCAAAAGTCCAGCAGCTGCTGACTCCCAAACGAATTTCCCAACAGGGGCTTCATCAGGACGAAGTCAAAACCCAGGAAAGTTGTCTCGGAACGCCTTCAATAAAGCATGCCAGCAGTGCATTGAAAAGGCAGGGAGCTTTAGCCACTGTCATCTAGCAGTCCCAAGGCTGTACACACAATGTCGTCTCCCTGCGGCTTCGTTCTTTGCCCTCGTACAAGCTACCGCTCTGTCCGGCTCCCGGAGCAGGAGAAGCGGCTGCCTCGCGCACACAACAGAGGAGCGGCAGCCGTACGCTCCGAAGCGCTGCTTCAGCCGAAAGACGCCGGCGACCGGCGCTTCGCTTCGGACAGCTCCGGAGAGCCGTAGTGTGCGTCTGCACTGGACTGCATCGTAGCGAAAAGCTTTGCCAGTGTGTCTTAGCAAGGAGATAGCTTAGGAGCGCAGCGCACTTATGCCTTCCTTGTCCATAAACACGATTTTACTGCACACTCCAAAAACACTGCTCTTTCCAGGGCAATATATAAGCTGCTTTCTGACGGCCGTGATCTTTCGATTACTCTTGCCCAGCTCGTTGATTTAACGTGCACATGCCGTCCTGGCATTCAGTGCACAGTGAAGGCAATCGCAAAAGTCCAGCAGCTGCTGACTCCCAAATGAATTTCCCAACAGGGGCTGCATCAGGACGAAGTCAAAACCCAGGAAAGTTGTCTCGGAACGCCTTCAATAAAGCATGCCAGCAGTGCATTGAAAAGGCAGGGAGCTTTAGCCACTGTCATCTAGCAGTCCCAAGGCTGTACACACAATGTCGTCTCCCTGCGGCTTCGTTCTTCGCCCTCGTACAAGCTACCGCTCTGTCCGGCTCACGGAGCAGGAGAAGCGGCTGCCTCGCGCACACAACAGAGGAGCGGCAGCCGTACGCTCCGAAGCGCTGCTTCAGCCGAAAGACGCCGGCGACCGGCGCTTGGCTTCGGACAGCTCCGGAGAGCCGCAGTGTCCGTCTGCACTAGACTGCATGATAACGAAAAGCTTTGGCAGTGTGTCTCGCAGGGAGATAGCTTAGGAGCGCAGCGCACTTATGCCTCCCTTGTCCAGAAACACGATTTTACTGCACACTCCAAAAACACTGCTCTTTCCTGGGCAATATATAAGCTGCTTTCTGACGGCCGTGATCTTTCGATTACTCTTGCCCAGCTCGTTGTTTTAACGTGCACATGCCGTCCTGGCATTCAGTGCACAGTGAAGGCAATCGCAAAAGTCCAGGTGCTGCTGACTCCCAAACACAAGGCGCTGGCTATGTTCTTGTTTCTCGACTACTCAACGCAGCCCTTCATTTCTGCAGTTGCCATCGAGGTCTCTGCACTCGGAGACGCAGAGGACGAGTAGGAGTTTCCCAGGAGATGCTGCATCAGGACGAATTCAAAACTCAGGAAAATTGTCCTGGAACACCTTCCCTAAGGATGCTAGAATGGAATTGAAGAGGCAGGCGAGCGGCCACCACGGTCCTCTACCAGTCCTTAGGGTGCGCGCAGAAGGCCGGTGCTCTGCGGCTTCGTTCTTCGCCCTCGTACAAGCTACCGCTCTGTCCGGCTCACGGAGCAGGAGAAGCGGCTGCCTCGCGCACACAACAGAGGAGCGGCAGCCGTACGCTCCGAAGCGCTGCTTCAGCCGAAAGACGCCGGCGACCGGCGCTTGGCTTCGGACAGCTCCGGAGAGCCGTAGTCTGCGTCTGCACTAGACTGCATCATAGCGAAAAGCTTTAGCAGTGTGTCTCGCAGGGAGATAGCTTAGGAGCGCAGGGCACTTATGCCTCCCTTGTCCAGAAACACGATTTTACTGCACACTCCAAAAACACTGCTCTTTCCAGGGCAAGATGTCAGATGCTCTCTGATGCCCGTGCTCCCTTCCTGCTCTTGCCCAGCACGTTGTTTTAACGTGCACATGCCGTCCTGGCATTCAGTGCACAGTGAAGGCAATCGCAAAAGTCCAGCAGCTGCTGACTCCCAAACGAATTTCCCAACAGGGGCTTCATCAGGACGAAGTCAAAACCCAGGAAAGTTGTCTCGGAACGCCTTCAATAAAGCATGCCAGCAGTGCATTGAAAAGGCAGGGAGCTTTAGCCACTGTCATCTAGCAGTCCCAAGGCTGTACACACAATGTCGTCTCCCTGCGGCTTCGTTCTTCGCCCTCGTACAAGCTACCGCTCTGTCCGGCTCCCGGAGCAGGAGAAGCGGCTGCTTCGCGCACACAACAGCCGTACGCTCCGAAGCGCTGCTTCAGCCGAAAGACGCCGGCGACCGGCGCTTGGCTTCGGACAGCTCCGGAGAGCCGTAGTCTGCGTCTGCACTAGACTGCATGATAGCGAAAAGCTTTGGCAGTGTGTCTCGCAGGGAGATAGCTTAGGAGCGCAGCGCACTTATGCCTCCCTTGTCCAGAAACACGATTTTACTGCACACTCCAAAAACACTGCTCTTTCCAGGGCAATATATAAGCTGCTTTCTGACGGCCGTGATCTTTCGATTACTCTTGCCCAGCTCGTTGTTTTAACGTGCACATGCCGTCCTGGCATTCAGTGCACAGTGAAGGCAATCGCAAAAGTCCAGCAGCTGCTGACTCCCAAACACAAGGCGCTGGCTATGTTCTTGCTTCTCGACAACTCAACGCAGCCCTTCATTTCTGCAGTTGCCATCGAGGTCTCTGCACTCGGAGACGCAGAGGACGAGTAGGAGTTTCCCAGGAGATGCTGCATCAGGACGAATTCAAAACTCAGGAAAATTGTCCTGGAACACCTTCCCTAAGGATGCTAGAATGGAATTGAAGAGGCAGGCCAGCGGCCACCACGGTCCTCTACCAGTCCTTAGGGTGCGCGCAGAAGCCCGGTGCTCTGCGGCTTCGTTCTTCGCCCTCGTACAAGCTACCGCTCTGTCCGGCTCCCGGAGCAGGAGAAGCGGCTGCTTCGCGCACACAACAGCCGTACGCTCCGAAGCGCTGCTTCAGCCGAAAGACGCCGGCGACCGGCGCTTGGCTTCGGACAGCTCCGGAGAGCCGTAGTGTGCGTCTGCACTAGACTGCATGATAACAAAAAGCTTTGGCAGTGTGTCTCGCAGGGAGATAGCTTAGGAGCGCAGCACACTTATGCCTCCCTTGTCCAGAAACACGATTTTACTGCACACTCCAAAAACACTGCTCTTTCCAGGGCAATATATAAGCTGCTTTCTGTCGGCCGTGATCTTACGATTACTGCTCTTGCTCAGCTCGTTGTTTTAACGTGCACATGCCGTCCTGGCATTCAGTGCACAGTGAAAGCAATCGCAAAAGTCCAGGTGCTGCTGACTCCCAAACACAAGGCGCTGGCTATGTTCTTGTTTCTCGACAACTCAACGCAGCCCTTCATTTCTGCAGTTGCCATCGAGGTCTCTGCACTCGGAGACGCAGAGGACGAGTAGGAGTTTCCCAGGAGGGGATGCATCAGGACGAATTCAAAACTCAGGAAAATTGTCCTGGAACACCTTCCCTAAGGATGCTAGAATGGAATTGAAGAGGCAGGCGAGCGGCCACCACGGTCCTCTAGCAGTCCTTAGGGTGCGCGCAGAAGGCCGGTGCTCTGCGGCTTCGTTCTTCGCCGTCGTACAAGCTACCGCTCTGTCCGGCTCGCGGAGCAGGAGAAGCGGCTGCTTCGCGCACACAACAGCCGTACGCTCCGAAGCGCTGCTTCAGCCGAAAGACGCCGGCGACCGGCGCTTGGCTTTGGACAGCTCCGGAGAGCCGTAGTGTGCGTCTGCACTGGACTGCATTATACCGAAAAGCTTTAGCAGTTTGTCTCGCAGGGAGATAGCTTAGGAGCGCAGGGCACTTATGCCTCCCTTGTCCAGAAACACGATTTTACTGCACACTCCAAAAACACTGCTCTTTCCTGGGCAATATGTAAGCTGCTTTCTGACGGCCGTGCTCCCTTCCTGCTCTTGCCCAGCTCGTTGTTTTAACGTGCACATGCCGTCCTGGCATTCAGTGCACAGTGAAGGCAATCGCAAAAGTCCAGCAGCTGCTGACTCCCAAACGAATTTCCCAACAGGGGCTTCATCAGGACGAAGTCAAAACCCAGGAAAGTTGTCTCGGAACGCCTTCAATAAAGCATGCCAGCAGTGCATTGAAAAGGCAGGGAGCTTTAGCCACTGTCATCTAGCAGTCCCAAGGCTGTACACACAATGTCGTCTCCCTGCGGCTTCGTTCTTTGCCCTCGTACAAGCTACCGCTCTGTCCGGCTCACGGAGCAGGAGAAGCGGCTGCCTCGCGCACACAACAGAGGAGCGGCAGCCGTACGCTCCGAAGCGCTGCTTCAGCCGAAAGACGCCGGCGACCGGCGCTTGGCTTCGGACAGCTCCGGAGAGCCGTAGTGTGCGTCTGCACTGGACTGCATCGTAGCGAAAAGCTTTGCCAGTGTGTCTTAGCAAGGAGATAGCTTAGGAGCGCAGCGCACTTATGCCTTCCTTGTCCAGAAACACGATTTTACTGCACACTCCAAAAACACTGCTCTTTCCAGGGCAATATATAAGCTGCTTTCTGACGGCCGTGATCTTTCGATTACTCTTGCCCAGCTCGTTGATTTAACGTGCACATGCCGTCCTGGCATTCAGTGCACAGTGAAGGCAATCGCAAAAGTCCAGCAGCTGCTGACTCCCAAATGAATTTCCCAACAGGGGCTGCATCAGGACGAAGTCAAAACCCAGGAAAGTTGTCTCGGAACGCCTTCAATAAAGCATGCCAGCAGTGCATTGAAAAGGCAGGGAGCTTTAGCCACTGTCATCTAGCAGTCCCAAGGCTGTACACACAATGTCGTCTCCCTGCGGCTTCGTTCTTCGCCCTCGTACAAGCTACCGCTCTGTCCGGCTCACGGAGCAGGAGAAGCGGCTGCCTCGCGCACACAACAGAGGAGCGGCAGCCGTACGCTCCGAAGCGCTGCTTCAGCCGAAAGACGCCGGCGACCGGCGCTTGGCTTCGGACAGCTCCGGAGAGCCGCAGTGTCCGTCTGCACTAGACTGCATGATAACGAAAAGCTTTGGCAGTGTGTCTCGCAGGGAGATAGCTTAGGAGCGCAGCGCACTTATGCCTCCCTTGTCCAGAAACACGATTTTACTGCACACTCCAAAAACACTGCTCTTTCCTGGGCAATATATAAGCTGCTTTCTGACGGCCGTGATCTTTCGATTACTCTTGCCCAGCTCGTTGTTTTAACGTGCACATGCCGTCCTGGCATTCAGTGCACAGTGAAGGCAATCGCAAAAGTCCAGGTGCTGCTGACTCCCAAACACAAGGCGCTGGCTATGTTCTTGTTTCTCGACAACTCAACGCAGCCCTTCATTTCTGCAGTTGCCATCGAGGTCTCTGCACTCGGAGACGCAGAGGACGAGTAGGAGTTTCCCAGGAGATGCTGCATCAGGACGAATTCAAAACTCAGGAAAATTGTCCTGGAACACCTTCCCTAAGGATGCTAGAATGGAATTGAAGAGGCAGGCGAGCGGCCACCACGGTCCTCTACCAGTCCTTAGGGTGCGCGCAGAAGGCCGGTGCTCTGCGGCTTCGTTCTTCGCCCTCGTACAAGCTACCGCTCTGTCCGGCTCACGGAGCAGGAGAAGCGGCTGCCTCGCGCACACAACAGAGGAGCGGCAGCCGTACGCTCCGAAGCGCTGCTTCAGCCGAAAGACGCCGGCGACCGGCGCTTGGCTTCGGACAGCTCCGGAGAGCCGTAGTGTGCGTCTGCACTAGACTGCATCATAGCGAAAAGCTTTAGCAGTGTGTCTCGCAGGGAGATAGCTTAGGAGCGCAGGGCACTTATGCCTCCCTTGTCCAGAAACACGATTTTACTGCACACTCCAAAAACACTGCTCTTTCCAGGGCAAGATGTCAGATGCTCTCTGATGCCCGTGCTCCCTTCCTGCTCTTGCCCAGCTCGTTGTTTTAACGTGCACATGCCGTCCTGGCATTCAGTGCACAGTGAAGGCAATCGCAAAAGTCCAGCAGCTGCTGACTCCCAAACGAATTTCCCAACAGGGGCTTCATCAGGACGAAGTCAAAACCCAGGAAAGTTGTCTCGGAACGCCTTCAATAAAGCATGCCAGCAGTGCATTGAAAAGGCAGGGAGCTTTAGCCACTGTCATCTAGCAGTCCCAAGGCTGTACACACAATGTCGTCTCCCTGCGGCTTCGTTCTTCGCCCTCGTACAAGCTACCGCTCTGTCCGGCTCCCGGAGCAGGAGAAGCGGCTGCTTCGCGCACACAACAGCCGTACGCTCCGAAGCGCTGCTTCAGCCGAAAGACGCCGGCGACCGGCGCTTGGCTTCGGACAGCTCCGGAGAGCCGTAGTCTGCGTCTGCACTAGACTGCATGATAGCGAAAAGCTTTGGCAGTGTGTCTCGCAGGGAGATAGCTTAGGAGCGCAGCGCACTTATGCCTCCCTTGTCCAGAAACACGATTTTACTGCACACTCCAAAAACACTGCTCTTTCCAGGGCAATATATAAGCTGCTTTCTGACGGCCGTGATCTTTCGATTACTCTTGCCCAGCTCGTTGTTTTAACGTGCACATGCCGTCCTGGCATTCAGTGCACAGTGAAGGCAATCGCAAAAGTCCAGCAGCTGCTGACTCCCAAACACAAGGCGCTGGCTATGTTCTTGCTTCTCGACAACTCAACGCAGCCCTTCATTTCTGCAGTTGCCATCGAGGTCTCTGCACTCGGAGACGCAGAGGACGAGTAGGAGTTTCCCAGGAGATGCTGCATCAGGACGAATTCAAAACTCAGGAAAATTGTCCTGGAACACCTTCCCTAAGGATGCTAGAATGGAATTGAAGAGGCAGGCCAGCGGCCACCACGGTCCTCTACCAGTCCTTAGGGTGCGCGCAGAAGCCCGGTGCTCTGCGGCTTCGTTCTTCGCCCTCGTACAAGCTACCGCTCTGTCCGGCTCCCGGAGCAGGAGAAGCGGCTGCTTCGCGCACACAACAGCCGTACGCTCCGAAGCGCTGCTTCAGCCGAAAGACGCCGGCGACCGGCGCTTGGCTTCGGACAGCTCCGGAGAGCCGTAGTGTGCGTCTGCACTAGACTGCATGATAACAAAAAGCTTTGGCAGTGTGTCTCGCAGGGAGATAGCTTAGGAGCGCAGCACACTTATGCCTCCCTTGTCCAGAAACACGATTTTACTGCACACTCCAAAAACACTGCTCTTTCCAGGGCAATATATAAGCTGCTTTCTGTCGGCCGTGATCTTACGATTACTGCTCTTGCTCAGCTCGTTGTTTTAACGTGCACATGCCGTCCTGGCATTCAGTGCACAGTGAAAGCAATCGCAAAAGTCCAGGTGCTGCTGACTCCCAAACACAAGGCGCTGGCTATGTTCTTGTTTCTCGACAACTCAACGCAGCCCTTCATTTCTGCAGTTGCCATCGAGGTCTCTGCACTCGGAGACGCAGAGGACGAGTAGGAGTTTCCCAGGAGGGGATGCATCAGGACGAATTCAAAACTCAGGAAAATTGTCCTGGAACACCTTCCCTAAGGATGCTAGAATGGAATTGAAGAGGCAGGCGAGCGGCCACCACGGTCCTCTAGCAGTCCTTAGGGTGCGCGCAGAAGGCCGGTGCTCTGCGGCTTCGTTCTTCGCCGTCGTACAAGCTACCGCTCTGTCCGGCTCGCGGAGCAGGAGAAGCGGCTGCTTCGCGCACACAACAGCCGTACGCTCCGAAGCGCTGCTTCAGCCGAAAGACGCCGGCGACCGGCGCTTGGCTTTGGACAGCTCCGGAGAGCCGTAGTGTGCGTCTGCACTGGACTGCATTATACCGAAAAGCTTTAGCAGTGTGTCTCGCAGGGAGATAGCTTAGGAGCGCAGGGCACTTATGCCTCCCTTGTCCAGAAACACGATTTTACTGCACACTCCAAAAACACTGCTCTTTCCTGGGCAATATGTAAGCTGCTTTCTGACGGCCGTGCTCCCTTCCTGCTCTTGCCCAGCTCGTTGTTTTAACGTGCACATGCCGTCCTGGCATTCAGTGCACAGTGAAGGCAATCGCAAAAGTCCAGCAGCTGCTGACTCCCAAACGAATTTCCCAACAGGGGCTTCATCAGGACGAAGTCAAAACCCAGGAAAGTTGTCTCGGAACGCCTTCAATAAAGCATGCCAGCAGTGCATTGAAAAGGCAGGGAGCTTTAGCCACTGTCATCTAGCAGTCCCAAGGCTGTACACACAATGTCGTCTCCCTGCGGCTTCGTTCTTTGCCCTCGTACAAGCTACCGCTCTGTCCGGCTCACGGAGCAGGAGAAGCGGCTGCCTCGCGCACACAACAGAGGAGCGGCAGCCGTACGCTCCGAAGCGCTGCTTCAGCCGAAAGACGCCGGCGACCGGCGCTTCGCTTCGGACAGCTCCGGAGAGCCGTAGTGTGCGTCTGCACTGGACTGCATCGTAGCGAAAAGCTTTGCCAGTGTGTCTTAGCAAGGAGATAGCTTAGGAGCGCAGGGCACTTATGCCTTCCTTGTCCATAAACACGATTTTACTGCACACTCCAAAAACACTGCTCTTTCCAGGGCAATATATAAGCTGCTTTCTGACGGCCGTGATCTTTCGATTACTCTTGCCCAGCTCGTTGATTTAACGTGCACATGCCGTCCTGGCATTCAGTGCACAGTGAAGGCAATCGCAAAAGTCCAGCAGCTGCTGACTCCCAAATGAATTTCCCAACAGGGGCTGCATCAGGACGAAGTCAAAACCCAGGAAAGTTGTCTCGGAACGCCTTCAATAAAGCATGCCAGCAGTGCATTGAAAAGGCAGGGAGCTTTAGCCACTGTCATCTAGCAGTCCCAAGGCTGTACACACAATGTCGTCTCCCTGCGGCTTCGTTCTTCGCCCTCGTACAAGCTACCGCTCTGTCCGGCTCACGGAGCAGGAGAAGCGGCTGCCTCGCGCACACAACAGAGGAGCGGCAGCCGTACGCTCCGAAGCGCTGCTTCAGCCGAAAGACGCCGGCGACCGGCGCTTGGCTTCGGACAGCTCCGGAGAGCCGCAGTGTCCGTCTGCACTAGACTGCATGATAACGAAAAGCTTTGGCAGTGTGTCTCGCAGGGAGATAGCTTAGGAGCGCAGCGCACTTATGCCTCCCTTGTCCAGAAACACGATTTTACTGCACACTCCAAAAACACTGCTCTTTCCTGGGCAATATATAAGCTGCTTTCTGACGGCCGTGATCTTTCGATTACTCTTGCCCAGCTCGTTGTTTTAACGTGCACATGCCGTCCTGGCATTCAGTGCACAGTGAAGGCAATCGCAAAAGTCCAGGTGCTGCTGACTCCCAAACACAAGGCGCTGGCTATGTTCTTGTTTCTCGACTACTCAACGCAGCCCTTCATTTCTGCAGTTGCCATCGAGGTCTCTGCACTCGGAGACGCAGAGGACGAGTAGGAGTTTCCCAGGAGATGCTGCATCAGGACGAATTCAAAACTCAGGAAAATTGTCCTGGAACACCTTCCCTAAGGATGCTAGAATGGAATTGAAGAGGCAGGCGAGCGGCCACCACGGTCCTCTACCAGTCCTTAGGGTGCGCGCAGAAGGCCGGTGCTCTGCGGCTTCGTTCTTCGCCCTCGTACAAGCTACCGCTCTGTCCGGCTCACGGAGCAGGAGAAGCGGCTGCCTCGCGCACACAACAGAGGAGCGGCAGCCGTACGCTCCGAAGCGCTGCTTCAGCCGAAAGACGCCGGCGACCGGCGCTTGGCTTCGGACAGCTCCGGAGAGCCGTAGTGTGCGTCTGCACTAGACTGCATCATAGCGAAAAGCTTTAGCAGTGTGTCTCGCAGGGAGATAGCTTAGGAGCGCAGGGCACTTATGCCTCCCTTGTCCAGAAACACGATTTTACTGCACACTCCAAAAACACTGCTCTTTCCAGGGCAAGATGTCAGATGCTCTCTGATGCCCGTGCTCCCTTCCTGCTCTTGCCCAGCACGTTGTTTTAACGTGCACATGCCGTCCTGGCATTCAGTGCACAGTGAAGGCAATCGCAAAAGTCCAGCAGCTGCTGACTCCCAAACGAATTTCCCAACAGGGGCTTCATCAGGACGAAGTCAAAACCCAGGAAAGTTGTCTCGGAACGCCTTCAATAAAGCATGCCAGCAGTGCATTGAAAAGGCAGGGAGCTTTAGCCACTGTCATCTAGCAGTCCCAAGGCTGTACACACAATGTCGTCTCCCTGCGGCTTCGTTCTTCGCCCTCGTACAAGCTACCGCTCTGTCCGGCTCCCGGAGCAGGAGAAGCGGCTGCTTCGCGCACACAACAGCCGTACGCTCCGAAGCGCTGCTTCAGCCGAAAGACGCCGGCGACCGGCGCTTGGCTTCGGACAGCTCCGGAGAGCCGTAGTCTGCGTCTGCACTAGACTGCATGATAGCGAAAAGCTTTGGCAGTGTGTCTCGCAGGGAGATAGCTTAGGAGCGCAGCGCACTTATGCCTCCCTTGTCCAGAAACACGATTTTACTGCACACTCCAAAAACACTGCTCTTTCCAGGGCAATATATAAGCTGCTTTCTGACGGCCGTGATCTTTCGATTACTCTTGCCCAGCTCGTTGTTTTAACGTGCACATGCCGTCCTGGCATTCAGTGCACAGTGAAGGCAATCGCAAAAGTCCAGCAGCTGCTGACTCCCAAACACAAGGCGCTGGCTATGTTCTTGCTTCTCGACAACTCAACGCAGCCCTTCATTTCTGCAGTTGCCATCGAGGTCTCTGCACTCGGAGACGCAGAGGACGAGTAGGAGTTTCCCAGGAGATGCTGCATCAGGACGAATTCAAAACTCAGGAAAATTGTCCTGGAACACCTTCCCTAAGGATGCTAGAATGGAATTGAAGAGGCAGGCCAGCGGCCACCACGGTCCTCTACCAGTCCTTAGGGTGCGCGCAGAAGCCCGGTGCTCTGCGGCTTCGTTCTTCGCCCTCGTACAAGCTACCGCTCTGTCCGGCTCCCGGAGCAGGAGAAGCGGCTGCTTCGCGCACACAACAGCCGTACGCTCCGAAGCGCTGCTTCAGCCGAAAGACGCCGGCGACCGGCGCTTGGCTTCGGACAGCTCCGGAGAGCCGTAGTGTGCGTCTGCACTAGACTGCATGATAACAAAAAGCTTTGGCAGTGTGTCTCGCAGGGAGATAGCTTAGGAGCGCAGCACACTTATGCCTCCCTTGTCCAGAAACACGATTTTACTGCACACTCCAAAAACACTGCTCTTTCCAGGGCAATATATAAGCTGCTTTCTGTCGGCCGTGATCTTACGATTACTGCTCTTGCTCAGCTCGTTGTTTTAACGTGCACATGCCGTCCTGGCATTCAGTGCACAGTGAAAGCAATCGCAAAAGTCCAGGTGCTGCTGACTCCCAAACACAAGGCGCTGGCTATGTTCTTGTTTCTCGACAACTCAACGCAGCCCTTCATTTCTGCAGTTGCCATCGAGGTCTCTGCACTCGGAGACGCAGAGGACGAGTAGGAGTTTCCCAGGAGGGGATGCATCAGGACGAATTCAAAACTCAGGAAAATTGTCCTGGAACACCTTCCCTAAGGATGCTAGAATGGAATTGAAGAGGCAGGCGAGCGGCCACCACGGTCCTCTAGCAGTCCTTAGGGTGCGCGCAGAAGGCCGGTGCTCTGCGGCTTCGTTCTTCGCCGTCGTACAAGCTACCGCTCTGTCCGGCTCGCGGAGCAGGAGAAGCGGCTGCTTCGCGCACACAACAGCCGTACGCTCCGAAGCGCTGCTTCAGCCGAAAGACGCCGGCGACCGGCGCTTGGCTTTGGACAGCTCCGGAGAGCCGTAGTGTGCGTCTGCACTGGACTGCATTATACCGAAAAGCTTTAGCAGTTTGTCTCGCAGGGAGATAGCTTAGGAGCGCAGGGCACTTATGCCTCCCTTGTCCAGAAACACGATTTTACTGCACACTCCAAAAACACTGCTCTTTCCTGGGCAATATGTAAGCTGCTTTCTGACGGCCGTGCTCCCTTCCTGCTCTTGCCCAGCTCGTTGTTTTAACGTGCACATGCCGTCCTGGCATTCAGTGCACAGTGAAGGCAATCGCAAAAGTCCAGCAGCTGCTGACTCCCAAACGAATTTCCCAACAGGGGCTTCATCAGGACGAAGTCAAAACCCAGGAAAGTTGTCTCGGAACGCCTTCAATAAAGCATGCCAGCAGTGCATTGAAAAGGCAGGGAGCTTTAGCCACTGTCATCTAGCAGTCCCAAGGCTGTACACACAATGTCGTCTCCCTGCGGCTTCGTTCTTTGCCCTCGTACAAGCTACCGCTCTGTCCGGCTCACGGAGCAGGAGAAGCGGCTGCCTCGCGCACACAACAGAGGAGCGGCAGCCGTACGCTCCGAAGCGCTGCTTCAGCCGAAAGACGCCGGCGACCGGCGCTTGGCTTTGGACAGCTCCGGAGAGCCGTAGTGTGCGTCTGCACTAGACTGCATCGTAGCGAAAAGCTTTGCCAGTGTGTCTTAGCAAGGAGATAGCTTAGGAGCGCAGCGCACTTATGCCTCCCTTGTCCATAAACACGATTTTACTGCACACTCCAAAAACACTGCTCTTTCCAGGGCAATATATAAGCTGCTTTCTGACGGCCGTGATCTTTCGATTACTCTTGCCCAGCTCGTTGTTTTAACGTGCACATGCCGTCCTGGCATTCAGTGCACAGTGAAGGCAATCGCAAAAGTCCAGCAGCTGCTGACTCCCAAATGAATTTCCCAACAGGGGCTTCATCAGGACGAAGTCAAAACCCAGGAAAGTTGTCTCGGAACGCCTTCAATAAAGCATGCCAGCAGTGCATTGAAGAGGCAGGGAGCTTTAGCCACTGTCATCTAGCAGTCCCAAGGCTGTACACACAATGTCGTCTCCCTGCGGCTTCGTTCTTCGCCCTCGTACAAGCTACCGCTCTGTCCGGCTCACGGAGCAGGAGAAGCGGCTGCCTCGCGCACACAACAGAGGAGCGGCAGCCGTACGCTCCGAAGCGCTGCTTCAGCCGAAAGACGCCGGCGACCGGCGCTTGGCTTCGGACAGCTCCGGAGAGCCGCAGTGTCCGTCTGCACTAGACTGCATGATAACGAAAAGCTTTGGCAGTGTGTCTTAGCAAGGAGATAGCTTAGGAGCGCAGCGCACTTATGCCTCCCTTGTCCAGAAACACGATTTTACTGCACACTCCAAAAACACTGCTCTTTCCTGGGCAATATATAAGCTGCTTTCTGACGGCCGTGATCTTTCGATTACTCTTGCCCAGCTCGTTGTTTTAACGTGCACATGCCGTCCTGGCATTCAGTGCACAGTGAAGGCAATCGCAAAAGTCCAGGTGCTGCTGACTCCCAAACACAAGGCGCTGGCTATGTTCTTGTTTCTCGACAACTCAACGCAGCCCTTCATTTCTGCAGTTGCCATCGAGGTCTCTGCACTCGGAGACGCAGAGGACGAGTAGGAGTTTCCCAGGAGATGCTGCATCAGGACGAATTCAAAACTCAGGAAAATTGTCCTGGAACACCTTCCCTAAGGATGCTAGAATGGAATTGAAGAGGCAGGCGAGCGGCCACCACGGTCCTCTAGCAGTCCTTAGGGTGCGCGCAGAAGGCCGGTGCTCTGCGGCTTCGTTCTTCGCCCTCGTACAAGCTACCGCTCTGTCCGGCTCACGGAGCAGGAGAAGCGGCTGCCTCGCGCACACAACAGAGGAGCGGCAGCCGTACGCTCCGAAGCGCTGCTTCAGCCGAAAGACGCCGGCGACCGGCGCTTGGCTTCGGACAGCTCCGGAGAGCCGTAGTGTGCGTCTGCACTAGACTGCATCGTAGCGAAAAGCTTTGCCAGTGTGTCTTAGCAAGGAGATAGCTTAGGAGCGCAGCGCACTTATGCCTTCCTTGTCCATAAACACGATTTTACTGCACACTCCAAAAACACTGCTCTTTCCAGGGCAATATATAAGCTGCTTTCTGACGGCCGTGATCTTTCGATTACTCTTGCCCAGCTCGTTGTTTTAACGTGCACATGCCGTCCTGGCATTCAGTGCACAGTGAAAGCAATCGCAAAAGTCCAGGTGCTGCTGACTCCCAAACACAAGGCGCTGGCTATGTTCTTGCTTCTCGACAACTCAACGAAGCCCTTCATTTCTGCAGTTGCCATCGAGGTCTCTGCACTCGGAGACGCAGAGGACGAGTAGGAGTTTCCCAGGAGATGCTGCATCAGGACGAATTCAAAACTCAGGAAAATTGTCCTGGAACACCTTCCCTAAGGATGCTAGAATGGAATTGAAGGGGCAGGCGAGCGGCCACCACGGTCCTCTCGCAGTCCTTAGGGTGCGCGCAGAAGGCCGGTGCTCTGCGGCTTCGTTCTTCGCCCTCGTACAAGCTACCGCTCTGTCCGGCTCGCGGAGCAGGAGAAGCGGCTGCTTCGCGCACACAACAGAGGAGCGGCAGCCGTACGCTCCGAAGCGCTGCTTCAGCCGAAAGACGCCGGCGACCGGCGCTTCGCTTCGGACAGCTCCGGAGAGCCGTAGTGTGCGTCTGCACTGGACTGCATCGTAGCGAAAAGCTTTGCCAGTGTGTCTTAGCAAGGAGATAGCTTAGGAGCGCAGCGCACTTATGCCTTCCTTGTCCATAAACACGATTTTACTGCACACTCCAAAAACACTGCTCTTTCCAGGGCAATATATAAGCTGCTTTCTGACGGCCGTGATCTTTCGATTACTCTTGCCCAGCTCGTTGATTTAACGTGCACATGCCGTCCTGGCATTCAGTGCACAGTGAAGGCAATCGCAAAAGTCCAGCAGCTGCTGACTCCCAAATGAATTTCCCAACAGGGGCTGCATCAGGACGAAGTCAAAACCCAGGAAAGTTGTCTCGGAACGCCTTCAATAAAGCATGCCAGCAGTGCATTGAAAAGGCAGGGAGCTTTAGCCACTGTCATCTAGCAGTCCCAAGGCTGTACACACAATGTCGTCTCCCTGCGGCTTCGTTCTTCGCCCTCGTACAAGCTACCGCTCTGTCCGGCTCACGGAGCAGGAGAAGCGGCTGCCTCGCGCACACAACAGAGGAGCGGCAGCCGTACGCTCCGAAGCGCTGCTTCAGCCGAAAGACGCCGGCGACCGGCGCTTGGCTTCGGACAGCTCCGGAGAGCCGCAGTGTCCGTCTGCACTAGACTGCATGATAACGAAAAGCTTTGGCAGTGTGTCTCGCAGGGAGATAGCTTAGGAGCGCAGCGCACTTATGCCTCCCTTGTCCAGAAACACGATTTTACTGCACACTCCAAAAACACTGCTCTTTCCAGGGCAATATATAAGCTGCTTTCTGACGGCCGTGATCTTTCGATTACTCTTGCCCAGCTCGTTGTTTTAACGTGCACATGCCGTCCTGGCATTCAGTGCACAGTGAAGGCAATCGCAAAAGTCCAGCAGCTGCTGACTCCCAAACACAAGGCGCTGGCTATGTTCTTGTTTCTCGACTACTCAACGCAGCCCTTCATTTCTGCAGTTGCCATCGAGGTCTCTGCACTCGGAGACGCAGAGGACGAGTAGGAGTTTCCCAGGAGATGCTGCATCAGGACGAATTCAAAACTCAGGAAAATTGTCCTGGAACACCTTCCCTAAGGATGCTAGAATGGAATTGAAGAGGCAGGCGAGCGGCCACCACGGTCCTCTAGCAGTCCTTAGGGTGCGCGCAGAAGGCCGGTGCTCTGCGGCTTCGTTCTTCGCCCTCGTACAAGCTACCGCTCTGTCCGGCTCACGGAGCAGGAGAAGCGGCTGCCTCGCGCACACAACAGAGGAGCGGCAGCCGTACGCTCCGAAGCGCTGCTTCAGCCGAAAGACGCCGGCGACCGGCGCTTGGCTTCGGACAGCTCCGGAGAGCCGTAGTGTGCGTCTGCACTGGACTGCATCATAGCGAAAAGCTTTAGCAGTGTGTCTCGCAGGGAGATAGCTTAGGAGCGCAGGGCACTTATGCCTCCCTTGTCCAGAAACACGATTTTACTGCACACTCCAAAAACACTGCTCTTTCCAGGGCAAGATGTCAGATGCTCTCTGATGCCCGTGCTCCCTTCCTGCTCTTGCCCAGCTCGTTGTTTTAACGTGCACATGCCGTCCTGGCATTCAGTGCACAGTGAAGGCAATCGCAAAAGTCCAGCAGCTGCTGACTCCCAAACGAATTTCCCAACAGGGGCTTCATCAGGACGAAGTCAAAACCCAGGAAAGTTGTCTCGGAACGCCTTCAATAAAGCATGCCAGCAGTGCATTGAAAAGGCAGGGAGCTTTAGCCACTGTCATCTAGCAGTCCCAAGGCTGTACACACAATGTCGTCTCCCTGCGGCTTCGTTCTTCGCCCTCGTACAAGCTACCGCTCTGTCCGGCTCCCGGAGCAGGAGAAGCGGCTGCTTCGCGCACACAACAGCCGTACGCTCCGAAGCGCTGCTTCAGCCGAAAGACGCCGGCGACCGGCGCTTGGCTTCGGACAGCTCCGGAGAGCCGTAGTCTGCGTCTGCACTAGACTGCATGATAGCGAAAAGCTTTGGCAGTGTGTCTCGCAGGGAGATAGCTTAGGAGCGCAGCGCACTTATGCCTCCCTTGTCCAGAAACACGATTTTACTGCACACTCCAAAAACACTGCTCTTTCCAGGGCAATATATAAGCTGCTTTCTGACGGCCGTGATCTTTCGATTACTCTTGCCCAGCTCGTTGTTTTAACGTGCACATGCCGTCCTGGCATTCAGTGCACAGTGAAGGCAATCGCAAAAGTCCAGCAGCTGCTGACTCCCAAACACAAGGCGCTGGCTATGTTCTTGCTTCTCGACAACTCAACGCAGCCCTTCATTTCTGCAGTTGCCATCGAGGTCTCTGCACTCGGAGACGCAGAGGACGAGTAGGAGTTTCCCAGGAGATGCTGCATCAGGACGAATTCAAAACTCAGGAAAATTGTCCTGGAACACCTTCCCTAAGGATGCTAGAATGGAATTGAAGAGGCAGGCCAGCGGCCACCACGGTCCTCTACCAGTCCTTAGGGTGCGCGCAGAAGCCCGGTGCTCTGCGGCTTCGTTCTTCGCCCTCGTACAAGCTACCGCTCTGTCCGGCTCACGGAGCAGGAGAAGCGGCTGCTTCGCGCACACAACAGCCGTACGCTCCGAAGCGCTGCTTCAGCCGAAAGACGCCGGCGACCGGCGCTTGGCTTCGGACAGCTCCGGAGAGCCGTAGTGTGCGTCTGCACTAGACTGCATGATAACAAAAAGCTTTGGCAGTGTGTCTCGCAGGGAGATAGCTTAGGAGCGCAGCACACTTATGCCTCCCTTGTCCAGAAACACGATTTTACTGCACACTCCAAAAACACTGCTCTTTCCAGGGCAATATATAAGCTGCTTTCTGTCGGCCGTGATCTTACGATTACTGCTCTTGCTCAGCTCGTTGTTTTAACGTGCACATGCCGTCCTGGCATTCAGTGCACAGTGAAAGCAATCGCAAAAGTCCAGGTGCTGCTGACTCCCAAACACAAGGCGCTGGCTATGTTCTTGTTTCTCGACTACTCAACGCAGCCCTTCATTTCTGCAGTTGCCATCGAGGTCTCTGCACTCGGAGACGCAGAGGACGAGTAGGAGTTTCCCAGGAGATGCTGCATCAGGACGAATTCAAAACTCAGGAAAATTGTCCTGGAACACCTTCCCTAAGGATGCTAGAATGGAATTGAAGAGGCAGGCGAGCGGCCACCACGGTCCTCTAGCAGTCCTTAGGGTGCGCGCAGAAGGCCGGTGCTCTGCGGCTTCGTTCTTCGCCCTCGTACAAGCTACCGCTCTGTCCGGCTCACGGAGCAGGAGAAGCGGCTGCCTCGCGCACACAACAGAGGAGCGGCAGCCGTACGCTCCGAAGCGCTGCTTCAGCCGAAAGACGCCGGCGACCGGCGCTTGGCTTCGGACAGCTCCGGAGAGCCGTAGTGTGCGTCTGCACTGGACTGCATCATAGCGAAAAGCTTTAGCAGTGTGTCTCGCAGGGAGATAGCTTAGGAGCGCAGGGCACTTATGCCTCCCTTGTCCAGAAACACGATTTTACTGCACACTCCAAAAACACTGCTCTTTCCAGGGCAAGATGTCAGATGCTCTCTGATGCCCGTGCTCCCTTCCTGCTCTTGCCCAGCTCGTTGTTTTAACGTGCACATGCCGTCCTGGCATTCAGTGCACAGTGAAGGCAATCGCAAAAGTCCAGCAGCTGCTGACTCCCAAACGAATTTCCCAACAGGGGCTTCATCAGGACGAAGTCAAAACCCAGGAAAGTTGTCTCGGAACGCCTTCAATAAAGCATGCCAGCAGTGCATTGAAAAGGCAGGGAGCTTTAGCCACTGTCATCTAGCAGTCCCAAGGCTGTACACACAATGTCGTCTCCCTGCGGCTTCGTTCTTCGCCCTCGTACAAGCTACCGCTCTGTCCGGCTCCCGGAGCAGGAGAAGCGGCTGCTTCGCGCACACAACAGCCGTACGCTCCGAAGCGCTGCTTCAGCCGAAAGACGCCGGCGACCGGCGCTTGGCTTCGGACAGCTCCGGAGAGCCGTAGTCTGCGTCTGCACTAGACTGCATGATAGCGAAAAGCTTTGGCAGTGTGTCTCGCAGGGAGATAGCTTAGGAGCGCAGCGCACTTATGCCTCCCTTGTCCAGAAACACGATTTTACTGCACACTCCAAAAACACTGCTCTTTCCAGGGCAATATATAAGCTGCTTTCTGACGGCCGTGATCTTTCGATTACTCTTGCCCAGCTCGTTGTTTTAACGTGCACATGCCGTCCTGGCATTCAGTGCACAGTGAAGGCAATCGCAAAAGTCCAGCAGCTGCTGACTCCCAAACACAAGGCGCTGGCTATGTTCTTGCTTCTCGACAACTCAACGCAGCCCTTCATTTCTGCAGTTGCCATCGAGGTCTCTGCACTCGGAGACGCAGAGGACGAGTAGGAGTTTCCCAGGAGATGCTGCATCAGGACGAATTCAAAACTCAGGAAAATTGTCCTGGAACACCTTCCCTAAGGATGCTAGAATGGAATTGAAGAGGCAGGCCAGCGGCCACCACGGTCCTCTACCAGTCCTTAGGGTGCGCGCAGAAGCCCGGTGCTCTGCGGCTTCGTTCTTCGCCCTCGTACAAGCTACCGCTCTGTCCGGCTCACGGAGCAGGAGAAGCGGCTGCTTCGCGCACACAACAGCCGTACGCTCCGAAGCGCTGCTTCAGCCGAAAGACGCCGGCGACCGGCGCTTGGCTTCGGACAGCTCCGGAGAGCCGTAGTGTGCGTCTGCACTAGACTGCATGATAACAAAAAGCTTTGGCAGTGTGTCTCGCAGGGAGATAGCTTAGGAGCGCAGCACACTTATGCCTCCCTTGTCCAGAAACACGATTTTACTGCACACTCCAAAAACACTGCTCTTTCCAGGGCAATATATAAGCTGCTTTCTGTCGGCCGTGATCTTACGATTACTGCTCTTGCTCAGCTCGTTGTTTTAACGTGCACATGCCGTCCTGGCATTCAGTGCACAGTGAAAGCAATCGCAAAAGTCCAGGTGCTGCTGACTCCCAAACAGAAGGCGCTGGCTATGTTCTTGCTTCTCGACAACTCAACGCAGCCCTTCATTTCTGCAGTTGCCATCGAGGTCTCTGCACTCGGAGACGCAGAGGACGAGTAGGAGTTTCCCAGGAGATGCTGCATCAGGACGAATTCAAAACTCAGGAAAATTGTCCTGGAACACCTTCCCTAAGGATGCTAGAATGGAATTGAAGAGGCAGGCGAGCGGCCACCACGGTCCTCTAGCAGTCCTTAGGGTGCGCGCAGAAGCCCGGTGCTCTGCGGCTTCGTTCTTCGCCCTCGTACAAGCTACCGCTCTCTCCGGCTCGCGGAGCAGGAGAAGCGGCTGCTTCGCGCACACAACAGCCGTACGCTCCGAAGCGCTGCTTCAGCCGAAAGACGCCGGCGACCGGCGCTTGGCTTTGGACAGCTCCGGAGAGCCGTAGTGTGCGTCTGCACTGGACTGCATTATACCGAAAAGCTTTAGCAGTGTGTCTCGCAGGGAGATAGCTTAGGAGCGCAGGGCACTTATGCCTCCCTTGTCCAGAAACACGATTTTACTGCACACTCCAAAAACACTGCTCTTTCCAGGGCAATATGTAAGCTGCTTTCTGACGGCCGTGCTCCCTTCCTGCTCTTGCCCAGCTCGTTGTTTTAACGTGCACATGCCGTCCTGGCATTCAGTGCACAGTGAAGGCAATCGCAAAAGTCCAGCAGCTGCTGACTCCCAAACGAATTTCCCAACAGGGGCTTCATCAGGACGAAGTCAAAACCCAGGAAAGTTGTCTCGGAACGCCTTCAATAAAGCATGCCAGCAGTGCATTGAAAAGGCAGGGAGCTTTAGCCACTGTCATCTAGCAGTCCCAAGGCTGTACACACAATGTCGTCTCCCTGCGGCTTCGTTCTTTGCCCTCGTACAAGCTACCGCTCTGTCCGGCTCACGGAGCAGGAGAAGCGGCTGCCTCGCGCACACAACAGAGGAGCGGCAGCCGTACGCTCCGAAGCGCTGCTTCAGCCGAAAGACGCCGGCGACCGGCGCTTCGCTTCGGACAGCTCCGGAGAGCCGTAGTGTGCGTCTGCACTAGACTGCATCGTAGCGAAAAGCTTTGCCAGTGTGTCTTAGCAAGGAGATAGCTTAGGAGCGCAGCGCACTTATGCCTTCCTTGTCCATAAACACGATTTTACTGCACACTCCAAAAACACTGCTCTTTCCAGGGCAATATATAAGCTGCTTTCTGACGGCCGTGATCTTTCGATTACTCTTGCCCAGCTCGTTGTTTTAACGTGCACATGCCGTCCTGGCATTCAGTGCACAGTGAAGGCAATCGCAAAAGTCCAGCAGCTGCTGACTCCCAAATGAATTTCCCAACAGGGGCTTCATCAGGACGAAGTCAAAACCCAGGAAAGTTGTCTCGGAACGCCTTCAATAAAGCATGCCAGCAGTGCATTGAAAAGGCAGGGAGCTTTAGCCACTGTCATCTAGCAGTCCCAAGGCTGTACACACAATGTCGTCTCCCTGCGGCTTCGTTCTTCGCCCTCGTACAAGCTACCGCTCTGTCCGGCTCACGGAGCAGGAGAAGCGGCTGCCTCGCGCACACAACAGAGGAGCGGCAGCCGTACGCTCCGAAGCGCTGCTTCAGCCGAAAGACGCCGGCGACCGGCGCTTGGCTTCGGACAGCTCCGGAGAGCCGTAGTGTGCGTCTGCACTAGACTGCATGATAACGAAAAGCTTTGCCAGTGTGTCTTAGCAAGGAGATAGCTTAGGAGCGCAGCGCACTTATGCCTTCCTTGTCCATAAACACGATTTTACTGCACACTCCAAAAACACTGCTCTTTCCAGGGCAATATATAAGCTGCTTTCTGACGGCCGTGATCTTTCGATTACTCTTGCCCAGCTCGTTGTTTTAACGTGCACATGCCGTCCTGGCATTCAGTGCACAGTGAAAGCAATCGCAAAAGTCCAGGTGCTGCTGACTCCCAAACACAAGGCGCTGGCTATGTTCTTGCTTCTCGACAACTCAACGCAGCCCTTCATTTCTGCAGTTGCCATCGAGGTCTCTGCACTCGGAGACGCAGAGGACGAGTAGGAGTTTCCCAGGAGGGGATGCATCAGGACGAATTCAAAACTCCAGAAAATTGTCCTGGAACACCTTCCCTAAGGATGCTAGAATGGAATTGAAGAGGCAGGCCAGCGGCCACCACGGTCCTCTACCAGTCCTTAGGGTGCGGGCAGAAGGCCGGTGCTCTGCGGCTTCGTTCTTCGCCCTCGTACAAGCTACCGCTCTGTCCGGCTCACGGAGCAGGAGAAGCGGCTGCCTCGCGCACACAACAGAGGAGCGGCAGCCGTACGCTCCGAAGCGCTGCTTCAGCCGAAAGACGCCGGCGACCGGCGCTTGGCTTCGGACAGCTCCGGAGAGCCGTAGTGTGCGTCTGCACTAGACTGCATCGTAGCGAAAAGCTTTGCCAGTGTGTCTTAGCAAGGAGATAGCTTAGGAGCGCAGCGCACTTATGCCTCCCTTGTCCAGAAACACGATTTTACTGCACACTCCAAAAACACTGCTCTTTCCAGGGCAATATATAAGCTGCTTTCTGACGGCCGTGATCTTTCGATTACTCTTGCCCAGCTCGTTGTTTTAACGTGCACATGCCGTCCTGGCATTCAGTGCACAGTGAAAGCAATCGCAAAAGTCCAGGTGCTGCTGACTCCCAAACACAAGGCGCTGGCTATGTTCTTGCTTCTCGACAACTCAACGAAGCCCTTCATTTCTGCAGTTGCCATCGAGGTCTCTGCACTCGGAGACGCAGAGGACGAGTAGGAGTTTCCCAGGAGATGCTGCATCAGGACGAATTCAAAACTCAGGAAAATTGTCCTGGAACACCTTCCCTAAGGATGCTAGAATGGAATTGAAGGGGCAGGCGAGCGGCCACCACGGTCCTCTCGCAGTCCTTAGGGTGCGCGCAGAAGCCCGGTGCTCTGCGGCTTCGTTCTTCGCCCTCGTACAAGCTACCGCTCTGTCCGGCTCGCGGAGCAGGAGAAGCGGCTGCTTCGCGCACACAACAGAGGAGCGGCAGCCGTACGCTCCGAAGCGCTGCTTCAGCCGAAAGACGCCGGCGACCGGCGCTTCGCTTCGGACAGCTCCGGAGAGCCGTAGTGTGCGTCTGCACTGGACTGCATCGTAGCGAAAAGCTTTGCCAGTGTGTCTTAGCAAGGAGATAGCTTAGGAGCGCAGCGCACTTATGCCTTCCTTGTCCATAAACACGATTTTACTGCACACTCCAAAAACACTGCTCTTTCCAGGGCAATATATAAGCTGCTTTCTGACGGCCGTGATCTTTCGATTACTCTTGCCCAGCTCGTTGATTTAACGTGCACATGCCGTCCTGGCATTCAGTGCACAGTGAAGGCAATCGCAAAAGTCCAGCAGCTGCTGACTCCCAAATGAATTTCCCAACAGGGGCTGCATCAGGACGAAGTCAAAACCCAGGAAAGTTGTCTCGGAACGCCTTCAATAAAGCATGCCAGCAGTGCATTGAAAAGGCAGGGAGCTTTAGCCACTGTCATCTAGCAGTCCCAAGGCTGTACACACAATGTCGTCTCCCTGCGGCTTCGTTCTTCGCCCTCGTACAAGCTACCGCTCTGTCCGGCTCACGGAGCAGGAGAAGCGGCTGCCTCGCGCACACAACAGAGGAGCGGCAGCCGTACGCTCCGAAGCGCTGCTTCAGCCGAAAGACGCCGGCGACCGGCGCTTGGCTTCGGACAGCTCCGGAGAGCCGCAGTGTCCGTCTGCACTAGACTGCATGATAACGAAAAGCTTTGGCAGTGTGTCTCGCAGGGAGATAGCTTAGGAGCGCAGCGCACTTATGCCTCCCTTGTCCAGAAACACGATTTTACTGCACACTCCAAAAACACTGCTCTTTCCTGGGCAATATATAAGCTGCTTTCTGACGGCCGTGATCTTTCGATTACTCTTGCCCAGCTCGTTGTTTTAACGTGCACATGCCGTCCTGGCATTCAGTGCACAGTGAAGGCAATCGCAAAAGTCCAGCAGCTGCTGACTCCCAAACACAAGGCGCTGGCTATGTTCTTGTTTCTCGACTACTCAACGCAGCCCTTCATTTCTGCAGTTGCCATCGAGGTCTCTGCACTCGGAGACGCAGAGGACGAGTAGGAGTTTCCCAGGAGATGCTGCATCAGGACGAATTCAAAACTCAGGAAAATTGTCCTGGAACACCTTCCCTAAGGATGCTAGAATGGAATTGAAGAGGCAGGCGAGCGGCCACCACGGTCCTCTAGCAGTCCTTAGGGTGCGCGCAGAAGGCCGGTGCTCTGCGGCTTCGTTCTTCGCCCTCGTACAAGCTACCGCTCTGTCCGGCTCACGGAGCAGGAGAAGCGGCTGCCTCGCGCACACAACAGAGGAGCGGCAGCCGTACGCTCCGAAGCGCTGCTTCAGCCGAAAGACGCCGGCGACCGGCGCTTGGCTTCGGACAGCTCCGGAGAGCCGTAGTGTGCGTCTGCACTGGACTGCATCATAGCGAAAAGCTTTAGCAGTGTGTCTCGCAGGGAGATAGCTTAGGAGCGCAGGGCACTTATGCCTCCCTTGTCCAGAAACACGATTTTACTGCACACTCCAAAAACACTGCTCTTTCCAGGGCAAGATGTCAGATGCTCTCTGATGCCCGTGCTCCCTTCCTGCTCTTGCCCAGCTCGTTGTTTTAACGTGCACATGCCGTCCTGGCATTCAGTGCACAGTGAAGGCAATCGCAAAAGTCCAGCAGCTGCTGACTCCCAAACGAATTTCCCAACAGGGGCTTCATCAGGACGAAGTCAAAACCCAGGAAAGTTGTCTCGGAACGCCTTCAATAAAGCATGCCAGCAGTGCATTGAAAAGGCAGGGAGCTTTAGCCACTGTCATCTAGCAGTCCCAAGGCTGTACACACAATGTCGTCTCCCTGCGGCTTCGTTCTTCGCCCTCGTACAAGCTACCGCTCTGTCCGGCTCCCGGAGCAGGAGAAGCGGCTGCTTCGCGCACACAACAGCCGTACGCTCCGAAGCGCTGCTTCAGCCGAAAGACGCCGGCGACCGGCGCTTGGCTTCGGACAGCTCCGGAGAGCCGTAGTCTGCGTCTGCACTAGACTGCATGATAGCGAAAAGCTTTGGCAGTGTGTCTCGCAGGGAGATAGCTTAGGAGCGCAGCGCACTTATGCCTCCCTTGTCCAGAAACACGATTTTACTGCACACTCCAAAAACACTGCTCTTTCCAGGGCAATATATAAGCTGCTTTCTGACGGCCGTGATCTTTCGATTACTCTTGCCCAGCTCGTTGTTTTAACGTGCACATGCCGTCCTGGCATTCAGTGCACAGTGAAGGCAATCGCAAAAGTCCAGCAGCTGCTGACTCCCAAACACAAGGCGCTGGCTATGTTCTTGCTTCTCGACAACTCAACGCAGCCCTTCATTTCTGCAGTTGCCATCGAGGTCTCTGCACTCGGAGACGCAGAGGACGAGTAGGAGTTTCCCAGGAGATGCTGCATCAGGACGAATTCAAAACTCAGGAAAATTGTCCTGGAACACCTTCCCTAAGGATGCTAGAATGGAATTGAAGAGGCAGGCCAGCGGCCACCACGGTCCTCTACCAGTCCTTAGGGTGCGCGCAGAAGCCCGGTGCTCTGCGGCTTCGTTCTTCGCCCTCGTACAAGCTACCGCTCTGTCCGGCTCACGGAGCAGGAGAAGCGGCTGCTTCGCGCACACAACAGCCGTACGCTCCGAAGCGCTGCTTCAGCCGAAAGACGCCGGCGACCGGCGCTTGGCTTCGGACAGCTCCGGAGAGCCGTAGTGTGCGTCTGCACTAGACTGCATGATAACAAAAAGCTTTGGCAGTGTGTCTCGCAGGGAGATAGCTTAGGAGCGCAGCACACTTATGCCTCCCTTGTCCAGAAACACGATTTTACTGCACACTCCAAAAACACTGCTCTTTCCAGGGCAATATATAAGCTGCTTTCTGTCGGCCGTGATCTTACGATTACTGCTCTTGCTCAGCTCGTTGTTTTAACGTGCACATGCCGTCCTGGCATTCAGTGCACAGTGAAAGCAATCGCAAAAGTCCAGCAGCTGCTGACTCCCAAACACAAGGCGCTGGCTATCTTCTTGCTTCTCGACAACTCAACGCAGCCCTTCATTTCTGCAGTTGCCATCGAGGTCTCTGCACTCGGAGACGCAGAGGACGAGTAGGAGTTTCCCAGGAGGGGATGCATCAGGACGAATTCAAAACTCAGGAAAATTGTCCTGGAACACCTTCCCTAAGGATGCTAGAATGGAATTGAAGAGGCAGGCGAGCGGCCACCACGGTCCTCTAGCAGTCCTTAGGGTGCGCGCAGAAGGCCGGTGCTCTGCGGCTTCGTTCTTCGCCGTCGTACAAGCTACCGCTCTGTCCGGCTCGCGGAGCAGGAGAAGCGGCTGCTTCGCGCACACAACAGCCGTACGCTCCGAAGCGCTGCTTCAGCCGAAAGACGCCGGCGACCGGCGCTTGGCTTTGGACAGCTCCGGAGAGCCGTAGTGTGCGTCTGCACTGGACTGCATTATACCGAAAAGCTTTAGCAGTGTGTCTCGCAGGGAGATAGCTTAGGAGCGCAGGGCACTTATGCCTCCCTTGTCCAGAAACACGATTTTACTGCACACTCCAAAAACACTGCTCTTTCCTGGGCAATATGTAAGCTGCTTTCTGACGGCCGTGCTCCCTTCCTGCTCTTGCCCAGCTCGTTGTTTTAACGTGCACATGCCGTCCTGGCATTCAGTGCACAGTGAAGGCAATCGCAAAAGTCCAGCAGCTGCTGACTCCCAAACGAATTTCCCAACAGGGGCTTCATCAGGACGAAGTCAAAACCCAGGAAAGTTGTCTCGGAACGCCTTCAATAAAGCATGCCAGCAGTGCATTGAAAAGGCAGGGAGCTTTAGCCACTGTCATCTAGCAGTCCCAAGGCTGTACACACAATGTCGTCTCCCTGCGGCTTCGTTCTTCGCCCTCGTACAAGCTACCGCTCTGTCCGGCTCACGGAGCAGGAGAAGCGGCTGCCTCGCGCACACAACAGAGGAGCGGCAGCCGTACGCTCCGAAGCGCTGCTTCAGCCGAAAGACGCCGGCGACCGGCGCTTGGCTTCGGACAGCTCCGGAGAGCCGTAGTGTGCGTCTGCACTAGACTGCATGATAACGAAAAGCTTTGCCAGTGTGTCTTAGCAAGGAGATAGCTTAGGAGCGCAGCGCACTTATGCCTTCCTTGTCCATAAACACGATTTTACTGCACACTCCAAAAACACTGCTCTTTCCAGGGCAATATATAAGCTGCTTTCTGACGGCCGTGATCTTTCGATTACTCTTGCCCAGCTCGTTGTTTTAACGTGCACATGCCGTCCTGGCATTCAGTGCACAGTGAAAGCAATCGCAAAAGTCCAGGTGCTGCTGACTCCCAAACACAAGGCGCTGGCTATGTTCTTGCTTCTCGACAACTCAACGCAGCCCTTCATTTCTGCAGTTGCCATCGAGGTCTCTGCACTCGGAGACGCAGAGGACGAGTAGGAGTTTCCCAGGAGGGGATGCATCAGGACGAATTCAAAACTCCAGAAAATTGTCCTGGAACACCTTCCCTAAGGATGCTAAACTGGAATTGAAGAGGCAGGCCAGCGGCCACCACGGTCCTCTACCAGTCCTTAGGGTGCGGGCAGAAGGCCGGTGCTCTGCGGCTTCGTTCTTCGCCCTCGTACAAGCTACCGCTCTGTCCGGCTCACGGAGCAGGAGAAGCGGCTGCCTCGCGCACACAACAGAGGAGCGGCAGCCGTACGCTCCGAAGCGCTGCTTCAGCCGAAAGACGCCGGCGACCGGCGCTTGGCTTCGGACAGCTCCGGAGAGCCGTAGTGTGCGTCTGCACTAGACTGCATCGTAGCGAAAAGCTTTGCCAGTGTGTCTTAGCAAGGAGATAGCTTAGGAGCGCAGCGCACTTATGCCTCCCTTGTCCAGAAACACGATTTTACTGCACACTCCAAAAACACTGCTCTTTCCAGGGCAATATATAAGCTGCTTTCTGACGGCCGTGATCTTTCGATTACTCTTGCCCAGCTCGTTGTTTTAACGTGCACATGCCGTCCTGGCATTCAGTGCACAGTGAAAGCAATCGCAAAAGTCCAGGTGCTGCTGACTCCCAAACACAAGGCGCTGGCTATGTTCTTGCTTCTCGACAACTCAACGAAGCCCTTCATTTCTGCAGTTGCCATCGAGGTCTCTGCACTCGGAGACGCAGAGGACGAGTAGGAGTTTCCCAGGAGATGCTGCATCAGGACGAATTCAAAACTCAGGAAAATTGTCCTGGAACACCTTCCCTAAGGATGCTAGAATGGAATTGAAGGGGCAGGCGAGCGGCCACCACGGTCCTCTCGCAGTCCTTAGGGTGCGCGCAGAAGGCCGGTGCTCTGCGGCTTCGTTCTTCGCCCTCGTACAAGCTACCGCTCTGTCCGGCTCGCGGAGCAGGAGAAGCGGCTGCTTCGCGCACACAACAGCCGTACGCTCCGAAGCGCTGCTTCAGCCGAAAGACGCCGGCGACCGGCGCTTCGCTTCGGACAGCTCCGGAGAGCCGTAGTGTGCGTCTGCACTAGACTGCATGATAACGAAAAGCTTTGCCAGTGTGTCTCGCAGGGAGATAGCTTAGGAGCGCAGCACACTTATGCCTCCCTTGCCCAGAAACACGATTTTACTGCACACTCCAAAAACACTGCTCTTTCCAGGGCAATATATAAGCTGCTTTCTGACGGCCGTGATCTTACGATTACTGCTCTTGCCCAGCTCGTTGTTTTAACGTGCACATGCCGTCCTGGCATTCAGTGCACAGTGAAGGCAATCGCAAAAGTCCAGGTGCTGCTGACTCCCAAACACAAGGCGCTGGCTATGTTCTTGCTCCTCGACTACTCAACGCAGCCCTTCATTTCTGCAGTTGCCATCGAGGTCTCTGCACTCGGAGACTCAGAGGACGAGTAGGAGTTTCCCAGGAGGGGATGCATCAAGACGAATTCAAAACTCCAGAAAATTGTCCTGGAACACCTTCCCTAAGGATGCTAGAATGGAATTGAAGAGGCAGGCCAGCGGCCACCACGGTCCTCTACCAGTCCTTAGGGTGCGCGCAGAAGGCCGGTGCTCTGCGGCTTCGTTCTTCGCCGTCGTACAAGCTACCGCTCTGTCCGGCTCGCGGAGCAGGAGAAGCGGCTGCTTCGCGCACACAACAGAGGAGCGGCAGCCGTACGCTCCGAAGCGCTGCTTCAGCCGAAAGACGCCGGCGACCGGCGCTTCGCTTCGGACAGCTCCGGAGAGCCGTAGTGTGCGTATGCACTGGACTGCATCGTAGCGAAAAGCTTTGCCAGTGTGTCTTAGCAAGGAGATAGCTTAGGAGCGCAGCGCACTTATGCCTTCCTTGTCCATAAACACGATTTTACTGCACACTCCAAAAACACTGCTCTTTCCAGGGCAATATATAAGCTGCTTTCTGACGGCCGTGATCTTTCGATTACTCTTGCCCAGCTCGTTGTTTTAACGTGCACATGCCGTCCTGGCATTCAGTGCACAGTGAAGGCAATCGCAAAAGTCCAGCAGCTGCTGACTCCCAAATGAATTTCCCAACAGGGGCTTCATCAGGACGAAGTCAAAACCCAGGAAAGTTGTCTCGGAACGCCTTCAATAAAGCATGCCAGCAGTGCATTGAAAAGGCAGGGAGCTTTAGCCACTGTCATCTAGCAGTCCCAAGGCTGTACACACAATGTCGTCTCCCTGCGGCTTCGTTCTTCGCCCTCGTACAAGCTACCGCTCTGTCCGGCTCACGGAGCAGGAGAAGCGGCTGCCTCGCGCACACAACAGAGGAGCGGCAGCCGTACGCTCCGAAGCGCTGCTTCAGCCGAAAGACGCCGGCGACCGGCGCTTGGCTTCGGACAGCTCCGGAGAGCCGCAGTGTCCGTCTGCACTAGACTGCATGATAACGAAAAGCTTTGGCAGTGTGTCTCGCAGGGAGATAGCTTAGGAGCGCAGCGCACTTATGCCTCCCTTGTCTAGAAACACGATTTTACTGCACACTCCAAAAACACTGCTCTTTCCTGGGCAATATATAAGCTGCTTTCTGACGGCCGTGATCTTTCGATTACTCTTGCCCAGCTCGTTGTTTTAACGTGCACATGCCGTCCTGGCATTCAGTGCACAGTGAAAGCAATCGCAAAAGTCCAGGTGCTGCTGACTCCCAAACACAAGGCGCTGGCTATGTTCTTGTTTCTCGACAACTCAACGCAGCCCTTCATTTCTGCAGTTGCCATCGAGGTCTCTGCACTCGGAGACGCAGAGGACGAGTAGGAGTTTCCCAGGAGGGGATGCATCAGGACGAATTCAAAACTCCAGAAAATTGTCCTGGAACACCTTCCCTAAGGATGCTAGAATGGAATTGAAGAGGCAGGCCAGCGGCCACCACGGTCCTCTACCAGTCCTTAGGGTGCGGGCAGAAGGCCGGTGCTCTGCGGCTTCGTTCTTCGCCCTCGTACAAGCTACCGCTCTGTCCGGCTCGCGGAGCAGGAGAAGCGGCTGCCTCGCGCACACAACAGAGGAGCGGCAGCCGTACGCTCCGAAGCGCTGCTTCAGCCGAAAGACGCCGGCGACCGGCGCTTGGCTTCGGACAGCTCCGGAGAGCCGTAGTGTGCGTCTGCACTAGACTGCATCGTAGCGAAAAGCTTTGCCAGTGTGTCTTAGCAAGGAGATAGCTTAGGAGCGCAGCGCACTTATGCCTCCCTTGTCCAGAAACACGATTTTACTGCACACTCCAAAAACACTGCTCTTTCCAGGGCAATATATAAGCTGCTTTCTGACGGCCGTGATCTTTCGATTACTCTTGCCCAGCTCGTTGTTTTAACGTGCACATGCCGTCCTGGCATTCAGTGCACAGTGAAAGCAATCGCAAAAGTCCAGGTGCTGCTGACTCCCAAACACAAGGCGCTGGCTATGTTCTTGCTTCTCGACAACTCAACGAAGCCCTTCATTTCTGCAGTTGCCATCGAGGTCTCTGCACTCGGAGACGCAGAGGACGAGTAGGAGTTTCCCAGGAGATGCTGCATCAGGACGAATTCAAAACTCAGGAAAATTGTCCTGGAACACCTTCCCTAAGGATGCTAGAATGGAATTGAAGGGGCAGGCGAGCGGCCACCACGGTCCTCTCGCAGTCCTTAGGGTGCGCGCAGAAGGCCGGTGCTCTGCGGCTTCGTTCTTCGCCCTCGTACAAGCTACCGCTCTGTCCGGCTCGCGGAGCAGGAGAAGCGGCTGCTTCGCGCACACAACAGCCGTACGCTCCGAAGCGCTGCTTCAGCCGAAAGACGCCGGCGACCGGCGCTTCGCTTCGGACAGCTCCGGAGAGCCGTAGTGTGCGTCTGCACTAGACTGCATGATAACGAAAAGCTTTGCCAGTGTGTCTCGCAGGGAGATAGCTTAGGAGCGCAGCACACTTATGCCTCCCTTGCCCAGAAACACGATTTTACTGCACACTCCAAAAACACTGCTCTTTCCAGGGCAATATATAAGCTGCTTTCTGACGGCCGTGATCTTACGATTACTGCTCTTGCCCAGCTCGTTGTTTTAACGTGCACATGCCGTCCTGGCATTCAGTGCACAGTGAAGGCAATCGCAAAAGTCCAGGTGCTGCTGACTCCCAAACACAAGGCGCTGGCTATGTTCTTGCTCCTCGACTACTCAACGCAGCCCTTCATTTCTGCAGTTGCCATCGAGGTCTCTGCACTCGGAGACTCAGAGGACGAGTAGGAGTTTCCCAGGAGAGGCTGCATCAGGACGAATTCAAAACTCCAGAAAATTGTCCTGGAACACCTTCCCTAAGGATGCTAGAATGGAATTGAAGAGGCAGGCCAGCGGCCACCACGGTCCTCTAGCAGTCCTTAGGGTGCGCGCAGAAGGCCGGTGCTCTGCGGCTTCGTTCTTCGCCGTCGTACAAGCTACCGCTCTGTCCGGCTCGCGGAGCAGGAGAAGCGGCTGCTTCGCGCACACAACAGAGGAGCGGCAGCCGTACGCTCCGAAGCGCTGCTTCAGCCGAAAGACGCCGGCGACCGGCGCTTGGCTTCGGACAGCTCCGGAGAGCCGTAGTGTGCGTCTGCACTGGACTGCATCGTAGCGAAAAGCTTTGCCAGTGTGTCTTAGCAAGGAGATAGCTTAGGAGCGCAGCGCACTTATGCCTTCCTTGTCCATAAACACGATTTTACTGCACACTCCAAAAACACTGCTCTTTCCAGGGCAATATATAAGCTGCTTTCTGACGGCCGTGATCTTTCGATTACTCTTGCCCAGCTCGTTGATTTAACGTGCACATGCCGTCCTGGCATTCAGTGCACAGTGAAGGCAATCGCAAAAGTCCAGCAGCTGCTGACTCCCAAATGAATTTCCCAACAGGGGCTGCATCAGGACGAAGTCAAAACCCAGGAAAGTTGTCTCGGAACGCCTTCAATAAAGCATGCCAGCAGTGCATTGAAAAGGCAGGGAGCTTTAGCCACTGTCATCTAGCAGTCCCAAGGCTGTACACACAATGTCGTCTCCCTGCGGCTTCGTTCTTCGCCCTCGTACAAGCTACCGCTCTGTCCGGCTCACGGAGCAGGAGAAGCGGCTGCCTCGCGCACACAACAGAGGAGCGGCAGCCGTACGCTCCGAAGCGCTGCTTCAGCCGAAAGACGCCGGCGACCGGCGCTTGGCTTCGGACAGCTCCGGAGAGCCGCAGTGTCCGTCTGCACTAGACTGCATGATAACGAAAAGCTTTGGCAGTGTGTCTCGCAGGGAGATAGCTTAGGAGCGCAGCGCACTTATGCCTCCCTTGTCCAGAAACACGATTTTACTGCACACTCCAAAAACACTGCTCTTTCCTGGGCAATATATAAGCTGCTTTCTGACGGCCGTGATCTTTCGATTACTCTTGCCCAGCTCGTTGTTTTAACGTGCACATGCCGTCCTGGCATTCAGTGCACAGTGAAGGCAATCGCAAAAGTCCAGGTGCTGCTGACTCCCAAACACAAGGCGCTGGCTATGTTCTTGTTTCTCGACTACTCAACGCAGCCCTTCATTTCTGCAGTTGCCATCGAGGTCTCTGCACTCGGAGACGCAGAGGACGAGTAGGAGTTTCCCAGGAGATGCTGCATCAGGACGAATTCAAAACTCAGGAAAATTGTCCTGGAACACCTTCCCTAAGGATGCTAGAATGGAATTGAAGAGGCAGGCGAGCGGCCACCACGGTCCTCTACCAGTCCTTAGGGTGCGCGCAGAAGGCCGGTGCTCTGCGGCTTCGTTCTTCGCCCTCGTACAAGCTACCGCTCTGTCCGGCTCACGGAGCAGGAGAAGCGGCTGCCTCGCGCACACAACAGAGGAGCGGCAGCCGTACGCTCCGAAGCGCTGCTTCAGCCGAAAGACGCCGGCGACCGGCGCTTGGCTTCGGACAGCTCCGGAGAGCCGTAGTGTGCGTCTGCACTGGACTGCATCATAGCGAAAAGCTTTAGCAGTGTGTCTCGCAGGGAGATAGCTTAGGAGCGCAGGGCACTTATGCCTCCCTTGTCCAGAAACACGATTTTACTGCACACTCCAAAAACACTGCTCTTTCCAGGGCAAGATGTCAGATGCTCTCTGATGCCCGTGCTCCCTTCCTGCTCTTGCCCAGCACGTTGTTTTAACGTGCACATGCCGTCCTGGCATTCAGTGCACAGTGAAGGCAATCGCAAAAGTCCAGCAGCTGCTGACTCCCAAACGAATTTCCCAACAGGGGCTTCATCAGGACGAAGTCAAAACCCAGGAAAGTTGTCTCGGAACGCCTTCAATAAAGCATGCCAGCAGTGCATTGAAAAGGCAGGGAGCTTTAGCCACTGTCATCTAGCAGTCCCAAGGCTGTACACACAATGTCGTCTCCCTGCGGCTTCGTTCTTCGCCCTCGTACAAGCTACCGCTCTGTCCGGCTCCCGGAGCAGGAGAAGCGGCTGCTTCGCGCACACAACAGCCGTACGCTCCGAAGCGCTGCTTCAGCCGAAAGACGCCGGCGACCGGCGCTTGGCTTCGGACAGCTCCGGAGAGCCGTAGTCTGCGTCTGCACTAGACTGCATGATAGCGAAAAGCTTTGGCAGTGTGTCTCGCAGGGAGATAGCTTAGGAGCGCAGCGCACTTATGCCTCCCTTGTCCAGAAACACGATTTTACTGCACACTCCAAAAACACTGCTCTTTCCAGGGCAATATATAAGCTGCTTTCTGACGGCCGTGATCTTTCGATTACTCTTGCCCAGCTCGTTGTTTTAACGTGCACATGCCGTCCTGGCATTCAGTGCACAGTGAAGGCAATCGCAAAAGTCCAGCAGCTGCTGACTCCCAAACACAAGGCGCTGGCTATGTTCTTGCTTCTCGACAACTCAACGCAGCCCTTCATTTCTGCAGTTGCCATCGAGGTCTCTGCACTCGGAGACGCAGAGGACGAGTAGGAGTTTCCCAGGAGATGCTGCATCAGGACGAATTCAAAACTCAGGAAAATTGTCCTGGAACACCTTCCCTAAGGATGCTAGAATGGAATTGAAGAGGCAGGCCAGCGGCCACCACGGTCCTCTACCAGTCCTTAGGGTGCGCGCAGAAGCCCGGTGCTCTGCGGCTTCGTTCTTCGCCCTCGTACAAGCTACCGCTCTGTCCGGCTCCCGGAGCAGGAGAAGCGGCTGCTTCGCGCACACAACAGCCGTACGCTCCGAAGCGCTGCTTCAGCCGAAAGACGCCGGCGACCGGCGCTTGGCTTCGGACAGCTCCGGAGAGCCGTAGTGTGCGTCTGCACTAGACTGCATGATAACAAAAAGCTTTGGCAGTGTGTCTCGCAGGGAGATAGCTTAGGAGCGCAGCACACTTATGCCTCCCTTGTCCAGAAACACGATTTTACTGCACACTCCAAAAACACTGCTCTTTCCAGGGCAATATATAAGCTGCTTTCTGTCGGCCGTGATCTTACGATTACTGCTCTTGCTCAGCTCGTTGTTTTAACGTGCACATGCCGTCCTGGCATTCAGTGCACAGTGAAAGCAATCGCAAAAGTCCAGGTGCTGCTGACTCCCAAACACAAGGCGCTGGCTATGTTCTTGCTTCTCGACAACTCAACGCAGCCCTTCATTTCTGCAGTTGCCATCGAGGTCTCTGCACTCGGAGACTCAGAGGACGAGTAGGAGTTTCCCAGGAGGGGATGCATCAGGACGAATTCAAAACTCAGGAAAATTGTCCTGGAACACCTTCCCTAAGGATGCTAGAATGGAATTGAAGAGGCAGGCGAGCGGCCACCACGGTCCTCTAGCAGTCCTTAGGGTGCGCGCAGAAGGCCGGTGCTCTGCGGCTTCGTTCTTCGCCGTCGTACAAGCTACCGCTCTGTCCGGCTCGCGGAGCAGGAGAAGCGGCTGCTTCGCGCACACAACAGCCGTACGCTCCGAAGCGCTGCTTCAGCCGAAAGACGCCGGCGACCGGCGCTTGGCTTTGGACAGCTCCGGAGAGCCGTAGTGTGCGTCTGCACTGGACTGCATTATACCGAAAAGCTTTAGCAGTGTGTCTCGCAGGGAGATAGCTTAGGAGCGCAGGGCACTTATGCCTCCCTTGTCCAGAAACACGATTTTACTGCACACTCCAAAAACACTGCTCTTTCCTGGGCAATATGTAAGCTGCTTTCTGACGGCCGTGCTCCCTTCCTGCTCTTGCCCAGCTCGTTGTTTTAACGTGCACATGCCGTCCTGGCATTCAGTGCACAGTGAAGGCAATCGCAAAAGTCCAGCAGCTGCTGACTCCCAAACGAATTTCCCAACAGGGGCTTCATCAGGACGAAGTCAAAACCCAGGAAAGTTGTCTCGGAACGCCTTCAATAAAGCATGCCAGCAGTGCATTGAAAAGGCAGGGAGCTTTAGCCACTGTCATCTAGCAGTCCCAAGGCTGTACACACAATGTCGTCTCCCTGCGGCTTCGTTCTTTGCCCTCGTACAAGCTACCGCTCTGTCCGGCTCACGGAGCAGGAGAAGCGGCTGCCTCGCGCACACAACAGAGGAGCGGCAGCCGTACGCTCCGAAGCGCTGCTTCAGCCGAAAGACGCCGGCGACCGGCGCTTCGCTTCGGACAGCTCCGGAGAGCCGTAGTGTGCGTCTGCACTAGACTGCATCGTAGCGAAAAGCTTTGCCAGTGTGTCTTAGCAAGGAGATAGCTTAGGAGCGCAGCGCACTTATGCCTCCCTTGTCCATAAACACGATTTTACTGCACACTCCAAAAACACTGCTCTTTCCAGGGCAATATATAAGCTGCTTTCTGACGGCCGTGATCTTTCGATTACTCTTGCCCAGCTCGTTGTTTTAACGTGCACATGCCGTCCTGGCATTCAGTGCACAGTGAAGGCAATCGCAAAAGTCCAGCAGCTGCTGACTCCCAAATGAATTTCCCAACAGGGGCTTCATCAGGACGAAGTCAAAACCCAGGAAAGTTGTCTCGGAACGCCTTCAATAAAGCATGCCAGCAGTGCATTGAAGAGGCAGGGAGCTTTAGCCACTGTCATCTAGCAGTCCCAAGGCTGTACACACAATGTCGTCTCCCTGCGGCTTCGTTCTTCGCCCTCGTACAAGCTACCGCTCTGTCCGGCTCACGGAGCAGGAGAAGCGGCTGCCTCGCGCACACAACAGAGGAGCGGCAGCCGTACGCTCCGAAGCGCTGCTTCAGCCGAAAGACGCCGGCGACCGGCGCTTGGCTTCGGACAGCTCCGGAGAGCCGCAGTGTCCGTCTGCACTAGACTGCATGATAACGAAAAGCTTTGGCAGTGTGTCTCGCAGGGAGATAGCTTAGGAGCGCAGCGCACTTATGCCTCCCTTGTCCAGAAACACGATTTTACTGCACACTCCAAAAACAATGCTCTTTCCTGGGCAATATATAAGCTGCTTTCTGACGGCCGTGATCTTTCGATTACTCTTGCCCAGCTCGTTGTTTTAACGTGCACATGCCGTCCTGGCATTCAGTGCACAGTGAAGGCAATCGCAAAAGTCCAGGTGCTGCTGACTCCCAAACACAAGGCGCTGGCTATGTTCTTGTTTCTCGACAACTCAACGCAGCCCTTCATTTCTGCAGTTGCCATCGAGGTCTCTGCACTCGGAGACGCAGAGGACGAGTAGGAGTTTCCCAGGAGATGCTGCATCAGGACGAATTCAAAACTCAGGAAAATTGTCCTGGAACACCTTCCCTAAGGATGCTAGAATGGAATTGAAGAGGCAGGCGAGCGGCCACCACGGTCCTCTAGCAGTCCTTAGGGTGCGCGCAGAAGGCCGGTGCTCTGCGGCTTCGTTCTTCGCCCTCGTACAAGCTACCGCTCTGTCCGGCTCACGGAGCAGGAGAAGCGGCTGCCTCGCGCACACAACAGAGGAGCGGCAGCCGTACGCTCCGAAGCGCTGCTTCAGCCGAAAGACGCCGGCGACCGGCGCTTGGCTTCGGACAGCTCCGGAGAGCCGTAGTGTGCGTCTGCACTAGACTGCATCGTAGCGAAAAGCTTTGCCAGTGTGTCTTAGCAAGGAGATAGCTTAGGAGCGCAGCGCACTTATGCCTTCCTTGTCCATAAACACGATTTTACTGCACACTCCAAAAACACTGCTCTTTCCAGGGCAATATATAAGCTGCTTTCTGACGGCCGTGATCTTTCGATTACTCTTGCCCAGCTCGTTGTTTTAACGTGCACATGCCGTCCTGGCATTCAGTGCACAGTGAAAGCAATCGCAAAAGTCCAGGTGCTGCTGACTCCCAAACACAAGGCGCTGGCTATGTTCTTGCTTCTCGACAACTCAACGAAGCCCTTCATTTCTGCAGTTGCCATCGAGGTCTCTGCACTCGGAGACGCAGAGGACGAGTAGGAGTTTCCCAGGAGATGCTGCATCAGGACGAATTCAAAACTCAGGAAAATTGTCCTGGAACACCTTCCCTAAGGATGCTAGAATGGAATTGAAGGGGCAGGCCAGCGGCCACCACGGTCCTCTACCAGTCCTTAGGGTGCGCGCAGAAGCCCGGTGCTCTGCGGCTTCGTTCTTCGCCCTCGTACAAGCTACCGCTCTGTCCGGCTCCCGGAGCAGGAGAAGCGGCTGCTTCGCGCACACAACAGCCGTACGCTCCGAAGCGCTGCTTCAGCCGAAAGACGCCGGCGACCGGCGCTTGGCTTCGGACAGCTCCGGAGAGCCGTAGTGTGCGTCTGCACTAGACTGCATGATAACAAAAAGCTTTGGCAGTGTGTCTCGCAGGGAGATAGCTTAGGAGCGCAGCACACTTATGCCTCCCTTGTCCAGAAACACGATTTTACTGCACACTCCAAAAACAGTACTCTTCCCAGGGCAATATATAAGCTGCTTTCTGTCGGCCGTGATCTTACGATTACTGCTCTTGCTCAGCTCGTTGTTTTAACGTGCACATGCCGTCCTGGCATTCAGTGCACAGTGAAAGCAATCGCAAAAGTCCAGGTGCTGCTGACTCCCAAACACAAGGCGCTGGCTATGTTCTTGTTTCTCGACAACTCAACGCAGCCCTTCATTTCTGCAGTTGCCATCGAGGTCTCTGCACTCGGAGACGCAGAGGACGAGTAGGAGTTTCCCAGGAGGGGATGCATCAGGACGAATTCAAAACTCAGGAAAATTGTCCTGGAACACCTTCCCTAAGGATGCTAGAATGGAATTGAAGAGGCAGGCGAGCGGCCACCACGGTCCTCTAGCAGTCCTTAGGGTGCGCGCAGAAGGCCGGTGCTCTGCGGCTTCGTTCTTCGCCGTCGTACAAGCTACCGCTCTGTCCGGCTCGCGGAGCAGGAGAAGCGGCTGCTTCGCGCACACAACAGCCGTACGCTCCGAAGCGCTGCTTCAGCCGAAAGACGCCGGCGACCGGCGCTTGGCTTTGGACAGCTCCGGAGAGCCGTAGTGTGCGTCTGCACTGGACTGCATTATACCGAAAAGCTTTAGCAGTGTGTCTCGCAGGGAGATAGCTTAGGAGCGCAGGGCACTTATGCCTCCCTTGTCCAGAAACACGATTTTACTGCACACTCCAAAAACACTGCTCTTTCCTGGGCAATATGTAAGCTGCTTTCTGACGGCCGTGCTCCCTTCCTGCTCTTGCCCAGCTCGTTGTTTTAACGTGCACATGCCGTCCTGGCATTCAGTGCACAGTGAAGGCAATCGCAAAAGTCCAGCAGCTGCTGACTCCCAAACGAATTTCCCAACAGGGGCTTCATCAGGACGAAGTCAAAACCCAGGAAAGTTGTCTCGGAACGCCTTCAATAAAGCATGCCAGCAGTGCATTGAAAAGGCAGGGAGCTTTAGCCACTGTCATCTAGCAGTCCCAAGGCTGTACACACAATGTCGTCTCCCTGCGGCTTCGTTCTTTGCCCTCGTACAAGCTACCGCTCTGTCCGGCTCACGGAGCAGGAGAAGCGGCTGCCTCGCGCACACAACAGAGGAGCGGCAGCCGTACGCTCCGAAGCGCTGCTTCAGCCGAAAGACGCCGGCGACCGGCGCTTCGCTTCGGACAGCTCCGGAGAGCCGTAGTGTGCGTCTGCACTAGACTGCATCGTAGCGAAAAGCTTTGCCAGTGTGTCTTAGCAAGGAGATAGCTTAGGAGCGCAGCGCACTTATGCCTCCCTTGTCCATAAACACGATTTTACTGCACACTCCAAAAACACTGCTCTTTCCAGGGCAATATATAAGCTGCTTTCTGACGGCCGTGATCTTTCGATTACTCTTGCCCAGCTCGTTGTTTTAACGTGCACATGCCGTCCTGGCATTCAGTGCACAGTGAAGGCAATCGCAAAAGTCCAGCAGCTGCTGACTCCCAAATGAATTTCCCAACAGGGGCTTCATCAGGACGAAGTCAAAACCCAGGAAAGTTGTCTCGGAACGCCTTCAATAAAGCATGCCAGCAGTGCATTGAAGAGGCAGGGAGCTTTAGCCACTGTCATCTAGCAGTCCCAAGGCTGTACACACAATGTCGTCTCCCTGCGGCTTCGTTCTTCGCCCTCGTACAAGCTACCGCTCTGTCCGGCTCACGGAGCAGGAGAAGCGGCTGCCTCGCGCACACAACAGAGGAGCGGCAGCCGTACGCTCCGAAGCGCTGCTTCAGCCGAAAGACGCCGGCGACCGGCGCTTGGCTTCGGACAGCTCCGGAGAGCCGCAGTGTCCGTCTGCACTAGACTGCATGATAACGAAAAGCTTTGGCAGTGTGTCTCGCAGGGAGATAGCTTAGGAGCGCAGCGCACTTATGCCTCCCTTGTCCAGAAACACGATTTTACTGCACACTCCAAAAACACTGCTCTTTCCTGGGCAATATATAAGCTGCTTTCTGACGGCCGTGATCTTTCGATTACTCTTGCCCAGCTCGTTGTTTTAACGTGCACATGCCGTCCTGGCATTCAGTGCACAGTGAAGGCAATCGCAAAAGTCCAGGTGCTGCTGACTCCCAAACACAAGGCGCTGGCTATGTTCTTGTTTCTCGACAACTCAACGCAGCCCTTCATTTCTGCAGTTGCCATCGAGGTCTCTGCACTCGGAGACGCAGAGGACGAGTAGGAGTTTCCCAGGAGATGCTGCATCAGGACGAATTCAAAACTCAGGAAAATTGTCCTGGAACACCTTCCCTAAGGATGCTAGAATGGAATTGAAGAGGCAGGCGAGCGGCCACCACGGTCCTCTAGCAGTCCTTAGGGTGCGCGCAGAAGGCCGGTGCTCTGCGGCTTCGTTCTTCGCCCTCGTACAAGCTACCGCTCTGTCCGGCTCACGGAGCAGGAGAAGCGGCTGCCTCGCGCACACAACAGAGGAGCGGCAGCCGTACGCTCCGAAGCGCTGCTTCAGCCGAAAGACGCCGGCGACCGGCGCTTGGCTTCGGACAGCTCCGGAGAGCCGTAGTGTGCGTCTGCACTAGACTGCATCGTAGCGAAAAGCTTTGCCAGTGTGTCTTAGCAAGGAGATAGCTTAGGAGCGCAGCGCACTTATGCCTTCCTTGTCCATAAACACGATTTTACTGCACACTCCAAAAACACTGCTCTTTCCAGGGCAATATATAAGCTGCTTTCTGACGGCCGTGATCTTTCGATTACTCTTGCCCAGCTCGTTGTTTTAACGTGCACATGCCGTCCTGGCATTCAGTGCACAGTGAAAGCAATCGCAAAAGTCCAGGTGCTGCTGACTCCCAAACACAAGGCGCTGGCTATGTTCTTGCTTCTCGACAACTCAACGAAGCCCTTCATTTCTGCAGTTGCCATCGAGGTCTCTGCACTCGGAGACGCAGAGGACGAGTAGGAGTTTCCCAGGAGATGCTGCATCAGGACGAATTCAAAACTCAGGAAAATTGTCCTGGAACACCTTCCCTAAGGATGCTAGAATGGAATTGAAGGGGCAGGCGAGCGGCCACCACGGTCCTCTCGCAGTCCTTAGGGTGCGCGCAGAAGGCCGGTGCTCTGCGGCTTCGTTCTTCGCCCTCGTACAAGCTACCGCTCTGTCCGGCTCGCGGAGCAGGAGAAGCGGCTGCTTCGCGCACACAACAGCCGTACGCTCCGAAGCGCTGCTTCAGCCGAAAGACGCCGGCGACCGGCGCTTCGCTTCGGACAGCTCCGGAGAGCCGTAGTGTGCGTCTGCACTAGACTGCATGATAACGAAAAGCTTTGCCAGTGTGTCTCGCAGGGAGATAGCTTAGGAGCGCAGCACACTTATGCCTCCCTTGTCTAGAAACACGATTTTACTGCACACTCCAAAAACACTGCTCTTTCCAGGGCAATATATAAGCTGCTTTCTGACGGCCGTGATCTTACGATTACTGCTCTTGCCCAGCTCGTTGTTTTAACGTGCACATGCCGTCCTGGCATTCAGTGCACAGTGAAGGCAATCGCAAAAGTCCAGCAGCTGCTGACTCCCAAACACAAGGCGCTGGCTATGTTCTTGCTCCTCGACTACTCAACGCAGCCCTTCATTTCTGCAGTTGCCATCGAGGTCTCTGCACTCGGAGACTCAGAGGACGAGTAGGAGTTTCCCAGGAGAGGCTGCATCAGGACGAATTCAAAACTCCAGAAAATTGTCCTGGAACACCTTCCCTAAGGATGCTAGAATGGAATTGAAGAGGCAGGCGAGCGGCCACCACGGTCCTCTCGCAGTCCTTAGGGTGCGCGCAGAAGGCCGGTGCTCTGCGGCTTCGTTCTTCGCCCTCGTACAAGCTACCGCTCTGTCCGGCTCGCGGAGCAGGAGAAGCGGCTGCTTCGCGCACACAACAGAGGAGCGGCAGCCGTACGCTCCGAAGCGCTGCTTCAGCCGAAAGACGCCGGCGACCGGCGCTTCGCTTCGGACAGCTCCGGAGAGCCGTAGTGTGCGTCTGCACTGGACTGCATCGTAGCGAAAAGCTTTGCCAGTGTGTCTTAGCAAGGAGATAGCTTAGGAGCGCAGCGCACTTATGCCTTCCTTGTCCATAAACACGATTTTACTGCACACTCCAAAAACACTGCTCTTTCCAGGGCAATATATAAGCTGCTTTCTGACGGCCGTGATCTTTCGATTACTCTTGCCCAGCTCGTTGATTTAACGTGCACATGCCGTCCTGGCATTCAGTGCACAGTGAAGGCAATCGCAAAAGTCCAGCAGCTGCTGACTCCCAAATGAATTTCCCAACAGGGGCTGCATCAGGACGAAGTCAAAACCCAGGAAAGTTGTCTCGGAACGCCTTCAATAAAGCATGCCAGCAGTGCATTGAAAAGGCAGGGAGCTTTAGCCACTGTCATCTAGCAGTCCCAAGGCTGTACACACAATGTCGTCTCCCTGCGGCTTCGTTCTTCGCCCTCGTACAAGCTACCGCTCTGTCCGGCTCACGGAGCAGGAGAAGCGGCTGCCTCGCGCACACAACAGAGGAGCGGCAGCCGTACGCTCCGAAGCGCTGCTTCAGCCGAAAGACGCCGGCGACCGGCGCTTGGCTTCGGACAGCTCCGGAGAGCCGCAGTGTCCGTCTGCACTAGACTGCATGATAACGAAAAGCTTTGGCAGTGTGTCTCGCAGGGAGATAGCTTAGGAGCGCAGCGCACTTATGCCTCCCTTGTCCAGAAACACGATTTTACTGCACACTCCAAAAACACTGCTCTTTCCTGGGCAATATATAAGCTGCTTTCTGACGGTCGTGATCTTTCGATTACTCTTGCCCAGCTCGTTGTTTTAACGTGCACATGCCGTCCTGGCATTCAGTGCACAGTGAAGGCAATCGCAAAAGTCCAGCAGCTGCTGACTCCCAAACACAAGGCGCTGGCTATGTTCTTGTTTCTCGACTACTCAACGCAGCCCTTCATTTCTGCAGTTGCCATCGAGGTCTCTGCACTCGGAGACGCAGAGGACGAGTAGGAGTTTCCCAGGAGATGCTGCATCAGGACGAATTCAAAACTCAGGAAAATTGTCCTGGAACACCTTCCCTAAGGATGCTAGAATGGAATTGAAGAGGCAGGCGAGCGGCCACCACGGTCCTCTAGCAGTCCTTAGGGTGCGCGCAGAAGGCCGGTGCTCTGCGGCTTCGTTCTTCGCCCTCGTACAAGCTACCGCTCTGTCCGGCTCACGGAGCAGGAGAAGCGGCTGCCTCGCGCACACAACAGAGGAGCGGCAGCCGTACGCTCCGAAGCGCTGCTTCAGCCGAAAGACGCCGGCGACCGGCGCTTGGCTTCGGACAGCTCCGGAGAGCCGTAGTGTGCGTCTGCACTGGACTGCATCATAGCGAAAAGCTTTAGCAGTGTGTCTCGCAGGGAGATAGCTTAGGAGCGCAGGGCACTTATGCCTCCCTTGTCCAGAAACACGATTTTACTGCACACTCCAAAAACACTGCTCTTTCCAGGGCAAGATGTCAGATGCTCTCTGATGCCCGTGCTCCCTTCCTGCTCTTGCCCAGCTCGTTGTTTTAACGTGCACATGCCGTCCTGGCATTCAGTGCACAGTGAAGGCAATCGCAAAAGTCCAGCAGCTGCTGACTCCCAAACGAATTTCCCAACAGGGGCTTCATCAGGACGAAGTCAAAACCCAGGAAAGTTGTCTCGGAACGCCTTCAATAAAGCATGCCAGCAGTGCATTGAAAAGGCAGGGAGCTTTAGCCACTGTCATCTAGCAGTCCCAAGGCTGTACACACAATGTCGTCTCCCTGCGGCTTCGTTCTTCGCCCTCGTACAAGCTACCGCTCTGTCCGGCTCCCGGAGCAGGAGAAGCGGCTGCTTCGCGCACACAACAGCCGTACGCTCCGAAGCGCTGCTTCAGCCGAAAGACGCCGGCGACCGGCGCTTGGCTTCGGACAGCTCCGGAGAGCCGTAGTCTGCGTCTGCACTAGACTGCATGATAGCGAAAAGCTTTGGCAGTGTGTCTCGCAGGGAGATAGCTTAGGAGCGCAGCGCACTTATGCCTCCCTTGTCCAGAAACACGATTTTACTGCACACTCCAAAAACACTGCTCTTTCCAGGGCAATATATAAGCTGCTTTCTGACGGCCGTGATCTTTCGATTACTCTTGCCCAGCTCGTTGTTTTAACGTGCACATGCCGTCCTGGCATTCAGTGCACAGTGAAGGCAATCGCAAAAGTCCAGCAGCTGCTGACTCCCAAACACAAGGCGCTGGCTATGTTCTTGCTTCTCGACAACTCAACGCAGCCCTTCATTTCTGCAGTTGCCATCGAGGTCTCTGCACTCGGAGACGCAGAGGACGAGTAGGAGTTTCCCAGGAGATGCTGCATCAGGACGAATTCAAAACTCAGGAAAATTGTCCTGGAACACCTTCCCTAAGGATGCTAGAATGGAATTGAAGAGGCAGGCCAGCGGCCACCACGGTCCTCTACCAGTCCTTAGGGTGCGCGCAGAAGCCCGGTGCTCTGCGGCTTCGTTCTTCGCCCTCGTACAAGCTACCGCTCTGTCCGGCTCACGGAGCAGGAGAAGCGGCTGCTTCGCGCACACAACAGCCGTACGCTCCGAAGCGCTGCTTCAGCCGAAAGACGCCGGCGACCGGCGCTTGGCTTCGGACAGCTCCGGAGAGCCGTAGTGTGCGTCTGCACTAGACTGCATGATAACAAAAAGCTTTGGCAGTGTGTCTCGCAGGGAGATAGCTTAGGAGCGCAGCACACTTATGCCTCCCTTGTCCAGAAACACGATTTTACTGCACACTCCAAAAACACTGCTCTTTCCAGGGCAATATATAAGCTGCTTTCTGTCGGCCGTGATCTTACGATTACTGCTCTTGCTCAGCTCGTTGTTTTAACGTGCACATGCCGTCCTGGCATTCAGTGCACAGTGAAAGCAATCGCAAAAGTCCAGGTGCTGCTGACTCCCAAACACAAGGCGCTGGCTATGTTCTTGCTTCTCGACAACTCAACGCAGCCCTTCATTTCTGCAGTTGCCATCGAGGTCTCTGCACTCGGAGACTCAGAGGACGAGTAGGAGTTTCCCAGGAGGGGATGCATCAGGACGAATTCAAAACTCAGGAAAATTGTCCTGGAACACCTTCCCTAAGGATGCTAGAATGGAATTGAAGAGGCAGGCGAGCGGCCACCACGGTCCTCTAGCAGTCCTTAGGGTGCGCGCAGAAGGCCGGTGCTCTGCGGCTTCGTTCTTCGCCGTCGTACAAGCTACCGCTCTGTCCGGCTCGCGGAGCAGGAGAAGCGGCTGCTTCGCGCACACAACAGCCGTACGCTCCGAAGCGCTGCTTCAGCCGAAAGACGCCGGCGACCGGCGCTTGGCTTTGGACAGCTCCGGAGAGCCGTAGTGTGCGTCTGCACTGGACTGCATTATACCGAAAAGCTTTAGCAGTGTGTCTCGCAGGGAGATAGCTTAGGAGCGCAGCGCACTTATGCCTCCCTTGTCCAGAAACACGATTTTACTGCACACTCCAAAAACACTGCTCTTTCCTGGGCAATATGTAAGCTGCTTTCTGACGGCCGTGCTCCCTTCCTGCTCTTGCCCAGCTCGTTGTTTTAACGTGCACATGCCGTCCTGGCATTCAGTGCACAGTGAAGGCAATCGCAAAAGTCCAGCAGCTGCTGACTCCCAAACGAATTTCCCAACAGGGGCTTCATCAGGACGAAGTCAAAACCCAGGAAAGTTGTCTCGGAACGCCTTCAATAAAGCATGCCAGCAGTGCATTGAAAAGGCAGGGAGCTTTAGCCACTGTCATCTAGCAGTCCCAAGGCTGTACACACAATGTCGTCTCCCTGCGGCTTCGTTCTTTGCCCTCGTACAAGCTACCGCTCTGTCCGGCTCACGGAGCAGGAGAAGCGGCTGCCTCGCGCACACAACAGAGGAGCGGCAGCCGTACGCTCCGAAGCGCTGCTTCAGCCGAAAGACGCCGGCGACCGGCGCTTCGCTTCGGACAGCTCCGGAGAGCCGTAGTGTGCGTCTGCACTAGACTGCATCGTAGCGAAAAGCTTTGCCAGTGTGTCTTAGCAAGGAGATAGCTTAGGAGCGCAGCGCACTTATGCCTCCCTTGTCCATAAACACGATTTTACTGCACACTCCAAAAACACTGCTCTTTCCAGGGCAATATATAAGCTGCTTTCTGACGGCCGTGATCTTTCGATTACTCTTGCCCAGCTCGTTGTTTTAACGTGCACATGCCGTCCTGGCATTCAGTGCACAGTGAAGGCAATCGCAAAAGTCCAGCAGCTGCTGACTCCCAAATGAATTTCCCAACAGGGGCTTCATCAGGACGAAGTCAAAACCCAGGAAAGTTGTCTCGGAACGCCTTCAATAAAGCATGCCAGCAGTGCATTGAAGAGGCAGGGAGCTTTAGCCACTGTCATCTAGCAGTCCCAAGGCTGTACACACAATGTCGTCTCCCTGCGGCTTCGTTCTTCGCCCTCGTACAAGCTACCGCTCTGTCCGGCTCACGGAGCAGGAGAAGCGGCTGCCTCGCGCACACAACAGAGGAGCGGCAGCCGTACGCTCCGAAGCGCTGCTTCAGCCGAAAGACGCCGGCGACCGGCGCTTGGCTTCGGACAGCTCCGGAGAGCCGCAGTGTCCGTCTGCACTAGACTGCATGATAACGAAAAGCTTTGGCAGTGTGTCTCGCAGGGAGATAGCTTAGGAGCGCAGCGCACTTATGCCTCCCTTGTCCAGAAACACGATTTTACTGCACACTCCAAAAACACTGCTCTTTCCTGGGCAATATATAAGCTGCTTTCTGACGGCCGTGATCTTTCGATTACTCTTGCCCAGCTCGTTGTTTTAACGTGCACATGCCGTCCTGGCATTCAGTGCACAGTGAAGGCAATCGCAAAAGTCCAGGTGCTGCTGACTCCCAAACACAAGGCGCTGGCTATGTTCTTGTTTCTCGACAACTCAACGCAGCCCTTCATTTCTGCAGTTGCCATCGAGGTCTCTGCACTCGGAGACGCAGAGGACGAGTAGGAGTTTCCCAGGAGGGGATGCATCAGGACGAATTCAAAACTCAGGAAAATTGTCCTGGAACACCTTCCCTAAGGATGCTAGAATGGAATTGAAGAGGCAGGCCAGCGGCCACCACGGTCCTCTAGCAGTCCTTAGGGTGCGCGCAGAAGGCCGGTGCTCTGCGGCTTCGTTCTTCGCCCTCGTACAAGCTACCGCTCTGTCCGGCTCACGGAGCAGGAGAAGCGGCTGCCTCGCGCACACAACAGAGGAGCGGCAGCCGTACGCTCCGAAGCGCTGCTTCAGCCGAAAGACGCCGGCGACCGGCGCTTCGCTTCGGACAGCTCCGGAGAGCCGTAGTGTGCGTCTGCACTAGACTGCATCGTAGCGAAAAGCTTTGCCAGTGTGTCTTAGCAAGGAGATAGCTTAGGAGCGCAGCGCACTTATGCCTTCCTTGTCCATAAACACGATTTTACTGCACACTCCAAAAACACTGCTCTTTCCAGGGCAATATATAAGCTGCTTTCTGACGGCCGTGATCTTTCGATTACTCTTGCCCAGCTCGTTGTTTTAACGTGCACATGCCGTCCTGGCATTCAGTGCACAGTGAAAGCAATCGCAAAAGTCCAGGTGCTGCTGACTCCCAAACACAAGGCGCTGGCTATGTTCTTGTTTCTCGACAACTCAACGAAGCCCTTCATTTCTGCAGTTGCCATCGAGGTCTCTGCACTCGGAGACGCAGAGGACGAGTAGGAGTTTCCCAGGAGATGCTGCATCAGGACGAATTCAAAACTCAGGAAAATTGTCCTGGAACACCTTCCCTAAGGATGCTAGAATGGAATTGAAGGGGCAGGCGAGCGGCCACCACGGTCCTCTCGCAGTCCTTAGGGTGCGCGCAGAAGGCCGGTGCTCTGCGGCTTCGTTCTTCGCCCTCGTACAAGCTACCGCTCTGTCCGGCTCACGGAGCAGGAGAAGCGGCTGCTTCGCGCACACAACAGCCGTACGCTCCGAAGCGCTGCTTCAGCCGAAAGACGCCGGCGACCGGCGCTTGGCTTCGGACAGCTCCGGAGAGCCGTAGTGTGCGTCTGCACTAGACTGCATGATAACAAAAAGCTTTGGCAGTGTGTCTCGCAGGGAGATAGCTTAGGAGCGCAGCACACTTATGCCTCCCTTGTCCAGAAACACGATTTTACTGCACACTCCAAAAACACTGCTCTTTCCAGGGCAATATATAAGCTGCTTTCTGTCGGCCGTGATCTTACGATTACTGCTCTTGCTCAGCTCGTTGTTTTAACGTGCACATGCCGTCCTGGCATTCAGTGCACAGTGAAAGCAATCGCAAAAGTCCAGGTGCTGCTGACTCCCAAACACAAGGCGCTGGCTATGTTCTTGCTTCTCGACAACTCAACGCAGCCCTTCATTTCTGCAGTTGCCATCGAGGTCTCTGCACTCGGAGACGCAGAGGACGAGTAGGAGTTTCCCAGGAGGGGATGCATCAGGACGAATTCAAAACTCCAGAAAATTGTCCTGGAACACCTTCCCTAAGGATGCTAGAATGGAATTGAAGAGGCAGGCGAGCGGCCACCACGGTCCTCTAGCAGTCCTTAGGGTGCGCGCAGAAGGCCGGTGCTCTGCGGCTTCGTTCTTCGCCGTCGTACAAGCTACCGCTCTGTCCGGCTCGCGGAGCAGGAGAAGCGGCTGCTTCGCGCACACAACAGCCGTACGCTCCGAAGCGCTGCTTCAGCCGAAAGACGCCGGCGACCGGCGCTTGGCTTTGGACAGCTCCGGAGAGCCGTAGTGTGCGTCTGCACTGGACTGCATTATACCGAAAAGCTTTAGCAGTGTGTCTCGCAGGGAGATAGCTTAGGAGCGCAGCGCACTTATGCCTCCCTTGTCCAGAAACACGATTTTACTGCACACTCCAAAAACACTGCTCTTTCCTGGGCAATATGTAAGCTGCTTTCTGACGGCCGTGCTCCCTTCCTGCTCTTGCCCAGCTCGTTGTTTTAACGTGCACATGCCGTCCTGGCATTCAGTGCACAGTGAAGGCAATCGCAAAAGTCCAGCAGCTGCTGACTCCCAAACGAATTTCCCAACAGGGGCTTCATCAGGACGAAGTCAAAACCCAGGAAAGTTGTCTCGGAACGCCTTCAATAAAGCATGCCAGCAGTGCATTGAAAAGGCAGGGAGCTTTAGCCACTGTCATCTAGCAGTCCCAAGGCTGTACACACAATGTCGTCTCCCTGCGGCTTCGTTCTTTGCCCTCGTACAAGCTACCGCTCTGTCCGGCTCACGGAGCAGGAGAAGCGGCTGCCTCGCGCACACAACAGAGGAGCGGCAGCCGTACGCTCCGAAGCGCTGCTTCAGCCGAAAGACGCCGGCGACCGGCGCTTCGCTTCGGACAGCTCCGGAGAGCCGTAGTGTGCGTCTGCACTAGACTGCATCGTAGCGAAAAGCTTTGCCAGTGTGTCTTAGCAAGGAGATAGCTTAGGAGCGCAGCGCACTTATGCCTCCCTTGTCCATAAACACGATTTTACTGCACACTCCAAAAACACTGCTCTTTCCAGGGCAATATATAAGCTGCTTTCTGACGGCCGTGATCTTTCGATTACTCTTGCCCAGCTCGTTGTTTTAACGTGCACATGCCGTCCTGGCATTCAGTGCACAGTGAAGGCAATCGCAAAAGTCCAGCAGCTGCTGACTCCCAAATGAATTTCCCAACAGGGGCTTCATCAGGACGAAGTCAAAACCCAGGAAAGTTGTCTCGGAACGCCTTCAATAAAGCATGCCAGCAGTGCATTGAAGAGGCAGGGAGCTTTAGCCACTGTCATCTAGCAGTCCCAAGGCTGTACACACAATGTCGTCTCCCTGCGGCTTCGTTCTTCGCCCTCGTACAAGCTACCGCTCTGTCCGGCTCACGGAGCAGGAGAAGCGGCTGCCTCGCGCACACAACAGAGGAGCGGCAGCCGTACGCTCCGAAGCGCTGCTTCAGCCGAAAGACGCCGGCGACCGGCGCTTCGCTTCGGACAGCTCCGGAGAGCCGTAGTGTGCGTCTGCACTAGACTGCATCGTAGCGAAAAGCTTTGCCAGTGTGTCTTAGCAAGGAGATAGCTTAGGAGCGCAGCGCACTTATGCCTTCCTTGTCCATAAACACGATTTTACTGCACACTCCAAAAACACTGCTCTTTCCAGGGCAATATATAAGCTGCTTTCTGACGGCCGTGATCTTTCGATTACTCTTGCCCAGCTCGTTGTTTTAACGTGCACATGCCGTCCTGGCATTCAGTGCACAGTGAAAGCAATCGCAAAAGTCCAGGTGCTGCTGACTCCCAAACACAAGGCGCTGGCTATGTTCTTGCTTCTCGACAACTCAACGAAGCCCTTCATTTCTGCAGTTGCCATCGAGGTCTCTGCACTCGGAGACGCAGAGGACGAGTAGGAGTTTCCCAGGAGATGCTGCATCAGGACGAATTCAAAACTCAGGAAAATTGTCCTGGAACACCTTCCCTAAGGATGCTAGAATGGAATTGAAGGGGCAGGCGAGCGGCCACCACGGTCCTCTCGCAGTCCTTAGGGTGCGCGCAGAAGGCCGGTGCTCTGCGGCTTCGTTCTTCGCCCTCGTACAAGCTACCGCTCTGTCCGGCTCGCGGAGCAGGAGAAGCGGCTGCTTCGCGCACACAACAGCCGTACGCTCCGAAGCGCTGCTTCAGCCGAAAGACGCCGGCGACCGGCGCTTGGCTTCGGACAGCTCCGGAGAGCCGTAGTGTGCGTCTGCACTAGACTGCATGATAACGAAAAGCTTTGCCAGTGTGTCTCGCAGGGAGATAGCTTAGGAGCGCAGCACACTTATGCCTCCCTTGCCCAGAAACACGATTTTACTGCACACTCCAAAAACACTGCTCTTTCCAGGGCAATATATAAGCTGCTTTCTGACGGCCGTGATCTTACGATTACTGCTCTTGCCCAGCTCGTTGTTTTAACGTGCACATGCCGTCCTGGCATTCAGTGCACAGTGAAGGCAATCGCAAAAGTCCAGGTGCTGCTGACTCCCAAACACAAGGCGCTGGCTATGTTCTTGCTCCTCGACTACTCAACGCAGCCCTTCATTTCTGCAGTTGCCATCGAGGTCTCTGCACTCGGAGACTCAGAGGACGAGTAGGAGTTTCCCAGGAGGGGATGCATCAAGACGAATTCAAAACTCCAGAAAATTGTCCTGGAACACCTTCCCTAAGGATGCTAGAATGGAATTGAAGAGGCAGGCCAGCGGCCACCACGGTCCTCTACCAGTCCTTAGGGTGCGCGCAGAAGGCCGGTGCTCTGCGGCTTCGTTCTTCGCCGTCGTACAAGCTACCGCTCTGTCCGGCTCGCGGAGCAGGAGAAGCGGCTGCTTCGCGCACACAACAGAGGAGCGGCAGCCGTACGCTCCGAAGCGCTGCTTCAGCCGAAAGACGCCGGCGACCGGCGCTTCGCTTCGGACAGCTCCGGAGAGCCGTAGTGTGCGTATGCACTGGACTGCATCGTAGCGAAAAGCTTTGCCAGTGTGTCTTAGCAAGGAGATAGCTTAGGAGCGCAGCGCACTTATGCCTTCCTTGTCCATAAACACGATTTTACTGCACACTCCAAAAACACTGCTCTTTCCAGGGCAATATATAAGCTGCTTTCTGACGGCCGTGATCTTTCGATTACTCTTGCCCAGCTCGTTGTTTTAACGTGCACATGCCGTCCTGGCATTCAGTGCACAGTGAAGGCAATCGCAAAAGTCCAGCAGCTGCTGACTCCCAAATGAATTTCCCAACAGGGGCTTCATCAGGACGAAGTCAAAACCCAGGAAAGTTGTCTCGGAACGCCTTCAATAAAGCATGCCAGCAGTGCATTGAAAAGGCAGGGAGCTTTAGCCACTGTCATCTAGCAGTCCCAAGGCTGTACACACAATGTCGTCTCCCTGCGGCTTCGTTCTTCGCCCTCGTACAAGCTACCGCTCTGTCCGGCTCACGGAGCAGGAGAAGCGGCTGCCTCGCGCACACAACAGAGGAGCGGCAGCCGTACGCTCCGAAGCGCTGCTTCAGCCGAAAGACGCCGGCGACCGGCGCTTGGCTTCGGACAGCTCCGGAGAGCCGCAGTGTCCGTCTGCACTAGACTGCATGATAACGAAAAGCTTTGGCAGTGTGTCTCGCAGGGAGATAGCTTAGGAGCGCAGCGCACTTATGCCTCCCTTGTCTAGAAACACGATTTTACTGCACACTCCAAAAACACTGCTCTTTCCTGGGCAATATATAAGCTGCTTTCTGACGGCCGTGATCTTTCGATTACTCTTGCCCAGCTCGTTGTTTTAACGTGCACATGCCGTCCTGGCATTCAGTGCACAGTGAAAGCAATCGCAAAAGTCCAGGTGCTGCTGACTCCCAAACACAAGGCGCTGGCTATGTTCTTGTTTCTCGACAACTCAACGCAGCCCTTCATTTCTGCAGTTGCCATCGAGGTCTCTGCACTCGGAGACGCAGAGGACGAGTAGGAGTTTCCCAGGAGGGGATGCATCAGGACGAATTCAAAACTCCAGAAAATTGTCCTGGAACACCTTCCCTAAGGATGCTAGAATGGAATTGAAGAGGCAGGCCAGCGGCCACCACGGTCCTCTACCAGTCCTTAGGGTGCGGGCAGAAGGCCGGTGCTCTGCGGCTTCGTTCTTCGCCCTCGTACAAGCTACCGCTCTGTCCGGCTCACGGAGCAGGAGAAGCGGCTGCCTCGCGCACACAACAGAGGAGCGGCAGCCGTACGCTCCGAAGCGCTGCTTCAGCCGAAAGACGCCGGCGACCGGCGCTTGGCTTCGGACAGCAGCCGAGAGCCGTAGTGTGCGTCTGCACTAGACTGCATCGTAGCGAAAAGCTTTGCCAGTGTGTCTTAGCAAGGAGATAGCTTAGGAGCGCAGCGCACTTATGCCTCCCTTGTCCAGAAACACGATTTTACTGCACACTCCAAAAACACTGCTCTTTCCAGGGCAATATATAAGCTGCTTTCTGACGGCCGTGATCTTTCGATTACTCTTGCCCAGCTCGTTGTTTTAACGTGCACATGCCGTCCTGGCATTCAGTGCACAGTGAAAGCAATCGCAAAAGTCCAGGTGCTGCTGACTCCCAAACACAAGGCGCTGGCTATGTTCTTGCTTCTCGACAACTCAACGAAGCCCTTCATTTCTGCAGTTGCCATCGAGGTCTCTGCACTCGGAGACGCAGAGGACGAGTAGGAGTTTCCCAGGAGATGCTGCATCAGGACGAATTCAAAACTCAGGAAAATTGTCCTGGAACACCTTCCCTAAGGATGCTAGAATGGAATTGAAGGGGCAGGCGAGCGGCCACCACGGTCCTCTCGCAGTCCTTAGGGTGCGCGCAGAAGGCCGGTGCTCTGCGGCTTCGTTCTTCGCCGTCGTACAAGCTACCGCTCTGTCCGGCTCGCGGAGCAGGAGAAGCGGCTGCTTCGCGCACACAACAGCCGTACGCTCCGAAGCGCTGCTTCAGCCGAAAGACGCCGGCGACCGGCGCTTCGCTTCGGACAGCTCCGGAGAGCCGTAGTGTGCGTCTGCACTAGACTGCATGATAACGAAAAGCTTTGCCAGTGTGTCTCGCAGGGAGATAGCTTAGGAGCGCAGCACACTTATGCCTCCCTTGCCCAGAAACACGATTTTACTGCACACTCCAAAAACACTGCTCTTTCCTGGGCAATATATAAGCTGCTTTCTGACGGCCGTGATCTTTCGATTACTCTTGCCCAGCTCGTTGTTTTAACGTGCACATGCCGTCCTGGCATTCAGTGCACAGTGAAGGCAATCGCAAAAGTCCAGGTGCTGCTGACTCCCAAACACAAGGCGCTGGCTATGTTCTTGCTCCTCGACTACTCAACGCAGCCCTTCATTTCTGCAGTTGCCATCGAGGTCTCTGCACTCGGAGACTCAGAGGACGAGTAGGAGTTTCCCAGGAGAGGCTGCATCAGGACGAATTCAAAACTCCAGAAAATTGTCCTGGAACACCTTCCCTAAGGATGCTAGAATGGAATTGAAGAGGCAGGCCAGCGGCCACCACGGTCCTCTAGCAGTCCTTAGGGTGCGCGCAGAAGGCCGGTGCTCTGCGGCTTCGTTCTTCGCCGTCGTACAAGCTACCGCTCTGTCCGGCTCGCGGAGCAGGAGAAGCGGCTGCTTCGCGCACACAACAGAGGAGCGGCAGCCGTACGCTCCGAAGCGCTGCTTCAGCCGAAAGACGCCGGCGACCGGCGCTTGGCTTCGGACAGCTCCGGAGAGCCGTAGTGTGCGTATGCACTGGACTGCATCGTAGCGAAAAGCTTTGCCAGTGTGTCTTAGCAAGGAGATAGCTTAGGAGCGCAGCGCACTTATGCCTTCCTTGTCCATAAACACGATTTTACTGCACACTCCAAAAACACTGCTCTTTCCAGGGCAATATATAAGCTGCTTTCTGACGGCCGTGATCTTTCGATTACTCTTGCCCAGCTCGTTGATTTAACGTGCACATGCCGTCCTGGCATTCAGTGCACAGTGAAGGCAATCGCAAAAGTCCAGCAGCTGCTGACTCCCAAATGAATTTCCCAACAGGGGCTGCATCAGGACGAAGTCAAAACCCAGGAAAGTTGTCTCGGAACGCCTTCAATAAAGCATGCCAGCAGTGCATTGAAAAGGCAGGGAGCTTTAGCCACTGTCATCTAGCAGTCCCAAGGCTGTACACACAATGTCGTCTCCCTGCGGCTTCGTTCTTCGCCCTCGTACAAGCTACCGCTCTGTCCGGCTCACGGAGCAGGAGAAGCGGCTGCCTCGCGCACACAACAGAGGAGCGGCAGCCGTACGCTCCGAAGCGCTGCTTCAGCCGAAAGACGCCGGCGACCGGCGCTTGGCTTCGGACAGCTCCGGAGAGCCGCAGTGTCCGTCTGCACTAGACTGCATGATAACGAAAAGCTTTGGCAGTGTGTCTCGCAGGGAGATAGCTTAGGAGCGCAGCGCACTTATGCCTCCCTTGTCCAGAAACACGATTTTACTGCACACTCCAAAAACACTGCTCTTTCCTGGGCAATATATAAGCTGCTTTCTGACGGCCGTGATCTTTCGATTACTCTTGCCCAGCTCGTTGTTTTAACGTGCACATGCCGTCCTGGCATTCAGTGCACAGTGAAGGCAATCGCAAAAGTCCAGGTGCTGCTGACTCCCAAACACAAGGCGCTGGCTATGTTCTTGTTTCTCGACTACTCAACGCAGCCCTTCATTTCTGCAGTTGCCATCGAGGTCTCTGCACTCGGAGACGCAGAGGACGAGTAGGAGTTTCCCAGGAGATGCTGCATCAGGACGAATTCAAAACTCAGGAAAATTGTCCTGGAACACCTTCCCTAAGGATGCTAGAATGGAATTGAAGAGGCAGGCGAGCGGCCACCACGGTCCTCTAGCAGTCCTTAGGGTGCGCGCAGAAGGCCGGTGCTCTGCGGCTTCGTTCTTCGCCCTCGTACAAGCTACCGCTCTGTCCGGCTCACGGAGCAGGAGAAGCGGCTGCCTCGCGCACACAACAGAGGAGCGGCAGCCGTACGCTCCGAAGCGCTGCTTCAGCCGAAAGACGCCGGCGACCGGCGCTTGGCTTCGGACAGCTCCGGAGAGCCGTAGTGTGCGTCTGCACTGGACTGCATCATAGCGAAAAGCTTTAGCAGTGTGTCTCGCAGGGAGATAGCTTAGGAGCGCAGGGCACTTATGCCTCCCTTGTCCAGAAACACGATTTTACTGCACACTCCAAAAACACTGCTCTTTCCAGGGCAAGATGTCAGATGCTCTCTGATGCCCGTGCTCCCTTCCTGCTCTTGCCCAGCACGTTGTTTTAACGTGCACATGCCGTCCTGGCATTCAGTGCACAGTGAAGGCAATCGCAAAAGTCCAGCAGCTGCTGACTCCCAAACGAATTTCCCAACAGGGGCTTCATCAGGACGAAGTCAAAACCCAGGAAAGTTGTCTCGGAACGCCTTCAATAAAGCATGCCAGCAGTGCATTGAAAAGGCAGGGAGCTTTAGCCACTGTCATCTAGCAGTCCCAAGGCTGTACACACAATGTCGTCTCCCTGCGGCTTCGTTCTTCGCCCTCGTACAAGCTACCGCTCTGTCCGGCTCCCGGAGCAGGAGAAGCGGCTGCTTCGCGCACACAACAGCCGTACGCTCCGAAGCGCTGCTTCAGCCGAAAGACGCCGGCGACCGGCGCTTGGCTTCGGACAGCTCCGGAGAGCCGTAGTCTGCGTCTGCACTAGACTGCATGATAGCGAAAAGCTTTGGCAGTGTGTCTCGCAGGGAGATAGCTTAGGAGCGCAGCGCACTTATGCCTCCCTTGTCCAGAAACACGATTTTACTGCACACTCCAAAAACACTGCTCTTTCCAGGGCAATATATAAGCTGCTTTCTGACGGCCGTGATCTTTCGATTACTCTTGCCCAGCTCGTTGTTTTAACGTGCACATGCCGTCCTGGCATTCAGTGCACAGTGAAGGCAATCGCAAAAGTCCAGCAGCTGCTGACTCCCAAACACAAGGCGCTGGCTATGTTCTTGCTTCTCGACAACTCAACGCAGCCCTTCATTTCTGCAGTTGCCATCGAGGTCTCTGCACTCGGAGACGCAGAGGACGAGTAGGAGTTTCCCAGGAGATGCTGCATCAGGACGAATTCAAAACTCAGGAAAATTGTCCTGGAACACCTTCCCTAAGGATGCTAGAATGGAATTGAAGAGGCAGGCCAGCGGCCACCACGGTCCTCTACCAGTCCTTAGGGTGCGCGCAGAAGCCCGGTGCTCTGCGGCTTCGTTCTTCGCCCTCGTACAAGCTACCGCTCTGTCCGGCTCCCGGAGCAGGAGAAGCGGCTGCTTCGCGCACACAACAGCCGTACGCTCCGAAGCGCTGCTTCAGCCGAAAGACGCCGGCGACCGGCGCTTGGCTTCGGACAGCTCCGGAGAGCCGTAGTGTGCGTCTGCACTAGACTGCATGATAACAAAAAGCTTTGGCAGTGTGTCTCGCAGGGAGATAGCTTAGGAGCGCAGCACACTTATGCCTCCCTTGTCCATAAACACGATTTTACTGCACACTCCAAAAACACTGCTCTTTCCAGGGCAATATATAAGCTGCTTTCTGTCGGCCGTGATCTTACGATTACTGCTCTTGCTCAGCTCGTTGTTTTAACGTGCACATGCCGTCCTGGCATTCAGTGCACAGTGAAAGCAATCGCAAAAGTCCAGGTGCTGCTGACTCCCAAACACAAGGCGCTGGCTATGTTCTTGTTTCTCGACAACTCAACGCAGCCCTTCATTTCTGCAGTTGCCATCGAGGTCTCTGCACTCGGAGACGCAGAGGACGAGTAGGAGTTTCCCAGGAGGGGATGCATCAGGACGAATTCAAAACTCAGGAAAATTGTCCTGGAACACCTTCCCTAAGGATGCTAGAATGGAATTGAAGAGGCAGGCGAGCGGCCACCACGGTCCTCTAGCAGTCCTTAGGGTGCGCGCAGAAGGCCGGTGCTCTGCGGCTTCGTTCTTCGCCGTCGTACAAGCTACCGCTCTGTCCGGCTCGCGGAGCAGGAGAAGCGGCTGCTTCGCGCACACAACAGCCGTACGCTCCGAAGCGCTGCTTCAGCCGAAAGACGCCGGCGACCGGCGCTTGGCTTTGGACAGCTCCGGAGAGCCGTAGTGTGCGTCTGCACTGGACTGCATTATACCGAAAAGCTTTAGCAGTGTGTCTCGCAGGGAGATAGCTTAGGAGCGCAGGGCACTTATGCCTCCCTTGTCCAGAAACACGATTTTACTGCACACTCCAAAAACACTGCTCTTTCCTGGGCAATATGTAAGCTGCTTTCTGACGGCCGTGCTCCCTTCCTGCTCTTGCCCAGCTCGTTGTTTTAACGTGCACATGCCGTCCTGGCATTCAGTGCACAGTGAAGGCAATCGCAAAAGTCCAGCAGCTGCTGACTCCCAAACGAATTTCCCAACAGGGGCTTCATCAGGACGAAGTCAAAACCCAGGAAAGTTGTCTCGGAACGCCTTCAATAAAGCATGCCAGCAGTGCATTGAAAAGGCAGGGAGCTTTAGCCACTGTCATCTAGCAGTCCCAAGGCTGTACACACAATGTCGTCTCCCTGCGGCTTCGTTCTTTGCCCTCGTACAAGCTACCGCTCTGTCCGGCTCACGGAGCAGGAGAAGCGGCTGCCTCGCGCACACAACAGAGGAGCGGCAGCCGTACGCTCCGAAGCGCTGCTTCAGCCGAAAGACGCCGGCGACCGGCGCTTGGCTTCGGACAGCTCCGGAGAGCCGTAGTGTGCGTCTGCACTAGACTGCATCGTAGCGAAAAGCTTTGCCAGTGTGTCTTAGCAAGGAGATAGCTTAGGAGCGCAGCGCACTTATGCCTCCCTTGTCCATAAACACGATTTTACTGCACACTCCAAAAACACTGCTCTTTCCAGGGCAATATATAAGCTGCTTTCTGACGGCCGTGATCTTTCGATTACTCTTGCCCAGCTCGTTGTTTTAACGTGCACATGCCGTCCTGGCATTCAGTGCACAGTGAAGGCAATCGCAAAAGTCCAGCAGCTGCTGACTCCCAAATGAATTTCCCAACAGGGGCTTCATCAGGACGAAGTCAAAACCCAGGAAAGTTGTCTCGGAACGCCTTCAATAAAGCATGCCAGCAGTGCATTGAAGAGGCAGGGAGCTTTAGCCACTGTCATCTAGCAGTCCCAAGGCTGTACACACAATGTCGTCTCCCTGCGGCTTCGTTCTTCGCCCTCGTACAAGCTACCGCTCTGTCCGGCTCACGGAGCAGGAGAAGCGGCTGCCTCGCGCACACAACAGAGGAGCGGCAGCCGTACGCTCCGAAGCGCTGCTTCAGCCGAAAGACGCCGGCGACCGGCGCTTGGCTTCGGACAGCTCCGGAGAGCCGCAGTGTCCGTCTGCACTAGACTGCATGATAACGAAAAGCTTTGGCAGTGTGTCTCGCAGGGAGATAGCTTAGGAGCGCAGCGCACTTATGCCTCCCTTGTCCAGAAACACGATTTTACTGCACACTCCAAAAACAATGCTCTTTCCTGGGCAATATATAAGCTGCTTTCTGACGGCCGTGATCTTTCGATTACTCTTGCCCAGCTCGTTGTTTTAACGTGCACATGCCGTCCTGGCATTCAGTGCACAGTGAAGGCAATCGCAAAAGTCCAGGTGCTGCTGACTCCCAAACACAAGGCGCTGGCTATGTTCTTGTTTCTCGACAACTCAACGCAGCCCTTCATTTCTGCAGTTGCCATCGAGGTCTCTGCACTCGGAGACGCAGAGGACGAGTAGGAGTTTCCCAGGAGATGCTGCATCAGGACGAATTCAAAACTCAGGAAAATTGTCCTGGAACACCTTCCCTAAGGATGCTAGAATGGAATTGAAGAGGCAGGCGAGCGGCCACCACGGTCCTCTAGCAGTCCTTAGGGTGCGCGCAGAAGGCCGGTGCTCTGCGGCTTCGTTCTTCGCCCTCGTACAAGCTACCGCTCTGTCCGGCTCACGGAGCAGGAGAAGCGGCTGCCTCGCGCACACAACAGAGGAGCGGCAGCCGTACGCTCCGAAGCGCTGCTTCAGCCGAAAGACGCCGGCGACCGGCGCTTGGCTTCGGACAGCTCCGGAGAGCCGTAGTGTGCGTCTGCACTAGACTGCATCGTAGCGAAAAGCTTTGCCAGTGTGTCTTAGCAAGGAGATAGCTTAGGAGCGCAGCGCACTTATGCCTTCCTTGTCCATAAACACGATTTTACTGCACACTCCAAAAACACTGCTCTTTCCAGGGCAATATATAAGCTGCTTTCTGACGGCCGTGATCTTTCGATTACTCTTGCCCAGCTCGTTGTTTTAACGTGCACATGCCGTCCTGGCATTCAGTGCACAGTGAAAGCAATCGCAAAAGTCCAGGTGCTGCTGACTCCCAAACACAAGGCGCTGGCTATGTTCTTGCTTCTCGACAACTCAACGAAGCCCTTCATTTCTGCAGTTGCCATCGAGGTCTCTGCACTCGGAGACGCAGAGGACGAGTAGGAGTTTCCCAGGAGATGCTGCATCAGGACGAATTCAAAACTCAGGAAAATTGTCCTGGAACACCTTCCCTAAGGATGCTAGAATGGAATTGAAGAGGCAGGCCAGCGGCCACCACGGTCCTCTAGCAGTCCTTAGGGTGCGCGCAGAAGGCCGGTGCTCTGCGGCTTCGTTCTTCGCCCTCGTACAAGCTACCGCTCTGTCCGGCTCCCGGAGCAGGAGAAGCGGCTGCTTCGCGCACACAACAGCCGTACGCTCCGAAGCGCTGCTTCAGCCGAAAGACGCCGGCGACCGGCGCTTGGCTTCGGACAGCTCCGGAGAGCCGTAGTGTGCGTCTGCACTAGACTGCATGATAACAAAAAGCTTTGGCAGTGTGTCTCGCAGGGAGATAGCTTAGGAGCGCAGCACACTTATGCCTCCCTTGTCCAGAAACACGATTTTACTGCACACTCCAAAAACACTGCTCTTTCCAGGGCAATATATAAGCTGCTTTCTGTCGGCCGTGATCTTACGATTACTGCTCTTGCTCAGCTCGTTGTTTTAACGTGCACATGCCGTCCTGGCATTCAGTGCACAGTGAAAGCAATCGCAAAAGTCCAGGTGCTGCTGACTCCCAAACACAAGGCGCTGGCTATGTTCTTGTTTCTCGACAACTCAACGCAGCCCTTCATTTCTGCAGTTGCCATCGAGGTCTCTGCACTCGGAGACGCAGAGGACGAGTAGGAGTTTCCCAGGAGGGGATGCATCAGGACGAATTCAAAACTCAGGAAAATTGTCCTGGAACACCTTCCCTAAGGATGCTAGAATGGAATTGAAGAGGCAGGCGAGCGGCCACCACGGTCCTCTAGCAGTCCTTAGGGTGCGCGCAGAAGGCCGGTGCTCTGCGGCTTCGTTCTTCGCCGTCGTACAAGCTACCGCTCTGTCCGGCTCGCGGAGCAGGAGAAGCGGCTGCTTCGCGCACACAACAGCCGTACGCTCCGAAGCGCTGCTTCAGCCGAAAGACGCCGGCGACCGGCGCTTGGCTTTGGACAGCTCCGGAGAGCCGTAGTGTGCGTCTGCACTGGACTGCATTATACCGAAAAGCTTTAGCAGTGTGTCTCGCAGGGAGATAGCTTAGGAGCGCAGGGCACTTATGCCTCCCTTGTCCAGAAACACGATTTTACTGCACACTCCAAAAACACTGCTCTTTCCTGGGCAATATGTAAGCTGCTTTCTGACGGCCGTGCTCCCTTCCTGCTCTTGCCCAGCTCGTTGTTTTAACGTGCACATGCCGTCCTGGCATTCAGTGCACAGTGAAGGCAATCGCAAAAGTCCAGCAGCTGCTGACTCCCAAACGAATTTCCCAACAGGGGCTTCATCAGGACGAAGTCAAAACCCAGGAAAGTTGTCTCGGAACGCCTTCAATAAAGCATGCCAGCAGTGCATTGAAAAGGCAGGGAGCTTTAGCCACTGTCATCTAGCAGTCCCAAGGCTGTACACACAATGTCGTCTCCCTGCGGCTTCGTTCTTTGCCCTCGTACAAGCTACCGCTCTGTCCGGCTCACGGAGCAGGAGAAGCGGCTGCCTCGCGCACACAACAGAGGAGCGGCAGCCGTACGCTCCGAAGCGCTGCTTCAGCCGAAAGACGCCGGCGACCGGCGCTTCGCTTCGGACAGCTCCGGAGAGCCGTAGTGTGCGTCTGCACTAGACTGCATCGTAGCGAAAAGCTTTGCCAGTGTGTCTTAGCAAGGAGATAGCTTAGGAGCGCAGCGCACTTATGCCTCCCTTGTCCATAAACACGATTTTACTGCACACTCCAAAAACACTGCTCTTTCCAGGGCAATATATAAGCTGCTTTCTGACGGCCGTGATCTTTCGATTACTCTTGCCCAGCTCGTTGTTTTAACGTGCACATGCCGTCCTGGCATTCAGTGCACAGTGAAGGCAATCGCAAAAGTCCAGCAGCTGCTGACTCCCAAATGAATTTCCCAACAGGGGCTTCATCAGGACGAAGTCAAAACCCAGGAAAGTTGTCTCGGAACGCCTTCAATAAAGCATGCCAGCAGTGCATTGAAGAGGCAGGGAGCTTTAGCCACTGTCATCTAGCAGTCCCAAGGCTGTACACACAATGTCGTCTCCCTGCGGCTTCGTTCTTCGCCCTCGTACAAGCTACCGCTCTGTCCGGCTCACGGAGCAGGAGAAGCGGCTGCCTCGCGCACACAACAGAGGAGCGGCAGCCGTACGCTCCGAAGCGCTGCTTCAGCCGAAAGACGCCGGCGACCGGCGCTTGGCTTCGGACAGCTCCGGAGAGCCGCAGTGTCCGTCTGCACTAGACTGCATGATAACGAAAAGCTTTGGCAGTGTGTCTCGCAGGGAGATAGCTTAGGAGCGCAGCGCACTTATGCCTCCCTTGTCCAGAAACACGATTTTACTGCACACTCCAAAAACAATGCTCTTTCCAGGGCAATATATAAGCTGCTTTCTGACGGCCGTGATCTTTCGATTACTCTTGCCCAGCTCGTTGTTTTAACGTGCACATGCCGTCCTGGCATTCAGTGCACAGTGAAGGCAATCGCAAAAGTCCAGCAGCTGCTGACTCCCAAACACAAGGCGCTGGCTATGTTCTTGTTTCTCGACAACTCAACGCAGCCCTTCATTTCTGCAGTTGCCATCGAGGTCTCTGCACTCGGAGACGCAGAGGACGAGTAGGAGTTTCCCAGGAGATGCTGCATCAGGACGAATTCAAAACTCAGGAAAATTGTCCTGGAACACCTTCCCTAAGGATGCTAGAATGGAATTGAAGAGGCAGGCGAGCGGCCACCACGGTCCTCTAGCAGTCCTTAGGGTGCGCGCAGAAGGCCGGTGCTCTGCGGCTTCGTTCTTCGCCCTCGTACAAGCTACCGCTCTGTCCGGCTCACGGAGCAGGAGAAGCGGCTGCCTCGCGCACACAACAGAGGAGCGGCAGCCGTACGCTCCGAAGCGCTGCTTCAGCCGAAAGACGCCGGCGACCGGCGCTTGGCTTCGGACAGCTCCGGAGAGCCGTAGTGTGCGTCTGCACTAGACTGCATCGTAGCGAAAAGCTTTGCCAGTGTGTCTTAGCAAGGAGATAGCTTAGGAGCGCAGCACACTTATGCCTTCCTTGTCCATAAACACGATTTTACTGCACACTCCAAAAACACTGCTCTTTCCAGGGCAATATATAAGCTGCTTTCTGACGGCCGTGATCTTTCGATTACTCTTGCCCAGCTCGTTGTTTTGACGTGCACATGCCGTCCTGGCATTCAGTGCACAGTGAAAGCAATCGCAAAAGTCCAGGTGCTGCTGACTCCCAAACACAAGGCGCTGGCTATGTTCTTGCTTCTCGACAACTCAACGAAGCCCTTCATTTCTGCAGTTGCCATCGAGGTCTCTGCACTCGGAGACGCAGAGGACGAGTAGGAGTTTCCCAGGAGATGCTGCATCAGGACGAATTCAAAACTCAGGAAAATTGTCCTGGAACACCTTCCCTAAGGATGCTAGAATGGAATTGAAGGGGCAGGCGAGCGGCCACCACGGTCCTCTCGCAGTCCTTAGGGTGCGCGCAGAAGGCCGGTGCTCTGCGGCTTCGTTCTTCGCCCTCGTACAAGCTACCGCTCTGTCCGGCTCGCGGAGCAGGAGAAGCGGCTGCTTCGCGCACACAACAGCCGTACGCTCCGAAGCGCTGCTTCAGCCGAAAGACGCCGGCGACCGGCGCTTCGCTTCGGACAGCTCCGGAGAGCCGTAGTGTGCGTCTGCACTAGACTGCATGATAACGAAAAGCTTTGCCAGTGTGTCTCGCAGGGAGATAGCTTAGGAGCGCAGCACACTTATGCCTCCCTTGTCTAGAAACACGATTTTACTGCACACTCCAAAAACACTGCTCTTTCCAGGGCAATATATAAGCTGCTTTCTGACGGCCGTGATCTTACGATTACTGCTCTTGCCCAGCTCGTTGTTTTAACGTGCACATGCCGTCCTGGCATTCAGTGCACAGTGAAGGCAATCGCAAAAGTCCAGCAGCTGCTGACTCCCAAACACAAGGCGCTGGCTATGTTCTTGCTCCTCGACTACTCAACGCAGCCCTTCATTTCTGCAGTTGCCATCGAGGTCTCTGCACTCGGAGACTCAGAGGACGAGTAGGAGTTTCCCAGGAGAGGCTGCATCAGGACGAATTCAAAACTCCAGAAAATTGTCCTGGAACACCTTCCCTAAGGATGCTAGAATGGAATTGAAGAGGCAGGCGAGCGGCCACCACGGTCCTCTCGCAGTCCTTAGGGTGCGCGCAGAAGGCCGGTGCTCTGCGGCTTCGTTCTTCGCCCTCGTACAAGCTACCGCTCTGTCCGGCTCGCGGAGCAGGAGAAGCGGCTGCTTCGCGCACACAACAGAGGAGCGGCAGCCGTACGCTCCGAAGCGCTGCTTCAGCCGAAAGACGCCGGCGACCGGCGCTTCGCTTCGGACAGCTCCGGAGAGCCGTAGTGTGCGTCTGCACTGGACTGCATCGTAGCGAAAAGCTTTGCCAGTGTGTCTTAGCAAGGAGATAGCTTAGGAGCGCAGCGCACTTATGCCTTCCTTGTCCATAAACACGATTTTACTGCACACTCCAAAAACACTGCTCTTTCCAGGGCAATATATAAGCTGCTTTCTGACGGCCGTGATCTTTCGATTACTCTTGCCCAGCTCGTTGATTTAACGTGCACATGCCGTCCTGGCATTCAGTGCACAGTGAAGGCAATCGCAAAAGTCCAGCAGCTGCTGACTCCCAAATGAATTTCCCAACAGGGGCTGCATCAGGACGAAGTCAAAACCCAGGAAAGTTGTCTCGGAACGCCTTCAATAAAGCATGCCAGCAGTGCATTGAAAAGGCAGGGAGCTTTAGCCACTGTCATCTAGCAGTCCCAAGGCTGTACACACAATGTCGTCTCCCTGCGGCTTCGTTCTTCGCCCTCGTACAAGCTACCGCTCTGTCCGGCTCACGGAGCAGGAGAAGCGGCTGCCTCGCGCACACAACAGAGGAGCGGCAGCCGTACGCTCCGAAGCGCTGCTTCAGCCGAAAGACGCCGGCGACCGGCGCTTGGCTTCGGACAGCTCCGGAGAGCCGCAGTGTCCGTCTGCACTAGACTGCATGATAACGAAAAGCTTTGGCAGTGTGTCTCGCAGGGAGATAGCTTAGGAGCGCAGCGCACTTATGCCTCCCTTGTCCAGAAACACGATTTTACTGCACACTCCAAAAACACTGCTCTTTCCTGGGCAATATATAAGCTGCTTTCTGACGGCCGTGATCTTTCGATTACTCTTGCCCAGCTCGTTGTTTTAACGTGCACATGCCGTCCTGGCATTCAGTGCACAGTGAAGGCAATCGCAAAAGTCCAGCAGCTGCTGACTCCCAAACACAAGGCGCTGGCTATGTTCTTGTTTCTCGACTACTCAACGCAGCCCTTCATTTCTGCAGTTGCCATCGAGGTCTCTGCACTCGGAGACGCAGAGGACGAGTAGGAGTTTCCCAGGAGATGCTGCATCAGGACGAATTCAAAACTCAGGAAAATTGTCCTGGAACACCTTCCCTAAGGATGCTAGAATGGAATTGAAGAGGCAGGCGAGCGGCCACCACGGTCCTCTAGCAGTCCTTAGGGTGCGCGCAGAAGGCCGGTGCTCTGCGGCTTCGTTCTTCGCCCTCGTACAAGCTACCGCTCTGTCCGGCTCACGGAGCAGGAGAAGCGGCTGCCTCGCGCACACAACAGAGGAGCGGCAGCCGTACGCTCCGAAGCGCTGCTTCAGCCGAAAGACGCCGGCGACCGGCGCTTGGCTTCGGACAGCTCCGGAGAGCCGTAGTGTGCGTCTGCACTGGACTGCATCATAGCGAAAAGCTTTAGCAGTGTGTCTCGCAGGGAGATAGCTTAGGAGCGCAGGGCACTTATGCCTCCCTTGTCCAGAAACACGATTTTACTGCACACTCCAAAAACACTGCTCTTTCCAGGGCAAGATGTCAGATGCTCTCTGATGCCCGTGCTCCCTTCCTGCTCTTGCCCAGCTCGTTGTTTTAACGTGCACATGCCGTCCTGGCATTCAGTGCACAGTGAAGGCAATCGCAAAAGTCCAGCAGCTGCTGACTCCCAAACGAATTTCCCAACAGGGGCTTCATCAGGACGAAGTCAAAACCCAGGAAAGTTGTCTCGGAACGCCTTCAATAAAGCATGCCAGCAGTGCATTGAAAAGGCAGGGAGCTTTAGCCACTGTCATCTAGCAGTCCCAAGGCTGTACACACAATGTCGTCTCCCTGCGGCTTCGTTCTTCGCCCTCGTACAAGCTACCGCTCTGTCCGGCTCCCGGAGCAGGAGAAGCGGCTGCTTCGCGCACACAACAGCCGTACGCTCCGAAGCGCTGCTTCAGCCGAAAGACGCCGGCGACCGGCGCTTGGCTTCGGACAGCTCCGGAGAGCCGTAGTCTGCGTCTGCACTAGACTGCATGATAGCGAAAAGCTTTGGCAGTGTGTCTCGCAGGGAGATAGCTTAGGAGCGCAGCGCACTTATGCCTCCCTTGTCCAGAAACACGATTTTACTGCACACTCCAAAAACACTGCTCTTTCCAGGGCAATATATAAGCTGCTTTCTGACGGCCGTGATCTTTCGATTACTCTTGCCCAGCTCGTTGTTTTAACGTGCACATGCCGTCCTGGCATTCAGTGCACAGTGAAGGCAATCGCAAAAGTCCAGCAGCTGCTGACTCCCAAACACAAGGCGCTGGCTATGTTCTTGCTTCTCGACAACTCAACGCAGCCCTTCATTTCTGCAGTTGCCATCGAGGTCTCTGCACTCGGAGACGCAGAGGACGAGTAGGAGTTTCCCAGGAGATGCTGCATCAGGACGAATTCAAAACTCAGGAAAATTGTCCTGGAACACCTTCCCTAAGGATGCTAGAATGGAATTGAAGAGGCAGGCCAGCGGCCACCACGGTCCTCTACCAGTCCTTAGGGTGCGCGCAGAAGCCCGGTGCTCTGCGGCTTCGTTCTTCGCCCTCGTACAAGCTACCGCTCTGTCCGGCTCACGGAGCAGGAGAAGCGGCTGCTTCGCGCACACAACAGCCGTACGCTCCGAAGCGCTGCTTCAGCCGAAAGACGCCGGCGACCGGCGCTTGGCTTCGGACAGCTCCGGAGAGCCGTAGTGTGCGTCTGCACTAGACTGCATGATAACAAAAAGCTTTGGCAGTGTGTCTCGCAGGGAGATAGCTTAGGAGCGCAGCACACTTATGCCTCCCTTGTCCAGAAACACGATTTTACTGCACACTCCAAAAACACTGCTCTTTCCAGGGCAATATATAAGCTGCTTTCTGTCGGCCGTGATCTTACGATTACTGCTCTTGCTCAGCTCGTTGTTTTAACGTGCACATGCCGTCCTGGCATTCAGTGCACAGTGAAAGCAATCGCAAAAGTCCAGGTGCTGCTGACTCCCAAACACAAGGCGCTGGCTATGTTCTTGCTTCTCGACAACTCAACGCAGCCCTTCATTTCTGCAGTTGCCATCGAGGTCTCTGCACTCGGAGACGCAGAGGACGAGTAGGAGTTTCCCAGGAGGGGATGCATCAGGACGAATTCAAAACTCAGGAAAATTGTCCTGGAACACCTTCCCTAAGGATGCTAGAATGGAATTGAAGAGGCAGGCGAGCGGCCACCACGGTCCTCTAGCAGTCCTTAGGGTGCGCGCAGAAGGCCGGTGCTCTGCGGCTTCGTTCTTCGCCGTCGTACAAGCTACCGCTCTGTCCGGCTCGCGGAGCAGGAGAAGCGGCTGCTTCGCGCACACAACAGCCGTACGCTCCGAAGCGCTGCTTCAGCCGAAAGACGCCGGCGACCGGCGCTTGGCTTTGGACAGCTCCGGAGAGCCGTAGTGTGCGTCTGCACTGGACTGCATTATACCGAAAAGCTTTAGCAGTGTGTCTCGCAGGGAGATAGCTTAGGAGCGCAGCGCACTTATGCCTCCCTTGTCCAGAAACACGATTTTACTGCACACTCCAAAAACACTGCTCTTTCCTGGGCAATATATAAGCTGCTTTCTGACGGCCGTGCTCCCTTCCTGCTCTTGCCCAGCTCGTTGTTTTAACGTGCACATGCCGTCCTGGCATTCAGTGCACAGTGAAGGCAATCGCAAAAGTCCAGCAGCTGCTGACTCCCAAACGAATTTCCCAACAGGGGCTTCATCAGGACGAAGTCAAAACCCAGGAAAGTTGTCTCGGAACGCCTTCAATAAAGCATGCCAGCAGTGCATTGAAAAGGCAGGGAGCTTTAGCCACTGTCATCTAGCAGTCCCAAGGCTGTACACACAATGTCGTCTCCCTGCGGCTTCGTTCTTTGCCCTCGTACAAGCTACCGCTCTGTCCGGCTCACGGAGCAGGAGAAGCGGCTGCCTCGCGCACACAACAGAGGAGCGGCAGCCGTACGCTCCGAAGCGCTGCTTCAGCCGAAAGACGCCGGCGACCGGCGCTTCGCTTCGGACAGCTCCGGAGAGCCGTAGTGTGCGTCTGCACTAGACTGCATCGTAGCGAAAAGCTTTGCCAGTGTGTCTTAGCAAGGAGATAGCTTAGGAGCGCAGCGCACTTATGCCTCCCTTGTCCATAAACACGATTTTACTGCACACTCCAAAAACACTGCTCTTTCCAGGGCAATATATAAGCTGCTTTCTGACGGCCGTGATCTTTCGATTACTCTTGCCCAGCTCGTTGTTTTAACGTGCACATGCCGTCCTGGCATTCAGTGCACAGTGAAGGCAATCGCAAAAGTCCAGCAGCTGCTGACTCCCAAATGAATTTCCCAACAGGGGCTTCATCAGGACGAAGTCAAAACCCAGGAAAGTTGTCTCGGAACGCCTTCAATAAAGCATGCCAGCAGTGCATTGAAGAGGCAGGGAGCTTTAGCCACTGTCATCTAGCAGTCCCAAGGCTGTACACACAATGTCGTCTCCCTGCGGCTTCGTTCTTCGCCCTCGTACAAGCTACCGCTCTGTCCGGCTCACGGAGCAGGAGAAGCGGCTGCCTCGCGCACACAACAGAGGAGCGGCAGCCGTACGCTCCGAAGCGCTGCTTCAGCCGAAAGACGCCGGCGACCGGCGCTTGGCTTCGGACAGCTCCGGAGAGCCGCAGTGTCCGTCTGCACTAGACTGCATGATAACGAAAAGCTTTGGCAGTGTGTCTCGCAGGGAGATAGCTTAGGAGCGCAGCGCACTTATGCCTCCCTTGTCCAGAAACACGATTTTACTGCACACTCCAAAAACACTGCTCTTTCCTGGGCAATATATAAGCTGCTTTCTGACGGCCGTGATCTTTCGATTACTCTTGCCCAGCTCGTTGTTTTAACGTGCACATGCCGTCCTGGCATTCAGTGCACAGTGAAGGCAATCGCAAAAGTCCAGGTGCTGCTGACTCCCAAACACAAGGCGCTGGCTATGTTCTTGTTTCTCGACAACTCAACGCAGCCCTTCATTTCTGCAGTTGCCATCGAGGTCTCTGCACTCGGAGACGCAGAGGACGAGTAGGAGTTTCCCAGGAGGGGATGCATCAGGACGAATTCAAAACTCAGGAAAATTGTCCTGGAACACCTTCCCTAAGGATGCTAGAATGGAATTGAAGAGGCAGGCGAGCGGCCACCACGGTCCTCTAGCAGTCCTTAGGGTGCGCGCAGAAGGCCGGTGCTCTGCGGCTTCGTTCTTCGCCCTCGTACAAGCTACCGCTCTGTCCGGCTCACGGAGCAGGAGAAGCGGCTGCCTCGCGCACACAACAGAGGAGCGGCAGCCGTACGCTCCGAAGCGCTGCTTCAGCCGAAAGACGCCGGCGACCGGCGCTTCGCTTCGGACAGCTCCGGAGAGCCGTAGTGTGCGTCTGCACTAGACTGCATCGTAGCGAAAAGCTTTGCCAGTGTGTCTTAGCAAGGAGATAGCTTAGGAGCGCAGCGCACTTATGCCTTCCTTGTCCATAAACACGATTTTACTGCACACTCCAAAAACACTGCTCTTTCCAGGGCAATATATAAGCTGCTTTCTGACGGCCGTGATCTTTCGATTACTCTTGCCCAGCTCGTTGTTTTAACGTGCACATGCCGTCCTGGCATTCAGTGCACAGTGAAAGCAATCGCAAAAGTCCAGGTGCTGCTGACTCCCAAACACAAGGCGCTGGCTATGTTCTTGCTTCTCGACAACTCAACGAAGCCCTTCATTTCTGCAGTTGCCATCGAGGTCTCTGCACTCGGAGACGCAGAGGACGAGTAGGAGTTTCCCAGGAGATGCTGCATCAGGACGAATTCAAAACTCAGGAAAATTGTCCTGGAACACCTTCCCTAAGGATGCTAGAATGGAATTGAAGGGGCAGGCGAGCGGCCACCACGGTCCTCTCGCAGTCCTTAGGGTGCGCGCAGAAGGCCGGTGCTCTGCGGCTTCGTTCTTCGCCCTCGTACAAGCTACCGCTCTGTCCGGCTCGCGGAGCAGGAGAAGCGGCTGCTTCGCGCACACAACAGCCGTACGCTCCGAAGCGCTGCTTCAGCCGAAAGACGCCGGCGACCGGCGCTTGGCTTCGGACAGCTCCGGAGAGCCGTAGTGTGCGTCTGCACTAGACTGCATGATAACAAAAAGCTTTGGCAGTGTGTCTCGCAGGGAGATAGCTTAGGAGCGCAGCACACTTATGCCTCCCTTGTCCAGAAACACGATTTTACTGCACACTCCAAAAACACTGCTCTTTCCAGGGCAATATATAAGCTGCTTTCTGTCGGCCGTGATCTTACGATTACTGCTCTTGCTCAGCTCGTTGTTTTAACGTGCACATGCCGTCCTGGCATTCAGTGCACAGTGAAAGCAATCGCAAAAGTCCAGGTGCTGCTGACTCCCAAACACAAGGCGCTGGCTATGTTCTTGCTTCTCGACAACTCAACGCAGCCCTTCATTTCTGCAGTTGCCATCGAGGTCTCTGCACTCGGAGACGCAGAGGACGAGTAGGAGTTTCCCAGGAGGGGATGCATCAGGACGAATTCAAAACTCAGGAAAATTGTCCTGGAACACCTTCCCTAAGGATGCTAGAATGGAATTGAAGAGGCAGGCGAGCGGCCACCACGGTCCTCTAGCAGTCCTTAGGGTGCGCGCAGAAGGCCGGTGCTCTGCGGCTTCGTTCTTCGCCGTCGTACAAGCTACCGCTCTGTCCGGCTCGCGGAGCAGGAGAAGCGGCTGCTTCGCGCACACAACAGCCGTACGCTCCGAAGCGCTGCTTCAGCCGAAAGACGCCGGCGACCGGCGCTTGGCTTTGGACAGCTCCGGAGAGCCGTAGTGTGCGTCTGCACTGGACTGCATTATACCGAAAAGCTTTAGCAGTGTGTCTCGCAGGGAGATAGCTTAGGAGCGCAGCGCACTTATGCCTCCCTTGTCCAGAAACACGATTTTACTGCACACTCCAAAAACACTGCTCTTTCCTGGGCAATATGTAAGCTGCTTTCTGACGGCCGTGCTCCCTTCCTGCTCTTGCCCAGCTCGTTGTTTTAACGTGCACATGCCGTCCTGGCATTCAGTGCACAGTGAAGGCAATCGCAAAAGTCCAGCAGCTGCTGACTCCCAAACGAATTTCCCAACAGGGGCTTCATCAGGACGAAGTCAAAACCCAGGAAAGTTGTCTCGGAACGCCTTCAATAAAGCATGCCAGCAGTGCATTGAAAAGGCAGGGAGCTTTAGCCACTGTCATCTAGCAGTCCCAAGGCTGTACACACAATGTCGTCTCCCTGCGGCTTCGTTCTTTGCCCTCGTACAAGCTACCGCTCTGTCCGGCTCACGGAGCAGGAGAAGCGGCTGCCTCGCGCACACAACAGAGGAGCGGCAGCCGTACGCTCCGAAGCGCTGCTTCAGCCGAAAGACGCCGGCGACCGGCGCTTCGCTTCGGACAGCTCCGGAGAGCCGTAGTGTGCGTCTGCACTAGACTGCATCGTAGCGAAAAGCTTTGCCAGTGTGTCTTAGCAAGGAGATAGCTTAGGAGCGCAGCGCACTTATGCCTCCCTTGTCCATAAACACGATTTTACTGCACACTCCAAAAACACTGCTCTTTCCAGGGCAATATATAAGCTGCTTTCTGACGGCCGTGATCTTTCGATTACTCTTGCCCAGCTCGTTGTTTTAACGTGCACATGCCGTCCTGGCATTCAGTGCACAGTGAAGGCAATCGCAAAAGTCCAGCAGCTGCTGACTCCCAAATGAATTTCCCAACAGGGGCTTCATCAGGACGAAGTCAAAACCCAGGAAAGTTGTCTCGGAACGCCTTCAATAAAGCATGCCAGCAGTGCATTGAAGAGGCAGGGAGCTTTAGCCACTGTCATCTAGCAGTCCCAAGGCTGTACACACAATGTCGTCTCCCTGCGGCTTCGTTCTTCGCCCTCGTACAAGCTACCGCTCTGTCCGGCTCACGGAGCAGGAGAAGCGGCTGCCTCGCGCACACAACAGAGGAGCGGCAGCCGTACGCTCCGAAGCGCTGCTTCAGCCGAAAGACGCCGGCGACCGGCGCTTCGCTTCGGACAGCTCCGGAGAGCCGTAGTGTGCGTCTGCACTAGACTGCATCGTAGCGAAAAGCTTTGCCAGTGTGTCTTAGCAAGGAGATAGCTTAGGAGCGCAGCGCACTTATGCCTTCCTTGTCCATAAACACGATTTTACTGCACACTCCAAAAACACTGCTCTTTCCAGGGCAATATATAAGCTGCTTTCTGACGGCCGTGATCTTTCGATTACTCTTGCCCAGCTCGTTGTTTTAACGTGCACATGCCGTCCTGGCATTCAGTGCACAGTGAAAGCAATCGCAAAAGTCCAGGTGCTGCTGACTCCCAAACACAAGGCGCTGGCTATGTTCTTGCTTCTCGACAACTCAACGAAGCCCTTCATTTCTGCAGTTGCCATCGAGGTCTCTGCACTCGGAGACGCAGAGGACGAGTAGGAGTTTCCCAGGAGATGCTGCATCAGGACGAATTCAAAACTCAGGAAAATTGTCCTGGAACACCTTCCCTAAGGATGCTAGAATGGAATTGAAGGGGCAGGCGAGCGGCCACCACGGTCCTCTCGCAGTCCTTAGGGTGCGCGCAGAAGGCCGGTGCTCTGCGGCTTCGTTCTTCGCCCTCGTACAAGCTACCGCTCTGTCCGGCTCGCGGAGCAGGAGAAGCGGCTGCTTCGCGCACACAACAGCCGTACGCTCCGAAGCGCTGCTTCAGCCGAAAGACGCCGGCGACCGGCGCTTCGCTTCGGACAGCTCCGGAGAGCCGTAGTGTGCGTCTGCACTAGACTGCATGATAACGAAAAGCTTTGCCAGTGTGTCTCGCAGGGAGATAGCTTAGGAGCGCAGCACACTTATGCCTCCCTTGTCTAGAAACACGATTTTACTGCACACTCCAAAAACACTGCTCTTTCCAGGGCAATATATAAGCTGCTTTCTGACGGCCGTGATCTTACGATTACTGCTCTTGCCCAGCTCGTTGTTTTAACGTGCACATGCCGTCCTGGCATTCAGTGCACAGTGAAGGCAATCGCAAAAGTCCAGCAGCTGCTGACTCCCAAACACAAGGCGCTGGCTATGTTCTTGCTCCTCGACTACTCAACGCAGCCCTTCATTTCTGCAGTTGCCATCGAGGTCTCTGCACTCGGAGACTCAGAGGACGAGTAGGAGTTTCCCAGGAGAGGCTGCATCAGGACGAATTCAAAACTCCAGAAAATTGTCCTGGAACACCTTCCCTAAGGATGCTAGAATGGAATTGAAGAGGCAGGCGAGCGGCCACCACGGTCCTCTCGCAGTCCTTAGGGTGCGCGCAGAAGGCCGGTGCTCTGCGGCTTCGTTCTTCGCCCTCGTACAAGCTACCGCTCTGTCCGGCTCGCGGAGCAGGAGAAGCGGCTGCTTCGCGCACACAACAGAGGAGCGGCAGCCGTACGCTCCGAAGCGCTGCTTCAGCCGAAAGACGCCGGCGACCGGCGCTTCGCTTCGGACAGCTCCGGAGAGCCGTAGTGTGCGTCTGCACTGGACTGCATCGTAGCGAAAAGCTTTGCCAGTGTGTCTTAGCAAGGAGATAGCTTAGGAGCGCAGCGCACTTATGCCTTCCTTGTCCATAAACACGATTTTACTGCACACTCCAAAAACACTGCTCTTTCCAGGGCAATATATAAGCTGCTTTCTGACGGCCGTGATCTTTCGATTACTCTTGCCCAGCTCGTTGATTTAACGTGCACATGCCGTCCTGGCATTCAGTGCACAGTGAAGGCAATCGCAAAAGTCCAGCAGCTGCTGACTCCCAAATGAATTTCCCAACAGGGGCTGCATCAGGACGAAGTCAAAACCCAGGAAAGTTGTCTCGGAACGCCTTCAATAAAGCATGCCAGCAGTGCATTGAAAAGGCAGGGAGCTTTAGCCACTGTCATCTAGCAGTCCCAAGGCTGTACACACAATGTCGTCTCCCTGCGGCTTCGTTCTTCGCCCTCGTACAAGCTACCGCTCTGTCCGGCTCACGGAGCAGGAGAAGCGGCTGCCTCGCGCACACAACAGAGGAGCGGCAGCCGTACGCTCCGAAGCGCTGCTTCAGCCGAAAGACGCCGGCGACCGGCGCTTGGCTTCGGACAGCTCCGGAGAGCCGCAGTGTCCGTCTGCACTAGACTGCATGATAACGAAAAGCTTTGGCAGTGTGTCTCGCAGGGAGATAGCTTAGGAGCGCAGCGCACTTATGCCTCCCTTGTCCAGAAACACGATTTTACTGCACACTCCAAAAACACTGCTCTTTCCTGGGCAATATATAAGCTGCTTTCTGACGGCCGTGATCTTTCGATTACTCTTGCCCAGCTCGTTGTTTTAACGTGCACATGCCGTCCTGGCATTCAGTGCACAGTGAAGGCAATCGCAAAAGTCCAGCAGCTGCTGACTCCCAAACACAAGGCGCTGGCTATGTTCTTGTTTCTCGACTACTCAACGCAGCCCTTCATTTCTGCAGTTGCCATCGAGGTCTCTGCACTCGGAGACGCAGAGGACGAGTAGGAGTTTCCCAGGAGATGCTGCATCAGGACGAATTCAAAACTCAGGAAAATTGTCCTGGAACACCTTCCCTAAGGATGCTAGAATGGAATTGAAGAGGCAGGCGAGCGGCCACCACGGTCCTCTAGCAGTCCTTAGGGTGCGCGCAGAAGGCCGGTGCTCTGCGGCTTCGTTCTTCGCCCTCGTACAAGCTACCGCTCTGTCCGGCTCACGGAGCAGGAGAAGCGGCTGCCTCGCGCACACAACAGAGGAGCGGCAGCCGTACGCTCCGAAGCGCTGCTTCAGCCGAAAGACGCCGGCGACCGGCGCTTGGCTTCGGACAGCTCCGGAGAGCCGTAGTGTGCGTCTGCACTGGACTGCATCATAGCGAAAAGCTTTAGCAGTGTGTCTCGCAGGGAGATAGCTTAGGAGCGCAGGGCACTTATGCCTCCCTTGTCCAGAAACACGATTTTACTGCACACTCCAAAAACACTGCTCTTTCCAGGGCAAGATGTCAGATGCTCTCTGATGCCCGTGCTCCCTTCCTGCTCTTGCCCAGCTCGTTGTTTTAACGTGCACATGCCGTCCTGGCATTCAGTGCACAGTGAAGGCAATCGCAAAAGTCCAGCAGCTGCTGACTCCCAAACGAATTTCCCAACAGGGGCTTCATCAGGACGAAGTCAAAACCCAGGAAAGTTGTCTCGGAACGCCTTCAATAAAGCATGCCAGCAGTGCATTGAAAAGGCAGGGAGCTTTAGCCACTGTCATCTAGCAGTCCCAAGGCTGTACACACAATGTCGTCTCCCTGCGGCTTCGTTCTTCGCCCTCGTACAAGCTACCGCTCTGTCCGGCTCCCGGAGCAGGAGAAGCGGCTGCTTCGCGCACACAACAGCCGTACGCTCCGAAGCGCTGCTTCAGCCGAAAGACGCCGGCGACCGGCGCTTGGCTTCGGACAGCTCCGGAGAGCCGTAGTCTGCGTCTGCACTAGACTGCATGATAGCGAAAAGCTTTGGCAGTGTGTCTCGCAGGGAGATAGCTTAGGAGCGCAGCGCACTTATGCCTCCCTTGTCCAGAAACACGATTTTACTGCACACTCCAAAAACACTGCTCTTTCCAGGGCAATATATAAGCTGCTTTCTGACGGCCGTGATCTTTCGATTACTCTTGCCCAGCTCGTTGTTTTAACGTGCACATGCCGTCCTGGCATTCAGTGCACAGTGAAGGCAATCGCAAAAGTCCAGCAGCTGCTGACTCCCAAACACAAGGCGCTGGCTATGTTCTTGCTTCTCGACAACTCAACGCAGCCCTTCATTTCTGCAGTTGCCATCGAGGTCTCTGCACTCGGAGACGCAGAGGACGAGTAGGAGTTTCCCAGGAGATGCTGCATCAGGACGAATTCAAAACTCAGGAAAATTGTCCTGGAACACCTTCCCTAAGGATGCTAGAATGGAATTGAAGAGGCAGGCGAGCGGCCACCACGGTCCTCTAGCAGTCCTTAGGGTGCGCGCAGAAGCCCGGTGCTCTGCGGCTTCGTTCTTCGCCCTCGTACAAGCTACCGCTCTGTCCGGCTCACGGAGCAGGAGAAGCGGCTGCTTCGCGCACACAACAGCCGTACGCTCCGAAGCGCTGCTTCAGCCGAAAGACGCCGGCGACCGGCGCTTGGCTTCGGACAGCTCCGGAGAGCCGTAGTGTGCGTCTGCACTAGACTGCATGATAACAAAAAGCTTTGGCAGTGTGTCTCGCAGGGAGATAGCTTAGGAGCGCAGCACACTTATGCCTCCCTTGTCCAGAAACACGATTTTACTGCACACTCCAAAAACACTGCTCTTTCCAGGGCAATATATAAGCTGCTTTCTGTCGGCCGTGATCTTACGATTACTGCTCTTGCTCAGCTCGTTGTTTTAACGTGCACATGCCGTCCTGGCATTCAGTGCACAGTGAAAGCAATCGCAAAAGTCCAGGTGCTGCTGACTCCCAAACACAAGGCGCTGGCTATGTTCTTGCTTCTCGACAACTCAACGCAGCCCTTCATTTCTGCAGTTGCCATCGAGGTCTCTGCACTCGGAGACGCAGAGGACGAGTAGGAGTTTCCCAGGAGGGGATGCATCAGGACGAATTCAAAACTCAGGAAAATTGTCCTGGAACACCTTCCCTAAGGATGCTAGAATGGAATTGAAGAGGCAGGCGAGCGGCCACCACGGTCCTCTAGCAGTCCTTAGGGTGCGCGCAGAAGGCCGGTGCTCTGCGGCTTCGTTCTTCGCCGTCGTACAAGCTACCGCTCTGTCCGGCTCGCGGAGCAGGAGAAGCGGCTGCTTCGCGCACACAACAGCCGTACGCTCCGAAGCGCTGCTTCAGCCGAAAGACGCCGGCGACCGGCGCTTGGCTTTGGACAGCTCCGGAGAGCCGTAGTGTGCGTCTGCACTGGACTGCATTATACCGAAAAGCTTTAGCAGTGTGTCTCGCAGGGAGATAGCTTAGGAGCGCAGCGCACTTATGCCTCCCTTGTCCAGAAACACGATTTTACTGCACACTCCAAAAACACTGCTCTTTCCTGGGCAATATGTAAGCTGCTTTCTGACGGCCGTGCTCCCTTCCTGCTCTTGCCCAGCTCGTTGTTTTAACGTGCACATGCCGTCCTGGCATTCAGTGCACAGTGAAGGCAATCGCAAAAGTCCAGCAGCTGCTGACTCCCAAACGAATTTCCCAACAGGGGCTTCATCAGGACGAAGTCAAAACCCAGGAAAGTTGTCTCGGAACGCCTTCAATAAAGCATGCCAGCAGTGCATTGAAAAGGCAGGGAGCTTTAGCCACTGTCATCTAGCAGTCCCAAGGCTGTACACACAATGTCGTCTCCCTGCGGCTTCGTTCTTTGCCCTCGTACAAGCTACCGCTCTGTCCGGCTCACGGAGCAGGAGAAGCGGCTGCCTCGCGCACACAACAGAGGAGCGGCAGCCGTACGCTCCGAAGCGCTGCTTCAGCCGAAAGACGCCGGCGACCGGCGCTTGGCTTCGGACAGCTCCGGAGAGCCGTAGTGTGCGTCTGCACTGGACTGCATCGTAGCGAAAAGCTTTGCCAGTGTGTCTTAGCAAGGAGATAGCTTAGGAGCGCAGCGCACTTATGCCTTCCTTGTCCATAAACACGATTTTACTGCACACTCCAAAAACACTGCTCTTTCCAGGGCAATATATAAGCTGCTTTCTGACGGCCGTGATCTTTCGATTACTCTTGCCCAGCTCGTTGATTTAACGTGCACATGCCGTCCTGGCATTCAGTGCACAGTGAAGGCAATCGCAAAAGTCCAGCAGCTGCTGACTCCCAAATGAATTTCCCAACAGGGGCTGCATCAGGACGAAGTCAAAACCCAGGAAAGTTGTCTCGGAACGCCTTCAATAAAGCATGCCAGCAGTGCATTGAAAAGGCAGGGAGCTTTAGCCACTGTCATCTAGCAGTCCCAAGGCTGTACACACAATGTCGTCTCCCTGCGGCTTCGTTCTTCGCCCTCGTACAAGCTACCGCTCTGTCCGGCTCACGGAGCAGGAGAAGCGGCTGCCTCGCGCACACAACAGAGGAGCGGCAGCCGTACGCTCCGAAGCGCTGCTTCAGCCGAAAGACGCCGGCGACCGGCGCTTGGCTTCGGACAGCTCCGGAGAGCCGCAGTGTCCGTCTGCACTAGACTGCATGATAACGAAAAGCTTTGGCAGTGTGTCTCGCAGGGAGATAGCTTAGGAGCGCAGCGCACTTATGCCTCCCTTGTCCAGAAACACGATTTTACTGCACACTCCAAAAACACTGCTCTTTCCTGGGCAATATATAAGCTGCTTTCTGACGGCCGTGATCTTTCGATTACTCTTGCCCAGCTCGTTGTTTTAACGTGCACATGCCGTCCTGGCATTCAGTGCACAGTGAAGGCAATCGCAAAAGTCCAGGTGCTGCTGACTCCCAAACACAAGGCGCTGGCTATGTTCTTGTTTCTCGACTACTCAACGCAGCCCTTCATTTCTGCAGTTGCCATCGAGGTCTCTGCACTCGGAGACGCAGAGGACGAGTAGGAGTTTCCCAGGAGATGCTGCATCAGGACGAATTCAAAACTCAGGAAAATTGTCCTGGAACACCTTCCCTAAGGATGCTAGAATGGAATTGAAGAGGCAGGCGAGCGGCCACCACGGTCCTCTACCAGTCCTTAGGGTGCGCGCAGAAGGCCGGTGCTCTGCGGCTTCGTTCTTCGCCCTCGTACAAGCTACCGCTCTGTCCGGCTCACGGAGCAGGAGAAGCGGCTGCCTCGCGCACACAACAGAGGAGCGGCAGCCGTACGCTCCGAAGCGCTGCTTCAGCCGAAAGACGCCGGCGACCGGCGCTTGGCTTCGGACAGCTCCGGAGAGCCGTAGTGTGCGTCTGCACTAGACTGCATCATAGCGAAAAGCTTTAGCAGTGTGTCTCGCAGGGAGATAGCTTAGGAGCGCAGGGCACTTATGCCTCCCTTGTCCAGAAACACGATTTTACTGCACACTCCAAAAACACTGCTCTTTCCAGGGCAAGATGTCAGATGCTCTCTGATGCCCGTGCTCCCTTCCTGCTCTTGCCCAGCACGTTGTTTTAACGTGCACATGCCGTCCTGGCATTCAGTGCACAGTGAAGGCAATCGCAAAAGTCCAGCAGCTGCTGACTCCCAAACGAATTTCCCAACAGGGGCTTCATCAGGACGAAGTCAAAACCCAGGAAAGTTGTCTCGGAACGCCTTCAATAAAGCATGCCAGCAGTGCATTGAAAAGGCAGGGAGCTTTAGCCACTGTCATCTAGCAGTCCCAAGGCTGTACACACAATGTCGTCTCCCTGCGGCTTCGTTCTTCGCCCTCGTACAAGCTACCGCTCTGTCCGGCTCCCGGAGCAGGAGAAGCGGCTGCTTCGCGCACACAACAGCCGTACGCTCCGAAGCGCTGCTTCAGCCGAAAGACGCCGGCGACCGGCGCTTGGCTTCGGACAGCTCCGGAGAGCCGTAGTCTGCGTCTGCACTAGACTGCATGATAGCGAAAAGCTTTGGCAGTGTGTCTCGCAGGGAGATAGCTTAGGAGCGCAGCGCACTTATGCCTCCCTTGTCCAGAAACACGATTTTACTGCACACTCCAAAAACACTGCTCTTTCCAGGGCAATATATAAGCTGCTTTCTGACGGCCGTGATCTTTCGATTACTCTTGCCCAGCTCGTTGTTTTAACGTGCACATGCCGTCCTGGCATTCAGTGCACAGTGAAGGCAATCGCAAAAGTCCAGCAGCTGCTGACTCCCAAACACAAGGCGCTGGCTATGTTCTTGCTTCTCGACAACTCAACGCAGCCCTTCATTTCTGCAGTTGCCATCGAGGTCTCTGCACTCGGAGACGCAGAGGACGAGTAGGAGTTTCCCAGGAGATGCTGCATCAGGACGAATTCAAAACTCAGGAAAATTGTCCTGGAACACCTTCCCTAAGGATGCTAGAATGGAATTGAAGAGGCAGGCCAGCGGCCACCACGGTCCTCTACCAGTCCTTAGGGTGCGCGCAGAAGCCCGGTGCTCTGCGGCTTCGTTCTTCGCCCTCGTACAAGCTACCGCTCTGTCCGGCTCGCGGAGCAGGAGAAGCGGCTGCTTCGCGCACACAACAGCCGTACGCTCCGAAGCGCTGCTTCAGCCGAAAGACGCCGGCGACCGGCGCTTCGCTTCGGACAGCTCCGGAGAGCCGTAGTGTGCGTCTGCACTAGACTGCATGATAACGAAAAGCTTTGCCAGTGTGTCTCGCAGGGAGATAGCTTAGGAGCGCAGCACACTTATGCCTCCCTTGCCCAGAAACACGATTTTACTGCACACTCCAAAAACACTGCTCTTTCCAGGGCAATATATAAGCTGCTTTCTGACGGCCGTGATCTTACGATTACTGCTCTTGCCCAGCTCGTTGTTTTAACGTGCACATGCCGTCCTGGCATTCAGTGCACAGTGAAGGCAATCGCAAAAGTCCAGGTGCTGCTGACTCCCAAACACAAGGCGCTGGCTATGTTCTTGCTCCTCGACTACTCAACGCAGCCCTTCATTTCTGCAGTTGCCATCGAGGTCTCTGCACTCGGAGACTCAGAGGACGAGTAGGAGTTTCCCAGGAGGGGATGCATCAAGACGAATTCAAAACTCCAGAAAATTGTCCTGGAACACCTTCCCTAAGGATGCTAGAATGGAATTGAAGAGGCAGGCCAGCGGCCACCACGGTCCTCTACCAGTCCTTAGGGTGCGCGCAGAAGGCCGGTGCTCTGCGGCTTCGTTCTTCGCCGTCGTACAAGCTACCGCTCTGTCCGGCTCGCGGAGCAGGAGAAGCGGCTGCTTCGCGCACACAACAGAGGAGCGGCAGCCGTACGCTCCGAAGCGCTGCTTCAGCCGAAAGACGCCGGCGACCGGCGCTTCGCTTCGGACAGCTCCGGAGAGCCGTAGTGTGCGTATGCACTGGACTGCATCGTAGCGAAAAGCTTTGCCAGTGTGTCTTAGCAAGGAGATAGCTTAGGAGCGCAGCGCACTTATGCCTTCCTTGTCCATAAACACGATTTTACTGCACACTCCAAAAACACTGCTCTTTCCAGGGCAATATATAAGCTGCTTTCTGACGGCCGTGATCTTTCGATTACTCTTGCCCAGCTCGTTGTTTTAACGTGCACATGCCGTCCTGGCATTCAGTGCACAGTGAAGGCAATCGCAAAAGTCCAGCAGCTGCTGACTCCCAAATGAATTTCCCAACAGGGGCTTCATCAGGACGAAGTCAAAACCCAGGAAAGTTGTCTCGGAACGCCTTCAATAAAGCATGCCAGCAGTGCATTGAAAAGGCAGGGAGCTTTAGCCACTGTCATCTAGCAGTCCCAAGGCTGTACACACAATGTCGTCTCCCTGCGGCTTCGTTCTTCGCCCTCGTACAAGCTACCGCTCTGTCCGGCTCACGGAGCAGGAGAAGCGGCTGCCTCGCGCACACAACAGAGGAGCGGCAGCCGTACGCTCCGAAGCGCTGCTTCAGCCGAAAGACGCCGGCGACCGGCGCTTGGCTTCGGACAGCTCCGGAGAGCCGCAGTGTCCGTCTGCACTAGACTGCATGATAACGAAAAGCTTTGGCAGTGTGTCTCGCAGGGAGATAGCTTAGGAGCGCAGCGCACTTATGCCTCCCTTGTCTAGAAACACGATTTTACTGCACACTCCAAAAACACTGCTCTTTCCTGGGCAATATATAAGCTGCTTTCTGACGGCCGTGATCTTTCGATTACTCTTGCCCAGCTCGTTGTTTTAACGTGCACATGCCGTCCTGGCATTCAGTGCACAGTGAAAGCAATCGCAAAAGTCCAGGTGCTGCTGACTCCCAAACACAAGGCGCTGGCTATGTTCTTGTTTCTCGACAACTCAACGCAGCCCTTCATTTCTGCAGTTGCCATCGAGGTCTCTGCACTCGGAGACGCAGAGGACGAGTAGGAGTTTCCCAGGAGATGCTGCATCAGGACGAATTCAAAACTCAGGAAAATTGTCCTGGAACACCTTCCCTAAGGATGCTAGAATGGAATTGAAGAGGCAGGCCAGCGGCCACCACGGTCCTCTACCAGTCCTTAGGGTGCGGGCAGAAGGCCGGTGCTCTGCGGCTTCGTTCTTCGCCCTCGTACAAGCTACCGCTCTGTCCGGCTCACGGAGCAGGAGAAGCGGCTGCCTCGCGCACACAACAGAGGAGCGGCAGCCGTACGCTCCGAAGCGCTGCTTCAGCCGAAAGACGCCGGCGACCGGCGCTTGGCTTCGGACAGCTCCGGAGAGCCGTAGTGTGCGTCTGCACTAGACTGCATCGTAGCGAAAAGCTTTGCCAGTGTGTCTTAGCAAGGAGATAGCTTAGGAGCGCAGCGCACTTATGCCTCCCTTGTCCAGAAACACGATTTTACTGCACACTCCAAAAACACTGCTCTTTCCAGGGCAATATATAAGCTGCTTTCTGACGGCCGTGATCTTTCGATTACTCTTGCCCAGCTCGTTGTTTTAACGTGCACATGCCGTCCTGGCATTCAGTGCACAGTGAAAGCAATCGCAAAAGTCCAGGTGCTGCTGACTCCCAAACACAAGGCGCTGGCTATGTTCTTGCTTCTCGACAACTCAACGAAGCCCTTCATTTCTGCAGTTGCCATCGAGGTCTCTGCACTCGGAGACGCAGAGGACGAGTAGGAGTTTCCCAGGAGATGCTGCATCAGGACGAATTCAAAACTCAGGAAAATTGTCCTGGAACACCTTCCCTAAGGATGCTAGAATGGAATTGAAGGGGCAGGCGAGCGGCCACCACGGTCCTCTCGCAGTCCTTAGGGTGCGCGCAGAAGGCCGGTGCTCTGCGGCTTCGTTCTTCGCCCTCGTACAAGCTACCGCTCTGTCCGGCTCGCGGAGCAGGAGAAGCGGCTGCTTCGCGCACACAACAGCCGTACGCTCCGAAGCGCTGCTTCAGCCGAAAGACGCCGGCGACCGGCGCTTGGCTTTGGACAGCTCCGGAGAGCCGTAGTGTGCGTCTGCACTAGACTGCATGATAACGAAAAGCTTTGCCAGTGTGTCTCGCAGGGAGATAGCTTAGGAGCGCAGCACACTTATGCCTCCCTTGTCTAGAAACACGATTTTACTGCACACTCCAAAAACACTGCTCTTTCCAGGGCAATATATAAGCTGCTTTCTGACGGCCGTGATCTTACGATTACTGCTCTTGCCCAGCTCGTTGTTTTAACGTGCACATGCCGTCCTGGCATTCAGTGCACAGTGAAAGCAATCGCAAAAGTCCAGGTGCTGCTGACTCCCAAACACAAGGCGCTGGCTATGTTCTTGCTCCTCGACTACTCAACGCAGCCCTTCATTTCTGCAGTTGCCATCGAGGTCTCTGCACTCGGAGACTCAGAGGACGAGTAGGAGTTTCCCAGGAGAGGCTGCATCAGGACGAATTCAAAACTCCAGAAAATTGTCCTGGAACACCTTCCCTAAGGATGCTAGAATGGAATTGAAGAGGCAGGCCAGCGGCCACCACGGTCCTCTAGCAGTCCTTAGGGTGCGCGCAGAAGGCCGGTGCTCTGCGGCTTCGTTCTTCGCCGTCGTACAAGCTACCGCTCTGTCCGGCTCGCGGAGCAGGAGAAGCGGCTGCTTCGCGCACACAACAGAGGAGCGGCAGCCGTACGCTCCGAAGCGCTGCTTCAGCCGAAAGACGCCGGCGACCGGCGCTTGGCTTCGGACAGCTCCGGAGAGCCGTAGTGTGCGTCTGCACTGGACTGCATCGTAGCGAAAAGCTTTGCCAGTGTGTCTTAGCAAGGAGATAGCTTAGGAGCGCAGCGCACTTATGCCTTCCTTGTCCATAAACACGATTTTACTGCACACTCCAAAAACACTGCTCTTTCCAGGGCAATATATAAGCTGCTTTCTGACGGCCGTGATCTTTCGATTACTCTTGCCCAGCTCGTTGATTTAACGTGCACATGCCGTCCTGGCATTCAGTGCACAGTGAAGGCAATCGCAAAAGTCCAGCAGCTGCTGACTCCCAAATGAATTTCCCAACAGGGGCTGCATCAGGACGAAGTCAAAACCCAGGAAAGTTGTCTCGGAACGCCTTCAATAAAGCATGCCAGCAGTGCATTGAAAAGGCAGGGAGCTTTAGCCACTGTCATCTAGCAGTCCCAAGGCTGTACACACAATGTCGTCTCCCTGCGGCTTCGTTCTTCGCCCTCGTACAAGCTACCGCTCTGTCCGGCTCCCGGAGCAGGAGAAGCGGCTGCCTCGCGCACACAACAGAGGAGCGGCAGCCGTACGCTCCGAAGCGCTGCTTCAGCCGAAAGACGCCGGCGACCGGCGCTTGGCTTCGGACAGCTCCGGAGAGCCGCAGTGTCCGTCTGCACTAGACTGCATGATAACGAAAAGCTTTGGCAGTGTGTCTCGCAGGGAGATAGCTTAGGAGCGCAGCGCACTTATGCCTCCCTTGTCCAGAAACACGATTTTACTGCACACTCCAAAAACACTGCTCTTTCCCTGGCAATATATAAGCTGCTTTCTGACGGCCGTGATCTTTCGATTACTCTTGCCCAGCTCGTTGTTTTAACGTGCACATGCCGTCCTGGCATTCAGTGCACAGTGAAGGCAATCGCAAAAGTCCAGGTGCTGCTGACTCCCAAACACAAGGCGCTGGCTATGTTCTTGTTTCTCGACTACTCAACGCAGCCCTTCATTTCTGCAGTTGCCATCGAGGTCTCTGCACTCGGAGACGCAGAGGACGAGTAGGAGTTTCCCAGGAGATGCTGCATCAGGACGAATTCAAAACTCAGGAAAATTGTCCTGGAACACCTTCCCTAAGGATGCTAGAATGGAATTGAAGAGGCAGGCGAGCGGCCACCACGGTCCTCTACCAGTCCTTAGGGTGCGCGCAGAAGGCCGGTGCTCTGCGGCTTCGTTCTTCGCCCTCGTACAAGCTACCGCTCTGTCCGGCTCACGGAGCAGGAGAAGCGGCTGCCTCGCGCACACAACAGAGGAGCGGCAGCCGTACGCTCCGAAGCGCTGCTTCAGCCGAAAGACGCCGGCGACCGGCGCTTGGCTTCGGACAGCTCCGGAGAGCCGTAGTGTGCGTCTGCACTGGACTGCATCATAGCGAAAAGCTTTAGCAGTGTGTCTCGCAGGGAGATAGCTTAGGAGCGCAGGGCACTTATGCCTCCCTTGTCCAGAAACACGATTTTACTGCACACTCCAAAAACACTGCTCTTTCCAGGGCAAGATGTCAGATGCTCTCTGATGCCCGTGCTCCCTTCCTGCTCTTGCCCAGCACGTTGTTTTAACGTGCACATGCCGTCCTGGCATTCAGTGCACAGTGAAGGCAATCGCAAAAGTCCAGCAGCTGCTGACTCCCAAACGAATTTCCCAACAGGGGCTTCATCAGGACGAAGTCAAAACCCAGGAAAGTTGTCTCGGAACGCCTTCAATAAAGCATGCCAGCAGTGCATTGAAAAGGCAGGGAGCTTTAGCCACTGTCATCTAGCAGTCCCAAGGCTGTACACACAATGTCGTCTCCCTGCGGCTTCGTTCTTCGCCCTCGTACAAGCTACCGCTCTGTCCGGCTCCCGGAGCAGGAGAAGCGGCTGCTTCGCGCACACAACAGCCGTACGCTCCGAAGCGCTGCTTCAGCCGAAAGACGCCGGCGACCGGCGCTTGGCTTCGGACAGCTCCGGAGAGCCGTAGTCTGCGTCTGCACTAGACTGCATGATAGCGAAAAGCTTTGGCAGTGTGTCTCGCAGGGAGATAGCTTAGGAGCGCAGCGCACTTATGCCTCCCTTGTCCAGAAACACGATTTTACTGCACACTCCAAAAACACTGCTCTTTCCAGGGCAATATATAAGCTGCTTTCTGACGGCCGTGATCTTTCGATTACTCTTGCCCAGCTCGTTGTTTTAACGTGCACATGCCGTCCTGGCATTCAGTGCACAGTGAAGGCAATCGCAAAAGTCCAGCAGCTGCTGACTCCCAAACACAAGGCGCTGGCTATGTTCTTGCTTCTCGACAACTCAACGCAGCCCTTCATTTCTGCAGTTGCCATCGAGGTCTCTGCACTCGGAGACGCAGAGGACGAGTAGGAGTTTCCCAGGAGATGCTGCATCAGGACGAATTCAAAACTCAGGAAAATTGTCCTGGAACACCTTCCCTAAGGATGCTAGAATGGAATTGAAGAGGCAGGCCAGCGGCCACCACGGTCCTCTACCAGTCCTTAGGGTGCGCGCAGAAGCCCGGTGCTCTGCGGCTTCGTTCTTCGCCCTCGTACAAGCTACCGCTCTGTCCGGCTCCCGGAGCAGGAGAAGCGGCTGCTTCGCGCACACAACAGCCGTACGCTCCGAAGCGCTGCTTCAGCCGAAAGACGCCGGCGACCGGCGCTTGGCTTCGGACAGCTCCGGAGAGCCGTAGTGTGCGTCTGCACTAGACTGCATGATAACAAAAAGCTTTGGCAGTGTGTCTCGCAGGGAGATAGCTTAGGAGCGCAGCACACTTATGCCTCCCTTGTCCAGAAACACGATTTTACTGCACACTCCAAAAACACTGCTCTTTCCAGGGCAATATATAAGCTGCTTTCTGTCGGCCGTGATCTTACGATTACTGCTCTTGCTCAGCTCGTTGTTTTAACGTGCACATGCCGTCCTGGCATTCAGTGCACAGTGAAAGCAATCGCAAAAGTCCAGGTGCTGCTGACTCCCAAACACAAGGCGCTGGCTATGTTCTTGTTTCTCGACAACTCAACGCAGCCCTTCATTTCTGCAGTTGCCATCGAGGTCTCTGCACTCGGAGACGCAGAGGACGAGTAGGAGTTTCCCAGGAGGGGATGCATCAGGACGAATTCAAAACTCAGGAAAATTGTCCTGGAACACCTTCCCTAAGGATGCTAGAATGGAATTGAAGAGGCAGGCGAGCGGCCACCACGGTCCTCTAGCAGTCCTTAGGGTGCGCGCAGAAGGCCGGTGCTCTGCGGCTTCGTTCTTCGCCGTCGTACAAGCTACCGCTCTGTCCGGCTCGCGGAGCAGGAGAAGCGGCTGCTTCGCGCACACAACAGCCGTACGCTCCGAAGCGCTGCTTCAGCCGAAAGACGCCGGCGACCGGCGCTTGGCTTTGGACAGCTCCGGAGAGCCGTAGTGTGCGTCTGCACTGGACTGCATTATACCGAAAAGCTTTAGCAGTGTGTCTCGCAGGGAGATAGCTTAGGAGCGCAGGGCACTTATGCCTCCCTTGTCCAGAAACACGATTTTACTGCACACGCCAAAAACACTGCTCTTTCCTGGGCAATATGTAAGCTGCTTTCTGACGGCCGTGCTCCCTTCCTGCTCTTGCCCAGCTCGTTGTTTTAACGTGCACATGCCGTCCTGGCATTCAGTGCACAGTGAAGGCAATCGCAAAAGTCCAGCAGCTGCTGACTCCCAAACGAATTTCCCAACAGGGGCTTCATCAGGACGAAGTCAAAACCCAGGAAAGTTGTCTCGGAACGCCTTCAATAAAGCATGCCAGCAGTGCATTGAAAAGGCAGGGAGCTTTAGCCACTGTCATCTAGCAGTCCCAAGGCTGTACACACAATGTCGTCTCCCTGCGGCTTCGTTCTTTGCCCTCGTACAAGCTACCGCTCTGTCCGGCTCACGGAGCAGGAGAAGCGGCTGCCTCGCGCACACAACAGAGGAGCGGCAGCCGTACGCTCCGAAGCGCTGCTTCAGCCGAAAGACGCCGGCGACCGGCGCTTGGCTTCGGACAGCTCCGGAGAGCCGTAGTGTGCGTCTGCACTGGACTGCATCGTAGCGAAAAGCTTTGCCAGTGTGTCTTAGCAAGGAGATAGCTTAGGAGCGCAGCGCACTTATGCCTTCCTTGTCCATAAACACGATTTTACTGCACACTCCAAAAACACTGCTCTTTCCAGGGCAATATATAAGCTGCTTTCTGACGGCCGTGATCTTTCGATTACTCTTGCCCAGCTCGTTGATTTAACGTGCACATGCCGTCCTGGCATTCAGTGCACAGTGAAGGCAATCGCAAAAGTCCAGCAGCTGCTGACTCCCAAATGAATTTCCCAACAGGGGCTGCATCAGGACGAAGTCAAAACCCAGGAAAGTTGTCTCGGAACGCCTTCAATAAAGCATGCCAGCAGTGCATTGAAAAGGCAGGGAGCTTTAGCCACTGTCATCTAGCAGTCCCAAGGCTGTACACACAATGTCGTCTCCCTGCGGCTTCGTTCTTCGCCCTCGTACAAGCTACCGCTCTGTCCGGCTCACGGAGCAGGAGAAGCGGCTGCCTCGCGCACACAACAGAGGAGCGGCAGCCGTACGCTCCGAAGCGCTGCTTCAGCCGAAAGACGCCGGCGACCGGCGCTTGGCTTCGGACAGCTCCGGAGAGCCGCAGTGTCCGTCTGCACTAGACTGCATGATAACGAAAAGCTTTGGCAGTGTGTCTCGCAGGGAGATAGCTTAGGAGCGCAGCGCACTTATGCCTCCCTTGTCCAGAAACACGATTTTACTGCACACTCCAAAAACACTGCTCTTTCCAGGGCAATATATAAGCTGCTTTCTGACGGCCGTGATCTTTCGATTACTCTTGCCCAGCTCGTTGTTTTAACGTGCACATGCCGTCCTGGCATTCAGTGCACAGTGAAGGCAATCGCAAAAGTCCAGGTGCTGCTGACTCCCAAACACAAGGCGCTGGCTATGTTCTTGTTTCTCGACTACTCAACGCAGCCCTTCATTTCTGCAGTTGCCATCGAGGTCTCTGCACTCGGAGACGCAGAGGACGAGTAGGAGTTTCCCAGGAGATGCTGCATCAGGACGAATTCAAAACTCAGGAAAATTGTCCTGGAACACCTTCCCTAAGGATGCTAGAATGGAATTGAAGAGGCAGGCGAGCGGCCACCACGGTCCTCTACCAGTCCTTAGGGTGCGCGCAGAAGGCCGGTGCTCTGCGGCTTCGTTCTTCGCCCTCGTACAAGCTACCGCTCTGTCCGGCTCCCGGAGCAGGAGAAGCGGCTGCCTCGCGCACACAACAGAGGAGCGGCAGCCGTACGCTCCGAAGCGCTGCTTCAGCCGAAAGACGCCGGCGACCGGCGCTTGGCTTCGGACAGCTCCGGAGAGCCGTAGTGTGCGTCTGCACTAGACTGCATCATAGCGAAAAGCTTTAGCAGTGTGTCTCGCAGGGAGATAGCTTAGGAGCGCAGGGCACTTATGCCTCCCTTGTCCAGAAACACGATTTTACTGCACACTCCAAAAACACTGCTCTTTCCAGGGCAATATATAAGCTGCTTTCTGTCGGCCGTGATCTTACGATTACTGCTCTTGCTCAGCTCGTTGTTTTAACGTGCACATGCCGTCCTGGCATTCAGTGCACAGTGAAAGCAATCGCAAAAGTCCAGGTGCTGCTGACTCCCAAACACAAGGCGCTGGCTATGTTCTTGTTTCTCGACAACTCAACGCAGCCCTTCATTTCTGCAGTTGCCATCGAGGTCTCTGCACTCGGAGACGCAGAGGACGAGTAGGAGTTTCCCAGGAGGGGATGCATCAGGACGAATTCAAAACTCAGGAAAATTGTCCTGGAACACCTTCCCTAAGGATGCTAGAATGGAATTGAAGAGGCAGGCGAGCGGCCACCACGGTCCTCTAGCAGTCCTTAGGGTGCGCGCAGAAGGCCGGTGCTCTGCGGCTTCGTTCTTCGCCGTCGTACAAGCTACCGCTCTGTCCGGCTCGCGGAGCAGGAGAAGCGGCTGCTTCGCGCACACAACAGCCGTACGCTCCGAAGCGCTGCTTCAGCCGAAAGACGCCGGCGACCGGCGCTTGGCTTTGGACAGCTCCGGAGAGCCGTAGTGTGCGTCTGCACTGGACTGCATTATACCGAAAAGCTTTAGCAGTGTGTCTCGCAGGGAGATAGCTTAGGAGCGCAGGGCACTTATGCCTCCCTTGTCCAGAAACACGATTTTACTGCACACTCCAAAAACACTGCTCTTTCCTGGGCAATATGTAAGCTGCTTTCTGACGGCCGTGCTCCCTTCCTGCTCTTGCCCAGCTCGTTGTTTTAACGTGCACATGCCGTCCTGGCATTCAGTGCACAGTGAAGGCAATCGCAAAAGTCCAGCAGCTGCTGACTCCCAAACGAATTTCCCAACAGGGGCTTCATCAGGACGAAGTCAAAACCCAGGAAAGTTGTCTCGGAACGCCTTCAATAAAGCATGCCAGCAGTGCATTGAAAAGGCAGGGAGCTTTAGCCACTGTCATCTAGCAGTCCCAAGGCTGTACACACAATGTCGTCTCCCTGCGGCTTCGTTCTTTGCCCTCGTACAAGCTACCGCTCTGTCCGGCTCCCGGAGCAGGAGAAGCGGCTGCCTCGCGCACACAACAGAGGAGCGGCAGCCGTACGCTCCGAAGCGCTGCTTCAGCCGAAAGACGCCGGCGACCGGCGCTTCGCTTCGGACAGCTCCGGAGAGCCGTAGTGTGCGTCTGCACTGGACTGCATCGTAGCGAAAAGCTTTGCCAGTGTGTCTTAGCAAGGAGATAGCTTAGGAGCGCAGCGCACTTATGCCTTCCTTGTCCATAAACACGATTTTACTGCACACTCCAAAAACACTGCTCTTTCCAGGGCAATATATAAGCTGCTTTCTGACGGCCGTGATCTTTCGATTACTCTTGCCCAGCTCGTTGATTTAACGTGCACATGCCGTCCTGGCATTCAGTGCACAGTGAAGGCAATCGCAAAAGTCCAGCAGCTGCTGACTCCCAAATGAATTTCCCAACAGGGGCTGCATCAGGACGAAGTCAAAACCCAGGAAAGTTGTCTCGGAACGCCTTCAATAAAGCATGCCAGCAGTGCATTGAAAAGGCAGGGAGCTTTAGCCACTGTCATCTAGCAGTCCCAAGGCTGTACACACAATGTCGTCTCCCTGCGGCTTCGTTCTTCGCCCTCGTACAAGCTACCGCTCTGTCCGGCTCACGGAGCAGGAGAAGCGGCTGCCTCGCGCACACAACAGAGGAGCGGCAGCCGTACGCTCCGAAGCGCTGCTTCAGCCGAAAGACGCCGGCGACCGGCGCTTGGCTTCGGACAGCTCCGGAGAGCCGCAGTGTCCGTCTGCACTAGACTGCATGATAACGAAAAGCTTTGGCAGTGTGTCTCGCAGGGAGATAGCTTAGGAGCGCAGCGCACTTATGCCTCCCTTGTCCAGAAACACGATTTTACTGCACACTCCAAAAACACTGCTCTTTCCTGGGCAATATATAAGCTGCTTTCTGACGGCCGTGATCTTTCGATTACTCTTGCCCAGCTCGTTGTTTTAACGTGCACATGCCGTCCTGGCATTCAGTGCACAGTGAAGGCAATCGCAAAAGTCCAGGTGCTGCTGACTCCCAAACACAAGGCGCTGGCTATGTTCTTGTTTCTCGACTACTCAACGCAGCCCTTCATTTCTGCAGTTGCCATCGAGGTCTCTGCACTCGGAGACGCAGAGGACGAGTAGGAGTTTCCCAGGAGATGCTGCATCAGGACGAATTCAAAACTCAGGAAAATTGTCCTGGAACACCTTCCCTAAGGATGCTAGAATGGAATTGAAGAGGCAGGCGAGCGGCCACCACGGTCCTCTACCAGTCCTTAGGGTGCGCGCAGAAGGCCGGTGCTCTGCGGCTTCGTTCTTCGCCCTCGTACAAGCTACCGCTCTGTCCGGCTCACGGAGCAGGAGAAGCGGCTGCCTCGCGCACACAACAGAGGAGCGGCAGCCGTACGCTCCGAAGCGCTGCTTCAGCCGAAAGACGCCGGCGACCGGCGCTTGGCTTCGGACAGCTCCGGAGAGCCGTAGTGTGCGTCTGCACTAGACTGCATCATAGCGAAAAGCTTTGGCAGTGTGTCTCGCAGGGAGATAGCTTAGGAGCGCAGGGCACTTATGCCTCCCTTGTCCAGAAACACGATTTTACTGCACACTCCAAAAACACTGCTCTTTCCAGGGCAAGATGTCAGATGCTCTCTGATGCCCGTGCTCCCTTCCTGCTCTTGCCCAGCACGTTGTTTTAACGTGCACATGCCGTCCTGGCATTCAGTGCACAGTGAAAGCAATCGCAAAAGTCCAGCAGCTGCTGACTCCCAAACGAATTTCCCAACAGGGGCTTCATCAGGACGAAGTCAAAACCCAGGAAAGTTGTCTCGGAACGCCTTCAATAAAGCATGCCAGCAGTGCATTGAAAAGGCAGGGAGCTTTAGCCACTGTCATCTAGCAGTCCCAAGGCTGTACACACAATGTCGTCTCCCTGCGGCTTCGTTCTTCGCCCTCGTACAAGCTACCGCTCTGTCCGGCTCCCGGAGCAGGAGAAGCGGCTGCTTCGCGCACACAACAGCCGTACGCTCCGAAGCGCTGCTTCAGCCGAAAGACGCCGGCGACCGGCGCTTGGCTTCGGACAGCTCCGGAGAGCCGTAGTCTGCGTCTGCACTAGACTGCATGATAGCGAAAAGCTTTGGCAGTGTGTCTCGCAGGGAGATAGCTTAGGAGCGCAGCGCACTTATGCCTCCCTTGTCCAGAAACACGATTTTACTGCACACTCCAAAAACACTGCTCTTTCCAGGGCAATATATAAGCTGCTTTCTGACGGCCGTGATCTTTCGATTACTCTTGCCCAGCTCGTTGTTTTAACGTGCACATGCCGTCCTGGCATTCAGTGCACAGTGAAGGCAATCGCAAAAGTCCAGCAGCTGCTGACTCCCAAACACAAGGCGCTGGCTATGTTCTTGCTTCTCGACAACTCAACGCAGCCCTTCATTTCTGCAGTTGCCATCGAGGTCTCTGCACTCGGAGACGCAGAGGACGAGTAGGAGTTTCCCAGGAGATGCTGCATCAGGACGAATTCAAAACTCAGGAAAATTGTCCTGGAACACCTTCCCTAAGGATGCTAGAATGGAATTGAAGAGGCAGGCCAGCGGCCACCACGGTCCTCTACCAGTCCTTAGGGTGCGCGCAGAAGCCCGGTGCTCTGCGGCTTCGTTCTTCGCCCTCGTACAAGCTACCGCTCTGTCCGGCTCCCGGAGCAGGAGAAGCGGCTGCTTCGCGCACACAACAGCCGTACGCTCCGAAGCGCTGCTTCAGCCGAAAGACGCCGGCGACCGGCGCTTGGCTTCGGACAGCTCCGGAGAGCCGTAGTGTGCGTCTGCACTAGACTGCATGATAACAAAAAGCTTTGGCAGTGTGTCTCGCAGGGAGATAGCTTAGGAGCGCAGCACACTTATGCCTCCCTTGTCCAGAAACACGATTTTACTGCACACTCCAAAAACACTGCTCTTTCCAGGGCAATATATAAGCTGCTTTCTGTCGGCCGTGATCTTACGATTACTGCTCTTGCTCAGCTCGTTGTTTTAACGTGCACATGCCGTCCTGGCATTCAGTGCACAGTGAAAGCAATCGCAAAAGTCCAGGTGCTGCTGACTCCCAAACACAAGGCGCTGGCTATGTTCTTGTTTCTCGACAACTCAACGCAGCCCTTCATTTCTGCAGTTGCCATCGAGGTCTCTGCACTCGGAGACGCAGAGGACGAGTAGGAGTTTCCCAGGAGGGGATGCATCAGGACGAATTCAAAACTCAGGAAAATTGTCCTGGAACACCTTCCCTAAGGATGCTAGAATGGAATTGAAGAGGCAGGCGAGCGGCCACCACGGTCCTCTAGCAGTCCTTAGGGTGCGCGCAGAAGGCCGGTGCTCTGCGGCTTCGTTCTTCGCCGTCGTACAAGCTACCGCTCTGTCCGGCTCGCGGAGCAGGAGAAGCGGCTGCTTCGCGCACACAACAGCCGTACGCTCCGAAGCGCTGCTTCAGCCGAAAGACGCCGGCGACCGGCGCTTGGCTTTGGACAGCTCCGGAGAGCCGTAGTGTGCGTCTGCACTGGACTGCATTATACCGAAAAGCTTTAGCAGTGTGTCTCGCAGGGAGATAGCTTAGGAGCGCAGGGCACTTATGCCTCCCTTGTCCAGAAACACGATTTTACTGCACACTCCAAAAACACTGCTCTTTCCTGGGCAATATGTAAGCTGCTTTCTGACGGCCGTGCTCCCTTCCTGCTCTTGCCCAGCTCGTTGTTTTAACGTGCACATGCCGTCCTGGCATTCAGTGCACAGTGAAGGCAATCGCAAAAGTCCAGCAGCTGCTGACTCCCAAACGAATTTCCCAACAGGGGCTTCATCAGGACGAAGTCAAAACCCAGGAAAGTTGTCTCGGAACGCCTTCAATAAAGCATGCCAGCAGTGCATTGAAAAGGCAGGGAGCTTTAGCCACTGTCATCTAGCAGTCCCAAGGCTGTACACACAATGTCGTCTCCCTGCGGCTTCGTTCTTTGCCCTCGTACAAGCTACCGCTCTGTCCGGCTCCCGGAGCAGGAGAAGCGGCTGCCTCGCGCACACAACAGAGGAGCGGCAGCCGTACGCTCCGAAGCGCTGCTTCAGCCGAAAGACGCCGGCGACCGGCGCTTCGCTTCGGACAGCTCCGGAGAGCCGTAGTGTGCGTCTGCACTGGACTGCATCGTAGCGAAAAGCTTTGCCAGTGTGTCTTAGCAAGGAGATAGCTTAGGAGCGCAGCGCACTTATGCCTTCCTTGTCCATAAACACGATTTTACTGCACACTCCAAAAACACTGCTCTTTCCAGGGCAATATATAAGCTGCTTTCTGACGGCCGTGATCTTTCGATTACTCTTGCCCAGCTCGTTGATTTAACGTGCACATGCCGTCCTGGCATTCAGTGCACAGTGAAGGCAATCGCAAAAGTCCAGCAGCTGCTGACTCCCAAATGAATTTCCCAACAGGGGCTGCATCAGGACGAAGTCAAAACCCAGGAAAGTTGTCTCGGAACGCCTTCAATAAAGCATGCCAGCAGTGCATTGAAAAGGCAGGGAGCTTTAGCCACTGTCATCTAGCAGTCCCAAGGCTGTACACACAATGTCGTCTCCCTGCGGCTTCGTTCTTCGCCCTCGTACAAGCTACCGCTCTGTCCGGCTCACGGAGCAGGAGAAGCGGCTGCCTCGCGCACACAACAGAGGAGCGGCAGCCGTACGCTCCGAAGCGCTGCTTCAGCCGAAAGACGCCGGCGACCGGCGCTTGGCTTCGGACAGCTCCGGAGAGCCGCAGTGTCCGTCTGCACTAGACTGCATGATAACGAAAAGCTTTGGCAGTGTGTCTCGCAGGGAGATAGCTTAGGAGCGCAGCGCACTTATGCCTCCCTTGTCCAGAAACACGATTTTACTGCACACTCCAAAAACACTGCTCTTTCCTGGGCAATATATAAGCTGCTTTCTGACGGCCGTGATCTTTCGATTACTCTTGCCCAGCTCGTTGTTTTAACGTGCACATGCCGTCCTGGCATTCAGTGCACAGTGAAGGCAATCGCAAAAGTCCAGGTGCTGCTGACTCCCAAACACAAGGCGCTGGCTATGTTCTTGTTTCTCGACTACTCAACGCAGCCCTTCATTTCTGCAGTTGCCATCGAGGTCTCTGCACTCGGAGACGCAGAGGACGAGTAGGAGTTTCCCAGGAGATGCTGCATCAGGACGAATTCAAAACTCAGGAAAATTGTCCTGGAACACCTTCCCTAAGGATGCTAGAATGGAATTGAAGAGGCAGGCGAGCGGCCACCACGGTCCTCTACCAGTCCTTAGGGTGCGCGCAGAAGGCCGGTGCTCTGCGGCTTCGTTCTTCGCCCTCGTACAAGCTACCGCTCTGTCCGGCTCACGGAGCAGGAGAAGCGGCTGCCTCGCGCACACAACAGAGGAGCGGCAGCCGTACGCTCCGAAGCGCTGCTTCAGCCGAAAGACGCCGGCGACCGGCGCTTGGCTTCGGACAGCTCCGGAGAGCCGTAGTCTGCGTCTGCACTAGACTGCATCATAGCGAAAAGCTTTAGCAGTGTGTCTCGCAGGGAGATAGCTTAGGAGCGCAGGGCACTTATGCCTCCCTTGTCCAGAAACACGATTTTACTGCACACTCCAAAAACACTGCTCTTTCCAGGGCAAGATGTCAGATGCTCTCTGATGCCCGTGCTCCCTTCCTGCTCTTGCCCAGCACGTTGTTTTAACGTGCACATGCCGTCCTGGCATTCAGTGCACAGTGAAGGCAATCGCAAAAGTCCAGCAGCTGCTGACTCCCAAACGAATTTCCCAACAGGGGCTTCATCAGGACGAAGTCAAAACCCAGGAAAGTTGTCTCGGAACGCCTTCAATAAAGCATGCCAGCAGTGCATTGAAAAGGCAGGGAGCTTTAGCCACTGTCATCTAGCAGTCCCAAGGCTGTACACACAATGTCGTCTCCCTGCGGCTTCGTTCTTCGCCCTCGTACAAGCTACCGCTCTGTCCGGCTCCCGGAGCAGGAGAAGCGGCTGCTTCGCGCACACAACAGCCGTACGCTCCGAAGCGCTGCTTCAGCCGAAAGACGCCGGCGACCGGCGCTTGGCTTCGGACAGCTCCGGAGAGCCGTAGTCTGCGTCTGCACTAGACTGCATGATAGCGAAAAGCTTTGGCAGTGTGTCTCGCAGGGAGATAGCTTAGGAGCGCAGCGCACTTATGCCTCCCTTGTCCAGAAACACGATTTTACTGCACACTCCAAAAACACTGCTCTTTCCAGGGCAATATATAAGCTGCTTTCTGACGGCCGTGATCTTTCGATTACTCTTGCCCAGCTCGTTGTTTTAACGTGCACATGCCGTCCTGGCATTCAGTGCACAGTGAAGGCAATCGCAAAAGTCCAGCAGCTGCTGACTCCCAAACACAAGGCGCTGGCTATGTTCTTGCTTCTCGACAACTCAACGCAGCCCTTCATTTCTGCAGTTGCCATCGAGGTCTCTGCACTCGGAGACGCAGAGGACGAGTAGGAGTTTCCCAGGAGATGCTGCATCAGGACGAATTCAAAACTCAGGAAAATTGTCCTGGAACACCTTCCCTAAGGATGCTAGAATGGAATTGAAGAGGCAGGCCAGCGGCCACCACGGTCCTCTACCAGTCCTTAGGGTGCGCGCAGAAGCCCGGTGCTCTGCGGCTTCGTTCTTCGCCCTCGTACAAGCTACCGCTCTGTCCGGCTCCCGGAGCAGGAGAAGCGGCTGCTTCGCGCACACAACAGCCGTACGCTCCGAAGCGCTGCTTCAGCCGAAAGACGCCGGCGACCGGCGCTTGGCTTCGGACAGCTCCGGAGAGCCGTAGTGTGCGTCTGCACTAGACTGCATGATAACAAAAAGCTTTGGCAGTGTGTCTCGCAGGGAGATAGCTTAGGAGCGCAGCACACTTATGCCTCCCTTGTCCAGAAACACGATTTTACTGCACACTCCAAAAACACTGCTCTTTCCAGGGCAATATATAAGCTGCTTTCTGTCGGCCGTGATCTTACGATTACTGCTCTTGCTCAGCTCGTTGTTTTAACGTGCACATGCCGTCCTGGCATTCAGTGCACAGTGAAAGCAATCGCAAAAGTCCAGGTGCTGCTGACTCCCAAACACAAGGCGCTGGCTATGTTCTTGTTTCTCGACAACTCAACGCAGCCCTTCATTTCTGCAGTTGCCATCGAGGTCTCTGCACTCGGAGACGCAGAGGACGAGTAGGAGTTTCCCAGGAGGGGATGCATCAGGACGAATTCAAAACTCAGGAAAATTGTCCTGGAACACCTTCCCTAAGGATGCTAGAATGGAATTGAAGAGGCAGGCGAGCGGCCACCACGGTCCTCTAGCAGTCCTTAGGGTGCGCGCAGAAGGCCGGTGCTCTGCGGCTTCGTTCTTCGCCGTCGTACAAGCTACCGCTCTGTCCGGCTCGCGGAGCAGGAGAAGCGGCTGCTTCGCGCACACAACAGCCGTACGCTCCGAAGCGCTGCTTCAGCCGAAAGACGCCGGCGACCGGCGCTTGGCTTTGGACAGCTCCGGAGAGCCGTAGTGTGCGTCTGCACTGGACTGCATTATACCGAAAAGCTTTAGCAGTTTGTCTCGCAGGGAGATAGCTTAGGAGCGCAGGGCACTTATGCCTCCCTTGTCCAGAAACACGATTTTACTGCACACTCCAAAAACACTGCTCTTTCCTGGGCAATATGTAAGCTGCTTTCTGACGGCCGTGCTCCCTTCCTGCTCTTGCCCAGCTCGTTGTTTTAACGTGCACATGCCGTCCTGGCATTCAGTGCACAGTGAAGGCAATCGCAAAAGTCCAGCAGCTGCTGACTCCCAAACGAATTTCCCAACAGGGGCTTCATCAGGACGAAGTCAAAACCCAGGAAAGTTGTCTCGGAACGCCTTCAATAAAGCATGCCAGCAGTGCATTGAAAAGGCAGGGAGCTTTAGCCACTGTCATCTAGCAGTCCCAAGGCTGTACACACAATGTCGTCTCCCTGCGGCTTCGTTCTTTGCCCTCGTACAAGCTACCGCTCTGTCCGGCTCACGGAGCAGGAGAAGCGGCTGCCTCGCGCACACAACAGAGGAGCGGCAGCCGTACGCTCCGAAGCGCTGCTTCAGCCGAAAGACGCCGGCGACCGGCGCTTGGCTTCGGACAGCTCCGGAGAGCCGTAGTGTGCGTCTGCACTGGACTGCATCGTAGCGAAAAGCTTTGCCAGTGTGTCTTAGCAAGGAGATAGCTTAGGAGCGCAGCGCACTTATGCCTTCCTTGTCCAGAAACACGATTTTACTGCACACTCCAAAAACACTGCTCTTTCCAGGGCAATATATAAGCTGCTTTCTGACGGCCGTGATCTTTCGATTACTCTTGCCCAGCTCGTTGATTTAACGTGCACATGCCGTCCTGGCATTCAGTGCACAGTGAAGGCAATCGCAAAAGTCCAGCAGCTGCTGACTCCCAAATGAATTTCCCAACAGGGGCTGCATCAGGACGAAGTCAAAACCCAGGAAAGTTGTCTCGGAACGCCTTCAATAAAGCATGCCAGCAGTGCATTGAAAAGGCAGGGAGCTTTAGCCACTGTCATCTAGCAGTCCCAAGGCTGTACACACAATGTCGTCTCCCTGCGGCTTCGTTCTTCGCCCTCGTACAAGCTACCGCTCTGTCCGGCTCACGGAGCAGGAGAAGCGGCTGCCTCGCGCACACAACAGAGGAGCGGCAGCCGTACGCTCCGAAGCGCTGCTTCAGCCGAAAGACGCCGGCGACCGGCGCTTGGCTTCGGACAGCTCCGGAGAGCCGCAGTGTCCGTCTGCACTAGACTGCATGATAACGAAAAGCTTTGGCAGTGTGTCTCGCAGGGAGATAGCTTAGGAGCGCAGCGCACTTATGCCTCCCTTGTCCAGAAACACGATTTTACTGCACACTCCAAAAACACTGCTCTTTCCTGGGCAATATATAAGCTGCTTTCTGACGGCCGTGATCTTTCGATTACTCTTGCCCAGCTCGTTGTTTTAACGTGCACATGCCGTCCTGGCATTCAGTGCACAGTGAAGGCAATCGCAAAAGTCCAGGTGCTGCTGACTCCCAAACACAAGGCGCTGGCTATGTTCTTGTTTCTCGACTACTCAACGCAGCCCTTCATTTCTGCAGTTGCCATCGAGGTCTCTGCACTCGGAGACGCAGAGGACGAGTAGGAGTTTCCCAGGAGATGCTGCATCAGGACGAATTCAAAACTCAGGAAAATTGTCCTGGAACACCTTCCCTAAGGATGCTAGAATGGAATTGAAGAGGCAGGCGAGCGGCCACCACGGTCCTCTACCAGTCCTTAGGGTGCGCGCAGAAGGCCGGTGCTCTGCGGCTTCGTTCTTCGCCCTCGTACAAGCTACCGCTCTGTCCGGCTCACGGAGCAGGAGAAGCGGCTGCCTCGCGCACACAACAGAGGAGCGGCAGCCGTACGCTCCGAAGCGCTGCTTCAGCCGAAAGACGCCGGCGACCGGCGCTTGGCTTCGGACAGCTCCGGAGAGCCGTAGTGTGCGTCTGCACTAGACTGCATCATAGCGAAAAGCTTTAGCAGTGTGTCTCGCAGGGAGATAGCTTAGGAGCGCAGGGCACTTATGCCTCCCTTGTCCAGAAACACGATTTTACTGCACACTCCAAAAACACTGCTCTTTCCAGGGCAAGATGTCAGATGCTCTCTGATGCCCGTGCTCCCTTCCTGCTCTTGCCCAGCTCGTTGTTTTAACGTGCACATGCCGTCCTGGCATTCAGTGCACAGTGAAGGCAATCGCAAAAGTCCAGCAGCTGCTGACTCCCAAACGAATTTCCCAACAGGGGCTTCATCAGGACGAAGTCAAAACCCAGGAAAGTTGTCTCGGAACGCCTTCAATAAAGCATGCCAGCAGTGCATTGAAAAGGCAGGGAGCTTTAGCCACTGTCATCTAGCAGTCCCAAGGCTGTACACACAATGTCGTCTCCCTGCGGCTTCGTTCTTCGCCCTCGTACAAGCTACCGCTCTGTCCGGCTCCCGGAGCAGGAGAAGCGGCTGCTTCGCGCACACAACAGCCGTACGCTCCGAAGCGCTGCTTCAGCCGAAAGACGCCGGCGACCGGCGCTTGGCTTCGGACAGCTCCGGAGAGCCGTAGTCTGCGTCTGCACTAGACTGCATGATAGCGAAAAGCTTTGGCAGTGTGTCTCGCAGGGAGATAGCTTAGGAGCGCAGCGCACTTATGCCTCCCTTGTCCAGAAACACGATTTTACTGCACACTCCAAAAACACTGCTCTTTCCAGGGCAATATATAAGCTGCTTTCTGACGGCCGTGATCTTTCGATTACTCTTGCCCAGCTCGTTGTTTTAACGTGCACATGCCGTCCTGGCATTCAGTGCACAGTGAAGGCAATCGCAAAAGTCCAGCAGCTGCTGACTCCCAAACACAAGGCGCTGGCTATGTTCTTGCTTCTCGACAACTCAACGCAGCCCTTCATTTCTGCAGTTGCCATCGAGGTCTCTGCACTCGGAGACGCAGAGGACGAGTAGGAGTTTCCCAGGAGATGCTGCATCAGGACGAATTCAAAACTCAGGAAAATTGTCCTGGAACACCTTCCCTAAGGATGCTAGAATGGAATTGAAGAGGCAGGCCAGCGGCCACCACGGTCCTCTACCAGTCCTTAGGGTGCGCGCAGAAGCCCGGTGCTCTGCGGCTTCGTTCTTCGCCCTCGTACAAGCTACCGCTCTGTCCGGCTCCCGGAGCAGGAGAAGCGGCTGCTTCGCGCACACAACAGCCGTACGCTCCGAAGCGCTGCTTCAGCCGAAAGACGCCGGCGACCGGCGCTTGGCTTCGGACAGCTCCGGAGAGCCGTAGTGTGCGTCTGCACTAGACTGCATGATAACAAAAAGCTTTGGCAGTGTGTCTCGCAGGGAGATAGCTTAGGAGCGCAGCACACTTATGCCTCCCTTGTCCAGAAACACGATTTTACTGCACACTCCAAAAACACTGCTCTTTCCAGGGCAATATATAAGCTGCTTTCTGTCGGCCGTGATCTTACGATTACTGCTCTTGCTCAGCTCGTTGTTTTAACGTGCACATGCCGTCCTGGCATTCAGTGCACAGTGAAAGCAATCGCAAAAGTCCAGGTGCTGCTGACTCCCAAACACAAGGCGCTGGCTATGTTCTTGTTTCTCGACAACTCAACGCAGCCCTTCATTTCTGCAGTTGCCATCGAGGTCTCTGCACTCGGAGACGCAGAGGACGAGTAGGAGTTTCCCAGGAGGGGATGCATCAGGACGAATTCAAAACTCAGGAAAATTGTCCTGGAACACCTTCCCTAAGGATGCTAGAATGGAATTGAAGAGGCAGGCGAGCGGCCACCACGGTCCTCTAGCAGTCCTTAGGGTGCGCGCAGAAGGCCGGTGCTCTGCGGCTTCGTTCTTCGCCGTCGTACAAGCTACCGCTCTGTCCGGCTCGCGGAGCAGGAGAAGCGGCTGCTTCGCGCACACAACAGCCGTACGCTCCGAAGCGCTGCTTCAGCCGAAAGACGCCGGCGACCGGCGCTTGGCTTTGGACAGCTCCGGAGAGCCGTAGTGTGCGTCTGCACTGGACTGCATTATACCGAAAAGCTTTAGCAGTGTGTCTCGCAGGGAGATAGCTTAGGAGCGCAGGGCACTTATGCCTCCCTTGTCCAGAAACACGATTTTACTGCACACTCCAAAAACACTGCTCTTTCCTGGGCAATATGTAAGCTGCTTTCTGACGGCCGTGCTCCCTTCCTGCTCTTGCCCAGCTCGTTGTTTTAACGTGCACATGCCGTCCTGGCATTCAGTGCACAGTGAAGGCAATCGCAAAAGTCCAGCAGCTGCTGACTCCCAAACGAATTTCCCAACAGGGGCTTCATCAGGACGAAGTCAAAACCCAGGAAAGTTGTCTCGGAACGCCTTCAATAAAGCATGCCAGCAGTGCATTGAAAAGGCAGGGAGCTTTAGCCACTGTCATCTAGCAGTCCCAAGGCTGTACACACAATGTCGTCTCCCTGCGGCTTCGTTCTTTGCCCTCGTACAAGCTACCGCTCTGTCCGGCTCACGGAGCAGGAGAAGCGGCTGCCTCGCGCACACAACAGAGGAGCGGCAGCCGTACGCTCCGAAGCGCTGCTTCAGCCGAAAGACGCCGGCGACCGGCGCTTCGCTTCGGACAGCTCCGGAGAGCCGTAGTGTGCGTCTGCACTGGACTGCATCGTAGCGAAAAGCTTTGCCAGTGTGTCTTAGCAAGGAGATAGCTTAGGAGCGCAGCGCACTTATGCCTTCCTTGTCCATAAACACGATTTTACTGCACACTCCAAAAACACTGCTCTTTCCAGGGCAATATATAAGCTGCTTTCTGACGGCCGTGATCTTTCGATTACTCTTGCCCAGCTCGTTGATTTAACGTGCACATGCCGTCCTGGCATTCAGTGCACAGTGAAGGCAATCGCAAAAGTCCAGCAGCTGCTGACTCCCAAATGAATTTCCCAACAGGGGCTGCATCAGGACGAAGTCAAAACCCAGGAAAGTTGTCTCGGAACGCCTTCAATAAAGCATGCCAGCAGTGCATTGAAAAGGCAGGGAGCTTTAGCCACTGTCATCTAGCAGTCCCAAGGCTGTACACACAATGTCGTCTCCCTGCGGCTTCGTTCTTCGCCCTCGTACAAGCTACCGCTCTGTCCGGCTCACGGAGCAGGAGAAGCGGCTGCCTCGCGCACACAACAGAGGAGCGGCAGCCGTACGCTCCGAAGCGCTGCTTCAGCCGAAAGACGCCGGCGACCGGCGCTTGGCTTCGGACAGCTCCGGAGAGCCGCAGTGTCCGTCTGCACTGGACTGCATCGTAGCGAAAAGCTTTGCCAGTGTGTCTTAGCAAGGAGATAGCTTAGGAGCGCAGCGCACTTATGCCTTCCTTGTCCATAAACACGATTTTACTGCACACTCCAAAAACACTGCTCTTTCCAGGGCAATATATAAGCTGCTTTCTGACGGCCGTGATCTTTCGATTACTCTTGCCCAGCTCGTTGTTTTAACGTGCACATGCCGTCCTGGCATTCAGTGCACAGTGAAGGCAATCGCAAAAGTCCAGGTGCTGCTGACTCCCAAACACAAGGCGCTGGCTATGTTCTTGTTTCTCGACTACTCAACGCAGCCCTTCATTTCTGCAGTTGCCATCGAGGTCTCTGCACTCGGAGACGCAGAGGACGAGTAGGAGTTTCCCAGGAGATGCTGCATCAGGACGAATTCAAAACTCAGGAAAATTGTCCTGGAACACCTTCCCTAAGGATGCTAGAATGGAATTGAAGAGGCAGGCGAGCGGCCACCACGGTCCTCTACCAGTCCTTAGGGTGCGCGCAGAAGGCCGGTGCTCTGCGGCTTCGTTCTTCGCCCTCGTACAAGCTACCGCTCTGTCCGGCTCACGGAGCAGGAGAAGCGGCTGCCTCGCGCACACAACAGAGGAGCGGCAGCCGTACGCTCCGAAGCGCTGCTTCAGCCGAAAGACGCCGGCGACCGGCGCTTGGCTTCGGACAGCTCCGGAGAGCCGTAGTGTGCGTCTGCACTAGACTGCATCATAGCGAAAAGCTTTAGCAGTGTGTCTCGCAGGGAGATAGCTTAGGAGCGCAGGGCACTTATGCCTCCCTTGTCCAGAAACACGATTTTACTGCACACTCCAAAAACACTGCTCTTTCCAGGGCAAGATGTCAGATGCTCTCTGATGCCCGTGCTCCCTTCCTGCTCTTGCCCAGCACGTTGTTTTAACGTGCACATGCCGTCCTGGCATTCAGTGCACAGTGAAGGCAATCGCAAAAGTCCAGCAGCTGCTGACTCCCAAACGAATTTCCCAACAGGGGCTTCATCAGGACGAAGTCAAAACCCAGGAAAGTTGTCTCGGAACGCCTTCAATAAAGCATGCCAGCAGTGCATTGAAAAGGCAGGGAGCTTTAGCCACTGTCATCTAGCAGTCCCAAGGCTGTACACACAATGTCGTCTCCCTGCGGCTTCGTTCTTCGCCCTCGTACAAGCTACCGCTCTGTCCGGCTCCCGGAGCAGGAGAAGCGGCTGCTTCGCGCACACAACAGCCGTACGCTCCGAAGCGCTGCTTCAGCCGAAAGACGCCGGCGACCGGCGCTTGGCTTCGGACAGCTCCGGAGAGCCGTAGTCTGCGTCTGCACTAGACTGCATGATAGCGAAAAGCTTTGGCAGTGTGTCTCGCAGGGAGATAGCTTAGGAGCGCAGCGCACTTATGCCTCCCTTGTCCAGAAACACGATTTTACTGCACACTCCAAAAACACTGCTCTTTCCAGGGCAATATATAAGCTGCTTTCTGACGGCCGTGATCTTTCGATTACTCTTGCCCAGCTCGTTGTTTTAACGTGCACATGCCGTCCTGGCATTCAGTGCACAGTGAAGGCAATCGCAAAAGTCCAGCAGCTGCTGACTCCCAAACACAAGGCGCTGGCTATGTTCTTGCTTCTCGACAACTCAACGCAGCCCTTCATTTCTGCAGTTGCCATCGAGGTCTCTGCACTCGGAGACGCAGAGGACGAGTAGGAGTTTCCCAGGAGATGCTGCATCAGGACGAATTCAAAACTCAGGAAAATTGTCCTGGAACACCTTCCCTAAGGATGCTAGAATGGAATTGAAGAGGCAGGCCAGCGGCCACCACGGTCCTCTACCAGTCCTTAGGGTGCGCGCAGAAGCCCGGTGCTCTGCGGCTTCGTTCTTCGCCCTCGTACAAGCTACCGCTCTGTCCGGCTCCCGGAGCAGGAGAAGCGGCTGCTTCGCGCACACAACAGCCGTACGCTCCGAAGCGCTGCTTCAGCCGAAAGACGCCGGCGACCGGCGCTTGGCTTCGGACAGCTCCGGAGAGCCGTAGTGTGCGTCTGCACTAGACTGCATGATAACAAAAAGCTTTGGCAGTGTGTCTCGCAGGGAGATAGCTTAGGAGCGCAGCACACTTATGCCTCCCTTGTCCAGAAACACGATTTTACTGCACACTCCAAAAACACTGCTCTTTCCAGGGCAATATATAAGCTGCTTTCTGTCGGCCGTGATCTTACGATTACTGCTCTTGCTCAGCTCGTTGTTTTAACGTGCACATGCCGTCCTGGCATTCAGTGCACAGTGAAAGCAATCGCAAAAGTCCAGGTGCTGCTGACTCCCAAACACAAGGCGCTGGCTATGTTCTTGTTTCTCGACAACTCAACGCAGCCCTTCATTTCTGCAGTTGCCATCGAGGTCTCTGCACTCGGAGACGCAGAGGACGAGTAGGAGTTTCCCAGGAGGGGATGCATCAGGACGAATTCAAAACTCAGGAAAATTGTCCTGGAACACCTTCCCTAAGGATGCTAGAATGGAATTGAAGAGGCAGGCGAGCGGCCACCACGGTCCTCTAGCAGTCCTTAGGGTGCGCGCAGAAGGCCGGTGCTCTGCGGCTTCGTTCTTCGCCGTCGTACAAGCTACCGCTCTGTCCGGCTCGCGGAGCAGGAGAAGCGGCTGCTTCGCGCACACAACAGCCGTACGCTCCGAAGCGCTGCTTCAGCCGAAAGACGCCGGCGACCGGCGCTTGGCTTTGGACAGCTCCGGAGAGCCGTAGTGTGCGTCTGCACTGGACTGCATTATACCGAAAAGCTTTAGCAGTTTGTCTCGCAGGGAGATAGCTTAGGAGCGCAGGGCACTTATGCCTCCCTTGTCCAGAAACACGATTTTACTGCACACTCCAAAAACACTGCTCTTTCCTGGGCAATATGTAAGCTGCTTTCTGACGGCCGTGCTCCCTTCCTGCTCTTGCCCAGCTCGTTGTTTTAACGTGCACATGCCGTCCTGGCATTCAGTGCACAGTGAAGGCAATCGCAAAAGTCCAGCAGCTGCTGACTCCCAAACGAATTTCCCAACAGGGGCTTCATCAGGACGAAGTCAAAACCCAGGAAAGTTGTCTCGGAACGCCTTCAATAAAGCATGCCAGCAGTGCATTGAAAAGGCAGGGAGCTTTAGCCACTGTCATCTAGCAGTCCCAAGGCTGTACACACAATGTCGTCTCCCTGCGGCTTCGTTCTTTGCCCTCGTACAAGCTACCGCTCTGTCCGGCTCACGGAGCAGGAGAAGCGGCTGCCTCGCGCACACAACAGAGGAGCGGCAGCCGTACGCTCCGAAGCGCTGCTTCAGCCGAAAGACGCCGGCGACCGGCGCTTGGCTTTGGACAGCTCCGGAGAGCCGTAGTGTGCGTCTGCACTAGACTGCATCGTAGCGAAAAGCTTTGCCAGTGTGTCTTAGCAAGGAGATAGCTTAGGAGCGCAGCGCACTTATGCCTCCCTTGTCCATAAACACGATTTTACTGCACACTCCAAAAACACTGCTCTTTCCAGGGCAATATATAAGCTGCTTTCTGACGGCCGTGATCTTTCGATTACTCTTGCCCAGCTCGTTGTTTTAACGTGCACATGCCGTCCTGGCATTCAGTGCACAGTGAAGGCAATCGCAAAAGTCCAGCAGCTGCTGACTCCCAAATGAATTTCCCAACAGGGGCTTCATCAGGACGAAGTCAAAACCCAGGAAAGTTGTCTCGGAACGCCTTCAATAAAGCATGCCAGCAGTGCATTGAAGAGGCAGGGAGCTTTAGCCACTGTCATCTAGCAGTCCCAAGGCTGTACACACAATGTCGTCTCCCTGCGGCTTCGTTCTTCGCCCTCGTACAAGCTACCGCTCTGTCCGGCTCACGGAGCAGGAGAAGCGGCTGCCTCGCGCACACAACAGAGGAGCGGCAGCCGTACGCTCCGAAGCGCTGCTTCAGCCGAAAGACGCCGGCGACCGGCGCTTGGCTTCGGACAGCTCCGGAGAGCCGCAGTGTCCGTCTGCACTAGACTGCATGATAACGAAAAGCTTTGGCAGTGTGTCTTAGCAAGGAGATAGCTTAGGAGCGCAGCGCACTTATGCCTCCCTTGTCCAGAAACACGATTTTACTGCACACTCCAAAAACACTGCTCTTTCCTGGGCAATATATAAGCTGCTTTCTGACGGCCGTGATCTTTCGATTACTCTTGCCCAGCTCGTTGTTTTAACGTGCACATGCCGTCCTGGCATTCAGTGCACAGTGAAGGCAATCGCAAAAGTCCAGGTGCTGCTGACTCCCAAACACAAGGCGCTGGCTATGTTCTTGTTTCTCGACAACTCAACGCAGCCCTTCATTTCTGCAGTTGCCATCGAGGTCTCTGCACTCGGAGACGCAGAGGACGAGTAGGAGTTTCCCAGGAGATGCTGCATCAGGACGAATTCAAAACTCAGGAAAATTGTCCTGGAACACCTTCCCTAAGGATGCTAGAATGGAATTGAAGAGGCAGGCGAGCGGCCACCACGGTCCTCTAGCAGTCCTTAGGGTGCGCGCAGAAGGCCGGTGCTCTGCGGCTTCGTTCTTCGCCCTCGTACAAGCTACCGCTCTGTCCGGCTCACGGAGCAGGAGAAGCGGCTGCCTCGCGCACACAACAGAGGAGCGGCAGCCGTACGCTCCGAAGCGCTGCTTCAGCCGAAAGACGCCGGCGACCGGCGCTTGGCTTCGGACAGCTCCGGAGAGCCGTAGTGTGCGTCTGCACTAGACTGCATCGTAGCGAAAAGCTTTGCCAGTGTGTCTTAGCAAGGAGATAGCTTAGGAGCGCAGCGCACTTATGCCTTCCTTGTCCATAAACACGATTTTACTGCACACTCCAAAAACACTGCTCTTTCCAGGGCAATATATAAGCTGCTTTCTGACGGCCGTGATCTTTCGATTACTCTTGCCCAGCTCGTTGTTTTAACGTGCACATGCCGTCCTGGCATTCAGTGCACAGTGAAAGCAATCGCAAAAGTCCAGGTGCTGCTGACTCCCAAACACAAGGCGCTGGCTATGTTCTTGCTTCTCGACAACTCAACGAAGCCCTTCATTTCTGCAGTTGCCATCGAGGTCTCTGCACTCGGAGACGCAGAGGACGAGTAGGAGTTTCCCAGGAGATGCTGCATCAGGACGAATTCAAAACTCAGGAAAATTGTCCTGGAACACCTTCCCTAAGGATGCTAGAATGGAATTGAAGGGGCAGGCGAGCGGCCACCACGGTCCTCTCGCAGTCCTTAGGGTGCGCGCAGAAGGCCGGTGCTCTGCGGCTTCGTTCTTCGCCCTCGTACAAGCTACCGCTCTGTCCGGCTCGCGGAGCAGGAGAAGCGGCTGCTTCGCGCACACAACAGAGGAGCGGCAGCCGTACGCTCCGAAGCGCTGCTTCAGCCGAAAGACGCCGGCGACCGGCGCTTCGCTTCGGACAGCTCCGGAGAGCCGTAGTGTGCGTCTGCACTGGACTGCATCGTAGCGAAAAGCTTTGCCAGTGTGTCTTAGCAAGGAGATAGCTTAGGAGCGCAGCGCACTTATGCCTTCCTTGTCCATAAACACGATTTTACTGCACACTCCAAAAACACTGCTCTTTCCAGGGCAATATATAAGCTGCTTTCTGACGGCCGTGATCTTTCGATTACTCTTGCCCAGCTCGTTGATTTAACGTGCACATGCCGTCCTGGCATTCAGTGCACAGTGAAGGCAATCGCAAAAGTCCAGCAGCTGCTGACTCCCAAATGAATTTCCCAACAGGGGCTGCATCAGGACGAAGTCAAAACCCAGGAAAGTTGTCTCGGAACGCCTTCAATAAAGCATGCCAGCAGTGCATTGAAAAGGCAGGGAGCTTTAGCCACTGTCATCTAGCAGTCCCAAGGCTGTACACACAATGTCGTCTCCCTGCGGCTTCGTTCTTCGCCCTCGTACAAGCTACCGCTCTGTCCGGCTCACGGAGCAGGAGAAGCGGCTGCCTCGCGCACACAACAGAGGAGCGGCAGCCGTACGCTCCGAAGCGCTGCTTCAGCCGAAAGACGCCGGCGACCGGCGCTTGGCTTCGGACAGCTCCGGAGAGCCGCAGTGTCCGTCTGCACTAGACTGCATGATAACGAAAAGCTTTGGCAGTGTGTCTCGCAGGGAGATAGCTTAGGAGCGCAGCGCACTTATGCCTCCCTTGTCCAGAAACACGATTTTACTGCACACTCCAAAAACACTGCTCTTTCCAGGGCAATATATAAGCTGCTTTCTGACGGCCGTGATCTTTCGATTACTCTTGCCCAGCTCGTTGTTTTAACGTGCACATGCCGTCCTGGCATTCAGTGCACAGTGAAGGCAATCGCAAAAGTCCAGCAGCTGCTGACTCCCAAACACAAGGCGCTGGCTATGTTCTTGTTTCTCGACTACTCAACGCAGCCCTTCATTTCTGCAGTTGCCATCGAGGTCTCTGCACTCGGAGACGCAGAGGACGAGTAGGAGTTTCCCAGGAGATGCTGCATCAGGACGAATTCAAAACTCAGGAAAATTGTCCTGGAACACCTTCCCTAAGGATGCTAGAATGGAATTGAAGAGGCAGGCGAGCGGCCACCACGGTCCTCTAGCAGTCCTTAGGGTGCGCGCAGAAGGCCGGTGCTCTGCGGCTTCGTTCTTCGCCCTCGTACAAGCTACCGCTCTGTCCGGCTCACGGAGCAGGAGAAGCGGCTGCCTCGCGCACACAACAGAGGAGCGGCAGCCGTACGCTCCGAAGCGCTGCTTCAGCCGAAAGACGCCGGCGACCGGCGCTTGGCTTCGGACAGCTCCGGAGAGCCGTAGTGTGCGTCTGCACTGGACTGCATCATAGCGAAAAGCTTTAGCAGTGTGTCTCGCAGGGAGATAGCTTAGGAGCGCAGGGCACTTATGCCTCCCTTGTCCAGAAACACGATTTTACTGCACACTCCAAAAACACTGCTCTTTCCAGGGCAAGATGTCAGATGCTCTCTGATGCCCGTGCTCCCTTCCTGCTCTTGCCCAGCTCGTTGTTTTAACGTGCACATGCCGTCCTGGCATTCAGTGCACAGTGAAGGCAATCGCAAAAGTCCAGCAGCTGCTGACTCCCAAACGAATTTCCCAACAGGGGCTTCATCAGGACGAAGTCAAAACCCAGGAAAGTTGTCTCGGAACGCCTTCAATAAAGCATGCCAGCAGTGCATTGAAAAGGCAGGGAGCTTTAGCCACTGTCATCTAGCAGTCCCAAGGCTGTACACACAATGTCGTCTCCCTGCGGCTTCGTTCTTCGCCCTCGTACAAGCTACCGCTCTGTCCGGCTCCCGGAGCAGGAGAAGCGGCTGCTTCGCGCACACAACAGCCGTACGCTCCGAAGCGCTGCTTCAGCCGAAAGACGCCGGCGACCGGCGCTTGGCTTCGGACAGCTCCGGAGAGCCGTAGTCTGCGTCTGCACTAGACTGCATGATAGCGAAAAGCTTTGGCAGTGTGTCTCGCAGGGAGATAGCTTAGGAGCGCAGCGCACTTATGCCTCCCTTGTCCAGAAACACGATTTTACTGCACACTCCAAAAACACTGCTCTTTCCAGGGCAATATATAAGCTGCTTTCTGACGGCCGTGATCTTTCGATTACTCTTGCCCAGCTCGTTGTTTTAACGTGCACATGCCGTCCTGGCATTCAGTGCACAGTGAAGGCAATCGCAAAAGTCCAGCAGCTGCTGACTCCCAAACACAAGGCGCTGGCTATGTTCTTGCTTCTCGACAACTCAACGCAGCCCTTCATTTCTGCAGTTGCCATCGAGGTCTCTGCACTCGGAGACGCAGAGGACGAGTAGGAGTTTCCCAGGAGATGCTGCATCAGGACGAATTCAAAACTCAGGAAAATTGTCCTGGAACACCTTCCCTAAGGATGCTAGAATGGAATTGAAGAGGCAGGCCAGCGGCCACCACGGTCCTCTACCAGTCCTTAGGGTGCGCGCAGAAGCCCGGTGCTCTGCGGCTTCGTTCTTCGCCCTCGTACAAGCTACCGCTCTGTCCGGCTCACGGAGCAGGAGAAGCGGCTGCTTCGCGCACACAACAGCCGTACGCTCCGAAGCGCTGCTTCAGCCGAAAGACGCCGGCGACCGGCGCTTGGCTTCGGACAGCTCCGGAGAGCCGTAGTGTGCGTCTGCACTAGACTGCATGATAACAAAAAGCTTTGGCAGTGTGTCTCGCAGGGAGATAGCTTAGGAGCGCAGCACACTTATGCCTCCCTTGTCCAGAAACACGATTTTACTGCACACTCCAAAAACACTGCTCTTTCCAGGGCAATATATAAGCTGCTTTCTGTCGGCCGTGATCTTACGATTACTGCTCTTGCTCAGCTCGTTGTTTTAACGTGCACATGCCGTCCTGGCATTCAGTGCACAGTGAAAGCAATCGCAAAAGTCCAGGTGCTGCTGACTCCCAAACACAAGGCGCTGGCTATGTTCTTGTTTCTCGACTACTCAACGCAGCCCTTCATTTCTGCAGTTGCCATCGAGGTCTCTGCACTCGGAGACGCAGAGGACGAGTAGGAGTTTCCCAGGAGATGCTGCATCAGGACGAATTCAAAACTCAGGAAAATTGTCCTGGAACACCTTCCCTAAGGATGCTAGAATGGAATTGAAGAGGCAGGCGAGCGGCCACCACGGTCCTCTAGCAGTCCTTAGGGTGCGCGCAGAAGGCCGGTGCTCTGCGGCTTCGTTCTTCGCCCTCGTACAAGCTACCGCTCTGTCCGGCTCACGGAGCAGGAGAAGCGGCTGCCTCGCGCACACAACAGAGGAGCGGCAGCCGTACGCTCCGAAGCGCTGCTTCAGCCGAAAGACGCCGGCGACCGGCGCTTGGCTTCGGACAGCTCCGGAGAGCCGTAGTGTGCGTCTGCACTGGACTGCATCATAGCGAAAAGCTTTAGCAGTGTGTCTCGCAGGGAGATAGCTTAGGAGCGCAGGGCACTTATGCCTCCCTTGTCCAGAAACACGATTTTACTGCACACTCCAAAAACACTGCTCTTTCCAGGGCAAGATGTCAGATGCTCTCTGATGCCCGTGCTCCCTTCCTGCTCTTGCCCAGCTCGTTGTTTTAACGTGCACATGCCGTCCTGGCATTCAGTGCACAGTGAAGGCAATCGCAAAAGTCCAGCAGCTGCTGACTCCCAAACGAATTTCCCAACAGGGGCTTCATCAGGACGAAGTCAAAACCCAGGAAAGTTGTCTCGGAACGCCTTCAATAAAGCATGCCAGCAGTGCATTGAAAAGGCAGGGAGCTTTAGCCACTGTCATCTAGCAGTCCCAAGGCTGTACACACAATGTCGTCTCCCTGCGGCTTCGTTCTTCGCCCTCGTACAAGCTACCGCTCTGTCCGGCTCCCGGAGCAGGAGAAGCGGCTGCTTCGCGCACACAACAGCCGTACGCTCCGAAGCGCTGCTTCAGCCGAAAGACGCCGGCGACCGGCGCTTGGCTTCGGACAGCTCCGGAGAGCCGTAGTCTGCGTCTGCACTAGACTGCATGATAGCGAAAAGCTTTGGCAGTGTGTCTCGCAGGGAGATAGCTTAGGAGCGCAGCGCACTTATGCCTCCCTTGTCCAGAAACACGATTTTACTGCACACTCCAAAAACACTGCTCTTTCCAGGGCAATATATAAGCTGCTTTCTGACGGCCGTGATCTTTCGATTACTCTTGCCCAGCTCGTTGTTTTAACGTGCACATGCCGTCCTGGCATTCAGTGCACAGTGAAGGCAATCGCAAAAGTCCAGCAGCTGCTGACTCCCAAACACAAGGCGCTGGCTATGTTCTTGCTTCTCGACAACTCAACGCAGCCCTTCATTTCTGCAGTTGCCATCGAGGTCTCTGCACTCGGAGACGCAGAGGACGAGTAGGAGTTTCCCAGGAGATGCTGCATCAGGACGAATTCAAAACTCAGGAAAATTGTCCTGGAACACCTTCCCTAAGGATGCTAGAATGGAATTGAAGAGGCAGGCCAGCGGCCACCACGGTCCTCTACCAGTCCTTAGGGTGCGCGCAGAAGCCCGGTGCTCTGCGGCTTCGTTCTTCGCCCTCGTACAAGCTACCGCTCTGTCCGGCTCACGGAGCAGGAGAAGCGGCTGCTTCGCGCACACAACAGCCGTACGCTCCGAAGCGCTGCTTCAGCCGAAAGACGCCGGCGACCGGCGCTTGGCTTCGGACAGCTCCGGAGAGCCGTAGTGTGCGTCTGCACTAGACTGCATGATAACAAAAAGCTTTGGCAGTGTGTCTCGCAGGGAGATAGCTTAGGAGCGCAGCACACTTATGCCTCCCTTGTCCAGAAACACGATTTTACTGCACACTCCAAAAACACTGCTCTTTCCAGGGCAATATATAAGCTGCTTTCTGTCGGCCGTGATCTTACGATTACTGCTCTTGCTCAGCTCGTTGTTTTAACGTGCACATGCCGTCCTGGCATTCAGTGCACAGTGAAAGCAATCGCAAAAGTCCAGGTGCTGCTGACTCCCAAACACAAGGCGCTGGCTATGTTCTTGCTTCTCGACAACTCAACGCAGCCCTTCATTTCTGCAGTTGCCATCGAGGTCTCTGCACTCGGAGACGCAGAGGACGAGTAGGAGTTTCCCAGGAGATGCTGCATCAGGACGAATTCAAAACTCAGGAAAATTGTCCTGGAACACCTTCCCTAAGGATGCTAGAATGGAATTGAAGAGGCAGGCGAGCGGCCACCACGGTCCTCTAGCAGTCCTTAGGGTGCGCGCAGAAGCCCGGTGCTCTGCGGCTTCGTTCTTCGCCCTCGTACAAGCTACCGCTCTCTCCGGCTCGCGGAGCAGGAGAAGCGGCTGCTTCGCGCACACAACAGCCGTACGCTCCGAAGCGCTGCTTCAGCCGAAAGACGCCGGCGACCGGCGCTTGGCTTTGGACAGCTCCGGAGAGCCGTAGTGTGCGTCTGCACTGGACTGCATTATACCGAAAAGCTTTAGCAGTGTGTCTCGCAGGGAGATAGCTTAGGAGCGCAGGGCACTTATGCCTCCCTTGTCCAGAAACACGATTTTACTGCACACTCCAAAAACACTGCTCTTTCCAGGGCAATATGTAAGCTGCTTTCTGACGGCCGTGCTCCCTTCCTGCTCTTGCCCAGCTCGTTGTTTTAACGTGCACATGCCGTCCTGGCATTCAGTGCACAGTGAAGGCAATCGCAAAAGTCCAGCAGCTGCTGACTCCCAAACGAATTTCCCAACAGGGGCTTCATCAGGACGAAGTCAAAACCCAGGAAAGTTGTCTCGGAACGCCTTCAATAAAGCATGCCAGCAGTGCATTGAAAAGGCAGGGAGCTTTAGCCACTGTCATCTAGCAGTCCCAAGGCTGTACACACAATGTCGTCTCCCTGCGGCTTCGTTCTTTGCCCTCGTACAAGCTACCGCTCTGTCCGGCTCACAGAGCAGGAGAAGCGGCTGCCTCGCGCACACAACAGAGGAGCGGCAGCCGTACGCTCCGAAGCGCTGCTTCAGCCGAAAGACGCCGGCGACCGGCGCTTCGCTTCGGACAGCTCCGGAGAGCCGTAGTGTGCGTCTGCACTAGACTGCATCGTAGCGAAAAGCTTTGCCAGTGTGTCTTAGCAAGGAGATAGCTTAGGAGCGCAGCGCACTTATGCCTTCCTTGTCCATAAACACGATTTTACTGCACACTCCAAAAACACTGCTCTTTCCAGGGCAATATATAAGCTGCTTTCTGACGGCCGTGATCTTTCGATTACTCTTGCCCAGCTCGTTGTTTTAACGTGCACATGCCGTCCTGGCATTCAGTGCACAGTGAAGGCAATCGCAAAAGTCCAGCAGCTGCTGACTCCCAAATGAATTTCCCAACAGGGGCTTCATCAGGACGAAGTCAAAACCCAGGAAAGTTGTCTCGGAACGCCTTCAATAAAGCATGCCAGCAGTGCATTGAAAAGGCAGGGAGCTTTAGCCACTGTCATCTAGCAGTCCCAAGGCTGTACACACAATGTCGTCTCCCTGCGGCTTCGTTCTTCGCCCTCGTACAAGCTACCGCTCTGTCCGGCTCACGGAGCAGGAGAAGCGGCTGCCTCGCGCACACAACAGAGGAGCGGCAGCCGTACGCTCCGAAGCGCTGCTTCAGCCGAAAGACGCCGGCGACCGGCGCTTGGCTTCGGACAGCTCCGGAGAGCCGTAGTGTGCGTCTGCACTAGACTGCATGATAACGAAAAGCTTTGCCAGTGTGTCTTAGCAAGGAGATAGCTTAGGAGCGCAGCGCACTTATGCCTTCCTTGTCCATAAACACGATTTTACTGCACACTCCAAAAACACTGCTCTTTCCAGGGCAATATATAAGCTGCTTTCTGACGGCCGTGATCTTTCGATTACTCTTGCCCAGCTCGTTGTTTTAACGTGCACATGCCGTCCTGGCATTCAGTGCACAGTGAAAGCAATCGCAAAAGTCCAGGTGCTGCTGACTCCCAAACACAAGGCGCTGGCTATGTTCTTGCTTCTCGACAACTCAACGCAGCCCTTCATTTCTGCAGTTGCCATCGAGGTCTCTGCACTCGGAGACGCAGAGGACGAGTAGGAGTTTCCCAGGAGGGGATGCATCAGGACGAATTCAAAACTCCAGAAAATTGTCCTGGAACACCTTCCCTAAGGATGCTAGAATGGAATTGAAGAGGCAGGCCAGCGGCCACCACGGTCCTCTACCAGTCCTTAGGGTGCGGGCAGAAGGCCGGTGCTCTGCGGCTTCGTTCTTCGCCCTCGTACAAGCTACCGCTCTGTCCGGCTCACGGAGCAGGAGAAGCGGCTGCCTCGCGCACACAACAGAGGAGCGGCAGCCGTACGCTCCGAAGCGCTGCTTCAGCCGAAAGACGCCGGCGACCGGCGCTTGGCTTCGGACAGCTCCGGAGAGCCGTAGTGTGCGTCTGCACTAGACTGCATCGTAGCGAAAAGCTTTGCCAGTGTGTCTTAGCAAGGAGATAGCTTAGGAGCGCAGCGCACTTATGCCTCCCTTGTCCAGAAACACGATTTTACTGCACACTCCAAAAACACTGCTCTTTCCAGGGCAATATATAAGCTGCTTTCTGACGGCCGTGATCTTTCGATTACTCTTGCCCAGCTCGTTGTTTTAACGTGCACATGCCGTCCTGGCATTCAGTGCACAGTGAAAGCAATCGCAAAAGTCCAGGTGCTGCTGACTCCCAAACACAAGGCGCTGGCTATGTTCTTGCTTCTCGACAACTCAACGAAGCCCTTCATTTCTGCAGTTGCCATCGAGGTCTCTGCACTCGGAGACGCAGAGGACGAGTAGGAGTTTCCCAGGAGATGCTGCATCAGGACGAATTCAAAACTCAGGAAAATTGTCCTGGAACACCTTCCCTAAGGATGCTAGAATGGAATTGAAGGGGCAGGCGAGCGGCCACCACGGTCCTCTCGCAGTCCTTAGGGTGCGCGCAGAAGCCCGGTGCTCTGCGGCTTCGTTCTTCGCCCTCGTACAAGCTACCGCTCTGTCCGGCTCGCGGAGCAGGAGAAGCGGCTGCTTCGCGCACACAACAGAGGAGCGGCAGCCGTACGCTCCGAAGCGCTGCTTCAGCCGAAAGACGCCGGCGACCGGCGCTTCGCTTCGGACAGCTCCGGAGAGCCGTAGTGTGCGTCTGCACTGGACTGCATCGTAGCGAAAAGCTTTGCCAGTGTGTCTTAGCAAGGAGATAGCTTAGGAGCGCAGCGCACTTATGCCTTCCTTGTCCATAAACACGATTTTACTGCACACTCCAAAAACACTGCTCTTTCCAGGGCAATATATAAGCTGCTTTCTGACGGCCGTGATCTTTCGATTACTCTTGCCCAGCTCGTTGATTTAACGTGCACATGCCGTCCTGGCATTCAGTGCACAGTGAAGGCAATCGCAAAAGTCCAGCAGCTGCTGACTCCCAAATGAATTTCCCAACAGGGGCTGCATCAGGACGAAGTCAAAACCCAGGAAAGTTGTCTCGGAACGCCTTCAATAAAGCATGCCAGCAGTGCATTGAAAAGGCAGGGAGCTTTAGCCACTGTCATCTAGCAGTCCCAAGGCTGTACACACAATGTCGTCTCCCTGCGGCTTCGTTCTTCGCCCTCGTACAAGCTACCGCTCTGTCCGGCTCACGGAGCAGGAGAAGCGGCTGCCTCGCGCACACAACAGAGGAGCGGCAGCCGTACGCTCCGAAGCGCTGCTTCAGCCGAAAGACGCCGGCGACCGGCGCTTGGCTTCGGACAGCTCCGGAGAGCCGCAGTGTCCGTCTGCACTAGACTGCATGATAACGAAAAGCTTTGGCAGTGTGTCTCGCAGGGAGATAGCTTAGGAGCGCAGCGCACTTATGCCTCCCTTGTCCAGAAACACGATTTTACTGCACACTCCAAAAACACTGCTCTTTCCTGGGCAATATATAAGCTGCTTTCTGACGGCCGTGATCTTTCGATTACTCTTGCCCAGCTCGTTGTTTTAACGTGCACATGCCGTCCTGGCATTCAGTGCACAGTGAAGGCAATCGCAAAAGTCCAGCAGCTGCTGACTCCCAAACACAAGGCGCTGGCTATGTTCTTGTTTCTCGACTACTCAACGCAGCCCTTCATTTCTGCAGTTGCCATCGAGGTCTCTGCACTCGGAGACGCAGAGGACGAGTAGGAGTTTCCCAGGAGATGCTGCATCAGGACGAATTCAAAACTCAGGAAAATTGTCCTGGAACACCTTCCCTAAGGATGCTAGAATGGAATTGAAGAGGCAGGCGAGCGGCCACCACGGTCCTCTAGCAGTCCTTAGGGTGCGCGCAGAAGGCCGGTGCTCTGCGGCTTCGTTCTTCGCCCTCGTACAAGCTACCGCTCTGTCCGGCTCACGGAGCAGGAGAAGCGGCTGCCTCGCGCACACAACAGAGGAGCGGCAGCCGTACGCTCCGAAGCGCTGCTTCAGCCGAAAGACGCCGGCGACCGGCGCTTGGCTTCGGACAGCTCCGGAGAGCCGTAGTGTGCGTCTGCACTGGACTGCATCATAGCGAAAAGCTTTAGCAGTGTGTCTCGCAGGGAGATAGCTTAGGAGCGCAGGGCACTTATGCCTCCCTTGTCCAGAAACACGATTTTACTGCACACTCCAAAAACACTGCTCTTTCCAGGGCAAGATGTCAGATGCTCTCTGATGCCCGTGCTCCCTTCCTGCTCTTGCCCAGCTCGTTGTTTTAACGTGCACATGCCGTCCTGGCATTCAGTGCACAGTGAAGGCAATCGCAAAAGTCCAGCAGCTGCTGACTCCCAAACGAATTTCCCAACAGGGGCTTCATCAGGACGAAGTCAAAACCCAGGAAAGTTGTCTCGGAACGCCTTCAATAAAGCATGCCAGCAGTGCATTGAAAAGGCAGGGAGCTTTAGCCACTGTCATCTAGCAGTCCCAAGGCTGTACACACAATGTCGTCTCCCTGCGGCTTCGTTCTTCGCCCTCGTACAAGCTACCGCTCTGTCCGGCTCCCGGAGCAGGAGAAGCGGCTGCTTCGCGCACACAACAGCCGTACGCTCCGAAGCGCTGCTTCAGCCGAAAGACGCCGGCGACCGGCGCTTGGCTTCGGACAGCTCCGGAGAGCCGTAGTCTGCGTCTGCACTAGACTGCATGATAGCGAAAAGCTTTGGCAGTGTGTCTCGCAGGGAGATAGCTTAGGAGCGCAGCGCACTTATGCCTCCCTTGTCCAGAAACACGATTTTACTGCACACTCCAAAAACACTGCTCTTTCCAGGGCAATATATAAGCTGCTTTCTGACGGCCGTGATCTTTCGATTACTCTTGCCCAGCTCGTTGTTTTAACGTGCACATGCCGTCCTGGCATTCAGTGCACAGTGAAGGCAATCGCAAAAGTCCAGCAGCTGCTGACTCCCAAACACAAGGCGCTGGCTATGTTCTTGCTTCTCGACAACTCAACGCAGCCCTTCATTTCTGCAGTTGCCATCGAGGTCTCTGCACTCGGAGACGCAGAGGACGAGTAGGAGTTTCCCAGGAGATGCTGCATCAGGACGAATTCAAAACTCAGGAAAATTGTCCTGGAACACCTTCCCTAAGGATGCTAGAATGGAATTGAAGAGGCAGGCCAGCGGCCACCACGGTCCTCTACCAGTCCTTAGGGTGCGCGCAGAAGCCCGGTGCTCTGCGGCTTCGTTCTTCGCCCTCGTACAAGCTACCGCTCTGTCCGGCTCACGGAGCAGGAGAAGCGGCTGCTTCGCGCACACAACAGCCGTACGCTCCGAAGCGCTGCTTCAGCCGAAAGACGCCGGCGACCGGCGCTTGGCTTCGGACAGCTCCGGAGAGCCGTAGTGTGCGTCTGCACTAGACTGCATGATAACAAAAAGCTTTGGCAGTGTGTCTCGCAGGGAGATAGCTTAGGAGCGCAGCACACTTATGCCTCCCTTGTCCAGAAACACGATTTTACTGCACACTCCAAAAACACTGCTCTTTCCAGGGCAATATATAAGCTGCTTTCTGTCGGCCGTGATCTTACGATTACTGCTCTTGCTCAGCTCGTTGTTTTAACGTGCACATGCCGTCCTGGCATTCAGTGCACAGTGAAAGCAATCGCAAAAGTCCAGCAGCTGCTGACTCCCAAACACAAGGCGCTGGCTATCTTCTTGCTTCTCGACAACTCAACGCAGCCCTTCATTTCTGCAGTTGCCATCGAGGTCTCTGCACTCGGAGACGCAGAGGACGAGTAGGAGTTTCCCAGGAGGGGATGCATCAGGACGAATTCAAAACTCAGGAAAATTGTCCTGGAACACCTTCCCTAAGGATGCTAGAATGGAATTGAAGAGGCAGGCGAGCGGCCACCACGGTCCTCTAGCAGTCCTTAGGGTGCGCGCAGAAGGCCGGTGCTCTGCGGCTTCGTTCTTCGCCGTCGTACAAGCTACCGCTCTGTCCGGCTCGCGGAGCAGGAGAAGCGGCTGCTTCGCGCACACAACAGCCGTACGCTCCGAAGCGCTGCTTCAGCCGAAAGACGCCGGCGACCGGCGCTTGGCTTTGGACAGCTCCGGAGAGCCGTAGTGTGCGTCTGCACTGGACTGCATTATACCGAAAAGCTTTAGCAGTGTGTCTCGCAGGGAGATAGCTTAGGAGCGCAGGGCACTTATGCCTCCCTTGTCCAGAAACACGATTTTACTGCACACTCCAAAAACACTGCTCTTTCCTGGGCAATATGTAAGCTGCTTTCTGACGGCCGTGCTCCCTTCCTGCTCTTGCCCAGCTCGTTGTTTTAACGTGCACATGCCGTCCTGGCATTCAGTGCACAGTGAAGGCAATCGCAAAAGTCCAGCAGCTGCTGACTCCCAAACGAATTTCCCAACAGGGGCTTCATCAGGACGAAGTCAAAACCCAGGAAAGTTGTCTCGGAACGCCTTCAATAAAGCATGCCAGCAGTGCATTGAAAAGGCAGGGAGCTTTAGCCACTGTCATCTAGCAGTCCCAAGGCTGTACACACAATGTCGTCTCCCTGCGGCTTCGTTCTTTGCCCTCGTACAAGCTACCGCTCTGTCCGGCTCACGGAGCAGGAGAAGCGGCTGCCTCGCGCACACAACAGAGGAGCGGCAGCCGTACGCTCCGAAGCGCTGCTTCAGCCGAAAGACGCCGGCGACCGGCGCTTGGCTTCGGACAGCTCCGGAGAGCCGTAGTGTGCGTCTGCACTAGACTGCATCGTAGCGAAAAGCTTTGCCAGTGTGTCTTAGCAAGGAGATAGCTTAGGAGCGCAGCGCACTTATGCCTTCCTTGTCCATAAACACGATTTTACTGCACACTCCAAAAACACTGCTCTTTCCAGGGCAATATATAAGCTGCTTTCTGACGGCCGTGATCTTTCGATTACTCTTGCCCAGCTCGTTGTTTTAACGTGCACATGCCGTCCTGGCATTCAGTGCACAGTGAAGGCAATCGCAAAAGTCCAGCAGCTGCTGACTCCCAAATGAATTTCCCAACAGGGGCTTCATCAGGACGAAGTCAAAACCCAGGAAAGTTGTCTCGGAACGCCTTCAATAAAGCATGCCAGCAGTGCATTGAAAAGGCAGGGAGCTTTAGCCACTGTCATCTAGCAGTCCCAAGGCTGTACACACAATGTCGTCTCCCTGCGGCTTCGTTCTTCGCCCTCGTACAAGCTACCGCTCTGTCCGGCTCACGGAGCAGGAGAAGCGGCTGCCTCGCGCACACAACAGAGGAGCGGCAGCCGTACGCTCCGAAGCGCTGCTTCAGCCGAAAGACGCCGGCGACCGGCGCTTGGCTTCGGACAGCTCCGGAGAGCCGTAGTGTGCGTCTGCACTAGACTGCATGATAACGAAAAGCTTTGCCAGTGTGTCTTAGCAAGGAGATAGCTTAGGAGCGCAGCGCACTTATGCCTTCCTTGTCCATAAACACGATTTTACTGCACACTCCAAAAACACTGCTCTTTCCAGGGCAATATATAAGCTGCTTTCTGACGGCCGTGATCTTTCGATTACTCTTGCCCAGCTCGTTGTTTTAACGTGCACATGCCGTCCTGGCATTCAGTGCACAGTGAAAGCAATCGCAAAAGTCCAGGTGCTGCTGACTCCCAAACACAAGGCGCTGGCTATGTTCTTGCTTCTCGACAACTCAACGCAGCCCTTCATTTCTGCAGTTGCCATCGAGGTCTCTGCACTCGGAGACGCAGAGGACGAGTAGGAGTTTCCCAGGAGGGGATGCATCAGGACGAATTCAAAACTCCAGAAAATTGTCCTGGAACACCTTCCCTAAGGATGCTAGAATGGAATTGAAGAGGCAGGCCAGCGGCCACCACGGTCCTCTACCAGTCCTTAGGGTGCGGGCAGAAGGCCGGTGCTCTGCGGCTTCGTTCTTCGCCCTCGTACAAGCTACCGCTCTGTCCGGCTCACGGAGCAGGAGAAGCGGCTGCCTCGCGCACACAACAGAGGAGCGGCAGCCGTACGCTCCGAAGCGCTGCTTCAGCCGAAAGACGCCGGCGACCGGCGCTTGGCTTCGGACAGCTCCGGAGAGCCGTAGTGTGCGTCTGCACTAGACTGCATCGTAGCGAAAAGCTTTGCCAGTGTGTCTTAGCAAGGAGATAGCTTAGGAGCGCAGCGCACTTATGCCTCCCTTGTCCAGAAACACGATTTTACTGCACACTCCAAAAACACTGCTCTTTCCAGGGCAATATATAAGCTGCTTTCTGACGGCCGTGATCTTTCGATTACTCTTGCCCAGCTCGTTGTTTTAACGTGCACATGCCGTCCTGGCATTCAGTGCACAGTGAAAGCAATCGCAAAAGTCCAGGTGCTGCTGACTCCCAAACACAAGGCGCTGGCTATGTTCTTGCTTCTCGACAACTCAACGAAGCCCTTCATTTCTGCAGTTGCCATCGAGGTCTCTGCACTCGGAGACGCAGAGGACGAGTAGGAGTTTCCCAGGAGATGCTGCATCAGGACGAATTCAAAACTCAGGAAAATTGTCCTGGAACACCTTCCCTAAGGATGCTAGAATGGAATTGAAGGGGCAGGCGAGCGGCCACCACGGTCCTCTCGCAGTCCTTAGGGTGCGCGCAGAAGGCCGGTGCTCTGCGGCTTCGTTCTTCGCCCTCGTACAAGCTACCGCTCTGTCCGGCTCGCGGAGCAGGAGAAGCGGCTGCTTCGCGCACACAACAGCCGTACGCTCCGAAGCGCTGCTTCAGCCGAAAGACGCCGGCGACCGGCGCTTCGCTTCGGACAGCTCCGGAGAGCCGTAGTGTGCGTCTGCACTAGACTGCATGATAACGAAAAGCTTTGCCAGTGTGTCTCGCAGGGAGATAGCTTAGGAGCGCAGCACACTTATGCCTCCCTTGCCCAGAAACACGATTTTACTGCACACTCCAAAAACACTGCTCTTTCCAGGGCAATATATAAGCTGCTTTCTGACGGCCGTGATCTTACGATTACTGCTCTTGCCCAGCTCGTTGTTTTAACGTGCACATGCCGTCCTGGCATTCAGTGCACAGTGAAGGCAATCGCAAAAGTCCAGGTGCTGCTGACTCCCAAACACAAGGCGCTGGCTATGTTCTTGCTCCTCGACTACTCAACGCAGCCCTTCATTTCTGCAGTTGCCATCGAGGTCTCTGCACTCGGAGACTCAGAGGACGAGTAGGAGTTTCCCAGGAGGGGATGCATCAAGACGAATTCAAAACTCCAGAAAATTGTCCTGGAACACCTTCCCTAAGGATGCTAGAATGGAATTGAAGAGGCAGGCCAGCGGCCACCACGGTCCTCTACCAGTCCTTAGGGTGCGCGCAGAAGGCCGGTGCTCTGCGGCTTCGTTCTTCGCCGTCGTACAAGCTACCGCTCTGTCCGGCTCGCGGAGCAGGAGAAGCGGCTGCTTCGCGCACACAACAGAGGAGCGGCAGCCGTACGCTCCGAAGCGCTGCTTCAGCCGAAAGACGCCGGCGACCGGCGCTTCGCTTCGGACAGCTCCGGAGAGCCGTAGTGTGCGTATGCACTGGACTGCATCGTAGCGAAAAGCTTTGCCAGTGTGTCTTAGCAAGGAGATAGCTTAGGAGCGCAGCGCACTTATGCCTTCCTTGTCCATAAACACGATTTTACTGCACACTCCAAAAACACTGCTCTTTCCAGGGCAATATATAAGCTGCTTTCTGACGGCCGTGATCTTTCGATTACTCTTGCCCAGCTCGTTGTTTTAACGTGCACATGCCGTCCTGGCATTCAGTGCACAGTGAAGGCAATCGCAAAAGTCCAGCAGCTGCTGACTCCCAAATGAATTTCCCAACAGGGGCTTCATCAGGACGAAGTCAAAACCCAGGAAAGTTGTCTCGGAACGCCTTCAATAAAGCATGCCAGCAGTGCATTGAAAAGGCAGGGAGCTTTAGCCACTGTCATCTAGCAGTCCCAAGGCTGTACACACAATGTCGTCTCCCTGCGGCTTCGTTCTTCGCCCTCGTACAAGCTACCGCTCTGTCCGGCTCACGGAGCAGGAGAAGCGGCTGCCTCGCGCACACAACAGAGGAGCGGCAGCCGTACGCTCCGAAGCGCTGCTTCAGCCGAAAGACGCCGGCGACCGGCGCTTGGCTTCGGACAGCTCCGGAGAGCCGCAGTGTCCGTCTGCACTAGACTGCATGATAACGAAAAGCTTTGGCAGTGTGTCTCGCAGGGAGATAGCTTAGGAGCGCAGCGCACTTATGCCTCCCTTGTCTAGAAACACGATTTTACTGCACACTCCAAAAACACTGCTCTTTCCTGGGCAATATATAAGCTGCTTTCTGACGGCCGTGATCTTTCGATTACTCTTGCCCAGCTCGTTGTTTTAACGTGCACATGCCGTCCTGGCATTCAGTGCACAGTGAAAGCAATCGCAAAAGTCCAGGTGCTGCTGACTCCCAAACACAAGGCGCTGGCTATGTTCTTGTTTCTCGACAACTCAACGCAGCCCTTCATTTCTGCAGTTGCCATCGAGGTCTCTGCACTCGGAGACGCAGAGGACGAGTAGGAGTTTCCCAGGAGGGGATGCATCAGGACGAATTCAAAACTCCAGAAAATTGTCCTGGAACACCTTCCCTAAGGATGCTAGAATGGAATTGAAGAGGCAGGCCAGCGGCCACCACGGTCCTCTACCAGTCCTTAGGGTGCGGGCAGAAGGCCGGTGCTCTGCGGCTTCGTTCTTCGCCCTCGTACAAGCTACCGCTCTGTCCGGCTCGCGGAGCAGGAGAAGCGGCTGCCTCGCGCACACAACAGAGGAGCGGCAGCCGTACGCTCCGAAGCGCTGCTTCAGCCGAAAGACGCCGGCGACCGGCGCTTGGCTTCGGACAGCTCCGGAGAGCCGTAGTGTGCGTCTGCACTAGACTGCATCGTAGCGAAAAGCTTTGCCAGTGTGTCTTAGCAAGGAGATAGCTTAGGAGCGCAGCGCACTTATGCCTCCCTTGTCCAGAAACACGATTTTACTGCACACTCCAAAAACACTGCTCTTTCCAGGGCAATATATAAGCTGCTTTCTGACGGCCGTGATCTTTCGATTACTCTTGCCCAGCTCGTTGTTTTAACGTGCACATGCCGTCCTGGCATTCAGTGCACAGTGAAAGCAATCGCAAAAGTCCAGGTGCTGCTGACTCCCAAACACAAGGCGCTGGCTATGTTCTTGCTTCTCGACAACTCAACGAAGCCCTTCATTTCTGCAGTTGCCATCGAGGTCTCTGCACTCGGAGACGCAGAGGACGAGTAGGAGTTTCCCAGGAGATGCTGCATCAGGACGAATTCAAAACTCAGGAAAATTGTCCTGGAACACCTTCCCTAAGGATGCTAGAATGGAATTGAAGGGGCAGGCGAGCGGCCACCACGGTCCTCTCGCAGTCCTTAGGGTGCGCGCAGAAGGCCGGTGCTCTGCGGCTTCGTTCTTCGCCCTCGTACAAGCTACCGCTCTGTCCGGCTCGCGGAGCAGGAGAAGCGGCTGCTTCGCGCACACAACAGCCGTACGCTCCGAAGCGCTGCTTCAGCCGAAAGACGCCGGCGACCGGCGCTTCGCTTCGGACAGCTCCGGAGAGCCGTAGTGTGCGTCTGCACTAGACTGCATGATAACGAAAAGCTTTGCCAGTGTGTCTCGCAGGGAGATAGCTTAGGAGCGCAGCACACTTATGCCTCCCTTGCCCAGAAACACGATTTTACTGCACACTCCAAAAACACTGCTCTTTCCAGGGCAATATATAAGCTGCTTTCTGACGGCCGTGATCTTACGATTACTGCTCTTGCCCAGCTCGTTGTTTTAACGTGCACATGCCGTCCTGGCATTCAGTGCACAGTGAAGGCAATCGCAAAAGTCCAGGTGCTGCTGACTCCCAAACACAAGGCGCTGGCTATGTTCTTGCTCCTCGACTACTCAACGCAGCCCTTCATTTCTGCAGTTGCCATCGAGGTCTCTGCACTCGGAGACTCAGAGGACGAGTAGGAGTTTCCCAGGAGAGGCTGCATCAGGACGAATTCAAAACTCCAGAAAATTGTCCTGGAACACCTTCCCTAAGGATGCTAGAATGGAATTGAAGAGGCAGGCCAGCGGCCACCACGGTCCTCTAGCAGTCCTTAGGGTGCGCGCAGAAGGCCGGTGCTCTGCGGCTTCGTTCTTCGCCGTCGTACAAGCTACCGCTCTGTCCGGCTCGCGGAGCAGGAGAAGCGGCTGCTTCGCGCACACAACAGAGGAGCGGCAGCCGTACGCTCCGAAGCGCTGCTTCAGCCGAAAGACGCCGGCGACCGGCGCTTGGCTTCGGACAGCTCCGGAGAGCCGTAGTGTGCGTCTGCACTGGACTGCATCGTAGCGAAAAGCTTTGCCAGTGTGTCTTAGCAAGGAGATAGCTTAGGAGCGCAGCGCACTTATGCCTTCCTTGTCCATAAACACGATTTTACTGCACACTCCAAAAACACTGCTCTTTCCAGGGCAATATATAAGCTGCTTTCTGACGGCCGTGATCTTTCGATTACTCTTGCCCAGCTCGTTGATTTAACGTGCACATGCCGTCCTGGCATTCAGTGCACAGTGAAGGCAATCGCAAAAGTCCAGCAGCTGCTGACTCCCAAATGAATTTCCCAACAGGGGCTGCATCAGGACGAAGTCAAAACCCAGGAAAGTTGTCTCGGAACGCCTTCAATAAAGCATGCCAGCAGTGCATTGAAAAGGCAGGGAGCTTTAGCCACTGTCATCTAGCAGTCCCAAGGCTGTACACACAATGTCGTCTCCCTGCGGCTTCGTTCTTCGCCCTCGTACAAGCTACCGCTCTGTCCGGCTCACGGAGCAGGAGAAGCGGCTGCCTCGCGCACACAACAGAGGAGCGGCAGCCGTACGCTCCGAAGCGCTGCTTCAGCCGAAAGACGCCGGCGACCGGCGCTTGGCTTCGGACAGCTCCGGAGAGCCGCAGTGTCCGTCTGCACTAGACTGCATGATAACGAAAAGCTTTGGCAGTGTGTCTCGCAGGGAGATAGCTTAGGAGCGCAGCGCACTTATGCCTCCCTTGTCCAGAAACACGATTTTACTGCACACTCCAAAAACACTGCTCTTTCCTGGGCAATATATAAGCTGCTTTCTGACGGCCGTGATCTTTCGATTACTCTTGCCCAGCTCGTTGTTTTAACGTGCACATGCCGTCCTGGCATTCAGTGCACAGTGAAGGCAATCGCAAAAGTCCAGGTGCTGCTGACTCCCAAACACAAGGCGCTGGCTATGTTCTTGTTTCTCGACTACTCAACGCAGCCCTTCATTTCTGCAGTTGCCATCGAGGTCTCTGCACTCGGAGACGCAGAGGACGAGTAGGAGTTTCCCAGGAGATGCTGCATCAGGACGAATTCAAAACTCAGGAAAATTGTCCTGGAACACCTTCCCTAAGGATGCTAGAATGGAATTGAAGAGGCAGGCGAGCGGCCACCACGGTCCTCTACCAGTCCTTAGGGTGCGCGCAGAAGGCCGGTGCTCTGCGGCTTCGTTCTTCGCCCTCGTACAAGCTACCGCTCTGTCCGGCTCACGGAGCAGGAGAAGCGGCTGCCTCGCGCACACAACAGAGGAGCGGCAGCCGTACGCTCCGAAGCGCTGCTTCAGCCGAAAGACGCCGGCGACCGGCGCTTGGCTTCGGACAGCTCCGGAGAGCCGTAGTGTGCGTCTGCACTGGACTGCATCATAGCGAAAAGCTTTAGCAGTGTGTCTCGCAGGGAGATAGCTTAGGAGCGCAGGGCACTTATGCCTCCCTTGTCCAGAAACACGATTTTACTGCACACTCCAAAAACACTGCTCTTTCCAGGGCAAGATGTCAGATGCTCTCTGATGCCCGTGCTCCCTTCCTGCTCTTGCCCAGCACGTTGTTTTAACGTGCACATGCCGTCCTGGCATTCAGTGCACAGTGAAGGCAATCGCAAAAGTCCAGCAGCTGCTGACTCCCAAACGAATTTCCCAACAGGGGCTTCATCAGGACGAAGTCAAAACCCAGGAAAGTTGTCTCGGAACGCCTTCAATAAAGCATGCCAGCAGTGCATTGAAAAGGCAGGGAGCTTTAGCCACTGTCATCTAGCAGTCCCAAGGCTGTACACACAATGTCGTCTCCCTGCGGCTTCGTTCTTCGCCCTCGTACAAGCTACCGCTCTGTCCGGCTCCCGGAGCAGGAGAAGCGGCTGCTTCGCGCACACAACAGCCGTACGCTCCGAAGCGCTGCTTCAGCCGAAAGACGCCGGCGACCGGCGCTTGGCTTCGGACAGCTCCGGAGAGCCGTAGTCTGCGTCTGCACTAGACTGCATGATAGCGAAAAGCTTTGGCAGTGTGTCTCGCAGGGAGATAGCTTAGGAGCGCAGCGCACTTATGCCTCCCTTGTCCAGAAACACGATTTTACTGCACACTCCAAAAACACTGCTCTTTCCAGGGCAATATATAAGCTGCTTTCTGACGGCCGTGATCTTTCGATTACTCTTGCCCAGCTCGTTGTTTTAACGTGCACATGCCGTCCTGGCATTCAGTGCACAGTGAAGGCAATCGCAAAAGTCCAGCAGCTGCTGACTCCCAAACACAAGGCGCTGGCTATGTTCTTGCTTCTCGACAACTCAACGCAGCCCTTCATTTCTGCAGTTGCCATCGAGGTCTCTGCACTCGGAGACGCAGAGGACGAGTAGGAGTTTCCCAGGAGATGCTGCATCAGGACGAATTCAAAACTCAGGAAAATTGTCCTGGAACACCTTCCCTAAGGATGCTAGAATGGAATTGAAGAGGCAGGCCAGCGGCCACCACGGTCCTCTACCAGTCCTTAGGGTGCGCGCAGAAGCCCGGTGCTCTGCGGCTTCGTTCTTCGCCCTCGTACAAGCTACCGCTCTGTCCGGCTCCCGGAGCAGGAGAAGCGGCTGCTTCGCGCACACAACAGCCGTACGCTCCGAAGCGCTGCTTCAGCCGAAAGACGCCGGCGACCGGCGCTTGGCTTCGGACAGCTCCGGAGAGCCGTAGTGTGCGTCTGCACTAGACTGCATGATAACAAAAAGCTTTGGCAGTGTGTCTCGCAGGGAGATAGCTTAGGAGCGCAGCACACTTATGCCTCCCTTGTCCAGAAACACGATTTTACTGCACACTCCAAAAACACTGCTCTTTCCAGGGCAATATATAAGCTGCTTTCTGTCGGCCGTGATCTTACGATTACTGCTCTTGCTCAGCTCGTTGTTTTAACGTGCACATGCCGTCCTGGCATTCAGTGCACAGTGAAAGCAATCGCAAAAGTCCAGGTGCTGCTGACTCCCAAACACAAGGCGCTGGCTATGTTCTTGCTTCTCGACAACTCAACGCAGCCCTTCATTTCTGCAGTTGCCATCGAGGTCTCTGCACTCGGAGACTCAGAGGACGAGTAGGAGTTTCCCAGGAGGGGATGCATCAGGACGAATTCAAAACTCAGGAAAATTGTCCTGGAACACCTTCCCTAAGGATGCTAGAATGGAATTGAAGAGGCAGGCGAGCGGCCACCACGGTCCTCTAGCAGTCCTTAGGGTGCGCGCAGAAGGCCGGTGCTCTGCGGCTTCGTTCTTCGCCGTCGTACAAGCTACCGCTCTGTCCGGCTCGCGGAGCAGGAGAAGCGGCTGCTTCGCGCACACAACAGCCGTACGCTCCGAAGCGCTGCTTCAGCCGAAAGACGCCGGCGACCGGCGCTTGGCTTTGGACAGCTCCGGAGAGCCGTAGTGTGCGTCTGCACTGGACTGCATTATACCGAAAAGCTTTAGCAGTGTGTCTCGCAGGGAGATAGCTTAGGAGCGCAGGGCACTTATGCCTCCCTTGTCCAGAAACACGATTTTACTGCACACTCCAAAAACACTGCTCTTTCCTGGGCAATATGTAAGCTGCTTTCTGACGGCCGTGCTCCCTTCCTGCTCTTGCCCAGCTCGTTGTTTTAACGTGCACATGCCGTCCTGGCATTCAGTGCACAGTGAAGGCAATCGCAAAAGTCCAGCAGCTGCTGACTCCCAAACGAATTTCCCAACAGGGGCTTCATCAGGACGAAGTCAAAACCCAGGAAAGTTGTCTCGGAACGCCTTCAATAAAGCATGCCAGCAGTGCATTGAAAAGGCAGGGAGCTTTAGCCACTGTCATCTAGCAGTCCCAAGGCTGTACACACAATGTCGTCTCCCTGCGGCTTCGTTCTTTGCCCTCGTACAAGCTACCGCTCTGTCCGGCTCACGGAGCAGGAGAAGCGGCTGCCTCGCGCACACAACAGAGGAGCGGCAGCCGTACGCTCCGAAGCGCTGCTTCAGCCGAAAGACGCCGGCGACCGGCGCTTCGCTTCGGACAGCTCCGGAGAGCCGTAGTGTGCGTCTGCACTAGACTGCATCGTAGCGAAAAGCTTTGCCAGTGTGTCTTAGCAAGGAGATAGCTTAGGAGCGCAGCGCACTTATGCCTCCCTTGTCCATAAACACGATTTTACTGCACACTCCAAAAACACTGCTCTTTCCAGGGCAATATATAAGCTGCTTTCTGACGGCCGTGATCTTTCGATTACTCTTGCCCAGCTCGTTGTTTTAACGTGCACATGCCGTCCTGGCATTCAGTGCACAGTGAAGGCAATCGCAAAAGTCCAGCAGCTGCTGACTCCCAAATGAATTTCCCAACAGGGGCTTCATCAGGACGAAGTCAAAACCCAGGAAAGTTGTCTCGGAACGCCTTCAATAAAGCATGCCAGCAGTGCATTGAAGAGGCAGGGAGCTTTAGCCACTGTCATCTAGCAGTCCCAAGGCTGTACACACAATGTCGTCTCCCTGCGGCTTCGTTCTTCGCCCTCGTACAAGCTACCGCTCTGTCCGGCTCACGGAGCAGGAGAAGCGGCTGCCTCGCGCACACAACAGAGGAGCGGCAGCCGTACGCTCCGAAGCGCTGCTTCAGCCGAAAGACGCCGGCGACCGGCGCTTGGCTTCGGACAGCTCCGGAGAGCCGCAGTGTCCGTCTGCACTAGACTGCATGATAACGAAAAGCTTTGGCAGTGTGTCTCGCAGGGAGATAGCTTAGGAGCGCAGCGCACTTATGCCTCCCTTGTCCAGAAACACGATTTTACTGCACACTCCAAAAACAATGCTCTTTCCTGGGCAATATATAAGCTGCTTTCTGACGGCCGTGATCTTTCGATTACTCTTGCCCAGCTCGTTGTTTTAACGTGCACATGCCGTCCTGGCATTCAGTGCACAGTGAAGGCAATCGCAAAAGTCCAGGTGCTGCTGACTCCCAAACACAAGGCGCTGGCTATGTTCTTGTTTCTCGACAACTCAACGCAGCCCTTCATTTCTGCAGTTGCCATCGAGGTCTCTGCACTCGGAGACGCAGAGGACGAGTAGGAGTTTCCCAGGAGATGCTGCATCAGGACGAATTCAAAACTCAGGAAAATTGTCCTGGAACACCTTCCCTAAGGATGCTAGAATGGAATTGAAGAGGCAGGCGAGCGGCCACCACGGTCCTCTAGCAGTCCTTAGGGTGCGCGCAGAAGGCCGGTGCTCTGCGGCTTCGTTCTTCGCCCTCGTACAAGCTACCGCTCTGTCCGGCTCACGGAGCAGGAGAAGCGGCTGCCTCGCGCACACAACAGAGGAGCGGCAGCCGTACGCTCCGAAGCGCTGCTTCAGCCGAAAGACGCCGGCGACCGGCGCTTGGCTTCGGACAGCTCCGGAGAGCCGTAGTGTGCGTCTGCACTAGACTGCATCGTAGCGAAAAGCTTTGCCAGTGTGTCTTAGCAAGGAGATAGCTTAGGAGCGCAGCGCACTTATGCCTCCCTTGTCCAGAAACACGATTTTACTGCACACTCCAAAAACACTGCTCTTTCCAGGGCAATATATAAGCTGCTTTCTGACGGCCGTGATCTTTCGATTACTCTTGCCCAGCTCGTTGTTTTAACGTGCACATGCCGTCCTGGCATTCAGTGCACAGTGAAAGCAATCGCAAAAGTCCAGGTGCTGCTGACTCCCAAACACAAGGCGCTGGCTATGTTCTTGCTTCTCGACAACTCAACGAAGCCCTTCATTTCTGCAGTTGCCATCGAGGTCTCTGCACTCGGAGACGCAGAGGACGAGTAGGAGTTTCCCAGGAGATGCTGCATCAGGACGAATTCAAAACTCAGGAAAATTGTCCTGGAACACCTTCCCTAAGGATGCTAGAATGGAATTGAAGGGGCAGGCCAGCGGCCACCACGGTCCTCTACCAGTCCTTAGGGTGCGCGCAGAAGCCCGGTGCTCTGCGGCTTCGTTCTTCGCCCTCGTACAAGCTACCGCTCTGTCCGGCTCCCGGAGCAGGAGAAGCGGCTGCTTCGCGCACACAACAGCCGTACGCTCCGAAGCGCTGCTTCAGCCGAAAGACGCCGGCGACCGGCGCTTGGCTTCGGACAGCTCCGGAGAGCCGTAGTGTGCGTCTGCACTAGACTGCATGATAACAAAAAGCTTTGGCAGTGTGTCTCGCAGGGAGATAGCTTAGGAGCGCAGCACACTTATGCCTCCCTTGTCCAGAAACACGATTTTACTGCACACTCCAAAAACACTGCTCTTTCCAGGGCAATATATAAGCTGCTTTCTGTCGGCCGTGATCTTACGATTACTGCTCTTGCTCAGCTCGTTGTTTTAACGTGCACATGCCGTCCTGGCATTCAGTGCACAGTGAAAGCAATCGCAAAAGTCCAGGTGCTGCTGACTCCCAAACACAAGGCGCTGGCTATGTTCTTGTTTCTCGACAACTCAACGCAGCCCTTCATTTCTGCAGTTGCCATCGAGGTCTCTGCACTCGGAGACGCAGAGGACGAGTAGGAGTTTCCCAGGAGGGGATGCATCAGGACGAATTCAAAACTCAGGAAAATTGTCCTGGAACACCTTCCCTAAGGATGCTAGAATGGAATTGAAGAGGCAGGCGAGCGGCCACCACGGTCCTCTAGCAGTCCTTAGGGTGCGCGCAGAAGGCCGGTGCTCTGCGGCTTCGTTCTTCGCCGTCGTACAAGCTACCGCTCTGTCCGGCTCGCGGAGCAGGAGAAGCGGCTGCTTCGCGCACACAACAGCCGTACGCTCCGAAGCGCTGCTTCAGCCGAAAGACGCCGGCGACCGGCGCTTGGCTTTGGACAGCTCCGGAGAGCCGTAGTGTGCGTCTGCACTGGACTGCATTATACCGAAAAGCTTTAGCAGTGTGTCTCGCAGGGAGATAGCTTAGGAGCGCAGGGCACTTATGCCTCCCTTGTCCAGAAACACGATTTTACTGCACACTCCAAAAACACTGCTCTTTCCTGGGCAATATGTAAGCTGCTTTCTGACGGCCGTGCTCCCTTCCTGCTCTTGCCCAGCTCGTTGTTTTAACGTGCACATGCCGTCCTGGCATTCAGTGCACAGTGAAGGCAATCGCAAAAGTCCAGCAGCTGCTGACTCCCAAACGAATTTCCCAACAGGGGCTTCATCAGGACGAAGTCAAAACCCAGGAAAGTTGTCTCGGAACGCCTTCAATAAAGCATGCCAGCAGTGCATTGAAAAGGCAGGGAGCTTTAGCCACTGTCATCTAGCAGTCCCAAGGCTGTACACACAATGTCGTCTCCCTGCGGCTTCGTTCTTTGCCCTCGTACAAGCTACCGCTCTGTCCGGCTCACGGAGCAGGAGAAGCGGCTGCCTCGCGCACACAACAGAGGAGCGGCAGCCGTACGCTCCGAAGCGCTGCTTCAGCCGAAAGACGCCGGCGACCGGCGCTTCGCTTCGGACAGCTCCGGAGAGCCGTAGTGTGCGTCTGCACTAGACTGCATCGTAGCGAAAAGCTTTGCCAGTGTGTCTTAGCAAGGAGATAGCTTAGGAGCGCAGCGCACTTATGCCTCCCTTGTCCATAAACACGATTTTACTGCACACTCCAAAAACACTGCTCTTTCCAGGGCAATATATAAGCTGCTTTCTGACGGCCGTGATCTTTCGATTACTCTTGCCCAGCTCGTTGTTTTAACGTGCACATGCCGTCCTGGCATTCAGTGCACAGTGAAGGCAATCGCAAAAGTCCAGCAGCTGCTGACTCCCAAATGAATTTCCCAACAGGGGCTTCATCAGGACGAAGTCAAAACCCAGGAAAGTTGTCTCGGAACGCCTTCAATAAAGCATGCCAGCAGTGCATTGAAGAGGCAGGGAGCTTTAGCCACTGTCATCTAGCAGTCCCAAGGCTGTACACACAATGTCGTCTCCCTGCGGCTTCGTTCTTCGCCCTCGTACAAGCTACCGCTCTGTCCGGCTCACGGAGCAGGAGAAGCGGCTGCCTCGCGCACACAACAGAGGAGCGGCAGCCGTACGCTCCGAAGCGCTGCTTCAGCCGAAAGACGCCGGCGACCGGCGCTTGGCTTCGGACAGCTCCGGAGAGCCGCAGTGTCCGTCTGCACTAGACTGCATGATAACGAAAAGCTTTGGCAGTGTGTCTCGCAGGGAGATAGCTTAGGAGCGCAGCGCACTTATGCCTCCCTTGTCCAGAAACACGATTTTACTGCACACTCCAAAAACACTGCTCTTTCCTGGGCAATATATAAGCTGCTTTCTGACGGCCGTGATCTTTCGATTACTCTTGCCCAGCTCGTTGTTTTAACGTGCACATGCCGTCCTGGCATTCAGTGCACAGTGAAGGCAATCGCAAAAGTCCAGGTGCTGCTGACTCCCAAACACAAGGCGCTGGCTATGTTCTTGTTTCTCGACAACTCAACGCAGCCCTTCATTTCTGCAGTTGCCATCGAGGTCTCTGCACTCGGAGACGCAGAGGACGAGTAGGAGTTTCCCAGGAGATGCTGCATCAGGACGAATTCAAAACTCAGGAAAATTGTCCTGGAACACCTTCCCTAAGGATGCTAGAATGGAATTGAAGAGGCAGGCGAGCGGCCACCACGGTCCTCTAGCAGTCCTTAGGGTGCGCGCAGAAGGCCGGTGCTCTGCGGCTTCGTTCTTCGCCCTCGTACAAGCTACCGCTCTGTCCGGCTCACGGAGCAGGAGAAGCGGCTGCCTCGCGCACACAACAGAGGAGCGGCAGCCGTACGCTCCGAAGCGCTGCTTCAGCCGAAAGACGCCGGCGACCGGCGCTTGGCTTCGGACAGCTCCGGAGAGCCGTAGTGTGCGTCTGCACTAGACTGCATCGTAGCGAAAAGCTTTGCCAGTGTGTCTTAGCAAGGAGATAGCTTAGGAGCGCAGCGCACTTATGCCTTCCTTGTCCATAAACACGATTTTACTGCACACTCCAAAAACACTGCTCTTTCCAGGGCAATATATAAGCTGCTTTCTGACGGCCGTGATCTTTCGATTACTCTTGCCCAGCTCGTTGTTTTAACGTGCACATGCCGTCCTGGCATTCAGTGCACAGTGAAAGCAATCGCAAAAGTCCAGGTGCTGCTGACTCCCAAACACAAGGCGCTGGCTATGTTCTTGCTTCTCGACAACTCAACGAAGCCCTTCATTTCTGCAGTTGCCATCGAGGTCTCTGCACTCGGAGACGCAGAGGACGAGTAGGAGTTTCCCAGGAGATGCTGCATCAGGACGAATTCAAAACTCAGGAAAATTGTCCTGGAACACCTTCCCTAAGGATGCTAGAATGGAATTGAAGGGGCAGGCGAGCGGCCACCACGGTCCTCTCGCAGTCCTTAGGGTGCGCGCAGAAGGCCGGTGCTCTGCGGCTTCGTTCTTCGCCCTCGTACAAGCTACCGCTCTGTCCGGCTCGCGGAGCAGGAGAAGCGGCTGCTTCGCGCACACAACAGCCGTACGCTCCGAAGCGCTGCTTCAGCCGAAAGACGCCGGCGACCGGCGCTTCGCTTCGGACAGCTCCGGAGAGCCGTAGTGTGCGTCTGCACTAGACTGCATGATAACGAAAAGCTTTGCCAGTGTGTCTCGCAGGGAGATAGCTTAGGAGCGCAGCACACTTATGCCTCCCTTGTCTAGAAACACGATTTTACTGCACACTCCAAAAACACTGCTCTTTCCAGGGCAATATATAAGCTGCTTTCTGACGGCCGTGATCTTACGATTACTGCTCTTGCCCAGCTCGTTGTTTTAACGTGCACATGCCGTCCTGGCATTCAGTGCACAGTGAAGGCAATCGCAAAAGTCCAGCAGCTGCTGACTCCCAAACACAAGGCGCTGGCTATGTTCTTGCTCCTCGACTACTCAACGCAGCCCTTCATTTCTGCAGTTGCCATCGAGGTCTCTGCACTCGGAGACTCAGAGGACGAGTAGGAGTTTCCCAGGAGAGGCTGCATCAGGACGAATTCAAAACTCCAGAAAATTGTCCTGGAACACCTTCCCTAAGGATGCTAGAATGGAATTGAAGAGGCAGGCGAGCGGCCACCACGGTCCTCTCGCAGTCCTTAGGGTGCGCGCAGAAGGCCGGTGCTCTGCGGCTTCGTTCTTCGCCCTCGTACAAGCTACCGCTCTGTCCGGCTCGCGGAGCAGGAGAAGCGGCTGCTTCGCGCACACAACAGAGGAGCGGCAGCCGTACGCTCCGAAGCGCTGCTTCAGCCGAAAGACGCCGGCGACCGGCGCTTCGCTTCGGACAGCTCCGGAGAGCCGTAGTGTGCGTCTGCACTGGACTGCATCGTAGCGAAAAGCTTTGCCAGTGTGTCTTAGCAAGGAGATAGCTTAGGAGCGCAGCGCACTTATGCCTTCCTTGTCCATAAACACGATTTTACTGCACACTCCAAAAACACTGCTCTTTCCAGGGCAATATATAAGCTGCTTTCTGACGGCCGTGATCTTTCGATTACTCTTGCCCAGCTCGTTGATTTAACGTGCACATGCCGTCCTGGCATTCAGTGCACAGTGAAGGCAATCGCAAAAGTCCAGCAGCTGCTGACTCCCAAATGAATTTCCCAACAGGGGCTGCATCAGGACGAAGTCAAAACCCAGGAAAGTTGTCTCGGAACGCCTTCAATAAAGCATGCCAGCAGTGCATTGAAAAGGCAGGGAGCTTTAGCCACTGTCATCTAGCAGTCCCAAGGCTGTACACACAATGTCGTCTCCCTGCGGCTTCGTTCTTCGCCCTCGTACAAGCTACCGCTCTGTCCGGCTCACGGAGCAGGAGAAGCGGCTGCCTCGCGCACACAACAGAGGAGCGGCAGCCGTACGCTCCGAAGCGCTGCTTCAGCCGAAAGACGCCGGCGACCGGCGCTTGGCTTCGGACAGCTCCGGAGAGCCGCAGTGTCCGTCTGCACTAGACTGCATGATAACGAAAAGCTTTGGCAGTGTGTCTCGCAGGGAGATAGCTTAGGAGCGCAGCGCACTTATGCCTCCCTTGTCCAGAAACACGATTTTACTGCACACTCCAAAAACACTGCTCTTTCCTGGGCAATATATAAGCTGCTTTCTGACGGTCGTGATCTTTCGATTACTCTTGCCCAGCTCGTTGTTTTAACGTGCACATGCCGTCCTGGCATTCAGTGCACAGTGAAGGCAATCGCAAAAGTCCAGCAGCTGCTGACTCCCAAACACAAGGCGCTGGCTATGTTCTTGTTTCTCGACTACTCAACGCAGCCCTTCATTTCTGCAGTTGCCATCGAGGTCTCTGCACTCGGAGACGCAGAGGACGAGTAGGAGTTTCCCAGGAGATGCTGCATCAGGACGAATTCAAAACTCAGGAAAATTGTCCTGGAACACCTTCCCTAAGGATGCTAGAATGGAATTGAAGAGGCAGGCGAGCGGCCACCACGGTCCTCTAGCAGTCCTTAGGGTGCGCGCAGAAGGCCGGTGCTCTGCGGCTTCGTTCTTCGCCCTCGTACAAGCTACCGCTCTGTCCGGCTCACGGAGCAGGAGAAGCGGCTGCCTCGCGCACACAACAGAGGAGCGGCAGCCGTACGCTCCGAAGCGCTGCTTCAGCCGAAAGACGCCGGCGACCGGCGCTTGGCTTCGGACAGCTCCGGAGAGCCGTAGTGTGCGTCTGCACTGGACTGCATCATAGCGAAAAGCTTTAGCAGTGTGTCTCGCAGGGAGATAGCTTAGGAGCGCAGGGCACTTATGCCTCCCTTGTCCAGAAACACGATTTTACTGCACACTCCAAAAACACTGCTCTTTCCAGGGCAAGATGTCAGATGCTCTCTGATGCCCGTGCTCCCTTCCTGCTCTTGCCCAGCTCGTTGTTTTAACGTGCACATGCCGTCCTGGCATTCAGTGCACAGTGAAGGCAATCGCAAAAGTCCAGCAGCTGCTGACTCCCAAACGAATTTCCCAACAGGGGCTTCATCAGGACGAAGTCAAAACCCAGGAAAGTTGTCTCGGAACGCCTTCAATAAAGCATGCCAGCAGTGCATTGAAAAGGCAGGGAGCTTTAGCCACTGTCATCTAGCAGTCCCAAGGCTGTACACACAATGTCGTCTCCCTGCGGCTTCGTTCTTCGCCCTCGTACAAGCTACCGCTCTGTCCGGCTCCCGGAGCAGGAGAAGCGGCTGCTTCGCGCACACAACAGCCGTACGCTCCGAAGCGCTGCTTCAGCCGAAAGACGCCGGCGACCGGCGCTTGGCTTCGGACAGCTCCGGAGAGCCGTAGTCTGCGTCTGCACTAGACTGCATGATAGCGAAAAGCTTTGGCAGTGTGTCTCGCAGGGAGATAGCTTAGGAGCGCAGCGCACTTATGCCTCCCTTGTCCAGAAACACGATTTTACTGCACACTCCAAAAACACTGCTCTTTCCAGGGCAATATATAAGCTGCTTTCTGACGGCCGTGATCTTTCGATTACTCTTGCCCAGCTCGTTGTTTTAACGTGCACATGCCGTCCTGGCATTCAGTGCACAGTGAAGGCAATCGCAAAAGTCCAGCAGCTGCTGACTCCCAAACACAAGGCGCTGGCTATGTTCTTGCTTCTCGACAACTCAACGCAGCCCTTCATTTCTGCAGTTGCCATCGAGGTCTCTGCACTCGGAGACGCAGAGGACGAGTAGGAGTTTCCCAGGAGATGCTGCATCAGGACGAATTCAAAACTCAGGAAAATTGTCCTGGAACACCTTCCCTAAGGATGCTAGAATGGAATTGAAGAGGCAGGCCAGCGGCCACCACGGTCCTCTACCAGTCCTTAGGGTGCGCGCAGAAGCCCGGTGCTCTGCGGCTTCGTTCTTCGCCCTCGTACAAGCTACCGCTCTGTCCGGCTCACGGAGCAGGAGAAGCGGCTGCTTCGCGCACACAACAGCCGTACGCTCCGAAGCGCTGCTTCAGCCGAAAGACGCCGGCGACCGGCGCTTGGCTTCGGACAGCTCCGGAGAGCCGTAGTGTGCGTCTGCACTAGACTGCATGATAACAAAAAGCTTTGGCAGTGTGTCTCGCAGGGAGATAGCTTAGGAGCGCAGCACACTTATGCCTCCCTTGTCCAGAAACACGATTTTACTGCACACTCCAAAAACACTGCTCTTTCCAGGGCAATATATAAGCTGCTTTCTGTCGGCCGTGATCTTACGATTACTGCTCTTGCTCAGCTCGTTGTTTTAACGTGCACATGCCGTCCTGGCATTCAGTGCACAGTGAAAGCAATCGCAAAAGTCCAGGTGCTGCTGACTCCCAAACACAAGGCGCTGGCTATGTTCTTGCTTCTCGACAACTCAACGCAGCCCTTCATTTCTGCAGTTGCCATCGAGGTCTCTGCACTCGGAGACTCAGAGGACGAGTAGGAGTTTCCCAGGAGGGGATGCATCAGGACGAATTCAAAACTCAGGAAAATTGTCCTGGAACACCTTCCCTAAGGATGCTAGAATGGAATTGAAGAGGCAGGCGAGCGGCCACCACGGTCCTCTAGCAGTCCTTAGGGTGCGCGCAGAAGGCCGGTGCTCTGCGGCTTCGTTCTTCGCCGTCGTACAAGCTACCGCTCTGTCCGGCTCGCGGAGCAGGAGAAGCGGCTGCTTCGCGCACACAACAGCCGTACGCTCCGAAGCGCTGCTTCAGCCGAAAGACGCCGGCGACCGGCGCTTGGCTTTGGACAGCTCCGGAGAGCCGTAGTGTGCGTCTGCACTGGACTGCATTATACCGAAAAGCTTTAGCAGTGTGTCTCGCAGGGAGATAGCTTAGGAGCGCAGCGCACTTATGCCTCCCTTGTCCAGAAACACGATTTTACTGCACACTCCAAAAACACTGCTCTTTCCTGGGCAATATGTAAGCTGCTTTCTGACGGCCGTGCTCCCTTCCTGCTCTTGCCCAGCTCGTTGTTTTAACGTGCACATGCCGTCCTGGCATTCAGTGCACAGTGAAGGCAATCGCAAAAGTCCAGCAGCTGCTGACTCCCAAACGAATTTCCCAACAGGGGCTTCATCAGGACGAAGTCAAAACCCAGGAAAGTTGTCTCGGAACGCCTTCAATAAAGCATGCCAGCAGTGCATTGAAAAGGCAGGGAGCTTTAGCCACTGTCATCTAGCAGTCCCAAGGCTGTACACACAATGTCGTCTCCCTGCGGCTTCGTTCTTTGCCCTCGTACAAGCTACCGCTCTGTCCGGCTCACGGAGCAGGAGAAGCGGCTGCCTCGCGCACACAACAGAGGAGCGGCAGCCGTACGCTCCGAAGCGCTGCTTCAGCCGAAAGACGCCGGCGACCGGCGCTTCGCTTCGGACAGCTCCGGAGAGCCGTAGTGTGCGTCTGCACTAGACTGCATCGTAGCGAAAAGCTTTGCCAGTGTGTCTTAGCAAGGAGATAGCTTAGGAGCGCAGCGCACTTATGCCTCCCTTGTCCATAAACACGATTTTACTGCACACTCCAAAAACACTGCTCTTTCCAGGGCAATATATAAGCTGCTTTCTGACGGCCGTGATCTTTCGATTACTCTTGCCCAGCTCGTTGTTTTAACGTGCACATGCCGTCCTGGCATTCAGTGCACAGTGAAGGCAATCGCAAAAGTCCAGCAGCTGCTGACTCCCAAATGAATTTCCCAACAGGGGCTTCATCAGGACGAAGTCAAAACCCAGGAAAGTTGTCTCGGAACGCCTTCAATAAAGCATGCCAGCAGTGCATTGAAGAGGCAGGGAGCTTTAGCCACTGTCATCTAGCAGTCCCAAGGCTGTACACACAATGTCGTCTCCCTGCGGCTTCGTTCTTCGCCCTCGTACAAGCTACCGCTCTGTCCGGCTCACGGAGCAGGAGAAGCGGCTGCCTCGCGCACACAACAGAGGAGCGGCAGCCGTACGCTCCGAAGCGCTGCTTCAGCCGAAAGACGCCGGCGACCGGCGCTTGGCTTCGGACAGCTCCGGAGAGCCGCAGTGTCCGTCTGCACTAGACTGCATGATAACGAAAAGCTTTGGCAGTGTGTCTCGCAGGGAGATAGCTTAGGAGCGCAGCGCACTTATGCCTCCCTTGTCCAGAAACACGATTTTACTGCACACTCCAAAAACACTGCTCTTTCCTGGGCAATATATAAGCTGCTTTCTGACGGCCGTGATCTTTCGATTACTCTTGCCCAGCTCGTTGTTTTAACGTGCACATGCCGTCCTGGCATTCAGTGCACAGTGAAGGCAATCGCAAAAGTCCAGGTGCTGCTGACTCCCAAACACAAGGCGCTGGCTATGTTCTTGTTTCTCGACAACTCAACGCAGCCCTTCATTTCTGCAGTTGCCATCGAGGTCTCTGCACTCGGAGACGCAGAGGACGAGTAGGAGTTTCCCAGGAGATGCTGCATCAGGACGAATTCAAAACTCAGGAAAATTGTCCTGGAACACCTTCCCTAAGGATGCTAGAATGGAATTGAAGAGGCAGGCGAGCGGCCACCACGGTCCTCTAGCAGTCCTTAGGGTGCGCGCAGAAGGCCGGTGCTCTGCGGCTTCGTTCTTCGCCCTCGTACAAGCTACCGCTCTGTCCGGCTCACGGAGCAGGAGAAGCGGCTGCCTCGCGCACACAACAGAGGAGCGGCAGCCGTACGCTCCGAAGCGCTGCTTCAGCCGAAAGACGCCGGCGACCGGCGCTTCGCTTCGGACAGCTCCGGAGAGCCGTAGTGTGCGTCTGCACTAGACTGCATCGTAGCGAAAAGCTTTGCCAGTGTGTCTTAGCAAGGAGATAGCTTAGGAGCGCAGCGCACTTATGCCTTCCTTGTCCATAAACACGATTTTACTGCACACTCCAAAAACACTGCTCTTTCCAGGGCAATATATAAGCTGCTTTCTGACGGCCGTGATCTTTCGATTACTCTTGCCCAGCTCGTTGTTTTAACGTGCACATGCCGTCCTGGCATTCAGTGCACAGTGAAAGCAATCGCAAAAGTCCAGGTGCTGCTGACTCCCAAACACAAGGCGCTGGCTATGTTCTTGTTTCTCGACAACTCAACGAAGCCCTTCATTTCTGCAGTTGCCATCGAGGTCTCTGCACTCGGAGACGCAGAGGACGAGTAGGAGTTTCCCAGGAGATGCTGCATCAGGACGAATTCAAAACTCAGGAAAATTGTCCTGGAACACCTTCCCTAAGGATGCTAGAATGGAATTGAAGGGGCAGGCGAGCGGCCACCACGGTCCTCTCGCAGTCCTTAGGGTGCGCGCAGAAGGCCGGTGCTCTGCGGCTTCGTTCTTCGCCCTCGTACAAGCTACCGCTCTGTCCGGCTCGCGGAGCAGGAGAAGCGGCTGCTTCGCGCACACAACAGCCGTACGCTCCGAAGCGCTGCTTCAGCCGAAAGACGCCGGCGACCGGCGCTTGGCTTCGGACAGCTCCGGAGAGCCGTAGTGTGCGTCTGCACTAGACTGCATGATAACAAAAAGCTTTGGCAGTGTGTCTCGCAGGGAGATAGCTTAGGAGCGCAGCACACTTATGCCTCCCTTGTCCAGAAACACGATTTTACTGCACACTCCAAAAACACTGCTCTTTCCAGGGCAATATATAAGCTGCTTTCTGTCGGCCGTGATCTTACGATTACTGCTCTTGCTCAGCTCGTTGTTTTAACGTGCACATGCCGTCCTGGCATTCAGTGCACAGTGAAAGCAATCGCAAAAGTCCAGGTGCTGCTGACTCCCAAACACAAGGCGCTGGCTATGTTCTTGCTTCTCGACAACTCAACGCAGCCCTTCATTTCTGCAGTTGCCATCGAGGTCTCTGCACTCGGAGACGCAGAGGACGAGTAGGAGTTTCCCAGGAGGGGATGCATCAGGACGAATTCAAAACTCCAGAAAATTGTCCTGGAACACCTTCCCTAAGGATGCTAGAATGGAATTGAAGAGGCAGGCGAGCGGCCACCACGGTCCTCTAGCAGTCCTTAGGGTGCGCGCAGAAGGCCGGTGCTCTGCGGCTTCGTTCTTCGCCGTCGTACAAGCTACCGCTCTGTCCGGCTCGCGGAGCAGGAGAAGCGGCTGCTTCGCGCACACAACAGCCGTACGCTCCGAAGCGCTGCTTCAGCCGAAAGACGCCGGCGACCGGCGCTTGGCTTTGGACAGCTCCGGAGAGCCGTAGTGTGCGTCTGCACTGGACTGCATTATACCGAAAAGCTTTAGCAGTGTGTCTCGCAGGGAGATAGCTTAGGAGCGCAGCGCACTTATGCCTCCCTTGTCCAGAAACACGATTTTACTGCACACTCCAAAAACACTGCTCTTTCCTGGGCAATATGTAAGCTGCTTTCTGACGGCCGTGCTCCCTTCCTGCTCTTGCCCAGCTCGTTGTTTTAACGTGCACATGCCGTCCTGGCATTCAGTGCACAGTGAAGGCAATCGCAAAAGTCCAGCAGCTGCTGACTCCCAAACGAATTTCCCAACAGGGGCTTCATCAGGACGAAGTCAAAACCCAGGAAAGTTGTCTCGGAACGCCTTCAATAAAGCATGCCAGCAGTGCATTGAAAAGGCAGGGAGCTTTAGCCACTGTCATCTAGCAGTCCCAAGGCTGTACACACAATGTCGTCTCCCTGCGGCTTCGTTCTTTGCCCTCGTACAAGCTACCGCTCTGTCCGGCTCACGGAGCAGGAGAAGCGGCTGCCTCGCGCACACAACAGAGGAGCGGCAGCCGTACGCTCCGAAGCGCTGCTTCAGCCGAAAGACGCCGGCGACCGGCGCTTCGCTTCGGACAGCTCCGGAGAGCCGTAGTGTGCGTCTGCACTAGACTGCATCGTAGCGAAAAGCTTTGCCAGTGTGTCTTAGCAAGGAGATAGCTTAGGAGCGCAGCGCACTTATGCCTCCCTTGTCCATAAACACGATTTTACTGCACACTCCAAAAACACTGCTCTTTCCAGGGCAATATATAAGCTGCTTTCTGACGGCCGTGATCTTTCGATTACTCTTGCCCAGCTCGTTGTTTTAACGTGCACATGCCGTCCTGGCATTCAGTGCACAGTGAAGGCAATCGCAAAAGTCCAGCAGCTGCTGACTCCCAAATGAATTTCCCAACAGGGGCTTCATCAGGACGAAGTCAAAACCCAGGAAAGTTGTCTCGGAACGCCTTCAATAAAGCATGCCAGCAGTGCATTGAAGAGGCAGGGAGCTTTAGCCACTGTCATCTAGCAGTCCCAAGGCTGTACACACAATGTCGTCTCCCTGCGGCTTCGTTCTTCGCCCTCGTACAAGCTACCGCTCTGTCCGGCTCACGGAGCAGGAGAAGCGGCTGCCTCGCGCACACAACAGAGGAGCGGCAGCCGTACGCTCCGAAGCGCTGCTTCAGCCGAAAGACGCCGGCGACCGGCGCTTCGCTTCGGACAGCTCCGGAGAGCCGTAGTGTGCGTCTGCACTAGACTGCATCGTAGCGAAAAGCTTTGCCAGTGTGTCTTAGCAAGGAGATAGCTTAGGAGCGCAGCGCACTTATGCCTTCCTTGTCCATAAACACGATTTTACTGCACACTCCAAAAACACTGCTCTTTCCAGGGCAATATATAAGCTGCTTTCTGACGGCCGTGATCTTTCGATTACTCTTGCCCAGCTCGTTGTTTTAACGTGCACATGCCGTCCTGGCATTCAGTGCACAGTGAAAGCAATCGCAAAAGTCCAGGTGCTGCTGACTCCCAAACACAAGGCGCTGGCTATGTTCTTGCTTCTCGACAACTCAACGAAGCCCTTCATTTCTGCAGTTGCCATCGAGGTCTCTGCACTCGGAGACGCAGAGGACGAGTAGGAGTTTCCCAGGAGATGCTGCATCAGGACGAATTCAAAACTCAGGAAAATTGTCCTGGAACACCTTCCCTAAGGATGCTAGAATGGAATTGAAGGGGCAGGCGAGCGGCCACCACGGTCCTCTCGCAGTCCTTAGGGTGCGCGCAGAAGGCCGGTGCTCTGCGGCTTCGTTCTTCGCCCTCGTACAAGCTACCGCTCTGTCCGGCTCGCGGAGCAGGAGAAGCGGCTGCTTCGCGCACACAACAGCCGTACGCTCCGAAGCGCTGCTTCAGCCGAAAGACGCCGGCGACCGGCGCTTCGCTTCGGACAGCTCCGGAGAGCCGTAGTGTGCGTCTGCACTAGACTGCATGATAACGAAAAGCTTTGCCAGTGTGTCTCGCAGGGAGATAGCTTAGGAGCGCAGCACACTTATGCCTCCCTTGCCCAGAAACACGATTTTACTGCACACTCCAAAAACACTGCTCTTTCCAGGGCAATATATAAGCTGCTTTCTGACGGCCGTGATCTTACGATTACTGCTCTTGCCCAGCTCGTTGTTTTAACGTGCACATGCCGTCCTGGCATTCAGTGCACAGTGAAGGCAATCGCAAAAGTCCAGGTGCTGCTGACTCCCAAACACAAGGCGCTGGCTATGTTCTTGCTCCTCGACTACTCAACGCAGCCCTTCATTTCTGCAGTTGCCATCGAGGTCTCTGCACTCGGAGACTCAGAGGACGAGTAGGAGTTTCCCAGGAGGGGATGCATCAAGACGAATTCAAAACTCCAGAAAATTGTCCTGGAACACCTTCCCTAAGGATGCTAGAATGGAATTGAAGAGGCAGGCCAGCGGCCACCACGGTCCTCTACCAGTCCTTAGGGTGCGCGCAGAAGGCCGGTGCTCTGCGGCTTCGTTCTTCGCCGTCGTACAAGCTACCGCTCTGTCCGGCTCGCGGAGCAGGAGAAGCGGCTGCTTCGCGCACACAACAGAGGAGCGGCAGCCGTACGCTCCGAAGCGCTGCTTCAGCCGAAAGACGCCGGCGACCGGCGCTTCGCTTCGGACAGCTCCGGAGAGCCGTAGTGTGCGTATGCACTGGACTGCATCGTAGCGAAAAGCTTTGCCAGTGTGTCTTAGCAAGGAGATAGCTTAGGAGCGCAGCGCACTTATGCCTTCCTTGTCCATAAACACGATTTTACTGCACACTCCAAAAACACTGCTCTTTCCAGGGCAATATATAAGCTGCTTTCTGACGGCCGTGATCTTTCGATTACTCTTGCCCAGCTCGTTGTTTTAACGTGCACATGCCGTCCTGGCATTCAGTGCACAGTGAAGGCAATCGCAAAAGTCCAGCAGCTGCTGACTCCCAAATGAATTTCCCAACAGGGGCTTCATCAGGACGAAGTCAAAACCCAGGAAAGTTGTCTCGGAACGCCTTCAATAAAGCATGCCAGCAGTGCATTGAAAAGGCAGGGAGCTTTAGCCACTGTCATCTAGCAGTCCCAAGGCTGTACACACAATGTCGTCTCCCTGCGGCTTCGTTCTTCGCCCTCGTACAAGCTACCGCTCTGTCCGGCTCACGGAGCAGGAGAAGCGGCTGCCTCGCGCACACAACAGAGGAGCGGCAGCCGTACGCTCCGAAGCGCTGCTTCAGCCGAAAGACGCCGGCGACCGGCGCTTGGCTTCGGACAGCTCCGGAGAGCCGCAGTGTCCGTCTGCACTAGACTGCATGATAACGAAAAGCTTTGGCAGTGTGTCTCGCAGGGAGATAGCTTAGGAGCGCAGCGCACTTATGCCTCCCTTGTCTAGAAACACGATTTTACTGCACACTCCAAAAACACTGCTCTTTCCTGGGCAATATATAAGCTGCTTTCTGACGGCCGTGATCTTTCGATTACTCTTGCCCAGCTCGTTGTTTTAACGTGCACATGCCGTCCTGGCATTCAGTGCACAGTGAAAGCAATCGCAAAAGTCCAGGTGCTGCTGACTCCCAAACACAAGGCGCTGGCTATGTTCTTGTTTCTCGACAACTCAACGCAGCCCTTCATTTCTGCAGTTGCCATCGAGGTCTCTGCACTCGGAGACGCAGAGGACGAGTAGGAGTTTCCCAGGAGGGGATGCATCAGGACGAATTCAAAACTCCAGAAAATTGTCCTGGAACACCTTCCCTAAGGATGCTAGAATGGAATTGAAGAGGCAGGCCAGCGGCCACCACGGTCCTCTACCAGTCCTTAGGGTGCGGGCAGAAGGCCGGTGCTCTGCGGCTTCGTTCTTCGCCCTCGTACAAGCTACCGCTCTGTCCGGCTCACGGAGCAGGAGAAGCGGCTGCCTCGCGCACACAACAGAGGAGCGGCAGCCGTACGCTCCGAAGCGCTGCTTCAGCCGAAAGACGCCGGCGACCGGCGCTTGGCTTCGGACAGCAGCCGAGAGCCGTAGTGTGCGTCTGCACTAGACTGCATCGTAGCGAAAAGCTTTGCCAGTGTGTCTTAGCAAGGAGATAGCTTAGGAGCGCAGCGCACTTATGCCTCCCTTGTCCAGAAACACGATTTTACTGCACACTCCAAAAACACTGCTCTTTCCAGGGCAATATATAAGCTGCTTTCTGACGGCCGTGATCTTTCGATTACTCTTGCCCAGCTCGTTGTTTTAACGTGCACATGCCGTCCTGGCATTCAGTGCACAGTGAAAGCAATCGCAAAAGTCCAGGTGCTGCTGACTCCCAAACACAAGGCGCTGGCTATGTTCTTGCTTCTCGACAACTCAACGAAGCCCTTCATTTCTGCAGTTGCCATCGAGGTCTCTGCACTCGGAGACGCAGAGGACGAGTAGGAGTTTCCCAGGAGATGCTGCATCAGGACGAATTCAAAACTCAGGAAAATTGTCCTGGAACACCTTCCCTAAGGATGCTAGAATGGAATTGAAGGGGCAGGCGAGCGGCCACCACGGTCCTCTCGCAGTCCTTAGGGTGCGCGCAGAAGGCCGGTGCTCTGCGGCTTCGTTCTTCGCCGTCGTACAAGCTACCGCTCTGTCCGGCTCGCGGAGCAGGAGAAGCGGCTGCTTCGCGCACACAACAGCCGTACGCTCCGAAGCGCTGCTTCAGCCGAAAGACGCCGGCGACCGGCGCTTCGCTTCGGACAGCTCCGGAGAGCCGTAGTGTGCGTCTGCACTAGACTGCATGATAACGAAAAGCTTTGCCAGTGTGTCTCGCAGGGAGATAGCTTAGGAGCGCAGCACACTTATGCCTCCCTTGCCCAGAAACACGATTTTACTGCACACTCCAAAAACACTGCTCTTTCCAGGGCAATATATAAGCTGCTTTTTGACGGCCGTGATCTTACGATTACTGCTCTTGCCCAGCTCGTTGTTTTAACGTGCACATGCCGTCCTGGCATTCAGTGCACAGTGAAGGCAATCGCAAAAGTCCAGGTGCTGCTGACTCCCAAACACAAGGCGCTGGCTATGTTCTTGCTCCTCGACTACTCAACGCAGCCCTTCATTTCTGCAGTTGCCATCGAGGTCTCTGCACTCGGAGACTCAGAGGACGAGTAGGAGTTTCCCAGGAGAGGCTGCATCAGGACGAATTCAAAACTCCAGAAAATTGTCCTGGAACACCTTCCCTAAGGATGCTAGAATGGAATTGAAGAGGCAGGCCAGCGGCCACCACGGTCCTCTAGCAGTCCTTAGGGTGCGCGCAGAAGGCCGGTGCTCTGCGGCTTCGTTCTTCGCCGTCGTACAAGCTACCGCTCTGTCCGGCTCGCGGAGCAGGAGAAGCGGCTGCTTCGCGCACACAACAGAGGAGCGGCAGCCGTACGCTCCGAAGCGCTGCTTCAGCCGAAAGACGCCGGCGACCGGCGCTTGGCTTCGGACAGCTCCGGAGAGCCGTAGTGTGCGTATGCACTGGACTGCATCGTAGCGAAAAGCTTTGCCAGTGTGTCTTAGCAAGGAGATAGCTTAGGAGCGCAGCGCACTTATGCCTTCCTTGTCCATAAACACGATTTTACTGCACACTCCAAAAACACTGCTCTTTCCAGGGCAATATATAAGCTGCTTTCTGACGGCCGTGATCTTTCGATTACTCTTGCCCAGCTCGTTGATTTAACGTGCACATGCCGTCCTGGCATTCAGTGCACAGTGAAGGCAATCGCAAAAGTCCAGCAGCTGCTGACTCCCAAATGAATTTCCCAACAGGGGCTGCATCAGGACGAAGTCAAAACCCAGGAAAGTTGTCTCGGAACGCCTTCAATAAAGCATGCCAGCAGTGCATTGAAAAGGCAGGGAGCTTTAGCCACTGTCATCTAGCAGTCCCAAGGCTGTACACACAATGTCGTCTCCCTGCGGCTTCGTTCTTCGCCCTCGTACAAGCTACCGCTCTGTCCGGCTCACGGAGCAGGAGAAGCGGCTGCCTCGCGCACACAACAGAGGAGCGGCAGCCGTACGCTCCGAAGCGCTGCTTCAGCCGAAAGACGCCGGCGACCGGCGCTTGGCTTCGGACAGCTCCGGAGAGCCGCAGTGTCCGTCTGCACTAGACTGCATGATAACGAAAAGCTTTGGCAGTGTGTCTCGCAGGGAGATAGCTTAGGAGCGCAGCGCACTTATGCCTCCCTTGTCCAGAAACACGATTTTACTGCACACTCCAAAAACACTGCTCTTTCCTGGGCAATATATAAGCTGCTTTCTGACGGCCGTGATCTTTCGATTACTCTTGCCCAGCTCGTTGTTTTAACGTGCACATGCCGTCCTGGCATTCAGTGCACAGTGAAGGCAATCGCAAAAGTCCAGGTGCTGCTGACTCCCAAACACAAGGCGCTGGCTATGTTCTTGTTTCTCGACTACTCAACGCAGCCCTTCATTTCTGCAGTTGCCATCGAGGTCTCTGCACTCGGAGACGCAGAGGACGAGTAGGAGTTTCCCAGGAGATGCTGCATCAGGACGAATTCAAAACTCAGGAAAATTGTCCTGGAACACCTTCCCTAAGGATGCTAGAATGGAATTGAAGAGGCAGGCGAGCGGCCACCACGGTCCTCTACCAGTCCTTAGGGTGCGCGCAGAAGGCCGGTGCTCTGCGGCTTCGTTCTTCGCCCTCGTACAAGCTACCGCTCTGTCCGGCTCACGGAGCAGGAGAAGCGGCTGCCTCGCGCACACAACAGAGGAGCGGCAGCCGTACGCTCCGAAGCGCTGCTTCAGCCGAAAGACGCCGGCGACCGGCGCTTGGCTTCGGACAGCTCCGGAGAGCCGTAGTGTGCGTCTGCACTGGACTGCATCATAGCGAAAAGCTTTAGCAGTGTGTCTCGCAGGGAGATAGCTTAGGAGCGCAGGGCACTTATGCCTCCCTTGTCCAGAAACACGATTTTACTGCACACTCCAAAAACACTGCTCTTTCCAGGGCAAGATGTCAGATGCTCTCTGATGCCCGTGCTCCCTTCCTGCTCTTGCCCAGCACGTTGTTTTAACGTGCACATGCCGTCCTGGCATTCAGTGCACAGTGAAGGCAATCGCAAAAGTCCAGCAGCTGCTGACTCCCAAACGAATTTCCCAACAGGGGCTTCATCAGGACGAAGTCAAAACCCAGGAAAGTTGTCTCGGAACGCCTTCAATAAAGCATGCCAGCAGTGCATTGAAAAGGCAGGGAGCTTTAGCCACTGTCATCTAGCAGTCCCAAGGCTGTACACACAATGTCGTCTCCCTGCGGCTTCGTTCTTCGCCCTCGTACAAGCTACCGCTCTGTCCGGCTCCCGGAGCAGGAGAAGCGGCTGCTTCGCGCACACAACAGCCGTACGCTCCGAAGCGCTGCTTCAGCCGAAAGACGCCGGCGACCGGCGCTTGGCTTCGGACAGCTCCGGAGAGCCGTAGTCTGCGTCTGCACTAGACTGCATGATAGCGAAAAGCTTTGGCAGTGTGTCTCGCAGGGAGATAGCTTAGGAGCGCAGCGCACTTATGCCTCCCTTGTCCAGAAACACGATTTTACTGCACACTCCAAAAACACTGCTCTTTCCAGGGCAATATATAAGCTGCTTTCTGACGGCCGTGATCTTTCGATTACTCTTGCCCAGCTCGTTGTTTTAACGTGCACATGCCGTCCTGGCATTCAGTGCACAGTGAAGGCAATCGCAAAAGTCCAGCAGCTGCTGACTCCCAAACACAAGGCGCTGGCTATGTTCTTGCTTCTCGACAACTCAACGCAGCCCTTCATTTCTGCAGTTGCCATCGAGGTCTCTGCACTCGGAGACGCAGAGGACGAGTAGGAGTTTCCCAGGAGATGCTGCATCAGGACGAATTCAAAACTCAGGAAAATTGTCCTGGAACACCTTCCCTAAGGATGCTAGAATGGAATTGAAGAGGCAGGCCAGCGGCCACCACGGTCCTCTACCAGTCCTTAGGGTGCGCGCAGAAGCCCGGTGCTCTGCGGCTTCGTTCTTCGCCCTCGTACAAGCTACCGCTCTGTCCGGCTCCCGGAGCAGGAGAAGCGGCTGCTTCGCGCACACAACAGCCGTACGCTCCGAAGCGCTGCTTCAGCCGAAAGACGCCGGCGACCGGCGCTTGGCTTCGGACAGCTCCGGAGAGCCGTAGTGTGCGTCTGCACTAGACTGCATGATAACAAAAAGCTTTGGCAGTGTGTCTCGCAGGGAGATAGCTTAGGAGCGCAGCACACTTATGCCTCCCTTGTCCATAAACACGATTTTACTGCACACTCCAAAAACACTGCTCTTTCCAGGGCAATATATAAGCTGCTTTCTGTCGGCCGTGATCTTACGATTACTGCTCTTGCTCAGCTCGTTGTTTTAACGTGCACATGCCGTCCTGGCATTCAGTGCACAGTGAAAGCAATCGCAAAAGTCCAGGTGCTGCTGACTCCCAAACACAAGGCGCTGGCTATGTTCTTGTTTCTCGACAACTCAACGCAGCCCTTCATTTCTGCAGTTGCCATCGAGGTCTCTGCACTCGGAGACGCAGAGGACGAGTAGGAGTTTCCCAGGAGGGGATGCATCAGGACGAATTCAAAACTCAGGAAAATTGTCCTGGAACACCTTCCCTAAGGATGCTAGAATGGAATTGAAGAGGCAGGCGAGCGGCCACCACGGTCCTCTAGCAGTCCTTAGGGTGCGCGCAGAAGGCCGGTGCTCTGCGGCTTCGTTCTTCGCCGTCGTACAAGCTACCGCTCTGTCCGGCTCGCGGAGCAGGAGAAGCGGCTGCTTCGCGCACACAACAGCCGTACGCTCCGAAGCGCTGCTTCAGCCGAAAGACGCCGGCGACCGGCGCTTGGCTTTGGACAGCTCCGGAGAGCCGTAGTGTGCGTCTGCACTGGACTGCATTATACCGAAAAGCTTTAGCAGTGTGTCTCGCAGGGAGATAGCTTAGGAGCGCAGGGCACTTATGCCTCCCTTGTCCAGAAACACGATTTTACTGCACACTCCAAAAACACTGCTCTTTCCTGGGCAATATGTAAGCTGCTTTCTGACGGCCGTGCTCCCTTCCTGCTCTTGCCCAGCTCGTTGTTTTAACGTGCACATGCCGTCCTGGCATTCAGTGCACAGTGAAGGCAATCGCAAAAGTCCAGCAGCTGCTGACTCCCAAACGAATTTCCCAACAGGGGCTTCATCAGGACGAAGTCAAAACCCAGGAAAGTTGTCTCGGAACGCCTTCAATAAAGCATGCCAGCAGTGCATTGAAAAGGCAGGGAGCTTTAGCCACTGTCATCTAGCAGTCCCAAGGCTGTACACACAATGTCGTCTCCCTGCGGCTTCGTTCTTTGCCCTCGTACAAGCTACCGCTCTGTCCGGCTCACGGAGCAGGAGAAGCGGCTGCCTCGCGCACACAACAGAGGAGCGGCAGCCGTACGCTCCGAAGCGCTGCTTCAGCCGAAAGACGCCGGCGACCGGCGCTTGGCTTCGGACAGCTCCGGAGAGCCGTAGTGTGCGTCTGCACTAGACTGCATCGTAGCGAAAAGCTTTGCCAGTGTGTCTTAGCAAGGAGATAGCTTAGGAGCGCAGCGCACTTATGCCTCCCTTGTCCATAAACACGATTTTACTGCACACTCCAAAAACACTGCTCTTTCCAGGGCAATATATAAGCTGCTTTCTGACGGCCGTGATCTTTCGATTACTCTTGCCCAGCTCGTTGTTTTAACGTGCACATGCCGTCCTGGCATTCAGTGCACAGTGAAGGCAATCGCAAAAGTCCAGCAGCTGCTGACTCCCAAATGAATTTCCCAACAGGGGCTTCATCAGGACGAAGTCAAAACCCAGGAAAGTTGTCTCGGAACGCCTTCAATAAAGCATGCCAGCAGTGCATTGAAGAGGCAGGGAGCTTTAGCCACTGTCATCTAGCAGTCCCAAGGCTGTACACACAATGTCGTCTCCCTGCGGCTTCGTTCTTCGCCCTCGTACAAGCTACCGCTCTGTCCGGCTCACGGAGCAGGAGAAGCGGCTGCCTCGCGCACACAACAGAGGAGCGGCAGCCGTACGCTCCGAAGCGCTGCTTCAGCCGAAAGACGCCGGCGACCGGCGCTTGGCTTCGGACAGCTCCGGAGAGCCGCAGTGTCCGTCTGCACTAGACTGCATGATAACGAAAAGCTTTGGCAGTGTGTCTCGCAGGGAGATAGCTTAGGAGCGCAGCGCACTTATGCCTCCCTTGTCCAGAAACACGATTTTACTGCACACTCCAAAAACAATGCTCTTTCCTGGGCAATATATAAGCTGCTTTCTGACGGCCGTGATCTTTCGATTACTCTTGCCCAGCTCGTTGTTTTAACGTGCACATGCCGTCCTGGCATTCAGTGCACAGTGAAGGCAATCGCAAAAGTCCAGGTGCTGCTGACTCCCAAACACAAGGCGCTGGCTATGTTCTTGTTTCTCGACAACTCAACGCAGCCCTTCATTTCTGCAGTTGCCATCGAGGTCTCTGCACTCGGAGACGCAGAGGACGAGTAGGAGTTTCCCAGGAGATGCTGCATCAGGACGAATTCAAAACTCAGGAAAATTGTCCTGGAACACCTTCCCTAAGGATGCTAGAATGGAATTGAAGAGGCAGGCGAGCGGCCACCACGGTCCTCTAGCAGTCCTTAGGGTGCGCGCAGAAGGCCGGTGCTCTGCGGCTTCGTTCTTCGCCCTCGTACAAGCTACCGCTCTGTCCGGCTCACGGAGCAGGAGAAGCGGCTGCCTCGCGCACACAACAGAGGAGCGGCAGCCGTACGCTCCGAAGCGCTGCTTCAGCCGAAAGACGCCGGCGACCGGCGCTTGGCTTCGGACAGCTCCGGAGAGCCGTAGTGTGCGTCTGCACTAGACTGCATCGTAGCGAAAAGCTTTGCCAGTGTGTCTTAGCAAGGAGATAGCTTAGGAGCGCAGCGCACTTATGCCTTCCTTGTCCATAAACACGATTTTACTGCACACTCCAAAAACACTGCTCTTTCCAGGGCAATATATAAGCTGCTTTCTGACGGCCGTGATCTTTCGATTACTCTTGCCCAGCTCGTTGTTTTAACGTGCACATGCCGTCCTGGCATTCAGTGCACAGTGAAAGCAATCGCAAAAGTCCAGGTGCTGCTGACTCCCAAACACAAGGCGCTGGCTATGTTCTTGCTTCTCGACAACTCAACGAAGCCCTTCATTTCTGCAGTTGCCATCGAGGTCTCTGCACTCGGAGACGCAGAGGACGAGTAGGAGTTTCCCAGGAGATGCTGCATCAGGACGAATTCAAAACTCAGGAAAATTGTCCTGGAACACCTTCCCTAAGGATGCTAGAATGGAATTGAAGAGGCAGGCCAGCGGCCACCACGGTCCTCTAGCAGTCCTTAGGGTGCGCGCAGAAGGCCGGTGCTCTGCGGCTTCGTTCTTCGCCCTCGTACAAGCTACCGCTCTGTCCGGCTCCCGGAGCAGGAGAAGCGGCTGCTTCGCGCACACAACAGCCGTACGCTCCGAAGCGCTGCTTCAGCCGAAAGACGCCGGCGACCGGCGCTTGGCTTCGGACAGCTCCGGAGAGCCGTAGTGTGCGTCTGCACTAGACTGCATGATAACAAAAAGCTTTGGCAGTGTGTCTCGCAGGGAGATAGCTTAGGAGCGCAGCACACTTATGCCTCCCTTGTCCAGAAACACGATTTTACTGCACACTCCAAAAACACTGCTCTTTCCAGGGCAATATATAAGCTGCTTTCTGTCGGCCGTGATCTTACGATTACTGCTCTTGCTCAGCTCGTTGTTTTAACGTGCACATGCCGTCCTGGCATTCAGTGCACAGTGAAAGCAATCGCAAAAGTCCAGGTGCTGCTGACTCCCAAACACAAGGCGCTGGCTATGTTCTTGTTTCTCGACAACTCAACGCAGCCCTTCATTTCTGCAGTTGCCATCGAGGTCTCTGCACTCGGAGACGCAGAGGACGAGTAGGAGTTTCCCAGGAGGGGATGCATCAGGACGAATTCAAAACTCAGGAAAATTGTCCTGGAACACCTTCCCTAAGGATGCTAGAATGGAATTGAAGAGGCAGGCGAGCGGCCACCACGGTCCTCTAGCAGTCCTTAGGGTGCGCGCAGAAGGCCGGTGCTCTGCGGCTTCGTTCTTCGCCGTCGTACAAGCTACCGCTCTGTCCGGCTCGCGGAGCAGGAGAAGCGGCTGCTTCGCGCACACAACAGCCGTACGCTCCGAAGCGCTGCTTCAGCCGAAAGACGCCGGCGACCGGCGCTTGGCTTTGGACAGCTCCGGAGAGCCGTAGTGTGCGTCTGCACTGGACTGCATTATACCGAAAAGCTTTAGCAGTGTGTCTCGCAGGGAGATAGCTTAGGAGCGCAGGGCACTTATGCCTCCCTTGTCCAGAAACACGATTTTACTGCACACTCCAAAAACACTGCTCTTTCCTGGGCAATATGTAAGCTGCTTTCTGACGGCCGTGCTCCCTTCCTGCTCTTGCCCAGCTCGTTGTTTTAACGTGCACATGCCGTCCTGGCATTCAGTGCACAGTGAAGGCAATCGCAAAAGTCCAGCAGCTGCTGACTCCCAAACGAATTTCCCAACAGGGGCTTCATCAGGACGAAGTCAAAACCCAGGAAAGTTGTCTCGGAACGCCTTCAATAAAGCATGCCAGCAGTGCATTGAAAAGGCAGGGAGCTTTAGCCACTGTCATCTAGCAGTCCCAAGGCTGTACACACAATGTCGTCTCCCTGCGGCTTCGTTCTTTGCCCTCGTACAAGCTACCGCTCTGTCCGGCTCACGGAGCAGGAGAAGCGGCTGCCTCGCGCACACAACAGAGGAGCGGCAGCCGTACGCTCCGAAGCGCTGCTTCAGCCGAAAGACGCCGGCGACCGGCGCTTCGCTTCGGACAGCTCCGGAGAGCCGTAGTGTGCGTCTGCACTAGACTGCATCGTAGCGAAAAGCTTTGCCAGTGTGTCTTAGCAAGGAGATAGCTTAGGAGCGCAGCGCACTTATGCCTCCCTTGTCCATAAACACGATTTTACTGCACACTCCAAAAACACTGCTCTTTCCAGGGCAATATATAAGCTGCTTTCTGACGGCCGTGATCTTTCGATTACTCTTGCCCAGCTCGTTGTTTTAACGTGCACATGCCGTCCTGGCATTCAGTGCACAGTGAAGGCAATCGCAAAAGTCCAGCAGCTGCTGACTCCCAAATGAATTTCCCAACAGGGGCTTCATCAGGACGAAGTCAAAACCCAGGAAAGTTGTCTCGGAACGCCTTCAATAAAGCATGCCAGCAGTGCATTGAAGAGGCAGGGAGCTTTAGCCACTGTCATCTAGCAGTCCCAAGGCTGTACACACAATGTCGTCTCCCTGCGGCTTCGTTCTTCGCCCTCGTACAAGCTACCGCTCTGTCCGGCTCACGGAGCAGGAGAAGCGGCTGCCTCGCGCACACAACAGAGGAGCGGCAGCCGTACGCTCCGAAGCGCTGCTTCAGCCGAAAGACGCCGGCGACCGGCGCTTGGCTTCGGACAGCTCCGGAGAGCCGCAGTGTCCGTCTGCACTAGACTGCATGATAACGAAAAGCTTTGGCAGTGTGTCTCGCAGGGAGATAGCTTAGGAGCGCAGCGCACTTATGCCTCCCTTGTCCAGAAACACGATTTTACTGCACACTCCAAAAACAATGCTCTTTCCAGGGCAATATATAAGCTGCTTTCTGACGGCCGTGATCTTTCGATTACTCTTGCCCAGCTCGTTGTTTTAACGTGCACATGCCGTCCTGGCATTCAGTGCACAGTGAAGGCAATCGCAAAAGTCCAGCAGCTGCTGACTCCCAAACACAAGGCGCTGGCTATGTTCTTGTTTCTCGACAACTCAACGCAGCCCTTCATTTCTGCAGTTGCCATCGAGGTCTCTGCACTCGGAGACGCAGAGGACGAGTAGGAGTTTCCCAGGAGATGCTGCATCAGGACGAATTCAAAACTCAGGAAAATTGTCCTGGAACACCTTCCCTAAGGATGCTAGAATGGAATTGAAGAGGCAGGCGAGCGGCCACCACGGTCCTCTAGCAGTCCTTAGGGTGCGCGCAGAAGGCCGGTGCTCTGCGGCTTCGTTCTTCGCCCTCGTACAAGCTACCGCTCTGTCCGGCTCACGGAGCAGGAGAAGCGGCTGCCTCGCGCACACAACAGAGGAGCGGCAGCCGTACGCTCCGAAGCGCTGCTTCAGCCGAAAGACGCCGGCGACCGGCGCTTGGCTTCGGACAGCTCCGGAGAGCCGTAGTGTGCGTCTGCACTAGACTGCATCGTAGCGAAAAGCTTTGCCAGTGTGTCTTAGCAAGGAGATAGCTTAGGAGCGCAGCACACTTATGCCTTCCTTGTCCATAAACACGATTTTACTGCACACTCCAAAAACACTGCTCTTTCCAGGGCAATATATAAGCTGCTTTCTGACGGCCGTGATCTTTCGATTACTCTTGCCCAGCTCGTTGTTTTGACGTGCACATGCCGTCCTGGCATTCAGTGCACAGTGAAAGCAATCGCAAAAGTCCAGGTGCTGCTGACTCCCAAACACAAGGCGCTGGCTATGTTCTTGCTTCTCGACAACTCAACGAAGCCCTTCATTTCTGCAGTTGCCATCGAGGTCTCTGCACTCGGAGACGCAGAGGACGAGTAGGAGTTTCCCAGGAGATGCTGCATCAGGACGAATTCAAAACTCAGGAAAATTGTCCTGGAACACCTTCCCTAAGGATGCTAGAATGGAATTGAAGGGGCAGGCGAGCGGCCACCACGGTCCTCTCGCAGTCCTTAGGGTGCGCGCAGAAGGCCGGTGCTCTGCGGCTTCGTTCTTCGCCCTCGTACAAGCTACCGCTCTGTCCGGCTCGCGGAGCAGGAGAAGCGGCTGCTTCGCGCACACAACAGCCGTACGCTCCGAAGCGCTGCTTCAGCCGAAAGACGCCGGCGACCGGCGCTTCGCTTCGGACAGCTCCGGAGAGCCGTAGTGTGCGTCTGCACTAGACTGCATGATAACGAAAAGCTTTGCCAGTGTGTCTCGCAGGGAGATAGCTTAGGAGCGCAGCACACTTATGCCTCCCTTGTCTAGAAACACGATTTTACTGCACACTCCAAAAACACTGCTCTTTCCAGGGCAATATATAAGCTGCTTTCTGACGGCCGTGATCTTACGATTACTGCTCTTGCCCAGCTCGTTGTTTTAACGTGCACATGCCGTCCTGGCATTCAGTGCACAGTGAAGGCAATCGCAAAAGTCCAGCAGCTGCTGACTCCCAAACACAAGGCGCTGGCTATGTTCTTGCTCCTCGACTACTCAACGCAGCCCTTCATTTCTGCAGTTGCCATCGAGGTCTCTGCACTCGGAGACTCAGAGGACGAGTAGGAGTTTCCCAGGAGAGGCTGCATCAGGACGAATTCAAAACTCCAGAAAATTGTCCTGGAACACCTTCCCTAAGGATGCTAGAATGGAATTGAAGAGGCAGGCGAGCGGCCACCACGGTCCTCTCGCAGTCCTTAGGGTGCGCGCAGAAGGCCGGTGCTCTGCGGCTTCGTTCTTCGCCCTCGTACAAGCTACCGCTCTGTCCGGCTCGCGGAGCAGGAGAAGCGGCTGCTTCGCGCACACAACAGAGGAGCGGCAGCCGTACGCTCCGAAGCGCTGCTTCAGCCGAAAGACGCCGGCGACCGGCGCTTCGCTTCGGACAGCTCCGGAGAGCCGTAGTGTGCGTCTGCACTGGACTGCATCGTAGCGAAAAGCTTTGCCAGTGTGTCTTAGCAAGGAGATAGCTTAGGAGCGCAGCGCACTTATGCCTTCCTTGTCCATAAACACGATTTTACTGCACACTCCAAAAACACTGCTCTTTCCAGGGCAATATATAAGCTGCTTTCTGACGGCCGTGATCTTTCGATTACTCTTGCCCAGCTCGTTGATTTAACGTGCACATGCCGTCCTGGCATTCAGTGCACAGTGAAGGCAATCGCAAAAGTCCAGCAGCTGCTGACTCCCAAATGAATTTCCCAACAGGGGCTGCATCAGGACGAAGTCAAAACCCAGGAAAGTTGTCTCGGAACGCCTTCAATAAAGCATGCCAGCAGTGCATTGAAAAGGCAGGGAGCTTTAGCCACTGTCATCTAGCAGTCCCAAGGCTGTACACACAATGTCGTCTCCCTGCGGCTTCGTTCTTCGCCCTCGTACAAGCTACCGCTCTGTCCGGCTCACGGAGCAGGAGAAGCGGCTGCCTCGCGCACACAACAGAGGAGCGGCAGCCGTACGCTCCGAAGCGCTGCTTCAGCCGAAAGACGCCGGCGACCGGCGCTTGGCTTCGGACAGCTCCGGAGAGCCGCAGTGTCCGTCTGCACTAGACTGCATGATAACGAAAAGCTTTGGCAGTGTGTCTCGCAGGGAGATAGCTTAGGAGCGCAGCGCACTTATGCCTCCCTTGTCCAGAAACACGATTTTACTGCACACTCCAAAAACACTGCTCTTTCCTGGGCAATATATAAGCTGCTTTCTGACGGCCGTGATCTTTCGATTACTCTTGCCCAGCTCGTTGTTTTAACGTGCACATGCCGTCCTGGCATTCAGTGCACAGTGAAGGCAATCGCAAAAGTCCAGCAGCTGCTGACTCCCAAACACAAGGCGCTGGCTATGTTCTTGTTTCTCGACTACTCAACGCAGCCCTTCATTTCTGCAGTTGCCATCGAGGTCTCTGCACTCGGAGACGCAGAGGACGAGTAGGAGTTTCCCAGGAGATGCTGCATCAGGACGAATTCAAAACTCAGGAAAATTGTCCTGGAACACCTTCCCTAAGGATGCTAGAATGGAATTGAAGAGGCAGGCGAGCGGCCACCACGGTCCTCTAGCAGTCCTTAGGGTGCGCGCAGAAGGCCGGTGCTCTGCGGCTTCGTTCTTCGCCCTCGTACAAGCTACCGCTCTGTCCGGCTCACGGAGCAGGAGAAGCGGCTGCCTCGCGCACACAACAGAGGAGCGGCAGCCGTACGCTCCGAAGCGCTGCTTCAGCCGAAAGACGCCGGCGACCGGCGCTTGGCTTCGGACAGCTCCGGAGAGCCGTAGTGTGCGTCTGCACTGGACTGCATCATAGCGAAAAGCTTTAGCAGTGTGTCTCGCAGGGAGATAGCTTAGGAGCGCAGGGCACTTATGCCTCCCTTGTCCAGAAACACGATTTTACTGCACACTCCAAAAACACTGCTCTTTCCAGGGCAAGATGTCAGATGCTCTCTGATGCCCGTGCTCCCTTCCTGCTCTTGCCCAGCTCGTTGTTTTAACGTGCACATGCCGTCCTGGCATTCAGTGCACAGTGAAGGCAATCGCAAAAGTCCAGCAGCTGCTGACTCCCAAACGAATTTCCCAACAGGGGCTTCATCAGGACGAAGTCAAAACCCAGGAAAGTTGTCTCGGAACGCCTTCAATAAAGCATGCCAGCAGTGCATTGAAAAGGCAGGGAGCTTTAGCCACTGTCATCTAGCAGTCCCAAGGCTGTACACACAATGTCGTCTCCCTGCGGCTTCGTTCTTCGCCCTCGTACAAGCTACCGCTCTGTCCGGCTCCCGGAGCAGGAGAAGCGGCTGCTTCGCGCACACAACAGCCGTACGCTCCGAAGCGCTGCTTCAGCCGAAAGACGCCGGCGACCGGCGCTTGGCTTCGGACAGCTCCGGAGAGCCGTAGTCTGCGTCTGCACTAGACTGCATGATAGCGAAAAGCTTTGGCAGTGTGTCTCGCAGGGAGATAGCTTAGGAGCGCAGCGCACTTATGCCTCCCTTGTCCAGAAACACGATTTTACTGCACACTCCAAAAACACTGCTCTTTCCAGGGCAATATATAAGCTGCTTTCTGACGGCCGTGATCTTTCGATTACTCTTGCCCAGCTCGTTGTTTTAACGTGCACATGCCGTCCTGGCATTCAGTGCACAGTGAAGGCAATCGCAAAAGTCCAGCAGCTGCTGACTCCCAAACACAAGGCGCTGGCTATGTTCTTGCTTCTCGACAACTCAACGCAGCCCTTCATTTCTGCAGTTGCCATCGAGGTCTCTGCACTCGGAGACGCAGAGGACGAGTAGGAGTTTCCCAGGAGATGCTGCATCAGGACGAATTCAAAACTCAGGAAAATTGTCCTGGAACACCTTCCCTAAGGATGCTAGAATGGAATTGAAGAGGCAGGCCAGCGGCCACCACGGTCCTCTACCAGTCCTTAGGGTGCGCGCAGAAGCCCGGTGCTCTGCGGCTTCGTTCTTCGCCCTCGTACAAGCTACCGCTCTGTCCGGCTCACGGAGCAGGAGAAGCGGCTGCTTCGCGCACACAACAGCCGTACGCTCCGAAGCGCTGCTTCAGCCGAAAGACGCCGGCGACCGGCGCTTGGCTTCGGACAGCTCCGGAGAGCCGTAGTGTGCGTCTGCACTAGACTGCATGATAACAAAAAGCTTTGGCAGTGTGTCTCGCAGGGAGATAGCTTAGGAGCGCAGCACACTTATGCCTCCCTTGTCCAGAAACACGATTTTACTGCACACTCCAAAAACACTGCTCTTTCCAGGGCAATATATAAGCTGCTTTCTGTCGGCCGTGATCTTACGATTACTGCTCTTGCTCAGCTCGTTGTTTTAACGTGCACATGCCGTCCTGGCATTCAGTGCACAGTGAAAGCAATCGCAAAAGTCCAGGTGCTGCTGACTCCCAAACACAAGGCGCTGGCTATGTTCTTGCTTCTCGACAACTCAACGCAGCCCTTCATTTCTGCAGTTGCCATCGAGGTCTCTGCACTCGGAGACGCAGAGGACGAGTAGGAGTTTCCCAGGAGGGGATGCATCAGGACGAATTCAAAACTCAGGAAAATTGTCCTGGAACACCTTCCCTAAGGATGCTAGAATGGAATTGAAGAGGCAGGCGAGCGGCCACCACGGTCCTCTAGCAGTCCTTAGGGTGCGCGCAGAAGGCCGGTGCTCTGCGGCTTCGTTCTTCGCCGTCGTACAAGCTACCGCTCTGTCCGGCTCGCGGAGCAGGAGAAGCGGCTGCTTCGCGCACACAACAGCCGTACGCTCCGAAGCGCTGCTTCAGCCGAAAGACGCCGGCGACCGGCGCTTGGCTTTGGACAGCTCCGGAGAGCCGTAGTGTGCGTCTGCACTGGACTGCATTATACCGAAAAGCTTTAGCAGTGTGTCTCGCAGGGAGATAGCTTAGGAGCGCAGGGCACTTATGCCTCCCTTGTCCAGAAACACGATTTTACTGCACACTCCAAAAACACTGCTCTTTCCTGGGCAATATGTAAGCTGCTTTCTGACGGCCGTGCTCCCTTCCTGCTCTTGCCCAGCTCGTTGTTTTAACGTGCACATGCCGTCCTGGCATTCAGTGCACAGTGAAGGCAATCGCAAAAGTCCAGCAGCTGCTGACTCCCAAACGAATTTCCCAACAGGGGCTTCATCAGGACGAAGTCAAAACCCAGGAAAGTTGTCTCGGAACGCCTTCAATAAAGCATGCCAGCAGTGCATTGAAAAGGCAGGGAGCTTTAGCCACTGTCATCTAGCAGTCCCAAGGCTGTACACACAATGTCGTCTCCCTGCGGCTTCGTTCTTTGCCCTCGTACAAGCTACCGCTCTGTCCGGCTCACGGAGCAGGAGAAGCGGCTGCCTCGCGCACACAACAGAGGAGCGGCAGCCGTACGCTCCGAAGCGCTGCTTCAGCCGAAAGACGCCGGCGACCGGCGCTTCGCTTCGGACAGCTCCGGAGAGCCGTAGTGTGCGTCTGCACTAGACTGCATCGTAGCGAAAAGCTTTGCCAGTGTGTCTTAGCAAGGAGATAGCTTAGGAGCGCAGCGCACTTATGCCTCCCTTGTCCATAAACACGATTTTACTGCACACTCCAAAAACACTGCTCTTTCCAGGGCAATATATAAGCTGCTTTCTGACGGCCGTGATCTTTCGATTACTCTTGCCCAGCTCGTTGTTTTAACGTGCACATGCCGTCCTGGCATTCAGTGCACAGTGAAGGCAATCGCAAAAGTCCAGCAGCTGCTGACTCCCAAATGAATTTCCCAACAGGGGCTTCATCAGGACGAAGTCAAAACCCAGGAAAGTTGTCTCGGAACGCCTTCAATAAAGCATGCCAGCAGTGCATTGAAGAGGCAGGGAGCTTTAGCCACTGTCATCTAGCAGTCCCAAGGCTGTACACACAATGTCGTCTCCCTGCGGCTTCGTTCTTCGCCCTCGTACAAGCTACCGCTCTGTCCGGCTCACGGAGCAGGAGAAGCGGCTGCCTCGCGCACACAACAGAGGAGCGGCAGCCGTACGCTCCGAAGCGCTGCTTCAGCCGAAAGACGCCGGCGACCGGCGCTTGGCTTCGGACAGCTCCGGAGAGCCGCAGTGTCCGTCTGCACTAGACTGCATGATAACGAAAAGCTTTGGCAGTGTGTCTCGCAGGGAGATAGCTTAGGAGCGCAGCGCACTTATGCCTCCCTTGTCCAGAAACACGATTTTACTGCACACTCCAAAAACACTGCTCTTTCCTGGGCAATATATAAGCTGCTTTCTGACGGCCGTGATCTTTCGATTACTCTTGCCCAGCTCGTTGTTTTAACGTGCACATGCCGTCCTGGCATTCAGTGCACAGTGAAGGCAATCGCAAAAGTCCAGGTGCTGCTGACTCCCAAACACAAGGCGCTGGCTATGTTCTTGTTTCTCGACAACTCAACGCAGCCCTTCATTTCTGCAGTTGCCATCGAGGTCTCTGCACTCGGAGACGCAGAGGACGAGTAGGAGTTTCCCAGGAGATGCTGCATCAGGACGAATTCAAAACTCAGGAAAATTGTCCTGGAACACCTTCCCTAAGGATGCTAGAATGGAATTGAAGAGGCAGGCGAGCGGCCACCACGGTCCTCTAGCAGTCCTTAGGGTGCGCGCAGAAGGCCGGTGCTCTGCGGCTTCGTTCTTCGCCCTCGTACAAGCTACCGCTCTGTCCGGCTCACGGAGCAGGAGAAGCGGCTGCCTCGCGCACACAACAGAGGAGCGGCAGCCGTACGCTCCGAAGCGCTGCTTCAGCCGAAAGACGCCGGCGACCGGCGCTTGGCTTCGGACAGCTCCGGAGAGCCGTAGTGTGCGTCTGCACTAGACTGCATCGTAGCGAAAAGCTTTGCCAGTGTGTCTTAGCAAGGAGATAGCTTAGGAGCGCAGCGCACTTATGCCTTCCTTGTCCATAAACACGATTTTACTGCACACTCCAAAAACACTGCTCTTTCCAGGGCAATATATAAGCTGCTTTCTGACGGCCGTGATCTTTCGATTACTCTTGCCCAGCTCGTTGTTTTAACGTGCACATGCCGTCCTGGCATTCAGTGCACAGTGAAAGCAATCGCAAAAGTCCAGGTGCTGCTGACTCCCAAACACAAGGCGCTGGCTATGTTCTTGCTTCTCGACAACTCAACGAAGCCCTTCATTTCTGCAGTTGCCATCGAGGTCTCTGCACTCGGAGACGCAGAGGACGAGTAGGAGTTTCCCAGGAGATGCTGCATCAGGACGAATTCAAAACTCAGGAAAATTGTCCTGGAACACCTTCCCTAAGGATGCTAGAATGGAATTGAAGGGGCAGGCGAGCGGCCACCACGGTCCTCTCGCAGTCCTTAGGGTGCGCGCAGAAGGCCGGTGCTCTGCGGCTTCGTTCTTCGCCCTCGTACAAGCTACCGCTCTGTCCGGCTCGCGGAGCAGGAGAAGCGGCTGCTTCGCGCACACAACAGCCGTACGCTCCGAAGCGCTGCTTCAGCCGAAAGACGCCGGCGACCGGCGCTTCGCTTCGGACAGCTCCGGAGAGCCGTAGTGTGCGTCTGCACTAGACTGCATGATAACGAAAAGCTTTGCCAGTGTGTCTCGCAGGGAGATAGCTTAGGAGCGCAGCACACTTATGCCTCCCTTGTCTAGAAACACGATTTTACTGCACACTCCAAAAACACTGCTCTTTCCAGGGCAATATATAAGCTGCTTTCTGACGGCCGTGATCTTACGATTACTGCTCTTGCCCAGCTCGTTGTTTTAACGTGCACATGCCGTCCTGGCATTCAGTGCACAGTGAAGGCAATCGCAAAAGTCCAGCAGCTGCTGACTCCCAAACACAAGGCGCTGGCTATGTTCTTGCTCCTCGACTACTCAACGCAGCCCTTCATTTCTGCAGTTGCCATCGAGGTCTCTGCACTCGGAGACTCAGAGGACGAGTAGGAGTTTCCCAGGAGAGGCTGCATCAGGACGAATTCAAAACTCCAGAAAATTGTCCTGGAACACCTTCCCTAAGGATGCTAGAATGGAATTGAAGAGGCAGGCGAGCGGCCACCACGGTCCTCTCGCAGTCCTTAGGGTGCGCGCAGAAGGCCGGTGCTCTGCGGCTTCGTTCTTCGCCCTCGTACAAGCTACCGCTCTGTCCGGCTCGCGGAGCAGGAGAAGCGGCTGCTTCGCGCACACAACAGAGGAGCGGCAGCCGTACGCTCCGAAGCGCTGCTTCAGCCGAAAGACGCCGGCGACCGGCGCTTCGCTTCGGACAGCTCCGGAGAGCCGTAGTGTGCGTCTGCACTGGACTGCATCGTAGCGAAAAGCTTTGCCAGTGTGTCTTAGCAAGGAGATAGCTTAGGAGCGCAGCGCACTTATGCCTTCCTTGTCCATAAACACGATTTTACTGCACACTCCAAAAACACTGCTCTTTCCAGGGCAATATATAAGCTGCTTTCTGACGGCCGTGATCTTTCGATTACTCTTGCCCAGCTCGTTGATTTAACGTGCACATGCCGTCCTGGCATTCAGTGCACAGTGAAGGCAATCGCAAAAGTCCAGCAGCTGCTGACTCCCAAATGAATTTCCCAACAGGGGCTGCATCAGGACGAAGTCAAAACCCAGGAAAGTTGTCTCGGAACGCCTTCAATAAAGCATGCCAGCAGTGCATTGAAAAGGCAGGGAGCTTTAGCCACTGTCATCTAGCAGTCCCAAGGCTGTACACACAATGTCGTCTCCCTGCGGCTTCGTTCTTCGCCCTCGTACAAGCTACCGCTCTGTCCGGCTCACGGAGCAGGAGAAGCGGCTGCCTCGCGCACACAACAGAGGAGCGGCAGCCGTACGCTCCGAAGCGCTGCTTCAGCCGAAAGACGCCGGCGACCGGCGCTTGGCTTCGGACAGCTCCGGAGAGCCGCAGTGTCCGTCTGCACTAGACTGCATGATAACGAAAAGCTTTGGCAGTGTGTCTCGCAGGGAGATAGCTTAGGAGCGCAGCGCACTTATGCCTCCCTTGTCCAGAAACACGATTTTACTGCACACTCCAAAAACACTGCTCTTTCCTGGGCAATATATAAGCTGCTTTCTGACGGTCGTGATCTTTCGATTACTCTTGCCCAGCTCGTTGTTTTAACGTGCACATGCCGTCCTGGCATTCAGTGCACAGTGAAGGCAATCGCAAAAGTCCAGCAGCTGCTGACTCCCAAACACAAGGCGCTGGCTATGTTCTTGTTTCTCGACTACTCAACGCAGCCCTTCATTTCTGCAGTTGCCATCGAGGTCTCTGCACTCGGAGACGCAGAGGACGAGTAGGAGTTTCCCAGGAGATGCTGCATCAGGACGAATTCAAAACTCAGGAAAATTGTCCTGGAACACCTTCCCTAAGGATGCTAGAATGGAATTGAAGAGGCAGGCGAGCGGCCACCACGGTCCTCTAGCAGTCCTTAGGGTGCGCGCAGAAGGCCGGTGCTCTGCGGCTTCGTTCTTCGCCCTCGTACAAGCTACCGCTCTGTCCGGCTCACGGAGCAGGAGAAGCGGCTGCCTCGCGCACACAACAGAGGAGCGGCAGCCGTACGCTCCGAAGCGCTGCTTCAGCCGAAAGACGCCGGCGACCGGCGCTTGGCTTCGGACAGCTCCGGAGAGCCGTAGTGTGCGTCTGCACTGGACTGCATCATAGCGAAAAGCTTTAGCAGTGTGTCTCGCAGGGAGATAGCTTAGGAGCGCAGGGCACTTATGCCTCCCTTGTCCAGAAACACGATTTTACTGCACACTCCAAAAACACTGCTCTTTCCAGGGCAAGATGTCAGATGCTCTCTGATGCCCGTGCTCCCTTCCTGCTCTTGCCCAGCTCGTTGTTTTAACGTGCACATGCCGTCCTGGCATTCAGTGCACAGTGAAGGCAATCGCAAAAGTCCAGCAGCTGCTGACTCCCAAACGAATTTCCCAACAGGGGCTTCATCAGGACGAAGTCAAAACCCAGGAAAGTTGTCTCGGAACGCCTTCAATAAAGCATGCCAGCAGTGCATTGAAAAGGCAGGGAGCTTTAGCCACTGTCATCTAGCAGTCCCAAGGCTGTACACACAATGTCGTCTCCCTGCGGCTTCGTTCTTCGCCCTCGTACAAGCTACCGCTCTGTCCGGCTCCCGGAGCAGGAGAAGCGGCTGCTTCGCGCACACAACAGCCGTACGCTCCGAAGCGCTGCTTCAGCCGAAAGACGCCGGCGACCGGCGCTTGGCTTCGGACAGCTCCGGAGAGCCGTAGTCTGCGTCTGCACTAGACTGCATGATAGCGAAAAGCTTTGGCAGTGTGTCTCGCAGGGAGATAGCTTAGGAGCGCAGCGCACTTATGCCTCCCTTGTCCAGAAACACGATTTTACTGCACACTCCAAAAACACTGCTCTTTCCAGGGCAATATATAAGCTGCTTTCTGACGGCCGTGATCTTTCGATTACTCTTGCCCAGCTCGTTGTTTTAACGTGCACATGCCGTCCTGGCATTCAGTGCACAGTGAAGGCAATCGCAAAAGTCCAGCAGCTGCTGACTCCCAAACACAAGGCGCTGGCTATGTTCTTGCTTCTCGACAACTCAACGCAGCCCTTCATTTCTGCAGTTGCCATCGAGGTCTCTGCACTCGGAGACGCAGAGGACGAGTAGGAGTTTCCCAGGAGATGCTGCATCAGGACGAATTCAAAACTCAGGAAAATTGTCCTGGAACACCTTCCCTAAGGATGCTAGAATGGAATTGAAGAGGCAGGCCAGCGGCCACCACGGTCCTCTACCAGTCCTTAGGGTGCGCGCAGAAGCCCGGTGCTCTGCGGCTTCGTTCTTCGCCCTCGTACAAGCTACCGCTCTGTCCGGCTCACGGAGCAGGAGAAGCGGCTGCTTCGCGCACACAACAGCCGTACGCTCCGAAGCGCTGCTTCAGCCGAAAGACGCCGGCGACCGGCGCTTGGCTTCGGACAGCTCCGGAGAGCCGTAGTGTGCGTCTGCACTAGACTGCATGATAACAAAAAGCTTTGGCAGTGTGTCTCGCAGGGAGATAGCTTAGGAGCGCAGCACACTTATGCCTCCCTTGTCCAGAAACACGATTTTACTGCACACTCCAAAAACACTGCTCTTTCCAGGGCAATATATAAGCTGCTTTCTGTCGGCCGTGATCTTACGATTACTGCTCTTGCTCAGCTCGTTGTTTTAACGTGCACATGCCGTCCTGGCATTCAGTGCACAGTGAAAGCAATCGCAAAAGTCCAGGTGCTGCTGACTCCCAAACACAAGGCGCTGGCTATGTTCTTGCTTCTCGACAACTCAACGCAGCCCTTCATTTCTGCAGTTGCCATCGAGGTCTCTGCACTCGGAGACTCAGAGGACGAGTAGGAGTTTCCCAGGAGGGGATGCATCAGGACGAATTCAAAACTCAGGAAAATTGTCCTGGAACACCTTCCCTAAGGATGCTAGAATGGAATTGAAGAGGCAGGCGAGCGGCCACCACGGTCCTCTAGCAGTCCTTAGGGTGCGCGCAGAAGGCCGGTGCTCTGCGGCTTCGTTCTTCGCCGTCGTACAAGCTACCGCTCTGTCCGGCTCGCGGAGCAGGAGAAGCGGCTGCTTCGCGCACACAACAGCCGTACGCTCCGAAGCGCTGCTTCAGCCGAAAGACGCCGGCGACCGGCGCTTGGCTTTGGACAGCTCCGGAGAGCCGTAGTGTGCGTCTGCACTGGACTGCATTATACCGAAAAGCTTTAGCAGTGTGTCTCGCAGGGAGATAGCTTAGGAGCGCAGCGCACTTATGCCTCCCTTGTCCAGAAACACGATTTTACTGCACACTCCAAAAACACTGCTCTTTCCTGGGCAATATGTAAGCTGCTTTCTGACGGCCGTGCTCCCTTCCTGCTCTTGCCCAGCTCGTTGTTTTAACGTGCACATGCCGTCCTGGCATTCAGTGCACAGTGAAGGCAATCGCAAAAGTCCAGCAGCTGCTGACTCCCAAACGAATTTCCCAACAGGGGCTTCATCAGGACGAAGTCAAAACCCAGGAAAGTTGTCTCGGAACGCCTTCAATAAAGCATGCCAGCAGTGCATTGAAAAGGCAGGGAGCTTTAGCCACTGTCATCTAGCAGTCCCAAGGCTGTACACACAATGTCGTCTCCCTGCGGCTTCGTTCTTTGCCCTCGTACAAGCTACCGCTCTGTCCGGCTCACGGAGCAGGAGAAGCGGCTGCCTCGCGCACACAACAGAGGAGCGGCAGCCGTACGCTCCGAAGCGCTGCTTCAGCCGAAAGACGCCGGCGACCGGCGCTTCGCTTCGGACAGCTCCGGAGAGCCGTAGTGTGCGTCTGCACTAGACTGCATCGTAGCGAAAAGCTTTGCCAGTGTGTCTTAGCAAGGAGATAGCTTAGGAGCGCAGCGCACTTATGCCTCCCTTGTCCATAAACACGATTTTACTGCACACTCCAAAAACACTGCTCTTTCCAGGGCAATATATAAGCTGCTTTCTGACGGCCGTGATCTTTCGATTACTCTTGCCCAGCTCGTTGTTTTAACGTGCACATGCCGTCCTGGCATTCAGTGCACAGTGAAGGCAATCGCAAAAGTCCAGCAGCTGCTGACTCCCAAATGAATTTCCCAACAGGGGCTTCATCAGGACGAAGTCAAAACCCAGGAAAGTTGTCTCGGAACGCCTTCAATAAAGCATGCCAGCAGTGCATTGAAGAGGCAGGGAGCTTTAGCCACTGTCATCTAGCAGTCCCAAGGCTGTACACACAATGTCGTCTCCCTGCGGCTTCGTTCTTCGCCCTCGTACAAGCTACCGCTCTGTCCGGCTCACGGAGCAGGAGAAGCGGCTGCCTCGCGCACACAACAGAGGAGCGGCAGCCGTACGCTCCGAAGCGCTGCTTCAGCCGAAAGACGCCGGCGACCGGCGCTTGGCTTCGGACAGCTCCGGAGAGCCGCAGTGTCCGTCTGCACTAGACTGCATGATAACGAAAAGCTTTGGCAGTGTGTCTCGCAGGGAGATAGCTTAGGAGCGCAGCGCACTTATGCCTCCCTTGTCCAGAAACACGATTTTACTGCACACTCCAAAAACACTGCTCTTTCCTGGGCAATATATAAGCTGCTTTCTGACGGCCGTGATCTTTCGATTACTCTTGCCCAGCTCGTTGTTTTAACGTGCACATGCCGTCCTGGCATTCAGTGCACAGTGAAGGCAATCGCAAAAGTCCAGGTGCTGCTGACTCCCAAACACAAGGCGCTGGCTATGTTCTTGTTTCTCGACAACTCAACGCAGCCCTTCATTTCTGCAGTTGCCATCGAGGTCTCTGCACTCGGAGACGCAGAGGACGAGTAGGAGTTTCCCAGGAGGGGATGCATCAGGACGAATTCAAAACTCAGGAAAATTGTCCTGGAACACCTTCCCTAAGGATGCTAGAATGGAATTGAAGAGGCAGGCGAGCGGCCACCACGGTCCTCTAGCAGTCCTTAGGGTGCGCGCAGAAGGCCGGTGCTCTGCGGCTTCGTTCTTCGCCCTCGTACAAGCTACCGCTCTGTCCGGCTCACGGAGCAGGAGAAGCGGCTGCCTCGCGCACACAACAGAGGAGCGGCAGCCGTACGCTCCGAAGCGCTGCTTCAGCCGAAAGACGCCGGCGACCGGCGCTTCGCTTCGGACAGCTCCGGAGAGCCGTAGTGTGCGTCTGCACTAGACTGCATCGTAGCGAAAAGCTTTGCCAGTGTGTCTTAGCAAGGAGATAGCTTAGGAGCGCAGCGCACTTATGCCTTCCTTGTCCATAAACACGATTTTACTGCACACTCCAAAAACACTGCTCTTTCCAGGGCAATATATAAGCTGCTTTCTGACGGCCGTGATCTTTCGATTACTCTTGCCCAGCTCGTTGTTTTAACGTGCACATGCCGTCCTGGCATTCAGTGCACAGTGAAAGCAATCGCAAAAGTCCAGGTGCTGCTGACTCCCAAACACAAGGCGCTGGCTATGTTCTTGTTTCTCGACAACTCAACGAAGCCCTTCATTTCTGCAGTTGCCATCGAGGTCTCTGCACTCGGAGACGCAGAGGACGAGTAGGAGTTTCCCAGGAGATGCTGCATCAGGACGAATTCAAAACTCAGGAAAATTGTCCTGGAACACCTTCCCTAAGGATGCTAGAATGGAATTGAAGGGGCAGGCGAGCGGCCACCACGGTCCTCTCGCAGTCCTTAGGGTGCGCGCAGAAGGCCGGTGCTCTGCGGCTTCGTTCTTCGCCCTCGTACAAGCTACCGCTCTGTCCGGCTCGCGGAGCAGGAGAAGCGGCTGCTTCGCGCACACAACAGCCGTACGCTCCGAAGCGCTGCTTCAGCCGAAAGACGCCGGCGACCGGCGCTTGGCTTCGGACAGCTCCGGAGAGCCGTAGTGTGCGTCTGCACTAGACTGCATGATAACAAAAAGCTTTGGCAGTGTGTCTCGCAGGGAGATAGCTTAGGAGCGCAGCACACTTATGCCTCCCTTGTCCAGAAACACGATTTTACTGCACACTCCAAAAACACTGCTCTTTCCAGGGCAATATATAAGCTGCTTTCTGTCGGCCGTGATCTTACGATTACTGCTCTTGCTCAGCTCGTTGTTTTAACGTGCACATGCCGTCCTGGCATTCAGTGCACAGTGAAAGCAATCGCAAAAGTCCAGGTGCTGCTGACTCCCAAACACAAGGCGCTGGCTATGTTCTTGCTTCTCGACAACTCAACGCAGCCCTTCATTTCTGCAGTTGCCATCGAGGTCTCTGCACTCGGAGACGCAGAGGACGAGTAGGAGTTTCCCAGGAGGGGATGCATCAGGACGAATTCAAAACTCCAGAAAATTGTCCTGGAACACCTTCCCTAAGGATGCTAGAATGGAATTGAAGAGGCAGGCGAGCGGCCACCACGGTCCTCTAGCAGTCCTTAGGGTGCGCGCAGAAGGCCGGTGCTCTGCGGCTTCGTTCTTCGCCGTCGTACAAGCTACCGCTCTGTCCGGCTCGCGGAGCAGGAGAAGCGGCTGCTTCGCGCACACAACAGCCGTACGCTCCGAAGCGCTGCTTCAGCCGAAAGACGCCGGCGACCGGCGCTTGGCTTTGGACAGCTCCGGAGAGCCGTAGTGTGCGTCTGCACTGGACTGCATTATACCGAAAAGCTTTAGCAGTGTGTCTCGCAGGGAGATAGCTTAGGAGCGCAGCGCACTTATGCCTCCCTTGTCCAGAAACACGATTTTACTGCACACTCCAAAAACACTGCTCTTTCCTGGGCAATATGTAAGCTGCTTTCTGACGGCCGTGCTCCCTTCCTGCTCTTGCCCAGCTCGTTGTTTTAACGTGCACATGCCGTCCTGGCATTCAGTGCACAGTGAAGGCAATCGCAAAAGTCCAGCAGCTGCTGACTCCCAAACGAATTTCCCAACAGGGGCTTCATCAGGACGAAGTCAAAACCCAGGAAAGTTGTCTCGGAACGCCTTCAATAAAGCATGCCAGCAGTGCATTGAAAAGGCAGGGAGCTTTAGCCACTGTCATCTAGCAGTCCCAAGGCTGTACACACAATGTCGTCTCCCTGCGGCTTCGTTCTTTGCCCTCGTACAAGCTACCGCTCTGTCCGGCTCACGGAGCAGGAGAAGCGGCTGCCTCGCGCACACAACAGAGGAGCGGCAGCCGTACGCTCCGAAGCGCTGCTTCAGCCGAAAGACGCCGGCGACCGGCGCTTCGCTTCGGACAGCTCCGGAGAGCCGTAGTGTGCGTCTGCACTAGACTGCATCGTAGCGAAAAGCTTTGCCAGTGTGTCTTAGCAAGGAGATAGCTTAGGAGCGCAGCGCACTTATGCCTCCCTTGTCCATAAACACGATTTTACTGCACACTCCAAAAACACTGCTCTTTCCAGGGCAATATATAAGCTGCTTTCTGACGGCCGTGATCTTTCGATTACTCTTGCCCAGCTCGTTGTTTTAACGTGCACATGCCGTCCTGGCATTCAGTGCACAGTGAAGGCAATCGCAAAAGTCCAGCAGCTGCTGACTCCCAAATGAATTTCCCAACAGGGGCTTCATCAGGACGAAGTCAAAACCCAGGAAAGTTGTCTCGGAACGCCTTCAATAAAGCATGCCAGCAGTGCATTGAAGAGGCAGGGAGCTTTAGCCACTGTCATCTAGCAGTCCCAAGGCTGTACACACAATGTCGTCTCCCTGCGGCTTCGTTCTTCGCCCTCGTACAAGCTACCGCTCTGTCCGGCTCACGGAGCAGGAGAAGCGGCTGCCTCGCGCACACAACAGAGGAGCGGCAGCCGTACGCTCCGAAGCGCTGCTTCAGCCGAAAGACGCCGGCGACCGGCGCTTCGCTTCGGACAGCTCCGGAGAGCCGTAGTGTGCGTCTGCACTAGACTGCATCGTAGCGAAAAGCTTTGCCAGTGTGTCTTAGCAAGGAGATAGCTTAGGAGCGCAGCGCACTTATGCCTTCCTTGTCCATAAACACGATTTTACTGCACACTCCAAAAACACTGCTCTTTCCAGGGCAATATATAAGCTGCTTTCTGACGGCCGTGATCTTTCGATTACTCTTGCCCAGCTCGTTGTTTTAACGTGCACATGCCGTCCTGGCATTCAGTGCACAGTGAAAGCAATCGCAAAAGTCCAGGTGCTGCTGACTCCCAAACACAAGGCGCTGGCTATGTTCTTGCTTCTCGACAACTCAACGAAGCCCTTCATTTCTGCAGTTGCCATCGAGGTCTCTGCACTCGGAGACGCAGAGGACGAGTAGGAGTTTCCCAGGAGATGCTGCATCAGGACGAATTCAAAACTCAGGAAAATTGTCCTGGAACACCTTCCCTAAGGATGCTAGAATGGAATTGAAGGGGCAGGCGAGCGGCCACCACGGTCCTCTCGCAGTCCTTAGGGTGCGCGCAGAAGGCCGGTGCTCTGCGGCTTCGTTCTTCGCCCTCGTACAAGCTACCGCTCTGTCCGGCTCGCGGAGCAGGAGAAGCGGCTGCTTCGCGCACACAACAGCCGTACGCTCCGAAGCGCTGCTTCAGCCGAAAGACGCCGGCGACCGGCGCTTCGCTTCGGACAGCTCCGGAGAGCCGTAGTGTGCGTCTGCACTAGACTGCATGATAACGAAAAGCTTTGCCAGTGTGTCTCGCAGGGAGATAGCTTAGGAGCGCAGCACACTTATGCCTCCCTTGCCCAGAAACACGATTTTACTGCACACTCCAAAAACACTGCTCTTTCCAGGGCAATATATAAGCTGCTTTCTGACGGCCGTGATCTTACGATTACTGCTCTTGCCCAGCTCGTTGTTTTAACGTGCACATGCCGTCCTGGCATTCAGTGCACAGTGAAGGCAATCGCAAAAGTCCAGGTGCTGCTGACTCCCAAACACAAGGCGCTGGCTATGTTCTTGCTCCTCGACTACTCAACGCAGCCCTTCATTTCTGCAGTTGCCATCGAGGTCTCTGCACTCGGAGACTCAGAGGACGAGTAGGAGTTTCCCAGGAGGGGATGCATCAAGACGAATTCAAAACTCCAGAAAATTGTCCTGGAACACCTTCCCTAAGGATGCTAGAATGGAATTGAAGAGGCAGGCCAGCGGCCACCACGGTCCTCTACCAGTCCTTAGGGTGCGCGCAGAAGGCCGGTGCTCTGCGGCTTCGTTCTTCGCCGTCGTACAAGCTACCGCTCTGTCCGGCTCGCGGAGCAGGAGAAGCGGCTGCTTCGCGCACACAACAGAGGAGCGGCAGCCGTACGCTCCGAAGCGCTGCTTCAGCCGAAAGACGCCGGCGACCGGCGCTTCGCTTCGGACAGCTCCGGAGAGCCGTAGTGTGCGTATGCACTGGACTGCATCGTAGCGAAAAGCTTTGCCAGTGTGTCTTAGCAAGGAGATAGCTTAGGAGCGCAGCGCACTTATGCCTTCCTTGTCCATAAACACGATTTTACTGCACACTCCAAAAACACTGCTCTTTCCAGGGCAATATATAAGCTGCTTTCTGACGGCCGTGATCTTTCGATTACTCTTGCCCAGCTCGTTGTTTTAACGTGCACATGCCGTCCTGGCATTCAGTGCACAGTGAAGGCAATCGCAAAAGTCCAGCAGCTGCTGACTCCCAAATGAATTTCCCAACAGGGGCTTCATCAGGACGAAGTCAAAACCCAGGAAAGTTGTCTCGGAACGCCTTCAATAAAGCATGCCAGCAGTGCATTGAAAAGGCAGGGAGCTTTAGCCACTGTCATCTAGCAGTCCCAAGGCTGTACACACAATGTCGTCTCCCTGCGGCTTCGTTCTTCGCCCTCGTACAAGCTACCGCTCTGTCCGGCTCACGGAGCAGGAGAAGCGGCTGCCTCGCGCACACAACAGAGGAGCGGCAGCCGTACGCTCCGAAGCGCTGCTTCAGCCGAAAGACGCCGGCGACCGGCGCTTGGCTTCGGACAGCTCCGGAGAGCCGCAGTGTCCGTCTGCACTAGACTGCATGATAACGAAAAGCTTTGGCAGTGTGTCTCGCAGGGAGATAGCTTAGGAGCGCAGCGCACTTATGCCTCCCTTGTCTAGAAACACGATTTTACTGCACACTCCAAAAACACTGCTCTTTCCTGGGCAATATATAAGCTGCTTTCTGACGGCCGTGATCTTTCGATTACTCTTGCCCAGCTCGTTGTTTTAACGTGCACATGCCGTCCTGGCATTCAGTGCACAGTGAAAGCAATCGCAAAAGTCCAGGTGCTGCTGACTCCCAAACACAAGGCGCTGGCTATGTTCTTGTTTCTCGACAACTCAACGCAGCCCTTCATTTCTGCAGTTGCCATCGAGGTCTCTGCACTCGGAGACGCAGAGGACGAGTAGGAGTTTCCCAGGAGGGGATGCATCAGGACGAATTCAAAACTCCAGAAAATTGTCCTGGAACACCTTCCCTAAGGATGCTAGAATGGAATTGAAGAGGCAGGCCAGCGGCCACCACGGTCCTCTACCAGTCCTTAGGGTGCGGGCAGAAGGCCGGTGCTCTGCGGCTTCGTTCTTCGCCCTCGTACAAGCTACCGCTCTGTCCGGCTCACGGAGCAGGAGAAGCGGCTGCCTCGCGCACACAACAGAGGAGCGGCAGCCGTACGCTCCGAAGCGCTGCTTCAGCCGAAAGACGCCGGCGACCGGCGCTTGGCTTCGGACAGCAGCCGAGAGCCGTAGTGTGCGTCTGCACTAGACTGCATCGTAGCGAAAAGCTTTGCCAGTGTGTCTTAGCAAGGAGATAGCTTAGGAGCGCAGCGCACTTATGCCTCCCTTGTCCAGAAACACGATTTTACTGCACACTCCAAAAACACTGCTCTTTCCAGGGCAATATATAAGCTGCTTTCTGACGGCCGTGATCTTTCGATTACTCTTGCCCAGCTCGTTGTTTTAACGTGCACATGCCGTCCTGGCATTCAGTGCACAGTGAAAGCAATCGCAAAAGTCCAGGTGCTGCTGACTCCCAAACACAAGGCGCTGGCTATGTTCTTGCTTCTCGACAACTCAACGAAGCCCTTCATTTCTGCAGTTGCCATCGAGGTCTCTGCACTCGGAGACGCAGAGGACGAGTAGGAGTTTCCCAGGAGATGCTGCATCAGGACGAATTCAAAACTCAGGAAAATTGTCCTGGAACACCTTCCCTAAGGATGCTAGAATGGAATTGAAGGGGCAGGCGAGCGGCCACCACGGTCCTCTCGCAGTCCTTAGGGTGCGCGCAGAAGGCCGGTGCTCTGCGGCTTCGTTCTTCGCCGTCGTACAAGCTACCGCTCTGTCCGGCTCGCGGAGCAGGAGAAGCGGCTGCTTCGCGCACACAACAGCCGTACGCTCCGAAGCGCTGCTTCAGCCGAAAGACGCCGGCGACCGGCGCTTCGCTTCGGACAGCTCCGGAGAGCCGTAGTGTGCGTCTGCACTAGACTGCATGATAACGAAAAGCTTTGCCAGTGTGTCTCGCAGGGAGATAGCTTAGGAGCGCAGCACACTTATGCCTCCCTTGCCCAGAAACACGATTTTACTGCACACTCCAAAAACACTGCTCTTTCCAGGGCAATATATAAGCTGCTTTTTGACGGCCGTGATCTTACGATTACTGCTCTTGCCCAGCTCGTTGTTTTAACGTGCACATGCCGTCCTGGCATTCAGTGCACAGTGAAGGCAATCGCAAAAGTCCAGGTGCTGCTGACTCCCAAACACAAGGCGCTGGCTATGTTCTTGCTCCTCGACTACTCAACGCAGCCCTTCATTTCTGCAGTTGCCATCGAGGTCTCTGCACTCGGAGACTCAGAGGACGAGTAGGAGTTTCCCAGGAGAGGCTGCATCAGGACGAATTCAAAACTCCAGAAAATTGTCCTGGAACACCTTCCCTAAGGATGCTAGAATGGAATTGAAGAGGCAGGCCAGCGGCCACCACGGTCCTCTAGCAGTCCTTAGGGTGCGCGCAGAAGGCCGGTGCTCTGCGGCTTCGTTCTTCGCCGTCGTACAAGCTACCGCTCTGTCCGGCTCGCGGAGCAGGAGAAGCGGCTGCTTCGCGCACACAACAGAGGAGCGGCAGCCGTACGCTCCGAAGCGCTGCTTCAGCCGAAAGACGCCGGCGACCGGCGCTTGGCTTCGGACAGCTCCGGAGAGCCGTAGTGTGCGTATGCACTGGACTGCATCGTAGCGAAAAGCTTTGCCAGTGTGTCTTAGCAAGGAGATAGCTTAGGAGCGCAGCGCACTTATGCCTCCCTTGTCCATAAACACGATTTTACTGCACACTCCAAAAACACTGCTCTTTCCAGGGCAATATATAAGCTGCTTTCTGACGGCCGTGATCTTTCGATTACTCTTGCCCAGCTCGTTGATTTAACGTGCACATGCCGTCCTGGCATTCAGTGCACAGTGAAGGCAATCGCAAAAGTCCAGCAGCTGCTGACTCCCAAATGAATTTCCCAACAGGGGCTGCATCAGGACGAAGTCAAAACCCAGGAAAGTTGTCTCGGAACGCCTTCAATAAAGCATGCCAGCAGTGCATTGAAAAGGCAGGGAGCTTTAGCCACTGTCATCTAGCAGTCCCAAGGCTGTACACACAATGTCGTCTCCCTGCGGCTTCGTTCTTCGCCCTCGTACAAGCTACCGCTCTGTCCGGCTCACGGAGCAGGAGAAGCGGCTGCCTCGCGCACACAACAGAGGAGCGGCAGCCGTACGCTCCGAAGCGCTGCTTCAGCCGAAAGACGCCGGCGACCGGCGCTTGGCTTCGGACAGCTCCGGAGAGCCGCAGTGTCCGTCTGCACTAGACTGCATGATAACGAAAAGCTTTGGCAGTGTGTCTCGCAGGGAGATAGCTTAGGAGCGCAGCGCACTTATGCCTCCCTTGTCCAGAAACACGATTTTACTGCACACTCCAAAAACACTGCTCTTTCCTGGGCAATATATAAGCTGCTTTCTGACGGCCGTGATCTTTCGATTACTCTTGCCCAGCTCGTTGTTTTAACGTGCACATGCCGTCCTGGCATTCAGTGCACAGTGAAGGCAATCGCAAAAGTCCAGGTGCTGCTGACTCCCAAACACAAGGCGCTGGCTATGTTCTTGTTTCTCGACTACTCAACGCAGCCCTTCATTTCTGCAGTTGCCATCGAGGTCTCTGCACTCGGAGACGCAGAGGACGAGTAGGAGTTTCCCAGGAGATGCTGCATCAGGACGAATTCAAAACTCAGGAAAATTGTCCTGGAACACCTTCCCTAAGGATGCTAGAATGGAATTGAAGAGGCAGGCGAGCGGCCACCACGGTCCTCTACCAGTCCTTAGGGTGCGCGCAGAAGGCCGGTGCTCTGCGGCTTCGTTCTTCGCCCTCGTACAAGCTACCGCTCTGTCCGGCTCACGGAGCAGGAGAAGCGGCTGCCTCGCGCACACAACAGAGGAGCGGCAGCCGTACGCTCCGAAGCGCTGCTTCAGCCGAAAGACGCCGGCGACCGGCGCTTGGCTTCGGACAGCTCCGGAGAGCCGTAGTGTGCGTCTGCACTGGACTGCATCATAGCGAAAAGCTTTAGCAGTGTGTCTCGCAGGGAGATAGCTTAGGAGCGCAGGGCACTTATGCCTCCCTTGTCCAGAAACACGATTTTACTGCACACTCCAAAAACACTGCTCTTTCCAGGGCAAGATGTCAGATGCTCTCTGATGCCCGTGCTCCCTTCCTGCTCTTGCCCAGCACGTTGTTTTAACGTGCACATGCCGTCCTGGCATTCAGTGCACAGTGAAGGCAATCGCAAAAGTCCAGCAGCTGCTGACTCCCAAACGAATTTCCCAACAGGGGCTTCATCAGGACGAAGTCAAAACCCAGGAAAGTTGTCTCGGAACGCCTTCAATAAAGCATGCCAGCAGTGCATTGAAAAGGCAGGGAGCTTTAGCCACTGTCATCTAGCAGTCCCAAGGCTGTACACACAATGTCGTCTCCCTGCGGCTTCGTTCTTCGCCCTCGTACAAGCTACCGCTCTGTCCGGCTCCCGGAGCAGGAGAAGCGGCTGCTTCGCGCACACAACAGCCGTACGCTCCGAAGCGCTGCTTCAGCCGAAAGACGCCGGCGACCGGCGCTTGGCTTCGGACAGCTCCGGAGAGCCGTAGTCTGCGTCTGCACTAGACTGCATGATAGCGAAAAGCTTTGGCAGTGTGTCTCGCAGGGAGATAGCTTAGGAGCGCAGCGCACTTATGCCTCCCTTGTCCAGAAACACGATTTTACTGCACACTCCAAAAACACTGCTCTTTCCAGGGCAATATATAAGCTGCTTTCTGACGGCCGTGATCTTTCGATTACTCTTGCCCAGCTCGTTGTTTTAACGTGCACATGCCGTCCTGGCATTCAGTGCACAGTGAAGGCAATCGCAAAAGTCCAGCAGCTGCTGACTCCCAAACACAAGGCGCTGGCTATGTTCTTGCTTCTCGACAACTCAACGCAGCCCTTCATTTCTGCAGTTGCCATCGAGGTCTCTGCACTCGGAGACGCAGAGGACGAGTAGGAGTTTCCCAGGAGATGCTGCATCAGGACGAATTCAAAACTCAGGAAAATTGTCCTGGAACACCTTCCCTAAGGATGCTAGAATGGAATTGAAGAGGCAGGCCAGCGGCCACCACGGTCCTCTACCAGTCCTTAGGGTGCGCGCAGAAGCCCGGTGCTCTGCGGCTTCGTTCTTCGCCCTCGTACAAGCTACCGCTCTGTCCGGCTCCCGGAGCAGGAGAAGCGGCTGCTTCGCGCACACAACAGCCGTACGCTCCGAAGCGCTGCTTCAGCCGAAAGACGCCGGCGACCGGCGCTTGGCTTCGGACAGCTCCGGAGAGCCGTAGTGTGCGTCTGCACTAGACTGCATGATAACAAAAAGCTTTGGCAGTGTGTCTCGCAGGGAGATAGCTTAGGAGCGCAGCACACTTATGCCTCCCTTGTCCATAAACACGATTTTACTGCACACTCCAAAAACACTGCTCTTTCCAGGGCAATATATAAGCTGCTTTCTGTCGGCCGTGATCTTACGATTACTGCTCTTGCTCAGCTCGTTGTTTTAACGTGCACATGCCGTCCTGGCATTCAGTGCACAGTGAAAGCAATCGCAAAAGTCCAGGTGCTGCTGACTCCCAAACACAAGGCGCTGGCTATGTTCTTGTTTCTCGACAACTCAACGCAGCCCTTCATTTCTGCAGTTGCCATCGAGGTCTCTGCACTCGGAGACGCAGAGGACGAGTAGGAGTTTCCCAGGAGGGGATGCATCAGGACGAATTCAAAACTCAGGAAAATTGTCCTGGAACACCTTCCCTAAGGATGCTAGAATGGAATTGAAGAGGCAGGCGAGCGGCCACCACGGTCCTCTAGCAGTCCTTAGGGTGCGCGCAGAAGGCCGGTGCTCTGCGGCTTCGTTCTTCGCCGTCGTACAAGCTACCGCTCTGTCCGGCTCGCGGAGCAGGAGAAGCGGCTGCTTCGCGCACACAACAGCCGTACGCTCCGAAGCGCTGCTTCAGCCGAAAGACGCCGGCGACCGGCGCTTGGCTTTGGACAGCTCCGGAGAGCCGTAGTGTGCGTCTGCACTGGACTGCATTATACCGAAAAGCTTTAGCAGTGTGTCTCGCAGGGAGATAGCTTAGGAGCGCAGGGCACTTATGCCTCCCTTGTCCAGAAACACGATTTTACTGCACACTCCAAAAACACTGCTCTTTCCTGGGCAATATGTAAGCTGCTTTCTGACGGCCGTGCTCCCTTCCTGCTCTTGCCCAGCTCGTTGTTTTAACGTGCACATGCCGTCCTGGCATTCAGTGCACAGTGAAGGCAATCGCAAAAGTCCAGCAGCTGCTGACTCCCAAACGAATTTCCCAACAGGGGCTTCATCAGGACGAAGTCAAAACCCAGGAAAGTTGTCTCGGAACGCCTTCAATAAAGCATGCCAGCAGTGCATTGAAAAGGCAGGGAGCTTTAGCCACTGTCATCTAGCAGTCCCAAGGCTGTACACACAATGTCGTCTCCCTGCGGCTTCGTTCTTTGCCCTCGTACAAGCTACCGCTCTGTCCGGCTCACGGAGCAGGAGAAGCGGCTGCCTCGCGCACACAACAGAGGAGCGGCAGCCGTACGCTCCGAAGCGCTGCTTCAGCCGAAAGACGCCGGCGACCGGCGCTTGGCTTCGGACAGCTCCGGAGAGCCGTAGTGTGCGTCTGCACTAGACTGCATCGTAGCGAAAAGCTTTGCCAGTGTGTCTTAGCAAGGAGATAGCTTAGGAGCGCAGCGCACTTATGCCTCCCTTGTCCATAAACACGATTTTACTGCACACTCCAAAAACACTGCTCTTTCCAGGGCAATATATAAGCTGCTTTCTGACGGCCGTGATCTTTCGATTACTCTTGCCCAGCTCGTTGTTTTAACGTGCACATGCCGTCCTGGCATTCAGTGCACAGTGAAGGCAATCGCAAAAGTCCAGCAGCTGCTGACTCCCAAATGAATTTCCCAACAGGGGCTTCATCAGGACGAAGTCAAAACCCAGGAAAGTTGTCTCGGAACGCCTTCAATAAAGCATGCCAGCAGTGCATTGAAGAGGCAGGGAGCTTTAGCCACTGTCATCTAGCAGTCCCAAGGCTGTACACACAATGTCGTCTCCCTGCGGCTTCGTTCTTCGCCCTCGTACAAGCTACCGCTCTGTCCGGCTCACGGAGCAGGAGAAGCGGCTGCCTCGCGCACACAACAGAGGAGCGGCAGCCGTACGCTCCGAAGCGCTGCTTCAGCCGAAAGACGCCGGCGACCGGCGCTTGGCTTCGGACAGCTCCGGAGAGCCGCAGTGTCCGTCTGCACTAGACTGCATGATAACGAAAAGCTTTGGCAGTGTGTCTCGCAGGGAGATAGCTTAGGAGCGCAGCGCACTTATGCCTCCCTTGTCCAGAAACACGATTTTACTGCACACTCCAAAAACAATGCTCTTTCCTGGGCAATATATAAGCTGCTTTCTGACGGCCGTGATCTTTCGATTACTCTTGCCCAGCTCGTTGTTTTAACGTGCACATGCCGTCCTGGCATTCAGTGCACAGTGAAGGCAATCGCAAAAGTCCAGGTGCTGCTGACTCCCAAACACAAGGCGCTGGCTATGTTCTTGTTTCTCGACAACTCAACGCAGCCCTTCATTTCTGCAGTTGCCATCGAGGTCTCTGCACTCGGAGACGCAGAGGACGAGTAGGAGTTTCCCAGGAGATGCTGCATCAGGACGAATTCAAAACTCAGGAAAATTGTCCTGGAACACCTTCCCTAAGGATGCTAGAATGGAATTGAAGAGGCAGGCGAGCGGCCACCACGGTCCTCTAGCAGTCCTTAGGGTGCGCGCAGAAGGCCGGTGCTCTGCGGCTTCGTTCTTCGCCCTCGTACAAGCTACCGCTCTGTCCGGCTCACGGAGCAGGAGAAGCGGCTGCCTCGCGCACACAACAGAGGAGCGGCAGCCGTACGCTCCGAAGCGCTGCTTCAGCCGAAAGACGCCGGCGACCGGCGCTTGGCTTCGGACAGCTCCGGAGAGCCGTAGTGTGCGTCTGCACTAGACTGCATCGTAGCGAAAAGCTTTGCCAGTGTGTCTTAGCAAGGAGATAGCTTAGGAGCGCAGCGCACTTATGCCTTCCTTGTCCATAAACACGATTTTACTGCACACTCCAAAAACACTGCTCTTTCCAGGGCAATATATAAGCTGCTTTCTGACGGCCGTGATCTTTCGATTACTCTTGCCCAGCTCGTTGTTTTAACGTGCACATGCCGTCCTGGCATTCAGTGCACAGTGAAAGCAATCGCAAAAGTCCAGGTGCTGCTGACTCCCAAACACAAGGCGCTGGCTATGTTCTTGCTTCTCGACAACTCAACGAAGCCCTTCATTTCTGCAGTTGCCATCGAGGTCTCTGCACTCGGAGACGCAGAGGACGAGTAGGAGTTTCCCAGGAGATGCTGCATCAGGACGAATTCAAAACTCAGGAAAATTGTCCTGGAACACCTTCCCTAAGGATGCTAGAATGGAATTGAAGAGGCAGGCCAGCGGCCACCACGGTCCTCTAGCAGTCCTTAGGGTGCGCGCAGAAGGCCGGTGCTCTGCGGCTTCGTTCTTCGCCCTCGTACAAGCTACCGCTCTGTCCGGCTCCCGGAGCAGGAGAAGCGGCTGCTTCGCGCACACAACAGCCGTACGCTCCGAAGCGCTGCTTCAGCCGAAAGACGCCGGCGACCGGCGCTTGGCTTCGGACAGCTCCGGAGAGCCGTAGTGTGCGTCTGCACTAGACTGCATGATAACAAAAAGCTTTGGCAGTGTGTCTCGCAGGGAGATAGCTTAGGAGCGCAGCACACTTATGCCTCCCTTGTCCAGAAACACGATTTTACTGCACACTCCAAAAACACTGCTCTTTCCAGGGCAATATATAAGCTGCTTTCTGTCGGCCGTGATCTTACGATTACTGCTCTTGCTCAGCTCGTTGTTTTAACGTGCACATGCCGTCCTGGCATTCAGTGCACAGTGAAAGCAATCGCAAAAGTCCAGGTGCTGCTGACTCCCAAACACAAGGCGCTGGCTATGTTCTTGTTTCTCGACAACTCAACGCAGCCCTTCATTTCTGCAGTTGCCATCGAGGTCTCTGCACTCGGAGACGCAGAGGACGAGTAGGAGTTTCCCAGGAGGGGATGCATCAGGACGAATTCAAAACTCAGGAAAATTGTCCTGGAACACCTTCCCTAAGGATGCTAGAATGGAATTGAAGAGGCAGGCGAGCGGCCACCACGGTCCTCTAGCAGTCCTTAGGGTGCGCGCAGAAGGCCGGTGCTCTGCGGCTTCGTTCTTCGCCGTCGTACAAGCTACCGCTCTGTCCGGCTCGCGGAGCAGGAGAAGCGGCTGCTTCGCGCACACAACAGCCGTACGCTCCGAAGCGCTGCTTCAGCCGAAAGACGCCGGCGACCGGCGCTTGGCTTTGGACAGCTCCGGAGAGCCGTAGTGTGCGTCTGCACTGGACTGCATTATACCGAAAAGCTTTAGCAGTGTGTCTCGCAGGGAGATAGCTTAGGAGCGCAGGGCACTTATGCCTCCCTTGTCCAGAAACACGATTTTACTGCACACTCCAAAAACACTGCTCTTTCCTGGGCAATATGTAAGCTGCTTTCTGACGGCCGTGCTCCCTTCCTGCTCTTGCCCAGCTCGTTGTTTTAACGTGCACATGCCGTCCTGGCATTCAGTGCACAGTGAAGGCAATCGCAAAAGTCCAGCAGCTGCTGACTCCCAAACGAATTTCCCAACAGGGGCTTCATCAGGACGAAGTCAAAACCCAGGAAAGTTGTCTCGGAACGCCTTCAATAAAGCATGCCAGCAGTGCATTGAAAAGGCAGGGAGCTTTAGCCACTGTCATCTAGCAGTCCCAAGGCTGTACACACAATGTCGTCTCCCTGCGGCTTCGTTCTTTGCCCTCGTACAAGCTACCGCTCTGTCCGGCTCACGGAGCAGGAGAAGCGGCTGCCTCGCGCACACAACAGAGGAGCGGCAGCCGTACGCTCCGAAGCGCTGCTTCAGCCGAAAGACGCCGGCGACCGGCGCTTCGCTTCGGACAGCTCCGGAGAGCCGTAGTGTGCGTCTGCACTAGACTGCATCGTAGCGAAAAGCTTTGCCAGTGTGTCTTAGCAAGGAGATAGCTTAGGAGCGCAGCGCACTTATGCCTCCCTTGTCCATAAACACGATTTTACTGCACACTCCAAAAACACTGCTCTTTCCAGGGCAATATATAAGCTGCTTTCTGACGGCCGTGATCTTTCGATTACTCTTGCCCAGCTCGTTGTTTTAACGTGCACATGCCGTCCTGGCATTCAGTGCACAGTGAAGGCAATCGCAAAAGTCCAGCAGCTGCTGACTCCCAAATGAATTTCCCAACAGGGGCTTCATCAAGACGAAGTCAAAACCCAGGAAAGTTGTCTCGGAACGCCTTCAATAAAGCATGCCAGCAGTGCATTGAAGAGGCAGGGAGCTTTAGCCACTGTCATCTAGCAGTCCCAAGGCTGTACACACAATGTCGTCTCCCTGCGGCTTCGTTCTTCGCCCTCGTACAAGCTACCGCTCTGTCCGGCTCACGGAGCAGGAGAAGCGGCTGCCTCGCGCACACAACAGAGGAGCGGCAGCCGTACGCTCCGAAGCGCTGCTTCAGCCGAAAGACGCCGGCGACCGGCGCTTGGCTTCGGACAGCTCCGGAGAGCCGCAGTGTCCGTCTGCACTAGACTGCATGATAACGAAAAGCTTTGGCAGTGTGTCTCGCAGGGAGATAGCTTAGGAGCGCAGCGCACTTATGCCTCCCTTGTCCAGAAACACGATTTTACTGCACACTCCAAAAACAATGCTCTTTCCAGGGCAATATATAAGCTGCTTTCTGACGGCCGTGATCTTTCGATTACTCTTGCCCAGCTCGTTGTTTTAACGTGCACATGCCGTCCTGGCATTCAGTGCACAGTGAAGGCAATCGCAAAAGTCCAGCAGCTGCTGACTCCCAAACACAAGGCGCTGGCTATGTTCTTGTTTCTCGACAACTCAACGCAGCCCTTCATTTCTGCAGTTGCCATCGAGGTCTCTGCACTCGGAGACGCAGAGGACGAGTAGGAGTTTCCCAGGAGATGCTGCATCAGGACGAATTCAAAACTCAGGAAAATTGTCCTGGAACACCTTCCCTAAGGATGCTAGAATGGAATTGAAGAGGCAGGCGAGCGGCCACCACGGTCCTCTAGCAGTCCTTAGGGTGCGCGCAGAAGGCCGGTGCTCTGCGGCTTCGTTCTTCGCCCTCGTACAAGCTACCGCTCTGTCCGGCTCACGGAGCAGGAGAAGCGGCTGCCTCGCGCACACAACAGAGGAGCGGCAGCCGTACGCTCCGAAGCGCTGCTTCAGCCGAAAGACGCCGGCGACCGGCGCTTGGCTTCGGACAGCTCCGGAGAGCCGTAGTGTGCGTCTGCACTAGACTGCATCGTAGCGAAAAGCTTTGCCAGTGTGTCTTAGCAAGGAGATAGCTTAGGAGCGCAGCACACTTATGCCTTCCTTGTCCATAAACACGATTTTACTGCACACTCCAAAAACACTGCTCTTTCCAGGGCAATATATAAGCTGCTTTCTGACGGCCGTGATCTTTCGATTACTCTTGCCCAGCTCGTTGTTTTGACGTGCACATGCCGTCCTGGCATTCAGTGCACAGTGAAAGCAATCGCAAAAGTCCAGGTGCTGCTGACTCCCAAACACAAGGCGCTGGCTATGTTCTTGCTTCTCGACAACTCAACGAAGCCCTTCATTTCTGCAGTTGCCATCGAGGTCTCTGCACTCGGAGACGCAGAGGACGAGTAGGAGTTTCCCAGGAGATGCTGCATCAGGACGAATTCAAAACTCAGGAAAATTGTCCTGGAACACCTTCCCTAAGGATGCTAGAATGGAATTGAAGGGGCAGGCGAGCGGCCACCACGGTCCTCTCGCAGTCCTTAGGGTGCGCGCAGAAGGCCGGTGCTCTGCGGCTTCGTTCTTCGCCCTCGTACAAGCTACCGCTCTGTCCGGCTCGCGGAGCAGGAGAAGCGGCTGCTTCGCGCACACAACAGCCGTACGCTCCGAAGCGCTGCTTCAGCCGAAAGACGCCGGCGACCGGCGCTTCGCTTCGGACAGCTCCGGAGAGCCGTAGTGTGCGTCTGCACTAGACTGCATGATAACGAAAAGCTTTGCCAGTGTGTCTCGCAGGGAGATAGCTTAGGAGCGCAGCACACTTATGCCTCCCTTGTCTAGAAACACGATTTTACTGCACACTCCAAAAACACTGCTCTTTCCAGGGCAATATATAAGCTGCTTTCTGACGGCCGTGATCTTACGATTACTGCTCTTGCCCAGCTCGTTGTTTTAACGTGCACATGCCGTCCTGGCATTCAGTGCACAGTGAAGGCAATCGCAAAAGTCCAGCAGCTGCTGACTCCCAAACACAAGGCGCTGGCTATGTTCTTGCTCCTCGACTACTCAACGCAGCCCTTCATTTCTGCAGTTGCCATCGAGGTCTCTGCACTCGGAGACTCAGAGGACGAGTAGGAGTTTCCCAGGAGAGGCTGCATCAGGACGAATTCAAAACTCCAGAAAATTGTCCTGGAACACCTTCCCTAAGGATGCTAGAATGGAATTGAAGAGGCAGGCGAGCGGCCACCACGGTCCTCTCGCAGTCCTTAGGGTGCGCGCAGAAGGCCGGTGCTCTGCGGCTTCGTTCTTCGCCCTCGTACAAGCTACCGCTCTGTCCGGCTCGCGGAGCAGGAGAAGCGGCTGCTTCGCGCACACAACAGAGGAGCGGCAGCCGTACGCTCCGAAGCGCTGCTTCAGCCGAAAGACGCCGGCGACCGGCGCTTCGCTTCGGACAGCTCCGGAGAGCCGTAGTGTGCGTCTGCACTGGACTGCATCGTAGCGAAAAGCTTTGCCAGTGTGTCTTAGCAAGGAGATAGCTTAGGAGCGCAGCGCACTTATGCCTTCCTTGTCCATAAACACGATTTTACTGCACACTCCAAAAACACTGCTCTTTCCAGGGCAATATATAAGCTGCTTTCTGACGGCCGTGATCTTTCGATTACTCTTGCCCAGCTCGTTGATTTAACGTGCACATGCCGTCCTGGCATTCAGTGCACAGTGAAGGCAATCGCAAAAGTCCAGCAGCTGCTGACTCCCAAATGAATTTCCCAACAGGGGCTGCATCAGGACGAAGTCAAAACCCAGGAAAGTTGTCTCGGAACGCCTTCAATAAAGCATGCCAGCAGTGCATTGAAAAGGCAGGGAGCTTTAGCCACTGTCATCTAGCAGTCCCAAGGCTGTACACACAATGTCGTCTCCCTGCGGCTTCGTTCTTCGCCCTCGTACAAGCTACCGCTCTGTCCGGCTCACGGAGCAGGAGAAGCGGCTGCCTCGCGCACACAACAGAGGAGCGGCAGCCGTACGCTCCGAAGCGCTGCTTCAGCCGAAAGACGCCGGCGACCGGCGCTTGGCTTCGGACAGCTCCGGAGAGCCGCAGTGTCCGTCTGCACTAGACTGCATGATAACGAAAAGCTTTGGCAGTGTGTCTCGCAGGGAGATAGCTTAGGAGCGCAGCGCACTTATGCCTCCCTTGTCCAGAAACACGATTTTACTGCACACTCCAAAAACACTGCTCTTTCCTGGGCAATATATAAGCTGCTTTCTGACGGCCGTGATCTTTCGATTACTCTTGCCCAGCTCGTTGTTTTAACGTGCACATGCCGTCCTGGCATTCAGTGCACAGTGAAGGCAATCGCAAAAGTCCAGCAGCTGCTGACTCCCAAACACAAGGCGCTGGCTATGTTCTTGTTTCTCGACTACTCAACGCAGCCCTTCATTTCTGCAGTTGCCATCGAGGTCTCTGCACTCGGAGACGCAGAGGACGAGTAGGAGTTTCCCAGGAGATGCTGCATCAGGACGAATTCAAAACTCAGGAAAATTGTCCTGGAACACCTTCCCTAAGGATGCTAGAATGGAATTGAAGAGGCAGGCGAGCGGCCACCACGGTCCTCTAGCAGTCCTTAGGGTGCGCGCAGAAGGCCGGTGCTCTGCGGCTTCGTTCTTCGCCCTCGTACAAGCTACCGCTCTGTCCGGCTCACGGAGCAGGAGAAGCGGCTGCCTCGCGCACACAACAGAGGAGCGGCAGCCGTACGCTCCGAAGCGCTGCTTCAGCCGAAAGACGCCGGCGACCGGCGCTTGGCTTCGGACAGCTCCGGAGAGCCGTAGTGTGCGTCTGCACTGGACTGCATCATAGCGAAAAGCTTTAGCAGTGTGTCTCGCAGGGAGATAGCTTAGGAGCGCAGGGCACTTATGCCTCCCTTGTCCAGAAACACGATTTTACTGCACACTCCAAAAACACTGCTCTTTCCAGGGCAAGATGTCAGATGCTCTCTGATGCCCGTGCTCCCTTCCTGCTCTTGCCCAGCTCGTTGTTTTAACGTGCACATGCCGTCCTGGCATTCAGTGCACAGTGAAGGCAATCGCAAAAGTCCAGCAGCTGCTGACTCCCAAACGAATTTCCCAACAGGGGCTTCATCAGGACGAAGTCAAAACCCAGGAAAGTTGTCTCGGAACGCCTTCAATAAAGCATGCCAGCAGTGCATTGAAAAGGCAGGGAGCTTTAGCCACTGTCATCTAGCAGTCCCAAGGCTGTACACACAATGTCGTCTCCCTGCGGCTTCGTTCTTCGCCCTCGTACAAGCTACCGCTCTGTCCGGCTCCCGGAGCAGGAGAAGCGGCTGCTTCGCGCACACAACAGCCGTACGCTCCGAAGCGCTGCTTCAGCCGAAAGACGCCGGCGACCGGCGCTTGGCTTCGGACAGCTCCGGAGAGCCGTAGTCTGCGTCTGCACTAGACTGCATGATAGCGAAAAGCTTTGGCAGTGTGTCTCGCAGGGAGATAGCTTAGGAGCGCAGCGCACTTATGCCTCCCTTGTCCAGAAACACGATTTTACTGCACACTCCAAAAACACTGCTCTTTCCAGGGCAATATATAAGCTGCTTTCTGACGGCCGTGATCTTTCGATTACTCTTGCCCAGCTCGTTGTTTTAACGTGCACATGCCGTCCTGGCATTCAGTGCACAGTGAAGGCAATCGCAAAAGTCCAGCAGCTGCTGACTCCCAAACACAAGGCGCTGGCTATGTTCTTGCTTCTCGACAACTCAACGCAGCCCTTCATTTCTGCAGTTGCCATCGAGGTCTCTGCACTCGGAGACGCAGAGGACGAGTAGGAGTTTCCCAGGAGATGCTGCATCAGGACGAATTCAAAACTCAGGAAAATTGTCCTGGAACACCTTCCCTAAGGATGCTAGAATGGAATTGAAGAGGCAGGCCAGCGGCCACCACGGTCCTCTACCAGTCCTTAGGGTGCGCGCAGAAGCCCGGTGCTCTGCGGCTTCGTTCTTCGCCCTCGTACAAGCTACCGCTCTGTCCGGCTCACGGAGCAGGAGAAGCGGCTGCTTCGCGCACACAACAGCCGTACGCTCCGAAGCGCTGCTTCAGCCGAAAGACGCCGGCGACCGGCGCTTGGCTTCGGACAGCTCCGGAGAGCCGTAGTGTGCGTCTGCACTAGACTGCATGATAACAAAAAGCTTTGGCAGTGTGTCTCGCAGGGAGATAGCTTAGGAGCGCAGCACACTTATGCCTCCCTTGTCCAGAAACACGATTTTACTGCACACTCCAAAAACACTGCTCTTTCCAGGGCAATATATAAGCTGCTTTCTGTCGGCCGTGATCTTACGATTACTGCTCTTGCTCAGCTCGTTGTTTTAACGTGCACATGCCGTCCTGGCATTCAGTGCACAGTGAAAGCAATCGCAAAAGTCCAGGTGCTGCTGACTCCCAAACACAAGGCGCTGGCTATGTTCTTGCTTCTCGACAACTCAACGCAGCCCTTCATTTCTGCAGTTGCCATCGAGGTCTCTGCACTCGGAGACGCAGAGGACGAGTAGGAGTTTCCCAGGAGGGGATGCATCAGGACGAATTCAAAACTCAGGAAAATTGTCCTGGAACACCTTCCCTAAGGATGCTAGAATGGAATTGAAGAGGCAGGCGAGCGGCCACCACGGTCCTCTAGCAGTCCTTAGGGTGCGCGCAGAAGGCCGGTGCTCTGCGGCTTCGTTCTTCGCCGTCGTACAAGCTACCGCTCTGTCCGGCTCGCGGAGCAGGAGAAGCGGCTGCTTCGCGCACACAACAGCCGTACGCTCCGAAGCGCTGCTTCAGCCGAAAGACGCCGGCGACCGGCGCTTGGCTTTGGACAGCTCCGGAGAGCCGTAGTGTGCGTCTGCACTGGACTGCATTATACCGAAAAGCTTTAGCAGTGTGTCTCGCAGGGAGATAGCTTAGGAGCGCAGCGCACTTATGCCTCCCTTGTCCAGAAACACGATTTTACTGCACACTCCAAAAACACTGCTCTTTCCTGGGCAATATATAAGCTGCTTTCTGACGGCCGTGCTCCCTTCCTGCTCTTGCCCAGCTCGTTGTTTTAACGTGCACATGCCGTCCTGGCATTCAGTGCACAGTGAAGGCAATCGCAAAAGTCCAGCAGCTGCTGACTCCCAAACGAATTTCCCAACAGGGGCTTCATCAGGACGAAGTCAAAACCCAGGAAAGTTGTCTCGGAACGCCTTCAATAAAGCATGCCAGCAGTGCATTGAAAAGGCAGGGAGCTTTAGCCACTGTCATCTAGCAGTCCCAAGGCTGTACACACAATGTCGTCTCCCTGCGGCTTCGTTCTTTGCCCTCGTACAAGCTACCGCTCTGTCCGGCTCACGGAGCAGGAGAAGCGGCTGCCTCGCGCACACAACAGAGGAGCGGCAGCCGTACGCTCCGAAGCGCTGCTTCAGCCGAAAGACGCCGGCGACCGGCGCTTCGCTTCGGACAGCTCCGGAGAGCCGTAGTGTGCGTCTGCACTAGACTGCATCGTAGCGAAAAGCTTTGCCAGTGTGTCTTAGCAAGGAGATAGCTTAGGAGCGCAGCGCACTTATGCCTCCCTTGTCCATAAACACGATTTTACTGCACACTCCAAAAACACTGCTCTTTCCAGGGCAATATATAAGCTGCTTTCTGACGGCCGTGATCTTTCGATTACTCTTGCCCAGCTCGTTGTTTTAACGTGCACATGCCGTCCTGGCATTCAGTGCACAGTGAAGGCAATCGCAAAAGTCCAGCAGCTGCTGACTCCCAAATGAATTTCCCAACAGGGGCTTCATCAGGACGAAGTCAAAACCCAGGAAAGTTGTCTCGGAACGCCTTCAATAAAGCATGCCAGCAGTGCATTGAAGAGGCAGGGAGCTTTAGCCACTGTCATCTAGCAGTCCCAAGGCTGTACACACAATGTCGTCTCCCTGCGGCTTCGTTCTTCGCCCTCGTACAAGCTACCGCTCTGTCCGGCTCACGGAGCAGGAGAAGCGGCTGCCTCGCGCACACAACAGAGGAGCGGCAGCCGTACGCTCCGAAGCGCTGCTTCAGCCGAAAGACGCCGGCGACCGGCGCTTGGCTTCGGACAGCTCCGGAGAGCCGCAGTGTCCGTCTGCACTAGACTGCATGATAACGAAAAGCTTTGGCAGTGTGTCTCGCAGGGAGATAGCTTAGGAGCGCAGCGCACTTATGCCTCCCTTGTCCAGAAACACGATTTTACTGCACACTCCAAAAACACTGCTCTTTCCTGGGCAATATATAAGCTGCTTTCTGACGGCCGTGATCTTTCGATTACTCTTGCCCAGCTCGTTGTTTTAACGTGCACATGCCGTCCTGGCATTCAGTGCACAGTGAAGGCAATCGCAAAAGTCCAGGTGCTGCTGACTCCCAAACACAAGGCGCTGGCTATGTTCTTGTTTCTCGACAACTCAACGCAGCCCTTCATTTCTGCAGTTGCCATCGAGGTCTCTGCACTCGGAGACGCAGAGGACGAGTAGGAGTTTCCCAGGAGGGGATGCATCAGGACGAATTCAAAACTCAGGAAAATTGTCCTGGAACACCTTCCCTAAGGATGCTAGAATGGAATTGAAGAGGCAGGCGAGCGGCCACCACGGTCCTCTAGCAGTCCTTAGGGTGCGCGCAGAAGGCCGGTGCTCTGCGGCTTCGTTCTTCGCCCTCGTACAAGCTACCGCTCTGTCCGGCTCACGGAGCAGGAGAAGCGGCTGCCTCGCGCACACAACAGAGGAGCGGCAGCCGTACGCTCCGAAGCGCTGCTTCAGCCGAAAGACGCCGGCGACCGGCGCTTCGCTTCGGACAGCTCCGGAGAGCCGTAGTGTGCGTCTGCACTAGACTGCATCGTAGCGAAAAGCTTTGCCAGTGTGTCTTAGCAAGGAGATAGCTTAGGAGCGCAGCGCACTTATGCCTTCCTTGTCCATAAACACGATTTTACTGCACACTCCAAAAACACTGCTCTTTCCAGGGCAATATATAAGCTGCTTTCTGACGGCCGTGATCTTTCGATTACTCTTGCCCAGCTCGTTGTTTTAACGTGCACATGCCGTCCTGGCATTCAGTGCACAGTGAAAGCAATCGCAAAAGTCCAGGTGCTGCTGACTCCCAAACACAAGGCGCTGGCTATGTTCTTGCTTCTCGACAACTCAACGAAGCCCTTCATTTCTGCAGTTGCCATCGAGGTCTCTGCACTCGGAGACGCAGAGGACGAGTAGGAGTTTCCCAGGAGATGCTGCATCAGGACGAATTCAAAACTCAGGAAAATTGTCCTGGAACACCTTCCCTAAGGATGCTAGAATGGAATTGAAGGGGCAGGCGAGCGGCCACCACGGTCCTCTCGCAGTCCTTAGGGTGCGCGCAGAAGGCCGGTGCTCTGCGGCTTCGTTCTTCGCCCTCGTACAAGCTACCGCTCTGTCCGGCTCGCGGAGCAGGAGAAGCGGCTGCTTCGCGCACACAACAGCCGTACGCTCCGAAGCGCTGCTTCAGCCGAAAGACGCCGGCGACCGGCGCTTGGCTTCGGACAGCTCCGGAGAGCCGTAGTGTGCGTCTGCACTAGACTGCATGATAACAAAAAGCTTTGGCAGTGTGTCTCGCAGGGAGATAGCTTAGGAGCGCAGCACACTTATGCCTCCCTTGTCCAGAAACACGATTTTACTGCACACTCCAAAAACACTGCTCTTTCCAGGGCAATATATAAGCTGCTTTCTGTCGGCCGTGATCTTACGATTACTGCTCTTGCTCAGCTCGTTGTTTTAACGTGCACATGCCGTCCTGGCATTCAGTGCACAGTGAAAGCAATCGCAAAAGTCCAGGTGCTGCTGACTCCCAAACACAAGGCGCTGGCTATGTTCTTGCTTCTCGACAACTCAACGCAGCCCTTCATTTCTGCAGTTGCCATCGAGGTCTCTGCACTCGGAGACGCAGAGGACGAGTAGGAGTTTCCCAGGAGGGGATGCATCAGGACGAATTCAAAACTCAGGAAAATTGTCCTGGAACACCTTCCCTAAGGATGCTAGAATGGAATTGAAGAGGCAGGCGAGCGGCCACCACGGTCCTCTAGCAGTCCTTAGGGTGCGCGCAGAAGGCCGGTGCTCTGCGGCTTCGTTCTTCGCCGTCGTACAAGCTACCGCTCTGTCCGGCTCGCGGAGCAGGAGAAGCGGCTGCTTCGCGCACACAACAGCCGTACGCTCCGAAGCGCTGCTTCAGCCGAAAGACGCCGGCGACCGGCGCTTGGCTTTGGACAGCTCCGGAGAGCCGTAGTGTGCGTCTGCACTGGACTGCATTATACCGAAAAGCTTTAGCAGTGTGTCTCGCAGGGAGATAGCTTAGGAGCGCAGCGCACTTATGCCTCCCTTGTCCAGAAACACGATTTTACTGCACACTCCAAAAACACTGCTCTTTCCTGGGCAATATGTAAGCTGCTTTCTGACGGCCGTGCTCCCTTCCTGCTCTTGCCCAGCTCGTTGTTTTAACGTGCACATGCCGTCCTGGCATTCAGTGCACAGTGAAGGCAATCGCAAAAGTCCAGCAGCTGCTGACTCCCAAACGAATTTCCCAACAGGGGCTTCATCAGGACGAAGTCAAAACCCAGGAAAGTTGTCTCGGAACGCCTTCAATAAAGCATGCCAGCAGTGCATTGAAAAGGCAGGGAGCTTTAGCCACTGTCATCTAGCAGTCCCAAGGCTGTACACACAATGTCGTCTCCCTGCGGCTTCGTTCTTTGCCCTCGTACAAGCTACCGCTCTGTCCGGCTCACGGAGCAGGAGAAGCGGCTGCCTCGCGCACACAACAGAGGAGCGGCAGCCGTACGCTCCGAAGCGCTGCTTCAGCCGAAAGACGCCGGCGACCGGCGCTTCGCTTCGGACAGCTCCGGAGAGCCGTAGTGTGCGTCTGCACTAGACTGCATCGTAGCGAAAAGCTTTGCCAGTGTGTCTTAGCAAGGAGATAGCTTAGGAGCGCAGCGCACTTATGCCTCCCTTGTCCATAAACACGATTTTACTGCACACTCCAAAAACACTGCTCTTTCCAGGGCAATATATAAGCTGCTTTCTGACGGCCGTGATCTTTCGATTACTCTTGCCCAGCTCGTTGTTTTAACGTGCACATGCCGTCCTGGCATTCAGTGCACAGTGAAGGCAATCGCAAAAGTCCAGCAGCTGCTGACTCCCAAATGAATTTCCCAACAGGGGCTTCATCAGGACGAAGTCAAAACCCAGGAAAGTTGTCTCGGAACGCCTTCAATAAAGCATGCCAGCAGTGCATTGAAGAGGCAGGGAGCTTTAGCCACTGTCATCTAGCAGTCCCAAGGCTGTACACACAATGTCGTCTCCCTGCGGCTTCGTTCTTCGCCCTCGTACAAGCTACCGCTCTGTCCGGCTCACGGAGCAGGAGAAGCGGCTGCCTCGCGCACACAACAGAGGAGCGGCAGCCGTACGCTCCGAAGCGCTGCTTCAGCCGAAAGACGCCGGCGACCGGCGCTTCGCTTCGGACAGCTCCGGAGAGCCGTAGTGTGCGTCTGCACTAGACTGCATCGTAGCGAAAAGCTTTGCCAGTGTGTCTTAGCAAGGAGATAGCTTAGGAGCGCAGCGCACTTATGCCTTCCTTGTCCATAAACACGATTTTACTGCACACTCCAAAAACACTGCTCTTTCCAGGGCAATATATAAGCTGCTTTCTGACGGCCGTGATCTTTCGATTACTCTTGCCCAGCTCGTTGTTTTAACGTGCACATGCCGTCCTGGCATTCAGTGCACAGTGAAAGCAATCGCAAAAGTCCAGGTGCTGCTGACTCCCAAACACAAGGCGCTGGCTATGTTCTTGCTTCTCGACAACTCAACGAAGCCCTTCATTTCTGCAGTTGCCATCGAGGTCTCTGCACTCGGAGACGCAGAGGACGAGTAGGAGTTTCCCAGGAGATGCTGCATCAGGACGAATTCAAAACTCAGGAAAATTGTCCTGGAACACCTTCCCTAAGGATGCTAGAATGGAATTGAAGGGGCAGGCGAGCGGCCACCACGGTCCTCTCGCAGTCCTTAGGGTGCGCGCAGAAGGCCGGTGCTCTGCGGCTTCGTTCTTCGCCCTCGTACAAGCTACCGCTCTGTCCGGCTCGCGGAGCAGGAGAAGCGGCTGCTTCGCGCACACAACAGCCGTACGCTCCGAAGCGCTGCTTCAGCCGAAAGACGCCGGCGACCGGCGCTTCGCTTCGGACAGCTCCGGAGAGCCGTAGTGTGCGTCTGCACTAGACTGCATGATAACGAAAAGCTTTGCCAGTGTGTCTCGCAGGGAGATAGCTTAGGAGCGCAGCACACTTATGCCTCCCTTGTCTAGAAACACGATTTTACTGCACACTCCAAAAACACTGCTCTTTCCAGGGCAATATATAAGCTGCTTTCTGACGGCCGTGATCTTACGATTACTGCTCTTGCCCAGCTCGTTGTTTTAACGTGCACATGCCGTCCTGGCATTCAGTGCACAGTGAAGGCAATCGCAAAAGTCCAGCAGCTGCTGACTCCCAAACACAAGGCGCTGGCTATGTTCTTGCTCCTCGACTACTCAACGCAGCCCTTCATTTCTGCAGTTGCCATCGAGGTCTCTGCACTCGGAGACTCAGAGGACGAGTAGGAGTTTCCCAGGAGAGGCTGCATCAGGACGAATTCAAAACTCCAGAAAATTGTCCTGGAACACCTTCCCTAAGGATGCTAGAATGGAATTGAAGAGGCAGGCGAGCGGCCACCACGGTCCTCTCGCAGTCCTTAGGGTGCGCGCAGAAGGCCGGTGCTCTGCGGCTTCGTTCTTCGCCCTCGTACAAGCTACCGCTCTGTCCGGCTCGCGGAGCAGGAGAAGCGGCTGCTTCGCGCACACAACAGAGGAGCGGCAGCCGTACGCTCCGAAGCGCTGCTTCAGCCGAAAGACGCCGGCGACCGGCGCTTCGCTTCGGACAGCTCCGGAGAGCCGTAGTGTGCGTCTGCACTGGACTGCATCGTAGCGAAAAGCTTTGCCAGTGTGTCTTAGCAAGGAGATAGCTTAGGAGCGCAGCGCACTTATGCCTTCCTTGTCCATAAACACGATTTTACTGCACACTCCAAAAACACTGCTCTTTCCAGGGCAATATATAAGCTGCTTTCTGACGGCCGTGATCTTTCGATTACTCTTGCCCAGCTCGTTGATTTAACGTGCACATGCCGTCCTGGCATTCAGTGCACAGTGAAGGCAATCGCAAAAGTCCAGCAGCTGCTGACTCCCAAATGAATTTCCCAACAGGGGCTGCATCAGGACGAAGTCAAAACCCAGGAAAGTTGTCTCGGAACGCCTTCAATAAAGCATGCCAGCAGTGCATTGAAAAGGCAGGGAGCTTTAGCCACTGTCATCTAGCAGTCCCAAGGCTGTACACACAATGTCGTCTCCCTGTGGCTTCGTTCTTCGCCCTCGTACAAGCTACCGCTCTGTCCGGCTCACGGAGCAGGAGAAGCGGCTGCCTCGCGCACACAACAGAGGAGCGGCAGCCGTACGCTCCGAAGCGCTGCTTCAGCCGAAAGACGCCGGCGACCGGCGCTTGGCTTCGGACAGCTCCGGAGAGCCGCAGTGTCCGTCTGCACTAGACTGCATGATAACGAAAAGCTTTGGCAGTGTGTCTCGCAGGGAGATAGCTTAGGAGCGCAGCGCACTTATGCCTCCCTTGTCCAGAAACACGATTTTACTGCACACTCCAAAAACACTGCTCTTTCCTGGGCAATATATAAGCTGCTTTCTGACGGCCGTGATCTTTCGATTACTCTTGCCCAGCTCGTTGTTTTAACGTGCACATGCCGTCCTGGCATTCAGTGCACAGTGAAGGCAATCGCAAAAGTCCAGCAGCTGCTGACTCCCAAACACAAGGCGCTGGCTATGTTCTTGTTTCTCGACTACTCAACGCAGCCCTTCATTTCTGCAGTTGCCATCGAGGTCTCTGCACTCGGAGACGCAGAGGACGAGTAGGAGTTTCCCAGGAGATGCTGCATCAGGACGAATTCAAAACTCAGGAAAATTGTCCTGGAACACCTTCCCTAAGGATGCTAGAATGGAATTGAAGAGGCAGGCGAGCGGCCACCACGGTCCTCTAGCAGTCCTTAGGGTGCGCGCAGAAGGCCGGTGCTCTGCGGCTTCGTTCTTCGCCCTCGTACAAGCTACCGCTCTGTCCGGCTCACGGAGCAGGAGAAGCGGCTGCCTCGCGCACACAACAGAGGAGCGGCAGCCGTACGCTCCGAAGCGCTGCTTCAGCCGAAAGACGCCGGCGACCGGCGCTTGGCTTCGGACAGCTCCGGAGAGCCGTAGTGTGCGTCTGCACTGGACTGCATCATAGCGAAAAGCTTTAGCAGTGTGTCTCGCAGGGAGATAGCTTAGGAGCGCAGGGCACTTATGCCTCCCTTGTCCAGAAACACGATTTTACTGCACACTCCAAAAACACTGCTCTTTCCAGGGCAAGATGTCAGATGCTCTCTGATGCCCGTGCTCCCTTCCTGCTCTTGCCCAGCTCGTTGTTTTAACGTGCACATGCCGTCCTGGCATTCAGTGCACAGTGAAGGCAATCGCAAAAGTCCAGCAGCTGCTGACTCCCAAACGAATTTCCCAACAGGGGCTTCATCAGGACGAAGTCAAAACCCAGGAAAGTTGTCTCGGAACGCCTTCAATAAAGCATGCCAGCAGTGCATTGAAAAGGCAGGGAGCTTTAGCCACTGTCATCTAGCAGTCCCAAGGCTGTACACACAATGTCGTCTCCCTGCGGCTTCGTTCTTCGCCCTCGTACAAGCTACCGCTCTGTCCGGCTCCCGGAGCAGGAGAAGCGGCTGCTTCGCGCACACAACAGCCGTACGCTCCGAAGCGCTGCTTCAGCCGAAAGACGCCGGCGACCGGCGCTTGGCTTCGGACAGCTCCGGAGAGCCGTAGTCTGCGTCTGCACTAGACTGCATGATAGCGAAAAGCTTTGGCAGTGTGTCTCGCAGGGAGATAGCTTAGGAGCGCAGCGCACTTATGCCTCCCTTGTCCAGAAACACGATTTTACTGCACACTCCAAAAACACTGCTCTTTCCAGGGCAATATATAAGCTGCTTTCTGACGGCCGTGATCTTTCGATTACTCTTGCCCAGCTCGTTGTTTTAACGTGCACATGCCGTCCTGGCATTCAGTGCACAGTGAAGGCAATCGCAAAAGTCCAGCAGCTGCTGACTCCCAAACACAAGGCGCTGGCTATGTTCTTGCTTCTCGACAACTCAACGCAGCCCTTCATTTCTGCAGTTGCCATCGAGGTCTCTGCACTCGGAGACGCAGAGGACGAGTAGGAGTTTCCCAGGAGATGCTGCATCAGGACGAATTCAAAACTCAGGAAAATTGTCCTGGAACACCTTCCCTAAGGATGCTAGAATGGAATTGAAGAGGCAGGCGAGCGGCCACCACGGTCCTCTAGCAGTCCTTAGGGTGCGCGCAGAAGCCCGGTGCTCTGCGGCTTCGTTCTTCGCCCTCGTACAAGCTACCGCTCTGTCCGGCTCACGGAGCAGGAGAAGCGGCTGCTTCGCGCACACAACAGCCGTACGCTCCGAAGCGCTGCTTCAGCCGAAAGACGCCGGCGACCGGCGCTTGGCTTCGGACAGCTCCGGAGAGCCGTAGTGTGCGTCTGCACTAGACTGCATGATAACAAAAAGCTTTGGCAGTGTGTCTCGCAGGGAGATAGCTTAGGAGCGCAGCACACTTATGCCTCCCTTGTCCAGAAACACGATTTTACTGCACACTCCAAAAACACTGCTCTTTCCAGGGCAATATATAAGCTGCTTTCTGTCGGCCGTGATCTTACGATTACTGCTCTTGCTCAGCTCGTTGTTTTAACGTGCACATGCCGTCCTGGCATTCAGTGCACAGTGAAAGCAATCGCAAAAGTCCAGGTGCTGCTGACTCCCAAACACAAGGCGCTGGCTATGTTCTTGCTTCTCGACAACTCAACGCAGCCCTTCATTTCTGCAGTTGCCATCGAGGTCTCTGCACTCGGAGACGCAGAGGACGAGTAGGAGTTTCCCAGGAGGGGATGCATCAGGACGAATTCAAAACTCAGGAAAATTGTCCTGGAACACCTTCCCTAAGGATGCTAGAATGGAATTGAAGAGGCAGGCGAGCGGCCACCACGGTCCTCTAGCAGTCCTTAGGGTGCGCGCAGAAGGCCGGTGCTCTGCGGCTTCGTTCTTCGCCGTCGTACAAGCTACCGCTCTGTCCGGCTCGCGGAGCAGGAGAAGCGGCTGCTTCGCGCACACAACAGCCGTACGCTCCGAAGCGCTGCTTCAGCCGAAAGACGCCGGCGACCGGCGCTTGGCTTTGGACAGCTCCGGAGAGCCGTAGTGTGCGTCTGCACTGGACTGCATTATACCGAAAAGCTTTAGCAGTGTGTCTCGCAGGGAGATAGCTTAGGAGCGCAGCGCACTTATGCCTCCCTTGTCCAGAAACACGATTTTACTGCACACTCCAAAAACACTGCTCTTTCCTGGGCAATATGTAAGCTGCTTTCTGACGGCCGTGCTCCCTTCCTGCTCTTGCCCAGCTCGTTGTTTTAACGTGCACATGCCGTCCTGGCATTCAGTGCACAGTGAAGGCAATCGCAAAAGTCCAGCAGCTGCTGACTCCCAAACGAATTTCCCAACAGGGGCTTCATCAGGACGAAGTCAAAACCCAGGAAAGTTGTCTCGGAACGCCTTCAATAAAGCATGCCAGCAGTGCATTGAAAAGGCAGGGAGCTTTAGCCACTGTCATCTAGCAGTCCCAAGGCTGTACACACAATGTCGTCTCCCTGCGGCTTCGTTCTTTGCCCTCGTACAAGCTACCGCTCTGTCCGGCTCACGGAGCAGGAGAAGCGGCTGCCTCGCGCACACAACAGAGGAGCGGCAGCCGTACGCTCCGAAGCGCTGCTTCAGCCGAAAGACGCCGGCGACCGGCGCTTCGCTTCGGACAGCTCCGGAGAGCCGTAGTGTGCGTCTGCACTAGACTGCATCGTAGCGAAAAGCTTTGCCAGTGTGTCTTAGCAAGGAGATAGCTTAGGAGCGCAGCGCACTTATGCCTCCCTTGTCCATAAACACGATTTTACTGCACACTCCAAAAACACTGCTCTTTCCAGGGCAATATATAAGCTGCTTTCTGACGGCCGTGATCTTTCGATTACTCTTGCCCAGCTCGTTGTTTTAACGTGCACATGCCGTCCTGGCATTCAGTGCACAGTGAAGGCAATCGCAAAAGTCCAGCAGCTGCTGACTCCCAAATGAATTTCCCAACAGGGGCTTCATCAGGACGAAGTCAAAACCCAGGAAAGTTGTCTCGGAACGCCTTCAATAAAGCATGCCAGCAGTGCATTGAAGAGGCAGGGAGCTTTAGCCACTGTCATCTAGCAGTCCCAAGGCTGTACACACAATGTCGTCTCCCTGCGGCTTCGTTCTTCGCCCTCGTACAAGCTACCGCTCTGTCCGGCTCACGGAGCAGGAGAAGCGGCTGCCTCGCGCACACAACAGAGGAGCGGCAGCCGTACGCTCCGAAGCGCTGCTTCAGCCGAAAGACGCCGGCGACCGGCGCTTGGCTTCGGACAGCTCCGGAGAGCCGCAGTGTCCGTCTGCACTAGACTGCATGATAACGAAAAGCTTTGGCAGTGTGTCTCGCAGGGAGATAGCTTAGGAGCGCAGCGCACTTATGCCTCCCTTGTCCAGAAACACGATTTTACTGCACACTCCAAAAACACTGCTCTTTCCTGGGCAATATATAAGCTGCTTTCTGACGGCCGTGATCTTTCGATTACTCTTGCCCAGCTCGTTGTTTTAACGTGCACATGCCGTCCTGGCATTCAGTGCACAGTGAAGGCAATCGCAAAAGTCCAGCAGCTGCTGACTCCCAAACACAAGGCGCTGGCTATGTTCTTGTTTCTCGACAACTCAACGCAGCCCTTCATTTCTGCAGTTGCCATCGAGGTCTCTGCACTCGGAGACGCAGAGGACGAGTAGGAGTTTCCCAGGAGGGGATGCATCAGGACGAATTCAAAACTCAGGAAAATTGTCCTGGAACACCTTCCCTAAGGATGCTAGAATGGAATTGAAGAGGCAGGCGAGCGGCCACCACGGTCCTCTAGCAGTCCTTAGGGTGCGCGCAGAAGGCCGGTGCTCTGCGGCTTCGTTCTTCGCCCTCGTACAAGCTACCGCTCTGTCCGGCTCACGGAGCAGGAGAAGCGGCTGCTGCGCGCACACAACAGCGGAGCGGCAGCCGTACGCTCCGAAGCGCTGCTTCAGCCGAAAGACGCCGGCGACCGGCGCTTCGCTTCGGACAGCTCCGGAGAGCCGTAGTGTGCGTCTGCACTAGACTGCATCGTAGCGAAAAGCTTTGCCAGTGTGTCTTAGCAAGGAGATAGCTTAGGAGCGCAGCGCACTTATGCCTTCCTTGTCCATAAACACGATTTTACTGCACACTCCAAAAACACTGCTCTTTCCAGGGCAATATATAAGCTGCTTTCTGACGGCCGTGATCTTTCGATTACTCTTGCCCAGCTCGTTGTTTTAACGTGCACATGCCGTCCTGGCATTCAGTGCACAGTGAAAGCAATCGCAAAAGTCCAGGTGCTGCTGACTCCCAAACACAAGGCGCTGGCTATGTTCTTGCTTCTCGACAACTCAACGAAGCCCTTCATTTCTGCAGTTGCCATCGAGGTCTCTGCACTCGGAGACGCAGAGGACGAGTAGGAGTTTCCCAGGAGATGCTGCATCAGGACGAATTCAAAACTCAGGAAAATTGTCCTGGAACACCTTCCCTAAGGATGCTAGAATGGAATTGAAGGGGCAGGCGAGCGGCCACCACGGTCCTCTCGCAGTCCTTAGGGTGCGCGCAGAAGGCCGGTGCTCTGCGGCTTCGTTCTTCGCCCTCGTACAAGCTACCGCTCTGTCCGGCTCGCGGAGCAGGAGAAGCGGCTGCTTCGCGCACACAACAGCCGTACGCTCCGAAGCGCTGCTTCAGCCGAAAGACGCCGGCGACCGGCGCTTGGCTTCGGACAGCTCCGGAGAGCCGTAGTGTGCGTCTGCACTAGACTGCATGATAACAAAAAGCTTTGGCAGTGTGTCTCGCAGGGAGATAGCTTAGGAGCGCAGCACACTTATGCCTCCCTTGTCCAGAAACACGATTTTACTGCACACTCCAAAAACACTGCTCTTTCCAGGGCAATATATAAGCTGCTTTCTGTCGGCCGTGATCTTACGATTACTGCTCTTGCTCAGCTCGTTGTTTTAACGTGCACATGCCGTCCTGGCATTCAGTGCACAGTGAAAGCAATCGCAAAAGTCCAGGTGCTGCTGACTCCCAAACACAAGGCGCTGGCTATGTTCTTGCTTCTCGACAACTCAACGCAGCCCTTCATTTCTGCAGTTGCCATCGAGGTCTCTGCACTCGGAGACGCAGAGGACGAGTAGGAGTTTCCCAGGAGGGGATGCATCAGGACGAATTCAAAACTCAGGAAAATTGTCCTGGAACACCTTCCCTAAGGATGCTAGAATGGAATTGAAGAGGCAGGCGAGCGGCCACCACGGTCCTCTAGCAGTCCTTAGGGTGCGCGCAGAAGGCCGGTGCTCTGCGGCTTCGTTCTTCGCCGTCGTACAAGCTACCGCTCTGTCCGGCTCGCGGAGCAGGAGAAGCGGCTGCTTCGCGCACACAACAGCCGTACGCTCCGAAGCGCTGCTTCAGCCGAAAGACGCCGGCGACCGGCGCTTGGCTTTGGACAGCTCCGGAGAGCCGTAGTGTGCGTCTGCACTGGACTGCATTATACCGAAAAGCTTTAGCAGTGTGTCTCGCAGGGAGATAGCTTAGGAGCGCAGCGCACTTATGCCTCCCTTGTCCAGAAACACGATTTTACTGCACACTCCAAAAACACTGCTCTTTCCTGGGCAATATGTAAGCTGCTTTCTGACGGCCGTGCTCCCTTCCTGCTCTTGCCCAGCTCGTTGTTTTAACGTGCACATGCCGTCCTGGCATTCAGTGCACAGTGAAGGCAATCGCAAAAGTCCAGCAGCTGCTGACTCCCAAACGAATTTCCCAACAGGGGCTTCATCAGGACGAAGTCAAAACCCAGGAAAGTTGTCTCGGAACGCCTTCAATAAAGCATGCCAGCAGTGCATTGAAAAGGCAGGGAGCTTTAGCCACTGTCATCTAGCAGTCCCAAGGCTGTACACACAATGTCGTCTCCCTGCGGCTTCGTTCTTTGCCCTCGTACAAGCTACCGCTCTGTCCGGCTCACGGAGCAGGAGAAGCGGCTGCCTCGCGCACACAACAGAGGAGCGGCAGCCGTACGCTCCGAAGCGCTGCTTCAGCCGAAAGACGCCGGCGACCGGCGCTTCGCTTCGGACAGCTCCGGAGAGCCGTAGTGTGCGTCTGCACTAGACTGCATCGTAGCGAAAAGCTTTGCCAGTGTGTCTTAGCAAGGAGATAGCTTAGGAGCGCAGCGCACTTATGCCTCCCTTGTCCATAAACACGATTTTACTGCACACTCCAAAAACACTGCTCTTTCCAGGGCAATATATAAGCTGCTTTCTGACGGCCGTGATCTTTCGATTACTCTTGCCCAGCTCGTTGTTTTAACGTGCACATGCCGTCCTGGCATTCAGTGCACAGTGAAGGCAATCGCAAAAGTCCAGCAGCTGCTGACTCCCAAATGAATTTCCCAACAGGGGCTTCATCAGGACGAAGTCAAAACCCAGGAAAGTTGTCTCGGAACGCCTTCAATAAAGCATGCCAGCAGTGCATTGAAGAGGCAGGGAGCTTTAGCCACTGTCATCTAGCAGTCCCAAGGCTGTACACACAATGTCGTCTCCCTGCGGCTTCGTTCTTCGCCCTCGTACAAGCTACCGCTCTGTCCGGCTCACGGAGCAGGAGAAGCGGCTGCCTCGCGCACACAACAGAGGAGCGGCAGCCGTACGCTCCGAAGCGCTGCTTCAGCCGAAAGACGCCGGCGACCGGCGCTTCGCTTCGGACAGCTCCGGAGAGCCGTAGTGTGCGTCTGCACTAGACTGCATCGTAGCGAAAAGCTTTGCCAGTGTGTCTTAGCAAGGAGATAGCTTAGGAGCGCAGCGCACTTATGCCTTCCTTGTCCATAAACACGATTTTACTGCACACTCCAAAAACACTGCTCTTTCCAGGGCAATATATAAGCTGCTTTCTGACGGCCGTGATCTTTCGATTACTCTTGCCCAGCTCGTTGTTTTAACGTGCACATGCCGTCCTGGCATTCAGTGCACAGTGAAAGCAATCGCAAAAGTCCAGGTGCTGCTGACTCCCAAACACAAGGCGCTGGCTATGTTCTTGCTTCTCGACAACTCAACGAAGCCCTTCATTTCTGCAGTTGCCATCGAGGTCTCTGCACTCGGAGACGCAGAGGACGAGTAGGAGTTTCCCAGGAGATGCTGCATCAGGACGAATTCAAAACTCAGGAAAATTGTCCTGGAACACCTTCCCTAAGGATGCTAGAATGGAATTGAAGGGGCAGGCGAGCGGCCACCACGGTCCTCTCGCAGTCCTTAGGGTGCGCGCAGAAGGCCGGTGCTCTGCGGCTTCGTTCTTCGCCCTCGTACAAGCTACCGCTCTGTCCGGCTCGCGGAGCAGGAGAAGCGGCTGCTTCGCGCACACAACAGCCGTACGCTCCGAAGCGCTGCTTCAGCCGAAAGACGCCGGCGACCGGCGCTTCGCTTCGGACAGCTCCGGAGAGCCGTAGTGTGCGTCTGCACTAGACTGCATGATAACGAAAAGCTTTGCCAGTGTGTCTCGCAGGGAGATAGCTTAGGAGCGCAGCACACTTATGCCTCCCTTGTCTAGAAACACGATTTTACTGCACACTCCAAAAACACTGCTCTTTCCAGGGCAATATATAAGCTGCTTTCTGACGGCCGTGATCTTACGATTACTGCTCTTGCCCAGCTCGTTGTTTTAACGTGCACATGCCGTCCTGGCATTCAGTGCACAGTGAAGGCAATCGCAAAAGTCCAGCAGCTGCTGACTCCCAAACACAAGGCGCTGGCTATGTTCTTGCTCCTCGACTACTCAACGCAGCCCTTCATTTCTGCAGTTGCCATCGAGGTCTCTGCACTCGGAGACTCAGAGGACGAGTAGGAGTTTCCCAGGAGAGGCTGCATCAGGACGAATTCAAAACTCCAGAAAATTGTCCTGGAACACCTTCCCTAAGGATGCTAGAATGGAATTGAAGAGGCAGGCCAGCGGCCACCACGGTCCTCTAGCAGTCCTTAGGGTGCGCGCAGAAGGCCGGTGCTCTGCGGCTTCGTTCTTCGCCGTCGTACAAGCTACCGCTCTGTCCGGCTCGCGGAGCAGGAGAAGCGGCTGCTTCGCGCACACAACAGAGGAGCGGCAGCCGTACGCTCCGAAGCGCTGCTTCAGCCGAAAGACGCCGGCGACCGGTGCTTCGCTTCGGACAGCTCCGGAGAGCCGTAGTGTGCGTCTGCACTGGACTGCATCGTAGCGAAAAGCTTTGCCAGTGTGTCTTAGCAAGGAGATAGCTTAGGAGCGCAGCGCACTTATGCCTTCCTTGTCCATAAACACGATTTTACTGCACACTCCAAAAACACTGCTCTTTCCAGGGCAATATATAAGCTGCTTTCTGACGGCCGTGATCTTTCGATTACTCTTGCCCAGCTCGTTGATTTAACGTGCACATGCCGTCCTGGCATTCAGTGCACAGTGAAGGCAATCGCAAAAGTCCAGCAGCTGCTGACTCCCAAATGAATTTCCCAACAGGGGCTGCATCAGGACGAAGTCAAAACCCAGGAAAGTTGTCTCGGAACGCCTTCAATAAAGCATGCCAGCAGTGCATTGAAAAGGCAGGGAGCTTTAGCCACTGTCATCTAGCAGTCCCAAGGCTGTACACACAATGTCGTCTCCCTGCGGCTTCGTTCTTCGCCCTCGTACAAGCTACCGCTCTGTCCGGCTCACGGAGCAGGAGAAGCGGCTGCCTCGCGCACACAACAGAGGAGCGGCAGCCGTACGCTCCGAAGCGCTGCTTCAGCCGAAAGACGCCGGCGACCGGCGCTTGGCTTCGGACAGCTCCGGAGAGCCGCAGTGTCCGTCTGCACTAGACTGCATGATAACGAAAAGCTTTGGCAGTGTGTCTCGCAGGGAGATAGCTTAGGAGCGCAGCGCACTTATGCCTCCCTTGTCCAGAAACACGATTTTACTGCACACTCCAAAAACACTGCTCTTTCCTGGGCAATATATAAGCTGCTTTCTGACGGCCGTGATCTTTCGATTACTCTTGCCCAGCTCGTTGTTTTAACGTGCACATGCCGTCCTGGCATTCAGTGCACAGTGAAGGCAATCGCAAAAGTCCAGCAGCTGCTGACTCCCAAACACAAGGCGCTGGCTATGTTCTTGTTTCTCGACTACTCAACGCAGCCCTTCATTTCTGCAGTTGCCATCGAGGTCTCTGCACTCGGAGACGCAGAGGACGAGTAGGAGTTTCCCAGGAGATGCTGCATCAGGACGAATTCAAAACTCAGGAAAATTGTCCTGGAACACCTTCCCTAAGGATGCTAGAATGGAATTGAAGAGGCAGGCGAGCGGCCACCACGGTCCTCTAGCAGTCCTTAGGGTGCGCGCAGAAGGCCGGTGCTCTGCGGCTTCGTTCTTCGCCCTCGTACAAGCTACCGCTCTGTCCGGCTCACGGAGCAGGAGAAGCGGCTGCCTCGCGCACACAACAGAGGAGCGGCAGCCGTACGCTCCGAAGCGCTGCTTCAGCCGAAAGACGCCGGCGACCGGCGCTTGGCTTCGGACAGCTCCGGAGAGCCGTAGTGTGCGTCTGCACTGGACTGCATCATAGCGAAAAGCTTTAGCAGTGTGTCTCGCAGGGAGATAGCTTAGGAGCGCAGGGCACTTATGCCTCCCTTGTCCAGAAACACGATTTTACTGCACACTCCAAAAACACTGCTCTTTCCAGGGCAAGATGTCAGATGCTCTCTGATGCCCGTGCTCCCTTCCTGCTCTTGCCCAGCTCGTTGTTTTAACGTGCACATGCCGTCCTGGCATTCAGTGCACAGTGAAGGCAATCGCAAAAGTCCAGCAGCTGCTGACTCCCAAACGAATTTCCCAACAGGGGCTTCATCAGGACGAAGTCAAAACCCAGGAAAGTTGTCTCGGAACGCCTTCAATAAAGCATGCCAGCAGTGCATTGAAAAGGCAGGGAGCTTTAGCCACTGTCATCTAGCAGTCCCAAGGCTGTACACACAATGTCGTCTCCCTGCGGCTTCGTTCTTCGCCCTCGTACAAGCTACCGCTCTGTCCGGCTCCCGGAGCAGGAGAAGCGGCTGCTTCGCGCACACAACAGCCGTACGCTCCGAAGCGCTGCTTCAGCCGAAAGACGCCGGCGACCGGCGCTTGGCTTCGGACAGCTCCGGAGAGCCGTAGTCTGCGTCTGCACTAGACTGCATGATAGCGAAAAGCTTTGGCAGTGTGTCTCGCAGGGAGATAGCTTAGGAGCGCAGCGCACTTATGCCTCCCTTGTCCAGAAACACGATTTTACTGCACACTCCAAAAACACTGCTCTTTCCAGGGCAATATATAAGCTGCTTTCTGACGGCCGTGATCTTTCGATTACTCTTGCCCAGCTCGTTGTTTTAACGTGCACATGCCGTCCTGGCATTCAGTGCACAGTGAAGGCAATCGCAAAAGTCCAGCAGCTGCTGACTCCCAAACACAAGGCGCTGGCTATGTTCTTGCTTCTCGACAACTCAACGCAGCCCTTCATTTCTGCAGTTGCCATCGAGGTCTCTGCACTCGGAGACGCAGAGGACGAGTAGGAGTTTCCCAGGAGATGCTGCATCAGGACGAATTCAAAACTCAGGAAAATTGTCCTGGAACACCTTCCCTAAGGATGCTAGAATGGAATTGAAGAGGCAGGCCAGCGGCCACCACGGTCCTCTACCAGTCCTTAGGGTGCGCGCAGAAGCCCGGTGCTCTGCGGCTTCGTTCTTCGCCCTCGTACAAGCTACCGCTCTGTCCGGCTCACGGAGCAGGAGAAGCGGCTGCTTCGCGCACACAACAGCCGTACGCTCCGAAGCGCTGCTTCAGCCGAAAGACGCCGGCGACCGGCGCTTGGCTTCGGACAGCTCCGGAGAGCCGTAGTGTGCGTCTGCACTAGACTGCATGATAACAAAAAGCTTTGGCAGTGTGTCTCGCAGGGAGATAGCTTAGGAGCGCAGCACACTTATGCCTCCCTTGTCCAGAAACACGATTTTACTGCACACTCCAAAAACACTGCTCTTTCCAGGGCAATATATAAGCTGCTTTCTGTCGGCCGTGATCTTACGATTACTGCTCTTGCTCAGCTCGTTGTTTTAACGTGCACATGCCGTCCTGGCATTCAGTGCACAGTGAAAGCAATCGCAAAAGTCCAGGTGCTGCTGACTCCCAAACACAAGGCGCTGGCTATGTTCTTGCTTCTCGACAACTCAACGCAGCCCTTCATTTCTGCAGTTGCCATCGAGGTCTCTGCACTCGGAGACGCAGAGGACGAGTAGGAGTTTCCCAGGAGGGGATGCATCAGGACGAATTCAAAACTCAGGAAAATTGTCCTGGAACACCTTCCCTAAGGATGCTAGAATGGAATTGAAGAGGCAGGCGAGCGGCCACCACGGTCCTCTAGCAGTCCTTAGGGTGCGCGCAGAAGGCCGGTGCTCTGCGGCTTCGTTCTTCGCCGTCGTACAAGCTACCGCTCTGTCCGGCTCGCGGAGCAGGAGAAGCGGCTGCTTCGCGCACACAACAGCCGTACGCTCCGAAGCGCTGCTTCAGCCGAAAGACGCCGGCGACCGGCGCTTGGCTTTGGACAGCTCCGGAGAGCCGTAGTGTGCGTCTGCACTGGACTGCATTATACCGAAAAGCTTTAGCAGTGTGTCTCGCAGGGAGATAGCTTAGGAGCGCAGGGCACTTATGCCTCCCTTGTCCAGAAACACGATTTTACTGCACACTCCAAAAACACTGCTCTTTCCTGGGCAATATGTAAGCTGCTTTCTGACGGCCGTGCTCCCTTCCTGCTCTTGCCCAGCTCGTTGTTTTAACGTGCACATGCCGTCCTGGCATTCAGTGCACAGTGAAGGCAATCGCAAAAGTCCAGCAGCTGCTGACTCCCAAACGAATTTCCCAACAGGGGCTTCATCAGGACGAAGTCAAAACCCAGGAAAGTTGTCTCGGAACGCCTTCAATAAAGCATGCCAGCAGTGCATTGAAAAGGCAGGGAGCTTTAGCCACTGTCATCTAGCAGTCCCAAGGCTGTACACACAATGTCGTCTCCCTGCGGCTTCGTTCTTTGCCCTCGTACAAGCTACCGCTCTGTCCGGCTCACGGAGCAGGAGAAGCGGCTGCCTCGCGCACACAACAGAGGAGCGGCAGCCGTACGCTCCGAAGCGCTGCTTCAGCCGAAAGACGCCGGCGACCGGCGCTTCGCTTCGGACAGCTCCGGAGAGCCGTAGTGTGCGTCTGCACTAGACTGCATCGTAGCGAAAAGCTTTGCCAGTGTGTCTTAGCAAGGAGATAGCTTAGGAGCGCAGCGCACTTATGCCTTCCTTGTCCATAAACACGATTTTACTGCACACTCCAAAAACACTGCTCTTTCCAGGGCAATATATAAGCTGCTTTCTGACGGCCGTGATCTTTCGATTACTCTTGCCCAGCTCGTTGTTTTAACGTGCACATGCCGTCCTGGCATTCAGTGCACAGTGAAGGCAATCGCAAAAGTCCAGCAGCTGCTGACTCCCAAATGAATTTCCCAACAGGGGCTTCATCAGGACGAAGTCAAAACCCAGGAAAGTTGTCTCGGAACGCCTTCAATAAAGCATGCCAGCAGTGCATTGAAAAGGCAGGGAGCTTTAGCCACTGTCATCTAGCAGTCCCAAGGCTGTACACACAATGTCGTCTCCCTGCGGCTTCGTTCTTCGCCCTCGTACAAGCTACCGCTCTGTCCGGCTCACGGAGCAGGAGAAGCGGCTGCCTCGCGCACACAACAGAGGAGCGGCAGCCGTACGCTCCGAAGCGCTGCTTCAGCCGAAAGACGCCGGCGACCGGCGCTTGGCTTCGGACAGCTCCGGAGAGCCGTAGTGTGCGTCTGCACTAGACTGCATGATAACGAAAAGCTTTGCCAGTGTGTCTTAGCAAGGAGATAGCTTAGGAGCGCAGCGCACTTATGCCTTCCTTGTCCATAAACACGATTTTACTGCACACTCCAAAAACACTGCTCTTTCCAGGGCAATATATAAGCTGCTTTCTGACGGCCGTGATCTTTCGATTACTCTTGCCCAGCTCGTTGTTTTAACGTGCACATGCCGTCCTGGCATTCAGTGCACAGTGAAAGCAATCGCAAAAGTCCAGGTGCTGCTGACTCCCAAACACAAGGCGCTGGCTATGTTCTTGCTTCTCGACAACTCAACGAAGCCCTTCATTTCTGCAGTTGCCATCGAGGTCTCTGCACTCGGAGACGCAGAGGACGAGTAGGAGTTTCCCAGGAGATGCTGCATCAGGACGAATTCAAAACTCAGGAAAATTGTCCTGGAACACCTTCCCTAAGGATGCTAGAATGGAATTGAAGGGGCAGGCGAGCGGCCACCACGGTCCTCTCGCAGTCCTTAGGGTGCGCGCAGAAGGCCGGTGCTCTGCGGCTTCGTTCTTCGCCCTCGTACAAGCTACCGCTCTGTCCGGCTCGCGGAGCAGGAGAAGCGGCTGCTTCGCGCACACAACAGCCGTACGCTCCGAAGCGCTGCTTCAGCCGAAAGACGCCGGCGACCGGCGCTTGGCTTCGGACAGCTCCGGAGAGCCGTAGTGTGCGTCTGCACTAGACTGCATGATAACGAAAAGCTTTGCCAGTGTGTCTCGCAGGGAGATAGCTTAGGAGCGCAGCACACTTATGCCTCCCTTGTCTAGAAACACGATTTTACTGCACACTCCAAAAACACTGCTCTTTCCAGGGCAATATATAAGCTGCTTTCTGACGGCCGTGATCTTACGATTACTGCTCTTGCCCAGCTCGTTGTTTTAACGTGCACATGCCGTCCTGGCATTCAGTGCACAGTGAAGGCAATCGCAAAAGTCCAGCAGCTGCTGACTCCCAAACACAAGGCGCTGGCTATGTTCTTGCTCCTCGACTACTCAACGCAGCCCTTCATTTCTGCAGTTGCCATCGAGGTCTCTGCACTCGGAGACTCAGAGGACGAGTAGGAGTTTCCCAGGAGAGGCTGCATCAGGACGAATTCAAAACTCCAGAAAATTGTCCTGGAACACCTTCCCTAAGGATGCTAGAATGGAATTGAAGAGGCAGGCGAGCGGCCACCACGGTCCTCTACCAGTCCTTAGGGTGCGCGCAGAAGGCCGGTGCTCTGCGGCTTCGTTCTTCGCCCTCGTACAAGCTACCGCTCTGTCCGGCTCGCGGAGCAGGAGAAGCGGCTGCTTCGCGCACACAACAGAGGAGCGGCAGCCGTACGCTCCGAAGCGCTGCTTCAGCCGAAAGACGCCGGCGACCGGCGCTTGGCTTTGGACAGCTCCGGAGAGCCGTAGTGTGCGTCTGCACTGGACTGCATCGTAGCGAAAAGCTTTGCCAGTGTGTCTTAGCAAGGAGATAGCTTAGGAGCGCAGCGCACTTATGCCTTCCTTGTCCATAAACACGATTTTACTGCACACTCCAAAAACACTGCTCTTTCCAGGGCAATATATAAGCTGCTTTCTGACGGCCGTGATCTTTCGATTACTCTTGCCCAGCTCGTTGTTTTAACGTGCACATGCCGTCCTGGCATTCAGTGCACAGTGAAGGCAATCGCAAAAGTCCAGCAGCTGCTGACTCCCAAACGAATTTCCCAACAGGGGCTTCATCAGGACGAAGTCAAAACCCAGGAAAGTTGTCTCGGAACGCCTTCAATAAAGCATGCCAGCAGTGCATTGAAAAGGCAGGGAGCTTTAGCCACTGTCATCTAGCAGTCCCAAGGCTGTACACACAATGTCGTCTCCCTGCGGCTTCGTTCTTCGCCCTCGTACAAGCTACCGCTCTGTCCGGCTCACGGAGCAGGAGAAGCGGCTGCCTCGCGCACACAACAGAGGAGCGGCAGCCGTACGCTCCGAAGCGCTGCTTCAGCCGAAAGACGCCGGCGACCGGCGCTTGGCTTCGGACAGCTCCGGAGAGCCGCAGTGTCCGTCTGCACTAGACTGCATGATAACGAAAAGCTTTGGCAGTGTGTCTCGCAGGGAGATAGCTTAGGAGCGCAGCGCACTTATGCCTCCCTTGTCCAGAAACACGATTTTACTGCACACTCCAAAAACACTGCTCTTTCCTGGGCAATATATAAGCTGCTTTCTGACGGCCGTGATCTTTCGATTACTCTTGCCCAGCTCGTTGTTTTAACGTGCACATGCCGTCCTGGCATTCAGTGCACAGTGAAGGCAATCGCAAAAGTCCAGGTGCTGCTGACTCCCAAACACAAGGCGCTGGCTATGTTCTTGTTTCTCGACAACTCAACGCAGCCCTTCATTTCTGCAGTTGCCATCGAGGTCTCTGCACTCGGAGACGCAGAGGACGAGTAGGAGTTTCCCAGGAGATGCTGCATCAGGACGAATTCAAAACTCAGGAAAATTGTCCTGGAACACCTTCCCTAAGGATGCTAGAATGGAATTGAAGGGGCAGGCGAGCGGCCACCACGGTCCTCTCGCAGTCCTTAGGGTGCGCGCAGAAGGCCGGTGCTCTGCGGCTTCGTTCTTCGCCCTCGTACAAGCTACCGCTCTGTCCGGCTCGCGGAGCAGGAGAAGCGGCTGCTTCGCGCACACAACAGAGGAGCGGCAGCCGTACGCTCCGAAGCGCTGCTTCAGCCGAAAGACGCCGGCGACCGGCGCTTCGCTTCGGACAGCTCCGGAGAGCCGTAGTGTGCGTCTGCACTGGACTGCATCGTAGCGAAAAGCTTTGCCAGTGTGTCTTAGCAAGGAGATAGCTTAGGAGCGCAGCGCACTTATGCCTTCCTTGTCCATAAACACGATTTTACTGCACACTCCAAAAACACTGCTCTTTCCAGGGCAATATATAAGCTGCTTTCTGACGGCCGTGATCTTTCGATTACTCTTGCCCAGCTCGTTGTTTTAACGTGCACATGCCGTCCTGGCATTCAGTGCACAGTGAAGGCAATCGCAAAAGTCCAGCAGCTGCTGACTCCCAAATGAATTTCCCAAGAGGGGCTGCATCAGGACGAAGTCAAAACCCAGGAAAGTTGTCTCGGAACGCCTTCAATAAAGCATGCCAGCAGTGCATTGAAAAGGCAGGGAGCTTTAGCCACTGTCATCTAGCAGTCCCAAGGCTGTACACACAATGTCGTCTCCCTGCGGCTTCGTTCTTCGCCCTCGTACAAGCTACCGCTCTGTCCGGCTCACGGAGCAGGAGAAGCGGCTGCCTCGCGCACACAACAGAGGGGCGGCAGCCGTACGCTCCGAAGCGCTGCTTCAGCCGAAAGACGCCGGCGACCGGCGCTTGGCTTCGGACAGCTCCGGAGAGCCGCAGTGTCCGTCTGCACTAGACTGCATGATAACGAAAAGCTTTGGCAGTGTGTCTCGCAGGGAGATAGCTTAGGAGCGCAGCGCACTTATGCCTCCCTTGTCCAGAAACACGATTTTACTGCACACTCCAAAAACACTGCTCTTTCCTGGGCAATATATAAGCTGCTTTCTGACGGCCGTGATCTTTCGATTACTCTTGCCCAGCTCGTTGTTTTAACGTGCACATGCCGTCCTGGCATTCAGTGCACAGTGAAGGCAATCGCAAAAGTCCAGCAGCTGCTGACTCCCAAACACAAGGCGCTGGCTATGTTCTTGCTCCTCGACTACTCAACGCAGCCCTTCATTTCTGCAGTTGCCATCGAGGTCTCTGCACTCGGAGACGCAGAGGACGAGTAGGAGTTTCCCAGGAGAGGCTGCATCAGGACGAATTCAAAACTCAGGAAAATTGTCCTGGAACACCTTCCCTAAGGATGCTAGAATGGAATTGAAGAGGCAGGCCAGCGGCCACCACGGTCCTCTAGCAGTCCTTAGGGTGCGCGCAGAAGGCCGGTGCTCTGCGGCTTCGTTCTTCGCCGTCGTACAAGCTACCGCTCTGTCCGGCTCGCGGAGCAGGAGAAGCGGCTGCTTCGCGCACACAACAGAGGAGCGGCAGCCGTACGCTCCGAAGCGCTGCTTCAGCCGAAAGACGCCGGCGACCGGCGCTTCGCTTCGGACAGCTCCGGAGAGCCGTAGTGTGCGTCTGCACTGGACTGCATCGTAGCGAAAAGCTTTGCCAGTGTGTCTTAGCAAGGAGATAGCTTAGGAGCGCAGCGCACTTATGCCTTCCTTGTCCATAAACACGATTTTACTGCACACTCCAAAAACACTGCTCTTTCCAGGGCAATATATAAGCTGCTTTCTGACGGCCGTGATCTTTCGATTACTCTTGCCCAGCTCGTTGTTTTAACGTGCACATGCCGTCCTGGCATTCAGTGCACAGTGAAGGCAATCGCAAAAGTCCAGCAGCTGCTGACTCCCAAATGAATTTCCCAAGAGGGGCTGCATCAGGACGAAGTCAAAACCCAGGAAAGTTGTCTCGGAACGCCTTCAATAAAGCATGCCAGCAGTGCATTGAAAAGGCAGGGAGCTTTAGCCACTGTCATCTAGCAGTCCCAAGGCTGTACACACAATGTCGTCTCCCTGCGGCTTCGTTCTTCGCCCTCGTACAAGCTACCGCTCTGTCCGGCTCACGGAGCAGGAGAAGCGGCTGCCTCGCGCACACAACAGAGGAGCGGCAGCCGTACGCTCCGAAGCGCTGCTTCAGCCGAAAGACGCCGGCGACCGGCGCTTGGCTTCGGACAGCTCCGGAGAGCCGCAGTGTCCGTCTGCACTAGACTGCATGATAACGAAAAGCTTTGGCAGTGTGTCTCGCAGGGAGATAGCTTAGGAGCGCAGCACACTTATGCCTCCCTTGCCCAGAAACACGATTTTACTGCACACTCCAAAAACACTGCTCTTTCCAGGGCAATATATAAGCTGCTTTCTGACGGCCGTGATCTTTCGATTACTCTTGCCCAGCTCGTTGTTTTAACGTGCACATGCCGTCCTGGCATTCAGTGCACAGTGAAGGCAATCGCAAAAGTCCAGGTGCTGCTGACTCCCAAACACAAGGCGCTGGCTATGTTCTTGTTTCTCGACTACTCAACGCAGCCCTTCATTTCTGCAGTTGCCATCGAGGTCTCTGCACTCGGAGACGCAGAGGACGAGTAGGAGTTTCCCAGGAGATGCTGCATCAGGACGAATTCAAAACTCAGGAAAATTGTCCTGGAACACCTTCCCTAAGGATGCTAGAATGGAATTGAAGAGGCAGGCGAGCGGCCACCACGGTCCTCTCGCAGTCCTTAGGGTGCGCGCAGAAGGCCGGTGCTCTGCGGCTTCGTTCTTCGCCCTCGTACAAGCTACCGCTCTGTCCGGCTCGCGGAGCAGGAGAAGCGGCTGCTTCGCGCACACAACAGAGGAGCGGCAGCCGTACGCTCCGAAGCGCTGCTTCAGCCGAAAGACGCCGGCGACCGGCGCTTCGCTTCGGACAGCTCCGGAGAGCCGTAGTGTGCGTCTGCACTGGACTGCATCGTAGCGAAAAGCTTTGCCAGTGTGTCTTAGCAAGGAGATAGCTTAGGAGCGCAGCGCACTTATGCCTTCCTTGTCCATAAACACGATTTTACTGCACACTCCAAAAACACTGCTCTTTCCAGGGCAATATATAAGCTGCTTTCTGACGGCCGTGATCTTACGATTACTGCTCTTGCCCAGCTCGTTGTTTTAACGTGCACATGCCGTCCTGGCATTCAGTGCACAGTGAAGGCAATCGCAAAAGTCCAGCAGCTGCTGACTCCCAAATGAATTTCCCAAGAGGGGCTGCATCAGGACGAAGTCAAAACCCAGGAAAGTTGTCTCGGAACGCCTTCAATAAAGCATGCCAGCAGTGCATTGAAAAGGCAGGGAGCTTTAGCCACTGTCATCTAGCAGTCCCAAGGCTGTACACACAATGTCGTCTCCCTGCGGCTTCGTTCTTCGCCCTCGTACAAGCTACCGCTCTGTCCGGCTCACGGAGCAGGAGAAGCGGCTGCCTCGCGCACACAACAGAGGAGCGGCAGCCGTACGCTCCGAAGCGCTGCTTCAGCCGAAAGACGCCGGCGACCGGCGCTTGGCTTCGGACAGCTCCGGAGAGCCGCAGTGTCCGTCTGCACTAGACTGCATGATAACGAAAAGCTTTGGCAGTGTGTCTCGCAGGGAGATAGCTTAGGAGCGCAGCGCACTTATGCCTCCCTTGTCCAGAAACACGATTTTACTGCACACTCCAAAAACACTGCTCTTTCCTGGGCAATATATAAGCTGCTTTCTGACGGCCGTGATCTTTCGATTACTCTTGCCCAGCTCGTTGTTTTAACGTGCACATGCCGTCCTGGCATTCAGTGCACAGTGAAGGCAATCGCAAAAGTCCAGCAGCTGCTGACTCCCAAACACAAGGCGCTGGCTATGTTCTTGTTTCTCGACAACTCAACGCAGCCCTTCATTTCTGCAGTTGCCATCGAGGTCTCTGCACTCGGAGACGCAGAGGACGAGTAGGAGTTTCCCAGGAGATGCTGCATCAGGACGAATTCAAAACTCAGGAAAATTGTCCTGGAACACCTTCCCTAAGGATGCTAGAATGGAATTGAAGAGGCAGGCGAGCGGCCACCACGGTCCTCTAGCAGTCCTTAGGGTGCGCGCAGAAGGCCGGTGCTCTGCGGCTTCGTTCTTCGCCCTCGTACAAGCTACCGCTCTGTCCGGCTCGCGGAGCAGGAGAAGCGGCTGCTTCGCGCACACAACAGCCGTACGCTCCGAAGCGCTGCTTCAGCCGAAAGACGCCGGCGACCGGCGCTTCGCTTCGGACAGCTCCGGAGAGCCGTAGTGTGCGTCTGCACTAGACTGCATGATAACGAAAAGCTTTGGCAGTGTGTCTCGCAGGGAGATAGCTTAGGAGCGCAGCACACTTATGCCTCCCTTGCCCAGAAACACGATTTTACTGCACACTCCAAAACCACTGCTCTTTCCTGGGCAATATATAAGCTGCTTTCTGACGGCCGTGATCTTACGATTACTGCTCTTGCCCAGCTCGTTGTTTTAACGTGCACATGCCGTCCTGGCATTCAGTGCACAGTGAAGGCAATCGCAAAAGTCCAGGTGCTGCTGACTCCCAAACACAAGGCGCTGGCTATGTTCTTGCTCCTCGACTACTCAACGCAGCCCTTCATTTCTGCAGTTGCCATCGAGGTCTCTGCACTCGGAGACTCAGAGGACGAGTAGGAGTTTCCCAGGAGGGGCTGCATCAGGACGAATTCAAAACTCCAGAAAATTGTCCTGGAACACCTTCCCTAAGGATGCTAGAATGGAATTGAAGAGGCAGGCCAGCGGCCACCACGGTCCTCTACCAGTCCTTAGGGTGCGCGCAGAAGGCCGGTGCTCTGCGGCTTCGTTCTTCGCCGTCGTACAAGCTACCGCTCTGTCCGGCTCGCGGAGCAGGAGAAGCGGCTGCTTCGCGCACACAACAGAGGAGCGGCAGCCGTACGCTCCGAAGCGCTGCTTCAGCCGAAAGACGCCGGCGACCGGCGCTTGGCTTTGGACAGCTCCGGAGAGCCGTAGTGTGCGTCTGCACTGGACTGCATCGTAGCGAAAAGCTTTGCCAGTGTGTCTTAGCAAGGAGATAGCTTAGGAGCGCAGCGCACTTATGCCTTCCTTGTCCATAAACACGATTTTACTGCACACTCCAAAAACACTGCTCTTTCCAGGGCAATATATAAGCTGCTTTCTGACGGCCGTGATCTTTCGATTACTCTTGCCCAGCTCGTTGTTTTAACGTGCACATGCCGTCCTGGCATTCAGTGCACAGTGAAGGCAATCGCAAAAGTCCAGCAGCTGCTGACTCCCAAACGAATTTCCCAACAGGGGCTTCATCAGGACGAAGTCAAAACCCAGGAAAGTTGTCTCGGAACGCCTTCAATAAAGCATGCCAGCAGTGCATTGAAAAGGCAGGGAGCTTTAGCCACTGTCATCTAGCAGTCCCAAGGCTGTACACACAATGTCGTCTCCCTGCGGCTTCGTTCTTCGCCCTCGTACAAGCTACCGCTCTGTCCGGCTCACGGAGCAGGAGAAGCGGCTGCCTCGCGCACACAACAGAGGAGCGGCAGCCGTACGCTCCGAAGCGCTGCTTCAGCCGAAAGACGCCGGCGACCGGCGCTTGGCTTCGGACAGCTCCGGAGAGCCGCAGTGTCCGTCTGCACTAGACTGCATGATAACGAAAAGCTTTGGCAGTGTGTCTCGCAGGGAGATAGCTTAGGAGCGCAGCGCACTTATGCCTCCCTTGTCCAGAAACACGATTTTACTGCACACTCCAAAAACACTGCTCTTTCCTGGGCAATATATAAGCTGCTTTCTGACGGCCGTGATCTTTCGATTACTCTTGCCCAGCTCGTTGTTTTAACGTGCACATGCCGTCCTGGCATTCAGTGCACAGTGAAGGCAATCGCAAAAGTCCAGGTGCTGCTGACTCCCAAACACAAGGCGCTGGCTATGTTCTTGTTTCTCGACAACTCAACGCAGCCCTTCATTTCTGCAGTTGCCATCGAGGTCTCTGCACTCGGAGACGCAGAGGACGAGTAGGAGTTTCCCAGGAGATGCTGCATCAGGACGAATTCAAAACTCAGGAAAATTGTCCTGGAACACCTTCCCTAAGGATGCTAGAATGGAATTGAAGGGGCAGGCGAGCGGCCACCACGGTCCTCTCGCAGTCCTTAGGGTGCGCGCAGAAGGCCGGTGCTCTGCGGCTTCGTTCTTCGCCCTCGTACAAGCTACCGCTCTGTCCGGCTCGCGGAGCAGGAGAAGCGGCTGCTTCGCGCACACAACAGAGGAGCGGCAGCCGTACGCTCCGAAGCGCTGCTTCAGCCGAAAGACGCCGGCGACCGGCGCTTCGCTTCGGACAGCTCCGGAGAGCCGTAGTGTGCGTCTGCACTGGACTGCATCGTAGCGAAAAGCTTTGCCAGTGTGTCTTAGCAAGGAGATAGCTTAGGAGCGCAGCGCACTTATGCCTTCCTTGTCCATAAACACGATTTTACTGCACACTCCAAAAACACTGCTCTTTCCAGGGCAATATATAAGCTGCTTTCTGACGGCCGTGATCTTTCGATTACTCTTGCCCAGCTCGTTGTTTTAACGTGCACATGCCGTCCTGGCATTCAGTGCACAGTGAAGGCAATCGCAAAAGTCCAGCAGCTGCTGACTCCCAAATGAATTTCCCAAGAGGGGCTGCATCAGGACGAAGTCAAAACCCAGGAAAGTTGTCTCGGAACGCCTTCAATAAAGCATGCCAGCAGTGCATTGAAAAGGCAGGGAGCTTTAGCCACTGTCATCTAGCAGTCCCAAGGCTGTACACACAATGTCGTCTCCCTGCGGCTTCGTTCTTCGCCCTCGTACAAGCTACCGCTCTGTCCGGCTCACGGAGCAGGAGAAGCGGCTGCCTCGCGCACACAACAGAGGGGCGGCAGCCGTACGCTCCGAAGCGCTGCTTCAGCCGAAAGACGCCGGCGACCGGCGCTTGGCTTCGGACAGCTCCGGAGAGCCGCAGTGTCCGTCTGCACTAGACTGCATGATAACGAAAAGCTTTGGCAGTGTGTCTCGCAGGGAGATAGCTTAGGAGCGCAGCGCACTTATGCCTCCCTTGTCCAGAAACACGATTTTACTGCACACTCCAAAAACACTGCTCTTTCCTGGGCAATATATAAGCTGCTTTCTGACGGCCGTGATCTTTCGATTACTCTTGCCCAGCTCGTTGTTTTAACGTGCACATGCCGTCCTGGCATTCAGTGCACAGTGAAGGCAATCGCAAAAGTCCAGCAGCTGCTGACTCCCAAACACAAGGCGCTGGCTATGTTCTTGCTCCTCGACTACTCAACGCAGCCCTTCATTTCTGCAGTTGCCATCGAGGTCTCTGCACTCGGAGACGCAGAGGACGAGTAGGAGTTTCCCAGGAGAGGCTGCATCAGGACGAATTCAAAACTCCAGAAAATTGTCCTGGAACACCTTCCCTAAGGATGCTAGAATGGAATTGAAGAGGCAGGCCAGCGGCCACCACGGTCCTCTAGCAGTCCTTAGGGTGCGCGCAGAAGGCCGGTGCTCTGCGGCTTCGTTCTTCGCCGTCGTACAAGCTACCGCTCTGTCCGGCTCGCGGAGCAGGAGAAGCGGCTGCTTCGCGCACACAACAGAGGAGCGGCAGCCGTACGCTCCGAAGCGCTGCTTCAGCCGAAAGACGCCGGCGACCGGCGCTTCGCTTCGGACAGCTCCGGAGAGCCGTAGTGTGCGTCTGCACTGGACTGCATCGTAGCGAAAAGCTTTGCCAGTGTGTCTTAGCAAGGAGATAGCTTAGGAGCGCAGCGCACTTATGCCTTCCTTGTCCATAAACACGATTTTACTGCACACTCCAAAAACACTGCTCTTTCCAGGGCAATATATAAGCTGCTTTCTGACGGCCGTGATCTTTCGATTACTCTTGCCCAGCTCGTTGTTTTAACGTGCACATGCCGTCCTGGCATTCAGTGCACAGTGAAGGCAATCGCAAAAGTCCAGCAGCTGCTGACTCCCAAATGAATTTCCCAACAGGGGCTGCATCAGGACGAAGTCAAAACCCAGGAAAGTTGTCTCGGAACGCCTTCAATAAAGCATGCCAGCAGTGCATTGAAAAGGCAGGGAGCTTTAGCCACTGTCATCTAGCAGTCCCAAGGCTGTACACACAATGTCGTCTCCCTGCGGCTTCGTTCTTCGCCCTCGTACAAGCTACCGCTCTGTCCGGCTCACGGAGCAGGAGAAGCGGCTGCCTCGCGCACACAACAGAGGAGCGGCAGCCGTACGCTCCGAAGCGCTGCTTCAGCCGAAAGACGCCGGCGACCGGCGCTTGGCTTCGGACAGCTCCGGAGAGCCGCAGTGTCCGTCTGCACTAGACTGCATGATAACGAAAAGCTTTGGCAGTGTGTCTCGCAGGGAGATAGCTTAGGAGCGCAGCACACTTATGCCTCCCTTGCCCAGAAACACGATTTTACTGCACACTCCAAAAACACTGCTCTTTCCAGGGCAATATATAAGCTGCTTTCTGACGGCCGTGATCTTTCGATTACTCTTGCCCAGCTCGTTGTTTTAACGTGCACATGCCGTCCTGGCATTCAGTGCACAGTGAAGGCAATCGCAAAAGTCCAGGTGCTGCTGACTCCCAAACACAAGGCGCTGGCTATGTTCTTGTTTCTCGACTACTCAACGCAGCCCTTCATTTCTGCAGTTGCCATCGAGGTCTCTGCACTCGGAGACGCAGAGGACGAGTAGGAGTTTCCCAGGAGATGCTGCATCAGGACGAATTCAAAACTCAGGAAAATTGTCCTGGAACACCTTCCCTAAGGATGCTAGAATGGAATTGAAGAGGCAGGCGAGCGGCCACCACGGTCCTCTCGCAGTCCTTAGGGTGCGCGCAGAAGGCCGGTGCTCTGCGGCTTCGTTCTTCGCCCTCGTACAAGCTACCGCTCTGTCCGGCTCGCGGAGCAGGAGAAGCGGCTGCTTCGCGCACACAACAGAGGAGCGGCAGCCGTACGCTCCGAAGCGCTGCTTCAGCCGAAAGACGCCGGCGACCGGCGCTTCGCTTCGGACAGCTCCGGAGAGCCGTAGTGTGCGTCTGCACTGGACTGCATCGTAGCGAAAAGCTTTGCCAGTGTGTCTTAGCAAGGAGATAGCTTAGGAGCGCAGCGCACTTATGCCTTCCTTGTCCATAAACACGATTTTACTGCACACTCCAAAAACACTGCTCTTTCCAGGGCAATATATAAGCTGCTTTCTGACGGCCGTGATCTTTCGATTACTCTTGCCCAGCTCGTTGTTTTAACGTGCACATGCCGTCCTGGCATTCAGTGCACAGTGAAGGCAATCGCAAAAGTCCAGCAGCTGCTGACTCCCAAATGAATTTCCCAAGAGGGGCTGCATCAGGACGAAGTCAAAACCCAGGAAAGTTGTCTCGGAACGCCTTCAATAAAGCATGCCAGCAGTGCATTGAAAAGGCAGGGAGCTTTAGCCACTGTCATCTAGCAGTCCCAAGGCTGTACACACAATGTCGTCTCCCTGCGGCTTCGTTCTTCGCCCTCGTACAAGCTACCGCTCTGTCCGGCTCACGGAGCAGGAGAAGCGGCTGCCTCGCGCACACAACAGAGGAGCGGCAGCCGTACGCTCCGAAGCGCTGCTTCAGCCGAAAGACGCCGGCGACCGGCGCTTGGCTTCGGACAGCTCCGGAGAGCCGCAGTGTCCGTCTGCACTAGACTGCATGATAACGAAAAGCTTTGGCAGTGTGTCTCGCAGGGAGATAGCTTAGGAGCGCAGCGCACTTATGCCTCCCTTGTCCAGAAACACGATTTTACTGCACACTCCAAAAACACTGCTCTTTCCTGGGCAATATATAAGCTGCTTTCTGACGGCCGTGATCTTTCGATTACTCTTGCCCAGCTCGTTGTTTTAACGTGCACATGCCGTCCTGGCATTCAGTGCACAGTGAAGGCAATCGCAAAAGTCCAGCAGCTGCTGACTCCCAAACACAAGGCGCTGGCTATGTTCTTGTTTCTCGACAACTCAACGCAGCCCTTCATTTCTGCAGTTGCCATCGAGGTCTCTGCACTCGGAGACGCAGAGGACGAGTAGGAGTTTCCCAGGAGATGCTGCATCAGGACGAATTCAAAACTCAGGAAAATTGTCCTGGAACACCTTCCCTAAGGATGCTAGAATGGAATTGAAGAGGCAGGCGAGCGGCCACCACGGTCCTCTAGCAGTCCTTAGGGTGCGCGCAGAAGGCCGGTGCTCTGCGGCTTCGTTCTTCGCCCTCGTACAAGCTACCGCTCTGTCCGGCTCACGGAGCAGGAGAAGCGGCTGCCTCGCGCACACAACAGAGGAGCGGCAGCCGTACGCTCCGAAGCGCTGCTTCAGCCGAAAGACGCCGGCGACCGGCGCTTGGCTTCGGACAGCTCCGGAGAGCCGCAGTGTCCGTCTGCACTAGACTGCATGATAACGAAAAGCTTTGGCAGTGTGTCTCGCAGGGAGATAGCTTAGGAGCGCAGCGCACTTATGCCTCCCTTGTCCAGAAACACGATTTTACTGCACACTCCAAAAACACTGCTCTTTCCAGGGCAATATATAAGCTGCTTTCTGACGGCCGTGATCTTTCGATTACTCTTGCCCAGCTCGTTGTTTTAACGTGCACATGCCGTCCTGGCATTCAGTGCACAGTGAAGGCAATCGCAAAAGTCCAGGTGCTGCTGACTCCCAAACACAAGGCGCTGGCTATGTTCTTGTTTCTCGACTACTCAACGCAGCCCTTCATTTCTGCAGTTGCCATCGAGGTCTCTGCACTCGGAGACGCAGAGGACGAGTAGGAGTTTCCCAGGAGATGCTGCATCAGGACGAATTCAAAACTCAGGAAAATTGTCCTGGAACACCTTCCCTAAGGATGCTAGAATGGAATTGAAGAGGCAGGCGAGCGGCCACCACGGTCCTCTAGCAGTCCTTAGGGTGCGCGCAGAAGGCCGGTGCTCTGCGGCTTCGTTCTTCGCCCTCGTACAAGCTACCGCTCTGTCCGGCTCACGGAGCAGGAGAAGCGGCTGCCTCGCGCACACAACAGAGGAGCGGCAGCCGTACGCTCCGAAGCGCTGCTTCAGCCGAAAGACGCCGGCGACCGGCGCTTGGCTTCGGACAGCTCCGGAGAGCCGTAGTGTGCGTCTGCACTAGACTGCATCGTAGCGAAAAGCTTTGCCAGTGTGTCTTAGCAAGGAGATAGCTTAGGAGCGCAGCGCACTTATGCCTTCCTTGTCCATAAACACGATTTTACTGCACACTCCAAAAACACTGCTCTTTCCAGGGCAATATATAAGCTGCTTTCTGACGGCCGTGATCTTTCGATTACTCTTGCCCAGCTCGTTGTTTTAACGTGCACATGCCGTCCTGGCATTCAGTGCACAGTGAAAGCAATCGCAAAAGTCCAGGTGCTGCTGACTCCCAAACACAAGGCGCTGGCTATGTTCTTGCTTCTCGACAACTCAACGAAGCCCTTCATTTCTGCAGTTGCCATCGAGGTCTCTGCACTCGGAGACGCAGAGGACGAGTAGGAGTTTCCCAGGAGATGCTGCATCAGGACGAATTCAAAACTCAGGAAACTTGTCCTGGAACACCTTCCCTAAGGATGCTAGAATGGAATTGAAGGGGCAGGCGAGCGGCCACCACGGTCCTCTCGCAGTCCTTAGGGTGCGCGCAGAAGGCCGGTGCTCTGCGGCTTCGTTCTTCGCCCTCGTACAAGCTACCGCTCTGTCCGGCTCGCGGAGCAGGAGAAGCGGCTGCTTCGCGCACACAACAGCCGTACGCTCCGAAGCGCTGCTTCAGCCGAAAGACGCCGGCGACCGGCGCTTCGCTTCGGACAGCTCCGGAGAGCCGTAGTGTGCGTCTGCACTAGACTGCATGATAACGAAAAGCTTTGCCAGTGTGTCTCGCAGGGAGATAGCTTAGGAGCGCAGCACACTTATGCCTCCCTTGTCTAGAAACACGATTTTACTGCACACTCCAAAAACACTGCTCTTTCCAGGGCAATATATAAGCTGCTTTCTGACGGCCGTGATCTTACGATTACTGCTCTTGCCCAGCTCGTTGTTTTAACGTGCACATGCCGTCCTGGCATTCAGTGCACAGTGAAGGCAATCGCAAAAGTCCAGCAGCTGCTGACTCCCAAACACAAGGCGCTGGCTATGTTCTTGCTCCTCGACTACTCAACGCAGCCCTTCATTTCTGCAGTTGCCATCGAGGTCTCTGCACTCGGAGACTCAGAGGACGAGTAGGAGTTTCCCAGGAGAGGCTGCATCAGGACGAATTCAAAACTCCAGAAAATTGTCCTGGAACACCTTCCCTAAGGATGCTAGAATGGAATTGAAGAGGCAGGCGAGCGGCCACCACGGTCCTCTCGCAGTCCTTAGGGTGCGCGCAGAAGGCCGGTGCTCTGCGGCTTCGTTCTTCGCCCTCGTACAAGCTACCGCTCTGTCCGGCTCGCGGAGCAGGAGAAGCGGCTGCTTCGCGCACACAACAGAGGAGCGGCAGCCGTACGCTCCGAAGCGCTGCTTCAGCCGAAAGACGCCGGCGACCGGTGCTTCGCTTCGGACAGCTCCGGAGAGCCGTAGTGTGCGTCTGCACTGGACTGCATCGTAGCGAAAAGCTTTGCCAGTGTGTCTTAGCAAGGAGATAGCTTAGGAGCGCAGCGCACTTATGCCTTCCTTGTCCATAAACACGATTTTACTGCACACTCCAAAAACACTGCTCTTTCCAGGGCAATATATAAGCTGCTTTCTGACGGCCGTGATCTTTCGATTACTCTTGCCCAGCTCGTTGATTTAACGTGCACATGCCGTCCTGGCATTCAGTGCACAGTGAAGGCAATCGCAAAAGTCCAGCAGCTGCTGACTCCCAAATGAATTTCCCAACAGGGGCTGCATCAGGACGAAGTCAAAACCCAGGAAAGTTGTCTCGGAACGCCTTCAATAAAGCATGCCAGCAGTGCATTGAAAAGGCAGGGAGCTTTAGCCACTGTCATCTAGCAGTCCCAAGGCTGTACACACAATGTCGTCTCCCTGCGGCTTCGTTCTTCGCCCTCGTACAAGCTACCGCTCTGTCCGGCTCACGGAGCAGGAGAAGCGGCTGCCTCGCGCACACAACAGAGGAGCGGCAGCCGTACGCTCCGAAGCGCTGCTTCAGCCGAAAGACGCCGGCGACCGGCGCTTGGCTTCGGACAGCTCCGGAGAGCCGTAGTGTGCGTCTGCACTAGACTGCATGATAACGAAAAGCTTTGGCAGTGTGTCTCGCAGGGAGATAGCTTAGGAGCGCAGCGCACTTATGCCTCCCTTGTCCAGAAACACGATTTTACTGCACACTCCAAAAACACTGCTCTTTCCTGGGCAATATATAAGCTGCTTTCTGACGGCCGTGATCTTTCGATTACTCTTGCCCAGCTCGTTGTTTTAACGTGCACATGCCGTCCTGGCATTCAGTGCACAGTGAAGGCAATCGCAAAAGTCCAGCAGCTGCTGACTCCCAAACACAAGGCGCTGGCTATGTTCTTGTTTCTCGACTACTCAACGCAGCCCTTCATTTCTGCAGTTGCCATCGAGGTCTCTGCACTCGGAGACGCAGAGGACGAGTAGGAGTTTCCCAGGAGATGCTGCATCAGGACGAATTCAAAACTCAGGAAAATTGTCCTGGAACACCTTCCCTAAGGATGCTAGAATGGAATTGAAGAGGCAGGCGAGCGGCCACCACGGTCCTCTAGCAGTCCTTAGGGTGCGCGCAGAAGGCCGGTGCTCTGCGGCTTCGTTCTTCGCCCTCGTACAAGCTACCGCTCTGTCCGGCTCACGGAGCAGGAGAAGCGGCTGCCTCGCGCACACAACAGAGGAGCGGCAGCCGTACGCTCCGAAGCGCTGCTTCAGCCGAAAGACGCCGGCGACCGGCGCTTGGCTTCGGACAGCTCCGGAGAGCCGTAGTGTGCGTCTGCACTGGACTGCATCATAGCGAAAAGCTTTAGCAGTGTGTCTCGCAGGGAGATAGCTTAGGAGCGCAGGGCACTTATGCCTCCCTTGTCCAGAAACACGATTTTACTGCACACTCCAAAAACACTGCTCTTTCCAGGGCAAGATGTCAGATGCTCTCTGATGCCCGTGCTCCCTTCCTGCTCTTGCCCAGCTCGTTGTTTTAACGTGCACATGCCGTCCTGGCATTCAGTGCACAGTGAAGGCAATCGCAAAAGTCCAGCAGCTGCTGACTCCCAAACGAATTTCCCAACAGGGGCTTCATCAGGACGAAGTCAAAACCCAGGAAAGTTGTCTCGGAACGCCTTCAATAAAGCATGCCAGCAGTGCATTGAAAAGGCAGGGAGCTTTAGCCACTGTCATCTAGCAGTCCCAAGGCTGTACACACAATGTCGTCTCCCTGCGGCTTCGTTCTTCGCCCTCGTACAAGCTACCGCTCTGTCCGGCTCCCGGAGCAGGAGAAGCGGCTGCTTCGCGCACACAACAGCCGTACGCTCCGAAGCGCTGCTTCAGCCGAAAGACGCCGGCGACCGGCGCTTGGCTTCGGACAGCTCCGGAGAGCCGTAGTCTGCGTCTGCACTAGACTGCATGATAGCGAAAAGCTTTGGCAGTGTGTCTCGCAGGGAGATAGCTTAGGAGCGCAGCGCACTTATGCCTCCCTTGTCCAGAAACACGATTTTACTGCACACTCCAAAAACACTGCTCTTTCCAGGGCAATATATAAGCTGCTTTCTGACGGCCGTGATCTTTCGATTACTCTTGCCCAGCTCGTTGTTTTAACGTGCACATGCCGTCCTGGCATTCAGTGCACAGTGAAGGCAATCGCAAAAGTCCAGCAGCTGCTGACTCCCAAACACAAGGCGCTGGCTATGTTCTTGCTTCTCGACAACTCAACGCAGCCCTTCATTTCTGCAGTTGCCATCGAGGTCTCTGCACTCGGAGACGCAGAGGACGAGTAGGAGTTTCCCAGGAGATGCTGCATCAGGACGAATTCAAAACTCAGGAAAATTGTCCTGGAACACCTTCCCTAAGGATGCTAGAATGGAATTGAAGAGGCAGGCCAGCGGCCACCACGGTCCTCTACCAGTCCTTAGGGTGCGCGCAGAAGCCCGGTGCTCTGCGGCTTCGTTCTTCGCCCTCGTACAAGCTACCGCTCTGTCCGGCTCACGGAGCAGGAGAAGCGGCTGCTTCGCGCACACAACAGCCGTACGCTCCGAAGCGCTGCTTCAGCCGAAAGACGCCGGCGACCGGCGCTTGGCTTCGGACAGCTCCGGAGAGCCGTAGTGTGCGTCTGCACTAGACTGCATGATAACAAAAAGCTTTGGCAGTGTGTCTCGCAGGGAGATAGCTTAGGAGCGCAGCACACTTATGCCTCCCTTGTCCAGAAACACGATTTTACTGCACACTCCAAAAACACTGCTCTTTCCAGGGCAATATATAAGCTGCTTTCTGTCGGCCGTGATCTTACGATTACTGCTCTTGCTCAGCTCGTTGTTTTAACGTGCACATGCCGTCCTGGCATTCAGTGCACAGTGAAAGCAATCGCAAAAGTCCAGGTGCTGCTGACTCCCAAACACAAGGCGCTGGCTATGTTCTTGCTTCTCGACAACTCAACGCAGCCCTTCATTTCTGCAGTTGCCATCGAGGTCTCTGCACTCGGAGACGCAGAGGACGAGTAGGAGTTTCCCAGGAGGGGATGCATCAGGACGAATTCAAAACTCAGGAAAATTGTCCTGGAACACCTTCCCTAAGGATGCTAGAATGGAATTGAAGAGGCAGGCGAGCGGCCACCACGGTCCTCTAGCAGTCCTTAGGGTGCGCGCAGAAGGCCGGTGCTCTGCGGCTTCGTTCTTCGCCGTCGTACAAGCTACCGCTCTGTCCGGCTCGCGGAGCAGGAGAAGCGGCTGCTTCGCGCACACAACAGCCGTACGCTCCGAAGCGCTGCTTCAGCCGAAAGACGCCGGCGACCGGCGCTTGGCTTTGGACAGCTCCGGAGAGCCGTAGTGTGCGTCTGCACTGGACTGCATTATACCGAAAAGCTTTAGCAGTGTGTCTCGCAGGGAGATAGCTTAGGAGCGCAGGGCACTTATGCCTCCCTTGTCCAGAAACACGATTTTACTGCACACTCCAAAAACACTGCTCTTTCCTGGGCAATATGTAAGCTGCTTTCTGACGGCCGTGCTCCCTTCCTGCTCTTGCCCAGCTCGTTGTTTTAACGTGCACATGCCGTCCTGGCATTCAGTGCACAGTGAAGGCAATCGCAAAAGTCCAGCAGCTGCTGACTCCCAAACGAATTTCCCAACAGGGGCTTCATCAGGACGAAGTCAAAACCCAGGAAAGTTGTCTCGGAACGCCTTCAATAAAGCATGCCAGCAGTGCATTGAAAAGGCAGGGAGCTTTAGCCACTGTCATCTAGCAGTCCCAAGGCTGTACACACAATGTCGTCTCCCTGCGGCTTCGTTCTTTGCCCTCGTACAAGCTACCGCTCTGTCCGGCTCACGGAGCAGGAGAAGCGGCTGCCTCGCGCACACAACAGAGGAGCGGCAGCCGTACGCTCCGAAGCGCTGCTTCAGCCGAAAGACGCCGGCGACCGGCGCTTCGCTTCGGACAGCTCCGGAGAGCCGTAGTGTGCGTCTGCACTAGACTGCATCGTAGCGAAAAGCTTTGCCAGTGTGTCTTAGCAAGGAGATAGCTTAGGAGCGCAGCGCACTTATGCCTTCCTTGTCCATAAACACGATTTTACTGCACACTCCAAAAACACTGCTCTTTCCAGGGCAATATATAAGCTGCTTTCTGACGGCCGTGATCTTTCGATTACTCTTGCCCAGCTCGTTGTTTTAACGTGCACATGCCGTCCTGGCATTCAGTGCACAGTGAAGGCAATCGCAAAAGTCCAGCAGCTGCTGACTCCCAAATGAATTTCCCAACAGGGGCTTCATCAGGACGAAGTCAAAACCCAGGAAAGTTGTCTCGGAACGCCTTCAATAAAGCATGCCAGCAGTGCATTGAAAAGGCAGGGAGCTTTAGCCACTGTCATCTAGCAGTCCCAAGGCTGTACACACAATGTCGTCTCCCTGCGGCTTCGTTCTTCGCCCTCGTACAAGCTACCGCTCTGTCCGGCTCACGGAGCAGGAGAAGCGGCTGCCTCGCGCACACAACAGAGGAGCGGCAGCCGTACGCTCCGAAGCGCTGCTTCAGCCGAAAGACGCCGGCGACCGGCGCTTCGCTTCGGACAGCTCCGGAGAGCCGTAGTGTGCGTCTGCACTGGACTGCATCGTAGCGAAAAGCTTTGCCAGTGTGTCTTAGCAAGGAGATAGCTTAGGAGCGCAGCGCACTTATGCCTTCCTTGTCCATAAACACGATTTTACTGCACACTCCAAAAACACTGCTCTTTCCAGGGCAATATATAAGCTGCTTTCTGACGGCCGTGATCTTTCGATTACTCTTGCCCAGCTCGTTGTTTTAACGTGCACATGCCGTCCTGGCATTCAGTGCACAGTGAAAGCAATCGCAAAAGTCCAGGTGCTGCTGACTCCCAAACACAAGGCGCTGGCTATGTTCTTGCTTCTCGACAACTCAACGAAGCCCTTCATTTCTGCAGTTGCCATCGAGGTCTCTGCACTCGGAGACGCAGAGGACGAGTAGGAGTTTCCCAGGAGATGCTGCATCAGGACGAATTCAAAACTCAGGAAAATTGTCCTGGAACACCTTCCCTAAGGATGCTAGAATGGAATTGAAGGGGCAGGCGAGCGGCCACCACGGTCCTCTCGCAGTCCTTAGGGTGCGCGCAGAAGGCCGGTGCTCTGCGGCTTCGTTCTTCGCCCTCGTACAAGCTACCGCTCTGTCCGGCTCGCGGAGCAGGAGAAGCGGCTGCTTCGCGCACACAACAGCCGTACGCTCCGAAGCGCTGCTTCAGCCGAAAGACGCCGGCGACCGGCGCTTCGCTTCGGACAGCTCCGGAGAGCCGTAGTGTGCGTCTGCACTAGACTGCATGATAACGAAAAGCTTTGCCAGTGTGTCTCGCAGGGAGATAGCTTAGGAGCGCAGCACACTTATGCCTCCCTTGCCCAGAAACACGATTTTACTGCACACTCCAAAACCACTGCTCTTTCCTGGGCAATATATAAGCTGCTTTCTGACGGCCGTGATCTTACGATTACTGCTCTTGCCCAGCTCGTTGTTTTAACGTGCACATGCCGTCCTGGCATTCAGTGCACAGTGAAGGCAATCGCAAAAGTCCAGGTGCTGCTGACTCCCAAACACAAGGCGCTGGCTATGTTCTTGCTCCTCGACTACTCAACGCAGCCCTTCATTTCTGCAGTTGCCATCGAGGTCTCTGCACTCGGAGACTCAGAGGACGAGTAGGAGTTTCCCAGGAGGGGCTGCATCAGGACGAATTCAAAACTCCAGAAAATTGTCCTGGAACACCTTCCCTAAGGATGCTAGAATGGAATTGAAGAGGCAGGCCAGCGGCCACCACGGTCCTCTACCAGTCCTTAGGGTGCGCGCAGAAGGCCGGTGCTCTGCGGCTTCGTTCTTCGCCGTCGTACAAGCTACCGCTCTGTCCGGCTCGCGGAGCAGGAGAAGCGGCTGCTTCGCGCACACAACAGAGGAGCGGCAGCCGTACGCTCCGAAGCGCTGCTTCAGCCGAAAGACGCCGGCGACCGGCGCTTGGCTTTGGACAGCTCCGGAGAGCCGTAGTGTGCGTCTGCACTGGACTGCATCGTAGCGAAAAGCTTTGCCAGTGTGTCTTAGCAAGGAGATAGCTTAGGAGCGCAGCGCACTTATGCCTTCCTTGTCCATAAACACGATTTTACTGCACACTCCAAAAACACTGCTCTTTCCAGGGCAATATATAAGCTGCTTTCTGACGGCCGTGATCTTTCGATTACTCTTGCCCAGCTCGTTGTTTTAACGTGCACATGCCGTCCTGGCATTCAGTGCACAGTGAAGGCAATCGCAAAAGTCCAGCAGCTGCTGACTCCCAAACGAATTTCCCAACAGGGGCTTCATCAGGACGAAGTCAAAACCCAGGAAAGTTGTCTCGGAACGCCTTCAATAAAGCATGCCAGCAGTGCATTGAAAAGGCAGGGAGCTTTAGCCACTGTCATCTAGCAGTCCCAAGGCTGTACACACAATGTCGTCTCCCTGCGGCTTCGTTCTTCGCCCTCGTACAAGCTACCGCTCTGTCCGGCTCACGGAGCAGGAGAAGCGGCTGCCTCGCGCACACAACAGAGGAGCGGCAGCCGTACGCTCCGAAGCGCTGCTTCAGCCGAAAGACGCCGGCGACCGGCGCTTGGCTTCGGACAGCTCCGGAGAGCCGCAGTGTCCGTCTGCACTAGACTGCATGATAACGAAAAGCTTTGGCAGTGTGTCTCGCAGGGAGATAGCTTAGGAGCGCAGCGCACTTATGCCTCCCTTGTCCAGAAACACGATTTTACTGCACACTCCAAAAACACTGCTCTTTCCTGGGCAATATATAAGCTGCTTTCTGACGGCCGTGATCTTTCGATTACTCTTGCCCAGCTCGTTGTTTTAACGTGCACATGCCGTCCTGGCATTCAGTGCACAGTGAAGGCAATCGCAAAAGTCCAGGTGCTGCTGACTCCCAAACACAAGGCGCTGGCTATGTTCTTGTTTCTCGACAACTCAACGCAGCCCTTCATTTCTGCAGTTGCCATCGAGGTCTCTGCACTCGGAGACGCAGAGGACGAGTAGGAGTTTCCCAGGAGATGCTGCATCAGGACGAATTCAAAACTCAGGAAAATTGTCCTGGAACACCTTCCCTAAGGATGCTAGAATGGAATTGAAGGGGCAGGCGAGCGGCCACCACGGTCCTCTCGCAGTCCTTAGGGTGCGCGCAGAAGGCCGGTGCTCTGCGGCTTCGTTCTTCGCCCTCGTACAAGCTACCGCTCTGTCCGGCTCGCGGAGCAGGAGAAGCGGCTGCTTCGCGCACACAACAGAGGAGCGGCAGCCGTACGCTCCGAAGCGCTGCTTCAGCCGAAAGACGCCGGCGACCGGCGCTTCGCTTCGGACAGCTCCGGAGAGCCGTAGTGTGCGTCTGCACTGGACTGCATCGTAGCGAAAAGCTTTGCCAGTGTGTCTTAGCAAGGAGATAGCTTAGGAGCGCAGCGCACTTATGCCTTCCTTGTCCATAAACACGATTTTACTGCACACTCCAAAAACACTGCTCTTTCCAGGGCAATATATAAGCTGCTTTCTGACGGCCGTGATCTTTCGATTACTCTTGCCCAGCTCGTTGTTTTAACGTGCACATGCCGTCCTGGCATTCAGTGCACAGTGAAGGCAATCGCAAAAGTCCAGCAGCTGCTGACTCCCAAATGAATTTCCCAACAGGGGCTGCATCAGGACGAAGTCAAAACCCAGGAAAGTTGTCTCGGAACGCCTTCAATAAAGCATGCCAGCAGTGCATTGAAAAGGCAGGGAGCTTTAGCCACTGTCATCTAGCAGTCCCAAGGCTGTACACACAATGTCGTCTCCCTGCGGCTTCGTTCTTCGCCCTCGTACAAGCTACCGCTCTGTCCGGCTCACGGAGCAGGAGAAGCGGCTGCCTCGCGCACACAACAGAGGGGCGGCAGCCGTACGCTCCGAAGCGCTGCTTCAGCCGAAAGACGCCGGCGACCGGCGCTTGGCTTCGGACAGCTCCGGAGAGCCGCAGTGTCCGTCTGCACTAGACTGCATGATAACGAAAAGCTTTGGCAGTGTGTCTCGCAGGGAGATAGCTTAGGAGCGCAGCGCACTTATGCCTCCCTTGTCCAGAAACACGATTTTACTGCACACTCCAAAAACACTGCTCTTTCCTGGGCAATATATAAGCTGCTTTCTGACGGCCGTGATCTTTCGATTACTCTTGCCCAGCTCGTTGTTTTAACGTGCACATGCCGTCCTGGCATTCAGTGCACAGTGAAGGCAATCGCAAAAGTCCAGCAGCTGCTGACTCCCAAACACAAGGCGCTGGCTATGTTCTTGCTCCTCGACTACTCAACGCAGCCCTTCATTTCTGCAGTTGCCATCGAGGTCTCTGCACTCGGAGACGCAGAGGACGAGTAGGAGTTTCCCAGGAGAGGCTGCATCAGGACGAATTCAAAACTCCAGAAAATTGTCCTGGAACACCTTCCCTAAGGATGCTAGAATGGAATTGAAGAGGCAGGCCAGCGGCCACCACGGTCCTCTAGCAGTCCTTAGGGTGCGCGCAGAAGGCCGGTGCTCTGCGGCTTCGTTCTTCGCCGTCGTACAAGCTACCGCTCTGTCCGGCTCGCGGAGCAGGAGAAGCGGCTGCTTCGCGCACACAACAGAGGAGCGGCAGCCGTACGCTCCGAAGCGCTGCTTCAGCCGAAAGACGCCGGCGACCGGCGCTTCGCTTCGGACAGCTCCGGAGAGCCGTAGTGTGCGTCTGCACTGGACTGCATCGTAGCGAAAAGCTTTGCCAGTGTGTCTTAGCAAGGAGATAGCTTAGGAGCGCAGCGCACTTATGCCTTCCTTGTCCATAAACACGATTTTACTGCACACTCCAAAAACACTGCTCTTTCCAGGGCAATATATAAGCTGCTTTCTGACGGCCGTGATCTTTCGATTACTCTTGCCCAGCTCGTTGTTTTAACGTGCACATGCCGTCCTGGCATTCAGTGCACAGTGAAGGCAATCGCAAAAGTCCAGCAGCTGCTGACTCCCAAATGAATTTCCCAACAGGGGCTGCATCAGGACGAAGTCAAAACCCAGGAAAGTTGTCTCGGAACGCCTTCAATAAAGCATGCCAGCAGTGCATTGAAAAGGCAGGGAGCTTTAGCCACTGTCATCTAGCAGTCCCAAGGCTGTACACACAATGTCGTCTCCCTGCGGCTTCGTTCTTCGCCCTCGTACAAGCTACCGCTCTGTCCGGCTCACGGAGCAGGAGAAGCGGCTGCCTCGCGCACACAACAGAGGAGCGGCAGCCGTACGCTCCGAAGCGCTGCTTCAGCCGAAAGACGCCGGCGACCGGCGCTTGGCTTCGGACAGCTCCGGAGAGCCGCAGTGTCCGTCTGCACTAGACTGCATGATAACGAAAAGCTTTGGCAGTGTGTCTCGCAGGGAGATAGCTTAGGAGCGCAGCACACTTATGCCTCCCTTGCCCAGAAACACGATTTTACTGCACACTCCAAAAACACTGCTCTTTCCTGGGCAATATATAAGCTGCTTTCTGACGGCCGTGATCTTTCGATTACTCTTGCCCAGCTCGTTGTTTTAACGTGCACATGCCGTCCTGGCATTCAGTGCACAGTGAAGGCAATCGCAAAAGTCCAGGTGCTGCTGACTCCCAAACACAAGGCGCTGGCTATGTTCTTGTTTCTCGACTACTCAACGCAGCCCTTCATTTCTGCAGTTGCCATCGAGGTCTCTGCACTCGGAGACGCAGAGGACGAGTAGGAGTTTCCCAGGAGATGCTGCATCAGGACGAATTCAAAACTCAGGAAAATTGTCCTGGAACACCTTCCCTAAGGATGCTAGAATGGAATTGAAGAGGCAGGCGAGCGGCCACCACGGTCCTCTCGCAGTCCTTAGGGTGCGCGCAGAAGGCCGGTGCTCTGCGGCTTCGTTCTTCGCCCTCGTACAAGCTACCGCTCTGTCCGGCTCGCGGAGCAGGAGAAGCGGCTGCTTCGCGCACACAACAGAGGAGCGGCAGCCGTACGCTCCGAAGCGCTGCTTCAGCCGAAAGACGCCGGCGACCGGCGCTTCGCTTCGGACAGCTCCGGAGAGCCGTAGTGTGCGTCTGCACTGGACTGCATCGTAGCGAAAAGCTTTGCCAGTGTGTCTTAGCAAGGAGATAGCTTAGGAGCGCAGCGCACTTATGCCTTCCTTGTCCATAAACACGATTTTACTGCACACTCCAAAAACACTGCTCTTTCCAGGGCAATATATAAGCTGCTTTCTGACGGCCGTGATCTTTCGATTACTCTTGCCCAGCTCGTTGTTTTAACGTGCACATGCCGTCCTGGCATTCAGTGCACAGTGAAGGCAATCGCAAAAGTCCAGCAGCTGCTGACTCCCAAATGAATTTCCCAAGAGGGGCTGCATCAGGACGAAGTCAAAACCCAGGAAAGTTGTCTCGGAACGCCTTCAATAAAGCATGCCAGCAGTGCATTGAAAAGGCAGGGAGCTTTAGCCACTGTCATCTAGCAGTCCCAAGGCTGTACACACAATGTCGTCTCCCTGCGGCTTCGTTCTTCGCCCTCGTACAAGCTACCGCTCTGTCCGGCTCACGGAGCAGGAGAAGCGGCTGCCTCGCGCACACAACAGAGGGGCGGCAGCCGTACGCTCCGAAGCGCTGCTTCAGCCGAAAGACGCCGGCGACCGGCGCTTGGCTTCGGACAGCTCCGGAGAGCCGCAGTGTCCGTCTGCACTAGACTGCATGATAACGAAAAGCTTTGGCAGTGTGTCTCGCAGGGAGATAGCTTAGGAGCGCAGCGCACTTATGCCTCCCTTGTCCAGAAACACGATTTTACTGCACACTCCTAAAACACTGCTCTTTCCAGGGCAATATATAAGCTGCTTTCTGACGGCCGTGATCTTTCGATTACTCTTGCCCAGCTCGTTGTTTTAACGTGCACATGCCGTCCTGGCATTCAGTGCACAGTGAAGGCAATCGCAAAAGTCCAGCAGCTGCTGACTCCCAAACACAAGGCGCTGGCTATGTTCTTGCTCCTCGACTACTCAACGCAGCCCTTCATTTCTGCAGTTGCCATCGAGGTCTCTGCACTCGGAGACTCAGAGGACGAGTAGGAGTTTCCCAGGAGAGGCTGCATCAGGACGAATTCAAAACTCCAGAAAATTGTCCTGGAACACCTTCCCTAAGGATGCTAGAATGGAATTGAAGAGGCAGGCCAGCGGCCACCACGGTCCTCTAGCAGTCCTTAGGGTGCGCGCAGAAGGCCGGTGCTCTGCGGCTTCGTTCTTCGCCGTCGTACAAGCTACCGCTCTGTCCGGCTCGCGGAGCAGGAGAAGCGGCTGCTTCGCGCACACAACAGAGGAGCGGCAGCCGTACGCTCCGAAGCGCTGCTTCAGCCGAAAGACGCCGGCGACCGGCGCTTCGCTTCGGACAGCTCCGGAGAGCCGTAGTGTGCGTCTGCACTGGACTGCATCGTAGCGAAAAGCTTTGCCAGTGTGTCTTAGCAAGGAGATAGCTTAGGAGCGCAGCGCACTTATGCCTTCCTTGTCCATAAACACGATTTTACTGCACACTCCAAAAACACTGCTCTTTCCAGGGCAATATATAAGCTGCTTTCTGACGGCCGTGATCTTTCGATTACTCTTGCCCAGCTCGTTGTTTTAACGTGCACATGCCGTCCTGGCATTCAGTGCACAGTGAAGGCAATCGCAAAAGTCCAGCAGCTGCTGACTCCCAAATGAATTTCCCAACAGGGGCTGCATCAGGACGAAGTCAAAACCCAGGAAAGTTGTCTCGGAACGCCTTCAATAAAGCATGCCAGCAGTGCATTGAAAAGGCAGGGAGCTTTAGCCACTGTCATCTAGCAGTCCCAAGGCTGTACACACAATGTCGTCTCCCTGCGGCTTCGTTCTTCGCCCTCGTACAAGCTACCGCTCTGTCCGGCTCACGGAGCAGGAGAAGCGGCTGCCTCGCGCACACAACAGAGGAGCGGCAGCCGTACGCTCCGAAGCGCTGCTTCAGCCGAAAGACGCCGGCGACCGGCGCTTCGCTTCGGACAGCTCCGGAGAGCCGTAGTGTGCGTCTGCACTGGACTGCATCATAGCGAAAAGCTTTAGCAGTGTGTCTCGCAGGGAGATAGCTTAGGAGCGCAGGGCACTTATGCCTCCCTTGTCCAGAAACACGATTTTACTGCACACTCCAAAAACACTGCTCTTTCCAGGGCAAGATGTCAGATGCTCTCTGATGCCCGTGCTCCCTTCCTGCTCTTGCCCAGCTCGTTGTTTTAACGTGCACATGCCGTCCTGGCATTCAGTGCACAGTGAAGGCAATCGCAAAAGTCCAGCAGCTGCTGACTCCCAAACGAATTTCCCAACAGGGGCTTCATCAGGACGAAGTCAAAACCCAGGAAAGTTGTCTCGGAACGCCTTCAATAAAGCATGCCAGCAGTGCATTGAAAAGGCAGGGAGCTTTAGCCACTGTCATCTAGCAGTCCCAAGGCTGTACACACAATGTCGTCTCCCTGCGGCTTCGTTCTTCGCCCTCGTACAAGCTACCGCTCTGTCCGGCTCCCGGAGCAGGAGAAGCGGCTGCTTCGCGCACACAACAGCCGTACGCTCCGAAGCGCTGCTTCAGCCGAAAGACGCCGGCGACCGGCGCTTGGCTTCGGACAGCTCCGGAGAGCCGTAGTCTGCGTCTGCACTAGACTGCATGATAGCGAAAAGCTTTGGCAGTGTGTCTCGCAGGGAGATAGCTTAGGAGCGCAGCGCACTTATGCCTCCCTTGTCCAGAAACACGATTTTACTGCACACTCCAAAAACACTGCTCTTTCCAGGGCAATATATAAGCTGCTTTCTGACGGCCGTGATCTTTCGATTACTCTTGCCCAGCTCGTTGTTTTAACGTGCACATGCCGTCCTGGCATTCAGTGCACAGTGAAGGCAATCGCAAAAGTCCAGCAGCTGCTGACTCCCAAACACAAGGCGCTGGCTATGTTCTTGCTTCTCGACAACTCAACGCAGCCCTTCATTTCTGCAGTTGCCATCGCGGTCTCTGCACTCGGAGACGCAGAGGACGAGTAGGAGTTTCCCAGGAGATGCTGCATCAGGACGAATTCAAAACTCAGGAAAATTGTCCTGGAACACCTTCCCTAAGGATGCTAGAATGGAATTGAAGAGGCAGGCCAGCGGCCACCACGGTCCTCTACCAGTCCTTAGGGTGCGCGCAGAAGCCCGGTGCTCTGCGGCTTCGTTCTTCGCCCTCGTACAAGCTACCGCTCTGTCCGGCTCCCGGAGCAGGAGAAGCGGCTGCTTCGCGCACACAACAGCCGTACGCTCCGAAGCGCTGCTTCAGCCGAAAGACGCCGGCGACCGGCGCTTGGCTTCGGACAGCTCCGGAGAGCCGTAGTGTGCGTCTGCACTAGACTGCATGATAACAAAAAGCTTTGGCAGTGTGTCTCGCAGGGAGATAGCTTAGGAGCGCAGCACACTTATGCCTCCCTTGTCCAGAAACACGATTTTACTGCACACTCCAAAAACACTGCTCTTTCCAGGGCAATATATAAGCTGCTTTCTGTCGGCCGTGATCTTACGATTACTGCTCTTGCTCAGCTCGTTGTTTTAACGTGCACATGCCGTCCTGGCATTCAGTGCACAGTGAAGGCAATCGCAAAAGTCCAGGTGCTGCTGACTCCCAAACACAAGGCGCTGGCTATGTTCTTGCTTCTCGACAACTCAACGCAGCCCTTCATTTCTGCAGTTGCCATCGAGGTCTCTGCACTCGGAGACGCAGAGGACGAGTAGGAGTTTCCCAGGAGGGGATGCATCAGGACGAATTCAAAACTCAGGAAAATTGTCCTGGAACACCTTCCCTAAGGATGCTAGAATGGAATTGAAGAGGCAGGCGAGCGGCCACCACGGTCCTCTAGCAGTCCTTAGGGTGCGCGCAGAAGGCCGGTGCTCTGCGGCTTCGTTCTTCGCCGTCGTACAAGCTACCGCTCTGTCCGGCTCGCGGAGCAGGAGAAGCGGCTGCTTCGCGCACACAACAGCCGTACGCTCCGAAGCGCTGCTTCAGCCGAAAGACGCCGGCGACCGGCGCTTGGCTTTGGACAGCTCCGGAGAGCCGTAGTGTGCGTCTGCACTGGACTGCATTATACCGAAAAGCTTTAGCAGTGTGTCTCGCAGGGAGATAGCTTAGGAGCGCCGGGCACTTATGCCTCCCTTGTCCAGAAACACGATTTTACTGCACACTCCAAAAACACTGCTCTTTCCTGGGCAATATGTAAGCTGCTTTCTGACGGCCGTGCTCCCTTCCTGCTCTTGCCCAGCTCGTTGTTTTAACGTGCACATGCCGTCCTGGCATTCAGTGCACAGTGAAGGCAATCGCAAAAGTCCAGCAGCTGCTGACTCCCAAACGAATTTCCCAACAGGGGCTTCATCAGGACGAAGTCAAAACCCAGGAAAGTTGTCTCGGAACGCCTTCAATAAAGCATGCCAGCAGTGCATTGAAAAGGCAGGGAGCTTTAGCCACTGTCATCTAGCAGTCCCAAGGCTGTACACACAATGTCGTCTCCCTGCGGCTTCGTTCTTTGCCCTCGTACAAGCTACCGCTCTGTCCGGCTCACGGAGCAGGAGAAGCGGCTGCCTCGCGCACACAACAGAGGAGCGGCAGCCGTACGCTCCGAAGCGCTGCTTCAGCCGAAAGACGCCGGCGACCGGCGCTTGGCTTCGGACAGCTCCGGAGAGCCGCAGTGTCCGTCTGCACTAGACTGCATGATAACGAAAAGCTTTGGCAGTGTGTCTCGCAGGGAGATAGCTTAGGAGCGCAGCGCACTTATGCCTCCCTTGTCCAGAAACACGATTTTACTGCACACTCCAAAAACACTGCTCTTTCCAGGGCAATATATAAGCTGCTTTCTGACGGCCGTGATCTTTCGATTACTCTTGCCCAGCTCGTTGTTTTAACGTGCACATGCCGTCCTGGCATTCAGTGCACAGTGAAGGCAATCGCAAAAGTCCAGGTGCTGCTGACTCCCAAACACAAGGCGCTGGCTATGTTCTTGTTTCTCGACAACTCAACGCAGCCCTTCATTTCTGCAGTTGCCATCGAGGTCTCTGCACTCGGAGACGCAGAGGACGAGTAGGAGTTTCCCAGGAGGGGATGCATCAGGACGAATTCAAAACTCAGGAAAATTGTCCTGGAACACCTTCCCTAAGGATGCTAGAATGGAATTGAAGAGGCAGGCGAGCGGCCACCACGGTCCTCTAGCAGTCCTTAGGGTGCGCGCAGAAGGCCGGTGCTCTGCGGCTTCGTTCTTCGCCCTCGTACAAGCTACCGCTCTGTCCGGCTCACGGAGCAGGAGAAGCGGCTGCCTCGCGCACACAACAGAGGAGCGGCAGCCGTACGCTCCGAAGCGCTGCTTCAGCCGAAAGACGCCGGCGACCGGCGCTTGGCTTCGGACAGCTCCGGAGAGCCGTAGTGTGCGTCTGCACTAGACTGCATCGTAGCGAAAAGCTTTGCCAGTGTGTCTTAGCAAGGAGATAGCTTAGGAGCGCAGCGCACTTATGCCTTCCTTGTCCATAAACACGATTTTACTGCACACTCCAAAAACACTGCTCTTTCCAGGGCAATATATAAGCTGCTTTCTGACGGCCGTGATCTTTCGATTACTCTTGCCCAGCTCGTTGTTTTAACGTGCACATGCCGTCCTGGCATTCAGTGCACAGTGAAAGCAATCGCAAAAGTCCAGGTGCTGCTGACTCCCAAACACAAGGCGCTGGCTATGTTCTTGCTTCTCGACAACTCAACGAAGCCCTTCATTTCTGCAGTTGCCATCGAGGTCTCTGCACTCGGAGACGCAGAGGACGAGTAGGAGTTTCCCAGGAGATGCTGCATCAGGACGAATTCAAAACTCAGGAAAATTGTCCTGGAACACCTTCCCTAAGGATGCTAGAATGGAATTGAAGGGGCAGGCGAGCGGCCACCACGGTCCTCTCGCAGTCCTTAGGGTGCGCGCAGAAGGCCGGTGCTCTGCGGCTTCGTTCTTCGCCCTCGTACAAGCTACCGCTCTGTCCGGCTCGCGGAGCAGGAGAAGCGGCTGCTTCGCGCACACAACAGAGGAGCGGCAGCCGTACGCTCCGAAGCGCTGCTTCAGCCGAAAGACGCCGGCGACCGGCGCTTCGCTTCGGACAGCTCCGGAGAGCCGTAGTGTGCGTCTGCACTGGACTGCATCGTAGCGAAAAGCTTTGCCAGTGTGTCTTAGCAAGGAGATAGCTTAGGAGCGCAGCGCACTTATGCCTTCCTTGTCCATAAACACGATTTTACTGCACACTCCAAAAACACTGCTCTTTCCAGGGCAATATATAAGCTGCTTTCTGACGGCCGTGATCTTTCGATTACTCTTGCCCAGCTTGTTGTTTTAACGTGCACATGCCGTCCTGGCATTCAGTGCACAGTGAAGGCAATCGCAAAAGTCCAGCAGCTGCTGACTCCCAAATGAATTTCCCAACAGGGGCTGCATCAGGACGAAGTCAAAACCCAGGAAAGTTGTCTCGGAACGCCTTCAATAAAGCATGCCAGCAGTGCATTGAAAAGGCAGGGAGCTTTAGCCACTGTCATCTAGCAGTCCCAAGGCTGTACACACAATGTCGTCTCCCTGCGGCTTCGTTCTTCGCCCTCGTACAAGCTACCGCTCTGTCCGGCTCACGGAGCAGGAGAAGCGGCTGCCTCGCGCACACAACAGAGGAGCGGCAGCCGTACGCTCCGAAGCGCTGCTTCAGCCGAAAGACGCCGGCGACCGGCGCTTGGCTTCGGACAGCTCCGGAGAGCCGCAGTGTCCGTCTGCACTAGACTGCATGATAACGAAAAGCTTTGGCAGTGTGTCTCGCAGGGAGATAGCTTAGGAGCGCAGCGCACTTATGCCTCCCTTGTCCAGAAACACGATTTTACTGCACACTCCAAAAACACTGCTCTTTCCTGGGCAATATATAAGCTGCTTTCTGACGGCCGTGATCTTTCGATTACTCTTGCCCAGCTCGTTGTTTTAACGTGCACATGCCGTCCTGGCATTCAGTGCACAGTGAAGGCAATCGCAAAAGTCCAGGTGCTGCTGACTCCCAAACACAAGGCGCTGGCTATGTTCTTGTTTCTCGACTACTCAACGCAGCCCTTCATTTCTGCAGTTGCCATCGAGGTCTCTGCACTCGGAGACGCAGAGGACGAGTAGGAGTTTCCCAGGAGGGGATGCATCAGGACGAATTCAAAACTCAGGAAAATTGTCCTGGAACACCTTCCCTAAGGATGCTAGAATGGAATTGAAGAGGCAGGCGAGCGGCCACCACGGTCCTCTACCAGTCCTTAGGGTGCGCGCAGAAGGCCGGTGCTCTGCGGCTTCGTTCTTCGCCCTCGTACAAGCTACCGCTCTGTCCGGCTCACGGAGCAGGAGAAGCGGCTGCCTCGCGCACACAACAGAGGAGCGGCAGCCGTACGCTCCGAAGCGCTGCTTCAGCCGAAAGACGCCGGCGACCGGCGCTTGGCTTCGGACAGCTCCGGAGAGCCGTAGTGTGCGTCTGCACTAGACTGCATCGTAGCGAAAAGCTTTGCCAGTGTGTCTTAGCAAGGAGATAGCTTAGGAGCGCAGCGCACTTATGCCTTCCTTGTCCATAAACACGATTTTACTGCACACTCCAAAAACACTGCTCTTTCCAGGGCAATATATAAGCTGCTTTCTGACGGCCGTGATCTTTCGATTACTCTTGGCCAGCTCGTTGTTTTAACGTGCACATGCCGTCCTGGCATTCAGTGCACAGTGAAAGCAATCGCAAAAGTCCAGGTGCTGCTGACTCCCAAACACAAGGCGCTGGCTATGTTCTTGCTTCTCGACAACTCAACGAAGCCCTTCATTTCTGCAGTTGCCATCGAGGTCTCTGCACTCGGAGACGCAGAGGACGAGTAGGAGTTTCCCAGGAGATGCTGCATCAGGACGAATTCAAAACTCAGGAAAATTGTCCTGGAACACCTTCCCTAAGGATGCTAGAATGGAATTGAAGGGGCAGGCGAGCGGCCACCACGGTCCTCTCGCAGTCCTTAGGGTGCGCGCAGAAGGCCGGTGCTCTGCGGCTTCGTTCTTCGCCCTCGTACAAGCTACCGCTCTGTCCGGCTCGCGGAGCAGGAGAAGCGGCTGCTTCGCGCACACAACAGCCGTACGCTCCGAAGCGCTGCTTCAGCCGAAAGACGCCGGCGACCGGCGCTTCGCTTCGGACAGCTCCGGAGAGCCGTAGTGTGCGTCTGCACTAGACTGCATGATAACGAAAAGCTTTGCCAGTGTGTCTCGCAGGGAGATAGCTTAGGAGCGCAGCACACTTATGCCTCCCTTGCCCAGAAACACGATTTTACTGCACACTCCAAAAACACTGCTCTTTCCTGGGCAATATATAAGCTGCTTTCTGACGGCCGTGATCTTACGATTACTGCTCTTGCCCAGCTCGTTGTTTTAACGTGCACATGCCGTCCTGGCATTCAGTGCACAGTGAAGGCAATCGCAAAAGTCCAGGTGCTGCTGACTCCCAAACACAAGGCGCTGGCTATGTTCTTGCTCCTCGACTACTCAACGCAGCCCTTCATTTCTGCAGTTGCCATCGAGGTCTCTGCACTCGGAGACTCAGAGGACGAGTAGGAGTTTCCCAGGAGGGGCTGCATCAGGACGAATTCAAAACTCCAGAAAATTGTCCTGGAACACCTTCCCTAAGGATGCTAGAATGGAATTGAAGAGGCAGGCCAGCGGCCACCACGGTCCTCTAGCAGTCCTTAGGGTGCGCGCAGAAGGCCGGTGCTCTGCGGCTTCGTTCTTCGCCGTCGTACAAGCTACCGCTCTGTCCGGCTCGCGGAGCAGGAGAAGCGGCTGCTTCGCGCACACAACAGAGGAGCGGCAGCCGTACGCTCCGAAGCGCTGCTTCAGCCGAAAGACGCCGGCGACCGGCGCTTCGCTTCGGACAGCTCCGGAGAGCCGTAGTGTGCGTCTGCACTGGACTGCATCATAGCGAAAAGCTTTGCCAGTGTGTCTTAGCAAGGAGATAGCTTAGGAGCGCAGCGCACTTATGCCTTCCTTGTCCATAAACACGATTTTACTGCACACTCCAAAAACACTGCTCTTTCCAGGGCAATATATAAGCTGCTTTCTGACGGCCGTGATCTTTCGATTACTCTTGCCCAGCTCGTTGTTTTAACGTGCACATGCCGTCCTGGCATTCAGTGCACAGTGAAGGCAATCGCAAAAGTCCAGCAGCTGCTGACTCCCAAATGAATTTCCCAACAGGGGCTTCATCAGGACGAAGTCAAAACCCAGGAAAGTTGTCTCGGAACGCCTTCAATAAAGCATGCCAGCAGTGCATTGAAAAGGCAGGGAGCTTTAGCCACTGTCATCTAGCAGTCCCAAGGCTGTACACACAATGTCGTCTCCCTGCGGCTTCGTTCTTCGCCCTCGTACAAGCTACCGCTCTGTCCGGCTCACGGAGCAGGAGAAGCGGCTGCCTCGCGCACACAACAGAGGAGCGGCAGCCGTACGCTCCGAAGCGCTGCTTCAGCCGAAAGACGCCGGCGACCGGCGCTTGGCTTCGGACAGCTCCGGAGAGCCGCAGTGTCCGTCTGCACTAGACTGCATGATAACGAAAAGCTTTGGCAGTGTGTCTCGCAGGGAGATAGCTTAGGAGCGCAGCGCACTTATGCCTCCCTTGTCCAGAAACACGATTTTACTGCACACTCCAAAAACACTGCTCTTTCCTGGGCAATATATAAGCTGCTTTCTGACGGCCGTGATCTTTCGATTACTCTTGCCCAGCTCGTTGTTTTAACGTGCACATGCCGTCCTGGCATTCAGTGCACAGTGAAGGCAATCGCAAAAGTCCAGGTGCTGCTGACTCCCAAACACAAGGCGCTGGCTATGTTCTTGTTTCTCGACAACTCAACGCAGCCCTTCATTTCTGCAGTTGCCATCGAGGTCTCTGCACTCGGAGACGCAGAGGACGAGTAGCAGTTTCCCAGGAGGGGATGCATCAGGACGAATTCAAAACTCCAGAAAATTGTCCTGGAACACCTTCCCTAAGGATGCTAGAATGGAATTGAAGAGGCAGGCCAGCGGCCACCACGGTCCTCTACCAGTCCTTAGGGTGCGGGCAGAAGGCCGGTGCTCTGCGGCTTCGTTCTTCGCCCTCGTACAAGCTACCGCTCTCTCCGGCTCACGGAGCAGGAGAAGCGGCTGCCTCGCGCACACAACAGAGGAGCGGCAGCCGTACGCTCCGAAGCGCTGCTTCAGCCGAAAGACGCCGGCGACCGGCGCTTCGCTTCGGACAGCTCCGGAGAGCCGTAGTGTGCGTCTGCACTAGACTGCATCGTAGCGAAAAGCTTTGCCAGTGTGTCTTAGCAAGGAGATAGCTTAGGAGCGCAGCGCACTTATGCCTTCCTTGTCCATAAACACGATTTTACTGCACACTCCAAAAACACTGCTCTTTCCAGGGCAATATATAAGCTGCTTTCTGACGGCCGTGATCTTTCGATTACTCTTGCCCAGCTCGTTGTTTTAACGTGCACATGCCGTCCTGGCATTCAGTGCACAGTGAAAGCAATCGCAAAAGTCCAGGTGCTGCTGACTCCCAAACAAAAGGCGCTGGCTATGTTCTTGCTTCTCGACAACTCAACGAAGCCCTTCATTTCTGCAGTTGCCATCGAGGTCTCTGCACTCGGAGACGCAGAGGACGAGTAGGAGTTTCCCAGGAGATGCTGCATCAGGACGAATTCAAAACTCAGGAAAATTGTCCTGGAACACCTTCCCTAAGGATGCTAGAATGGAATTGAAGGGGCAGGCGAGCGGCCACCACGGTCCTCTCGCAGTCCTTAGGGTGCGCGCAGAAGGCCGGTGCTCTGCGGCTTCGTTCTTCGCCCTCGTACAAGCTACCGCTCTGTCCGGCTCGCGGAGCAGGAGAAGCGGCTGCTTCGCGCACACAACAGCCGTACGCTCCGAAGCGCTGCTTCAGCCGAAAGACGCCGGCGACCGGCGCTTGGCTTCGGACAGCTCCGGAGAGCCGTAGTGTGCGTCTGCACTAGACTGCATGATAACGAAAAGCTTTGGCAGTGTGTCTCGCAGGGAGATAGCTTAGGAGCGCAGCACACTTATGCCTCCCTTGCCCAGAAACACGATTTTACTGCACACTCCAAAAACACTGCTCTTTCCAGGGCAATATATAAACTGCTTTCTGACGGCCGTGATCTTTCGATTACTGCTCTTGCCCAGCTCGTTGTTTTAACGTGCACATGCCGTCCTGGCATTCAGTGCACAGTGAAGGCAATCGCAAAAGTCCAGGTGCTGCTGACTCCCAAACACAAGGCGCTGGCTATGTTCTTGCTCCTCGACTACTCAACGCAGCCCTTCATTTCTGCAGTTGCCATCGAGGTCTCTGCACTCGGAGACTCAGAGGACGAGTAGGAGTTTCCCAGGAGGGGCTGCATCAGGAGGAATTCAAAACTCCAGAAAATTGTCCTGGAACACCTTCCCTAAGGATGCTAGAATGGAATTGAAGAGGCAGGCCAGCGGCCACCACGGTCCTCTAGCAGTCCTTAGGGTGCGCGCAGAAGGCCGGTGCTCTGCGGCTTCGTTCTTCGCCCTCGTACAAGCTACCGCTCTGTCCGGCTCCCGGAGCAGGAGAAGCGGCTGCTTCGCGCACACAACAGAGGAGCGGCAGCCGTTCGCTCCGAAGCGCTGCTTCAGCCGAAAGACGCCGGCGACCGGCGCTTCGCTTCGGACAGCTCCGGAGAGCCGTAGTGTGCGTCTGCACTGGACTGCATCGTAGCGAAAAGCTTTGCCAGTGTGTCATAGCAAGGAGATAGCTTAGGAGCGCAGCGCACTTATGCCTTCCTTGTCCATAAACATGATTTTACTGCACACTCCAAAAACACTGCTCTTTCCAGGGCAATATATAAGCTGCTTTCTGACGGCCGTGATCTTTCGATTACTCTTGCCCAGCTCGTTGTTTTAACGTGCACATGCCGTCCTGGCATTCAGTGCACAGTGAAGGCAATCGCAAAAGTCCAGCAGCTGCTGACTCCCAAACGAATTTCCCAACAGGGGCTTCATCAGGACGAAGTCAAAACCCAGGAAAGTTGTCTCGGAACGCCTTCAATAAAGCATGCCAGCAGTGCATTGAAAAGGCAGGGAGCTTTAGCCACTGTCATCTAGCAGTCCCAAGGCTGTACACACAATGTCGTCTCCCTGCGGCTTCGTTCTTCGCCCTCGTACAAGCTACCGCTCTGTCCGGCTCCCGGAGCAGGAGAAGCGGCTGCTTCGCGCACACAACAGCCGTACGCTCCGAAGCGCTGCTTCAGCCGAAAGACGCCGGCGACCGGCGCTTGGCTTCGGACAGCTCCGGAGAGCCGTAGTCTGCGTCTGCACTAGACTGCATGATAGCGAAAAGCTTTGGCAGTGTGTCTCGCAGGGAGATAGCTTAGGAGCGCAGCGCACTTATGCCTCCCTTGTCCAGAAACACGATTTTACTGCACACTCCAAAAACACTGCTCTTTCCAGGGCAATATATAAGCTGCTTTCTGACGGCCGTGATCTTTTGATTACTCTTGCCCAGCTCGTTGTTTTAACGTGCACATGCCGTCCTGGCATTCAGTGCACAGTGAAGGCAATCGCAAAAGTCCAGCAGCTGCTGACTCCCAAACACAAGGCGCTGGCTATGTTCTTGCTTCTCGACAACTCAACGCAGCCCTTCATTTCTGCAGTTGCCATCGCGGTCTCTGCACTCGGAGACGCAGAGGACGAGTAGGAGTTTCCCAGGAGATGCTGCATCAGGACGAATTCAAAACTCAGGAAAATTGTCCTGGAACACCTTCCCTAAGGATGCTAGAATGGAATTGAAGAGGCAGGCCAGCGGCCACCACGGTCCTCTACCAGTCCTTAGGGTGCGCGCAGAAGCCCGGTGCTCTGCGGCTTCGTTCTTCGCCCTCGTACAAGCTACCGCTCTGTCCGGCTCCCGGAGCAGGAGAAGCGGCTGCTTCGCGCACACAACAGCCGTACGCTCCGAAGCGCTGCTTCAGCCGAAAGACGCCGGCGACCGGCGCTTGGCTTCGGACAGCTCCGGAGAGCCGTAGTGTGCGTCTGCACTAGACTGCATGATAACAAAAAGCTTTGGCAGTGTGTCTCGCAGGGAGATAGCTTAGGAGCGCAGCACACTTATGCCTCCCTTGTCCAGAAACACGATTTTACTGCACACTCCAAAAACACTGCTCTTTCCAGGGCAATATATAAGCTGCTTTCTGTCGGCCGTGATCTTACGATTACTGCTCTTGCTCAGCTCGTTGTTTTAACGTGCACATGCCGTCCTGGCATTCAGTGCACAGTGAAGGCAATCGCAAAAGTCCAGGTGCTGCTGACTCCCAAACACAAGGCGCTGGCTATGTTCTTGCTTCTCGACAACTCAACGCAGCCCTTCATTTCTGCAGTTGCCATCGAGGTCTCTGCACTCGGAGACGCAGAGGACGAGTAGGAGTTTCCCAGGAGGGGATGCATCAGGACGAATTCAAAACTCAGGAAAATTGTCCTGGAACACCTTCCCTAAGGATGCTAGAATGGAATTGAAGAGGCAGGCGAGCGGCCACCACGGTCCTCTAGCAGTCCTTAGGGTGCGCGCAGAAGGCCGGTGCTCTGCGGCTTCGTTCTTCGCCGTCGTACAAGCTACCGCTCTGTCCGGCTCGCGGAGCAGGAGAAGCGGCTGCTTCGCGCACACAACAGCCGTACGCTCCGAAGCGCTGCTTCAGCCGAAAGACGCCGGCGACCGGCGCTTGGCTTTGGACAGCTCCGGAGAGCCGTAGTGTGCGTCTGCACTGGACTGCATTATACCGAAAAGCTTTAGCAGTGTGTCTCGCAGGGAGATAGCTTAGGAGCGCAGGGCACTTATGCCTCCCTTGTCCAGAAACACGATTTTACTGCACACTCCTAAAACACTGCTCTTTCCTGGGCAATATGTAAGCTGCTTTCTGACGGCCGTGCTCCCTTCCTGCTCTTGCCCAGCTCGTTGTTTTAACGTGCACATGCCGTCCTGGCATTCAGTGCACAGTGAAGGCAATCGCAAAAGTCCAGCAGCTGCTGACTCCCAAACGAATTTCCCAACAGGGGCTTCATCAGGACGAAGTCAAAACCCAGGAAAGTTGTCTCGGAACGCCTTCAATAAAGCATGCCAGCAGTGCATTGAAAAGGCAGGGAGCTTTAGCCACTGTCATCTAGCAGTCCCAAGGCTGTACACACAATGTCGTCTCCCTGCGGCTTCGTTCTTTGCCCTCGTACAAGCTACCGCTCTGTCCGGCTCACGGAGCAGGAGAAGCGGCTGCCTCGCGCACACAACAGAGGAGCGGCAGCCGTACGCTCCGAAGCGCTGCTTCAGCCGAAAGACGCCGGCGACCGGCGCTTGGCTTCGGACAGCTCCGGAGAGCCGCAGTGTCCGTCTGCACTAGACTGCATGATAACGAAAAGCTTTGGCAGTGTGTCTCGCAGGGAGATAGCTTAGGAGCGCAGCGCACTTATGCCTCCCTTGTCCAGAAACACGATTTTACTGCACACTCCAAAAACACTGCTCTTTCCAGGGCAATATATAAGCTGCTTTCTGACGGCCGTGATCTTTCGATTACTCTTGCCCAGCTCGTTGTTTTAACGTGCACATGCCGTCCTGGCATTCAGTGCACAGTGAAGGCAATCGCAAAAGTCCAGGTGCTGCTGACTCCCAAACACAAGGCGCTGGCTATGTTCTTGTTTCTCGACTACTCAACGCAGCCCTTCATTTCTGCAGTTGCCATCGAGGTCTCTGCACTCGGAGACGCAGAGGACGAGTAGGAGTTTCCCAGGAGGGGATGCATCAGGACGAATTCAAAACTCAGGAAAATTGTCCTGGAACACCTTCCCTAAGGATGCTAGAATGGAATTGAAGAGGCAGGCGAGCGGCCACCACGGTCCTCTAGCAGTCCTTAGGGTGCGCGCAGAAGGCCGGTGCTCTGCGGCTTCGTTCTTCGCCCTCGTACAAGCTACCGCTCTGTCCGGCTCACGGAGCAGGAGAAGCGGCTGCCTCGCGCACACAACAGAGGAGCGGCAGCCGTACGCTCCGAAGCGCTGCTTCAGCCGAAAGACGCCGGCGACCGGCGCTTCGCTTCGGACAGCTCCGGAGAGCCGTAGTGTGCGTCTGCACTAGACTGCATCGTAGCGAAAAGCTTTGCCAGTGTGTCTTAGCAAGGAGATAGCTTAGGAGCGCAGCGCACTTATGCCTTCCTTGTCCATAAACACGATTTTACTGCACACTCCAAAAACACTGCTCTTTCCAGGGCAATATATAAGCTGCTTTCTGACGGCCGTGATCTTTCGATTACTCTTGGCCAGCTCGTTGTTTTAACGTGCACATGCCGTCCTGGCATTCAGTGCACAGTGAAAGCAATCGCAAAAGTCCAGGTGCTGCTGACTCCCAAACACAAGGCGCTGGCTATGTTCTTGCTTCTCGACAACTCAACGAAGCCCTTCATTTCTGCAGTTGCCATCGAGGTCTCTGCACTCGGAGACGCAGAGGACGAGTAGGAGGTTCCCAGGAGATGCTGCATCAGGACGAATTCAAAACTCAGGAAAATTGTCCTGGAACACCTTCCCTAAGGATGCTAGAATGGAATTGAAGGGGCAGGCGAGCGGCCACCACGGTCCTCTCGCAGTCCTTAGGGTGCGCGCAGAAGGCCGGTGCTCTGCGGCTTCGTTCTTCGCCCTCGTACAAGCTACCGCTCTGTCCGGCTCGCGGAGCAGGAGAAGCGGCTGCTTCGCGCACACAACAGCCGTACGCTCCGAAGCGCTGCTTCAGCCGAAAGACGCCGGCGACCGGCGCTTGGCTTCGGACAGCTCCGGAGAGCCGTAGTGTGCGTCTGCACTAGACTGCATGATAACGAAAAGCTTTGCCAGTGTGTCTCGCAGGGAGATAGCTTAGGAGCGCAGCACACTTATGCCTCCCTTGCCCAGAAACACGATTTTACTGCACACTCCAAAAACACTGCTCTTTCCTGGGCAATATATAAGCTGCTTTCTGACGGCCGTGATCTTACGATTACTGCTCTTGCCCAGCTCGTTGTTTTAACGTGCACATGCCGTCCTGGCATTCAGTGCACAGTGAAGGCAATCGCAAAAGTCCAGGTGCTGCTGACTCCCAAACACAAGGCGCTGGCTATGTTCTTGCTCCTCGACTACTCAACGCAGCCCTTCATTTCTGCAGTTGCCATCGAGGTCTCTGCACTCGGAGACTCAGAGGACGAGTAGGAGTTTCCCAGGAGGGGCTGCATCAGGACGAATTCAAAACTCCAGAAAATTGTCCTGGAACACCTTCCCTAAGGATGCTAGAATGGAATTGAAGAGGCAGGCCAGCGGCCACCACGGTCCTCTAGCAGTCCTTAGGGTGCGCGCAGAAGGCCGGTGCTCTGCGGCTTCGTTCTTCGCCGTCGTACAAGCTACCGCTCTGTCCGGCTCGCGGAGCAGGAGAAGCGGCTGCTTCGCGCACACAACAGAGGAGCGGCAGCCGTACGCTCCGAAGCGCTGCTTCAGCCGAAAGACGCCGGCGACCGGCGCTTCGCTTCGGACAGCTCCGGAGAGCCGTAGTGTGCGTCTGCACTGGACTGCATCGTAGCGAAAAGCTTTGCCAGTGTGTCTTAGCAAGGAGATAGCTTAGGAGCGCAGCGCACTTATGCCTTCCTTGTCCATAAACACGATTTTACTGCACACTCCAAAAACACTGCTCTTTCCAGGGCAATATATAAGCTGCTTTCTGACGGCCGTGATCTTTCGATTACTCTTGCCCAGCTCGTTGTTTTAACGTGCACATGCCGTCCTGGCATTCAGTGCACAGTGAAGGCAATCGCAAAAGTCCAGCAGCTGCTGACTCCCAAATGAATTTCCCAACAGGGGCTTCATCAGGACGAAGTCAAAACCCAGGAAAGTTGTCTCGGAACGCCTTCAATAAAGCATGCCAGCAGTGCATTGAAAAGGCAGGGAGCTTTAGCCACTGTCATCTAGCAGTCCCAAGGCTGTACACACAATGTCGTCTCCCTGCGGCTTCGTTCTTTGCCCTCGTACAAGCTACCGCTCTGTCCGGCTCACGGAGCAGGAGAAGCGGCTGCCTCGCGCACACAACAGAGGAGCGGCAGCCGTACGCTCCGAAGCGCTGCTTCAGCCGAAAGACGCCGGCGACCGGCGCTTGGCTTCGGACAGCTCCGGAGAGCCGCAGTGTCCGTCTGCACTAGACTGCATGATAACGAAAAGCTTTGGCAGTGTGTCTCGCAGGGAGATAGCTTAGGAGCGCAGCGCACTTATGCCTCCCTTGTCCAGAAACACGATTTTACTGCACACTCCAAAAACACTGCTCTTTCCTGGGCAATATATAAGCTGCTTTCTGACGGCCGTGATCTTTCGATTACTCTTGCCCAGCTCGTTGTTTTAACGTGCACATGCCGTCCTGGCATTCAGTGCACAGTGAAGGCAATCGCAAAAGTCCAGGTGCTGCTGACTCCCAAACACAAGGCGCTGGCTATGTTCTTGTTTCTCGACAACTCAACGCAGCCCTTCATTTCTGCAGTTGCCATCGAGGTCTCTGCACTCGGAGACGCAGAGGACGAGTAGGAGTTTCCCAGGAGGGGATGCATCAGGACGAATTCAAAACTCCAGAAAATTGTCCTGGAACACCTTCCCTAAGGATGCTAGAATGGAATTGAAGAGGCAGGCCAGCGGCCACCACGGTCCTCTACCAGTCCTTAGGGTGCGGGCAGAAGGCCGGTGCTCTGCGGCTTCGTTCTTCGCCCTCGTACAAGCTACCGCTCTGTCCGGCTCACGGAGCAGGAGAAGCGGCTGCCTCGCGCACACAACAGAGGAGCGGCAGCCGTACGCTCCGAAGCGCTGCTTCAGCCGAAAGACGCCGGCGACCGGCGCTTCGCTTCGGACAGCTCCGGAGAGCCGTAGTGTGCGTCTGCACTAGACTGCATCGTAGCGAAAAGCTTTGCCAGTGTGTCTTAGCAAGGAGATAGCTTAGGAGCGCAGCGCACTTATGCCTTCCTTGTCCATAAACACGATTTTACTGCACACTCCAAAAACACTGCTCTTTCCAGGGCAATATATAAGCTGCTTTCTGACGGCCGTGATCTTTCGATTACTCTTGGCCAGCTCGTTGTTTTAACGTGCACATGCCGTCCTGGCATTCAGTGCACAGTGAAAGCAATCGCAAAAGTCCAGGTGCTGCTGACTCCCAAACAAAAGGCGCTGGCTATGTTCTTGCTTCTCGACAACTCAACGAAGCCCTTCATTTCTGCAGTTGCCATCGAGGTCTCTGCACTCGGAGACGCAGAGGACGAGTAGGAGTTTCCCAGGAGATGCTGCATCAGGACGAATTCAAAACTCAGGAAAATTGTCCTGGAACACCTTCCCTAAGGATGCTAGAATGGAATTGAAGGGGCAGGCGAGCGGCCACCACGGTCCTCTCGCAGTCCTTAGGGTGCGCGCAGAAGGCCGGTGCTCTGCGGCTTCGTTCTTCGCCCTCGTACAAGCTACCGCTCTGTCCGGCTCGCGGAGCAGGAGAAGCGGCTGCTTCGCGCACACAACAGCCGTACGCTCCGAAGCGCTGCTTCAGCCGAAAGACGCCGGCGACCGGCGCTTCGCTTCGGACAGCTCCGGAGAGCCGTAGTGTGCGTCTGCACTAGACTGCATGATAACGAAAAGCTTTGGCAGTGTGTCTCGCAGGGAGATAGCTTAGGAGCGCAGCACACTTATGCCTCCCTTGCCCAGAAACACGATTTTACTGCACACTCCAAAAACACTGGTCTTTCCAGGGCAATATATAAGCTGCTTTCTGACGGCCGTGATCTTTCGATTACTGCTCTTGCCCAGCTCGTTGTTTTAACGTGCACATGCCGTCCTGGCATTCAGTGCACAGTGAAGGCAATCGCAAAAGTCCAGGTGCTGCTGACTCCCAAACACAAGGCGCTGGCTATGTTCTTGCTCCTCGACTACTCAACGCAGCCCTTCATTTCTGCAGTTGCCATCGAGGTCTCTGCACTCGGAGACTCAGAGGACGAGTAGGAGTTTCCCAGGAGGGGCTGCATCAGGAGGAATTCAAAACTCCAGAAAATTGTCCTGGAACACCTTCCCTAAGGATGCTAGAATGGAATTGAAGAGGCAGGCCAGCGGCCACCACGGTCCTCTAGCAGTCCTTAGGGTGCGCGCAGAAGGCCGGTGCTCTGCGGCTTCGTTCTTCGCCCTCGTACAAGCTACCGCTCTGTCCGGCTCCCGGAGCAGGAGAAGCGGCTGCTTCGCGCACACAACAGAGGAGCGGCAGCCGTTCGCTCCGAAGCGCTGCTTCAGCCGAAAGACGCCGGCGACCGGCGCTTCGCTTCGGACAGCTCCGGAGAGCCGTAGTGTGCGTCTGCACTGGACTGCATCGTAGCGAAAAGCTTTGCCAGTGTGTCTTAGCAAGGAGATAGCTTAGGAGCGCAGCGCACTTATGCCTTCCTTGTCCATAAACACGATTTTACTGCACACTCCAAAAACACTGCTCTTTCCAGGGCAATATATAAGCTGCTTTCTGACGGCCGTGATCTTTCGATTACTCTTGCCCAGCTCGTTGTTTTAACGTGCACATGCCGTCCTGGCATTCAGTGCACAGTGAAGGCAATCGCAAAAGTCCAGCAGCTGCTGACTCCCAAATGAATTTCCCAACAGGGGCTTCATCAGGACGAAGTCAAAACCCAGGAAAGTTGTCTCGGAACGCCTTCAATAAAGCATGCCAGCAGTGCATTGAAAAGGCAGGGAGCTTTAGCCACTGTCATCTAGCAGTCCCAAGGCTGTACACACAATGTCGTCTCCCTGCGGCTTCGTTCTTCGCCCTCGTACAAGCTACCGCTCTGTCCGGCTCACGGAGCAGGAGAAGCGGCTGCCTCGCGCACACAACAGAGGAGCGGCAGCCGTACGCTCCGAAGCGCTGCTTCAGCCGAAAGACGCCGGCGACCGGCGCTTCGCTTCGGACAGCTCCGGAGAGCCGCAGTGTCCGTCTGCACTAGACTGCATGATAACGAAAAGCTTTGGCAGTGTGTCTCGCAGGGAGATAGCTTAGGAGCGCAGCGCACTTATGCCTCCCTTGTCCAGAAACACGATTTTACTGCACACTCCAAAAACACTGCTCTTTCCTGGGCAATATATAAGCTGCTTTCTGACGGCCGTGATCTTTCGATTACTCTTGCCCAGCTCGTTGTTTTAACGTGCACATGCCGTCCTGGCATTCAGTGCACAGTGAAGGCAATCGCAAAACTCCAGGTGCTGCTGACTCCCAAACACAAGGCGCTGGCTATGTTCTTGCTTCTCGACAACTCAACGCAGCCCTTCATTTCTGCAGTTGCCATCGAGGTCTCTGCACTCGGAGACGCAGAGGACGAGTAGGAGTTTCCCAGGAGGGGATGCATCAGGACGAATTCAAAACTCCAGAAAATTGTCCTGGAACACCTTCCCTAAGGATGCTAGAATGGAATTGAAGAGGCAGGCGAGCGGCCACCACGGTCCTCTAGCAGTCCTTAGGGTGCGCGCAGAAGGCCGGTGCTCTGCGGCTTCGTTCTTCGCCCTCGTACAAGCTACCGCTCTGTCCGGCTCACGGAGCAGGAGAAGCGGCTGCCTCGCGCACACAACAGAGGAGCGGCAGCCGTACGCTCCGAAGCGCTGCTTCAGCCGAAAGACGCCGGCGACCGGCGCTTCGCTTCGGACAGCTCCGGAGAGCCGTAGTGTCCGTCTGCACTAGACTGCATCGTAGCGAAAAGCTTTGCCAGTGTGTCTTAGCAAGGAGATAGCTTAGGAGCGCAGCGCACTTATGCCTTCCTTGTCCATAAACACGATTTTACTGCACACTCCAAAAACACTGCTCTTTCCAGGGCAATATATAAGCTGCTTTCTGACGGCCGTGATCTTTCGATTACTCTTGCCCAGCTCGTTGTTTTAACGTGCACATGCCGTCCTGGCATTCAGTGCACAGTGAAAGCAATCGCAAAAGTCCAGGTGCTGCTGACTCCCAAACACAAGGCGCTGGCTATGTTCTTGCTTCTCGACAACTCAACGCAGCCCTTCATTTCTGCAGTTGCCATCGAGGTCTCTGCACTCGGAGACGCAGAGGACGAGTAGGAGTTTCCCAGGAGATGCTGCATCAGGACGAATTCAAAACTCAGGAAAATTGTCCTGGAACACCTTCCCTAAGGATGCTAGAATGGAATTGAAGGGGCAGGCGAGCGGCCACCACGGTCCTCTCGCAGTCCTTAGGGTGCGCGCCGAAGGCCGGTGCTCTGCGGCTTCGTTCTTCGCCCTCGTACAAGCTACCGCTCTGTCCGGCTCGCGGAGCAGGAGAAGCGGCTGCTTCGCGCACACAACAGCCGTACGCTCCAAAGCGCTGCTTCAGCCGAAAGACGCCGGCGACCGGCGCTTGGCTTCGGACAGCTCCGGAGAGCCGTAGTGTGCGTCTGCACTAGACTGCATGATAACGAAAAGCTTTGGCAGTGTGTCTCGCAGGGAGATAGCTTAGGAGCGCAGCACACTTATGCCTCCCTTGCCCAGAAACACGATTTTACTGCACACTCCAAAAACACTGCTCTTTCCAGGGCAATATATAAGCTGCTTTCTGACGGCCGTGATCTTACGATTACTGCTCTTGCCCAGCTCGTTGTTTTAACGTGCACATGCCGTCCTGGCATTCAGTGCACAGTGAAGGCAATCGCAAAAGTCCAGCAGCTGCTGACTCCCAAACACAAGGCGCTGGCTATGTTCTTGCTCCTCGACTACTCAACGCAGCCCTTCATTTCTGCAGTTGCCATCGAGGTCTCTGCACTCGGAGACGCAGAGGACGAGTAGGAGTTTCCCAGGAGGGGCTGCATCAGGACGAATTCAAAACTCAGGAAAATTGTCCTGGAACACCTTCCCTAAGGATGCTAGAATGGAATTGAAGAGGCAGGCGAGCGGCCACCACGGTCCTCTAGCAGTCCTTAGGGTGCGCGCACAAGGCCGGTGCTCTGCGGCTTCGTTCTTCGCCGTCGTACAAGCTACCGCTCTGTCCGGCTCGCGGAGCAGGAGAAGCGGCTGCTTCGCGCACACAACAGAGGAGCGGCAGCCGTACGCTCCGAAGCGCTGCTTCAGCCGAAAGACGCCGGCGACCGGCGCTTGGCTTCGGACAGCTCCGGAGAGCCGTAGTGTGCGTCTGCACTGGACTGCATCATAGCGAAAAGCTTTAGCAGTGTGTCTCGCAGGGAGATAGCTTAGGAGCGCAGGGCACTTATGCCTCCCTTGTCCAGAAACACGATTTTACTGCACACTCCAAAAACACTGCTCTTTCCAGGGCAAGATGTCAGATGCTCTCTGATGCCCGTGCTCCCTTCCTGCTCTTGCCCAGCTCGTTGATTTAACGTGCACATGCCGTCCTGGCATTCAGTGCACAGTGAAGGCAATCGCAAAAGTCCAGCAGCTACGAATTTCCCAAGAGGGGCTTCATCAGGACGAAGTCAAAACCCAGGAAAGTTGTCTCGGAACGCCTTCAATAAAGCATGCCAGCAGTGCATTGAAAAGGCAGGGAGCTTTAGCCACTGTCATCTAGCAGTCCCAAGGCTGTACACACAATGTCGTCTCCCTGCGGCTTCGTTCTTCGCCCTCGTACAAGCTACCGCTCTGTCCGGCTCACGGAGCAGGAGAAGCGGCTGCTTCGCGCACACAACAGAGGAGCGGCAGCCGTACGCTCCGAAGCGCTGCTTCAGCCGAAAGACGCCGGCGACCGGCGCTTGGCTTCGGACAGCTCCGGAGAGCCGTAGTGTGCGTCTGCACTGGACTGCATCGTAGCGAAAAGATTTGGCAGTGTGTCTTAGCAAGGAGATAGCTTAGGAGCGCAGCGCACTTATGCCTTCCTTGTCCATAAACACGATTTTACTGCACACTCCAAAAACACTGCTCTTTCCAGGGCAATATATAAGCTGCTTTCTGACGGCCGTGATCTTTCGATTACTCTTGCCCAGCTCGTTGTTTTAACGTGCACATGCCGTCCTGGCATTCAGTGCACAGTGAAGGCAATCGCAAAAGTCCAGCAGCTGCTGACTCCCAAACGAATTTCCCAAGAGGGGCTTCATCAGGACGAAGTCAAAACCCAGGAAAGTTGTCTCGGAACGCCTTCAATAAAGCATGCCAGCAGTGCATTGAAAAGGCAGGGAGCTTTAGCCACTGTCATCTAGCAGTCCCAAGGCTGTACACACAATGTCGTCTCCCTGCGGCTTCGTTTTTTGCCCTCGTACAAGCTACCGCTCTGTCCGGCTCACGGAGCAGGAGAAGCGGCTGCTTCGCGCACACAACAGCCGTACGCTCCGAAGCGCTGCTTCAGCCGAAAGACGCCGGCGACCGGCGCTTGGCTTCGGACAGCTCCGGAGAGCCGTAGTGTGCGTCTGCACTAGACTGCATGATAACAAAAAGCTTTGGCAGTGTGTCTCGCAGGGAGATAGCTTAGGAGCGCAGCACACTTATGCCTCCCTTGTCCAGAAACACGATTTTACTGCACACTCCAAAAACACTGCTCTTTCCAGGGCAATATATAAGCTGCTTTCTGACGGCCGTGATCTTACGATTACTGCTCTTGCCCAGCTCGTTGTTTTAACGTGCACATGCCGTCCTGGCATTCAGTGCACAGTGAAAGCAATCGCAAAAGTCCAGGTGCTGCTGACTCCCAAACACAAGGCGCTGGCTATGTTCTTGCTTCTCGACAACTCAACGCAGCCCTTCATTTCTGCAGTTGCCATCGAGGTCTCTGCACTCGGAGACGCAGAGGACGAGTAGGAGTTTCCCAGGAGGGGCTGCATCAGGACGAATTCAAAACTCAGGAAAATTGTCCTGGAACACCTTCCCTAAGGATGCTAGAATGGAATTGAAGAGGCAGGCGAGCGGCCACCACGGTCCTCTAGCAGTCCTCTAGTGTGCGCGCAGAAGCCCGGTGCTCTGCGGCTTCGTTCTTCGCCCTCGTACAAGCTACCGCTCTGTCCGGCTCACGGAGCAGGAGAAGCGGCTGCTTCGCGCACACAACAGAGGAGCGGCAGCCGTACGCTCCGAAGCGCTGCTTCAGCCGAAAGATGCCGGCGACCGGCGCTTGGCTTCGGACAGCTCCGGAGAGCCGCAGTGTCCGTCTGCACTAGACTGCATGATAACGAAAAGCTTTGGCAGTGTGTCTCGCAGGGAGATAGCTTAGGAGCGCAGCGCACTTATGCCTCCCTTGTCCAGAAACACGATTTTACTGCACACTCCAAAAACACTGCTCTTTCCTGGGCAATATATAAGCTGCTTTCTGACGGCCGTGATCTTTCGATTACTCTTGCCCAGCTCGTTGATTTAACGTGCACATGCCGTCCTGGCATTCAGTGCACAGTGAAGGCAATCGCAAAAGTCCAGGTGCTGCTGACTCCCAAACACAAGGCGCTGGCTATGTTCTTGTTTCTCGACAACTCAACGAAGCCCTTCATTTCTGCAGTTGCCATCGAGGTCTCTGCACTCGGAGACGCAGAGGACGAGTAGGAGTTTCCTAGGAGGGGATGCATCAGGACGAATTCAAAACTCAGGAAAATTGTCCTGGAACACCTTCCCTAAGGATGCTAGAATGGAATTGAAGAGGCAGGCGAGCGGCCACCACGGTCCTCTAGCAGTCCTTAGGGTGCGCGCACAAGGCCGGTGCTCTGCGGCTTCGTTCTTCGCCGTCGTACAAGCTACCGCTCTGTGCGGCTCACGGAGCAGGAGAAGCGGCTGCCTCGCGCACACAACAGAGGAGCGGCAGCCGTACGCTCCGAAGCGCTGCTTCAGCCGAAAGACGCCGGCGACCGGCGCTTCGCTTCGGACAGCTCCGGAGAGCCGTAGTGTGCGTCTGCACTAGACTGCATCGTAGCGAAAAGCTTTGCCAGTGTGTCTTAGCAAGGAGATAGCTTAGGAGCGCAGCGCACTTATGCCTTCCTTGTCCATAAACACGATTTTACTGCACACTCCAAAAACACTGCTCTTTCCAGGGCAATATATAAGCTGCTTTCTGACGGCCGTGATCTTTCGATTACTCTTGCCCAGCTCGTTGTTTTAACGTGCACATGCCGTCCTGGCATTCAGTGCACAGTGAAAGCAATCGCAAAAGTCCAGGTGCTGCTGACTCCCAAACACAAGGCGCTGGCTATGTTCTTGCTTCTCGACAACTCAACGCAGCCCTTCATTTCTGCAGTTGCCATCGAGGTCTCTGCACTCGGAGACGCAGAGGACGAGTAGGAGTTTCCCAGGAGATGCTGCATCAGGACGAATTCAAAACTCAGGAAAATTGTCCTGGAACACCTTCCCTAAGGATGCTAGAATGGAATTGAAGGGGCAGGCGAGCGGCCACCACGGTCCTCTCGCAGTCCTTAGGGTGCGCGCAGAAGCCCGGTGCTCTGCGGCTTCGTTCTTCGCCGTCGTACAATCTACCGCTCTGTCCGGCTCGCGGAGCAGGAGAAGCGGCTGCCTCGCGCACACAACAGCCGTACGCTCCGAAGCGCTGCTTCAGCCGAAAGACGCCGGCGACCGGCGCTTGGCTTCGGACAGCTCCGGAGAGCCGTAGTGTGCGTCTGCACTAGACTGCATGATAACGAAAAGCTTTGCCAGTGTGTCTCGCAGGGAGATAGCTTAGGAGCGCAGGGCACTTATGCCTCCCTTGCCCAGAAACACGATTTTACTGCACACTCCAAAAACACTGCTCTTTCCAGGGCAATATATAAGCTGCTTTCTGACGGCCGTGATCTTTCGATTACTGCTCTTGCCCAGCTCGTTGTTTTAACGTGCACATGCCGTCCTGGCATTCAGTGCACAGTGAAGGCAATCGCAAAAGTCCAGCAGCTGCTGACTCCCAAACACAAGGCGCTGGCTATGTTCTTGCTCCTCGACTACTCAACGCAGCCCTTCATTTCTGCAGTTGCCATCGAGGTCTCTGCACTCGGAGACTCAGAGGACGAGTAGGAGTTTCCCAGGAGGGGATGCATCAGGACGAATTCAAAACTCCAGAAAATTGTCCTGGAACACCTTCCCTAAGGATGCTAGAATGGAATTGAAGAGGCAGGCCAGCGGCCACCACGGTCCTCTAGCAGTCCTTAGGGTGCGCGCAGAAGGCCGGTGCTCTGCGGCTTCGTTCTTCGCCGTCGTACAAGCTACCGCTCTGTCCGGCTCGCGGAGCAGGAGAAGCGACTGCCTCGCGCACACAACAGAGGAGCGGCAGCCGTACGCTCCGAAGCGCTGCTTCAGCCGAAAGACGCCGGCGACCGGCGCTTGGCTTTGGACAGCTCCGGAGAGCCGTAGTGTGCGTCTGCACTAGACTGCATCATAGCGAAAAGCTTTAGCAGTGTGTCTCGCAGGGAGATAGCTTAGGAGCGCAGGGCACTTATGCCTCCCTTGTCCAGAAACACGATTTTACTGCACACTCCAAAAACACTGCTCTTTCCAGGGCAATATATAAGCTGCTTTCTGATGCCCGTGCTCCCTTCCTGCTCTTGCCCAGCTCGTTGATTTAACGTGCACATGCCGTCCTGGCATTCAGTGCACAGTGAAGGCAATCGCAAAAGTCCAGCAGCTGCTGACTCCCAAATGAATTTCCCAACAGGGGCTTCATCAGGACGAAGTCAAAACCCAGGAAAGTTGTCTCGGAACGCCTTCAATAAAGCATGCCAGCAGTGCATTGAAAAGGCAGGGAGCTTTAGCCACTGTCATCTAGCAGTCCCAAGGCTGTACACACAATGTCGTCTCCCTGCGGCTTCGTTCTTCGCCCTCGTACAAGCTACCGCTCTGTCCGGCTCACGGAGCAGGAGAAGCGGCTGCCTCGCGCACACAAGAGAGGAGCGGCAGCCGTACGCTCCGAAGCGCTGCTTCAGCCGAAAGACGCCGGCGACCGGCGCTTGGCTTCGGACAGCTCCGGAGAGCCGCAGTGTCCGTCTGCACTAGACTGCATGATAACGAAAAGCTTTGGCAGTGTGTCTCGCAGGGAGATAGCTTAGGAGCGCAGCGCACTTATGCCTCCCTTGTCCAGAAACACGATTTTACTGCACACTCCAAAAACACTGCTCTTTCCTGGGCAATATATAAGCTGCTTTCTGACGGCCGTGATCTTTCGATTACTCTTGCCCAGCTCGTTGTTTTAACGTGCACATGCCGTCCTGGCATTCAGTGCACAGTGAAGGCAATCGCAAAAGTCCAGGTGCTGCTGACTCCCAAACACAAGGCGCTGGCTATGTTCTTGCTTCTCGACAACTCAACGAAGCCCTTCATTTCTGCAGTTGCCATCGAGGTCTCTGCACTCGGAGACGCAGAGGACGAGTAGGAGTTTCCCAGGAGGGCCTGCATCAGGAGGAATTCAAAACTCAGGAAAATTGTCCTGGAACACCTTCCCTAAGGATGCTAGAATGGAATTGAAGAGGCAGGCCAGCGGCCACCACGGTCCTCTAGCAGTCCTTAGGGTGCGCGCAGAAGCCCGGTGCTCTGCGGCTTCGTTCTTCGCCCTCGTACAAGCTACCGCTCTGTCCGGCTCACGGAGCAGGAGAAGCGGCTGCTTCGCGCACACAACAGCCGTACGCTCCGAAGCGCTGCTTCAGCCGAAAGACGCCGGCGACCGGCGCTTCGCTTCGGACAGCTCCGGAGAGCCGTAGTGTGCGTCTGCACTAGACTGCATCATAGCGAAAAGCTTTGGCAGTGTGTCTCGCAGGGAGATAGCTTAGGAGCGCAGGGCACTTATGCCTCCCTTGTCCAGAAACACGATTTTACTGCACACTCCAAAAACACTGCTCTTTCCAGGGCAATATATAAGCTGCTTTCTGTCGGCCGTGATCTTTCGATTACTGCTCTTGCCCAGCTCGTTGTTTTAACGTGCACATGCCGTCCTGGCATTCAGTGCACAGTGAAAGCAATCGCAAAAGTCCAGGTGCTGCTGACTCCCAAACACAAGGCGCTGGCTATGCTCTTGCTTTTCGACAACTCAACGCAGCCCTTCATTTCTGCAGTTGCCATCGAGGTCTCTGCACTCGGAGACGCAGAGGACGAGTAGGAGTTTCCCAGGAGGGGCTGCATCAGGACGAATTCAAAATTTAGGAAAATTGTCCTGGAACACCTTCCCTAAGGATGCTAGAATGGAATTGAAGAGGCAGGCGAGCGGCCACCACGGTCCTCTAGCAGTCCTTAGGGTGCGCGCAGAAGGCCGGTGCTCTGCGGCTTCGTTCTTCGCCGTCGTACAATCTACCGCTCTGTCCGGCTCGCGGAGCAGGAGAAGCGGCTGCCTCGCGCACACAACAGCCGTACGCTCCGAAGCGCTGCTTCAGCCGAAAGACGCCGGCGACCGGCGCTTGGCTTCGGACAGCTCCGGAGAGCCGTAGTGTGCGTCTGCACTAGACTGCATGATAACGAAAAGCTTTGCCAGTGTGTCTCGCAGGGAGATAGCTTAGGAGCGCAGGGCACTTATGCCTCCCTTGTCCAGAAACACGATTTTACTGCACACTCCAAAAACACTGCTCTTTCCAGGGCAAGATGTCAGATGCTCTCTGATGCCCGTGCTCCCTTCCTGCTCTTGCCCAGCTCGTTGTTGTAACGTGCACATGCCGTCCTGGCATTCAGTGCACAGTGAAGGCAATCGCAAAAGTCCAGCAGCTGCTGACTCCCAAATGAATTTCCCAACAGGGGCTTCATCAGGACGAAGTCAAAACCCAGGAAAGTTGTCTCGGAACGCCTTCAATAAAGCATGCCAGCAGTGCATTGAAAAGGCAGGGAGCTTTAGCCACTGTCATCTAGCAGTCCCAAGGCTGTACACACAATGTCGTCTCCCTGCGGCTTCGTTCTTCGCCCTCGTACAAGCTACCGCTCTGTCCGGCTCACGGAGCAGAAGAAGCGGCTGCCTCGCGCACACAAGAGAGGAGCGGCAGCCGTACGCTCCGAAGCGCTGCTTCAGCCGAAAGACGCCGGCGACCGGCGCTTGGCTTCGGACAGCTCCGGAGAGCCGTAGTGTGCGTCTGCACTAGACTGCATCGTAGCGAAAAGCTTTGCCAGTGTGTCATAGCAAGGAGATAGCTTAGGAGCGCAGCGCACTTATGCCTCCCTTGTCCAGAAACACGATTTTACTGCACACTCCAAAAACACTGCTCTTTCCAGGGCAATATATAAGCTGCTTTCTGTCGGCCGTGATCTTACGATTACTGCTCTTGCCCAGCTCGTTGTTTTAACGTGCACATGCCGTCCTGGCATTCAGTGCACAGTGAAAGCAATCGCAAAAGTCCAGGTGCTGCTGATTCCCAAACGCAAGGCGCTGGCTATGTTCTTGCTTCTCGACAACTCAACGCAGCCCTTCATTTCTGCAGTTGCCATCGAGGTCTCTGCACTCGGAGACGCAGAGGACGAGTAGGAGTTTCCCAGGAGGGGCTGCATCAGGACGAATTCAAAACTCAGGAAAATTGTCCTGGAACACCTTCCCTAAGGATGCTAGAATGGAATTGAAGAGGCAGGCGAGCGGCCACCACGGTCCTCTAGCAGTCCTTAGGGTGCGCGCAGAAGGCCGGTGCTCTGCGGCTTCGTTCTTCGCCGTCGTACAATCTACCGCTCTGTCCGGCTCGCGGAGCAGGAGAAGCGGCTGCTTCGCGCACACAACAGCCGTACGCTCCGAAGCGCTGCTTCAGCCGAAAGACGCCGGCGACCGGCGCTTGGCTTCGGACAGCTCCGGAGAGCCGTAGTGTGCGTCTGCACTGGACTGCATCATAGCGAAAAGCTTTAGCAGTGTGTCTCGCAGGGAGATAGCTTAGGAGCGCAGGGCACTTATGCCTCCCTTGCCCAGAAACACGATTTTACTGCACACTCCAAAAACACTGCTCTTTCCAGGGCAATATATAAGCTGCTTTCTGATGCCCGTGCTCCCTTCCTGCTCTTGCCCAGCTCGTTGTTTTAACGTGCACATGCCGTCCTGGCATTCAGTGCACAGTGAAGGCAATCGCAAAAGTCCAGCAGCTGCTGACTCCCAAACGAATTTCCCAAGAGGGGCTTCATCAGGACGAAGTCAAAACCCAGGAAAGTTGTCTCGGAACGCCTTCAATAAAGCATGCCAGCAGTGCATTGAAAAGGCAGGGAGCTTTAGCCACTGTCATCTAGCAGTCCCAAGGCTGTACACACAATGTCGTCTCCCTGCGGCTTCGTTCTTCGCCCTCGTACAAGCTACCGCTCTGTCCGGCTCACGGAGCAGGAGAAGCGGCTGCTTCGCGCACACAACAGAGGAGCGGCAGCCGTACGCTCCGAAGCGCTGCTTCAGCCGAAAGACGCCGGCGACCGGCGCTTGGCTTCGGACAGCTCCGGAGAGCCGTAGTGTGCGTCTGCACTGGACTGCATCGTAGCGAAAAGATTTGGCAGTGTGTCTTAGCAAGGAGATAGCTTAGGAGCGCAGCGCACTTATGCCTTCCTTGTCCATAAACACGATTTTACTGCACACTCCAAAAACACTGCTCTTTCCAGGGCAATATATAAGCTGCTTTCTGACGGCCGTGATCTTTCGATTACTCTTGCCCAGCTCGTTGTTTTAACGTGCACATGCCGTCCTGGCATTCAGTGCACAGTGAAGGCAATCGCAAAAGTCCAGCAGCTGCTGACTCCCAAACGAATTTCCCAAGAGGGGCTTCATCAGGACGAAGTCAAAACCCAGGAAAGTTGTCTCGGAACGCCTTCAATAAAGCATGCCAGCAGTGCATTGAAAAGGCAGGGAGCTTTAGCCACTGTCATCTAGCAGTCCCAAGGCTGTACACACAATGTCGTCTCCCTGCGGCTTCGTTCTTTGCCCTCGTACAAGCTACCGCTCTGTCCGGCTCACGGAGCAGGAGAAGCGGCTGCCTCGCGCACACAACAGCGGAGCGGCAGCCGTACGCCCCGAAGCGCTGCTTCAGCCGAAAGACGGCGGCCACCGACGCTTCGCTTCGGACAGCTCCGGAGAGCCGCAGTGTCCGTCTGCACTAGACTGCATGATAACGAAAAGCTTTGGCAGTGTGTCTCGCAGGGAGATAGCTTAGGAGCGCAGCGCACTTATGCCTCCCTTGTCTAGAAACACGATTTTACTGCACACTCCAAAAACACTGCTCTTTCCTGGGCAATATGTAAGCTGCTTTCTGACGGCCGTGATTTTTCGATTACTCTTGCCCAGCTCGTTGATTTAACGTGCACATGCCGTCCTGGCATTCAGTGCACAGTGAAGGCAATCGCAAAAGTCCAGCAGCTGCTGACTCCCAAATGAATTTCCCAACAGGGGCTTCATCAGGACGAAGTCAAAACCCAGGAAAGTTGTCTCGGAACGCCTTCAATAAAGCATGCCAGCAGTGCATTGAAAAGGCAGGGAGCTTTAGCCACTGTCATCTAGCAGTCCCAAGGCTGTACACACAATGTCGTCTCCCTGCGGCTTCGTTCTTCGCCCTCGTACAAGCTACCGCTCTGTCCGGCTCACGGAGCAGGAGAAGCGGCTGCTTCGCGCACACAACAGCCGTACGCTCCGAAGCGCTGCTTCAGCCGAAAGACGCCGGCGACCGGCGCTTGGCTTCGGACAGCTCCGGAGAGCCGTAGTGTGCGTCTGCACTAGACTGCATGATAGCGAAAAGCTTTGGCAGTGTGTCTCGCAGGGAGATAGCTTAGGAGCGCAGCGCACTTATGCCTCCCTTGTCCAGAAACACGATTTTACTGCACACTCCAAAAACACTGCTCTTTCCAGGGCAATATATAAGCTGCTTTCTGTCGGCCGTGATCTTTCGATTACTGCTCTTGCCCAGCTCGTTGTTTTAACGTGCACATGCCGTCCTGGCATTCAGTGCACAGTGAAGGCAATAGCAAAAGTCCAGGTGCTGCTGACTCCCAAACACAAGGCGCTGGCTATGTTCTTGCTTCTCGACAACTCAACGCAGCCCTTCATTTCTGCAGTTGCCATCGAGGTCTCTGCACTCGGAGACGCAGAGGACGAGTAGGAGTTTCCCAGGAGATGCTGCATCAGGACGAATTCAAAACTCAGGAAAATTGTCCTGGAACACCTTCCCTAAGGATGCTAGAATGGAATTGAAGAGGCAGGCGAGCGGCCACCACGGTCCTCTCGCAGTCCTTAGGGTGCGCGCAGAAGCCCGGTGCTCTGCGGCTTCGTTCTTCGCCCTCGTACAAGCTACCGCTCTGTCAGGCTCCCGGAGCAGGAGAAGCGGCTGCTTCGCGCACACAACAGCCGTACGCTCCGAAGCGCTGCTTCAGCCGAAAGACGCCGGCGACCGGCGCTTGGCTTCGGACAGCTCCGGAGAGCCGTAGTGTGCGTCTGCACTAGACTGCATCATAACAAAAAGCTTTGGCAGTGTGTCTCGCAGGGAGATAGCTTAGGAGCGCAGCACACTTATGCCTCCCTTGTCCAGAAACACGATTTTACTGCACACTCCAAAAACACTGCTCTTTCCAGGGCAATATATAAGCTGCTTTCTGTCGGCCGTGATCTTACGATTACTGCTCTTGCCCAGCTCGTTGTTTTAACGTGCACATGCCGTCCTGGCATTCAGTGCACAGTGAAAGCAATCGCAAAAGTCCAGGTGCTGCTGACTCCCAAACACAAGGCGCTGGCTATGTTCTTGCTTCTCGACAACTCAACGCAGCCCTTCATTTCTGCAGTTGCCATCGAGGTCTCTGCACTCGGAGACGCAGAGGACGAGTAGGAGTTTCCCAGGAGGGGCTGCATCAGGACGAATTCAAAACTCAGGAAAATTGTCCTGGAACACCTTCCCTAAGGATGCTAGAATGGAATTGAAGAGGCAGGCGAGCGGCCACCACGGTCCTCTAGCAGTCCTCTAGTGTGCGCGCAGAAGCCCGGTGCTCTGCGGCTTCGTTCTTCGCCCTCGTACAAGCTACCGCTCTGTCCGGCTCACGGAGCAGGAGAAGCGGCTGCTTCGCGCACACAACAGAGGAGCGGCAGCCGTACGCTCCGAAGCGCTGCTTCAGCCGAAAGATGCCGGCGACCGGCGCTTGGCTTCGGACAGCTCCGGAGAGCCGCAGTGTCCGTCTGCACTAGACTGCATCGTAGCGAAAAGCTTTGCCAGTGTGTCTCGCAGGGAGATAGCTTAGGAGCGCAGCGCACTTATGCCTCCCTTGTCCAGAAACACGATTTTACTGCACACTCCAAAAACACTGCTCTTTCCTGGGCAATATATAAGCTGCTTTCTGACGGCCGTGATCTTTCGATTACTCTTGCCCAGCTCGTTGATTTAACGTGCACATGCCGTCCTGGCATTCAGTGCACAGTGAAGGCAATCGCAAAAGTCCAGGTGCTGCTGACTCCCAAACACAAGGCGCTGGCTATGTTCTTGTTTCTCGACAACTCAACGAAGCCCTTCATTTCTGCAGTTGCCATCGAGGTCTCTGCACTCGGAGACGCAGAGGACGAGTAGGAGTTTCCTAGGAGGGGATGCATCAGGACGAATTCAAAACTCCAGAAAATTGTCCTGGAACACCTTCCCTAAGGATGCTAGAATGGAATTGAAGAGGCAGGCGAGCGGCCACCACGGTCCTCTACCAGTCCTTAGGGTGCGCGCAGAAGGCCGGTGCTCTGCGGCTTCGTTCTTCGCCGTCGTACAAGCTACCGCTCTGTGCGGCTCACGGAGCAGGAGAAGCGGCTGCCTCGCGCACACAACAGAGGAGCGGCAGCCGTACGCTCCGAAGCGCTGCTTCAGCCGAAAGACGCCGGCGACCGGCGCTTGGCTTCGGACAGCTCCGGAGAGCCGTAGTGTGCGTCTGCACTAGACTGCATCGTAGCGAAAAGCTTTGCCAGTGTGTCTTAGCAAGGAGATAGCTTAGGAGCGCAGCGCACTTATGCCTTCCTTGTCCATAAACACGATTTTACTGCACACTCCAAAAACACTGCTCTTTCCAGGGCAATATATAAGCTGCTTTCTGACGGCCGTGATCTTTCGATTACTCTTGCCCAGCTCGTTGTTTTAACGTGCACATGCCGTCCTGGCATTCAGTGCACAGTGAAAGCAATCGCAAAAGTCCAGGTGCTGCTGACTCCCAAACACAAGGCGCTGGCTATGTTCTTGCTTCTCGACAACTCAACGAAGCCCTTCATTTCTGCAGTTGCCATCGAGGTCTCTGCACTCGGAGACGCAGAGGACGAGTAGGAGTTTCCCAGGAGATGCTGCATCAGGACGAATTCAAAACTCAGGAAAATTGTCCTGGAACACCTTCCCTAAGGATGCTAGAATGGAATTGAAGGGGCAGGCGAGCGGCCACCACGGTCCTCTAGCAGTCCTTAGGGTGCGCGCAGAAGCCCGGTGCTCTGCGGCTTCGTTCTTCGCCCTCGTACAAGCTACCGCTCTGTCCGGCTCCCGGAGCAGGAGAAGCGGCTGCTTCGCGCACACAACAGCCGTACGCTCCGAAGCGCTGCTTCAGCCGAAAGACGCCGGCGACCGGCGCTTGGCTTCGGACAGCTCCGGAGAGCCGTAGTGTGCGTCTGCACTAGACTGCATGATAACGAAAAGCTTTGGCAGTGTGTCTCGCAGGGAGATAGCTTAGGAGCGCAGCACACTTATGCCTCCCTTGCCCAGAAACACGATTTTACTGCACACTCCAAAACCACTGCTCTTTCCAGGGCAATATATAAGCTGCTTTCTGACGGCCGTGATCTTACGATTACTGCTCTTGCCCAGCTCGTTGTTTTAACGTGCACATGCCGTCCTGGCATTCAGTGCACAGTGAAGGCAATCGCAAAAGTCCAGCAGCTGCTGACTCCCAAACACAAGGCGCTGGCTATGTTCTTGCTCCTCGACTACTCAACGCAGCCCTTCATTTCTGCAGTTGCCATCGAGGTCTCTGCACTCGGAGACTCAGAGGACGAGTAGGAGTTTCCCAGGAGGGGCTGCATCAGGACGAATTCAAAACTCCAGAAAATTGTCCTGGAACACCTTCCCTAAGGATGCTAGAATGGAATTGAAGAGGCAGGCCAGCGGCCACCACGGTCCTCTAGCAGTCCTTAGGGTGCGCGCAGAAGGCCGGTGCTCTGCGGCTTCGTTCTTCGCCGTCGTACAAGCTACCGCTCTGTCCGGCTCGCGGAGCAGGAGAAGCGGCTGCTTCGCGCACACAACAGAGGAGCGGCAGCCGTACGCTCCGAAGCGCTGCTTCAGCCGAAAGACGCCGGCCACCGGCGCTTGGCTTCGGACAGCTCCGGAGAGCCGTAGTGTGCGTCTGCACTAGACTGCATCATAGCGAAAAGCTTTAGCAGTGTGTCTCGCAGGGAGATAGCTTAGGAGCGCAGGGCACTTATGCCTCCCTTGTCCAGAAACACGATTTTATTGCACACTCCAAAAACACTGCTCTTTCCAGGGCAATATATAAGCTGCTTTCTGATGCCCGTGCTCCCTTCCTGCTCTTGCCCAGCTCGTTGATTTAACGTGCACATGCCGTCCTGGCATTCAGTGCACAGTGAAGGCAATCGCAAAAGTCCAGCAGCTGCTGACTCCCAAATGAATTTCCCAACAGGGGCTTCATCAGGACGAAGTCAAAACCCAGGAAAGTTGTCTCGGAACGCCTTCAATAAAGCATGCCAGCAGTGCATTGAAAAGGCAGGGAGCTTTAGCCACTGTCATCTAGCAGTCCCAAGGCTGTACACACAATGTCGTCTCCCTGCGGCTTCGTTCTTCGCCCTCGTACAAGCTACCGCTCTGTCCGGCTCACGGAGCAGGAGAAGCGGCTGCCTCGCGCACACAAGAGAGGAGCGGCAGCCGTACGCTCCGAAGCGCTGCTTCAGCCGAAAGACGCCGGCGACCGGCGCTTGGCTTCGGACAGCTCCGGAGAGCCGCAGTGTCCGTCTGCACTAGACTGCATGATAACGAAAAGCTTTGGCAGTGTGTCTCGCAGGGAGATAGCTTAGGAGCGCAGCGCACTTATGCCTCCCTTGTCCAGAAACACGATTTTACTGCACACTCCAAAAACACTGCTCTTTCCTGGGCAATATATAAGCTGCTTTCTGACGGCCGTGATCTTTCGATTACTCTTGCCCAGCTCGTTGTTTTAACGTGCACATGCCGTCCTGGCATTCAGTGCACAGTGAAGGCAATCGCAAAAGTCCAGGTGCTGCTGACTCCCAAACACAAGGCGCTGGCTATGTTCTTGCTTCTCGACAACTCAACGAAGCCCTTCATTTCTGCAGTTGCCATCGAGGTCTCTGCACTCGGAGACGCAGAGGACGAGTAGGAGTTTCCCAGGAGGGGCTGCATCAGGAGGAATTCAAAACTCAGGAAAATTGTCCTGGAACACCTTCCCTAAGGATGCTAGAATGGAATTGAAGAGGCAGGCCAGCGGCCACCACGGTCCTCTAGCAGTCCTTAGGGTGCGCGCAGAAGCCCGGTGCTCTGCGGCTTCGTTCTTCGCCCTCGTACAAGCTACCGCTCTGTCCGGCTCACGGAGCAGGAGAAGCGGCTGCTTCGCGCACACAACAGCCGTACGCTCCGAAGCGCTGCTTCAGCCGAAAGACGCCGGCGACCGGCGCTTCGCTTCGGACAGCTCCGGAGAGCCGTAGTGTGCGTCTGCACTAGACTGCATCATAGCGAAAAGCTTTGGCAGTGTGTCTCGCAGGGAGATAGCTTAGGAGCGCAGCACACTTATGCCTCTCTTGTCCAGAAACACGATTTTACTGCACACTCCAAAAACACTGCTCTTTCCAGGGCAATATATAAGCTGCTTTCTGTCGGCCGTGATCTTTCGATTACTGCTCTTGCCCAGCTCGTTGTTTTAACGTGCACATGCCGTCCTGGCATTCAGTGCACAGTGAAAGCAATCGCAAAAGTCCAGGTGCTGCTGACTCCCAAACACAAGGCGCTGGCTATGTTCTTGCTTCTCGACAACTCAACGCAGCCCTTCATTTCTGCAGTTGCCATCGAGGTCTCTGCACTCGGAGACGCAGAGGACGAGTAGGAGTTTCCCAGGAGGGGCTGCATCAGGACGAATTCAAAACTCAGGAAAATTGTCCTGGAACACCTTCCCTAAGGATGCTAGAATGGAATTGAAGAGGCAGGCGAGCGGCCACCACGGTCCTCTAGCAGTCCTTAGGGTGCGCGCAGAAGGCCGGTGCTCTGCGGCTTCGTTCTTCGCCGTCGTACAATCTACCGCTCTGTCCGGCTCGCGGAGCAGGAGAAGCGGCTGCCTCGCGCACACAACAGCCGTACGCTCCGAAGCGCTGCTTCAGCCGAAAGACGCCGGCGACCGGCGCTTGGCTTCGGACAGCTCCGGAGAGCCGTAGTGTGCGTCTGCACTAGACTGCATGATAACGAAAAGCTTTGCCAGTGTGTCTCGCAGGGAGATAGCTTAGGAGCGCAGGGCACTTATGCCTCCCTTGTCCAGAAACACGATTTTACTGCACACTCCAAAAACACTGCTCTTTCCAGGGTAATATATAAGCTGCTTTCTGACGGCCGTGATCTTTCGATTACTGCTCTTGCCCAGCTCGTTGTTTTAACGTGCACATGCCGTCCTGGCATTCAGTGCACAGTGAAGGCAATCGCAAAAGTCCAGCAGCTGCTGACTCCCAAATGAATTTCCCAACAGGGGCTTCATCAGGACGAAGTCAAAACCCAGGAAAGTTGTCTCGGAACGCCTTCAATAAAGCATGCCAGCAGTGCATTGAAAAGGCAGGGAGCTTTAGCCACTGTCATCTAGCAGTCCCAAGGCTGTACACACAATGTCGTCTCCCTGCGGCTTCGTTCTTCGCCCTCGTACAAGCTACCGCTCTGTCCGGCTCACGGAGCAGAAGAAGCGGCTGCCTCGCGCACACAACAGAGGAGCGGCAGCCGTACGCTCCGAAGCGCTGCTTCAGCCGAAAGACGCCGGCGACCGGCGCTTGGCTTCGGACAGCTCCGGAGAGCCGTAGTGTGCGTCTGCACTAGACTGCATCGTAGCGAAAAGCTTTGCCAGTGTGTCATAGCAAGGAGATAGCTTAGGAGCGCAGCGCACTTATGCCTCCCTTGTCCAGAAACACGATTTTACTGCACACTCCAAAAACACTGCTCTTTCCAGGGCAATATATAAGCTGCTTTCTGATGCCCGTGCTCCCTTCCTGCTCTTGCCCAGCTCGTTGATTTAACGTGCACATGCCGTCCTGGCATTCAGTGCACAGTGAAGGCAATCGCAAAAGTCCAGCAGCTGCTGACTCCCAAATGAATTTCCCAACAGGGGCTTCATCAGGACGAAGTCAAAACCCAGGAAAGTTGTCTCGGAACGCCTTCAATAAAGCATGCCAGCAGTGCATTGAAAAGGCAGGGAGCTTTAGCCACTGTCATCTAGCAGTCCCAAGGCTGTACACACAATGTCGTCTCCCTGCGGCTTCGTTCTTCGCCCTCGTACAAGCTACCGCTCTGTCCGGCTCACGGAGCAGGAGAAGCGGCTGCCTCGCGCACACAAGAGAGGAGCGGCAGCCGTACGCTCCGAAGCGCTGCTTCAGCCGAAAGACGCCGGCGACCGGCGCTTGGCTTCGGACAGCTCCGGAGAGCCGCAGTGTCCGTCTGCACTAGACTGCATGATAACGAAAAGCTTTGGCAGTGTGTCTCGCAGGGAGATAGCTTAGGAGCGCAGCGCACTTATGCCTCCCTTGTCCAGAAACACGATTTTACTGCACACTCCAAAAACACTGCTCTTTCCTGGGCAATATATAAGCTGCTTTCTGACGGCCGTGATCTTTCGATTACTCTTGCCCAGCTCGTTGTTTTAACGTGCACATGCCGTCCTGGCATTCAGTGCACAGTGAAGGCAATCGCAAAAGTCCAGGTGCTGCTGACTCCCAAACACAAGGCGCTGGCTATGTTCTTGCTTCTCGACAACTCAACGAAGCCCTTCATTTCTGCAGTTGCCATCGAGGTCTCTGCACTCGGAGACGCAGAGGACGAGTAGGAGTTTCCCAGGAGGGGCTGCATCAGGAGGAATTCAAAACTCAGGAAAATTGTCCTGGAACACCTTCCCTAAGGATGCTAGAATGGAATTGAAGAGGCAGGCCAGCGGCCACCACGGTCCTCTAGCAGTCCTTAGGGTGCGCGCAGAAGCCCGGTGCTCTGCGGCTTCGTTCTTCGCCCTCGTACAAGCTACCGCTCTGTCCGGCTCACGGAGCAGGAGAAGCGGCTGCTTCGCGCACACAACAGCCGTACGCTCCGAAGCGCTGCTTCAGCCGAAAGACGCCGGCGACCGGCGCTTCGCTTCGGACAGCTCCGGAGAGCCGTAGTGTGCGTCTGCACTAGACTGCATCATAGCGAAAAGCTTTGGCAGTGTGTCTCGCAGGGAGATAGCTTAGGAGCGCAGCACACTTATGCCTCTCTTGTCCAGAAACACGATTTTACTGCACACTCCAAAAACACTGCTCTTTCCAGGGCAATATATAAGCTGCTTTCTGTCGGCCGTGATCTTTCGATTACTGCTCTTGCCCAGCTCCCTGTTTTAACGTGCACATGCCGTCCTGGCATTCAGTGCACAGTGAAAGCAATCGCAAAAGTCCAGGTGCTGCTGACTCCCAAACACAAGGCGCTGGCTATGTTCTTGCTTCTCGACAACTCAACGCAGCCCTTCATTTCTGCAGTTGCCATCGAGGTCTCTGCACTCGGAGACGCAGAGGACGAGTAGGAGTTTCCCAGGAGGGGCTGCATCAGGACGAATTCAAAACTCAGGAAAATTGTCCTGGAACACCTTCCCTAAGGATGCTAGAATGGAATTGAAGAGGCAGGCGAGCGGCCACCACGGTCCTCTAGCAGTCCTTAGGGTGCGCGCAGAAGGCCGGTGCTCTGCGGCTTCGTTCTTCGCCGTCGTACAATCTACCGCTCTGTCCGGCTCGCGGAGCAGGAGAAGCGGCTGCCTCGCGCACACAACAGCCGTACGCTCCGAAGCGCTGCTTCAGCCGAAAGACGCCGGCGACCGGCGCTTGGCTTCGGACAGCTCCGGAGAGCCGTAGTGTGCGTCTGCACTAGACTGCATGATAACGAAAAGCTTTGCCAGTGTGTCTCGCAGGGAGATAGCTTAGGAGCGCAGGGCACTTATGCCTCCCTTGTCCAGAAACACGATTTTACTGCACACTCCAAAAACACTGCTCTTTCCAGGGTAATATATAAGCTGCTTTCTGACGGCCGTGATCTTTCGATTACTGCTCTTGCCCAGCTCGTTGTTTTAACGTGCACATGCCGTCCTGGCATTCAGTGCACAGTGAAGGCAATCGCAAAAGTCCAGCAGCTGCTGACTCCCAAATGAATTTCCCAACAGGGGCTTCATCAGGACGAAGTCAAAACCCAGGAAAGTTGTCTCGGAACGCCTTCAATAAAGCATGCCAGCAGTGCATTGAAAAGGCAGGGAGCTTTAGCCACTGTCATCTAGCAGTCCCAAGGCTGTACACACAATGTCGTCTCCCTGCGGCTTCGTTCTTCGCCCTCGTACAAGCTACCGCTCTGTCCGGCTCACGGAGCAGAAGAAGCGGCTGCCTCGCGCACACAACAGAGGAGCGGCAGCCGTACGCTCCGAAGCGCTGCTTCAGCCGAAAGACGCCGGCGACCGGCGCTTGGCTTCGGACAGCTCCGGAGAGCCGTAGTGTGCGTCTGCACTAGACTGCATCGTAGCGAAAAGCTTTGCCAGTGTGTCATAGCAAGGAGATAGCTTAGGAGCGCAGCACACTTATGCCTCCCTTGTCCAGAAACACGATTTTACTGCACACTCCAAAAACACTGCTCTTTCCAGGGCAATATATAAGCTGCTTTCTGACGGCCGTGATCTTTCGATTACTGCTCTTGCCCAGCTCGTTGATTTAACGTGCACATGCCGTCCTGGCATTCAGTGCACAGTGAAAGCAATCGCAAAAGTCCAGGTGCTGCTGACTCCCAAACACAAGGCGCTGGCTATGTTCTTGCTCCTCGACAACTCAACGAAGCCCTTCATTTCTGCAGTTGCCATCGAGGTCTCTGCACTCGGAGACTCAGAGGACGAGCAGGAGTTTCCCAGGAGATGCTGCATCAGGACGAATTCAAAACTCAGGAAAATTGTCCTGGAACACCTTCCATAAGGATGCTAGAATGGAATTGAAGGGGCAGGCGAGCGGCCACCTCGATCCTCTCGCAGTCCTTAGGGTGCGCGCAGAAGGCCGGTGCTCTGCGGCTTCGTTCTTCGCCGTCGTACAAGCTACCGCTCTGTGCGGCTCACGGAGCAGGAGAAGCGGCTGCCTCGCGCACACAACAGCCGTACGCTCCGAAGCGCTGCTTCAGCCGAAAGACGCCGGCGACCGGCGCTTGGCTTCGGACAGCTCCGGAGAGCCGTAGTGTGCGTCTGCACTAGACTGCATGATAACGAAAAGCTTTGGCAGTGTGTCTTAGCAGGGAGATAGCTTAGGAGCGCAGCGCACTTATGCCTCCCTTGTCCAGAAACACGATTTTACTGCACACTCCAAAAACACTGCTCTTTCCAGGGCAAGATGTCAGATGCTCTCTGATGCCCGTGCTCCCTTCCTGCTCTTGCCCAGCTCGTTGTTTTAACGTGCACATGCCGTCCTGGCATTCAGTGCACAGTGAAGGCAATCGCAAAAGTCCAGCAGCTGCTGACTCCCAAACGAATTTCCCAAGAGGGGCTTCATCAGGACGAAGTCAAAACCCAGGAAAGTTGTCTCGGAACGCCTGCATGCCAGCAGTGCATTGAAAAGGCAGGGAGCTTTAGCCACTGTCATCTAGCAGTCCCAAGGCTGTACACACAATGTCGTCTCCCTGCGGCTTCGTTCTTCGCCCTCGTACAAGCTACCGCTCTGTCCGGCTCACGGAGCAGGAGAAGCGGCTGCCTCGCGCACACAACAGCGGAGCGGCAGCCGTACGCCCCGAAGCGCTGCTTCAGCCGAAAGACGGCGGCCACCGACGCTTCGCTTCGGACAGCTCCGGAGAGCCGCAGTGTCCGTCTGCACTAGACTGCATGATAACGAAAAGCTTTGGCAGTGTGTCTCGCAGGGAGATAGCTTAGGAGCGCAGCGCACTTATGCCTCCCTTGTCTAGAAACACGATTTTACTGCACACTCCAAAAACACTGCTCTTTCCTGGGCAATATGTAAGCTGCTTTCTGACGGCCGTGATTTTTCGATTACTCTTGCCCAGCTCGTTGATTTAACGTGCACATGCCGTCCTGGCATTCAGTGCACAGTGAAGGCAATCGCAAAAGTCCAGCAGCTGCTGACTCCCAAATGAATTTCCCAACAGGGGCTTCATCAGGACGAAGTCAAAACCCAGGAAAGTTGTCTCGGAACGCCTTCAATAAAGCATGCCAGCAGTGCATTGAAAAGGCAGGGAGCTTTAGCCACTGTCATCTAGCAGTCCCAAGGCTGTACACACAATGTCGTCTCCCTGCGGCTTCGTTCTTCGCCCTCGTACAAGCTACCGCTCTGTCCGGCTCGCGGAGCAGGAGAAGCGGCTGCTTCGCGCACACAACAGCCGTACGCTCCGAAGCGCTGCTTCAGCCGAAAGACGCCGGCGACCGGCGCTTCGCTTCGGACAGCTCCGGAGAGCCGTAGTCTGCGTCTGCACTAGACTGCATGATAGCGAAAAGCTTTGGCAGTGTGTCTCGCAGGGAGATAGCTTAGGAGCGCAGCGCACTTATGCCTTCCTTGTCCAGAAACACGATTTTACTGCACACTCCAAAAACACTGCTCTTTCCAGGGCAATATATAAGCTGCTTTCTGACGGCCGTGATCTTTCGATTACTGCTCTTGCCCAGCTCGTTGTTTTAACGTGCACATGCCGTCCTGGCATTCAGTGCACAGTGAAGGCAATCGCAAAAGTCCAGGTGCTGCTGACTCCCAAACACAAGGCGCTGGCTATGTTCTTGTTTCTCGACAACTCAACGCAGCCCTTCATTTCTGCAGTTGCCATCGAGGTCTCTGCACTCGGAGACGCAGAGGACGAGTAGGAGTTTCCCAGGAGATGCTGCATCAGGACGAATTCAAAACTCAGGAAAATTGTCCTGGAACACCTTCCCTAAGGATGCTAGAATGGAATTGAAGAGGCAGGCCAGCGGCCACCACGGTCCTCTAGCAGTCCTTAGGGTGCGCGCAGAAGGCCGGTGCTCTGCGGCTTCGTTCTTCGCCCTCGTACAAGCTACCGCTCTGTCCGGCTCCCGGAGCAGGAGAAGCGGCTGCTTCGCGCACACAACAGCCGTACGCTCCGAAGCGCTGCTTCAGCCGAAAGACGCCGGCGACCGGCGCTTGGCTTCGGACAGCTCCGGAGAGCCGTAGTGTGCGTCTGCACTAGACTGCATGATAACAAAAAGCTTTGGCAGTGTGTCTCGCAGGGAGATAGCTTAGGAGCGCAGCACACTTATGCCTCCCTTGTCCAGAAACACGATTTTACTGCACACTCCAAAAACACTGCTCTTTCCAGGGCAATATATAAGCTGCTTTCTGTCGGCCGTGATCTTACGATTACTGCTCTTGCCCAGCTCCCTGTTTTAACGTGCACATGCCGTCCTGGCATTCAGTGCACAGTGAAAGCAATCGCAAAAGTCCAGGTGCTGCTGATTCCCAAACGCAAGGCGCTGGCTATGTTCTTGCTTCTCGACAACTCAACGCAGCCCTTCATTTCTGCAGTTGCCATCGAGGTCTCTGCACTCGGAGACGCAGAGGACGAGTAGGAGTTTCCCAGGAGGGGATGCATCAGGACGAATTCAAAACTCAGGAAAATTGTCCTGGAACACCTTCCCTAAGGATGCTAGAATGGAATTGAAGAGGCAGGCGAGCGGCCACCACGGTCCTCTAGCAGTCCTTAGGGTGCGCGCAGAAGCCCGGTGCTCTGCGGCTTCGTTCTTCGCCGTCGTACAAGCTACCGCTCTGTCCGGCTCGCGGAGCAGGAGAAGCGGCTGCTTCGCGCACACAACAGCCGTACGCTCCGAAGCGCTGCTTCAGCCGAAAGACGCCGGCGACCGGCGCTTGGCTTCGGACAGCTCCGGAGAGCCGTAGTGTGCGTCTGCACTGGACTGCATCATAGCGAAAAGCTTTAGCAGTGTGTCTCGCAGGGAGATAGCTTAGGAGCGCAGGGCACTTATGCCTCCCTTGCCCAGAAACACGATTTTACTGCACACTCCAAAAACACTGCTCTTTCCAGGGCAATATATAAGCTGCTTTCTGATGCCCGTGCTCCCTTCCTGCTCTTGCCCAGCTCGTTGTTTTAACGTGCACATGCCGTCCTGGCATTCAGTGCACAGTGAAGGCAATCGCAAAAGTCCAGCAGCTGCTGACTCCCAAACGAATTTCCCAAGAGGGGCTTCATCAGGACGAAGTCAAAACCCAGGAAAGTTGTCTCGGAACGCCTTCAATAAAGCATGCCAGCAGTGCATTGAAAAGGCAGGGAGCTTTAGCCACTGTCATCTAGCAGTCCCAAGGCTGTACACACAATGTCGTCTCCCTGCGGCTTCGTTCTTCGCCCTCGTACAAGCTACCGCTCTGTCCGGCTCACGGAGCAGGAGAAGCGGCTGCTTCGCGCACACAACAGAGGAGCGGCAGCCGTACGCTCCGAAGCGCTGCTTCAGCCGAAAGACGCCGGCGACCGGCGCTTCGCTTCGGACAGCTCCGGAGAGCCGTAGTGTGCGTCTGCACTGGACTGCATCGTAGCGAAAAGCTTTGCCAGTGTGTCTTAGCAAGGAGATAGCTTAGGAGCGCAGCGCACTTATGCCTTCCTTGTCCATAAACACGATTTTACTGCACACTCCAAAAACACTGCTCTTTCCAGGGCAATATATAAGCTGCTTTCTGACGGCCGTGATCTTTCGATTACTCTTGCCCAGCTCGTTGTTTTAACGTGCACATGCCGTCCTGGCATTCAGTGCACAGTGAAGGCAATCGCAAAAGTCCAGCAGCTGCTGACTCCCAAACGAATTTCCCAAGAGGGGCTTCATCAGGACGAAGTCAAAACCCAGGAAAGTTGTCTCGGAACGCCTTCAATAAAGCATGCCAGCAGTGCATTGAAAAGGCAGGGAGCTTTAGCCACTGTCATCTAGCAGTCCCAAGGCTGTACACACAATGTCGTCTCCCTGCGGCTTCGTTCTTTGCCCTCGTACAAGCTACCGCTCTGTCCGGCTCACGGAGCAGGAGAAGCGGCTGCCTCGCGCACACAACAGCGGAGCGGCAGCCGTACGCCCCGAAGCGCTGCTTCAGCCGAAAGACGGCGGCCACCGACGCTTGGCTTCGGACAGCTCCGGAGAGCCGCAGTGTCCGTCTGCACTAGACTGCATGATAACGAAAAGCTTTGGCAGTGTGTCTCGCAGGGAGATAGCTTAGGAGCGCAGCGCACTTATGCCTCCCTTGTCTAGAAACACGATTTTACTGCACACTCCAAAAACACTGCTCTTTCCTGGGCAATATGTAAGCTGCTTTCTGACGGCCGTGATCTTTCGATTACTCTTGCCCAGCTCGTTGATTTAACGTGCACATGCCGTCCTGGCATTCAGTGCACAGTGAAGGCAATCGCAAAAGTCCAGCAGCTGCTGACTCCCAAATGAATTTCCCAACAGGGGCTTCATCAGGACGAAGTCAAAACCCAGGAAAGTTGTCTCGGAACGCCTTCAATAAAGCATGCCAGCAGTGCATTGAAAAGGCAGGGAGCTTTAGCCACTGTCATCTAGCAGTCCCAAGGCTGTACACACAATGTCGTCTCCCTGCGGCTTCGTTCTTCGCCCTCGTACAAGCTACCGCTCTGTCCGGCTCACGGAGCAGGAGAAGCGGCTGCTTCGCGCACACAACAGCCGTACGCTCCGAAGCGCTGCTTCAGCCGAAAGACGCCGGCGACCGGCGCTTGGCTTCGGACAGCTCCGGAGAGCCGTAGTGTGCGTCTGCACTAGACTGCATGATAGCGAAAAGCTTTGGCAGTGTGTCTCGCAGGGAGATAGCTTAGGAGCGCAGCGCACTTATGCCTCCCTTGTCCAGAAACACGATTTTACTGCACACTCCAAAAACACTGCTCTTTCCAGGGCAATATATAAGCTGCTTTCTGACGGCCGTGATCTTTCGATTACTCTTGCCCAGCTCGTTGTTTTAACGTGCACATGCCGTCCTGGCATTCAGTGCACAGTGAAGGCAATCGCAAAAGTCCAGGTGCTGCTGACTCCCAAACACAAGGCGCTGGCTATGTTCTTGCTTCTCGACAACTCAACGCAGCCCTTCATTTCTGCAGTTGCCATCGAGGTCTCTGCACTCGGAGACGCAGAGGACGAGTAGGAGTTTCCCAGGAGATGCTGCATCAGGACGAATTCAAAACTCAGGAAAATTGTCCTGGAACACCTTCCCTAAGGATGCTAGAATGGAATTGAAGAGGCAGGCGAGCGGCCACCACGGTCCTCTAGCAGTCCTTAGGGTGCGCGCAGAAGCCCGGTGCTCTGCGGCTTCGTTCTTCGCCCTCGTACAAGCTACCGCTCTGTCAGGCTCCCGGAGCAGGAGAAGCGGCTGCTTCGCGCACACAACAGCCGTACGCTCCGAAGCGCTGCTTCAGCCGAAAGACGCCGGCGACCGGCGCTTGGCTTCGGACAGCTCCGGAGAGCCGTAGTGTGCGTCTGCACTAGACTGCATGATAACAAAAAGCTTTGGCAGTGTGTCTCGCAGGGAGATAGCTTAGGAGCGCAGCACACTTATGCCTCCCTTGTCCAGAAACACGATTTTACTGCACACTCCAAAAACACTGCTCTTTCCAGGGCAATATATAAGCTGCTTTCTGTCGGCCGTGATCTTACGATTACTGCTCTTGCCCAGCTCGTTGTTTTAACGTGCACATGCCGTCCTGGCATTCAGTGCACAGTGAAAGCAATCGCAAAAGTCCAGGTGCTGCTGACTCCCAAACACAAGGCGCTGGCTATGTTCTTGCTTCTCGACAACTCAACGCAGCCCTTCATTTCTGCAGTTGCCATCGAGGTCTCTGCACTCGGAGACGCAGAGGACGAGTAGGAGTTTCCCAGGAGGGGCTGCATCAGGACGAATTCAAAACTCAGGAAAATTGTCCTGGAACACCTTCCCTAAGGATGCTAGAATGGAATTGAAGAGGCAGGCGAGCGGCCACCACGGTCCTCTAGCAGTCCTCTAGTGTGCGCGCAGAAGCCCGGTGCTCTGCGGCTTCGTTCTTCGCCCTCGTACAATCTACCGCTCTGTCCGGCTCACGGAGCAGGAGAAGCGGCTGCTTCGCGCACACAACAGAGGAGCGGCAGCCGTACGCTCCGAAGCGCTGCTTCAGCCGAAAGATGCCGGCGACCGGCGCTTGGCTTCGGACAGCTCCGGAGAGCCGCAGTGTCCGTCTGCACTAGACTGCATGATAACGAAAAGCTTTGGCAGTGTGTCTCGCAGGGAGATAGCTTAGGAGCGCAGCGCACTTATGCCTCCCTTGTCCAGAAACACGATTTTACTGCACACTCCAAAAACACTGCTCTTTCCTGGGCAATATATAAGCTGCTTTCTGACGGCCGTGATCTTTCGATTACTCTTGCCCAGCTCGTTGATTTAACGTGCACATGCCGTCCTGGCATTCAGTGCACAGTGAAGGCAATCGCAAAAGTCCAGGTGCTGCTGACTCCCAAACACAAGGCGCTGGCTATGTTCTTGTTTCTCGACAACTCAACGAAGCCCTTCATTTCTGCAGTTGCCATCGAGGTCTCTGCACTCGGAGACGCAGAGGACGAGTAGGAGTTTCCTAGGAGGGGATGCATCAGGACGAATTCAAAACTCCAGAAAATTGTCCTGGAACACCTTCCCTAAGGATGCTAGAATGGAATTGAAGAGGCAGGCGAGCGGCCACCACGGTCCTCTACCAGTCCTTAGGGTGCGCGCAGAAGGCCGGTGCTCTGCGGCTTCGTTCTTCGCCGTCGTACAAGCTACCGCTCTGTGCGGCTCACGGAGCAGGAGAAGCGGCTGCCTCGCGCACACAACAGAGGAGCGGCAGCCGTACGCTCCGAAGCGCTGCTTCAGCCGAAAGACGCCGGCGACCGGCGCTTCGCTTCGGACAGCTCCGGAGAGCCGTAGTGTGCGTCTGCACTAGACTGCATCGTAGCGAAAAGCTTTGCCAGTGTGTCTTAGCAAGGAGATAGCTTAGGAGCGCAGCGCACTTATGCCTTCCTTGTCCATAAACACGATTTTACTGCACACTCCAAAAACACTGCTCTTTCCTGGGCAATATATAAGCTGCTTTCTGACGGCCGTGATCTTTCGATTACTCTTGCCCAGCTCGTTGTTTTAACGTGCACATGCCGTCCTGGCATTCAGTGCACAGTGAAAGCAATCGCAAAAGTCCAGGTGCTGCTGACTCCCAAACACAAGGCGCTGGCTATGTTCTTGCTTCTCGACAACTCAACGAAGCCCTTCATTTCTGCAGTTGCCATCGAGGTCTCTGCACTCGGAGACGCAGAGGACGAGTAGGAGTTTCCCAGGAGATGCTGCATCAGGACGAATTCAAAACTCAGGAAAATTGTCCTGGAACACCTTCCCTAAGGATGCTAGAATGGAATTGAAGGGGCAGGCGAGCGGCCACCACGGTCCTCTCGCAGTCCTTAGGGTGCGCGCAGAAGCCCGATGCTCTGCGGCTTCGTTCTTCGCCCTCGTACAAGCTACCGCTCTGTCCGGCTCCCGGAGCAGGAGAAGCGGCTGCTTCGCGCACACAACAGCCGTACGCTCCGAAGAGCTGCTTCAGCCGAAAGACGCCGGCGACCGGCGCTTGGCTTCGGACAGCTCCGGAGAGCCGTAGTGTGCGTCTGCACTAGACTGCATGATAACGAAAAGCTTTGGCAGTGTGTCTCGCAGGGAGATAGCTTAGGAGCGCAGCACACTTATGCCTCCCTTGCCCAGAAACACGATTTTACTGCACACTCCAAAACCACTGCTCTTTCCAGGGCAATATATAAGCTGCTTTCTGTCGGCCGTGATCTTACGATTACTGCTCTTGCCCAGCTCGTTGTTTTAACGTGCACATGCCGTCCTGGCATTCAGTGCACAGTGAAGGCAATCGCAAAAGTCCAGCAGCTGCTGACTCCCAAACACAAGGCGCTGGCTATGTTCTTGCTCCTCGACTACTCAACGCAGCCCTTCATTTCTGCAGTTGCCATCGAGGTCTCTGCACTCGGAGACTCAGAGGACGAGTAGGAGTTTCCCAGGAGGGGATGCATCAGGACGAATTCAAAACTCCAGAAAATTGTCCTGGAACACCTTCCCTAAGGATGCTAGAATGGAATTGAAGAGGCAGGCCAGCGGCCACCACGGTCCTCTAGCAGTCCTTAGGGTGCGCGCAGAAGGCCGGTGCTCTGCGGCTTCGTTCTTCGCCGTCGTACAAGCTACCGCTCTGTCCGGCTCGCGGAGCAGGAGAAGCGGCTGCTTCGCGCACACAACAGAGGAGCGGCAGCCGTACGCTCCGAAGCGCTGCTTCAGCCGAAAGACGCCGGCGACCGGCGCTTGGCTTCGGACAGCTCCGGAGAGCCGTAGTGTGCGTCTGCACTAGACTGCATCCTAGCGAAAAGCTTTAGCAGTGTGTCTCGCAGGGAGATAGCTTAGGAGCGCAGGGCACTTATGCCTCCCTTGTCCAGAAACACGATTTTACTGCACACTCCAAAAACACTGCTCTTTCCAGGGCAATATATAAGCTGCTTTCTGATGCCCGTGCTCCCTTCCTGCTCTTGCCCAGCTCGTTGATTTAACGTGCACATGCCGTCCTGGCATTCAGTGCACAGTGAAGGCAATCGCAAAAGTCCAGCAGCTGCTGACTCCCAAATGAATTTCCCAAGAGGGGCTTCATCAGGACGAAGTCAAAACCCAGGAAAGTTGTCTCGGAACGCCTTCAATAAAGCATGCCAGCAGTGCATTGAAAAGGCAGGGAGCTTTAGCCACTGTCATCTAGCAGTCCCAAGGCTGTACACACAATGTCGTCTCCCTGCGGCTTCGTTCTTCGCCCTCGTACAAGCTACCGCTCTGTCCGGCTCACGGAGCAGGAGAAGCGGCTGCCTCGCGCACACAAGAGAGGAGCGGCAGCCGTACGCTCCGAAGCGCTGCTTCAGCCGAAAGACGCCGGCGACCGGCGCTTGGCTTCGGACAGCTCCGGAGAGCCGCAGTGTCCGTCTGCACTAGACTGCATGATAACGAAAAGCTTTGGCAGTGTGTCTCGCAGGGAGATAGCTTAGGAGCGCAGCGCACTTATGCCTCCCTTGTCCAGAAACACGATTTTACTGCACACTCCAAAAACACTGCTCTTTCCTGGGCAATATATAAGCTGCTTTCTGACGGCCGTGATCTTTCGATTACTCTTGCCCAGCTCGTTGTTTTAACGTGCACATGCCGTCCTGGCATTCAGTGCACAGTGAAGGCAATCGCAAAAGTCCAGGTGCTGCTGACTCCCAAACACAAGGCGCTGGCTATGTTCTTGCTTCTCGACAACTCAACGAAGCCCTTCATTTCTGCAGTTGCCATCGAGGTCTCTGCACTCGGAGACGCAGAGGACGAGTAGGAGTTTCCCAGGAGGGGCTGCATCAGGAGGAATTCAAAACTCAGGAAAATTGTCCTGGAACACCTTCCCTAAGGATGCTAGAATGGAATTGAAGAGGCAGGCCAGCGGCCACCACGGTCCTCTAGCAGTCCTTAGGGTGCGCGCAGAAGCCCGGTGCTCTGCGGCTTCGTTCTTCGCCCTCGTACAAGCTACCGCTCTGTCCGGCTCACGGAGCAGGAGAAGCGGCTACCTCGCGCACACAACAGCCGTACGCTCCGAAGCGCTGCTTCAGCCGAAAGACGCCGGCGACCGGCGCTTCGCTTCGGACAGCTCCGGAGAGCCGTAGTGTGCGTCTGCACTAGACTGCATCATAGCGAAAAGCTTTGGCAGTGTGTCTCGCAGGGAGATAGCTTAGGAGCGCAGCACACTTATGCCTCCCTTGTCCAGAAACACGATTTTACTGCACACTCCAAAAACACTGCTCTTTCCAGGGCAATATATAAGCTGCTTTCTGTCGGCCGTGATCTTTCGATTACTGTTCTTGCCCAGCTCGTTGTTTTAACGTGCACATGCCGTCCTGGCATTCAGTGCACAGTGAAAGCAATCGCAAAAGTCCAGGTGCTGCTGACTCCCAAACACAAGGCGCTGGCTATGTTCTTGCTTCTCGACAACTCAACGCAGCCCTTCATTTCTGCAGTTGCCATCGAGGTCTCTGCACTCGGAGACGCAGAGGACGAGTAGGAGTTTCCCAGGAGGGGCTGCATCAGGACGAATTCAAAACTCAGGAAAATTGTCCTGGAACACCTTCCCTAAGGATGCTAGAATGGAATTGAAGAGGCAGGCGAGCGGCCACCACGGTCCTCTAGCAGTCCTTAGGGTGCGCGCAGAAGGCCGGTGCTCTGCGGCTTCGTTCTTCGCCGTCGTACAATCTACCGCTCTGTCCGGCTCGCGGAGCAGGAGAAGCGGCTGCCTCGCGCACACAACAGCCGTACGCTCCGAAGCGCTGCTTCAGCCGAAAGACGCCGGCGACCGGCGCTTGGCTTCGGACAGCTCCGGAGAGCCGTAGTGTGCGTCTGCACTAGACTGCATGATAACGAAAAGCTTTGCCAGTGTGTCTCGCAGGGAGATAGCTTAGGAGCGCAGGGCACTTATGCCTCCCTTGTCCAGAAACACGATTTTACTGCACACTCCAAAAACACTGCTCTTTCCAGGGCAATATATAAGCTGCTTTCTGACGGCCGTGATCTTTCGATTACTGCTCTTGCCCAGCTCGTTGTTTTAACGTGCACATGCCGTCCTGGCATTCAGTGCACAGTGAAGGCAATCGCAAAAGTCCAGCAGCTGCTGACTCCCAAATGAATTTCCCAAGAGGGGCTTCATCAGGACGAAGTCAAAACCCAGGAAAGTTGTCTCGGAACGCCTTCAATAAAGCATGCCAGCAGTGCATTGAAAAGGCAGGGAGCTTTAGCCACTGTCATCTAGCAGTCCCAAGGCTGTACACACAATGTCGTCTCCCTGCGGCTTCGTTCTTCGCCCTCGTACAAGCTACCGCTCTGTCCGGCTCACGGAGCAGGAGAAGCGGCTGCCTCGCGCACACAAGAGAGGAGCGGCAGCCGTACGCTCCGAAGCGCTGCTTCAGCCGAAAGACGCCGGCGACCGGCGCTTGGCTTCGGACAGCTCCGGAGAGCCGTAGTGTGCGTCTGCACTAGACTGCATCGTAGCGAAAAGCTTTGCCAGTGTGTCATAGCAAGGAGATAGCTTAGGAGCGCAGCGCACTTATGCCTCCCTTGTCCAGAAACACGATTTTACTGCACACTCCAAAAACACTGCTCTTTCCAGGGCAATATATAAGCTGCTTTCTGACGGCCGTGATCTTTCGATTACTGCTCTTGCCCAGCTCGTTGATTTAACGTGCACATGCCGTCCTGGCATTCAGTGCACAGTGAAAGCACTCGCAAAAGTCCAGGTGCTGCTGACTCCCAAACACATGGCGCTGGCTATGTTCTTGCTCCTCGACAACTCAACGAAGCCCTTCATTTCTGCAGTTGCCATCGAGGTCTCTGCACTCGGAGACTCAGAGGACGAGCAGGAGTTTCCCAGGAGATGCTGCATCAGGACGAATTCAAAACTCAGGAAAATTGTCCTGGAACACCTTCCATAAGGATGCTAGAATGGAATTGAAGGGGCAGGCGAGCGGCCACCTCGATCCTCTCGCAGTCCTTAGGGTGCGCGCAGAAGGCCGGTGCTCTGCGGCTTCGTTCTTCGCCGTCGTACAAGCTACCGCTCTGTGCGGCTCACGGAGCAGGAGAAGCGGCTGCCTCGCGCACACAACAGCCGTACGCTCCGAAGCGCTGCTTCAGCCGAAAGACGCCGGCGACCGGCGCTTCGCTTCGGACAGCTCCGGAGAGCCGTAGTGTGCGTCTGCACTAGACTGCATGATAACGAAAAGCTTTGGCAGTGTGTCTTAGCAGGGAGATAGCTTAGGAGCGCAGGGCACTTATGCCTCCCTTGTCCAGAAACACGATTTTACTGCACACTCCAAAAACACTGCTCTTTCCAGGGCAAGATGACAGATGCTCTCTGATGCCCGTGCTCCCTTCCTGCTCTTGCCCAGCTCGTTGTTTTAACGTGCACATGCCGTCCTGGCATTCAGTGCACAGTGAAGGCAATCGCAAAAGTCCAGCAGCTGCTGACTCCCAAATGAATTTCCCAACAGGGGCTGCATCAGGACGAAGTCAAAACCCAGGAAAGTTGTCTCGGAACGCCTTCAATAAAGCATGCCAGCAGTGCATTGAAAAGGCAGGGAGCTTTAGCCACTGTCATCTAGCAGTCCCAAGGCTGTACACACAATGTCGTCTCCCTGCGGCTTCGTTCTTCGCCCTCGTACAAGCTACCGCTCTGTCCGGCTCACGGAGCAGGAGAAGCGGCTGCCTCGCGCACACAACAGAGGAGCGGCAGCCGTACGCTCCGAAGCGCTGCTTCAGCCGAAAGACGCCGGCGACCGGCGCTTGGCTTCGGACAGCTCCGGAGAGCCGTAGTGTGCGTCTGCACTAGACTGCATGATAACAAAAAGCTTTGGCAGTGTGTCTCGCAGGGAGATAGCTTAGGAGCGCAGCACACTTATGCCTCCCTTGTCCAGAAACACGATTTTACTGCACACTCCAAAAACACTGCTCTTTCCAGGGCAATATATAAGCTGCTTTCTGTCGGCCGTGATCTTACGATTACTGCTCTTGCCCAGCTCGTTGTTTTAACGTGCACATGCCGTCCTGGCATTCAGTGCACAGTGAAAGCAATCGCAAAAGTCCAGGTGCTGCTGACTCCCAAACGCAAGGCGCTGGCTATGTTCTTGCTTCTCGACAACTCAACGCAGCCCTTCATTTCTGCAGTTGCCATCGAGGTCTCTGCACTCGGAGACGCAGAGGACGAGTAGGAGTTTCCCAGGAGATGCTGCATCAGGACGAATTCAAAACTCAGGAAAATTGTCCTGGAACACCTTCCCTAAGGATGCTAGAATGGAATTGAAGAGGCAGGCCAGCGGCCACCACGGTCCTCTAGCAGTCCTTAGGGTGCGCGCAGAAGTCCGGTGCTCTGCGGCTTCGTTCTTCGCCCTCGTACAAGCTACCGCTCTGTCCGGCTCCCGGAGCAGGAGAAGCGGCTGCTTCGCGCACACAACAGCCGTACGCTCCGAAGCGCTGCTTCAGCCGAAAGACGCCGGCGACCGGCGCTTGGCTTCGGACAGCTCCGGAGAGCCGTAGTGTGCGTCTGCACTGGACTGCATGATAACAAAAAGCTTTGGCAGTGTGTCTCGCAGGGAGATAGCTTAGGAGCGCAGCACACTTATGCCTCCCTTGTCCAGAAACACGATTTTACTGCACACTCCTAAAACACTGCTCTTTCCTGGGCAATATATAAGCTGCTTTCTGACGGCCGTGATCTTTTGATTACTCTTGCCCAGCTCGTTGTTTTAACGTGCACATGCCGTCCTGGCATTCAGTGCACAGTGAAGGCAATCGCAAAAGTCCAGGTGCTGCTGACTCCCAAACACAAGGCGCTGGCTATGTTCTTGCTTCTCGACAACTCAACGAAGCCCTTCATTTCTGCAGTTGCCATCGAGGTCTCTGCACTCGGAGACGCAGAGGACGAGTAGGAGTTTCCCAGGAGGGGCTGCATCAGGACGAATTCAAAACTCCAGAAAATTGTCCTGGAACACCTTCCCTAAGGATGCTAGAATGGAATTGAAGAGGCAGGCCAGCGGCCACCACGGTCCTCTACCAGTCCTTAGGGTGCGCGCAGAAGCCCGGTGCTCTGCGGCTTCGTTCTTCGCCCTCGTACAAGCTACCGCTCTGTCCGGCTCACGGAGCAGGAGAAGCGGCTGCTTCGCGCACACAACAGCCGTACGCTCCGAAGCGCTGCTTCAGCCGAAAGACGGCGGCCACCGGCGCTTCGCTTCGGACAGCTCCGGAGAGCCGTAGTGTGCGTCTGCACTGGACTGCATGATAGCGAAAAGCTTTGGCAGTGTGTCTCGCAGGGAGATAGCTTAGGAGCGCAGCACACTTATGCCTCCCTTGTCCAGAAACACGATTTTACTGCACACTCCAAAAACACTGCTCTTTCCAGGGCAATATATAAGCTGCTTTCTGTCGGCCGTGATCTTTCGATTACTGCTCTTGCCCAGCTCGTTGTTTTAACGTGCACATGCCGTCCTGGCATTCAGTGCACAGTGAAAGCAATCGCAAAAGTCCAGGTGCTGCTGACTCCCAAACACAAGGCGCTGGCTATGTTCTTGCTTCTCGACAACTCAACGCAGCCCTTCATTTCTGCAGTTGCCATCGAGGTCTCTGCACTCGGAGACGCAGAGGACGAGTAGGAGTTTCCCAGGAGGGGCTGCATCAGGACGAATTCAAAACTCCAGAAAATTGTCCTGGAACACCTTCCCTAAGGATGCTAGAATGGAATTGAAGAGGCAGGCCAGCGGCCACCACGGTCCTCTACCAGTCCTTAGGGTGCGCGCAGAAGCCCGGTGCTCTGCGGCTTCGTTCTTCGCCCTCGTACAAGCTACCGCTCTGTCCGGCTCACGGAGCAGGAGAAGCGGCTGCTTCGCGCACACAACAGCCGTACGCTCCGAAGCGCTGCTTCAGCCGAAAGACGGCGGCCACCGGCGCTTCGCTTCGGACAGCTCCGGAGAGCCGTAGTGTGCGTCTGCACTGGACTGCATCATAGCGAAAAGCTTTGGCAGTGTGTCTCGCAGGGAGATAGCTTAGGAGCGCAGCACACTTATGCCTCCCTTGTCCAGAAAGACGATTTTACTGCACACTCCAAAAACACTGCTCTTTCCAGGGCAATATATAAGCTGCTTTCTGTCGGCCGTGATCTTTCGATTACTGCTCTTGCCCAGCTCGTTGTTTTAACGTGCACATGCCGTCCTGGCATTCAGTGCACAGTGAAAGCAATCGCAAAAGTCCAGGTGCTGCTGACTCCCAAACACAAGGCGCTGGCTATGTTCTTGCTTCTCGACAACTCAACGCAGCCCTTCATTTCTGCAGTTGCCATCGAGGTCTCTGCACTCGGAGACTCAGAGGACGAGTAGGAGTTTCCCAGGAGGGGCTGCATCAGGACGAATTCAAAACTCAGGAAAATTGTCCTGGAACACCTTCCCTAAGGATGCTAGAATGGAATTGAAGAGGCAGGCGAGCGGCCACCACGGTCCTCTAGCAGTCCTTAGGGTGCGCGCAGAAGGCCGGTGCTCTGCGGCTTCGTTCTTCGCCGTCGTACAATCTACCGCTCTGTCCGGCTCGCGGAGCAGGAGAAGCGGCTGCCTCGCGCACACAACAGCCGTACGCTCCGAAGCGCTGCTTCAGCCGAAAGACGCCGGCGACCGGCGCTTGGCTTCGGACAGCTCCGGAGAGCCGTAGTGTGCGTCTGCACTAGACTGCATGATAACGAAAAGCTTTGCCAGTGTGTCTCGCAGGGAGATAGCTTAGGAGCGCAGGGCACTTATGCCTCCCTTGTCCAGAAACACGATTTTACTGCACACTCCAAAAACACTGCTCTTTCCAGGGCAATATATAAGCTGCTTTCTGACGGCCGTGATCTTTCGATTACTGCTCTTGCCCAGCTCGTTGTTTTAACGTGCACATGCCGTCCTGGCATTCAGTGCACAGTGAAGGCAATCGCAAAAGTCCAGCAGCTGCTGACTCCCAAATGAATTTCCCAACAGGGGCTTCATCAGGACGAAGTCAAAACCCAGGAAAGTTGTCTCGGAACGCCTTCAATAAAGCATGCCAGCAGTGCATTGAAAAGGCAGGGAGCTTTAGCCACTGTCATCTAGCAGTCCCAAGGCTGTACACACAATGTCGTCTCCCTGCGGCTTCGTTCTTCGCCCTCGTACAAGCTACCGCTCTGTCCGGCTCACGGAGCAGAAGAAGCGGCTGCCTCGCGCACACAACAGAGGAGCGGCAGCCGTACGCTCCGAAGCGCTGCTTCAGCCGAAAGACGCCGGCGACCGGCGCTTGGCTTCGGACAGCTCCGGAGAGCCGTAGTGTGCGTCTGCACTAGACTGCATCGTAGCGAAAAGCTTTGCCAGTGTGTCATAGCAAGGAGATAGCTTAGGAGCGCAGCGCACTTATGCCTCCCTTGTCCAGAAACACGATTTTACTGCACACTCCAAAAACACTGCTCTTTCCAGGGCAATATATAAGCTGCTTTCTGACGGCCGTGATCTTTCGATTACTGCTCTTGCCCAGCTCGTTGATTTAACGTGCACATGCCGTCCTGGCATTCAGTGCACAGTGAAAGCAATCGCAAAAGTCCAGGTGCTGCTGACTCCCAAACACAAGGCGCTGGCTATGTTCTTGCTCCTCGACAACTCAACGAAGCCCTTCATTTCTGCAGTTGCCATCGAGGTCTCTGCACTCGGAGACTCAGAGGACGAGCAGGAGTTTCCCAGGAGATGCTGCATCAGGACGAATTCAAAACTCAGGAAAATTGTCCTGGAACACCTTCCATAAGGATGCTAGAATGGAATTGAAGGGGCAGGCGAGCGGCCACCTCGATCCTCTCGCAGTCCTTAGGGTGCGCGCAGAAGGCCGGTGCTCTGCGGCTTCGTTCTTCGCCGTCGTACAAGCTACCGCTCTGTGCGGCTCACGGAGCAGGAGAAGCGGCTGCCTCGCGCACACAACAGCCGTACGCTCCGAAGCGCTGCTTCAGCCGAAAGACGCCGGCGACCGGCGCTTGGCTTCGGACAGCTCCGGAGAGCCGTAGTGTGCGTCTGCACTAGACTGCATGATAACGAAAAGCTTTGGCAGTGTGTCTTAGCAGGGAGATAGCTTAGGAGCGCAGGGCACTTATGCCTCCCTTGTCCAGAAACACGATTTTACTGCACACTCCAAAAACACTGCTCTTTCCAGGGCAAGATGTCAGATGCTCTCTGATGCCCGTGCTCCCTTCCTGCTCTTGCCCAGCTCGTTGTTTTAACGTGCACATGCCGTCCTGGCATTCAGTGCACAGTGAAGGCAATCGCAAAAGTCCAGCAGCTGCTGACTCCCAAATGAATTTCCCAACAGGGGCTTCATCAGGACGAAGTCAAAACCCAGGAAAGTTGTCTCGGAACGCCTTCAATAAAGCATGCCAGCAGTGCATTGAAAAGGCAGGGAGCTTTAGCCACTGTCATCTAGCAGTCCCAAGGCTGTACACACAATGTCGTCTCCCTGCGGCTTCGTTCTTCGCCCTCGTACAAGCTACCGCTCTGTCCGGCTCACGGAGCAGGAGAAGCGGCTGCCTCGCGCACACAACAGAGGAGCGGCAGCCGTACGCTCCGAAGCGCTGCTTCAGCCGAAAGACGCCGGCGACCGGCGCTTGGCTTCGGACAGCTCCGGAGAGCCGCAGTGTCCGTCTGCACTAGACTGCATGATAACGAAAAGCTTTGACAGTGTGTCTCGCAGGGAGATAGCTTAGGAGCGCAGCGCACTTATGCCTCCCTTGTCCAGAAACACGATTTTACTGCACACTCCAAAAACACTGCTCTTTCCTGGGCAATATATAAGCTGCTTTCTGACGGCCGTGATCTTTCGATTACTCTTGCCCAGCTCGTTGTTTTAACGTGCACATGCCGTCCTGGCATTCAGTGCACAGTGAAGGCAATCGCAAAAGTCCAGGTGCTGCTGACTCCCAAACACAAGGCGCTGGCTATGTTCTTGTTTCTCGACAACTCAACGCAGCCCTTCATTTCTGCAGTTGCCATCGAGGTCTCTGCACTCGGAGACGCAGAGGACGAGTAGGAGTTTCCCAGGAGGGGATGCATCAGGACGAATTCAAAACTCAGGAAAATTGTCCTGGAACACCTTCCCTAAGGATGCTAGAATGGAATTGAAGAGGTAGGCCAGCGGCCACCACGGTCCTCTAGCACTCCTTAGGGTGCGCGCAGAAGGCCGGTGCTCTGCGGCTTCGTTCTTCGCCCTCGTACAAGCTACCGCTCTGTCCGGCTCGCGGAGCAGGAGAAGCGGCTGCTTCGCGCACACAACAGAGGAGCGGCAGCAATACGCTCCGAAGCGCTGCTTCAGCCGAAAGACGCCGGCGACCGGCGCTTGGCTTCGGACAGCTCCGGAGAGCCGTAGTGTGCGTCTGCACTGGACTGCATCATAGCGAAAAGCTTTAGCAGTGTGTCTCGCAGGGAGATAGCTTAGGAGCGCAGGGCACTTATGCCTCCCTTGTCCAGAAACACGATTTTACTGCACACTCCAAAAACACTGCTCTTTCCAGGGCAAGATGTCAGATGCTCTCTGATGCCCGTGCTCCCTTCCTGCTCTTGCCCAGCTCGTTGTTTTAACGTGCACATGCCGTCCTGGCATTCAGTGCACAGTGAAGGCAATCGCAAAATTCCAGCAGCTGCTGACTCCCAAACGAATTTCCCAAGAGGGGCTTCATCAGGACGAAGTCAAAACCCAGGAAAGTTGTCTCGGAACGCCTTCAATAAAGCATGCCAGCAGTGCATTGAAAAGGCAGGGAGCTTTAGCCACTGTCATCTAGCAGTCCCAAGGCTGTACACACAATGTCGTCTCCCTGCGGCTTCGTTCTTCGCCCTCGTACAAGCTACCGCTCTGTCCGGCTCACGGAGCAGGAGAAGCGGCTGCCTCGCGCACACAACAGCGGAGCGGCAGCCGTACGCCCCGAAGCGCTGCTTCAGCCGAAAGACGGCGGCCACCGACGCTTCGCTTCGGACAGCTCCGGAGAGCCGCAGTGTCCGTCTGCACTAGACTGCATGATAACGAAAAGCTTTGGCAGTGTGTCTCGCAGGGAGATAGCTTAGGAGCGCAGCGCACTTATGCCTCCCTTGTCTAGAAACACGATTTTACTGCACACTCCAAAAACACTGCTCTTTCCTGGGCAATATGTAAGCTGCTTTCTGACGGCCGTGATTTTTCGATTACTCTTGCCCAGCTCGTTGATTTAACGTGCACATGCCGTCCTGGCATTCAGTGCACAGTGAAGGCAATCGCAAAAGTCCAGCAGCTGCTGACTCCCAAATGAATTTCCCAACAGGGGCTTCATCAGGACGAAGTCAAAACCCAGGAAAGTTGTCTCGGAACGCCTTCAATAAAGCATGCCAGCAGTGCATTGAAAAGGCAGGGAGCTTTAGCCACTGTCATCTAGCAGTCCCAAGGCTGTACACACAATGTCGTCTCCCTGCGGCTTCGTTCTTCGCCCTCGTACAAGCTACCGCTCTGTCCGGCTCACGGAGCAGGAGAAGCGGCTGCCTCGCGCACACAACAGAGGAGCGGCAGCCGTACGCTCCGAAGCGCTGCTTCAGCCGAAAGACGCCGGCGACCGGCGCTTGGCTTCGGACAGCTCCGGAGAGCCGCAGTGTCCGTCTGCACTAGACTGCATGATAACGAAAAGCTTTGGCAGTGTGTCTCGCAGGGAGATAGCTTAGGAGCGCAGCGCACTTATGCCTCCCTTGTCCAGAAACACGATTTTACTGCACACTCCAAAAACACTGCTCTTTCCTGGGCAATATATAAGCTGCTTTCTGACGGCCGTGATCTTTCGATTACTCTTGCCCAGCTCGTTGTTTTAACGTGCACATGCCGTCCTGGCATTCAGTGCACAGTGAAGGCAATCGCAAAAGTCCAGGTGCTGCTGACTCCCAAACACAAGGCGCTGGCTATGTTCTTGCTTCTCGACAACTCAACGCAGCCCTTCATTTCTGCAGTTGCCATCGAGGTCTCTGCACTCGGAGACGCAGAGGACGAGTAGGAGTTTCCCAGGAGATGCTGCATCAGGACGAATTCAAAACTCAGGAAAATTGTCCTGGAACACCTTCCCTAAGGATGCTAGAATGGAATTGAAGAGGCAGGCGAGCGGCCACCACGGTCCTCTAGCAGTCCTTAGGGTGCGCGCAGAAGCCCGGTGCTCTGCGGCTTCGTTCTTCGCCCTCGTACAAGCTACCGCTCTGTCCGGCTCACGGAGCAGGAGAAGCGGCTGCTTCGCGCACACAACAGCCGTACGCTCCGAAGCGCTGCTTCAGCCGAAAGACGCCGGCGACCGGCGCTTGGCTTCGGACAGCTCCGGAGAGCCGTAGTGTGCGTCTGCACTAGACTGCATGATAACAAAAAGCTTTGGCAGTGTGTCTCGCAGGGAGATAGCTTAGGAGCGCAGCACACTTATGCCTCCCTTGTCCAGAAACACGATTTTACTGCACACTCCAAAAACACTGCTCTTTCCAGGGCAATATATAAGCTGCTTTCTGTCGGCCGTGATCTTACGATTACTGCTCTTGCCCAGCTCGTTGTTTTAACGTGCACATGCCGTCCTGGCATTCAGTGCACAGTGAAAGCAATCGCAAAAGTCCAGGTGCTGCTGACTCCCAAACACAAGGCGCTGGCTATGTTCTTGCTTCTCGACAACTCAACGCAGCCCTTCATTTCTGCAGTTGCCATCGAGGTCTCTGCACTCGGAGACGCAGAGGACGAGTAGGAGTTTCCCAGGAGATGCTGCATCAGGACGAATTCAAAACTCAGGAAAATTGTCCTGGAACACCTTCCCTAAGGATGCTAGAATGGAATTGAAGAGGCAGGCCAGCGGCCACCACGGTCCTCTAGCAGTCCTTAGGGTGCGCGCAGAAGGCCGGTGCTCTGCGGCTTCGTTCTTCGCCCTCGTACAAGCTACCGCTCTGTCCGGCTCCCGGAGCAGGAGAAGCGGCTGCTTCGCGCACACAACAGCCGTACGCTCCGAAGCGCTGCTTCAGCCGAAAGACGCCGGCGACCGGCGCTTGGCTTCGGACAGCTCCGGAGAGCCGTAGTGTGCGTCTGCACTAGACTGCATGATAACAAAAAGCTTTGGCAGTGTGTCTCGCAGGGAGATAGCTTAGGAGCGCAGCACACTTATGCCTCCCTTGTCCAGAAACACGATTTTACTGCACACTCCAAAAACACTGCTCTTTCCAGGGCAATATATAAGCTGCTTTCTGTCGGCCGTGATCTTACGATTACTGCTCTTGCCCAGCTCGTTGTTTTAACGTGCACATGCCGTCCTGGCATTCAGTGCACAGTGAAAGCAATCGCAAAAGTCCAGGTGCTGCTGATTCCCAAACGCAAGGCGCTGGCTATGTTCTTGCTTCTCGACAACTCAACGCAGCCCTTCATTTCTGCAGTTGCCATCGAGGTCTCTGCACTCGGAGACGCAGAGGACGAGTAGGAGTTTCCCAGGAGGGGATGCATCAGGACGAATTCAAAACTCAGGAAAATTGTCCTGGAACACCTTCCCTAAGGATGCTAGAATGGAATTGAAGAGGCAGGCGAGCGGCCACCACGGTCCTCTAGCAGTCCTTAGGGTGCGCGCAGAAGCCCGGTGCTCTGCGGCTTCGTTCTTCGCCCTCGTACAAGCTACCGCTCTGTCCGGCTCGCGGAGCAGGAGAAGCGGCTGCTTCGCGCACACAACAGCCGTACGCTCCGAAGCGCTGCTTCAGCCGAAAGACGCCGGCGACCGGCGCTTGGCTTCGGACAGCTCCGGAGAGCCGTAGTGTGCGTCTGCACTGGACTGCATCATAGCGAAAAGCTTTAGCAGTGTGTCTCGCAGGGAGATAGCTTAGGAGCGCAGGGCACTTATGCCTCCCTTGCCCAGAAACACGATTTTACTGCACACTCCAAAAACACTGCTCTTTCCAGGGCAATATATAAGCTGCTTTCTGATGCCCGTGCTCCCTTCCTGCTCTTGCCCAGCTCGTTGTTTTAACGTGCACATGCCGTCCTGGCATTCAGTGCACAGTGAAGGCAATCGCAAAATTCCAGCAGCTGCTGACTCCCAAACGAATTTCCCAAGAGGGGCTTCATCAGGACGAAGTCAAAACCCAGGAAAGTTGTCTCGGAACGCCTTCAATAAAGCATGCCAGCAGTGCATTGAAAAGGCAGGGAGCTTTAGCCACTGTCATCTAGCAGTCCCAAGGCTGTACACACAATGTCGTCTCCCTGCGGCTTCGTTCTTCGCCCTCGTACACGCTACCGCTCTGTCCGGCTCACGGAGCAGGAGAAGCGGCTGCTTCGCGCACACAACAGAGGAGCGGCAGCCGTACGCTCCGAAGCGCTGCTTCAGCCGAAAGACGCCGGCGACCGGCGCTTCGCTTCGGACAGCTCCGGAGAGCCGCAGTGTCCGTCTGCACTAGACTGCATGATAACGAAAAGCTTTGGCAGTGTGTCTCGCAGGGAGATAGCTTAGGAGCGCAGCGCACTTATGCCTCCCTTGTCTAGAAACACGATTTTACTGCACACTCCAAAAACACTGCTCTTTCCAGGGCAAGATGTCAGATGCTCTCTGATGCCCGTGCTCCCTTCCTGCTCTTGCCCAGCTCTTTGTTTTAACGTGCACATGCCGTCCTGGCATTCAGTGCACAGTGAAGGCAATCGCAAAAGTCCAGCAGCTGCTGACTCCCAAACGAATTTCCCAAGAGGGGCTTCATCAGGAAGAAGTCAAAACCCAGGAAAGTTGTCTCGGAACGCCTTCAATAAAGCATGCCAGCAGTGCATTGAAAAGGCAGGGAGCTTTAGCCACTGTCATCTAGCAGTCCCAAGGCTGTACACACAATGTCGTCTCCCTGCGGCTTCGTTCTTCGCCCTCGTACAAGCTACCGCTCTGTCCGGCTCACGGAGCAGGAGAAGCGGCTGCCTCGCGCACACAACAGCGGAGCGGCAGCCGTACGCTCCGAAGCGCTGCTTCAGCCGAAAGACGGCGGCCACCGACGCTTCGCTTCGGACAGCTCCGGAGAGCCGCAGTGTCCGTCTGCACTAGACTGCATGATAACGAAAAGCTTTGGCAGTGTGTCTCGCAGGGAGATAGCTTAGGAGCGCAGCGCACTTATGCCTCCCTTGTCTAGAAACACGATTTTACTGCACACTCCAAAAACACTGCTCTTTCCTGGGCAATATGTAAGCTGCTTTCTGACGGCCGTGATTTTTCGATTACTCTTGCCCAGCTCGTTGATTTAACGTGCACATGCCGTCCTGGCATTCAGTGCACAGTGAAGGCAATCGCAAAAGTCCAGCAGCTGCTGACTCCCAAATGAATTTCCCAACAGGGGCTTCATCAGGACGAAGTCAAAACCCAGGAAAGTTGTCTCGGAACGCCTTCAATAAAGCATGCCAGCAGTGCATTGAAAAGGCAGGGAGCTTTAGCCACTGTCATCTAGCAGTCCCAAGGCTGTACACACAATGTCGTCTCCCTGCGGCTTCGTTCTTCGCCCTCGTACAAGCTACCGCTCTGTCCGGCTCGCGGAGCAGGAGAAGCGGCTGCTTCGCGCACACAACAGCCGTACGCTCCGAAGCGCTGCTTCAGCCGAAAGACGCCGGCGACCGGCGCTTCGCTTCGGACAGCTCCGGAGAGCCGTAGTCTGCGTCTGCACTAGACTGCATGATAGCGAAAAGCTTTGGCAGTGTGTCTCGCAGGGAGATAGCTTAGGAGCGCAGCGCACTTATGCCTCCCTTGTCCAGAAACACGATTTTACTGCACACTCCAAAAACACTGCTCTTTCCAGGGCAATATATAAGCTGCTTTCTGACGGCCGTGATCTTTCGATTACTCTTGCCCAGCTCTTTGTTTTAACGTGCACATGCCGTCCTGGCATTCAGTGCACAGTGAAGGCAATCGCAAAAGTCCAGGTGCTGCTGACTCCCAAACACAAGGCGCTGGCTATGTTCTTGTTTCTCGACAACTCAACGAAGCCCTTCATTTCTGCAGTTGCCATCGAGGTCTCTGCACTCGGAGACTCAGAGGACGAGTAGGAGTTTCCCAGGAGATGCTGCATCAGGACGAATTCAAAACTCAGGAAAATTGTCCTGGAACACCTTCCCTAAGGATGCTAGAATGGAATTGAAGAGGCAGGCGAGCGGCCACCACGGTCCTCTAGCAGTCCTTAGGGTGCGCGCAGAAGGCCGGTGCTCTGCGGCTTCGTTCTTCGCCCTCGTACAAGCTACCGCTCTGTCCGGCTCCCGGAGCAGGAGAAGCGGCTGCTTCGCGCACACAACAGCCGTACGCTCCGAAGCGCTGCTTCAGCCGAAAGACGCCGGCGACCGGCGCTTGGCTTCGGACAGCTCCGGAGAGCCGTAGTGTGCGTCTGCACTGGACTGCATCATAGCGAAAAGCTTTAGCAGTGTGTCTCGCAGGGAGATAGCTTAGGAGCGCAGGGCACTTATGCCTCCCTTGCCCAGAAACACGATTTTACTGCACACTCCAAAAACACTGCTCTTTCCAGGGCAATATATAAGCTGCTTTCTGATGCCCGTGCTCCCTTCCTGCTCTTGCCCAGCTCGTTGTTTTAACGTGCACATGCCGTCCTGGCATTCAGTGCACAGTGAAGGCAATCGCAAAATTCCAGCAGCTGCTGACTCCCAAACGAATTTCCCAAGAGGGGCTTCATCAGGACGAAGTCAAAACCCAGGAAAGTTGTCTCGGAACGCCTTCAATAAAGCATGCCAGCAGTGCATTGAAAAGGCAGGGAGCTTTAGCCACTGTCATCTAGCAGTCCCAAGGCTGTACACACAATGTCGTCTCCCTGCGGCTTCGTTCTTCGCCCTCGTACAAGCTACCGCTCTGTCCGGCTCACGGAGCAGGAGAAGCGGCTGCTTCGCGCACACAACAGAGGAGCGGCAGCCGTACGCTCCGAAGCGCTGCTTCAGCCGAAAGACGCCGGCGACCGGCGCTTCGCTTCGGACAGCTCCGGAGAGCCGTAGTGTGCGTCTGCACTGGACTGCATCGTAGCGAAAAGATTTGGCAGTGTGTCTTAGCAAGGAGATAGCTTAGGAGCGCAGCGCACTTATGCCTTCCTTGTCCATAAACACGATTTTACTGCACACTCCAAAAACACTGCTCTTTCCAGGGCAATATATAAGCTGCTTTCTGACGGCCGTGATCTTTCGATTACTCTTGCCCAGCTCGTTGTTTTAACGTGCACATGCCGTCCTGGCATTCAGTGCACAGTGAAGGCAATCGCAAAAGTCCAGCAGCTGCTGACTCCCAATCGAATTTCCCAAGAGGGGCTTCATCAGGACGAAGTCAAAACCCAGGAAAGTTGTCTCGGAACGCCTTCAATAAAGCATGCCAGCAGTGCATTGAAAAGGCAGGGAGCTTTAGCCACTGTCATCTAGCAGTCCCAAGGCTGTACACACAATGTCGTCTCCCTGCGGCTTCGTTCTTTGCCCTCGTACAAGCTACCGCTCTGTCCGGCTCACGGAGCAGGAGAAGCGGCTGCCTCGCGCACACAACAGCGGAGCGGCAGCCGTACGCCCCGAAGCGCTGCTTCAGCCGAAAGACGGCGGCCACCGACGCTTCGCTTCGGACAGCTCCGGAGAGCCGCAGTGTCCGTCTGCACTAGACTGCATGATAACGAAAAGCTTTGGCAGTGTGTCTCGCAGGGAGATAGCTTAGGAGCGCAGCGCACTTATGCCTCCCTTGTCTAGAAACACGATTTTACTGCACACTCCAAAAACACTGCTCTTTCCTGGGCAATATGTAAGCTGCTTTCTGACGGCCGTGATTTTTCGATTACTCTTGCCCAGCTCGTTGATTTAACGTGCACATGCCGTCCTGGCATTCAGTGCACAGTGAAGGCAATCGCAAAAGTCCAGCAGCTGCTGACTCCCAAATGAATTTCCCAACAGGGGCTTCATCAGGACGAAGTCAAAACCCAGGAAAGTTGTCTCGGAACGCCTTCAATAAAGCATGCCAGCAGTGCATTGAAAAGGCAGGGAGCTTTAGCCACTGTCATCTAGCAGTCCCAAGGCTGTACACACAATGTCGTCTCCCTGCGGCTTCGTTCTTCGCCCTCGTACAAGCTACCGCTCTGTCCGGCTCACGGAGCAGGAGAAGCGGCTGCTTCGCGCACACAACAGCCGTACGCTCCGAAGCGCTGCTTCAGCCGAAAGACGCCGGCGACCGGCGCTTGGCTTCGGACAGCTCCGGAGAGCCGTAGTGTGCGTCTGCACTAGACTGCATGATAACAAAAAGCTTTGGCAGTGTGTCTCGCAGGGAGATAGCTTAGGAGCGCAGCACACTTATGCCTCCCTTGTCCAGAAACACGATTTTACTGCACACTCCAAAAACACTGCTCTTTCCAGGGCAATATATAAGCTGCTTTCTGTCGGCCGTGATCTTACGATTACTGCTCTTGCCCAGCTCGTTGTTTTAACGTGCACATGCCGTCCTGGCATTCAGTGCACAGTGAAAGCAATCGCAAAAGTCCAGGTGCTGCTGACTCCCAAACACAAGGCGCTGGCTATGTTCTTGCTTCTCGACAACTCAACGAAGCCCTTCATTTCTGCAGTTGCCATCGAGGTCTCTGCACTCGGAGACGCAGAGGACGAGTAGGAGTTTCCCAGGAGGGGCTGCATCAGGACGAATTCAAAACTCAGGAAAATTGTCCTGGAACACCTTCCCTAAGGATGCTAGAATGGAATTGAAGAGGCAGGCGAGCGGCCACCACGGTCCTCTAGCAGTCCTCTAGTGTGCGCGCAGAAGGCCGGTGCTCTGCGGCTTCGTTCTTCGCCCTCGTACAAGCTACCGCTCTGTCCGGCTCCCGGAGCAGGAGAAGCGGCTGCTTCGCGCACACAACAGCGGAGCGGCAGCCCTACGCTCCGAAGCGCTGCTTCAGCCGAAAGATGCCGGCGACCGGCGCTTGGCTTCGGACAGCTCCGGAGAGCCGCAGTGTCCGTCTGCACTAGACTGCATGATAACGAAAAGCTTTGGCAGTGTGTCTCGCAGGGAGATAGCTTAGGAGCGCAGCGCACTTATGCCTCCCTTGTCCAGAAACACGATTTTACTGCACACTCCAAAAACACTGCTCTTTCCTGGGCAATATATAAGCTGCTTTCTGACGGCCGTGATCTTTCGATTACTCTTGCCCAGCTCGTTGATTTAACGTGCACATGCCGTCCTGGCATTCAGTGCACAGTGAAGGCAATCGCAAAAGTCCAGGTGCTGCTGACTCCCAAACACAAGGCGCTGGCTATGTTCTTGTTTCTCGACAACTCAACGAAGCCCTTCATTTCTGCAGTTGCCATCGAGGTCTCTGCACTCGGAGACGCAGAGGACGAGTAGGAGTTTCCTAGGAGGGGATGCATCAGGACGAATTCAAAACTCAGGAAAATTGTCCTGGAACACCTTCCCTAAGGATGCTAGAATGGAATTGAAGAGGCAGGCGAGCGGCCACCACGGTCCTCTAGCAGTCCTTAGGGTGCGCGCAGAAGCCCGGTGCTCTGCGGCTTCGTTCTTCGCCGTCGTACAAGCTACCGCTCTGTGCGGCTCACGGAGCAGGAGAAGCGGCTGCCTCGCGCACACAACAGAGGAGCGGCAGCCGTACGCTCCGAAGCGCTGCTTCAGCCGAAAGACGCCGGCGACCGGCGCTTGGCTTCGGACAGCTCCGGAGAGCCGTAGTGTGCGTCTGCACTAGACTGCATCGTAGCGAAAAGCTTTGCCAGTGTGTCTTAGCAAGGAGATAGCTTAGGAGCGCAGCGCACTTATGCCTTCCTTGTCCATAAACACGATTTTACTGCACACTCCAAAAACACTGCTCTTTCCAGGGCAATATATAAGCTGCTTTCTGACGGCCGTGATCTTTCGATTACTCTTGCCCAGCTCGTTGTTTTAACGTGCACATGCCGTCCTGGCATTCAGTGCACAGTGAAAGCAATCGCAAAAGTCCAGGTGCTGCTGACTCCCAAACACAAGGCGCTGGCTATGTTCTTGCTTCTCGACAACTCAACGCAGCCCTTCATTTCTGCAGTTGCCATCGAGGTCTCTGCACTCGGAGACGCAGAGGACGAGTAGGAGTTTCCCAGGAGATGCTGCATCAGGACGAATTCAAAACTCAGGAAAATTGTCCTGGAACACCTTCCCTAAGGATGCTAGAATGGAATTGAAGGGGCAGGCGAGCGGCCACCACGGTCCTCTCGCAGTCCTTAGGGTGCGCGCAGAAGCCCGGTGCTCTGCGGCTTCGTTCTTCGCCCTCGTACAAGCTACCGCTCTGTCCGGCTCCCGGAGCAGGAGAAGCGGCTGCTTCGCGCACACAACAGCCGTACGCTCCGAAGCGCTGCTTCAGCCGAAAGACGCCGGCGACCGGCGCTTGGCTTCGGACAGCTCCGGAGAGCCGTAGTGTGCGTCTGCACTAGACTGCATGATAACGAAAAGCTTTGGCAGTGTGTCTCGCAGGGAGATAGCTTAGGAGCGCAGCACACTTATGCCTCCCTTGCCCAGAAACACGATTTTACTGCACACTCCAAAACCACTGCTCTTTCCAGGGCAATATATAAGCTGCTTTCTGACGGCCGTGATCTTACGATTACTGCTCTTGCCCAGCTCGTTGTTTTAACGTGCACATGCCGTCCTGGCATTCAGTGCACAGTGAAGGCAATCGCAAAAGTCCAGCAGCTGCTGACTCCCAAACACAAGGCGCTGGCTATGTTCTTGCTCCTCGACTACTCAACGCAGCCCTTCATTTCTGCAGTTGCCATCGAGGTCTCTGCACTCGGAGACTCAGAGGACGAGTAGGAGTTTCCCAGGAGGGGCTGCATCAGGACGAATTCAAAACTCAGGAAAATTGTCCTGGAACACCTTCCCTAAGGATGCTAGAATGGAATTGAAGAGGCAGGCGAGCGGCCACCACGGTCCTCTAGCAGTCCTTAGGGTGCGCGCAGAAGGCCGGTGCTCTGCGGCTTCGTTCTTCGCCGTCGTACAAGCTACCGCTCTGTCCGGCTCGCGGAGCAGGAGAAGCGGCTGCTTCGCGCACACAACAGAGGAGCGGCAGCCGTACGCTCCGAAGCGCTGCTTCAGCCGAAAGACGCCGGCGACCGGCGCTTCGCTTCGGACAGCTCCGGAGAGCCGTAGTGTGCGTCTGCACTAGACTGCATCATAGCGAAAAGCTTTAGCAGTGTGTCTCGCAGGGAGATAGCTTAGGAGCGCAGGGCACTTATGCCTCCCTTGTCCAGAAACACGATTTTACTGCACACTCCAAAAACACTGCTCTTTCCAGGGCAATATATAAGCTGCTTTCTGATGCCCGTGCTCCCTTCCTGCTCTTGCCCAGCTCGTTGATTTAACGTGCACATGCCGTCCTGGCATTCAGTGCACAGTGAAGGCAATCGCAAAAGTCCAGCAGCTGCTGACTCCCAAATGAATTTCCCAACAGGGGCTTCATCAGGACGAAGTCAAAACCCAGGAAAGTTGTCTCGGAACGCCTTCAATAAAGCATGCCAGCAGTGCATTGAAAAGGCAGGGAGCTTTAGCCACTGTCATCTAGCAGTCCCAAGGCTGTACACACAATGTCGTCTCCCTGCGGCTTCGTTCTTCGCCCTCGTACAAGCTACCGCTCTGTCCGGCTCACGGAGCAGGAGAAGCGGCTGCCTCGCGCACACAAGAGAGGAGCGGCAGTCGTACGCTCCGAAGCGCTGCTTCAGCCGAAAGACGCCGGCGACCGGCGCTTGGCTTCGGACAGCTCCGGAGAGCCGCAGTGTCCGTCTGCACTAGACTGCATGATAACGAAAAGCTTTGGCAGTGTGTCTCGCAGGGAGATAGCTTAGGAGCGCAGCGCACTTATGCCTCCCTTGTCCAGAAACACGATTTTACTGCACACTCCAAAAACACTGCTCTTTCCTGGGCAATATATAAGCTGCTTTCTGACGGCCGTGATCTTTCGATTACTCTTGCCCAGCTCGTTGTTTTAACGTGCACATGCCGTCCTGGCATTCAGTGCACAGTGAAGGCAATCGCAAAAGTCCAGGTGCTGCTGACTCCCAAACACAAGGCGCTGGCTATGTTCTTGCTTCTCGACAACTCAACGAAGCCCTTCATTTCTGCAGTTGCCATCGAGGTCTCTGCACTCGGAGACGCAGAGGACGAGTAGGAGTTTCCCAGGAGGGGCTGCATCAGGAGGAATTCAAAACTCAGGAAAATTGTCCTGGAACACCTTCCCTAAGGATGCTAGAATGGAATTGAAGAGGCAGGCCAGCGGCCACCACGGTCCTCTAGCAGTCCTTAGGGTGCGCGCAGAAGCCCGGTGCTCTGCGGCTTCGTTCTTCGCCCTCGTACAAGCTACCGCTCTGTCCGGCTCACGGAGCAGGAGAAGCGGCTGCTTCGCGCACACAACAGCCGTACGCTCCGAAGCGCTGCTTCAGCCGAAAGACGCCGGCGACCGGTGCTTCGCTTCGGACAGCTCCGGAGAGCCGTAGTGTGCGTCTGCACTAGACTGCATCATAGCGAAAAGCTTTGGCAGTGTGTCTCGCAGGGAGATAGCTTAGGAGCGCAGCACACTTATGCCTCCCTTGTCCAGAAACACGATTTTACTGCACACTCCAAAAACACTGCTCTTTCCAGGGCAATATATAAGCTGCTTTCTGTCGGCCGTGATCTTTCGATTACTGCTCTTGCCCAGCTCGTTGTTTTAACGTGCACATGCCGTCCTGGCATTCAGTGCACAGTGAAAGCAATCGCAAAAGTCCAGGTGCTGCTGACTCCCAAACACAAGGCGCTGGCTATGCTCTTGCTTCTCGACAACTCAACGCAGCCCTTCATTTCTGCAGTTGCCATCGAGGTCTCTGCACTCGGAGACGCAGAGGACGAGTAGGAGTTTCCCAGGAGGGGCTGCATCAGGACGAATTCAAAACTCAGGAAAATTGTCCTGGAACACCTTCCCTAAGGATGCTAGAATGGAATTGAAGAGGCAGGCGAGCGGCCACCACGGTCCTCTAGCAGTCCTTAGGGTGCGCGCAGAAGGCCGGTGCTCTGCGGCTTCGTTCTTCGCCGTCGTACAATCTACCGCTCTGTCCGGCTCGCGGAGCAGGAGAAGCGGCTGCCTCGCGCACACAACAGCCGTACGCTCCGAAGCGCTGCTTCAGCCGAAAGACGCCGGCGACCGGCGCTTGGCTTCGGACAGCTCCGGAGAGCCGTAGTGTGCGTCTGCACTAGACTGCATGATAACGAAAAGCTTTGCCAGTGTGTCTCGCAGGGAGATAGCTTAGGAGCGCAGGGCACTTATGCCTCCCTTGTCCAGAAACACGATTTTACTGCACACTCCAAAAACACTGCTCTTTCCAGGGCAATAGAGAAGCTGCTTTCTGACGGCCGTGATCTTTCGATTACTGCTCTTGCCCAGCTCGTTGTTTTAACGTGCACATGCCGTCCTGGCATTCAGTGCACAGTGAAGGCAATCGCAAAAGTCCAGCAGCTGCTGACTCCCAAATGAATTTCCCAACAGGGGCTTCATCAGGACGAAGTCAAAACCCAGGAAAGTTGTCTCGGAACGCCTTCAATAAAGCATGCCAGCAGTGCATTGAAAAGGCAGGGAGCTTTAGCCACTGTCATCTAGCAGTCCCAAGGCTGTACACACAATGTCGTCTCCCTGCGGCTTCGTTCTTCGCCCTCGTACAAGCTACCGCTCTGTCCGGCTCACGGAGCAGAAGAAGCGGCTGCCTCGCGCACACAACAGAGGAGCGGCAGCCGTACGCTCCGAAGCGCTGCTTCAGCCGAAAGACGCCGGCGACCGGCGCTTCGCTTCGGACAGCTCCGGAGAGCCGTAGTGTGCGTCTGCACTAGACTGCATCGTAGCGAAAAGCTTTGCCAGTGTGTCATAGCAAGGAGATAGCTTAGGAGCGCAGCGCACTTATGCCTCCCTTGTCCAGAAACACGATTTTACTGCACACTCCAAAAACACTGCTCTTTCCAGGGCAATATATAAGCTGCTTTCTGTCGGCCGTGATCTTACGATTACTGCTCTTGCCCAGCTCGTTGTTTTAACGTGCACATGCCGTCCTGGCATTCAGTGCACAGTGAAAGCAATCGCAAAAGTCCAGGTGCTGCTGATTCCCAAACGCAAGGCGCTGGCTATGTTCTTGCTTCTCGACAACTCAACGCAGCCCTTCATTTCTGCAGTTGCCATCGAGGTCTCTGCACTCGGAGACGCAGAGGACGAGTAGGAGTTTCCCAGGAGGGGCTGCATCAGGACGAATTCAAAACTCAGGAAAATTGTCCTGGAACACCTTCCCTAAGGATGCTAGAATGGAATTGAAGAGGCAGGCGAGCGGCCACCACGGTCCTCTAGCAGTCCTTAGGGTGCGCGCAGAAGGCCGGTGCTCTGCGGCTTTGTTCTTCGCCCTCGTACAATCTACCGCTCTGTCCGGCTCGCGGAGCAGGAGAAGCGGCTGCTTCGCGCACACAACAGCCGTACGCTCCGAAGCGCTGCTTCAGCCGAAAGACGCCGGCGACCGGCGCTTGGCTTCGGACAGCTCCGGAGAGCCGTAGTGTGCGTCTGCACTGGACTGCATCATAGCGAAAAGCTTTAGCAGTGTGTCTCGCAGGGAGATAGCTTAGGAGCGCAGGGCACTTATGCCTCCCTTGCCCAGAAACACGATTTTACTGCACACTCCAAAAACACTGCTCTTTCCAGGGCAATATATAAGCTGCTTTCTGATGCCCGTGCTCCCTTCCTGCTCTTGCCCAGCTCGTTGTTTTAACGTGCACATGCCGTCCTGGCATTCAGTGCACAGTGAAGGCAATCGCAAAAGTCCAGCAGCTGCTGACTCCCAAACGAATTTCCCAAGAGGGGCTTCATCAGGACGAAGTCAAAACCCAGGAAAGTTGTCTCGGAACGCCTTCAATAAAGCATGCCAGCAGTGCATTGAAAAGGCAGGGAGCTTTAGCCACTGTCATCTAGCAGTCCCAAGGCTGTACACACAATGTCGTCTCCCTGCGGCTTCGTTCTTCGCCCTCGTACAAGCTACCGCTCTGTCCGGCTCACGGAGCAGGAGAAGCGGCTGCTTCGCGCACACAACAGAGGAGCGGCAGTCGTACGCTCCGAAGCGCTGCTTCAGCCGAAAGACGCCGGCGACCGGCGCTTCGCTTCGGACAGCTCCGGAGAGCCGTAGTGTGCGTCTGCACTGGACTGCATCGTAGCGAAAAGATTTGGCAGTGTGTCTTAGCAAGGAGATAGCTTAGGAGCGCAGCGCACTTATGCCTTCCTTGTCCATAAACACGATTTTACTGCACACTCCAAAAACACTGCTCTTTCCAGGGCAATATATAAGCTGCTTTCTGACGGCCGTGATCTTTCGATTACTCTTGCCCAGCTCGTTGTTTTAACGTGCACATGCCGTCCTGGCATTCAGTGCACAGTGAAGGCAATCGCAAAAGTCCAGCAGCTGCTGACTCCCAAACGAATTTCCCAAGAGGGGCTTCATCAGGACGAAGTCAAAACCCAGGAAAGTTGTCTCGGAACGCCTTCAATAAAGCATGCCAGCAGTGCATTGAAAAGGCAGGGAGCTTTAGCCACTGTCATCTAGCAGTCCCAAGGCTGTACACACAATGTCGTCTCCCTGCGGCTTCGTTCTTTGCCCTCGTACAAGCTACCGCTCTGTCCGGCTCACGGAGCAGGAGAAGCGGCTGCCTCGCGCACACAACAGCGGAGCGGCAGCCGTACGCCCCGAAGCGCTGCTTCAGCCGAAAGACGGCGGCCACCGACGCTTCGCTTCGGACAGCTCCGGAGAGCCGCAGTGTCCGTCTGCACTAGACTGCATGATAACGAAAAGCTTTGGCAGTGTGTCTCGCAGGGAGATAGCTTAGGAGCGCAGCGCACTTATGCCTCCCTTGTCTAGAAACACGATTTTACTGCACACTCCAAAAACACTGCTCTTTCCTGGGCAATATGTAAGCTGCTTTCTGACGGCCGTGATTTTTCGATTACTCTTGCCCAGCTCGTTGATTTAACGTGCACATGCCGTCCTGGCATTCAGTGCACAGTGAAGGCAATCGCAAAAGTCCAGCAGCTGCTGACTCCCAAATGAATTTCCCAACAGGGGCTTCATCAGGACGAAGTCAAAACCCAGGAAAGTTGTCTCGGAACGCCTTCAATAAAGCATGCCAGCAGTGCATTGAAAAGGCAGGGAGCTTTAGCCACTGTCATCTAGCAGTCCCAAGGCTGTACACACAATGTCGTCTCCCTGCGGCTTCGTTCTTCGCCCTCGTACAAGCTACCGCTCTGTCCGGCTCACGGAGCAGGAGAAGCGGCTGCTTCGCGCACACAACAGCCGTACGCTCCGAAGCGCTGCTTCAGCCGAAAGACGCCGGCGACCGGCGCTTGGCTTCGGACAGCTCCGGAGAGCCGTAGTGTGCGTCTGCACTAGACTGCATGATAGCGAAAAGCTTTGGCAGTGTGTCTCGCAGGGAGATAGCTTAGGAGCGCAGCGCACTTATGCCTCCCTTGTCCAGAAACACGATTTTACTGCACACTCCAAAAACACTGCTCTTTCCAGGGCAATATATAAGCTGCTTTCTGTCGGCCGTGATCTTTCGATTACTGCTCTTGCCCAGCTCGTTGTTTTAACGTGCACATGCCGTCCTGGCATTCAGTGCACAGTGAAGGCAATAGCAAAAGTCCAGGTGCTGCTGACTCCCAAACACAAGGCGCTGGCTATGTTCTTGCTTCTCGACAACTCAACGCAGCCCTTCATTTCTGCAGTTGCCATCGAGGTCTCTGCACTCGGAGACGCAGAGGACGAGTAGGAGTTTCCCAGGAGATGCTGCATCAGGACGAATTCAAAACTCAGGAAAATTGTCCTGGAACACCTTCCCTAAGGATGCTAGAATGGAATTGAAGAGGCAGGCGAGCGGCCACCACGGTCCTCTAGCAGTCCTTAGGGTGCGCGCAGAAGCCCGGTGCTCTGCGGCTTCGTTCTTCGCCCTCGTACAAGCTACCGCTCTGTCAGGCTCCCGGAGCAGGAGAAGCGGCTGCTTCGCGCACACAACAGCCGTACGCCCCGAAGCGCTGCTTCAGCCGAAAGACGCCGGCGACCGGCGCTTGGCTTCGGACAGCTCCGGAGAGCCGTAGTGTGCGTCTGCACTAGACTGCATGATAACAAAAAGCTTTGGCAGTGTGTCTCGCAGGGAGATAGCTTAGGAGCGCAGCACACTTATGCCTCCCTTGTCCAGAAACACGATTTTACTGCACACTCCAAAAACACTGCTCTTTCCAGGGCAATATATAAGCTGCTTTCTGTCGGCCGTGATCTTACGATTACTGCTCTTGCCCAGCTCGTTGTTTTAACGTGCACATGCCGTCCTGGCATTCAGTGCACAGTGAAAGCAATCGCAAAAGTCCAGGTGCTGCTGACTCCCAAACACAAGGCGCTGGCTATGTTCTTGCTTCTCGACAACTCAACGCAGCCCTTCATTTCTGCAGTTGCCATCGAGGTCTCTGCACTCGGAGACGCAGAGGACGAGTAGGAGTTTCCCAGGAGGGGCTGCATCAGGACGAATTCAAAACTCAGGAAAATTGTCCTGGAACACCTTCCCTAAGGATGCTAGAATGGAATTGAAGAGGCAGGCGAGCGGCCACCACGGTCCTCTAGCAGTCCTCTAGTGTGCGCGCAGAAGCCCGGTGCTCTGCGGCTTCGTTCTTCGCCCTCGTACAAGCTACCGCTCTGTCCGGCTCACGGAGCAGGAGAAGCGGCTGCTTCGCGCACACAACAGAGGAGCGGCAGCCGTACGCTCCGAAGCGCTGCTTCAGCCGAAAGATGCCGGCGACCGGCGCTTGGCTTCGGACAGCTCCGGAGAGCCGCAGTGTCCGTCTGCACTAGACTGCATGATAACGAAAAGCTTTGGCAGTGTGTCTCGCAGGGAGATAGCTTAGGAGCGCAGCGCACTTATGCCTCCCTTGTCCAGAAACACGATTTTACTGCACACTCCAAAAACACTGCTCTTTCCTGGGCAATATATAAGCTGCTTTCTGACGGCCGTGATCTTTCGATTACTCTTGCCCAGCTCGTTGATTTAACGTGCACATGCCGTCCTGGCATTCAGTGCACAGTGAAGGCAATCGCAAAAGTCCAGGTGCTGCTGACTCCCAAACACAAGGCGCTGGCTATGTTCTTGTTTCTCGACAACTCAACGAAGCCCTTCATTTCTGCAGTTGCCATCGAGGTCTCTGCACTCGGAGACGCAGAGGACGAGTAGGAGTTTCCTAGGAGGGGATGCATCAGGACGAATTCAAAACTCCAGAAAATTGTCCTGGAACACCTTCCCTAAGGATGCTAGAATGGAATTGAAGAGGCAGGCGAGCGGCCACCACGGTCCTCTACCAGTCCTTAGGGTGCGCGCAGAAGGCCGGTGCTCTGCGGCTTCGTTCTTCGCCGTCGTACAAGCTACCGCTCTGTGCGGCTCACGGAGCAGGAGAAGCGGCTGCCTCGCGCACACAACAGAGGAGCGGCAGCCGTACGCTCCGAAGCGCTGCTTCAGCCGAAAGACGCCGGCGACCGGCGCTTCGCTTCGGACAGCTCCGGAGAGCCGTAGTGTGCGTCTGCACTAGACTGCATCGTAGCGAAAAGCTTTGCCAGTGTGTCTTAGCAAGGAGATAGCTTAGGAGCGCAGCGCACTTATGCCTTCCTTGTCCATAAACACGATTTTACTGCACACTCCAAAAACACTGCTCTTTCCAGGGCAATATATAAGCTGCTTTCTGACGGCCGTGATCTTTCGATTACTCTTGCCCAGCTCGTTGTTTTAACGTGCACATGCCGTCCTGGCATTCAGTGCACAGTGAAAGCAATCGCAAAAGTCCAGGTGCTGCTGACTCCCAAACACAAGGCGCTGGCTATGTTCTTGCTTCTCGACAACTCAACGAAGCCCTTCATTTCTGCAGTTGCCATCGAGGTCTCTGCACTCGGAGACGCAGAGGACGAGTAGGAGTTTCCCAGGAGATGCTGCATCAGGACGAATTCAAAACTCAGGAAAATTGTCCTGGAACACCTTCCCTAAGGATGCTAGAATGGAATTGAAGGGGCAGGCGAGCGGCCACCACGGTCCTCTAGCAGTCCTTAGGGTGCGCGCAGAAGCCCGGTGCTCTGCGGCTTCGTTCTTCGCCGTCGTACAAGCTACCGCTCTGTCCGGCTCCCGGAGCAGGAGAAGCGGCTGCTTCGCGCACACAACAGCCGTACGCTCCGAAGCGCTGCTTCAGCCGAAAGACGCCGGCGACCGGCGCTTGGCTTCGGACAGCTCCGGAGAGCCGTAGTGTGCGTCTGCACTAGACTGCATGATAACGAAAAGCTTTGGCAGTGTGTCTCGCAGGGAGATAGCTTAGGAGCGCAGCACACTTATGCCTCCCTTGCCCAGAAACACGATTTTACTGCACACTCCAAAACCACTGCTCTTTCCAGGGCAATATATAAGCTGCTTTCTGACGGCCGTGATCTTACGATTACTGCTCTTGCCCAGCTCGTTGTTTTAACGTGCACATGCCGTCCTGGCATTCAGTGCACAGTGAAGGCAATCGCAAAAGTCCAGCAGCTGCTGACTCCCAAACACAAGGCGCTGGCTATGTTCTTGCTCCTCGACTACTCAACGCAGCCCTTCATTTCTGCAGTTGCCATCGAGGTCTCTGCACTCGGAGACTCAGAGGACGAGTAGGAGTTTCCCAGGAGGGGCTGCATCAGGACGAATTCAAAACTCAGGAAAATTGTCCTGGAACACCTTCCCTAAGGATGCTAGAATGGAATTGAAGAGGCAGGCGAGCGGCCACCACGGTCCTCTAGCAGTCCTTAGGGTGCGCGCAGAAGGCCGGTGCTCTGCGGCTTCGTTCTTCGCCGTCGTACAAGCTACCGCTCTGTCCGGCTCGCGGAGCAGGAGAAGCGGCTGCTTCGCGCACACAACAGAGGAGCGGCAGCCGTACGCTCCGAAGCGCTGCTTCAGCCGAAAGACGCCGGCGACCGGCGCTTGGCTTCGGACAGCTCCGGAGAGCCGTAGTGTGCGTCTGCACTAGACTGCATCATAGCGAAAAGCTTTAGCAGTGTGTCTCGCAGGGAGATAGCTTAGGAGCGCAGGGCACTTATGCCTCCCTTGTCCAGAAACACGATTTTACTGCACACTCCAAAAACACTGCTCTTTCCAGGGCAATATATAAGCTGCTTTCTGATGCCCGTGCTCCCTTCCTGCTCTTGCCCAGCTCGTTGATTTAACGTGCACATGCCGTCCTGGCATTCAGTGCACAGTGAAGGCAATCGCAAAAGTCCAGCAGCTGCTGACTCCCAAATGAATTTCCCAACAGGGGCTTCATCAGGACGAAGTCAAAACCCAGGAAAGTTGTCTCGGAACGCCTTCAATAAAGCATGCCAGCAGTGCATTGAAAAGGCAGGGAGCTTTAGCCACTGTCATCTAGCAGTCCCAAGGCTGTACACACAATGTCGTCTCCCTGCGGCTTCGTTCTTCGCCCTCGTACAAGCTACCGCTCTGTCCGGCTCACGGAGCAGGAGAAGCGGCTGCCTCGCGCACACAAGAGAGGAGCGGCAGCCGTACGCTCCGAAGCGCTGCTTCAGCCGAAAGACGCCGGCGACCGGCGCTTCGCTTCGGACAGCTCCGGAGAGCCGCAGTGTCCGTCTGCACTAGACTGCATGATAACGAAAAGCTTTGGCAGTGTGTCTCGCAGGGAGATAGCTTAGGAGCGCAGCGCACTTATGCCTCCCTTGTCCAGAAACACGATTTTACTGCACACTCCAAAAACACTGCTCTTTCCTGGGCAATATATAAGCTGCTTTCTGACGGCCGTGATCTTTCGATTACTCTTGCCCAGCTCGTTGTTTTAACGTGCACATGCCGTCCTGGCATTCAGTGCACAGTGAAGGCAATCGCAAAAGTCCAGGTGCTGCTGACTCCCAAACACAAGGCGCTGGCTATGTTCTTGCTTCTCGACAACTCAACGAAGCCCTTCATTTCTGCAGTTGCCATCGAGGTCTCTGCACTCGGAGACGCAGAGGACGAGTAGGAGTTTCCCAGGAGGGGCTGCATCAGGAGGAATTCAAAACTCAGGAAAATTGTCCTGGAACACCTTCCCTAAGGATGCTAGAATGGAATTGAAGAGGCAGGCCAGCGGCCACCACGGTCCTCTAGCAGTCCTTAGGGTGCGCGCAGAAGCCCGGTGCTCTGCGGCTTCGTTCTTCGCCCTCGTACAAGCTACCGCTCTGTCCGGCTCACGGAGCAGGAGAAGCGGCTGCTTCGCGCACACAACAGCCGTACGCTCCGAAGCGCTGCTTCAGCCGAAAGACGCCGGCGACCGGCGCTTCGCTTCGGACAGCTCCGGAGAGCCGTAGTGTGCGTCTGCACTAGACTGCATCATAGCGAAAAGCTTTGGCAGTGTGTCTCGCAGGGAGATAGCTTAGGAGCGCAGCACACTTATGCCTCTCTTGTCCAGAAACACGATTTTACTGCACACTCCAAAAACACTGCTCTTTCCAGGGCAATATATAAGCTGCTTTCTGTCGGCCGTGATCTTTCGAATACTGCTCTTGCCCAGCTCGTTGTTTTAACGTGCACATGCCGTCCTGGCATTCAGTGCACAGTGAAAGCAATCGCAAAAGTCCAGGTGCTGCTGACTCCCAAACACAAGGCGCTGGCTATGTTCTTGCTTCTCGACAACTCAACGCAGCCCTTCATTTCTGCAGTTGCCATCGAGGTCTCTGCACTCGGAGACGCAGAGGACGAGTAGGAGTTTCCCAGGAGGGGCTGCATCAGGACGAATTCAAAACTCAGGAAAATTGTCCTGGAACACCTTCCCTAAGGATGCTAGAATGGAATTGAAGAGGCAGGCGAGCGGCCACCACGGTCCTCTAGCAGTCCTTAGGGTGCGCGCAGAAGGCCGGTGCTCTGCGGCTTCGTTCTTCGCCGTCGTACAATCTACCGCTCTGTCCGGCTCGCGGAGCAGGAGAAGCGGCTGCCTCGCGCACACAACAGCCGTACGCTCCGAAGCGCTGCTTCAGCCGAAAGACGCCGGCGACCGGCGCTTGGCTTCGGACAGCTCCGGAGAGCCGTAGTGTGCGTCTGCACTAGACTGCATGATAACGAAAAGCTTTGCCAGTGTGTCTCGCAGGGAGATAGCTTAGGAGCGCAGGGCACTTATGCCTCCCTTGTCCAGAAACACGATTTTACTGCACACTCCAAAAACACTGCTCTTTCCAGGGCAATATATAAGCTGCTTTCTGACGGCCGTGATCTTTCGATTACTGCTCTTGCCCAGCTCGTTGTTTTAACGTGCACATGCCGTCCTGGCATTCAGTGCACAGTGAAGGCAATCGCAAAAGTCCAGCAGCTGCTGACTCCCAAACACAAGGCGCTGGCTATGTTCTTGCTCCTCGACTACTCAACGCAGCCCTTCATTTCTGCAGTTGCCATCGAGGTCTCTGCACTCGGAGACTCAGAGGACGAGTAGGAGTTTCCCAGGAGGGGATGCATCAGGACGAATTCAAAACTCCAGAAAATTGTCCTGGAACACCTTCCCTAAGGATGCTAGAATGGAATTGAAGAGGCAGGCCAGCGGCCACCACGGTCCTCTAGCAGTCCTTAGGGTGCGCGCAGAAGGCCGGTGCTCTGCGGCTTCGTTCTTCGCCGTCGTACAAGCTACCGCTCTGTCCGGCTCGCGGAGCAGGAGAAGCGGCTGCTTCGCGCACACAACAGAGGAGCGGCAGCCGTACGCTCCGAAGCGCTGCTTCAGCCGAAAGACGCCGGCGACCGGCGCTTCGCTTCGGACAGCTCCGGAGAGCCGTAGTGTGCGTCTGCACTAGACTGCATCATAGCGAAAAGCTTTAGCAGTGTGTCTCGCAGGGAGATAGCTTAGGAGCGCAGGGCACTTATGCCTCCCTTGTCCAGAAACACGATTTTACTGCACACTCCAAAAACACTGCTCTTTCCAGGGCAATATATAAGCTGCTTTCTGATGCCCGTGCTCCCTTCCTGCTCTTGCCCAGCTCGTTGATTTAACGTGCACATGCCGTCCTGGCATTCAGTGCACAGTGAAGGCAATCGCAAAAGTCCAGCAGCTGCTGACTCCCAAATGAATTTCCCAACAGGGGCTTCATCAGGACGAAGTCAAAACCCAGGAAAGTTGTCTCGGAACGCCTTCAATAAAGCATGCCAGCAGTGCATTGAAAAGGCAGGGAGCTTTAGCCACTGTCATCTAGCAGTCCCAAGGCTGTACACACAATGTCGTCTCCCTGCGGCTTCGTTCTTCGCCCTCGTACAAGCTACCGCTCTGTCCGGCTCACGGAGCAGGAGAAGCGGCTGCCTCGCGCACACAAGAGAGGAGCGGCAGCCGTACGCTCCGAAGCGCTGCTTCAGCCGAAAGACGCCGGCGACCGGCGCTTGGCTTCGGACAGCTCCGGAGAGCCGCAGTGTCCGTCTGCACTAGACTGCATGATAACGAAAAGCTTTGGCAGTGTGTCTCGCAGGGAGATAGCTTAGGAGCGCAGCGCACTTATGCCTCCCTTGTCCAGAAACACGATTTTACTGCACACTCCAAAAACACTGCTCTTTCCTGGGCAATATATAAGCTGCTTTCTGACGGCCGTGATCTTTCGATTACTCTTGCCCAGCTCGTTGTTTTAACGTGCACATGCCGTCCTGGAATTCAGTGCACAGTGAAGGCAATCGCAAAAGTCCAGGTGCTGCTGACTCCCAAACACAAGGCGCTGGCTATGTTCTTGCTTCTCGACAACTCAACGAAGCCCTTCATTTCTGCAGTTGCCATCGAGGTCTCTGCACTCGGAGACGCAGAGGACGAGTAGGAGTTTCCCAGGAGGGGCTGCATCAGGAGGAATTCAAAACTCAGGAAAATTGTCCTGGAACACCTTCCCTAAGGATGCTAGAATGGAATTGAAGAGGCAGGCCAGCGGCCACCACGGTCCTCTAGCAGTCCTTAGGGTGCGCGCAGAAGCCCGGTGCTCTGCGGCTTCGTTCTTCGCCCTCGTACAAGCTACCGCTCTGTCCGGCTCACGGAGCAGGAGAAGCGGCTGCTTCGCGCACACAACAGCCGTACGCTCCGAAGCGCTGCTTCAGCCGAAAGACGCCGGCGACCGGCGCTTCGCTTCGGACAGCTCCGGAGAGCCGTAGTGTGCGTCTGCACTAGACTGCATCATAGCGAAAAGCTTTGGCAGTGTGTCTCGCAGGGAGATAGCTTAGGAGCGCAGCACACTTATGCCTCCCTTGTCCAGAAACACGATTTTACTGCACACTCCAAAAACACTGCTCTTTCCAGGGCAATATATAAGCTGCTTTCTGTCGGCCGTGATCTTTCGATTACTGCTCTTGCCCAGCTCGTTGTTTTAACGTGCACATGCCGTCCTGGCATTCAGTGCACAGTGAAAGCAATCGCAAAAGTCCAGGTGCTGCTGACTCCCAAACACAAGGCGCTGGCTATGCTCTTGCTTCTCGACAACTCAACGCAGCCCTTCATTTCTGCAGTTGCCATCGAGGTCTCTGCACTCGGAGACGCAGAGGACGAGTAGGAGTTTCCCAGGAGGGGCTGCATCAGGACGAATTCAAAACTCAGGAAAATTGTCCTGGAACACCTTCCCTAAGGATGCTAGAATGGAATTGAAGAGGCAGGCGAGCGGCCACCACGGTCCTCTAGCAGTCCTTAGGGTGCGCGCAGAAGGCCGGTGCTCTGCGGCTTCGTTCTTCGCCGTCGTACAATCTACCGCTCTGTCCGGCTCGCGGAGCAGGAGAAGCGGCTGCTTCGCGCACACAACAGCCGTACGCTCCGAAGCGCTGCTTCAGCCGAAAGACGCCGGCGACCGGCGCTTGGCTTCGGACAGCTCCGGAGAGCCGTAGTGTGCGTCTGCACTAGACTGCATGATAACGAAAAGCTTTGCCAGTGTGTCTCGCAGGGAGATAGCTTAGGAGCGCAGGGCACTTATGCCTCCCTTGTCCAGAAACACGATTTTACTGCACACTCCAAAAACACTGCTCTTTCCAGGGCAATAGAGAAGCTGCTTTCTGACGGCCGTGATCTTTCGATTACTGCTCTTGCCCAGCTCGTTGTTTTAACGTGCACATGCCGTCCTGGCATTCAGTGCACAGTGAAGGCAATCGCAAAAGTCCAGCAGCTGCTGACTCCCAAATGAATTTCCCAACAGGGGCTTCATCAGGACGAAGTCAAAACCCAGGAAAGTTGTCTCGGAACGCCTTCAATAAAGCATGCCAGCAGTGCATTGAAAAGGCAGGGAGCTTTAGCCACTGTCATCTAGCAGTCCCAAGGCTGTACACACAATGTCGTCTCCCTGCGGCTTCGTTCTTCGCCCTCGTACAAGCTACCGCTCTGTCCGGCTCACGGAGCAGGAGAAGCGGCTGCCTCGCGCACACAACAGAGGAGCGGCAGCCGTACGCTCCGAAGCGCTGCTTCAGCCGAAAGACGCCGGCGACCGGCGCTTGGCTTCGGACAGCTCCGGAGAGCCGTAGTGTGCGTCTGCACTAGACTGCATCGTAGCGAAAAGCTTTGCCAGTGTGTCATAGCAAGGAGATAGCTTAGGAGCGCAGCGCACTTATGCCTCCCTTGTCCAGAAACACGATTTTACTGCACACTCCAAAAACACTGCTCTTTCCAGGGCAATATATAAGCTGCTTTCTGTCGGCCGTGATCTTACGATTACTGCTCTTGCCCAGCTCGTTGTTTTAACGTGCACATGCCGTCCTGGCATTCAGTGCACAGTGAAAGCAATCGCAAAAGTCCAGGTGCTGCTGATTCCCAAACGCAAGGCGCTGGCTATGTTCTTGCTTCTCGACAACTCAACGCAGCCCTTCATTTCTGCAGTTGCCATCGAGGTCTCTGCACTCGGAGACGCAGAGGACGAGTAGGAGTTTCCCAGGAGAGGCTGCATCAGGACGAATTCAAAACTCAGGAAAATTGTCCTGGAACACCTTCCCTAAGGATGCTAGAATGGAATTGAAGAGGCAGGCGAGCGGCCACCACGGTCCTCTAGCAGTCCTTAGGGTGCGCGCAGAAGGCCGGTGCTCTGCGGCTTCGTTCTTCGCCGTCGTACAATCTACCGCTCTGTCCGGCTCGCGGAGCAGGAGAAGCGGCTGCTTCGCGCACACAACAGCCGTACGCTCCGAAGCGCTGCTTCAGCCGAAAGACGCCGGCGACCGGCGCTTGGCTTCGGACAGCTCCGGAGAGCCGTAGTGTGCGTCTGCACTGGACTGCATCATAGCGAAAAGCTTTAGCAGTGTGTCTCGCAGGGAGATAGCTTAGGAGCGCAGGGCACTTATGCCTCCCTTGCCCAGAAACACGATTTTACTGCACACTCCAAAAACACTGCTCTTTCCAGGGCAATATATAAGCTGCTTTCTGATGCCCGTGCTCCCTTCCTGCTCTTGCCCAGCTCGTTGTTTTAACGTGCACATGCCGTCCTGGCATTCAGTGCACAGTGAAGGCAATCGCAAAAGTCCAGCAGCTGCTGACTCCCAAACGAATTTCCCAAGAGGGGCTTCATCAGGACGAAGTCAAAACCCAGGAAAGTTGTCTCGGAACGCCTTCAATAAAGCATGCCAGCAGTGCATTGAAAAGGCAGGGAGCTTTAGCCACTGTCATCTAGCAGTCCCAAGGCTGTACACACAATGTCGTCTCCCTGCGGCTTCGTTCTTCGCCCTCGTACAAGCTACCGCTCTGTCCGGCTCACGGAGCAGGAGAAGCGGCTGCTTCGCGCACACAACAGAGGAGCGGCAGTCGTACGCTCCGAAGCGCTGCTTCAGCCGAAAGACGCCGGCGACCGGCGCTTCGCTTCGGACAGCTCCGGAGAGCCGTAGTGTGCGTCTGCACTGGACTGCATCGTAGCGAAAAGATTTGGCAGTGTGTCTTAGCAAGGAGATAGCTTAGGAGCGCAGCGCACTTATGCCTTCCTTGTCCATAAACACGATTTTACTGCACACTCCAAAAACACTGCTCTTTCCAGGGCAATATATAAGCTGCTTTCTGACGGCCGTGATCTTTCGATTACTCTTGCCCAGCTCGTTGTTTTAACGTGCACATGCCGTCCTGGCATTCAGTGCACAGTGAAGGCAATCGCAAAAGTCCAGCAGCTGCTGACTCCCAAACGAATTTCCCAAGAGGGGCTTCATCAGGACGAAGTCAAAACCCAGGAAAGTTGTCTCGGAACGCCTTCAATAAAGCATGCCAGCAGTGCATTGAAAAGGCAGGGAGCTTTAGCCACTGTCATCTAGCAGTTTCAAGGCTGTACACACAATGTCGTCTCCCTGCGGCTTCGTTCTTTGCCCTCGTACAAGCTACCGCTCTGTCCGGCTCACGGAGCAGGAGAAGCGGCTGCCTCGCGCACACAACAGCGGAGCGGCAGCCGTACGCCCCGAAGCGCTGCTTCAGCCGAAAGACGGCGGCCACCGACGCTTCGCTTCGGACAGCTCCGGAGAGCCGCAGTGTCCGTCTGCACTAGACTGCATGATAACGAAAAGCTTTGGCAGTGTGTCTCGCAGGGAGATAGCTTAGGAGCGCAGCGCACTTATGCCTCCCTTGTCTAGAAACACGATTTTACTGCACACTCCAAAAACACTGCTCTTTCCTGGGCAATATGTAAGCTGCTTTCTGACGGCCGTGATTTTTCGATTACTCTTGCCCAGCTCGTTGATTTAACGTGCACATGCCGTCCTGGCATTCAGTGCACAGTGAAGGCAATCGCAAAAGTCCAGCAGCTGCTGACTCCCAAATGAATTTCCCAACAGGGGCTTCATCAGGACGAAGTCAAAACCCAGGAAAGTTGTCTCGGAACGCCTTCAATAAAGCATGCCAGCAGTGCATTGAAAAGGCAGGGAGCTTTAGCCACTGTCATCTAGCAGTCCCAAGGCTGTACACACAATGTCGTCTCCCTGCGGCTTCGTTCTTCGCCCTCGTACAAGCTACCGCTCTGTCCGGCTCACGGAGCAGGAGAAGCGGCTGCTTCGCGCACACAACAGCCGTACGCTCCGAAGCGCTGCTTCAGCCGAAAGACGCCGGCGACCGGCGCTTGGCTTCGGACAGCTCCGGAGAGCCGTAGTGTGCGTCTGCACTAGACTGCATGATAGCGAAAAGCTTTGGCAGTGTGTCTCGCAGGGAGATAGCTTAGGAGCGCAGCGCACTTATGCCTCCCTTGTCCAGAAACACGATTTTACTGCACACTCCAAAAACACTGCTCTTTCCAGGGCAATATATAAGCTGCTTTCTGTCGGCCGTGATCTTTCGATTACTGCTCTTGCCCAGCTCGTTGTTTTAACGTGCACATGCCGTCCTGGCATTCAGTGCACAGTGAAGGCAATAGCAAAAGTCCAGGTGCTGCTGACTCCCAAACACAAGGCGCTGGCTATGTTCTTGCTTCTCGACAACTCAACGCAGCCCTTCATTTCTGCAGTTGCCATCGAGGTCTCTGCACTCGGAGACGCAGAGGACGAGTAGGAGTTTCCCAGGAGATGCTGCATCAGGACGAATTCAAAACTCAGGAAAATTGTCCTGGAACACCTTCCCTAAGGATGCTAGAATGGAATTGAAGAGGCAGGCGAGCGGCCACCACGGTCCTCTAGCAGTCCTTAGGGTGCGCGCAGAAGCCCGGTGCTCTGCGGCTTCGTTCTTCGCCGTCGTACAAGCTACCACTCTGTCAGGCTCCCGGAGCAGGAGAAGCGGCTGCTTCGCGCACACAACAGCCGTACGCCCCGAAGCGCTGCTTCAGCCGAAAGACGCCGGCGACCGGCGCTTGGCTTCGGACAGCTCCGGAGAGCCGTAGTGTGCGTCTGCACTAGACTGCATGATAACAAAAAGCTTTGGCAGTGTGTCTCGCAGGGAGATAGCTTAGGAGCGCAGCACACTTATGCCTCCCTTGTCCAGAAACACGATTTTACTGCACACTCCAAAAACACTGCTCTTTCCAGGGCAATATATAAGCTGCTTTCTGTCGGCCGTGATCTTACGATTACTGCTCTTGCCCAGCTCGTTGTTTTAACGTGCACATGCCGTCCTGGCATTCAGTGCACAGTGAAAGCAATCGCAAAAGTCCAGGTGCTGCTGACTCCCAAACACAAGGCGCTGGCTATGTTCTTGCTTCTCGACAACTCAACGCAGCCCTTCATTTCTGCAGTTGCCATCGAGGTCTCTGCACTCGGAGACGCAGAGGACGAGTAGGAGTTTCCCAGGAGGGGCTGCATCAGGACGAATTCAAAACTCAGGAAAATTGTCCTGGAACACCTTCCCTAAGGATGCTAGAATGGAATTGAAGAGGCAGGCGAGCGGCCACCACGGTCCTCTAGCAGTCCTCTAGTGTGCGCGCAGAAGCCCGGTGCTCTGCGGCTTCGTTCTTCGCCCTCGTACAAGCTACCGCTCTGTCCGGCTCACGGAGCAGGAGAAGCGGCTGCTTCGCGCACACAACAGAGGAGCGGCAGCCGTACGCTCCGAAGCGCTGCTTCAGCCGAAAGATGCCGGCGACCGGCGCTTGGCTTCGGACAGCTCCGGAGAGCCGCAGTGTCCGTCTGCACTAGACTGCATGATAACGAAAAGCTTTGGCAGTGTGTCTCGCAGGGAGATAGCTTAGGAGCGCAGCGCACTTATGCCTCCCTTGTCCAGAAACACGATTTTACTGCACACTCCAAAAACACTGCTCTTTCCTGGGCAATATATAAGCTGCTTTCTGACGGCCGTGATCTTTCGATTACTCTTGCCCAGCTCGTTGATTTAACGTGCACATGCCGTCCTGGCATTCAGTGCACAGTGAAGGCAATCGCAAAAGTCCAGGTGCTGCTGACTCCCAAACACAAGGCGCTGGCTATGTTCTTGCTTCTCGACAACTCAACGAAGCCCTTCATTTCTGCAGTTGCCATCGAGGTCTCTGCACTCGGAGACGCAGAGGACGAGTAGGAGTTTCCTAGGAGGGGATGCATCAGGACGAATTCAAAACTCCAGAAAATTGTCCTGGAACACCTTCCCTAAGGATGCTAGAATGGAATTGAAGAGGCAGGCGAGCGGCCACCACGGTCCTCTACCAGTCCTTAGGGTGCGCGCAGAAGGCCGGTGCTCTGCGGCTTCGTTCTTCGCCGTCGTACAAGCTACCGCTCTGTGCGGCTCACGGAGCAGGAGAAGCGGCTGCCTCGCGCACACAACAGAGGAGCGGCAGCCGTACGCTCCGAAGCGCTGCTTCAGCCGAAAGACGCCGGCGACCGGCGCTTCGCTTCGGACAGCTCCGGAGAGCCGTAGTGTGCGTCTGCACTAGACTGCATCGTAGCGAAAAGCTTTGCCAGTGTGTCTTAGCAAGGAGATAGCTTAGGAGCGCAGCGCACTTATGCCTTCCTTGTCCATAAACACGATTTTACTGCACACTCCAAAAACACTGCTCTTTCCAGGGCAATATATAAGCTGCTTTCTGACGGCCGTGATCTTTCGATTACTCTTGCCCAGCTCGTTGTTTTAACGTGCACATGCCGTCCTGGCATTCAGTGCACAGTGAAAGCAATCGCAAAAGTCCAGGTGCTGCTGACTCCCAAACACAAGGCGCTGGCTATGTTCTTGCTTCTCGACAACTCAACGAAGCCCTTCATTTCTGCAGTTGCCATCGAGGTCTCTGCACTCGGAGACGCAGAGGACGAGTAGGAGTTTCCCAGGAGATGCTGCATCAGGACGAATTCAAAACTCAGGAAAATTGTCCTGGAACACCTTCCCTAAGGATGCTAGAATGGAATTGAAGGGGCAGGCGAGCGGCCACCACGGTCCTCTAGCAGTCCTTAGGGTGCGCGCAGAAGCCCGGTGCTCTGCGGCTTCGTTCTTCGCCCTCGTACAAGCTACCGCTCTGTCCGGCTCCCGGAGCAGGAGAAGCGGCTGCTTCGCGCACACAACAGCCGTACGCTCCGAAGCGCTGCTTCAGCCGAAAGACGCCGGCGACCGGCGCTTGGCTTCGGACAGCTCCGGAGAGCCGTAGTGTGCGTCTGCACTAGACTGCATGATAACGAAAAGCTTTGGCAGTGTGTCTCGCAGGGAGATAGCTTAGGAGCGCAGCACACTTATGCCTCCCTTGCCCAGAAACACGATTTTACTGCACACTCCAAAACCACTGCTCTTTCCAGGGCAATATATAAGCTGCTTTCTGACGGCCGTGATCTTACGATTACTGCTCTTGCCCAGCTCGTTGTTTTAACGTGCACATGCCGTCCTGGCATTCAGTGCACAGTGAAGGCAATCGCAAAAGTCCAGCAGCTGCTGACTCCCAAACACAAGGCGCTGGCTATGTTCTTGCTCCTCGACTACTCAACGCAGCCCTTCATTTCTGCAGTTGCCATCGAGGTCTCTGCACTCGGAGACTCAGAGGACGAGTAGGAGTTTCCCAGGAGGGGCTGCATCAGGACGAATTCAAAACTCCAGAAAATTGTCCTGGAACACCTTCCCTAAGGATGCTAGAATGGAATTGAAGAGGCAGGCGAGCGGCCACCACGGTCCTCTAGCAGTCCTTAGGGTGCGCGCAGAAGGCCGGTGCTCTGCGGCTTCGTTCTTCGCCGTCGTACAAGCTACCGCTCTGTCCGGCTCGCGGAGCAGGAGAAGCGGCTGCTTCGCGCACACAACAGAGGAGCGGCAGCCGTACGCTCCGAAGCGCTGCTTCAGCCGAAAGACGCCGGCGACCGGCGCTTGGCTTCGGACAGCTCCGGAGAGCCGTAGTGTGCGTCTGCACTAGACTGCATCATAGCGAAAAGCTTTAGCAGTGTGTCTCGCAGGGAGATAGCTTAGGAGCGCAGGGCACTTATGCCTCCCTTGTCCAGAAACACGATTTTACTGCACACTCCAAAAACACTGCTCTTTCCAGGGCAATATATAAGCTGCTTTCTGATGCCCGTGCTCCCTTCCTGCTCTTGCCCAGCTCGTTGTTTTAACGTGCACATGCCGTCCTGGCATTCAGTGCACAGTGAAGGCAATCGCAAAAGTCCAGCAGCTGCTGACTCCCAAATGAATTTCCCAACAGGGGCTTCATCAGGACGAAGTCAAAACCCAGGAAAGTTGTCTCGGAACGCCTTCAATAAAGCATGCCAGCAGTGCATTGAAAAGGCAGGGAGCTTTAGCCACTGTCATCTAGCAGTCCCAAGGCTGTACACACAATGTCGTCTCCCTGCGGCTTCGTTCTTCGCCCTCGTACAAGCTACCGCTCTGTCCGGCTCACGGAGCAGGAGAAGCGGCTGCCTCGCGCACACAAGAGAGGAGCGGCAGCCGTACGCTCCGAAGCGCTGCTTCAGCCGAAAGACGCCGGCGACCGGCGCTTCGCTTCGGACAGCTCCGGAGAGCCGCAGTGTCCGTCTGCACTAGACTGCATGATAACGAAAAGCTTTGGCAGTGTGTCTCGCAGGGAGATAGCTTAGGAGCGCAGCGCACTTATGCCTCCCTTGTCCAGAAACACGATTTTACTGCACACTCCAAAAACACTGCTCTTTCCTGGGCAATATATAAGCTGCTTTCTGACGGCCGTGATCTTTCGATTACTCTTGCCCAGCTCGTTGTTTTAACGTGCACATGCCGTCCTGGCATTCAGTGCACAGTGAAGGCAATCGCAAAAGTCCAGGTGCTGCTGACTCCCAAACACAAGGCGCTGGCTATGTTCTTGCTTCTCGACAACTCAACGAAGCCCTTCATTTCTGCAGTTGCCATCGAGGTCTCTGCACTCGGAGACGCAGAGGACGAGTAGGAGTTTCCCAGGAGGGGCTGCATCAGGAGGAATTCAAAACTCAGGAAAATTGTCCTGGAACACCTTCCCTAAGGATGCTAGAATGGAATTGAAGAGGCAGGCCAGCGGCCACCACGGTCCTCTAGCAGTCCTTAGGGTGCGCGCAGAAGCCCGGTGCTCTGCGGCTTCGTTCTTCGCCCTCGTACAAGCTACCGCTCTGTCCGGCTCACGGAGCAGGAGAAGCGGCTGCTTCGCGCACACAACAGCCGTACGCTCCGAAGCGCTGCTTCAGCCGAAAGACGCCGGCGACCGGCGCTTCGCTTCGGACAGCTCCGGAGAGCCGTAGTGTGCGTCTGCACTAGACTGCATCATAGCGAAAAGCTTTGGCAGTGTGTCTCGCAGGGAGATAGCTTAGGAGCGCAGCACACTTATGCCTCTCTTGTCCAGAAACACGATTTTACTGCACACTCCAAAAACACTGCTCTTTCCAGGGCAATATATAAGCTGCTTTCTGTCGGCCGTGATCTTTCGATTACTGCTCTTGCCCAGCTCGTTGTTTTAACGTGCACATGCCGTCCTGGCATTCAGTGCACAGTGAAAGCAATCGCAAAAGTCCAGGTGCTGCTGACTCCCAAACACAAGGCGCTGGCTATGTTCTTGCTTCTCGACAACTCAACGCAGCCCTTCATTTCTGCAGTTGCCATCGAGGTCTCTGCACTCGGAGACGCAGAGGACGAGTAGGAGTTTCCCAGGAGGGGCTGCATCAGGACGAATTCAAAACTCAGGAAAATTGTCCTGGAACACCTTCCCTAAGGATGCTAGAATGGAATTGAAGAGGCAGGCGAGCGGCCACCACGGTCCTCTAGCAGTCCTTAGGGTGCGCGCAGAAGGCCGGTGCTCTGCGGCTTCGTTCTTCGCCGTCGTACAATCTACCGCTCTGTCCGGCTCGCGGAGCAGGAGAAGCGGCTGCCTCGCGCACACAACAGCCGTACGCTCCGAAGCGCTGCTTCAGCCGAAAGACGCCGGCGACCGGCGCTTGGCTTCGGACAGCTCCGGAGAGCCGTAGTGTGCGTCTGCACTAGACTGCATGATAACGAAAAGCTTTGCCAGTGTGTCTCGCAGGGAGATAGCTTAGGAGCGCAGGGCACTTATGCCTCCCTTGTCCAGAAACACGATTTTACTGCACACTCCAAAAACACTGCTCTTTCCAGGGCAATATATAAGCTGCTTTCTGACGGCCGTGATCTTTCGATTACTGCTCTTGCCCAGCTCGTTGTTTTAACGTGCACATGCCGTCCTGGCATTCAGTGCACAGTGAAGGCAATCGCAAAAGTCCAGCAGCTGCTGACTCCCAAATGAATTTCCCAACAGGGGCTTCATCAGGACGAAGTCAAAACCCAGGAAAGTTGTCTCGGAACGCCTTCAATAAAGCATGCCAGCAGTGCATTGAAAAGGCAGGGAGCTTTAGCCACTGTCATCTAGCAGTCCCAAGGCTGTACACACAATGTCGTCTCCCTGCGGCTTCGTTCTTCGCCCTCGTACAAGCTACCGCTCTGTCCGGCTCACGGAGCAGAAGAAGCGGCTGCCTCGCGCACACAACAGAGGAGCGGCAGCCGTACGCTCCGAAGCGCTGCTTCAGCCGAAAGACGCCGGCGACCGGCGCTTGGCTTCGGACAGCTCCGGAGAGCCGTAGTGTGCGTCTGCACTAGACTGCATCGTAGCGAAAAGCTTTGCCAGTGTGTCATAGCAAGGAGATAGCTTAGGAGCGCAGCGCACTTATGCCTCCCTTGTCCAGAAACACGATTTTACTGCACACTCCAAAAACACTGCTCTTTCCAGGGCAATATATAAGCTGCTTTCTGACGGCCGTGATCTTTCGATTACTGCTCTTGCCCAGCTCGTTGATTTAACGTGCACATGCCGTCCTGGCATTCAGTGCACAGTGAAAGCAATCGCAAAAGTCCAGGTGCTGCTGACTCCCAAACACAAGGCGCTGGCTATGTTCTTGCTCCTCGACAACTCAACGAAGCCCTTCATTTCTGCAGTTGCCATCGAGGTCTCTGCACTCGGAGACTCAGAGGACGAGCAGGAGTTTCCCAGGAGATGCTGCATCAGGACGAATTCAAAACTCAGGAAAATTGTCCTGGAACACCTTCCCTAAGGATGCTAGAATGGAATTGAAGGGGCAGGCGAGCGGCCACCTCGATCCTCTCGCAGTCCTTAGGGTGCGCGCAGAAGCCCGGTGCTCTGCGGCTTCGTTCTTCGCCGTCGTACAAGCTACCGCTCTGTGCGGCTCACGGAGCAGGAGAAGCGGCTGCTTCGCGCACACAACAGCCGTACGCTCCGAAGCGCTGCTTCAGCCGAAAGACGCCGGCGACCGGCGCTTCGCTTCGGACAGCTCCGGAGAGCCGTAGTGTGCGTCTGCACTAGACTGCATGATAACGAAAAGCTTTGGCAGTGTGTCTTAGCAGGGAGATAGCTTAGGAGCGCAGGGCACTTATGCCTCCCTTGTCCAGAAACACGATTTTACTGCACACTCCAAAAACACTGCTCTTTCCAGGGCAAGATGTCAGATGCTCTCTGATGCCCGTGCTCCCTTCCTGCTCTTGCCCAGCTCGTTGTTTTAACGTGCACATGCCGTCCTGGCATTCAGTGCACAGTGAAGGCAATCGCAAAAGTCCAGCAGCTGCTGACTCCCAAACGAATTTCCCAAGAGGGGCTTCATCAGGACGAAGTCAAAACCCAGGAAAGTTGTCTCGGAACGCCTGCATGCCAGCAGTGCATTGAAAAGGCAGGGAGCTTTAGCCACTGTCATCTAGCAGTCCCAAGGCTGTACACACAATGTCGTCTCCCTGCGGCTTCGTTCTTCGCCCTCGTACAAGCTACCGCTCTGTCCGGCTCACGGAGCAGGAGAAGCGGCTGCCTCGCGCACACAACAGCGGAGCGGCAGCCGTACGCCCCGAAGCGCTGCTTCAGCCGAAAGACGGCGGCCACCGACGCTTCGCTTCGGACAGCTCCGGAGAGCCGCAGTGTCCGTCTGCACTAGACTGCATGATAACGAAAAGCTTTGGCAGTGTGTCTCGCAGGGAGATAGCTTAGGAGCGCAGCGCACTTATGCCTCCCTTGTCTAGAAACACGATTTTACTGCACACTCCAAAAACACTGCTCTTTCCTGGGCAATATGTAAGCTGCTTTCTGACGGCCGTGATTTTTCGATTACTCTTGCCCAGCTCGTTGATTTAACGTGCACATGCCGTCCTGGCATTCAGTGCACAGTGAAGGCAATCGCAAAAGTCCAGCAGCTGCTGACTCCCAAATGAATTTCCCAACAGGGGCTTCATCAGGACGAAGTCAAAACCCAGGAAAGTTGTCTCGGAACGCCTTCAATAAAGCATGCCAGCAGTGCATTGAAAAGGCAGGGAGCTTTAGCCACTGTCATCTAGCAGTCCCAAGGCTGTACACACAATGTCGTCTCCCTGCGGCTTCGTTCTTCGCCCTCGTACAAGCTACCGCTCTGTCCGGCTCGCGGAGCAGGAGAAGCGGCTGCTTCGCGCACACAACAGCCGTACGCTCCGAAGCGCTGCTTCAGCCGAAAGACGCCGGCGACCGGCGCTTCGCTTCGGACAGCTCCGGAGAGCCGTAGTCTGCGTCTGCACTAGACTGCATGATAGCGAAAAGCTTTGGCAGTGTGTCTCGCAGGGAGATAGCTTAGGAGCGCAGCGCACTTATGCCTTCCTTGTCCAGAAACACGATTTTACTGCACACTCCAAAAACACTGCTCTTTCCTGGGCAATATATAAGCTGCTTTCTGACGGCCGTGATCTTTCGATTACTGCTCTTGCCCAGCTCGTTGTTTTAACGTGCACATGCCGTCCTGGCATTCAGTGCACAGTGAAGGCAATCGCAAAAGTCCAGGTGCTGCTGACTCCCAAACACAAGGCGCTGGCTATGTTCTTGCTTCTCGACAACTCAACGCAGCCCTTCATTTCTGCAGTTGCCATCGAGGTCTCTGCACTCGGAGACGCAGAGGACGAGTAGGAGTTTCCCAGGAGATGCTGCATCAGGACGAATTCAAAACTCAGGAAAATTGTCCTGGAACACCTTCCCTAAGGATGCTAGAATGGAATTGAAGAGGCAGGCCAGCGGCCACCACGGTCCTCTAGCAGTCCTTAGGGTGCGCGCAGAAGGCCGGTGCTCTGCGGCTTCGTTCTTCGCCCTCGTACAAGCTACCGCTCTGTCCGGCTCCCGGAGCAGGAGAAGCGGCTGCTTCGCGCACACAACAGCCGTACGCTCCGAAGCGCTGCTTCAGCCGAAAGACGCCGGCGACCGGCGCTTGGCTTCGGACAGCTCCGGAGAGCCGTAGTGTGCGTCTGCACTAGACTGCATGATAACAAAAAGCTTTGGCAGTGTGTCTCGCAGGGAGATAGCTTAGGAGCGCAGCACACTTATGCCTCCCTTGTCCAGAAACACGATTTTACTGCACACTCCAAAAACACTGCTCTTTCCAGGGCAATATATAAGCTGCTTTCTGTCGGCCGTGATCTTACGATTACTGCTCTTGCCCAGCTCGTTGTTTTAACGTGCACATGCCGTCCTGGCATTCAGTGCACAGTGAAAGCAATCGCAAAAGTCCAGGTGCTGCTGATTCCCAAACGCAAGGCGCTGGCTATGTTCTTGCTTCTCGACAACTCAACGCAGCCCTTCATTTCTGCAGTTGCCATCGAGGTCTCTGCACTCGGAGACGCAGAGGACGAGTAGGAGTTTCCCAGGAGGGGCTGCATCAGGACGAATTCAAAACTCAGGAAAATTGTCCTGGAACACCTTCCCTAAGGATGCTAGAATGGAATTGAAGAGGCAGGCGAGCGGCCACCACGGTCCTCTAGCAGTCCTTAGGGTGCGCGCAGAAGCCCGGTGCTCTGCGGCTTCGTTCTTCGCCCTCGTACAAGCTACCGCTCTGTCCGGCTCACGGAGCAGGAGAAGCGGCTGCTTCGCGCACACAACAGCCGTACGCTCCGAAGCGCTGCTTCAGCCGAAAGACGCCGGCGACCGGCGCTTGGCTTCGGACAGCTCCGGAGAGCCGTAGTGTGCGTCTGCACTGGACTGCATCATAGCGAAAAGCTTTAGCAGTGTGTCTCGCAGGGAGATAGCTTAGGAGCGCAGGGCACTTATGCCTCCCTTGCCCAGAAACACGATTTTACTGCACACTCCAAAAACACTGCTCTTTCCAGGGCAATATATAAGCTGCTTTCTGATGCCCGTGCTCCCTTCCTGCTCTTGCCCAGCTCGTTGTTTTAACGTGCACATGCCGTCCTGGCATTCAGTGCACAGTGAAGGCAATCGCAAAAGTCCAGCAGCTGCTGACTCCCAAACGAATTTCCCAAGAGGGGCTTCATCAGGACGAAGTCAAAACCCAGGAAAGTTGTCTCGGAACGCCTTCAATAAAGCATGCCAGCAGTGCATTGAAAAGGCAGGGAGCTTTAGCCACTGTCATCTAGCAGTCCCAAGGCTGTACACACAATGTCGTCTCCCTGCGGCTTCGTTCTTCGCCCTCGTACAAGCTACCGCTCTGTCCGGCTCACGGAGCAGGAGAAGCGGCTGCTTCGCGCACACAACAGAGGAGCGGCAGCCGTACGCTCCGAAGCGCTGCTTCAGCCGAAAGACGCCGGCGACCGGCGCTTCGCTTCGGACAGCTCCGGAGAGCCGTAGTGTGCGTCTGCACTGGACTGCATCGTAGCGAAAAGCTTTGCCAGTGTGTCTTAGCAAGGAGATAGCTTAGGAGCGCAGCGCACTTATGCCTTCCTTGTCCATAAACACGATTTTACTGCACACTCCAAAAACACTGCTCTTTCCAGGGCAATATATAAGCTGCTTTCTGACGGCCGTGATCTTTCGATTACTCTTGCCCAGCTCGTTGTTTTAACGTGCACATGCCGTCCTGGCATTCAGTGCACAGTGAAGGCAATCGCAAAAGTCCAGCAGCTGCTGACTCCCAAACGAATTTCCCAAGAGGGGCTTCATCAGGACGAAGTCAAAACCCAGGAAAGTTGTCTCGGAACGCCTTCAATAAAGCATGCCAGCAGTGCATTGAAAAGGCAGGGAGCTTTAGCCACTGTCATCTAGCAGTCCCAAGGCTGTACACACAATGTCGTCTCCCTGCGGCTTCGTTCTTTGCCCTCGTACAAGCTACCGCTCTGTCCGGCTCACGGAGCAGGAGAAGCGGCTGCCTCGCGCACACAACAGCGGAGCGGCAGCCGTACGCCCCGAAGCGCTGCTTCAGCCGAAAGACGGCGGCCACCGACGCTTGGCTTCGGACAGCTCCGGAGAGCCGCAGTGTCCGTCTGCACTAGACTGCATGATAACGAAAAGCTTTGGCAGTGTGTCTCGCAGGGAGATAGCTTAGGAGCGCAGCGCACTTATGCCTCCCTTGTCTAGAAACACGATTTTACTGCACACTCCAAAAACACTGCTCTTTCCAGGGCAATATATAAGCTGCTTTCTGATGCCCGTGCTCCCTTCCTGCTCTTGCCCAGCTCGTTGATTTAACGTGCACATGCCGTCCTGGCATTCAGTGCACAGTGAAGGCAATCGCAAAAGTCCAGCAGCTGCTGACTCCCAAATGAATTTCCCAACAGGGGCTTCATCAGGACGAAGTCAAAACCCAGGAAAGTTGTCTCGGAACGCCTTCAATAAAGCATGCCAGCAGTGCATTGAAAAGGCAGGGAGCTTTAGCCACTGTCATCTAGCAGTCCCAAGGCTGTACACACAATGTCGTCTCCCTGCGGCTTCGTTCTTCGCCCTCGTACAAGCTACCGCTCTGTCCGGCTCGCGGAGCAGGAGAAGCGGCTGCTTCGCGCACACAACAGCCGTACGCTCCGAAGCGCTGCTTCAGCCGAAAGACGCCGGCGACCGGCGCTTCGCTTCGGACAGCTCCGGAGAGCCGTAGTCTGCGTCTGCACTAGACTGCATGATAGCGAAAAGCTTTGGCAGTGTGTCTCGCAGGGAGATAGCTTAGGAGCGCAGCGCACTTATGCCTTCCTTGTCCAGAAACACGATTTTACTGCACACTCCAAAAACACTGCTCTTTCCTGGGCAATATATAAGCTGCTTTCTGACGGCCGTGATCTTTCGATTACTGCTCTTGCCCAGCTCGTTGTTTTAACGTGCACATGCCGTCCTGGCATTCAGTGCACAGTGAAGGCAATCGCAAAAGTCCAGGTGCTGCTGACTCCCAAACACAAGGCGCTGGCTATGTTCTTGTTTCTCGACAACTCAACGCAGCCCTTCATTTCTGCAGTTGCCATCGAGGTCTCTGCACTCGGAGACGCAGAGGACGAGTAGGAGTTTCCCAGGAGATGCTGCATCAGGACGAATTCAAAACTCAGGAAAATTGTCCTGGAACACCTTCCCTAAGGATGCTAGAATGGAATTGAAGAGGCAGGCCAGCGGCCACCACGGTCCTCTAGCAGTCCTTAGGGTGCGCGCAGAAGGCCGGTGCTCTGCGGCTTCGTTCTTCGCCCTCGTACAAGCTACCGCTCTGTCCGGCTCCCGGAGCAGGAGAAGCGGCTGCTTCGCGCACACAACAGCCGTACGCTCCGAAGCGCTGCTTCAGCCGAAAGACGCCGGCGACCGGCGCTTGGCTTCGGACAGCTCCGGAGAGCCGTAGTGTGCGTCTGCACTAGACTGCATGATAACAAAAAGCTTTGGCAGTGTGTCTCGCAGGGAGATAGCTTAGGAGCGCAGCACACTTATGCCTCCCTTGTCCAGAAACACGATTTTACTGCACACTCCAAAAACACTGCTCTTTCCAGGGCAATATATAAGCTGCTTTCTGTCGGCCGTGATCTTACGATTACTGCTCTTGCCCAGCTCGTTGTTTTAACGTGCACATGCCGTCCTGGCATTCAGTGCACAGTGAAAGCAATCGCAAAAGTCCAGGTGCTGCTGATTCCCAAACGCAAGGCGCTGGCTATGTTCTTGCTTCTCGACAACTCAACGCAGCCCTTCATTTCTGCAGTTGCCATCGAGGTCTCTGCACTCGGAGACGCAGAGGACGAGTAGGAGTTTCCCAGGAGGGGCTGCATCAGGACGAATTCAAAACTCAGGAAAATTGTCCTGGAACACCTTCCCTAAGGATGCTAGAATGGAATTGAAGAGGCAGGCGAGCGGCCACCACGGTCCTCTAGCAGTCCTTAGGGTGCGCGCAGAAGCCCGGTGCTCTGCGGCTTCGTTCTTCGCCCTCGTACAAGCTACCGCTCTGTCCGGCTCACGGAGCAGGAGAAGCGGCTGCTTCGCGCACACAACAGCCGTACGCTCCGAAGCGCTGCTTCAGCCGAAAGACGCCGGCGACCGGCGCTTGGCTTCGGACAGCTCCGGAGAGCCGTAGTGTGCGTCTGCACTGGACTGCATCATAGCGAAAAGCTTTAGCAGTGTGTCTCGCAGGGAGATAGCTTAGGAGCGCAGGGCACTTATGCCTCCCTTGTCCAGAAACACGATTTTACTGCACACTCCAAAAACACTGCTCTTTCCAGGGCAATATATAAGCTGCTTTCTGATGCCCGTGCTCCCTTCCTGCTCTTGCCCAGCTCGTTGTTTTAACGTGCACATGCCGTCCTGGCATTCAGTGCACAGTGAAGGCAATCGCAAAAGTCCAGCAGCTGCTGACTCCCAAACGAATTTCCCAAGAGGGGCTTCATCAGGACGAAGTCAAAACCCAGGAAAGTTGTCTCGGAACGCCTTCAATAAAGCATGCCAGCAGTGCATTGAAAAGGCAGGGAGCTTTAGCCACTGTCATCTAGCAGTCCCAAGGCTGTACACACAATGTCGTCTCCCTGCGGCTTCGTTCTTCGCCCTCGTACAAGCTACCGCTCTGTCCGGCTCACGGAGCAGGAGAAGCGGCTGCTTCGCGCACACAACAGAGGAGCGGCAGCCGTACGCTCCGAAGCGCTGCTTCAGCCGAAAGACGCCGGCGACCGGCGCTTCGCTTCGGACAGCTCCGGAGAGCCGTAGTGTGCGTCTGCACTGGACTGCATCGTAGCGAAAAGCTTTGCCAGTGTGTCTTAGCAAGGAGATAGCTTAGGAGCGCAGCGCACTTATGCCTTCCTTGTCCATAAACACGATTTTACTGCACACTCCAAAAACACTGCTCTTTCCAGGGCAATATATAAGCTGCTTTCTGACGGCCGTGATCTTTCGATTACTCTTGCCCAGCTCGTTGTTTTAACGTGCACATGCCGTCCTGGCATTCAGTGCACAGTGAAGGCAATCGCAAAAGTCCAGCAGCTGCTGACTCCCAAACGAATTTCCCAAGAGGGGCTTCATCAGGACGAAGTCAAAACCCAGGAAAGTTGTCTCGGAACGCCTTCAATAAAGCATGCCAGCAGTGCATTGAAAAGGCAGGGAGCTTTAGCCACTGTCATCTAGCAGTCCCAAGGCTGTACACACAATGTCGTCTCCCTGCGGCTTCGTTCTTTGCCCTCGTACAAGCTACCGCTCTGTCCGGCTCACGGAGCAGGAGAAGCGGCTGCCTCGCGCACACAACAGCGGAGCGGCAGCCGTACGCCCCGAAGCGCTGCTTCAGCCGAAAGACGCCGGCGGCCACCGACGCTTGGCTTCGGACAGCTCCGGAGAGCCGCAGTGTCCGTCTGCACTAGACTGCATGATAACGAAAAGCTTTGGCAGTGTGTCTCGCAGGGAGATAGCTTAGGAGCGCAGCGCACTTATGCCTCCCTTGTCTAGAAACACGATTTTACTGCACACTCCAAAAACACTGCTCTTTCCTGGGCAATATGTAAGCTGCTTTCTGACGGCCGTGATTTTTCGATTACTCTTGCCCAGCTCGTTGATTTAACGTGCACATGCCGTCCTGGCATTCAGTGCACAGTGAAGGCAATCGCAAAAGTCCAGCAGCTGCTGACTCCCAAATGAATTTCCCAACAGGGGCTTCATCAGGACGAAGTCAAAACCCAGGAAAGTTGTCTCGGAACGCCTTCAATAAAGCATGCCAGCAGTGCATTGAAAAGGCAGGGAGCTTTAGCCACTGTCATCTAGCAGTCCCAAGGCTGTACACACAATGTCGTCTCCCTGCGGCTTCGTTCTTCGCCCTCGTACAAGCTACCGCTCTGTCCGGCTCACGGAGCAGGAGAAGCGGCTGCTTCGCGCACACAACAGCCGTACGCTCCGAAGCGCTGCTTCAGCCGAAAGACGCCGGCGACCGGCGCTTGGCTTCGGACAGCTCCGGAGAGCCGCAGTGTCCGTCTGCACTAGACTGCATGATAGCGAAAAGCTTTGGCAGTGTGTCTCGCAGGGAGATAGCATAGGAGCGCAGCGCACTTATGCCTCCCTTGTCCAGAAACACGATTTTACTGCACACTCCAAAAACACTGCTCTTTCCAGGGCAATATATAAGCTGCTTTCTGACGGCCGTGATCTTTCGATTACTCTTGCCCAGCTCGTTGTTTTAACGTGCACATGCCGTCCTGGCATTCAGTGCACAGTGAAGGCAATCGCAAAAGTCCAGGTGCTGCTGACTCCCAAACACAAGGCGCTGGCTATGTTCTTGCTTCTCGACAACTCAACGCAGCCCTTCATTTCTGCAGTTGCCATCGAGGTCTCTGCACTCGGAGACGCAGAGGACGAGTAGGAGTTTCCCAGGAGATGCTGCATCAGGACGAATTCAAAACTCAGGAAAATTGTCCTGGAACACCTTCCCTAAGGATGCTAGAATGGAATTGAAGAGGCAGGCGAGCGGCCACCACGGTCCTCTAGCAGTCCTTAGGGTGCGCGCAGAAGCCCGGTGCTCTGCGGCTTCGTTCTTCGCCCTCGTACAAGCTACCGCTCTGTCAGGCTCCCGGAGCAGGAGAAGCGGCTGCTTCGCGCACACAACAGCCGTACGCTCCGAAGCGCTGCTTCAGCCGAAAGACGCCGGCGACCGGCGCTTGGCTTCGGACAGCTCCGGAGAGCCGTAGTGTGCGTCTGCACTAGACTGCATGATAACAAAAAGCTTTGGCAGTGTGTCTCGCAGGGAGATAGCTTAGGAGCGCAGCACACTTATGCCTCCCTTGTCCAGAAACACGATTTTACTGCACACTCCAAAAACACTGCTCTTTCCAGGGCAATATATAAGCTGCTTTCTGTCGGCCGTGATCTTACGATTACTGCTCTTGCCCAGCTCGTTGTTTTAACGTGCACATGCCGTCCTGGCATTCAGTGCACAGTGAAAGCAATCGCAAAAGTCCAGGTGCTGCTGACTCCCAAACACAAGGCGCTGGCTATGTTCTTGCTTCTCGACAACTCAACGCAGCCCTTCATTTCTGCAGTTGCCATCGAGGTCTCTGCACTCGGAGACGCAGAGGACGAGTAGGAGTTTCCCAGGAGGGGCTGCATCAGGACGAATTCAAAACTCAGGAAAATTGTCCTGGAACACCTTCCCTAAGGATGCTAGAATGGAATTGAAGAGGCAGGCGAGCGGCCACCACGGTCCTCTAGCAGTCCTCTAGTGTGCGCGCAGAAGCCCGGTGCTCTGCGGCTTCGTTCTTCGCCCTCGTACAAGCTACCGCTCTGTCCGGCTCACGGAGCAGGAGAAGCGGCTGCTTCGCGCACACAACAGAGGAGCGGCAGCCGTACGCTCCGAAGCGCTGCTTCAGCCGAAAGATGCCGGCGACCGGCGCTTGGCTTCGGACAGCTCCGGAGAGCCGCAGTGTCCGTCTGCACTAGACTGCATGATAACGAAAAGCTTTGGCAGTGTGTCTCGCAGGGAGATAGCTTAGGAGCGCAGCGCACTTATGCCTCCCTTGTCCAGAAACACGATTTTACTGCACACTCCAAAAACACTGCTCTTTCCAGGGCAATATATAAGCTGCTTTCTGACGGCCGTGATCTTACGATTACTGCTCTTGCCCAGCTCGTTGTTTTAACGTGCACATGCCGTCCTGGCATTCAGTGCACAGTGAAGGCAATCGCAAAAGTCCAGCAGCTGCTGACTCCCAAACACAAGGCGCTGGCTATGTTCTTGCTCCTCGACTACTCAACGCAGCCCTTCATTTCTGCAGTTGCCATCGAGGTCTCTGCACTCGGAGACTCAGAGGACGAGTAGGAGTTTCCCAGGAGGGGATGCATCAGGACGAATTCAAAACTCCAGAAAATTGTCCTGGAACACCTTCCCTAAGGATGCTAGAATGGAATTGAAGAGGCAGGCCAGCGGCCACCACGGTCCTCTAGCAGTCCTTAGGGTGCGCGCAGAAGGCCGGTGCTCTGCGGCTTCGTTCTTCGCCGTCGTACAAGCTACCGCTCTGTCCGGCTCGCGGAGCAGGAGAAGCGGCTGCTTCGCACACACAACAGAGGAGCGGCAGCCGTACGCTCCGAAGCGCTGCTTCAGCCGAAAGACGCCGGCGACCGGCGCTTGGCTTCGGACAGCTCCGGAGAGCCGTAGTGTGCGTCTGCACTAGACTGCATCATAGCGAAAAGCTTTAGCAGTGTGTCTCGCAGGGAGATAGCTTAGGAGCGCAGGGCACTTATGCCTCCCTTGTCCAGAAACACGATTTTACTGCACACTCCAAAAACACTGCTCTTTCCAGGGCAATATATAAGCTGCTTTCTGATGCCCGTGCTCCCTTCCTGCTCTTGCCCAGCTCGTTGATTTAACGTGCACATGCCGTCCTGGCATTCAGTGCACAGTGAAGGCAATCGCAAAAGTCCAGCAGCTGCTGACTCCCAAATGAATTTCCCAACAGGGGCTTCATCAGGACGAAGTCAAAACCCAGGAAAGTTGTCTCGGAACGCCTTCAATAAAGCATGCCAGCAGTGCATTGAAAAGGCAGGGAGCTTTAGCCACTGTCATCTAGCAGTCCCAAGGCTGTACACACAATGTCGTCTCCCTGCGGCTTCGTTCTTCGCCCTCGTACAAGCTACCGCTCTGTCCGGCTCACGGAGCAGGAGAAGCGGCTGCCTCGCGCACACAAGAGAGGAGCGGCAGCCGTACGCTCCGAAGCGCTGCTTCAGCCGAAAGACGCCGGCGACCGGCGCTTGGCTTCGGACAGCTCCGGAGAGCCGCAGTGTCCGTCTGCACTAGACTGCATGATAACGAAAAGCTTTGGCAGTGTGTCTCGCAGGGAGATAGCTTAGGAGCGCAGCGCACTTATGCCTCCCTTGTCCAGAAACACGATTTTACTGCACACTCCAAAAACACTGCTCTTTCCTGGGCAATATATAAGCTGCTTTCTGACGGCCATGATCTTTCGATTACTCTTGCCCAGCTCGTTGTTTTAACGTGCACATGCCGTCCTGGCATTCAGTGCACAGTGAAGGCAATCGCAAAAGTCCAGGTGCTGCTGACTCCCAAACACAAGGCGCTGGCTATGTTCTTGCTTCTCGACAACTCAACGAAGCCCTTCATTTCTGCAGTTGCCATCGAGGTCTCTGCACTCGGAGACGCAGAGGACGAGTAGGAGTTTCCCAGGAGGGGCTGCATCAGGAGGAATTCAAAACTCAGGAAAATTGTCCTGGAACACCTTCCCTAAGGATGCTAGAATGGAATTGAAGAGGCAGGCCAGCGGCCACCACGGTCCTCTACCAGTCCTTAGGGTGCGCGCAGAAGCCCGGTGCTCTGCGGCTTCGTTCTTCGCCCTCGTACAAGCTACCGCTCTGTCCGGCTCACGGAGCAGGAGAAGCGGCTGCTTCGCGCACACAACAGCCGTACGCTCCGAAGCGCTGCTTCAGCCGAAAGACGCCGGCGACCGGCGCTTCGCTTCGGACAGCTCCGGAGAGCCGTAGTGTGCGTCTGCACTAGACTGCATCATAGCGAAAAGCTTTGGCAGTGTGTCTCGCAGGGAGATAGCTTAGGAGCGCAGCACACTTATGCCTCCCTTGTCCAGAAACACGATTTTACTGCACACTCCAAAAACACTGCTCTTTCCAGGGCAATATATAAGCTGCTTTCTGTCGGCCGTGATCTTTCGATTACTGCTCTTGCCCAGCTCGTTGTTTTAACGTGCACATGCCGTCCTGGCATTCAGTGCACAGTGAAAGCAATCGCAAAAGTCCAGGTGCTGCTGACTCCCAAACACAAGGCGCTGGCTATGTTCTTGCTTCTCGACAACTCAACGCAGCCCTTCATTTCTGCAGTTGCCATCGAGGTCTCTGCACTCGGAGACGCAGAGGACGAGTAGGAGTTTCCCAGGAGGGGCTGCATCAGGACGAATTCAAAACTCAGGAAAATTGTCCTGGAACACCTTCCCTAAGGATGCTAGAATGGAATTGAAGAGGCAGGCGAGCGGCCACCACGGTCCTCTAGCAGTCCTTAGGGTGCGCGCAGAAGGCCGGTGCTCTGCGGCTTCGTTCTTCGCCGTCGTACAATCTACCGCTCTGTCCGGCTCGCGGAGCAGGAGAAGCGGCTGCCTCGCGCACACAACAGCCGTACGCTCCGAAGCGCTGCTTCAGCCGAAAGACGCCGGCGACCGGCGCTTGGCTTCGGACAGCTCCGGAGAGCCGTAGTGTGCGTCTGCACTAGACTGCATGATAACGAAAAGCTTTGCCAGTGTGTCTCGCAGGGAGATAGCTTAGGAGCGCAGGGCACTTATGCCTCCCTTGTCCAGAAACACGATTTTACTGCACACTCCAAAAACACTGCTCTTTCCAGGGCAATATATAAGCTGCTTTCTGACGGCCGTGATCTTTCGATTACTGCTCTTGCCCAGCTCGTTGTTTTAACGTGCACATGCCGTCCTGGCATTCAGTGCACAGTGAAGGCAATCGCAAAAGTCCAGCAGCTGCTGACTCCCAAATGAATTTCCCAAGAGGGGCTTCATCAGGACGAAGTCAAAACCCAGGAAAGTTGTCTCGGAACGCCTTCAATAAAGCATGCCAGCAGTGCATTGAAAAGGCAGGGAGCTTTAGCCACTGTCATCTAGCAGTCCCAAGGCTGTACACACAATGTCGTCTCCCTGCGGCTTCGTTCTTCGCCCTCGTACAAGCTACCGCTCTGTCCGGCTCACGGAGCAGAAGAAGCGGCTGCCTCGCGCACACAAGAGAGGAGCGGCAGCCGTACGCTCCGAAGCGCTGCTTCAGCCGAAAGACGCCGGCGACCGGCGCTTGGCTTCGGACAGCTCCGGAGAGCCGTAGTGTGCGTCTGCACTAGACTGCATCGTAGCGAAAAGCTTTGCCAGTGTGTCATAGCAAGGAGATAGCTTAGGAGCGCAGCGCACTTATGCCTCCCTTGTCCAGAAACACGATTTTACTGCACACTCCAAAAACACTGCTCTTTCCAGGGCAATATATAAGCTGCTTTCTGACGGCCGTGATCTTTCGATTACTGCTCTTGCCCAGCTCGTTGATTTAACGTGCACATGCCGTCCTGGCATTCAGTGCACAGTGAAAGCAATCGCAAAAGTCCAGGTGCTGCTGACTCCCAAACACAAGGCGCTGGCTATGTTCTTGCTCCTCGACAACTCAACGAAGCCCTTCATTTCTGCAGTTGCCATCGAGGTCTCTGCACTCGGAGACTCAGAGGACGAGCAGGAGTTTCCCAGGAGATGCTGCATCAGGACGAATTCAAAACTCAGGAAAATTGTCCTGGAACACCTTCCATAAGGATGCTAGAATGGAATTGAAGGGGCAGGCGAGCGGCCACCTCGATCCTCTCGCAGTCCTTAGGGTGCGCGCAGAAGCCCGGTGCTCTGCGGCTTCGTTCTTCGCCGTCGTACAAGCTACCGCTCTGTCCGGCTCACGGAGCAGGAGAAGCGGCTGCCTCGCGCACACAACAGCCGTACGCTCCGAAGCGCTGCTTCAGCCGAAAGACGCCGGCGACCGGCGCTTCGCTTCGGACAGCTCCGGAGAGCCGTAGTGTGCGTCTGCACTAGACTGCATGATAACGAAAAGCTTTGGCAGTGTGTCTTAGCAGGGAGATAGCTTAGGAGCGCAGGGCACTTATGCCTCCCTTGTCCAGAAACACGATTTTACTGCACACTCCAAAAACACTGCTCTTTCCAGGGCAAGATGTCAGATGCTCTCTGATGCCCGTGCTCCCTTCCTGCTCTTGCCCAGCTCGTTGTTTTAACGTGCACATGCCGTCCTGGCATTCAGTGCACAGTGAAGGCAATCGCAAAAGTCCAGCAGCTGCTGACTCCCAAATGAATTTCCCAACAGGGGCTTCATCAGGACGAAGTCAAAACCCAGGAAAGTTGTCTCGGAACGCCTTCAATAAAGCATGCCAGCAGTGCATTGAAAAGGCAGGGAGCTTTAGCCACTGTCATCTAGCAGTCCCAAGGCTGTACACACAATGTCGTCTCCCTGCGGCTTCGTTCTTCGCCCTCGTACAAGCTACCGCTCTGTCCGGCTCACGGAGCAGGAGAAGCGGCTGCCTCGCGCACACAACAGAGGAGCGGCAGCCGTACGCTCCGAAGCGCTGCTTCAGCCGAAAGACGCCGGCGACCGGCGCTTGGCTTCGGACAGCTCCGGAGAGCCGCAGTGTCCGTCTGCACTAGACTGCATGATAACGAAAAGCTTTGGCAGTGTGTCTCGCAGGGAGATAGCTTAGGAGCGCAGCGCACTTATGCCTCCCTTGTCTAGAAACACGATTTTACTGCACACTCCAAAAACACTGCTCTTTCCTGGGCAATATGTAAGCTGCTTTCTGACGGCCGTGATTTTTCGATTACTCTTGCCCAGCTCGTTGATTTAACGTGCACATGCCGTCCTGGCATTCAGTGCACAGTGAAGGCAATCGCAAAAGTCCAGCAGCTGCTGACTCCCAAATGAATTTCCCAACAGGGGCTTCATCAGGACGAAGTCAAAACCCAGGAAAGTTGTCTCGGAACGCCTTCAATAAAGCATGCCAGCAGTGCATTGAAAAGGCAGGGAGCTTTAGCCACTGTCATCTAGCAGTCCCAAGGCTGTACACACAATGTCGTCTCCCTGCGGCTTCGTTCTTCGCCCTCGTACAAGCTACCGCTCTGTCCGGCTCACGGAGCAGGAGAAGCGGCTGCCTCGCGCACACAACAGAGGAGCGGCAGCCGTACGCTCCGAAGCGCTGCTTCAGCCGAAAGACGCCGGCGACCGGCGCTTGGCTTCGGACAGCTCCGGAGAGCCGCAGTGTCCGTCTGCACTAGACTGCATGATAACGAAAAGCTTTGGCAGTGTGTCTCGCAGGGAGATAGCTTAGGAGCGCAGCGCACTTATGCCTCCCTTGTCCAGAAACACGATTTTACTGCACACTCCAAAAACACTGCTCTTTCCTGGGCAATATATAAGCTGCTTTCTGACGGCCGTGATCTTTCGATTACTCTTGCCCAGCTCGTTGTTTTAACGTGCACATGCCGTCCTGGCATTCAGTGCACAGTGAAGGCAATCGCAAAAGTCCAGGTGCTGCTGACTCCCAAACACAAGGCGCTGGCTATGTTCTTGCTTCTCGACAACTCAACGCAGCCCTTCATTTCTGCAGTTGCCATCGAGGTCTCTGCACTCGGAGACGCAGAGGACGAGTAGGAGTTTCCCAGGAGATGCTGCATCAGGACGAATTCAAAACTCAGGAAAATTGTCCTGGAACACCTTCCCTAAGGATGCTAGAATGGAATTGAAGAGGCAGGCGAGCGGCCACCACGGTCCTCTAGCAGTCCTTAGGGTGCGCGCAGAAGCCCGGTGCTCTGCGGCTTCGTTCTTCGCCCTCGTACAAGCTACCGCTCTGTCCGGCTCCCGGAGCAGGAGAAGCGGCTGCTTCGCGCACACAACAGCCGTACGCTCCGAAGCGCTGCTTCAGCCGAAAGACGCCGGCGACCGGCGCTTGGCTTCGGACAGCTCCGGAGAGCCGTAGTGTGCGTCTGCACTAGACTGCATGATAACAAAAAGCTTTGGCAGTGTGTCTCGCAGGGAGATAGCTTAGGAGCGCAGCACACTTATGCCTCCCTTGTCCAGAAACACGATTTTACTGCACACTCCAAAAACACTGCTCTTTCCAGGGCAATATATAAGCTGCTTTCTGTCGGCCGTGATCTTACGATTACTGCTCTTGCCCAGCTCGTTGTTTTAACGTGCACATGCCGTCCTGGCATTCAGTGCACAGTGAAAGCAATCGCAAAAGTCCAGGTGCTGCTGACTCCCAAACACAAGGCGCTGGCTATGTTCTTGCTTCTCGACAACTCAACGCAGCCCTTCATTTCTGCAGTTGCCATCGAGGTCTCTGCACTCGGAGACGCAGAGGACGAGTAGGAGTTTCCCAGGAGATGCTGCATCAGGACGAATTCAAAACTCAGGAAAATTGTCCTGGAACACCTTCCCTAAGGATGCTAGAATGGAATTGAAGAGGCAGGCCAGCGGCCACCACGGTCCTCTAGCAGTCCTTAGGGTGCGCGCAGAAGGCCGGTGCTCTGCGGCTTCGTTCTTCGCCCTCGTACAAGCTACCGCTCTGTCCGGCTCCCGGAGCAGGAGAAGCGGCTGCTTCGCGCACACAACAGCCGTACGCTCCGAAGCGCTGCTTCAGCCGAAAGACGCCGGCGACCGGCGCTTCGCTTCGGACAGCTCCGGAGAGCCGCAGTGTCCGTCTGCACTAGACTGCATGATAACGAAAAGCTTTGGCAGTGTGTCTCGCAGGGAGATAGCTTAGGAGCGCAGCGCACTTATGCCTCCCTTGTCCAGAAACACGATTTTACTGCACACTCCAAAAACACTGCTCTTTCCTGGGCAATATATAAGCTGCTTTCTGACGGCCGTGATCTTTCGATTACTCTTGCCCAGCTCGTTGTTTTAACGTGCACATGCCGTCCTGGCATTCAGTGCACAGTGAAGGCAATCGCAAAAGTCCAGGTGCTGCTGACTCCCAAACACAAGGCGCTGGCTATGTTCTTGTTTCTCGACAACTCAACGCAGCCCTTCATTTCTGCAGTTGCCATCGAGGTCTCTGCACTCGGAGACGCAGAGGACGAGTAGGAGTTTCCCAGGAGATGCTGCATCAGGACGAATTCAAAACTCAGGAAAATTGTCCTGGAACACCTTCCCTAAGGATGCTAGAATGGAATTGAAGAGGCAGGCCAGCGGCCACCACGGTCCTCTCGCAGTCCTTAGGGTGCGCGCAGAAGGCCGGTGCTCTGCGGCTTCGTTCTTCGCCGTCGTACAAGCTACCGCTCTGTCCGGCTCGCGGAGCAGGAGAAGCGGCTGCTTCGCGCACACAACAGAGGAGCGGCAGCCATACGCTCCGAAGCGCTGCTTCAGCCGAAAGACGCCGGCGACCGGCGCTTGGCTTCGGACAGCTCCGGAGAGCCGTAGTGTGCGTCTGCACTGGACTGCATCATAGCGAAAAGCTTTAGCAGTGTGTCTCGCAGGGAGATAGCTTAGGAGCGCCGGGCACTTATGCCTCCCTTGTCCAGAAACACGATTTTACTGCACACTCCAAAAACACTGCTCTTTCCAGGGCAAGATGTCAGATGCTCTCTGATGCCCGTGCTCCCTTCCTGCTCTTGCCCAGCTCGTTGTTTTAACGTGCACATGCCGTCCTGGCATTCAGTGCACAGTGAAGGCAATCGCAAAAGTCCAGCAGCTGCTGACTCCCAAACGAATTTCCCAAGAGGGGCTTCATCAGGACGAAGTCAAAACCCAGGAAAGTTGTCTCGGAACGCCTTCAATAAAGCATGCCAGCAGTGCATTGAAAAGGCAGGGAGCTTTAGCCACTGTCATCTAGCAGTCCCAAGGCTGTACACACAATGTCGTCTCCCTGCGGCTTCGTTCTTTGCCCTCGTACAAGCTACCGCTCTGTCCGGCTCACGGAGCAGGAGAAGCGGCTGCCTCGCGCACACAACAGCGGAGCGGCAGCCGTACGCCCCGAAGCGCTGCTTCAGCCGAAAGACGCCGGCCACCGACGCTTCGCTTCGGACAGCTCCGGAGAGCCGCAGTGTCCGTCTGCACTAGACTGCATGATAACGAAAAGCTTTGGCAGTGTGTCTCGCAGGGAGATAGCTTAGGAGCGCAGCGCACTTATGCCTCCCTTGTCTAGAAACACGATTTTACTGCACACTCCAAAAACACTGCTCTTTCCTGGGCAATATGTAAGCTGCTTTCTGACGGCCGTGATTTTTCGATTACTCTTGCCCAGCTCGTTGATTTAACGTGCACATGCCGTCCTGGCATTCAGTGCACAGTGAAGGCAATCGCAAAAGTCCAGCAGCTGCTGACTCCCAAATGAATTTCCCAACAGGGGCTTCATCAGGACGAAGTCAAAACCCAGGAAAGTTGTCTCGGAACGCCTTCAATAAAGCATGCCAGCAGTGCATTGAAAAGGCAGGGAGCTTTAGCCACTGTCATCTAGCAGTCCCAAGGCTGTACACACAATGTCGTCTCCCTGCGGCTTCGTTCTTCGCCCTCGTACAAGCTACCGCTCTGTCCGGCTCACGGAGCAGGAGAAGCGGCTGCTTCGCGCACACAACAGAGGAGCGGCAGCCGTACGCTCCGAAGCGCTGCTTCAGCCGAAAGACGCCGGCGACCGGCGCTTCGCTTCGGACAGCTCCGGAGAGCCGTAGTGTGCGTCTGCACTAGACTGCATCGTAGCGAAAAGCTTTGCCAGTGTGTCTTAGCAAGGAGATAGCTTAGGAGCGCAGCGCACTTATGCCTTCCTTGTCCATAAACACGATTTTACTGCACACTCCAAAAACACTGCTCTTTCCTGGGCAATATATAAGCTGCTTTCTGACGGCCGTGATCTTTCGATTACTCTTGCCCAGCTCGTTGTTTTAACGTGCACATGCCGTCCTGGCATTCAGTGCACAGTGAAAGCAATCGCAAAAGTCCAGGTGCTGCTGACTCCCAAACACAAGGCGCTGGCTATGTTCTTGCTTCTCGACAACTCAACGAAGCCCTTCATTTCTGCAGTTGCCATCGAGGTCTCTGCACTCGGAGACGCAGAGGACGAGTAGGAGTTTCCCAGGAGATGCTGCATCAGGAGGAATTCAAAACTCAGGAAAATTGTCCTGGAACATCTTCCCTAAGGATGCTAGAATGGAATTGAAGAGGCAGGCGAGCGGCCACCACGGTCCTCTCGCAGTCCTTAGGGTGCGCGCAGAAGGCCGGTGCTCTGCGGCTTCGTTCTTCGCCGTCGTACAAGCTACCGCTCTGTCCGGCTCGCGGAGCAGGAGAAGCGGCTGCTTCGCGCACACAACAGAGGAGCGGCAGCAATACGCTCCGAAGCGCTGCTTCAGCCGAAAGACGCCGGCGACCGGCGCTTGGCTTCGGACAGCTCCGGAGAGCCGTAGTGTGCGTCTGCACTGGACTGCATCATAGCGAAAAGCTTTAGCAGTGTGTCTCGCAGGGAGATAGCTTAGGAGCGCAGGGCACTTATGCCTCCCTTGTCCAGAAACACGATTTTACTGCACACTCCAAAAACACTGCTCTTTCCAGGGCAAGATGTCAGATGCTCTCTGATGCCCGTGCTCCCTTCCTGCTCTTGCCCAGCTCGTTGTTTTAACGTGCACATGCCGTCCTGGCATTCAGTGCACAGTGAAGGCAATCGCAAAAGTCCAGCAGCTGCTGACTCCCAAACGAATTTCCCAAGAGGGGCTTCATCAGGACGAAGTCAAAACCCAGGAAAGTTGTCTCGGAACGCCTTCAATAAAGCATGCCAGCAGTGCATTGAAAAGGCAGGGAGCTTTAGCCACTGTCATCTAGCAGTCCCAAGGCTGTACACACAATGTCGTCTCCCTGCGGCTTCGTTCTTCGCCCTCGTACAAGCTACCGCTCTGTCCGGCTCACGGAGCAGGAGAAGCGGCTGCCTCGCGCACACAACAGCGGAGCGGCAGCCGTACGCCCCGAAGCGCTGCTTCAGCCGAAAGACGGCGGCCACCGACGCTTCGCTTCGGACAGCTCCGGAGAGCCGCAGTGTCCGTCTGCACTAGACTGCATGATAACGAAAAGCTTTGGCAGTGTGTCTCGCAGGGAGATAGCTTAGGAGCGCAGCGCACTTATGCCTCCCTTGTCTAGAAACACGATTTTACTGCACACTCCAAAAACACTGCTCTTTCCTGGGCAATATGTAAGCTGCTTTCTGACGGCCGTGATTTTTCGATTACTCTTGCCCAGCTCGTTGATTTAACGTGCACATGCCGTCCTGGCATTCAGTGCACAGTGAAGGCAATCGCAAAAGTCCAGCAGCTGCTGACTCCCAAATGAATTTCCCAACAGGGGCTTCATCAGGACGAAGTCAAAACCCAGGAAAGTTGTCTCGGAACGCCTTCAATAAAGCATGCCAGCAGTGCATTGAAAAGGCAGGGAGCTTTAGCCACTGTCATCTAGCAGTCCCAAGGCTGTACACACAATGTCGTCTCCCTGCGGCTTCGTTCTTCGCCCTCGTACAAGCTACCGCTCTGTCCGGCTCACGGAGCAGGAGAAGCGGCTGCTTCGCGCACACAACAGCCGTACGCTCCGAAGCGCTGCTTCAGCCGAAAGACGCCGGCGACCGGCGCTTCGCTTCGGACAGCTCCGGAGAGCCGTAGTCTGCGTCTGCACTAGACTGCATGATAGCGAAAAGCTTTGGCAGTGTGTCTCGCAGGGAGATAGCTTAGGAGCGCAGCGCACTTATGCCTCCCTTGTCCAGAAACACGATTTTACTGCACACTCCAAAAACACTGCTCTTTCCTGGGCAATATATAAGCTGCTTTCTGACGGCCGTGATCTTTCGATTACTCTTGCCCAGCTCTTTGTTTTAACGTGCACATGCCGTCCTGGCATTCAGTGCACAGTGAAGGCAATCGCAAAAGTCCAGGTGCTGCTGACTCCCAAACACAAGGCGCTGGCTATGTTCTTGTTTCTCGACAACTCAACGCAGCCCTTCATTTCTGCAGTTGCCATCGAGGTCTCTGCACTCGGAGACGCAGAGGACGAGTAGGAGTTTCCCAGGAGATGCTGCATCAGGACGAATTCAAAACTCAGGAAAATTGTCCTGGAACACCTTCCCTAAGGATGCTAGAATGGAATTGAAGAGGCAGGCCAGCGGCCACCACGGTCCTCTAGCAGTCCTTAGGGTGCGCGCAGAAGGCCGGTGCTCTGCGGCTTCGTTCTTCGCCCTCGTACAAGCTACCGCTCTGTCCGGCTCCCGGAGCAGGAGAAGCGGCTGCTTCGCGCACACAACAGCCGTACGCTCCGAAGCGCTGCTTCAGCCGAAAGACGCCGGCGACCGGCGCTTGGCTTCGGACAGCTCCGGAGAGCCGTAGTGTGCGTCTGCACTAGACTGCATGATAACAAAAAGCTTTGGCAGTGTGTCTCGCAGGGAGATAGCTTAGGAGCGCAGCACACTTATGCCTCCCTTGTCCAGAAACACGATTTTACTGCACACTCCAAAAACACTGCTCTTTCCAGGGCAATATATAAGCTGCTTTCTGTCGGCCGTGATCTTACGATTACTGCTCTTGCCCAGCTCGTTGTTTTAACGTGCACATGCCGTCCTGGCATTCAGTGCACAGTGAAAGCAATCGCAAAAGTCCAGGTGCTGCTGATTCCCAAACGCAAGGCGCTGGCTATGTTCTTGCTTCTCGACAACTCAACGCAGCCCTTCATTTCTGCAGTTGCCATCGAGGTCTCTGCACTCGGAGACGCAGAGGACGAGTAGGAGTTTCCCAGGAGGGGATGCATCAGGACGAATTCAAAACTCAGGAAAATTGTCCTGGAACACCTTCCCTAAGGATGCTAGAATGGAATTGAAGAGGCAGGCGAGCGGCCACCACGGTCCTCTAGCAGTCCTTAGGGTGCGCGCAGAAGCCCGGTGCTCTGCGGCTTCGTTCTTCGCCCTCGTACAAGCTACCGCTCTGTCCGGCTCGCGGAGCAGGAGAAGCGGCTGCTTCGCGCACACAACAGCCGTACGCTCCGAAGCGCTGCTTCAGCCGAAAGACGCCGGCGACCGGCGCTTGGCTTCGGACAGCTCCGGAGAGCCGTAGTGTGCGTCTGCACTGGACTGCATCATAGCGAAAAGCTTTAGCAGTGTGTCTCGCAGGGAGATAGCTTAGGAGCGCAGGGCACTTATGCCTCCCTTGCCCAGAAACACGATTTTACTGCACACTCCAAAAACACTGCTCTTTCCAGGGCAATATATAAGCTGCTTTCTGATGCCCGTGCTCCCTTCCTGCTCTTGCCCAGCTCGTTGTTTTAACGTGCACATGCCGTCCTGGCATTCAGTGCACAGTGAAGGCAATCGCAAAAGTCCAGCAGCTGCTGACTCCCAAACGAATTTCCCAAGAGGGGCTTCATCAGGACGAAGTCAAAACCCAGGAAAGTTGTCTCGGAACGCCTTCAATAAAGCATGCCAGCAGTGCATTGAAAAGGCAGGGAGCTTTAGCCACTGTCATCTAGCAGTCCCAAGGCTGTACACACAATGTCGTCTCCCTGCGGCTTCGTTGTTTGCCCTCGTACAAGCTACCGCTCTGTCCGGCTCACGGAGCAGGAGAAGCGGCTGCTTCGCGCACACAACAGAGGAGCGGCAGCCGTACGCTCCGAAGCGCTGCTTCAGCCGAAAGACGCCGGCGACCGGCGCTTCGCTTCGGACAGCTCCGGAGAGCCGTAGTGTGCGTCTGCACTGGACTGCATCGTAGCGAAAAGCTTTGGCAGTGTGTCTTAGCAAGGAGATAGCTTAGGAGCGCAGCGCACTTATGCCTTCCTTGTCCATAAACACGATTTTACTGCACACTCCAAAAACACTGCTCTTTCCAGGGCAATATATAAGCTGCTTTCTGACGGCCGTGATCTTTCGATTACTCTTGCCCAGCTCGTTGTTTTAACGTGCACATGCCGTCCTGGCATTCAGTGCACAGTGAAGGCAATCGCAAAAGTCCAGCAGCTGCTGACTCCCAAACGAATTTCCCAAGAGGGGCTTCATCAGGACGAAGTCAAAACCCAGGAAAGTTGTCTCGGAACGCCTTCAATAAAGCATGCCAGCAGTGCATTGAAAAGGCAGGGAGCTTTAGCCACTGTCATCTAGCAGTCCCAAGGCTGTACACACAATGTCGTCTCCCTGCGGCTTCGTTGTTTGCCCTCGTACAAGCTACCGCTCTGTCCGGCTCACGGAGCAGGAGAAGCGGCTGCTTCGCGCACACAACAGCGGAGCGGCAGCCGTACGCCCCGAAGCGCTGCTTCAGCCGAAAGACGCCGGCCACCGACGCTTCGCTTCGGACAGCTCCGGAGAGCCGCAGTGTCCGTCTGCACTAGACTGCATGATAACGAAAAGCTTTGGCAGTGTGTCTCGCAGGGAGATAGCTTAGGAGCGCAGCGCACTTATGCCTCCCTTGTCTAGAAACACGATTTTACTGCACACTCCAAAAACACTGCTCTTTCCTGGGCAATATGTAAGCTGCTTTCTGACGGCCGTGATTTTTCGATTACTCTTGCCCAGCTCGTTGATTTAACGTGCACATGCCGTCCTGGCATTCAGTGCACAGTGAAGGCAATCGCAAAAGTCCAGCAGCTGCTGACTCCCAAATGAATTTCCCAACAGGGGCTTCATCAGGACGAAGTCAAAACCCAGGAAAGTTGTCTCGGAACGCCTTCAATAAAGCATGCCAGCAGTGCATTGAAAAGGCAGGGAGCTTTAGCCACTGTCATCTAGCAGTCCCAAGGCTGTACACACAATGTCGTCTCCCTGCGGCTTCGTTCTTTGCCCTCGTACAAGCTACCGCTCTGTCCGGCTCGCGGAGCAGGAGAAGCGGCTGCTTCGCGCACACAACAGAGGAGCGGCAGCCGTACGCTCCGAAGCGCTGCTTCAGCCGAAAGACGCCGGCGACCGGCGCTTCGCTTCGGACAGCTCCGGAGAGCCGTAGTGTGCGTCTGCACTAGACTGCATCGTAGCGAAAAGCTTTGCCAGTGTGTCTTAGCAAGGAGATAGCTTAGGAGCGCAGCGCACTTATGCCTTCCTTGTCCATAAACACGATTTTACTGCACACTCCAAAAACACTGCTCTTTCCAGGGCAATATATAAGCTGCTTTCTGACGGCCGTGATCTTTCGATTACTCTTGCCCAGCTCGTTGTTTTAACGTGCACATGCCGTCCTGGCATTCAGTGCACAGTGAAGGCAATCGCAAAAGTCCAGCAGCTGCTGACTCCCAAATGAATTTCCCAACAGGGGTTTCATCAGGACGAAGCCAAAACCCAGGAAAGTTGTCTCGGAACGCCTTCAATAAAGCATGCCAGCAGTGCATTGAAAAGGCAGGGAGCTTTAGCCACTGTCATCTAGCAGTCCCAAGGCTGTACACACAATGTCGTCTCCCTGCGGCTTCATTCTTCGCCCTCGTACAAGCTACCGCTCTGTCCGGCTCACGGAGCAGGAGAAGCGGCTGCCTCGCGCACACAACAGAGGAGCGGCAGCCGTACGCTCCGAAGCGCTGCTTCAGCCGAAAGACGCCGGCGACCGGCGCTTGGCTTCGGACAGCTCCGGAGAGCCGCAGTGTCCGTCTGCACTAGACTGCATGATAACGAAAAGCTTTGGCAGTGTGTCTCGCAGGGAGATAGCTTAGGAGCGCAGCGCACTTATGCCTCCCTTGTCCAGAAACACGATTTTACTGCACACTCCAAAAACACTGCTCTTTCCTGGGCAATATATAAGCTGCTTTCTGACGGCCGTGATCTTTCGATTACTCTTGCCCAGCTCGTTGTTTTAACGTGCACATGCCGTCCTGGCATTCAGTGCACAGTGAAGGCAATCGCAAAAGTCCAGGTGCTGCTGACTCCCAAACACAAGGCGCTGGCTATGTTCTTGTTTCTCGACAACTCAACGCAGCCCTTCATTTCTGCAGTTGCCATCGAGGTCTCTGCACTCGGAGACGCAGAGGACGAGTAGGAGTTTCCTAGGAGGGGATGCATCAGGACGAATTCAAAACTCAGGAAAATTGTCCTGGAACACCTTCCCTAAGGATGCTAGAATGGAATTGAAGAGGCAGGCGAGCGGCCACCACGGTCCTCTCGCAGTCCTTAGGGTGCGCGCAGAAGGCCGGTGCTCTGCGGCTTCGTTCTTCGCCGTCGTACAAGCTACCGCTCTGTCCGGCTCGCGGAGCAGGAGAAGCGGCTGCTTCGCGCACACAACAGAGGAGCGGCAGCCGTACGCTCCGAAGCGCTGCTTCAGCCGAAAGACGCCGGCGACCGGCGCTTGGCTTCGGACAGCTCCGGAGAGCCGTAGTGTGCGTCTGCACTGGACTGCATCATAGCGAAAAGCTTTAGCAGTGTGTCTCGCAGGGAGATAGCTTAGGAGCGCAGGGCACTTATGCCTCCCTTGTCCAGAAACACGATTTTACTGCACACTCCAAAAACACTGCTCTTTCCAGGGCAAGATGTCAGATGCTCTCTGATGCCCGTGCTCCCTTCCTGCTCTTGCCCAGCTCGTTGTTTTAACGTGCACATGCCGTCCTGGCATTCAGTGCACAGTGAAGGCAATCGCAAAAGTCCAGCAGCTGCTGACTCCCAAACGAATTTCCCAAGAGGGGCTTCATCAGGACGAAGTCAAAACCCAGGAAAATTGTCTCGGAACGCCTTCAATAAAGCATGCCAGCAGTGCATTGAAAAGGCAGGGAGCTTTAGCCACTGTCATCTAGCAGTCCCAAGGCTGTACACACAATGTCGTCTCCCTGCGGCTTCGTTCTTTGCCCTCGTACAAGCTACCGCTCTGTCCGGCTCACGGAGCAGGAGAAGCGGCTGCTTCGCGCACACAACAGCGGAGCGGCAGCCGTACGCCCCGAAGCGCTGCTTCAGCCGAAAGACGCCGGCGACCGGCGCTTGGCTTCGGACAGCTCCGGAGAGCCGCAGTGTCCGTCTGCACTAGACTGCATGATAACGAAAAGCTTTGGCAGTGTGTCTCGCAGGGAGATAGCTTAGGAGCGCAGCGCACTTATGCCTCCCTTGTCTAGAAACACGATTTTACTGCACACTCCAAAAACACTGCTCTTTCCTGGGCAATATGTAAGCTGCTTTCTGACGGCCGTGATTTTTCGATTACTCTTGCCCAGCTCGTTGATTTAACGTGCACATGCCGTCCTGGCATTCAGTGCACAGTGAAGGCAATCGCAAAAGTCCAGCAGCTGCTGACTCCCAAATGAATTTCCCAACAGGGGCTTCATCAGGACGAAGTCAAAACCCAGGAAAGTTGTCTCGGAACGCCTTCAATAAAGCATGCCAGCAGTGCATTGAAAAGGCAGGGAGCTTTAGCCACTGTCATCTAGCAGTCCCAAGGCTGTACACACAATGTCGTCTCCCTGCGGCTTCGTTCTTCGCCCTCGTACAAGCTACCGCTCTGTCCGGCTCACGGAGCAGGAGAAGCGGCTGCTTCGCGCACACAACAGAGGAGCGGCAGCCGTACGCTCCGAAGCGCTGCTTCAGCCGAAAGACGCCGGCGACCGGCGCTTCGCTTCGGACAGCTCCGGAGAGCCGTAGTGTGCGTCTGCACTAGACTGCATCGTAGCGAAAAGCTTTGCCAGTGTGTCTTAGCAAGGAGATAGCTTAGGAGCGCAGCGCACTTATGCCTTCCTTGTACATAAACACGATTTTACTGCACACTCCAAAAACACTGCTCTTTCCAGGGCAATATATAAGCTGCTTTCTGACGGCCGTGATCTTTCGATTACTCTTGCCCAGCTCGTTGTTTTAACGTGCACATGCCGTCCTGGCATTCAGTGCACAGTGAAGGCAATCGCAAAAGTCCAGCAGCTGCTGACTCCCAAATGAATTTCCCAACAGGGGCTTCATCAGGACGAAGTCAAAACCCAGGAAAGTTGTCTCGGAACGCCTTCAATAAAGCATGCCAGCAGTGCATTGAAAAGGCAGGGAGCTTTAGCCACTGTCATCTAGCAGTCCCAAGGCTGTACACACAATGTCGTCTCCCTGCGGCTTCGTTCTTCGCCCTCGTACAAGCTACCGCTCTGTCCGGCTCACGGAGCAGGAGAAGCGGCTGCCTCGCGCACACAACAGAGGAGCGGCAGCCGTACGCTCCGAAGCGCTGCTTCAGCCGAAAGACGCCGGCGACTGGCGCTTGGCTTCGGACAGCTCCGGAGAGCCGCAGTGTCCGTCTGCACTAGACTGCATGATAACGAAAAGCTTTGACAGTGTGTCTCGCAGGGAGATAGCTTAGGAGCGCAGCGCACTTATGCCTCCCTTGTCCAGAAACACGATTTTACTGCACACTCCAAAAACACTGCTCTTTCCTGGGCAATATATAAGCTGCTTTCTGACGGCCGTGATCTTTCGATTACTCTTGCCCAGCTCGTTGTTTTAACGTGCACATGCCGTCCTGGCATTCAGTGCACAGTGAAGGCAATCGCAAAAGTCCAGGTGCTGCTGACTCCCAAACACAAGGCGCTGGCTATGTTCTTGTTTCTCGACAACTCAACGCAGCCCTTCATTTCTGCAGTTGCCATCGAGGTCTCTGCACTCGGAGACGCAGAGGACGAGTAGGAGTTTCCCAGGAGATGCTGCATCAGGACGAATTCAAAACTCAGTAAAATTGTCCTGGAACACCTTCCCTAAGGATGCTAGAATGGAATTGAAGAGGCAGGCGAGCGGCCACCACGGTCCTCTCGCAGTCCTTAGGGTGCGCGCAGAAGGCCGGTGCTCTGCGGCTTCGTTCTTCGCCGTCGTACAAGCTACCGCTCTGTCCGGCTCGCGGAGCAGGAGAAGCGGCTGCTTCGCGCACACAACAGAGGAGCGGCAGCCATACGCTCCGAAGCGCTGCTTCAGCCGAAAGACGCCGGCGACCGGCGCTTGGCTTCGGACAGCTCCGGAGAGCCGTAGTGTGCGTCTGCACTGGACTGCATCATAGCGAAAAGCTTTAGCAGTGTGTCTCGCAGGGAGATAGCTTAGGAGCGCAGGGCACTTATGCCTCCCTTGTCCAGAAACACGATTTTACTGCACACTCCAAAAACACTGCTCTTTCCAGGGCAAGATGTCAGATGCTCTCTGATGCCCGTGCTCCCTTCCTGCTCTTGCCCAGCTCGTTGTTTTAACGTGCACATGCCGTCCTGGCATTCAGTGCACAGTGAAGGCAATCGCAAAAGTCCAGCAGCTGCTGACTCCCAAACGAATTTCCCAAGAGGGGCTTCATCAGGACGAAGTCAAAACCCAGGAAAGTTGTCTCGGAACGCCTTCAATAAAGCATGCCAGCAGTGCATTGAAAAGGCAGGGAGCTTTAGCCACTGTCATCTAGCAGTCCCAAGGCTGTACACACAATGTCGTCTCCCTGCGGCTTCGTTCTTCGCCCTCGTACAAGCTACCGCTCTGTCCGGCTCACGGAGCAGGAGAAGCGGCTGCCTCGCGCACACAACAGCGGAGCGGCAGCCGTACGCCCCGAAGCGCTGCTTCAGCCGAAAGACGGCGGCCACCGACGCTTCGCTTCGGACAGCTCCGGAGAGCCGCAGTGTCCGTCTGCACTAGACTGCATGATAACGAAAAGCTTTGGCAGTGTGTCTCGCAGGGAGATAGCTTAGGAGCGCAGCGCACTTATGCCTCCCTTGTCTAGAAACACGATTTTACTGCACACTCCAAAAACACTGCTCTTTCCTGGGCAATATGTAAGCTGCTTTCTGACGGCCGTGATTTTTCGATTACTCTTGCCCAGCTCGTTGATTTAACGTGCACATGCCGTCCTGGCATTCAGTGCACAGTGAAGGCAATCGCAAAAGTCCAGCAGCTGCTGACTCCCAAATGAATTTCCCAACAGGGGCTTCATCAGGACGAAGTCAAAACCCAGGAAAGTTGTCTCGGAACGCCTTCAATAAAGCATGCCAGCAGTGCATTGAAAAGGCAGGGAGCTTTAGCCACTGTCATCTAGCAGTCCCAAGGCTGTACACACAATGTCGTCTCCCTGCGGCTTCGTTCTTCGCCCTCGTACAAGCTACCGCTCTGTCCGGCTCACGGAGCAGGAGAAGCGGCTGCTTCGCGCACACAACAGCCGTACGCTCCGAAGCGCTGCTTCAGCCGAAAGACGCCGGCGACCGGCGCTTGGCTTCGGACAGCTCCGGAGAGCCGTAGTGTGCGTCTGCACTAGACTGCATGATAGCGAAAAGCTTTGGCAGTGTGTCTCGCAGGGAGATAGCTTAGGAGCGCAGCGCACTTATGCCTCCCTTGTCCAGAAACACGATTTTACTGCACACTCCAAAAACACTGCTCTTTCCAGGGCAATATATAAGCTGCTTTCTGACGGCCGTGATCTTTCGATTACTCTTGCCCAGCTCGTTGTTTTAACGTGCACATGCCGTCCTGGCATTCAGTGCACAGTGAAGGCAATCGCAAAAGTCCAGGTGCTGCTGACTCCCAAACACAAGGCGCTGGCTATGTTCTTGCTTCTCGACAACTCAACGCAGCCCTTCATTTCTGCAGTTGCCATCGAGGTCTCTGCACTCGGAGACGCAGAGGACGAGTAGGAGTTTCCCAGGAGATGCTGCATCAGGACGAATTCAAAACTCAGGAAAATTGTCCTGGAACACCTTCCCTAAGGATGCTAGAATGGAATTGAAGAGGCAGGCGAGCGGCCACCACGGTCCTCTAGCAGTCCTTAGGGTGCGCGCAGAAGCCCGGTGCTCTGCGGCTTCGTTCTTCGCCCTCGTACAAGCTACCGCTCTGTCAGGCTCCCGGAGCAGGAGAAGCGGCTGCTTCGCGCACACAACAGCCGTACGCTCCGAAGCGCTGCTTCAGCCGAAAGACGCCGGCGACCGGCGCTTGGCTTCGGACAGCTCCGGAGAGCCGTAGTGTGCGTCTGCACTAGACTGCATGATAACAAAAAGCTTTGGCAGTGTGTCTCGCAGGGAGATAGCTTAGGAGCGCAGCACACTTATGCCTCCCTTGTCCAGAAACACGATTTTACTGCACACTCCAAAAACACTGCTCTTTCCAGGGCAATATATAAGCTGCTTTCTGTCGGCCGTGATCTTACGATTACTGCTCTTGCCCAGCTCGTTGTTTTAACGTGCACATGCCGTCCTGGCATTCAGTGCACAGTGAAAGCAATCGCAAAAGTCCAGGTGCTGCTGACTCCCAAACACAAGGCGCTGGCTATGTTCTTGCTTCTCGACAACTCAACGCAGCCCTTCATTTCTGCAGTTGCCATCGAGGTCTCTGCACTCGGAGACGCAGAGGACGAGTAGGAGTTTCCCAGGAGGGGCTGCATCAGGACGAATTCAAAACTCAGGAAAATTGTCCTGGAACACCTTCCCTAAGGATGCTAGAATGGAATTGAAGAGGCAGGCGAGCGGCCACCACGGTCCTCTAGCAGTCCTCTAGTGTGCGCGCAGAAGCCCGGTGCTCTGCGGCTTCGTTCTTCGCCCTCGTACAAGCTACCGCTCTGTCCGGCTCACGGAGCAGGAGAAGCGGCTGCCTCGCGCACACAACAGAGGAGCGGCAGCCGTACGCTCCGAAGCGCTGCTTCAGCCGAAAGATGCCGGCGACCGGCGCTTGGCTTCGGACAGCTCCGGAGAGCCGCAGTGTCCGTCTGCACTAGACTGCATGATAACGAAAAGCTTTGGCAGTGTGTCTCGCAGGGAGATAGCTTAGGAGCGCAGCGCACTTATGCCTCCCTTGTCCAGAAACACGATTTTACTGCACACTCCAAAAACACTGCTCTTTCCTGGGCAATATATAAGCTGCTTTCTGACGGCCGTGATCTTTCGATTACTCTTGCCCAGCTCGTTGATTTAACGTGCACATGCCGTCCTGGCATTCAGTGCACAGTGAAGGCAATCGCAAAAGTCCAGGTGCTGCTGACTCCCAAACACAAGGCGCTGGCTATGTTCTTGTTTCTCGACAACTCAACGAAGCCCTTCATTTCTGCAGTTGCCATCGAGGTCTCTGCACTCGGAGACGCAGAGGACGAGTAGGAGTTTCCTAGGAGGGGATGCATCAGGACGAATTCAAAACTCCAGAAAATTGTCCTGGAACACCTTCCCTAAGGATGCTAGAATGGAATTGAAGAGGCAGGCGAGCGGCCACCACGGTCCTCTACCAGTCCTTAGGGTGCGCGCAGAAGGCCGGTGCTCTGCGGCTTCGTTCTTCGCCGTCGTACAAGCTACCGCTCTGTGCGGCTCACGGAGCAGGAGAAGCGGCTGCCTCGCGCACACAACAGAGGAGCGGCAGCCGTACGCTCCGAAGCGCTGCTTCAGCCGAAAGACGCCGGCGACCGGCGCTTCGCTTCGGACAGCTCCGGAGAGCCGTAGTGTGCGTCTGCACTAGACTGCATCGTAGCGAAAAGCTTTGCCAGTGTGTCTTAGCAAGGAGATAGCTTAGGAGCGCAGCGCACTTATGCCTCCCTTGTCCAGAAACACGATTTTACTGCACACTCCAAAACCACTGCTCTTTCCAGGGCAATATATAAGCTGCTTTCTGACGGCCGTGATCTTACGATTACTGCTCTTGCCCAGCTCGTTGTTTTAACGTGCACATGCCGTCCTGGCATTCAGTGCACAGTGAAGGCAATCGCAAAAGTCCAGCAGCTGCTGACTCCCAAACACAAGGCGCTGGCTATGTTCTTGCTCCTCGACTACTCAACGCAGCCCTTCATTTCTGCAGTTGCCATCGAGGTCTCTGCACTCGGAGACTCAGAGGACGAGTAGGAGTTTCCCAGGAGGGGATGCATCAGGACGAATTCAAAACTCCAGAAAATTGTCCTGGAACACCTTCCCTAAGGATGCTAGAATGGAATTGAAGAGGCAGGCCAGCGGCCACCACGGTCCTCTAGCAGTCCTTAGGGTGCGCGCAGAAGGCCGGTGCTCTGCGGCTTCGTTCTTCGCCGTCGTACAAGCTACCGCTCTGTCCGGCTCGCGGAGCAGGAGAAGCGGCTGCTTCGCGCACACAACAGAGGAGCGGCAGCCGTACGCTCCGAAGCGCTGCTTCAGCCGAAAGACGCCGGCGACCGGCGCTTCGCTTCGGACAGCTCCGGAGAGCCGTAGTGTGCGTCTGCACTAGACTGCATCATAGCGAAAAGCTTTAGCAGTGTGTCTCGCAGGGAGATAGCTTAGGAGCGCAGGGCACTTATGCCTCCCTTGTCCAGAAACACGATTTTACTGCACACTCCAAAAACACTGCTCTTTCCAGGGCAATATATAAGCTGCTTTCTGATGCCCGTGCTCCCTTCCTGCTCTTGCCCAGCTCGTTGATTTAACGTGCACATGCCGTCCTGGCATTCAGTGCACAGTGAAGGCAATCGCAAAAGTCCAGCAGCTGCTGACTCCCAAATGAATTTCCCAACAGGGGCTTCATCAGGACGAAGTCAAAACCCAGGAAAGTTGTCTCGGAACGCCTTCAATAAAGCATGCCAGCAGTGCATTGAAAAGGCAGGGAGCTTTAGCCACTGTCATCTAGCAGTCCCAAGGCTGTACACACAATGTCGTCTCCCTGCGGCTTCGTTCTTCGCCCTCGTACAAGCTACCGCTCTGTCCGGCTCACGGAGCAGGAGAAGCGGCTGCCTCGCGCACACAACAGAGGAGCGGCAGCCGTACGCTCCGAAGCGCTGCTTCAGCCGAAAGACGCCGGCGACCGGCGCTTGGCTTCGGACAGCTCCGGAGAGCCGCAGTGTCCGTCTGCACTAGACTGCATGATAACGAAAAGCTTTGGCAGTGTGTCTCGCAGGGAGATAGCTTAGGAGCGCAGCGCACTTATGCCTCCCTTGTCCAGAAACACGATTTTACTGCACACTCCAAAAACACTGCTCTTTCCTGGGCAATATATAAGCTGCTTTCTGACGGCCGTGATCTTTCGATTACTCTTGCCCAGCTCGTTGTTTTAACGTGCACATGCCGTCCTGGCATTCAGTGCACAGTGAAGGCAATCGCAAAAGTCCAGGTGCTGCTGACTCCCAAACACAAGGCGCTGGCTATGTTCTTGCTTCTCGACAACTCAACGAAGCCCTTCATTTCTGCAGTTGCCATCGAGGTCTCTGCACTCGGAGACGCAGAGGACGAGTAGGAGTTTCCCAGGAGGGGCTGCATCAGGAGGAATTCAAAACTCAGGAAAATTGTCCTGGAACACCTTCCCTAAGGATGCTAGAATGGAATTGAAGAGGCAGGCCAGCGGCCACCACGGTCCTCTACCAGTCCTTAGGGTGCGCGCAGAAGCCCGGTGCTCTGCGGCTTCGTTCTTCGCCCTCGTACAAGCTACCGCTCTGTCCGGCTCACGGAGCAGGAGAAGCGGCTGCTTCGCGCACACAACAGCCGTACACTCCGAAGCGCTGCTTCAGCCGAAAGACGCCGGCGACCGGCGCTTCGCTTCGGACAGCTCCGGAGAGCCGTAGTGTGCGTCTGCACTAGACTGCATCATAGCGAAAAGCTTTGGCAGTGTGTCTCGCAGGGAGATAGCTTAGGAGCGCAGCACACTTATGCCTCCCTTGTCCAGAAACACGATTTTACTGCACACTCCAAAAACACTGCTCTTTCCAGGGCAATATATAAGCTGCTTTCTGACGGCCGTGATCTTTCGATTACTGCTCTTGCCCAGCTCGTTGTTTTAACGTGCACATGCCGTCCTGGCATTCAGTGCACAGTGAAAGCAATCGCAAAAGTCCAGGTGCTGCTGACTCCCAAACACAAGGCGCTGGCTATGTTCTTGCTCCTCGACAACTCAACGCAGCCCTTCATTTCTGCAGTTGCCATCGAGGTCTCTGCACTCGGAGACGCAGAGGACGAGTAGGAGTTTCCCAGGAGGGGCTGCATCAGGACGAATTCAAAACTCAGGAAAATTGTCCTGGAACACCTTCCCTAAGGATGCTAGAATGGAATTGAAGAGGCAGGCGAGCGGCCACCACGGTCCTCTAGCAGTCCTTAGGGTGCGCGCAGAAGGCCGGTGCTCTGCGGCTTCGTTCTTCGCCGTCGTACAATCTACCGCTCTGTCCGGCTCGCGGAGCAGGAGAAGCGGCTGCCTCGCGCACACAACAGCCGTACGCTCCGAAGCGCTGCTTCAGCCGAAAGACGCCGGCGACCGGCGCTTGGCTTCGGACAGCTCCGGAGAGCCGTAGTGTGCGTCTGCACTAGACTGCATGATAACGAAAAGCTTTGCCAGTGTGTCTCGCAGGGAGATAGCTTAGGAGCGCAGGGCACTTATGCCTCCCTTGTCCAGAAACACGATTTTACTGCACACTCCAAAAACACTGCTCTTTCCAGGGCAATATATAAGCTGCTTTCTGACGGCCGTGATCTTTCGATTACTGCTCTTGCCCAGCTCGTTGTTTTAACGTGCACATGCCGTCCTGGCATTCAGTGCACAGTGAAGGCAATCGCAAAAGTCCAGCAGCTGCTGACTCCCAAATGAATTTCCCAACAGGGGCTTCATCAGGACGAAGTCAAAACCCAGGAAAGTTGTCTCGGAACGCCTTCAATAAAGCATGCCAGCAGTGCATTGAAAAGGCAGGGAGCTTTAGCCACTGTCATCTAGCAGTCCCAAGGCTGTACACACAATGTCGTCTCCCTGCGGCTTCGTTCTTCGCCCTCGTACAAGCTACCGCTCTGTCCGGCTCACGGAGCAGAAGAAGCGGCTGCCTCGCGCACACAACAGAGGAGCGGCAGCCGTACGCTCCGAAGCGCTGCTTCAGCCGAAAGACGCCGGCGACCGGCGCTTGGCTTCGGACAGCTCCGGAGAGCCGTAGTGTGCGTCTGCACTAGACTGCATCGTAGCGAAAAGCTTTGCCAGTGTGTCATAGCAAGGAGATAGCTTAGGAGCGCAGCGCACTTATGCCTCCCTTGTCCAGAAACACGATTTTACTGCACACTCCAAAAACACTGCTCTTTCCAGGGCAATATATAAGCTGCTTTCTGACGGCCGTGATCTTTCGATTACTGCTCTTGCCCAGCTCGTTGATTTAACGTGCACATGCCGTCCTGGCATTCAGTGCACAGTGAAAGCAATCGCAAAAGTCCAGGTGCTGCTGACTCCCAAACACAAGGCGCTGGCTATGTTCTTGCTCCTCGACAACTCAACGAAGCCCTTCATTTCTGCAGTTGCCATCGAGGTCTCTGCACTCGGAGACTCAGAGGACGAGCAGGAGTTTCCCAGGAGATGCTGCATCAGGACGAATTCAAAACTCAGGAAAATTGTCCTGGAACACCTTCCATAAGGATGCTAGAATGGAATTGAAGGGGCAGGCGAGCGGCCACCTCGATCCTCTCGCAGTCCTTAGGGTGCGCGCAGAAGCCCGGTGCTCTGCGGCTTCGTTCTTCGCCGTCGTACAAGCTACCGCTCTGTCCGGCTCACGGAGCAGGAGAAGCGGCTGCCTCGCGCACACAACAGCCGTACGCTCCGAAGCGCTGCTTCAGCCGAAAGACGCCGGCGACCGGCGCTTCGCTTCGGACAGCTCCGGAGAGCCGTAGTGTGCGTCTGCACTAGACTGCATGATAACGAAAAGCTTTGGCAGTGTGTCTTAGCAGGGAGATAGCTTAGGAGCGCAGGGCACTTATGCCTCCCTTGTCCAGAAACACGATTTTACTGCACACTCCAAAAACACTGCTCTTTCCAGGGCAAGATGTCAGATGCTCTCTGATGCCCGTGCTCCCTTCCTGCTCTTGCCCAGCTCGTTGTTTTAACGTGCACATGCCGTCCTGGCATTCAGTGCACAGTGAAGGCAATCGCAAAAGTCCAGCAGCTGCTGACTCCCAAATGAATTTCCCAACAGGGGCTTCATCAGGACGAAGTCAAAACCCAGGAAAGTTGTCTCGGAACGCCTTCAATAAAACATGCCAGCAGTGCATTGAAAAGGCAGGGAGCTTTAGCCACTGTCATCTAGCAGTCCCAAGGCTGTACACACAATGTCGTCTCCCTGCGGCTTCGTTCTTCGCCCTCGTACAAGCTACCGCTCTGTCCGGCTCACGGAGCAGGAGAAGCGGCTGCCTCGCGCACACAACAGAGGAGCGGCAGCCGTACGCCCCGAAGCGCTGCTTCAGCCGAAAGACGCCGGCGACCGGCGCTTGGCTTCGGACAGCTCCGGAGAGCCGCAGTGTCCGTCTGCACTAGACTGCATGATAACGAAAAGCTTTGGCAGTGTGTCTCGCAGGGAGATAGCTTAGGAGCGCAGCGCACTTATGCCTCCCTTGTCCAGAAACACGATTTTACTGCACACTCCTAAAACACTGCTCTTTCCTGGGCAATATATAAGCTGCTTTCTGACGGCCGTGATCTTTCGATTACTCTTGCCCAGCTCGTTGTTTTAACGTGCACATGCCGTCCTGGCATTCAGTGCACAGTGAAGGCAATCGCAAAAGTCCAGGTGCTGCTGACTCCCAAACACAAGGCGCTGGCTATGTTCTTGCTTCTCGACAACTCAACGAAGCCCTTCATTTCTGCAGTTGCCATCGAGGTCTCTGCACTCGGAGACGCAGAGGACGAGTAGGAGTTTCCCAGGAGGGGCTGCATCAGGAGGAATTCAAAACTCAGGAAAATTGTCCTGGAACACCTTCCCTAAGGATGCTAGAATGGAATTGAAGAGGCAGGCCAGCGGCCACCACGGTCCTCTACCAGTCCTTAGGGTGCGCGCAGAAGCCCGGTGCTCTGCGGCTTCGTTCTTCGCCCTCGTACAAGCTACCGCTCTGTCCGGCTCACGGAGCAGGAGAAGCGGCTGCTTCGCGCACACAACAGCCGTACGCTCCGAAGCGCTGCTTCAGCCGAAAGACGCCGGCGACCGGCGCTTCGCTTCGGACAGCTCCGGAGAGCCGTAGTGTGCGTCTGCACTAGACTGCATCATAGCGAAAAGCTTTGGCAGTGTGTCTTGCAGGGAGATAGCTTAGGAGCGCAGCACACTTATGCCTCCCTTGTCCAGAAACACGATTTTACTGCACACTCCAAAAACACTGCTCTTTCCAGGGCAATATATAAGCTGCTTTCTGTCGGCCGTGATCTTTCGATTACTGCTCTTGCCCAGCTCGTTGTTTTAACGTGCACATGCCGTCCTGGCATTCAGTGCACAGTGAAAGCAATCGCAAAAGTCCAGGTGCTGCTGACTCCCAAACACAAGGCGCTGGCTATGTTCTTGCTTCTCGACAACTCAACGCAGCCCTTCATTTCTGCAGTTGCCATCGAGGTCTCTGCACTCGGAGACGCAGAGGACGAGTAGGAGTTTCCCAGGAGGGGCTGCATCAGGACGAATTCAAAACTCAGGAAAATTGTCCTGGAACACCTTCCCTAAGGATGCTAGAATGGAATTGAAGAGGCAGGCGAGCGGCCACCACGGTCCTCTAGCAGTCCTTAGGGTGCGCGCAGAAGGCCGGTGCTCTGCGGCTTCGTTCTTCGCCGTCGTACAATCTACCGCTCTGTCCGGCTCGCGGAGCAGGAGAAGCGGCTGCCTCGCGCACACAACAGCCGTACGCTCCGAAGCGCTGCTTCAGCCGAAAGACGCCGGCGACCGGCGCTTGGCTTCGGACAGCTCCGGAGAGCCGTAGTGTGCGTCTGCACTAGACTGCATGATAACGAAAAGCTTTGCCAGTGTGTCTCGCAGGGAGATAGCTTAGGAGCGCAGGGCACTTATGCCTCCCTTGTCCAGAAACACGATTTTACTGCACACTCCAAAAACACTGCTCTTTCCAGGGCAATATATAAGCTGCTTTCTGACGGCCGTGATCTTTCGATTACTGCTCTTGCCCAGCTCGTTGTTTTAACGTGCACATGCCGTCCTGGCATTCAGTGCACAGTGAAGGCAATCGCAAAAGTCCAGCAGCTGCTGACTCCCAAATGAATTTCCCAACAGGGGCTTCATCAGGACGAAGTCAAAACCCAGGAAAGTTGTCTCGGAACGCCTTCAATAAAGCATGCCAGCAGTGCATTGAAAAGGCAGGGAGCTTTAGCCACTGTCATCTAGCAGTCCCAAGGCTGTACACACAATGTCGTCTCCCTGCGGCTTCGTTCTTCGCCCTCGTACAAGCTACCGCTCTGTCCGGCTCACGGAGCAGAAGAAGCGGCTGCCTCGCGCACACAACAGAGGAGCGGCAGCCGTACGCTCCGAAGCGCTGCTTCAGCCGAAAGACGCCGGCGACCGGCGCTTGGCTTCGGACAGCTCCGGAGAGCCGTAGTGTGCGTCTGCACTAGACTGCATCGTAGCGAAAAGCTTTGCCAGTGTGTCATAGCAAGGAGATAGCTTAGGAGCGCAGCGCACTTATGCCTCCCTTGTCCAGAAACACGATTTTACTGCACACTCCAAAAACACTGCTCTTTCCAGGGCAATATATAAGCTGCTTTCTGACGGCCGTGATCTTTCGATTACTGCTCTTGCCCAGCTCGTTGATTTAACGTGCACATGCCGTCCTGGCATTCAGTGCACAGTGAAAGCAATCGCAAAAGTCCAGGTGCTGCTGACTCCCAAACACAAGGCGCTGGCTATGTTCTTGCTCCTCGACAACTCAACGAAGCCCTTCATTTCTGCAGTTGCCATCGAGGTCTCTGCACTCGGAGACTCAGAGGATGAGCAGGAGTTTCCCAGGAGATGCTGCATCAGGACGAATTCAAAACTCAGGAAAATTGTCCTGGAACACCTTCCATAAGGATGCTAGAATGGAATTGAAGGGGCAGGCGAGCGGCCACCTCGATCCTCTCGCAGTCCTTAGGGTGCGCGCAGAAGCCCGGTGCTCTGCGGCTTCGTTCTTCGCCCTCGTACAAGCTACCGCTCTGTCAGGCTCCCGGAGCAGGAGAAGCGGCTGCTTCGCGCACACAACAGCCGTACGCTCCGAAGCGCTGCTTCAGCCGAAAGACGCCGGCGACCGGCGCTTGGCTTCGGACAGCTCCGGAGAGCCGTAGTGTGCGTCTGCACTAGACTGCATGATAACAAAAAGCTTTGGCAGTGTGTCTCGCAGGGAGATAGCTTAGGAGCGCAGCACACTTATGCCTCCCTTGTCCAGAAACACGATTTTACTGCACACTCCAAAAACACTGCTCTTTCCAGGGCAATATATAAGCTGCTTTCTGTCGGCCGTGATCTTACGATTACTGCTCTTGCCCAGCTCGTTGTTTTAACGTGCACATGCCGTCCTGGCATTCAGTGCACAGTGAAAGCAATCGCAAAAGTCCAGGTGCTGCTGACTCCCAAACACAAGGCGCTGGCTATGTTCTTGCTTCTCGACAACTCAACGCAGCCCTTCATTTCTGCAGTTGCCATCGAGGTCTCTGCACTCGGAGACGCAGAGGACGAGTAGGAGTTTCCCAGGAGGGGCTGCATCAGGACGAATTCAAAACTCAGGAAAATTGTCCTGGAACACCTTCCCTAAGGATGCTAGAATGGAATTGAAGAGGCAGGCGAGCGGCCACCACGGTCCTCTAGCAGTCCTCTAGTGTGCGCGCAGAAGCCCGGTGCTCTGCGGCTTCGTTCTTCGCCCTCGTACAAGCTACCGCTCTGTCCGGCTCACGGAGCAGGAGAAGCGGCTGCCTCGCGCACACAACAGAGGAGCGGCAGCCGTACGCTCCGAAGCGCTGCTTCAGCCGAAAGATGCCGGCGACCGGCGCTTGGCTTCGGACAGCTCCGGAGAGCCGCAGTGTCCGTCTGCACTAGACTGCATGATAACGAAAAGCTTTGGCAGTGTGTCTCGCAGGGAGATAGCTTAGGAGCGCAGCGCACTTATGCCTCCCTTGTCCAGAAACACGATTTTACTGCACACTCCAAAAACACTGCTCTTTCCTGGGCAATATATAAGCTGCTTTCTGACGGCCGTGATCTTTCGATTACTCTTGCCCAGCTCGTTGATTTAACGTGCACATGCCGTCCTGGCATTCAGTGCACAGTGAAGGCAATCGCAAAAGTCCAGGTGCTGCTGACTCCCAAACACAAGGCGCTGGCTATGTTCTTGTTTCTCGACAACTCAACGCAGCCCTTCATTTCTGCAGTTGCCATCGAGGTCTCTGCACTCGGAGACGCAGAGGACGAGTAGGAGTTTCCTAGGAGGGGATGCATCAGGACGAATTCAAAACTCCAGAAAATTGTCCTGGAACACCTTCCCTAAGGATGCTAGAATGGAATTGAAGAGGCAGGCGAGCGGCCACCACGGTCCTCTAGCAGTCCTTAGGGTGCGCGCAGAAGGCCGGTGCTCTGCGGCTTCGTTCTTCGCCGTCGTACAAGCTACCGCTCTGTGCGGCTCACGGAGCAGGAGAAGCGGCTGCCTCGCGCACACAACAGAGGAGCGGCAGCCGTACGCTCCGAAGCGCTGCTTCAGCCGAAAGACGCCGGCGACCGGCGCTTCGCTTCGGACAGCTCCGGAGAGCCGTAGTGTGCGTCTGCACTAGACTGCATCGTAGCGAAAAGCTTTGGCAGTGTGTCTTAGCAAGGAGATAGCTTAGGAGCGCAGCGCACTTATGCCTCCCTTGCCCAGAAACACGATTTTACTGCACACTCCAAAACCACTGCTCTTTCCAGGGCAATATATAAGCTGCTTTCTGACGGCCGTGATCTTACGATTACTGCTCTTGCCCAGCTCGTTGTTTTAACGTGCACATGCCGTCCTGGCATTCAGTGCACAGTGAAGGCAATCGCAAAAGTCCAGCAGCTGCTGACTCCCAAACACAAGGCGCTGGCTATGTTCTTGCTCCTCGACTACTCAACGCAGCCCTTCATTTCTGCAGTTGCCATCGAGGTCTCTGCACTCGGAGACTCAGAGGACGAGTAGGAGTTTCCCAGGAGGGGATGCATCAGGACGAATTCAAAACTCCAGAAAATTGTCCTGGAACACCTTCCCTAAGGATGCTAGAATGGAATTGAAGAGGCAGGCCAGCGGCCACCACGGTCCTCTAGCAGTCCTTAGGGTGCGCGCAGAAGGCCGGTGCTCTGCGGCTTCGTTCTTCGCCGTCGTACAAGCTACCGCTCTGTCCGGCTCGCGGAGCAGGAGAAGCGGCTGCTTCGCGCACACAACAGAGGAGCGGCAGCCGTACGCTCCGAAGCGCTGCTTCAGCCGAAAGACGCCGGCGACCGGCGCTTCGCTTCGGACAGCTCCGGAGAGCCGTAGTGTGCGTCTGCACTAGACTGCATCATAGCGAAAAGCTTTAGCAGTGTGTCTCGCAGGGAGATAGCTTAGGAGCGCAGGGCACTTATGCCTCCCTTGTCCAGAAACACGATTTTACTGCACACTCCAAAAACACTGCTCTTTCCAGGGCAATATATAAGCTGCTTTCTGATGCCCGTGCTCCCTTCCTGCTCTTGCCCAGCTCGTTGATTTAACGTGCACATGCCGTCCTGGCATTCAGTGCACAGTGAAGGCAATCGCAAAAGTCCAGCAGCTGCTGACTCCCAAATGAATTTCCCAACAGGGGCTTCATCAGGACGAAGTCAAAACCCAGGAAAGTTGTCTCGGAACGCCTTCAATAAAGCATGCCAGCAGTGCATTGAAAAGGCAGGGAGCTTTAGCCACTGTCATCTAGCAGTCCCAAGGCTGTACACACAATGTCGTCTCCCTGCGGCTTCGTTCTTCGCCCTCGTACAAGCTACCGCTCTGTCCGGCTCACGGAGCAGGAGAAGCGGCTGCCTCGCGCACACAACAGAGGAGCGGCAGCCGTACGCTCCGAAGCGCTGCTTCAGCCGAAAGACGCCGGCGACCGGCGCTTGGCTTCGGACAGCTCCGGAGAGCCGCAGTGTCCGTCTGCACTAGACTGCATGATAACGAAAAGCTTTGGCAGTGTGTCTCGCAGGGAGATAGCTTAGGAGCGCAGCGCACTTATGCCTCCCTTGTCCAGAAACACGATTTTACTGCACACTCCAAAAACACTGCTCTTTCCTGGGCAATATATAAGCTGCTTTCTGACGGCCGTGATCTTTCGATTACTCTTGCCCAGCTCGTTGTTTTAACGTGCACATGCCGTCCTGGCATTCAGTGCACAGTGAAGGCAATCGCAAAAGTCCAGGTGCTGCTGACTCCCAAACACAAGGCGCTGGCTATGTTCTTGCTTCTCGACAACTCAACGAAGCCCTTCATTTCTGCAGTTGCCATCGAGGTCTCTGCACTCGGAGACGCAGAGGACGAGTAGGAGTTTCCCAGGAGGGGCTGCATCAGGAGGAATTCAAAACTCAGGAAAATTGTCCTGGAACACCTTCCCTAAGGATGCTAGAATGGAATTGAAGAGGCAGGCCAGCGGCCACCACGGTCCTCTACCAGTCCTTAGGGTGCGCGCAGAAGCCCGGTGCTCTGCGGCTTCGTTCTTCGCCCTCGTACAAGCTACCGCTCTGTCCGGCTCACGGAGCAGGAGAAGCGGCTGCTTCGCGCACACAACAGCCGTACACTCCGAAGCGCTGCTTCAGCCGAAAGACGCCGGCGACCGGCGCTTCGCTTCGGACAGCTCCGGAGAGCCGTAGTGTGCGTCTGCACTAGACTGCATCATAGCGAAAAGCTTTGGCAGTGTGTCTCGCAGGGAGATAGCTTAGGAGCGCAGCACACTTATGCCTCCCTTGTCCAGAAACACGATTTTACTGCACACTCCAAAAACACTGCTCTTTCCAGGGCAATATATAAGCTGCTTTCTGACGGCCGTGATCTTTCGATTACTGCTCTTGCCCAGCTCGTTGTTTTAACGTGCACATGCCGTCCTGGCATTCAGTGCACAGTGAAAGCAATCGCAAAAGTCCAGGTGCTGCTGACTCCCAAACACAAGGTGCTGGCTATGTTCTTGCTCCTCGACAACTCAACGCAGCCCTTCATTTCTGCAGTTGCCATCGAGGTCTCTGCACTCGGAGACGCAGAGGACGAGTAGGAGTTTCCCAGGAGGGGCTGCATCAGGACGAATTCAAAACTCAGGAAAATTGTCCTGGAACACCTTCCCTAAGGATGCTAGAATGGAATTGAAGAGGCAGGCGAGCGGCCACCACGGTCCTCTAGCAGTCCTTAGGGTGCGCGCAGAAGGCCGGTGCTCTGCGGCTTCGTTCTTCGCCGTCGTACAATCTACCGCTCTGTCCGGCTCGCGGAGCAGGAGAAGCGGCTGCCTCGCGCACACAACAGCCGTACGCTCCGAAGCGCTGCTTCAGCCGAAAGACGCCGGCGACCGGCGCTTGGCTTCGGACAGCTCCGGAGAGCCGTAGTGTGCGTCTGCACTAGACTGCATGATAACGAAAAGCTTTGCCAGTGTGTCTCGCAGGGAGATAGCTTAGGAGCGCAGGGCACTTATGCCTCCCTTGTCCAGAAACACGATTTTACTGCACACTCCAAAAACACTGCTCTTTCCAGGGCAATATATAAGCTGCTTTCTGACGGCCGTGATCTTTCGATTACTGCTCTTGCCCAGCTCGTTGTTTTAACGTGCACATGCCGTCCTGGCATTCAGTGCACAGTGAAGGCAATCGCAAAAGTCCAGCAGCTGCTGACTCCCAAATGAATTTCCCAACAGGGGCTTCATCAGGACGAAGTCAAAACCCAGGAAAGTTGTCTCGGAACGCCTTCAATAAAGCATGCCAGCAGTGCATTGAAAAGGCAGGGAGCTTTAGCCACTGTCATCTAGCAGTCCCAAGGCTGTACACACAATGTCGTCTCCCTGCGGCTTCGTTCTTCGCCCTCGTACAAGCTACCGCTCTGTCCGGCTCACGGAGCAGAAGAAGCGGCTGCCTCGCGCACACAACAGAGGAGCGGCAGCCGTACGCTCCGAAGCGCTGCTTCAGCCGAAAGACGCCGGCGACCGGCGCTTGGCTTCGGACAGCTCCGGAGAGCCGTAGTGTGCGTCTGCACTAGACTGCATCGTAGCGAAAAGCTTTGCCAGTGTGTCATAGCAAGGAGATAGCTTAGGAGCGCAGCGCACTTATGCCTCCCTTGTCCAGAAACACGATTTTACTGCACACTCCAAAAACACTGCTCTTTCCAGGGCAATATATAAGCTGCTTTCTGACGGCCGTGATCTTTCGATTACTGCTCTTGCCCAGCTCGTTGATTTAACGTGCACATGCCGTCCTGGCATTCAGTGCACAGTGAAAGCAATCGCAAAAGTCCAGGTGCTGCTGACTCCCAAACACAAGGCGCTGGCTATGTTCTTGCTCCTCGACAACTCAACGAAGCCCTTCATTTCTGCAGTTGCCATCGAGGTCTCTGCACTCGGAGACTCAGAGGACGAGCAGGAGTTTCCCAGGAGATGCTGCATCAGGACGAATTCAAAACTCAGGAAAATTGTCCTGGAACACCTTCCATAAGGATGCTAGAATGGAATTGAAGGGGCAGGCGAGCGGCCACCTCGATCCTCTCGCAGTCCTTAGGGTGCGCGCAGAAGCCCGGTGCTCTGCGGCTTCGTTCTTCGCCGTCGTACAAGCTACCGCTCTGTCCGGCTCACGGAGCAGGAGAAGCGGCTGCCTCGCGCACACAACAGCCGTACGCTCCGAAGCGCTGCTTCAGCCGAAAGACGCCGGCGACCGGCGCTTCGCTTCGGACAGCTCCGGAGAGCCGTAGTGTGCGTCTGCACTAGACTGCATGATAACGAAAAGCTTTGGCAGTGTGTCTTAGCAGGGAGATAGCTTAGGAGCGCAGGGCACTTATGCCTCCCTTGTCCAGAAACACGATTTTACTGCACACTCCAAAAACACTGCTCTTTCCAGGGCAAGATGTCAGATGCTCTCTGATGCCCGTGCTCCCTTCCTGCTCTTGCCCAGCTCGTTGTTTTAACGTGCACATGCCGTCCTGGCATTCAGTGCACAGTGAAGGCAATCGCAAAAGTCCAGCAGCTGCTGACTCCCAAATGAATTTCCCAACAGGGGCTTCATCAGGACGAAGTCAAAACCCAGGAAAGTTGTCTCGGAACGCCTTCAATAAAACATGCCAGCAGTGCATTGAAAAGGCAGGGAGCTTTAGCCACTGTCATCTAGCAGTCCCAAGGCTGTACACACAATGTCGTCTCCCTGCGGCTTCGTTCTTCGCCCTCGTACAAGCTACCGCTCTGTCCGGCTCACGGAGCAGGAGAAGCGGCTGCCTCGCGCACACAACAGAGGAGCGGCAGCCGTACGCCCCGAAGCGCTGCTTCAGCCGAAAGACGCCGGCGACCGGCGCTTGGCTTCGGACAGCTCCGGAGAGCCGCAGTGTCCGTCTGCACTAGACTGCATGATAACGAAAAGCTTTGGCAGTGTGTCTCGCAGGGAGATAGCTTAGGAGCGCAGCGCACTTATGCCTCCCTTGTCCAGAAACACGATTTTACTGCACACTCCTAAAACACTGCTCTTTCCTGGGCAATATATAAGCTGCTTTCTGACGGCCGTGATCTTTCGATTACTCTTGCCCAGCTCGTTGTTTTAACGTGCACATGCCGTCCTGGCATTCAGTGCACAGTGAAGGCAATCGCAAAAGTCCAGGTGCTGCTGACTCCCAAACACAAGGCGCTGGCTATGTTCTTGCTTCTCGACAACTCAACGAAGCCCTTCATTTCTGCAGTTGCCATCGAGGTCTCTGCACTCGGAGACGCAGAGGACGAGTAGGAGTTTCCCAGGAGGGGCTGCATCAGGAGGAATTCAAAACTCAGGAAAATTGTCCTGGAACACCTTCCCTAAGGATGCTAGAATGGAATTGAAGAGGCAGGCCAGCGGCCACCACGGTCCTCTACCAGTCCTTAGGGTGCGCGCAGAAGCCCGGTGCTCTGCGGCTTCGTTCTTCGCCCTCGTACAAGCTACCGCTCTGTCCGGCTCACGGAGCAGGAGAAGCGGCTGCTTCGCGCACACAACAGCCGTACGCTCCGAAGCGCTGCTTCAGCCGAAAGACGCCGGCGACCGGCGCTTCGCTTCGGACAGCTCCGGAGAGCCGTAGTGTGCGTCTGCACTAGACTGCATCATAGCGAAAAGCTTTGGCAGTGTGTCTTGCAGGGAGATAGCTTAGGAGCGCAGCACACTTATGCCTCCCTTGTCCAGAAACACGATTTTACTGCACACTCCAAAAACACTGCTCTTTCCAGGGCAATATATAAGCTGCTTTCTGTCGGCCGTGATCTTTCGATTACTGCTCTTGCCCAGCTCGTTGTTTTAACGTGCACATGCCGTCCTGGCATTCAGTGCACAGTGAAAGCAATCGCAAAAGTCCAGGTGCTGCTGACTCCCAAACACAAGGCGCTGGCTATGTTCTTGCTTCTCGACAACTCAACGCAGCCCTTCATTTCTGCAGTTGCCATCGAGGTCTCTGCACTCGGAGACGCAGAGGACGAGTAGGAGTTTCCCAGGAGGGGCTGCATCAGGACGAATTCAAAACTCAGGAAAATTGTCCTGGAACACCTTCCCTAAGGATGCTAGAATGGAATTGAAGAGGCAGGCGAGCGGCCACCACGGTCCTCTAGCAGTCCTTAGGGTGCGCGCAGAAGGCCGGTGCTCTGCGGCTTCGTTCTTCGCCGTCGTACAATCTACCGCTCTGTCCGGCTCGCGGAGCAGGAGAAGCGGCTGCCTCGCGCACACAACAGCCGTACGCTCCGAAGCGCTGCTTCAGCCGAAAGACGCCGGCGACCGGCGCTTGGCTTCGGACAGCTCCGGAGAGCCGTAGTGTGCGTCTGCACTAGACTGCATGATAACGAAAAGCTTTGCCAGTGTGTCTCGCAGGGAGATAGCTTAGGAGCGCAGGGCACTTATGCCTCCCTTGTCCAGAAACACGATTTTACTGCACACTCCAAAAACACTGCTCTTTCCAGGGCAATATATAAGCTGCTTTCTGACGGCCGTGATCTTTCGATTACTGCTCTTGCCCAGCTCGTTGTTTTAACGTGCACATGCCGTCCTGGCATTCAGTGCACAGTGAAGGCAATCGCAAAAGTCCAGCAGCTGCTGACTCCCAAATGAATTTCCCAACAGGGGCTTCATCAGGACGAAGTCAAAACCCAGGAAAGTTGTCTCGGAACGCCTTCAATAAAGCATGCCAGCAGTGCATTGAAAAGGCAGGGAGCTTTAGCCACTGTCATCTAGCAGTCCCAAGGCTGTACACACAATGTCGTCTCCCTGCGGCTTCGTTCTTCGCCCTCGTACAAGCTACCGCTCTGTCCGGCTCACGGAGCAGAAGAAGCGGCTGCCTCGCGCACACAACAGAGGAGCGGCAGCCGTACGCTCCGAAGCGCTGCTTCAGCCGAAAGACGCCGGCGACCGGCGCTTGGCTTCGGACAGCTCCGGAGAGCCGTAGTGTGCGTCTGCACTAGACTGCATCGTAGCGAAAAGCTTTGCCAGTGTGTCATAGCAAGGAGATAGCTTAGGAGCGCAGCGCACTTATGCCTCCCTTGTCCAGAAACACGATTTTACTGCACACTCCAAAAACACTGCTCTTTCCAGGGCAATATATAAGCTGCTTTCTGACGGCCGTGATCTTTCGATTACTGCTCTTGCCCAGCTCGTTGATTTAACGTGCACATGCCGTCCTGGCATTCAGTGCACAGTGAAAGCAATCGCAAAAGTCCAGGTGCTGCTGACTCCCAAACACAAGGCGCTGGCTATGTTCTTGCTCCTCGACAACTCAACGAAGCCCTTCATTTCTGCAGTTGCCATCGAGGTCTCTGCACTCGGAGACTCAGAGGATGAGCAGGAGTTTCCCAGGAGATGCTGCATCAGGACGAATTCAAAACTCAGGAAAATTGTCCTGGAACACCTTCCATAAGGATGCTAGAATGGAATTGAAGGGGCAGGCGAGCGGCCACCTCGATCCTCTCGCAGTCCTTAGGGTGCGCGCAGAAGCCCGGTGCTCTGCGGCTTCGTTCTTCGCCGTCGTACAAGCTACCGCTCTGTCCGGCTCACGGAGCAGGAGAAGCGGCTGCCTCGCGCACACAACAGCCGTACGCTCCGAAGCGCTGCTTCAGCCGAAAGACGCCGGCGACCGGCGCTTCGCTTCGGACAGCTCCGGAGAGCCGTAGTGTGCGTCTGCACTAGACTGCATGATAACGAAAAGCTTTGGCAGTGTGTCTTAGCAGGGAGATAGCTTAGGAGCGCAGGGCACTTATGCCTCCCTTGTCCAGAAACACGATTTTACTGCACACTCCAAAAACACTGCTCTTTCCAGGGCAAGATGTCAGATGCTCTCTGATGCCCGTGCTCCCTTCCTGCTCTTGCCCAGCTCGTTGTTTTAACGTGCACATGCCGTCCTGGCATTCAGTGCACAGTGAAGGCAATCGCAAAAGTCCAGCAGCTGCTGACTCCCAAATGAATTTCCCAACAGGGGCTTCATCAGGACGAAGTCAAAACCCAGGAAAGTTGTCTCGGAACGCCTTCAATAAAGCATGCCAGCAGTGCATTGAAAAGGCAGGGAGCTTTAGCCACTGTCATCTAGCAGTCCCAAGGCTGTACACACAATGTCGTCTCCCTGCGGCTTCGTTCTTCGCCCTCGTACAAGCTACCGCTCTGTCCGGCTCACGGAGCAGGAGAAGCGGCTGCCTCGCGCACACAACAGAGGAGCGGCAGCCGTACGCTCCGAAGCGCTGCTTCAGCCGAAAGACGCCGGCGACCGGCGCTTGGCTTCGGACAGCTCCGGAGAGCCGCAGTGTCCGTCTGCACTAGACTGCATGATAACGAAAAGCTTTGACAGTGTGTCTCGCAGGGAGATAGCTTAGGAGCGCAGGGCACTTATGCCTCCCTTGTCCAGAAACACGATTTTACTGCACACTCCAAAAACACTGCTCTTTCCAGGGCAATATATAAGCTGCTTTCTGTCGGCCGTGATCTTTCGATTACTGCTCTTGCCCAGCTCGTTGTTTTAACGTGCACATGCCGTCCTGGCATTCAGTGCACAGTGAAAGCAATCGCAAAAGTCCAGGTGCTGCTGACTCCCAAACACAAGGCGCTGGCTATGTTCTTGCTCCTCGACAACTCAACGCAGCCCTTCATTTCTGCAGTTGCCATCGAGGTCTCTGCACTCGGAGACGCAGAGGACGAGTAGGAGTTTCCCAGGAGGGGCTGCATCAGGACGAATTCAAAACTCAGGAAAATTGTCCTGGAACACCTTCCCTAAGGATGCTAGAATGGAATTGAAGAGGCAGGCGAGCGGCCACCACGGTCCTCTAGCAGTCCTTAGGGTGCGCGCAGAAGGCCGGTGCTCTGCGGCTTCGTTCTTCGCCGTCGTACAATCTACCGCTCTGTCCGGCTCGCGGAGCAGGAGAAGCGGCTGCCTCGCGCACACAACAGCCGTACGCTCCGAAGCGCTGCTTCAGCCGAAAGACGCCGGCGACCGGCGCTTGGCTTCGGACAGCTCCGGAGAGCCGTAGTGTGCGTCTGCACTAGACTGCATGATAACGAAAAGCTTTGCCAGTGTGTCTCGCAGGGAGATAGCTTAGGAGCGCAGGGCACTTATGCCTCCCTTGTCCAGAAACACGATTTTACTGCACACTCCAAAAACACTGCTCTTTCCAGGGCAATATATAAGCTGCTTTCTGACGGCCGTGATCTTTCGATTACTGCTCTTGCCCAGCTCGTTGTTTTAACGTGCACATGCCGTCCTGGCATTCAGTGCACAGTGAAGGCAATCGCAAAAGTCCAGCAGCTGCTGACTCCCAAATGAATTTCCCAACAGGGGCTTCATCAGGACGAAGTCAAAACCCAGGAAAGTTGTCTCGGAACGCCTTCAATAAAGCATGCCAGCAGTGCATTGAAAAGGCAGGGAGCTTTAGCCACTGTCATCTAGCAGTCCCAAGGCTGTACACACAATGTCGTCTCCCTGCGGCTTCGTTCTTCGCCCTCGTACAAGCTACCGCTCTGTCCGGCTCACGGAGCAGAAGAAGCGGCTGCCTCGCGCACACAACAGAGGAGCGGCAGCCGTACGCTCCGAAGCGCTGCTTCAGCCGAAAGACGCCGGCGACCGGCGCTTGGCTTCGGACAGCTCCGGAGAGCCGTAGTGTGCGTCTGCACTAGACTGCATCGTAGCGAAAAGCTTTGCCAGTGTGTCATAGCAAGGAGATAGCTTAGGAGCGCAGCGCACTTATGCCTCCCTTGTCCAGAAACACGATTTTACTGCACACTCCAAAAACACTGCTCTTTCCAGGGCAATATATAAGCTGCTTTCTGACGGCCGTGATCTTTCGATTACTGCTCTTGCCCAGCTCGTTGATTTAACGTGCACATGCCGTCCTGGCATTCAGTGCACAGTGAAAGCAATCGCAAAAGTCCAGGTGCTGCTGACTCCCAAACACAAGGCGCTGGCTATGTTCTTGCTCCTCGACAACTCAACGAAGCCCTTCATTTCTGCAGTTGCCATCGAGGTCTCTGCACTCGGAGACTCAGAGGACGAGCAGGAGTTTCCCAGGAGATGCTGCATCAGGACGAATTCAAAACTCAGGAAAATTGTCCTGGAACACCTTCCATAAGGATGCTAGAATGGAATTGAAGGGGCAGGCGAGCGGCCACCTCGATCCTCTCGCAGTCCTTAGGGTGCGCGCAGAAGCCCGGTGCTCTGCGGCTTCGTTCTTCGCCGTCGTACAAGCTACCGCTCTGTCCGGCTCACGGAGCAGGAGAAGCGGCTGCCTCGCGCACACAACAGCCGTACGCTCCGAAGCGCTGCTTCAGCCGAAAGACGCCGGCGACCGGCGCTTCGCTTCGGACAGCTCCGGAGAGCCGTAGTGTGCGTCTGCACTAGACTGCATGATAACGAAAAGCTTTGGCAGTGTGTCTTAGCAGGGAGATAGCTTAGGAGCGCAGGGCACTTATGCCTCCCTTGTCCAGAAACACGATTTTACTGCACACTCCAAAAACACTGCTCTTTCCAGGGCAAGATGTCAGATGCTCTCTGATGCCCGTGCTCCCTTCCTGCTCTTGCCCAGCTCGTTGTTTTAACGTGCACATGCCGTCCTGGCATTCAGTGCACAGTGAAGGCAATCGCAAAAGTCCAGCAGCTGCTGACTCCCAAATGAATTTCCCAACAGGGGCTTCATCAGGACGAAGTCAAAACCCAGGAAAGTTGTCTCGGAACGCCTTCAATAAAACATGCCAGCAGTGCATTGAAAAGGCAGGGAGCTTTAGCCACTGTCATCTAGCAGTCCCAAGGCTGTACACACAATGTCGTCTCCCTGCGGCTTCGTTCTTCGCCCTCGTACAAGCTACCGCTCTGTCCGGCTCACGGAGCAGGAGAAGCGGCTGCCTCGCGCACACAACAGAGGAGCGGCAGCCGTACGCCCCGAAGCGCTGCTTCAGCCGAAAGACGCCGGCGACCGGCGCTTGGCTTCGGACAGCTCCGGAGAGCCGCAGTGTCCGTCTGCACTAGACTGCATGATAACGAAAAGCTTTGGCAGTGTGTCTCGCAGGGAGATAGCTTAGGAGCGCAGCGCACTTATGCCTCCCTTGTCCAGAAACACGATTTTACTGCACACTCCTAAAACACTGCTCTTTCCTGGGCAATATATAAGCTGCTTTCTGACGGCCGTGATCTTTCGATTACTCTTGCCCAGCTCGTTGTTTTAACGTGCACATGCCGTCCTGGCATTCAGTGCACAGTGAAGGCAATCGCAAAAGTCCAGGTGCTGCTGACTCCCAAACACAAGGCGCTGGCTATGTTCTTGCTTCTCGACAACTCAACGAAGCCCTTCATTTCTGCAGTTGCCATCGAGGTCTCTGCACTCGGAGACGCAGAGGACGAGTAGGAGTTTCCCAGGAGGGGCTGCATCAGGAGGAATTCAAAACTCAGGAAAATTGTCCTGGAACACCTTCCCTAAGGATGCTAGAATGGAATTGAAGAGGCAGGCCAGCGGCCACCACGGTCCTCTACCAGTCCTTAGGGTGCGCGCAGAAGCCCGGTGCTCTGCGGCTTCGTTCTTCGCCCTCGTACAAGCTACCGCTCTGTCCGGCTCACGGAGCAGGAGAAGCGGCTGCTTCGCGCACACAACAGCCGTACGCTCCGAAGCGCTGCTTCAGCCGAAAGACGCCGGCGACCGGCGCTTCGCTTCGGACAGCTCCGGAGAGCCGTAGTGTGCGTCTGCACTAGACTGCATCATAGCGAAAAGCTTTGGCAGTGTGTCTCGCAGGGAGATAGCTTAGGAGCGCAGCACACTTATGCCTCCCTTGTCCAGAAACACGATTTTACTGCACACTCCAAAAACACTGCTCTTTCCAGGGCAATATATAAGCTGCTTTCTGTCGGCCGTGATCTTTCGATTACTGCTCTTGCCCAGCTCGTTGTTTTAACGTGCACATGCCGTCCTGGCATTCAGTGCACAGTGAAAGCAATCGCAAAAGTCCAGGTGCTGCTGACTCCCAAACACAAGGCGCTGGCTATGTTCTTGCTTCTCGACAACTCAACGCAGCCCTTCATTTCTGCAGTTGCCATCGAGGTCTCTGCACTCGGAGACGCAGAGGACGAGTAGGAGTTTCCCAGGAGGGGCTGCATCAGGACGAATTCAAAACTCAGGAAAATTGTCCTGGAACACCTTCCCTAAGGATGCTAGAATGGAATTGAAGAGGCAGGCGAGCGGCCACCACGGTCCTCTAGCAGTCCTTAGGGTGCGCGCAGAAGGCCGGTGCTCTGCGGCTTCGTTCTTCGCCGTCGTACAATCTACCGCTCTGTCCGGCTCGCGGAGCAGGAGAAGCGGCTGCCTCGCGCACACAACAGCCGTACGCTCCGAAGCGCTGCTTCAGCCGAAAGACGCCGGCGACCGGCGCTTGGCTTCGGACAGCTCCGGAGAGCCGTAGTGTGCGTCTGCACTAGACTGCATGATAACGAAAAGCTTTGCCAGTGTGTCTCGCAGGGAGATAGCTTAGGAGCGCAGGGCACTTATGCCTCCCTTGTCCAGAAACACGATTTTACTGCACACTCCAAAAACACTGCTCTTTCCAGGGCAATATATAAGCTGCTTTCTGACGGCCGTGATCTTTCGATTACTGCTCTTGCCCAGCTCGTTGTTTTAACGTGCACATGCCGTCCTGGCATTCAGTGCACAGTGAAGGCAATCGCAAAAGTCCAGCAGCTGCTGACTCCCAAATGAATTTCCCAACAGGGGCTTCATCAGGACGAAGTCAAAACCCAGGAAAGTTGTCTCGGAACGCCTTCAATAAAGCATGCCAGCAGTGCATTGAAAAGGCAGGGAGCTTTAGCCACTGTCATCTAGCAGTCCCAAGGCTGTACACACAATGTCGTCTCCCTGCGGCTTCGTTCTTTGCCCTCGTACAAGCTACCGCTCTGTCCGGCTCACGGAGCAGAAGAAGCGGCTGCCTCGCGCACACAACAGAGGAGCGGCAGCCGTACGCTCCGAAGCGCTGCTTCAGCCGAAAGACGCCGGCGACCGGCGCTTGGCTTCGGACAGCTCCGGAGAGCCGTAGTGTGCGTCTGCACTAGACTGCATCGTAGCGAAAAGCTTTGCCAGTGTGTCATAGCAAGGAGATAGCTTAGGAGCGCAGCGCACTTATGCCTCCCTTGTCCAGAAACACGATTTTACTGCACACTCCAAAAACACTGCTCTTTCCAGGGCAATATATAAGCTGCTTTCTGACGGCCGTGATCTTTCGATTACTGCTCTTGCCCAGCTCGTTGATTTAACGTGCACATGCCGTCCTGGCATTCAGTGCACAGTGAAAGCAATCGCAAAAGTCCAGGTGCTGCTGACTCCCAAACACAAGGCGCTGGCTATGTTCTTGCTCCTCGACAACTCAACGAAGCCCTTCATTTCTGCAGTTGCCATCGAGGTCTCTGCACTCGGAGACTCAGAGGACGAGCAGGAGTTTCCCAGGAGATGCTGCATCAGGACGAATTCAAAACTCAGGAAAATTGTCCTGGAACACCTTCCATAAGGATGCTAGAATGGAATTGAAGGGGCAGGCGAGCGGCCACCTCGATCCTCTCGCAGTCCTTAGGGTGCGCGCAGAAGCCCGGTGCTCTGCGGCTTCGTTCTTCGCCGTCGTACAAGCTACCGCTCTGTCCGGCTCACGGAGCAGGAGAAGCGGCTGCCTCGCGCACACAACAGCCGTACGCTCCGAAGCGCTGCTTCAGCCGAAAGACGCCGGCGACCGGCGCTTCGCTTCGGACAGCTCCGGAGAGCCGTAGTGTGCGTCTGCACTAGACTGCATGATAACGAAAAGCTTTGGCAGTGTGTCTTAGCAGGGAGATAGCTTAGGAGCGCAGGGCACTTATGCCTCCCTTGTCCAGAAACACGATTTTACTGCACACTCCAAAAACACTGCTCTTTCCAGGGCAAGATGTCAGATGCTCTCTGATGCCCGTGCTCCCTTCCTGCTCTTGCCCAGCTCGTTGTTTTAACGTGCACATGCCGTCCTGGCATTCAGTGCACAGTGAAGGCAATCGCAAAAGTCCAGCAGCTGCTGACTCCCAAATGAATTTCCCAACAGGGGCTTCATCAGGACGAAGTCAAAACCCAGGAAAGTTGTCTCGGAACGCCTTCAATAAAACATGCCAGCAGTGCATTGAAAAGGCAGGGAGCTTTAGCCACTGTCATCTAGCAGTCCCAAGGCTGTACACACAATGTCGTCTCCCTGCGGCTTCGTTCTTCGCCCTCGTACAAGCTACCGCTCTGTCCGGCTCACGGAGCAGGAGAAGCGGCTGCCTCGCGCACACAACAGAGGAGCGGCAGCCGTACGCCCCGAAGCGCTGCTTCAGCCGAAAGACGCCGGCGACCGGCGCTTGGCTTCGGACAGCTCCGGAGAGCCGCAGTGTCCGTCTGCACTAGACTGCATGATAACGAAAAGCTTTGGCAGTGTGTCTCGCAGGGAGATAGCTTAGGAGCGCAGCGCACTTATGCCTCCCTTGTCCAGAAACACGATTTTACTGCACACTCCTAAAACACTGCTCTTTCCTGGGCAATATATAAGCTGCTTTCTGACGGCCGTGATCTTTCGATTACTCTTGCCCAGCTCGTTGTTTTAACGTGCACATGCCGTCCTGGCATTCAGTGCACAGTGAAGGCAATCGCAAAAGTCCAGGTGCTGCTGACTCCCAAACACAAGGCGCTGGCTATGTTCTTGCTTCTCGACAACTCAACGAAGCCCTTCATTTCTGCAGTTGCCATCGAGGTCTCTGCACTCGGAGACGCAGAGGACGAGTAGGAGTTTCCCAGGAGGGGCTGCATCAGGAGGAATTCAAAACTCAGGAAAATTGTCCTGGAACACCTTCCCTAAGGATGCTAGAATGGAATTGAAGAGGCAGGCCAGCGGCCACCACGGTCCTCTACCAGTCCTTAGGGTGCGCGCAGAAGCCCGGTGCTCTGCGGCTTCGTTCTTCGCCCTCGTACAAGCTACCGCTCTGTCCGGCTCACGGAGCAGGAGAAGCGGCTGCTTCGCGCACACAACAGCCGTACGCTCCGAAGCGCTGCTTCAGCCGAAAGACGCCGGCGACCGGCGCTTCGCTTCGGACAGCTCCGGAGAGCCGTAGTGTGCGTCTGCACTAGACTGCATCATAGCGAAAAGCTTTGGCAGTGTGTCTTGCAGGGAGATAGCTTAGGAGCGCAGCACACTTATGCCTCCCTTGTCCAGAAACACGATTTTACTGCACACTCCAAAAACACTGCTCTTTCCAGGGCAATATATAAGCTGCTTTCTGTCGGCCGTGATCTTTCGATTACTGCTCTTGCCCAGCTCGTTGTTTTAACGTGCACATGCCGTCCTGGCATTCAGTGCACAGTGAAAGCAATCGCAAAAGTCCAGGTGCTGCTGACTCCCAAACACAAGGCGCTGGCTATGTTCTTGCTTCTCGACAACTCAACGCAGCCCTTCATTTCTGCAGTTGCCATCGAGGTCTCTGCACTCGGAGACGCAGAGGACGAGTAGGAGTTTCCCAGGAGGGGCTGCATCAGGACGAATTCAAAACTCAGGAAAATTGTCCTGGAACACCTTCCCTAAGGATGCTAGAATGGAATTGAAGAGGCAGGCGAGCGGCCACCACGGTCCTCTAGCAGTCCTTAGGGTGCGCGCAGAAGGCCGGTGCTCTGCGGCTTCGTTCTTCGCCGTCGTACAATCTACCGCTCTGTCCGGCTCGCGGAGCAGGAGAAGCGGCTGCCTCGCGCACACAACAGCCGTACGCTCCGAAGCGCTGCTTCAGCCGAAAGACGCCGGCGACCGGCGCTTGGCTTCGGACAGCTCCGGAGAGCCGTAGTGTGCGTCTGCACTAGACTGCATGATAACGAAAAGCTTTGCCAGTGTGTCTCGCAGGGAGATAGCTTAGGAGCGCAGGGCACTTATGCCTCCCTTGTCCAGAAACACGATTTTACTGCACACTCCAAAAACACTGCTCTTTCCAGGGCAATATATAAGCTGCTTTCTGACGGCCGTGATCTTTCGATTACTGCTCTTGCCCAGCTCGTTGTTTTAACGTGCACATGCCGTCCTGGCATTCAGTGCACAGTGAAGGCAATCGCAAAAGTCCAGCAGCTGCTGACTCCCAAATGAATTTCCCAACAGGGGCTTCATCAGGACGAAGTCAAAACCCAGGAAAGTTGTCTCGGAACGCCTTCAATAAAGCATGCCAGCAGTGCATTGAAAAGGCAGGGAGCTTTAGCCACTGTCATCTAGCAGTCCCAAGGCTGTACACACAATGTCGTCTCCCTGCGGCTTCGTTCTTCGCCCTCGTACAAGCTACCGCTCTGTCCGGCTCACGGAGCAGAAGAAGCGGCTGCCTCGCGCACACAACAGAGGAGCGGCAGCCGTACGCTCCGAAGCGCTGCTTCAGCCGAAAGACGCCGGCGACCGGCGCTTGGCTTCGGACAGCTCCGGAGAGCCGTAGTGTGCGTCTGCACTAGACTGCATCGTAGCGAAAAGCTTTGCCAGTGTGTCATAGCAAGGAGATAGCTTAGGAGCGCAGCGCACTTATGCCTCCCTTGTCCAGAAACACGATTTTACTGCACACTCCAAAAACACTGCTCTTTCCAGGGCAATATATAAGCTGCTTTCTGACGGCCGTGATCTTTCGATTACTGCTCTTGCCCAGCTCGTTGATTTAACGTGCACATGCCGTCCTGGCATTCAGTGCACAGTGAAAGCAATCGCAAAAGTCCAGGTGCTGCTGACTCCCAAACACAAGGCGCTGGCTATGTTCTTGCTCCTCGACAACTCAACGAAGCCCTTCATTTCTGCAGTTGCCATCGAGGTCTCTGCACTCGGAGACTCAGAGGATGAGCAGGAGTTTCCCAGGAGATGCTGCATCAGGACGAATTCAAAACTCAGGAAAATTGTCCTGGAACACCTTCCATAAGGATGCTAGAATGGAATTGAAGGGGCAGGCGAGCGGCCACCTCGATCCTCTCGCAGTCCTTAGGGTGCGCGCAGAAGCCCGGTGCTCTGCGGCTTCGTTCTTCGCCCTCGTACAAGCTACCGCTCTGTCAGGCTCCCGGAGCAGGAGAAGCGGCTGCTTCGCGCACACAACAGCCGTACGCTCCGAAGCGCTGCTTCAGCCGAAAGACGCCGGCGACCGGCGCTTGGCTTCGGACAGCTCCGGAGAGCCGTAGTGTGCGTCTGCACTAGACTGCATGATAACAAAAAGCTTTGGCAGTGTGTCTCGCAGGGAGATAGCTTAGGAGCGCAGCACACTTATGCCTCCCTTGTCCAGAAACACGATTTTACTGCACACTCCAAAAACACTGCTCTTTCCAGGGCAATATATAAGCTGCTTTCTGTCGGCCGTGATCTTACGATTACTGCTCTTGCCCAGCTCGTTGTTTTAACGTGCACATGCCGTCCTGGCATTCAGTGCACAGTGAAAGCAATCGCAAAAGTCCAGGTGCTGCTGACTCCCAAACACAAGGCGCTGGCTATGTTCTTGCTTCTCGACAACTCAACGCAGCCCTTCATTTCTGCAGTTGCCATCGAGGTCTCTGCACTCGGAGACGCAGAGGACAAGTAGGAGTTTCCCAGGAGGGGCTGCATCAGGACGAATTCAAAACTCAGGAAAATTGTCCTGGAACACCTTCCCTAAGGATGCTAGAATGGAATTGAAGAGGCAGGCGAGCGGCCACCACGGTCCTCTAGCAGTCCTCTAGTGTGCGCGCAGAAGCCCGGTGCTCTGCGGCTTCGTTCTTCGCCCTCGTACAAGCTACCGCTCTGTCCGGCTCACGGAGCAGGAGAAGCGGCTGCCTCGCGCACACAACAGAGGAGCGGCAGCCGTACGCTCCGAAGCGCTGCTTCAGCCGAAAGATGCCGGCGACCGGCGCTTGGCTTCGGACAGCTCCGGAGAGCCGCAGTGTCCGTCTGCACTAGACTGCATGATAACGAAAAGCTTTGGCAGTGTGTCTCGCAGGGAGATAGCTTAGGAGCGCAGCGCACTTATGCCTCCCTTGTCCAGAAACACGATTTTACTGCACACTCCAAAAACACTGCTCTTTCCTGGGCAATATATAAGCTGCTTTCTGACGGCCGTGATCTTTCGATTACTCTTGCCCAGCTCGTTGATTTAACGTGCACATGCCGTCCTGGCATTCAGTGCACAGTGAAGGCAATCGCAAAAGTCCAGGTGCTGCTGACTCCCAAACACAAGGCGCTGGCTATGTTCTTGTTTCTCGACAACTCAACGCAGCCCTTCATTTCTGCAGTTGCCATCGAGGTCTCTGCACTCGGAGACGCAGAGGACGAGTAGGAGTTTCCTAGGAGGGGATGCATCAGGACGAATTCAAAACTCCAGAAAATTGTCCTGGAACACCTTCCCTAAGGATGCTAGAATGGAATTGAAGAGGCAGGCGAGCGGCCACCACGGTCCTCTACCAGTCCTTAGGGTGCGCGCAGAAGGCCGGTGCTCTGCGGCTTCGTTCTTCGCCGTCGTACAAGCTACCGCTCTGTGCGGCTCACGGAGCAGGAGAAGCGGCTGCCTCGCGCACACAACAGAGGAGCGGCAGCCGTACGCTCCGAAGCGCTGCTTCAGCCGAAAGACGCCGGCGACCGGCGCTTCGCTTCGGACAGCTCCGGAGAGCCGTAGTGTGCGTCTGCACTAGACTGCATCGTAGCGAAAAGCTTTGGCAGTGTGTCTTAGCAAGGAGATAGCTTAGGAGCGCAGCGCACTTATGCCTCCCTTGCCCAGAAACACGATTTTACTGCACACTCCAAAACCACTGCTCTTTCCAGGGCAATATATAAGCTGCTTTCTGACGGCCGTGATCTTACGATTACTGCTCTTGCCCAGCTCGTTGTTTTAACGTGCACATGCCGTCCTGGCATTCAGTGCACAGTGAAGGCAATCGCAAAAGTCCAGCAGCTGCTGACTCCCAAACACAAGGCGCTGGCTATGTTCTTGCTCCTCGACTACTCAACGCAGCCCTTCATTTCTGCAGTTGCCATCGAGGTCTCTGCACTCGGAGACTCAGAGGACGAGTAGGAGTTTCCCAGGAGGGGATGCATCAGGACGAATTCAAAACTCCAGAAAATTGTCCTGGAACACCTTCCCTAAGGATGCTAGGATGGAATTGAAGAGGCAGGCCAGCGGCCACCACGGTCCTCTAGCAGTCCTTAGGGTGCGCGCAGAAGGCCGGTGCTCTGCGGCTTCGTTCTTCGCCGTCGTACAAGCTACCGCTCTGTCCGGCTCGCGGAGCAGGAGAAGCGGCTGCTTCGCGCACACAACAGAGGAGCGGCAGCCGTACGCTCCGAAGCGCTGCTTCAGCCGAAAGACGCCGGCGACCGGCGCTTCGCTTCGGACAGCTCCGGAGAGCCGTAGTGTGCGTCTGCACTAGACTGCATCATAGCGAAAAGCTTTAGCAGTGTGTCTCGCAGGGAGATAGCTTAGGAGCGCAGGGCACTTATGCCTCCCTTGTCCAGAAACACGATTTTACTGCACACTCCAAAAACACTGCTCTTTCCAGGGCAATATATAAGCTGCTTTCTGATGCCCGTGCTCCCTTCCTGCTCTTGCCCAGCTCGTTGATTTAACGTGCACATGCCGTCCTGGCATTCAGTGCACAGTGAAGGCAATCGCAAAAGTCCAGCAGCTGCTGACTCCCAAATGAATTTCCCAACAGGGGCTTCATCAGGACGAAGTCAAAACCCAGGAAAGTTGTCTCGGAACGCCTTCAATAAAGCATGCCAGCAGTGCATTGAAAAGGCAGGGAGCTTTAGCCACTGTCATCTAGCAGTCCCAAGGCTGTACACACAATGTCGTCTCCCTGCGGCTTCGTTCTTCGCCCTCGTACAAGCTACCGCTCTGTCCGGCTCACGGAGCAGGAGAAGCGGCTGCCTCGCGCACACAACAGAGGAGCGGCAGCCGTACGCTCCGAAGCGCTGCTTCAGCCGAAAGACGCCGGCGACCGGCGCTTGGCTTCGGACAGCTCCGGAGAGCCGCAGTGTCCGTCTGCACTAGACTGCATGATAACGAAAAGCTTTGGCAGTGTGTCTCGCAGGGAGATAGCTTAGGAGCGCAGCGCACTTATGCCTCCCTTGTCCAGAAACACGATTTTACTGCACACTCCAAAAACACTGCTCTTTCCTGGGCAATATATAAGCTGCTTTCTGACGGCCGTGATCTTTCGATTACTCTTGCCCAGCTCGTTGTTTTAACGTGCACATGCCGTCCTGGCATTCAGTGCACAGTGAAGGCAATCGCAAAAGTCCAGGTGCTGCTGACTCCCAAACACAAGGCGCTGGCTATGTTCTTGCTTCTCGACAACTCAACGAAGCCCTTCATTTCTGCAGTTGCCATCGAGGTCTCTGCACTCGGAGACGCAGAGGACGAGTAGGAGTTTCCCAGGAGGGGCTGCATCAGGAGGAATTCAAAACTCAGGAAAATTGTCCTGGAACACCTTCCCTAAGGATGCTAGAATGGAATTGAAGAGGCAGGCCAGCGGCCACCACGGTCCTCTACCAGTCCTTAGGGTGCGCGCAGAAGCCCGGTGCTCTGCGGCTTCGTTCTTCGCCCTCGTACAAGCTACCGCTCTGTCCGGCTCACGGAGCAGGAGAAGCGGCTGCTTCGCGCACACAACAGCCGTACACTCCGAAGCGCTGCTTCAGCCGAAAGACGCCGGCGACCGGCGCTTCGCTTCGGACAGCTCCGGAGAGCCGTAGTGTGCGTCTGCACTAGACTGCATCATAGCGAAAAGCTTTGGCAGTGTGTCTCGCAGGGAGATAGCTTAGGAGCGCAGCACACTTATGCCTCCCTTGTCCAGAAACACGATTTTACTGCACACTCCAAAAACACTGCTCTTTCCAGGGCAATATATAAGCTGCTTTCTGACGGCCGTGATCTTTCGATTACTGCTCTTGCCCAGCTCGTTGTTTTAACGTGCACATGCCGTCCTGGCATTCAGTGCACAGTGAAAGCAATCGCAAAAGTCCAGGTGCTGCTGACTCCCAAACACAAGGCGCTGGCTATGTTCTTGCTCCTCGACAACTCAACGCAGCCCTTCATTTCTGCAGTTGCCATCGAGGTCTCTGCACTCGGAGACGCAGAGGACGAGTAGGAGTTTCCCAGGAGGGGCTGCATCAGGACGAATTCAAAACTCAGGAAAATTGTCCTGGAACACCTTCCCTAAGGATGCTAGAATGGAATTGAAGAGGCAGGCGAGCGGCCACCACGGTCCTCTAGCAGTCCTTAGGGTGCGCGCAGAAGGCCGGTGCTCTGCGGCTTCGTTCTTCGCCGTCGTACAATCTACCGCTCTGTCCGGCTCGCGGAGCAGGAGAAGCGGCTGCCTCGCGCACACAACAGCCGTACGCTCCGAAGCGCTGCTTCAGCCGAAAGACGCCGGCGACCGGCGCTTGGCTTCGGACAGCTCCGGAGAGCCGTAGTGTGCGTCTGCACTAGACTGCATGATAACGAAAAGCTTTGCCAGTGTGTCTCGCAGGGAGATAGCTTAGGAGCGCAGGGCACTTATGCCTCCCTTGTCCAGAAACACGATTTTACTGCACACTCCAAAAACACTGCTCTTTCCAGGGCAATATATAAGCTGCTTTCTGACGGCCGTGATCTTTCGATTACTGCTCTTGCCCAGCTCGTTGTTTTAACGTGCACATGCCGTCCTGGCATTCAGTGCACAGTGAAGGCAATCGCAAAAGTCCAGCAGCTGCTGACTCCCAAATGAATTTCCCAACAGGGGCTTCATCAGGACGAAGTCAAAACCCAGGAAAGTTGTCTCGGAACGCCTTCAATAAAGCATGCCAGCAGTGCATTGAAAAGGCAGGGAGCTTTAGCCACTGTCATCTAGCAGTCCCAAGGCTGTACACACAATGTCGTCTCCCTGCGGCTTCGTTCTTCGCCCTCGTACAAGCTACCGCTCTGTCCGGCTCACGGAGCAGAAGAAGCGGCTGCCTCGCGCACACAACAGAGGAGCGGCAGCCGTACGCTCCGAAGCGCTGCTTCAGCCGAAAGACGCCGGCGACCGGCGCTTGGCTTCGGACAGCTCCGGAGAGCCGTAGTGTGCGTCTGCACTAGACTGCATCGTAGCGAAAAGCTTTGCCAGTGTGTCATAGCAAGGAGATAGCTTAGGAGCGCAGCGCACTTATGCCTCCCTTGTCCAGAAACACGATTTTACTGCACACTCCAAAAACACTGCTCTTTCCAGGGCAATATATAAGCTGCTTTCTGACGGCCGTGATCTTTCGATTACTGCTCTTGCCCAGCTCGTTGATTTAACGTGCACATGCCGTCCTGGCATTCAGTGCACAGTGAAAGCAATCGCAAAAGTCCAGGTGCTGCTGACTCCCAAACACAAGGCGCTGGCTATGTTCTTGCTCCTCGACAACTCAACGAAGCCCTTCATTTCTGCAGTTGCCATCGAGGTCTCTGCACTCGGAGACTCAGAGGACGAGCAGGAGTTTCCCAGGAGATGCTGCATCAGGACGAATTCAAAACTCAGGAAAATTGTCCTGGAACACCTTCCATAAGGATGCTAGAATGGAATTGAAGGGGCAGGCGAGCGGCCACCTCGATCCTCTCGCAGTCCTTAGGGTGCGCGCAGAAGCCCGGTGCTCTGCGGCTTCGTTCTTCGCCGTCGTACAAGCTACCGCTCTGTCCGGCTCACGGAGCAGGAGAAGCGGCTGCCTCGCGCACACAACAGCCGTACGCTCCGAAGCGCTGCTTCAGCCGAAAGACGCCGGCGACCGGCGCTTCGCTTCGGACAGCTCCGGAGAGCCGTAGTGTGCGTCTGCACTAGACTGCATGATAACGAAAAGCTTTGGCAGTGTGTCTTAGCAGGGAGATAGCTTAGGAGCGCAGGGCACTTATGCCTCCCTTGTCCAGAAACACGATTTTACTGCACACTCCAAAAACACTGCTCTTTCCAGGGCAAGATGTCAGATGCTCTCTGATGCCCGTGCTCCCTTCCTGCTCTTGCCCAGCTCGTTGTTTTAACGTGCACATGCCGTCCTGGCATTCAGTGCACAGTGAAGGCAATCGCAAAAGTCCAGCAGCTGCTGACTCCCAAATGAATTTCCCAACAGGGGCTTCATCAGGACGAAGTCAAAACCCAGGAAAGTTGTCTCGGAACGCCTTCAATAAAACATGCCAGCAGTGCATTGAAAAGGCAGGGAGCTTTAGCCACTGTCATCTAGCAGTCCCAAGGCTGTACACACAATGTCGTCTCCCTGCGGCTTCGTTCTTCGCCCTCGTACAAGCTACCGCTCTGTCCGGCTCACGGAGCAGGAGAAGCGGCTGCCTCGCGCACACAACAGAGGAGCGGCAGCCGTACGCCCCGAAGCGCTGCTTCAGCCGAAAGACGCCGGCGACCGGCGCTTGGCTTCGGACAGCTCCGGAGAGCCGCAGTGTCCGTCTGCACTAGACTGCATGATAACGAAAAGCTTTGGCAGTGTGTCTCGCAGGGAGATAGCTTAGGAGCGCAGCGCACTTATGCCTCCCTTGTCCAGAAACACGATTTTACTGCACACTCCTAAAACACTGCTCTTTCCTGGGCAATATATAAGCTGCTTTCTGACGGCCGTGATCTTTCGATTACTCTTGCCCAGCTCGTTGTTTTAACGTGCACATGCCGTCCTGGCATTCAGTGCACAGTGAAGGCAATCGCAAAAGTCCAGGTGCTGCTGACTCCCAAACACAAGGCGCTGGCTATGTTCTTGCTTCTCGACAACTCAACGAAGCCCTTCATTTCTGCAGTTGCCATCGAGGTCTCTGCACTCGGAGACGCAGAGGACGAGTAGGAGTTTCCCAGGAGGGGCTGCATCAGGAGGAATTCAAAACTCAGGAAAATTGTCCTGGAACACCTTCCCTAAGGATGCTAGAATGGAATTGAAGAGGCAGGCCAGCGGCCACCACGGTCCTCTACCAGTCCTTAGGGTGCGCGCAGAAGCCCGGTGCTCTGCGGCTTCGTTCTTCGCCCTCGTACAAGCTACCGCTCTGTCCGGCTCACGGAGCAGGAGAAGCGGCTGCTTCGCGCACACAACAGCCGTACGCTCCGAAGCGCTGCTTCAGCCGAAAGACGCCGGCGACCGGCGCTTCGCTTCGGACAGCTCCGGAGAGCCGTAGTGTGCGTCTGCACTAGACTGCATCATAGCGAAAAGCTTTGGCAGTGTGTCTTGCAGGGAGATAGCTTAGGAGCGCAGCACACTTATGCCTCCCTTGTCCAGAAACACGATTTTACTGCACACTCCAAAAACACTGCTCTTTCCAGGGCAATATATAAGCTGCTTTCTGTCGGCCGTGATCTTTCGATTACTGCTCTTGCCCAGCTCGTTGTTTTAACGTGCACATGCCGTCCTGGCATTCAGTGCACAGTGAAAGCAATCGCAAAAGTCCAGGTGCTGCTGACTCCCAAACACAAGGCGCTGGCTATGTTCTTGCTTCTCGACAACTCAACGCAGCCCTTCATTTCTGCAGTTGCCATCGAGGTCTCTGCACTCGGAGACGCAGAGGACGAGTAGGAGTTTCCCAGGAGGGGCTGCATCAGGACGAATTCAAAACTCAGGAAAATTGTCCTGGAACACCTTCCCTAAGGATGCTAGAATGGAATTGAAGAGGCAGGCGAGCGGCCACCACGGTCCTCTAGCAGTCCTTAGGGTGCGCGCAGAAGGCCGGTGCTCTGCGGCTTCGTTCTTCGCCGTCGTACAATCTACCGCTCTGTCCGGCTCGCGGAGCAGGAGAAGCGGCTGCCTCGCGCACACAACAGCCGTACGCTCCGAAGCGCTGCTTCAGCCGAAAGACGCCGGCGACCGGCGCTTGGCTTCGGACAGCTCCGGAGAGCCGTAGTGTGCGTCTGCACTAGACTGCATGATAACGAAAAGCTTTGCCAGTGTGTCTCGCAGGGAGATAGCTTAGGAGCGCAGGGCACTTATGCCTCCCTTGTCCAGAAACACGATTTTACTGCACACTCCAAAAACACTGCTCTTTCCAGGGCAATATATAAGCTGCTTTCTGACGGCCGTGATCTTTCGATTACTGCTCTTGCCCAGCTCGTTGTTTTAACGTGCACATGCCGTCCTGGCATTCAGTGCACAGTGAAGGCAATCGCAAAAGTCCAGCAGCTGCTGACTCCCAAATGAATTTCCCAACAGGGGCTTCATCAGGACGAAGTCAAAACCCAGGAAAGTTGTCTCGGAACGCCTTCAATAAAGCATGCCAGCAGTGCATTGAAAAGGCAGGGAGCTTTAGCCACTGTCATCTAGCAGTCCCAAGGCTGTACACACAATGTCGTCTCCCTGCGGCTTCGTTCTTCGCCCTCGTACAAGCTACCGCTCTGTCCGGCTCACGGAGCAGAAGAAGCGGCTGCCTCGCGCACACAACAGAGGAGCGGCAGCCGTACGCTCCGAAGCGCTGCTTCAGCCGAAAGACGCCGGCGACCGGCGCTTGGCTTCGGACAGCTCCGGAGAGCCGTAGTGTGCGTCTGCACTAGACTGCATCGTAGCGAAAAGCTTTGCCAGTGTGTCATAGCAAGGAGATAGCTTAGGAGCGCAGCGCACTTATGCCTCCCTTGTCCAGAAACACGATTTTACTGCACACTCCAAAAACACTGCTCTTTCCAGGGCAATATATAAGCTGCTTTCTGACGGCCGTGATCTTTCGATTACTGCTCTTGCCCAGCTCGTTGATTTAACGTGCACATGCCGTCCTGGCATTCAGTGCACAGTGAAAGCAATCGCAAAAGTCCAGGTGCTGCTGACTCCCAAACACAAGGCGCTGGCTATGTTCTTGCTCCTCGACAACTCAACGAAGCCCTTCATTTCTGCAGTTGCCATCGAGGTCTCTGCACTCGGAGACTCAGAGGATGAGCAGGAGTTTCCCAGGAGATGCTGCATCAGGACGAATTCAAAACTCAGGAAAATTGTCCTGGAACACCTTCCATAAGGATGCTAGAATGGAATTGAAGGGGCAGGCGAGCGGCCACCTCGATCCTCTCGCAGTCCTTAGGGTGCGCGCAGAAGCCCGGTGCTCTGCGGCTTCGTTCTTCGCCGTCGTACAAGCTACCGCTCTGTCCGGCTCACGGAGCAGGAGAAGCGGCTGCCTCGCGCACACAACAGCCGTACGCTCCGAAGCGCTGCTTCAGCCGAAAGACGCCGGCGACCGGCGCTTCGCTTCGGACAGCTCCGGAGAGCCGTAGTGTGCGTCTGCACTAGACTGCATGATAACGAAAAGCTTTGGCAGTGTGTCTTAGCAGGGAGATAGCTTAGGAGCGCAGGGCACTTATGCCTCCCTTGTCCAGAAACACGATTTTACTGCACACTCCAAAAACACTGCTCTTTCCAGGGCAAGATGTCAGATGCTCTCTGATGCCCGTGCTCCCTTCCTGCTCTTGCCCAGCTCGTTGTTTTAACGTGCACATGCCGTCCTGGCATTCAGTGCACAGTGAAGGCAATCGCAAAAGTCCAGCAGCTGCTGACTCCCAAATGAATTTCCCAACAGGGGCTTCATCAGGACGAAGTCAAAACCCAGGAAAGTTGTCTCGGAACGCCTTCAATAAAGCATGCCAGCAGTGCATTGAAAAGGCAGGGAGCTTTAGCCACTGTCATCTAGCAGTCCCAAGGCTGTACACACAATGTCGTCTCCCTGCGGCTTCGTTCTTCGCCCTCGTACAAGCTACCGCTCTGTCCGGCTCACGGAGCAGGAGAAGCGGCTGCCTCGCGCACACAACAGAGGAGCGGCAGCCGTACGCTCCGAAGCGCTGCTTCAGCCGAAAGACGCCGGCGACCGGCGCTTGGCTTCGGACAGCTCCGGAGAGCCGCAGTGTCCGTCTGCACTAGACTGCATGATAACGAAAAGCTTTGACAGTGTGTCTCGCAGGGAGATAGCTTAGGAGCGCAGCGCACTTATGCCTCCCTTGTCCAGAAACACGATTTTACTGCACACTCCAAAAACACTGCTCTTTCCAGGGCAATATATAAGCTGCTTTCTGTCGGCCGTGATCTTTCGATTACTGCTCTTGCCCAGCTCGTTGTTTTAACGTGCACATGCCGTCCTGGCATTCAGTGCACAGTGAAAGCAATCGCAAAAGTCCAGGTGCTGCTGACTCCCAAACACAAGGCGCTGGCTATGTTCTTGCTCCTCGACAACTCAACGCAGCCCTTCATTTCTGCAGTTGCCATCGAGGTCTCTGCACTCGGAGACGCAGAGGACGAGTAGGAGTTTCCCAGGAGGGGCTGCATCAGGACGAATTCAAAACTCAGGAAAATTGTCCTGGAACACCTTCCCTAAGGATGCTAGAATGGAATTGAAGAGGCAGGCGAGCGGCCACCACGGTCCTCTAGCAGTCCTTAGGGTGCGCGCAGAAGGCCGGTGCTCTGCGGCTTCGTTCTTCGCCGTCGTACAATCTACCGCTCTGTCCGGCTCGCGGAGCAGGAGAAGCGGCTGCCTCGCGCACACAACAGCCGTACGCTCCGAAGCGCTGCTTCAGCCGAAAGACGCCGGCGACCGGCGCTTGGCTTCGGACAGCTCCGGAGAGCCGTAGTGTGCGTCTGCACTAGACTGCATGATAACGAAAAGCTTTGCCAGTGTGTCTCGCAGGGAGATAGCTTAGGAGCGCAGGGCACTTATGCCTCCCTTGTCCAGAAACACGATTTTACTGCACACTCCAAAAACACTGCTCTTTCCAGGGCAATATATAAGCTGCTTTCTGACGGCCGTGATCTTTCGATTACTGCTCTTGCCCAGCTCGTTGTTTTAACGTGCACATGCCGTCCTGGCATTCAGTGCACAGTGAAGGCAATCGCAAAAGTCCAGCAGCTGCTGACTCCCAAATGAATTTCCCAACAGGGGCTTCATCAGGACGAAGTCAAAACCCAGGAAAGTTGTCTCGGAACGCCTTCAATAAAGCATGCCAGCAGTGCATTGAAAAGGCAGGGAGCTTTAGCCACTGTCATCTAGCAGTCCCAAGGCTGTACACACAATGTCGTCTCCCTGCGGCTTCGTTCTTCGCCCTCGTACAAGCTACCGCTCTGTCCGGCTCACGGAGCAGAAGAAGCGGCTGCCTCGCGCACACAACAGAGGAGCGGCAGCCGTACGCTCCGAAGCGCTGCTTCAGCCGAAAGACGCCGGCGACCGGCGCTTGGCTTCGGACAGCTCCGGAGAGCCGTAGTGTGCGTCTGCACTAGACTGCATCGTAGCGAAAAGCTTTGCCAGTGTGTCATAGCAAGGAGATAGCTTAGGAGCGCAGCGCACTTATGCCTCCCTTGTCCAGAAACACGATTTTACTGCACACTCCAAAAACACTGCTCTTTCCAGGGCAATATATAAGCTGCTTTCTGACGGCCGTGATCTTTCGATTACTGCTCTTGCCCAGCTCGTTGATTTAACGTGCACATGCCGTCCTGGCATTCAGTGCACAGTGAAAGCAATCGCAAAAGTCCAGGTGCTGCTGACTCCCAAACACAAGGCGCTGGCTATGTTCTTGCTCCTCGACAACTCAACGAAGCCCTTCATTTCTGCAGTTGCCATCGAGGTCTCTGCACTCGGAGACTCAGAGGACGAGCAGGAGTTTCCCAGGAGATGCTGCATCAGGACGAATTCAAAACTCAGGAAAATTGTCCTGGAACACCTTCCATAAGGATGCTAGAATGGAATTGAAGGGGCAGGCGAGCGGCCACCTCGATCCTCTCGCAGTCCTTAGGGTGCGCGCAGAAGCCCGGTGCTCTGCGGCTTCGTTCTTCGCCGTCGTACAAGCTACCGCTCTGTCCGGCTCACGGAGCAGGAGAAGCGGCTGCCTCGCGCACACAACAGCCGTACGCTCCGAAGCGCTGCTTCAGCCGAAAGACGCCGGCGACCGGCGCTTCGCTTCGGACAGCTCCGGAGAGCCGTAGTGTGCGTCTGCACTAGACTGCATGATAACGAAAAGCTTTGGCAGTGTGTCTTAGCAGGGAGATAGCTTAGGAGCGCAGGGCACTTATGCCTCCCTTGTCCAGAAACACGATTTTACTGCACACTCCAAAAACACTGCTCTTTCCAGGGCAAGATGTCAGATGCTCTCTGATGCCCGTGCTCCCTTCCTGCTCTTGCCCAGCTCGTTGTTTTAACGTGCACATGCCGTCCTGGCATTCAGTGCACAGTGAAGGCAATCGCAAAAGTCCAGCAGCTGCTGACTCCCAAATGAATTTCCCAACAGGGGCTTCATCAGGACGAAGTCAAAACCCAGGAAAGTTGTCTCGGAACGCCTTCAATAAAACATGCCAGCAGTGCATTGAAAAGGCAGGGAGCTTTAGCCACTGTCATCTAGCAGTCCCAAGGCTGTACACACAATGTCGTCTCCCTGCGGCTTCGTTCTTCGCCCTCGTACAAGCTACCGCTCTGTCCGGCTCACGGAGCAGGAGAAGCGGCTGCCTCGCGCACACAACAGAGGAGCGGCAGCCGTACGCCCCGAAGCGCTGCTTCAGCCGAAAGACGCCGGCGACCGGCGCTTGGCTTCGGACAGCTCCGGAGAGCCGCAGTGTCCGTCTGCACTAGACTGCATGATAACGAAAAGCTTTGGCAGTGTGTCTCGCAGGGAGATAGCTTAGGAGCGCAGCGCACTTATGCCTCCCTTGTCCAGAAACACGATTTTACTGCACACTCCTAAAACACTGCTCTTTCCTGGGCAATATATAAGCTGCTTTCTGACGGCCGTGATCTTTCGATTACTCTTGCCCAGCTCGTTGTTTTAACGTGCACATGCCGTCCTGGCATTCAGTGCACAGTGAAGGCAATCGCAAAAGTCCAGGTGCTGCTGACTCCCAAACACAAGGCGCTGGCTATGTTCTTGCTTCTCGACAACTCAACGAAGCCCTTCATTTCTGCAGTTGCCATCGAGGTCTCTGCACTCGGAGACGCAGAGGACGAGTAGGAGTTTCCCAGGAGGGGCTGCATCAGGAGGAATTCAAAACTCAGGAAAATTGTCCTGGAACACCTTCCCTAAGGATGCTAGAATGGAATTGAAGAGGCAGGCCAGCGGCCACCACGGTCCTCTACCAGTCCTTAGGGTGCGCGCAGAAGCCCGGTGCTCTGCGGCTTCGTTCTTCGCCCTCGTACAAGCTACCGCTCTGTCCGGCTCACGGAGCAGGAGAAGCGGCTGCTTCGCGCACACAACAGCCGTACGCTCCGAAGCGCTGCTTCAGCCGAAAGACGCCGGCGACCGGCGCTTCGCTTCGGACAGCTCCGGAGAGCCGTAGTGTGCGTCTGCACTAGACTGCATCATAGCGAAAAGCTTTGGCAGTGTGTCTCGCAGGGAGATAGCTTAGGAGCGCAGCACACTTATGCCTCCCTTGTCCAGAAACACGATTTTACTGCACACTCCAAAAACACTGCTCTTTCCAGGGCAATATATAAGCTGCTTTCTGTCGGCCGTGATCTTTCGATTACTGCTCTTGCCCAGCTCGTTGTTTTAACGTGCACATGCCGTCCTGGCATTCAGTGCACAGTGAAAGCAATCGCAAAAGTCCAGGTGCTGCTGACTCCCAAACACAAGGCGCTGGCTATGTTCTTGCTTCTCGACAACTCAACGCAGCCCTTCATTTCTGCAGTTGCCATCGAGGTCTCTGCACTCGGAGACGCAGAGGACGAGTAGGAGTTTCCCAGGAGGGGCTGCATCAGGACGAATTCAAAACTCAGGAAAATTGTCCTGGAACACCTTCCCTAAGGATGCTAGAATGGAATTGAAGAGGCAGGCGAGCGGCCACCACGGTCCTCTAGCAGTCCTTAGGGTGCGCGCAGAAGGCCGGTGCTCTGCGGCTTCGTTCTTCGCCGTCGTACAATCTACCGCTCTGTCCGGCTCGCGGAGCAGGAGAAGCGGCTGCCTCGCGCACACAACAGCCGTACGCTCCGAAGCGCTGCTTCAGCCGAAAGACGCCGGCGACCGGCGCTTGGCTTCGGACAGCTCCGGAGAGCCGTAGTGTGCGTCTGCACTAGACTGCATGATAACGAAAAGCTTTGCCAGTGTGTCTCGCAGGGAGATAGCTTAGGAGCGCAGGGCACTTATGCCTCCCTTGTCCAGAAACACGATTTTACTGCACACTCCAAAAACACTGCTCTTTCCAGGGCAATATATAAGCTGCTTTCTGACGGCCGTGATCTTTCGATTACTGCTCTTGCCCAGCTCGTTGTTTTAACGTGCACATGCCGTCCTGGCATTCAGTGCACAGTGAAGGCAATCGCAAAAGTCCAGCAGCTGCTGACTCCCAAATGAATTTCCCAACAGGGGCTTCATCAGGACGAAGTCAAAACCCAGGAAAGTTGTCTCGGAACGCCTTCAATAAAGCATGCCAGCAGTGCATTGAAAAGGCAGGGAGCTTTAGCCACTGTCATCTAGCAGTCCCAAGGCTGTACACACAATGTCGTCTCCCTGCGGCTTCGTTCTTTGCCCTCGTACAAGCTACCGCTCTGTCCGGCTCACGGAGCAGAAGAAGCGGCTGCCTCGCGCACACAACAGAGGAGCGGCAGCCGTACGCTCCGAAGCGCTGCTTCAGCCGAAAGACGCCGGCGACCGGCGCTTGGCTTCGGACAGCTCCGGAGAGCCGTAGTGTGCGTCTGCACTAGACTGCATCGTAGCGAAAAGCTTTGCCAGTGTGTCATAGCAAGGAGATAGCTTAGGAGCGCAGCGCACTTATGCCTCCCTTGTCCAGAAACACGATTTTACTGCACACTCCAAAAACACTGCTCTTTCCAGGGCAATATATAAGCTGCTTTCTGACGGCCGTGATCTTTCGATTACTGCTCTTGCCCAGCTCGTTGATTTAACGTGCACATGCCGTCCTGGCATTCAGTGCACAGTGAAAGCAATCGCAAAAGTCCAGGTGCTGCTGACTCCCAAACACAAGGCGCTGGCTATGTTCTTGCTCCTCGACAACTCAACGAAGCCCTTCATTTCTGCAGTTGCCATCGAGGTCTCTGCACTCGGAGACTCAGAGGACGAGCAGGAGTTTCCCAGGAGATGCTGCATCAGGACGAATTCAAAACTCAGGAAAATTGTCCTGGAACACCTTCCATAAGGATGCTAGAATGGAATTGAAGGGGCAGGCGAGCGGCCACCTCGATCCTCTCGCAGTCCTTAGGGTGCGCGCAGAAGCCCGGTGCTCTGCGGCTTCGTTCTTCGCCGTCGTACAATCTACCGCTCTGTCCGGCTCACGGAGCAGGAGAAGCGGCTGCCTCGCGCACACAACAGCCGTACGCTCCGAAGCGCTGCTTCAGCCGAAAGACGCCGGCGACCGGCGCTTGGCTTCGGACAGCTCCGGAGAGCCGTAGTGTGCGTCTGCACTAGACTGCATGATAACGAAAAGCTTTGGCAGTGTGTCTTAGCAGGGAGATAGCTTAGGAGCGCAGGGCACTTATGCCTCCCTTGTCCAGAAACACGATTTTACTGCACACTCCAAAAACACTGCTCTTTCCAGGGCAAGATGTCAGATGCTCTCTGATGCCCGTGCTCCCTTCCTGCTCTTGCCCAGCTCGTTGTTTTAACGTGCACATGCCGTCCTGGCATTCAGTGCACAGTGAAGGCAATCGCAAAAGTCCAGCAGCTGCTGACTCCCAAATGAATTTCCCAACAGGGGCTTCATCAGGACGAAGTCAAAACCCAGGAAAGTTGTCTCGGAACGCCTTCAATAAAGCATGCCAGCAGTGCATTGAAAAGGCAGGGAGCTTTAGCCACTGTCATCTAGCAGTCCCAAGGCTGTACACACAATGTCGTCTCCCTGCGGCTTCGTTCTTCGCCCTCGTACAAGCTACCGCTCTGTCCGGCTCACGGAGCAGGAGAAGCGGCTGCTTCGCGCACACAACAGCCGTACGCTCCGAAGCGCTGCTTCAGCCGAAAGACGCCGGCGACCGGCGCTTCGCTTCGGACAGCTCCGGAGAGCCGTAGTGTGCGTCTGCACTAGACTGCATCATAGCGAAAAGCTTTGGCAGTGTGTCTCGCAGGGAGATAGCTTAGGAGCGCAGCACACTTATGCCTCCCTTGTCCAGAAACACGATTTTACTGCACACTCCAAAAACACTGCTCTTTCCAGGGCAATATATAAGCTGCTTTCTGTCGGCCGTGATCTTTCGATTACTGCTCTTGCCCAGCTCGTTGTTTTAACGTGCACATGCCGTCCTGGCATTCAGTGCACAGTGAAAGCAATCGCAAAAGTCCAGGTGCTGCTGACTCCCAAACACAAGGCGCTGGCTATGTTCTTGCTTCTCGACAACTCAACGCAGCCCTTCATTTCTGCAGTTGCCATCGAGGTCTCTGCACTCGGAGACGCAGAGGACGAGTAGGAGTTTCCCAGGAGGGGCTGCATCAGGACGAATTCAAAACTCAGGAAAATTGTCCTGGAACACCTTCCCTAAGGATGCTAGAATGGAATTGAAGAGGCAGGCGAGCGGCCACCACGGTCCTCTAGCAGTCCTTAGGGTGCGCGCAGAAGGCCGGTGCTCTGCGGCTTCGTTCTTCGCCGTCGTACAATCTACCGCTCTGTCCGGCTCGCGGAGCAGGAGAAGCGGCTGCCTCGCGCACACAACAGCCGTACGCTCCGAAGCGCTGCTTCAGCCGAAAGACGCCGGCGACCGGCGCTTGGCTTCGGACAGCTCCGGAGAGCCGTAGTGTGCGTCTGCACTAGACTGCATGATAACGAAAAGCTTTGCCAGTGTGTCTCGCAGGGAGATAGCTTAGGAGCGCAGGGCACTTATGCCTCCCTTGTCCAGAAACACGATTTTACTGCACACTCCAAAAACACTGCTCTTTCCAGGGCAATATATAAGCTGCTTTCTGACGGCCGTGATCTTTCGATTACTGCTCTTGCCCAGCTCGTTGTTTTAACGTGCACATGCCGTCCTGGCATTCAGTGCACAGTGAAGGCAATCGCAAAAGTCCAGCAGCTGCTGACTCCCAAATGAATTTCCCAACAGGGGCTTCATCAGGACGAAGTCAAAACCCAGGAAAGTTGTCTCGGAACGCCTTCAATAAAGCATGCCAGCAGTGCATTGAAAAGGCAGGGAGCTTTAGCCACTGTCATCTAGCAGTCCCAAGGCTGTACACACAATGTCGTCTCCCTGCGGCTTCGTTCTTCGCCCTCGTACAAGCTACCGCTCTGTCCGGCTCACGGAGCAGAAGAAGCGGCTGCCTCGCGCACACAACAGAGGAGCGGCAGCCGTACGCTCCGAAGCGCTGCTTCAGCCGAAAGACGCCGGCGACCGGCGCTTGGCTTCGGACAGCTCCGGAGAGCCGTAGTGTGCATCTGCACTAGACTGCATCGTAGCGAAAAGCTTTGCCAGTGTGTCATAGCAAGGAGATAGCTTAGGAGCGCAGCGCACTTATGCCTCCCTTGTCCAGAAACACGATTTTACTGCACACTCCAAAAACACTGCTCTTTCCAGGGCAATATATAAGCTGCTTTCTGACGGCCGTGATCTTTCGATTACTGCTCTTGCCCAGCTCGTTGATTTAACGTGCACATGCCGTCCTGGCATTCAGTGCACAGTGAAAGCAATCGCAAAAGTCCAGGTGCTGCTGACTCCCAAACACAAGGCGCTGGCTATGTTCTTGCTCCTCGACAACTCAACGAAGCCCTTCATTTCTGCAGTTGCCATCGAGGTCTCTGCACTCGGAGACTCAGAGGACGAGCAGGAGTTTCGCAGGAGATGCTGCATCAGGACGAATTCAAAACTCAGGAAAATTGTCCTGGAACACCTTCCATAAGGATGCTAGAATGGAATTGAAGGGGCAGGCGAGCGGCCACCTCGATCCTCTCGCAGTCCTTAGGGTGCGCGCAGAAGCCCGGTGCTCTGCGGCTTCGTTCTTCGCCGTCGTACAATCTACCGCTCTGTCCGGCTCACGGAGCAGGAGAAGCGGCTGCCTCGCGCACACAACAGCCGTACGCTCCGAAGCGCTGCTTCAGCCGAAAGACGCCGGCGACCGGCGCTTGGCTTCGGACAGCTCCGGAGAGCCGTAGTGTGCGTCTGCACTAGACTGCATGATAACGAAAAGCTTTGGCAGTGTGTCTTAGCAGGGAGATAGCTTAGGAGCGCAGGGCACTTATGCCTCCCTTGTCCAGAAACACGATTTTACTGCACACTCCAAAAACACTGCTCTTTCCAGGGCAAGATGTCAGATGCTCTCTGATGCCCGTGCTCCCTTCCTGCTCTTGCCCAGCTCGTTGTTTTAACGTGCACATGCCGTCCTGGCATTCAGTGCACAGTGAAGGCAATCGCAAAAGTCCAGCAGCTGCTGACTCCCAAATGAATTTCCCAACAGGGGCTTCATCAGGACGAAGTCAAAACCCAGGAAAGTTGTCTCGGAACGCCTTCAATAAAGCATGCCAGCAGTGCATTGAAAAGGCAGGGAGCTTTAGCCACTGTCATCTAGCAGTCCCAAGGCTGTACACACAATGTCGTCTCCCTGCGGCTTCGTTCTTCGCCCTCGTACAAGCTACCGCTCTGTCCGGCTCACGGAGCAGGAGAAGCGGCTGCCTCGCGCACACAACAGAGGAGCGGCAGCCGTACGCTCCGAAGCGCTGCTTCAGCCGAAAGACGCCGGCGACCGGCGCTTGGCTTCGGACAGCTCCGGAGAGCCGCAGTGTCCGTCTGCACTAGACTGCATGATAACGAAAAGCTTTGACAGTGTGTCTCGCAGGGAGATAGCTTAGGAGCGCAGGGCACTTATGCCTCCCTTGTCCAGAAACACGATTTTACTGCACACTCCAAAAACACTGCTCTTTCCTGGGCAATATATAAGCTGCTTTCTGACGGCCGTGATCTTTCGATTACTCTTGCCCAGCTCGTTGTTTTAACGTGCACATGCCGTCCTGGCATTCAGTGCACAGTGAAGGCAATCGCAAAAGTCCAGGTGCTGCTGACTCCCAAACACAAGGCGCTGGCTATGTTCTTGTTTCTCGACAACTCAACGCAGCCCTTCATTTCTGCAGTTGCCATCGAGGTCTCTGCACTCGGAGACGCAGAGGACGAGTAGGAGTTTCCCAGGAGGGGATGCATCAGGACGAATTCAAAACTCAGGAAAATTGTCCTGGAACACCTTCCCTAAGGATGCTAGAATGGAATTGAAGAGGCAGGCGAGCGGCCACCACGGTCCTCTCGCAGTCCTTAGGGTGCGCGCAGAAGGCCGGTGCTCTGCGGCTTCGTTCTTCGCCGTCGTACAAGCTACCGCTCTGTCCGGCTCGCGGAGCAGGAGAAGCGGCTGCTTCGCGCACACAACAGAGGAGCGGCAGCAATACGCTCCGAAGCGCTGCTTCAGCCGAAAGACGCCGGCGACCGGCGCTTGGCTTCGGACAGCTCCGGAGAGCCGTAGTGTGCGTCTGCACTGGACTGCATCATAGCGAAAAGCTTTAGCAGTGTGTCTCGCAGGGAGATAGCTTAGGAGCGCAGGGCACTTATGCCTCCCTTGTCCAGAAACACGATTTTACTGCACACTCCAAAAACACTGCTCTTTCCAGGGCAAGATGTCAGATGCTCTCTGATGCCCGTGCTCCCTTCCTGCTCTTGCCCAGCTCGTTGTTTTAACGTGCACATGCCGTCCTGGCATTCAGTGCACAGTGAAGGCAATCGCAAAAGTCCAGCAGCTGCTGACTCCCAAACGAATTTCCCAAGAGGGGCTTCATCAGGACGAAGTCAAAACCCAGGAAAGTTGTCTCGGAACGCCTTCAATAAAGCATGCCAGCAGTGCATTGAAAAGGCAGGGAGCTTTAGCCACTGTCATCTAGCAGTCCCAAGGCTGTACACACAATGTCGTCTCCCTGCGGCTTCGTTCTTTGCCCTCGTACAAGCTACCGCTCTGTCCGGCTCACGGAGCAGGAGAAGCGGCTGCCTCGCGCACACAACAGCGGAGCGGCAGCCGTACGCCCCGAAGCGCTGCTTCAGCCGAAAGACGGCGGCCACCGACGCTTCGCTTCGGACAGCTCCGGAGAGCCGCAGTGTCCGTCTGCACTAGACTGCATGATAACGAAAAGCTTTGGCAGTGTGTCTCGCAGGGAGATAGCTTAGGAGCGCAGCGCACTTATGCCTCCCTTGTCTAGAAACACGATTTTACTGCACACTCCAAAAACACTGCTCTTTCCTGGGCAATATGTAAGCTGCTTTCTGACGGCCGTGATTTTTCGATTACTCTTGCCCAGCTCGTTGATTTAACGTGCACATGCCGTCCTGGCATTCAGTGCACAGTGAAGGCAATCGCAAAAGTCCAGCAGCTGCTGACTCCCAAATGAATTTCCCAACAGGGGCTTCATCAGGACGAAGTCAAAACCCAGGAAAGTTGTCTCGGAACGCCTTCAATAAAGCATGCCAGCAGTGCATTGAAAAGGCAGGGAGCTTTAGCCACTGTCATCTAGCAGTCCCAAGGCTGTACACACAATGTCGTCTCCCTGCGGCTTCGTTCTTCGCCCTCGTACAAGCTACCGCTCTGTCCGGCTCACGGAGCAGGAGAAGCGGCTGCTTCGCGCACACAACAGCCGTACGCTCCGAAGCGCTGCTTCAGCCGAAAGACGCCGGCGACCGGCGCTTCGCTTCGGACAGCTCCGGAGAGCCGTAGTGTGCGTCTGCACTAGACTGCATCATAGCGAAAAGCTTTGGCAGTGTGTCTCGCAGGGAGATAGCTTAGGAGCGCAGCGCACTTATGCCTCCCTTGTCCAGAAACACGATTTTACTGCACACTCCAAAAACACTGCTCTTTCCAGGGCAATATATAAGCTGCTTTCTGACGGCCGTGATCTTTCGATTACTCTTGCCCAGCTCGTTGTTTTAACGTGCACATGCCGTCCTGGCATTCAGTGCACAGTGAAGGCAATCGCAAAAGTCCAGGTGCTGCTGACTCCCAAACACAAGGCGCTGGCTATGTTCTTGCTTCTCGACAACTCAACGCAGCCCTTCATTTCTGCAGTTGCCATCGAGGTCTCTGCACTCGGAGACGCAGAGGACGAGTAGGAGTTTCCCAGGAGATGCTGCATCAGGACGAATTCAAAACTCAGGAAAATTGTCCTGGAACACCTTCCCTAAGGATGCTAGAATGGAATTGAAGAGGCAGGCGAGCGGCCACCACGGTCCTCTAGCAGTCCTTAGGGTGCGCGCAGAAGCCCGGTGCTCTGCGGCTTCGTTCTTCGCCCTCGTACAAGCTACCGCTCTGTCAGGCTCCCGGAGCAGGAGAAGCGGCTGCTTCGCGCACACAACAGCCGTACGCTCCGAAGCGCTGCTTCAGCCGAAAGACGCCGGCGACCGGCGCTTGGCTTCGGACAGCTCCGGAGAGCCGTAGTGTGCGTCTGCACTAGACTGCATGATAACAAAAAGCTTTGGCAGTGTGTCTCGCAGGGAGATAGCTTAGGAGCGCAGCACACTTATGCCTCCCTTGTCCAGAAACACGATTTTACTGCACACTCCAAAAACACTGCTCTTTCCAGGGCAATATATAAGCTGCTTTCTGTCGGCCGTGATCTTACGATTACTGCTCTTGCCCAGCTCGTTGTTTTAACGTGCACATGCCGTCCTGGCATTCAGTGCACAGTGAAAGCAATCGCAAAAGTCCAGGTGCTGCTGACTCCCAAACACAAGGCGCTGGCTATGTTCTTGCTTCTCGACAACTCAACGCAGCCCTTCATTTCTGCAGTTGCCATCGAGGTCTCTGCACTCGGAGACGCAGAGGACGAGTAGGAGTTTCCCAGGAGGGGCTGCATCAGGACGAATTCAAAACTCAGGAAAATTGTCCTGGAACACCTTCCCTAAGGATGCTAGAATGGAATTGAAGAGGCAGGCGAGCGGCCACCACGGTCCTCTAGCAGTCCTCTAGTGTGCGCGCAGAAGCCCGGTGCTCTGCGGCTTCGTTCTTCGCCCTCGTACAAGCTACCGCTCTGTCCGGCTCACGGAGCAGGAGAAGCGGCTGCCTCGCGCACACAACAGAGGAGCGGCAGCCGTACGCTCCGAAGCGCTGCTTCAGCCGAAAGATGCCGGCGACCGGCGCTTGGCTTCGGACAGCTCCGGAGAGCCGCAGTGTCCGTCTGCACTAGACTGCATGATAACGAAAAGCTTTGGCAGTGTGTCTCGCAGGGAGATAGCTTAGGAGCGCAGCGCACTTATGCCTCCCTTGTCCAGAAACACGATTTTACTGCACACTCCAAAAACACTGCTCTTTCCTGGGCAATATATAAGCTGCTTTCTGACGGCCGTGATCTTTCGATTACTCTTGCCCAGCTCGTTGATTTAACGTGCACATGCCGTCCTGGCATTCAGTGCACAGTGAAGGCAATCGCAAAAGTCCAGGTGCTGCTGACTCCCAAACACAAGGCGCTGGCTATGTTCTTGTTTCTCGACAACTCAACGAAGCCCTTCATTTCTGCAGTTGCCATCGAGGTCTCTGCACTCGGAGACGCAGAGGACGAGTAGGAGTTTCCTAGGAGGGGATGCATCAGGACGAATTCAAAACTCCAGAAAATTGTCCTGGAACACCTTCCCTAAGGATGCTAGAATGGAATTGAAGAGGCAGGCGAGCGGCCACCACGGTCCTCTACCAGTCCTTAGGGTGCGCGCAGAAGGCCGGTGCTCTGCGGCTTCGTTCTTCGCCGTCGTACAAGCTACCGCTCTGTGCGGCTCACGGAGCAGGAGAAGCGGCTGCCTCGCGCACACAACAGAGGAGCGGCAGCCGTACGCTCCGAAGCGCTGCTTCAGCCGAAAGACGCCGGCGACCGGCGCTTGGCTTCGGACAGCTCCGGAGAGCCGTAGTGTGCGTCTGCACTAGACTGCATCGTAGCGAAAAGCTTTGCCAGTGTGTCTTAGCAAGGAGATAGCTTAGGAGCGCAGCGCACTTATGCCTTCCTTGTCCATAAACACGATTTTACTGCACACTCCAAAAACACTGCTCTTTCCAGGGCAATATATAAGCTGCTTTCTGACGGCCGTGATCTTTCGATTACTCTTGCCCAGCTCGTTGTTTTAACGTGCACATGCCGTCCTGGCATTCAGTGCACAGTGAAAGCAATCGCAAAAGTCCAGGTGCTGCTGACTCCCAAACACAAGGCGCTGGCTATGTTCTTGCTTCTCGACAACTCAACGAAGCCCTTCATTTCTGCAGTTGCCATCGAGGTCTCTGCACTCGGAGACGCAGAGGACGAGTAGGAGTTTCCCAGGAGATGCTGCATCAGGACGAATTCAAAACTCAGGAAAATTGTCCTGGAACACCTTCCCTAAGGATGCTAGAATGGAATTGAAGGGGCAGGCGAGCGGCCACCACGGTCCTCTCGCAGTCCTTAGGGTGCGCGCAGAAGCCCGGTGCTCTGCGGCTTCGTTCTTCGCCCTCGTACAAGCTACCGCTCTGTCCGGCTCCCGGAGCAGGAGAAGCGGCTGCTTCGCGCACACAACAGCCGTACGCTCCGAAGCGCTGCTTCAGCCGAAAGACGCCGGCGACCGGCGCTTGGCTTCGGACAGCTCCGGAGAGCCGTAGTGTGCGTCTGCACTAGACTGCATGATAACGAAAAGCTTTGGCAGTGTGTCTCGCAGGGAGATAGCTTAGGAGCGCAGCACACTTATGCCTCCCTTGCCCAGAAACACGATTTTACTGCACACTCCAAAACCACTGCTCTTTCCAGGGCAATATATAAGCTGCTTTCTGACGGCCGTGATCTTACGATTACTGCTCTTGCCCAGCTCGTTGTTTTAACGTGCACATGCCGTCCTGGCATTCAGTGCACAGTGAAGGCAATCGCAAAAGTCCAGCAGCTGCTGACTCCCAAACACAAGGCGCTGGCTATGTTCTTGCTCCTCGACTACTCAACGCAGCCCTTCATTTCTGCAGTTGCCATCGAGGTCTCTGCACTCGGAGACTCAGAGGACGAGTAGGAGTTTCCCAGGAGGGGCTGCATCAGGACGAATTCAAAACTCCAGAAAATTGTCCTGGAACACCTTCCCTAAGGATGCTAGAATGGAATTGAAGAGGCAGGCCAGCGGCCACCACGGTCCTCTAGCACTCCTTAGGGTGCGCGCAGAAGGCCGGTGCTCTGCGGCTTCGTTCTTCGCCGTCGTACAAGCTACCGCTCTGTCCGGCTCGCGGAGCAGGAGAAGCGGCTGCTTCGCGCACACAACAGAGGAGCGGCAGCCGTACGCTCCGAAGCGCTGCTTCAGCCGAAAGACGCCGGCGACCGGCGCTTCGCTTCGGACAGCTCCGGAGAGCCGTAGTGTGCGTCTGCACTAGACTGCATGATAACGAAAAGCTTTGGCAGTGTGTCTTAGCAGGGAGATAGCTTAGGAGCGCAGGGCACTTATGCCTCCCTTGTCCAGAAACACGATTTTACTGCACACTCCAAAAACACTGCTCTTTCCAGGGCAAGATGTCAGATGCTCTCTGATGCCCGTGCTCCCTTCCTGCTCTTGCCCAGCTCGTTGATTTAACGTGCACATGCCGTCCTGGCATTCAGTGCACAGTGAAGGCAATCGCAAAAGTCCAGCAGCTGCTGACTCCCAAATGAATTTCCCAACAGGGGCTTCATCAGGACGAAGTCAAAACCCAGGAAAGTTGTCTCGGAACGCCTTCAATAAAGCATGCCAGCAGTGCATTGAAAAGGCAGGGAGCTTTAGCCACTGTCATCTAGCAGTCCCAAGGCTGTACACACAATGTCGTCTCCCTGCGGCTTCGTTCTTCGCCCTCGTACAAGCTACCGCTCTGTCCGGCTCACGGAGCAGAAGAAGCGGCTGCCTCGCGCACACAACAGAGGAGCGGCAGCCGTACGCTCCGAAGCGCTGCTTCAGCCGAAAGACGCCGGCGACCGGCGCTTGGCTTCGGACAGCTCCGGAGAGCCGTAGTGTGCGTCTGCACTAGACTGCATCGTAGCGAAAAGCTTTGCCAGTGTGTCTCGCAGGGAGATAGCTTAGGAGCGCAGCACACTTATGCCTCCCTTGTCCAGAAACACGATTTTACTGCACACTCCAAAAACACTGCTCTTTCCAGGGCAATATATAAGCTGCTTTCTGTCGGCCGTGATCTTTCGATTACTGCTCTTGCCCAACGCGTTGTTTTAACGTGCACATGCCGTCCTGGCATTCAGTGCACAGTGAAAGCAATCGCAAAAGTCCAGGTGCTGCTGACTCCCAAACACAAGGCGCTGGCTATGTTCTTGCTTCTCGACAACTCAACGCAGCCCTTCATTTCTGCAGTTGCCATCGAGGTCTCTGCACTCGGAGACGCAGAGGACGAGTAGGAGTTTCCCAGGAGGGGCTGCATCAGGACGAATTCAAAACTCAGGAAAATTGTCCTGGAACACCTTCCCTAAGGATGCTAGAATGGAATTGAAGAGGCAGGCGAGCGGCCACCACGGTCCTCTAGCAGTCCTTAGGGTGCGCGCAGAAGGCCGGTGCTCTGCGGCTTCGTTCTTCGCCGTCGTACAATCTACCGCTCTGTCCGGCTCGCGGAGCAGGAGAAGCGGCTGCCTCGCGCACACAACAGCCGTACGCTCCGAAGCGCTGCTTCAGCCGAAAGACGCCGGCGACCGGCGCTTCGCTTCGGACAGCTCCGGAGAGCCGTAGTGTGCGTCTGCACTAGACTGCATGATAACGAAAAGCTTTGGCAGTGTGTCTTAGCAGGGAGATAGCTTAGGAGCGCAGGGCACTTATGCCTCCCTTGTCCAGAAACACGATTTTACTGCACACTCCAAAAACACTGCTCTTTCCAGGGCAAGATGTCAGATGCTCTCTGATGCCCGTGCTCCCTTCCTGCTCTTGCCCAGCTCGTTGATTTAACGTGCACATGCCGTCCTGGCATTCAGTGCACAGTGAAGGCAATCGCAAAAGTCCAGCAGCTGCTGACTCCCAAATGAATTTCCCAACAGGGGCTTCATCAGGACGAAGTCAAAACCCAGGAAAGTTGTCTCGGAACGCCTTCAATAAAGCATGCCAGCAGTGCATTGAAAAGGCAGGGAGCTTTAGCCACTGTCATCTAGCAGTCCCAAGGCTGTACACACAATGTCGTCTCCCTGCGGCTTCGTTCTTTGCCCTCGTACAAGCTACCGCTCTGTCCGGCTCACGGAGCAGAAGAAGCGGCTGCCTCGCGCACACAACAGAGGAGCGGCAGCCGTACGCTCCGAAGCGCTGCTTCAGCCGAAAGACGCCGGCGACCGGCGCTTGGCTTCGGACAGCTCCGGAGAGCCGTAGTGTGCGTCTGCACTAGACTGCATCGTAGCGAAAAGCTTTGCCAGTGTGTCATAGCAAGGAGATAGCTTAGGAGCGCAGCGCACTTATGCCTCCCTTGTCCAGAAACACGATTTTACTGCACACTCCAAAAACACTGCTCTTTCCAGGGCAATATATAAGCTGCTTTCTGACGGCCGTGATCTTTCGATTACTGCTCTTGCCCAGCTCGTTGATTTAACGTGCACATGCCGTCCTGGCATTCAGTGCACAGTGAAAGCAATCGCAAAAGTCCAGGTGCTGCTGACTCCCAAACACAAGGCGCTGGCTATGTTCTTGCTCCTCGACAACTCAACGAAGCCCTTCATTTCTGCAGTTGCCATCGAGGTCTCTGCACTCGGAGACTCAGAGGACGAGCAGGAGTTTCCCAGGAGATGCTGCATCAGGACGAATTCAAAACTCAGGAAAATTGTCCTGGAACACCTTCCATAAGGATGCTAGAATGGAATTGAAGGGGCAGGCGAGCGGCCACCTCGATCCTCTCGCAGTCCTTAGGGTGCGCGCAGAAGCCCGGTGCTCTGCGGCTTCGTTCTTCGCCGTCGTACAATCTACCGCTCTGTCCGGCTCACGGAGCAGGAGAAGCGGCTGCCTCGCGCACACAACAGCCGTACGCTCCGAAGCGCTGCTTCAGCCGAAAGACGCCGGCGACCGGCGCTTGGCTTCGGACAGCTCCGGAGAGCCGTAGTGTGCGTCTGCACTAGACTGCATGATAACGAAAAGCTTTGGCAGTGTGTCTTAGCAGGGAGATAGCTTAGGAGCGCAGGGCACTTATGCCTCCCTTGTCCAGAAACACGATTTTACTGCACACTCCAAAAACACTGCTCTTTCCAGGGCAAGATGTCAGATGCTCTCTGATGCCCGTGCTCCCTTCCTGCTCTTGCCCAGCTCGTTGTTTTAACGTGCACATGCCGTCCTGGCATTCAGTGCACAGTGAAGGCAATCGCAAAAGTCCAGCAGCTGCTGACTCCCAAATGAATTTCCCAACAGGGGCTTCATCAGGACGAAGTCAAAACCCAGGAAAGTTGTCTCGGAACGCCTTCAATAAAGCATGCCAGCAGTGCATTGAAAAGGCAGGGAGCTTTAGCCACTGTCATCTAGCAGTCCCAAGGCTGTACACACAATGTCGTCTCCCTGCGGCTTCGTTCTTCGCCCTCGTACAAGCTACCGCTCTGTCCGGCTCACGGAGCAGGAGAAGCGGCTGCTTCGCGCACACAACAGCCGTACGCTCCGAAGCGCTGCTTCAGCCGAAAGACGCCGGCGACCGGCGCTTCGCTTCGGACAGCTCCGGAGAGCCGTAGTGTGCGTCTGCACTAGACTGCATCATAGCGAAAAGCTTTGGCAGTGTGTCTCGCAGGGAGATAGCTTAGGAGCGCAGCACACTTATGCCTCCCTTGTCCAGAAACACGATTTTACTGCACACTCCAAAAACACTGCTCTTTCCAGGGCAATATATAAGCTGCTTTCTGTCGGCCGTGATCTTTCGATTACTGCTCTTGCCCAGCTCGTTGTTTTAACGTGCACATGCCGTCCTGGCATTCAGTGCACAGTGAAAGCAATCGCAAAAGTCCAGGTGCTGCTGACTCCCAAACACAAGGCGCTGGCTATGTTCTTGCTTCTCGACAACTCAACGCAGCCCTTCATTTCTGCAGTTGCCATCGAGGTCTCTGCACTCGGAGACGCAGAGGACGAGTAGGAGTTTCCCAGGAGGGGCTGCATCAGGACGAATTCAAAACTCAGGAAAATTGTCCTGGAACACCTTCCCTAAGGATGCTAGAATGGAATTGAAGAGGCAGGCGAGCGGCCACCACGGTCCTCTAGCAGTCCTTAGGGTGCGCGCAGAAGGCCGGTGCTCTGCGGCTTCGTTCTTCGCCGTCGTACAATCTACCGCTCTGTCCGGCTCGCGGAGCAGGAGAAGCGGCTGCCTCGCGCACACAACAGCCGTACGCTCCGAAGCGCTGCTTCAGCCGAAAGACGCCGGCGACCGGCGCTTGGCTTCGGACAGCTCCGGAGAGCCGTAGTGTGCGTCTGCACTAGACTGCATGATAACGAAAAGCTTTGCCAGTGTGTCTCGCAGGGAGATAGCTTAGGAGCGCAGGGCACTTATGCCTCCCTTGTCCAGAAACACGATTTTACTGCACACTCCAAAAACACTGCTCTTTCCAGGGCAATATATAAGCTGCTTTCTGACGGCCGTGATCTTTCGATTACTGCTCTTGCCCAGCTCGTTGTTTTAACGTGCACATGCCGTCCTGGCATTCAGTGCACAGTGAAGGCAATCGCAAAAGTCCAGCAGCTGCTGACTCCCAAATGAATTTCCCAACAGGGGCTTCATCAGGACGAAGTCAAAACCCAGGAAAGTTGTCTCGGAACGCCTTCAATAAAGCATGCCAGCAGTGCATTGAAAAGGCAGGGAGCTTTAGCCACTGTCATCTAGCAGTCCCAAGGCTGTACACACAATGTCGTCTCCCTGCGGCTTCGTTCTTCGCCCTCGTACAAGCTACCGCTCTGTCCGGCTCACGGAGCAGAAGAAGCGGCTGCCTCGCGCACACAACAGAGGAGCGGCAGCCGTACGCTCCGAAGCGCTGCTTCAGCCGAAAGACGCCGGCGACCGGCGCTTGGCTTCGGACAGCTCCGGAGAGCCGTAGTGTGCGTCTGCACTAGACTGCATCGTAGCGAAAAGCTTTGCCAGTGTGTCATAGCAAGGAGATAGCTTAGGAGCGCAGCGCACTTATGCCTCCCTTGTCCAGAAACACGATTTTACTGCACACTCCAAAAACACTGCTCTTTCCAGGGCAATATATAAGCTGCTTTCTGACGGCCGTGATCTTTCGATTACTGCTCTTGCCCAGCTCGTTGATTTAACGTGCACATGCCGTCCTGGCATTCAGTGCACAGTGAAAGCAATCGCAAAAGTCCAGGTGCTGCTGACTCCCAAACACAAGGCGCTGGCTATGTTCTTGCTCCTCGACAACTCAACGAAGCCCTTCATTTCTGCAGTTGCCATCGAGGTCTCTGCACTCGGAGACTCAGAGGACGAGCAGGAGTTTCCCAGGAGATGCTGCATCAGGACGAATTCAAAACTCAGGAAAATTGTCCTGGAACACCTTCCATAAGGATGCTAGAATGGAATTGAAGGGGCAGGCGAGCGGCCACCTCGATCCTCTCGCAGTCCTTAGGGTGCGCGCAGAAGCCCGGTGCTCTGCGGCTTCGTTCTTCGCCGTCGTACAATCTACCGCTCTGTCCGGCTCACGGAGCAGGAGAAGCGGCTGCCTCGCGCACACAACAGCCGTACGCTCCGAAGCGCTGCTTCAGCCGAAAGACGCCGGCGACCGGCGCTTGGCTTCGGACAGCTCCGGAGAGCCGTAGTGTGCGTCTGCACTAGACTGCATGATAACGAAAAGCTTTGGCAGTGTGTCTTAGCAGGGAGATAGCTTAGGAGCGCAGGGCACTTATGCCTCCCTTGTCCAGAAACACGATTTTACTGCACACTCCAAAAACACTGCTCTTTCCAGGGCAAGATGTCAGATGCTCTCTGATGCCCGTGCTCCCTTCCTGCTCTTGCCCAGCTCGTTGTTTTAACGTGCACATGCCGTCCTGGCATTCAGTGCACAGTGAAGGCAATCGCAAAAGTCCAGCAGCTGCTGACTCCCAAATGAATTTCCCAACAGGGGCTTCATCAGGACGAAGTCAAAACCCAGGAAAGTTGTCTCGGAACGCCTTCAATAAAGCATGCCAGCAGTGCATTGAAAAGGCAGGGAGCTTTAGCCACTGTCATCTAGCAGTCCCAAGGCTGTACACACAATGTCGTCTCCCTGCGGCTTCGTTCTTCGCCCTCGTACAAGCTACCGCTCTGTCCGGCTCACGGAGCAGGAGAAGCGGCTGCCTCGCGCACACAACAGAGGAGCGGCAGCCGTACGCTCCGAAGCGCTGCTTCAGCCGAAAGACGCCGGCGACCGGCGCTTGGCTTCGGACAGCTCCGGAGAGCCGCAGTGTCCGTCTGCACTAGACTGCATGATAACGAAAAGCTTTGACAGTGTGTCTCGCAGGGAGATAGCTTAGGAGCGCAGCGCACTTATGCCTCCCTTGTCCAGAAACACGATTTTACTGCACACTCCAAAAACACTGCTCTTTCCTGGGCAATATATAAGCTGCTTTCTGACGGCCGTGATCTTTCGATTACTCTTGCCCAGCTCGTTGTTTTAACGTGCACATGCCGTCCTGGCATTCAGTGCACAGTGAAGGCAATCGCAAAAGTCCAGGTGCTGCTGACTCCCAAACACAAGGCGCTGGCTATGTTCTTGTTTCTCGACAACTCAACGCAGCCCTTCATTTCTGCAGTTGCCATCGAGGTCTCTGCACTCGGAGACGCAGAGGACGAGTAGGAGTTTCCCAGGAGGGGATGCATCAGGACGAATTCAAAACTCAGGAAAATTGTCCTGGAACACCTTCCCTAAGGATGCTAGAATGGAATTGAAGAGGCAGGCGAGCGGCCACCACGGTCCTCTCGCAGTCCTTAGGGTGCGCGCAGAAGGCCGGTGCTCTGCGGCTTCGTTCTTCGCCGTCGTACAAGCTACCGCTCTGTCCGGCTCGCGGAGCAGGAGAAGCGGCTGCTTCGCGCACACAACAGAGGAGCGGCAGCAATACGCTCCGAAGCGCTGCTTCAGCCGAAAGACGCCGGCGACCGGCGCTTGGCTTCGGACAGCTCCGGAGAGCCGTAGTGTGCGTCTGCACTGGACTGCATCATAGCGAAAAGCTTTAGCAGTGTGTCTCGCAGGGAGATAGCTTAGGAGCGCAGGGCACTTATGCCTCCCTTGTCCAGAAACACGATTTTACTGCACACTCCAAAAACACTGCTCTTTCCAGGGCAAGATGTCAGATGCTCTCTGATGCCCGTGCTCCCTTCCTGCTCTTGCCCAGCTCGTTGTTTTAACGTGCACATGCCGTCCTGGCATTCAGTGCACAGTGAAGGCAATCGCAAAAGTCCAGCAGCTGCTGACTCCCAAACGAATTTCCCAAGAGGGGCTTCATCAGGACGAAGTCAAAACCCAGGAAAGTTGTCTCGGAACGCCTTCAATAAAGCATGCCAGCAGTGCATTGAAAAGGCAGGGAGCTTTAGCCACTGTCATCTAGCAGTCCCAAGGCTGTACACACAATGTCGTCTCCCTGCGGCTTCGTTCTTTGCCCTCGTACAAGCTACCGCTCTGTCCGGCTCACGGAGCAGGAGAAGCGGCTGCCTCGCGCACACAACAGCGGAGCGGCAGCCGTACGCCCCGAAGCGCTGCTTCAGCCGAAAGACGGCGGCCACCGACGCTTCGCTTCGGACAGCTCCGGAGAGCCGCAGTGTCCGTCTGCACTAGACTGCATGATAACGAAAAGCTTTGGCAGTGTGTCTCGCAGGGAGATAGCTTAGGAGCGCAGCGCACTTATGCCTCCCTTGTCTAGAAACACGATTTTACTGCACACTCCAAAAACACTGCTCTTTCCTGGGCAATATGTAAGCTGCTTTCTGACGGCCGTGATTTTTCGATTACTCTTGCCCAGCTCGTTGATTTAACGTGCACATGCCGTCCTGGCATTCAGTGCACAGTGAAGGCAATCGCAAAAGTCCAGCAGCTGCTGACTCCCAAATGAATTTCCCAACAGGGGCTTCATCAGGACGAAGTCAAAACCCAGGAAAGTTGTCTCGGAACGCCTTCAATAAAGCATGCCAGCAGTGCATTGAAAAGGCAGGGAGCTTTAGCCACTGTCATCTAGCAGTCCCAAGGCTGTACACACAATGTCGTCTCCCTGCGGCTTCGTTCTTCGCCCTCGTACAAGCTACCGCTCTGTCCGGCTCACGGAGCAGGAGAAGCGGCTGCTTCGCGCACACAACAGCCGTACGCTCCGAAGCGCTGCTTCAGCCGAAAGACGCCGGCGACCGGCGCTTGGCTTCGGACAGCTCCGGAGAGCCGTAGTGTGCGTCTGCACTAGACTGCATGATAGCGAAAAGCTTTGGCAGTGTGTCTCGCAGGGAGATAGCTTAGGAGCGCAGCGCACTTATGCCTCCCTTGTCCAGAAACACGATTTTACTGCACACTCCAAAAACACTGCTCTTTCCAGGGCAATATATAAGCTGCTTTCTGACGGCCGTGATCTTTCGATTACTCTTGCCCAGCTCGTTGTTTTAACGTGCACATGCCGTCCTGGCATTCAGTGCACAGTGAAGGCAATCGCAAAAGTCCAGGTGCTGCTGACTCCCAAACACAAGGCGCTGGCTATGTTCTTGCTTCTCGACAACTCAACGCAGCCCTTCATTTCTGCAGTTGCCATCGAGGTCTCTGCACTCGGAGACGCAGAGGACGAGTAGGAGTTTCCCAGGAGATGCTGCATCAGGACGAATTCAAAACTCAGGAAAATTGTCCTGGAACACCTTCCCTAAGGATGCTAGAATGGAATTGAAGAGGCAGGCGAGCGGCCACCACGGTCCTCTAGCAGTCCTTAGGGTGCGCGCAGAAGCCCGGTGCTCTGCGGCTTCGTTCTTCGCCCTCGTACAAGCTACCGCTCTGTCAGGCTCCCGGAGCAGGAGAAGCGGCTGCTTCGCGCACACAACAGCCGTACGCTCCGAAGCGCTGCTTCAGCCGAAAGACGCCGGCGACCGGCGCTTGGCTTCGGACAGCTCCGGAGAGCCGTAGTGTGCGTCTGCACTAGACTGCATGATAACAAAAAGCTTTGGCAGTGTGTCTCGCAGGGAGATAGCTTAGGAGCGCAGCACACTTATGCCTCCCTTGTCCAGAAACACGATTTTACTGCACACTCCAAAAACACTGCTCTTTCCAGGGCAATATATAAGCTGCTTTCTGTCGGCCGTGATCTTACGATTACTGCTCTTGCCCAGCTCGTTGTTTTAACGTGCACATGCCGTCCTGGCATTCAGTGCACAGTGAAAGCAATCGCAAAAGTCCAGGTGCTGCTGACTCCCAAACACAAGGCGCTGGCTATGTTCTTGCTTCTCGACAACTCAACGCAGCCCTTCATTTCTGCAGTTGCCATCGAGGTCTCTGCACTCAGAGACGCAGAGGACGAGTAGGAGTTTCCCAGGAGGGGCTGCATCAGGACGAATTCAAAACTCAGGAAAATTGTCCTGGAACACCTTCCCTAAGGATGCTAGAATGGAATTGAAGAGGCAGGCGAGCGGCCACCACGGTCCTCTAGCAGTCCTCTAGTGTGCGCGCAGAAGCCCGGTGCTCTGCGGCTTCGTTCTTCGCCCTCGTACAAGCTACCGCTCTGTCCGGCTCACGGAGCAGGAGAAGCGGCTGCCTCGCGCACACAACAGAGGAGCGGCAGCCGTACGCTCCGAAGCGCTGCTTCAGCCGAAAGATGCCGGCGACCGGCGCTTGGCTTCGGACAGCTCCGGAGAGCCGCAGTGTCCGTCTGCACTAGACTGCATGATAACGAAAAGCTTTGGCAGTGTGTCTCGCAGGGAGATAGCTTAGGAGCGCAGCGCACTTATGCCTCCCTTGTCCAGAAACACGATTTTACTGCACACTCCAAAAACACTGCTCTTTCCTGGGCAATATATAAGCTGCTTTCTGACGGCCGTGATCTTTCGATTACTCTTGCCCAGCTCGTTGATTTAACGTGCACATGCCGTCCTGGCATTCAGTGCACAGTGAAGGCAATCGCAAAAGTCCAGGTGCTGCTGACTCCCAAACACAAGGCGCTGGCTATGTTCTTGTTTCTCGACAACTCAACGAAGCCCTTCATTTCTGCAGTTGCCATCGAGGTCTCTGCACTCGGAGACGCAGAGGACGAGTAGGAGTTTCCTAGGAGGGGATGCATCAGGACGAATTCAAAACTCCAGAAAATTGTCCTGGAACACCTTCCCTAAGGATGCTAGAATGGAATTGAAGAGGCAGGCGAGCGGCCACCACGGTCCTCTACCAGTCCTTAGGGTGCGCGCAGAAGGCCGGTGCTCTGCGGCTTCGTTCTTCGCCGTCGTACAAGCTACCGCTCTGTGCGGCTCACGGAGCAGGAGAAGCGGCTGCCTCGCGCACACAACAGAGGAGCGGCAGCCGTACGCTCCGAAGCGCTGCTTCAGCCGAAAGACGCCGGCGACCGGCGCTTCGCTTCGGACAGCTCCGGAGAGCCGTAGTGTGCGTCTGCACTAGACTGCATCGTAGCGAAAAGCTTTGCCAGTGTGTCTTAGCAAGGAGATAGCTTAGGAGCGCAGCGCACTTATGCCTTCCTTGTCCATAAACACGATTTTACTGCACACTCCAAAAACACTGCTCTTTCCAGGGCAATATATAAGCTGCTTTCTGACGGCCGTGATCTTTCGATTACTCTTGCCCAGCTCGTTGTTTTAACGTGCACATGCCGTCCTGGCATTCAGTGCACAGTGAAAGCAATCGCAAAAGTCCAGGTGCTGCTGACTCCCAAACACAAGGCGCTGGCTATGTTCTTGCTTCTCGACAACTCAACGAAGCCCTTCATTTCTGCAGTTGCCATCGAGGTCTCTGCACTCGGAGACGCAGAGGACGAGTAGGAGTTTCCCAGGAGATGCTGCATCAGGACGAATTCAAAACTCAGGAAAATTGTCCTGGAACACCTTCCCTAAGGATGCTAGAATGGAATTGAAGGGGCAGGCGAGCGGCCACCACGGTCCTCTCGCAGTCCTTAGGGTGCGCGCAGAAGCCCGGTGCTCTGCGGCTTCGTTCTTCGCCCTCGTACAAGCTACCGCTCTGTCCGGCTCCCGGAGCAGGAGAAGCGGCTGCTTCGCGCACACAACAGCCGTACGCTCCGAAGCGCTGCTTCAGCCGAAAGACGCCGGCGACCGGCGCTTGGCTTCGGACAGCTCCGGAGAGCCGTAGTGTGCGTCTGCACTAGACTGCATGATAACGAAAAGCTTTGGCAGTGTGTCTCGCAGGGAGATAGCTTAGGAGCGCAGCACACTTATGCCTCCCTTGCCCAGAAACACGATTTTACTGCACACTCCAAAACCACTGCTCTTTCCAGGGCAATATATAAGCTGCTTTCTGACGGCCGTGATCTTACGATTACTGCTCTTGCCCAGCTCGTTGTTTTAACGTGCACATGCCGTCCTGGCATTCAGTGCACAGTGAAGGCAATCGCAAAAGTCCAGCAGCTGCTGACTCCCAAACACAAGGCGCTGGCTATGTTCTTGCTCCTCGACTACTCAACGCAGCCCTTCATTTCTGCAGTTGCCATCGAGGTCTCTGCACTCGGAGACTCAGAGGACGAGTAGGAGTTTCCCAGGAGGGGCTGCATCAGGACGAATTCAAAACTCCAGAAAATTGTCCTGGAACACCTTCCCTAAGGATGCTAGAATGGAATTGAAGAGGCAGGCCAGCGGCCACCACGGTCCTCTAGCACTCCTTAGGGTGCGCGCAGAAGGCCGGTGCTCTGCGGCTTCGTTCTTCGCCGTCGTACAAGCTACCGCTCTGTCCGGCTCGCGGAGCAGGAGAAGCGGCTGCTTCGCGCACACAACAGAGGAGCGGCAGCCGTACGCTCCGAAGCGCTGCTTCAGCCGAAAGACGCCGGCGACCGGCGCTTCGCTTCGGACAGCTCCGGAGAGCCGTAGTGTGCGTCTGCACTAGACTGCATGATAACGAAAAGCTTTGGCAGTGTGTCTTAGCAGGGAGATAGCTTAGGAGCGCAGGGCACTTATGCCTCCCTTGTCCAGAAACACGATTTTACTGCACACTCCAAAAACACTGCTCTTTCCAGGGCAAGATGTCAGATGCTCTCTGATGCCCGTGCTCCCTTCCTGCTCTTGCCCAGCTCGTTGATTTAACGTGCACATGCCGTCCTGGCATTCAGTGCACAGTGAAGGCAATCGCAAAAGTCCAGCAGCTGCTGACTCCCAAATGAATTTCCCAACAGGGGCTTCATCAGGACGAAGTCAAAACCCAGGAAAGTTGTCTCGGAACGCCTTCAATAAAGCATGCCAGCAGTGCATTGAAAAGGCAGGGAGCTTTAGCCACTGTCATCTAGCAGTCCCAAGGCTGTACACACAATGTCGTCTCCCTGCGGCTTCGTTCTTCGCCCTCGTACAAGCTACCGCTCTGTCCGGCTCACGGAGCAGAAGAAGCGGCTGCCTCGCGCACACAACAGAGGAGCGGCAGCCGTACGCTCCGAAGCGCTGCTTCAGCCGAAAGACGCCGGCGACCGGCGCTTGGCTTCGGACAGCTCCGGAGAGCCGTAGTGTGCGTCTGCACTAGACTGCATCGTAGCGAAAAGCTTTGCCAGTGTGTCTCGCAGGGAGATAGCTTAGGAGCGCAGCACACTTATGCCTCCCTTGTCCAGAAACACGATTTTACTGCACACTCCAAAAACACTGCTCTTTCCAGGGCAATATATAAGCTGCTTTCTGTCGGCCGTGATCTTTCGATTACTGCTCTTGCCCAACGCGTTGTTTTAACGTGCACATGCCGTCCTGGCATTCAGTGCACAGTGAAAGCAATCGCAAAAGTCCAGGTGCTGCTGACTCCCAAACACAAGGCGCTGGCTATGTTCTTGCTTCTCGACAACTCAACGCAGCCCTTCATTTCTGCAGTTGCCATCGAGGTCTCTGCACTCGGAGACGCAGAGGACGAGTAGGAGTTTCCCAGGAGGGGCTGCATCAGGACGAATTCAAAACTCAGGAAAATTGTCCTGGAACACCTTCCCTAAGGATGCTAGAATGGAATTGAAGAGGCAGGCGAGCGGCCACCACGGTCCTCTAGCAGTCCTTAGGGTGCGCGCAGAAGGCCGGTGCTCTGCGGCTTCGTTCTTCGCCGTCGTACAATCTACCGCTCTGTCCGGCTCGCGGAGCAGGAGAAGCGGCTGCCTCGCGCACACAACAGCCGTACGCTCCGAAGCGCTGCTTCAGCCGAAAGACGCCGGCGACCGGCGCTTCGCTTCGGACAGCTCCGGAGAGCCGTAGTGTGCGTCTGCACTAGACTGCATGATAACGAAAAGCTTTGGCAGTGTGTCTTAGCAGGGAGATAGCTTAGGAGCGCAGGGCACTTATGCCTCCCTTGTCCAGAAACACAATTTTACTGCACACTCCAAAAACACTGCTCTTTCCAGGGCAAGATGTCAGATGCTCTCTGATGCCCGTGCTCCCTTCCTGCTCTTGCCCAGCTCGTTGATTTAACGTGCACATGCCGTCCTGGCATTCAGTGCACAGTGAAGGCAATCGCAAAAGTCCAGCAGCTGCTGACTCCCAAATGAATTTCCCAACAGGGGCTTCATCAGGACGAAGTCAAAACCCAGGAAAGTTGTCTCGGAACGCCTTCAATAAAGCATGCCAGCAGTGCATTGAAAAGGCAGGGAGCTTTAGCCACTGTCATCTAGCAGTCCCAAGGCTGTACACACAATGTCGTCTCCCTGCGGCTTCGTTCTTCGCCCTCGTACAAGCTACCGCTCTGTCCGGCTCACGGAGCAGAAGAAGCGGCTGCCTCGCGCACACAACAGAGGAGCGGCAGCCGTACGCTCCGAAGCGCTGCTTCAGCCGAAAGACGCCGGCGACCGGCGCTTGGCTTCGGACAGCTCCGGAGAGCCGTAGTGTGCGTCTGCACTAGACTGCATCGTAGCGAAAAGCTTTGCCAGTGTGTCTCGCAGGGAGATAGCTTAGGAGCGCAGCACACTTATGCCTCCCTTGTCCAGAAACACGATTTTACTGCACACTCCAAAAACACTGCTCTTTCCAGGGCAATATATAAGCTGCTTTCTGTCGGCCGTGATCTTTCGATTACTGCTCTTGCCCAACGCGTTGTTTTAACGTGCACATGCCGTCCTGGCATTCAGTGCACAGTGAAAGCAATCGCAAAAGTCCAGGTGCTGCTGACTCCCAAACACAAGGCGCTGGCTATGTTCTTGCTTCTCGACAACTCAACGCAGCCCTTCATTTCTGCAGTTGCCATCGAGGTCTCTGCACTCGGAGACGCAGAGGACGAGTAGGAGTTTCCCAGGAGGGGCTGCATCAGGACGAATTCAAAACTCAGGAAAATTGTCCTGGAACACCTTCCCTAAGGATGCTAGAATGGAATTGAAGAGGCAGGCGAGCGGCCACCACGGTCCTCTAGCAGTCCTTAGGGTGCGCGCAGAAGGCCGGTGCTCTGCGGCTTCGTTCTTCGCCGTCGTACAATCTACCGCTCTGTCCGGCTCGCGGAGCAGGAGAAGCGGCTGCCTCGCGCACACAACAGCCGTACGCTCCGAAGCGCTGCTTCAGCCGAAAGACGCCGGCGACCGGCGCTTGGCTTCGGACAGCTCCGGAGAGCCGTAGTGTGCGTCTGCACTAGACTGCATGATAACGAAAAGCTTTGCCAGTGTGTCTCGCAGGGAGATAGCTTAGGAGCGCAGGGCACTTATGCCTCCCTTGTCCAGAAACACGATTTTACTGCACACTCCAAAAACAATGCTCTTTCCAGGGCAATATATAAGCTGCTTTCTGACGGCCGTGATCTTTCGATTACTGCTCTTGCCCAGCTCGTTGTTTTAACGTGCACATGCCGTCCTGGCATTCAGTGCACAGTGAAGGCAATCGCAAAAGTCCAGCAGCTGCTGACTCCCAAATGAATTTCCCAACAGGGGCTTCATCAGGACGAAGTCAAAACCCAGGAAAGTTGTCTCGGAACGCCTTCAATAAAGCATGCCAGCAGTGCATTGAAAAGGCAGGGAGCTTTAGCCACTGTCATCTAGCAGTCCCAAGGCTGTACACACAATGTCGTCTCCCTGCGGCTTCGTTCTTCGCCCTCGTACAAGCTACCGCTCTGTCCGGCTCACGGAGCAGAAGAAGCGGCTGCCTCGCGCACACAACAGAGGAGCGGCAGCCGTACGCTCCGAAGCGCTGCTTCAGCCGAAAGACGCCGGCGACCGGCGCTTGGCTTCGGACAGCTCCGGAGAGCCGTAGTGTGCGTCTGCACTAGACTGCATCGTAGCGAAAAGCTTTGCCAGTGTGTCATAGCAAGGAGATAGCTTAGGAGCGCAGCGCACTTATGCCTCCCTTGTCCAGAAACACGATTTTACTGCACACTCCAAAAACACTGCTCTTTCCAGGGCAATATATAAGCTGCTTTCTGACGGCCGTGATCTTTCGATTACTGCTCTTGCCCAGCTCGTTGATTTAACGTGCACATGCCGTCCTGGCATTCAGTGCACAGTGAAAGCAATCGCAAAAGTCCAGGTGCTGCTGACTCCCAAACACAAGGCGCTGGCTATGTTCTTGCTCCTCGACAACTCAACGAAGCCCTTCATTTCTGCAGTTGCCATCGAGGTCTCTGCACTCGGAGACTCAGAGGACGAGCAGGAGTTTCCCAGGAGATGCTGCATCAGGACGAATTCAAAACTCAGGAAAATTGTCCTGGAACACCTTCCATAAGGATGCTAGAATGGAATTGAAGGGGCAGGCGAGCGGCCACCTCGATCCTCTCGCAGTCCTTAGGGTGCGCGCAGAAGCCCGGTGCTCTGCGGCTTCGTTCTTCGCCGTCGTACAAGCTACCGCTCTGTCCGGCTCACGGAGCAGGAGAAGCGGCTGCCTCGCGCACACAACAGCCGTACGCTCCGAAGCGCTGCTTCAGCCGAAAGACGCCGGCGACCGGCGCTTGGCTTCGGACAGCTCCGGAGAGCCGTAGTGTGCGTCTGCACTAGACTGCATGATAACGAAAAGCTTTGGCAGTGTGTCTTAGCAGGGAGATAGCTTAGGAGCGCAGGGCACTTATGCCTCCCTTGTCCAGAAACACGATTTTACTGCACACTCCAAAAACACTGCTCTTTCCAGGGCAAGATGTCAGATGCTCTCTGATGCCCGTGCTCCCTTCCTGCTCTTGCCCAGCTCGTTGTTTTAACGTGCACATGCCGTCCTGGCATTCAGTGCACAGTGAAGGCAATCGCAAAAGTCCAGCAGCTGCTGACTCCCAAATGAATTTCCCAACAGGGGCTTCATCAGGACGAAGTCAAAACCCAGGAAAGTTGTCTCGGAACGCCTTCAATAAAGCATGCCAGCAGTGCATTGAAAAGGCAGGGAGCTTTAGCCACTGTCATCTAGCAGTCCCAAGGCTGTACACACAATGTCGTCTCCCTGCGGCTTCGTTCTTCGCCCTCGTACAAGCTACCGCTCTGTCCGGCTCACGGAGCAGGAGAAGCGGCTGCCTCGCGCACACAACAGAGGAGCGGCAGCCGTACGCTCCGAAGCGCTGCTTCAGCCGAAAGACGCCGGCGACCGGCGCTTGGCTTCGGACAGCTCCGGAGAGCCGCAGTGTCCGTCTGCACTAGACTGCATGATAACGAAAAGCTTTGGCAGTGTGTCTCGCAGGGAGATAGCTTAGGAGCGCAGCGCACTTATGCCTCCCTTGTCTAGAAACACGATTTTACTGCACACTCCAAAAACACTGCTCTTTCCTGGGCAATATATAAGCTGCTTTCTGACGGCCGTGATCTTTCGATTACTCTTGCCCAGCTCGTTGTTTTAACGTGCACATGCCGTCCTGGCATTCAGTGCACAGTGAAGGCAATCGCAAAAGTCCAGGTGCTGCTGACTCCCAAACACAAGGCGCTGGCTATGTTCTTGCTTCTCGACAACTCAACGCAGCCCTTCATTTCTGCAGTTGCCATCGAGGTCTCTGCACTCGGAGACGCAGAGGACGAGTAGGAGTTTCCCAGGAGGGGATGCATCAGGACGAATTCAAAACTCAGGAAAATTGTCCTGGAACACCTTCCCTAAGGATGCTAGAATGGAATTGAAGAGGCAGGCCAGCGGCCACCACGGTCCTCTACCAGTCCTTAGGGTGCGGGCAGAAGGCCGGTGCTCTGCGGCTTCGTTCTTCGCCCTCGTACAAGCTACCGCTCTGTCCGGCTCACGGAGCAGGAGAAGCGGCTGCCTCGCGCACACAACAGAGGAGCGGCAGCCGTACGCTCCGAAGCGCTGCTTCAGCCGAAAGACGCCGGCGACCGGCGCTTGGCTTCGGACAGCTCCGGAGAGCCGTAGTGTGCGTCTGCACTAGACTGCATCGTAGCGAAAAGCTTTGCCAGTGTGTCTTAGCAAGGAGATAGCTTAGGAGCGCAGCACACTTATGCCTCCCTTGTCCAGAAACACGATTTTACTGCACACTCCAAAAACACTGCTCTTTCCAGGGCAATATATAAGCTGCTTTCTGACGGCCGTGATCTTTCGATTACTCTTGCCCAGCTCGTTTTTTAACGTGCACATGCCGTCCTGGCATTCAGTGCACAGTGAAAGCAATCGCAAAAGTCCAGGTGCTGCTGACTCCCAAACACAAGGCGCTGGCTATGTTCTTGCTTCTCGACAACTCAACGAAGCCCTTCATTTCTGCAGTTGCCATCGAGGTCTCTGCACTCGGAGACGCAGAGGACGAGTAGGAGTTTCCCAGGAGATGCTGCATCAGGACGAATTCAAAACTCAGGAAAATTGTCCTGGAACACCTTCCCTAAGGATGCTAGAATGGAATTGAAGGGGCAGGCGAGCGGCCACCACGGTCCTCTCGCAGTCCTTAGGGTGCGCGCAGAAGGCCGGTGCTCTGCGGCTTCGTTCTTCGCCCTCGTACAAGCTACCGCTCTGTCCGGCTCGCGGAGCAGGAGAAGCGGCTGCTTCGCGCACACAACAGCCGTACGCTCCGAAGCGCTGCTTCAGCCGAAAGACGCCGGCGACCGGCGCTTCGCTTCGGACAGCTCCGGAGAGCCGTAGTGTGCGTCTGCACTAGACTGCATGATAACGAAAAGCTTTGCCAGTGTGTCTCGCAGGGAGATAGCTTAGGAGCGCAGCACACTTATGCCTCCCTTGCCCAGAAACACGATTTTACTGCACACTCCAAAAACACTGCTCTTTCCAGGGCAATATATAAGCTGCTTTCTGACGGCCGTGATCTTACGATTACTGCTCTTGCCCAGCTCGTTGTTTTAACGTGCACATGCCGTCCTGGCATTCAGTGCACAGTGAAGGCAATCGCAAAAGTACAGGTGCTGCTGACTCCCAAACACAAGGCGCTGGCTATGTTCTTGCTCCTCGACTACTCAACGCAGCCCTTCATTTCTGCAGTTGCCATCGAGGTCTCTGCACTCGGAGACTCAGAGGACGAGTAGGAGTTTCCCAGGAGGGGCTGCATCAGGACGAATTCAAAACTCCAGAAAATTGTCCTGGAACACCTTCCCTAAGGATGCTAGAATGGAATTGAAGAGGCAGGCCAGCGGCCACCACGGTCCTCTAGCAGTCCTTAGGGTGCGCGCAGAAGGCCGGTGCTCTGCGGCTTCGTTCTTCGCCGTCGTACAAGCTACCGCTCTGTCCGGCTCGCGGAGCAGGAGAAGCGGCTGCTTCGCGCACACAACAGAGGAGCGGCAGCCGTACGCTCCGAAGCGCTGCTTCAGCCGAAAGACGCCGGCGACCGGCGCTTCGCTTCGGACAGCTCCGGAGAGCCGTAGTGTGCGTCTGCACTGGACTGCATCGTAGCGAAAAGCTTTGCCAGTGTGTCTTAGCAAGGAGATAGCTTAGGAGCGCAGCGCACTTATGCCTTCCTTGTCCATAAACACGATTTTACTGCACACTCCAAAAACACTGCTCTTTCCAGGGCAATATATAAGCTGCTTTCTGACGGCCGTGATCTTTCGATTACTCTTGCCCAGCTCGTTGTTTTAACGTGCACATGCCGTCCTGGCATTCAGTGCACAGTGAAGGCAATCGCAAAAGTCCAGCAGCTGCTGACTCCCAAATGAATTTCCCAAGAGGGGCTTCATCAGGACGAAGTCAAAACCCAGGAAAGTTGTCTCGGAACGCCTTCAATAAAGCATGCCAGCAGTGCATTGAAAAGGCAGGGAGCTTTAGCCACTGTCATCTAGCAGTCCCAAGGCTGTACACACAATGTCGTCTCCCTGCGGCTTCGTTCTTCGCCCTCGTACAAGCTACCGCTCTGTCCGGCTCACGGAGCAGGAGAAGCGGCTGCCTCGCGCACACAACAGAGGAGCGGCAGCCGTACGCTCCGAAGCGCTGCTTCAGCCGAAAGACGCCGGCGACCGGCGCTTGGCTTCGGACAGCTCCGGAGAGCCGCAGTGTCCGTCTGCACTAGACTGCATGATAACGAAAAGCTTTGGCAGTGTGTCTCGCAGGGAGATAGCTTAGGAGCGCAGCGCACTTATGCCTCCCTTGTCTAGAAACACGATTTTACTGCACACTCCAAAAACACTGCTCTTTCCTGGGCAATATATAAGCTGCTTTCTGACGGCCGTGATCTTTTGATTACTCTTGCCCAGCTCGTTGTTTTAACGTGCACATGCCGTCCTGGCATTCAGTGCACAGTGAAGGCAATCGCAAAAGTCCAGGTGCTGCTGACTCCCAAACACAAGGCGCTGGCTATGTTCTTGTTTCTCGACAACTCAACGCAGCCCTTCATTTCTGCAGTTGCCATCGAGGTCTCTGCACTCGGAGACGCAGAGGACGAGTAGGAGTTTCCCAGGAGGGGATGCATCAGGACGAATTCAAAACTCCAGAAAATTGTCCTGGAACACCTTCCCTAAGGATGCTAGAATGGAATTGAAGAGGCAGGCCAGCGGCCACCACGGTCCTCTACCAGTCCTTAGGGTGCGGGCAGAAGGCCGGTGCTCTGCGGCTTCGTTCTTCGCCCTCGTACAAGCTACCGCTCTGTCCGGCTCACGGAGCAGGAGAAGCGGCTGCCTCGCGCACACAACAGAGGAGCGGCAGCCGTACGCTCCGAAGCGCTGCTTCAGCCGAAAGACGCCGGCGACCGGCGCTTGGCTTCGGACAGCTCCGGAGAGCCGTAGTGTGCGTCTGCACTAGACTGCATCGTAGCGAAAAGCTTTGCCAGTGTGTCTTAGCAAGGAGATAGCTTAGGAGCGCAGCGCACTTATGCCTTCCTTGTCCATAAACACGATTTTACTGCACACTCCAAAAACACTGCTCTTTCCAGGGCAATATATAAGCTGCTTTCTGACGGCCGTGATCTTTCGATTACTCTTGCCCAGCTCGTTGTTTTAACGTGCACATGCCGTCCTGGCATTCAGTGCACAGTGAAAGCAATCGCAAAAGTCCAGGTGCTGCTGACTCCCAAACACAAGGCGCTGGCTATGTTCTTGCTTCTCGACAACTCAACGAAGCCCTTCATTTCTGCAGTTGCCATCGAGGTCTCTGCACTCGGAGACGCAGAGGACGAGTAGGAGTTTCCCAGGAGATGCTGCATCAGGACGAATTCAAAACTCAGGAAAATTGTCCTGGAACACCTTCCCTAAGGATGCTAGAATGGAATTGAAGGGGCAGGCGAGCGGCCACCACGGTCCTCTCGCAGTCCTTAGGGTGCGCGCAGAAGGCCGGTGCTCTGCGGCTTCGTTCTTCGCCCTCGTACAAGCTACCGCTCTGTCCGGCTCGCGGAGCAGGAGAAGCGGCTGCTTCGCGCACACAACAGAGGAGCGGCAGCCGTACGCTCCGAAGCGCTGCTTCAGCCGAAAGACGCCGGCGACCGGCGCTTCGCTTCGGACAGCTCCGGAGAGCCGTAGTGTGCGTCTGCACTGGACTGCATCGTAGCGAAAAGCTTTGCCAGTGTGTCTTAGCAAGGAGATAGCTTAGGAGCGCAGCGCACTTATGCCTTCCTTGTCCATAAACACGATTTTACTGCACACTCCAAAACCACTGCTCTTTCCAGGGCAATATATAAGCTGCTTTCTGACGGCCGTGATCTTACGATTACTGCTCTTGCCCAGCTCGTTGTTTTAACGTGCACATGCCGTCCTGGCATTCAGTGCACAGTGAAGGCAATCGCAAAAGTCCAGCAGCTGCTGACTCCCAAATGAATTTCCCAACAGGGGCTGCATCAGGACGAAGTCAAAACCCAGGAAAGTTGTCTCGGAACGCCTTCAATAAAGCATGCCAGCAGTGCATTGAAAAGGCAGGGAGCTTTAGCCACTGTCATCTAGCAGTCCCAAGGCTGTACACACAATGTCGTCTCCCTGCGGCTTCGTTCTTCGCCCTCGTACAAGCTACCGCTCTGTCCGGCTCACGGAGCAGGAGAAGCGGCTGCCTCGCGCACACAACAGAGGAGCGGCAGCCGTACGCTCCGAAGCGCTGCTTCAGCCGAAAGACGCCGGCGACCGGCGCTTGGCTTCGGACAGCTCCGGAGAGCCGCAGTGTCCGTCTGCACTAGACTGCATGATAACGAAAAGCTTTGGCAGTGTGTCTCGCAGGGAGATAGCTTAGGAGCGCAGCGCACTTATGCCTCCCTTGTCCAGAAACACGATTTTACTGCACACTCCAAAAACACTGCTCTTTCCTGGGCAATATATAAGCTGCTTTCTGACGGCCGTGATCTTTCGATTACTCTTGCCCAGCTCGTTGTTTTAACGTGCACATGCCGTCCTGGCATTCAGTGCACAGTGAAGGCAATCGCAAAAGTCCAGGTGCTGCTGACTCCCAAACACAAGGCGCTGGCTATGTTCTTGTTTCTCGACTACTCAACGCAGCCCTTCATTTCTGCAGTTGCCATCGAGGTCTCTGCACTCGGAGACGCAGAGGACGAGTAGGAGTTTCCCAGGAGGGGATGCATCAGGACGAATTCAAAACTCAGGAAAATTGTCCTGGAACACCTTCCCTAAGGATGCTAGAATGGAATTGAAGAGGCAGGCCAGCGGCCACCACGGTCCTCTACCAGTCCTTAGGGTGCGCGCAGAAGGCCGGTGCTCTGCGGCTTCGTTCTTCGCCCTCGTACAAGCTACCGCTCTGTCCGGCTCACGGAGCAGGAGAAGCGGCTGCCTCGCGCACACAACAGAGGAGCGGCAGCCGTACGCTCCGAAGCGCTGCTTCAGCCGAAAGACGCCGGCGACCGGCGCTTCGCTTCGGACAGCTCCGGAGAGCCGTAGTGTGCGTCTGCACTGGACTGCATCGTAGCGAAAAGCTTTGCCAGTGTGTCTTAGCAAGGAGATAGCTTAGGAGCGCAGCGCACTTATGCCTTCCTTGTCCATAAACACGATTTTACTGCACACTCCAAAAACACTGCTCTTTCCAGGGCAATATATAAGCTGCTTTCTGACGGCCGTGATCTTTCGATTACTCTTGCCCAGCTCGTTGTTTTAACGTGCACATGCCGTCCTGGCATTCAGTGCACAGTGAAAGCAATCGCAAAAGTCCAGGTGCTGCTGACTCCCAAACACAAGGCGCTGGCTATGTTCTTGCTTCTCGACAACTCAACGAAGCCCTTCATTTCTGCAGTTGCCATCGAGGTCTCTGCACTCGGAGACGCAGAGGACGAGTAGGAGTTTCCCAGGAGATGCTGCATCAGGACGAATTCAAAACTCAGGAAAATTGTCCTGGAACACCTTCCCTAAGGATGCTAGAATGGAATTGAAGGGGCAGGCGAGCGGCCACCACGGTCCTCTCGCAGTCCTTAGGGTGCGCGCAGAAGGCCGGTGCTCTGCGGCTTCGTTCTTCGCCCTCGTACAAGCTACCGCTCTGTCCGGCTCGCGGAGCAGGAGAAGCGGCTGCTTCGCGCACACAACAGCCGTACGCTCCGAAGCGCTGCTTCAGCCGAAAGACGCCGGCGACCGGCGCTTGGCTTCGGACAGCTCCGGAGAGCCGTAGTGTGCGTCTGCACTAAGACTGCATGATAACGAAAAGCTTTGGCAGTGTGTCTCGCAGGGAGATAGCTTAGGAGCGCAGCACACTTATGCCTCCCTTGCCCAGAAACACGATTTTACTGCACACTCCAAAAACACTGCTCTTTCCTGGGCAATATATAAGCTGCTTTCTGACGGCCATGATCTTACGATTACTGCTCTTGCCCAGCTCGTTGTTTTAACGTGCACATGCCGTCCTGGCATTCAGTGCACAGTGAAGGCAATCGCAAAAGTCCAGGTGCTGCTGACTCCCAAACACAAGGCGCTGGCTATGTTCTTGCTCCTCGACTACTCAACGCAGCCCTTCATTTCTGCAGTTGCCATCGAGGTCTCTGCACTCGGAGACTCAGAGGACGAGTAGGAGTTTCCCAGGAGGGGCTGCATCAGGACGAATTCAAAACTCCAGAAAATTGTCCTGGAACACCTTCCCTAAGGATGCTAGAATGGAATTGAAGAGGCAGGCGAGCGGCCACCACGGTCCTCTAGCAGTCCTTAGGGTGCGCGCAGAAGGCCGGTGCTCTGCGGCTTCGTTCTTCGCCGTCGTACAAGCTACCGCTCTGTCCGGCTCGCGGAGCAGGAGAAGCGGCTGCTTCGCGCACACAACAGAGGAGCGGCAGCCGTACGCTCCGAAGCGCTGCTTCAGCCGAAAGACGCCGGCGACCGGCGCTTCGCTTCGGACAGCTCCGGAGAGCCGTAGTGTGCGTCTGCACTGGACTGCATCGTAGCGAAAAGCTTTGCCAGTGTGTCTTAGCAAGGAGATAGCTTAGGAGCGCAGGGCACTTATGCCTTCCTTGTCCATAAACACGATTTTACTGCACACTCCAAAAACACTGCTCTTTCCAGGGCAATATATAAGCTGCTTTCTGACGGCCGTGATCTTTCGATTACTCTTGCCCAGCTCGTTGTTTTAACGTGCACATGCCGTCCTGGCATTCAGTGCACAGTGAAGGCAATCGCAAAAGTCCAGCAGCTGCTGACTCCCAAATGAATTTCCCAACAGGGGCTTCATCAGGACGAAGTCAAAACCCAGGAAAGTTGTCTCGGAACGCCTTCAATAAAGCATGCCAGCAGTGCATTGAAAAGGCAGGGAGCTTTAGCCACTGTCATCTAGCAGTCCCAAGGCTGTACACACAATGTCGTCTCCCTGCGGCTTCGTTCTTCGCCCTCGTACAAGCTACCGCTCTGTCCGGCTCACGGAGCAGGAGAAGCGGCTGCCTCGCGCACACAACAGAGGAGCGGCAGCCGTACGCTCCGAAGCGCTGCTTCAGCCGAAAGACGCCGGCGACCGGCGCTTGGCTTCGGACAGCTCCGGAGAGCCGCAGTGTCCGTCTGCACTAGACTGCATGATAACGAAAAGCTTTGGCAGTGTGTCTCGCAGGGAGATAGCTTAGGAGCGCAGCGCACTTATGCCTCCCTTGTCCAGAAACACGATTTTACTGCACACTCCAAAAACACTGCTCTTTCCTGGGCAATATATAAGCTGCTTTCTGACGGCCGTGATCTTTCGATTACTCTTGCCCAGCTCGTTGTTTTAACGTGCACATGCCGTCCTGGCATTCAGTGCACAGTGAAGGCAATCGCAAAAGTCCAGGTGCTGCTGACTCCCAAACACAAGGCGCTGGCTATGTTCTTGTTTCTCGACAACTCAACGCAGCCCTTCATTTCTGCAGTTGCCATCGAGGTCTCTGCACTCGGAGACGCAGAGGACGAGTAGGAGTTTCCCAGGAGGGGATGCATCAGGACGAATTCAAAACTCCAGAAAATTGTCCTGGAACACCTTCCCTAAGGATGCTAGAATGGAATTGAAGAGGCAGGCCAGCGGCCACCACGGTCCTCTAGCACTCCTTAGGGTGCGCGCAGAAGGCCGGTGCTCTGCGGCTTCGTTCTTCGCCCTCGTACAAGCTACCGCTCTGTCCGGCTCACGGAGCAGGAGAAGCGGCTGCTTCGCGCACACAACAGAGGAGCGGCAGCCGTACGCTCCGAAGCGCTGCTTCAGCCGAAAGACGCCGGCGACCGGCGCTTCGCTTCGGACAGCTCCGGAGAGCCGTAGTGTGCGTCTGCACTAGACTGCATCGTAGCGAAAAGCTTTGCCAGTGTGTCTTAGCAAGGAGATAGCTTAGGAGCGCAGCGCACTTATGCCTTCCTTGTCCATAAACACGATTTTACTGCACACTCCAAAAACACTGCTCTTTCCAGGGCAATATATAAGCTGCTTTCTGACGGCCGTGATCTTTCGATTACTCTTGCCCAGCTCGTTGTTTTAACGTGCACATGCCGTCCTGGCATTCAGTGCACAGTGAAGGCAATCGCAAAAGTCCAGCAGCTGCTGACTCCCAAATGAATTTCCCAACAGGGGCTTCATCAGGACGAAGTCAAAACCCAGGAAAGTTGTCTCGGAACGCCTTCAATAAAGCATGCCAGCAGTGCATTGAAAAGGCAGGGAGCTTTAGCCACTGTCATCTAGCAGTCCCAAGGCTGTACACACAATGTCGTCTCCCTGCGGCTTCGTTCTTCGCCCTCGTACAAGCTACCGCTCTGTCCGGCTCACGGAGCAGGAGAAGCGGCTGCCTCGCGCACACAACAGAGGAGCGGCAGCCGTACGCTCCGAAGCGCTGCTTCAGCCGAAAGACGCCGGCGACCGGCGCTTGGCTTCGGACAGCTCCGGAGAGCCGCAGTGTCCGTCTGCACTAGACTGCATGATAACGAAAAGCTTTGGCAGTGTGTCTCGCAGGGAGATAGCTTAGGAGCGCAGCGCACTTATGCCTCCCTTGTCCAGAAACACGATTTTACTGCACACTCCAAAAACACTGCTCTTTCCTGGGCAATATATAAGCTGCTTTCTGACGGCCGTGATCTTTCGATTACTCTTGCCCAGCTCGTTGTTTTAACGTGCACATGCCGTCCTGGCATTCAGTGCACAGTGAAGGCAATCGCAAAAGTCCAGGTGCTGCTGACTCCCAAACACAAGGCGCTGGCTATGTTCTTGTTTCTCGACAACTCAACGCAGCCCTTCATTTCTGCAGTTGCCATCGAGGTCTCTGCACTCGGAGACGCAGAGGACGAGTAGGAGTTTCCCAGGAGGGGATGCATCAGGACGAATTCAAAACTCCAGAAAATTGTCCTGGAACACCTTCCCTAAGGATGCTAGAATGGAATTGAAGAGGCAGGCCAGCGGCCACCACGGTCCTCTACCAGTCCTTAGGGTGCGGGCAGAAGGCCGGTGCTCTGCGGCTTCGTTCTTCGCCCTCGTACAAGCTACCGCTCTGTCCGGCTCACGGAGCAGGAGAAGCGGCTGCTTCGCGCACACAACAGAGGAGCGGCAGCCGTACGCTCCGAAGCGCTGCTTCAGCCGAAAGACGCCGGCGACCGGCGCTTCGCTTCGGACAGCTCCGGAGAGCCGTAGTGTGCGTCTGCACTAGACTGCATCGTAGCGAAAAGCTTTGCCAGTGTGTCTTAGCAAGGAGATAGCTTAGGAGCGCAGCGCACTTATGCCTTCCTTGTCCATAAACACGATTTTACTGCACACTCCAAAAACACTGCTCTTTCCAGGGCAATATATAAGCTGCTTTCTGACGGCCGTGATCTTTCGATTACTCTTGCCCAGCTCGTTGTTTTAACGTGCACATGCCGTCCTGGCATTCAGTGCACAGTGAAGGCAATCGCAAAAGTCCAGGTGCTGCTGACTCCCAAACAAAAGGCGCTGGCTATGTTCTTGCTTCTCGACAACTCAACGAAGCCCTTCATTTCTGCAGTTGCCATCGAGGTCTCTGCACTCGGAGACGCAGAGGACGAGTAGGAGTTTCCCAGGAGATGCTGCATCAGGACGAATTCAAAACTCAGGAAAATTGTCCTGGAACACCTTCCCTAAGGATGCTAGAATGGAATTGAAGGGGCAGGCGAGCGGCCACCACGGTCCTCTCGCAGTCCTTAGGGTGCGCGCAGAAGGCCGGTGCTCTGCGGCTTCGTTCTTCGCCCTCGTACAAGCTACCGCTCTGTCCGGCTCGCGGAGCAGGAGAAGCGGCTGCTTCGCGCACACAACAGCCGTACGCTCCGAAGCGCTGCTTCAGCCGAAAGACGCCGGCGACCGGCGCTTGGCTTCGGACAGCTCCGGAGAGCCGCAGTGTCCGTCTGCACTAGACTGCATGATAACGAAAAGCTTTGGCAGTGTGTCTCGCAGGGAGATAGCTTAGGAGCGCAGCGCACTTATGCCTCCCTTGTCTAGAAACACGATTTTACTGCACACTCCAAAAACACTGCTCTTTCCTGGGCAATATATAAGCTGCTTTCTGACGGCCGTGATCTTTCGATTACTCTTGCCCAGCTCGTTGTTTTAACGTGCACATGCCGTCCTGGCATTCAGTGCACAGTGAAGGCAATCGCAAAAGTCCAGGTGCTGCTGACTCCCAAACACAAGGCGCTGGCTATGTTCTTGTTTCTCGACAACTCAACGCAGCCCTTCATTTCTGCAGTTGCCATCGAGGTCTCTGCACTCGGAGACGCAGAGGACGAGTAGGAGTTTCCCAGGAGGGGCTGCATCAGGACGAATTCAAAACTCCAGAAAATTGTCCTGGAACACCTTCCCTAAGGATGCTAGAATGGAATTGAAGAGGCAGGCCAGCGGCCACCACGGTCCTCTAGCAGTCCTTAGGGTGCGGGCAGAAGGCCGGTGCTCTGCGGCTTCGTTCTTCGCCCTCGTACAAGCTACCGCTCTGTCCGGCTCACGGAGCAGGAGAAGCGGCTGCCTCGCGCACACAACAGAGGAGCGGCAGCCGTACGCTCCGAAGCGCTGCTTCAGCCGAAAGACGCCGGCGACCGGCGCTTCGCTTCGGACAGCTCCGGAGAGCCGCAGTGTCCGTCTGCACTAGACTGCATGATAACGAAAAGCTTTGGCAGTGTGTCTTAGCAAGGAGATAGCTTAGGAGCGCAGCGCACTTATGCCTTCCTTGTCCATAAACACGATTTTACTGCACACTCCAAAAACACTGCTCTTTCCAGGGCAATATATAAGCTGCTTTCTGACGGCCGTGATCTTTCGATTACTCTTGCCCAGCTCGTTGTTTTAACGTGCACATGCCGTCCTGGCATTCAGTGCACAGTGAAAGCAATCGCAAAAGTCCAGGTGCTGCTGACTCCCAAACACAAGGCGCTGGCTATGTTCTTGCTTCTCGACAACTCAACGAAGCCCTTCATTTCTGCAGTTGCCATCGAGGTCTCTGCACTCGGAGACGCAGAGGACGAGTAGGAGTTTCCCAGGAGATGCTGCATCAGGACGAATTCAAAACTCAGGAAAATTGTCCTGGAACACCTTCCCTAAGGATGCTAGAATGGAATTGAAGGGGCAGGCGAGCGGCCACCACGGTCCTCTCGCAGTCCTTAGGGTGCGCGCAGAAGGCCGGTGCTCTGCGGCTTCGTTCTTCGCCCTCGTACAAGCTACCGCTCTGTCCGGCTCGCGGAGCAGGAGAAGCGGCTGCTTCGCGCACACAACAGAGGAGCGGCAGCCGTACGCTCCGAAGCGCTGCTTCAGCCGAAAGACGCCGGCGACCGGCGCTTCGCTTCGGACAGCTCCGGAGAGCCGTAGTGTGCGTCTGCACTGGACTGCATCGTAGCGAAAAGCTTTGCCAGTGTGTCTTAGCAAGGAGATAGCTTAGGAGCGCAGCGCACTTATGCCTTCCTTGTCCATAAACACGATTTTACTGCACACTCCAAAACCACTGCTCTTTCCAGGGCAATATATAAGCTGCTTTCTGACGGCCGTGATCTTACGATTACTGCTCTTGCCCAGCTCGTTGTTTTAACGTGCACATGCCGTCCTGGCATTCAGTGCACAGTGAAGGCAATCGCAAAAGTCCAGCAGCTGCTGACTCCCAAATGAATTTCCCAACAGGGGCTGCATCAGGACGAAGTCAAAACCCAGGAAAGTTGTCTCGGAACGCCTTCAATAAAGCATGCCAGCAGTGCATTGAAAAGGCAGGGAGCTTTAGCCACTGTCATCTAGCAGTCCCAAGGCTGTACACACAATGTCGTCTCCCTGCGGCTTCGTTCTTCGCCCTCGTACAAGCTACCGCTCTGTCCGGCTCACGGAGCAGGAGAAGCGGCTGCCTCGCGCACACAACAGAGGAGCGGCAGCCGTACGCTCCGAAGCGCTGCTTCAGCCGAAAGACGCCGGCGACCGGCGCTTGGCTTCGGACAGTTCCGGAGAGCCGTAGTGTGCGTCTGCACTAGACTGCATGATAACGAAAAGCTTTGGCAGTGTGTCTCGCAGGGAGATAGCTTAGGAGCGCAGCGCACTTATGCCTCCCTTGTCCAGAAACACGATTTTACTGCACACTCCAAAAACACTGCTCTTTCCTGGGCAATATATAAGCTGCTTTCTGACGGCCGTGATCTTTCGATTACTCTTGCCCAGCTCGTTGTTTTAACGTGCACATGCCGTCCTGGCATTCAGTGCACAGTGAAGGCAATCGCAAAAGTCCAGGTGCTGCTGACTCCCAAACACAAGGCGCTGGCTATGTTCTTGTTTCTCGACTACTCAACGCAGCCCTTCATTTCTGCAGTTGCCATCGAGGTCTCTGCACTCGGAGACGCAGAGGACGAGTAGGAGTTTCCCAGGAGGGGATGCATCAGGACGAATTCAAAACTCAGGAAAATTGTCCTGGAACACCTTCCCTAAGGATGCTAGAATGGAATTGAAGAGGCAGGCGAGCGGCCACCACGGTCCTCTACCAGTCCTTAGGGTGCGCGCAGAAGGCCGGTGCTCTGCGGCTTCGTTCTTCGCCCTCGTACAAGCTACCGCTCTGTCCGGCTCACGGAGCAGGAGAAGCGGCTGCCTCGCGCACACAACAGAGGAGCGGCAGCCGTACGCTCCGAAGCGCTGCTTCAGCCGAAAGACGCCGGCGACCGGCGCTTCGCTTCGGACAGCTCCGGAGAGCCGTAGTGTGCGTCTGGACTGGACTGCATCGTAGCGAAAAGCTTTGCCAGTGTGTCTTAGCAAGGAGATAGCTTAGGAGCGCAGCGCACTTATGCCTTCCTTGTCCATAAACACGATTTTACTGCACACTCCAAAAACACTGCTCTTTCCAGGGCAATATATAAGCTGCTTTCTGACGGCCGTGATCTTTCGATTACTCTTGCCCAGCTCGTTGTTTTAACGTGCACATGCCGTCCTGGCATTCAGTGCACAGTGAAAGCAATCGCAAAAGTCCAGGTGCTGCTGACTCCCAAACACAAGGCGCTGGCTATGTTCTTGCTTCTCGACAACTCAACGCAGCCCTTCATTTCTGCAGTTGCCATCGAGGTCTCTGCACTCGGAGACGCAGAGGACGAGTAGGAGTTTCCCAGGAGATGCTGCATCAGGACGAATTCAAAACTCAGGAAAATTGTCCTGGAACACCTTCCCTAAGGATGCTAGAATGGAATTGAAGGGGCAGGCGAGCGGCCACCACGGTCCTCTCGCAGTCCTTAGGGTGCGCGCAGAAGGCCGGTGCTCTGCGGCTTCGTTCTTCGCCCTCGTACAAGCTACCGCTCTGTCCGGCTCGCGGAGCAGGAGAAGCGGCTGCTTCGCGCACACAACAGCCGTACGCTCCGAAGCGCTGCTTCAGCCGAAAGACGCCGGCGACCGGCGCTTGGCTTCGGACAGCTCCGGAGAGCCGTAGTGTGCGTCTGCACTAGACTGCATGATAACGAAAAGCTTTGGCAGTGTGTCTCGCAGGGAGATAGCTTAGGAGCGCAGCACACTTATGCCTCCCTTGCCCAGAAACACGATTTTACTGCACACTCCAAAAACACTGCTCTTTCCTGGGCAATATATAAGCTGCTTTCTGACGGCCGTGATCTTACGATTACTGCTCTTGCCCAGCTCGTTGTTTTAACGTGCACATGCCGTCCTGGCATTCAGTGCACAGTGAAGGCAATCGCAAAAGTCCAGGTGCTGCTGACTCCCAAACACAAGGCGCTGGCTATGTTCTTGCTCCTCGACTACTCAACGCAGCCCTTCATTTCTGCAGTTGCCATCGAGGTCTCTGCACTCGGAGACTCAGAGGACGAGTAGGAGTTTCCCAGGAGGGGCAGCATCAGGACGAATTCAAAACTCCAGAAAATTGTCCTGGAACACCTTCCCTAAGGATGCTAGAATGGAATTGAAGAGGCAGGCCAGCGGCCACCACGGTCCTCTAGCAGTCCTTAGGGTGCGCGCAGAAGGCCGGTGCTCTGCGGCTTCGTTCTTCGCCGTCGTACAAGCTACCGCTCTGTCCGGCTCGCGGAGCAGGAGAAGCGGCTGCTTCGCGCACACAACAGAGGAGCGGCAGCCGTACGCTCCGAAGCGCTGCTTCAGCCGAAAGACGCCGGCGACCGGCGCTTCGCTTCGGACAGCTCCGGAGAGCCGTAGTGTGCGTCTGCACTGGACTGCATCGTAGCGAAAAGCTTTGCCAGTGTGTCTTAGCAAGGAGATAGCTTAGGAGCGCAGCGCACTTATGCCTTCCTTGTCCATAAACACGATTTTACTGCACACTCCAAAAACACTGCTCTTTCCAGGGCAATATATAAGCTGCTTTCTGACGGCCGTGATCTTTCGATTACTCTTGCCCAGCTCGTTGTTTTAACGTGCACATGCCGTCCTGGCATTCAGTGCACAGTGAAGGCAATCGCAAAAGTCCAGCAGCTGCTGACTCCCAAATGAATTTCCCAACAGGGGCTTCATCAGGACGAAGTCAAAACCCAGGAAAGTTGTCTCGGAACGCCTTCAATAAAGCATGCCAGCAGTGCATTGAAAAGGCAGGGAGCTTTAGCCACTGTCATCTAGCAGTCCCAAGGCTGTACACACAATGTCGTCTCCCTGCGGCTTCGTTCTTCGCCCTCGTACAAGCTACCGCTCTGTCCGGCTCACGGAGCAGGAGAAGCGGCTGCCTCGCGCACACAACAGAGGAGCGGCAGCCGTACGCTCCGAAGCGCTGCTTCAGCCGAAAGACGCCGGCGACCGGCGCTTGGCTTCGGACAGCTCCGGAGAGCCGCAGTGTCCGTCTGCACTAGACTGCATGATAACGAAAAGCTTTGGCAGTGTGTCTCGCAGGGAGATAGCTTAGGAGCGCAGCGCACTTATGCCTCCCTTGTCCAGAAACACGATTTTACTGCACACTCCAAAAACACTGCTCTTTCCTGGGCAATATATAAGCTGCTTTCTGACGGCCGTGATCTTTCGATTACTCTTGCCCAGCTCGTTGTTTTAACGTGCACATGCCGTCCTGGCATTCAGTGCACAGTGAAGGCAATCGCAAAAGTCCAGGTGCTGCTGACTCCCAAACACAAGGCGCTGGCTATGTTCTTGTTTCTCGACAACTCAACGCAGCCCTTCATTTCTGCAGTTGCCATCGAGGTCTCTGCACTCGGAGACGCAGAGGACGAGTAGGAGTTTCCCAGGAGGGGATGCATCAGGACGAATTCAAAACTCCAGAAAATTGTCCTGGAACACCTTCCCTAAGGATGCTAGAATGGAATTGAAGAGGCAGGCCAGCGGCCACCACGGTCCTCTACCAGTCCTTAGGGTGCGGGCAGAAGGCCGGTGCTCTGCGGCTTCGTTCTTCGCCCTCGTACAAGCTACCGCTCTGTCCGGCTCACGGAGCAGGAGAAGCGGCTGCTTCGCGCACACAACAGAGGAGCGGCAGCCGTACGCTCCGAAGCGCTGCTTCAGCCGAAAGACGCCGGCGACCGGCGCTTCGCTTCGGACAGCTCCGGAGAGCCGTAGTGTGCGTCTGCACTAGACTGCATCGTAGCGAAAAGCTTTGCCAGTGTGTCTTAGCAAGGAGATAGCTTAGGAGCGCAGCGCACTTATGCCTTCCTTGTCCATAAACACGATTTTACTGCACACTCCAAAAACACTGCTCTTTCCAGGGCAATATATAAGCTGCTTTCTGACGGCCGTGATCTTTCGATTACTCTTGCCCAGCTCGTTGTTTTAACGTGCACATGCCGTCCTGGCATTCAGTGCACAGTGAAAGCAATCGCAAAAGTCCAGGTGCTGCTGACTCCCAAACAAAAGGCGCTGGCTATGTTCTTGCTTCTCGACAACTCAACGAAGCCCTTCATTTCTGCAGTTGCCATCGAGGTCTCTGCACTCGGAGACTCAGAGGACGAGTAGGAGTTTCCCAGGAGATACTGCATCAGGACGAATTCAAAACTCAGGAAAATTGTCCTGGAACACCTTCCCTAAGGATGCTAGAATGGAATTGAAGGGGCAGGCGAGCGGCCACCACGGTCCTCTCGCAGTCCTTAGGGTGCGCGCAGAAGGCCGGTGCTCTGCGGCTTCGTTCTTCGCCCTCGTACAAGCTACCGCTCTGTCCGGCTCGCGGAGCAGGAGAAGCGGCTGCTTCGCGCACACAACAGCCGTACGCTCCGAAGCGCTGCTTCAGCCGAAAGACGCCGGCGACCGGCGCTTGGCTTCGGACAGCTCCGGAGAGCCGTAGTGTGCGTCTGCACTAGACTGCATGATAACGAAAAGCTTTGGCAGTGTGTCTCGCAGGGAGATAGCTTAGGAGCGCAGCACACTTATGCCTCCCTTGCCCAGAAACACGATTTTACTGCACACTCCAAAAACACTGCTCTTTCCAGGGCAATATATAAGCTGCTTTCTGACGGCCGTGATCTTTCGATTACTGCTCTTGCCCAGCTCGTTGTTTTAACGTGCACATGCCGTCCTGGCATTCAGTGCACAGTGAAGGCAATCGCAAAAGTCCAGCAGCTGCTGACTCCCAAACACAAGGCGCTGGCTATGTTCTTGCTTCTCGACTACTCAACGCAGCCCATCATTTCTGCAGTTGCCATCGAGGTCTCTGCACTCGGAGACTCAGAGGACGAGTAGGAGTTTCCCAGGAGGGGCTGCATCCGGAGGAATTCAAAACTCCAGAAAATTGTCCTGGAACACCTTCCCTAAGGATGCTAGAATGGAATTGAAGAGGCAGGCCAGCGGCCACCACGGTCCTCTAGCAGTCCTTAGGGTGCGCGCAGAAGGCCGGTGCTCTGCGGCTTCGTTCTTCGCCGTCGTACAAGCTACCGCTCTGTCCGGCTCGCGGAGCAGGAGAAGCGGCTGCTTCGCGCACACAACAGAGGAGCGGCAGCCGTACGCTCCGAAGCGCTGCTTCAGCCGAAAGACGCCGGCGACCGGCGCTTCGCTTCGGACAGCTCCGGAGAGCCGTAGTGTGCGTCTGCACTGGACTGCATCGTAGCGAAAAGCTTTGCCAGTGTGTCTTAGCAAGGAGATAGCTTAGGAGCGCAGCGCACTTATGCCTTCCTTGTCCATAAACACGATTTTACTGCACACTCCAAAAACACTGCTCTTTCCAGGGCAATATATAAGCTGCTTTCTGACGGCCGTGATCTTTCGATTACTCTTGCCCAGCTCGTTGTTTTAACGTGCACATGCCGTCCTGGCATTCAGTGCACAGTGAAGGCAATCGCAAAAGTCCAGCAGCTGCTGACTCCCAAATGAATTTCCCAACAGGGGCTTCATCAGGACGAAGTCAAAACCCAGGAAAGTTGTCTCGGAACGCCTTCAATAAAGCATGCCAGCAGTGCATTGAAAAGGCAGGGAGCTTTAGCCACTGTCATCTAGCAGTCCCAAGGCTGTACACACAATGTCGTCTCCCTGCGGCTTCGTTCTTCGCCCTCGTACAAGCTACCGCTCTGTCCGGCTCACGGAGCAGGAGAAGCGGCTGCCTCGCGCACACAACAGAGGAGCGGCAGCCGTACGCTCCGAAGCGCTGCTTCAGCCGAAAGACGCCGGCGACCGGCGCTTCGCTTCGGACAGCTCCGGAGAGCCGCAGTGTCCGTCTGCACTAGACTGCATGATAACGAAAAGCTTTGGCAGTGTGTCTCGCAGGGAGATAGCTTAGGAGCGCAGCGCACTTATGCCTCCCTTGTCTAGAAACACGATTTTACTGCACACTCCAAAAACACTGCTCTTTCCTGGGCAATATATAAGCTGCTTTCTGACGGCCGTGATCTTTCGATTACTCTTGCCCAGCTCGTTGTTTTAACGTGCACATGCCGTCCTGGCATTCAGTGCACAGTGAAGGCAATCGCAAAAGTCCAGGTGCTGCTGACTCCCAAACACAAGGCGCTGGCTATGTTCTTGTTTCTCGACAACTCAACGCAGCCCTTCATTTCTGCAGTTGCCATCGAGGTCTCTGCACTCGGAGACGCAGAGGACGAGTAGGAGTTTCCCAGGAGGGGATGCATCAGGACGAATTCAAAACTCCAGAAAATTGTCCTGGAACACCTTCCCTAAGGATGCTAGAATGGAATTGAAGAGGCAGGCCAGCGGCCACCACGGTCCTCTACCAGTCCTTAGGGTGCGGGCAGAAGGCCGGTGCTCTGCGGCTTCGTTCTTCGCCCTCGTACAAGCTACCGCTCTGTCCGGCTCACGGAGCAGGAGAAGCGGCTGCCTCGCGCACACAACAGAGGAGCGGCAGCCGTACGCTCCGAAGCGCTGCTTCAGCCGAAAGACGCCGGCGACCGGCGCTTCGCTTCGGACAGCTCCGGAGAGCCGTAGTGTGCGTCTGCACTAGACTGCATCGTAGCGAAAAGCTTTGCCAGTGTGTCTTAGCAAGGAGATAGCTTAGGAGCGCAGCGCACTTATGCCTTCCTTGTCCATAAACACGATTTTACTGCACACTCCAAAAACACTGCTCTTTCCAGGGCAATATATAAGCTGCTTTCTGACGGCCGTGATCTTTCGATTACTCTTGCCCAGCTCGTTGTTTTAACGTGCACATGCCGTCCTGGCATTCAGTGCACAGTGAAAGCAATCGCAAAAGTCCAGGTGCTGCTGACTCCCAAACACAAGGCGCTGGCTATGTTCTTGCTTCTCGACAACTCAACGCAGCCCTTCATTTCTGCAGTTGCCATCGAGGTCTCTGCACTCGGAGACGCAGAGGACGAGTAGGAGTTTCCCAGGAGATGCTGCATCAGGACGAATTCAAAACTCAGGAAAATTGTCCTGGAACACCTTCCCTAAGGATGCTAGAATGGAATTGAAGGGGCAGGCGAGCGGCCACCACGGTCCTCTCGCAGTCCTTAGGGTGCGCGCCGAAGGCCGGTGCTCTGCGGCTTCGTTCTTCGCCCTCGTACAAGCTACCGCTCTGTCCGGCTCGCGGAGCAGGAGAAGCGGCTGCTTCGCGCACACAACAGCCGTACGCTCCGAAGCGCTGCTTCAGCCGAAAGACGCCGGCGACCGGCGCTTGGCTTCGGACAGCTCCGGAGAGCCGTAGTGTGCGTCTGCACTAGACTGCATGATAACGAAAAGCTTTGGCAGTGTGTCTCGCAGGGAGATAGCTTAGGAGCGCAGCACACTTATGCCTCCCTTGCCCAGAAACACGATTTTACTGCACACTCCAAAAACACTGCTCTTTCCAGGGCAATATATAAGCTGCTTTCTGACGGCCGTGATCTTTCGATTACTCTTGCCCAGCTCGTTGTTTTAACGTGCACATGCCGTCCTGGCATTCAGTGCACAGTGAAGGCAATCGCAAAAGTCCAGGTGCTGCTGACTCCCAAACACAAGGCGCTGGCTATGTTCTTGTTTCTCGACAACTCAACGCAGCCCTTCATTTCTGCAGTTGCCATCGAGGTCTCTGCACTCGGAGACGCAGAGGACGAGTAGGAGTTTCCCAGGAGGGGATGCATCAGGACGAATTCAAAACTCAGGAAAATTGTCCTGGAACACCTTCCCTAAGGATGCTAGAATGGAATTGAAGAGGCAGGCCAGCGGCCACCACGGTCCTCTACCAGTCCTTAGGGTGCGGGCAGAAGGCCGGTGCTCTGCGGCTTCGTTCTTCGCCCTCGTACAAGCTACCGCTCTGTCCGGCTCACGGAGCAGGAGAAGCGGCTGCCTCGCGCACACAACAGAGGAGCGGCAGCCGTACGCTCCGAAGCGCTGCTTCAGCCGAAAGACGCCGGCGACCGGCGCTTCGCTTCGGACAGCTCCGGAGAGCCGTAGTGTGCGTCTGCACTAGACTGCATCGTAGCGAAAAGCTTTGCCAGTGTGTCTTAGCAAGGAGATAGCTTAGGAGCGCAGCGCACTTATGCCTTCCTTGTCCATAAACACGATTTTACTGCACACTCCAAAAACACTGCTCTTTCCAGGGCAATATATAAGCTGCTTTCTGACGGCCGTGATCTTTCGATTACTCTTGCCCAGCTCGTTGTTTTAACGTGCACATGCCGTCCTGGCATTCAGTGCACAGTGAAAGCAATCGCAAAAGTCCAGGTGCTGCTGACTCCCAAACACAAGGCGCTGGCTATGTTCTTGCTTCTCGACAACTCAACGCAGCCCTTCATTTCTGCAGTTGCCATCGAGGTCTCTGCACTCGGAGACGCAGAGGACGAGTAGGAGTTTCCCAGGAGATGCTGCATCAGGACGAATTCAAAACTCAGGAAAATTGTCCTGGAACACCTTCCCTAAGGATGCTAGAATGGAATTGAAGGGGCAGGCGAGCGGCCACCACGGTCCTCTCGCAGTCCTTAGGGTGCGCGCCGAAGGCCGGTGCTCTGCGGCTTCGTTCTTCGCCCTCGTACAAGCTACCGCTCTGTCCGGCTCGCGGAGCAGGAGAAGCGGCTGCTTCGCGCACACAACAGCCGTACGCTCCGAAGCGCTGCTTCAGCCGAAAGACGCCGGCGACCGGCGCTTGGCTTCGGACAGCTCCGGAGAGCCGTAGTGTGCGTCTGCACTAGACTGCATGATAACGAAAAGCTTTGGCAGTGTGTCTCGCAGGGAGATAGCTTAGGAGCGCAGCACACTTATGCCTCCCTTGCCCAGAAACACGATTTTACTGCACACTCCAAAAACACTGCTCTTTCCAGGGCAATATATAAGCTGCTTTCTGACGGCCGTGATCTTACGATTACTGCTCTTGCCCAGCTCGTTGTTTTAACGTGCACATGCCGTCCTGGCATTCAGTGCACAGTGAAGGCAATCGCAAAAGTCCAGCAGCTGCTGACTCCCAAACACAAGGCGCTGGCTATGTTCTTGCTCCTCGACTACTCAACGCAGCCCTTCATTTCTGCAGTTGCCATCGAGGTCTCTGCACTCGGAGACTCAGAGGACGAGTAGGAGTTTCCCAGGAGGGGCTGCATCAGGACGAATTCAAAACTCAGGAAAATTGTCCTGGAACACCTTCCCTAAGGATGCTAGAATGGAATTGAAGAGGCAGGCGAGCGGCCACCACGGTCCTCTAGCAGTCCTTAGGGTGCGCGCACAAGGCCGGTGCTCTGCGGCTTCGTTCTTCGCCCTCGTACAAGCTACCGCTCTGTCCGGCTCGCGGAGCAGGAGAAGCGGCTGCTTCGCGCACACAACAGAGGAGCGGCAGCCGTACGCTCCGAAGCGCTGCTTCAGCCGAAAGACGCCGGCGACCGGCGCTTGGCTTCGGACAGCTCCGGAGAGCCGTAGTGTGCATCTGCACTGGACTGCATCATAGCGAAAAGCTTTAGCAGTGTGTCTCGCAGGGAGATAGCTTAGGAGCGCAGGGCACTTATGCCTCCCTTGTCCAGAAACACGATTTTACTGCACACTCCAAAAACACTGCTCTTTCCAGGGCAATATATAAGCTGCTTTCTGACGGCCGTGCTCCCTTCCTGCTCTTGCCCAGCTCGTTGTTTTAACGTGCACATGCCGTCCTGGCATTCAGTGCACAGTGAAGGCAATCGCAAAAGTCCAGCAGCTGCTGACTCCCAAACGAATTTCCCAAGAGGGGCTTCATCAGGACGAAGTCAAAACCCAGGAAAGTTGTCTCGGAACGCCTTCAATAAAGCATGCCAGCAGTGCATTGAAAAGGCAGGGAGCTTTAGCCACTGTCATCTAGCAGTCCCAAGGCTGTACACACAATGTCGTCTCCCTGCGGCTTCGTTCTTTGCCCTCGTACAAGCTACCGCTCTGTCCGGCTCACGGAGCAGGAGAAGCGGCTGCCTCGCGCACACAACAGCGGAGCGGCAGCCGTACGCCCCGAAGCGCTGCTTCAGCCGAAAGACGGCAGCCACCGACGCTTCGCTTCGGACAGCTCCGGAGAGCCGCAGTGTCCGTCTGCACTAGACTGCATGATAACGAAAAGCTTTGGCAGTGTGTCTCGCAGGGAGATAGCTTAGGAGCGCAGCGCACTTATGCCTCCCTTGTCTAGAAACACGATTTTACTGCACACTCCAAAAACACTGCTCTTTCCTGGGCAATATATAAGCTGCTTTCTGACGGCCGTGATTTTTCGATTACTCTTGCCCAGCTCGTTGATTTAACGTGCACATGCCGTCCTGGCAGTCAGTGCACAGTGAAGGCAATCGCAAAAGTCCAGCAGCTGCTGACTCCCAAATGAATTTCCCAACAGGGGCTGCATCAGGACGAAGTCAAAACCCAGGAAAGTTGTCTCGGAACGCCTTCAATAAAGCATGCCAGCAGTGCATTGAAAAGGCAGGGAGCTTTAGCCACTGTCATCTAGCAGTCCCAAGGCTGTACACACAATGTCGTCTCCCTGCGGCTTCGTTCTTCGCCCTCGTACAAGCTACCGCTCTGTCCGGCTCACGGAGCAGGAGAAGCGGCTGCCTCGCGCACACAACAGAGGAGCGGCAGCCGTACGCTCCGAAGCGCTGCTTCAGCCGAAAGACGCCGGCGACCGGCGCTTGGCTTCGGACAGCTCCGGAGAGCCGCAGTGTCCGTCTGCACTAGACTGCATGATAACGAAAAGCTTTGGCAGTGTGTCTCGCAGGGAGATAGCTTAGGAGCGCAGCGCACTTATGCCTCCCTTGTCTAGAAACACGATTTTACTGCACACTCCAAAAACACTGCTCTTTCCTGGGCAATATATAAGCTGCTTTCTGACGGCCGTGATCTTTCGATTACTCTTGCCCAGCTCGTTGTTTTAACGTGCACATGCCGTCCTGGCATTCAGTGCACAGTGAAGGCAATCGCAAAAGTCCAGGTGCTGCTGACTCCCAAACACAAGGCGCTGGCTATGTTCTTGTTTCTCGACAACTCAACGCAGCCCTTCATTTCTGCAGTTGCCATCGAGGTCTCTGCACTCGGAGACGCAGAGGACGAGTAGGAGTTTCCCAGGAGGGGATGCATCAGGACGAATTCAAAACTCCAGAAAATTGTCCTGGAACACCTTCCCTAAGGATGCTAGAATGGAATTGAAGAGGCAGGCCAGCGGCCACCACGGTCCTCTAGCAGTCCTTAGGGTGCGGGCAGAAGGCCGGTGCTCTGCGGCTTCGTTCTTCGCCCTCGTACAAGCTACCGCTCTGTCCGGCTCACGGAGCAGGAGAAGCGGCTGCCTCGCGCACAAAACAGAGGAGCGGCAGCCGTACGCTCCGAAGCGCTGCTTCAGCCGAAAGACGCCGGCGACCGGCGCTTCGCTTCGGACAGCTCCGGAGAGCCGTAGTGTGCGTCTGCACTAGACTGCATCGTAGCGAAAAGCTTTGCCAGTGTGTCTTAGCAAGGAGATAGCTTAGGAGCGCAGCGCACTTATGCCTTCCTTGTCCATAAACACGATTTTACTGCACACTCCAAAAACACTGCTCTTTCCAGGGCAATATATAAGCTGCTTTCTGACGGCCGTGATCTTTCGATTACTCTTGCCCAGCTCGTTGTTTTAACGTGCACATGCCGTCCTGGCATTCAGTGCACAGTGAAAGCAATCGCAAAAGTCCAGGTGCTGCTGACTCCCAAACACAAGGCGCTGGCTATGTTCTTGCTTCTCGACAACTCAACGCAGCCCTTCATTTCTGCAGTTGCCATCGAGGTCTCTGCACTCGGAGACGCAGAGGACGAGTAGGAGTTTCCCAGGAGATGCTGCATCAGGACGAATTCAAAACTCAGGAAAATTGTCCTGGAACACCTTCCCTAAGGATGCTAGAATGGAATTGAAGGGGCAGGCGAGCGGCCACCACGGTCCTCTCGCAGTCCTTAGGGTGCGCGCCGAAGGCCGGTGCTCTGCGGCTTCGTTCTTCGCCCTCGTACAAGCTACCGCTCTGTCCGGCTCGCGGAGCAGGAGAAGCGGCTGCTTCGCGCACACAACAGCCGTACGCTCCGAAGCGCTGCTTCAGCCGAAAGACGCCGGCGACCGGCGCTTGGCTTCGGACAGCTCCGGAGAGCCGTAGTGTGCGTCTGCACTAGACTGCATGATAACGAAAAGCTTTGGCAGTGTGTCTCGCAGGGAGATAGCTTAGGAGCGCAGCACACTTATGCCTCCCTTGCCCAGAAACACGATTTTACTGCACACTCCAAAAACACTGCTCTTTCCAGGGCAATATATAAGCTGCTTTCTGACGGCCGTGATCTTTCGATTACTCTTGCCCAGCTCGTTGTTTTAACGTGCACATGCCGTCCTGGCATTCAGTGCACAGTGAAGGCAATCGCAAAAGTCCAGGTGCTGCTGACTCCCAAACACAAGGCGCTGGCTATGTTCTTGCTTCTCGACAACTCAACGCAGCCCTTCATTTCTGCAGTTGCCATCGAGGTCTCTGCACTCGGAGACGCAGAGGACGAGTAGGAGTTTCCCAGGAGGGGATGCATCAGGACGAATTCAAAACTCCAGAAAATTGTCCTGGAACACCTTCCCTAAGGATGCTAGAATGGAATTGAAGAGGCAGGCCAGCGGCCACCACGGTCCTCTACCAGTCCTTAGGGTGCGGGCAGAAGGCCGGTGCTCTGCGGCTTCGTTCTTCGCCCTCGTACAAGCTACCGCTCTGTCCGGCTCACGGAGCAGGAGAAGCGGCTGCCTCGCGCACACAACAGAGGAGCGGCAGCCGTACGCTCCGAAGCGCTGCTTCAGCCGAAAGACGCCGGCGACCGGCGCTTCGCTTCGGACAGCTCCGGAGAGCCGTAGTGTGCGTCTGCACTAGACTGCATCGTAGCGAAAAGCTTTGCCAATGTGTCTTAGCAAGGAGATAGCTTAGGAGCGCAGCGCACTTATGCCTTCCTTGTCCATAAACACGATTTTACTGCACACTCCAAAAACACTGCTCTTTCCAGGGCAATATATAAGCTGCTTTCTGACGGCCGTGATCTTTCGATTACTCTTGCCCAGCTCGTTGTTTTAACGTGCACATGCCGTCCTGGCATTCAGTGCACAGTGAAAGCAATCGCAAAAGTCCAGGTGCTGCTGACTCCCAAACACAAGGCGCTGGCTATGTTCTTGCTTCTCGACAACTCAACGCAGCCCTTCATTTCTGCAGTTGCCATCGAGGTCTCTGCACTCGGAGACGCAGAGGACGAGTAGGAGTTTCCCAGGAGATGCTGCATCAGGACGAATTCAAAACTCAGGAAAATTGTCCTGGAACACCTTCCCTAAGGATGCTAGAATGGAATTGAAGGGGCAGGCGAGCGGCCACCACGGTCCTCTCGCAGTCCTTAGGGTGCGCGCCGAAGGCCGGTGCTCTGCGGCTTCGTTCTTCGCCCTCGTACAAGCTACCGCTCTGTCCGGCTCGCGGAGCAGGAGAAGCGGCTGCTTCGCGCACACAACAGCCGTACGCTCCGAAGCGCTGCTTCAGCCGAAAGACGCCGGCGACCGGCGCTTGGCTTCGGACAGCTCCGGAGAGCCGTAGTGTGCGTCTGCACTAGACTGCATGATAACGAAAAGCTTTGGCAGTGTGTCTCGCAGGGAGATAGCTTAGGAGCGCAGCACACTTATGCCTCCCTTGCCCAGAAACACGATTTTACTGCACACTCCAAAAACACTGCTCTTTCCAGGGCAATATATAAGCTGCTTTCTGACGGCCGTGATCTTACGATTACTGCTCTTGCCCAGCTCGTTGTTTTAACGTGCACATGCCGTCCTGGCATTCAGTGCACAGTGAAGGCAATCGCAAAAGTCCAGCAGCTGCTGACTCCCAAACACAAGGCGCTGGCTATGTTCTTGCTCCTCGACTACTCAACGCAGCCCTTCATTTCTGCAGTTGCCATCGAGGTCTCTGCACTCGGAGACTCAGAGGACGAGTAGGAGTTTCCCAGGAGGGGCTGCATCAGGACGAATTCAAAACTCAGGAAAATTGTCCTGGAACACCTTCCCTAAGGATGCTAGAATGGAATTGAAGAGGCAGGCGAGCGGCCACCACGGTCCTCTAGCAGTCCTTAGGGTGCGCGCACAAGGCCGGTGCTCTGCGGCTTCGTTCTTCGCCCTCGTACAAGCTACCGCTCTGTCCGGCTCGCGGAGCAGGAGAAGCGGCTGCTTCGCGCACACAACAGAGGAGCGGCAGCCGTACGCTCCGAAGCGCTGCTTCAGCCGAAAGACGCCGGCGACCGGCGCTTGGCTTCGGACAGCTCCGGAGAGCCGTAGTGTGCGTCTGCACTGGACTGCATCATAGCGAAAAGCTTTAGCAGTGTGTCTCGCAGGGAGATAGCTTAGGAGCGCAGGGCACTTATGCCTCCCTTGTCCAGAAACACGATTTTACTGCACACTCCAAAAACACTGCTCTTTCCAGGGCAAGATGTCAGATGCTCTCTGATGCCCGTGCTCCCTTCCTGCTCTTGCCCAGCTCGTTGTTTTAACGTGCACATGCCGTCCTGGCATTCAGTGCACAGTGAAGGCAATCGCAAAAGTCCAGCAGCTGCTGACTCCCAAACGAATTTCCCAAGAGGGGCTTCATCAGGACGAAGTCAAAACCCAGGAAAGTTGTCTCGGAACGCCTTCAATAAAGCATGCCAGCAGTGCATTGAAAAGGCAGGGAGCTTTAGCCACTGTCATCTAGCAGTCCCAAGGCTGTACACACAAGGTCGTCTCCCTGCGGCTTCGTTCTTTGCCCTCGTACAAGCTACCGCTCTGTCCGGCTCACGGAGCAGGAGAAGCGGCTGCCTCGCGCACACAACAGCGGAGCGGCAGCCGTACGCCCCGAAGCGCTGCTTCAGCCGAAAGACGGCAGCCACCGACGCTTCGCTTCGGACAGCTCCGGAGAGCCGCAGTGTCCGTCTGCACTAGACTGCATGATAACGAAAAGCTTTGGCAGTGTGTCTCGCAGGGAGATAGCTTAGGAGCGCAGCGCACTTATGCCTCCCTTGTCTAGAAACACGATTTTACTGCACACTCCAAAAACACTGCTCTTTCCTGGGCAATATATAAGCTGCTTTCTGACGGCCGTGATTTTTCGATTACTCTTGCCCAGCTCGTTGATTTAACGTGCACATGCCGTCCTGGCAGTCAGTGCACAGTGAAGGCAATCGCAAAAGTCCAGCAGCTGCTGACTCCCAAATGAATTTCCCAACAGGGGCTGCATCAGGACGAAGTCAAAACCCAGGAAAGTTGTCTCGGAACGCCTTCAATAAAGCATGCCAGCAGTGCATTGAAAAGGCAGGGAGCTTTAGCCACTGTCATCTAGCAGTCCCAAGGCTGTACACACAATGTCGTCTCCCTGCGGCTTCGTTCTTCGCCCTCGTACAAGCTACCGCTCTGTCCGGCTCACGGAGCAGGAGAAGCGGCTGCCTCGCGCACACAACAGAGGAGTGGCAGCCGTACGCTCTGAAGCGCTGCTTCAGCCGAAAGACGCCGGCGACCGGCGCTTGGCTTCGGACAGCTCCGGAGAGCCGCAGTGTCCGTCTGCACTAGACTGCATGATAACGAAAAGCTTTGGCAGTGTGTCTCGCAGGGAGATAGCTTAGGAGCGCAGGGCACTTATGCCTCCCTTGTCCAGAAACACGATTTTACTGCACACTCCAAAAACACTGCTCTTTCCTGGGCAATATATAAGCTGCTTTCTGACGGCCGTGATCTTACGATTACTGCTCTTGCCCAGCTCGTTGTTTTAACGTGCACATGCCGTCCTGGCATTCAGTGCACAGTGAAGGCAATCGCAAAAGTCCAGGTGCTGCTGACTCCCAAACACAAGGCGCTGGCTATGTTCTTGCTTCTCGACAACTCAACGCAGCCCTTCATTTCTGCAGTTGCCATCGAGGTCTCTGCACTCGGAGACGCAGAGGACGAGTAGGAGTTTCCCAGGAGGGGCTGCATCAGGAGGAATTCAAAACTCCAGAAAATTGTCCTGGAACACCTTCCCTAAGGATGCTAGAATGGAATTGAAGAGGCAGGCCAGCGGCCACCACGGTCCTCTACCAGTCCTTAGGGTGCGCGCAGAAGGCCGGTGCTCTGCGGCTTCGTTCTTCGCCGTCGTACAAGCTACCGCTCTGTCCGGCTCACGGAGCAGGAGAAGCGGCTGCTTCGCGCACACAACAGCCGTACGCTCCGAAGCGCTGCTTCAGCCGAAAGACGCCGGCGACCGGCGCTTGGCTTCGGACAGCTCCGGAGAGCCGTAGTGTGCGTCTGCACTAGACTGCATGATAACGAAAAGCTTTGGCAGTGTGTCTCGCAGGGAGATAGCTTAGGAGCGCAGCACACTTCTGCCTCCCTTGTCCAGAAACACGATTTTACTGCACACTCCAAAACCACTGCTCTTTCCAGGGCAATATATAAGCTGCTTTCTGACGGCCGTGATCTTTCGATTACTGCTCTTGCCCAGCTCGTTGTTTTAACGTGCACATGCCGTCCTGGCATTCAGTGCACAGTGAAAGCAATCGCAAAAGTCCAGGTGCTGCTGACTCCCAAACACAAGGCGCTGGCTATGTTCTTGCTTCTCGACAACTCAACGCAGCCCTTCATTTCTGCAGTTGCCATCGAGGTCTCTGCACTCGGAGACGCAGAGGACGAGTAGGAGTTTCCCAGGAGGGGCTGCATCAGGACGAATTCAAAACTCCAGAAAATTGTCCTGGAACACCTTCCCTAAGGATGCTAGAATGGAATTGAAGAGGCAGGCGAGCGGCCACCACGGTCCTCTAGCAGTCCTTAGGGTGCGCGCACAAGGCCGGTGCTCTGCGGCTTCGTTCTTCGCCCTCGTACAATCTACCGCTGTGTCCGGCTCGCGGAGCAGGAGAAGCGGCTGCCTCGCGCACAAAACAGCCGTACGCTCCGAAGCGCTGCTTCAGCCGAAAGACGCCGGCGACCGGCGCTTGGCTTCGGACAGCTCCGGAGAGCCGTAGTGTGCGTCTGCACTAGACTGCATGATAACGAAAAGCTTTGGCAGTGTGTCTCGCAGGGAGATAGCTTAGGAGCGCAGGGCACTTATGCCTCCCTTGTCCAGAAACACGATTTTACTGCACACTCCAAAAACACTGCTCTTTCCAGGGCAATATATAAGCTGCTTTCTGACGGCCGTGATCTTTCGATTACTGCTCTTGCCCAGCTCGTTGTTTTAACGTGCACATGCCGTCCTGGCATTCAGTGCACAGTGAAGGCAATCGCAAAAGTCCAGCAGCTGCTGACTCCCAAACAAAAGGCGCTGGCTATGTTCTTGCTTCTCGACTACTCAACGCAGCCCTTCATTTCTGCAGTTGCCATCGAGGTCTCTGCACTCGGAGACTCAGAGGACGAGTAGGAGTTTCCCAGGAGGGGCTGCATCAGGAGGAATTCAAAACTCCAGAAAATTGTCCTGGAACACCTTCCCTAAGGATGCTAGAATGGAATTGAAGAGGCAGGCCAGCGGCCACCACGGTCCTCTAGCACTCCTTAGGGTGCGCGCAGAAGGCCGGTGCTCTGCGGCTTCGTTCTTCGCCCTCGTACAAGCTACCGCTCTGTCCGGCTCACGGAGCAGGAGAAGCGGCTGCTTCGCGCACACAACAGCCGTTCGCTCCGAAGCGCTGCTTCAGCCGAAAGACGCCGGCGACCGGCGCTTCGCTTCGGACAGCTCCGGAGAGCCGTAGTGTGCGTCTGCACTGGACTGCATCATAGCGAAAAGCTTTAGCAGTGTGTCTTAGCAAGGAGATAGCTTAGGAGCGCAGGGCACTTATGCCTCCCTTGTCCAGAAACACGATTTTACTGCACACTCCAAAACCACTGCTCTTTCCAGGGCAAGATGTCAGATGCTCTCTGATGCCCGTGCTCCCTTCCTGCTCTTGCCCAGCTCGTTGTTTTAACGTGCACATGCCGTCCTGGCATTCAGTGCACAGTGAAGGCAATCGCAAAAGTCCAGCAGCTGCTGACTCCCAAATGAATTTCCCAACAGGGGCTGCATCAGGACGAAGTCAAAACCCAGGAAAGTTGTCTCGGAACGCCTTCAATAAAGCATGCCAGCAGTGCATTGAAAAGGCAGGGAGCTTTAGCCACTGTCATCTAGCAGTCCCAAGGCTGTACACACAATGTCGTCTCCCTGCGGCTTCGTTCTTCGCCCTCGTACAAGCTACCGCTCTGTCCGGCTCCCGGAGCAGGAGAAGCGGCTGCCTCGCGCACACAACAGAGGAGCGGCAGCCGTACGCTCCGAAGCGCTGCTTCAGCCGAAAGACGCCGGCGACCGGCGCTTCGCTTCGGACAGCTCCGGAGAGCCGTAGTGTGCGTCTGCACTAGACTGCATCGTAGCGAAAAGCTTTGCCAGTGTGTCTTAGCAAGGAGATAGCTTAGGAGCGCAGCGCACTTATGCCTCCCTTGTCCAGAAACACGATTTTACTGCACACTCCAAAAACACTGCTCTTTCCAGGGCAATATATAAGCTGCTTTCTGACGGCCGTGATCTTTCGATTACTCTTGCCCAGCTCGTTGATTTAACGTGCACATGCCGTCCTGGCATTCAGTGCACAGTGAAAGCAATCGCAAAAGTCCAGCAGCTGCTGACTCCCAAACACAAGGCGCTGGCTATGTTCTTGCTTCTCGACAACTCAACGCAGCCCTTCATTTCTGCAGTTGCCATCGAGGTCTCTGCACTCGGAGACTCAGAGGACGAGCAGGAGTTTCCCAGGAGATGCTGCATCAGGACGAATTCAAAACTCAGGAAAATTGTCCTGGAACACCTTCCATAAGGATGCTAGAATGGAATTGAAGGGGCAGGCGAGCGGCCACCTCGATCCTCTCGCAGTCCTTAGGGTGCGCGCAGAAGCCCGGTGCTCTGCGGCTTCGTTCTTCGCCGTCGTACAAGCTACCGCTCTGTCCGGCTCACGGAGCAGGAGAAGCGGCTGCCTCGCGCACACAACAGCCGTACGCTCCGAAGCGCTGCTTCAGCCGAAAGACGCCGGCGACCGGCGCTTCGCTTCGGACAGCTCCGGAGAGCCGTAGTGTGCGTCTGCACTAGACTGCATGATAACGAAAAGCTTTGGCAGTGTGTCTTAGCAGGGAGATAGCTTAGGAGCGCAGGGCACTTATGCCTCCCTTGTCCAGAAACACGATTTTACTGCACACTCCAAAAACACTGCTTTTTCCAGGGCAAGATGTCAGATGCTCTCTGATGCCCGTGCTCCCTTCCTGCTCTTGCCCAGCTCGTTGTTTTAACGTGCACATGCCGTCCTGGCATTCAGTGCACAGTGAAGGCAATCGCAAAAGTCCAGCAGCTGCTGACTCCCAAACGAATTTCCCAAGAGGGGCTTCATCAGGACGAAGTCAAAACCCAGGAAAGTTGTCTCGGAACGCCTTCAATAAAGCATGCCAGCAGTGCATTGAAAAGGCAGGGAGCTTTAGCCACTGTCATCTAGCAGTCCCAAGGCTGTACACACAATGTCGTCTCCCTGCGGCTTCGTTCTTCGCCCTCGTACAAGCTACCGCTCTGTCCGGCTCACGGAGCAGGAGAAGCGGCTGCCTCGCGCACACAACAGCGGAGCGGCAGCCGTACGCCCCGAAGCGCTGCTTCAGCCGAAAGACGTCGGCCACCGGCGCTTCGCTTCGGACAGCTCCGGAGAGCCGCAGTGTCCGTCTGCACAAGACTGCATGATAACGAAAAGCTTTGGCAGTGTGTCTCGCAGGGAGATAGCTTAGGAGCGCAGCGCACTTATGCCTCCCTTGTCTAGAAACACGATTTTACTGCACACTCCAAAAACACTGCTCTTTCCAGGGCAATATATAAGCTGCTTTCTGACGGCCGTGATCTTTCGATTACTCTTGCCCAGCTCGTTGTTTTAACGTGCACATGCCGTCCTGGCATTCAGTGCACAGTGAAGGCAATCGCAAAAGTCCAGGTGCTGCTGACTCCCAAACACAAGGCGCTGGCTATGTTCTTGCTTCTCGACAACTCAACGCAGCCCTTCATTTCTGCAGTTGCCATCGAGGTCTCTGCACTCGGAGACGCAGAGGACGAGTAGGAGTTTCCCAGGAGGGGATGCATCAGGACGAATTCAAAACTCCAGAAAATTGTCCTGGAACACCTTCCCTAAGGATGCTAGAATGGAATTGAAGAGGCAGGCCAGCGGCCACCACGGTCCTCTACCAGTCCTTAGGGTGCGGGCAGAAGGCCGGTGCTCTGCGGCTTCGTTCTTCGCCCTCGTACAAGCTACCGCTCTGTCCGGCTCACGGAGCAGGAGAAGCGGCTGCCTCGCGCACACAACAGAGGAGCGGCAGCCGTACGCTCCGAAGCGCTGCTTCAGCCGAAAGACGCCGGCGACCGGCGCTTCGCTTCGGACAGCTCCGGAGAGCCGTAGTGTGCGTCTGCACTAGACTGCATGATAACGAAAAGCTTTGGCAGTGTGTCTTAGCAGGGAGATAGCTTAGGAGCGCAGGGCACTTATGCCTCCCTTGTCCAGAAACACGATTTTACTGCACACTCCAAAAACACTGCTTTTTCCAGGGCAAGATGTCAGATGCTCTCTGATGCCCGTGCTCCCTTCCTGCTCTTGCCCAGCTCGTTGTTTTAACGTGCACATGCCGTCCTGGCATTCAGTGCACAGTGAAGGCAATCGCAAAAGTCCAGCAGCTGCTGACTCCCAAACGAATTTCCCAAGAGGGGCTTCATCAGGACGAAGTCAAAACCCAGGAAAGTTGTCTCGGAACGCCTTCAATAAAGCATGCCAGCAGTGCATTGAAAAGGCAGGGAGCTTTAGCCACTGTCATCTAGCAGTCCCAAGGCTGTACACACAATGTCGTCTCCCTGCGGCTTCGTTCTTCGCCCTCGTACAAGCTACCGCTCTGTCCGGCTCACGGAGCAGGAGAAGCGGCTGCCTCGCGCACACAACAGCGGAGCGGCAGCCGTACGCCCCGAAGCGCTGCTTCGGCCGAAAGACGTCGGCCACCGGCGCTTCGCTTCGGACAGCTCCGGAGAGCCGCAGTGTCCGTCTGCACAAGACTGCATGATAACGAAAAGCTTTGGCAGTGTGTCTCGCAGGGAGATAGCTTAGGAGCGCAGCGCACTTATGCCTCCCTTGTCTAGAAACACGATTTTACTGCACACTCCAAAAACACTGCTCTTTCCAGGGCAATATATAAGCTGCTTTCTGACGGCCGTGATCTTTCGATTACTCTTGCCCAGCTCGTTGTTTTAACGTGCACATGCCGTCCTGGCATTCAGTGCACAGTGAAGGCAATCGCAAAAGTCCAGGTGCTGCTGACTCCCAAACACAAGGCGCTGGCTATGTTCTTGCTTCTCGACAACTCAACGCAGCCCTTCATTTCTGCAGTTGCCATCGAGGTCTCTGCACTCGGAGACGCAGAGGACGAGTAGGAGTTTCCCAGGAGGGGATGCATCAGGACGAATTCAAAACTCCAGAAAATTGTCCTGGAACACCTTCCCTAAGGATGCTAGAATGGAATTGAAGAGGCAGGCCAGCGGCCACCACGGTCCTCTACCAGTCCTTAGGGTGCGGGCAGAAGGCCGGTGCTCTGCGGCTTCGTTCTTCGCCCTCGTACAAGCTACCGCTCTGTCCGGCTCACGGAGCAGGAGAAGCGGCTGCCTCGCGCACACAACAGAGGAGCGGCAGCCGTACGCTCCGAAGCGCTGCTTCAGCCGAAAGACGCCGGCGACCGGCGCTTCGCTTCGGACAGCTCCGGAGAGCCGTAGTGTGCGTCTGCACTAGACTGCATCGTAGCGAAAAGCTTTGCCAATGTGTCTTAGCAAGGAGATAGCTTAGGAGCGCAGCGCACTTATGCCTTCCTTGTCCATAAACACGATTTTACTGCACACTCCAAAAACACTGCTCTTTCCAGGGCAATATATAAGCTGCTTTCTGACGGCCGTGATCTTTCGATTACTCTTGCCCAGCTCGTTGTTTTAACGTGCACATGCCGTCCTGGCATTCAGTGCACAGTGAAAGCAATCGCAAAAGTCCAGGTGCTGCTGACTCCCAAACACAAGGCGCTGGCTATGTTCTTGCTTCTCGACAACTCAACGCAGCCCTTCATTTCTGCAGTTGCCATCGAGGTCTCTGCACTCGGAGACGCAGAGGACGAGTAGGAGTTTCCCAGGAGATGCTGCATCAGGACGAATTCAAAACTCAGGAAAATTGTCCTGGAACACCTTCCCTAAGGATGCTAGAATGGAATTGAAGGGGCAGGCGAGCGGCCACCACGGTCCTCTCGCAGTCCTTAGGGTGCGCGCCGAAGGCCGGTGCTCTGCGGCTTCGTTCTTCGCCCTCGTACAAGCTACCGCTCTGTCCGGCTCGCGGAGCAGGAGAAGCGGCTGCTTCGCGCACACAACAGCCGTACGCTCCGAAGCGCTGCTTCAGCCGAAAGACGCCGGCGACCGGCGCTTGGCTTCGGACAGCTCCGGAGAGCCGTAGTGTGCGTCTGCACTAGACTGCATGATAACGAAAAGCTTTGGCAGTGTGTCTCGCAGGGAGATAGCTTAGGAGCGCAGCACACTTATGCCTCCCTTGCCCAGAAACACGATTTTACTGCACACTCCAAAAACACTGCTCTTTCCAGGGCAATATATAAGCTGCTTTCTGTCGGCCGTGATCTTACGATTACTGCTCTTGCCCAGCTCGTTGTTTTAACGTGCACATGCCGTCCTGGCATTCAGTGCACAGTGAAGGCAATCGCAAAAGTCCAGCAGCTGCTGACTCCCAAACACAAGGCGCTGGCTATGTTCTTGCTCCTCGACTACTCAACGCAGCCCTTCATTTCTGCAGTTGCCATCGAGGTCTCTGCACTCGGAGACTCAGAGGACGAGTAGGAGTTTCCCAGGAGGGGCTGCATCAGGACGAATTCAAAACTCAGGAAAATTGTCCTGGAACACCTTCCCTAAGGATGCTAGAATGGAATTGAAGAGGCAGGCGAGCGGCCACCACGGTCCTCTAGCAGTCCTTAGGGTGCGCGCACAAGGCCGGTGCTCTGCGGCTTCGTTCTTCGCCGTCGTACAAGCTACCGCTCTGTCCGGCTCGCGGAGCAGGAGAAGCGGCTGCTTCGCGCACACAACAGAGGAGCGGCAGCCGTACGCTCCGAAGCGCTGCTTCAGCCGAAAGACGCCGGCGACCGGCGCTTGGCTTCGGACAGCTCCGGAGAGCCGTAGTGTGCGTCTGCACTGGACTGCATCATAGCGAAAAGCTTTAGCAGTGTGTCTCGCAGGGAGATAGCTTAGGAGCGCAGGGCACTTATGCCTCCCTTGTCCAGAAACACGATTTTACTGCACACTCCAAAAACACTGCTCTTTCCAGGGCAAGATGTCAGATGCTCTCTGATGCCCGTGCTCCCTTCCTGCTCTTGCCCAGCTCGTTGTTTTAACGTGCACATGCCGTCCTGGCATTCAGTGCACAGTGAAGGCAATCGCAAAAGTCCAGCAGCTGCTGACTCCCAAACGAATTTCCCAAGAGGGGCTTCATCAGGACGAAGTCAAAACCCAGGAAAGTTGTCTCGGAACGCCTTCAATAAAGCATGCCAGCAGTGCATTGAAAAGGCAGGGAGCTTTAGCCACTGTCATCTAGCAGTCCCAAGGCTGTACACACAAGGTCGTCTCCCTGCGGCTTCGTTCTTTGCCCTCGTACAAGCTACCGCTCTGTCCGGCTCACGGAGCAGGAGAAGCGGCTGCCTCGCGCACACAACAGCGGAGCGGCAGCCGTACGCCCCGAAGCGCTGCTTCAGCCGAAAGACGGCAGCCACCGACGCTTCGCTTCGGACAGCTCCGGAGAGCCGCAGTGTCCGTCTGCACTAGACTGCATGATAACGAAAAGCTTTGGCAGTGTGTCTCGCAGGGAGATAGCTTAGGAGCGCAGCGCACTTATGCCTCCCTTGTCTAGAAACACGATTTTACTGCACACTCCAAAAACACTGCTCTTTCCTGGGCAATATATAAGCTGCTTTCTGACGGCCGTGATTTTTCGATTACTCTTGCCCAGCTCGTTGATTTAACGTGCACATGCCGTCCTGGCAGTCAGTGCACAGTGAAGGCAATCGCAAAAGTCCAGCAGCTGCTGACTCCCAAATGAATTTCCCAACAGGGGCTGCATCAGGACGAAGTCAAAACCCAGGAAAGTTGTCTCGGAACGCCTTCAATAAAGCATGCCAGCAGTGCATTGAAAAGGCAGGGAGCTTTAGCCACTGTCATCTAGCAGTCCCAAGGCTGTACACACAATGTCGTCTCCCTGCGGCTTCGTTCTTCGCCCTCGTACAAGCTACCGCTCTGTCCGGCTCACGGAGCAGGAGAAGCGGCTGCCTCGCGCACACAACAGAGGAGTGGCAGCCGTACGCTCTGAAGCGCTGCTTCAGCCGAAAGACGCCGGCGACCGGCGCTTGGCTTCGGACAGCTCCGGAGAGCCGCAGTGTCCGTCTGCACTAGACTGCATGATAACGAAAAGCTTTGGCAGTGTGTCTCGCAGGGAGATAGCTTAGGAGCGCAGGGCACTTATGCCTCCCTTGTCCAGAAACACGATTTTACTGCACACTCCAAAAACACTGCTCTTTCCTGGGCAATATATAAGCTGCTTTCTGACGGCCGTGATCTTTCGATTACTCTTGCCCAGCTCGTTGTTTTAACGTGCACATGCCGTCCTGGCATTCAGTGCACAGTGAAGGCAATCGCAAAAGTCCAGGTGCTGCTGACTCCCAAACACAAGGCGCTGGCTATGTTCTTGCTTCTCGACAACTCAACGCAGCCCTTCATTTCTGCAGTTGCCATCGAGGTCTCTGCACTCGGAGACGCAGAGGAAGAGTAGGAGTTTCCCAGGAGGGGCTGCATCAGGAGGAATTCAAAACTCCAGAAAATTGTCCTGGAACACCTTCCCTAAGGATGCTAGAATGGAATTGAAGAGGCAGGCCAGCGGCCACCACGGTCCTCTACCAGTCCTTAGGGTGCGCGCAGAAGGCCGGTGCTCTGCGGCTTCGTTCTTCGCCGTCGTACAAGCTACCGCTCTGTCCGGCTCACGGAGCAGGAGAAGCGGCTGCTTCGCGCACACAACAGCCGTACGCTCCGAAGCGCTGCTTCAGCCGAAAGACGCCGGCGACCGGCGCTTGGCTTCGGACAGCTCCGGAGAGCCGTAGTGTGCGTCTGCACTAGACTGCATGATAACGAAAAGCTTTGGCAGTGTGTCTCGCAGGGAGATAGCTTAGGAGCGCAGCACACTTCTGCCTCCCTTGTCCAGAAACACGATTTTACTGCACACTCCAAAACCACTGCTCTTTCCAGGGCAATATATAAGCTGCTTTCTGACGGCCGTGATCTTTCGATTACTGCTCTTGCCCAGCTCGTTGTTTTAACGTGCACATGCCGTCCTGGCATTCAGTGCACAGTGAAAGCAATCGCAAAAGTCCAGGTGCTGCTGACTCCCAAACACAAGGCGCTGGCTATGTTCTTGCTTCTCGACAACTCAACGCAGCCCTTCATTTCTGCAGTTGCCATCGAGGTCTCTGCACTCGGAGACGCAGAGGACGAGTAGGAGTTTCCCAGGAGGGGCTGCATCAGGACGAATTCAAAACTCCAGAAAATTGTCCTGGAACACCTTCCCTAAGGATGCTAGAATGGAATTGAAGAGGCAGGCGAGCGGCCACCACGGTCCTCTAGCAGTCCTTAGGGTGCGCGCACAAGGCCGGTGCTCTGCGGCTTCGTTCTTCGCCCTCGTACAATCTACCGCTGTGTCCGGCTCGCGGAGCAGGAGAAGCGGCTGCCTCGCGCACACAACAGCCGTACGCTCCGAAGCGCTGCTTCAGCCGAAAGACGCCGGCGACCGGCGCTTGGCTTCGGACAGCTCCGGAGAGCCGTAGTGTGCGTCTGCACTAGACTGCATGATAACGAAAAGCTTTGGCAGTGTGTCTCGCAGGGAGATAGCTTAGGAGCGCAGGGCACTTATGCCTCCCTTGTCCAGAAACACGATTTTACTGCACACTCCAAAAACACTGCTCTTTCCAGGGCAATATATAAGCTGCTTTCTGACGGCCGTGATCTTTCGATTACTGCTCTTGCCCAGCTCGTTGTTTTAACGTGCACATGCCGTCCTGGCATTCAGTGCACAGTGAAGGCAATCGCAAAAGTCCAGCAGCTGCTGACTCCCAAACAAAAGGCGCTGGCTATGTTCTTGCTTCTCGACTACTCAACGCAGCCCTTCATTTCTGCAGTTGCCATCGAGGTCTCTGCACTCGGAGACTCAGAGGACGAGTAGGAGTTTCCCAGGAGGGGCTGCATCAGGAGGAATTCAAAACTCCAGAAAATTGTCCTGGAACACCTTCCCTAAGGATGCTAGAATGGAATTGAAGAGGCAGGCCAGCGGCCACCACGGTCCTCTAGCACTCCTTAGGGTGCGCGCAGAAGGCCGGTGCTCTGCGGCTTCGTTCTTCGCCCTCGTACAAGCTACCGCTCTGTCCGGCTCACGGAGCAGGAGAAGCGGCTGCTTCGCGCACACAACAGCCGTACGCTCCGAAGCGCTGCTTCAGCCGAAAGACGCCGGCGACCGGCGCTTCGCTTCGGACAGCTCCGGAGAGCCGTAGTGTGCGTCTGCACTGGACTGCATCATAGCGAAAAGCTTTAGCAGTGTGTCTTAGCAAGGAGATAGCTTAGGAGCGCAGGGCACTTATGCCTCCCTTGTCCAGAAACACGATTTTACTGCACACTCCAAAACCACTGCTCTTTCCAGGGCAAGATGTCAGATGCTCTCTGATGCCCGTGCTCCCTTCCTGCTCTTGCCCAGCTCGTTGTTTTAACGTGCACATGCCGTCCTGGCATTCAGTGCACAGTGAAGGCAATCGCAAAAGTCCAGCAGCTGCTGACTCCCAAATGAATTACCCAACAGGGGCTGCATCAGGACGAAGTCAAAACCCAGGAAAGTTGTCTCGGAACGCCTTCAATAAAGCATGCCAGCAGTGCATTGAAAAGGCAGGGAGCTTTAGCCACTGTCATCTAGCAGTCCCAAGGCTGTACACACAATGTCGTCTCCCTGCGGCTTCGTTCTTCGCCCTCGTACAAGCTACCGCTCTGTCCGGCTCCCGGAGCAGGAGAAGCGGCTGCCTCGCGCACACAACAGAGGAGCGGCAGCCGTACGCTCCGAAGCGCTGCTTCAGCCGAAAGACGCCGGCGACCGGCGCTTCGCTTCGGACAGCTCCGGAGAGCCGTAGTGTGCGTCTGCACTAGACTGCATCGTAGCGAAAAGCTTTGCCAGTGTGTCTTAGCAAGGAGATAGCTTAGGAGCGCAGCGCACTTATGCCTCCCTTGTCCAGAAACACGATTTTACTGCACACTCCAAAAACACTGCTCTTTCCAGGGCAATATATAAGCTGCTTTCTGACGGCCGTGATCTTTCGATTACTCTTGCCCAGCTCGTTGATTTAACGTGCACATGCCGTCCTGGCATTCAGTGCACAGTGAAAGCAATCGCAAAAGTCCAGCAGCTGCTGACTCCCAAACACAAGGCGCTGGCTATGTTCTTGCTTCTCGACAACTCAACGCAGCCCTTCATTTCTGCAGTTGCCATCGAGGTCTCTGCACTCGGAGACTCAGAGGACGAGCAGGAGTTTCCCAGGAGATGCTGCATCAGGACGAATTCAAAACTCAGGAAAATTGTCCTGGAACACCTTCCATAAGGATGCTAGAATGGAATTGAAGGGGCAGGCGAGCGGCCACCTCGATCCTCTCGCAGTCCTTAGGGTGCGCGCAGAAGCCCGGTGCTCTGCGGCTTCGTTCTTCGCCGTCGTACAAGCTACCGCTCTGTCCGGCTCACGGAGCAGGAGAAGCGGCTGCCTCGCGCACACAACAGCCGTACGCTCCGAAGCGCTGCTTCAGCCGAAAGACGCCGGCGACCGGCGCTTCGCTTCGGACAGCTCCGGAGAGCCGTAGTGTGCGTCTGCACTAGACTGCATGATAACGAAAAGCTTTGGCAGTGTGTCTTAGCAGGGAGATAGCTTAGGAGCGCAGGGCACTTATGCCTCCCTTGTCCAGAAACACGATTTTACTGCACACTCCAAAAACACTGCTTTTTCCAGGGCAAGATGTCAGATGCTCTCTGATGCCCGTGCTCCCTTCCTGCTCTTGCCCAGCTCGTTGTTTTAACGTGCACATGCCGTCCTGGCATTCAGTGCACAGTGAAGGCAATCGCAAAAGTCCAGCAGCTGCTGACTCCCAAACGAATTTCCCAAGAGGGGCTTCATCAGGACGAAGTCAAAACCCAGGAAAGTTGTCTCGGAACGCCTTCAATAAAGCATGCCAGCAGTGCATTGAAAAGGCAGGGAGCTTTAGCCACTGTCATCTAGCAGTCCCAAGGCTGTACACACAATGTCGTCTCCCTGCGGCTTCGTTCTTCGCCCTCGTACAAGCTACCGCTCTGTCCGGCTCACGGAGCAGGAGAAGCGGCTGCCTCGCGCACACAACAGCGGAGCGGCAGCCGTACGCCCCGAAGCGCTGCTTCAGCCGAAAGACGTCGGCCACCGGCGCTTCGCTTCGGACAGCTCCGGAGAGCCGCAGTGTCCGTCTGCACAAGACTGCATGATAACGAAAAGCTTTGGCAGTGTGTCTCGCAGGGAGATAGCTTAGGAGCGCAGCGCACTTATGCCTCCCTTGTCTAGAAACACGATTTTACTGCACACTCCAAAAACACTGCTCTTTCCAGGGCAATATATAAGCTGCTTTCTGACGGCCGTGATCTTTCGATTACTCTTGCCCAGCTCGTTGTTTTAACGTGCACATGCCGTCCTGGCATTCAGTGCACAGTGAAGGCAATCGCAAAAGTCCAGGTGCTGCTGACTCCCAAACACAAGGCGCTGGCTATGTTCTTGCTTCTCGACAACTCAACGCAGCCCTTCATTTCTGCAGTTGCCATCGAGGTCTCTGCACTCGGAGACGCAGAGGACGAGTAGGAGTTTCCCAGGAGGGGATGCATCAGGACGAATTCAAAACTCCAGAAAATTGTCCTGGAACACCTTCCCTAAGGATGCTAGAATGGAATTGAAGAGGCAGGCCAGCGGCCACCACGGTCCTCTACCAGTCCTTAGGGTGCGGGCAGAAGGCCGGTGCTCTGCGGCTTCGTTCTTCGCCCTCGTACAAGCTACCGCTCTGTCCGGCTCACGGAGCAGGAGAAGCGGCTGCCTCGCGCACACAACAGAGGAGCGGCAGCCGTACGCTCCGAAGCGCTGCTTCAGCCGAAAGACGCCGGCGACCGGCGCTTCGCTTCGGACAGCTCCGGAGAGCCGTAGTGTGCGTCTGCACTAGACTGCATCGTAGCGAAAAGCTTTGCCAATGTGTCTTAGCAAGGAGATAGCTTAGGAGCGCAGCGCACTTATGCCTTCCTTGTCCATAAACACGATTTTACTGCACACTCCAAAAACACTGCTCTTTCCAGGGCAATATATAAGCTGCTTTCTGACGGCCGTGATCTTTCGATTACTCTTGCCCAGCTCGTTGTTTTAACGTGCACATGCCGTCCTGGCATTCAGTGCACAGTGAAAGCAATCGCAAAAGTCCAGGTGCTGCTGACTCCCAAACACAAGGCGCTGGCTATGTTCTTGCTTCTCGACAACTCAACGCAGCCCTTCATTTCTGCAGTTGCCATCGAGGTCTCTGCACTCGGAGACGCAGAGGACGAGTAGGAGTTTCCCAGGAGATGCTGCATCAGGACGAATTCAAAACTCAGGAAAATTGTCCTGGAACACCTTCCCTAAGGATGCTAGAATGGAATTGAAGGGGCAGGCGAGCGGCCACCACGGTCCTCTCGCAGTCCTTAGGGTGCGCGCCGAAGGCCGGTGCTCTGCGGCTTCGTTCTTCGCCCTCGTACAAGCTACCGCTCTGTCTGGCTCGCGGAGCAGGAGAAGCGGCTGCTTCGCGCACACAACAGCCGTACGCTCCGAAGCGCTGCTTCAGCCGAAAGACGCCGGCGACCGGCGCTTGGCTTCGGACAGCTCCGGAGAGCCGTAGTGTGCGTCTGCACTAGACTGCATGATAACGAAAAGCTTTGGCAGTGTGTCTCGCAGGGAGATAGCTTAGGAGCGCAGCACACTTATGCCTCCCTTGCCCAGAAACACGATTTTACTGCACACTCCAAAAACACTGCTCTTTCCAGGGCAATATATAAGCTGCTTTCTGACGGCCGTGATCTTACGATTACTGCTCTTGCCCAGCTCGTTGTTTTAACGTGCACATGCCGTCCTGGCATTCAGTGCACAGTGAAGGCAATCGCAAAAGTCCAGCAGCTGCTGACTCCCAAACACAAGGCGCTGGCTATGTTCTTGCTCCTCGACTACTCAACGCAGCCCTTCATTTCTGCAGTTGCCATCGAGGTCTCTGCACTCGGAGACTCAGAGGACGAGTAGGAGTTTCCCAGGAGGGGCTGCATCAGGACGAATTCAAAACTCAGGAAAATTGTCCTGGAACACCTTCCCTAAGGATGCTAGAATGGAATTGAAGAGGCAGGCGAGCGGCCACCACGGTCCTCTAGCAGTCCTTAGGGTGCGCGCAGAAGGCCGGTGCTCTGCGGCTTCGTTCTTCGCTGTCGTACAAGCTACCGCTCTGTCCGGCTCGCGGAGCAGGAGAAGCGGCTGCTTCGCGCACACAACAGAGGAGCGGCAGCCGTACGCTCCGAAGCGCTGCTTCAGCCGAAAGACGCCGGCGACCGGCGCTTGGCTTCGGACAGCTCCGGAGAGCCGTAGTGTGCGTCTGCACTGGACTGCATCATAGCGAAAAGCTTTAGCAGTGTGTCTCGCAGGGAGATAGCTTAGGAGCGCAGGGCACTTATGCCTCCCTTGTCCAGAAACACGATTTTACTGCACACTCCAAAAACACTGCTCTTTCCAGGGCAAGATGTCAGATGCTCTCTGATGCCCGTGCTCCCTTCCTGCTCTTGCCCAGCTCGTTGTTTTAACGTGCACATGCCGTCCTGGCATTCAGTGCACAGTGAAGGCAATCGCAAAAGTCCAGCAGCTGCTGACTCCCAAACGAATTTCCCAAGAGGGGCTTCATCAGGACGAAGTCAAAACCCAGGAAAGTTGTCTCGGAACGCCTTCAATAAAGCATGCCAGCAGTGCATTGAAAAGGCAGGGAGCTTTAGCCACTGTCATCTAGCAGTCCCAAGGCTGTACACACAATGTCGTCTCCCTGCGGCTTCGTTCTTTGCCCTCGTACAAGCTACCGCTCTGTCCGGCTCACGGAGCAGGAGAAGTGGCTGCCTCGCGCACACAACAGCGGAGCGGCAGCCGTACGCCCCGAAGCGCTGCTTCAGCCGAAAGACGGCAGCCACCGACGCTTCGCTTCGGACAGCTCCGGAGAGCCGCAGTGTCCGTCTGCACTAGACTGCATGATAACGAAAAGCTTTGGCAGTGTGTCTCGCAGGGAGATAGCTTAGGAGCGCAGCGCACTTATGCCTCCCTTGTCTAGAAACACGATTTTACTGCACACTCCAAAAACACTGCTCTTTCCTGGGCAATATATAAGCTGCTTTCTGACGGCCATGATTTTTCGATTACTCTTGCCCAGCTCGTTGATTTAACGTGCACATGCCGTCCTGGCAGTCAGTGCACAGTGAAGGCAATCGCAAAAGTCCAGCAGCTGCTGACTCCCAAATGAATTTCCCAACAGGGGCTGCATCAGGACGAAGTCAAAACCCAGGAAAGTTGTCTCGGAACGCCTTCAATAAAGCATGCCAGCAGTGCATTGAAAAGGCAGGGAGCTTTAGCCACTGTCATCTAGCAGTCCCAAGGCTGTACACACAATGTCGTCTCCCTGCGGCTTCGTTCTTCGCCCTCGTACAAGCTACCGCTCTGTCCGGCTCACGGAGCAGGAGAAGCGGCTGCCTCGCGCACACAACAGAGGAGCGGCAGCCGTACGCTCTGAAGCGCTGCTTCAGCCGAAAGACGCCGGCGACCGGCGCTTGGCTTCGGACAGCTCCGGAGAGCCGCAGTGTCCGTCTGCACTAGACTGCATGATAACGAAAAGCTTTGGCAGTGTGTCTCGCAGGGAGATAGCTTAGGAGCGCAGGGCACTTATGCCTCCCTTGTCCAGAAACACGATTTTACTGCACACTCCAAAAACACTGCTCTTTCCAGGGCAATATATAAGCTGCTTTCTGACGGCCGTGATCTTTCGATTACTCTTGCCCAGCTCGTTGTTTTAACGTGCACATGCCGTCCTGGCATTCAGTGCACAGTGAAGGCAATCGCAAAAGTCCAGGTGCTGCTGACTCCCAAACACAAGGCGCTGGCTATGTTCTTGCTTCTCGACAACTCAACGCAGCCCTTCATTTCTGCAGTTGCCATCGAGGTCTCTGCACTCGGAGACGCAGAGGACGAGTAGGAGTTTCCCAGGAGGGGCTGCATCAGGAGGAATTCAAAACTCCAGAAAATTGTCCTGGAACACCTTCCCTAAGGATGCTAGAATGGAATTGAAGAGGCAGGCCAGCGGCCACCACGGTCCTCTACCAGTCCTTAGGGTGCGCGCAGAAGGCCGGTGCTCTGCGGCTTCGTTCTTCGCCGTCGTACAAGCTACCGCTCTGTCCGGCTCACGGAGCAGGAGAAGCGGCTGCTTCGCGCACACAACAGCCGTACGCTCCGAAGCGCTGCTTCAGCCGAAAGACGCCGGCGACCGGCGCTTGGCTTCGGACAGCTCCGGAGAGCCGTAGTGTGCGTCTGCACTAGACTGCATGATAACGAAAAGCTTTGGCAGTGTGTCTCGCAGGGAGATAGCTTAGGAGCGCAGCACACTTCTGCCTCCCTTGTCCAGAAACACGATTTTACTGCACACTCCAAAACCACTGCTCTTTCCAGGGCAATATATAAGCTGCTTTCTGACGGCCGTGATCTTTCGATTACTGCTCTTGCCCAGCTCGTTGTTTTAACGTGCACATGCCGTCCTGGCATTCAGTGCACAGTGAAAGCAATCGCAAAAGTCCAGGTGCTGCTGACTCCCAAACACAAGGCGCTGGCTATGTTCTTGCTTCTCGACAACTCAACGCAGCCCTTCATTTCTGCAGTTGCCATCGAGGTCTCTGCACTCGGAGACGCAGAGGACGAGTAGGAGTTTCCCAGGAGGGGCTGCATCAGGACGAATTCAAAACTCCAGAAAATTGTCCTGGAACACCTTCCCTAAGGATGCTAGAATGGAATTGAAGAGGCAGGCGAGCGGCCACCACGGTCCTCTAGCAGTCCTTAGGGTGCGCGCACAAGGCCGGTGCTCTGCGGCTTCGTTCTTCGCCCTCGTACAATCTACCGCTCTGTCCGGCTCGCGGAGCAGGAGAAGCGGCTGCCTCGCGCACACAACAGCCGTACGCTCTGAAGCGCTGCTTCAGCCGAAAGACGCCGGCGACCGGCGCTTGGCTTCGGACAGCTCCGGAGAGCCGTAGTGTGCGTCTGCACTAGACTGCATGATAACGAAAAGCTTTGGCAGTGTGTCTCGCAGGGAGATAGCTTAGGAGCGCAGGGCACTTATGCCTCCCTTGTCCAGAAACACGATTTTACTGCACACTCCAAAAACACTGCTCTTTCCAGGGCAATATATAAGCTGCTTTCTGACGGCCGTGATCTTTCGATTACTGCTCTTGCCCAGCTCGTTGTTTTAACGTGCACATGCCGTCCTGGCATTCAGTGCACAGTGAAGGCAATCGCAAAAGTCCAGCAGCTGCTGACTCCCAAACAAAAGGCGCTGGCTATGTTCTTGCTTCTCGACTACTCAACGCAGCCCTTCATTTCTGCAGTTGCCATCGAGGTCTCTGCACTCGGAGACTCAGAGGACGAGTAGGAGTTTCCCAGGAGGGGCTGCATCAGGAGGAATTCAAAACTCCAGAAAATTGTCCTGGAACACCTTCCCTAAGGATGCTAGAATGGAATTGAAGAGGCAGGCCAGCGGCCACCACGGTCCTCTAGCACTCCTTAGGGTGCGCGCAGAAGGCCGGTGCTCTGCGGCTTCGTTCTTCGCCCTCGTACAAGCTACCGCTCTGTCCGGCTCACGGAGCAGGAGAAGCGGCTGCTTCGCGCACACAACAGCCGTACGCTCCGAAGCGCTGCTTCAGCCGAAAGACGCCGGCGACCGGCGCTTCGCTTCGGACAGCTCCGGAGAGCCGTAGTGTGCGTCTGCACTGGACTGCATCATAGCGAAAAGCTTTAGCAGTGTGTCTTAGCAAGGAGATAGCTTAGGAGCGCAGGGCACTTATGCCTCCCTTGTCCAGAAACACGATTTTACTGCACACTCCAAAAACACTGCTCTTTCCAGGGCAAGATGTCAGATGCTCTCTGATGCCCGTGCTCCCTTCCTGCTCTTGCCCAGCTCGTTGTTTTAACGTGCACATGCCGTCCTGGCATTCAGTGCACAGTGAAGGCAATCGCAAAAGTCCAGCAGCTGCTGACTCCCAAATGAATTTCCCAAGAGGGGCTGCATCAGGACGAAGTCAAAACCCAGGAAAGTTGTCTCGGAACGCCTTCAATAAAGCATGCCAGCAGTGCATTGAAAAGGCAGGGAGCTTTAGCCACTGTCATCTAGCAGTCCCAAGGCTGTACACACAATGTCGTCTCCCTGCGGCTTCGTTCTTTGCCCTCGTACAAGCTACCGCTCTGTCCGGCTCCCGGAGCAGGAGAAGCGGCTGCCTCGCGCACACAACAGAGGAGCGGCAGCCGTACGCTCCGAAGCGCTGCTTCAGCCGAAAGACGCCGGCGACCGGCGCTTCGCTTCGGACAGCTCCGGAGAGCCGTAGTGTGCGTCTGCACTAGACTGCATCGTAGCGAAAAGCTTTGCCAGTGTGTCTTAGCAAGGAGATAGCTTAGGAGCGCAGCGCACTTATGCCTCCCTTGTCCAGAAACACGATTTTACTGCACACTCCAAAAACACTGCTCTTTCCAGGGCAATATATAAGCTGCTTTCTGACGGCCGTGATCTTTCGATTACTCTTGCCCAGCTCGTTGATTTAACGTGCACATGCCGTCCTGGCATTCAGTGCACAGTGAAAGCAATCGCAAAAGTCCAGCAGCTGCTGACTCCCAAACACAAGGCGCTGGCTATGTTCTTGCTTCTCGACAACTCAACGCAGCCCTTCATTTCTGCAGTTGCCATCGAGGTCTCTGCACTCGGAGACTCAGAGGACGAGCAGGAGTTTCCCAGGAGATGCTGCATCAGGACGAATTCAAAACTCAGGAAAATTGTCCTGGAACACCTTCCATAAGGATGCTAGAATGGAATTGAAGGGGCAGGCGAGCGGCCACCTCGATCCTCTCGCAGTCCTTAGGGTGCGCGCAGAAGCCCGGTGCTCTGCGGCTTCGTTCTTCGCCGTCGTACAAGCTACCGCTCTGTCCGGCTCACGGAGCAGGAGAAGCGGCTGCCTCGCGCACACAACAGCCGTACGCTCCGAAGCGCTGCTTCAGCCGAAAGACGCCGGCGACCGGCGCTTCGCTTCGGACAGCTCCGGAGAGCCGTAGTGTGCGTCTGCACTAGACTGCATGATAACGAAAAGCTTTGGCAGTGTGTCTTAGCAGGGAGATAGCTTAGGAGCGCAGGGCACTTATGCCTCCCTTGTCCAGAAACACGATTTTACTGCACACTCCAAAAACACTGCTTTTTCCAGGGCAAGATGTCAGATGCTCTCTGATGCCCGTGCTCCCTTCCTGCTCTTGCCCAGCTCGTTGTTTTAACGTGCACATGCCGTCCTGGCATTCAGTGCACAGTGAAGGCAATCGCAAAAGTCCAGCAGCTGCTGACTCCCAAACGAATTTCCCAAGAGGGGCTTCATCAGGACGAAGTCAAAACCCAGGAAAGTTGTCTCGGAACGCCTTCAATAAAGCATGCCAGCAGTGCATTGAAAAGGCAGGGAGCTTTAGCCACTGTCATCTAGCAGTCCCAAGGCTGTACACACAATGTCGTCTCCCTGCGGCTTCGTTCTTCGCCCTCGTACAAGCTACCGCTCTGTCCGGCTCACGGAGCAGGAGAAGCGGCTGCCTCGCGCACACAACAGCGGAGCGGCAGCCGTACGCCCCGAAGCGCTGCTTCAGCCGAAAGACGGCGGCCACCGGCGCTTCGCTTCGGACAGCTCCGGAGAGCCGCAGTGTCCGTCTGCACAAGACTGCATGATAACGAAAAGCTTTGGCAGTGTGTCTCGCAGGGAGATAGCTTAGGAGCGCAGCGCACTTATGCCTCCCTTGTCTAGAAACACGATTTTACTGCACACTCCAAAAACACTGCTCTTTCCAGGGCAATATATAAGCTGCTTTCTGACGGCCGTGATCTTTCGATTACTCTTGCCCAGCTCGTTGTTTTAACGTGCACATGCCGTCCTGGCATTCAGTGCACAGTGAAGGCAATCGCAAAAGTCCAGGTGCTGCTGACTCCCAAACACAAGGCGCTGGCTATGTTCTTGCTTCTCGACAACTCAACGCAGCCCTTCATTTCTGCAGTTGCCATCGAGGTCTCTGCACTCGGAGACGCAGAGGACGAGTAGGAGTTTCCCAGGAGATGCTGCATCAGGACGAATTCAAAACTCAGGAAAATTGTCCTGGAACACCTTCCCTAAGGATGCTAGAATGGAATTGAAGAGGCAGGCCAGCGGCCACCACGGTCCTCTAGCAGTCCTTAGGGTGCGCGCAGAAGGCCGGTGCTCTGCGGCTTCGTTCTTCGCCCTCGTACAAGCTACCGCTCTGTCCGGCTCCCGGAGCAGGAGAAGCGGCTGCTTCGCGCACACAACAGCCGTACGCTCCGAAGCGCTGCTTCAGCCGAAAGACGCCGGCGACCGGCGCTTGGCTTCGGACAGCTCCGGAGAGCCGTAGTGTGCGTCTGCACTAGACTGCATGATAACAAAAAGCTTTGGCAGTGTGTCTCGCAGGGAGATAGCTTAGGAGCGCAGCACACTTATGCCTCCCTTGTCCAGAAACACGATTTTACTGCACACTCCAAAAACACTGCTCTTTCCAGGGCAATATATAAGCTGCTTTCTGTCGGCCGTGATCTTACGATTACTGCTCTTGCTCAGCTCGTTGTTTTAACGTGCACAGGCCGTCCTGGCATTCAGTGCACAGTGAAAGCAATCGCAAAAGTCCAGGTGCTGCTGACTCCCAAACACAAGGCGCTGGCTATGTTCTTGCTTCTCGACAACTCAACGCAGCCCTTCATTTCTGCAGTTGCCATCGAGGTCTCTGCACTCGGAGACGCAGAGGACGAGTAGGAGTTTCCCAGGAGGGGCTGCATCAGGACGAATTCAAAACTCAGGAAAATTGTCCTGGAACACCTTCCCTAAGGATGCTAGAATGGAATTGAAGAGGCAGGCCAGCGGCCACCACGGTCCTCTAGCAGTCCTTAGGGTGCGCGCAGAAGGCCGGTGCTCTGCGGCTTCCTTCTTCGCCGTCGTACAAGCTACCGCTCTGTCCGGCTCGCGGAGCAGGAGAAGCGGCTGCTTCGCGCACACAACAGCCGTACGCTCCGAAGCGCTGCTTCAGCCGAAAGACGCCGGCGACCGGCGCTTGGCTTCGGACAGCTCCGGAGAGCCGTAGTGTGCGTCTGCACTGGACTGCATCATAGCGAAAAGCTTTAGCAGTGTGTCTCGCAGGGAGATAGCTTAGGAGCGCAGGGCACTTATGCCTCCCTTGTCCAGAAACACGATTTTACTGCACACTCCAAAAACACTGCTCTTTCCAGGGCAATATATAAGCTGCTTTCTGACGGCCGTGCTCCCTTCCTGCTCTTGCCCAGCTCGTTGTTTTAACGTGCACATGCCGTCCTGGCATTCAGTGCACAGTGAAGGCAATCGCAAAAGTCCAGCAGCTGCTGACTCCCAAACGAATTTCCCAAGAGGGGCTTCATCAGGACGAAGTCAAAACCCAGGAAAGTTGTCTCGGAACGCCTTCAATAAAGCATGCCAGCAGTGCATTGAAAAGGCAGGGAGCTTTAGCCACTGTCATCTAGCAGTCCCAAGGCTGTACACACAATGTCGTCTCCCTGCGGCTTCGTTCTTCGCCCTCGTACAAGCTACCGCTCTGTCCGGCTCACGGAGCAGGAGAAGCGGCTGCCTCGCGCACACAACAGAGGAGCGGCAGCCGTACGCTCCGAAGCGCTGCTTCAGCCGAAAGACGCCGGCGACCGGCGCTTCGCTTCGGACAGCTCCGGAGAGCCGTAGTGTGCGTCTGCACTAGACTGCATCGTAGCGAAAAGCTTTGCCAGTGTGTCTTAGCAAGGAGATAGCTTAGGAGCGCAGCGCACTTATGCCTCCCTTGTCTAGAAACACGATTTTACTGCACACTCCAAAAACACTGCTCTTTCCAGGGCAATATATAAGCTGCTTTCTGACGGCCGTGATCTTTCGATTACTCTTGCCCAGCTCGTTGTTTTAACGTGCACATGCCGTCCTGGCATTCAGTGCACAGTGAAAGCAATCGCAAAAGTCCAGGTGCTGCTGACTCCCAAACACAAGGCGCTGGCTATGTTCTTGCTTCTCGACAACTCAACGAAGCCCTTCATTTCTGCAGTTGCCATCGAGGTCTCTGCACTCGGAGACGCAGAGGACGAGTAGGAGTTTCCCAGGAGATGCTGCATCAGGACGAATTCAAAACTCAGGAAAATTGTCCTGGAACACCTTCCCTAAGGATGCTAGAATGGAATTGAAGGGGCAGGCGAGCGGCCACCACGGTCCTCTCGCAGTCCTTAGGGTGCGCGCAGAAGGCCGGTGCTCTGCGGCTTCGTTCTTCGCCCTCGTACAAGCTACCGCTCTGTCCGGCTCACGGAGCAGGAGAAGCGGCTGCTTCGCGCACACAACAGCCGTACGCTCCGAAGCGCTGCTTCAGCCGAAAGACGCCGGCGACCGGCGCTTGGCTTCGGACAGCTCCGGAGAGCCGTAGTGTGCGTCTGCACTAGACTGCATGATAACAAAAAGCTTTGGCAGTGTGTCTCGCAGGGAGATAGCTTAGGAGCGCAGCACACTTATGCCTCCCTTGTCCAGAAACACGATTTTACTGCACACTCCAAAACCACTGCTCTTTCCAGGGCAATATATAAGCTGCTTTCTGACGGCCGTGATCTTTCGATTACTGCTCTTGCCCAGCTCGTTGTTTTAACGTGCACATGCCGTCCTGGCATTCAGTGCACAGTGAAAGCAATCGCAAAAGTCCAGGTGCTGCTGACTCCCAAACACAAGGCGCTGGCTATGTTCTTGCTTCTCGACAACTCAACGCAGCCCTTCATTTCTGCAGTTGCCATCGAGGTCTCTGCACTCGGAGACGCAGAGGACGAGTAGGAGTTTCCCAGGAGGGGCTGCATCAGGACGAATTCAAAACTCCAGAAAATTGTCCTGGAACACCTTCCCTAAGGATGCTAGAATGGAATTGAAGAGGCAGGCGAGCGGCCACCACGGTCCTCTAGCAGTCCTTAGGGTGCGCGCAGAAGGCCGGTGCTCTGCGGCTTCGTTCTTCGCCCTCGTACAATCTACCGCTCTGTCCGGCTCGCGGAGCAGGAGAAGCGGCTGCCTCGCGCACACAACAGCCCTACGCTCCGAAGCGCTGCTTCAGCCGAAAGACGCCGGCGACCGGCGCTTGGCTTCGGACAGCTCCGGAGAGCCGTAGTGTGCGTCTGCACTAGACTGCATGATAACGAAAAGCTTTGGCAGTGTGTCTCGCAGGGAGATAGCTTAGGAGCGCAGGGCACTTATGCCTCCCTTGTCCAGAAACACGATTTTACTGCACACTCCAAAAACACTGCTCTTTCCAGGGCAATATATAAGCTGCTTTCTGACGGCCGTGATCTTTCGATTACTGCTCTTGCCCAGCTCGTTGTTTTAACGTGCACATGCCGTCCTGGCATTCAGTGCACAGTGAAGGCAATCGCAAAAGTCCAGCAGCTGCTGACTCCCAAACAAAAGGCGCTGGCTATGTTCTTGCTTCTCGACTACTCAACGCAGCCCTTCATTTCTGCAGTTGCCATCGAGGTCTCTGCACTCGGAGACTCAGAGGACGAGTAGGAGTTTCCCAGGAGGGGCTGCATCAGGAGGAATTCAAAACTCCAGAAAATTGTCCTGGAACACCTTCCCTAAGGATGCTAGAATGGAATTGAAGAGGCAGGCCAGCGGCCACCACGGTCCTCTAGCACTCCTTAGGGTGCGCGCAGAAGGCCGGTGCTCTGCGGCTTCGTTCTTCGCCCTCGTACAAGCTACCGCTCTGTCCGGCTCACGGAGCAGGAGAAGCGGCTGCTTCGCGCACACAACAGCCGTACGCTCCGAAGCGCTGCTTCAGCCGAAAGACGCCGGCGACCGGCGCTTCGCTTCGGACAGCTCCGGAGAGCCGTAGTGTGCGTCTGCACTGGACTGCATCATAGCGAAAAGCTTTAGCAGTGTGTCTTAGCAGGGAGATAGCTTAGGAGCGCAGGGCACTTATGCCTCCCTTGTCCAGAAACACGATTTTACTGCACACTCCAAAACCACTGCTCTTTCCAGGGCAAGATGTCAGATGCTCTCTGATGCCCGTGCTCCCTTCCTGCTCTTGCCCAGCTCGTTGTTTTAACGTGCACATGCCGTCCTGGCATTCAGTGCACAGTGATGGCAATCGCAAAAGTCCAGCAGCTGCTGACTCCCAAATGAATTTCCCAAGAGGGGCTGCATCAGGACGAAGTCAAAACCCAGGAAAGTTGTCTCGGAACGCCTTCAATAAAGCATGCCAGCAGTGCATTGAAAAGGCAGGGAGCTTTAGCCACTGTCATCTAGCAGTCCCAAGGCTGTACACACAATGTCGTCTCCCTGCGGCTTCGTTCTTCGCCCTCGTACAAGCTACCGCTCTGTCCGGCTCCCGGAGCAGGAGAAGCGGCTGCCTCGCGCACACAACAGAGGAGCGGCAGCCGTACGCTCCGAAGCGCTGCTTCAGCCGAAAGACGCCGGCGACCGGCGCTTCGCTTCGGACAGCTCCGGAGAGCCGTAGTGTGCGTCTGCACTAGACTGCATCGTAGCGAAAAGCTTTGCCAGTGTGTCTTAGCAAGGAGATAGCTTAGGAGCGCAGCGCACTTATGCCTCCCTTGTCCAGAAACACGATTTTACTGCACACTCCAAAAACACTGCTCTTTCCAGGGCAATATATAAGCTGCTTTCTGACGGCCGTGATCTTTCGATTACTCTTGCCCAGCTCGTTGATTTAACGTGCACATGCCGTCCTGGCATTCAGTGCACAGTGAAAGCAATCGCAAAAGTCCAGCAGCTGCTGACTCCCAAACACAAGGCGCTGGCTATGTTCTTGCTTCTCGACAACTCAACGCAGCCCTTCATTTCTGCAGTTGCCATCGAGGTCTCTGCACTCGGAGACTCAGAGGACGAGCAGGAGTTTCCCAGGAGATGCTGCATCAGGACGAATTCAAAACTCAGGAAAATTGTCCTGGAACACCTTCCATAAGGATGCTAGAATGGAATTGAAGGGGCAGGCGAGCGGCCACCTCGATCCTCTCGCAGTCCTTAGGGTGCGCGCAGAAGCCCGGTGCTCTGCGGCTTCGTTCTTCGCCGTCGTACAAGCTACCGCTCTGTCCGGCTCACGGAGCAGGAGAAGCGGCTGCCTCGCGCACACAACAGCCGTACGCTCCGAAGCGCTGCTTCAGCCGAAAGACGCCGGCGACCGGCGCTTCGCTTCGGACAGCTCCGGAGAGCCGTAGTGTGCGTCTGCACTAGACTGCATGATAACGAAAAGCTTTGGCAGTGTGTCTTAGCAGGGAGATAGCTTAGGAGCGCAGGGCACTTATGCCTCCCTTGTCCAGAAACACGATTTTACTGCACACTCCAAAAACACTGCTTTTTCCAGGGCAAGATGTCAGATGCTCTCTGATGCCCGTGCTCCCTTCCTGCTCTTGCCCAGCTCGTTGTTTTAACGTGCACATGCCGTCCTGGCATTCAGTGCACAGTGAAGGCAATCGCAAAAGTCCAGCAGCTGCTGACTCCCAAACGAATTTCCCAAGAGGGGCTTCATCAGGACGAAGTCAAAACCCAGGAAAGTTGTCTCGGAACGCCTTCAATAAAGCATGCCAGCAGTGCATTGAAAAGGCAGGGAGCTTTAGCCACTGTCATCTAGCAGTCCCAAGGCTGTACACACAATGTCGTCTCCCTGCGGCTTCGTTCTTCGCCCTCGTACAAGCTACCGCTCTGTCCGGCTCACGGAGCAGGAGAAGCGGCTGCCTCGCGCACACAACAGCGGAGCGGCAGCCGTACGCCCCGAAGCGCTGCTTCAGCCGAAAGACGGCGGCCACCGGCGCTTCGCTTCGGACAGCTCCGGAGAGCCGCAGTGTCCGTCTGCACAAGACTGCATGATAACGAAAAGCTTTGGCAGTGTGTCTCGCAGGGAGATAGCTTAGGAGCGCAGCGCACTTATGCCTCCCTTGTCTAGAAACACGATTTTACTGCACACTCCAAAAACACTGCTCTTTCCAGGGCAATATATAAGCTGCTTTCTGACGGCCGTGATCTTTCGATTACTCTTGCCCAGCTCGTTGTTTTAACGTGCACATGCCGTCCTGGCATTCAGTGCACAGTGAAGGCAATCGCAAAAGTCCAGGTGCTGCTGACTCCCAAACACAAGGCGCTGGCTATGTTCTTGCTTCTCGACAACTCAACGCAGCCCTTCATTTCTGCAGTTGCCATCGAGGTCTCTGCACTCGGAGACGCAGAGGACGAGTAGGAGTTTCCCAGGAGATGCTGCATCAGGACGAATTCAAAACTCAGGAAAATTGTCCTGGAACACCTTCCCTAAGGATGCTAGAATGGAATTGAAGAGGCAGGCCAGCGGCCACCACGGTCCTCTAGCAGTCCTTAGGGTGCGCGCAGAAGGCCGGTGCTCTGCGGCTTCGTTCTTCGCCCTCGTACAAGCTACCGCTCTGTCCGGCTCCCGGAGCAGGAGAAGCGGCTGCTTCGCGCACACAACAGCCGTACGCTCCGAAGCGCTGCTTCAGCCGAAAGACGCCGGCGACCGGCGCTTGGCTTCGGACAGCTCCGGAGAGCCGTAGTGTGCGTCTGCACTAGACTGCATGATAACAAAAAGCTTTGGCAGTGTGTCTCGCAGGGAGATAGCTTAGGAGCGCAGCACACTTATGCCTCCCTTGTCCAGAAACACGATTTTACTGCACACTCCAAAAACACTGCTCTTTCCAGGGCAATATATAAGCTGCTTTCTGTCGGCCGTGATCTTACGATTACTGCTCTTGCTCAGCTCGTTGTTTTAACGTGCACAGGCCGTCCTGGCATTCAGTGCACAGTGAAAGCAATCGCAAAAGTCCAGGTGCTGCTGACTCCCAAACACAAGGCGCTGGCTATGTTCTTGCTTCTCGACAACTCAACGCAGCCCTTCATTTCTGCAGTTGCCATCGAGGTCTCTGCACTCGGAGACGCAGAGGACGAGTAGGAGTTTCCCAGGAGGGGCTGCATCAGGACGAATTCAAAACTCAGGAAAATTGTCCTGGAACACCTTCCCTAAGGATGCTAGAATGGAATTGAAGAGGCAGGCCAGCGGCCACCACGGTCCTCTAGCAGTCCTTAGGGTGCGCGCAGAAGGCCGGTGCTCTGCGGCTTCCTTCTTCGCCGTCGTACAAGCTACCGCTCTGTCCGGCTCGCGGAGCAGGAGAAGCGGCTGCTTCGCGCACACAACAGCCGTACGCTCCGAAGCGCTGCTTCAGCCGAAAGACGCCGGCGACCGGCGCTTGGCTTCGGACAGCTCCGGAGAGCCGTAGTGTGCGTCTGCACTGGACTGCATCATAGCGAAAAGCTTTAGCAGTGTGTCTCGCAGGGAGATAGCTTAGGAGCGCAGGGCACTTATGCCTCCCTTGTCCAGAAACACGATTTTACTGCACACTCCAAAAACACTGCTCTTTCCAGGGCAATATATAAGCTGCTTTCTGACGGCCGTGCTCCCTTCCTGCTCTTGCCCAGCTCGTTGTTTTAACGTGCACATGCCGTCCTGGCATTCAGTGCACAGTGAAGGCAATCGCAAAAGTCCAGCAGCTGCTGACTCCCAAACGAATTTCCCAAGAGGGGCTTCATCAGGACGAAGTCAAAACCCAGGAAAGTTGTCTCGGAACGCCTTCAATAAAGCATGCCAGCAGTGCATTGAAAAGGCAGGGAGCTTTAGCCACTGTCATCTAGCAGTCCCAAGGCTGTACACACAATGTCGTCTCCCTGCGGCTTCGTTCTTCGCCCTCGTACAAGCTACCGCTCTGTCCGGCTCACGGAGCAGGAGAAGCGGCTGCCTCGCGCACACAACAGAGGAGCGGCAGCCGTACGCTCCGAAGCGCTGCTTCAGCCGAAAGACGCCGGCGACCGGCGCTTCGCTTCGGACAGCTCCGGAGAGCCGTAGTGTGCGTCTGCACTAGACTGCATCGTAGCGAAAAGCTTTGCCAGTGTGTCTTAGCAAGGAGATAGCTTAGGAGCGCAGCGCACTTATGCCTCCCTTGTCTAGAAACACGATTTTACTGCACACTCCAAAAACACTGCTCTTTCCAGGGCAATATATAAGCTGCTTTCTGACGGCCGTGATCTTTCGATTACTCTTGCCCAGCTCGTTGTTTTAACGTGCACATGCCGTCCTGGCATTCAGTGCACAGTGAAAGCAATCGCAAAAGTCCAGGTGCTGCTGACTCCCAAACACAAGGCGCTGGCTATGTTCTTGCTTCTCGACAACTCAACGAAGCCCTTCATTTCTGCAGTTGCCATCGAGGTCTCTGCACTCGGAGACGCAGAGGACGAGTAGGAGTTTCCCAGGAGATGCTGCATCAGGACGAATTCAAAACTCAGGAAAATTGTCCTGGAACACCTTCCCTAAGGATGCTAGAATGGAATTGAAGGGGCAGGCGAGCGGCCACCACGGTCCTCTCGCAGTCCTTAGGGTGCGCGCAGAAGGCCGGTGCTCTGCGGCTTCGTTCTTCGCCCTCGTACAAGCTACCGCTCTGTCCGGCTCGCGGAGCAGGAGAAGCGGCTGCTTCGCGCACACAACAGCCGTACGCTCCGAAGCGCTGCTTCAGCCGAAAGACGCCGGCGACCGGCGCTTGGCTTCGGACAGCTCCGGAGAGCCGTAGTGTGCGTCTGCACTAGACTGCATGATAACGAAAAGCTTTGGCAGTGTGTCTCGCAGGGAGATAGCTTAGGAGCGCAGCACACTTCTGCCTCCCTTGCCCAGAAACACGATTTTACTGCACACTCCAAAAACACTGCTCTTTCCAGGGCAATATATAAGCTGCTTTCTGACGGCCGTGATCTTACGATTACTGCTCTTGCCCAGCTCGTTGTTTTAACGTGCACATGCCGTCCTGGCATTCAGTGCACAGTGAAGGCAATCGCAAAAGTCCAGCAGCTGCTGACTCCCAAACACAAGGCGCTGGCTATGTTCTTGCTCCTCGACTACTCAACGCAGCCCTTCATTTCTGCAGTTGCCATCGAGGTCTCTGCACTCGGAGACTCAGAGGACGAGTAGGAGTTTCCCAGGAGGGGCTGCATCAGGACGAATTCAAAACTCAGGAAAATTGTCCTGGAACACCTTCCCTAAGGATGCTAGAATGGAATTGAAGAGGCAGGCGAGCGGCCACCACGGTCCTCTAGCAGTCCTTAGGGTGCGCGCACAAGGCCGGTGCTCTGCGGCTTCGTTCTTCGCCCTCGTACAAGCTACCGCTCTGTCCGGCTCGCGGAGCAGGAGAAGCGGCTGCTTCGCGCACACAACAGAGGAGCGGCAGCCGTACGCTCCGAAGCGCTGCTTCAGCCGAAAGACGCCGGCGACCGGCGCTTGGCTTCGGACAGCTCCGGAGAGCCGTAGTGTGCGTCTGCACTGGACTGCATCATAGCGAAAAGCTTTAGCAGTGTGTCTCGCAGGGAGATAGCTTAGGAGCGCAGGGCACTTATGCCTCCCTTGTCCAGAAACACGATTTTACTGCACACTCCAAAACACTGCTCTTTCCAGGGCAAGATGTCAGATGCTCTCTGATGCCCGTGCTCCCTTCCTGCTCTTGCCCAGCTCGTTGTTTTAACGTGCACATGCCGTCCTGGCATTCAGTGCACAGTGAAGGCAATCGCAAAAGTCCAGCAGCTGCTGACTCCCAAACGAATTTCCCAAGAGGGGCTTCATCAGGACGAAGTAAAAACCCAGGAAAGTTGTCTCGGAACGCCTTCAATAAAGCATGCCAGCAGTGCATTGAAAAGGCAGGGAGCTTTAGCCACTGTCATCTAGCAGTCCCAAGGCTGTACACACAATGTCGTCTCCCTGCGGCTTCGTTCTTTGCCCTCGTACAAGCTACCGCTCTGTCCGGCTCACGGAGCAGGAGAAGCGGCTGCCTCGCGCACACAACAGCGGAGCGGCAGCCGTACGCCCCGAAGCGCTGCTTCAGCCGAAAGACGGCAGCCACCGACGCTTCGCTTCGGACAGCTCCGGAGAGCCGCAGTGTCCGTCTGCACTAGACTGCATGATAACGAAAAGCTTTGGCAGTGTGTCTCGCAGGGAGATAGCTTAGGAGCGCAGCGCACTTATGCCTCCCTTGTCTAGAAACACGATTTTACTGCACACTCCAAAAACACTGCTCTTTCCTGGGCAATATATAAGCTGCTTTCTGACGGCCGTGATTTTTCGATTACTCTTGCCCAGCTCGTTGATTTAACGTGCACATGCCGTCCTGGCAGTCAGTGCACAGTGAAGGCAATCGCAAAAGTCCAGCAGCTGCTGACTCCCAAATGAATTTCCCAACAGGGGCTGCATCAGGACGAAGTCAAAACCCAGGAAAGTTGTCTCGGAACGCCTTCAATAAAGCATGCCAGCAGTGCATTGAAAAGGCAGGGAGCTTTAGCCACTGTCATCTAGCAGTCCCAAGGCTGTACACACAATGTCGTCTCCCTGCGGCTTCGTTCTTCGCCCTCGTACAAGCTACCGCTCTGTCCGGCTCACGGAGCAGGAGAAGCGGCTGCTTCGCGCACACAACAGCCGTACGCTCCGAAGCGCTGCTTCAGCCGAAAGACGCCGGCGACCGGCGCTTGGCTTCGGACAGCTCCGGAGAGCCGTAGTGTGCGTCTGCACTAGACTGCATGATAACGAAAAGCTTTGGCAGTGTGTCTCGCAGGGAGATAGCTTAGGAGCGCAGCGCACTTATGCCTCCCTTGTCCAGAAACACGATTTTACTGCACACTCCAAAAACACTGCTCTTTCCTGGGCAATATATAAGCTGCTTTCTGACGGCCGTGATCTTTCGATTACTCTTGCCCAGCTCGTTGTTTTAACGTGCACATGCCGTCCTGGCATTCAGTGCACAGTGAAGGCAATCGCAAAAGTCCAGGTGCTGCTGACTCCCAAACACAAGGCGCTGGCTATGTTCTTGCTTCTCGACAACTCAACGCAGCCCTTCATTTCTGCAGTTGCCATCGAGGTCTCTGCACTCGGAGACGCAGAGGACGAGTAGGAGTTTCCCAGGAGGGGCTGCATCAGGAGGAATTCAAAACTCCAGAAAATTGTCCTGGAACACCTTCCCTAAGGATGCTAGAATGGAATTGAAGAGGCAGGCCAGCGGCCACCACGGTCCTCTACCAGTCCTTAGGGTGCGGGCAGAAGGCCGGTGCTCTGCGGCTTCGTTCTTCGCCGTCGTACAAGCTACCGCTCTGTCCGGCTCACGGAGCAGGAGAAGCGGCTGCTTCGCGCACACAACAGCCGTACGCTCCGAAGCGCTGCTTCAGCCGAAAGACGCCGGCGACCGGCGCTTGGCTTCGGACAGCTCCGGAGAGCCGTAGTGTGCGTCTGCACTAGACTGCATGATAACGAAAAGCTTTGGCAGTGTGTCTCGCAGGGAGATAGCTTAGGAGCGCAGCACACTTCTGCCTCCCTTGTCCAGAAACACGATTTTACTGCACACTCCAAAACCACTGCTCTTTCCAGGGCAATATATAAGCTGCTTTCTGACGGCCGTGATCTTTCGATTACTGCTCTTGCCCAGCTCGTTGTTTTAACGTGCACATGCCGTCCTGGCATTCAGTGCACAGTGAAAGCAATCGCAAAAGTCCAGGTGCTGCTGACTCCCAAACACAAGGCGCTGGCTATGTTCTTGCTTCTCGACAACTCAACGCAGCCCTTCATTTCTGCAGTTGCCATCGAGGTCTCTGCACTCAGAGACGCAGAGGACGAGTAGGAGTTTCCCAGGAGGGGCTGCATCAGGACGAATTCAAAACTCCAGAAAATTGTCCTGGAACACCTTCCCTAAGGATGCTAGAATGGAATTGAAGAGGCAGGCGAGCGGCCACCACGGTCCTCTAGCAGTCCTTAGGGTGCGCGCACAAGGCCGGTGCTCTGCGGCTTCGTTCTTCGCCCTCGTACAATCTACCGCTCTGTCCGGCTCGCGGAGCAGGAGAAGCGGCTGCCTCGCGCACACAACAGCCGTACGCTCCAAAGCGCTGCTTCAGCCGAAAGACGCCGGCGACCGGCGCTTGGCTTCGGACAGCTCCGGAGAGCCGTAGTGTGCGTCTGCACTAGACTGCATGATAACGAAAAGCTTTGGCAGTGTGTCTCGCAGGGAGATAGCTTAGGAGCGCAGCACACTTATGCCTCCCTTGCCCAGAAACACGATTTTACTGCACACTCCAAAAACACTGCTCTTTCCTGGGCAATATATAAGCTGCTTTCTGACGGCCGTGATCTTACGATTACTGCTCTTGCCCAGCTCGTTGTTTTAACGTGCACATGCCGTCCTGGCATTCAGTGCACAGTGAAGGCAATCGCAAAAGTCCAGGTGCTGCTGACTCCCAAACACAAGGCGCTGGCTATGTTCTTGCTCCTCGACTACTCAACGCAGCCCTTCATTTCTGCAGTTGCCATCGAGGTCTCTGCACTCGGAGACTCAGAGGACGAGTAGGAGTTTCCCAGGAGGGGCTGCATCAGGACGAATTCAAAACTCCAGAAAATTGTCCTGGAACACCTTCCCTAAGGATGCTAGAATGGAATTGAAGAGGCAGGCCAGCGGCCACCACGGTCCTCTAGCAGTCCTTAGGGTGCGCGCAGAAGGCCGGTGCTCTGCGGCTTCGTTCTTCGCCGTCGTACAAGCTACCGCTCTGTCCGGCTCGCGGAGCAGGAGAAGCGGCTGCTTCGCGCACACAACAGAGGAGCGGCAGCCGTACGCTCCGAAGCGCTGCTTCAGCCGAAAGACGCCGGCGACCGGCGCTTCGCTTCGGACAGCTCCGGAGAGCCGTAGTGTGCGTCTGCACTGGACTGCATCGTAGCGAAAAGCTTTGCCAGTGTGTCTTAGCAAGGAGATAGCTTAGGAGCGCAGCGCACTTATGCCTTCCTTGTCCATAAACACGATTTTACTGCACACTCCAAAAACACTGCTCTTTCCAGGGCAATATATAAGCTGCTTTCTGACGGCCGTGATCTTTCGATTACTGCTCTTGCCCAGCTCGTTGTTTTAACGTGCACATGCCGTCCTGGCATTCAGTGCACAGTGAAGGCAATCGCAAAAGTCCAGCAGCTGCTGACTCCCAAATGAATTTCCCAACAGGGGCTTCATCAGGACGAAGTCAAAACCCAGGAAAGTTGTCTCGGAACGCCTTCAATAAAGCATGCCAGCAGTGCATTGAAAAGGCAGGGAGCTTTAGCCACTGTCATCTAGCAGTCCCAAGGCTGTACACACAATGTCGTCTCCCTGCGGCTTCGTTCTTCGCCCTCGTACAAGCTACCGCTCTGTCCGGCTCACGGAGCAGGAGAAGCGGCTGCCTCGCGCACACAACAGAGGAGCGGCAGCCGTACGCTCCGAAGCGCTGCTTCAGCCGAAAGACGCCGGCGACCGGCGCTTGGCTTCGGACAGCTCCGGAGAGCCGCAGTGTCCGTCTGCACTAGACTGCATGATAACGAAAAGCTTTGGCAGTGTGTCTCGCAGGGAGATAGCTTAGGAGCGCAGCGCACTTATGCCTCCCTTGTCCAGAAACACGATTTTACTGCACACTCCAAAAACACTGCTCTTTCCTGGGCAATATATAAGCTGCTTTCTGACGGCCGTGATCTTTCGATTACTCTTGCCCAGCTCGTTGTTTTAACGTGCACATGCCGTCCTGGCATTCAGTGCACAGTGAAGGCAATCGCAAAAGTCCAGGTGCTGCTGACTCCCAAACACAAGGCGCTGGCTATGTTCTTGTTTCTCGACAACTCAACGCAGCCCTTCATTTCTGCAGTTGCCATCGAGGTCTCTGCACTCGGAGACGCAGAGGACGAGTAGGAGTTTCCCAGGAGGGGATGCATCAGGACGAATTCAAAACTCCAGAAAATTGTCCTGGAACACCTTCCCTAAGGATGCTAGAATGGAATTGAAGAGGCAGGCCAGCGGCCACCACGGTCCTCTACCAGTCCTTAGGGTGCGGGCAGAAGGCCGGTGCTCTGCGGCTTCGTTCTTCGCCGTCGTACAAGCTACCGCTCTGTCCGGCTCACGGAGCAGGAGAAGCGGCTGCTTCGCGCACACAACAGAGGAGCGGCAGCCGTACGCTCCGAAGCGCTGCTTCAGCCGAAAGACGCCGGCGACCGGCGCTTCGCTTCGGACAGCTCCGGAGAGCCGTAGTGTGCGTCTGCACTAGACTGCATCGTAGCGAAAAGCTTTGCCAGTGTGTCTTAGCAAGGAGATAGCTTAGGAGCGCAGCGCACTTATGCCTTCCTTGTCCATAAACACGATTTTACTGCACACTCCAAAAACACTGCTCTTTCCAGGGCAATATATAAGCTGCTTTCTGACGGCCGTGATCTTTCGATTACTCTTGCCCAGCTCGTTGTTTTAACGTGCACATGCCGTCCTGGCATTCAGTGCACAGTGAAAGCAATCGCAAAAGTCCAGGTGCTGCTGACTCCCAAACAAAAGGCGCTGGCTATGTTCTTGCTTCTCGACAACTCAACGAAGCCCTTCATTTCTGCAGTTGCCATCGAGGTCTCTGCACTCGGAGACGCAGAGGACGAGTAGGAGTTTCCCAGGAGATGCTGCATCAGGACGAATTCAAAACTCAGGAAAATTGTCCTGGAACACCTTCCCTAAGGATGCTAGAATGGAATTGAAGGGGCAGGCGAGCGGCCACCACGGTCCTCTCGCAGTCCTTAGGGTGCGCGCAGAAGGCCGGTGCTCTGCGGCTTCGTTCTTCGCCCTCGTACAAGCTACCGCTCTGTCCGGCTCGCGGAGCAGGAGAAGCGGCTGCTTCGCGCACACAACAGCCGTACGCTCCGAAGCGCTGCTTCAGCCGAAAGACGCCGGCGACCGGCGCTTGGCTTCGGACAGCTCCGGAGAGCCGTAGTGTGCGTCTGCACTAGACTGCATGATAACGAAAAGCTTTGGCAGTGTGTCTCGCAGGGAGATAGCTTAGGAGCGCAGCACACTTCTGCCTCCCTTGCCCAGAAACACGATTTTACTGCACACTCCAAAAACACTGCTCTTTCCAGGGCAATATATAAGCTGCTTTCTGACGGCCGTGATCTTTCGATTACTGCTCTTGCCCAGCTCGTTGTTTTAACGTGCACATGCCGTCCTGGCATTCAGTGCACAGTGAAGGCAATCGCAAAAGTCCAGGTGCTGCTGACTCCCAAACACAAGGCGCTGGCTATGTTCTTGCTTCTCGACTACTCAACGCAGCCCTTCATTTCTGCAGTTGCCATCGAGGTCTCTGCACTCGGAGACGCAGAGGACGAGTAGGAGTTTCCCAGGAGGGGCTGCATCAGGACGAATTCAAAACTCCAGAAAATTGTCCTGGAACACCTTCCCTAAGGATGCTAGAATGGAATTGAAGAGGCAGGCCAGCGGCCACCACGGTCCTCTAGCAGTCCTTAGGGTGCGCGCAGAAGGCCGGTGCTCTGCGGCTTCGTTCTTCGCCGTCGTACAAGCTACCGCTCTGTCCGGCTCGCGGAGCAGGAGAAGCGGCTGCTTCGCGCACACAACAGAGGAGCGGCAGCCGTACGCTCCGAAGCGCTGCTTCAGCCGAAAGACGCCGGCGACCGGCGCTTCGCTTCGGACAGCTCCGGAGAGCCGTAGTGTGCGTCTGCACTGGACTGCATCGTAGCGAAAAGCTTTGCCAGTGTGTCTTAGCAAGGAGATAGCTTAGGAGCGCAGCGCACTTATGCCTTCCTTGTCCATAAACACGATTTTACTGCACACTCCAAAAACACTGCTCTTTCCAGGGCAATATATAAGCTGCTTTCTGACGGCCGTGATCTTTCGATTACTCTTGCCCAGCTCGTTGTTTTAACGTGCACATGCCGTCCTGGCATTCAGTGCACAGTGAAGGCAATCGCAAAAGTCCAGCAGCTGCTGACTCCCAAATGAATTTCCCAACAGGGGCTTCATCAGGACGAAGTCAAAACCCAGGAAAGTTGTCTCGGAACGCCTTCAATAAAGCATGCCAGCAGTGCATTGAAAAGGCAGGGAGCTTTAGCCACTGTCATCTAGCAGTCCCAAGGCTGTACACACAATGTCGTCTCCCTGCGGCTTCGTTCTTCGCCCTCGTACAAGCTACCGCTCTGTCCGGCTCACGGAGCAGGAGAAGCGGCTGCCTCGCGCACACAACAGAGGAGCGGCAGCCGTACGCTCCGAAGCGCTGCTTCAGCCGAAAGACGCCGGCGACCGGCGCTTCGCTTCGGACAGCTCCGGAGAGCCGCAGTGTCCGTCTGCACTAGACTGCATGATAACGAAAAGCTTTGGCAGTGTGTCTCGCAGGGAGATAGCTTAGGAGCGCAGCGCACTTATGCCTCCCTTGTCTAGAAACACGATTTTACTGCACACTCCAAAAACACTGCTCTTTCCTGGGCAATATATAAGCTGCTTTCTGACGGCCGTGATCTTTCGATTACTCTTGCCCAGCTCGTTGTTTTAACGTGCACATGCCGTCCTGGCATTCAGTGCACAGTGAAGGCAATCGCAAAAGTCCAGGTGCTGCTGACTCCCAAACACAAGGCGCTGGCTATGTTCTTGTTTCTCGACAACTCAACGCAGCCCTTCATTTCTGCAGTTGCCATCGAGGTCTCTGCACTCGGAGACGCAGAGGACGAGTAGGAGTTTCCCAGGAGGGGATGCATCAGGACGAATTCAAAACTCCAGAAAATTGTCCTGGAACACCTTCCCTAAGGATGCTAGAATGGAATTGAAGAGGCAGGCCAGCGGCCACCACGGTCCTCTACCAGTCCTTAGGGTGCGGGCAGAAGGCCGGTGCTCTGCGGCTTCGTTCTTCGCCCTCGTACAAGCTACCGCTCTGTCCGGCTCACGGAGCAGGAGAAGCGGCTGCCTCGCGCACACAACAGAGGAGCGGCAGCCGTACGCTCCGAAGCGCTGCTTCAGCCGAAAGACGCCGGCGACCGGCGCTTCGCTTCGGACAGCTCCGGAGAGCCGTAGTGTGCGTCTGCACTAGACTGCATCGTAGCGAAAAGCTTTGCCAGTGTGTCTTAGCAAGGAGATAGCTTAGGAGCGCAGCGCACTTATGCCTCCCTTGTCTAGAAACACGATTTTACTGCACACTCCAAAAACACTGCTCTTTCCAGGGCAATATATAAGCTGCTTTCTGACGGCCGTGATCTTTCGATTACTCTTGCCCAGCTCGTTGTTTTAACGTGCACATGCCGTCCTGGCATTCAGTGCACAGTGAAAGCAATCGCAAAAGTCCAGGTGCTGCTGACTCCCAAACACAAGGCGCTGGCTATGTTCTTGCTTCTCGACAACTCAACGCAGCCCTTCATTTCTGCAGTTGCCATCGAGGTCTCTGCACTCGGAGACGCAGAGGACGAGTAGGAGTTTCCCAGGAGATGCTGCATCAGGACGAATTCAAAACTCAGGAAAATTGTCCTGGAACACCTTCCCTAAGGATGCTAGAATGGAATTGAAGGGGCAGGCGAGCGGCCACCACGGTCCTCTCGCAGTCCTTAGGGTGCGCGCCGAAGGCCGGTGCTCTGCGGCTTCGTTCTTCGCCCTCGTACAAGCTACCGCTCTGTCCGGCTCGCGGAGCAGGAGAAGCGGCTGCTTCGCGCACACAACAGCCGTACGCTCCGAAGCGCTGCTTCAGCCGAAAGACGCCGGCGACCGGCGCTTGGCTTCGGACAGCTCCGGAGAGCCGTAGTGTGCGTCTGCACTAGACTGCATGATAACGAAAAGCTTTGGCAGTGTGTCTCGCAGGGAGATAGCTTAGGAGCGCAGCACACTTATGCCTCCCTTGCCCAGAAACACGATTTTACTGCACACTCCAAAAACACTGCTCTTTCCAGGGCAATATATAAGCTGCTTTCTGACGGCCGTGATCTTACGATTACTGCTCTTGCCCAGCTCGTTGTTTTAACGTGCACATGCCGTCCTGGCATTCAGTGCACAGTGAAGGCAATCGCAAAAGTCCAGCAGCTGCTGACTCCCAAACACAAGGCGCTGGCTATGTTCTTGCTCCTCGACTACTCAACGCAGCCCTTCATTTCTGCAGTTGCCATCGAGGTCTCTGCACTCGGAGACTCAGAGGACGAGTAGGAGTTTCCCAGGAGGGGCTGCATCAGGACGAATTCAAAACTCAGGAAAATTGTCCTGGAACACCTTCCCTAAGGATGCTAGAATGGAATTGAAGAGGCAGGCGAGCGGCCACCACGGTCCTCTAGCAGTCCTTAGGGTGCGCGCACAAGGCCGGTGCTCTGCGGCTTCGTTCTTCGCCCTCGTACAAGCTACCGCTCTGTCCGGCTCGCGGAGCAGGAGAAGCGGCTGCTTCGCGCACACAACAGAGGAGCGGCAGCCGTACGCTCCGAAGCGCTGCTTCAGCCGAAAGACGCCGGCGACCGGCGCTTGGCTTCGGACAGCTCCGGAGAGCCGTAGTGTGCGTCTGCACTGGACTGCATCATAGCGAAAAGCTTTAGCAGTGTGTCTCGCAGGGAGATAGCTTAGGAGCGCAGGGCACTTATGCCTCCCTTGTCCAGAAACACGATTTTACTGCACACTCCAAAAACACTGCTCTTTCCAGGGCAAGATGTCAGATGCTCTCTGATGCCCGTGCTCCCTTCCTGCTCTTGCCCAGCTCGTTGTTTTAACGTGCACATGCCGTCCTGGCATTCAGTGCACAGTGAAGGCAATCGCAAAAGTCCAGCAGCTGCTGACTCCCAAACGAATTTCCCAAGAGGGGCTTCATCAGGACGAAGTCAAAACCCAGGAAAGTTGTCTCGGAACGCCTTCAATAAAGCATGCCAGCAGTGCATTGAAAAGGCAGGGAGCTTTAGCCACTGTCATCTAGCAGTCCCAAGGCTGTACACACAATGTCGTCTCCCTGCGGCTTCGTTCTTTGCCCTCGTACAAGCTACCGCTCTGTCCGGCTCACGGAGCAGGAGAAGCGGCTGCCTCGCGCACACAACAGCGGAGCGGCAGCCGTACGCCCCGAAGCGCTGCTTCAGCCGAAAGACGGCAGCCACCGACGCTTCGCTTCGGACAGCTCCGGAGAGCCGCAGTGTCCGTCTGCACTAGACTGCATGATTACGAAAAGCTTTGGCAGTGTGTCTCGCAGGGAGATAGCTTAGGAGCGCAGCGCACTTATGCCTCCCTTGTCTAGAAACACGATTTTACTGCACACTCCAAAAACACTGCTCTTTCCTGGGCAATATATAAGCTGCTTTCTGACGGCCGTGATCTTTCGATTACTCTTGCCCAGCTCGTTGATTTAACGTGCACATGCCGTCCTGGCAGTCAGTGCACAGTGAAGGCAATCGCAAAAGTCCAGCAGCTGCTGACTCCCAAATGAATTTCCCAACAGGGGCTGCATCAGGACGAAGTCAAAACCCAGGAAAGTTGTCTCGGAACGCCTTCAATAAAGCATGCCAGCAGTGCATTGAAAAGGCAGGGAGCTTTAGCCACTGTCATCTAGCAGTCCCAAGGCTGTACACACAATGTCGTCTCCCTGCGGCTTCGTTCTTCGCCCTCGTACAAGCTACCGCTCTGTCCGGCTCACGGAGCAGGAGAAGCGGCTGCCTCGCGCACACAACAGAGGAGCGGCAGCCGTACGCTCCGAAGCGCTGCTTCAGCCGAAAGACGCCGGCGACCGGCGCTTGGCTTCGGACAGCTCCGGAGAGCCGCAGTGTCCGTCTGCACTAGACTGCATGATAACGAAAAGCTTTGGCAGTGTGTCTCGCAGGGAGATAGCTTAGGAGCGCAGCGCACTTATGCCTCCCTTGTCCAGAAACACGATTTTACTGCACACTCCAAAAACACTGCTCTTTCCTGGGCAATATATAAGCTGCTTTCTGACGGCCGTGATCTTTCGATTACTCTTGCCCAGCTCGTTGTTTTAACGTGCACATGCCGTCCTGGCATTCAGTGCACAGTGAAGGCAATCGCAAAAGTCCAGGTGCTGCTGACTCCCAAACACAAGGCGCTGGCTATGTTCTTGCTTCTCGACAACTCAACGCAGCCCTTCATTTCTGCAGTTGCCATCGAGGTCTCTGCACTCGGAGACGCAGAGGACGAGTAGGAGTTTCCCAGGAGGGGCTGCATCAGGACGAATTCAAAACTCAGGAAAATTGTCCTGGAACACCTTCCCTAAGGATGCTAGAATGGAATTGAAGAGGCAGGGCAGCGGCCACCACGGTCCTCTAGCAGTCCTTAGGGTGCGCGCAGAAGGCCGGTGCTCTGCGGCTTCGTTCTTCGCCGTCGTACAAGCTACCGCTCTGTCCGGCTCGCGGAGCAGGAGAAGCGGCTGCTTCGCGCACACAACAGAGGAGCGGCAGCCGTACGCTCCGAAGCGCTGCTTCAGCCGAAAGACGCCGGCGACCGGCGCTTCGCTTCGGACAGCTCCGGAGAGCCGTAGTGTGCGTCTGCACTGGACTGCATCGTAGCGAAAAGCTTTGCCAGTGTGTCTTAGCAAGGAGATAGCTTAGGAGCGCAGCGCACTTATGCCTTCCTTGTCCATAAACACGATTTTACTGCACACTCCAAAAACACTGCTCTTTCCAGGGCAATATATAAGCTGCTTTCTGACGGCCGTGATCTTTCGATTACTCTTGCCCAGCTCGTTGTTTTAACGTGCACATGCCGTCCTGGCATTCAGTGCACAGTGAAGGCAATCGCAAAAGTCCAGCAGCTGCTGACTCCCAAATGAATTTCCCAACAGGGGCTTCATCAGGACGAAGTCAAAACCCAGGAAAGTTGTCTCGGAACGCCTTCAATAAAGCATGCCAGCAGTGCATTGAAAAGGCAGGGAGCTTTAGCCACTGTCATCTAGCAGTCCCAAGGCTGTACACACAATGTCGTCTCCCTGCGGCTTCGTTCTTCGCCCTCGTACAAGCTACCGCTCTGTCCGGCTCCCGGAGCAGGAGAAGCGGCTGCCTCGCGCACACAACAGAGGAGCGGCAGCCGTACGCTCCGAAGCGCTGCTTCAGCCGAAAGACGCCGGCGACCGGCGCTTCGCTTCGGACAGCTCCGGAGAGCCGCAGTGTCCGTCTGCACTAGACTGCATGATAACGAAAAGCTTTGGCAGTGTGTCTCGCAGGGAGATAGCTTAGGAGCGCAGCGCACTTATGCCTCCCTTGTCTAGAAACACGATTTTACTGCACACTCCAAAAACACTGCTCTTTCCAGGGCAATATATAAGCTGCTTTCTGACGGCCGTGATCTTTCGATTACTCTTGCCCAGCTCGTTGTTTTAACGTGCACATGCCGTCCTGGCATTCAGTGCACAGTGAAGGCAATCGCAAAAGTCCAGGTGCTGCTGACTCCCAAACACAAGGCGCTGGCTATGTTCTTGTTTCTCGACAACTCAACGCAGCCCTTCATTTCTGCAGTTGCCATCGAGGTCTCTGCACTCGGAGACGCAGAGGACGAGTAGGAGTTTCCCAGGAGGGGATGCATCAGGACGAATTCAAAACTCCAGAAAATTGTCCTGGAACACCTTCCCTAAGGATGCTAGAATGGAATTGAAGAGGCAGGCCAGCGGCCACCACGGTCCTCTACCAGTCCTTAGGGTGCGGGCAGAAGGCCGGTGCTCTGCGGCTTCGTTCTTCGCCCTCGTACAAGCTACCGCTCTGTCCGGCTCATGGAGCAGGAGAAGCGGCTGCCTCGCGCACACAACAGAGGAGCGGCAGCCGTACGCTCCGAAGCGCTGCTTCAGCCGAAAGACGCCGGCGACCGGCGCTTCGCTTCGGACAGCTCCGGAGAGCCGTAGTGTGCGTCTGCACTAGACTGCATCGTAGCGAAAAGCTTTGCCAGTGTGTCTTAGCAAGGAGATAGCTTAGGAGCGCAGCGCACTTATGCCTTCCTTGTCCATAAACACGATTTTACTGCACACTCCAAAAACACTGCTCTTTCCAGGGCAATATATAAGCTGCTTTCTGACGGCCGTGATCTTTCGATTACTCTTGCCCAGCTCGTTGTTTTAACGTGCACATGCCGTCCTGGCATTCAGTGCACAGTGAAAGCAATCGCAAAAGTCCAGGTGCTGCTGACTCCCAAACACAAGGCGCTGGCTATGTTCTTGCTTCTCGACAACTCAACGCAGCCCTTCATTTCTGCAGTTGCCATCGAGGTCTCTGCACTCGGAGACGCAGAGGACGAGTAGGAGTTTCCCAGGAGATGCTGCATCAGGACGAATTCAAAACTCAGGAAAATTGTCCTGGAACACCTTCCCTAAGGATGCTAGAATGGAATTGAAGGGGCAGGCGAGCGGCCACCACGGTCCTCTACCAGTCCTTAGGGTGCGCGCCGAAGGCCGGTGCTCTGCGGCTTCGTTCTTCGCCCTCGTACAAGCTACCGCTCTGTCCGGCTCGCGGAGCAGGAGAAGCGGCTGCTTCGCGCACACAACAGCCGTACGCTCCGAAGCGCTGCTTCAGCCAAAAGACGCCGGCGACCGGCGCTTGGCTTCGGACAGCTCCGGAGAGCCGTAGTGTGCGTCTGCACTAGACTGCATGATAACGAAAAGCTTTGGCAGTGTGTCTCGCAGGGAGATAGCTTAGGAGCGCAGCACACTTATGCCTTCCTTGTCCATAAACACGATTTTACTGCACACTCCAAAAACACTGCTCTTTCCTGGGCAATATATAAGCTGCTTTCTGACGGCCGTGATCTTTCGATTACTCTTGCCCAGCTCGTTGTTTTAACGTGCACAGGCCGTCCTGGCATTCAGTGCACAGTGAAGGCAATCGCAAAAGTCCAGCAGCTGCTGACTCCCAAACACAAGGCGCTGGCTATGTTCTTGCTCCTCGACTACTCAACGCAGCCCTTCATTTCTGCAGTTGCCATCGAGGTCTCTGCACTCGGAGACTCAGAGGACGAGTAGGAGTTTCCCAGGAGATGCTGCATCAGGACGAATTCAAAACTCAGGAAAATTGTCCTGGAACACCTTCCCTAAGGATGCTAGAATGGAATTGAAGAGGCAGGCGAGCGGCCACCACGGTCCTCTAGCAGTCCTTAGGGTGCGCGCACAAGGCCGGTGCTCTGCGGCTTCGTTCTTCGCCCTCGTACAAGCTACCGCTCTGTCCGGCTCGCGGAGCAGGAGAAGCGGCTGCTTCGCGCACACAACAGAGGAGCGGCAGCCGTACGCTCCGAAGCGCTGCTTCAGCCGAAAGACGCCGGCGACCGGCGCTTGGCTTCGGACAGCTCCGGAGAGCCGTAGTGTGCGTCTGCACTGGACTGCATCATAGCGAAAAGCTTTAGCAGTGTGTCTCGCAGGGAGATAGCTTAGGAGCGCAGGGCACTTATGCCTCCCTTGTCCAGAAACACGATTTTACTGCACACTCCAAAAACACTGCTCTTTCCAGGGCAAGATGTCAGATGCTCTCTGATGCCCGTGCTCCCTTCCTGCTCTTGCCCAGCTCGTTGTTTTAACGTGCACATGCCGTCCTGGCATTCAGTGCACAGTGAAGGCAATCGCAAAAGTCCAGCAGCTGCTGACTCCCAAACGAATTTCCCAAGAGGGGCTTCATCAGGACGAAGTCAAAACCCAGGAAAGTTGTCTCGGAACGCCTTCAATAAAGCATGCCAGCAGTGCATTGAAAAGGCAGGGAGCTTTAGCCACTGTCATCTAGCAGTCCCAAGGCTGTACACACAATGTCGTCTCCCTGCGGCTTCGTTCTTTGCCCTCGTACAAGCTACCGCTCTGTCCGGCTCACGGAGCAGGAGAAGCGGCTGCCTCGCGCACACAACAGAGGAGCGGCAGCCGTACGCTCCGAAGCGCTGCTTCAGCCGAAAGACGGCAGCCACCGACGCTTCGCTTCGGACAGCTCCGGAGAGCCGCAGTGTCCGTCTGCACTAGACTGCATGATAACGAAAAGCTTTGGCAGTGTGTCTCGCAGGGAGATAGCTTAGGAGCGCAGCGCACTTATGCCTCCCTTGTCTAGAAACACGATTTTACTGCACACTCCAAAAACACTGCTCTTTCCTGGGCAATATATAAGCTGCTTTCTGACGGCCGTGATTTTTCGATTACTCTTGCCCAGCTCGTTGATTTAACGTGCACATGCCGTCCTGGCAGTCAGTGCACAGTGAAGGCAATCGCAAAAGTCCAGCAGCTGCTGACTCCCAAATGAATTTCCCAACAGGGGCTGCATCAGGACGAAGTCAAAACCCAGGAAAGTTGTCTCGGAACGCCTTCAATAAAGCATGCCAGCAGTGCATTGAAAAGGCAGGGAGCTTTAGCCACTGTCATCTAGCAGTCCCAAGGCTGTACACACAATGTCGTCTCCCTGCGGCTTCGTTCTTCGCCCTCGTACAAGCTACCGCTCTGTCCGGCTCACGGAGCAGGAGAAGCGGCTGCCTCGCGCACACAACAGAGGAGCGGCAGCCGTACGCTCCGAAGCGCTGCTTCAGCCGAAAGACGCCGGCGACCGGCGCTTGGCTTCGGACAGCTCCGGAGAGCCGCAGTGTCCGTCTGCACTAGACTGCATGATAACGAAAAGCTTTGGCAGTGTGTCTCGCAGGGAGATAGCTTAGGAGCGCAGCGCACTTATGCCTCCCTTGTCCAGAAACACGATTTTACTGCACACTCCAAAAACACTGCTCTTTCCTGGGCAATATATAAGCTGCTTTCTGACGGCCGTGATCTTTCGATTACTCTTGCCCAGCTCGTTGTTTTAACGTGCACATGCCGTCCTGGCATTCAGTGCACAGTGAAGGCAATCGCAAAAGTCCAGGTGCTGCTGACTCCCAAACACAAGGCGCTGGCTATGTTCTTGCTTCTCGACAACTCAACGCAGCCCTTCATTTCTGCAGTTGCCATCGAGGTCTCTGCACTCGGAGACGCAGAGGACGAGTAGGAGTTTCCCAGGAGGGGCTGCATCAGGACGAATTCAAAACTCAGGAAAATTGTCCTGGAACACCTTCCCTAAGGATGCTAGAATGGAATTGAAGAGGCAGGCCAGCGGCCACCACGGTCCTCTAGCAGTCCTTAGGGTGCGCGCAGAAGGCCGGTGCTCTGCGGCTTCGTTCTTCGCCGTCGTACAAGCTACCGCTCTGTCCGGCTCGCGGAGCAGGAGAAGCGGCTGCTTCGCGCACACAACAGAGGAGCGGCAGCCGTACGCTCCGAAGCGCTGCTTCAGCCGAAAGACGCCGGCGACCGGCGCTTCGCTTCGGACAGCTCCGGAGAGCCGTAGTGTGCGTCTGCACTGGACTGCATCGTAGCGAAAAGCTTTGCCAGTGTGTCTTAGCAAGGAGATAGCTTAGGAGCGCAGCGCACTTATGCCTTCCTTGTCCATAAACACGATTTTACTGCACACTCCAAAAACACTGCTCTTTCCAGGGCAATATATAAGCTGCTTTCTGACGGCCGTGATCTTTCGATTACTCTTGCCCAGCTCGTTGTTTTAACGTGCACATGCCGTCCTGGCATTCAGTGCACAGTGAAAGCAATCGCAAAAGTCCAGGTGCTGCTGACTCCCAAACACAAGGCGCTGGCTATGTTCTTGCTTCTCGACAACTCAACGCAGCCCTTCATTTCTGCAGTTGCCATCGAGGTCTCTGCACTCGGAGACGCAGAGGACGAGTAGGAGTTTCCCAGGAGGGGCTGCATCAGGACGAATTCAAAACTCAGGAAAATTGTCCTGGAACACCTTCCCTAAGGATGCTAGAATGGAATTGAAGAGGCAGGCGAGCGGCCACCACGGTCCTCTAGCAGTCCTTAGGGTGCGCGCACAAGGCCGGTGCTCTGCGGCTTCGTTCTTCGCCCTCGTACAAGCTACCGCTCTGTCCGGCTCGCGGAGCAGGAGAAGCGGCTGCTTCGCGCACACAACAGAGGAGCGGCAGCCGTACGCTCCGAAGCGCTGCTTCAGCCGAAAGACGCCGGCGACCGGCGCTTGGCTTCGGACAGCTCCGGAGAGCCGTAGTGTGCGTCTGCACTGGACTGCATCATAGCGAAAAGCTTTAGCAGTGTGTCTCGCAGGGAGATAGCTTAGGAGCGCAGGGCACTTATGCCTCCCTTGTCCAGAAACACGATTTTACTGCACACTCCAAAAACACTGCTCTTTCCAGGGCAAGATGTCAGATGCTCTCTGATGCCCGTGCTCCCTTCCTGCTCTTGCCCAGCTCGTTGTTTTAACGTGCACATGCCGTCCTGGCATTCAGTGCACAGTGAAGGCAATCGCAAAAGTCCAGCAGCTGCTGACTCCCAAACGAATTTCCCAAGAGGGGCTTCATCAGGACGAAGTCAAAACCCAGGAAAGTTGTCTCGGAACGCCTTCAATAAAGCATGCCAGCAGTGCATTGAAAAGGCAGGGAGCTTTAGCCACTGTCATCTAGCAGTCCCAAGGCTGTACACACAATGTCGTCTCCCTGCGGCTTCGTTCTTTGCCCTCGTACAAGCTACCGCTCTGTCCGGCTCACGGAGCAGGAGAAGCGGCTGCCTCGCGCACACAACAGCGGAGCGGCAGCCGTACGCCCCGAAGCGCTGCTTCAGCCGAAAGACGGCAGCCACCGACGCTTCGCTTCGGACAGCTCCGGAGAGCCGCAGTGTCCGTCTGCACTAGACTGCATGATAACGAAAAGCTTTGGCAGTGTGTCTCGCAGGGAGATAGCTTAGGAGCGCAGCGCACTTATGCCTCCCTTGTCTAGAAACACGATTTTACTGCACACTCCAAAAACACTGCTCTTTCCTGGGCAATATATAAGCTGCTTTCTGACGGCCGTGATTTTTCGATTACTCTTGCCCAGCTCGTTGATTTAACGTGCACATGCCGTCCTGGCAGTCAGTGCACAGTGAAGGCAATCGCAAAAGTCCAGCAGCTGCTGACTCCCAAATGAATTTCCCAACAGGGGCTGCATCAGGACGAAGTCAAAACCCAGGAAAGTTGTCTCGGAACGCCTTCAATAAAGCATGCCAGCAGTGCATTGAAAAGGCAGGGAGCTTTAGCCACTGTCATCTAGCAGTCCCAAGGCTGTACACACAATGTCGTCTCCCTGCGGCTTCGTTCTTCGCCCTCGTACAAGCTACCGCTCTGTCCGGCTCACGGAGCAGGAGAAGCGGCTGCCTCGCGCACACAACAGAGGAGCGGCAGCCGTACGCTCCGAAGCGCTGCTTCAGCCGAAAGACGCCGGCGACCGGCGCTTGGCTTCGGACAGCTCCGGAGAGCCGCAGTGTCCGTCTGCACTAGACTGCATGATAACGAAAAGCTTTGGCAGTGTGTCTCGCAGGGAGATAGCTTAGGAGCGCAGCGCACTTATGCCTCCCTTGTCCAGAAACACGATTTTACTGCACACTCCAAAAACACTGCTCTTTCCTGGGCAATATATAAGCTGCTTTCTGACGGCCGTGATCTTTCGATTACTCTTGCCCAGCTCGTTGTTTTAACGTGCACATGCCGTCCTGGCATTCAGTGCACAGTGAAGGCAATCGCAAAAGTCCAGGTGCTGCTGACTCCCAAACACAAGGCGCTGGCTATGTTCTTGCTTCTCGACAACTCAACGCAGCCCTTCATTTCTGCAGTTGCCATCGAGGTCTCTGCACTCGGAGACGCAGAGGACGAGTAGGAGTTTCCCAGGAGGGGCTGCATCAGGACGAATTCAAAACTCAGGAAAATTGTCCTGGAACACCTTCCCTAAGGATGCTAGAATGGAATTGAAGAGGCAGGCCAGCGGCCACCACGGTCCTCTAGCAGTCCTTAGGGTGCGCGCAGAAGGCCGGTGCTCTGCGGCTTCGTTCTTCGCCGTCGTACAAGCTACCGCTCTGTCCGGCTCGCGGAGCAGGAGAAGCGGCTGCTTCGCGCACACAACAGAGGAGCGGCAGCCGTACGCTCCGAAGCGCTGCTTCAGCCGAAAGACGCCGGCGACCGGCGCTTCGCTTCGGACAGCTCCGGAGAGCCGTAGTGTGCGTCTGCACTGGACTGCATCGTAGCGAAAAGCTTTGCCAGTGTGTCTTAGCAAGGAGATAGCTTAGGAGCGCAGCGCACTTATGCCTTCCTTGTCCATAAACACGATTTTACTGCACACTCCAAAAACACTGCTCTTTCCAGGGCAATATATAAGCTGCTTTCTGACGGCCGTGATCTTTCGATTACTCTTGCCCAGCTCGTTGTTTTAACGTGCACATGCCGTCCTGGCATTCAGTGCACAGTGAAGGCAATCGCAAAAGTCCAGCAGCTGCTGACTCCCAAATGAATTTCCCAACAGGGGCTTCATCAGGACGAAGTCAAAACCCAGGAAAGTTGTCTCGGAACGCCTTCAATAAAGCATGCCAGCAGTGCATTGAAAAGGCAGGGAGCTTTAGCCACTGTCATCTAGCAGTCCCAAGGCTGTACACACAATGTCGTCTCCCTGCGGCTTCGTTCTTCGCCCTCGTACAAGCTACCGCTCTGTCCGGCTCACGGAGCAGGAGAAGCGGCTGCCTCGCGCACACAACAGAGGAGCGGCAGCCGTACGCTCCGAAGCGCTGCTTCAGCCGAAAGACGCCGGCGACCGGCGCTTCGCTTCGGACAGCTCCGGAGAGCCGCAGTGTCCGTCTGCACTAGACTGCATGATAACGAAAAGCTTTGGCAGTGTGTCTCGCAGGGAGATAGCTTAGGAGCGCAGCGCACTTATGCCTCCCTTGTCTAGAAACACGATTTTACTGCACACTCCAAAAACACTGCTCTTTCCTGGGCAATATATAAGCTGCTTTCTGACGGCCGTGATCTTTCGATTACTCTTGCCCAGCTCGTTGTTTTAACGTGCACATGCCGTCCTGGCATTCAGTGCACAGTGAAGGCAATCGCAAAAGTCCAGGTGCTGCTGACTCCCAAACACAAGGCGCTGGCTATGTTCTTGTTTCTCGACAACTCAACGCAGCCCTTCATTTCTGCAGTTGCCATCGAGGTCTCTGCACTCGGAGACGCAGAGGACGAGTAGGAGTTTCCCAGGAGGGGATGCATCAGGACGAATTCAAAACTCCAGAAAATTGTCCTGGAACACCTTCCCTAAGGATGCTAGAATGGAATTGAAGAGGCAGGCCAGCGGCCACCACGGTCCTCTACCAGTCCTTAGGGTGCGGGCAGAAGGCCGGTGCTCTGCGGCTTCGTTCTTCGCCCTCGTACAAGCTACCGCTCTGTCCGGCTCATGGAGCAGGAGAAGCGGCTGCCTCGCGCACACAACAGAGGAGCGGCAGCCGTACGCTCCGAAGCGCTGCTTCAGCCGAAAGACGCCGGCGACCGGCGCTTCGCTTCGGACAGCTCCGGAGAGCCGTAGTGTGCGTCTGCACTAGACTGCATCGTAGCGAAAAGCTTTGCCAGTGTGTCTTAGCAAGGAGATAGCTTAGGAGCGCAGCGCACTTATGCCTTCCTTGTCCATAAACACGATTTTACTGCACACTCCAAAAACACTGCTCTTTCCAGGGCAATATATAAGCTGCTTTCTGACGGCCGTGATCTTTCGATTACTCTTGCCCAGCTCGTTGTTTTAACGTGCACATGCCGTCCTGGCATTCAGTGCACAGTGAAAGCAATCGCAAAAGTCCAGGTGCTGCTGACTCCCAAACACAAGGCGCTGGCTATGTTCTTGCTTCTCGACAACTCAACGCAGCCCTTCATTTCTGCAGTTGCCATCGAGGTCTCTGCACTCGGAGACGCAGAGGACGAGTAGGAGTTTCCCAGGAGATGCTGCATCAGGACGAATTCAAAACTCAGGAAAATTGTCCTGGAACACCTTCCCTAAGGATGCTAGAATGGAATTGAAGAGGCAGGCGAGCGGCCACCACGGTCCTCTCGCAGTCCTTAGGGTGCGCGCCGAAGGCCGGTGCTCTGCGGCTTCGTTCTTCGCCCTCGTACAAGCTACCGCTCTGTCCGGCTCGCGGAGCAGGAGAAGCGGCTGCTTCGCGCACACAACAGCCGTACGCTCCGAAGCGCTGCTTCAGCCGAAAGACGCCGGCGACCGGCGCTTGGCTTCGGACAGCTCCGGAGAGCCGTAGTGTGCGTCTGCACTAGACTGCATGATAACGAAAAGCTTTGGCAGTGTGTCTCGCAGGGAGATAGCTTAGGAGCGCAGCACACTTATGCCTTCCTTGTCCATAAACACGATTTTACTGCACACTCCAAAAACACTGCTCTTTCCTGGGCAATATATAAGCTGCTTTCTGACGGCCGTGATCTTTCGATTACTCTTGCCCAGCTCGTTGTTTTAACGTGCACAGGCCGTCCTGGCATTCAGTGCACAGTGAAGGCAATCGCAAAAGTCCAGCAGCTGCTGACTCCCAAACACAAGGCGCTGGCTATGTTCTTGCTCCTCGACTACTCAACGCAGCCCTTCATTTCTGCAGTTGCCATCGAGGTCTCTGCACTCGGAGACTCAGAGGACGAGTAGGAGTTTCCCAGGAGATGCTGCATCAGGACGAATTCAAAACTCAGGAAAATTGTCCTGGAACACCTTCCCTAAGGATGCTAGAATGGAATTGAAGAGGCAGGCGAGCGGCCACCACGGTCCTCTAGCAGTCCTTAGGGTGCGCGCACAAGGCCGGTGCTCTGCGGCTTCGTTCTTCGCCCTCGTACAAGCTACCGCTCTGTCCGGCTCGCGGAGCAGGAGAAGCGGCTGCTTCGCGCACACAACAGAGGAGCGGCAGCCGTACGCTCCGAAGCGCTGCTTCAGCCGAAAGACGCCGGCGACCGGCGCTTGGCTTCGGACAGCTCCGGAGAGCCGTAGTGTGCGTCTGCACTGGACTGCATCATAGCGAAAAGCTTTAGCAGTGTGTCTCGCAGGGAGATAGCTTAGGAGCGCAGGGCACTTATGCCTCCCTTGTCCAGAAACACGATTTTACTGCACACTCCAAAAACACTGCTCTTTCCAGGGCAAGATGTCAGATGCTCTCTGATGCCCGTGCTCCCTTCCTGCTCTTGCCCAGCTCGTTGTTTTAACGTGCACATGCCGTCCTGGCATTCAGTGCACAGTGAAGGCAATCGCAAAAGTCCAGCAGCTGCTGACTCCCAAACGAATTTCCCAAGAGGGGCTTCATCAGGACGAAGTCAAAACCCAGGAAAGTTGTCTCGGAACGCCTTCAATAAAGCATGCCAGCAGTGCATTGAAAAGGCAGGGAGCTTTAGCCACTGTCATCTAGCAGTCCCAAGGCTGTACACACAATGTCGTCTCCCTGCGGCTTCGTTCTTTGCCCTCGTACAAGCTACCGCTCTGTCCGGCTCACGGAGCAGGAGAAGCGGCTGCCTCGCGCACACAACAGCGGAGCGGCAGCCGTACGCCCCGAAGCGCTGCTTCAGCCGAAAGACGGCAGCCACCGACGCTTCGCTTCGGACAGCTCCGGAGAGCCGCAGTGTCCGTCTGCACTAGACTGCATGATAACGAAAAGCTTTGGCAGTGTGTCTCGCAGGGAGATAGCTTAGGAGCGCAGCGCACTTATGCCTCCCTTGTCTAGAAACACGATTTTACTGCACACTCCAAAAACACTGCTCTTTCCTGGGCAATATATAAGCTGCTTTCTGACGGCCGTGATTTTTCGATTACTCTTGCCCAGCTCGTTGATTTAACGTGCACATGCCGTCCTGGCAGTCAGTGCACAGTGAAGGCAATCGCAAAAGTCCAGCAGCTGCTGACTCCCAAATGAATTTCCCAACAGGGGCTGCATCAGGACGAAGTCAAAACCCAGGAAAGTTGTCTCGGAATGCCTTCAATAAAGCATGCCAGCAGTGCATTGAAAAGGCAGGGAGCTTTAGCCACTGTCATCTAGCAGTCCCAAGGCTGTACACACAATGTCGTCTCCCTGCGGCTTCGTTCTTCGCCCTCGTACAAGCTACCGCTCTGTCCGGCTCACGGAGCAGGAGAAGCGGCTGCCTCGCGCACACAACAGAGGAGCGGCAGCCGTACGCTCCGAAGCGCTGCTTCAGCCGAAAGACGCCGGCGACCGGCGCTTGGCTTCGGACAGCTCCGGAGAGCCGCAGTGTCCGTCTGCACTAGACTGCATGATAACGAAAAGCTTTGGCAGTGTGTCTCGCAGGGAGATAGCTTAGGAGCGCAGCGCACTTATGCCTCCCTTGTCCAGAAACACGATTTTACTGCACACTCCAAAAACACTGCTCTTTCCTGGGCAATATATAAGCTGCTTTCTGACGGCCGTGATCTTTCGATTACTCTTGCCCAGCTCGTTGTTTTAACGTGCACATGCCGTCCTGGCATTCAGTGCACAGTGAAGGCAATCGCAAAAGTCCAGGTGCTGCTGACTCCCAAACACAAGGCGCTGGCTATGTTCTTGCTTCTCGACAACTCAACGCAGCCCTTCATTTCTGCAGTTGCCATCGAGGTCTCTGCACTCGGAGACGCAGAGGACGAGTAGGAGTTTCCCAGGAGGGGCTGCATCAGGAGGAATTCAAAACTCCAGAAAATTGTCCTGGAACACCTTCCCTAAGGATGCTAGAATGGAATTGAAGAGGCAGGCCAGCGGCCACCACGGTCCTCTACCAGTCCTTAGGGTGCGCGCAGAAGGCCGGTGCTCTGCGGCTTCGTTCTTCGCCGTCGTACAAGCTACCGCTCTGTCCGGCTCACGGAGCAGGAGAAGCGGCTGCTTCGCGCACACAACAGCCGTACGCTCCGAAGCGCTGCTTCAGCCGAAAGACGCCGGCGACCGGCGCTTCGCTTCGGACAGCTCCGGAGAGCCGTAGTGTGCGTCTGCACTAGACTGCATGATAACGAAAAGCTTTGGCAGTGTGTCTCGCAGGGAGATAGCTTAGGAGCGCAGCACACTTCTGCCTCCCTTGTCCAGAAACACGATTTTACTGCACACTCCAAAACCACTGCTCTTTCCAGGGCAATATATAAGCTGCTTTCTGACGGCCGTGATCTTTCGATTACTGCTCTTGCCCAGCTCGTTGTTTTAACGTGCACATGCCGTCCTGGCATTCAGTGCACAGTGAAAGCAATCGCAAAAGTCCAGGTGCTGCTGACTCCCAAACACAAGGCGCTGGCTATGTTCTTGCTTCTCGACAACTCAACGCAGCCCTTCATTTCTGCAGTTGCCATCGAGGTCTCTGCACTCGGAGACGCAGAGGACGAGTAGGAGTTTCCCAGGAGGGGCTGCATCAGGACGAATTCAAAACTCCAGAAAATTGTCCTGGAACACCTTCCCTAAGGATGCTAGAATGGAATTGAAGAGGCAGGCGAGCGGCCACCACGGTCCTCTAGCAGTCCTTAGGGTGCGCGCACAAGGCCGGTGCTCTGCGGCTTCGTTCTTCGCCCTCGTACAATCTACCGCTCTGTCCGGCTCGCGGAGCAGGAGAAGCGGCTGCCTCGCGCACACAACAGGTGTACGCTCCGAAGCGCTGCTTCAGCCGAAAGACGCCGGCGACCGGCGCTTGGCTTCGGACAGCTCCGGAGAGCCGTAGTGTGCGTCTGCACTAGACTGCATGATAACGAAAAGCTTTGGCAGTGTGTCTCGCAGGGAGATAGCTTAGGAGCGCAGGGCACTTATGCCTCCCTTGTCCAGAAACACGATTTTACTGCACACTCCAAAAACACTGCTCTTTCCAGGGCAATATATAAGCTGCTTTCTGACGGCCGTGATCTTTCGATTACTGCTCTTGCCCAGCTCGTTGTTTTAACGTGCACATGCCGTCCTGGCATTCAGTGCACAGTGAAGGCAATCGCAAAAGTCCAGCAGCTGCTGACTCCCAAACAAAAGGCGCTGGCTATGTTCTTGCTTCTCGACTACTCAACGCAGCCCTTCATTTCTGCAGTTGCCATCGAGGTCTCTGCACTCGGAGACTCAGAGGACGAGTAGGAGTTTCCCAGGAGGGGCTGCATCAGGAGGAATTCAAAACTCCAGAAAATTGTCCTGGAACACCTTCCCTAAGGATGCTAGAATGGAATTGAAGAGGCAGGCCAGCGGCCACCACGGTCCTCTAGCACTCCTTAGGGTGCGCGCAGAAGGCCGGTGCTCTGCGGCTTCGTTCTTCGCCCTCGTACAAGCTACCGCTCTGTCCGGCTCACGGAGCAGGAGAAGCGGCTGCTTCGCGCACACAACAGCCGTACGCTCCGAAGCGCTGCTTCAGCCGAAAGACGCCGGCGACCGGCGCTTCGCTTCGGACAGCTCCGGAGAGCCGTAGTGTGCGTCTGCACTGGACTGCATCATAGCGAAAAGCTTTAGCAGTGTGTCTTAGCAGGGAGATAGCTTAGGAGCGCAGGGCACTTATGCCTCCCTTCTCCAGAAACACGATTTTACTGCACACTCCAAAACCACTGCTCTTTCCAGGGCAAGATGTCAGATGCTCTCTGATGCCCGTGCTCCCTTCCTGCTCTTGCCCAGCTCGTTGTTTTAACGTGCACATGCCGTCCTGGCATTCAGTGCACAGTGAAGGCAATCGCAAAAGTCCAGCAGCTGCTGACTCCCAAATGAATTTCCCAAGAGGGGCTGCATCAGGACGAAGTCAAAACCCAGGAAAGTTGTCTCGGAACGCCTTCAATAAAGCATGCCAGCAGTGCATTGAAAAGGCAGGGAGCTTTAGCCACTGTCATCTAGCAGTCCCAAGGCTGTACACACAATGTCGTCTCCCTGCGGCTTCGTTCTTCGCCCTCGTACAAGCTACCGCTCTGTCCGGCTCCCGGAGCAGGAGAAGCGGCTGCCTCGCGCACACAACAGAGGAGCGGCAGCCGTACGCTCCGAAGCGCTGCTTCAGCCGAAAGACGCCGGCGACCGGCGCTTCGCTTCGGACAGCTCCGGAGAGCCGTAGTGTGCGTCTGCACTAGACTGCATCGTAGCGAAAAGCTTTGCCAGTGTGTCTTAGCAAGGAGATAGCTTAGGAGCGCAGCGCACTTATGCCTCCCTTGTCCAGAAACACGATTTTACTGCACACTCCAAAAACACTGCTCTTTCCAGGGCAATATATAAGCTGCTTTCTGACGGCCGTGATCTTTCGATTACTCTTGCCCAGCTCGTTGATTTAACGTGCACATGCCGTCCTGGCATTCAGTGCACAGTGAAAGCAATCGCAAAAGTCCAGCAGCTGCTGACTCCCAAACACAAGGCGCTGGCTATGTTCTTGCTTCTCGACAACTCAACGCAGCCCTTCATTTCTGCAGTTGCCATCGAGGTCTCTGCACTCGGAGACTCAGAGGACGAGCAGGAGTTTCCCAGGAGATGCTGCATCAGGACGAATTCAAAACTCAGGAAAATTGTCCTGGAACACCTTCCATAAGGATGCTAGAATGGAATTGAAGGGGCAGGCGAGCGGCCACCTCGATCCTCTCGCAGTCCTTAGGGTGCGCGCAGAAGGCCGGTGCTCTGCGGCTTCGTTCTTCGCCGTCGTACAAGCTACCGCTCTGTCCGGCTCACGGAGCAGGAGAAGCGGCTGCCTCGCGCACACAACAGCCGTACGCTCCGAAGCGCTGCTTCAGCCGAAAGACGCCGGCGACCGGCGCTTCGCTTCGGACAGCTCCGGAGAGCCGTAGTGTGCGTCTGCACTAGACTGCATGATAACGAAAAGCTTTGGCAGTGTGTCTTAGCAGGGAGATAGCTTAGGAGCGCAGGGCACTTATGCCTCCCTTGTCCAGAAACACGATTTTACTGCACACTCCAAAAACACTGCTTTTTCCAGGGCAAGATGTCAGATGCTCTCTGATTGCCCGTGCTCCCTTCCTGCTCTTGCCCAGCTCGTTGTTTTAACGTGCACATGCCGTCCTGGCATTCAGTGCACAGTGAAGGCAATCGCAAAAGTCCAGCAGCTGCTGACTCCCAAACGAATTTCCCAAGAGGGGCTTCATCAGGACGAAGTCAAAACCCAGGAAAGTTGTCTCGGAACGCCTTCAATAAAGCATGCCAGCAGTGCATTGAAAAGGCAGGGAGCTTTAGCCACTGTCATCTAGCAGTCCCAAGGCTGTACACACAATGTCGTCTCCCTGCGGCTTCGTTCTTCGCCCTCGTACAAGCTACCGCTCTGTCTGGCTCACGGAGCAGGAGAAGCGGCTGCCTCGCGCACACAACAGCGGAGCGGCAGCCGTACGCCCCGAAGCGCTGCTTCAGCCGAAAGACGGCGGCCACCGGCGCTTCGCTTCGGACAGCTCCGGAGAGCCGCAGTGTCCGTCTGCACAAGACTGCATGATAACGAAAAGCTTTGGCAGTGTGTCTCGCAGGGAGATAGCTTAGGAGCGCAGCGCACTTATGCCTCCCTTGTCTAGAAACACGATTTTACTGCACACTCCAAAAACACTGCTCTTTCCAGGGCAATATATAAGCTGCTTTCTGACGGCCGTGATCTTTCGATTACTCTTGCCCAGCTCGTTGTTTTAACGTGCACATGCCGTCCTGGCATTCAGTGCACAGTGAAGGCAATCGCAAAAGTCCAGGTGCTGCTGACTCCCAAACACAAGGCGCTGGCTATGTTCTTGCTTCTCGACAACTCAACGCAGCCCTTCATTTCTGCAGTTGCCATCGAGGTCTCTGCACTCGGAGACGCAGAGGACGAGTAGGAGTTTCCCAGGAGATGCTGCATCAGGACGAATTCAAAACTCAGGAAAATTGTCCTGGAACACCTTCCCTAAGGATGCTAGAATGGAATTGAAGAGGCAGGCCAGCGGCCACCACGGTCCTCTAGCAGTCCTTAGGGTGCGCGCAGAAGGCCGGTGCTCTGCGGCTTCGTTCTTCGCCCTCGTACAAGCTACCGCTCTGTCCGGCTCCCGGAGCAGGAGAAGCGGCTGCTTCGCGCACACAACAGCCGTACGCTCCGAAGCGCTGCTTCAGCCGAAAGACGCCGGCGACCGGCGCTTGGCTTCGGACAGCTCCGGAGAGCCGTAGTGTGCGTCTGCACTAGACTGCATGATAACAAAAAGCTTTGGCAGTGTGTCTCGCAGGGAGATAGCTTAGGAGCGCAGCACACTTATGCCTCCCTTGTCCAGAAACACGATTTTACTGCACACTCCAAAAACACTGCTCTTTCCAGGGCAATATATAAGCTGCTTTCTGTCGGCCGTGATCTTACGATTACTGCTCTTGCTCAGCTCGTTGTTTTAACGTGCACAGGCCGTCCTGGCATTCAGTGCACAGTGAAAGCAATCGCAAAAGTCCAGGTGCTGCTGACTCCCAAACACAAGGCGCTGGCTATGTTCTTGCTTCTCGACAACTCAACGCAGCCCTTCATTTCTGCAGTTGCCATCGAGGTCTCTGCACTCGGAGACGCAGAGGACGAGTAGGAGTTTCCCAGGAGGGGCTGCATCAGGACGAATTCAAAACTCAGGAAAATTGTCCTGGAACACCTTCCCTAAGGATGCTAGAATGGAATTGAAGAGGCAGGCCAGCGGCCACCACGGTCCTCTAGCAGTCCTTAGGGTGCGCGCAGAAGGCCGGTGCTCTGCGGCTTCCTTCTTCGCCGTCGTACAAGCTACCGCTCTGTCCGGCTCGCGGAGCAGGAGAAGCGGCTGCTTCGCGCACACAACAGCCGTACGCTCCGAAGCGCTGCTTCAGCCGAAAGACGCCGGCGACCGGCGCTTGGCTTCGGACAGCTCCGGAGAGCCGTAGTGTGCGTCTGCACTGGACTGCATCATAGCGAAAAGCTTTAGCAGTGTGTCTCGCAGGGAGATAGCTTAGGAGCGCAGGGCACTTATGCCTCCCTTGTCCAGAAACACGATTTTACTGCACACTCCAAAAACACTGCTCTTTCCAGGGCAATATATAAGCTGCTTTCTGACGGCCGTGCTCCCTTCCTGCTCTTGCCCAGCTCGTTGTTTTAACGTGCACATGCCGTCCTGGCATTCAGTGCACAGTGAAGGCAATCGCAAAAGTCCAGCAGCTGCTGACTCCCAAACGAATTTCCCAAGAGGGGCTTCATCAGGACGAAGTCAAAACCCAGGAAAGTTGTCTCGGAACGCCTTCAATAAAGCATGCCAGCAGTGCATTGAAAAGGCAGGGAGCTTTAGCCACTGTCATCTAGCAGTCCCAAGGCTGTACACACAATGTCGTCTCCCTGCGGCTTCGTTCTTCGCCCTCGTACAAGCTACCGCTCTGTCCGGCTCACGGAGCAGGAGAAGCGGCTGCCTCGCGCACACAACAGAGGAGCGGCAGCCGTACGCTCCGAAGCGCTGCTTCAGCCGAAAGACGCCGGCGACCGGCGCTTCGCTTCGGACAGCTCCGGAGAGCCGTAGTGTGCGTCTGCACTAGACTGCATCGTAGCGAAAAGCTTTGCCAGTGTGTCTTAGCAAGGAGATAGCTTAGGAGCGCAGCGCACTTATGCCTCCCTTGTCTAGAAACACGATTTTACTGCACACTCCAAAAACACTGCTCTTTCCAGGGCAATATATAAGCTGCTTTCTGACGGCCGTGATCTTTCGATTACTCTTGCCCAGCTCGTTGTTTTAACGTGCACATGCCGTCCTGGCATTCAGTGCACAGTGAAAGCAATCGCAAAAGTCCAGGTGCTGCTGACTCCCAAACACAAGGCGCTGGCTATGTTCTTGCTTCTCGACAACTCAACGAAGCCCTTCATTTCTGCAGTTGCCATCGAGGTCTCTGCACTCGGAGACGCAGAGGACGAGTAGGAGTTTCCCAGGAGATGCTGCATCAGGACGAATTCAAAACTCAGGAAAATTGTCCTGGAACACCTTCCCTAAGGATGCTAGAATGGAATTGAAGGGGCAGGCGAGCGGCCACCACGGTCCTCTCGCAGTCCTTAGGGTGCGCGGAGAAGGCCGGTGCTCTGCGGCTTCGTTCTTCGCCCTCGTACAAGCTACCGCTCTGTCCGGCTCGCGGAGCAGGAGAAGCAGCTGCTTCGCGCACACAACAGCCGTACGCTCCGAAGCGCTGCTTCAGCCGAAAGACGCCGGCGACCGGCGCTTGGCTTCGGACAGCTCCGGAGAGCCGTAGTGTGCGTCTGCACTAGACTGCATGATAACGAAAAGCTTTGGCAGTGTGTCTCGCAGGGAGATAGCTTAGGAGCGCAGCACACTTCTGCCTCCCTTGCCCAGAAACACGATTTTACTGCACACTCCAAAAACACTGCTCTTTCCAGGGCAATATATAAGCTGCTTTCTGACGGCCGTGATCTTACGATTACTGCTCTTGCCCAGCTCGTTGTTTTAACGTGCACATGCCGTCCTGGCATTCAGTGCACAGTGAAGGCAATCGCAAAAGTCCAGCAGCTGCTGACTCCCAAACACAAGGCGCTGGCTATGTTCTTGCTCCTCGACTACTCAACGCAGCCCTTCATTTCTGCAGTTGCCATCGAGGTCTCTGCACTCGGAGACTCAGAGGACGAGTAGGAGTTTCCCAGGAGGGGCTGCATCAGGACGAATTCAAAACTCAGGAAAATTGTCCTGGAACACCTTCCCTAAGGATGCTAGAATGGAATTGAAGAGGCAGGCGAGCGGCCACCACGGTCCTCTAGCAGTCCTTAGGGTGCGCGCACAAGGCCGGTGCTCTGCGGCTTCGTTCTTCGCCCTCGTACAAGCTACCGCTCTGTCCGGCTCGCGGAGCAGGAGAAGCGGCTGCTTCGCGCACACAACAGAGGAGCGGCAGCCGTACGCTCCGAAGCGCTGCTTCAGCTGAAAGACGCCGGCGACCGGCGCTTGGCTTCGGACAGCTCCGGAGAGCCGTAGTGTGCGTCTGCACTAGACTGCATCATAGCGAAAAGCTTTAGCAGTGTGTCTCGCAGGGAGATAGCTTAGGAGCGCAGGGCACTTATGCCTCCCTTGTCCAGAAACACGATTTTACTGCACACTCCAAAAACACTGCTCTTTCCAGGGCAAGATGTCAGATGCTCTCTGATGCCCGTGCTCCCTTCCTGCTCTTGCCCAGCTCGTTGTTTTAACGTGCACATGCCGTCCTGGCATTCAGTGCACAGTGAAGGCAATCGCAAAAGTCCAGCAGCTGCTGACTCCCAAACGAATTTCCCAAGAGGGGCTTCATCAGGACGAAGTAAAAACCCAGGAAAGTTGTCTCGGAACGCCTTCAATAAAGCATGCCAGCAGTGCATTGAAAAGGCAGGGAGCTTTAGCCACTGTCATCTAGCAGTCCCAAGGCTGTACACACAATGTCGTCTCCCTGCGGCTTCGTTCTTTGCCCTCGTACAAGCTACCGCTCTGTCCGGCTCACGGAGCAGGAGAAGCGGCTGCCTCGCGCACACAACAGCGGAGCGGCAGCCGTACGCCCCGAAGCGCTGCTTCAGCCGAAAGACGGCAGCCACCGACGCTTCGCTTCGGACAGCTCCGGAGAGCCGCAGTGTCCGTCTGCACTAGACTGCATGATAACGAAAAGCTTTGGCAGTGTGTCTCGCAGGGAGATAGCTTAGGAGCGCAGCGCACTTATGCCTCCCTTGTCTAGAAACACGATTTTACTGCACACTCCAAAAACACTGCTCTTTCCTGGGCAATATATAAGCTGCTTTCTGACGGCCGTGATTTTTCGATTACTCTTGCCCAGCTCGTTGATTTAACGTGCACATGCCGTCCTGGCAGTCAGTGCACAGTGAAGGCAATCGCAAAAGTCCAGCAGCTGCTGACTCCCAAATGAATTTCCCAACAGGGGCTGCATCAGGACGAAGTCAAAACCCAGGAAAGTTGTCTCGGAACGCCTTCAATAAAGCATGCCAGCAGTGCATTGAAAAGGCAGGGAGCTTTAGCCACTGTCATCTAGCAGTCCCAAGGCTGTACACACAATGTCGTCTCCCTGCGGCTTCGTTCTTCGCCCTCGTACAAGCTACCGCTCTGTCCGGCTCACGGAGCAGGAGAAGCGGCTGCTTCGCGCACACAACAGCCGTACGCTCCGAAGCGCTGCTTCAGCCGAAAGACGCCGGCGACCGGCGCTTGGCTTCGGACAGCTCCGGAGAGCCGTAGTGTGCGTCTGCACTAGACTGCATGATAACGAAAAGCTTTGGCAGTGTGTCTCGCAGGGAGATAGCTTAGGAGCGCAGCGCACTTATGCCTCCCTTGTCCAGAAACACGATTTTACTGCACACTCCAAAAACACTGCTCTTTCCTGGGCAATATATAAGCTGCTTTCTGACGGCCGTGATCTTTCGATTACTCTTGCCCAGCTCGTTGTTTTAACGTGCACATGCCGTCCTGGCATTCAGTGCACAGTGAAGGCAATCGCAAAAGTCCAGGTGCTGCTGACTCCCAAACACAAGGCGCTGGCTATGTTCTTGCTTCTCGACAACTCAACGCAGCCCTTCATTTCTGCAGTTGCCATCGAGGTCTCTGCACTCGGAGACGCAGAGGACGAGTAGGAGTTTCCCAGGAGGGGCTGCATCAGGAGGAATTCAAAACTCCAGAAAATTGTCCTGGAACACCTTCCCTAAGGATGCTAGAATGGAATTGAAGAGGCAGGCCAGCGGCCACCACGGTCCTCTACCAGTCCTTAGGGTGCGCGCAGAAGGCCGGTGCTCTGCGGCTTCGTTCTTCGCCGTTGTACAAGCTACCGCTCTGTCCGGCTCACGGAGCAGGAGAAGCGGCTGCTTCGCGCACACAACAGCCGTACGCTCCGAAGCGCTGCTTCAGCCGAAAGACGCCGGCGACCGGCGCTTGGCTTCGGACAGCTCCGGAGAGCCGTAGTGTGCGTCTGCACTAGACTGCATGATAACGAAAAGCTTTGGCAGTGTGTCTCGCAGGGAGATAGCTTAGGAGCGCAGCACACTTCTGCCTCCCTTGTCCAGAAACACGATTTTACTGCACACTCCAAAACCACTGCTCTTTCCAGGGCAATATATAAGCTGCTTTCTGACGGCCGTGATCTTTCGATTACTGCTCTTGCCCAGCTCGTTGTTTTAACGTGCACATGCCGTCCTGGCATTCAGTGCACAGTGAAAGCAATCGCAAAAGTCCAGGTGCTGCTGACTCCCAAACACAAGGCGCTGGCTATGTTCTTGCTTCTCGACAACTCAACGCAGCCCTTCATTTCTGCAGTTGCCATCGAGGTCTCTGCACTCAGAGACGCAGAGGACGAGTAGGAGTTTCCCAGGAGGGGCTGCATCAGGACGAATTCAAAACTCCAGAAAATTGTCCTGGAACACCTTCCCTAAGGATGCTAGAATGGAATTGAAGAGGCAGGCGAGCGGCCACCACGGTCCTCTAGCAGTCCTTAGGGTGCGCTCACAAGGCCGGTGCTCTGCGGCTTCGTTCTTCGCCCTCGTACAATCTACCGCTCTGTCCGGCTCGCGGAGCAGGAGAAGCGGCTGCCTCGCGCACACAACAGCCGTACGCTCCAAAGCGCTGCTTCAGCCGAAAGACGCCGGCGACCGGCGCTTGGCTTCGGACAGCTCCGGAGAGCCGTAGTGTGCGTCTGCACTAGACTGCATGATAACGAAAAGCTTTGGCAGTGTGTCTCGCAGGGAGATAGCTTAGGAGCGCAGGGCACTTATGCCTCCCTTGTCCAGAAACACGATTTTACTGCACACTCCAAAAACACTGCTCTTTCCAGGGCAATATATAAGCTGCTTTCTGACGGCCGTGATCTTTCGATTACTGCTCTTGCCCAGCTCGTTGTTTTAACGTGCACATGCCGTCCTGGCATTCAGTGCACAGTGAAGGCAATCGCAAAAGTCCAGCAGCTGCTGACTCCCAAACAAAAGGCGCTGGCTATGTTCTTGCTTCTCGACTACTCAACGCAGCCCTTCATTTCTGCAGTTGCCATCGAGGTCTCTGCACTCGGAGACTCAGAGGACGAGTAGGAGTTTCCCAGGAGGGGCTGCATCAGGAGGAATTCAAAACTCCAGAAAATTGTCCTGGAACACCTTCCCTAAGGATGCTAGAATGGAATTGAAGAGGCAGGCCAGCGGCCACCACGGTCCTCTAGCACTCCTTAGGGTGCGCGCAGAAGGCCGGTGCTCTGCGGCTTCGTTCTTCGCCGTCGTACAAGCTACCGCTCTGTCCGGCTCACGGAGCAGGAGAAGCGGCTGCTTCGCGCACACAACAGCCGTACGCTCCGAAGCGCTGCTTCAGCCGAAAGACGCCGGCGACCGGCGCTTCGCTTCGGACAGCTCCGGAGAGCCGTAGTGTGCGTCTGCACTGGACTGCATCATAGCGAAAAGCTTTAGCAGTGTGTCTCGCAGGGAGATAGCTTAGGAGCGCAGCACACTTCTGCCTCCCTTGTCCAGAAACACGATTTTACTGCACACTCCAAAACCACTGCTCTTTCCAGGGCAATATATAAGCTGCTTTCTGACGGCCGTGATCTTTCGATTACTGCTCTTGCCCAGCTCGTTGTTTTAACGTGCACATGCCGTCCTGGCATTCAGTGCACAGTGAAAGCAATCGCAAAAGTCCAGGTGCTGCTGACTCCCAAACACAAGGCGCTGGCTATGTTCTTGCTTCTCGACAACTCAACGCAGCCCTTCATTTCTGCAGTTGCCATCGAGGTCTCTGCACTCAGAGACGCAGAGGACGAGTAGGAGTTTCCCAGGAGGGGCTGCATCAGGACGAATTCAAAACTCCAGAAAATTGTCCTGGAACACCTTCCCTAAGGATGCTAGAATGGAATTGAAGAGGCAGGCGAGCGGCCACCACGGTCCTCTAGCAGTCCTTAGGGTGCGCTCACAAGGCCGGTGCTCTGCGGCTTCGTTCTTCGCCCTCGTACAATCTACCGCTCTGTCCGGCTCGCGGAGCAGGAGAAGCGGCTGCCTCGCGCACACAACAGCCGTACGCTCCAAAGCGCTGCTTCAGCCGAAAGACGCCGGCGACCGGCGCTTGGCTTCGGACAGCTCCGGAGAGCCGTAGTGTGCGTCTGCACTAGACTGCATGATAACGAAAAGCTTTGGCAGTGTGTCTCGCAGGGAGATAGCTTAGGAGCGCAGGGCACTTATGCCTCCCTTGTCCAGAAACACGATTTTACTGCACACTCCAAAAACACTGCTCTTTCCAGGGCAATATATAAGCTGCTTTCTGACGGCCGTGATCTTTCGATTACTGCTCTTGCCCAGCTCGTTGTTTTAACGTGCACATGCCGTCCTGGCATTCAGTGCACAGTGAAGGCAATCGCAAAAGTCCAGCAGCTGCTGACTCCCAAACAAAAGGCGCTGGCTATGTTCTTGCTTCTCGACTACTCAACGCAGCCCTTCATTTCTGCAGTTGCCATCGAGGTCTCTGCACTCGGAGACTCAGAGGACGAGTAGGAGTTTCCCAGGAGGGGCTGCATCAGGAGGAATTCAAAACTCCAGAAAATTGTCCTGGAACACCTTCCCTAAGGATGCTAGAATGGAATTGAAGAGGCAGGCCAGCGGCCACCACGGTCCTCTAGCACTCCTTAGGGTGCGCGCAGAAGGCCGGTGCTCTGCGGCTTCGTTCTTCGCCGTCGTACAAGCTACCGCTCTGTCCGGCTCACGGAGCAGGAGAAGCGGCTGCTTCGCGCACACAACAGCCGTACGCTCCGAAGCGCTGCTTCAGCCGAAAGACGCCGGCGACCGGCGCTTCGCTTCGGACAGCTCCGGAGAGCCGTAGTGTGCGTCTGCACTGGACTGCATCATAGCGAAAAGCTTTAGCAGTGTGTCTTAGCAGGGAGATAGCTTAGGAGCGCAGGGCACTTATGCCTCCCTTGTCCAGAAACACGATTTTACTGCACACTCCAAAAACACTGCTCTTTCCAGGGCAAGATGTCAGATGCTCTCTGATGCCCGTGCTCCCTTCCTGCTCTTGCCCAGCTCGTTGTTTTAACGTGCACATGCCGTCCTGGCATTCAGTGCACAGTGAAGGCAATCGCAAAAGTCCAGCAGCTGCTGACTCCCAAATGAATTTCCCAAGAGGGGCTGCATCAGGACGAAGTCAAAACCCAGGAAAGTTGTCTCGGAACGCCTTCAATAAAGCATGCCAACAGTGCATTGAAAAGGCAGGGAGCTTTAGCCACTGTCATCTAGCAGTCCCAAGGCTGTACACACAATGTCGTCTCCCTGCGGCTTCGTTCTTCGCCCTCGTACAAGCTACCGCTCTGTCCGGCTCCCGGAGCAGGAGAAGCGGCTGCCTCGCGCACACAACAGAGGAGCGGCAGCCGTACGCTCCGAAGCACTGCTTCAGCCGAAAGACGCCGGCGACCGGCGCTTCGCTTCGGACAGCTCCGGAGAGCCGTAGTGTGCGTCTGCACTAGACTGCATCGTAGCGAAAAGCTTTGCCAGTGTGTCTTAGCAAGGAGATAGCTTAGGAGCGCAGCGCACTTATGCCTCCCTTGTCCAGAAACACGATTTTACTGCACACTCCAAAAACACTGCTCTTTCCAGGGCAATATATAAGCTGCTTTCTGACGGCCGTGATCTTTCGATTACTCTTGCCCAGCTCGTTGATTTAACGTGCACATGCCGTCCTGGCATTCAGTGCACAGTGAAAGCAATCGCAAAAGTCCAGCAGCTGCTGACTCCCAAACACAAGGCGCTGGCTATGTTCTTGCTTCTCGACAACTCAACGCAGCCCTTCATTTCTGCAGTTGCCATCGAGGTCTCTGCACTCGGAGACTCAGAGGACGAGCAGGAGTTTCCCAGGAGATGCTGCATCAGGACGAATTCAAAACTCAGGAAAATTGTCCTGGAACACCTTCCATAAGGATGCTAGAATGGAATTGAAGGGGCAGGCGAGCGGCCACCTCGATCCTCTCGCAGTCCTTAGGGTGCGCGCAGAAGGCCGGTGCTCTGCGGCTTCGTTCTTCGCCGTCGTACAAGCTACCGCTCTGTCCGGCTCGCGGAGCAGGAGAAGCGGCTGCCTCGCGCACACAACAGCCGTACGCTCCGAAGCGCTGCTTCAGCCGAAAGACGCCGGCGACCGGCGCTTCGCTTCGGACAGCTCCGGAGAGCCGTAGTGTGCGTCTGCACTAGACTGCATGATAACGAAAAGCTTTGGCAGTGTGTCTTAGCAGGGAGATAGCTTAGGAGCGCAGGGCACTTATGCCTCCCTTGTCCAGAAACACGATTTTACTGCACACTCCAAAAACACTGCTTTTTCCAGGGCAAGATGTCAGATGTTCTCTGATGCCCGTGCTCCCTTCCTGCTCTTGCCCAGCTCGTTGTTTTAACGTGCACATGCCGTCCTGGCATTCAGTGCACAGTGAAGGCAATCGCAAAAGTCCAGCAGCTGCTGACTCCCAAACGAATTTCCCAAGAGGGGCTTCATCAGGACGAAGTCAAAACCCAGGAAAGTTGTCTCGGAACGCCTTCAATAAAGCATGCCAGCAGTGCATTGAAAAGGCAGGGAGCTTTAGCCACTGTCATCTAGCAGTCCCAAGGCTGTACACACAATGTCGTCTCCCTGCGGCTTCGTTCTTCGCCCTCGTACAAGCTACCGCTCTGTCCGGCTCACGGAGCAGGAGAAGCGGCTGCCTCGCGCACACAACAGCGGAGCGGCAGCCGTACGCCCCGAAGCGCTGCTTCAGCCGAAAGACGGCAGCCACCGGCGCTTCGCTTCGGACAGCTCCGGAGAGCCGCAGTGTCCGTCTGCACAAGACTGCATGATAACGAAAAGCTTTGCCAGTGTGTCTTAGCAAGGAGATAGCTTAGGAGCGCAGCGCACTTATGCCTCCCTTGTCTAGAAACACGATTTTACTGCACACTCCAAAAACACTGCTCTTTCCAGGGCAATATATAAGCTGCTTTCTGACGGCCGTGATCTTTCGATTACTCTTGCCCAGCTCGTTGTTTTAACGTGCACATGCCGTCCTGGCATTCAGTGCACAGTGAAAGCAATCGCAAAAGTCCAGGTGCTGCTGACTCCCAAACACAAGGCGCTGGCTATGTTCTTGCTTCTCGACAACTCAACGAAGCCCTTCATTTCTGCAGTTGCCATCGAGGTCTCTGCACTCGGAGACGCAGAGGACGAGTAGGAGTTTCCCAGGAGATGCTGCATCAGGACGAATTCAAAACTCAGGAAAATTGTCCTGGAACACCTTCCCTAAGGATGCTAGAATGGAATTGAAGAGGCAGGCGAGCGGCCACCACGGTCCTCTCGCAGTTCTTAGGGTGCGCGCAGAAGGCCGGTGCTCTGCGGCTTCGTTCTTCGCCGTCGTACAAGCTACCGCTCTGTCCGGCTCGCGGAGCAGGAGAAGCGGCTGCTTCGCGCACACAACAGAGGAGCGGCAGCCATACGCTCCGAAGCGCTGCTTCAGCCGAAAGACGCCGGCGACCGGCGCTTGGCTTCGGACAGCTCCGGAGAGCCGTAGTGTGCGTCTGCACTGGACTGCATCATAGCGAAAAGCTTTAGCAGTGTGTCTCGCAGGGAGATAGCTTAGGAGCGCAGGGCACTTATGCCTCCCTTGTCCAGAAACACGATTTTACTGCACACTCCAAAAACACTGCTCTTTCCAGGGCAAGATGTCAGATGCTCTCTGATGCCCGTGCTCCCTTCCTGCTCTTGCCCAGCTCGTTGTTTTAACGTGCACATGCCGTCCTGGCATTCAGTGCACAGTGAAGGCAATCGCAAAAGTCCAGCAGCTGCTGACTCCCAAACGAATTTCCCAAGAGGGGCTTCATCAGGACGAAGTCAAAACCCAGGAAAGTTGTCTCGGAACGCCTTCAATAAAGCATGCCAGCAGTGCATTGAAAAGGCAGGGAGCTTTAGCCACTGTCATCTAGCAGTCCCAAGGCTGTACACACAATGTCGTCTCCCTGCGGCTTCGTTCTTCGCCCTCGTACAAGCTACCGCTCTGTCCGGCTCACGGAGCAGGAGAAGCGGCTGCCTCGCGCACACAACAGCGGAGCGGCAGCCGTACGCCCCGAAGCGCTGCTTCAGCCGAAAGACGGCGGCCACCGACGCTTCGCTTCGGACAGCTCCGGAGAGCCGCAGTGTCCGTCTGCACTAGACTGCATGATAACAAAAAGCTTTGGCAGTGTGTCTCGCAGGGAGATAGCTTAGGAGCGCAGCGCACTTATGCCTCCCTTGTCCAGAAACACGATTTTACTGCACACTCCAAAAACACTGCTCTTTCCTGGGCAATATGTATGCTGCTTTCTGACGGCCGTGATTTTTCGATTACTCTTGCCCAGCTCGTTGATTTAACGTGCACATGCCGTCCTGGCATTCAGTGCACAGTGAAGGCAATCGCAAAAGTCCAGCAGCTGCTGACTCCCAAATGAATTTCCCAACAGGGGCTTCATCAGGACGAAGTCAAAACCCAGGAAAGTTGTCTCGGAACGCCTTCAATAAAGCATGCCAGCAGTGCATTGAAAAGGCAGGGAGCTTTAGCCACTGTCATCTAGCAGTCCCAAGGCTGTACACACAATGTCGTCTCCCTGCGGCTTCGTTCTTCGCCCTCGTACAAGCTACCGCTCTGTCCGGCTCACGGAGCAGGAGAAGCGGCTGCCTCGCGCACACAACAGCGGAGCGGCAGCCGTACGCCCCGAAGCGCTGCTTCAGCCGAAAGACGGCGGCCACCGGCGCTTCGCTTCGGACAGCTCCGGAGAGCCGCAGTGTCCGTCTGCACAAGACTGCATGATAACGAAAAGCTTTGGCAGTGTGTCTCGCAGGGAGATAGCTTAGGAGCGCAGCGCACTTATGCCTCCCTTGTCTAGAAACACGATTTTACTGCACACTCCAAAAACACTGCTCTTTCCAGGGCAATATATAAGCTGCTTTCTGACGGCCGTGATCTTTCGATTACTCTTGCCCAGCTCGTTGTTTTAACGTGCACATGCCGTCCTGGCATTCAGTGCACAGTGAAGGCAATCGCAAAAGTCCAGGTGCTGCTGACTCCCAAACACAAGGCGCTGGCTATGTTCTTGCTTCTCGACAACTCAACGCAGCCCTTCATTTCTGCAGTTGCCATCGAGGTCTCTGCACTCGGAGACGCAGAGGACGAGTAGGAGTTTCCCAGGAGATGCTGCATCAGGACGAATTCAAAACTCAGGAAAATTGTCCTGGAACACCTTCCCTAAGGATGCTAGAATGGAATTGAAGAGGCAGGCCAGCGGCCACCACGGTCCTCTAGCAGTCCTTAGGGTGCGCGCAGAAGGCCGGTGCTCTGCGGCTTCGTTCTTCGCCCTCGTACAAGCTACCGCTCTGTCCGGCTCCCGGAGCAGGAGAAGCGGCTGCTTCGCGCACACAACAGCCGTACGCTCCGAAGCGCTGCTTCAGCCGAAAGACGCCGGCGACCGGCGCTTGGCTTCGGACAGCTCCGGAGAGCCGTAGTGTGCGTCTGCACTAGACTGCATGATAACAAAAAGCTTTGGCAGTGTGTCTCGCAGGGAGATAGCTTAGGAGCGCAGCACACTTATGCCTCCCTTGTCCAGAAACACGATTTTACTGCACACTCCAAAAACACTGCTCTTTCCAGGGCAATATATAAGCTGCTTTCTGTCGGCCGTGATCTTACGATTACTGCTCTTGCTCAGCTCGTTGTTTTAACGTGCACATGCCGTCCTGGCATTCAGTGCACAGTGAAAGCAATCGCAAAAGTCCAGGTGCTGCTGACTCCCAAACACAAGGCGCTGGCTATGTTCTTGCTTCTCGACAACTCAACGCAGCCCTTCATTTCTGCAGTTGCCATCGAGGTCTCTGCACTCGGAGACGCAGAGGACGAGTAGGAGTTTCCCAGGAGGGGATGCATCAGGACGAATTCAAAACTCAGGAAAATTGTCCTGGAACACCTTCCCTAAGGATGCTAGAATGGAATTGAAGAGGCAGGCGAGCGGCCACCACGGTCCTCTAGCAGTCCTTAGGGTGCGCGCAGAAGCCCGGTGCTCTGCGGCTTCGTTCTTCGCCGTCGTACAAGCTACCGCTCTGTCCGGCTCGCGGAGCAGGAGAAGCGGCTGCTTCGCGCACACAACAGCCGTACGCTCCGAAGCGCTGCTTCAGCCGAAAGACGCCGGCGACCGGCGCTTGGCTTCGGACAGCTCTGGAGAGCCGTAGTGTGCGTCTGCACTGGACTGCATCATAGCGAAAAGCTTTAGCAGTGTGTCTCGCAGGGAGATAGCTTAGGAGCGCAGGGCACTTATGCCTCCCTTGTCCAGAAACACGATTTTACTGCACACTCCAAAAACACTGCTCTTTCCTGGGCAATATGTAAGCTGCTTTCTGACGGCCGTGCTCCCTTCCTGCTCTTGCCCAGCTCGTTGTTTTAACGTGCACATGCCGTCCTGGCATTCAGTGCACAGTGAAGGCAATCGCAAAAGTCCAGCAGCTGCTGACTCCCAAACGAATTTCCCAAGAGGGGCTTCATCAGGACGAAGTCAAAACCCAGGAAAGTTGTCTCGGAACGCCTTCAATAAAGCATGCCAGCAGTGCATTGAAAAGGCAGGGAGCTTTAGCCACTGTCATCTAGCAGTCCCAAGGCTGTACACACAATGTCGTCTCCCTGCGGCTTCGTTCTTCGCCCTCGTACAAGCTACCGCTCTGTCCGGCTCACGGAGCAGGAGAAGCGGCTGCCTCGCGCACACAACAGAGGAGCGGCAGCCGTACGCTCCGAAGCGCTGCTTCAGCCGAAAGACGCCGGCGACCGGCGCTTCGCTTCGGACAGCTCCGGAGAGCCGCAGTGTCCGTCTGCACTAGACTGCATGATAACGAAAAGCTTTGGCAGTGTGTCTCGCAGGGAGATAGCTTAGGAGCGCAGCGCACTTATGCCTCCCTTGTCCAGAAACACGATTTTACTGCACACTCCAAAAACACTGCTCTTTCCAGGGCAATATATAAGCTGCTTTCTGACGGCCGTGATCTTTCGATTACTCTTGCCCAGCTCGTTGTTTTAACGTGCACATGCCGTCCTGGCATTCAGTGCACAGTGAAGGCAATCGCAAAAGTCCAGGTGCTGCTGACTCCCAAACACAAGGCGCTGGCTATGTTCTTGTTTCTCGACAACTCAACGCAGCCCTTCATTTCTGCAGTTGCCATCGAGGTCTCTGCACTCGGAGACGCAGAGGACGAGTAGGAGTTTCCCAGGAGATGCTGCATCAGGACGAATTCAAAACTCAGGAAAATTGTCCTGGAACACCTTCCCTAAGGATGCTAGAATGGAATTGAAGAGGCAGGCCAGCGGCCACCACGGTCCTCTAGCAGTCCTTAGGGTGCGCGCAGAAGGCCGGTGCTCTGCGGCTTCGTTCTTCGCCCTCGTACAAGCTACCGCTCTGTCCGGCTCCCGGAGCAGGAGAAGCGGCTGCTTCGCGCACACAACAGCCGTACGCTCCGAAGCGCTGCTTCAGCCGAAAGACGCCGGCGACCGGCGCTTGGCTTCGGACAGCTCCGGAGAGCCGTAGTGTGCGTCTGCACTAGACTGCATGATAACAAAAAGCTTTGGCAGTGTGTCTCGCAGGGAGATAGCTTAGGAGCGCAGCACACTTATGCCTCCCTTGTCCAGAAACACGATTTTACTGCACACTCCAAAAACACTGCTCTTTCCAGGGCAATATATAAGCTGCTTTCTGTCGGCCGTGATCTTACGATTACTGCTCTTGCTCAGCTCGTTGTTTTAACGTGCACATGCCGTCCTGGCATTCAGTGCACAGTGAAAGCAATCGCAAAAGTCCAGGTGCTGCTGATTCCCAAACGCAAGGCGCTGGCTATGTTCTTGCTTCTCGACAACTCAACGCAGCCCTTCATTTCTGCAGTTGCCATCGAGGTCTCTGCACTCGGAGACGCAGAGGACGAGTAGGAGTTTCCCAGGAGGGGATGCATCAGGACGAATTCAAAACTCCAGAAAATTGTCCTGGAACACCTTCCCTAAGGATGCTAGAATGGAATTGAAGAGGCAGGCGAGCGGCCACCACGGTCCTCTCGCAGTCCTTAGGGTGCGCGCAGAAGCCCGGTGCTCTGCGGCTTCGTTCTTCGCCCTCGTACAAGCTACCGCTCTGTCCGGCTCGCGGAGCAGGAGAAGCGGCTGCTTCGCGCACACAACAGAGGAGCGGCAGCCATACGCTCCGAAGCGCTGCTTCAGCCGAAAGACGCCGGCGACCGGCGCTTGGCTTCGGACAGCTCCGGAGAGCCGTAGTGTGCGTCTGCACTGGACTGCATCATAGCGAAAAGCTTTAGCAGTGTGTCTCGCAGGGAGATAGCTTAGGAGCGCAGGGCACTTATGCCTCCCTTGCCCAGAAACACGATTTTACTGCACACTCCAAAAACACTGCTCTTTCCAGGGCAAGATGTCAGATGCTTTCTGATGCCCGTGCTCCCTTCCTGCTCTTGCCCAGCTCGTTGTTTTAACGTGCACATGCCGTCCTGGCATTCAGTGCACAGTGAAGGCAATCGCAAAATTCCAGCAGCTGCTGACTCCCAAACGAATTTCCCAAGAGGGGCTTCATCAGGACGAAGTCAAAACCCAGGAAAGTTGTCTCGGAACGCCTTCAATAAAGCATGCCAGCAGTGCATTGAAAAGGCAGGGAGCTTTAGCCACTGTCATCTAGCAGTCCCAAGGCTGTACACACAATGTCGTCTCCCTGCGGCTTCGTTCTTCGCCCTCGTACAAGCTACCGCTCTGTCCGGCTCCCGGAGCAGGAGAAGCGGCTGCTTCGCGCACACAACAGAGGAGCGGCAGCCGTACGCTCCGAAGCGCTGCTTCAGCCGAAAGACGCCGGCGACCGGCGCTTCGCTTCGGACAGCTCCGGAGAGCCGCAGTGTCCGTCTGCACTAGACTGCATGATAACGAAAAGCTTTGGCAGTGTGTCTCGCAGGGAGATAGCTTAGGAGCGCAGCGCACTTATGCCTCCCTTGTCTAGAAACACGATTTTACTGCACACTCCAAAAACACTGCTCTTTCCTGGGCAATATGTAAGCTGCTTTCTGACGGCCGTGATTTTTCGATTACTCTTGCCCAGCTCGTTGATTTAACGTGCACATGCCGTCCTGGCATTCAGTGCACAGTGAAGGCAATCGCAAAAGTCCAGCAGCTGCTGACTCCCAAATGAATTTCCCAACAGGGGCTTCATCAGGACGAAGTCAAAACCCAGGAAAGTTGTCTCGGAACGCCTTCAATAAAGCATGCCAGCAGTGCATTGAAAAGGCAGGGAGCTTTAGCCACTGTCATCTAGCAGTCCCAAGGCTGTACACACAATGTCGTCTCCCTGCGGCTTCGTTCTTCGCCCTCGTACAAGCTACCGCTCTGTCCGGCTCACGGAGCAGGAGAAGCGGCTGCTTCGCGCACACAACAGAGGAGCGGCAGCCGTACGCTCCGAAGCGCTGCTTCAGCCGAAAGACGCCGGCGACCGGCGCTTCGCTTCGGACAGCTCCGGAGAGCCGTAGTGTGCGTCTGCACTAGACTGCATCGTAGCGAAAAGCTTTGCCAGTGTGTCTTAGCAAGGAGATAGCTTAGGAGCGCAGCGCACTTATGCCTTCCTTGTCCATAAACACGATTTTACTGCACACTCCAAAAACACTGCTCTTTCCAGGGCAATATATAAGCTGCTTTCTGACGGCCGTGATCTTTCGATTACTCTTGCCCAGCTCGTTGTTTTAACGTGCACATGCCGTCCTGGCATTCAGTGCACAGTGAAAGCAATCGCAAAAGTCCAGGTGCTGCTGACTCCCAAACACAAGGCGCTGGCTATGTTCTTGCTTCTCGACAACTCAACGAAGCCCTTCATTTCTGCAGTTGCCATCGAGGTCTCTGCACTCGGAGACGCAGAGGACGAGTAGGAGTTTCCCAGGAGATGCTGCATCAGGACGAATTCAAAACTCAGGAAAATTGTCCTGGAACACCTTCCCTAAGGATGCTAGAATGGAATTGAAGAGGCAGGCGAGCGGCCACCACGGTCCTCTCGCAGTCCTTAGGGTGCGCGCAGAAGGCCGGTGCTCTGCGGCTTCGTTCTTCGCCGTCGTACAATCTACCGCTCTGTCCGGCTCGCGGAGCAGGAGAAGCGGCTGCTTCGCGCACACAACAGAGGAGCGGCAGCCATACGCCCCGAAGCGCTGCTTCAGCCGAAAGACGCCGGCGACAGGCGCTTGGCTTCGGACAGCTCCGGAGAGCCGTAGTGTGCGTCTGCACTGGACTGCATCATAGCGAAAAGCTTTAGCAGTGTGTCTCGCAGGGAGATAGCTTAGGAGCGCAGGGCACTTATGCCTCCCTTGTCCAGAAACACGATTTTACTGCACACTCCAAAAACACTGCTCTTTCCAGGGCAAGATGTCAGATGCTCTCTGATGCCCGTGCTCCCTTCCTGCTCTTGCCCAGCTCGTTGTTTTAACGTGCACATGCCGTCCTGGCATTCAGTGCACAGTGAAGGCAATCGCAAAAGTCCAGCAGCTGCTGACTCCCAAACGAATTTCCCAAGAGGGGCTTCATCAGGACGAAGTCAAAACCCAGGAAAGTTGTCTCGGAACGCCTTCAATAAAGCATGCCAGCAGTGCATTGAAAAGGCAGGGAGCTTTAGCCACTGTCATCTAGCAGTCCCAAGGCTGTACACACAATGTCGTCTCCCTGCGGCTTCGTTCTTCGCCCTCGTACAAGCTACCGCTCTGTCCGGCTCACGGAGCAGGAGAAGCGGCTGCCTCGCGCACACAACAGCGGAGCGGCAGCCGTACGCCCCGAAGCGCTGCTTCAGCCGAAAGACGGCGGCCACCGACGCTTCGCTTCGGACAGCTCCGGAGAGCCGCAGTGTCCGTCTGCACTAGACTGCATGATAACGAAAAGCTTTGGCAGTGTGTCTCGCAGGGAGATAGCTTAGGAGCGCAGCGCACTTATGCCTCCCTTGTCTAGAAACACGATTTTACTGCACACTCCAAAAACACTGCTCTTTCCTGGGCAATATGTAAGCTGCTTTCTGACGGCCGTGATTTTTCGATTACTCTTGCCCAGCTCGTTGATTTAACGTGCACATGCCGTCCTGGCATTCAGTGCACAGTGAAGGCAATCGCAAAAGTCCAGCAGCTGCTGACTCCCAAATGAATTTCCCAACAGGGGCTTCATCAGGACGAAGTCAAAACCCAGGAAAGTTGTCTCGGAACGCCTTCAATAAAGCATGCCAGCAGTGCATTGAAAAGGCAGGGAGCTTTAGCCACTGTCATCTAGCAGTCCCAAGGCTGTACACACAATGTCGTCTCCCTGCGGCTTCGTTCTTCGCCCTCGTACAAGCTACCGCTCTGTCCGGCTCACGGAGCAGGAGAAGCGGCTGCTTCGCGCACACAACAGCCGTACGCTCCGAAGCGCTGCTTCAGCCGAAAGACGGCGGCCACCGGCGCTTGGCTTCGGACAGCTCCGGAGAGCCGTAGTCTGCGTCTGCACTAGACTGCATGATAGCGAAAAGCTTTGGCAGTGTGTCTCGCAGGGAGATAGCTTAGGAGCGCAGCGCACTTATGCCTCCCTTGTCCAGAAACACGATTTTACTGCACACTCCAAAAACACTGCTCTTTCCTGGGCAATATATAAGCTGCTTTCTGACGGCCGTGATCTTTCGATTACTCTTGCCCAGCTCTTTGTTTTAACGTGCACATGCCGTCCTGGCATTCAGTGCACAGTGAAGGCAATCGCAAAAGTCCAGGTGCTGCTGACTCCCAAACACAAGGCGCTGGCTATGTTCTTGTTTCTCGACAACTCAACGCAGCCCTTCATTTCTGCAGTTGCCATCGAGGTCTCTGCACTCGGAGACGCAGAGGACGAGTAGGAGTTTCCCAGGAGATGCTGCATCAGGACGAATTCAAAACTCAGGAAAATTGTCCTGGAACACCTTCCCTAAGGATGCTAGAATGGAATTGAAGAGGCAGGCCAGCGGCCACCACGGTCCTCTAGCAGTCCTTAGGGTGCGCGCAGAAGGCCGGTGCTCTGCGGCTTCGTTCTTCGCCCTCGTACAAGCTACCGCTCTGTCCGGCTCCCGGAGCAGGAGAAGCGGCTGCTTCGCGCACACAACAGCCGTACGCTCCGAAGCGCTGCTTCAGCCGAAAGACGCCGGCGACCGGCGCTTGGCTTCGGACAGCTCCGGAGAGCCGTAGTGTGCGTCTGCACTAGACTGCATGATAACAAAAAGCTTTGGCAGTGTGTCTCGCAGGGAGATAGCTTAGGAGCGCAGCACACTTATGCCTCCCTTGTCCAGAAACACGATTTTACTGCACACTCCAAAAACACTGCTCTTTCCAGGGCAATATATAAGCTGCTTTCTGTCGGCCGTGATCTTACGATTACTGCTCTTGCCCAGCTCGTTGTTTTAACGTGCACATGCCGTCCTGGCATTCAGTGCACAGTGAAAGCAATCGCAAAAGTCCAGGTGCTGCTGATTCCCAAACGCAAGGCGCTGGCTATGTTCTTGCTTCTCGACAACTCAACGCAGCCCTTCATTTCTGCAGTTGCCATCGAGGTCTCTGCACTCGGAGACGCAGAGGACGAGTAGGAGTTTCCCAGGAGGGGATGCATCAGGACGAATTCAAAACTCAGGAAAATTGTCCTGGAACACCTTCCCTAAGGATGCTAGAATGGAATTGAAGAGGCAGGCGAGCGGCCACCACGGTCCTCTAGCAGTCCTTAGGGTGCGCGCAGAAGCCCGGTGCTCTGCGGCTTCGTTCTTCGCCCTCGTACAAGCTACCGCTCTGTCCGGCTCGCGGAGCAGGAGAAGCGGCTGCTTCGCGCACACAACAGCCGTACGCTCCGAAGCGCTGCTTCAGCCGAAAGACGCCGGCGACCGGCGCTTGGCTTCGGACAGCTCCGGAGAGCCGTAGTGTGCGTCTGCACTGGACTGCATCATAGCGAAAAGCTTTAGCAGTGTGTCTCGCAGGGAGATAGCTTAGGAGCGCAGGGCACTTATGCCTCCCTTGCCCAGAAACACGATTTTACTGCACACTCCAAAAACACTGCTCTTTCCAGGGCAATATATAAGCTGCTTTCTGATGCCCGTGCTCCCTTCCTGCTCTTGCCCAGCTCGTTGTTTTAACGTGCACATGCCGTCCTGGCATTCAGTGCACAGTGAAGGCAATCGCAAAAGTCCAGCAGCTGCTGACTCCCAAACGAATTTCCCAAGAGGGGCTTCATCAGGACGAAGTCAAAACCCAGGAAAGTTGTCTCGGAACGCCTTCAATAAAGCATGCCAGCAGTGCATTGAAAAGGCAGGGAGCTTTAGCCACTGTCATCTAGCAGTCCCAAGGCTGTACACACAATGTCGTCTCCCTGCGGCTTCGTTCTTCGCCCTCGTACAAGCTACCGCTCTGTCCGGCTCACGGAGCAGGAGAAGCGGCTGCTTCGTGCACACAACAGAGGAGCGGCAGCCGTACGCTCCGAAGCGCTGCTTCAGCCGAAAGACGCCGGCGACCGGCGCTTCGCTTCGGACAGCTCCGGAGAGCCGTAGTGTGCGTCTGCACTGGACTGCATCGTAGCGAAAAGCTTTGGCAGTGTGTCTTAGCAAGGAGATAGCTTAGGAGCGCAGCGCACTTATGCCTCCCTTGTCTAGAAACACGATTTTACTGCACACTCCAAAAACACTGCTCTTTCCTGGGCAATATGTAAGCTGCTTTCTGACGGCCGTGATTTTTCGATTACTCTTGCCCAGCTCGTTGATTTAACGTGCACATGCCGTCCTGGCATTCAGTGCACAGTGAAGGCAATCGCAAAAGTCCAGCAGCTGCTGACTCCCAAATGAATTTCCCAACAGGGGCTTCATCAGGACGAAGTCAAAACCCAGGAAAGTTGTCTCGGAACGCCTTCAATAAAGCATGCCAGCAGTGCATTGAAAAGGCAGGGAGCTTTAGCCACTGTCATCTAGCAGTCCCAAGGCTGTACACACAATGTCGTCTCCCTGCGGCTTCGTTCTTTGCCCTCGTACAAGCTACCGCTCTGTCCGGCTCACGGAGCAGGAGAAGCGGCTGCTTCGCGCACACAACAGAGGAGCGGCAGCCGTACGCTCCGAAGCGCTGCTTCAGCCGAAAGACGCCGGCGACCGGCGCTTGGCTTCGGACAGCTCCGGAGAGCCGCAGTGTCCGTCTGCACTAGACTGCATGATAACGAAAAGCTTTGGCAGTGTGTCTCGCAGGGAGATAGCTTAGGAGCGCAGCGCACTTATGCCTCCCTTGTCCAGAAACACGATTTTACTGCACACTCCAAAAACACTGCTCTTTCCTGGGCAATATATAAGCTGCTTTCTGACGGCCGTGATCTTTCGATTACTGCTCTTGCCCAGCTCGTTGTTTTAACGTGCACATGCCGTCCTGGCATTCAGTGCACAGTGAAGGCAATCGCAAAAGTCCAGGTGCTGCTGACTCCCAAACACAAGGCGCTGGCTATGTTCTTGTTTCTCGACAACTCAACGCAGCCCTTCATTTCTGCAGTTGCCATCGAGGTCTCTGCACTCGGAGACGCAGAGGACGAGTAGGAGTTTCCCAGGAGGGGATGCATCAGGACGAATTCAAAACTCAGGAAAATTGTCCTGGAACACCTTCCCTAAGGATGCTAGAATGGAATTGAAGAGGCAGGCGAGCGGCCACCACGGTCCTCTCGCAGTCCTTAGGGTGCGCGCAGAAGGCCGGTGCTCTGCGGCTTCGTTCTTCGCCGTCGTACAAGCTACCGCTCTGTCCGGCTCGCGGAGCAGGAGAAGCGGCTGCTTCGCGCACACAACAGAGGAGCGGCAGCCATACGCTCCGAAGCGCCGCTTCAGCCGAAAGACGCCGGCGACCGGCGCTTGGCTTCGGACAGCTCCGGAGAGCCGTAGTGTGCGTCTGCACTGGACTGCATCATAGCGAAAAGCTTTAGCAGTGTGTCTCGCAGGGAGATAGCTTAGGAGCGCAGGGCACTTATGCCTCCCTTGTCCAGAAACACGATTTTACTGCACACTCCAAAAACACTGCTCTTTCCAGGGCAAGATGTCAGATGCTCTCTGATGCCCGTGCTCCCTTCCTGCTCTTGCCCAGCTCGTTGTTTTAACGTGCACATGCCGTCCTGGCATTCAGTGCACAGTGAAGGCAATCGCAAAAGTCCAGCAGCTGCTGACTCCCAAACGAATTTCCCAAGAGGGGCTTCATCAGGACGAAGTCAAAACCCAGGAAAGTTGTCTCGGAACGCCTTCAATAAAGCATGCCAGCAGTGCATTGAAAAGGCAGGGAGCTTTAGCCACTGTCATCTAGCAGTCCCAAGGCTGTACACACAATGTCGTCTCCCTGCGGCTTCGTTCTTTGCCCTCGTACAAGCTACCGCTCTGTCCGGCTCACGGAGCAGGAGAAGCGGCTGCCTCGCGCACACAACAGCGGAGCGGCAGCCGTACGCCCCGAAGCGCTGCTTCAGCCGAAAGACGCCGGCCACCGACGCTTCGCTTCGGACAGCTCCGGAGAGCCGCAGTGTCCGTCTGCACTAGACTGCATGATAACGAAAAGCTTTGGCAGTGTGTCTCGCAGGGAGATAGCTTAGGAGCGCAGCGCACTTATGCCTCCCTTGTCTAGAAACACGATTTTACTGCACACTCCAAAAACACTGCTCTTTCCTGGGCAATATGTAAGCTGCTTTCTGACGGCCGTGATTTTTCGATTACTCTTGCCCAGCTCGTTGATTTAACGTGCACATGCCGTCCTGGCATTCAGTGCACAGTGAAGGCAATCGCAAAAGTCCAGCAGCTGCTGACTCCCAAATGAATTTCCCAACAGGGGCTTCATCAGGACGAAGTCAAAACCCAGGAAAGTTGTCTCGGAACGCCTTCAATAAAGCATGCCAGCAGTGCATTGAAAAGGCAGGGAGCTTTAGCCACTGTCATCTAGCAGTCCCAAGGCTGTACACACAATGTCGTCTCCCTGCGGCTTCGTTCTTTGCCCTCGTACAAGCTACCGCTCTGTCCGGCTCGCGGAGCAGGAGAAGCGGCTGCTTCGCGCACACAACAGAGGAGCGGCAGCCGTACGCTCCGAAGCGCTGCTTCAGCCGAAAGACGCCGGCGACCGGCGCTTGGCTTCGGACAGCTCCGGAGAGCCGCAGTGTCCGTCTGCACTAGACTGCATGATAACGAAAAGCTTTGGCAGTGTGTCTCGCAGGGAGATAGCTTAGGAGCGCAGCGCACTTATGCCTCCCTTGTCCAGAAACACGATTTTACTGCACACTCCAAAAACACTGCTCTTTCCTGGGCAATATATAAGCTGCTTTCTGACGGCCGTGATCTTTCGATTACTGCTCTTGCCCAGCTCGTTGTTTTAACGTGCACATGCCGTCCTGGCATTCAGTGCACAGTGAAGGCAATCGCAAAAGTCCAGGTACTGCTGACTCCCAAACACAAGGCGCTGGCTATGTTCTTGTTTCTCGACAACTCAACGCAGCCCTTCATTTCTGCAGTTGCCATCGAGGTCTCTGCACTCGGAGACGCAGAGGACGAGTAGGAGTTTCCCAGGAGGGGATGCATCAGGACGAATTCAAAACTCAGGAAAATTGTCCTGGAACACCTTCCCTAAGGATGCTAGAATGGAATTGAAGAGGCAGGCGAGCGGCCACCACGGTCCTCTCGCAGTCCTTAGGGTGCGCGCAGAAGGCCGGTGCTCTGCGGCTTCGTTCTTCGCCGTCGTACAAGCTACCGCTCTGTCCGGCTCGCGGAGCAGGAGAAGCGGCTGCTTCGCGCACACAACAGAGGAGCGGCAGCCATACGCTCCGAAGCGCCGCTTCAGCCGAAAGACGCCGGCGACCGGCGCTTGGCTTCGGACAGCTCCGGAGAGCCGTAGTGTGCGTCTGCACTGGACTGCATCATAGCGAAAAGCTTTAGCAGTGTGTCTCGCAGGGAGATAGCTTAGGAGCGCAGGGCACTTATGCCTCCCTTGTCCAGAAACACGATTTTACTGCACACTCCAAAAACACTGCTCTTTCCAGGGCAAGATGTCAGATGCTCTCTGATGCCCGTGCTCCCTTCCTGCTCTTGCCCAGCTCGTTGTTTTAACGTGCACATGCCGTCCTGGCATTCAGTGCACAGTGAAGGCAATCGCAAAAGTCCAGCAGCTGCTGACTCCCAAACGAATTTCCCAAGAGGGGCTTCATCAGGACGAAGTCAAAACCCAGGAAAGTTGTCTCGGAACGCCTTCAATAAAGCATGCCAGCAGTGCATTGAAAAGGCAGGGAGCTTTAGCCACTGTCATCTAGCAGTCCCAAGGCTGTACACACAATGTCGTCTCCCTGCGGCTTCGTTCTTTGCCCTCGTACAAGCTACCGCTCTGTCCGGCTCACGGAGCAGGAGAAGCGGCTGCCTCGCGCACACAACAGCGGAGCGGCAGCCGTACGCCCCGAAGCGCTGCTTCAGCCGAAAGACGCCGGCCACCGACGCTTCGCTTCGGACAGCTCCGGAGAGCCGCAGTGTCCGTCTGCACTAGACTGCATGATAACGAAAAGCTTTGGCAGTGTGTCTCGCAGGGAGATAGCTTAGGAGCGCAGCGCACTTATGCCTCCCTTGTCTAGAAACACGATTTTACTGCACACTCCAAAAACACTGCTCTTTCCTGGGCAATATGTAAGCTGCTTTCTGACGGCCGTGATTTTTCGATTACTCTTGCCCAGCTCGTTGATTTAACGTGCACATGCCGTCCTGGCATTCAGTGCACAGTGAAGGCAATCGCAAAAGTCCAGCAGCTGCTGACTCCCAAATGAATTTCCCAACAGGGGCTTCATCAGGACGAAGTCAAAACCCAGGAAAGTTGTCTCGGAACGCCTTCAATAAAGCATGCCAGCAGTGCATTGAAAAGGCAGGGAGCTTTAGCCACTGTCATCTAGCAGTCCCAAGGCTGTACACACAATGTCGTCTCCCTGCGGCTTCGTTCTTCGCCCTCGTACAAGCTACCGCTCTGTCCGGCTCCTGGAGCAGGAGAAGCGGCTGCTTCGCGCACACAACAGCCGTACGCTCCGAAGCGCTGCTTCAGCCGAAAGACGCCGGCGACCGGCGCTTGGCTTCGGACAGCTCCGGAGAGCCGTAGTCTGCGTCTGCACTGGACTGCATCATAGCGAAAAGCTTTAGCAGTGTGTCTCGCAGGGAGATAGCTTAGGAGCGCAGGGCACTTATGCCTCCCTTGTCCAGAAACACGATTTTACTGCACACTCCAAAAACACTGCTCTTTCCAGGGCAAGATGTCAGATGCTCTCTGATGCCCGTGCTCCCTTCCTGCTCTTGCCCAGCTCGTTGTTTTAACGTGCACATGCCGTCCTGGCATTCAGTGCACAGTGAAGGCAATCGCAAAAGTCCAGCAGCTGCTGACTCCCAAACGAATTTCCCAAGAGGGGCTTCATCAGGACGAAGTCAAAACCCAGGAAAGTTGTCTCGGAACGCCTTCAATAAAGCATGCCAGCAGTGCATTGAAAAGGCAGGGAGCTTTAGCCACTGTCATCTAGCAGTCCCAAGGCTGTACACACAATGTCGTCTCCCTGCGGCTTCGTTCTTTGCCCTCGTACAAGCTACCGCTCTGTCCGGCTCACGGAGCAGGAGAAGCGGCTGCCTCGCGCACACAACAGCGGAGCGGCAGCCGTACGCCCCGAAGCGCTGCTTCAGCCGAAAGACGCCGGCCACCGACGCTTCGCTTCGGACAGCTCCGGAGAGCCGCAGTGTCCGTCTGCACTAGACTGCATGATAACGAAAAGCTTTGGCAGTGTGTCTCGCAGGGAGATAGCTTAGGAGCGCAGCGCACTTATGCCTCCCTTGTCTAGAAACACGATTTTACTGCACACTCCAAAAACACTGCTCTTTCCTGGGCAATATGTAAGCTGCTTTCTGACGGCCGTGATTTTTCGATTACTCTTGCCCAGCTCGTTGATTTAACGTGCACATGCCGTCCTGGCATTCAGTGCACAGTGAAGGCAATCGCAAAAGTCCAGCAGCTGCTGACTCCCAAATGAATTTCCCAACAGGGGCTTCATCAGGACGAAGTCAAAACCCAGGAAAGTTGTCTCGGAACGCCTTCAATAAAGCATGCCAGCAGTGCATTGAAAAGGCAGGGAGCTTTAGCCACTGTCATCTAGCAGTCCCAAGGCTGTACACACAATGTCGTCTCCCTGCGGCTTCGTTCTTCGCCCTCGTACAAGCTACCGCTCTGTCCGGCTCCCGGAGCAGGAGAAGCGGCTGCTTCGCGCACACAACAGCCGTACGCTCCGAAGCGCTGCTTCAGCCGAAAGACGCCGGCGACCGGCGCTTGGCTTCGGACAGCTCCGGAGAGCCGTAGTGTGCGTCTGCACTAGACTGCATCATAGCGAAAAGCTTTGGCAGTGTGTCTCGCAGGGAGATAGCTTAGGAGCGCAGCGCACTTATGCCTCCCTTGTCCAGAAACACGATTTTACTGCACACTCCAAAAACACTGCTCTTTCCAGGGCAATATATAAGCTGCTTTCTGACGGCCGTGATCTTTCGATTACTCTTGCCCAGCTCGTTGTTTTAACGTGCACATGCCGTCCTGGCATTCAGTGCACAGTGAAGGCAATCGCAAAAGTCCAGGTGCTGCTGACTCCCAAACACAAGGCGCTGGCTATGTTCTTGCTTCTCGACAACTCAACGCAGCCCTTCATTTCTGCAGTTGCCATCGAGGTCTCTGCACTCGGAGACGCAGAGGACGAGTAGGAGTTTCCCAGGAGATGCTGCATCAGGACGAATTCAAAACTCAGGAAAATTGTCCTGGAACACCTTCCCTAAGGATGCTAGAATGGAATTGAAGAGGCAGGCGAGCGGCCACCACGGTCCTCTAGCAGTCCTTAGGGTGCGCGCAGAAGGCCGGTGCTCTGCGGCTTCGTTCTTCGCCCTCGTACAAGCTACCGCTCTGTCAGGCTCCCGGAGCAGGAGAAGCGGCTGCTTCGCGCACACAACAGCCGTACGCTCCGAAGCGCTGCTTCAGCCGAAAGACGCCGGCGACCGGCGCTTGGCTTCGGACAGCTCCGGAGAGCCGTAGTGTGCGTCTGCACTAGACTGCATGATAACGAAAAGCTTTGGCAGTGTGTCTCGCAGGGAGATAGCTTAGGAGCGCAGCGCACTTATGCCTCCCTTGTCCAGAAACACGATTTTACTGCACACTCCAAAAACACTGCTCTTTCCTGGGCAATATATAAGCTGCTTTCTGACGGCCGTGATCTTTCGATTACTCTTGCCCAGCTCGTTGTTTTAACGTGCACATGCCGTCCTGGCATTCAGTGCACAGTGAAGGCAATCGCAAAAGTCCAGGTGCTGCTGACTCCCAAACACAAGGCGCTGGCTATGTTCTTGTTTCTCGAGAACTCAACGAAGCCCTTCATTTCTGCAGTTGCCATCGAGGTCTCTGCACTCGGAGACGCAGAGGACGAGTAGGAGTTTCCTAGGAGGGGATGCATCAGGACGAATTCAAAACTCCAGAAAATTGTCCTGGAACACCTTCCCTAAGGATGCTAGAATGGAATTGAAGAGGCAGGCCAGCGGCCACCACGGTCCTCTACCAGTCCTTAGGGTGCGCGCAGAAGGCCGGTGCTCTGCGGCTTCGTTCTTCGCCGTCGTACAAGCTACCGCTCTGTCCGGCTCGCGGAGCAGGAGAAGCGGCTGCTTCGCGCACACAACAGAGGAGCGGCAGCCGTACGCTCCGAAGCGCTGCTTCAGCCGAAAGACGCCGGCGACCGGCGCTTCGCTTCGGACAGCTCCGGAGAGCCGTAGTGTGCGTCTGCACTAGACTGCATCATAGCGAAAAGCTTTAGCAGTGTGTCTCGCAGGGAGATAGCTTAGGAGCGCAGGGCACTTATGCCTCCCTTGTCCAGAAACACGATTTTACTGCACACTCCAAAAACACTGCTCTTTCCAGGGCAATATATAAGCTGCTTTCTGATGCCCGTGCTCCCTTCCTGCTCTTGCCCAGCTCGTTGATTTAACGTGCACATGCCGTCCTGGCATTCAGTGCACAGTGAAGGCAATCGCAAAAGTCCAGCAGCTGCTGACTCCCAAATGAATTTCCCAACAGGGGCTTCATCAGGACAAAGTCAAAACCCAGGAAAGTTGTCTCGGAACGCCTTCAATAAAGCATGCCAGCAGTGCATTGAAAAGGCAGGGAGCTTTAGCCACTGTCATCTAGCAGTCCCAAGGCTGTACACACAATGTCGTCTCCCTGCGGCTTCGTTCTTCGCCCTCGTACAAGCTACCGCTCTGTCCGGCTCACGGAGCAGGAGAAGCGGCTGCCTCGCGCACACAAGAGAGGAGCGGCAGCCGTACGCTCCGAAGCGCTGCTTCAGCCGAAAGACGCCGGCGACCGGCGCTTGGCTTCGGACAGCTCCGGAGAGCCGCAGTGTCCGTCTGCACTAGACTGCATGATAACGAAAAGCTTTGGCAGTGTGTCTCGCAGGGAGATAGCTTAGGAGCGCAGCGCACTTATGCCTCCCTTGTCCAGAAACACGATTTTACTGCACACTCCAAAAACACTGCTCTTTCCTGGGCAATATATAAGCTGCTTTCTGACGGCCGTGATCTTTCGATTACTCTTGCCCAGCTCGTTGTTTTAACGTGCACATGCCGTCCTGGCATTCAGTGCACAGTGAAGGCAATCGCAAAAGTCCAGGTGCTGCTGACTCCCAAACACAAGGCGCTGGCTATGTTCTTGTTTCTCGACAACTCAACGAAGCCCTTCATTTCTGCAGTTGCCATCGAGGTCTCTGCACTCGGAGACGCAGAGGACGAGTAGGAGTTTCCCAGGAGGGGCTGCATCAGGAGGAATTCAAAACTCAGGAAAATTGTCCTGGAACACCTTCCCTAAGGATGCTAGAATGGAATTGAAGAGGCAGGCCAGCGGCCACCACGGTCCTCTAGCAGTCCTTAGGGTGCGCGCAGAAGGCCGGTGCTCTGCGGCTTCGTTCTTCGCCCTCGTACAAGCTACCGCTCTGTCCGGCTCACGGAGCAGGAGAAGCGGCTGCTTCGCGCACACAACAGCCGTACGCTCCGAAGCGCTGCTTCAGCCGAAAGACGCCGGCGACCGGCGCTTCGCTTCGGACAGCTCCGGAGAGCCGTAGTGTGCGTCTGCACTAGACTGCATCATAGCGAAAAGCTTTGGCAGTGTGTCTCGCAGGGAGATAGCTTAGGAGCGCAGCACACTTATGCCTCCCTTGTCCAGAAACACGATTTTACTGCACACTCCAAAAACACTGCTCTTTCCAGGGCAATATATAAGCTGCTTTCTGTCGGCCGTGATCTTTCGATTACTGCTCTTGCCCAGCTCGTTGTTTTAACGTGCACATGCCGTCCTGGCATTCAGTGCACAGTGAAAGCAATCGCAAAAGTCCAGGTGCTGCTGACTCCCAAACACAAGGCGCTGGCTATGTTCTTGCTTCTCGACAACTCAACGCAGCCCTTCATTTCTGCAGTTGCCATCGAGGTCTCTGCACTCGGAGACGCAGAGGACGAGTAGGAGTTTCCCAGGAGGGGATGCATCAGGACGAATTCAAAACTCAGGAAAATTGTCCTGGAACACCTTCCCTAAGGATGCTAGAATGGAATTGAAGAGGCAGGCGAGCGGCCACCACGGTCCTCTCGCAGTCCTTAGGGTGCGCGCAGAAGGCCGGTGCTCTGCGGCTTCGTTCTTCGCCGTCGTACAAGCTACCGCTCTGTCCGGCTCGCGGAGCAGGAGAAGCGGCTGCTTCGCGCACACAACAGAGGAGCGGCAGCCATACGCTCCGAAGCGCCGCTTCAGCCGAAAGACGCCGGCGACCGGCGCTTGGCTTCGGACAGCTCCGGAGAGCCGTAGTGTGCGTCTGCACTGGACTGCATCATAGCGAAAAGCTTTAGCAGTGTGTCTCGCAGGGAGATAGCTTAGGAGCGCAGGGCACTTATGCCTCCCTTGTCCAGAAACACGATTTTACTGCACACTCCAAAAACACTGCTCTTTCCAGGGCAAGATGTCAGATGCTCTCTGATGCCCGTGCTCCCTTCCTGCTCTTGCCCAGCTCGTTGTTTTAACGTGCACATGCCGTCCTGGCATTCAGTGCACAGTGAAGGCAATCGCAAAAGTCCAGCAGCTGCTGACTCCCAAACGAATTTCCCAAGAGGGGCTTCATCAGGACGAAGTCAAAACCCAGGAAAGTTGTCTCGGAACGCCTTCAATAAAGCATGCCAGCAGTGCATTGAAAAGGCAGGGAGCTTTAGCCACTGTCATCTAGCAGTCCCAAGGCTGTACACACAATGTCGTCTCCCTGCGGCTTCGTTCTTTGCCCTCGTACAAGCTACCGCTCTGTCCGGCTCACGGAGCAGGAGAAGCGGCTGCCTCGCGCACACAACAGCGGAGCGGCAGCCGTACGCCCCGAAGCGCTGCTTCAGCCGAAAGACGCCGGCCACCGACGCTTCGCTTCGGACAGCTCCGGAGAGCCGCAGTGTCCGTCTGCACTAGACTGCATGATAACGAAAAGCTTTGGCAGTGTGTCTCGCAGGGAGATAGCTTAGGAGCGCAGCGCACTTATGCCTCCCTTGTCTAGAAACACGATTTTACTGCACACTCCAAAAACACTGCTCTTTCCTGGGCAATATGTAAGCTGCTTTCTGACGGCCGTGATTTTTCGATTACTCTTGCCCAGCTCGTTGATTTAACGTGCACATGCCGTCCTGGCATTCAGTGCACAGTGAAGGCAATCGCAAAAGTCCAGCAGCTGCTGACTCCCAAATGAATTTCCCAACAGGGGCTTCATCAGGACGAAGTCAAAACCCAGGAAAGTTGTCTCGGAACGCCTTCAATAAAGCATGCCAGCAGTGCATTGAAAAGGCAGGGAGCTTTAGCCACTGTCATCTAGCAGTCCCAAGGCTGTACACACAATGTCGTCTCCCTGCGGCTTCGTTCTTCGCCCTCGTACAAGCTACCGCTCTGTCCGGCTCCTGGAGCAGGAGAAGCGGCTGCTTCGCGCACACAACAGCCGTACGCTCCGAAGCGCTGCTTCAGCCGAAAGACGCCGGCGACCGGCGCTTGGCTTCGGACAGCTCCGGAGAGCCGTAGTCTGCGTCTGCACTAGACTGCATGATAGCGAAAAGCTTTGCCAGTGTGTCTTAGCAAGGAGATAGCTTAGGAGCGCAGCGCACTTATGCCTCCCTTGTCCATAAACACGATTTTACTGCACACTCCAAAAACACTGCTCTTTCCAGGGCAATATATAAGCTGCTTTCTGACGGCCGTGATCTTTCGATTACTCTTGCCCAGCTCGTTGTTTTAACGTGCACATGCCGTCCTGGCATTCAGTGCACAGTGAAGGCAATCGCAAAAGTCCAGGTGCTGCTGACTCCCAAACACAAGGCGCTGGCTATGTTCTTGCTTCTCGACAACTCAACGCAGCCCTTCATTTCTGCAGTTGCCATCGAGGTCTCTGCACTCGGAGACGCAGAGGACGAGTAGGAGTTTCCCAGGAGGGGATGCATCAGGACGAATTCAAAACTCAGGAAAATTGTCCTGGAACACCTTCCCTAAGGATGCTAGAATGGAATTGAAGAGGCAGGCGAGCGGCCACCACGGTCCTCTCGCAGTCCTTAGGGTGCGCGCAGAAGGCCGGTGCTCTGCGGCTTCGTTCTTCGCCGTCGTACAAGCTACCGCTCTGTCCGGCTCGCGGAGCAGGAGAAGCGGCTGCTTCGCGCACACAACAGAGGAGCGGCAGCCATACGCTCCGAAGCGCTGCTTCAGCCGAAAGACGCCGGCGACCGGCGCTTGGCTTCGGACAGCTCCGGAGAGCCGTAGTGTGCGTCTGCACTGGACTGCATCATAGCGAAAAGCTTTAGCAGTGTGTCTCGCAGGGAGAGAGCTTAGGAGCGCAGGGCACTTATGCCTCCCTTGTCCAGAAACACGATTTTACTGCACACTCCAAAAACACTGCTCTTTCCAGGGCAAGATGTCAGATGCTCTCTGATGCCCGTGCTCCCTTCCTGCTCTTGCCCAGCTCGTTGTTTTAACGTGCACATGCCGTCCTGGCATTCAGTGCACAGTGAAGGCAATCGCAAAAGTCCAGCAGCTGCTGACTCCCAAACGAATTTCCCAAGAGGGGCTTCATCAGGACGAAGTCAAAACCCAGGAAAGTTGTCTCGGAACGCCTTCAATAAAGCATGCCAGCAGTGCATTGAAAAGGCAGGGAGCTTTAGCCACTGTCATCTAGCAGTCCCAAGGCTGTACACACAATGTCGTCTCCCTGCGGCTTCGTTCTTTGCCCTCGTACAAGCTACCGCTCTGTCCGGCTCACGGAGCAGGAGAAGCGGCTGCCTCGCGCACACAACAGCGGAGCGGCAGCCGTACGCCCCGAAGCGCTGCTTCAGCCGAAAGACGCCGGCCACCGACGCTTCGCTTCGGACAGCTCCGGAGAGCCGCAGTGTCCGTCTGCACTAGACTGCATGATAACGAAAAGCTTTGGCAGTGTGTCTCGCAGGGAGATAGCTTAGGAGCGCAGCGCACTTATGCCTCCCTTGTCTAGAAACACGATTTTACTGCACACTCCAAAAACACTGCTCTTTCCTGGGCAATATGTAAGCTGCTTTCTGACGGCCGTGATTTTTCGATTACTCTTGCCCAGCTCGTTGATTTAACGTGCACATGCCGTCCTGGCATTCAGTGCACAGTGAAGGCAATCGCAAAAGTCCAGCAGCTGCTGACTCCCAAATGAATTTCCCAACAGGGGCTTCATCAGGACGAAGTCAAAACCCAGGAAAGTTGTCTCGGAACGCCTTCAATAAAGCATGCCAGCAGTGCATTGAAAAGGCAGGGAGCTTTAGCCACTGTCATCTAGCAGTCCCAAGGCTGTACACACAATGTCGTCTCCCTGCGGCTTCGTTCTTCGCCCTCGTACAAGCTACCGCTCTGTCCGGCTCACGGAGCAGGAGAAGCGGCTGCTTCGCGCACACAACAGCCGTACGCTCCGAAGCGCTGCTTCAGCCGAAAGACGCCGGCGACCGGCGCTTGGCTTCGGACAGCTCCGGAGAGCCGTAGTGTGCGTCTGCACTAGACTGCATGATAGCGAAAAGCTTTGGCAGTGTGTCTCGCAGGGAGATAGCTTAGGAGCGCAGCGCACTTATGCCTCCCTTGTCCAGAAACACGATTTTACTGCACACTCCAAAAACACTGCTCTTTCCAGGGCAATATATAAGCTGCTTTCTGACGGCCGTGATCTTTCGATTACTCTTGCCCAGCTCGTTGTTTTAACGTGCACATGCCGTCCTGGCATTCAGTGCACAGTGAAGGCAATCGCAAAAGTCCAGGTGCTGCTGACTCCCAAACACAAGGCGCTGGCTATGTTCTTGCTTCTCGACAACTCAACGCAGCCCTTCATTTCTGCAGTTGCCATCGAGGTCTCTGCACTCGGAGACGCAGAGGACGAGTAGGAGTTTCCCAGGAGATGCTGCATCAGGACGAATTCAAAACTCAGGAAAATTGTCCTGGAACACCTTCCCTAAGGATGCTAGAATGGAATTGAAGAGGCAGGCGAGCGGCCACCACGGTCCTCTAGCAGTCCTTAGGGTGCGCGCAGAAGGCCGGTGCTCTGCGGCTTCGTTCTTCGCCCTCGTACAAGCTACCGCTCTGTCAGGCTCCCGGAGCAGGAGAAGCGGCTGCTTCGCGCACACAACAGCCGTACGCTCCGAAGCGCTGCTTCAGCCGAAAGACGCCGGCGACCGGCGCTTGGCTTCGGACAGCTCCGGAGAGCCGTAGTGTGCGTCTGCACTAGACTGCATGATAACAAAAAGCTTTGGCAGTGTGTCTCGCAGGGAGATAGCTTAGGAGCGCAGCACACTTATGCCTCCCTTGTCCAGAAACACGATTTTACTGCACACTCCAAAAACACTGCTCTTTCCAGGGCAATATATAAGCTGCTTTCTGTCGGCCGTGATCTTACGATTACTGCTCTTGCCCAGCTCGTTGTTTTAACGTGCACATGCCGTCCTGGCATTCAGTGCACAGTGAAAGCAATCGCAAAAGTCCAGGTGCTGCTGACTCCCAAACACAAGGCGCTGGCTATGTTCTTGCTTCTCGACAACTCAACGCAGCCCTTCATTTCTGCAGTTGCCATCGAGGTCTCTGCACTCGGAGACGCAGAGGACGAGTAGGAGTTTCCCAGGAGGGGCTGCATCAGGACGAATTCAAAACTCAGGAAAATTGTCCTGGAACACCTTCCCTAAGGATGCTAGAATGGAATTGAAGAGGCAGGCGAGCGGCCACCACGGTCCTCTAGCAGTCCTCTAGTGTGCGCGCAGAAGCCCGGTGCTCTGCGGCTTCGTTCTTCGCCCTCGTACAAGCTACCGCTCTGTCCGGCTCACGGAGCAGGAGAAGCGGCTGCCTCGCGCACACAACAGAGGAGCGGCAGCCGTACGCTCCGAAGCGCTGCTTCAGCCGAAAGATGCCGGCGACCGGCGCTTGGCTTCGGACAGCTCCGGAGAGCCGCAGTGTCCGTCTGCACTAGACTGCATGATAACGAAAAGCTTTGGCAGTGTGTCTCGCAGGGAGATAGCTTAGGAGCGCAGCGCACTTATGCCTCCCTTGTCCAGAAACACGATTTTACTGCACACTCCAAAAACACTGCTCTTTCCTGGGCAATATATAAGCTGCTTTCTGACGGCCGTGATCTTTCGATTACTCTTGCCCAGCTCGTTGTTTTAACGTGCACATGCCGTCCTGGCATTCAGTGCACAGTGAAGGCAATCGCAAAAGTCCAGGTGCTGCTGACTCCCAAACACAAGGCGCTGGCTATGTTCTTGTTTCTCGAGAACTCAACGAAGCCCTTCATTTCTGCAGTTGCCATCGAGGTCTCTGCACTCGGAGACGCAGAGGACGAGTAGGAGTTTCCTAGGAGGGGATGCATCAGGACGAATTCAAAACTCCAGAAAATTGTCCTGGAACACCTTCCCTAAGGATGCTAGAATGGAATTGAAGAGGCAGGCCAGCGGCCACCACGGTCCTCTACCAGTCCTTAGGGTGCGCGCAGAAGGCCGGTGCTCTGCGGCTTCGTTCTTCGCCGTCGTACAAGCTACCGCTCTGTCCGGCTCGCGGAGCAGGAGAAGCGGCTGCTTCGCGCACACAACAGAGGAGCGGCAGCCGTACGCTCCGAAGCGCTGCTTCAGCCGAAAGACGCCGGCGACCGGCGCTTCGCTTCGGACAGCTCCGGAGAGCCGTAGTGTGCGTCTGCACTAGACTGCATCATAGCGAAAAGCTTTAGCAGTGTGTCTCGCAGGGAGATAGCTTAGGAGCGCAGGGCACTTATGCCTCCCTTGTCCAGAAACACGATTTTACTGCACACTCCAAAAACACTGCTCTTTCCAGGGCAATATATAAGCTGCTTTCTGATGCCCGTGCTCCCTTCCTGCTCTTGCCCAGCTCGTTGATTTAACGTGCACATGCCGTCCTGGCATTCAGTGCACAGTGAAGGCAATCGCAAAAGTCCAGCAGCTGCTGACTCCCAAATGAATTTCCCAACAGGGGCTTCATCAGGACGAAGTCAAAACCCAGGAAAGTTGTCTCGGAACGCCTTCAATAAAGCATGCCAGCAGTGCATTGAAAAGGCAGGGAGCTTTAGCCACTGTCATCTAGCAGTCCCAAGGCTGTACACACAATGTCGTCTCCCTGCGGCTTCGTTCTTCGCCCTCGTACAAGCTACCGCTCTGTCCGGCTCACGGAGCAGGAGAAGCGGCTGCCTCGCGCACACAACAGAGGAGCGGCAGCCGTACGCTCCGAAGCGCTGCTTCAGCCGAAAGACGCCGGCGACCGGCGCTTGGCTTCGGACAGCTCCGGAGAGCCGCAGTGTCCGTCTGCACTAGACTGCATGATAACGAAAAGCTTTGGCAGTGTGTCTCGCAGGGAGATAGCTTAGGAGCGCAGCGCACTTATGCCTCCCTTGTCCAGAAACACGATTTTACTGCACACTCCAAAAACACTGCTCTTTCCTGGGCAATATATAAGCTGCTTTCTGACGGCCGTGATCTTTCGATTACTCTTGCCCAGCTCGTTGTTATAACGTGCACATGCCGTCCTGGCATTCAGTGCACAGTGAAGGCAATCGCAAAAGTCCAGGTGCTGCTGACTCCCAAACACAAGGCGCTGGCTATGTTCTTGCTTCTCGACAACTCAACGAAGCCCTTCATTTCTGCAGTTGCCATCGAGGTCTCTGCACTCGGAGACGCAGAGGACGAGTAGGAGTTTCCCAGGAGGGGCTGCATCAGGAGGAATTCAAAACTCAGGAAAATTGTCCTGGAACACCTTCCCTAAGGATGCTAGAATGGAATTGAAGAGGCAGGCCAGCGGCCACCACGGTCCTCTAGCAGTCCTTAGGGTGCGCGCAGAAGGCCGGTGCTCTGCGGCTTCGTTCTTCGCCCTCGTACAAGCTACCGCTCTGTCCGGCTCACGGAGCAGGAGAAGCGGCTGCTTCGCGCACACAACAGCCGTACGCTCCGAAGCGCTGCTTCAGCCGAAAGACGCCGGCGACCGGCGCTTCGCTTCGGACAGCTCCGGAGAGCCGTAGTGTGCGTCTGCACTAGACTGCATCATAGCGAAAAGCTTTGGCAGTGTGTCTCGCAGGGAGATAGCTTAGGAGCGCAGCACACTTATGCCTCCCTTGTCCAGAAACACGATTTTACTGCACACTCCAAAAACACTGCTCTTTCCAGGGCAATATATAAGCTGCTTTCTGTCGGCCGTGATCTTTCGATTACTGCTCTTGCCCAGCTCGTTGTTTTAACGTGCACATGCCGTCCTGGCATTCAGTGCACAGTGAAAGCAATCGCAAAAGTCCAGGTGCTGCTGACTCCCAAACACAAGGCGCTGGCTATGTTCTTGCTTCTCGACAACTCAACGCAGCCCTTCATTTCTGCAGTTGCCATCGAGGTCTCTGCACTCGGAGACGCAGAGGACGAGTAGGAGTTTCCCAGGAGGGGCTGCATCAGGACGAATTCAAAACTCAGGAAAATTGTCCTGGAACACCTTCCCTAAGGATGCTAGAATGGAATTGAAGAGGCAGGCGAGCGGCCACCACGGTCCTCTAGCAGTCCTTAGGGTGCGCGCAGAAGGCCGGTGCTCTGCGGCTTCGTTCTTCGCCGTCGTACAATCTACCGCTCTGTCCGGCTCGCGGAGCAGGAGAAGCGGCTGCCTCGCGCACACAACAGCCGTACGCTCCGAAGCGCTGCTTCAGCCGAAAGACGCCGGCGACCGGCGCTTGGCTTCGGACAGCTCCGGAGAGCCGTAGTGTGCGTCTGCACTAGACTGCATGATAACGAAAAGCTTTGCCAGTGTGTCTCGCAGGGAGATAGCTTAGGAGCGCAGGGCACTTATGCCTCCCTTGTCCAGAAACACGATTTTACTGCACACTCCAAAAACACTGCTCTTTCCAGGGCAATATATAAGCTGCTTTCTGACGGCCGTGATCTTTCGATTACTGCTCTTGCCCAGCTCGTTGTTTTAACGTGCACATGCCGTCCTGGCATTCAGTGCACAGTGAAGGCAATCGCAAAAGTCCAGCAGCTGCTGACTCCCAAATGAATTTCCCAACAGGGGCTTCATCAGGACGAAGTCAAAACCCAGGAAAGTTGTCTCGGAACGCCTTCAATAAAGCATGCCAGCAGTGCATTGAAAAGGCAGGGAGCTTTAGCCACTGTCATCTAGCAGTCCCAAGGCTGTACACACAATGTCGTCTCCCTGCGGCTTCGTTCTTCGCCCTCGTACAAGCTACCGCTCTGTCCGGCTCACGGAGCAGAAGAAGCGGCTGCCTCGCGCACACAACAGAGGAGCGGCAGCCGTACGCTCCGAAGCGCTGCTTCAGCCGAAAGACGCCGGCGACCGGCGCTTGGCTTCGGACAGCTCCGGAGAGCCGTAGTGTGCGTCTGCACTAGACTGCATCGTAGCGAAAAGCTTTGCCAGTGTGTCATAGCAAGGAGATAGCTTAGGAGCGCAGCGCACTTATGCCTCCCTTGTCCAGAAACACGATTTTACTGCACACTCCAAAAACACTGCTCTTTCCAGGGCAATATATAAGCTGCTTTCTGACGGCCGTGATCTTTCGATTACTGCTCTTGCCCAGCTCGTTGATTTAACGTGCACATGCCGTCCTGGCATTCAGTGCACAGTGAAAGCAATCGCAAAAGTCCAGGTGCTGCTGACTCCCAAACACAAGGCGCTGGCTATGTTCTTGCTCCTCGACAACTCAACGAAGCCCTTCATTTCTGCAGTTGCCATCGAGGTCTCTGCACTCGGAGACTCAGAGGACGAGCAGGAGTTTCCCAGGAGATGCTGCATCAGGACGAATTCAAAACTCAGGAAAATTGTCCTGGAACACCTTCCATAAGGATGCTAGAATGGAATTGAAGGGGCAGGCGAGCGGCCACCTCGATCCTCTCGCAGTCCTTAGGGTGCGCGCAGAAGCCCGGTGCTCTGCGGCTTCGTTCTTCGCCGTCGTACAAGCTACCGCTCTGTCCGGCTCACGGAGCAGGAGAAGCGGCTGCCTCGCGCACACAACAGCCGTACGCTCCGAAGCGCTGCTTCAGCCGAAAGACGCCGGCGACCGGCGCTTCGCTTCGGACAGCTCCGGAGAGCCGTAGTGTGCGTCTGCACTAGACTGCATGATAACGAAAAGCTTTGGCAGTGTGTCTTAGCAGGGAGATAGCTTAGGAGCGCAGGGCACTTATGCCTCCCTTGTCCAGAAACACGATTTTACTGCACACTCCAAAAACACTGCTCTTTCCAGGGCAAGATGTCAGATGCTCTCTGATGCCCGTGCTCCCTTCCTGCTCTTGCCCAGCTCGTTGTTTTAACGTGCACATGCCGTCCTGGCATTCAGTGCACAGTGAAGGCAATCGCAAAAGTCCAGCAGCTGCTGACTCCCAAATGAATTTCCCAACAGGGGCTTCATCAGGACGAAGTCAAAACCCAGGAAAGTTGTCTCGGAACGCCTTCAATAAAGCATGCCAGCAGTGCATTGAAAAGGCAGGGAGCTTTAGCCACTGTCATCTAGCAGTCCCAAGGCTGTACACACAATGTCGTCTCCCTGCGGCTTCGTTCTTCGCCCTCGTACAAGCTACCGCTCTGTCCGGCTCACGGAGCAGGAGAAGCGGCTGCCTCGCGCACACAACAGAGGAGCGGCAGCCGTACGCTCCGAAGCGCTGCTTCAGCCGAAAGACGCCGGCGACCGGCGCTTGGCTTCGGACAGCTCCGGAGAGCCGCAGTGTCCGTCTGCACTAGACTGCATGATAACGAAAAGCTTTGGCAGTGTGTCTCGCAGGGAGATAGCTTAGGAGCGCAGCGCACTTATGCCTCCCTTGTCTAGAAACACGATTTTACTGCACACTCCAAAAACACTGCTCTTTCCTGGGCAATATATAAGCTGCTTTCTGACGGCCGTGATCTTTCGATTACTCTTGCCCAGCTCGTTGTTTTAACGTGCACATGCCGTCCTGGCATTCAGTGCACAGTGAAGGCAATCGCAAAAGTCCAGGTGCTGCTGACTCCCAAACACAAGGCGCTGGCTATGTTCTTGTTTCTCGACAACTCAACGCAGCCCTTCATTTCTGCAGTTGCCATCGAGGTCTCTGCACTCGGAGACGCAGAGGACGAGTAGGAGTTTCCCAGGAGGGGATGCATCAGGACGAATTCAAAACTCAGGAAAATTGTCCTGGAACACCTTCCCTAAGGATGCTAGAATGGAATTGAAGAGGCAGGCCAGCGGCCACCACGGTCCTCTACCAGTCCTTAGGGTGCGGGCAGAAGGCCGGTGCTCTGCGGCTTCGTTCTTCGCCCTCGTACAAGCTACCGCTCTGTCCGGCTCACGGAGCAGGAGAAGCGGCTGCCTCGCGCACACAACAGAGGAGCGGCAGCCGTACGCTCCGAAGCGCTGCTTCAGCCGAAAGATGCCGGCGACCGGCGCTTGGCTTCGGACAGCTCCGGAGAGCCGTAGTGTGCGTCTGCACTAGACTGCATCGTAGCGAAAAGCTTTGCCAGTGTGTCTTAGCAAGGAGATAGCTTAGGAGCGCAGCGCACTTATGCCTCCCTTGTCCATAAACACGATTTTACTGCACACTCCAAAAACACTGCTCTTTCCAGGGCAATATATAAGCTGCTTTCTGACGGCCGTGATCTTTCGATTACTCTTGCCCAGCTCGTTTTTTAACGTGCACATGCCGTCCTGGCATTCAGTGCACAGTGAAAGCAATCGCAAAAGTCCAGGTGCTGCTGACTCCCAAACACAAGGCGCTGGCTATGTTCTTGCTTCTCGACAACTCAACGAAGCCCTTCATTTCTGCAGTTGCCATCGAGGTCTCTGCACTCGGAGACGCAGAGGACGAGTAGGAGTTTCCCAGGAGATGCTGCATCAGGACGAATTCAAAACTCAGGAAAATTGTCCTGGAACACCTTCCCTAAGGATGCTAGAATGGAATTGAAGGGGCAGGCGAGCGGCCACCACGGTCCTCTCGCAGTCCTTAGGGTGCGCGCAGAAGGCCGGTGCTCTGCCGCTTCGTTCTTTGCCCTCGTACAAGCTACCGCTCTGTCCGGCTCGCGGAGCAGGAGAAGCGGCTGCTTCGCGCACACAACAGCCGTACGCTCCGAAGCGCTGCTTCAGCCGAAAGACGCCGGCGACCGGCGCTTCGCTTCGGACAGCTCCGGAGAGCCGTAGTGTGCGTCTGCACTAGACTGCATGATAACGAAAAGCTTTGCCAGTGTGTCTCGCAGGGAGATAGCTTAGGAGCGCAGCACACTTATGCCTCCCTTGCCCAGAAACACGATTTTACTGCACACTCCAAAAACACTGCTCTTTCCAGGGCAATATATAAGCTGCTTTCTGACGGCCGTGATCTTACGATTACTGCTCTTGCCCAGCTCGTTGTTTTAACGTGCACATGCCGTCCTGGCATTCAGTGCACAGTGAAGGCAATCGCAAAAGTCCAGGTGCTGCTGACTCCCAAACACAAGGCGCTGGCTATGTTCTTGCTCCTCGACTACTCAACGCAGCCCTTCATTTCTGCAGTTGCCATCGAGGTCTCTGCACTCGGAGACTCAGAGGACGAGTAGGAGTTTCCCAGGAGGGGCTGCATCAGGAGGAATTCAAAACTCCAGAAAATTGTCCTGGAACACCTTCCCTAAGGATGCTAGAATGGAATTGAAGAGGCAGGCCAGCGGCCACCACGGTCCTCTAGCAGTCCTTAGGGTGCGCGCAGAAGGCCGGTGCTCTGCGGCTTCGTTCTTCGCCGTCGTACAAGCTACCGCTCTGTCCGGCTCGCGGAGCAGGAGAAGCGGCTGCTTCGCGCACACAACAGAGGAGCGGCAGCCGTACGCTCCGAAGCGCTGCTTCAGCCGAAAGACGCCGGCGACCGGCGCTTCGCTTCGGACAGCTCCGGAGAGCCGTAGTGTGCGTCTGCACTGGACTGCATCGTAGCGAAAAGCTTTGCCAGTGTGTCTTAGCAAGGAGATAGCTTAGGAGCGCAGCGCACTTATGCCTTCCTTGTCCATAAACACGATTTTACTGCACACTCCAAAAACACTGCTCTTTCCAGGGCAATATATAAGCTGCTTTCTGACGGCCGTGATCTTTCGATTACTCTTGCCCAGCTCGTTGTTTTAACGTGCACATGCCGTCCTGGCATTCAGTGCACAGTGAAGGCAATCGCAAAAGTCCAGCAGCTGCTGACTCCCAAATGAATTTCCCAACAGGGGCTTCATCAGGACGAAGTCAAAACCCAGGAAAGTTGTCTCGGAACGCCTTCAATAAAGCATGCCAGCAGTGCATTGAAAAGGCAGGGAGCTTTAGCCACTGTCATCTAGCAGTCCCAAGGCTGTACACACAATGTCGTCTCCCTGCGGCTTCGTTCTTCGCCCTCGTACAAGCTACCGCTCTGTCCGGCTCACGGAGCAGAAGAAGCGGCTGCCTCGCGCACACAACAGAGGAGCGGCAGCCGTACGCTCCGAAGCGCTGCTTCAGCCGAAAGACGCCGGCGACCGGCGCTTGGCTTCGGACAGCTCCGGAGAGCCGCAGTGTCCGTCTGCACTAGACTGCATGATAACGAAAAGCTTTGGCAGTGTGTCTCGCAGGGAGATAGCTTAGGAGCGCAGCGCACTTATGCCTCCCTTGTCTAGAAACACGATTTTACTGCACACTCCAAAAACACTGCTCTTTCCAGGGCAATATATAAGCTGCTTTCTGACGGCCGTGATCTTTCGATTACTCTTGCCCAGCTCGTTGTTTTAACGTGCACATGCCGTCCTGGCATTCAGTGCACAGTGAAGGCAATCGCAAAAGTCCAGGTGCTGCTGACTCCCAAACACAAGGCGCTGGCTATGTTCTTGCTTCTCGACAACTCAACGCAGCCCTTCATTTCTGCAGTTGCCATCGAGGTCTCTGCACTCGGAGACGCAGAGGACGAGTAGGAGTTTCCCAGGAGATGCTGCATCAGGACGAATTCAAAACTCAGGAAAATTGTCCTGGAACACCTTCCCTAAGGATGCTAGAATGGAATTGAAGAGGCAGGCGAGCGGCCACCACGGTCCTCTCGCAGTCCTTAGGGTGCGCGCAGAAGGCCGGTGCTCTGCGGCTTCGTTCTTCGCCGTCGTACAAGCTACCGCTCTGTCCGGCTCGCGGAGCAGGAGAAGCGGCTGCTTCGCGCACACAACAGAGGAGCGGCAGCCATACGCTCCGAAGCGCTGCTTCAGCCGAAAGACGCCGGCGACCGGCGCTTGGCTTCGGACAGCTCCGGAGAGCCGTAGTGTGCGTCTGCACTGGACTGCATCATAGCGAAAAGCTTTGCCAGTGTGTCTTGCAGGGAGATAGCTTAGGAGCGCAGGGCACTTATGCCTCCCTTGTCCAGAAACACGATTTTACTGCACACTCCAAAAACACTGCTCTTTCCAGGGCAAGATGTCAGATGCTCTCTGATGCCCGTGCTCCCTTCCTGCTCTTGCCCAGCTCGTTGTTTTAACGTGCACATGCCGTCCTGGCATTCAGTGCACAGTGAAGGCAATCGCAAAAGTCCAGCAGCTGCTGACTCCCAAACGAATTTCCCAAGAGGGGCTTCATCAGGACGAAGTCAAAACCCAGGAAAGTTGTCTCGGAACGCCTTCAATAAAGCATGCCAGCAGTGCATTGAAAAGGCAGGGAGCTTTAGCCACTGTCATCTAGCAGTCCCAAGGCTGTACACACAATGTCGTCTCCCTGCGGCTTCGTTCTTTGCCCTCGTACAAGCTACCGCTCTGTCCGGCTCACGGAGCAGGAGAAGCGGCTGCCTCGCGCACACAACAGCGGAGCGGCAGCCGTACGCCCCGAAGCGCTGCTTCAGCCGAAAGACGCCGGCCACCGACGCTTCGCTTCGGACAGCTCCGGAGAGCCGCAGTGTCCGTCTGCACTAGACTGCATGATAACGAAAAGCTTTGGCAGTGTGTCTCGCAGGGAGATAGCTTAGGAGCGCAGCGCACTTATGCCTCCCTTGTCTAGAAACACGATTTTACTGCACACTCCAAAAACACTGCTCTTTCCTGGGCAATATGTAAGCTGCTTTCTGACGGCCGTGATTTTTCGATTACTCTTGCCCAGCTCGTTGATTTAACGTGCACATGCCGTCCTGGCATTCAGTGCACAGTGAAGGCAATCGCAAAAGTCCAGCAGCTGCTGACTCCCAAATGAATTTCCCAACAGGGGCTTCATCAGGACGAAGTCAAAACCCAGGAAAGTTGTCTCGGAACGCCTTCAATAAAGCATGCCAGCAGTGCATTGAAAAGGCAGGGAGCTTTAGCCACTGTCATCTAGCAGTCCCAAGGCTGTACACACAATGTCGTCTCCCTGCGGCTTCGTTCTTCGCCCTCGTACAAGCTACCGCTCTGTCTGGCTCCCGGAGCAGGAGAAGCGGCTGCTTCGCGCACACAACAGCCGTACGCTCCGAAGCGCTGCTTCAGCCGAAAGACGCCGGCGACCGGCGCTTGGCTTCGGACAGCTCCGGAGAGCCGTAGTGTGCGTCTGCACTAGACTGCATGATAGCGAAAAGCTTTGGCAGTGTGACGCGCAGGGAGATAGCTTAGGAGCGCAGCGCACTTATGCCTCCCTTGTCCAGAAACACGATTTTACTGCACACTCCAAAAACACTGCTCTTTCCAGGGCAATATATAAGCTGCTTTCTGACGGCCGTGATCTTTCGATTACTCTTGCCCAGCTCGTTGTTTTAACGTGCACATGCCGTCCTGGCATTCAGTGCACAGTGAAGGCAATCGCAAAAGTCCAGGTGCTGCTGACTCCCAAACACAAGGCGCTGGCTATGTTCTTGCTTCTCGACAACTCAACGCAGCCCTTCATTTCTGCAGTTGCCATCGAGGTCTCTGCACTCGGAGACGCAGAGGACGAGCAGGAGTTTCCCAGGAGATGCTGCATCAGGACGAATTCAAAACTCAGGAAAATTGTCCTGGAACACCTTCCCTAAGGATGCTAGAATGGAATTGAAGGGGCAGGCGAGCGGCCACCACGGTCCTCTAGCAGTCCTTAGGGTGCGCGCAGAAGGCCGGTGCTCTGCGGCTTCGTTCTTCGCCCTCGTACAAGCTACCGCTCTGTCAGGCTCCCGGAGCAGGAGAAGCGGCTGCTTCGCGCACACAACAGCCGTACGCTCCGAAGCGCTGCTTCAGCCGAAAGACGCCGGCGACCGGCGCTTGGCTTCGGACAGCTCCGGAGAGCCGTAGTGTGCGTCTGCACTAGACTGCATGATAACAAAAAGCTTTGGCAGTGTGTCTCGCAGGGAGATAGCTTAGGAGCGCAGCACACTTATGCCTCCCTTGTCCAGAAACACGATTTTACTGCACACTCCAAAAACACTGCTCTTTCCAGGGCAATATATAAGCTGCTTTCTGTCGGCCGTGATCTTACGATTACTGCTCTTGCCCAGCTCGTTGTTTTAACGTGCACATGCCGTCCTGGCATTCAGTGCACAGTGAAAGCAATCGCAAAAGTCCAGGTGCTGCTGACTCCCAAACACAAGGCGCTGGCTATGTTCTTGCTTCTCGACAACTCAACGCAGCCCTTCATTTCTGCAGTTGCCATCGAGGTCTCTGCACTCGGAGACGCAGAGGACGAGTAGGAGTTTCCCAGGAGGGGCTGCATCAGGACGAATTCAAAACTCAGGAAAATTGTCCTGGAACACCTTCCCTAAGGATGCTAGAATGGAATTGAAGAGGCAGGCGAGCGGCCACCACGGTCCTCTAGCAGTCCTCTAGTGTGCGCGCAGAAGCCCGGTGCTCTGTGGCTTCGTTCTTCGCCCTCGTACAAGCTACCGCTCTGTCCGGCTCACGGAGCAGGAGAAGCGGCTGCCTCGCGCACACAACAGAGGAGCGGCAGCCGTACGCTCCGAAGCGCTGCTTCAGCCGAAAGATGCCGGCGACCGGCGCTTGGCTTCGGACAGCTCCGGAGAGCCGCAGTGTCCGTCTGCACTAGACTGCATGATAACGAAAAGCTTTGGCAGTGTGTCTCGCAGGGAGATAGCTTAGGAGCGCAGCGCACTTATGCCTCCCTTGTCCAGAAACACGATTTTACTGCACACTCCAAAAACACTGCTCTTTCCTGGGCAATATATAAGCTGCTTTCTGACGGCCGTGATCTTTCGATTACTCTTGCCCAGCTCGTTGTTTTAACGTGCACATGCCGTCCTGGCATTCAGTGCACAGTGAAGGCAATCGCAAAAGTCCAGGTGCTGCTGACTCCCAAACACAAGGCGCTGGCTATGTTCTTGTTTCTCGAGAACTCAACGAAGCCCTTCATTTCTGCAGTTGCCATCGAGGTCTCTGCACTCGGAGACGCAGAGGACGAGTAGGAGTTTCCTAGGAGGGGATGCATCAGGACGAATTCAAAACTCCAGAAAATTGTCCTGGAACACCTTCCCTAAGGATGCTAGAATGGAATTGAAGAGGCAGGCCAGCGGCCACCACGGTCCTCTACCAGTCCTTAGGGTGCGCGCAGAAGGCCGGTGCTCTGCGGCTTCGTTCTTCGCCGTCGTACAAGCTACCGCTCTGTCCGGCTCGCGGAGCAGGAGAAGCGGCTGCTTCGCGCACACAACAGAGGAGCGGCAGCCGTACGCTCCGAAGCGCTGCTTCAGCCGAAAGACGCCGGCGACCGGCGCTTGGCTTCGGACAGCTCCGGAGAGCCGTAGTGTGCGTCTGCACTAGACTGCATCATAGCGAAAAGCTTTAGCAGTGTGTCTCGCAGGGAGATAGCTTAGGAGCGCAGGGCACTTATGCCTCCCTTGTCCAGAAACACGATTTTACTGCACACTCCAAAAACACTGCTCTTTCCAGGGCAATATATAAGCTGCTTTCTGATGCCCGTGCTCCCTTCCTGCTCTTGCCCAGCTCGTTGATTTAACGTGCACATGCCGTCCTGGCATTCAGTGCACAGTGAAGGCAATCGCAAAAGTCCAGCAGCTGCTGACTCCCAAATGAATTTCCCAACAGGGGCTTCATCAGGACGAAGTCAAAACCCAGGAAAGTTGTCTCGGAACGCCTTCAATAAAGCATGCCAGCAGTGCATTGAAAAGGCAGGGAGCTTTAGCCACTGTCATCTAGCAGTCCCAAGGCTGTACACACAATGTCGTCTCCCTGCGGCTTCGTTCTTCGCCCTCGTACAAGCTACCGCTCTGTCCGGCTCACGGAGCAGGAGAAGCGGCTGCCTCGCGCACACAAGAGAGGAGCGGCAGCCGTACGCTCCGAAGCGCTGCTTCAGCCGAAAGACGCCGGCGACCGGCGCTTGGCTTCGGACAGCTCCGGAGAGCCGCAGTGTCCGTCTGCACTAGACTGCATGATAACGAAAAGCTTTGGCAGTGTGTCTCGCAGGGAGATAGCTTAGGAGCGCAGCGCACTTATGCCTCCCTTGTCCAGAAACACGATTTTACTGCACACTCCAAAAACACTGCTCTTTCCTGGGCAATATATAAGCTGCTTTCTGACGGCCGTGATCTTTCGATTACTCTTGCCCAGCTCGTTGTTTTAACGTGCACATGCCGTCCTGGCATTCAGTGCACAGTGAAGGCAATCGCAAAAGTCCAGGTGCTGCTGACTCCCAAACACAAGGCGCTGGCTATGTTCTTGCTTCTCGACAACTCAACGAAGCCCTTCATTTCTGCAGTTGCCATCGAGGTCTCTGCACTCGGAGACGCAGAGGACGAGTAGGAGTTTCCCAGGAGGGGCTGCATCAGGAGGAATTCAAAACTCAGGAAAATTGTCCTGGAACACCTTCCCTAAGGATGCTAGAATGGAATTGAAGAGGCAGGCCAGCGGCCACCACGGTCCTCTAGCACTCCTTAGGGTGCGGGCAGAAGGCCGGTGCTCTGCGGCTTCGTTCTTCGCCCTCGTACAAGCTACCGCTCTGTCCGGCTCACGGAGCAGGAGAAGCGGCTGCTTCGCGCACACAACAGCCGTACGCTCCGAAGCGCTGCTTCAGCCGAAAGACGCCGGCGACCGGCGCTTCGCTTCGGACAGCTCCGGAGAGCCGTAGTGTGCGTCTGCACTAGACTGCATCATAGCGAAAAGCTTTGGCAGTGTGTCTCGCAGGGAGATAGCTTAGGAGCGCAGCACACTTATGCCTCCCTTGTCCAGAAACACGATTTTACTGCACACTCCAAAAACACTGCTCTTTCCAGGGCAATATATAAGCTGCTTTCTGTCGGCCGTGATCTTTCGATTACTGCTCTTGCCCAGCTCGTTGTTTTAACGTGCACATGCCGTCCTGGCATTCAGTGCACAGTGAAAGCAATCGCAAAAGTCCAGGTGCTGCTGACTCCCAAACACAAGGCGCTGGCTATGTTCTTGCTTCTCGACAACTCAACGCAGCCCTTCATTTCTGCAGTTGCCATCGAGGTCTCTGCACTCGGAGACGCAGAGGACGAGTAGGAGTTTCCCAGGAGGGGCTGCATCAGGACGAATTCAAAACTCAGGAAAATTGTCCTGGAACACCTTCCCTAAGGATGCTAGAATGGAATTGAAGAGGCAGGCGAGCGGCCACCACGGTCCTCTAGCAGTCCTTAGGGTGCGCGCAGAAGGCCGGTGCTCTGCGGCTTCGTTCTTCGCCCTCGTACAAGCTACCGCTCTGTCAGGCTCCCGGAGCAGGAGAAGCGGCTGCTTCGCGCACACAACAGCCGTACGCTCCGAAGCGCTGCTTCAGCCGAAAGACGCCGGCGACCGGCGCTTGGCTTCGGACAGCTCCGGAGAGCCGTAGTGTGCGTCTGCACTAGACTGCATGATAACAAAAAGCTTTGGCAGTGTGTCTCGCAGGGAGATAGCTTAGGAGCGCAGCGCACTTATGCCTCCCTTGTCCAGAAACACGATTTTACTGCACACTCCAAAAACACTGCTCTTTCCTGGGCAATATATAAGCTGCTTTCTGACGGCCGTGATCTTTCGATTACTCTTGCCCAGCTCGTTGTTTTAACGTGCACATGCCGTCCTGGCATTCAGTGCACAGTGAAGGCAATCGCAAAAGTCCAGGTGCTGCTGACTCCCAAACACAAGGCGCTGGCTATGTTCTTGTTTCTCGAGAACTCAACGAAGCCCTTCATTTCTGCAGTTGCCATCGAGGTCTCTGCACTCGGAGACGCAGAGGACGAGTAGGAGTTTCCTAGGAGGGGATGCATCAGGACGAATTCAAAACTCCAGAAAATTGTCCTGGAACACCTTCCCTAAGGATGCTAGAATGGAATTGAAGAGGCAGGCCAGCGGCCACCACGGTCCTCTACCAGTCCTTAGGGTGCGCGCAGAAGGCCGGTGCTCTGCGGCTTCGTTCTTCGCCGTCGTACAAGCTACCGCTTTGTCCGGCTCGCGGAGCAGGAGAAGCGGCTGCTTCGCGCACACAACAGAGGAGCGGCAGCCGTACGCTCCGAAGCGCTGCTTCAGCCGAAAGACGCCGGCGACCGGCGCTTGGCTTCGGACAGCTCCGGAGAGCCGTAGTGTGCGTCTGCACTAGACTGCATCATAGCGAAAAGCTTTAGCAGTGTGTCTCGCAGGGAGATAGCTTAGGAGCGCAGGGCACTTATGCCTCCCTTGTCCAGAAACACGATTTTACTGCACACTCCAAAAACACTGCTCTTTCCAGGGCAATATATAAGCTGCTTTCTGATGCCCGTGCTCCCTTCCTGCTCTTGCCCAGCTCGTTGATTTAACGTGCACATGCCGTCCTGGCATTCAGTGCACAGTGAAGGCAATCGCAAAAGTCCAGCAGCTGCTGACTCCCAAATGAATTTCCCAACAGGGGCTTCATCAGGACGAAGTCAAAACCCAGGAAAGTTGTCTCGGAACGCCTTCAATAAAGCATGCCAGCAGTGCATTGAAAAGGCAGGGAGCTTTAGCCACTGTCATCTAGCAGTCCCAAGGCTGTACACACAATGTCGTCTCGCTGCGGCTTCGTTCTTCGCCCTCGTACAAGCTACCGCTCTGTCCGGCTCACGGAGCAGGAGAAGCGGCTGCCTCGCGCACACAACAGAGGAGCGGCAGCCGTACGCTCCGAAGCGCTGCTTCAGCCGAAAGACGCCGGCGACCGGCGCTTGGCTTCGGACAGCTCCGGAGAGCCGCAGTGTCCGTCTGCACTAGACTGCATGATAACGAAAAGCTTTGGCAGTGTGTCTCGCAGGGAGATAGCTTAGGAGCGCAGCGCACTTATGCCTCCCTTGTCCAGAAACACGATTTTACTGCACACTCCAAAAACACTGCTCTTTCCTGGGCAATATATAAGCTGCTTTCTGACGGCCGTGATCTTTCGATTACTCTTGCCCAGCTCGTTGTTTTAACGTGCACATGCCGTCCTGGCATTCAGTGCACAGTGAAGGCAATCGCAAAAGTCCAGGTGCTGCTGACTCCCAAACACAAGGCGCTGGCTATGTTCTTGCTTCTCGACAACTCAACGAAGCCCTTCATTTCTGCAGTTGCCATCGAGGTCTCTGCACTCGGAGACGCAGAGGACGAGTAGGAGTTTCCCAGGAGGGGCTGCATCAGGAGGAATTCAAAACTCAGGAAAATTGTCCTGGAACACCTTCCCTAAGGATGCTAGAATGGAATTGAAGAGGCAGGCCAGCGGCCACCATGGTCCTCTACCAGTCCTTAGGGTGCGCGCAGAAGGCCGGTGCTCTGCGGCTTCGTTCTTCGCCCTCGTACAAGCTACCGCTCTGTCCGGCTCACGGAGCAGGAGAAGCGGCTGCTTCGCGCACACAACAGCCGTACGCTCCGAAGCGCTGCTTCAGCCGAAAGACGCCGGCGACCGGCGCTTCGCTTCGGACAGCTCCGGAGAGCCGTAGTGTGCGTCTGCACTAGACTGCATCATAGCGAAAAGCTTTGGCAGTGTGTCTCGCAGGGAGATAGCTTAGGAGCGCAGCACACTTATGCCTCCCTTGTCCAGAAACACGATTTTACTGCACACTCCAAAAACACTGCTCTTTCCAGGGCAATATATAAGCTGCTTTCTGTCGGCCGTGATCTTTCGATTACTGCTCTTGCCCAGCTCGTTGTTTTAACGTGCACATGCCGTCCTGGCATTCAGTGCACAGTGAAAGCAATCGCAAAAGTCCAGGTGCTGCTGACTCCCAAACACAAGGCGCTGGCTATGTTCTTGCTTCTCGACAACTCAACGCAGCCCTTCATTTCTGCAGTTGCCATCGAGGTCTCTGCACTCGGAGACGCAGAGGACGAGTAGGAGTTTCCCAGGAGGGGCTGCATCAGGACGAATTCAAAACTCAGGAAAATTGTCCTGGAACACCTTCCCTAAGGATGCTAGAATGGAATTGAAGAGGCAGGCGAGCGGCCACCACGGTCCTCTAGCAGTCCTTAGGGTGCGCGCAGAAGGCCGGTGCTCTGCGGCTTCGTTCTTCGCCGTCGTACAATCTACCGCTCTGTCCGGCTCGCGGAGCAGGAGAAGCGGCTGCCTCGCGCACACAACAGCCGTACGCTCCGAAGCGCTGCTTCAGCCGAAAGACGCCGGCGACCGGCGCTTGGCTTCGGACAGCTCCGGAGAGCCGTAGTGTGCGTCTGCACTAGACTGCATCGTAGCGAAAAGCTTTGCCAGTGTGTCATAGCAAGGAGATAGCTTAGGAGCGCAGCGCACTTATGCCTCCCTTGTCCAGAAACACGATTTTACTGCACACTCCAAAAACACTGCTCTTTCCAGGGCAATATATAAGCTGCTTTCTGACGGCCGTGATCTTTCGATTACTGCTCTTGCCCAGCTCGTTGATTTAACGTGCACATGCCGTCCTGGCATTCAGTGCACAGTGAAAGCAATCGCAAAAGTCCAGGTGCTGCTGACTCCCAAACACAAGGCGCTGGCTATGTTCTTGCTCCTCGACAACTCAACGAAGCCCTTCATTTCTGCAGTTGCCATCGAGGTCTCTGCACTCGGAGACTCAGAGGACGAGCAGGAGTTTCCCAGGAGATGCTGCATCAGGACGAATTCAAAACTCAGGAAAATTGTCCTGGAACACCTTCCATAAGGATGCTAGAATGGAATTGAAGGGGCAGGCGAGCGGCCACCTCGATCCTCTCGCAGTCCTTAGGGTGCGCGCAGAAGCCCGGTGCTCTGCGGCTTCGTTCTTCGCCGTCGTACAAGCTACCGCTCTGTCCGGCTCACGGAGCAGGAGAAGCGGCTGCCTCGCGCACACAACAGCCGTACGCTCCGAAGCGCTGCTTCAGCCGAAAGACGCCGGCGACCGGCGCTTCGCTTCGGACAGCTCCGGAGAGCCGTAGTGTGCGTCTGCACTAGACTGCATGATAACGAAAAGCTTTGGCAGTGTGTCTTAGCAGGGAGATAGCTTAGGAGCGCAGGGCACTTATGCCTCCCTTGTCCAGAAACACGATTTTACTGCACACTCCAAAAACACTGCTCTTTCCTGGGCAAGATGTCAGATGCTCTCTGATGCCCGTGCTCCCTTCCTGCTCTTGCCCAGCTCGTTGTTTTAACGTGCACATGCCGTCCTGGCATTCAGTGCACAGTGAAGGCAATCGCAAAAGTCCAGCAGCTGCTGACTCCCAAATGAATTTCCCAACAGGGGCTTCATCAGGACGAAGTCAAAACCCAGGAAAGTTGTCTCGGAACGCCTTCAATAAAGCATGCCAGCAGTGCATTGAAAAGGCAGGGAGCTTTAGCCACTGTCATCTAGCAGTCCCAAGGCTGTACACACAATGTCGTCTCCCTGCGGCTTCGTTCTTCGCCCTCGTACAAGCTACCGCTCTGTCCGGCTCACGGAGCAGGAGAAGCGGCTGCCTCGCGCACACAACAGAGGAGCGGCAGCCGTACGCTCCGAAGCGCTGCTTCAGCCGAAAGACGCCGGCGACCGGCGCTTGGCTTCGGACAGCTCCGGAGAGCCGCAGTGTCCGTCTGCACTAGACTGCATGATAACGAAAAGCTTTGGCAGTGTGTCTCGCAGGGAGATAGCTTAGGAGCGCAGCGCACTTATGCCTCCCTTGTCTAGAAACACGATTTTACTGCACACTCCAAAAACACTGCTCTTTCCTGGGCAATATATAAGCTGCTTTCTGACGGCCGTGATCTTTCGATTACTCTTGCCCAGCTCGTTGTTTTAACGTGCACATGCCGTCCTGGCATTCAGTGCACAGTGAAGGCAATCGCAAAAGTCCAGGTGCTGCTGACTCCCAAACACAAGGCGCTGGCTATGTTCTTGTTTCTCGACAACTCAACGCAGCCCTTCATTTCTGCAGTTGCCATCGAGGTCTCTGCACTCGGAGACGCAGAGGACGAGTAGGAGTTTCCCAGGAGGGGATGCATCAGGACGAATTCAAAACTCAGGAAAATTGTCCTGGAACACCTTCCCTAAGGATGCTAGAATGGAATTGAAGAGGCAGGCCAGCGGCCACCACGGTCCTCTACCAGTCCTTAGGGTGCGGGCAGAAGGCCGGTGCTCTGCGGCTTCGTTCTTCGCCCTCGTACAAGCTACCGCTCTGTCCGGCTCACGGAGCAGGAGAAGCGGCTGCCTCGCGCACACAACAGAGGAGCGGCAGCCGTACGCTCCGAAGCGCTGCTTCAGCCGAAAGACGCCGGCGACCGGCGCTTGGCTTCGGACAGCTCCGGAGAGCCGTAGTGTGCGTCTGCACTAGACTGCATCGTAGCGAAAAGCTTTGCCAGTGTGTCTTAGCAAGGAGATAGCTTAGGAGCGCAGCGCACTTATGCCTCCCTTGTCCATAAACACGATTTTACTGCACACTCCAAAAACACTGCTCTTTCCAGGGCAATATATAAGCTGCTTTCTGACGGCCGTGATCTTTCGATTACTCTTGCCCAGCTCGTTGTTTTAACGTGCACATGCCGTCCTGGCATTCAGTGCACAGTGAAAGCAATCGCAAAAGTCCAGGTGCTGCTGACTCCCAAACACAAGGCGCTGGCTATGTTCTTGCTTCTCGACAACTCAACGCAGCCCTTCATTTCTGCAGTTGCCATCGAGGTCTCTGCACTCGGAGACGCAGAGGACGAGTAGGAGTTTCCCAGGAGATGCTGCATCAGGACGAATTCAAAACTCAGGAAAATTGTCCTGGAACACCTTCCCTAAGGATGCTAGAATGGAATTGAAGGGGCAGGCGAGCGGCCACCACGGTCCTCTCGCAGTCCTTAGGGTGCGCGCAGAAGGCCGGTGCTCTGCGGCTTCGTTCTTCGCCCTCGTACAAGCTACCGCTCTGTCCGGCTCGCGGAGCAGGAGAAGCGGCTGCTTCGCGCACACAACAGCCGTACGCTCCGAAGCGCTGCTTCAGCCGAAAGACGCCGGCGACCGGCGCTTCGCTTCGGACAGCTCCGGAGAGCCGTAGTCTGCGTCTGCACTAGACTGCATGATAACGAAAAGCTTTGCCAGTGTGTCTCGCAGGGAGATAGCTTAGGAGCGCAGCACACTTATGCCTCCCTTGCCCAGAAACACGATTTTACTGCACACTCCAAAAACACTGCTCTTTCCAGGGCAATATATAAGCTGCTTTCTGACGGCCGTGATCTTACGATTACTGCTCTTGCCCAGCTCGTTGTTTTAACGTGCACATGCCGTCCTGGCATTCAGTGCACAGTGAAGGCAATCGCAAAAGTCCAGGTGCTGCTGACTCCCAAACACAAGGCGCTGGCTATGTTCTTGCTCCTCGACTACTCAACGCAGCCCTTCATTTCTGCAGTTGCCATCGAGGTCTCTGCACTCGGAGACTCAGAGGACGAGTAGGAGTTTCCCAGGAGGGGCTGCATCAGGACGAATTCAAAACTCCAGAAAATTGTCCTGGAACACCTTCCCTAAGGATGCTAGAATGGAATTGAAGAGGCAGGCCAGCGGCCACCACGGTCCTCTAGCAGTCCTTAGGGTGCGCGCAGAAGGCCGGTGCTCTGCGGCTTCGTTCTTCGCCGTCGTACAAGCTACCGCTCTGTCCGGCTCGCGGAGCAGGAGAAGCGGCTGCTTCGCGCACACAACAGAGGAGCGGCAGCCGTACGCTCCGAAGCGCTGCTTCAGCCGAAAGACGCCGGCGACCGGCGCTTCGCTTCGGACAGCTCCGGAGAGCCGTAGTGTGCGTCTGCACTAGACTGCATCGTAGCGAAAAGCTTTGCCAGTGTGTCTTAGCAAGGAGATAGCTTAGGAGCGCAGCGCACTTATGCCTTCCTTGTCCATAAACACGATTTTACTGCACACTCCAAAAACACTGCTCTTTCCAGGGCAATATATAAGCTGCTTTCTGACGGCCGTGATCTTTCGATTACTCTTGCCCAGCTCGTTGTTTTAACGTGCACATGCCGTCCTGGCATTCAGTGCACAGTGAAGGCAATCGCAAAAGTCCAGCAGCTGCTGACTCCCAAATGAATTTCCCAACAGGGGCTTCATCAGGACGAAGTCAAAACCCAGGAAAGTTGTCTCGGAACGCCTTCAATAAAGCATGCCAGCAGTGCATTGAAAAGGCAGGGAGCTTTAGCCACTGTCATCTAGCAGTCCCAAGGCTGTACACACAATGTCGTCTCCCTGCGGCTTCGTTCTTCGCCCTCGTACAAGCTACCGCTCTGTCCGGCTCACGGAGCAGGAGAAGCGGCTGCCTCGCGCACACAAGAGAGGAGCGGCAGCCGTACGCTCCGAAGCGCTGCTTCAGCCGAAAGACGCCGGCGACCGGCGCTTCGCTTCGGACAGCTCCGGAGAGCCGTAGTGTGCGTCTGCACTAGACTGCATCGTAGCGAAAAGCTTTGCCAGTGTGTCTTAGCAGGGAGATAGCTTAGGAGCGCAGCGCACTTATGCCTTCCTTGTCCATAAACACGATTTTACTGCACACTCCAAAAACACTGCTCTTTCCTGGGCAATATATAAGCTGCTTTCTGACGGCCGTGATCTTTCGATTACTCTTGCCCAGCTCGTTGTTTTAACGTGCACATGCCGTCCTGGCATTCAGTGCACAGTGAAGGCAATCGCAAAAGTCCAGGTGCTGCTGACTCCCAAACACAAGGCGCTGGCTATGTTCTTGTTTCTCGACAACTCAACGCAGCCCTTCATTTCTGCAGTTGCCATCGAGGTCTCTGCACTCGGAGACGCAGAGGACGAGTAGGAGTTTCCCAGGAGGGGATGCATCAGGACGAATTCAAAACTCCAGAAAATTGTCCTGGAACACCTTCCCTAAGGATGCTAGAATGGAATTGAAGAGGCAGGCCAGCGGCCACCACGGTCCTCTACCAGTCCTTAGGGTGCGGGCAGAAGGCCGGTGCTCTGCGGCTTCGTTCTTCGCCCTCGTACAAGCTACCGCTCTGTGCGGCTCACGGAGCAGGAGAAGCGGCTGCCTCGCGCACACAACAGAGGAGCGGCAGCCGTACGCTCCGAAGCGCTGCTTCAGCCGAAAGACGCCGGCGACCGGCGCTTCGCTTCGGACAGCTCCGGAGAGCCGTAGTGTGCGTCTGCACTAGACTGCATCGTAGCGAAAAGCTTTGCCAGTGTGTCTTAGCAAGGAGATAGCTTAGGAGCGCAGCGCACTTATGCCTTCCTTGTCCATAAACACGATTTTACTGCACACTCCAAAAACACTGCTCTTTCCAGGGCAATATATAAGCTGCTTTCTGACGGCCGTGATCTTTCGATTACTCTTGCCCAGCTCGTTGTTTTAACGTGCACATGCCGTCCTGGCATTCAGTGCACAGTGAAAGCAATCGCAAAAGTCCAGGTGCTGCTGACTCCCAAACACAAGGCGCTGGCTATGTTCTTGCTTCTCGACAACTCAACGAAGCCCTTCATTTCTGCAGTTGCCATCGAGGTCTCTGCACTCGGAGACGCAGAGGACGAGTAGGAGTTTCCCAGGAGATGCTGCATCAGGACGAATTCAAAACTCAGGAAAATTGTCCTGGAACACCTTCCCTAAGGATGCTAGAATGGAATTGAAGGGGCAGGCGAGCGGCCACCACGGTCCTCTCGCAGTCCTTAGGGTGCGCGCAGAAGCCCGGTGCTCTGCGGCTTCGTTCTTCGCCCTCGTACAAGCTACCGCTCTGTCCGGCTCGCGGAGCAGGAGAAGCGGCTGCTTCGCGCACACAACAGCCGTACGCTCCGAAGCGCTGCTTCAGCCGAAAGACGCCGGCGACCGGCGCTTGGCTTCGGACAGCTCCGGAGAGCCGTAGTGTGCGTCTGCACTAGACTGCATGATAACGAAAAGCTTTGGCAGTGTGTCTCGCAGGGAGATAGCTTAGGAGCGCAGCACACTTATGCCTCCCTTGCCCAGAAACACGATTTTACTGCACACTCCAAAACCACTGCTCTTTCCAGGGCAATATATAAGCTGCTTTCTGACGGCCGTGATCTTACGATTACTGCTCTTGCCCAGCTCGTTGTTTTAACGTGCACATGCCGTCCTGGCATTCAGTGCACAGTGAAGGCAATCGCAAAAGTCCAGCAGCTGCTGACTCCCAAACACAAGGCGCTGGCTATGTTCTTGCTCCTCGACTACTCAACGCAGCCCTTCATTTCTGCAGTTGCCATCGAGGTCTCTGCACTCGGAGACTCAGAGGACGAGTAGGAGTTTCCCAGGAGGGGATGCATCAGGACGAATTCAAAACTCCAGAAAATTGTCCTGGAACACCTTCCCTAAGGATGCTAGAATGGAATTGAAGAGGCAGGCCAGCGGCCACCACGGTCCTCTAGCAGTCCTTAGGGTGCGCGCAGAAGGCCGGTGCTCTGCGGCTTCGTTCTTCGCCGTCGTACAAGCTACCGCTCTGTCCGGCTCGCGGAGCAGGAGAAGCGGCTGCTTCGCGCACACAACAGAGGAGCGGCAGCCGTACGCTCCGAAGCGCTGCTTCAGCCGAAAGACGCCGGCGACCGGCGCTTCGCTTCGGACAGCTCCGGAGAGCCGTAGTGTGCGTCTGCACTAGACTGCATCATAGCGAAAAGCTTTAGCAGTGTGTCTCGCAGGGAGATAGCTTAGGAGCGCAGGGCACTTATGCCTCCCTTGTCCAGAAACACGATTTTACTGCACACTCCAAAAACACTGCTCTTTCCAGGGCAATATATCAGCTGCTTTCTGATGCCCGTGCTCCCTTCCTGCTCTTGCCCAGCTCGTTGATTTAACGTGCACATGCCGTCCTGGCATTCAGTGCACAGTGAAGGCAATCGCAAAAGTCCAGCAGCTGCTGACTCCCAAATGAATTTCCCAACAGGGGCTTCATCAGGACGAAGTCAAAACCCAGGAAAGTTGTCTCGGAACGCCTTCAATAAAGCATGCCAGCAGTGCATTGAAAAGGCAGGGAGCTTTAGCCACTGTCATCTAGCAGTCCCAAGGCTGTACACACAATGTCGTCTCCCTGCGGCTTCGTTCTTCGCCCTCGTACAAGCTACCGCTCTGTCCGGCTCACGGAGCAGGAGAAGCGGCTGCCTCGCGCACACAAGAGAGGAGCGGCAGCCGTATGCTCCGAAGCGCTGCTTCAGCCGAAAGACGCCGGCGACCGGCGCTTGGCTTCGGACAGCTCCGGAGAGCCGCAGTGTCCGTCTGCACTAGACTGCATGATAACGAAAAGCTTTGCCAGTGTGTCTTAGCAAGGAGATAGCTTAGGAGCGCAGCGCACTTATGCCTCCCTTGTCCAGAAACACGATTTTACTGCACACTCCAAAAACACTGCTCTTTCCTGGGCAATATATAAGCTGCTTTCTGACGGCCGTGATCTTTCGATTACTCTTGCCCAGCTCGTTGTTTTAACGTGCACATGCCGTCCTGGCATTCAGTGCACAGTGAAGGCAATCGCAAAAGTCCAGGTGCTGCTGACTCCCAAACACAAGGCGCTGGCTATGTTCTTGCTTCTCGACAACTCAACGAAGCCCTTCATTTCTGCAGTTGCCATCGAGGTCTCTGCACTCGGAGACGCAGAGGACGAGTAGGAGTTTCCCAGGAGGGGCTGCATCAGGAGGAATTCAAAACTCAGGAAAATTGTCCTGGAACACCTTCCCTAAGGATGCTAGAATGGAATTGAAGAGGCAGGCCAGCGGCCACCACGGTCCTCTACCAGTCCTTAGGGTGCGGGCAGAAGGCCGGTGCTCTGCGGCTTCGTTCTTCGCCCTCGTACAAGCTACCGCTCTGTCCGGCTCACGGAGCAGGAGAAGCGGCTGCTTCGCGCACACAACAGCCGTACGCTCCGAAGCGCTGCTTCAGCCGAAAGACGCCGGCGACCGGCGCTTCGCTTCGGACAGCTCCGGAGAGCCGTAGTGTGCGTCTGCACTAGACTGCATCATAGCGAAAAGCTTTGGCAGTGTGTCTCGCAGGGAGATAGCTTAGGAGCGCAGCACACTTATGCCTCCCTTGTCCAGAAACACGATTTTACTGCACACTCCAAAAACACTGCTCTTTCCAGGGCAATATATAAGCTGCTTTCTGTCGGCCGTGATCTTTCGATTACTGCTCTTGCCCAGCTCGTTGATTTAACGTGCACATGCCGTCCTGGCATTCAGTGCACAGTGAAAGCAATCGCAAAAGTCCAGGTGCTGCTGACTCCCAAACACAAGGCGCTGGCTATGTTCTTGCTTCTCGACAACTCAACGCAGCCCTTCATTTCTGCAGTTGCCATCGAGGTCTCTGCACTCGGAGACGCAGAGGACGAGTAGGAGTTTCCCAGGAGGGGCTGCATCAGGACGAATTCAAAACTCAGGAAAATTGTCCTGGAACACCTTCCATAAGGATGCTAGAATGGAATTGAAGAGGCAGGCGAGCGGCCACCACGGTCCTCTAGCAGTCCTTAGGGTGCGCGCAGAAGGCCGGTGCTCTGCGGCTTCGTTCTTCGCCGTCGTACAATCTACCGCTCTGTCCGGCTCGCGGAGCAGGAGAAGCGGCTGCCTCGCGCACACAACAGCCGTACGCTCCGAAGCGCTGCTTCAGCCGAAAGACGCCGGCGACCGGCGCTTGGCTTCGGACAGCTCCGGAGAGCCGTAGTGTGCGTCTGCACTAGACTGCATGATAACGAAAAGCTTTGCCAGTGTGTCTCGCAGGGAGATAGCTTAGGAGCGCAGGGCACTTATGCCTCCCTTGTCCAGAAACACGATTTTACTGCACACTCCAAAAACACTGCTCTTTCCAGGGCAATATATAAGCTGCTTTCTGACGGCCGTGATCTTTCGATTACTGCTCTTGCCCAGCTCGTTGTTTTAACGTGCACATGCCGTCCTGGCATTCAGTGCACAGTGAAGGCAATCGCAAAAGTCCAGCAGCTGCTGACTCCCAAATGAATTTCCCAACAGGGGCTTCATCAGGACGAAGTCAAAACCCAGGAAAGTTGTCTCGGAACGCCTTCAATAAAGCATGCCAGCAGTGCATTGAAAAGGCAGGGAGCTTTAGCCACTGTCATCTAGCAGTCCCAAGGCTGTACACACAATGTCGTCTCCCTGCGGCTTCGTTCTTCGCCCTCGTACAAGCTACCGCTCTGTCCGGCTCACGGAGCAGAAGAAGCGGCTGCCTCGCGCACACAACAGAGGAGCGGCAGCCGTACGCTCCGAAGCGCTGCTTCAGCCGAAAGACGCCGGCGACCGGCGCTTGGCTTCGGACAGCTCCGGAGAGCCGTAGTGTGCGTCTGCACTAGACTGCATCGTAGCGAAAAGCTTTGCCAGTGTGTCATAGCAAGGAGATAGCTTAGGAGCGCAGCGCACTTATGCCTCCCTTGTCCAGAAACACGATTTTACTGCACACTCCAAAAACACTGCTCTTTCCAGGGCAATATATAAGCTGCTTTCTGACGGCCGTGATCTTTCGATTACTGCTCTTGCCCAGCTCGTTGATTTAACGTGCACATGCCGTCCTGGCATTCAGTGCACAGTGAAAGCAATCGCAAAAGTCCAGGTGCTGCTGACTCCCAAACACAAGGCGCTGGCTATGTTCTTGCTCCTCGACAACTCAACGAAGCCCTTCATTTCTGCAGTTGCCATCGAGGTCTCTGCACTCGGAGACTCAGAGGACGAGCAGGAGTTTCCCAGGAGATGCTGCATCAGGACGAATTCAAAACTCAGGAAAATTGTCCTGGAACACCTTCCATAAGGATGCTAGAATGGAATTGAAGGGGCAGGCGAGCGGCCACCTCGATCCTCTCGCAGTCCTTAGGGTGCGCGCAGAAGCCCGGTGCTCTGCGGCTTCGTTCTTCGCCGTCGTACAAGCTACCGCTCTGTCCGGCTCACGGAGCAGGAGAAGCGGCTGCCTCGCGCACACAACAGCCGTACGCTCCGAAGCGCTGCTTCAGCCGAAAGACGCCGGCGACCGGCGCTTCGCTTCGGACAGCTCCGGAGAGCCGTAGTGTGCGTCTGCACTAGACTGCATGATAACGAAAAGCTTTGGCAGTGTGTCTTAGCAGGGAGATAGCTTAGGAGCGCAGGGCACTTATGCCTCCCTTGTCCAGAAACACGATTTTACTGCACACTCCAAAAACACTGCTCTTTCCAGGGCAAGATGTCAGATGCTCTCTGATGCCCGTGCTCCCTTCCTGCTCTTGCCCAGCTCGTTGTTTTAACGTGCACATGCCGTCCTGGCATTCAGTGCACAGTGAAGGCAATCGCAAAAGTCCAGCAGCTGCTGACTCCCAAATGAATTTCCCAACAGGGGCTTCATCAGGACGAAGTCAAAACCCAGGAAAGTTGTCTCGGAACGCCTTCAATAAAGCATGCCAGCAGTGCATTGAAAAGGCAGGGAGCTTTAGCCACTGTCATCTAGCAGTCCCAAGGCTGTACACACAATGTCGTCTCCCTGCGGCTTCGTTCTTCGCCCTCGTACAAGCTACCGCTCTGTCCGGCTCACGGAGCAGGAGAAGCGGCTGCCTCGCGCACACAACAGAGGAGCGGCAGCCGTACGCTCCGAAGCGCTGCTTCAGCCGAAAGACGCCGGCGACCGGCGCTTGGCTTCGGACAGCTCCGGAGAGCCGCAGTGTCCGTCTGCACTAGACTGCATGATAACGAAAAGCTTTGGCAGTGTGTCTCGCAGGGAGATAGCTTAGGAGCGCAGCGCACTTATGCCTCCCTTGTCTAGAAACACGATTTTACTGCACACTCCAAAAACACTGCTCTTTCCTGGGCAATATATAAGCTGCTTTCTGACGGCCGTGATCTTTCGATTACTCTTGCCCAGCTCGTTGTTTTAACGTGCACATGCCGTCCTGGCATTCAGTGCACAGTGAAGGCAATCGCAAAAGTCCAGCAGCTGCTGACTCCCAAATGAATTTCCCAACAGGGGCTTCATCAGGACGAAGTCAAAACCCAGGAAAGTTGTCTCGGAACGCCTTCAATAAAGCATGCCAGCAGTGCATTGAAAAGGCAGGGAGCTTTAGCCACTGTCATCTAGCAGTCCCAAGGCTGTACACACAATGTCGTCTCCCTGCGGCTTCGTTCTTCGCCCTCGTACAAGCTACCGCTCTGTCCGGCTCACGGAGCAGAAGAAGCGGCTGCCTCGCGCACACAACAGAGGAGCGGCAGCCGTACGCTCCGAAGCGCTGCTTCAGCCGAAAGACGCCGGCGACCGGCGCTTGGCTTCGGACAGCTCCGGAGAGCCGTAGTGTGCGTCTGCACTAGACTGCATCATAGCGAAAAGCTTTGCCAGTGTGTCTTAGCAAGGAGATAGCTTAGGAGCGCAGCGCACTTATGCCTTCCTTGTCCATAAACACGATTTTACTGCACACTCCAAAAACACTGCTCTTTCCAGGGCAATATATAAGCTGCTTTCTGACGGCCGTGATCTTTCGATTACTCTTGCCCAGCTCGTTGTTTTAACGTGCACATGCCGTCCTGGCATTCAGTGCACAGTGAAAGCAATCGCAAAAGTCCAGGTGCTGCTGACTCCCAAACACAAGGCGCTGGCTATGTTCTTGCTTCTCGACAACTCAACGAAGCCCTTCATTTCTGCAGTTGCCATCGAGGTCTCTGCACTCGGAGACGCAGAGGACGAGTAGGAGTTTCCCAGGAGGGGATGCATCAGGACGAATTCAAAACTCCAGAAAATTGTCCTGGAACACCTTCCCTAAGGATGCTAGAATGGAATTGAAGGGGCAGGCGAGCGGCCACCACGGTCCTCTCGCAGTCCTTAGGGTGCGCGCAGAAGGCCGGTGCTCTGCGGCTTCGTTCTTCGCCCTCGTACAAGCTACCGCTCTGTCCGGCTCGCGGAGCAGGAGAAGCGGCTGCTTCGCGCACACAACAGCCGTACGCTCCGAAGCGCTGCTTCAGCCGAAAGACGCCGGCGACCGGCGCTTCGCTTCGGACAGCTCCGGAGAGCCGTAGTGTGCGTCTGCACTAGACTGCATGATAACGAAAAGCTTTGGCAGTGTGTCTCGCAGGGAGATAGCTTAGGAGCGCAGGGCACTTATGCCTCCCTTGCCCAGAAACACGATTTTACTGCACACTCCAAAAACACTGCTCTTTCCAGGGCAATATATAAGCTGCTTTCTGACGGCCGTGATCTTACGATTACTGCTCTTGCCCAGCTCGTTGTTTTAACGTGCACATGCCGTCCTGGCATTCAGTGCACAGTGAAGGCAATCGCAAAAGTCCAGCAGCTGCTGACTCCCAAACACAAGGCGCTGGCTATGTTCTTGCTCCTCGACTACTCAACGCAGCCCTTCATTTCTGCAGTTGCCATCGAGGTCTCTGCACTCGGAGACTCAGAGGACGAGTAGGAGTTTCCCAGGAGAGGCTGCCTCAGGACGAATTCAAAACTCCAGAAAATTGTCCTGGAACACCTTCCCTAAGGATGCTAGAATGGAATTGAAGAGGCAGGCGAGCGGCCACCACGGTCCTCTAGCAGTCCTTAGGGTGCGCGCAGAAGGCCGGTGCTCTGCGGCTTCGTTCTTCGCCGTCGTACAAGCTACCGCTCTGTCCGGCTCGCGGAGCAGGAGAAGCGGCTGCTTCGCGCACACAACAGAGGAGCGGCAGCCGTACGCTCCGAAGCGCTGCTTCAGCCGAAAGACGCCGGCGACCGGCGCTTCGCTTCGGACAGCTCCGGAGAGCCGTAGTGTGCGTCTGCACTGGACTGCATCGTAGCGAAAAGCTTTGCCAGTGTGTCTTAGCAAGGAGATAGCTTAGGAGCGCAGCGCACTTATGCCTTCCTTGTCCATAAACACGATTTTACTGCACACTCCAAAAACACTGCTCTTTCCAGGGCAATATATAAGCTGCTTTCTGACGGCCGTGATCTTTCGATTACTCTTGCCCAGCTCGTTGTTTTAACGTGCACATGCCGTCCTGGCATTCAGTGCACAGTGAAGGCAATCGCAAAAGTCCAGCAGCTGCTGACTCCCAAATGAATTTCCCAAGAGGGGCTGCATCAGGACGAAGTCAAAACCCAGGAAAGTTGTCTCGGAACGCCTTCAATAAAGCATGCCAGCAGTGCATTGAAAAGGCAGGGAGCTTTAGCCACTGTCATCTAGCAGTCCCAAGGCTGTACACACAATGTCGTCTCCCTGCGGCTTCGTTCTTCGCCCTCGTACAAGCTACCGCTCTGTCCGGCTCACGGAGCAGGAGAAGCGGCTGCCTCGCGCACACAACAGAGGAGCGGCAGCCGTACGCTCCGAAGCGCTGCTTCAGCCGAAAGACACCGGCGACCGGCGCTTCGCTTCGGACAGCTCCGGAGAGCCGTAGTGTGCGTCTGCACTAGACTGCATCGTAGCGAAAAGCTTTGCCAGTGTGTCTTAGCAAGGAGATAGCTTAGGAGCGCAGCGCACCTATGCCTTCCTTGTCCATAAACACGATTTTACTGCACACTCCAAAAACACTGCTCTTTCCTGGGCAATATATAAGCTGCTTTCTGACGGCCGTGATCTTTCGATTACTCTTGCCCAGCTCGTTGTTTTAACGTGCACATGCCGTCCTGGCATTCAGTGCACAGTGAAGGCAATCGCAAAAGTCCAGGTGCTGCTGACTCCCAAACACAAGGCGCTGGCTATGTTCTTGTTTCTCGACAACTCAACGCAGCCCTTCATTTCTGCAGTTGCCATCGAGGTCTCTGCACTCGGAGACGCAGAGGACGAGTAGGAGTTTCCCAGGAGGGGATGCATCAGGACGAATTCAAAACTCCAGAAAATTGTCCTGGAACACCTTCCCTAAGGATGCTAGAATGGAATTGAAGAGGCAGGCCAGCGGCCACCACGGTCCTCTACCAGTCCTTAGGGTGCGGGCAGAAGGCCGGTGCTCTGCGGCTTCGTTCTTCGCCCTCGTACAAGCTACCGCTCTGTCCGGCTCACGGAGCAGGAGAAGCGGCTGCCTCGCGCACACAACAGAGGAGCGGCAGCCGTACGCTCCGAAGCGCTGCTTCAGCCGAAAGACGCCGGCGACCGGCGCTTCGCTTCGGACAGCTCCGGAGAGCCGTAGTGTGCGTCTGCACTAGACTGCATCGTAGCGAAAAGCTTTGCCAGTGTGCCTTAGCAAGGAGATAGCTTAGGAGCGCAGCGCACTTATGCCTTCCTTGTCCATAAACACGATTTTACTGCACACTCCAAAAACACTGCTCTTTCCAGGGCAATATATAAGCTGCTTTCTGACGGCCGTGATCTTTCGATTACTCTTGCCCAGCTCGTTGTTTTAACGTGCACATGCCGTCCTGGCATTCAGTGCACAGTGAAAGCAATCGCAAAAGTCCAGGTGCTGCTGACTCCCAAACACAAGGCGCTGGCTATGTTCTTGCTTCTCGACAACTCAACGAAGCCCTTCATTTCTGCAGTTGCCATCGAGGTCTCTGCACTCGGAGACTCAGAGGACGAGTAGGAGTTTCCCAGGAGGGGCTGCATCAGGAGGAATTCAAAACTCAGGAAAATTGTCCTGGAACACCTTCCCTAAGGATGCTAGAATGGAATTGAAGGGGCAGGCGAGCGGCCACCACGGTCCTCTCGCAGTCCTTAGGGTGCGCGCAGAAGGCCGGTGCTCTGCGGCTTCGTTCTTCGCCGTCGTACAAGCTACCGCTCTGTCCGGCTCGCGGAGCAGGAGAAGCGGCTGCTTCGCGCACACAACAGCCGTACGCTCCGAAGCGCTGCTTCAGCCAAAAGACGCCGGCGACCGGCGCTTGGCTTCGGACAGCTCCGGAGAGCCGTAGTGTGCGTCTGCACTAGACTGCATGATAACGAAAAGCTTTGGCAGTGTGTCTCGCAGGGAGATAGCTTAGGAGCGCAGCACACTTATGCCTCCCTTGCCCAGAAACACGATTTTACTGCACACTCCAAAAACACTGCTCTTTCCAGGGCAATATATAAGCTGCTTTCTGACGGCCGTGATCTTACGATTACTGCTCTTGCCCAGCTCGTTGTTTTAACGTGCACATGCCGTCCTGGCATTCAGTGCACAGTGAAGGCAATCGCAAAAGTCCAGCAGCTGCTGACTCCCAAACACAAGGCGCTGGCTATGTTCTTGCTCCTCGACTACTCAACGCAGCCCTTCATTTCTGCAGTTGCCATCGAGGTCTCTGCACTCGGAGACTCAGAGGACGAGTAGGAGTTTCCCAGGAGGGGCTGCATCAGGACGAATTCAAAACTCCAGAAAATTGTCCTGGAACACCTTCCCTAAGGATGCTAGAATGGAATTGAAGAGGCAGGCGAGCGGCCACCACGGTCCTCTAGCAGTCCTTAGGGTGCGCGCACAAGGCCGGTGCTCTGCGGCTTCGTTCTTCGCCCTCGTACAAGCTACCGCTCTGTCCGGCTCGCGGAGCAGGAGAAGCGGCTGCTTCGCGCACACAACAGAGGAGCGGCAGCCGTACGCTCCGAAGCGCTGCTTCAGCCGAAAGACGCCGGCGACCGGCGCTTCGCTTCGGACAGCTCCGGAGAGCCGTAGTGTGCGTCTGCACTGGACTGCATCATAGCGAAAAGCTTTAGCAGTGTGTCTCGCAGGGAGATAGCTTAGGAGCGCAGGGCACTTATGCCTCCCTTGTCCAGAAACACGATTTTACTGCACACTCCAAAAACACTGCTCTTTCCAGGGCAAGATGTCAGATGCTCTCTGATGCCCGTGCTCCCTTCCTGCTCTTGCCCAGCTCGTTGTTTTAACGTGCACATGCCGTCCTGGCATTCAGTGCACAGTGAAGGCAATCGCAAAAGTCCAGCAGCTGCTGACTCCCAAACGAATTTCCCAAGAGGGGCTTCATCAGGACGAAGTCAAAACCCAGGAAAGTTGTCTCGGAACGCCTTCAATAAAGCATGCCAGCAGTGCATTGAAAAGGCAGGGAGCTTTAGCCACTGTCATCTAGCAGTCCCAAGGCTGTACACACAATGTCGTCTCCCTGCGGCTTCGTTCTTTGCCCTCGTACAATCTACCGCTCTGTCCGGCTCACGGAGCAGGAGAAGTGGCTGCCTCGCGCACACAACAGCGGAGCGGCAGCCGTACGCCCCGAAGCGCTGCTTCAGCCGAAAGACGGCAGCCACCGACGCTTCGCTTCGGACAGCTCCGGAGAGCCGCAGTGTCCGTCTGCACTAGACTGCATGATAACGAAAAGCTTTGGCAGTGTGTCTCGCAGGGAGATAGCTTAGGAGCGCAGCGCACTTATGCCTCCCTTGTCTAGAAACACGATTTTACTGCACACTCCAAAAACACTGCTCTTTCCTGGGCAATATATAAGCTGCTTTCTGACGGCCGTGATTTTTCGATTACTCTTGCCCAGCTCGTTGATTTAACGTGCACATGCCGTCCTGGCAGTCAGTGCACAGTGAAGGCAATCGCAAAAGTCCAGCAGCTGCTGACTCCCAAATGAATTTCCCAACAGGGGCTGCATCAGGACGAAGTCAAAACCCAGGAAAGTTGTCTCGGAACGCCTTCAATAAAGCATGCCAGCAGTGCATTGAAAAGGCAGGGAGCTTTAGCCACTGTCATCTAGCAGTCCCAAGGCTGTACACACAATGTCGTCTCCCTGCGGCTTCGTTCTTCGCCCTCGTACAAGCTACCGCTCTGTCCGGCTCACGGAGCAGGAGAAGCGGCTGCCTCGCGCACACAACAGAGGAGCGGCAGCCGTACGCTCCGAAGCGCTGCTTCAGCCGAAAGACGCCGGCGACCGGCGCTTGGCTTCGGACAGCTCCGGAGAGCCGCAGTGTGCGTCTGCACTAGACTGCATGATAACGAAAAGCTTTGGCAGTGTGTCTCGCAGGGAGATAGCTTAGGAGCGCAGCACACTTATGCCTCCCTTGTCCAGAAACACGATTTTACTGCACACTCCAAAACCACTGCTCTTTCCAGGGCAATATATAAGCTGCTTTCTGACGGCCGTGATCTTTCGATTACTGCTCTTGCCCAGCTCGTTGTTTTAACGTGCACATGCCGTCCTGGCATTCAGTGCACAGTGAAAGCAATCGCAAAAGTCCAGGTGCTGCTGACTCCCAAACACAAGGCGCTGGCTATGTTCTTGCTTCTCGACAACCCAACGCAGCCCTTCATTTCTGCAGTTGCCATCGAGGTCTCTGCACTCGGAGACTCAGAGGACGAGTAGGAGTTTCCCAGGAGGGGCTGCATCAGGACGAATTCAAAACTCCAGAAAATTGTCCTGGAACACCTTCCCTAAGGATGCTAGAATGGAATTGAAGAGGCAGGCGAGCGGCCACCACGGTCCTCTAGCAGTCCTTAGGGTGCGCGCAGAAGGCCGGTGCTCTGCGGCTTCGTTCTTCGCCGTCGTGCAATCTACCGCTCTGTCCGGCTCGCGGAGCAGGAGAAGCGGCTGCCTCGCGCACACAACAGCCGTACGCTCCGAAGCGCTGCTTCAGCCGAAAGATGCCGGCGACTGGCGCTTGGCTTCGGACAGCTCCGGAGAGCCGTAGTGTGCGTCTGCACTAGACTGCATGATAACGAAAAGCTTTGGCAGTGTGTCTCGCAGGGAGATAGCTTAGGAGCGCAGGGCACTTATGCCTCCCTTGTCCAGAAACACGATTTTACTGCACACTCCAAAAACACTGCTCTTTCCAGGGCAATATATAAGCTGCTTTCTGACGGCCGTGATCTTTCGATTACTGCTCTTGCCCAGCTCGTTGTTTTAACGTGCACATGCCGTCCTGGCATTCAGTGCACAGTGAAGGCAATCGCAAAAGTCCAGCAGCTGCTGACTCCCAAACAAAAGGCGCTGGCTATGTTCTTGCTTCTCGACTACTCAACGCAGCCCTTCATTTCTGCAGTTGCCATCGAGGTCTCTGCACTCGGAGACTCAGAGGACGAGTAGGAGTTTCCCAGGAGGGGCTGCATCAGGAGGAATTCAAAACTCCAGAAAATTGTCCTGGAACACCTTCCCTAAGGATGCTAGAATGGAATTGAAGAGGCAGGCCAGCGGCCACCACGGTCCTCTAGCAGTCCTTAGGGTGCGCGCAGAAGGCCGGTGCTCTGCGGCTTCGTTCTTCGCCGTCGTACAAGCTACCGCTCTGTCCGGCTCACGGAGCAGGAGAAGCGGCTGCTTCGCGCACACAACAGCCGTACGCTCCGAAGCGCTGCTTCAGCCGAAAGACGCCGGCGACCGGCGCTTCGCTTCGGACAGCTCCGGAGAGCCGTAGTGTGCGTCTGCACTGGACTGCATCATAGCGAAAAGCTTTAGCAGTGTGTCTTAGCAGGGAGATAGCTTAGGAGCGCAGGGCACTTATGCCTCCCTTGTCCAGAAACACGATTTTACTGCACACTCCAAAACCACTGCTCTTTCCAGGGCAAGATGTCAGATGCTCTCTGATGCCCGTGCTCCCTTCCTGCTCTTGCCCAGCTCGTTGTTTTAACGTGCACATGCCGTCCTGGCATTCAGTGCACAGTGAAGGCAATCGCAAAAGTCCAGCAGCTGCTGACTCCCAAATGAATTTCCCAAGAGGGGCTGCATCAGGACGAAGTCAAAACCCAGGAAAGTTGTCTCGGAACGCCTTCAATAAAGCATGCCAGCAGTGCATTGAAAAGGCAGGGAGCTTTAGCCACTGTCATCTAGCAGTCCCAAGGCTGTACACACAATGTCGTCTCCCTGCGGCTTCGTTCTTCGCCCTCGTACAATCTACCGCTCTGTCCGGCTCGCGGAGCAGGAGAAGCGGCTGCCTCGCGCACACAACAGAGGAGCGGCAGCCGTACGCTCCGAAGCGCTGCTTCAGCCGAAAGACGCCGGCGACCGGCGCTTCGCTTCGGACAGCTCCGGAGAGCCGTAGTGTGCGTCTGCACTAGACTGCATCGTAGCGAAAAGCTTTGCCAGTGTGTCTTAGCAAGGAGATAGCTTAGGAGCGCAGCGCACTTATGCCTCCCTTGTCCAGAAACACGATTTTACTGCACACTCCAAAAACACTGCTCTTTCCAGGGCAATATATAAGCTGCTTTCTGACGGCCGTGATCTTTCGATTACTCTTGCCCAGCTCGTTGATTTAACGTGCACATGCCGTCCTGGCATTCAGTGCACAGTGAAAGCAATCGCAAAAGTCCAGGTGCTGCTGACTCCCAAACACAAGGCGCTGGCTATGTTCTTGCTTCTCGACAACTCAACGAAGCCCTTCATTTCTGCAGTTGCCATCGAGGTCTCTGCACTCGGAGACTCAGAGGACGAGCAGGAGTTTCCCAGGAGATGCTGCATCAGGACGAATTCAAAACTCAGGAAAATTGTCCTGGAACACCTTCCATAAGGATGCTAGAATGGAATTGAAGGGGCAGGCGAGCGGCCACCTCGATCCTCTCGCAGTCCTTAGGGTGCGCGCAGAAGCCCGCTGCTCTGCGGCTTCGTTCTTCGCCGTCGTACAAGCTACCGCTCTGTCCGGCTCACGGAGCAGGAGAAGCGGCTGCCTCGCGCACACAACAGCCGTACGCTCCGAAGCGCTGCTTCAGCCGAAAGACGCCGGCGACCGGCGCTTGGCTTCGGACAGCTCCGGAGAGCCGTAGTGTGCGTCTGCACTAGACTGCATGATAACGAAAAGCTTTGGCAGTGTGTCTTAGCAGGGAGATAGCTTAGGAGCGCAGGGCACTTATGCCTCCCTTGTCCAGAAACACGATTTTACTGCACACTCCAAAAACACTGCTTTTTCCAGGGCAAGATGTCAGATGCTCTCTGATGCCCGTGCTCCCTTCCTGCTCTTGCCCACCTCGTTGTTTTAACGTGCACATGCCGTCCTGGCATTCAGTGCACAGTGAAGGCAATCGCAAAAGTCCAGCAGCTGCTGACTCCCAAACGAATTTCCCAAGAGGGGCTTCATCAGGACGAAGTCAAAACCCAGGAAAGTTGTCTCGGAACGCCTTCAATAAAGCATGCCAGCAGTGCATTGAAAAGGCAGGGAGCTTTAGCCACTGTCATCTAGCAGTCCCAAGGCTGTACACACAATGTCGTCTCCCTGCGGCTTCGTTCTTCGCCCTCGTACAAGCTACCGCTCTGTCCGGCTCACGGAGCAGGAGAAGCGGCTGCCTCGCGCACACAACAGCGGAGCGGCAGCCGTACGCCCCGAAGCACTGCTTCAGCCGAAAGACGGCGGCCACCGGCGCTTCGCTTCGGACAGCTCCAGAGAGCCGCAGTGTCCGTCTGCACAAGACTGCATGATAACGAAAAGCTTTGGCAGTGTGTCTCGCAGGGAGATAGCTTAGGAGCGCAGCGCACTTATGCCTCCCTTGTCTAGAAACACGATTTTACTGCACACTCCAAAAACACTGCTCTTTCCAGGGCAATATATAAGCTGCTTTCTGACGGCCGTGATCTTTCGATTACTCTTGCCCAGCTCGTTGTTTTAACGTGCACATGCCGTCCTGGCATTCAGTGCACAGTGAAGGCAATCGCAAAAGTCCAGGTGCTGCTGACTCCCAAACACAAGGCGCTGGCTATGTTCTTGCTTCTCGACAACTCAACGCAGCCCTTCATTTCTGCAGTTGCCATCGAGGTCTCTGCACTCCGAGACGCAGAGGACGAGTAGGAGTTTCCCAGGAGGGGCTGCATCAGGAGGAATTCAAAACTCCAGAAAATTGTCCTGGAACACCTTCCCTAAGGATGCTAGAATGGAATTGAAGAGGCAGGCCAGCGGCCACCACGGTCCTCTACCAGTCCTTAGGGTGCGCGCAGAAGCCCGGTGCTCTGCGGCTTCCTTCTTCGCCGTCGTACAAGCTACCGCTCTGTCCGGCTCACGGAGCAGGAGAAGCGGCTGCTTCGCGCACACAACAGCCATACGCTCCGAAGCGCTGCTTCAGCCGAAAGACGCCGGCGACCGGCGCTTGGCTTCGGACAGCTCCGGAGAGCCGTAGTGTGCGTCTGCACTAGACTGCATGATAACGAAAAGCTTTGGCAGTGTGTCTCGCAGGGAGATAGCTTAGGAGCGCAGCACACTTATGCCTCCCTTGTCCAGAAACACGATTTTACTGCACACTCCAAAACCACTGCTCTTTCCAGGGCAATATATAAGCTGCTTTCTGACGGCCGTGATCTTTCGATTACTGCTCTTGCCCAGCTCGTTGTTTTAACGTGCACATGCCGTCCTGGCATTCAGTGCACAGTGAAAGCAATCGCAAAAGTCCAGGTGCTGCTGACTCCCAAACACAAGGCGCTGGCTATGTTCTTGCTTCTCGACAACTCAACGAAGCCCTTCATTTCTGCAGTTGCCATCGAGGTCTCTGCACTCGGAGACGCAGAGGACGAGTAGGAGTTTCCCAGAAGATGCTGCATCAGGACGAATTCAAAACTCAGGAAAATTGTCCTGGAACACCTTCCCTAAGGATGCTAGAATGGAATTGAAGAGGCAGGCGAGCGGCCACCACGGTCCTCTAGCAGTCCTTAGGGTGCGCGCAGAAGGCCGGTGCTCTGCGGCTTCGTTCTTCGCCGTCGTACAATCTACCGCTCTGTCCGGCTCGCGGAGCAGGAGAAGCGGCTGCCTCGCGCACACAACAGCCGTACGCTCCGAAGCGCTGCTTCAGCCGAAAGACGCCGGCGACCGGCGCTTGGCTTCGGACAGCTCCGGAGAGCCGTAGTGTGCGTCTGCACTAGACTGCATGATAACAAAAAGCTTTGGCAGTGTGTCTCGCAGGGAGATAGCTTAGGAGCGCAGGGCACTTATGCCTCCCTTGTCCAGAAACACGATTTTACTGCACACTCCAAAAACACTGCTCTTTCCAGGGCAATATATAAGCTGCTTTCTGACGGCCGTGATCTTTCGATTACTGCTCTTGCCCAGCTCGTTGTTTTAACGTGCACATGCCGTCCTGGCATTCAGTGCACAGTGAAGGCAATCGCAAAAGTCCAGCAGCTGCTGACTCCCAAACAAAAGGCGCTGGCTATGTTCTTGCTTCTCGACTACTCAACGCAGCCCTTCATTTCTGCAGTTGCCATCGAGGTCTCTGCACTCGGAGACTCAGAGGACGAGTAGGAGTTTCCCAGGAGGGGCTGCATCAGGAGGAATTCAAAACTCCAGAAAATTGTCCTGGAACACCTTCCCTAAGGATGCTAGAATGGAATTGAAGAGGCAGGCCAGCGGCCACCACGGTCCTCTAGCAGTCCTTAGGGTGCGCGCAGAAGGCCGGTGCTCTGCGGCTTCGTTCTTCGCCGTCGTACAATCTACCGCTCTGTCCGGCTCGCGGAGCAGGAGAAGCGGCTGCTTCGCGCACACAACAGCCGTACGCTCCGAAGCGCTGCTTCAGCCGAAAGACGCCGGCGACCGGCGCTTCGCTTCGGACAGCTCCGGAGAGCCGTAGTGTGCGTCTGCACTGGACTGCATCATAGCGAAAAGCTTTAGCAGTGTGTCTTAGCAGGGAGATAGCTTAGGAGCGCAGGGCACTTATGCCTCCCTTGTCCAGAAACACGATTTTACTGCACACTCCAAAACCACTGCTCTTTCCAGGGCAAGATGTCAGATGCTCTCTGATGCCCGTGCTCCCTTCCTGCTCTTGCCCAGCTCGTTGTTTTAACGTGCACATGCCGTCCTGGCATTCAGTGCACAGTGAAGGCAATCGCAAAAGTCCAGCAGCTGCTGACTCCCAAATGAATTTCCCAAGAGGGGCTGCATCAGGACGAAGTCAAAACCCAGGAAAGTTGTCTCGGAACGCCTTCAATAAAGCATGCCAGCAGTGCATTGAAAAGGCAGGGAGCTTTAGCCACTGTCATCTAGCAGTCCCAAGGCTGTACACACAATGTCGTCTCCCTGCGGCTTCGTTCTTCGCCCTCGTACAAGCTACCGCTCTGTCCGGCTCGCGGAGCAGGAGAAGCGGCTGCCTCGCGCACACAACAGAGGAGCGGCAGCCGTACGCTCCGAAGCGCTGCTTCAGCCGAAAGACGCCGGCGACCGGCGCTTCGCTTCGGACAGCTCCGGAGAGCCGTAGTGTGCGTCTGCACTAGACTGCATCGTAGCGAAAAGCTTTGCCAGTGTGTCTTAGCAAGGAGATAGCTTAGGAGCGCAGCGCACTTATGCCTCCCTTGTCCAGAAACACGATTTTACTGCACACTCCAAAAACACTGCTCTTTCCAGGGCAATATATAAGCTGCTTTCTGACGGCCGTGATCTTTCGATTACTCTTGCCCAGCTCGTTGATTTAACTTGCACATGCCGTCCTGGCATTCAGTGCACAGTGAAAGCAATCGCAAAAGTCCAGGTGCTGCTGACTCCCAAACACAAGGCGCTGGCTATGTTCTTGCTTCTCGACAACTCAACGAAGCCCTTCATTTCTGCAGTTGCCATCGAGGTCTCTGCACTCGGAGACTCAGAGGACGAGCAGGAGTTTCCCAGGAGATGCTGCATCAGGACGAATTCAAAACTCAGGAAAATTGTCCTGGAACACCTTCCATAAGGATGCTAGAATGGAATTGAAGGGGCAGGCGAGCGGCCACCTCGATCCTCTCGCAGTCCTTAGGGTGCGCGCAGAAGGCCGGTGCTCTGCGGCTTCGTTCTTCGCCGTCGTACAAGCTACCGCTCTGTCCGGCTCACGGAGCAGGAGAAGCGGCTGCCTCGCGCACACAACAGCCGTACGCTCCGAAGCGCTGCTTCAGCCGAAAGACGCCGGCGACCGGCGCTTCGCTTCGGACAGCTCCGGAGAGCCGTAGTGTGCGTCTGCACTAGACTGCATGATAACGAAAAGCTTTGGCAGTGTGTCTTAGCAGGGAGATAGCTTAGGAGCGCAGGGCACTTATGCCTCCCTTGTCCAGAAACACGATTTTACTGCACACTCCAAAAACACTGCTTTTTCCAGGGCAAGATGTCAGATGCTCTCTGATGCCCGTGCTCCCTTCCTGCTCTTGCCCAGCTCGTTGTTTTAACGTGCACATGCCGTCCTGGCATTCAGTGCACAGTGAAGGCAATCGCAAAAGTCCAGCAGCTGCTGACTCCCAAACGAATTTCCCAAGAGGGGCTTCATCAGGACGAAGTCAAAACCCAGGAAAGTTGTCTCGGAACGCCTTCAATAAAGCATGCCAGCAGTGCATTGAAAAGGCAGGGAGCTTTAGCCACTGTCATCTAGCAGTCCCAAGGCTGTACACACAATGTCGTCTCCCTGCGGCTTCGTTCTTCGCCCTCGTACAAGCTACCGCTCTGTCCGGCTCACGGAGCAGGAGAAGCGGCTGCCTCGCGCACACAACAGCGGAGCGGCAGCCGTACGCCCCGAAGCGCTGCTTCAGCCGAAAGACGGCGGCCACCGGCGCTTCGCTTCGGACAGCTCCGGAGAGCCGCAGTGTCCGTCTGCACAAGACTGCATCGTAGCGAAAAGCTTTGGCAGTGTGTCTCGCAGGGAGATAGCTTAGGAGCGCAGCGCACTTATGCCTCCCTTGTCTAGAAACACGATTTTACTGCACACTCCAAAAACACTGCTCTTTCCTGGGCAATATATAAGCTGCTTTCTGACGGCCGTGATCTTTCGATTACTGCTCTTGCCCAGCTCGTTGTTTTAACGTGCACATGCCGTCCTGGCATTCAGTGCACAGTGAAGGCAATCGCAAAAGTCCAGCAGCTGCTGACTCCCAAACGAATTTCCCAAGAGGGGCTTCATCAGGACGAAGTCAAAACCCAGGAAAGTTGTCTCGGAACGCCTTCAATAAAGCATGCCAGCAGTGCATTGAAAAGGCAGGGAGCTTTAGCCACTGTCATCTAGCAGTCCCAAGGCTGTACACACAATGTCGTCTCCCTGCGGCTTCGTTCTTCGCCCTCGTACAAGCTACCGCTCTGTCCGGCTCACGGAGCAGGAGAAGCGGCTGCCTCGCGCACACAACAGCGGAGCGGCAGCCGTACGCCCCGAAGCGCTGCTTCAGCCGAAAGACGGCGGCCACCGGCGCTTCGCTTCGGACAGCTCCGGAGAGCCGCAGTGTCCGTCTGCACAAGACTGCATGATAACGAAAAGCTTTGGCAGTGTGTCTCGCAGGGAGATAGCTTAGGAGCGCAGCGCACTTATGCCTCCCTTGTCTAGAAACACGATTTTACTGCACACTCCAAAAACACTGCTCTTTCCAGGGCAATATATAAGCTGCTTTCTGACGGCCGTGATCTTTCGATTACTCTTGCCCAGCTCGTTGTTTTAACGTGCACATGCCGTCCTGGCATTCAGTGCACAGTGAAGGCAATCGCAAAAGTCCAGGTGCTGCTGACTCCCAAACACAAGGCGCTGGCTATGTTCTTGCTTCTCGACAACTCAACGCAGCCCTTCATTTCTGCAGTTGCCATCGAGGTCTCTGCACTCGGAGACGCAGAGGACGAGTAGGAGTTTCCCAGGAGATGCTGCATCAGGACGAATTCAAAACTCAGGAAAATTGTCCCGGAACACCTTCCCTAAGGATGCTAGAATGGAATTGAAGAGGCAGGCCAGCGGCCACCACGGTCCTCTAGCAGTCCTTAGGGTGCGCGCAGAAGCCCGGTGCTCTGCGGCTTCGTTCTTCGCCCTCGTACAAGCTACCGCTCTGTCCGGCTCCCGGAGCAGGAGAAGCGGCTGCTTCGCGCACACAACAGCCGTACGCTCCGAAGTGCTGCTTCAGCCGAAAGACGCCGGCGACCGGCGCTTGGCTTCGGACAGCTCCGGAGAGCCGTAGTGTGCGTCTGCACTAGACTGCATGATAACAAAAAGCTTTGGCAGTGTGTCTCGCAGGGAGATAGCTTAGGAGCGCAGCACACTTATGCCTCCCTTGTCCAGAAACACGATTTTACTGCACACTCCAAAAACACTGCTCTTTCCAGGGCAATATATAAGCTGCTTTCTGTCGGCCGTGATCTTACGATTACTGCTCTTGCTCAGCTCGTTGTTTTAACGTGCACATGCCGTCCTGGCATTCAGTGCACAGTGAAAGCAATCGCAAAAGTCCAGGTGCTGCTGACTCCCAAACACAAGGCGCTGGCTATGTTCTTGCTTCTCGACAACTCAACGCAGCCCTTCATTTCTGCAGTTGCCATCGAGGTCTCTGCACTCGGAGACGCAGAGGACGAGTAGGAGTTTCCCAGGAGGGGATGCATCAGGACGAATTCAAAACTCAGGAAAATTGTCCTGGAACACCTTCCCTAAGGATGCTAGAATGGAATTGAAGAGGCAGGCCAGCGGCCACCACGGTCCTCTAGCAGTCCTTAGGGTGCGCGCAGAAGGCCGGTGCTCTGCGGCTTCCTTCTTCGCCGTCGTACAAGCTACCGCTCTGTCCGGCTCGCGGAGCAGGAGAAGCGGCTGCTTCGCGCACACAACAGCCGTACGCTCCGAAGCGCTGCTTCAGCCGAAAGACGCCGGCGACCGGCGCTTGGCTTCGGACAGCTCCGGAGAGCCGTAGTGTGCGTCTGCACTGGACTGCATCATAGCGAAAAGCTTTAGCAGTGTGTCTCACAGGGAGATAGCTTAGGAGCGCAGGGCACTTATGCCTCCCTTGTCCAGAAACACGATTTTACTGCACACTCCAAAAACACTGCTCTTTCCTGGGCAATATATAAGCTGCTTTCTGACGGCCGTGCTCCCTTCCTGCTCTTGCCCAGCTCGTTGTTTTAACGTGCACATGCCGTCCTGGCATTCAGTGCACAGTGAAGGCAATCGCAAAAGTCCAGCAGCTGCTGACTCCCAAACGAATTTCCCAAGAGGGGCTTCATCAGGACGAAGTCAAAACCCAGGAAAGTTGTCTCGGAACGCCTTCAATAAAGCATGCCAGCAGTGCATTGAAAAGGCAGGGAGCTTTAGCCACTGTCATCTAGCAGTCCCAAGGCTGTACACACAATGTCGTCTCCCTGCGGCTTCGTTCTTCGCCCTCGTACAAGTTACCGCTCTGTCCGGCTCACGGAGCAGGAGAAGCGGCTGCCTCGCGCACACAACAGAGGAGCGGCAGCCGTACGCTCCGAAGCGCTGCTTCAGCCGAAAGACGCCGGCGACCGGCGCTTGGCTTCGGACAGCTCCGGAGAGCCGCAGTGTCCGTCTGCACTAGACTGCATGATAACGAAAAGCTTTGGCAGTGTGTCTCGCAGGGAGATAGCTTAGGAGCGCAGCGCACTTATGCCTCCCTTGTCCAGAAACACGATTTTACTGCACACTCCAAAAACACTGCTCTTTCCTGGGCAATATATAAGCTGCTTTCTGACGGCCGTGATCTTTCGATTACTCTTGCCCAGCTCGTTGTTTTAACGTGCACATGCCGTCCTGGCATTCAGTGCACAGTGAAGGCAATCGCAAAAGTCCAGGTGCTGCTGACTCCCAAACACAAGGCGCTGGCTATGTTCTTGTTTCTCGACAACTCAACGCAGCCCTTCATTTCTGCAGTTGCCATCGAGGTCTCTGCACTCGGAGACGCAGAGGACGAGTAGGAGTTTCCCAGGAGGGGATGCATCAGGACGAATTCAAAACTCAGGAAAATTGTCCTGGAACACCTTCCCTAAGGATGCTAGAATGGAATTGAAGAGGCAGGCGAGCGGCCACCACGGTCCTCTCGCAGTCCTTAGGGTGCGCGCAGAAGGCCGGTGCTCTGCGGCTTCGTTCTTCGCCGTCGTACAAGCTACCGCTCTGTCCGGCTCGCGGAGCAGGAGAAGCGGCTGCTTCGCGCACACAACAGAGGAGCGGCAGCCATACGCTCCGAAGCGCTGCTTCAGCCGAAAGACGCCGGCGACCGGCGCTTGGCTTCGGACAGCTCCGGAGAGCCGTAGTGTGCGTCTGCACTGGACTGCATCATAGCGAAAAGCTTTAGCAGTGTGTCTCGCAGGGAGATAGCTTAGGAGCGCAGGGCACTTATGCCTCCCTTGTCCAGAAACACGATTTTACTGCACACTCCAAAACCACTGCTCTTTCCAGGGCAAGATGTCAGATGCTCTCTGATGCCCGTGCTCCCTTCCTGCTCTTGCCCAGCTCGTTGTTTTAACGTGCACATGCCGTCCTGGCATTCAGTGCACAGTGAAGGCAATCGCAAAAGTCCAGCAGCTGCTGACTCCCAAACGAATTTCCCAAGAGGGGCTTCATCAGGACGAAGTCAAAACCCAGGAAAGTTGTCTCGGAACGCCTTCAATAAAGCATGCCAGCAGTGCATTGAAAAGGCAGGGAGCTTTAGCCACTGTCATCTAGCAGTCCCAAGGCTGTACACACAATGTCGTCTCCCTGCGGCTTCGTTCTTCGCCCTCGTACAAGCTACCGCTCTGTCCGGCTCACGGAGCAGGAGAAGCGGCTGCCTCGCGCACACAAGAGCGGAGCGGCAGCCGTACGCCCCGAAGCGCTGCTTCAGCCGAAAGACGCCGGCCACCGACGCTTCGCTTCGGACAGCTCCGGAGAGCCGCAGTGTCCGTCTGCACTAGACTGCATGATAACGAAAAGCTTTGGCAGTGTGTCTCGCAGGGAGATAGCTTAGGAGCGCAGCGCACTTATGCCTCCCTTGTCTAGAAACACGATTTTACTGCACACTCCAAAAACACTGCTCTTTCCTGGGCAATATGTAAGCTGCTTTCTGACGGCCGTGATTTTTCGATTACTCTTGCCCAGCTCGTTGATTTAACGTGCACATGCCGTCCTGGCATTCAGTGCACAGTGAAGGCAATCGCAAAAGTCCAGCAGCTGCTGACTCCCAAATGAATTTCCCAACAGGGGCTTCATCAGGACGAAGTCAAAACCCAGGAAAGTTGTCTCGGAACGCCTTCAATAAAGCATGCCAGCAGTGCATTGAAAAGGCAGGGAGCTTTAGCCACTGTCATCTAGCAGTCCCAAGGCTGTACACACAATGTCGTCTCCCTGCGGCTTCGTTCTTCGCCCTCGTACAAGCTACCGCTCTGTCCGGCTCCCGGAGCAGGAGAAGCGGCTGCCTCGCGCACACAACAGCCGTACGCTCCGAAGCGCTGCTTCAGCCGAAAGACGCCGGCGACCGGCGCTTGGCTTCGGACAGCTCCGGAGAGCCGTAGTCTGCGTCTGCACTAGACTGCATGATAGCGAAAAGCTTTGGCAGTGTGTCTCGCAGGGAGATAGCTTAGGAGCGCAGCGCACTTATGCCTCCCTTGTCCAGAAACACGATTTTACTGCACACTCCAAAAACACTGCTCTTTCCAGGGCAATATATAAGCTGCTTTCTGACGGCCGTGATCTTTCGATTACTCTTGCCCAGCTCGTTGTTTTAACGTGCACATGCCGTCCTGGCATTCAGTGCACAGTGAAGGCAATCGCAAAAGTCCAGGTGCTGCTGACTCCCAAACACAAGGCGCTGGCTATGTTCTTGCTTCTCGACAACTCAACGCAGCCCTTCATTTCTGCAGTTGCCATCGAGGTCTCTGCACTCGGAGACGCAGAGGACGAGTAGGAGTTTCCCAGGAGATGCTGCATCAGGACGAATTCAAAACTCAGGAAAATTGTCCTGGAACACCTTCCCTAAGGATGCTAGAATGGAATTGAAGAGGCAGGCCAGCGGCCACCACGGTCCTCTTAGGGTGCGCGCAGAAGCCCGGTGCTCTGCGGCTTCGTTCTTCGCCCTCGTACAAGCTACCGCTCTGTCCGGCTCCCGGAGCAGGAGAAGCGGCTGCTTCGCGCACACAACAGCCGTACGCTCCGAAGCGCTGCTTCAGCCGAAAGACGCCGGCGACCGGCGCTTGGCTTCGGACAGCTCCGGAGAGCCGTAGTGTGCGTCTGCACTAGACTGCATGATAACAAAAAGCTTTGGCAGTGTGTCTCGCAGGGAGATAGCTTAGGAGCGCAGCACACTTATGCCTCCCTTGTCCAGAAACACGATTTTACTGCACACTCCAAAAACACTGCTCTTTCCAGGGCAATATATAAGCTGCTTTCTGTCGGCCGTGATCTTACGATTACTGCTCTTGCTCAGCTCGTTGTTTTAACGTGCACATGCCGTCCTGGCATTCAGTGCACAGTGAAAGCAATCGCAAAAGTCCAGGTGCTGCTGACTCCCAAACACAAGGCGCTGGCTATGTTCTTGCTTCTCGACAACTCAACGCAGCCCTTCATTTCTGCAGTTGCCATCGAGGTCTCTGCACTCGGAGACGCAGAGGACGAGTAGGAGTTTCCCAGGAGGGGATGCATCAGGACGAATTCAAAACTCAGGAAAATTGTCCTGGAACACCTTCCCTAAGGATGCTAGAATGGAATTGAAGAGGCAGGCGAGCGGCCACCACGGTCCTCTAGCAGTCCTTAGGGTGCGCGCAGAAGCCCGGTGCTCTGCGGCTTCGTTCTTCGCCCTCGTACAAGCTACCGCTCTGTCCGGCTCACGGAGCAGGAGAAGCGGCTGCCTCGCGCACACAACAGAGGAGCGGCAGCCGTACGCTCCGAAGCGCTGCTTCAGCCGAAAGATGCCGGCGACCGGCGCTTGGCTTCGGACAGCTCCGGAGAGCCGCAGTGTCCGTCTGCACTAGACTGCATGATAACGAAAAGCTTTGGCAGTGTGTCTCGCAGGGAGATAGCTTAGGAGCGCAGCGCACTTATGCCTCCCTTGTCCAGAAACACGATTTTACTGCACACTCCAAAAACACTGCTCTTTCCAGGGCAATATATAAGCTGCTTTCTGACGGCCGTGATCTTTCGATTACTCTTGCCCAGCTCGTTGTTTTAACGTGCACATGCCGTCCTGGCATTCAGTGCACAGTGAAAGCAATCGCAAAAGTCCAGGTGCTGCTGACTCCCAAACACAAGGCGCTGGCTATGTTCTTGCTTCTCGACAACTCAACGAAGCCCTTCATTTCTGCAGTTGCCATCGAGGTCTCTGCACTCGGAGACGCAGAGGACGAGTAGGAGTTTCCCAGGAGATGCTGCATCAGGACGAATTCAAAACTCAGGAAAATTGTCCTGGAACACCTTCCCTAAGGATGCTAGAATGGAATTGAAGGGGCAGGCGAGCGGCCACCACGGTCCTCTCGCAGTCCTTAGGGTGCGCGCAGAAGGCCGGTGCTCTGCGGCTTCGTTCTTCGCCCTCGTACAAGCTACCGCTCTGTCCGGCTCGCGGAGCAGGAGAAGCGGCTGCTTCGCGCACACAACAGCCGTACGCTCCGAAGCGCTGCTTCAGCCGAAAGACGCCGGCGACCGGCGCTTCGCTTCGGACAGCTCCGGAGAGCCGTAGTGTGCGTCTGCACTAGACTGCATGATAACGAAAAGCTTTGGCAGTGTGTCTCGCAGGGAGATAGCTTAGGAGCGCAGCACACTTATGCCTCCCTTGCCCAGAAACACGATTTTACTGCACACTCCAAAAACACTGCTCTTTCCAGGGCAATATATAAGCTGCTTTCTGACGGCCGTGATCTTACGATTACTGCTCTTGCCCAGCTCGTTGTTTTAACGTGCACATGCCGTCCTGGCATTCAGTGCACAGTGAAGGCAATCGCAAAAGTCCAGGTGCTGCTGACTCCCAAACACAAGGCGCTGGCTATGTTCTTGCTCCTCGACTACTCAACGCAGCCCTTCATTTCTGCAGTTGCCATCGAGGTCTCTGCACTCGGAGACTCAGAGGACGAGTAGGAGTTTCCCAGGAGGGGCTGCATCAGGACGAATTCAAAACTCCAGAAAATTGTCCTGGAACACCTTCCCTAAGGATGCTAGAATGGAATTGAAGAGGCAGGCCAGCGGCCACCACGGTCCTCTAGCAGTCCTTAGGGTGCGCGCAGAAGGCCGGTGCTCTGCGGCTTCGTTCTTCGCCGTCGTACAAGCTACCGCTCTGTCCGGCTCGCGGAGCAGGAGAAGCGGCTGCTTCGCGCACACAACAGAGGAGCGGCAGCCGTACGCTCCGAAGCGCTGCTTCAGCCGAAAGACGCCGGCGACCGGCGCTTCGCTTCGGACAGCTCCGGAGAGCCGTAGTGTGCGTCTGCACTGGACTGCATCGTAGCGAAAAGCTTTGCCAGTGTGTCTTAGCAAGGAGATAGCTTAGGAGCGCAGCGCACTTATGCCTTCCTTGTCCATAAACACGATTTTACTGCACACTCCAAAAACACTGCTCTTTCCAGGGCAATATATAAGCTGCTTTCTGACGGCCGTGATCTTTCGATTACTCTTGCCCAGCTCGTTGTTTTAACGTGCACATGCCGTCCTGGCATTCAGTGCACAGTGAAGGCAATCGCAAAAGTCCAGCAGCTGCTGACTCCCAAATGAATTTCCCAACAGGGGCTTCATCAGGACGAAGTCAAAACCCAGGAAAGTTGTCTCGGAACGCCTTCAATAAAGCATGCCAGCAGTGCATTGAAAAGGCAGGGAGCTTTAGCCACTGTCATCTAGCAGTCCCAAGGCTGTACATACAATGTCGTCTCCCTGCGGCTTCGTTCTTCGCCCTCGTACAAGCTACCGCTCTGTCCGGCTCACGGAGCAGGAGAAGCGGCTGCCTCGCGCACACAACAGAGGAGCGGCAGCCGTACGCTCCGAAGCGCTGCTTCAGCCGAAAGACGCCGGCGACCGGCGCTTGGCTTCGGACAGCTCCGGAGAGCCGCAGTGTCCGTCTGCACTAGACTGCATGATAACGAAAAGCTTTGGCAGTGTGTCTCGCAGGGAGATAGCTTAGGAGCGCAGCGCACTTATGCCTCCCTTGTCTAGAAACACGATTTTACTGCACACTCCAAAAACACTGCTCTTTCCTGGGCAATATATAAGCTGCTTTCTGACGGCCGTGATCTTTCGATTACTCTTGCCCAGCTCGTTGTTTTAACGTGCACATGCCGTCCTGGCATTCAGTGCACAGTGAAGGCAATCGCAAAAGTCCAGGTGCTGCTGACTCCCAAACACAAGGCGCTGGCTATGTTCTTGTTTCTCGACAACTCAACGCAGCCCTTCATTTCTGCAGTTGCCATCGAGGTCTCTGCACTCGGAGACGCAGAGGACGAGTAGGAGTTTCCCAGGAGGGGATGCATCAGGACGAATTCAAAACTCCAGAAAATTGTCCTGGAACACCTTCCCTAAGGATGCTAGAATGGAATTGAAGAGGCAGGCCAGCGGCCACCACGGTCCTCTACCAGTCCTTAGGGTGCGGGCAGAAGCCCGGTGCTCTGCGGCTTCGTTCTTCGCCCTCGTACAAGCTACCGCTCTGTCCGGCTCACGGAGCAGGAGAAGCGGCTGCCTCGCGCACACAACAGAGGAGCGGCAGCCGTACGCTCCGAAGCGCTGCTTCAGCCGAAAGACGCCGGCGACCGGCGCTTGGCTTCGGACAGCTCCGGAGAGCCGTAGTGTGCGTCTGCACTAGACTGCATCGTAGCGAAAAGCTTTGCCAGTGTGTCTTAGCAAGGAGATAGCTTAGGAGCGCAGCGCACTTATTCCTTCCTTGTCCATAAACACGATTTTACTGCACACTCCAAAAACACTGCTCTTTCCAGGGCAATATATAAGCTGCTTTCTGACGGCCGTGATCTTTCGATTACTCTTGCCCAGCTCGTTGTTTTAACGTGCACATGCCGTCCTGGCATTCAGTGCACAGTGAAAGCAATCGCAAAAGTCCAGGTGCTGCTGACTCCCAAACACAAGGCGCTGGCTATGTTCTTGCTTCTCGACAACTCAACGAAGCCCTTCATTTCTGCAGTTGCCATCGAGGTCTCTGCACTCGGAGACGCAGAGGACGAGTAGGAGTTTCCCAGGAGATGCTGCATCAGGACGAATTCAAAACTCAGGAAAATTGTCCTGGAACACCTTCCCTAAGGATGCTAGAATGGAATTGAAGGGGCAGGCGAGCGGCCACCACGGTCCTCTCGCAGTCCTTAGGGTGCGCGCAGAAGGCCGGTGCTCTGCGGCTTCGTTCTTCGCCCTCGTACAAGCTACCGCTCTGTCCGGCTCGCGGAGCAGGAGAAGCGGCTGCTTCGCGCACACAACAGCCGTACGCTCCGAAGCGCTGCTTCAGCCGAAAGACGCCGGCGACCGGCGCTTCGCTTCGGACAGCTCCGGAGAGCCGTAGTGTGCGTCTGCACTAGACTGCATGATAACGAAAAGCTTTGGCAGTGTGTCTCGCAGGGAGATAGCTTAGGAGCGCAGCACACTTATGCCTCCCTTGCCCAGAAACACGATTTTACTGCACACTCCAAAAACACTGCTCTTTCCAGGGCAATATATAAGCTGCTTTCTGACGGCCGTGATCTTACGATTACTGCTCTTGCCCAGCTCGTTGTTTTAACGTGCACATGCCGTCCTGGCATTCAGTGCACAGTGAAGGCAATCGCAAAAGTCCAGCAGCTGCTGACTCCCAAACACAAGGCGCTGGCTATGTTCTTGCTCCTCGACTACTCAACGCAGCCCTTCATTTCTGCAGTTGCCATCGAGGTCTCTGCACTCGGAGACTCAGAGGACGAGTAGGAGTTTCCCAGGAGAGGCTGCATCAGGACAAATTCAAAACTCCAGAAAATTGTCCTGGAACACCTTCCCTAAGGATGCTAGAATGGAATTGAAGAGGCAGGCGAGCGGCCACCACGGTCCTCTAGCAGTCCTTAGGGTGCGCGCAGAAGGCCGGTGCTCTGCGGCTTCGTTCTTCGCCGTCGTACAAGCTACCGCTCTGTCCGGCTCGCGGAGCAGGAGAAGCGGCTGCTTCGCGCACACAACAGAGGAGCGGCAGCCGTACGCTCCGAAGCGCTGCTTCAGCCGAAAGACGCCGGCGACCGGCGCTTCGCTTCGGACAGCTCCGGAGAGCCGTAGTGTGCGTCTGCACTGGACTGCATCGTAGCGAAAAGCTTTGCCAGTGTGTCTTAGCAAGGAGATAGCTTAGGAGCGCAGCGCACTTATGCCTTCCTTGTCCATAAACACGATTTTACTGCACACTCCAAAAACACTGCTCTTTCCAGGGCAATATATAAGCTGCTTTCTGACGGCCGTGATCTTTCGATTACTCTTGCCCAGCTCGTTGTTTTAACGTGCACATGCCGTCCTGGCATTCAGTGCACAGTGAAGGCAATCGCAAAAGTCCAGCAGCTGCTGACTCCCAAATGAATTTCCCAACAGGGGCTTCATCAGGACGAAGTCAAAACCCAGGAAAGTTGTCTCGGAACGCCTTCAATAAAGCATGCCAGCAGTGCATTGAAAAGGCAGGGAGCTTTAGCCACTGTCATCTAGCAGTCCCAAGGCTGTACACACAATGTCGTCTCCCTGCGGCTTCGTTCTTCGCCCTCGTACAAGCTACCGCTCTGTCCGGCTCACGGAGCAGGAGAAGCGGCTGCCTCGCGCACACAACAGAGGAGCGGCAGCCGTACGCTCCGAAGCGCTGCTTCAGCCGAAAGACGCCGGCGACCGGCGCTTGGCTTCGGACAGCTCCGGAGAGCCGCAGTGTCCGTCTGCACTAGACTGCATGATAACGAAAAGCTTTGGCAGTGTGTCTCGCAGGGAGATAGCTTAGGAGCGCAGCGCACTTATGCCTCCCTTGTCTAGAAACACGATTTTACTGCACACTCCAAAAACACTGCTCTTTCCTGGGCAATATATAAGCTGCTTTCTGACGGCCGTGATCTTTCGATTACTCTTGCCCAGCTCGTTGTTTTAACGTGCACATGCCGTCCTGGCATTCAGTGCACAGTGAAGGCAATCGCAAAAGTCCAGGTGCTGCTGACTCCCAAACACAAGGCGCTGGCTATGTTCTTGTTTCTCGACAACTCAACGCAGCCCTTCATTTCTGCAGTTGCCATCGAGGTCTCTGCACTCGGAGACGCAGAGGACGAGTAGGAGTTTCCCAGGAGGGGATGCATCAGGACGAATTCAAAACTCAGGAAAATTGTCCTGGAACACCTTCCCTAAGGATGCTAGAATGGAATTGAAGAGGCAGGCCAGCGGCCACCACGGTCCTCTACCAGTCCTTAGGGTGCGGGCAGAAGGCCGGTGCTCTGCGGCTTCGTTCTTCGCCCTCGTACAAGCTACCGCTCTGTCCGGCTCACGGAGCAGGAGAAGCGGCTGCCTCGCGCACACAACAGAGGAGCGGCAGCCGTACGCTCCGAAGCGCTGCTTCAGCCGAAAGACGCCGGCGACCGGCGCTTCGCTTCGGACAGCTCCGGAGAGCCGTAGTGTGCGTCTGCACTAGACTGCATCGTAGCGAAAAGCTTTGCCAGTGTGTCTTAGCAAGGAGATAGCTTAGGAGCGCAGCGCACTTATGCCTTCCTTGTCCATAAACACGATTTTACTGCACACTCCAAAAACACTGCTCTTTCCAGGGCAATATATAAGCTGCTTTCTGACGGCCGTGATCTTTCGATTACTCTTGCCCAGCTCGTTGTTTTAACGTGCACATGCCGTCCTGGCATTCAGTGCACAGTGAAAGCAATCGCAAAAGTCCAGGTGCTGCTGACTCCCAAACACAAGGCGCTGGCTATGTTCTTGCTTCTCGACAACTCAACGAAGCCCTTCATTTCTGCAGTTGCCATCGAGGTCTCTGCACTCGGAGACGCAGAGGACGAGTAGGAGTTTCCCAGGAGATGCTGCATCAGGACGAATTCAAAACTCAGGAAAATTGTCCTGGAACACCTTCCCTAAGGATGCTAGAATGGAATTGAAGGGGCAGGCGAGCGGCCACCACGGTCCTCTCGCAGTCCTTAGGGTGCGCGCAGAAGGCCGGTGCTCTGCGGCTTCGTTCTTCGCCCTCGTACAAGCTACCGCTCTGTCCGGCTCGCGGAGCAGGAGAAGCGGCTGCTTCGCGCACACAACAGCCGTACGCTCCGAAGCGCTGCTTCAGCCGAAAGACGCCGGCGACCGGCGCTTGACTTCGGACAGCTCCGGAGAGCCGTAGTGTGCGTCTGCACTAGACTGCATGATAACGAAAAGCTTTGGCAGTGTGTCTCGCAGGGAGATAGCTTAGGAGCGCAGCACACTTATGCCTCCCTTGTCCAGAAACACGATTTTACTGCACACTCCAAAAACACTGCTCTTTCCAGGGCAATATATAAGCTGCTTTCTGACGGCCGTGATCTTACGATTACTGCTCTTGCCCAGCTCGTTGTTTTAACGTGCACATGCCGTCCTGGCATTCAGTGCACAGTGAAGGCAATCGCAAAAGTCCAGCAGCTGCTGACTCCCAAACACAAGGCGCTGGCTATGTTCTTGCTCCTCGACTACTCAACGCAGCCCTTCATTTCTGCAGTTGCCATCGAGGTCTCTGCACTCGGAGACTCAGAGGACGAGTAGGAGTTTCCCAGGAGAGGCTGCATCAGGACGAATTCAAAACTCCAGAAAATTGTCCTGGAACACCTTCCCTAAGGATGCTAGAATGGAATTGAAGAGGCAGGCGAGCGGCCACCACGGTCCTCTAGCAGTCCTTAGGGTGCGCGCAGAAGGCCGGTGCTCTGCGGCTTCGTTCTTCGCCGTCGTACAAGCTACCGCTCTGTCCGGCTCGCGGAGCAGGAGAAGCGGCTGCTTCGCGCACACAACAGAGGAGCGGCAGCCGTACGCTCCGAAGCGCTGCTTCAGCCGAAAGACGCCGGCGACCGGCGCTTCGCTTCGGACAGCTCCGGAGAGCCGTAGTGTGCGTCTGCACTGGACTGCATCGTAGCGAAAAGCTTTGCCAGTGTGTCTTAGCAAGGAGATAGCTTAGGAGCGCAGCGCACTTATGCCTTCCTTGTCCATAAACACGATTTTACTGCACACTCCAAAAACACTGCTCTTTCCAGGGCAATATATAAGCTGCTTTCTGACGGCCGTGATCTTTCGATTACTCTTGCCCAGCTCGTTGTTTTAACGTGCACATGCCGTCCTGGCATTCAGTGCACAGTGAAGGCAATCGCAAAAGTCCAGCAGCTGCTGACTCCCAAATGAATTTCCCAACAGGGGCTTCATCAGGACGAAGTCAAAACCCAGGAAAGTTGTCTCGGAACGCCTTCAATAAAGCATGCCAGCAGTGCATTGAAAAGGCAGGGAGCTTTAGCCACTGTCATCTAGCAGTCCCAAGGCTGTACACACAATGTCGTCTCCCTGCGGCTTCGTTCTTCGCCCTCGTACAAGCTACCGCTCTGTCCGGCTCACGGAGCAGGAGAAGCGGCTGCCTCGCGCACACAACAGAGGAGCGGCAGCCGTACGCTCCGAAGCGCTGCTTCAGCCGAAAGACGCCGGCGACCGGCGCTTGGCTTCGGACAGCTCCGGAGAGCCGCAGTGTCCGTCTGCACTAGACTGCATGATAACGAAAAGCTTTGGCAGTGTGTCTCGCAGGGAGATAGCTTAGGAGCGCAGCGCACTTATGCCTCCCTTGTCTAGAAACACGATTTTACTGCACACTCCAAAAACACTGCTCTTTCCTGGGCAATATATAAGCTGCTTTCTGACGGCCGTGATCTTTCGATTACTCTTGCCCAGCTCGTTGTTTTAACGTGCACATGCCGTCCTGGCATTCAGTGCACAGTGAAGGCAATCGCAAAAGTCCAGGTGCTGCTGACTCCCAAACACAAGGCGCTGGCTATGTTCTTGTTTCTCGACAACTCAACGCAGCCCTTCATTTCTGCAGTTGCCATCGAGGTCTCTGCACTCGGAGACGCAGAGGACGAGTAGGAGTTTCCCAGGAGGGGATGCATCAGGACGAATTCAAAACTCCAGAAAATTGTCCTGGAACACCTTCCCTAAGGATGCTAGAATGGAATTGAAGAGGCAGGCCAGCGGCCACCACGGTCCTCTACCAGTCCTTAGGGTGCGGGCAGAAGGCCGGTCTCTGCGGCTTCGTTCTTCGCCCTCGTACAAGCTACCGCTCTGTCCGGCTCACGGAGCAGGAGAAGCGGCTGCCTCGCGCACACAACAGAGGAGCGGCAGCCGTACGCTCCGAAGCGCTGCTTCAGCCGAAAGACGCCGGCGACCGGCGCTTGGCTTCGGACAGCTCCGGAGAGCCGTAGTGTGCGTCTGCACTAGACTGCATCGTAGCGAAAAGCTTTGCCAGTGTGTCTTAGCAAGGAGATAGCTTAGGAGCGCAGCGCACTTATGCCTTCCTTGTCCATAAACACGATTTTACTGCACACTCCAAAAACACTGCTCTTTCCAGGGCAATATATAAGCTGCTTTCTGACGGCCGTGATCTTTCGATTACTCTTGCCCAGCTCGTTGTTTTAACGTGCACATGCCGTCCTGGCATTCAGTGCACAGTGAAAGCAATCGCAAAAGTCCAGGTGCTGCTGACTCCCAAACACAAGGCGCTGGCTATGTTCTTGCTTCTCGACAACTCAACGAAGCCCTTCATTTCTGCAGTTGCCATCGAGGTCTCTGCACTCGGAGACGCAGAGGACGAGTAGGAGTTTCCCAGGAGATGCTGCATCAGGACGAATTCAAAACTCAGGAAAATTGTCCTGGAACACCTTCCCTAAGGATGCTAGAATGGAATTGAAGGGGCAGGCGAGCGGCCACCACGGTCCTCTCGCAGTCCTTAGGGTGCGCGCAGAAGCCCGGTGCTCTGCGGCTTCGTTCTTCGCCCTCGTACAAGCTACCGCTCTGTCCGGCTCGCGGAGCAGGAGAAGCGGCTGCTTCGCGCACACAACAGCCGTACGCTCCGAAGCGCTGCTTCAGCCGAAAGACGCCGGCGACCGGCGCTTGGCTTCGGACAGCTCCGGAGAGCCGTAGTGTGCGTCTGCACTAGACTGCATGATAACGAAAAGCTTTGGCAGTGTGTCTCGCAGGGAGATAGCTTAGGAGCGCAGCACACTTATGCCTCCCTTGCCCAGAAACACGATTTTACTGCACACTCCAAAAACACTGCTCTTTCCAGGGCAATATATAAGCTGCTTTCTGACGGCCGTGATCTTACGATTACTGCTCTTGCCCAGCTCGTTGTTTTAACGTGCACATGCCGTCCTGGCATTCAGTGCACAGTGAAGGCAATCGCAAAAGTCCAGCAGCTGCTGACTCCCAAACACAAGGCGCTGGCTATGTTCTTGCTCCTCGACTACTCAACGCAGCCCTTCATTTCTGCAGTTGCCATCGAGGTCTCTGCACTCGGAGACTCAGAGGATGAGTAGGAGTTTCCCAGGAGGGGCTGCATCAGGACGAATTCAAAACTCCAGAAAATTGTCCTGGAACACCTTCCCTAAGGATGCTAGAATGGAATTGAAGAGGCAGGCCAGCGGCCACCACGGTCCTCTACCAGTCCTTAGGGTGCGCGCAGAAGCCCGGTGCTCTGCGGCTTCGTTCTTCGCCCTCGTACAAGCTACCGCTCTGTCCGGCTCGCGGAGCAGGAGAAGCGGCTGCTTCGCGCACACAACAGAGGAGCGGCAGCCGTACGCTCCGAAGCGCTGCTTCAGCCGAAAGACGCCGGCGACCGGCGCTTGGCTTCGGACAGCTCCGGAGAGCCGTAGTGTGCGTCTGCACTGGACTGCATCATAGCGAAAAGCTTTAGCAGTGTGTCTCGCAGGGAGATAGCTTAGGAGCGCAGGGCACTTTTGCCTCCCTTGTCCAGAAACACGATTTTACTGCACACTCCAAAAACACTGCTCTTTCCAGGGCAAGATGTCAGATGCTCTCTGATGCCCGTGCTCCCTTCCTGCTCTTGCCCAGCTCGTTGTTTTAACGTGCACATGCCGTCCTGGCATTCAGTGCACAGTGAAGGCAATCGCAAAAGTCCAGCAGCTGCTGACTCCCAAACGAATTTCCCAAGAGGGGCTTCATCAGGACGAAGTCAAAACCCAGGAAAGTTGTCTCGGAACGCCTTCAATAAAGCATGCCAGCAGTGCATTGAAAAGGCAGGGAGCTTTAGCCACTGTCATCTAGCAGTCCCAAGGCTGTACACACAATGTCGTCTCCCTGCGGCTTCGTTCTTTGCCCTCGTACAAGCTACCGCTCTGTCCGGCTCACGGAGCAGGAGAAGCGGCTGCCTCGCGCACACAACAGCGGAGCGGCAGCCGTACGCCCCGAAGCGCTGCTTCAGCCGAAAGACGGCAGCCACCGACGCTTCGCTTCGGACAGCTCCGGAGAGCCGCAGTGTCCGTCTGCACTAGACTGCATGATAACGAAAAGCTTTGGCAGTGTGTCTCGCAGGGAGATAGCTTAGGAGCGCAGCGCACTTATGCCTCCCTTGTCTAGAAACACGATTTTACTGCACACTCCAAAAACACTGCTCTTTCCTGGGCAATATATAAGCTGCTTTCTGACGGCCGTGATTTTTCGATTACTCTTGCCCAGCTCGTTGATTTAACGTGCACATGCCGTCCTGGCAGTCAGTGCACAGTGAAGGCAATCGCAAAAGTCCAGCAGCTGCTGACTCCCAAATGAATTTCCCAAGAGGGGCTGCATCAGGACGAAGTCAAAACCCAGGAAAGTTGTCTCGGAACGCCTTCAATAAAGCATGCCAGCAGTGCATTGAAAAGGCAGGGAGCTTTAGCCACTGTCATCTAGCAGTCCCAAGGCTGTACACACAATGTCGTCTCCCTGCGGCTTCGTTCTTCGCCCTCGTACAAGCTACCGCTCTGTCCGGCTCACGGAGCAGGAGAAGCGGCTGCCTCGCGCACACAACAGAGGAGCGGCAGCCGTACGCTCCGAAGCGCTGCTTCAGCCGAAAGACGCCGGCGACCGGCGCTTGGCTTCGGACAGCTCCGGAGAGCCGCAGTGTCCGTCTGCACTAGACTGCATGATAACGAAAAGCTTTGGCAGTGTGTCTCGCAGGGAGATAGCTTAGGAGCGCAGCGCACTTATGCCTCCCTTGTCCAGAAACACGATTTTACTGCACACTCCAAAAACACTGCTCTTTCCTGGGCAATATATAAGCTGCTTTCTGACGGCCGTGATCTTTCGATTACTCTTGCCCAGCTCGTTGTTTTAACGTGCACATGCCGTCCTGGCATTCAGTGCACAGTGAAGGCAATCGCAAAAGTCCAGGTGCTGCTGACTCCCAAACACAAGGCGCTGGCTATGTTCTTGCTTCTCGACAACTCAACGCAGCCCTTCATTTCTGCAGTTGCCATCGAGGTCTCTGCACTCGGAGACGCAGAGGACGAGTAGGAGTTTCCCAGGAGGGGCTGCATCAGGAGGAATTCAAAACTCCAGAAAATTGTCCTGGAACACCTTCCCTAAGGATGCTAGAATGGAATTGAAGAGGCAGGCCAGCGGCCACCACGGTCCTCTACCAGTCCTTAGGGTGCGCGCAGAAGGCCGGTGCTCTGCGGCTTCGTTCTTCGCCGTCGTACAAGCTACCGCTCTGTCCGGCTCACGGAGCAGGAGAAGCGGCTGCTTCGCGCACACAACAGCCGTACGCTCCGAAGCGCTGCTTCAGCCGAAAGACGCCGGCGACCGGCGCTTGGCTTCGGACAGCTCCGGAGAGCCGTAGTGTGCGTCTGCACTAGACTGCATGATAACGAAAAGCTTTGGCAGTGTGTCTCGCAGGGAGATAGCTTAGGAGCGCAGCACACTTATGCCTCCCTTGTCCAGAAACACGATTTTACTGCACACTCCAATACCACTGCTCTTTCCAGGGCAATATATAAGCTGCTTTCTGACGGCCGTGATCTTTCGATTACTGCTCTTGCCCAGCTCGTTGTTTTAACGTGCACATGCCGTCCTGGCATTCAGTGCACAGTGAAAGCAATCGCAAAAGTCCAGGTGCTGCTGACTCCCAAACACAAGGCGCTGGCTATGTTCTTGCTTCTCGACAACTCAACGCAGCCCTTCATTTCTGCAGTTGCCATCGAGGTCTCTGCACTCGGAGACGCAGAGGACGAGTAGGAGTTTCCCAGGAGGGGCTGCATCAGGACGAATTCAAAACTCCAGAAAATTGTCCTGGAACACCTTCCCTAAGGATGCTAGAATGGAATTGAAGAGGCAGGCGAGCGGCCACCACGGTCCTCTAGCAGTCCTTAGGGTGCGCGCAGAAGGCCGGTGCTCTGCGGCTTCGTTCTTCGCCGTCGTACAATCTACCGCTCTGTCCGGCTCGCGGAGCAGGAGAAGCGGCTGCCTCGCGCACACAACAGCCGTACGCTCCGAAGCGCTGCTTCAGCCGAAAGACGCCGGCGACCGGCGCTTGGCTTCGGACAGCTCCGGAGAGCCGTAGTGTGCGTCTGCACTAGACTGCATGATAACGAAAAGCTTTGGCAGTGTGTCTCGCAGGGAGATAGCTTAGGAGCGCAGGGCACTTATGCCTCCCTTGCCCAGAAACACGATTTTACTGCACACTCCAAAAACACTGCTCTTTCCAGGGCAATATATAAGCTGCTTTCTGACGGCCGTGATCTTTCGATTACTGCTCTTGCCCAGCTCGTTGTTTTAACGTGCACATGCCGACCTGGCATTCAGTGCACAGTGAAGGCAATCGCAAAAGTCCAGCAGCTGCTGACTCCCAAACAAAAGGCGCTGGCTATGTTCTTGCTTCTCGACTACTCAACGCAGCCCTTCATTTCTGCAGTTGCCATCGAGGTCTCTGCACTCGGAGACTCAGAGGACGAGTAGGAGTTTCCCAGGAGGGGCTGCATCAGGAGGAATTCAAAACTCCAGAAAATTGTCCTGGAACACCTTCCCTAAGGATGCTAGAATGGAATTGAAGAGGCAGGCCAGCGGCCACCACGGTCCTCTAGCAGTCCTTAGGGTGCGCGCAGAAGGCCGGTGCTCTGCGGCTTCGTTCTTCGCCGTCGTACAAGCTACCGCTCTGTCCGGCTCACGGAGCAGGAGAAGCGGCTGCTTCGCGCACACAACAGCCGTACGCTCCGAAGCGCTGCTTCAGCCGAAAGACGCCGGCGACCGGCGCTTCGCTTCGGACAGCTCCGGAGAGCCGTAGTGTGCGTCTGCACTGGACTGCATCATAGCGAAAAGCTTTAGCAGTGTGTCTTAGCAGGGAGATAGCTTAGGAGCGCAGGGCACTTATGCCTCCCTTGTCCAGAAACACGATTTTACTGCACACTCCAAAACCACTGCTCTTTCCAGGGCAAGATGTCAGATGCTCTCTGATGCCCGTGCTGCCTTCCTGCTCTTGCCCAGCTCGTTGTTTTAACGTGCACATGCCGTCCTGGCAATCAGTGCACAGTGAAGGCAATCGCAAAAGTCCAGCAGCTGCTGACTCCCAAATGAATTTCCCAAGAGGGGCTGCATCAGGACGAAGTCAAAACCCAGGAAAGTTGTCTCGGAACGCCTTCAATAAAGCATGCCAGCAGTGCATTGAAAAGGCAGGGAGCTTTAGCCACTGTCATCTAGCAGTCCCAAGGCTGTACACACAATGTCGTCTCCCTGCGGCTTCGTTCTTCGCCCTCGTACAAGCTACCGCTCTGTCCGGCTCACGGAGCAGGAGAAGCGGCTGCCTCGCGCACACAACAGAGGAGCGGCAGCCGTACGCTCCGAAGCGCTGCTTCAGCCGAAAGACGCCGGCGACCGGCGCTTCGCTTCGGACAGCTCCGGAGAGCCGTAGTGTGCGTCTGCACTAGACTGCATCGTAGCGAAAAGCTTTGCCAGTGTGTCTTAGCAAGGAGATAGCTTAGGAGCGCAGCGCACTTATGCCTCCCTTGTCCAGAAACACGATTTTACTGCACACTCCAAAAACACTGCTCTTTCCAGGGCAATATATAAGCTGCTTTCTGACGGCCGTGATCTTTCGATTACTCTTGCCCAGCTCGTTGATTTAACGTGCACATGCCGTCCTGGCATTCAGTGCACAGTGAAAGCAATCGCAAAAGTCCAGGTGCTGCTGACTCCCAAACACAAGGCGCTGGCTATGTTCTTGCTTCTCGACAACTCAACGAAGCCCTTCATTTCTGCAGTTGCCATCGAGGTCTCTGCACTCGGAGACTCAGAGGACGAGCAGGAGTTTCCCAGGAGATGCTGCATCAGGACGAATTCAAAACTCAGGAAAATTGTCCTGGAACACCTTCCATAAGGATGCTAGAATGGAATTGAAGGGGCAGGCGAGCGGCCACCTCGATCCTCTCGCAGTCCTTAGGGTGCGCGCAGAAGCCCGGTGCTCTGCGGCTTCGTTCTTCGCCGTCGTACAAGCTACCGCTCTGTCCGGCTCACGGAGCAGGAGAAGCGGCTGCCTCGCGCACACAACAGCCGTACGCTCCGAAGCGCTGCTTCAGCCGAAAGACGCCGGCGACCGGCGCTTCGCTTCGGACAGCTCCGGAGAGCCGTAGTGTGCGTCTGCACTAGACTGCATGATAACGAAAAGCTTTGGCAGTGTGTCTTAGCAGGGAGATAGCTTAGGAGCGCAGGGCACTTATGCCTCCCTTGTCCAGAAACACGATTTTACTGCACACTCCAAAAACACTGCTTTTTCCAGGGCAAGATGTCAGATGCTCTCTGATGCCCGTGCTCCCTTCCTGCTCTTGCCCAGCTCGTTGTTTTAACGTGCACATGCCGTCCTGGCATTCAGTGCACAGTGAAGGCAATCGCAAAAGTCCAGCAGCTGCTGACTCCCAAACGAATTTCCCAAGAGGGGCTTCATCAGGACGAAGTCAAAACCCAGGAAAGTTGTCTCGGAACGCCTTCAATAAAGCATGCCAGCAGTGCATTGAAAAGGCAGGGAGCTTTAGCCACTGTCATCTAGCAGTCCCAAGGCTGTACACACAATGTCGTCTCCCTGCGGCTTCGTTCTTCGCCCTCGTACAAGCTACCGCTCTGTCCGGCTCACGGAGCAGGAGAAGCGGCTGCCTCGCGCACACAACAGCGGAGCGGCAGCCGTACGCCCCGAAGCGCTGCTTCAGCCGAAAGACGGCGGCCACCGGCGCTTCGCTTCGGACAGCTCCGGAGAGCCGCAGTGTCCGTCTGCACTAGACTGCATCGTAGCGAAAAGCTTTGGCAGTGTGTCTCGCAGGGAGATAGCTTAGGAGCGCAGCGCACTTATGCCTCCCTTGTCTAGAAACACGATTTTACTGCACACTCCAAAAACACTGCTCTTTCCTGGGCAATATATAAGCTGCTTTCTGACGGCCGTGATCTTTCGATTACTGCTCTTGCCCAGCTCGTTGTTTTAACGTGCACATGCCGTCCTGGCATTCAGTGCACAGTGAAGGCAATCGCAAAAGTCCAGCAGCTGCTGACTCCCAAACGAATTTCCCAAGAGGGGCTTCATCAGGACGAAGTCAAAACCCAGGAAAGTTGTCTCGGAACGCCTTCAATAAAGCATGCCAGCAGTGCATTGAAAAGGCAGGGAGCTTTAGCCACTGTCATCTAGCAGTCCCAAGGCTGTACACACAATGTCGTCTCCCTGCGGCTTCGTTCTTCGCCCTCGTACAAGCTACCGCTCTGTCCGGCTCACGGAGCAGGAGAAGCGGCTGCCTCGCGCACACAACAGCGGAGCGGCAGCCGTACGCCCCGAAGCGCTGCTTCAGCCGAAAGACGGCGGCCACCGGCGCTTCGCTTCGGACAGCTCCGGAGAGCCGCAGTGTCCGTCTGCACAAGACTGCATGATAACGAAAAGCTTTGGCAGTGTGTCTCGCAGGGAGATAGCTTAGGAGCGCAGCGCACTTATGCCTCCCTTGTCTAGAAACACGATTTTACTGCACACTCCAAAAACACTGCTCTTTCCAGGGCAATATATAAGCTGCTTTCTGACGGCCGTGATCTTTCGATTACTCTTGCCCAGCTCGTTGTTTTAACGTGCACATGCCGTCCTGGCATTCAGTGCACAGTGAAAGCAATCGCAAAAGTCCAGGTGCTGCTGACTCCCAAACACAAGGCGCTGGCTATGTTCTTGCTTCTCGACAACTCAACGAAGCCCTTCATTTCTGCAGTTGCCATCGAGGTCTCTGCACTCGGAGACTCAGAGGACGAGCAGGAGTTTCCCAGGAGATGCTGCATCAGGACGAATTCAAAACTCAGGAAAATTGTCCTGGAACACCTTCCATAAGGATGCTAGAATGGAATTGAAGGGGCAGGCGAGCGGCCACCTCGATCCTCTCGCAGTCCTTAGGGTGCGCGCAGAAGCCCGGTGCTCTGCGGCTTCGTTCTTCGCCGTCGTACAAGCTACCGCTCTGTCCGGCTCACGGAGCAGGAGAAGCGGCTGCCTCGCGCACACAACAGCCGTACGCTCCGAAGCGCTGCTTCAGCCGAAAGACGCCGGCGACCGGCGCTTCGCTTCGGACAGCTCCGGAGAGCCGTAGTGTGCGTCTGCACTAGACTGCATGATAACGAAAAGCTTTGGCAGTGTGTCTTAGCAGGGAGATAGCTTAGGAGCGCAGGGCACTTATGCCTCCCTTGTCCAGAAACACGATTTTACTGCACACTCCAAAAACACTGCTTTTTCCAGGGCAAGATGTCAGATGCTCTCTGATGCCCGTGCTCCCTTCCTGCTCTTGCCCAGCTCGTTGTTTTAACGTGCACATGCCGTCCTGGCATTCAGTGCACAGTGAAGGCAATCGCAAAAGTCCAGCAGCTGCTGACTCCCAAACGAATTTCCCAAGAGGGGCTTCATCAGGACGAAGTCAAAACCCAGGAAAGTTGTCTCGGAACGCCTTCAATAAAGCATGCCAGCAGTGCATTGAAAAGGCAGGGAGCTTTAGCCACTGTCATCTAGCAGTCCCAAGGCTGTACACACAATGTCGTCTCCCTGCGGCTTCGTTCTTCGCCCTCGTACAAGCTACCGCTCTGTCCGGCTCACGGAGCAGGAGAAGCGGCTGCCTCGCGCACACAACAGCGGAGCGGCAGCCGTACGCCCCGAAGCGCTGCTTCAGCCGAAAGACGGCGGCCACCGGCGCTTCGCTTCGGACAGCTCCGGAGAGCCGCAGTGTCCGTCTGCACTAGACTGCATCGTAGCGAAAAGCTTTGGCAGTGTGTCTCGCAGGGAGATAGCTTAGGAGCGCAGCGCACTTATGCCTCCCTTGTCTAGAAACACGATTTTACTGCACACTCCAAAAACACTGCTCTTTCCTGGGCAATATATAAGCTGCTTTCTGACGGCCGTGATCTTTCGATTACTCTTGCCCAGCTCGTTGTTTTAACGTGCACATGCCGTCCTGGCATTCAGTGCACAGTGAAAGCAATCGCAAAAGTCCAGGTGCTGCTGACTCCCAAACACAAGGCGCTGGCTATGTTCTTGCTTCTCGACAACTCAACGAAGCCCTTCATTTCTGCAGTTGCCATCGAGGTCTCTGCACTCGGAGACTCAGAGGACGAGCAGGAGTTTCCCAGGAGATGCTGCATCAGGACGAATTCAAAACTCAGGAAAATTGTCCTGGAACACCTTCCATAAGGATGCTAGAATGGAATTGAAGGGGCAGGCGAGCGGCCACCTCGATCCTCTCGCAGTCCTTAGGGTGCGCGCAGAAGCCCGGTGCTCTGCGGCTTCGTTCTTCGCCGTCGTACAAGCTACCGCTCTGTCCGGCTCACGGAGCAGGAGAAGCGGCTGCCTCGCGCACACAACAGCCGTACGCTCCGAAGCGCTGCTTCAGCCGAAAGACGCCGGCGACCGGCGCTTCGCTTCGGACAGCTCCGGAGAGCCGTAGTGTGCGTCTGCACTAGACTGCATGATAACGAAAAGCTTTGGCAGTGTGTCTTAGCAGGGAGATAGCTTAGGAGCGCAGGGCACTTATGCCTCCCTTGTCCAGAAACACGATTTTACTGCACACTCCAAAAACACTGCTTTTTCCAGGGCAAGATGTCAGATGCTCTCTGATGCCCGTGCTCCCTTCCTGCTCTTGCCCAGCTCGTTGTTTTAACGTGCACATGCCGTCCTGGCATTCAGTGCACAGTGAAGGCAATCGCAAAAGTCCAGCAGCTGCTGACTCCCAAACGAATTTCCCAAGAGGGGCTTCATCAGGACGAAGTCAAAACCCAGGAAAGTTGTCTCGGAACGCCTTCAATAAAGCATGCCAGCAGTGCATTGAAAAGGCAGGGAGCTTTAGCCACTGTCATCTAGCAGTCCCAAGGCTGTACACACAATGTCGTCTCCCTGCGGCTTCGTTCTTCGCCCTCGTACAAGCTACCGCTCTGTCCGGCTCACGGAGCAGGAGAAGCGGCTGCCTCGCGCACACAACAGCGGAGCGGCAGCCGTACGCCCCGAAGCGCTGCTTCAGCCGAAAGACGGCGGCCACCGGCGCTTCGCTTCGGACAGCTCCGGAGAGCCGCAGTGTCCGTCTGCACTAGACTGCATCGTAGCGAAAAGCTTTGGCAGTGTGTCTCGCAGGGAGATAGCTTAGGAGCGCAGCGCACTTATGCCTCCCTTGTCTAGAAACACGATTTTACTGCACACTCCAAAAACACTGCTCTTTCCTGGGCAATATATAAGCTGCTTTCTGACGGCCGTGATCTTTCGATTACTGCTCTTGCCCAGCTCGTTGTTTTAACGTGCACATGCCGTCCTGGCATTCAGTGCACAGTGAAGGCAATCGCAAAAGTCCAGCAGCTGCTGACTCCCAAACGAATTTCCCAAGAGGGGCTTCATCAGGACGAAGTCAAAACCCAGGAAAGTTGTCTCGGAACGCCTTCAATAAAGCATGCCAGCAGTGCATTGAAAAGGCAGGGAGCTTTAGCCACTGTCATCTAGCAGTCCCAAGGCTGTACACACAATGTCGTCTCCCTGCGGCTTCGTTCTTCGCCCTCGTACAAGCTACCGCTCTGTCCGGCTCACGGAGCAGGAGAAGCGGCTGCCTCGCGCACACAACAGCGGAGCGGCAGCCGTACGCCCCGAAGCGCTGCTTCAGCCGAAAGACGGCGGCCACCGGCGCTTCGCTTCGGACAGCTCCGGAGAGCCGCAGTGTCCGTCTGCACAAGACTGCATGATAACGAAAAGCTTTGGCAGTGTGTCTCGCAGGGAGATAGCTTAGGAGCGCAGCGCACTTATGCCTCCCTTGTCTAGAAACACGATTTTACTGCACACTCCAAAAACACTGCTCTTTCCAGGGCAATATATAAGCTGCTTTCTGACGGCCGTGATCTATCGATTACTCTTGCCCAGCTCGTTGTTTTAACGTGCACATGCCGTCCTGGCATTCAGTGCACAGTGAAAGCAATCGCAAAAGTCCAGGTGCTGCTGACTCCCAAACACAAGGCGCTGGCTATGTTCTTGCTTCTCGACAACTCAACGAAGCCCTTCATTTCTGCAGTTGCCATCGAGGTCTCTGCACTCGGAGACGCAGAGGACGAGTAGGAGTTTCCCAGGAGGGGCTGCATCAGGACGAATTCAAAACTCAGGAAAATTGTCCTGGAACACCTTCCCTAAGGATGCTAGAATGGAATTGAAGGGGCAGGCGAGCGGCCACCACGGTCCTCTCGCAGTCCTTAGGGTGCGCGCAGAAGGCCGGTGCTCTGCGGCTTCGTTCTTCGCCCTCGTACAAGCTACCGCTCTGTCCGGCTCGCGGAGCAGGAGAAGCGGCTGCTTCGCGCACACAACAGCCGTACGCTCCGAAGCGCTGCTTCAGCCGAAAGACGCCGGCGACCGGCGCTTCGCTTCGGACAGCTCCGGAGAGCCGTAGTGTGCGTCTGCACTAGACTGCATGATAACGAAAAGCTTTGCCAGTGTGTCTCGCAGGGAGATAGCTTAGGAGCGCAGCGCACTTATGCCTCCCTTGCCCAGAAACACGATTTTACTGCACACTCCAAAAACACTGCTCTTTCCAGGGCAATATATAAGCTGCTTTCTGACGGCCGTGATCTTACGATTACTGCTCTTGCCCAGCTCGTTGTTTTAACGTGCACATGCCGTCCTGGCATTCAGTGCACAGTGAAGGCAATCGCAAAAGTCCAGCAGCTGCTGACTCCCAAACACAAGGCGCTGGCTATGTTCTTGCTCCTCGACTACTCAACGCAGCCCTTCATTTCTGCAGTTGCCATCGAGGTCTCTGCACTCGGAGACTCAGAGGACGAGTAGGAGTTTCCCAGGAGAGGCTGCATCAGGACGAATTCAAAACTCCAGAAAATTGTCCTGGAACACCTTCCCTAAGGTTGCTAGAATGGAATTGAAGAGGCAGGCCAGCGGCCACCACGGTCCTCTAGCAGTCCTTAGGGTGCGCGCAGAAGGCCGGTGCTCTGCGGCTTCGTTCTTCGCCATCGTACAAGCTACCGCTCTGTCCGGCTCGCGGAGCAGGAGAAGCGGCTGCCTCGCGCACACAACAGAGGAGCGGCAGCCGTACGCTCCGAAGCGCTGCTTCAGCCGAAAGACGCCGGCGACCGGCGCTTCGCTTCGGACAGCTCCGGAGAGCCGTAGTGTGCGTCTGCACTAGACTGCATCGTAGCGAAAAGCTTTGCCAGTGTGTCTTAGCAAGGAGATAGCTTAGGAGCGCAGCGCACTTATGCCTTCCTTGTCCATAAACACGATTTTACTGCACACTCCAAAAACACTGCTCTTTCCAGGGCAATATATAAGCTGCTTTCTGACGGCCGTGATCTTTCGATTACTCTTGCCCAGCTCGTTGTTTTAACGTGCACATGCCGTCCTGGCATTCAGTGCACAGTGAAAGCAATCGCAAAAGTCCAGGTGCTGCTGACTCCCAAACACAAGGCGCTGGCTATGTTCTTGCTTCTCGACAACTCAACGAAGCCCTTCATTTCTGCAGTTGCCATCGAGGTCTCTGCACTCGGAGACTCAGAGGACGAGCAGGAGTTTCCCAGGAGATGCTGCATCAGGACGAATTCAAAACTCAGGAAAATTGTCCTGGAACACCTTCCATAAGGATGCTAGAATGGAATTGAAGGGGCAGGCGAGCGGCCACCTCGATCCTCTCGCAGTCCTTAGGGTGCGCGCAGAAGCCCGGTGCTCTGCGGCTTCGTTCTTCGCCGTCGTACAAGCTACCGCTCTGTCCGGCTCACGGAGCAGGAGAAGCGGCTGCCTCGCGCACACAACAGCCGTACGCTCCGAAGCGCTGCTTCAGCCGAAAGACGCCGGCGACCGGCGCTTCGCTTCGGACAGCTCCGGAGAGCCGTAGTGTGCGTCTGCACTAGACTGCATGATAACGAAAAGCTTTGGCAGTGTGTCTTAGCAGGGAGATAGCTTAGGAGCGCAGGGCACTTATGCCTCCCTTGTCCAGAAACACGATTTTACTGCACACTCCAAAAACACTGCTTTTTCCAGGGCAAGATGTCAGATGCTCTCTGATGCCCGTGCTCCCTTCCTGCTCTTGCCCAGCTCGTTGTTTTAACGTGCACATGCCGTCCTGGCATTCAGTGCACAGTGAAGGCAATCGCAAAAGTCCAGCAGCTGCTGACTCCCAAACGAATTTCCCAAGAGGGGCTTCATCAGGACGAAGTCAAAACCCAGGAAAGTTGTCTCGGAACGCCTTCAATAAAGCATGCCAGCAGTGCATTGAAAAGGCAGGGAGCTTTAGCCACTGTCATCTAGCAGTCCCAAGGCTGTACACACAATGTCGTCTCCCTGCGGCTTCGTTCTTCGCCCTCGTACAAGCTACCGCTCTGTCCGGCTCACGGAGCAGGAGAAGCGGCTGCCTCGCGCACACAACAGCGGAGCGGCAGCCGTACGCCCCGAAGCGCTGCTTCAGCCGAAAGACGGCGGCCACCGGCGCTTCGCTTCGGACAGCTCCGGAGAGCCGCAGTGTCCGTCTGCACAAGACTGCATGATAACGAAAAGCTTTGGCAGTGTGTCTCGCAGGGAGATAGCTTAGGAGCGCAGCGCACTTATGCCTCCCTTGTCTAGAAACACGATTTTACTGCACACTCCAAAAACACTGCTCTTTCCAGGGCAATATATAAGCTGCTTTCTGACGGCCGTGATCTTTCGATTACTCTTGCCCAGCTCGTTGTTTTAACGTGCACATGCCGTCCTGGCATTCAGTGCACAGTGAAAGCAATCGCAAAAGTCCAGGTGCTGCTGACTCCCAAACACAAGGCGCTGGCTATGTTCTTGCTTCTCGACAACTCAACGAAGCCCTTCATTTCTGCAGTTGCCATCGAGGTCTCTGCACTCGGAGACGCAGAGGACGAGTAGGAGTTTCCCAGGAGGGGCTGCATCAGGACGAATTCAAAACTCAGGAAAATTGTCCTGGAACACCTTCCCTAAGGATGCTAGAATGGAATTGAAGGGGCAGGCGAGCGGCCACCACGGTCCTCTCGCAGTCCTTAGGGTGCGCGCAGAAGGCCGGTGCTCTGCGGCTTCGTTCTTCGCCCTCGTACAAGCTACCGCTCTGTCCGGCTCGCGGAGCAGGAGAAGCGGCTGCTTCGCGCACACAACAGCCGTACGCTCCGAAGCGCTGCTTCAGCCGAAAGACGCCGGCGACCGGCGCTTCGCTTCGGACAGCTCCGGAGAGCCGTAGTGTGCGTCTGCACTAGACTGCATGATAACGAAAAGCTTTGCCAGTGTGTCTCGCAGGGAGATAGCTTAGGAGCGCAGCGCACTTATGCCTCCCTTGCCCAGAAACACGATTTTACTGCACACTCCAAAAACACTGCTCTTTCCAGGGCAATATATAAGCTGCTTTCTGACGGCCGTGATCTTACGATTACTGCTCTTGCCCAGCTCGTTGTTTTAACGTGCACATGCCGTCCTGGCATTCAGTGCACAGTGAAGGCAATCGCAAAAGTCCAGCAGCTGCTGACTCCCAAACACAAGGCGCTGGCTATGTTCTTGCTCCTCGACTACTCAACGCAGCCCTTCATTTCTGCAGTTGCCATCGAGGTCTCTGCACTCGGAGACTCAGAGGACGAGTAGGAGTTTCCCAGGAGAGGCTGCATCAGGACGAATTCAAAACTCCAGAAAATTGTCCTGGAACACCTTCCCTAAGGTTGCTAGAATGGAATTGAAGAGGCAGGCCAGCGGCCACCACGGTCCTCTAGCAGTCCTTAGGGTGCGCGCAGAAGGCCGGTGCTCTGCGGCTTCGTTCTTCGCCATCGTACAAGCTACCGCTCTGTCCGGCTCGCGGAGCAGGAGAAGCGACTGCTTCGCGCACACAACAGAGGAGCGGCAGCCGTACGCTCCGAAGCGCTGCTTCAGCCGAAAGACGCCGGCGACCGGCGCTTCGCTTCGGACAGCTCCGGAGAGCCGTAGTGTGCGTCTGCACTGGACTGCATCGTAGCGAAAAGCTTTGCCAGTGTGTCTTAGCAAGGAGATAGCTTAGGAGCGCAGCGCACTTATGCCTTCCTTGTCCATAAACACGATTTTACTGCACACTCCAAAAACACTGCTCTTTCCAGGGCAATATATAAGCTGCTTTCTGACGGCCGTGATCTTTCGATTACTCTTGCCCAGCTCGTTGTTTTAACGTGCACATGCCGTCCTGGCATTCAGTGCACAGTGAAGGCAATCGCAAAAGTCCAGCAGCTGCTGACTCCCAAATGAATTTCCCAACAGGGGCTTCATCAGGACGAAGTCAAAACCCAGGAAAGTTGTCTCGGAACGCCTTCAATAAAGCATGCCAGCAGTGCATTGAAAAGGCAGGGAGCTTTAGCCACTGTCATCTAGCAGTCCCAAGGCTGTACACACAATGTCGTCTCCCTGCGGCTTCGTTCTTCGCCCTCGTACAAGCTACCGCTCTGTCCGGCTCACGGAGCAGGAGAAGCGGCTGCCTCGCGCACACAACAGAGGAGCGGCAGCCGTACGCTCCGAAGCGCTGCTTCAGCCGAAAGACGCCGGCGACCGGCGCTTGGCTTCGGACAGCTCCGGAGAGCCGCAGTGTCCGTCTGCACTAGACTGCATGATAACGAAAAGCTTTGGCAGTGTGTCTCGCAGGGAGATAGCTTAGGAGCGCAGCGCACTTATGCCTCCCTTGTCTAGAAACACGATTTTACTGCACACTCCAAAAACACTGCTCTTTCCTGGGCAATATATAAGCTGCTTTCTGACGGCCGTGATCTTTCGATTACTCTTGCCCAGCTCGTTGTTTTAACGTGCACATGCCGTCCTGGCATTCAGTGCACAGTGAAGGCAATCGCAAAAGTCCAGGTGCTGCTGACTCCCAAACACAAGGCGCTGGCTATGTTCTTGTTTCTCGACAACTCAACGCAGCCCTTCATTTCTGCAGTTGCCATCGAGGTCTCTGCACTCGGAGACGCAGAGGACGAGTAGGAGTTTCCCAGGAGGGGATGCATCAGGACGAATTCAAAACTCCAGAAAATTGTCCTGGAACACCTTCCCTAAGGATGCTAGAATGGAATTGAAGAGGCAGGCCAGCGGCCACCACGGTCCTCTACCAGTCCTTAGGGTGCGGGCAGAAGGCCGGTCTCTGCGGCTTCGTTCTTCGCCCTCGTACAAGCTACCGCTCTGTCCGGCTCACGGAGCAGGAGAAGCGGCTGCCTCGCGCACACAACAGAGGAGCGGCAGCCGTACGCTCCGAAGCGCTGCTTCAGCCGAAAGACGCCGGCGACCGGCGCTTCGCTTCGGACAGCTCCGGAGAGCCGTAGTGTGCGTCTGCACTAGACTGCATCGTAGCGAAAAGCTTTGCCAGTGTGTCTTAGCAAGGAGATAGCTTAGGAGCGCAGCGCACTTATGCCTTCCTTGTCCATAAACACGATTTTACTGCACACTCCAAAAACACTGCTCTTTCCAGGGCAATATATAAGCTGCTTTCTGACGGCCGTGATCTTTCGATTACTCTTGCCCAGCTCGTTGTTTTAACGTGCACATGCTGTCCTGGCATTCAGTGCACAGTGAAAGCAATCGCAAAAGTCCAGGTGCTGCTGACTCCCAAACACAAGGCGCTGGCTATGTTCTTGCTTCTCGACAACTCAACGAAGCCCTTCATTTCTGCAGTTGCCATCGAGGTCTCTGCACTCGGAGACGCAGAGGACGAGCAGGAGTTTCCCAGGAGATGCTGCATCAGGACGAATTCAAAACTCAGGAAAATTGTCCTGGAACACCTTCCCTAAGGATGCTAGAATGGAATTGAAGGGGCAGGCGAGCGGCCACCACGGTCCTCTCGCAGTCCTTAGGGTGCGCGCAGAAGGCCGGTGCTCTGCGGCTTCGTTCTTCGCCCTCGTACAAGCTACCGCTCTGTCCGGCTCGCGGAGCAGGAGAAGCGGCTGCTTCGCGCACACAACAGCCGTACGCTCCGAAGTGCTGCTTCAGCCGAAAGACGCCGGCGACCGGCGCTTGGCTTCGGACAGCTCCGGAGAGCCGTAGTGTGCGTCTGCACTAGACTGCATGATAACGAAAAGCTTTGGCAGTGTGTCTCGCAGGGAGATAGCTTAGGAGCGCAGCACACTTATGCCTCCCTTGCCCAGAAACACGATTTTACTGCACACTCCAAAACCACTGCTCTTTCCAGGGCAATATATAAGCTGCTTTCTGACGGCCGTGATCTTACGATTACTGCTCTTGCCCAGCTCGTTGTTTTAACGTGCACATGCCGTCCTGGCATTCAGTGCACAGTGAAGGCAATCGCGAAAGTCCAGCAGCTGCTGACTCCCAAACACAAGGCGCTGGCTATGTTCTTGCTCCTCGACTACTCAACGCAGCCCTTCATTTCTGCAGTTGCCATCGAGGTCTCAGCACTCGGAGACTCAGAGGACCAGTAGGAGTTTCCCAGGAGGGGCTGCATCAGGACGAATTCAAAACTCCAGAAAATTGTCCTGGAACACCTTCCCTAAGGATGCTAGAATGGAATTGAAGAGGCAGGCCAGCGGCCACCACGGTCCTCTACCAGTCCTTAGGGTGCGCGCAGAAGCCCGGTGCTCTGCGGCTTCGTTCTTCGCCCTCGTACAAGCTACCGCTCTGTCCGGCTCGCGGAGCAGGAGAAGCGGCTGCTTCGCGCACACAACAGAGGAGCGGCAGCCGTACGCTCCGAAGCGCTGCTTCAGCCGAAAGACGCCGGCGACCGGCGCTTCGCTTCGGACAGCTCCGGAGAGCCGTAGTGTGCGTCTGCACTGGACTGCATCATAGCGAAAAGCTTTAGCAGTGTGTCTCGCAGGGAGATAGCTTAGGAGCGCAGGGCACTTATGCCTCCCTTGTCCAGAAACACGATTTTACTGCACACTCCAAAAACACTGCTCTTTCCAGGGCAAGATGTCAGATGCTCTCTGATGCCCGTGCTCCCTTCCTGCTCTTGCCCAGCTCGTTGTTTTAACGTGCACATGCCGTCCTGGCATTCAGTGCACAGTGAAGGCAATCGCAAAAGTCCAGCAGCTGCTGACTCCCAAACAAATTTCCCAAGAGGGGCTTCATCAGGACGAAGTCAAAACCCAGGAAAGTTGTCTCGGAACGCCTTCAATAAAGCATGCCAGCAGTGCATTGAAAAGGCAGGGAGCTTTAGCCACTGTCATCTAGCAGTCCCAAGGCTGTACACACAATGTCGTCTCCCTGCGGCTTCGTTCTTTGCCCTCGTACAAGCTACCGCTCTGTCCGGCTCACGGAGCAGGAGAAGCGGCTGCCTCGCGCACACAACAGCGGAGCGGCAGCCGTACGCCCCGAAGCGCTGCTTCAGCCGAAAGACGGCAGCCACCGACGCTTCGCTTCGGACAGCTCCGGAGAGCCGCAGTGTCCGTCTGCACTAGACTGCATGATAACGAAAAGCTTTGGCAGTGTGTCTCGCAGGGAGATAGCTTAGGAGCGCAGCGCACTTATGCCTCCCTTGTCTAGAAACACGATTTTACTGCACACTCCAAAAACACTGCTCTTTCCTGGGCAATATATAAGCTGCTTTCTGACGGCCGTGATCTTACGATTACTGCTCTTGCCCAGCTCGTTGATTTAACGTGCACATGCCGTCCTGGCAGTCAGTGCACAGTGAAGGCAATCGCAAAAGTCCAGCAGCTGCTGACTCCCAAACGAATTTCCCAACAGGGGCTGCATCAGGACGAAGTCAAAACCCAGGAAAGTTGTCTCGGAACGCCTTCAATAAAGCATGCCAGCAGTGCATTGAAAAGGCAGGGAGCTTTAGCCACTGTCATCTAGCAGTCCCAAGGCTGTACACACAATGTCGTCTCCCTGCGGCTTCGTTCTTCGCCCTCGTACAAGCTACCGCTCTGTCCGGCTCACGGAGCAGGAGAAGCGGCTGCCTCGCGCACACAACAGAGGAGCGGCAGCCGTACGCTCCGAAGCGCTGCTTCAGCCGAAAGACGCCGGCGACTGGCGCTTGGCTTCGGACAGCTCCGGAGAGCCGCAGTGTCCGTCTGCACTAGACTGCATGATAACGAAAAGCTTTGGCAGTGTGTCTCGCAGGGAGATAGCTTAGGAGCGCAGCGCACTTATGCCTCCCTTGTCCAGAAACACGATTTTACTGCACACTCCAAAAACACTGCTCTTTCCTGGGCAATATATAAGCTGCTTTCTGACGGCCGTGATCTTTCGATTACTCTTGCCCAGCTCGTTGTTTTAACGTGCACATGCCGTCCTGGCATTCAGTGCACAGTGAAGGCAATCGCAAAAGTCCAGGTGCTGCTGACTCCCAAACACAAGGCGCTGGCTATGTTCTTGCTTCTCGACAACTCAACGCAGCCCTTCATTTCTGCAGTTGCCATCGAGGTCTCTGCACTCGGAGACGCAGAGGACGAGTAGGAGTTTCCCAGGAGGGGCTGCATCAGGAGGAATTCAAAACTCCAGAAAATTGTCCTGGAACACCTTCCCTAAGGATGCTAGAATGGAATTGAAGAGGCAGGCCAGCGGCCACCACGGTCCTCTAGCAGTCCTTAGGGTGCGCGCAGAAGGCCGGTGCTCTGCGGCTTCGTTCTTCGCCGTCGTACAAGCTACCGCTCTGTCCGGCTCACGGAGCAGGAGAAGCGGCTGCTTCGCGCACACAACAGCCGTACGCTCTGAAGCGCTGCTTCAGCCGAAAGACGCCGGCGACCGGCGCTTCGCTTCGGACAGCTCCGGAGAGCCGTAGTGTGCGTCTGCACTAGACTGCATGATAACGAAAAGCTTTGGCAGTGTGTCTCGCAGGGAGATAGCTTAGGAGCGCAGCACACTTATGCCTCCCTTGTCCAGAAACACGATTTTACTGCACACTCCAAAACCACTGCTCTTTCCAGGGCAATATATAAGCTGCTTTCTGACGGCCGTGATCTTTCGATTACTGCTCTTGCCCAGCTCGTTGTTTTAACGTGCACATGCCGTCCTGGCATTCAGTGCACAGTGAAAGCAATCGCAAAAGTCCAGGTGCTGCTGACTCCCAAACACAAGGCGCTGGCTATGTTCTTGCTTCTCGACAACTCAACGCAGCCCTTCATTTCTGCAGTTGCCATCGAGGTCTCTGCACTCGGAGACGCAGAGGACGAGTAGGAGGTTCCCAGGAGAGGCTGCATCAGGACGAATTCAAAACTCCAGAAAATTGTCCTGGAACACCTTCCCTAAGGATGCTAGAATGGAATTGAAGAGGCAGGCGAGCGGCCACCACGGTCCTCTAGCAGTCCTTAGGGTGCGCGCAGAAGGCCGGTGCTCTGCGGCTTCGTTCTTCGCCGTCGTACAATCTACCGCTCTGTCCGGCTCGCGGAGCAGGAGAAGCGGCTGCCTCGCGCACACAACAGCCGTACGCTCCGAAGCGCTGCTTCAGCCGAAAGACGCCGGCGACCGGCGCTTGGCTTCGGACAGCTCCGGAGAGCCGTAGTGTGCGTCTGCACTAGACTGCATGATAACGAAAAGCTTTGGCAGTGTGTCTCGCAGGGAGATAGCTTAGGAGTGCAGGGCACTTATGCCTCCCTTGTCCAGAAACACGATTTTACTGCACACTCCAAAAACACTGCTCTTTCCAGGGCAATATATAAGCTGCTTTCTGACGGCCGTGATCTTTCGATTACTGCTCTTGCCCAGCTCGTTGTTTTAACGTGCACATGCCGTCCTGGCATTCAGTGCACAGTGAAGGCAATCGCAAAAGTCCAGCAGCTGCTGACTCCCAAACAAAAGGCGCTGGCTATGTTCTTGCTTCTCGACTACTCAACGCAGCCCTTCATTTCTGCAGTTGCCATCGAGGTCTCTGCACTCGGAGACTCAGAGGACGAGTAGGAGTTTCCCAGGAGGGGCTGCATCAGGAGGAATTCAAAACTCCAGAAAATTGTCCTGGAACACCTTCCCTAAGGATGCTAGAATGGAATTGAAGAGGCAGGCCAGCGGCCACCACGGTCCTCTAGCACTCCTTAGGGTGCGCGCAGAAGGCCGGTGCTCTGCGGCTTCGTTCTTCGCCGTCGTACAAGCTACCGCTCTGTCCGGCTCACGGAGCAGGAGAAGCGGCTGCTTCGCGCACACAACAGCCGTACGCTCCGAAGCGCTGCTTCAGCCGAAAGACGCCGGCGACCGGCGCTTCGCTTCGGACAGCTCCGGAGAGCCGTAGTGTGCGTCTGCACTGGACTGCATCATAGCGAAAAGCTTTAGCAGTGTGTCTTAGCAGGGAGATAGCTTAGGAGCGCAGGGCACTTATGCCTCCCTTGTCCAGAAACACGATTTTACTGCACACTCCAAAACCACTGCTCTTTCCAGGGCAAGATGTCAGATGCTCTCTGATGCCCGTGCTGCCTTCCTGCTCTTGCCCAGCTCGTTGTTTTAACGTGCACATGCCGTCCTGGCATTCAGTGCACAGTGAAGGCAATCGCAAAAGTCCAGCAGCTGCTGACTCCCAAATGAATTTCCCAACAGGGGCTGCATCAGGACGAAGTCAAAACCCAGGAAAGTTGTCTCGGAACGCCTTCAATAAAGCATGCCAGCAGTGCATTGAAAAGGCAGGGAGCTTTAGCCACTGTCATCTAGCAGTCCCAAGGCTGTACACACAATGTCGTCTCCCTGCGGCTTCGTTCTTCGCCCTCGTACAAGCTACCGCTCTGTCCGGCTCACGGAGCAGGAGAAGCGGCTGCCTCGCGCACACAACAGAGGAGCGGCAGCCGTACGCTCCGAAGCGCTGCTTCAGCCGAAAGACGCCGGCGACCGGCGCTTCGCTTCGGACAGCTCCGGAGAGCCGTAGTGTGCGTCTGCACTAGACTGCATCGTAGCGAAAAGCTTTGCCAGTGTGTCTTAGCAAGGAGATAGCTTAGGAGCGCAGCGCACTTATGCCTCCCTTGTCCAGAAACACGATTTTACTGCACACTCCAAAAACACTGCTCCTTCCAGGGCAATATATAAGCTGCTTTCTGACGGCCGTGATCTTTCGATTACTCTTGCCCAGCTCGTTGATTTAACGTGCACATGCCGTCCTGGCATTCAGTGCACAGTGAAAGCAATCGCAAAAGTCCAGGTGCTGCTGACTCCCAAACACAAGGCGCTGGCTATGTTCTTGCTTCTCGACAACTCAACGAAGCCCTTCATTTCTGCAGTTGCCATCGAGGTCTCTGCACTCGGAGACTCAGAGGACGAGCAGGAGTTTCCCAGGAGATGCTGCATCAGGACGAATTCAAAACTCAGGAAAATTGTCCTGGAACACCTTCCATAAGGATGCTAGAATGGAATTGAAGGGGCAGGCGAGCGGCCACCTCGATCCTCTCGCAGTCCTTAGGGTGCGCGCAGAAGCCCGCTGCTCTGCGGCTTCGTTCTTCGCCGTCGTACAAGCTACCGCTCTGTCCGGCTCACGGAGCAGGAGAAGCGGCTGCCTCGCGCACACAACAGCCGTACGCTCCGAAGCGCTGCTTCAGCCGAAAGACGCCGGCGACCGGCGCTTCGCTTCGGACAGCTCCGGAGAGCCGTAGTGTGCGTCTGCACTAGACTGCATGATAACGAAAAGCTTTGGCAGTGTGTCTTAGCAGGGAGATAGCTTAGGAGCGCAGGGCACTTATGCCTCCCTTGTCCAGAAACACGATTTTACTGCACACTCCAAAAACACTGCTTTTTCCAGGGCAAGATGTCAGATGCTCTCTGATGCCCGTGCTCCCTTCCTGCTCTTGCCCAGCTCGTTGTTTTAACGTGCACATGCCGTCCTGGCATTCAGTGCACAGTGAAGGCAATCGCAAAAGTCCAGCAGCTGCTGACTCCCAAACGAATTTCCCAAGAGGGGCTTCATCAGGACGAAGTCAAAACCCAGGAAAGTTGTCTCGGAACGCCTTCAATAAAGCATGCCAGCAGTGCATTGAAAAGGCAGGGAGCTTTAGCCACTGTCATCTAGCAGTCCCAAGGCTGTACACACAATGTCGTCTCCCTGCGGCTTCGTTCTTCGCCCTCGTACAAGCTACCGCTCTGTCCGGCTCACGGAGCAGGAGAAGCGGCTGCCTCGCGCACACAACAGCGGAGCGGCAGCCGTACGCCCCGAAGCGCTGCTTCAGCCGAAAGACGGCGGCCACCGGCGCTTCGCTTCGGACAGCTTTGGAGAGCCGCAGTGTCCGTCTGCACTAGACTGCATCGTAGCGAAAAGCTTTGGCAGTGTGTCTCGCAGGGAGATAGCTTAGGAGCGCAGCGCACTTATGCCTCCCTTGTCTAGAAACACGATTTTACTGCACACTCCAAAAACACTGCTCTTTCCTGGGCAATATATAAGCTGCTTTCTGACGGCCGTGATCTTTCGATTACTGCTCTTGCCCAGCTCGTTGTTTTAACGTGCACATGCCGTCCTGGCATTCAGTGCACAGTGAAGGCAATCGCAAAAGTCCAGCAGCTGCTGACTCCCAAACGAATTTCCCAAGAGGGGCTTCATCAGGACGAAGTCAAAACCCAGGAAAGTTGTCTCGGAACGCCTTCAATAAAGCATGCCAGCAGTGCATTGAAAAGGCAGGGAGCTTTAGCCACTGTCATCTAGCAGTCCCAAGGCTGTACACACAATGTCGTCTCCCTGCGGCTTCGTTCTTCGCCCTCGTACAAGCTACCGCTCTGTCCGGCTCACGGAGCAGGAGAAGCGGCTGCCTCGCGCACACAACAGCGGAGCGGCAGCCGTACGCCCCGAAGCGCTGCTTCAGCCGAAAGACGGCGGCCACCGGCGCTTCGCTTCGGACAGCTCCGGAGAGCCGCAGTGTCCGTCTGCACAAGACTGCATGATAACGAAAAGCTTTGGCAGTGTGTCTCGCAGGGAGATAGCTTAGGAGCGCAGCGCACTTATGCCTCCCTTGTCTAGAAACACGATTTTACTGCACACTCCAAAAACACTGCTCTTTCCAGGGCAATATATAAGCTGCTTTCTGACGGCCGTGATCTTTCGATTACTCTTGCCCAGCTCGTTGTTTTAACGTGCACATGCCGTCCTGGCATTCAGTGCACAGTGAAAGCAATCGCAAAAGTCCAGGTGCTGCTGACTCCCAAACACAAGGCGCTGGCTATGTTCTTGCTTCTCGACAACTCAACGAAGCCCTTCATTTCTGCAGTTGCCATCGAGGTCTCTGCACTCGGAGACGCAGAGGACGAGTAGGAGTTTCCCAGGAGGGGCTGCATCAGGACGAATTCAAAACTCAGGAAAATTGTCCTGGAACACCTTCCCTAAGGATGCTAGAATGGAATTGAAGGGGCAGGCGAGCGGCCACCACGGTCCTCTCGCAGTCCTTAGGGTGCGCGCAGAAGGCCGGTGCTCTGCGGCTTCGTTCTTCGCCCTCGTACAAGCTACCGCTCTGTCCGGCTCGCGGAGCAGGAGAAGCGGCTGCTTCGCGCACACAACAGCCGTACGCTCCGAAGCGCTGCTTCAGCCGAAAGACGCCGGCGACCGGCGCTTCGCTTCGGACAGCTCCGGAGAGCCGTAGTGTGCGTCTGCACTAGACTGCATGATAACGAAAAGCTTTGCCAGTGTGTCTCGCAGGGAGATAGCTTAGGAGCGCAGCGCACTTATGCCTCCCTTGCCCAGAAACACGATTTTACTGCACACTCCAAAAACACTGCTCTTTCCAGGGCAATATATAAGCTGCTTTCTGACGGCCGTGATCTTACGATTACTGCTCTTGCCCAGCTCGTTGTTTTAACGTGCACATGCCGTCCTGGCATTCAGTGCACAGTGAAGGCAATCGCAAAAGTCCAGCAGCTGCTGACTCCCAAACACAAGGCGCTGGCTATGTTCTTGCTCCTCGACTACTCAACGCAGCCCTTCATTTCTGCAGTTGCCATCGAGGTCTCTGCACTCGGAGACTCAGAGGACGAGTAGGAGTTTCCCAGGAGAGGCTGCATCAGGACGAATTCAAAACTCCAGAAAATTGTCCTGGAACACCTTCCCTAAGGTTGCTAGAATGGAATTGAAGAGGCAGGCCAGCGGCCACCACGGTCCTCTAGCAGTCCTTAGGGTGCGCGCAGAAGGCCGGTGCTCTGCGGCTTCGTTCTTCGCCATCGTACAAGCTACCGCTCTGTCCGGCTCGCGGAGCAGGAGAAGCGACTGCTTCGCGCACACAACAGAGGAGCGGCAGCCGTACGCTCCGAAGCGCTGCTTCAGCCGAAAGACGCCGGCGACCGGCGCTTCGCTTCGGACAGCTCCGGAGAGCCGTAGTGTGCGTCTGCACTGGACTGCATCGTAGCGAAAAGCTTTGCCAGTGTGTCTTAGCAAGGAGATAGCTTAGGAGCGCAGCGCACTTATGCCTTCCTTGTCCATAAACACGATTTTACTGCACACTCCAAAAACACTGCTCTTTCCAGGGCAATATATAAGCTGCTTTCTGACGGCCGTGATCTTTCGATTACTCTTGCCCAGCTCGTTGTTTTAACGTGCACATGCCGTCCTGGCATTCAGTGCACAGTGAAGGCAATCGCAAAAGTCCAGCAGCTGCTGACTCCCAAATGAATTTCCCAACAGGGGCTTCATCAGGACGAAGTCAAAACCCAGGAAAGTTGTCTCGGAACGCCTTCAATAAAGCATGCCAGCAGTGCATTGAAAAGGCAGGGAGCTTTAACCACTGTCATCTAGCAGTCCCAAGGCTGTACACACAATGTCGTCTCCCTGCGGCTTCGTTCTTCGCCCTCGTACAAGCTACCGCTCTGTCCGGCTCACGGAGCAGGAGAAGCGGCTGCCTCGCGCACACAACAGAGGAGCGGCAGCTGTACGCTCCGAAGCGCTGCTTCAGCCGAAAGACGCCGGCGACCGGCGCTTGGCTTCGGACAGCTCCGGAGAGCCGCAGTGTCCGTCTGCACTAGACTGCATGATAACGAAAAGCTTTGGCAGTGTGTCTCGCAGGGAGATAGCTTAGGAGCGCAGCGCACTTATGCCTCCCTTGTCTAGAAACACGATTTTACTGCACACTCCAAAAACACTGCTCTTTCCTGGGCAATATATAAGCTGCTTTCTGACGGCCGTGATCTTTCGATTACTCTTGCCCAGCTCGTTGTTTTAACGTGCACATGCCGTCCTGGCATTCAGTGCACAGTGAAGGCAATCGCAAAAGTCCAGGTGCTGCTGACTCCCAAACACAAGGCGCTGGCTATGTTCTTGTTTCTCGACAACTCAACGCAGCCCTTCATTTCTGCAGTTGCCATCGAGGTCTCTGCACTCGGAGACGCAGAGGACGAGTAGGAGTTTCCCAGGAGGGGATGCATCAGGACGAATTCAAAACTCCAGAAAATTGTCCTGGAACACCTTCCCTAAGGATGCTAGAATGGAATTGAAGAGGCAGGCCAGCGGCCACCACGGTCCTCTACCAGTCCTTAGGGTGCGGGCAGAAGGCCGGTCTCTGCGGCTTCGTTCTTCGCCCTCGTACAAGCTACCGCTCTGTCCGGCTCACGGAGCAGGAGAAGCGGCTGCCTCGCGCACACAACAGAGGAGCGGCAGCCGTACGCTCCGAAGCGCTGCTTCAGCCGAAAGACGCCGGCGACCGGCGCTTCGCTTCGGACAGCTCCGGAGAGCCGTAGTGTGCGTCTGCACTAGACTGCATCGTAGCGAAAAGCTTTGGCAGTGTGTCTTAGCAAGGAGATAGCTTAGGAGCGCAGCGCACTTATGCCTTCCTTGTCCATAAACACGATTTTACTGCACACTCCAAAAACACTGCTCTTTCCAGGGCAATATATAAGCTGCTTTCTGACGGCCGTGATCTTTCGATTACTCTTGCCCAGCTCGTTGTTTTAACGTGCACATGCCGTCCTGGCATTCAGTGCACAGTGAAAGCAATCGCAAAAGTCCAGGTGCTGCTGACTCCCAAACACAAGGCGCTGGCTATGTTCTTGCTTCTCGACAACTCAACGAAGCCCTTCATTTCTGCAGTTGCCATCGAGGTCTCTGCACTCGGAGACGCAGAGGACGAGCAGGAGTTTCCCAGGAGATGCTGCATCAGGACGAATTCAAAACTCAGGAAAATTGTCCTGGAACACCTTCCCTAAGGATGCTAGAATGGAATTGAAGGGGCAGGCGAGCGGCCACCACGGTCCTCTCGCAGTCCTTAGGGTGCGCGCAGAAGGCCGGTGCTCTGCGGCTTCGTTCTTCGCCCTCGTACAAGCTACCGCTCTGTCCGGCTCGCGGAGCAGGAGAAGCGGCTGCCTCGCGCACACAACAGCGGAGCGGCAGCCGTACGCCCCGAAGCGCTGCTTCAGCCGAAAGACGGCGGCCACCGGCGCTTCGCTTCGGACAGCTCCGGAGAGCCGCAGTGTCCGTCTGCACTAGACTGCATCGTAGCGAAAAGCTTTGGCAGTGTGTCTCGCAGGGAGATAGCTTAGGAGCGCAGCGCACTTATGCCTCCCTTGTCTAGAAACACGATTTTACTGCACACTCCAAAAACACTGCTCTTTCCTGGGCAATATATAAGCTGCTTTCTGACGGCCGTGATCTTTCGATTACTGCTCTTGCCCAGCTCGTTGTTTTAACGTGCACATGCCGTCCTGGCATTCAGTGCACAGTGAAGGCAATCGCAAAAGTCCAGCAGCTGCTGACTCCCAAACGAATTTCCCAAGAGGGGCTTCATCAGGACGAAGTCAAAACCCAGGAAAGTTGTCTCGGAACGCCTTCAATAAAGCATGCCAGCAGTGCATTGAAAAGGCAGGGAGCTTTAGCCACTGTCATCTAGCAGTCCCAAGGCTGTACACACAATGTCGTCTCCCTGCGGCTTCGTTCTTCGCCCTCGTACAAGCTACCGCTCTGTCCGGCTCACGGAGCAGGAGAAGCGGCTGCCTCGCGCACACAACAGCGGAGCGGCAGCCGTACGCCCCGAAGCGCTGCTTCAGCCGAAAGACGGCGGCCACCGGCGCTTCGCTTCGGACAGCTCCGGAGAGCCGCAGTGTCCGTCTGCACAAGACTGCATGATAACGAAAAGCTTTGGCAGTGTGTCTCGCAGGGAGATAGCTTAGGAGCGCAGCGCACTTATGCCTCCCTTGTCTAGAAACACGATTTTACTGCACACTCCAAAAACACTGCTCTTTCCAGGGCAATATATAAGCTGCTTTCTGACGGCCGTGATCTTTCGATTACTCTTGCCCAGCTCGTTGTTTTAACGTGCACATGCCGTCCTGGCATTCAGTGCACAGTGAAAGCAATCGCAAAAGTCCAGGTGCTGCTGACTCCCAAACACAAGGCGCTGGCTATGTTCTTGCTTCTCGACAACTCAACGAAGCCCTTCATTTCTGCAGTTGCCATCAAGGTCTCTGCACTCGGAGACGCAGAGGACGAGTAGGAGTTTCCCAGGAGGGGCTGCATCAGGACGAATTCAAAACTCAGGAAAATTGTCCTGGAACACCTTCCCTAAGGATGCTAGAATGGAATTGAAGGGGCAGGCGAGCGGCCACCACGGTCCTCTCGCAGTCCTTAGGGTGCGCGCAGAAGGCCGGTGCTCTGCGGCTTCGTTCTTCGCCCTCGTACAAGCTACCGCTCTGTCCGGCTCGCGGAGCAGGAGAAGCGGCTGCTTCGCGCACACAACAGCCGTACGCTCCGAAGCGCTGCTTCAGCCGAAAGACGCCGGCGACCGGCGCTTGGCTTCGGACAGCTCCGGAGAGCCGTAGTGTGCGTCTGCACTAGACTGCATGATAACGAAAAGCTTTGCCAGTGTGTCTCGCAGGGAGATAGCTTAGGAGCGCAGCGCACTTATGCCTCCCTTGCCCAGAAACACGATTTTACTGCACACTCCAAAAACACTGCTCTTTCCAGGGCAATATATAAGCTGCTTTCTGACGGCCGTGATCTTACGATTACTGCTCTTGCCCAGCTCGTTGTTTTAACGTGCACATGCCGTCCTGGCATTCAGTGCACAGTGAAGGCAATCGCAAAAGTCCAGCAGCTGCTGACTCCCAAACACAAGGCGCTGGCTATGTTCTTGCTCCTCGACTACTCAACGCAGCCCTTCATTTCTGCAGTTGCCATCGAGGTCTCTGCACTCGGAGACTCAGAGGACGAGTAGGAGTTTCCCAGGAGAGGCTGCATCAGGACGAATTCAAAACTCCAGAAAATTGTCCTGGAACACCTTCCCTAAGGTTGCTAGAATGGAATTGAAGAGGCAGGCCAGCGGCCACCACGGTCCTCTAGCAGTCCTTAGGGTGCGCGCAGAAGGCCGGTGCTCTGCGGCTTCGTTCTTCGCCATCGTACAAGCTACCGCTCTGTCCGGCTCGCGGAGCAGGAGAAGCGACTGCTTCGCGCACACAACAGAGGAGCGGCAGCCGTACGCTCCGAAGCGCTGCTTCAGCCGAAAGACGCCGGCGACCGGCGCTTGGCTTCGGACAGCTCCGGAGAGCCGTAGTGTGCGTCTGCACTGGACTGCATCGTAGCGAAAAGCTTTGCCAGTGTGTCTTAGCAAGGAGATAGCTTAGGAGCGCAGCGCACTTATGCCTTCCTTGTCCATAAACACGATTTTACTGCACACTCCAAAAACACTGCTCTTTCCAGGGCAATATATAAGCTGCTTTCTGACGGCCGTGATCTTTCGATTACTCTTGCCCAGCTCGTTGTTTTAACGTGCACATGCCGTCCTGGCATTCAGTGCACAGTGAAGGCAATCGCAAAAGTCCAGCAGCTGCTGACTCCCAAATGAATTTCCCAACAGGGGCTTCATCAGGACGAAGTCAAAACCCAGGAAAGTTGTCTCGGAACGCCTTCAATAAAGCATGCCAGCAGTGCATTGAAAAGGCAGGGAGCTTTAACCACTGTCATCTAGCAGTCCCAAGGCTGTACACACAATGTCGTCTCCCTGCGGCTTCGTTCTTCGCCCTCGTACAAGCTACCGCTCTGTCCGGCTCACGGAGCAGGAGAAGCGGCTGCCTCGCGCACACAACAGAGGAGCGGCAGCCGTACGCTCCGAAGCGCTGCTTCAGCCGAAAGACGCCGGCGACCGGCGCTTGGCTTCGGACAGCTCCGGAGAGCCGCAGTGTCCGTCTGCACTAGACTGCATGATAACGAAAAGCTTTGGCAGTGTGTCTCGCAGGGAGATAGCTTAGGAGCGCAGCGCACTTATGCCTCCCTTGTCTAGAAACACGATTTTACTGCACACTCCAAAAACACTGCTCTTTCCTGGGCAATATATAAGCTGCTTTCTGACGGCCGTGATCTTTCGATTACTCTTGCCCAGCTCGTTGTTTTAACGTGCACATGCCGTCCTGGCATTCAGTGCACAGTGAAGGCAATCGCAAAAGTCCAGGTGCTGCTGACTCCCAAACACAAGGCGCTGGCTATGTTCTTGTTTCTCGACAACTCAACGCAGCCCTTCATTTCTGCAGTTGCCATCGAGGTCTCTGCACTCGGAGACGCAGAGGACGAGTAGGAGTTTCCCAGGAGGGGATGCATCAGGACGAATTCAAAACTCCAGAAAATTGTCCTGGAACACCTTCCCTAAGGATGCTAGAATGGAATTGAAGAGGCAGGCCAGCGGCCACCACGGTCCTCTACCAGTCCTTAGGGTGCGGGCAGAAGGCCGGTCTCTGCGGCTTCGTTCTTCGCCCTCGTACAAGCTACCGCTCTGTCCGGCTCACGGAGCAGGAGAAGCGGCTGCCTCGCGCACACAACAGAGGAGCGGCAGCCGTACGCTCCGAAGCGCTGCTTCAGCCGAAAGACGCCGGCGACCGGCGCTTCGCTTCGGACAGCTCCGGAGAGCCGTAGTGTGCGTCTGCACTAGACTGCATCGTAGCGAAAAGCTTTGCCAGTGTGTCTTAGCAAGGAGATAGCTTAGGAGCGCAGCGCACTTATGCCTTCCTTGTCCATAAACACGATTTTACTGCACACTCCAAAAACACTGCTCTTTCCAGGGCAATATATAAGCTGCTTTCTGACGGCCGTGATCTTTCGATTACTCTTGCCCAGCTCGTTGTTTTAACGTGCACATGCCGTCCTGGCATTCAGTGCACAGTGAAAGCAATCGCAAAAGTCCAGGTGCTGCTGACTCCCAAACACAAGGCGCTGGCTATGTTCTTGCTTCTCGACAACTCAACGAAGCCCTTCATTTCTGCAGTTGCCATCGAGGTCTCTGCACTCGGAGACGCAGAGGACGAGCAGGAGTTTCCCAGGAGATGCTGCATCAGGACGAATTCAAAACTCAGGAAAATTGTCCTGGAACACCTTCCCTAAGGATGCTAGAATGGAATTGAAGGGGCAGGCGAGCGGCCACCACGGTCCTCTCGCAGTCCTTAGGGTGCGCGCAGAAGGCCGGTGCTCTGCGGCTTCGTTCTTCGCCCTCGTACAAGCTACCGCTCTGTCCGGCTCGCGGAGCAGGAGAAGCGGCTGCTTCGCGCACACAACAGCCGTACGCTCCGAAGCGCTGCTTCAGCCGAAAGACGCCGGCGACCGGCGCTTGGCTTCGGACAGCTCCGGAGAGCCGTAGTGTGCGTCTGCACTAGACTGCATGATAACGAAAAGCTTTGGCAGTGTGTCTCGCAGGGAGATAGCTTAGGAGCGCAGCACACTTATGCCTCCCTTGCCCAGAAACACGATTTTACTGCACACTCCAAAAACACTGCTCTTTCCAGGGCAATATATAAGCTGCTTTCTGACGGCCGTGATCTTACGATTACTGCTCTTGCCCAGCTCGTTGTTTTAACGTGCACATGCCGTCCTGGCATTCAGTGCACAGTGAAGGCAATCGCAAAAGTCCAGCAGCTGCTGACTCCCAAACACAAGGCGCTGGCTATGTTCTTGCTCCTCGACTACTCAACGCAGCCCTTCATTTCTGCAGTTGCCATCGAGGTCTCTGCACTCGGAGACTCAGAGGACGAGTAGGAGTTTCCCAGGAGGGGCTGCATCAGGACGAATTCAAAACTCCAGAAAATTGTCCTGGAACACCTTCCCTAAGGATGCTAGAATGGAATTGAAGAGGCAGGCCAGCGGCCACCACGGTCCTCTACCAGTCCTTAGGGTGCGCGCAGAAGCCCGGTGCTCTGCGGCTTCGTTCTTCGCCCTCGTACAAGCTACCGCTCTGTCCGGCTCGCGGAGCAGGAGAAGCGGCTGCTTCGCGCACACAACAGAGGAGCGGCAGCCGTACGCTCCGAAGCGCTGCTTCAGCCGAAAGACGCCGGCGACCGGCGCTTCGCTTCGGACAGCTCCGGAGAGCCGTAGTGTGCGTCTGCACTGGACTGCATCATAGCGAAAAGCTTTAGCAGTGTGTCTCGCAGGGAGATAGCTTAGGAGCGCAGGGCACTTATGCCTCCCTTGTCCAGAAACACGATTTTACTGCACACTCCAAAAACACTGCTCTTTCCAGGGCAAGATGTCAGATGCTCTCTGATGCCCGTGCTCCCTTCCTGCTCTTGCCCAGCTCGTTGTTTTAACGTGCACATGCCGTCCTGGCATTCAGTGCACAGTGAAGGCAATCGCAAAAGTCCAGCAGCTGCTGACTCCCAAACGAATTTCCCAAGAGGGGCTTCATCAGGACGAAGTCAAAACCCAGGAAAGTTGTCTCGGAACGCCTTCAATAAAGCATGCCAGCAGTGCATTGAAAAGGCAGGGAGCTTTAGCCACTGTCATCTAGCAGTCCCAAGGCTGTACACACAATGTCGTCTCCCTGCGGCTTCGTTCTTTGCCCTCGTACAAGCTACCGCTCTGTCCGGCTCACGGAGCAGGAGAAGCGGCTGCCTCGCGCACACAACAGCGGAGCGGCAGCCGTACGCCCCGAAGCGCTGCTTCAGCCGAAAGACGGCAGCCACCGACGCTTCGCTTCGGACAGCTCCGGAGAGCCGCAGTGTCCGTCTGCACTAGACTGCATGATAACGAAAAGCTTTGGCAGTGTGTCTCGCAGGGAGATAGCTTAGGAGCGCAGCGCACTTATGCCTCCCTTGTCTAGAAACACGATTTTACTGCACACTCCAAAAACACTGCTCTTTCCTGGGCAATATATAAGCTGCTTTCTGACGGCCGTGATTTTTCGATTACTCTTGCCCAGCTCGTTGATTTAACGTGCACATGCCGTCCTGGCAGTCAGTGCACAGTGAAGGCAATCGCAAAAGTCCAGCAGCTGCTGACTCCCAAACGAATTTCCCAACAGGGGCTGCATCAGGACGAAGTCAAAACCCAGGAAAGTTGTCTCGGAACGCCTTCAATAAAGCATGCCAGCAGTGCATTGAAAAGGCAGGGAGCTTTAGCCACTGTCATCTAGCAGTCCCAAGGCTGTACACACAATGTCGTCTCCCTGCGGCTTCGTTCTTCGCCCTCGTACAAGCTACCGCTCTGTCCGGCTCACGGAGCAGGAGAAGCGGCTGCCTCGCGCACACAACAGCGGAGCGGCAGCCGTACGCTCCGAAGCGCTGCTTCAGCCGAAAGACGCCGGCGACCGGCGCTTGGCTTCGGACAGCTCCGGAGAGCCGCAGTGTCCGTCTGCACTAGACTGCATGATAACGAAAAGCTTTGGCAGTGTGTCTCGCAGGGAGATAGCTTAGGAGCGCAGCGCACTTATGCCTCCCTTGTCCAGAAACACGATTTTACTGCACACTCCAAAAACACTGCTCTTTCCTGGGCAATATATAAGCTGCTTTCTGACGGCCGTGATCTTTCGATTACTCTTGCCCAGCTCGTTGTTTTAACGTGCACATGCCGTCCTGGCATTCAGTGCACAGTGAAGGCAATCGCAAAAGTCCAGGTGCTGCTGACTCCCAAACACAAGGCGCTGGCTATGTTCTTGCTTCTCGACAACTCAACGCAGCCCTTCATTTCTGCAGTTGCCATCGAGGTCTCTGCACTCGGAGACGCAGAGGACGAGTAGGAGTTTCCCAGGAGGGGCTGCATCAGGAGGAATTCAAAACTCCAGAAAATTGTCCTGGAACACCTTCCCTAAGGATGCTAGAATGGAATTGAAGAGGCAGGCCAGCGGCCACCACGGTCCTCTACCAGTCCTTAGGGTGCGCGCAGAAGGCCGGTGCTCTGCGGCTTCGTTCTTCGCCGTCGTACAAGCTACCGCTCTGTCCGGCTCACGGAGCAGGAGAAGCGGCTGCTTCGCGCACACAACAGCCGTACGCTCCGAAGCGCTGCTTCAGCCGAAAGACGCCGGCGACCGGCGCTTCGCTTCGGACAGCTCCGGAGAGCCGTAGTGTGCGTCTGCACTAGACTGCATGATAACGAAAAGCTTTGGCAGTGTGTCTCGCAGGGAGATAGCTTAGGAGCGCAGCACACTTATGCCTCCCTTGTCCAGAAACACGATTTTACTGCACACTCCAAAACCACTGCTCTTTCCAGGGCAATATATAAGCTGCTTTCTGACGGCCGTGATCTTTCGATTACTGCTCTTGCCCAGCTCGTTGTTTTAACGTGCACATGCCGTCCTGGCATTCAGTGCACAGTGAAAGCAATCGCAAAAGTCCAGGTGCTGCTGACTCCCAAACACAAGGCGCTGGCTATGTTCTTGCTTCTCGACAACTCAACGCAGCCCTTCATTTCTGCAGTTGCCATCGAGGTCTCTGCACTCGGAGACGCAGAGGACGAGTAGGAGTTTCCCAGGAGGGGCTGCATCAGGACGAATTCAAAACTCCAGAAAATTGTCCTGGAACACCTTCCCTAAGGATGCTAGAATGGAATTGAAGAGGCAGGCGAGCGGCCACCACGGTCCTCTAGCAGTCCTTAGGGTGCGCGCAGAAGGCCGGTGCTCTGCGGCTTCGTTCTTCGCCGTCGTACAATCTACCGCTCTGTCCGGCTCGCGGAGCAGGAGAAGCGGCTGCCTCGCGCACACAACAGCCGTACGCTCCGAAGCGCTGCTTCAGCCGAAAGACGCCGGCGACCGGCGCTTGGCTTCGGACAGCTCCGGAGAGCCGTAGTGTGCGTCTGCACTAGACTGCATGATAACGAAAAGCTTTGGCAGTGTGTCTCGCAGGGAGATAGCTTAGGAGCGCAGGGCACTTATGCCTCCCTTGTCCAGAAACACGATTTTACTGCACACTCCAAAAACACTGCTCTTTCCAGGGCAATATATAAGCTGCTTTCTGACGGCCGTGATCTTTCGATTACTGCTCTTGCCCAGCTCGTTGTTTTAACGTGCACATGCCGTCCTGGCATTCAGTGCACAGTGAAGGCAATCGCAAAAGTCCAGCAGCTGCTGACTCCCAAACAAAAGGCGCTGGCTATGTTCTTGCTTCTCGACTACTCAACGCAGCCCTTCATTTCTGCAGTTGCCATCGAGGTCTCTGCACTCGGAGACTCAGAGGACGAGTAGGAGTTTCCCAGGAGGGGCTGCATCAGGAGGAATTCAAAACTCCAGAAAATTGTCCTGGAACACCTTCCCTAAGGATGCTAGAATGGAATTGAAGAGGCAGGCCAGCGGCCACCACGGTCCTCTAGCACTCCTTAGGGTGCGCGCAGAAGGCCGGTGCTCTGCGGCTTCGTTCTTCGCCGTCGTACAAGCTACCGCTCTGTCCGGCTCACGGAGCAGGAGAAGCGGCTGCTTCGCGCACACAACAGCCGTACGCTCCGAAGCGCTGCTTCAGCCGAAAGACGCCGGCGACCGGCGCTTCGCTTCGGACAGCTCCGGAGAGCCGTAGTGTGCGTCTGCACTGGACTGCATCATAGCGAAAAGCTTTAGCAGTGTGTCTTAGCAGGGAGATAGCTTAGGAGCGCAGGGCACTTATGCCTCCCTTGTCCAGAAACACGATTTTACTGCACACTCCAAAACCACTGCTCTTTCCAGGGCAAGATGTCAGATGCTCTCTGATGCCCGTGCTGCCTTCCTGCTCTTGCCCAGCTCGTTGTTTTAACGTGCACATGCCGTCCTGGCATTCAGTGCACAGTGAAGGCAATCGCAAAAGTCCAGCAGCTGCTGACTCCCAAACGAATTTCCCAAGAGGGGCTGCATCAGGACGAAGTCAAAACCCAGGAAAGTTGTCTCGGAACGCCTTCAATAAAGCATGCCAGCAGTGCATTGAAAAGGCAGGGAGCTTTAGCCACTGTCATCTAGCAGTCCCAAGGCTGTACACACAATGTCGTCTCCTTGCGGCTTCGTTCTTCGCCCTCGTACAAGCTACCGCTCTGTCCGGCTCACGGAGCAGGAGAAGCGGCTGCCTCGCGCACACAACAGAGGAGCGGCAGCCGTACGCTCCGAAGCGCTGCTTCAGCCGAAAGACGCCGGCGACCGGCGCTTCGCTTCGGACAGCTCCGGAGAGCCGTAGTGTGCGTCTGCACTAGACTGCATCGTAGCGAAAAGCTTTGCCAGTGTGTCTTAGCAAGGAGATAGCTTAGGAGCACAGCGCACTTATGCCTCCCTTGTCCAGAAACACGATTTTACTGCACACTCCAAAAACACTGCTCCTTCCAGGGCAATATATAAGCTGCTTTCTGACGGCCGTGATCTTTCGATTACTCTTGCCCAGCTCGTTGATTTAACGTGCACATGCCGTCCTGGCATTCAGTGCACAGTGAAAGCAATCGCAAAAGTCCAGGTGCTGCTGACTCCCAAACACAAGGCGCTGGCTATGTTCTTGCTTCTCGACAACTCAACGAAGCCCTTCATTTCTGCAGTTGCCATCGAGGTCTCTGCACTCGGAGACTCAGAGGACGAGCAGGAGTTTCCCAGGAGATGCTGCATCAGGACGAATTCAAAACTCAGGAAAATTGTCCTGGAACACCTTCCATAAGGATGCTAGAATGGAATTGAAGGGGCAGGCGAGCGGCCACCTCGATCCTCTCGCAGTCCTTAGGGTGCGCGCAGAAGCCCGGTGCTCTGCGGCTTCGTTCTTCGTCCTCGTACAAGCTACCGCTCTGTCCGGCTCGCGGAGCAGGAGAAGCGGCTGCTTCGCGCACACAACAGCCGTACGCTCCGAAGCGCTGCTTCAGCCGAAAGACGCCGGCGACCGGCGCTTGGCTTCGGACAGCTCCGGAGAGCCGTAGTGTGCGTCTGCACTAGACTGCATGATAACGAAAAGCTTTGGCAGTGTGTCTCGCAGGGAGATAGCTTAGGAGCGCAGCACACTTATGCCTTCCTTGCCCAGAAACACGATTTTACTGCACACTCCAAAAACACTGCTCTTTCCAGGGCAATATATAAGCTGCTTTCTGACGGCCGTGATCTTACGATTACTGCTCTTGCCCAGCTCGTTGTTTTAACGTGCACATGCCGTCCTGGCATTCAGTGCACAGTGAAGGCAATCGCAAAAGTCCAGCAGCTGCTGACTCCCAAACACAAGGCGCTGGCTATGTTCTTGCTCCTCGACTACTCAACGCAGCCCTTCATTTCTGCAGTTGCCATCGAGGTCTCTGCACTCGGAGACTCAGAGGACGAGTAGGAGTTTCCCAGGAGGGGCTGCATCAGGACGAATTCAAAACTCCAGAAAATTGTCCTGGAACACCTTCCCTAAGGATGCTAGAATGGAATTGAAGAGGCAGGCCAGCGGCCACCACGGTCCTCTACCAGTCCTTAGGGTGCGCGCAGAAGCCCGGTGCTCTGCGGCTTCGTTCTTCGCCCTCGTACAAGCTACCGCTCTGTCCGGCTCGCGGAGCAGGAGAAGCGGCTGCTTCGCGCACACAACAGAGGAGCGGCAGCCGTACGCTCCGAAGCGCTGCTTCAGCCGAAAGACGCCGGCGACCGGCGCTTCGCTTCGGACAGCTCCGGAGAGCCGTAGTGTGCGTCTGCACTGGACTGCATCATAGCGAAAAGCTTTAGCAGTGTGTCTCGCAGGGAGATAGCTTAGGAGCGCAGGGCACTTATGCCTCCCTTGTCCAGAAACACGATTTTACTGCACACTCCAAAAACACTGCTCTTTCCAGGGCAAGATGTCAGATGCTCTCTGATGCCCGTGCTCCCTTCCTGCTCTTGCCCAGCTCGTTGTTTTAACGTGCACATGCCGTCCTGGCATTCAGTGCACAGTGAAGGCAATCGCAAAAGTCCAGCAGCTGCTGACTCCCAAACGAATTTCCCAAGAGGGGCTTCATCAGGACGAAGTCAAAACCCAGGAAAGTTGTCTCGGAACGCCTTCAATAAAGCATGCCAGCAGTGCATTGAAAAGGCAGGGAGCTTTAGCCACTGTCATCTAGCAGTCCCAAGGCTGTACACACAATGTCGTCTCCCTGCGGCTTCGTTCTTCGCCCTCGTACAAGCTACCGCTCTGTCCGGCTCACGGAGCAGGAGAAGCGGCTGCCTCGCGCACACAACAGCGGAGCGGCAGCCGTACGCCCCGAAGCGCTGCTTCAGCCGAAAGACGGCAGCCACCGACGCTTCGCTTCGGACAGCTCCGGAGAGCCGCAGTGTCCGTCTGCACTAGACTGCATGATAACGAAAAGCTTTGGCAGTGTGTCTCGCAGGGAGATAGCTTAGGAGCGCAGCGCACTTATGCCTCCCTTGTCTAGAAACACGATTTTACTGCACACTCCAAAAACACTGCTCTTTCCTGGGCAATATATAAGCTGCTTTCTGACGGCCGTGATTTTTCGATTACTCTTGCCCAGCTCGTTGATTTAACGTGCACATGCCGTCCTGGCAGTCAGTGCACAGTGAAGGCAATCGCAAAAGTCCAGCAGCTGCTGACTCCCAAACGAATTTCCCAACAGGGGCTGCATCAGGACGAAGTCAAAACCCAGGAAAGTTGTCTCGGAACGCCTTCAATAAAGCATGCCAGCAGTGCATTGAAAAGGCAGGGAGCTTTAGCCACTGTCATCTAGCAGTCCCAAGGCTGTACACACAATGTCGTCTCCCTGCGGCTTCGTTCTTCGCCCTCGTACAAGCTACCGCTCTGTCCGGCTCACGGAGCAGGAGAAGCGGCTGCCTCGCGCACACAACAGCGGAGCGGCAGCCGTACGCTCCGAAGCGCTGCTTCAGCCGAAAGACGCCGGCGACCGGCGCTTGGCTTCGGACAGCTCCGGAGAGCCGCAGTGTCCGTCTGCACTAGACTGCATGATAACGAAAAGCTTTGGCAGTGTGTCTCGCAGGGAGATAGCTTAGGAGCGCAGCGCACTTATGCCTCCCTTGTCCAGAAACACGATTTTACTGCACACTCCAAAAACACTGCTCTTTCCTGGGCAATATATAAGCTGCTTTCTGACGGCCGTGATCTTTCGATTACTCTTGCCCAGCTCGTTGTTTTAACGTGCACATGCCGTCCTGGCATTCAGTGCACAGTGAAGGCAATCGCAAAAGTCCAGGTGCTGCTGACTCCCAAACACAAGGCGCTGGCTATGTTCTTGCTTCTCGACAACTCAACGCAGCCCTTCATTTCTGCAGTTGCCATCGAGGTCTCTGCACTCGGAGACGCAGAGGACGAGTAGGAGTTTCCCAGGAGGGGCTGCATCAGGAGGAATTCAAAACTCCAGAAAATTGTCCTGGAACACCTTCCCTAAGGATGCTAGAATGGAATTGAAGAGGCAGGCCAGCGGCCACCACGGTCCTCTACCAGTCCTTAGGGTGCGCGCAGAAGGCCGGTGCTCTGCGGCTTCGTTCTTCGCCGTCGTACAAGCTACCGCTCTGTCCGGCTCACGGAGCAGGAGAAGCGGCTGCTTCGCGCACACAACAGCCGTACGCTCCGAAGCGCTGCTTCAGCCGAAAGACGCCGGCGACCGGCGCTTCGCTTCGGACAGCTCCGGAGAGCCGTAGTGTGCGTCTGCACTAGACTGCATGATAACGAAAAGCTTTGGCAGTGTGTCTCGCAGGGAGATAGCTTAGGAGCGCAGCACACTTATGCCTCCCTTGTCCAGAAACACGATTTTACTGCACACTCCAAAACCACTGCTCTTTCCAGGGCAATATATAAGCTGCTTTCTGACGGCCGTGATCTTTCGATTACTGCTCTTGCCCAGCTCGTTGTTTTAACGTGCACATGCCGTCCTGGCATTCAGTGCACAGTGAAAGCAATCGCAAAAGTCCAGGTGCTGCTGACTCCCAAACACAAGGCGCTGGCTATGTTCTTGCTTCTCGACAACTCAACGCAGCCCTTCATTTCTGCAGTTGCCATCGAGGTCTCTGCACTCGGAGACGCAGAGGACGAGTAGGAGTTTCCCAGGAGGGGCTGCATCAGGACGAATTCAAAACTCCAGAAAATTGTCCTGGAACACCTTCCCTAAGGATGCTAGAATGGAATTGAAGAGGCAGGCGAGCGGCCACCACGGTCCTCTAGCAGTCCTTAGGGTGCGCGCAGAAGGCCGGTGCTCTGCGGCTTCGTTCTTCGCCGTCGTACAATCTACCGCTCTGTCCGGCTCGCGGAGCAGGAGAAGCGGCTGCCTCGCGCACACAACAGCCGTACGCTCCGAAGCGCTGCTTCAGCCGAAAGACGCCGGCGACCGGCGCTTGGCTTCGGACAGCTCCGGAGAGCCGTAGTGTGCGTCTGCACTAGACTGCATGATAACAAAAAGCTTTGGCAGTGTGTCTCGCAGGGAGATAGCTTAGGAGCGCAGGGCACTTATGCCTCCCTTGTCCAGAAACACGATTTTACTGCACACTCCAAAAACACTGCTCTTTCCAGGGCAATATATAAGCTGCTTTCTGACGGCCGTGATCTTTCGATTACTGCTCTTGCCCAGCTCGTTGTTTTAACGTGCACATGCCGTCCTGGCATTCAGTGCACAGTGAAGGCAATCGCAAAAGTCCAGCAGCTGCTGACTCCCAAACAAAAGGCGCTGGCTATGTTCTTGCTTCTCGACTACTCAACGCAGCCCTTCATTTCTGCAGTTGCCATCGAGGTCTCTGCACTCGGAGACTCAGAGGACGAGTAGGAGTTTCCCAGGAGGGGCTGCATCAGGAGGAATTCAAAACTCCAGAAAATTGTCCTGGAACACCTTCCCTAAGGATGCTAGAATGGAATTGAAGAGGCAGGCCAGCGGCCACCACGGTCCTCTAGCACTCCTTAGGGTGCGCGCAGAAGGCCGGTGCTCTGCGGCTTCGTTCTTCGCCGTCGTACAAGCTACCGCTCTGTCCGGCTCACGGAGCAGGAGAAGCGGCTGCTTCGCGCACACAACAGCCGTACGCTCCGAAGCGCTGCTTCAGCCGAAAGACGCCGGCGACCGGCGCTTCGCTTCGGACAGCTCCGGAGAGCCGTAGTGTGCGTCTGCACTGGACTGCATCATAGCGAAAAGCTTTAGCAGTGTGTCTTAGCAGGGAGATAGCTTAGGAGCGCAGGGCACTTATGCTTCCCTTGTCCAGAAACACGATTTTACTGCACACTCCAAAACCACTGCTCTTTCCAGGGCAAGATGTCAGATGCTCTCTGATGCCCGTGCTGCCTTCCTGCTCTTGCCCAGCTCGTTGTTTTAACGTGCACATGCCGTCCTGGCATTCAGTGCACAGTGAAGGCAATCGCAAAAGTCCAGCAGCTGCTGACTCCCAAACGAATTTCCCAAGAGGGGCTGCATCAGGACGAAGTCAAAACCCAGGAAAGTTGTCTCGGAACGCCTTCAATAAAGCATGCCAGCAGTGCATTGAAAAGGCAGGGAGCTTTAGCCACTGTCATCTAGCAGTCCCAAGGCTGTACACACAATGTCGTCTCCCTGCGGCTTCGTTCTTCGCCCTCGTACAAGCTACCGCTCTGTCCGGCTCACGGAGCAGGAGAAGCGGCTGCCTCGCGCACACAACAGAGGAGCGGCAGCCGTACGCTCCGAAGCGCTGCTTCAGCCGAAAGACGCCGGCGACCGGCGCTTCGCTTCGGACAGCTCCGGAGAGCCGTAGTGTGCGTCTGCACTAGACTGCATCGTAGCGAAAAGCTTTGCCAGTGTGTCTTAGCAAGGAGATAGCTTAGGAGCACAGCGCACTTATGCCTCCCTTGTCCAGAAACACGATTTTACTGCACACTCCAAAAACACTGCTCCTTCCAGGGCAATATATAAGCTGCTTTCTGACGGCCGTGATCTTTCGATTACTCTTGCCCAGCTCGTTGATTTAACGTGCACATGCCGTCCTGGCATTCAGTGCACAGTGAAAGCAATCGCAAAAGTCCAGGTGCTGCTGACTCCCAAACACAAGGCGCTGGCTATGTTCTTGCTTCTCGACAACTCAACGAAGCCCTTCATTTCTGCAGTTGCCATCGAGGTCTCTGCACTCGGAGACTCAGAGGACGAGCAGGAGTTTCCCAGGAGATGCTGCATCAGGACGAATTCAAAACTCAGGAAAATTGTCCTGGAACACCTTCCCTAAGGATGCTAGAATGGAATTGAAGGGGCAGGCGAGCGGCCACCACGGTCCTCTCGCAGTCCTTAGGGTGCGCGCAGAAGCCCGCTGCTCTGCGGCTTCGTTCTTCGCCGTCGTACAAGCTACTGCTCTGTCCGGCTCACGGAGCAGGAGAAGCGGCTGCCTCGCGCACACAACAGCCGTACGCTCCGAAGCGCTGCTTCAGCCGAAAGACGCCGGCGACCGGCGCTTCGCTTCGGACAGCTCCGGAGAGCCGTAGTGTGCGTCTGCACTAGACTGCATGATAACGAAAAGCTTTGGCAGTGTGTCTTAGCAGGGAGATAGCTTAGGAGCGCAGGGCACTTATGCCTCCCTTGTCCAGAAACACGATTTTACTGCACACTCCAAAAACACTGCTTTTTCCAGGGCAAGATGTCAGATGCTCTCTGATGCCCGTGCTCCCTTCCTGCTCTTGCCCAGCTCGTTGTTTTAACGTGCACATGCCGTCCTGGCATTCAGTGCACAGTGAAGGCAATCGCAAAAGTCCAGCAGCTGCTGACTCCCAAACGAATTTCCCAAGAGGGGCTTCATCAGGACGAAGTCAAAACCCAGGAAAGTTGTCTCGGAACGCCTTCAATAAAGCATGCCAGCAGTGCATTGAAAAGGCAGGGAGCTTTAGCCACTGTCATCTAGCAGTCCCAAGGCTGTACACACAATGTCGTCTCCCTGCGGCTTCGTTCTTCGCCCTCGTACAAGCTACCGCTCTGTCCGGCTCACGGAGCAGGAGAAGCGGCTGCCTCGCGCACACAACAGCGGAGCGGCAGCCGTACGCCCCGAAGCGCTGCTTCAGCCGAAAGACGGCGGCCACCGGCGCTTCGCTTCGGACAGCTCCGGAGAGCCGCAGTGTCCGTCTGCACTAGACTGCATCGTAGTGAAAAGCTTTGGCAGTGTGTCTCGCAGGGAGATAGCTTAGGAGCGCAGCGCACTTATGCCTCCCTTGTCTAGAAACACGATTTTACTGCACACTCCAAAAACACTGCTCTTTCCTGGGCAATATATAAGCTGCTTTCTGACGGCCGTGATCTTTCGATTACTGCTCTTGCCCAGCTCGTTGTTTTAACGTGCACATGCCGTCCTGGCATTCAGTGCACAGTGAAGGCAATCGCAAAAGTCCAGCAGCTGCTGACTCCCAAACGAATTTCCCAAGAGGGGCTTCATCAGGACGAAGTCAAAACCCAGGAAAGTTGTCTCGGAACGCCTTCAATAAAGCATGCCAGCAGTGCATTGAAAAGGCAGGGAGCTTTAGCCACTGTCATCTAGCAGTCCCAAGGCTGTACACACAATGTCGTCTCCCTGCGGCTTCGTTCTTCGCCCTCGTACAAGCTACCGCTCTGTCCGGCTCACGGAGCAGGAGAAGCGGCTGCCTCGCGCACACAACAGCGGAGCGGCAGCCGTACGCCCCGAAGCGCTGCTTCAGCCGAAAGACGGCGGCCACCGGCGCTTCGCTTCGGACAGCTCCGGAGAGCCGCAGTGTCCGTCTGCACAAGACTGCATGATAACGAAAAGCTTTGCCAGTGTGTCTCGCAGGGAGATAGCTTAGGAGCGCAGCGCACTTATGCCTCCCTTGTCTAGAAACACGATTTTACTGCACACTCCAAAAACACTGCTCCTTCCAGGGCAATATATAAGCTGCTTTCTGACGGCCGTGATCTTTCGATTACTCTTGCCCAGCTCGTTGTTTTAACGTGCACATGCCGTCCTGGCATTCAGTGCACAGTGAAAGCAATCGCAAAAGTCCAGGTGCTGCTGACTCCCAAACACAAGGCGCTGGCTATGTTCTTGCTTCTCGACAACTCAACGAAGCCCTTCATTTCTGCAGTTGCCATCGAGGTCTCTGCACTCGGAGACGCAGAGGACGAGTAGGAGTTTCCCAGGAGGGGCTGCATCAGGACGAATTCAAAACTCAGGAAAATTGTCCTGGAACACCTTCCCTAAGGATGCTAGAATGGAATTGAAGGGGCAGGCGAGCGGCCACCACGGTCCTCTCGCAGTCCTTAGGGTGCGCGCAGAAGGCCGGTGCTCTGCGGCTTCGTTCTTCGCCCTCGTACAAGCTACCGCTCTGTCCGGCTCGCGGAGCAGGAGAAGCGGCTGCTTCGCGCACACAACAGCCGTACGCTCCGAAGCGCTGCTTCAGCCGAAAGACGCCGGCGACCGGCGCTTCGCTTCGGACAGCTCCGGAGAGCCGTAGTGTGCGTCTGCACTAGACTGCATGATAACGAAAAGCTTTGCCAGTGTGTCTCGCAGGGAGATAGCTTAGGAGCGCAGCGCACTTATGCCTCCCTTGCCCAGAAACACGATTTTACTGCACACTCCAAAAACACTGCTCTTTCCAGGGCAATATATAAGCTGCTTTCTGACGGCCGTGATCTTACGATTACTGCTCTTGCCCAGCTCGTTGTTTTAACGTGCACATGCCGTCCTGGCATTCAGTGCACAGTGAAGGCAATCGCAAAAGTCCAGCAGCTGCTGACTCCCAAACACAAGGCGCTGGCTATGTTCTTGCTCCTCGACTACTCAACGCAGCCCTTCATTTCTGCAGTTGCCATCGAGGTCTCTGCACTCGGAGACTCAGAGGACGAGTAGGTGTTTCCAGGAGAGGCTGCATCAGGACGAATTCAAAACTCCAGAAAATTGTCCTGGAACACCTTCCCTAAGGATGCTAGAATGGAATTGAAGAGGCAGGCCAGCGGCCACCACGGTCCTCTAGCAGTCCTTAGGGTGCGCGCAGAAGGCCGGTGCTCTGCGGCTTCGTTCTTCGCCGTCGTACAAGCTACCGCTCTGTCCGGCTCGCGGAGCAGGAGAAGCGACTGCTTCGCGCACACAACAGAGGAGCGGCAGCCGTACGCTCCGAAGCGCTGCTTCAGCCGAAAGACGCCGGCGACCGGCGCTTGGCTTCGGACAGCTCCGGAGAGCCGTAGTGTGCGTCTGCACTGGACTGCATCGTAGCGAAAAGCTTTGCCAGTGTGTCTTAGCAAGGAGATAGCTTAGGAGCGCAGCGCACTTATGCCTTCCTTGTCCATAAACACGATTTTACTGCACACTCCAAAAACACTGCTCTTTCCAGGGCAATATATAAGCTGCTTTCTGACGGCCGTGATCTTTCGATTACTCTTGCCCAGCTCGTTGTTTTAACGTGCACATGCCGTCCTGGCATTCAGTGCACAGTGAAGGCAATCGCAAAAGTCCAGCAGCTGCTGACTCCCAAATGAATTTCCCAACAGGGGCTTCATCAGGACGAAGTCAAAACCCAGGAAAGTTGTCTCGGAACGCCTTCAATAAAGCATGCCAGCAGTGCATTGAAAAGGCAGGGAGCTTTAACCACTGTCATCTAGCAGTCCCAAGGCTGTACACACAATGTCGTCTCCCTGCGGCTTCGTTCTTCGCCCTCGTACAAGCTACCGCTCTGTCCGGCTCACGGAGCAGGAGAAGCGGCTGCCTCGCGCACACAACAGAGGAGCGGCAGCCGTACGCTCCGAAGCGCTGCTTCAGCCGAAAGACGCCGGCGACCGGCGCTTGGCTTCGGACAGCTCCGGAGAGCCGCAGTGTCCGTCTGCACTAGACTGCATGATAACGAAAAGCTTTGGCAGTGTGTCTCGCAGGGAGATAGCTTAGGAGCGCAGCGCACTTATGCCTCCCTTGTCTAGAAACACGATTTTACTGCACACTCCAAAAACACTGCTCTTTCCTGGGCAATATATAAGCTGCTTTCTGACGGCCGTGATCTTTCGATTACTCTTGCCCAGCTCGTTGTTTTAACGTGCACATGCCGTCCTGGCATTCAGTGCACAGTGAAGGCAATCGCAAAAGTCCAGGTGCTGCTGACTCCCAAACACAAGGCGCTGGCTATGTTCTTGTTTCTCGACAACTCAACGCAGCCCTTCATTTCTGCAGTTGCCATCGAGGTCTCTGCACTCGGAGACGCAGAGGACGAGTAGGAGTTTCCCAGGAGGGGATGCATCAGGACGAATTCAAAACTCCAGAAAATTGTCCTGGAACACCTTCCCTAAGGATGCTAGAATGGAATTGAAGAGGCAGGCCAGCGGCCACCACGGTCCTCTACCAGTCCTTAGGGTGCGGGCAGAAGGCCGGTCTCTGCGGCTTCGTTCTTCGCCCTCGTACAAGCTACCGCTCTGTCCGGCTCACGGAGCAGGAGAAGCGGCTGCCTCGCGCACACAACAGAGGAGCGGCAGCCGTACGCTCCGAAGCGCTGCTTCAGCCGAAAGACGCCGGCGACCGGCGCTTCGCTTCGGACAGCTCCGGAGAGCCGTAGTGTGCGTCTGCACTAGACTGCATCGTAGCGAAAAGCTTTGCCAGTGTGTCTTAGCAAGGAGATAGCTTAGGAGCGCAGCGCACTTATGCCTTCCTTGTCCATAAACACGATTTTACTGCACACTCCAAAAACACTGCTCTTTCCAGGGCAATATATAAGCTGCTTTCTGACGGCCGTGATCTTTCGATTACTCTTGCCCAGCTCGTTGTTTTAACGTGCACATGCCGTCCTGGCATTCAGTGCACAGTGAAAGCAATCGCAAAAGTCCAGGTGCTGCTGACTCCCAAACACAAGGCGCTGGCTATGTTCTTGCTTCTCGACAACTCAACGAAGCCCTTCATTTCTGCAGTTGCCATCGAGGTCTCTGCACTCGGAGACGCAGAGGACGAGCAGGAGTTTCCCAGGAGATGCTGCATCAGGACGAATTCAAAACTCAGGAAAATTGTCCTGGAACACCTTCCCTAAGGATGCTAGAATGGAATTGAAGGGGCAGGCGAGCGGCCACCACGGTCCTCTCGCAGTCCTTAGGGTGCGCGCAGAAGGCCGGTGCTCTGCGGCTTCGTTCTTCGCCCTCGTACAAGCTACCGCTCTGTCCGGCTCGCGGAGCAGGAGAAGCGGCTGCTTCGCGCACACAACAGCCGTACGCTCCGAAGCGCTGCTTCAGCCGAAAGACGCCGGCGACCGGCGCTTGGCTTCGGACAGCTCCGGAGAGCCGTAGTGTGCGTCTGCACTAGACTGCATGATAACGAAAAGCTTTGGCAGTGTGTCTCGCAGGGAGATAGCTTAGGAGCGCAGCACACTTATGCCTCCCTTGCCCAGAAACACGATTTTACTGCACACTCCAAAAACACTGCTCTTTCCAGGGCAATATATAAGCTGCTTTCTGACGGCCGTGATCTTACGATTACTGCTCTTGCCCAGCTCGTTGTTTTAACGTGCACATGCCGTCCTGGCATTCAGTGCACAGTGAAGGCAATCGCAAAAGTCCAGCAGCTGCTGACTCCCAAACACAAGGCGCTGGCTATGTTCTTGCTCCTCGACTACTCAACGCAGCCCTTCATTTCTGCAGTTGCCATCGAGGTCTCTGCACTCGGAGACTCAGAGGACGAGTAGGAGTTTCCCAGGAGGGGCTGCATCAGGACGAATTCAAAACTCCAGAAAATTGTCCTGGAACACCTTCCCTAAGGATGCTAGAATGGAATTGAAGAGGCAGGCCAGCGGCCACCACGGTCCTCTACCAGTCCTTAGGGTGCGCGCAGAAGCCCGGTGCTCTGCGGCTTCGTTCTTCGCCCTCGTACAAGCTACCGCTCTGTCCGGCTCGCGGAGCAGGAGAAGCGGCTGCTTCGCGCACACAACAGAGGAGCGGCAGCCGTACGCTCCGAAGTGCTGCTTCAGCCAAAAGACGCCGGCGACCGGCGCTTCGCTTCGGACAGCTCCGGAGAGCCGTAGTGTGCGTCTGCACTGGACTGCATCATAGCGAAAAGCTTTAGCAGTGTGTCTCGCAGGGAGATAGCTTAGGAGCGCAGGGCACTTATGCCTCCCTTGTCCAGAAACACGATTTTACTGCACACTCCAAAAACACTGCTCTTTCCAGGGCAAGATGTCAGATGCTCTCTGATGCCCGTGCTCCCTTCCTGCTCTTGCCCAGCTCGTTGTTTTAACGTGCACATGCCGTCCTGGCATTCAGTGCACAGTGAAGGCAATCGCAAAAGTCCAGCAGCTGCTGACTCCCAAACGAATTTCCCAAGAGGGGCTTCATCAGGACGAAGTCAAAACCCAGGAAAGTTGTCTCGGAACGCCTTCAATAAAGCATGCCAGCAGTGCATTGAAAAGGCAGGGAGCTTTAGCCACTGTCATCTAGCAGTCCCAAGGCTGTACACACAATGTCGTCTCCCTGCGGCTTCGTTCTTTGCCCTCGTACAAGCTACCGCTCTGTCCGGCTCACGGAGCAGGAGAAGCGGCTGCCTCGCGCACACAACAGCGGAGCGGCAGCCGTACGCCTCGAAGCGCTGCTTCAGCCGAAAGACGGCAGCCACCGACGCTTCGCTTCGGACAGCTCCGGAGAGCCGCAGTGTCCGTCTGCACTAGACTGCATGATAACGAAAAGCTTTGGCAGTGTGTCTTGCAGGGAGATAGCTTAGGAGCGCAGCGCACTTATGCCTCCCTTGTCTAGAAACACGATTTTACTGCACACTCCAAAAACACTGCTCTTTCCTGGGCAATATATAAGCTGCTTTCTGACGGCCGTGATTTTTCGATTACTCTTGCCCAGCTCGTTGATTTAACGTGCACATGCCGTCCTGGCAGTCAGTGCACAGTGAAGGCAATCGCAAAAGTCCAGCAGCTGCTGACTCCCAAATGAATTTCCCAACAGGGGCTGCATCAGGACGAAGTCAAAACCCAGGAAAGTTGTCTCGGAACGCCTTCAATAAAGCATGCCAGCAGTGCATTGAAAAGGCAGGGAGCTTTAGCCACTGTCATCTAGCAGTCCCAAGGCTGTACACACAATGTCGTCTCCCTGCGGCTTCGTTCTTCGCCCTCGTACAAGCTACCGCTCTGTCCGGCTCACGGAGCAGGAGAAGCGGCTGCCTCGCGCACACAACAGAGGAGCGGCAGCCGTACGCTCCGAAGCGCTGCTTCAGCCGAAAGACGCCGGCGACCGGCGCTTGGCTTCGGACAGCTCCGGAGAGCCGCAGTGTCCGTCTGCATTAGACTGCATGATAACGAAAAGCTTTGGCAGTGTGTCTCGCAGGGAGATAGCTTAGGAGCGCAGCGCACTTATGCCTCCCTTGTCCAGAAACACGATTTTACTGCACACTCCAAAAACACTGCTCTTTCCTGGGCAATATATAAGCTGCTTTCTGACGGCCGTGATCTTTCGATTACTCTTGCCCAGCTCGTTGTTTTAACGTGCACATGCCGTCCTGGCATTCAGTGCACAGTGAAGGCAATCGCAAAAGTCCAGCAGCTGCTGACTCCCAAACACAAGGCGCTGGCTATGTTCTTGCTTCTCGACAACTCAACGCAGCCCTTCATTTCTGCAGTTGCCATCGAGGTCTCTGCACTCGGAGACGCAGAGGACGAGTAGGAGTTTCCCAGGAGGGGCTGCATCAGGAGGAATTCAAAACTCCAGAAAATTGTCCTGGAACACCTTCCCTAAGGATGCTAGAATGGAATTGAAGAGGCAGGCCAGCGGCCACCACGGTCCTCTAGCAGTCCTTAGGGTGCGCGCAGAAGGCCGGTGCTCTGCGGCTTCGTTCTTCGCCGTCGTACAAGCTACCGCTCTGTCCGGCTCACGGAGCAGGAGAAGCGGCTGCTTCGCGCACACAACAGCCGTACGCTCCGAAGCGCTGCTTCAGCCGAAAGACGCCGGTAACCGGCGCTTCGCTTCGGACAGCTCCGGAGAGCCGTAGTGTGCGTCTGCACTAGACTGCATGATAACGAAAAGCTTTGCCAGTGTGTCTCGCAGGGAGATAGCTTAGGAGCGCAGCACACTTATGCCTCCCTTGTCCAGAAACACGATTTTACTGCACACTCCAAAACCACTGCTCTTTCCAGGGCAATATATAAGCTGCTTTCTGACGGCCGTGATCTTTCGATTACTGCTCTTGCCCAGCTCGTTGTTTTAACGTGCACATGCCGTCCTGGCATTCAGTGCACAGTGAAAGCAATCGCAAAAGTCCAGGTGCTGCTGACTCCCAAACACAAGGCGCTGGCTATGTTCTTGCTTCTCGACAACTCAACGCAGCCCTTCATTTCTGCAGTTGCCATCGAGGTCTCTGCACTCGGAGACGCAGAGGACGAGTAGGAGTTTCCCAGGAGGGGCTGCATCAGGACGAATTCAAAACTCCAGAAAATTGTCCTGGAACACCTTCCCTAAGGATGCTAGAATGGAATTGAAGAGGCAGGCGAGCGGCCACCACGGTCCTCTAGCAGTCCTTAGGGTGCGCGCAGAAGGCCGGTGCTCTGCGGCTTCGTTCTTCGCCGTCGTACAATCTACCGCTCTGTCCGGCTCGCGGAGCAGGAGAAGCGGCTGCCTCGCGCACACAACAGCCGTACGCTCCGAAGCGCTGCTTCAGCCGAAAGACGCCGGCGACCGGCGCTTGGCTTCGGACAGCTCCGGAGAGCCGTAGTGTGCGTCTGCACTAGACTGCATGATAACGAAAAGCTTTGGCAGTGTGTCTCGCAGGGAGATAGCTTAGGAGCGCAGGGCACTTATGCCTCCCTTGTCCAGAAACACGATTTTACTGCACACTCCAAAAACACTGCTCTTTCCAGGGCAATATATAAGCTGCTTTCTGACGGCCGTGATCTTTCGATTACTGCTCTTGCCCAGCTCGTTGTTTTAACGTGCACATGCCGTCCTGGCATTCAGTGCACAGTGAAGGCAATCGCAAAAGTCCAGCAGCTGCTGACTCCCAAACAAAAGGCGCTGGCTATGTTCTTGCTTCTCGACTACTCAACGCAGCCCTTCATTTCTGCAGTTGCCATCGAGGTCTCTGCACTCGGAGACTCAGAGGACGAGTAGGAGTTTCCCAGGAGGGGCTGCATCAGGAGGAATTCAAAACTCCAGAAAATTGTCCTGGAACACCTTCCCTAAGGATGCTAGAATGGAATTGAAGAGGCAGGCCAGCGGCCACCACGGTCCTCTAGCAGTCCTTAGGGTGCGCGCAGAAGGCCGGTGCTCTGCGGCTTCGTTCTTCGCCGTCGTACAAGCTACCGCTCTGTCCGGCTCACGGAGCAGGAGAAGCGGCTGCTTCGCGCACACAACAGCCGTACGCTCCGAAGCGCTGCTTCAGCCGAAAGACGCCGGCGACCGGCGCTTCGCTTCGGACAGCTCCGGAGAGCCGTAGTGTGCGTCTGCACTGGACTGCATCATAGCGAAAAGCTTTAGCAGTGTGTCTTAGCAGGGAGATAGCTTAGGAGCGCAGGGCACTTATGCCTCCCTTGTCCAGAAACACGATTTTACTGCACACTCCAAAACCACTGCTCTTTCCAGGGCAAGATGTCAGATGCTCTCTGATGCCCGTGCTCCCTTCCTGCTCTTGCCCAGCTCGTTGTTTTAACGTGCACATGCCGTCCTGGCATTCAGTGCACAGTGAAGGCAATCGCAAAAGTCCAGCAGCTGCTGACTCCCAAATGAATTTCCCAACAGGGGCTGCATCAGGACGAAGTCAAAACCCAGGAAAGTTGTCTCGGAACGCCTTCAATAAAGCATGCCAGCAGTGCATTGAAAAGGCAGGGAGCTTTAGCCACTGTCATCTAGCAGTCCCAAGGCTGTACACACAATGTCGTCTCCCTGCGGCTTCGTTCTTCGCCCTCGTACAAGCTACCGCTCTGTCCGGCTCACGGAGCAGGAGAAGCGGCTGCCTCGCGCACACAACAGAGGAGCGGCAGCCGTACGCTCCGAAGCGCTGCTTCAGCCGAAAGACGCCGGCGACCGGCGCTTCGCTTCGGACAGCTCCGGAGAGCCGTAGTGTGCGTCTGCACTAGACTGCATCGTAGCGAAAAGCTTTGCCAGTGTGTCTTAGCAAGGAGATAGCTTAGGAGCGCAGCGCACTTATGCCTCCCTTGTCCAGAAACACGATTTTACTGCACACTCCAAAAACACTGCTCTTTCCAGGGCAATATATAAGCTGCTTTCTGACGGCCGTGATCTTTCGATTACTCTTGCCCAGCTCGTTGATTTAACGTGCACATGCCGTCCTGGCATTCAGTGCACAGTGAAAGCAATCGCAAAAGTCCAGGTGCTGCTGACTCCCAAACACAAGGCGCTGGCTATGTTCTTGCTTCTCGACAACTCAACGCAGCCCTTCATTTCTGCAGTTGCCATCGAGGTCTCTGCACTCGGAGACTCAGAGGACGAGCAGGAGTTTCCCAGGAGATGCTGCATCAGGACGAATTCAAAACTCAGGAAAATTGTCCTGGAACACCTTCCATAAGGATGCTAGAATGGAATTGAAGGGGCAGGCGAGCGGCCACCTCGATCCTCTCGCAGTCCTTAGGGTGCGCGCAGAAGCCCGGTGCTCTGCGGCTTCGTTCTTCGCCGTCGTACAAGCTACCGCTCTGTCCGGCTCACGGAGCAGGAGAAGCGGCTGCCTCGCGCACACAACAGCCGTACGCTCCGAAGCGCTGCTTCAGCCGAAAGACGCCGGCGACCGGCGCTTCGCTTCGGACAGCTCCGGAGAGCCGTAGTGTGCGTCTGCACTAGACTGCATGATAACGAAAAGCTTTGGCAGTGTGTCTTAGCAGGGAGATAGCTTAGGAGCGCAGGGCACTTATGCCTCCCTTGTCCAGAAACACGATTTTACTGCACACTCCAAAAACACTGCTTTTTCCAGGGCAAGATGTCAGATGCTCTCTGATGCCCGTGCTCCCTTCCTGCTCTTGCCCAGCTCGTTGTTTTAACGTGCACATGCCGTCCTGGCATTCAGTGCACAGTGAAGGCAATCGCAAAAGTCCAGCAGCTGCTGACTCCCAAACGAATTTCCCAAGAGGGGCTTCATCAGGACGAAGTCAAAACCCAGGAAAGTTGTCTCGGAACGCCTTCAATAAAGCATGCCAGCAGTGCATTGAAAAGGCAGGGAGCTTTAGCCACTGTCATCTAGCAGTCCCAAGGCTGTACACACAATGTCGTCTCCCTGCGGCTTCGTTCTTCGCCCTCGTACAAGCTACCGCTCTGTCCGGCTCACGGAGCAGGAGAAGCGGCTGCCTCGCGCACACAACAGCGGAGCGGCAGCCGTACGCCCCGAAGCGCTGCTTCAGCCGAAAGACGGCGGCCACCGGCGCTTCGCTTCGGACAGCTCCGGAGAGCCGCAGTGTCCGTCTGCACTAGACTGCATCGTAGCGAAAAGCTTTGGCAGTGTGTCTCGCAGGGAGATAGCTTAGGAGCGCAGCGCACTTATGCCTCCCTTGTCTAGAAACACGATTTTACTGCACACTCCAAAAACACTGCTCTTTCCTGGGCAATATATAAGCTGCTTTCTGACGGCCGTGATCTTTCGATTACTGCTCTTGCCCAGCTCGTTGTTTTAACGTGCACATGCCGTCCTGGCATTCAGTGCACAGTGAAGGCAATCGCAAAAGTCCAGCAGCTGCTGACTCCCAAACGAATTTCCCAAGAGGGGCTTCATCAGGACGAAGTCAAAACCCAGGAAAGTTGTCTCGGAACGCCTTCAATAAAGCATGCCAGCAGTGCATTGAAAAGGCAGGGAGCTTTAGCCACTGTCATCTAGCAGTCCCAAGGCTGTACACACAATGTTGTCTCCCTGCGGCTTCGTTCTTCGCCCTCGTACAAGCTACCGCTCTGTCCGGCTCACGGAGCAGGAGAAGCGGCTGCCTCGCGCACACAACAGCGGAGCGGCAGCCGTACGCCCCGAAGCGCTGCTTCAGCCGAAAGACGGCGGCCACCGGCGCTTCGCTTCGGACAGCTCCGGAGAGCCGCAGTGTCCGTCTGCACAAGACTGCATGATAACGAAAAGCTTTGGCAGTGTGTCTCGCAGGGAGATAGCTTAGGAGCGCAGCGCACTTATGCCTCCCTTGTCTAGAAACACGATTTTACTGCACACTCCAAAAACACTGCTCTTTCCAGGGCAATATATAAGCTGCTTTCTGACGGCCGTGATCTTTCGATTACTCTTGCTCAGCTCGTTGTTTTAACGTGCACATGCCGTCCTGGCATTCAGTGCACAGTGAAAGCAATCGCAAAAGTCCAGGTGCTGCTGACTCCCAAACACAAGGCGCTGGCTATGTTCTTGCTTCTCGACAACTCAACGAAGCCCTTCATTTCTGCAGTTGCCATCGAGGTCTCTGCACTCGGAGACTCAGAGGACGAGCAGGAGTTTCCCAGGAGATGCTGCATCAGGACGAATTCAAAACTCAGGAAAATTGTCCTGGAACACCTTCCATAAGGATGCTAGAATGGAATTGAAGGGGCAGGCGAGCGGCCACCTCGATCCTCTCGCAGTCCTTAGGGTGCGCGCAGAAGCCCGGTGCTCTGCGGCTTCGTTCTTCGCCGTCGTGCAAGCTACCGCTCTGTCCGGCTCACGGAGCAGGAGAAGCGGCTGCCTCGCGCACACAACAGCCGTACGCTCCGAAGCGCTGCTTCAGCCGAAAGACGCCGGCGACCGGCGCTTCGCTTCGGACAGCTCCGGAGAGCCGTAGTGTGCGTCTGCACTAGACTGCATGATAACGAAAAGCTTTGGCAGTGTGTCTTAGCAGGGAGATAGCTTAGGAGCGCAGGGCACTTATGCCTCCCTTGTCCAGAAACACGATTTTACTGCACACTCCAAAAACACTGCTTTTTCCAGGGCAAGATGTCAGATGCTCTCTGATGCCCGTGCTCCCTTCCTGCTCTTGCCCAGCTCGTTGTTTTAACGTGCACATGCCGTCCTGGCATTCAGTGCACAGTGAAGGCAATCGCAAAAGTCCAGCAGCTGCTGACTCCCAAACGAATTTCCCAAGAGGGGCTTCATCAGGACGAAGTCAAAACCCAGGAAAGTTGTCTCGGAACGCCTTCAATAAAGCATGCCAGCAGTGCATTGAAAAGGCAGGGAGCTTTAGCCACTGTCATCTAGCAGTCCCAAGGCTGTACACACAATGTCGTCTCCCTGCGGCTTCGTTCTTCGCCCTCGTACAAGCTACCGCTCTGTCCGGCTCACGGAGCAGGAGAAGCGGCTGCCTCGCGCACACAACAGCGGAGCGGCAGCCGTACGCCCCGAAGCGCTGCTTCAGCCGAAAGACGGCGGCCACCGGCGCTTCGCTTCGGACAGCTCCGGAGAGCCGCAGTGTCCGTCTGCACTAGACTGCATCGTAGCGAAAAGCTTTGGCAGTGTGTCTCGCAGGGAGATAGCTTAGGAGCGCAGCGCACTTATGCCTCCCTTGTCTAGAAACACGATTTTACTGCACACTCCAAAAACACTGCTCTTTCCTGGGCAATATATAAGCTGCTTTCTGACGGCCGTGATCTTTCGATTACTGCTCTTGCCCAGCTCGTTGTTTTAACGTGCACATGCCGTCCTGGCATTCAGTGCACAGTGAAGGCAATCGCAAAAGTCCAGCAGCTGCTGACTCCCAAACGAATTTCCCAAGAGGGGCTTCATCAGGACGAAGTCAAAACCCAGGAAAGTTGTCTCGGAACGCCTTCAATAAAGCATGCCAGCAGTGCATTGAAAAGGCAGGGAGCTTTAGCCACTGTCATCTAGCAGTCCCAAGGCTGTACACACAATGTCGTCTCCCTGCGGCTTCGTTCTTCGCCCTCGTACAAGCTACCGCTCTGTCCGGCTCACGGAGCAGGAGAAGCGGCTGCCTCGCGCACACAACAGCGGAGCGGCAGCCGTACGCCCCGAAGCGCTGCTTCAGCCGAAAGACGGCGGCCACCGGCGCTTCGCTTCGGACAGCTCCGGAGAGCCGCAGTGTCCGTCTGCACAAGACTGCATGATAACGAAAAGCTTTGGCAGTGTGTCTCGCAGGGAGATAGCTTAGGAGCGCAGCGCACTTATGCCTCCCTTGTCTAGAAACACGATTTTACTGCACACTCCAAAAACACTGCTCTTTCCAGGGCAATATATAAGCTGCTTTCTGACGGCCGTGATCTTTCGATTACTCTTGCCCAGCTCGTTGTTTTAACGTGCACATGCCGTCCTGGCATTCAGTGCACAGTGAAAGCAATCGCAAAAGTCCAGGTGCTGCTGACTCCCAAACACAAGGCGCTGGCTATGTTCTTGCTTCTCGACAACTCAACGAAGCCCTTCATTTCTGCAGTTGCCATCGAGGTCTCTGCACTCGGAGACGCAGAGGACGAGTAGGAGTTTCCCAGGAGGGGCTGCATCAGGACGAATTCAAAACTCAGGAAAATTGTCTCGGAACACCTTCCCTAAGGATGCTAGAATGGAATTGAAGGGGCAGGCGAGCGGCCACCACGGTCCTCTCGCAGTCCTTAGGGTGCGCGCAGAAGGCCGGTGCTCTGCGGCTTCGTTCTTCGCCCTCGTACAAGCTACCGCTCTGTCCGGCTCGCGGAGCAGGAGAAGCGGCTGCTTCGCGCACACAACAGCCGTACGCTCCGAAGCGCTGCTTCAGCCGAAAGACGCCGGCGACCGGCGCTTGGCTTCGGACAGCTCCGGAGAGCCGTAGTGTGCGTCTGCACTAGACTGCATGATAACGAAAAGCTTTGCCAGTGTGTCTCGCAGGGAGATAGCTTAGGAGCGCAGCACACTTATGCCTCCCTTGCCCAGAAACACGATTTTACTGCACACTCCAAAAACACTGCTCTTTCCAGGGCAATATATAAGCTGCTTTCTGACGGCCGTGATCTTACGATTACTGCTCTTGCCCAGCTCGTTGTTTTAACGTGCACATGCCGTCCTGGCATTCAGTGCACAGTGAAGGCAATCGCAAAAGTCCAGCAGCTGCTGACTCCCAAACACAAGGCGCTGGCTATGTTCTTGCTCCTCGACTACTCAACGCAGCCCTTCATTTCTGCAGTTGCCATCGAGGTCTCTGCACTCGGAGACTCAGAGGACGAGTAGGAGTTTCCCAGGAGAGGCTGCATCAGGACGAATTCAAAACTCCAGAAAATTGTCCTGGAACACCTTCCCTAAGGATGCTAGAATGGAATTGAAGAGGCAGGCGAGCGGCCACCACGGTCCTCTAGCAGTCCTTAGGGTGCGCGCAGAAGGCCGGTGCTCTGCGGCTTCGTTCTTCGCCGTCGTACAAGCTACCGCTCTGTCCGGCTCGCGGAGCAGGAGAAGCGGCTGCTTCGCGCACACAACAGAGGAGCGGCAGCCGTACGCTCCGAAGCGCTGCTTCAGCCGAAAGACGCCGGCGACCGGCGCTTCGCTTCGGACAGCTCCGGAGAGCCGTAGTGTGCGTCTGCACTGGACTGCATCGTAGCGAAAAGCTTTGCCAGTGTGTCTTAGCAAGGAGATAGCTTAGGAGCGCAGCGCACTTATGCCTTCCTTGTCCATAAACACGATTTTACTGCACACTCCAAAAACACTGCTCTTTCCAGGGCAATATATAAGCTGCTTTCTGACGGCCGTGATCTTTCGATTACTCTTGCCCAGCTCGTTGTTTTAACGTGCACATGCCGTCCTGGCATTCAGTGCACAGTGAAGGCAATCGCAAAAGTCCAGCAGCTGCTGACTCCCAAATGAATTTCCCAACAGGGGCTTCATCAGGACGAAGTCAAAACCCAGGAAAGTTGTCTCGGAACGCCTTCAATAAAGCATGCCAGCAGTGCATTGAAAAGGCAGGGAGCTTTAGCCACTGTCATCTAGCAGTCCCAAGGCTGTACACACAATGTCGTCTCCCTGCGGCTTCGTTCTTCGCCCTCGTACAAGCTACCGCTCTGTCCGGCTCACGGAGCAGGAGAAGCGGCTGCCTCGCGCACACAACAGAGGAGCGGCAGCCGTACGCTCCGAAGCGCTGCTTCAGCCGAAAGACGCCGGCGACCGGCGCTTGGCTTCGGACAGCTCCGGAGAGCCGCAGTGTCCGTCTGCACTAGACTGCATGATAACGAAAAGCTTTGGCAGTGTGTCTCGCAGGGAGATAGCTTAGGAGCGCAGCGCACTTATGCCTCCCTTGTCTAGAAACACGATTTTACTGCACACTCCAAAAACACTGCTCTTTCCTGGGCAATATATAAGCTGCTTTCTGACGGCCGTGATCTTTCGATTACTCTTGCCCAGCTCGTTGTTTTAACGTGCACATGCCGTCCTGGCATTCAGTGCACAGTGAAGGCAATCGCAAAAGTCCAGGTGCTGCTGACTCCCAAACACAAGGCGCTGGCTATGTTCTTGTTTCTCGACAACTCAACGCAGCCCTTCATTTCTGCAGTTGCCATCGAGGTCTCTGCACTCGGAGACGCAGAGGACGAGTAGGAGTTTCCCAGGAGGGGATGCATCAGGACGAATTCAAAACTCCAGAAAATTGTCCTGGAACACCTTCCCTAAGGATGCTAGAATGGAATTGAAGAGGCAGGCCAGCGGCCACCACGGTCCTCTACCAGTCCTTAGGGTGCGGGCAGAAGGCCGGTGCTCTGCGGCTTCGTTCTTCGCCCTCGTACAAGCTACCGCTCTGTCCGGCTCACGGAGCAGGAGAAGCGGCTGCCTCGTGCACACAACAGAGGAGCGGCAGCCGTACGCTCCGAAGCGCTGCTTCAGCCGAAAGACGCCGGCGACCGGCGCTTCGCTTCGGACAGCTCCGGAGAGCCGTAGTGTGCGTCTGCACTAGACTGCATCGTAGCGAAAAGCTTTGCCAGTGTGTCTTAGCAAGGAGATAGCTTAGGAGCGCAGCGCACTTATGCCTTCCTTGTCCATAAACACGATTTTACTGCACACTCCAAAAACACTGCTCTTTCCTGGGCAATATATAAGCTGCTTTCTGACGGCCGTGATCTTTCGATTACTCTTGCCCAGCTCGTTGTTTTAACGTGCACATGCCGTCCTGGCATTCAGTGCACAGTGAAAGCAATCGCAAAAGTCCAGGTGCTGCTGACTCCCAAACACAAGGCGCTGGCTATGTTCTTGCTTCTCGACAACTCAACGAAGCCCTTCATTTCTGCAGTTGCCATCGAGGTCTCTGCACTCGGAGACGCAGAGGACGAGTAGGAGTTTCCCAGGAGATGCTGCATCAGGACGAATTCAAAACTCAGGAAAATTGTCCTGGAACACCTTCCCTAAGGATGCTAGAATGGAATTGAAGGGGCAGGCGAGCGGCCACCACGGTCCTCTCGCAGTCCTTAGGGTGCGCGCAGAAGGCCGGTGCTCTGCGGCTTCGTTCTTCGCCCTCGTACAAGCTACCGCTCTGTCCGGCTCGCGGAGCAGGAGAAGCGGCTGCCTCGCGCACACAACAGCCGTACGCTCCGAAGCGCTGCTTCAGCCGAAAGACGCCGGCCACCGGCGCTTGGCTTCGGACAGCTCCGGAGAGCCGTAGTGTGCGTCTGCACTAGACTGCATGATAACGAAAAACTTTGGCAGTGTGTCTCGCAGGGAGATAGCTTAGGAGCGCAGCACACTTATGCCTCCCTTGCCCAGAAACACGATTTTACTGCACACTCCAAAAACACTGCTCTTTCCAGGGCAATATATAAGCTGCTTTCTGACGGCCGTGATCTTACGATTACTGCTCTTGCCCAGCTCGTTGTTTTAACGTGCACATGCCGTCCTGGCATTCAGTGCACAGTGAAGGCAATCGCAAAAGTCCAGCAGCTGCTGACTCCCAAACACAAGGCGCTGGCTATGTTCTTGCTCCTCGACTACTCAACGCAGCCCTTCATTTCTGCAGTTGCCATCGAGGTCTCTGCACTCGGAGACTCAGAGGACGAGTAGGAGTTTCCCAGGAGGGGCTGCATCAGGAGGAATTCAAAACTCCAGAAAATTGTCCTGGAACACCTTCCCTAAGGATGCTAGAATGGAATTGAAGAGGCAGGCCAGCGGCCACCACGGTCCTCTAGCACTCCTTAGGGTGCGCGCACAAGGCCGGTGCTCTGCGGCTTCGTTCTTCGCCCTCGTACAAGCTACCGCTCTGTCCGGCTCACGGAGCAGGAGAAGCGGCTGCTTCGCGCACACAACAGAGGAGCGGCAGCCGTACGCTCCGAAGCGCTGCTTCAGCCGAAAGACGCCGGCGACCGGCGCTTCGCTTCGGACAGCTCCGGAGAGCCGTAGTGTGCGTCTGCACTGGACTGCATCATAGCGAAAAGCTTTAGCAGTGTGTCTTAGCAGGGAGATAGCTTAGGAGCGCAGGGCACTTATGCCTCCCTTGTCCAGAAACACGATTTTACTGCACACTCCAAAACCACTGCTCTTTCCAGGGCAAGATGTCAGATGCTCTCTGATGCCCGTGCTCCCTTCCTGCTCTTGCCCAGCTCGTTGTTTTAACGTGCACATGCCGTCCTGGCATTCAGTGCACAGTGAAGGCAATCGCAAAAGTCCAGCAGCTGCTGACTCCCAAATGAATTTCCCAAGAGGGGCTGCATCAGGACGAAGTCAAAACCCAGGAAAGTTGTCTCGGAACGCCTTCAATAAAGCATGCCAGCAGTGCATTGAAAAGGCAGGGAGCTTTAGCCACTGTCATCTAGCAGTCCCAAGGCTGTACACACAATGTCGTCTCCCTGCGGCTTCGTTCTTCGCCCTCGTACAAGCTACCGCTCTGTCCGGCTCACGGAGCAGGAGAAGCGGCTGCCTCGCGCACACAACAGAGGAGCGGCAGCCGTACGCTCCGAAGCGCTGCTTCAGCCGAAAGACGCCGGCGACCGGCGCTTCGCTTCGGACAGCTCCGGAGAGCCGTAGTGTGCGTCTGCACTAGACTGCATCGTAGCGAAAAGCTTTGCCAGTGTGTCTTAGCAAGGAGATAGCTTAGGAGCGCAGCGCACTTATGCCTCCCTTGTCCAGAAACACGATTTTACTGCACACTCCAAAAACACTGCTCTTTCCAGGGCAATATATAAGCTGCTTTCTGACGGCCGTGATCTTTCGATTACTCTTGCCCAGCTCGTTGATTTAACGTGCACATGCCGTCCTGGCATTCAGTGCACAGTGAAAGCAATCGCAAAAGTCCAGGTGCTGCTGACTCCCAAACACAAGGCGCTGGCTATGTTCTTGCTTCTCGACAACTCAACGAAGCCCTTCATTTCTGCAGTTGCCATCGAGGTCTCTGCACTCGGAGACTCAGAGGACGAGCAGGAGTTTCCCAGGAGATGCTGCATCAGGACGAATTCAAAACTCAGGAAAATTGTCCTGGAACACCTTCCATAAGGATGCTAGAATGGAATTGAAGGGGCAGGCGAGCGGCCACCTCGATCCTCTCGCAGTCCTTAGGGTGCGCGCAGAAGCCCGCTGCTCTGCGGCTTCGTTCTTCGCCGTCGTACAAGCTACCGCTCTGTCCGGCTCACGGAGCAGGAGAAGCGGCTGCCTCGCGCACACAACAGCCGTACGCTCCGAAGCGCTGCTTCAGCCGAAAGACGCCGGCGACCGGCGCTTCGCTTCGGACAGCTCCGGAGAGCCGTAGTGTGCGTCTGCACTAGACTGCATGATAACGAAAAGCTTTGGCAGTGTGTCTTAGCAGGGAGATAGCTTAGGAGCGCAGGGCACTTATGCCTCCCTTGTCCAGAAACACGATTTTACTGCACACTCCAAAAACAATGCTCTTTCCAGGGCAAGATGTCAGATGCTCTCTGATGCCCGTGCTCCCTTCCTGCTCTTGCCCAGCTCGTTGTTTTAACGTGCACATGCCGTCCTGGCATTCAGTGCACAGTGAAGGCAATCGCAAAAGTCCAGCAGCTGCTGACTCCCAAACGAATTTCCCAAGAGGGGCTTCATCAGGACGAAGTCAAAACCCAGGAAAGTTGTCTCGGAACGCCTTCAATAAAGCATGCCAGCAGTGCATTGAAAAGGCAGGGAGCTTTAGCCACTGTCATCTAGCAGTCCCAAGGCTGTACACACAATGTCGTCTCCCTGCGGCTTCGTTCTTCGCCCTCGTACAAGCTACCGCTCTGTCCGGCTCACGGAGCAGGAGAAGCGGCTGCCTCGCGCACACAACAGCGGAGCGGCAGCCGTACGCCCCGAAGCGCTGCTTCAGCCAAAAGACGGCGGCCACCGGCGCTTCGCTTCGGACAGCTCCGGAGAGCCGCAGTGTCCGTCTGCACAAGACTGCATCGTAGCGAAAAGCTTTGGCAGTGTGTCTCGCAGGGAGATAGCTTAGGAGCGCAGCGCACTTATGCCTCCCTTGTCTAGAAACACGATTTTACTGCACACTCCAAAAACACTGCTCTTTCCTGGGCAATATATAAGCTGCTTTCTGACGGCCGTGATCTTTCGATTACTGCTCTTGCCCAGCTCGTTGTTTTAACGTGCACATGCCGTCCTGGCATTCAGTGCACAGTGAAGGCAATCGCAAAAGTCCAGCAGCTGCTGACTCCCAAACGAATTTCCCAAGAGGGGCTTCATCAGGACGAAGTCAAAACCCAGGAAAGTTGTCTCGGAACGCCTTCAATAAAGCATGCCAGCAGTGCATTGAAAAGGCAGGGAGCTTTAGCCACTGTCATCTAGCAGTCCCAAGGCTGTACACACAATGTCGTCTCCCTGCGGCTTCGTTCTTCGCCCTCGTACAAGCTACCGCTCTGTCCGGCTCACGGAGCAGGAGAAGCGGCTGCCTCGCGCACACAACAGCGGAGCGGCAGCCGTACGCCCCGAAGCGCTGCTTCAGCCGAAAGACGGCGGCCACCGGCGCTTCGCTTCGGACAGCTCCGGAGAGCCGCAGTGTCCGTCTGCACAAGACTGCATGATAACGAAAAGCTTTGGCAGTGTGTCTCGCAGGGAGATAGCTTAGGAGCGCAGCGCACTTATGCCTCCCTTGTCTAGAAACACGATTTTACTGCACACTCCAAAAACACTGCTCTTTCCAGGGCAATATATAAGCTGCTTTCTGACGGCCGTGATCTTTCGATTACTCTTGCCCAGCTCGTTGTTTTAACGTGCACATGCCGTCCTGGCATTCAGTGCACAGTGAAAGCAATCGCAAAAGTCCAGGTGCTGCTGACTCCCAAACACAAGGCGCTGGCTATGTTCTTGCTTCTCGACAACTCAACGAAGCCCTTCATTTCTGCAGTTGCCATCGAGGTCTCTGCACTCGGAGACGCAGAGGACGAGTAGGAGTTTCCCAGGAGATGCTGCATCAGGACGAATTCAAAACTCAGGAAAATTGTCCTGGAACACCTTCCATAAGGATGCTAGAATGGAATTGAAGAGGCAGGCCAGCGGCCACCACGGTCCTCTAGCAGTCCTTAGGGTGCGCGCAGAAGGCCGGTGCTCTGCGGCTTCGTTCTTCGCCCTCGTACAAGCTACCGCTCTGTCCGGCTCGCGGAGCAGGAGAAGCGGCTGCTTCGCGCACACAACAGAGGAGCGGCAGCCGTACGCTCCGAAGCGCTGCTTCAGCCGAAAGACGCCGGCGACCGGCGCTTGGCTTCGGACAGCTCCGGAGAGCCGTAGTGTGCGTCTGCACTGGACTGCATCATAGCGAAAAGCTTTAGCAGTGTGTCTCGCAGGGAGATAGCTTAGGAGCGCAGGGCACTTATGCCTCCCTTGTCCAGAAACACGATTTTACTGCACACTCCAAAAACACTGCTCTTTCCAGGGCAAGATGTCAGATGCTCTCTGATGCCCGTGCTCCCTTCCTGCTCTTGCCCAGCTCGTTGTTTTAACGTGCACATGCCGTCCTGGCATTCAGTGCACAGTGAAGGCAATCGCAAAAGTCCAGCAGCTGCTGACTCCCAAATGAATTTCCCAACAGGGGCTGCATCAGGACGAAGTCAAAACCCAGGAAAGTTGTCTCGGAACGCCTTCAATAAAGCATGCCAGCAGTGCATTGAAAAGGCAGGGAGCTTTAGCCACTGTCATCTAGCAGTCCCAAGGCTGTACACACAATGTCGTCTCCCTGCGGCTTCGTTCTTCGCCCTCGTACAAGCTACCGCTCTGTCCGGCTCACGGAGCAGGAGAAGCGGCTGCCTCGCGCACACAACAGAGGAGCGGCAGCCGTACGCTCCGAAGCGCTGCTTCAGCCGAAAGACGCCGGCGACCGGCGCTTGGCTTCGGACAGCTCCGGAGAGCCGCAGTGTCCGTCTGCACTAGACTGCATGATAACGAAAAGCTTTGGCAGTGTGTCTCGCAGGGAGATAGCTTAGGAGCGCAGCGCACTTATGCCTCCCTTGTCCAGAAACACGATTTTACTGCACACTCCAAAAACACTGCTCTTTCCTGGGCAATATATAAGCTGCTTTCTGACGGCCGTGATCTTTCGATTACTCTTGCCCAGCTCGTTGTTTTAACGTGCACATGCCGTCCTGGCATTCAGTGCACAGTGAAGGCAATCGCAAAAGTCCAGGTGCTGCTGACTCCCAAACACAAGGCGCTGGCTATGTTCTTGCTTCTCGACAACTCAACGCAGCCCTTCATTTCTGCAGTTGCCATCGAGGTCTCTGCACTCGGAGACGCAGAGGACGAGTAGGAGTTTCCCAGGAGGGGCTGCATCAGGAGGAATTCAAAACTCCAGAAAATTGTCCTGGAACACCTTCCCTAAGGATGCTAGAATGGAATTGAAGAGGCAGGCCAGCGGCCACCACGGTCCTCTACCAGTCCTTAGGGTGCGCGCAGAAGGCCGGTGCTCTGCGGCTTCGTTCTTCGCCGTCGTACAAGCTACCGCTCTGTCCGGCTCACGGAGCAGGAGAAGCGGCTGCTTCGCGCACACAACAGCCGTACGCTCCGAAGCGCTGCTTCAGCCGAAAGACGCCGGCGACCGGCGCTTCGCTTCGGACAGCTCCGGAGAGCCGTAGTGTGCGTCTGCACTAGACTGCATGATAACGAAAAGCTTTGGCAGTGTGTCTCGCAGGGAGATAGCTTAGGAGCGCAGCACACTTATGCCTCCCTTGTCCAGAAACACGATTTTACTGCACACTCCAAAACCACTGCTCTTTCCAGGGCAATATATAAGCTGCTTTCTGACGGCCGTGATCTTTCGATTACTGCTCTTGCCCAGCTCGTTGTTTTAACGTGCACATGCCGTCCTGGCATTCAGTGCACAGTGAAAGCAATCGCAAAAGTCCAGGTGCCTCTGACTCCCAAACACAAGGCGCTGGCTATGTTCTTGCTTCTCGACAACTCAACGCAGCCCTTCATTTCTGCAGTTGCCATCGAGGTCTCTGCACTCGGAGACGCAGAGGACGAGTAGGAGTTTCCCAGGAGGGGCTGCATCAGGACGAATTCAAAACTCCAGAAAATTGTCCTGGAACACCTTCCCTAAGGATGCTAGAATGGAATTGAAGAGGCAGGCCAGCGGCCACCACGGTCCTCTAGCACTCCTTAGGGTGCGCGCAGAAGGCCGGTGCTCTGCGGCTTCGTTCTTCGCCGTCGTACAAGCTACCGCTCTGTCCGGCTCACGGAGCAGGAGAAGCGGCTGCTTCGCGCACACAACAGCCGTACGCTCCGAAGCGCTGCTTCAGCCGAAAGACGCCGGCGACCGGCGCTTCGCTTCGGACAGCTCCGGAGAGCCGTAGTGTGCGTCTGCACTGGACTGCATCATAGCGAAAAGCTTTAGCAGTGTGTCTTAGCAGGGAGATAGCTTAGGAGCGCAGGGCACTTATGCCTCCCTTGTCCAGAAACACGATTTTACTGCACACTCCAAAACCACTGCTCTTTCCAGGGCAAGATGTCAGATGCTCTCTGATGCCCGTGCTCCCTTCCTGCTCTTGCCCAGCTCGTTGTTTTAACGTGCACATGCCGTCCTGGCATTCAGTGCACAGTGAAGGCAATCGCAAAAGTCCAGCAGCTGCTGACTCCCAAACGAATTTCCCAAGAGGGGCTTCATCAGGACGAAGTCAAAACCCAGGAAAGTTGTCTCGGAACGCCTTCAATAAAGCATGCCAGCAGTGCATTGAAAAGGCAGGGAGCTTTAGCCACTGTCATCTAGCAGTCCCAAGGCTGTACACACAATGTCGTCTCCCTGCGGCTTCGTTCTTTGCCCTCGTACAAGCTACCGCTCTGTCCGGCTCACGGAGCAGGAGAAGCGGCTGCCTCGCGCACACAACAGCGGAGCGGCAGCCGTACGCCCCGAAGCGCTGCTTCAGCCGAAAGACGGCGGCCACCGGCGCTTCGCTTCGGACAGCTCCGGAGAGCCGCAGTGTCCGTCTGCACAAGACTGCATGATAACGAAAAGCTTTGGCAGTGTGTCTCGCAGGGAGATAGCTTAGGAGCGCAGCGCACTTATGCCTCCCTTGTCTAGAAACACGATTTTACTGCACACTCCAAAAACACTGCTCTTTCCAGGGCAATATATAAGCTGCTTTCTGACGGCCGTGATCTTTCGATTACTCTTGCCCAGCTCGTTGTTTTAACGTGCACATGCCGTCCTGGCATTCAGTGCACAGTGAAGGCAATCGCAAAAGTCCAGGTGCTGCTGACTCCCAAACACAAGGCGCTGGCTATGTTCTTGCTTCTCGACAACTCAACGCAGCCCTTCATTTCTGCAGTTGCCATCGAGGTCTCTGCACTCGGAGACGCAGAGGACGAGTAGGAGTTTCCCAGGAGGGGCTGCATCAGGAGGAATTCAAAACTCCAGAAAATTGTCCTGGAACACCTTCCCTAAGGATGCTAGAATGGAATTGAAGAGGCAGGCCAGCGGCCACCACGGTCCTCTACCAGTCCTTAGGGTGCGCGCAGAAGGCCGGTGCTCTGCGGCTTCGTTCTTCGCCGTCGTACAAGCTACCGCTCTGTCCGGCTCACGGAGCAGGAGAAGCGGCTGCTTCGCGCACACAACAGCCGTACGCTCCGAAGCGCTGCTTCAGCCGAAAGACGCCGGCGACCGGCGCTTGGCTTCGGACAGCTCCGGAGAGCCGTAGTGTGCGTCTGCACTAGACTGCATGATAACGAAAAGCTTTGGCAGTGTGTCTCGCAGGGAGATAGCTTAGGAGCGCAGCACACTTATGCCTCCCTTGTCCAGAAACACGATTTTACTGCACACTCCAAAACCACTGCTCTTTCCAGGGCAATATATAAGCTGCTTTCTGACGGCCGTGATCTTTCGATTACTGCTCTTGCCCAGCTCGTTGTTTTAACGTGCACATGCCGTCCTGGCATTCAGTGCACAGTGAAAGCAATCGCAAAAGTCCAGGTGCTGCTGACTCCCAAACACAAGGCGCTGGCTATGTTCTTGCTTCTCGACAACTCAACGCAGCCCTTCATTTCTGCAGTTGCCATCGAGGTCTCTGCACTCGGAGACGCAGAGGACGAGTAGGTGTTTCCCAGGAGGGGCTGCATCAGGACGAATTCAAAACTCCAGAAAATTGTCCTGGAACACCTTCCCTAAGGATGCTAGAATGGAATTGAAGAGGCAGGCGAGCGGCCACCACGGTCCTCTAGCAGTCCTTAGGGTGCGCGCAGAAGGCCGGTGCTCTGCGGCTTCGTTCTTCGCCGTCGTACAATCTACCGCTCTGTCCGGCTCGCGGAGCAGGAGAAGCGGCTGCCTCGCGCACACAACAGCCGTACGCTCCGAAGCGCTGCTTCAGCCGAAAGACGCCGGCGACCGGCGCTTGGCTTCGGACAGCTCCGGAGAGCCGTAGTGTGCGTCTGCACTAGACTGCATGATAACGAAAAGCTTTGGCAGTGTGTCTCGCAGGGAGATAGCTTAGGAGCGCAGGGCACTTATGCCTCCCTTGTCCAGAAACACGATTTTACTGCACACTCCAAAACCACTGCTCTTTCCAGGGCAATATATAAGCTGCTTTCTGACGGCCGTGATCTTTCGATTACTGCTCTTGCCCAGCTCGTTGTTTTAACGTGCACATGCCGTCCTGGCATTCAGTGCACAGTGAAGGCAATCGCAAAAGTCCAGCAGCTGCTGACTCCCAAACACAAGGCGCTGGCTATGTTCTTGCTTCTCGACTACTCAACGCAGCCCTTCATTTCTGCAGTTGCCATCGAGGTCTCTGCACTCGGAGACTCAGAGGACGAGTAGGAGTTTCCCAGGAGGGGCTGCATCAGGAGGAATTCAAAACTCCAGAAAATTGTCCTGGAACACCTTCCCTAAGGATGCTAGAATGGAATTGAAGAGGCAGGCCAGCGGCCACCACGGTCCTCTAGCACTCCTTAGGGTGCGCGCAGAAGGCCGGTGCTCTGCGGCTTCGTTCTTCGCCGTCGTACAAGCTACCGCTCTGTCCGGCTCACGGAGCAGGAGAAGCGGCTGCTTCGCGCACACAACAGCCGTACGCTCCGAAGCGCTGCTTCAGCCGAAAGACGCCGGCGACCGGCGCTTCGCTTCGGACAGCTCCGGAGAGCCGTAGTGTGCGTCTGCACTGGACTGCATCATAGCGAAAAGCTTTAGCAGTGTGTCTTAGCAGGGAGATAGCTTAGGAGCGCAGGGCACTTATGCCTCCCTTGTCCAGAAACACGATTTTACTGCACACTCCAAAACCACTGCTCTTTCCAGGGCAAGATGTCAGATGCTCTCTGATGCCCGTGCTCCCTTCCTGCTCTTGCCCAGCTCGTTGTTTTAACGTGCACATGCCGTCCTGGCATTCAGTGCACAGTGAAGGCAATCGCAAAAGTCCAGCAGCTGCTGACTCCCAAATGAATTTCCCAAGAGGGGCTGCATCAGGACGAAGTCAAAACCCAGGAAAGTTGTCTCGGAACGCCTTCAATAAAGCATGCCAGCAGTGCATTGAAAAGGCAGGGAGCTTTAGCCACTGTCATCTAGCAGTCCCAAGGCTGTACACACAATGTCGTCTCCCTGCGGCTTCGTTCTTCGCCCTCGTACAAGCTACCGCTCTGTCCGGCTCACGGAGCAGGAGAAGCGGCTGCCTCGCGCACACAACAGAGGAGCGGCAGCCGTACGCTCCGAAGCGCTGCTTCAGCCGAAAGACGCCGGCGACCGGCGCTTCGCTTCGGACAGCTCCGGAGAGCCGTAGTGTGCGTCTGCACTAGACTGCATCGTAGCGAAAAGCTTTGCCAGTGTGTCTTAGCAAGGAGATAGCTTAGGAGCGCAGCGCACTTATGCCTCCCTTGTCCAGAAACACGATTTTACTGCACACTCCAAAAACACTGCTCTTTCCAGGGCAATATATAAGCTGCTTTCTGACGGCCGTGATCTTTCGATTACTCTTGCCCAGCTCGTTGATTTAACGTGCACATGCCGTCCTGGCATTCAGTGCACAGTGAAAGCAATCGCAAAAGTCCAGGTGCTGCTGACTCCCAAACACAAGGCGCTGGCTATGTTCTTGCTTCTCGACAACTCAACGAAGCCCTTCATTTCTGCAGTTGCCATCGAGGTCTCTGCACTCGGAGACTCAGAGGACGAGCAGGAGTTTCCCAGGAGATGCTGCATCAGGAGGAATTCAAAACTCCAGAAAATTGTCCTGGAACACTTTCCATAAGGATGCTAGAATGGAATTGAAGGGGCAGGCGAGCGGCCACCTCGATCCTCTCGCAGTCCTTAGGGTGCGCGCAGAAGCCCGCTGCTCTGCGGCTTCGTTCTTCGCCGTCGTACAAGCTACCGCTCTGTCCGGCTCACGGAGCAGGAGAAGCGGCTGCCTCGCGCACACAACAGCCGTACGCTCCGAAGCGCTGCTTCAGCCGAAAGACGCCGGCGACCGGCGCTTCGCTTCGGACAGCTCCGGAGAGCCGTAGTGTGCGTCTGCACTAGACTGCATGATAACGAAAAGCTTTGGCAGTGTGTCTTAGCAGGGAGATAGCTTAGGAGCGCAGGGCACTTATGCCTCCCTTGTCCAGAAACACGATTTTACTGCACACTCCAAAAACAATGCTCTTTCCAGGGCAAGATGTCAGATGCTCTCTGATGCCCGTGCTCCCTTCCTGCTCTTGCCCAGCTCGTTGTTTTAACGTGCACATGCCGTCCTGGCATTCAGTGCACAGTGAAGGCAATCGCAAAAGTCAGCAGCTGCTGACTCCCAAACGAATTTCCCAAGAGGGGCTTCATCAGGACGAAGTCAAAACCCAGGAAAGTTGTCTCGGAACGCCTTCAATAAAGCATGCCAGCAGTGCATTGAAAAGGCAGGGAGCTTTAGCCACTGTCATCTAGCAGTCCCAAGGCTGTACACACAATGTCGTCTCCCTGCGGCTTCGTTCTTCGCCCTCGTACAAGCTACCGCTCTGTCCGGCTCACGGAGCAGGAGAAGCGGCTGCCTCGCGCACACAACAGCGGAGCGGCAGCCGTACGCCCCGAAGCGCTGCTTCAGCCGAAAGACGGCGGCCACCGGCGCTTCGCTTCGGACAGCTCCGGAGAGCCGCAGTGTCCGTCTGCACAAGACTGCATCGTAGCGAAAAGCTTTGGCAGTGTGTCTCGCAGGGAGATAGCTTAGGAGCGCAGCGCACTTATGCCTCCCTTGTCTAGAAACACGATTTTACTGCACACTCCAAAAACACTGCTCTTTCCTGGGCAATATATAAGCTGCTTTCTGACGGCTGTGATCTTTCGATTACTGCTCTTGCCCAGCTCGTTGTTTTAACGTGCACATGCCGTCCTGGCATTCAGTGCACAGTGAAGGCAATCGCAAAAGTCCAGCAGCTGCTGACTCCCAAACGAATTTCCCAAGAGGGGCTTCATCAGGACGAAGTCAAAACCCAGGAAAGTTGTCTCGGAACGCCTTCAATAAAGCATGCCAGCAGTGCATTGAAAAGGCAGGGAGCTTTAGCCACTGTCATCTAGCAGTCCCAAGGCTGTACACACAATGTCGTCTCCCTGCGGCTTCGTTCTTCGCCCTCGTACAAGCTACCGCTCTGTCCGGCTCACGGAGCAGGAGAAGCGGCTGCCTCGCGCACACAACAGCGGAGCGGCAGCCGTACGCCCCGAAGCGCTGCTTCAGCCGAAAGACGGCGGCCACCGGCGCTTCGCTTCGGACAGCTCCGGAGAGCCGCAGTGTCCGTCTGCACAAGACTGCATGATAACGAAAAGCTTTGGCAGTGTGTCTCGCAGGGAGATAGCTTAGGAGCGCAGCGCACTTATGCCTCCCTTGTCTAGAAACACGATTTTACTGCACACTCCAAAAACACTGCTCTTTCCAGGGCAATATATAAGCTGCTTTCTGACGGCCGTGATCTTTCGATTACTCTTGCCCAGCTCGTTGTTTTAACGTGCACATGCCGTCCTGGCATTCAGTGCACAGTGAAAGCAATCGCAAAAGTCCAGGTGCTGCTGACTCCCAAACACAAGGCGCTGGCTATGTTCTTGCTTCTCGACAACTCAACGAAGCCCTTCATTTCTGCAGTTGCCATCGAGGTCTCTGCACTCGGAGACGCAGAGGACGAGTAGGAGTTTCCCAGGAGATGCTGCATCAGGACGAATTCAAAACTCAGGAAAATTGTCCTGGAACACCTTCCCTAAGGATGCTAGAATGGAATTGAAGAGGCAGGCCAGCGGCCACCACGGTCCTCTACCAGTCCTTAGGGTGCGCGCAGAAGGCCGGTGCTCTGCGGCTTCGTTCTTCGCCGTCGTACAATCTACCGCTCTGTCCGGCTCGCGGAGCAGGAGAAGCGGCTGCCTCGCGCACACAACAGCCGTACGCTCCGAAGCGCTGCTTCAGCCGAAAGACGCCGGCGACCGGCGCTTGGCTTCGGACAGCTCCGGAGAGCCGTAGTGTGCGTCTGCACTAGACTGCATGATAACGAAAAGCTTTGGCAGTGTGTCTCGCAGGGAGATAGCTTAGGAGCGCAGGGCACTTATGCCTCCCTTGTCCAGAAACACGATTTTACTGCACACTCCAAAAACACTGCTCTTTCCAGGGCAATATATAAGCTGCTTTCTGACGGCCGTGATCTTTCGATTACTGCTCTTGCCCAGCTCGTTGTTTTAACGTGCACATGCCGTCCTGGCATTCAGTGCACAGTGAAGGCAATCGCAAAAGTCCAGCAGCTGCTGACTCCCAAACAAAAGGCGCTGGCTATGTTCTTGCTTCTCGACTACTCAACGCAGCCCTTCATTTCTGCAGTTGCCATCGAGGTCTCTGCACTCGGAGACTCAGAGGACGAGTAGGAGTTTCCCAGGAGGGGCTGCATCAGGAGGAATTCAAAACTCCAGAAAATTGTCCTGGAACACCTTCCCTAAGGATGCTAGAATGGAATTGAAGAGGCAGGCCAGCGGCCACCACGGTCCTCTAGCACTCCTTAGGGTGCGCGCAGAAGGCCGGTGCTCTGCGGCTTCGTTCTTCGCCGTCGTACAAGCTACCGCTCTGTCCGGCTCCCGGAGCAGGAGAAGCGGCTGCTTCGCGCACACAACAGCCGTACGCTCCGAAGCGCTGCTTCAGCCGAAAGACGCCGGCGACCGGCGCTTGGCTTCGGACAGCTCCGGAGAGCCGTAGTGTGCGTCTGCACTGGACTGCATCATAGCGAAAAGCTTTAGCAGTGTGTCTTAGCAGGGAGATAGCTTAGGAGCGCAGGGCACTTATGCCTCCCTTGTCCAGAAACACGATTTTACTGCACACTCCAAAACCACTGCTCTTTCCAGGGCAAGATGTCAGATGCTCTCTGATGCCCGTGCTCCCTTCCTGCTCTTGCCCAGCTCGTTGTTTTAACGTGCACATGCCGTCCTGGCATTCAGTGCACAGTGAAGGCAATCGCAAAAGTCCAGCAGCTGCTGACTCCCAAATGAATTTCCCAAGAGGGGCTGCATCAGGACGAAGTCAAAACCCAGGAAAGTTGTCTCGGAACGCCTTCAATAAAGCATGCCAGCAGTGCATTGAAAAGGCAGGGAGCTTTAGCCACTGTCATCTAGCAGTCCCAAGGCTGTACACACAATGTCGTCTCCCTGCGGCTTCGTTCTTCGCCCTCGTACAAGCTACCGCTCTGTCCGGCTCACGGAGCAGGAGAAGCGGCTGCCTCGCGCACACAACAGCGGAGCGGCAGCCGTACGCCCCGAAGCGCTGCTTCAGCCGAAAGACGGCGGCCACCGGCGCTTCGCTTCGGACAGCTCCGGAGAGCCGCAGTGTCCGTCTGCACAAGACTGCATGATAACGAAAAGCTTTGGCAGTGTGTCTCGCAGGGAGATAGCTTAGGAGCGCAGCGCACTTATGCCTCCCTTGTCTAGAAACACGATTTTACTGCACACTCCAAAAACACTGCTCTTTCCAGGGCAATATATAAGCTGCTTTCTGACGGCCGTGATCTTTCGATTACTCTTGCCCAGCTCGTTGTTTTAACGTGCACATGCCGTCCTGGCATTCAGTGCACAGTGAAAGCAATCGCAAAAGTCCAGGTGCTGCTGACTCCCAAACACAAGGCGCTGGCTATGTTCTTGCTTCTCGACAACTCAACGAAGCCCTTCATTTCTGCAGTTGCCATCGAGGTCTCTGCACTCGGAGACGCAGAGGACGAGTAGGAGTTTCCCAGGAGATGCTGCATCAGGACGAATTCAAAACTCAGGAAAATTGTCCTGGAACACCTTCCATAAGGATGCTAGAATGGAATTGAAGAGGCAGGCCAGCGGCCACCACGGTCCTCTAGCAGTCCTTAGGGTGCGCGCAGAAGGCCGGTGCTCTGCGGCTTCGTTCTTCGCCCTCGTACAAGCTACCGCTCTGTCCGGCTCGCGGAGCAGGAGAAGCGGCTGCTTCGCGCACACAACAGAGGAGCGGCAGCCGTACGCTCCGAAGCGCTGCTTCAGCCGAAAGACGCCGGCGACCGGCGCTTGGCTTCGGACAGCTCCGGAGAGCCGTAGTGTGCGTCTGCACTGGACTGCATCATAGCGAAAAGCTTTAGCAGTGTGTCTCGCAGGGAGATAGCTTAGGAGCGCAGGGCACTTATGCCTCCCTTGTCCAGAAACACGATTTTACTGCACACTCCAAAAACACTGCTCTTTCCAGGGCAAGATGTCAGATGCTCTCTGATGCCCGTGCTCCCTTCCTGCTCTTGCCCAGCTCGTTGTTTTAACGTGCACATGCCGTCCTGGCATTCAGTGCACAGTGAAGGCAATCGCAAAAGTCCAGCAGCTGCTGACTCCCAAACGAATTTCCCAAGAGGGGCTTCATCAGGACGAAGTCAAAACCCAGGAAAGTTGTCTCGGAACGCCTTCAATAAAGCATGCCAGCAGTGCATTGAAAAGGCAGGGAGCTTTAGCCACTGTCATCTAGCAGTCCCAAGGCTGTACACACAATGTCGTCTCCCTGCGGCTTCGTTCTTTGCCCTCGTACAAGCTACCGCTCTGTCCGGCTCACGGAGCAGGAGAAGCGGCTGCCTCGCGCACACAACAGCGGAGCGGCAGCCGTACGCCCCGAAGCGCTGCTTCAGCCGAAAGACGGCAGCCACCGACGCTTCGCTTCGGACAGCTCCGGAGAGCCGCAGTGTCCGTCTGCACTAGACTGCATGATAACGAAAAGCTTTGGCAGTGTGTCTCGCAGGGAGATAGCTTAGGAGCGCAGCGCACTTATGCCTCCCTTGTCTAGAAACACAATTTTACTGCACACTCCAAAAACACTGCTCTTTCCTGGGCAATATATAAGCTGCTTTCTGACGGCCGTGATTTTTCGATTACTCTTGCCCAGCTCGTTGATTTAACGTGCACATGCCGTCCTGGCAGTCAGTGCACAGTGAAGGCAATCGCAAAAGTCCAGCAGCTGCTGACTCCCAAATGAATTTCCCAACAGGGGCTGCATCAGGACGAAGTCAAAACCCAGGAAAGTTGTCTCGGAACGCCTTCAATAAAGCATGCCAGCAGTGCATTGAAAAGGCAGGGAGCTTTAGCCACTGTCATCTAGCAGTCCCAAGGCTGTACACACAATGTCGTCTCCCTGCGGCTTCGTTCTTCGCCCTCGTACAAGCTACCGCTCTGTCCGGCTCACGGAGCAGGAGAAGCGGCTGCCTCGCGCACACAACAGAGGAGCGGCAGCCGTACGCTCCGAAGCGCTGCTTCAGCCGAAAGACGCCGGCGACCGGCGCTTGGCTTCGGACAGCTCCGGAGAGCCGCAGTGTCCGTCTGCACTAGACTGCATGATAACGAAAAGCTTTGGCAGTGTGTCTCGCAGGGAGATAGCTTAGGAGCGCAGCGCACTTATGCCTCCCTTGTCCAGAAACACGATTTTACTGCACACTCCAAAAACACTGCTCTTTCCTGGGCAATATATAAGCTGCTTTCTGACGGCCGTGATCTTTCGATTACTCTTGCCCAGCTCGTTGTTTTAACGTGCACATGCCGTCCTGGCATTCAGTGCACAGTGAAGGCAATCGCAAAAGTCCAGGTGCTGCTGACTCCCAAACACAAGGCGCTGGCTATGTTCTTGCTTCTCGACAACTCAACGCAGCCCTTCATTTCTGCAGTTGCCATCGAGGTCTCTGCACTCGGAGACGCAGAGGACGAGTAGGAGTTTCCCAGGAGGGGCTGCATCAGGAGGAATTCAAAACTCCAGAAAATTGTCCTGGAACACCTTCCCTAAGGATGCTAGAATGGAATTGAAGAGGCAGGCCAGCGGCCACCACGGTCCTCTACCAGTCCTTAGGGTGCGCGCAGAAGGCCGGTGCTCTGCGGCTTCGTTCTTCGCCGTCGTACAAGCTACCGCTCTGTCCGGCTCACGGAGCAGGAGAAGCGGCTGCTTCGCGCACACAACAGCCGTACGCTCCGAAGCGCTGCTTCAGCCGAAAGACGCCGGCGACCGGCGCTTCGCTTCGGACAGCTCCGGAGAGCCGTAGTGTGCGTCTGCACTAGACTGCATGATAACGAAAAGCTTTGGCAGTGTGTCTCGCAGGGAGATAGCTTAGGAGCGCAGCACACTTATGCCTCCCTTGTCCAGAAACACGATTTTACTGCACACTCCAAAACCACTGCTCTTTCCAGGGCAATATATAAGCTGCTTTCTGACGGCCGTGATCTTTCGATTACTGCTCTTGCCCAGCTCGTTGTTTTAACGTGCACATGCCGTCCTGGCATTCAGTGCACAGTGAAAGCAATCGCAAAAGTCCAGGTGCCTCTGACTCCCAAACACAAGGCGCTGGCTATGTTCTTGCTTCTCGACAACTCAACGCAGCCCTTCATTTCTGCAGTTGCCATCGAGGTCTCTGCACTCGGAGACGCAGAGGACGAGTAGGAGTTTCCCAGGAGGGGCTGCATCAGGACGAATTCAAAACTCCAGAAAATTGTCCTGGAACACCTTCCCTAAGGATGCTAGAATGGAATTGAAGAGGCAGGCCAGCGGCCACCACGGTCCTCTAGCACTCCTTAGGGTGCGCGCAGAAGGCCGGTGCTCTGCGGCTTCGTTCTTCGCCGTCGTACAAGCTACCGCTCTGTCCGGCTCACGGAGCAGGAGAAGCGGCTGCTTCGCGCACACAACAGCCGTACGCTCCGAAGCGCTGCTTCAGCCGAAAGACGCCGGCGACCGGCGCTTCGCTTCGGACAGCTCCGGAGAGCCGTAGTGTGCGTCTGCACTGGACTGCATCATAGCGAAAAGCTTTAGCAGTGTGTCTTAGCAGGGAGATAGCTTAGGAGCGCAGGGCACTTATGCCTCCCTTGTCCAGAAACACGATTTTACTGCACACTCCAAAACCACTGCTCTTTCCAGGGCAAGATGTCAGATGCTCTCTGATGCCCGTGCTCCCTTCCTGCTCTTGCCCAGCTCGTTGTTTTAACGTGCACATGCCGTCCTGGCATTCAGTGCACAGTGAAGGCAATCGCAAAAGTCCAGCAGCTGCTGACTCCCAAACGAATTTCCCAAGAGGGGCTTCATCAGGACGAAGTCAAAACCCAGGAAAGTTGTCTCGGAACGCCTTCAATAAAGCATGCCAGCAGTGCATTGAAAAGGCAGGGAGCTTTAGCCACTGTCATCTAGCAGTCCCAAGGCTGTACACACAATGTCGTCTCCCTGCGGCTTCGTTCTTTGCCCTCGTACAAGCTACCGCTCTGTCCGGCTCACGGAGCAGGAGAAGCGGCTGCCTCGCGCACACAACAGCGGAGCGGCAGCCGTACGCCCCGAAGCGCTGCTTCAGCCGAAAGACGGCGGCCACCGGCGCTTCGCTTCGGACAGCTCCGGAGAGCCGCAGTGTCCGTCTGCACAAGACTGCATGATAACGAAAAGCTTTGGCAGTGTGTCTCGCAGGGAGATAGCTTAGGAGCGCAGCGCACTTATGCCTCCCTTGTCTAGAAACACGATTTTACTGCACACTCCAAAAACACTGCTCTTTCCAGGGCAATATATAAGCTGCTTTCTGACGGCCGTGATCTTTCGATTACTCTTGCCCAGCTCGTTGTTTTAACGTGCACATGCCGTCCTGGCATTCAGTGCACAGTGAAGGCAATCGCAAAAGTCCAGGTGCTGCTGACTCCCAAACACAAGGCGCTGGCTATGTTCTTGCTTCTCGACAACTCAACGCAGCCCTTCATTTCTGCAGTTGCCATCGAGGTCTCTGCACTCGGAGACGCAGAGGACGAGTAGGAGTTTCCCAGGAGGGGCTGCATCAGGAGGAATTCAAAACTCCAGAAAATTGTCCTGGAACACCTTCCCTAAGGATGCTAGAATGGAATTGAAGAGGCAGGCCAGCGGCCACCACGGTCCTCTAGCACTCCTTAGGGTGCGCGCAGAAGGCCGGTGCTCTGCGGCTTCGTTCTTCGCCGTCGTACAAGCTACCGCTCTGTCCGGCTCACGGAGCAGGAGAAGCGGCTGCTTCGCGCACACAACAGCCGTACGCTCCGAAGCGCTGCTTCAGCCGAAAGACGCCGGCGACCGGCGCTTGGCTTCGGACAGCTCCGGAGAGCCGTAGTGTGCGTCTGCACTAGACTGCATGATAACGAAAAGCTTTGGCAGTGTGTCTCGCAGGGAGATAGCTTAGGAGCGCAGCACACTTATGCCTCCCTTGTCCAGAAACACGATTTTACTGCACACTCCAAAAACACTGCTCTTTCCAGGGCAATATATAAGCTGCTTTCTGACGGCCGTGATCTTTCGATTACTGCTCTTGCCCAGCTCGTTGTTTTAACGTGCACATGCCGTTTTGGCATTCAGTGCACAGTGAAGGCAATCGCAAAAGTCCAGCAGCTGCTGACTCCCAAACACAAGGCGCTGGCTATGTTCTTGCTTCTCGACTACTCAACGCAGCCCTTCATTTCTGCAGTTGCCATCGAGGTCTCTGCACTCGGAGACTCAGAGGACGAGTAGGAGTTTCCCAGGAGGGGCTGCATCAGGAGGAATTCAAAACTCCAGAAAATTGTCCTGGAACACCTTCCCTAAGGATGCTAGAATGGAATTGAAGAGGCAGGCCAGCGGCCACCACGGTCCTCTAGCACTCCTTAGGGTGCGCGCAGAAGGCCGGTGCTCTGCGGCTTCGTTCTTCGCCGTCGTACAAGCTACCGCTCTGTCCGGCTCACGGAGCAGGAGAAGCGGCTGCTTCGCGCACACAACAGCCGTACGCTCCGAAGCGCTGCTTCAGCCGAAAGACGCCGGCGACCGGCGCTTCGCTTCGGACAGCTCCGGAGAGCCGTAGTGTGCGTCTGCACTGGACTGCATCATAGCGAAAAGCTTTAGCAGTGTGTCTTAGCAGGGAGATAGCTTAGGAGCGCAGGGCACTTATGCCTCCCTTGTCCAGAAACACGATTTTACTGCACACTCCAAAACCACTGCTCTTTCCAGGGCAAGATGTCAGATGCTCTCTGATGCCCGTGCTCCCTTCCTGCTCTTGCCCAGCTCGTTGTTTTAACGTGCACATGCCGTCCTGGCATTCAGTGCACAGTGAAGGCAATCGCAAAAGTCCAGCAGCTGCTGACTCCCAAATGAATTTCCCAAGAGGGGCTGCATCAGGACGAAGTCAAAACCCAGGAAAGTTGTCTCGGAACGCCTTCAATAAAGCATGCCAGCAGTGCATTGAAAAGGCAGGGAGCTTTAGCCACTGTCATCTAGCAGTCCCAAGGCTGTACACACAATGTCGTCTCCCTGCGGCTTCGTTCTTCGCCCTCGTACAAGCTACCGCTCTGTCCGGCTCACGGAGCAGGAGAAGCGGCTGCCTCGCGCACACAACAGAGGAGCGGCAGCCGTACGCTCCAAAGCGCTGCTTCAGCCGAAAGACGCCGGCGACCGGCGCTTCGCTTCGGACAGCTCCGGAGAGCCGTAGTGTGCGTCTGCACTAGACTGCATCGTAGCGAAAAGCTTTGCCAGTGTGTCTTAGCAAGGAGATAGCTTAGGAGCGCAGGGCACTTATGCCTCCCTTGTCCAGAAACACGATTTTACTGCACACTCCAAAAACACTGCTCTTTCCAGGGCAATATATAAGCTGCTTTCTGACGGCCGTGATCTTTCGATTACTCTTGCCCAGCTCGTTGATTTAACGTGCACATGCCGTCCTGGCATTCAGTGCACAGTGAAGGCAATCGCAAAAGTCCAGGTGCTGCTGACTCCCAAACACAAGGCGCTGGCTATGTTCTTGCTTCTCGACAACTCAACGAAGCCCTTCATTTCTGCAGTTGCCATCGAGGTCTCTGCACTCGGAGACTCAGAGGACGAGCAGGAGTTTCCCAGGAGATGCTGCATCAGGACGAATTCAAAACTCAGGAAAATTGTCCTGGAACACCTTCCATAAGGATGCTAGAATGGAATTGAAGGGGCAGGCGAGCGGCCACCTCGATCCTCTCGCAGTCCTTAGGGTGCGCGCAGAAGCCCGCTGCTCTGCGGCTTCGTTCTTCGCCGTCGTACAAGCTACCGCTCTGTCCGGCTCACGGAGCAGGAGAAGCGGCTGCCTCGCGCACACAACAGCCGTACGCTCCGAAGCGCTGCTTCAGCCGAAAGACGCCGGCGACCGGCGCTTCGCTTCGGACAGCTCCGGAGAGCCGTAGTGTGCGTCTGCACTAGACTGCATGATAACGAAAAGCTTTGGCAGTGTGTCTTAGCAGGGAGATAGCTTAGGAGCGCAGGGCACTTATGCCTCCCTTGTCCAGAAACACGATTTTACTGCACACTCCAAAACCACTGCTCTTTCCAGGGCAAGATGTCAGATGCTCTCTGATGCCCGTGCTCCCTTCCTGCTCTTGCCCAGCTCGTTGTTTTAACGTGCACATGCCGTCCTGGCATTCAGTGCACAGTGAAGGCAATCGCAAAAGTCAGCAGCTGCTGACTCCCAAACGAATTTCCCAAGAGGGGCTTCATCAGGACGAAGTCAAAACCCAGGAAAGTTGTCTCGGAACGCCTTCAATAAAGCATGCCAGCAGTGCATTGAAAAGGCAGGGAGCTTTAGCCACTGTCATCTAGCATTCCCAAGGCTGTACACACAATGTCGTCTCCCTGCGGCTTCGTTCTTCGCCCTCGTACAAGCTACCGCTCTGTCCGGCTCACGGAGCAGGAGAAGCGGCTGCCTCGCGCACACAACAGCGGAGCGGCAGCCGTACGCCCCGAAGCGCTGCTTCAGCCGAAAGACGGCGGCCACCGGCGCTTCGCTTCGGACAGCTCCGGAGAGCCGCAGTGTCCGTCTGCACAAGACTGCATCGTAGCGAAAAGCTTTGGCAGTGTGTCTCGCAGGGAGATAGCTTAGGAGCGCAGCGCACTTATGCCTCCCTTGTCTAGAAACACGATTTTACTGCACACTCCAAAAACACTGCTCTTTCCTGGGCAATATATAAGCTGCTTTCTGACGGCCGTGATCTTTCGATTACTGCTCTTGCCCAGCTCGTTGTTTTAACGTGCACATGCCGTCCTGGCATTCAGTGCACAGTGAAGGCAATCGCAAAAGTCCAGCAGCTGCTGACTCCCAAACGAATTTCCCAAGAGGGGCTTCATCAGGACGAAGTCAAAACCCAGGAAAGTTGTCTCGGAACGCCTTCAATAAAGCATGCCAGCAGTGCATTGAAAAGGCAGGGAGCTTTAGCCACTGTCATCTAGCAGTCCCAAGGCTGTACACACAATGTCGTCTCCCTGCGGCTTCGTTCTTCGCCCTCGTACAAGCTACCGCTCTGTCCGGCTCACGGAGCAGGAGAAGCGGCTGCCTCGCGCACACAACAGCGGAGCGGCAGCCGTACGCCCCGAAGCGCTGCTTCAGCCGAAAGACGGCGGCCACCGGCGCTTCGCTTCGGACAGCTCCGGAGAGCCGCAGTGTCCGTCTGCACAAGACTGCATGATAACGAAAAGCTTTGGCAGTGTGTCTCGCAGGGAGATAGCTTAGGAGCGCAGCGCACTTATGCCTCCCTTGTCTAGAAACACGATTTTACTGCACACTCCAAAAACACTGCTCTTTCCAGGGCAATATATAAGCTGCTTTCTGACGGCCGTGATCTTTCGATTACTCTTGCCCAGCTCGTTGTTTTAACGTGCACATGCCGTCCTGGCATTCAGTGCACAGTGAAAGCAATCGCAAAAGTCCAGGTGCTGCTGACTCCCAAACACAAGGCGCTGGCTATGTTCTTGCTTCTCGACAACTCAACGAAGCCCTTCATTTCTGCAGTTGCCATCGAGGTCTCTGCACTCGGAGACGCAGAGGACGAGTAGGAGTTTCCCAGGAGATGCTGCATCAGGACGAATTCAAAACTCAGGAAAATTGTCCTGGAACACCTTCCCTAAGGATGCTAGAATGGAATTGAAGAGGCAGGCCAGCGGCCACCACGGTCCTCTACCAGTCCTTAGGGTGCGCGCAGAAGGCCGGTGCTCTGCGGCTTCGTTCTTCGCCGTCGTACAATCTACCGCTCTGTCCGGCTCGCGGAGCAGGAGAAGCGGCTGCCTCGCGCACACAACAGCCGTACGCTCCGAAGCGCTGCTTCAGCCGAAAGACGCCGGCGACCGGCGCTTGGCTTCGGACAGCTCCGGAGAGCCGTAGTGTGCGTCTGCACTAGACTGCATGATAACGAAAAGCTTTGGCAGTGTGTCTCGCAGGGAGATAGCTTAGGAGCGCAGGGCACTTATGCCTCCCTTGTCCAGAAACACGATTTTACTGCACACTCCAAAAACACTGCTCTTTCCAGGGCAATATATAAGCTGCTTTCTGACGGCCGTGATCTTTCGATTACTGCTCTTGCCCAGCTCGTTGTTTTAACGTGCACATGCCGTCCTGGCATTCAGTGCACAGTGAAGGCAATCGCAAAAGTCCAGCAGCTGCTGACTCCCAAACAAAAGGCGCTGGCTATGTTCTTGCTTCTCGACTACTCAGCGCAGCCCTTCATTTCTGCAGTTGCCATCGAGGTCTCTGCACTCGGAGACTCAGAGGACGAGTAGGAGTTTCCCAGGAGGGGCTGCATCAGGAGGAATTCAAAACTCCAGAAAATTGTCCTGGAACACCTTCCCTAAGGATGCTAGAATGGAATTGAAGAGGCAGGCCAGCGGCCACCACGGTCCTCTAGCACTCCTTAGGGTGCGCGCAGAAGGCCGGTGCTCTGCGGCTTCGTTCTTCGCCGTCGTACAAGCTACCGCTCTGTCCGGCTCCCGGAGCAGGAGAAGCGGCTGCTTCGCGCACACAACAGCCGTACGCTCCGAAGCGCTGCTTCAGCCGAAAGACGCCGGCGACCGGCGCTTGGCTTCGGACAGCTCCGGAGAGCCGTAGTGTGCGTCTGCACTGGACTGCATCATAGCGAAAAGCTTTAGCAGTGTGTCTTAGCAGGGAGATAGCTTAGGAGCGCAGGGCACTTATGCCTCCCTTGTCCAGAAACACGATTTTACTGCACACTCCAAAACCACTGCTCTTTCCAGGGCAAGATGTCAGATGCTCTCTGATGCCCGTGCTCCCTTCCTGCTCTTGCCCAGCTCGTTGTTTTAACGTGCACATGCCGTCCTGGCATTCAGTGCACAGTGAAGGCAATCGCAAAAGTCCAGCAGCTGCTGACTCCCAAATGAATTTCCCAAGAGGGGCTGCATCAGGACGAAGTCAAAACCCAGGAAAGTTGTCTCGGAACGCCTTCAATAAAGCATGCCAGCAGTGCATTGAAAAGGCAGGGAGCTTTAGCCACTGTCATCTAGCAGTCCCAAGGCTGTACACACAATGTCGTCTCCCTGCGGCTTCGTTCTTCGCCCTCGTACAAGCTACCGCTCTGTCCGGCTCACGGAGCAGGAGAAGCGGCTGCCTCGCGCACACAACAGAGGAGCGGCAGCCGTACGCTCCGAAGCGCTGCTTCAGCCGAAAGACGCCGGCGACCGGCGCTTCGCTTCGGACAGCTCCGGAGAGCCGTAGTGTGCGTCTGCACTGGACTGCATCGTAGCGAAAAGCTTTGCCAGTGTGTCTTAGCAAGGAGATAGCTTAGGAGCGCAGGGCACTTATGCCTCCCTTGTCCAGAAACACGATTTTACTGCACACTCCAAAAACACTGCTCTTTCCAGGGCAATATATAAGCTGCTTTCTGACGGCCGTGATCTTTCGATTACTCTTGCCCAGCTCGTTGATTTAACGTGCACATGCCGTCCTGGCATTCAGTGCACAGTGAAAGCAATCGCAAAAGTCCAGGTGCTGCTGACTCCCAAACACAAGGCGCTGGCTATGTTCTTGCTTCTCGACAACTCAACGAAGCCCTTCATTTCTGCAGTTGCCATCGAGGTCTCTGCACTCGGAGACTCAGAGGACGAGCAGGAGTTTCCCAGGAGATGCTGCATCAGGACGAATTCAAAACTCAGGAAAATTGTCCTGGAACACCTTCCATAAGGATGCTAGAATGGAATTGAAGGGGCAGGCGAGCGGCCACCTCGATCCTCTCGCAGTCCTTAGGGTGCGCGCAGAAGCCCGGTGCTCTGCGGCTTCGTTCTTCGCCGTCGTACAAGCTACCGCTCTGTCCGGCTCACGGAGCAGGAGAAGCGGCTGCCTCGCGCCCACAACAGCCGTACGCTCCGAAGCGCTGCTTCAGCCGAAAGACGCCGGCGACCGGCGCTTCGCTTCGGACAGCTCCGGAGAGCCGTAGTGTGCGTCTGCACTAGACTGCATGATAACGAAAAGCTTTGGCAGTGTGTCTTAGCAGGGAGATAGCTTAGGAGCGCAGGGCACTTATGCCTCCCTTGTCCAGAAACACGATTTTACTGCACACTCCAAAAACACTGCTTTTTCCAGGGCAAGATGTCAGATGCTCTCTGATGCCCGTGCTCCCTTCCTGCTCTTGCCCAGCTCGTTGTTTTAACGTGCACATGCCGTCCTGGCATTCAGTGCACAGTGAAGGCAATCGCAAAAGTCCAGCAGCTGCTGACTCCCAAACGAATTTCCCAAGAGGGGCTTCATCAGGACGAAGTCAAAACCCAGGAAAGTTGTCTCGGAACGCCTTCAATAAAGCATGCCAGCAGTGCATTGAAAAGGCAGGGAGCTTTAGCCACTGTCATCTAGCAGTCCCAAGGCTGTACACACAATGTCGTCTCCCTGCGGCTTCGTTCTTCGCCCTCGTACAAGCTACCGCTCTGTCCGGCTCACGGAGCAGGAGAAGCGGCTGCCTCGCGCACACAACAGCGGAGCGGCAGCCGTACGCCCCGAAGCGCTGCTTCAGCCGAAAGACGGCGGCCACCGGCGCTTCGCTTCGGACAGCTCCGGAGAGCCGCAGTGTCCGTCTGCACTAGACTGCATCGTAGCGAAAAGCTTTGGCAGTGTGTCTCGCAGGGAGATAGCTTAGGAGCGCAGCGCACTTATGCCTCCCTTGTCTAGAAACACGATTTTACTGCACACTCCAAAAACACTGCTCTTTCCTGGGCAATATATAAGCTGCTTTCTGACGGCCGTGATCTTTCGATTACTGCTCTTGCCCAGCTCGTTGTTTTAACGTGCACATGCCGTCCTGGCATTCAGTGCACAGTGAAGGCAATCGCAAAAGTCCAGCAGCTGCTGACTCCCAAACGAATTTCCCAAGAGGGGCTTCATCAGGACGAAGTCAAAACCCAGGAAAGTTGTCTCGGAACGCCTTCAATAAAGCATGCCAGCAGTGCATTGAAAAGGCAGGGAGCTTTAGCCACTGTCATCTAGCAGTCCCAAGGCTGTACACACAATGTCGTCTCCCTGCGGCTTCGTTCTTCGCCCTCGTACAAGCTACCGCTCTGTCCGGCTCACGGAGCAGGAGAAGCGGCTGCCTCGCGCACACAACAGCGGAGCGGCAGCCGTACGCCCCGAAGCGCTGCTTCAGCCGAAAGACGGCGGCCACCGGCGCTTCGCTTCGGACAGCTCCGGAGAGCCGCAGTGTCCGTCTGCACAAGACTGCATGATAACGAAAAGCTTTGGCAGTGTGTCTCGCAGGGAGATAGCTTAGGAGCGCAGCGCACTTATGCCTCCCTTGTCTAGAAACACGATTTTACTGCACACTCCAAAACCACTGCTCTTTCCAGGGCAATATATAAGCTGCTTTCTGACGGCCGTGATCTTTCGATTACTCTTGCCCAGCTCGTTGTTTTAACGTGCACATGCCGTCCTGGCATTCAGTGCACAGTGAAGGCAATCGCAAAAGTCCAGGTGCTGCTGACTCCCAAACACAAGGCGCTGGCTATGTTCTTGCTTCTCGACAACTCAACGCAGCCCTTCATTTCTGCAGTTGCCATCGAGGTCTCTGCACTCGGAGACGCAGAGGACGAGTAGGAGTTTCCCAGGAGGGGCTGCATCAGGAGGAATTCAAAACTCCAGAAAATTGTCCTGGAACACCTTCCCTAAGGATGCTAGAATGGAATTGAAGAGGCAGGCCAGCGGCCACCACGGTCCTCTACCAGTCCTTAGGGTGCGCGCAGAAGGCCGGTGCTCTGCGGCTTCGTTCTTCGCCGTCGTACAAGCTACCGCTCTGTCCGGCTCACGGAGCAGGAGAAGCGGCTGCTTCGCGCACACAACAGCCGTACGCTCCGAAGCGCTGCTTCAGCCGAAAGACGCCGGCGACCGGCGCTTGGCTTCGGACAGCTCCGGAGAGCCGTAGTGTGCGTCTGCACTAGACTGCATGATAACGAAAAGCTTTGGCAGTGTGTCTCGCAGGGAGATAGCTTAGGAGCGCAGCACACTTATGCCTCCCTTGTCCAGAAACACGATTTTACTGCACACTCCAAAACCACTGCTCTTTCCAGGGCAATATATAAGCTGCTTTCTGACGGCCGTGATCTTTCGATTACTGCTCTTGCCCAGCTCGTTGTTTTAACGTGCACATGCCGTCCTGGCATTCAGTGCACAGTGAAAGCAATCGCAAAAGTCCAGGTGCTGCTGACTCCCAAACACAAGGCGCTGGCTATGTTCTTGCTTCTCGACAACTCAACGCAGCCCTTCATTTCTGCAGTTGCCATCGAGGTCTCTGCACTCGGAGACGCAGAGGACGAGTAGGAGTTTCCCAGGAGGGGCTGCATCAGGACGAATTCAAAACTCCAGAAAATTGTCCTGGAACACCTTCCCTAAGGATGCTAGAATGGAATTGAAGAGGCAGGCGAGCGGCCACCACGGTCCTCTAGCAGTCCTTAGGGTGCGCGCAGAAGGCCGGTGCTCTGCGGCTTCCTTCTTCGCCGTCGTACAAGCTACCGCTCTGTCCGGCTCGCGGAGCAGGAGAAGCGGCTGCCTCGCGCACACAACAGCCGTACGCTCCGAAGCGCTGCTTCAGCTGAAAGACGCCGGCGACCGGCGCTTGGCTTCGGACAGCTCCGGAGAGCCGTAGTGTGCGTCTGCACTAGACTGCATGATAACGAAAAGCTTTGGCAGTGTGTCTCGCAGGGAGATAGCTTAGGAGCGCAGGGCACTTATGCCTCCCTTGTCCAGAAACACGATTTTACTGCACACTCCAAAAACACTGCTCTTTCCAGGGCAATATATAAGCTGCTTTCTGACGGCCGTGATCTTTCGATTACTGCTCTTGCCCAGCTCGTTGTTTTAACGTGCACATGCCGTCCTGGCATTCAGTGCACAGTGAAGGCAATCGCAAAAGTCCAGCAGCTGCTGACTCCCAAACAAAAGGCGCTGGCTATGTTCTTGCTTCTCGACTACTCAACGCAGCCCTTCATTTCTGCAGTTGCCATCGAGGTCTCTGCACTCGGAGACTCAGAGGACGAGTAGGAGTTTCCCAGGAGGGGCTGCATCAGGACGAATTCAAAACTCCAGAAAATTGTCCTGGAACACCTTCCCTAAGGATGCTAGAATGGAATTGAAGAGGCAGGCCAGCGGCCACCACGGTCCTCTAGCAGTCCTTAGGGTGCGCGCAGAAGGCCGGTGCTCTGCGGCTTCGTTCTTCGCCGTCGTACAAGCTACCGCTCTGTCCGGCTCACGGAGCAGGAGAAGCGGCTGCTTCGCGCACACAACAGCCGTACGCTCCGAAGCGCTGCTTCAGCCGAAAGACGCCGGCGACCGGCGCTTCGCTTCGGACAGCTCCGGAGAGCCGTAGTGTGCGTCTGCACTGGACTGCATCATAGCGAAAAGCTTTAGCAGTGTGTCTTAGCAGGGAGATAGCTTAGGAGCGCAGGGCACTTATGCCTCCCTTGTCCAGAAACACGATTTTACTGCACACTCCAAAAACACTGCTCTTTCCAGGGCAAGATGTCAGATGCTCTCTGATGCCCGTGCTCCCTTCCTGCTCTTGCCCAGCTCGTTGTTTTAACGTGCACATGCCGTCCTGGCATTCAGTGCACAGTGAAGGCAATCGCAAAAGTCCAGCAGCTGCTGACTCCCAAATGAATTTCCCAAGAGGGGCTGCATCAGGACGAAGTCAAAACCCAGGAAAGTTGTCTCGGAACGCCTTCAATAAAGCATGCCAGCAGTGCATTGAAAAGGCAGGGAGCTTTAGCCACTGTCATCTAGCAGTCCCAAGGCTGTACACACAATGTCGTCTCCCTGCGGCTTCGTTCTTCGCCCTCGTACAAGCTACCGCTCTGTCCGGCTCACGGAGCAGGAGAAGCGGCTGCCTCGCGCACACAACAGAGGAGCGGCAGCCGTACGCTCCGAAGCGCTGCTTCAGCCGAAAGACGCCGGCGACCGGCGCTTCGCTTCGGACAGCTCCGGAGAGCCGTAGTGTGCGTCTGCACTAGACTGCATCGTAGCGAAAAGCTTTGCCAGTGTGTCTTAGCAAGGAGATAGCTTAGGAGCGCAGCGCACTTATGCCTCCCTTGTCCAGAAACACGATTTTACTGCACACTCCAAAAACACTGCTCTTTCCAGGGCAATATATAAGCTGCTTTCTGACGGCCGTGATCTTTCGATTACTCTTGCCCAGCTCGTTGATTTAACGTGCACATGCCGTCCTGGCATTCAGTGCACAGTGAAAGCAATCGCAAAAGTCCAGGTGCTGCTGACTCCCAAACACAAGGCGCTGGCTATGTTCTTGCTTCTCGACAACTCAACGAAGCCCTTCATTTCTGCAGTTGCCATCGAGGTCTCTGCACTCGGAGACTCAGAGGACGAGCAGGAGTTTCCCAGGAGATGCTGCATCAGGACGAATTCAAAACTCAGGAAAATTGTCCTGGAACACCTTCCATAAGGATGCTAGAATGGAATTGAAGGGGCAGGCGAGCGGCCACCTCGATCCTCTCGCAGTCCTTAGGGTGCGCGCAGAAGCCCGCTGCTCTGCGGCTTCGTTCTTCGCCGTCGTACAAGCTACCGCTCTGTCCGGCTCACGGAGCAGGAGAAGCGGCTGCCTCGCGCACACAACAGCCGTACGCTCCGAAGCGCTGCTTCAGCCGAAAGACGCCGGCGACCGGCGCTTCGCTTCGGACAGCTCCGGAGAGCCGTAGTGTGCGTCTGCACTAGACTGCATGATAACGAAAAGCTTTGGCAGTGTGTCTTAGCAGGGAGATAGCTTAGGAGCGCAGGGCACTTATGCCTCCCTTGTCCAGAAACACGATTTTACTGCACACTCCAAAAACAATGCTCTTTCCAGGGCAAGATGTCAGATGCTCTCTGATGCCCGTGCTCCCTTCCTGCTCTTGCCCAGCTCGTTGTTTTAACGTGCACATGCCGTCCTGGCATTCAGTGCACAGTGAAGGCAATCGCAAAAGTCAGCAGCTGCTGACTCCCAAACGAATTTCCCAAGAGGGGCTTCATCAGGACGAAGTCAAAACCCAGGAAAGTTGTCTCGGAACGCCTTCAATAAAGCATGCCAGCAGTGCATTGAAAAGGCAGGGAGCTTTAGCCACTGTCATCTAGCAGTCCCAAGGCTGTACACACAATGTCGTCTCCCTGCGGCTTCGTTCTTCGCCCTCGTACAAGCTACCGCTCTGTCCGGCTCACGGAGCAGGAGAAGCGGCTGCCTCGCGCACACAACAGCGGAGCGGCAGCCGTACGCCCCGAAGCGCTGCTTCAGCCGAAAGACGGCGGCCACCGGCGCTTCGCTTCGGACAGCTCCGGAGAGCCGCAGTGTCCGTCTGCACAAGACTGCATCGTAGCGAAAAGCTTTGGCAGTGTGTCTCGCAGGGAGATAGCTTAGGAGCGCAGCGCACTTATGCCTCCCTTGTCTAGAAACACGATTTTACTGCACACTCCAAAAACACTGCTCTTTCCTGGGCAATATATAAGCTGCTTTCTGACGGCCGTGATCTTTCGATTACTGCTCTTGCCCAGCTCGTTGTTTTAACGTGCACATGCCGTCCTGGCATTCAGTGCACAGTGAAGGCAATCGCAAAAGTCCAGCAGCTGCTGACTCCCAAACGAATTTCCCAAGAGGGGCTTCATCAGGACGAAGTCAAAACCCAGGAAAGTTGTCTCGGAACGCCTTCAATAAAGCATGCCAGCAGTGCATTGAAAAGGCAGGGAGCTTTAGCCACTGTCATCTAGCAGTCCCAAGGCTGTACACACAATGTCGTCTCCCTGCGGCTTCGTTCTTCGCCCTCGTACAAGCTACCGCTCTGTCCGGCTCACGGAGCAGGAGAAGCGGCTGCCTCGCGCACACAACAGCGGAGCGGCAGCCGTACGCCCCGAAGCGCTGCTTCAGCCGAAAGACGGCGGCCACCGGCGCTTCGCTTCGGACAGCTCCGGAGAGCCGCAGTGTCCGTCTGCACAAGACTGCATGATAACGAAAAGCTTTGGCAGTGTGTCTCGCAGGGAGATAGCTTAGGAGCGCAGCGCACTTATGCCTCCCTTGTCTAGAAACACGATTTTACTGCACACTCCAAAAACACTGCTCTTTCCAGGGCAATATATAAGCTGCTTTCTGACAGCCGTGATCTTTCGATTACTCTTGCCCAGCTCGTTGTTTTAACGTGCACATGCCGTCCTGGCATTCAGTGCACAGTGAAAGCAATCGCAAAAGTCCAGGTGCTGCTGACTCCCAAACACAAGGCGCTGGCTATGTTCTTGCTTCTCGACAACTCAACGAAGCCCTTCATTTCTGCAGTTGCCATCGAGGTCTCTGCACTCGGAGACGCAGAGGACGAGTAGGAGTTTCCCAGGAGATGCTGCATCAGGACGAATTCAAAACTCAGGAAAATTGTCCTGGAACACCTTCCCTAAGGATGCTAGAATGGAATTGAAGAGGCAGGCCAGCGGCCACCACGGTCCTCTACCAGTCCTTAGGGTGCGCGCAGAAGGCCGGTGCTCTGCGGCTTCGTTCTTCGCCGTCGTACAATCTACCGCTCTGTCCGGCTCGCGGAGCAGGAGAAGCGGCTGCCTCGCGCACACAACAGCCGTACGCTCCGAAGCGCTGCTTCAGCCGAAAGACGCCGGCGACCGGCGCTTGGCTTCGGACAGCTCCGGAGAGCCGTAGTGTGCGTCTGCACTAGACTGCATGATAACGAAAAGCTTTGGCAGTGTGTCTCGCAGGGAGATAGCTTAGGAGCGCAGGGCACTTATGCCTCCCTTGTCCAGAAACACGATTTTACTGCACACTCCAAAAACACTGCTCTTTCCAGGGCAATATATAAGCTGCTTTCTGACGGCCGTGATCTTTCGATTACTGCTCTTGCCCAGCTCGTTGTTTTAACGTGCACATGCCGTCCTGGCATTCAGTGCACAGTGAAGGCAATCGCAAAAGTCCAGCAGCTGCTGACTCCCAAACAAAAGGCGCTGGCTATGTTCTTGCTTCTCGACTACTCAACGCAGCCCTTCATTTCTGCAGTTGCCATCGAGGTCTCTGCACTCGGAGACTCAGAGGACGAGTAGGAGTTTCCCAGGAGGGGCTGCATCAGGAGGAATTCAAAACTCCAGAAAATTGTCCTGGAACACCTTCCCTAAGGATGCTAGAATGGAATTGAAGAGGCAGGCCAGCGGCCACCACGGTCCTCTAGCACTCCTTAGGGTGCGCGCAGAAGGCCGGTGCTCTGCGGCTTCGTTCTTCGCCGTCGTACAAGCTACCGCTCTGTCCGGCTCACGGAGCAGGAGAAGCGGCTGCTTCGCGCACACAACAGCCGTACGCTCCGAAGCGCTGCTTCAGCCGAAAGACGCCGGCGACCGGCGCTTGGCTTCGGACAGCTCCGGAGAGCCGTAGTGTGCGTCTGCACTGGACTGCATCATAGCGAAAAGCTTTAGCAGTGTGTCTTAGCAGGGAGATAGCTTAGGAGCGCAGGGCACTTATGCCTCCCTTGTCCAGAAACACGATTTTACTGCACACTCCAAAACCACTGCTCTTTCCAGGGCAAGATGTCAGATGCTCTCTGATGCCCGTGCTCCCTTCCTGCTCTTGCCCAGCTCGTTGTTTTAACGTGCACATGCCGTCCTGGCATTCAGTGCACAGTGAAGGCAATCGCAAAAGTCCAGCAGCTGCTGACTCCCAAATGAATTTCCCAAGAGGGGCTGCATCAGGACGAAGTCAAAACCCAGGAAAGTTGTCTCGGAACGCCTTCAATAAAGCATGCCAGCAGTGCATTGAAAAGGCAGGGAGCTTTAGCCACTGTCATCTAGCAGTCCCAAGGCTGTACACACAATGTCGTCTCCCTGCGGCTTCGTTCTTCGCCCTCGTACAAGCTACCGCTCTGTCCGGCTCACGGAGCAGGAGAAGCGGCTGCCTCGCGCACACAACAGAGGAGCGGCAGCCGTACGCTCCGAAGCGCTGCTTCAGCCGAAAGACGCCGGCGACCGGCGCTTCGCTTCGGACAGCTCCGGAGAGCCGTAGTGTGCGTCTGCACTAGACTGCATCGTAGCGAAAAGCTTTGCCAGTGTGTCTTAGCAAGGAGATAGCTTAGGAGCGCAGGGCACTTATGCCTCCCTTGTCCAGAAACACGATTTTACTGCACACTCCAAAAACACTGCTCTTTCCAGGGCAATATATAAGCTGCTTTCTGACGGCCGTGATCTTTCGATTACTCTTGCCCAGCTCGTTGATTTAACGTGCACATGCCGTCCTGGCATTCAGTGCACAGTGAAAGCAATCGCAAAAGTCCAGGTGCTGCTGACTCCCAAACACAAGGCGCTGGCTATGTTCTTGCTTCTCGACAACTCAACGAAGCCCTTCATTTCTGCAGTTGCCATCGAGGTCTCTGCACTCGGAGACTCAGAGGACGAGCAGGAGTTTCCCAGGAGATGCTGCATCAGGACGAATTCAAAACTCAGGAAAATTGTCCTGGAACACCTTCCATAAGGATGCTAGAATGGAATTGAAGGGGCAGGCGAGCGGCCACCTCGATCCTCTCGCAGTCCTTAGGGTGCGCGCAGAAGCCCGGTGCTCTGCGGCTTCGTTCTTCGCCGTCGTACAAGCTACCGCTCTGTCCGGCTCACGGAGCAGGAGAAGCGGCTGCCTCGCGCACACAACAGCCGTACGCTCCGAAGCGCTGCTTCAGCCGAAAGACGCCGGCGACCGGCGCTTCGCTTCGGACAGCTCCGGAGAGCCGTAGTGTGCGTCTGCACTAGACTGCATGATAACGAAAAGCTTTGGCAGTGTGTCTTAGCAGGGAGATAGCTTAGGAGCGCAGGGCACTTATGCCTCCCTTGTCCAGAAACACGATTTTACTGCACACTCCAAAAACACTGCTTTTTCCAGGGCAAGATGTCAGATGCTCTCTGATGCCCGTGCTCCCTTCCTGCTCTTGCCCAGCTCGTTGTTTTAACGTGCACATGCCGTCCTGGCATTCAGTGCACAGTGAAGGCAATCGCAAAAGTCCAGCAGCTGCTGACTCCCAAACGAATTTCCCAAGAGGGGCTTCATCAGGACGAAGTCAAAACCCAGGAAAGTTGTCTCGGAACGCCTTCAATAAAGCATGCCAGCAGTGCATTGAAAAGGCAGGGAGCTTTAGCCACTGTCATCTAGCAGTCCCAAGGCTGTACACACAATGTCGTCTCCCTGCGGCTTCGTTCTTCGCCCTCGTACAAGCTACCGCTCTGTCCGGCTCACGGAGCAGGAGAAGCGGCTGCCTCGCGCACACAACAGCGGAGCGGCAGCCGTACGCCCCGAAGCGCTGCTTCAGCCGAAAGACGGCGGCCACCGGCGCTTCGCTTCGGACAGCTCCGGAGAGCCGCAGTGTCCGTCTGCACTAGACTGCATCGTAGCGAAAAGCTTTGGCAGTGTGTCTCGCAGGGAGATAGCTTAGGAGCGCAGCGCACTTATGCCTCCCTTGTCTAGAAACACGATTTTACTGCACACTCCAAAAACACTGCTCTTTCCTGGGCAATATATAAGCTGCTTTCTGACGGCCGTGATCTTTCGATTACTGCTCTTGCCCAGCTCGTTGTTTTAACGTGCACATGCCGTCCTGGCATTCAGTGCACAGTGAAGGCAATCGCAAAAGTCCAGCAGCTGCTGACTCCCAAACGAATTTCCCAAGAGGGGCTTCATCAGGACGAAGTCAAAACCCAGGAAAGTTGTCTCGGAACGCCTTCAATAAAGCATGCCAGCAGTGCATTGAAAAGGCAGGGAGCTTTAGCCACTGTCATCTAGCAGTCCCAAGGCTGTACACACAATGTCGTCTCCCTGCGGCTTCGTTCTTCGCCCTCGTACAAGCTACCGCTCTGTCCGGCTCACGGAGCAGGAGAAGCGGCTGCCTCGCGCACACAACAGCGGAGCGGCAGCCGTACGCCCCGAAGCGCTGCTTCAGCCGAAAGACGGCGGCCACCGGCGCTTCGCTTCGGACAGCTCCGGAGAGCCGCAGTGTCCGTCTGCACAAGACTGCATGATAACGAAAAGCTTTGGCAGTGTGTCTCGCAGGGAGATAGCTTAGGAGCGCAGCGCACTTATGCCTCCCTTGTCTAGAAACACGATTTTACTGCACACTCCAAAAACACTGCTCTTTCCAGGGCAATATATAAGCTGCTTTCTGACGGCCGTGATCTTTCGATTACTCTTGCCCAGCTCGTTGTTTTAACGTGCACATGCCGTCCTGGCATTCAGTGCACAGTGAAGGCAATCGCAAAAGTCCAGGTGCTGCTGACTCCCAAACACAAGGCGCTGGCTATGTTCTTGCTTCTCGACAACTCAACGCAGCCCTTCATTTCTGCAGTTGCCATCGAGGTCTCTGCACTCGGAGACGCAGAGGACGAGTAGGAGTTTCCCAGGAGGGGCTGCATCAGGAGGAATTCAAAACTCCAGAAAATTGTCCTGGAACACCTTCCCTAAGGATGCTAGAATGGAATTGAAGAGGCAGGCCAGCGGCCACCACGGTCCTCTACCAGTCCTTAGGGTGCGCGCAGAAGGCCGGTGCTCTGCGGCTTCGTTCTTCGCCGTCGTACAAGCTACCGCTCTGTCCGGCTCACGGAGCAGGAGAAGCGGCTGCTTCGTGCACACAACAGCCGTACGCTCCGAAGCGCTGCTTCAGCCGAAAGACGCCGGCGACCGGCGCTTGGCTTCGGACAGCTCCGGAGAGCCGTAGTGTGCGTCTGCACTAGACTGCATGATAACGAAAAGCTTTGGCAGTGTGTCTCGCAGGGAGATAGCTTAGGAGCGCAGCACACTTATGCCTCCCTTGTCCAGAAACACGATTTTACTGCACACTCCAAAACCACTGCTCTTTCCAGGGCAATATATAAGCTGCTTTCTGACGGCCGTGATCTTTCGATTACTGCTCTTGCCCAGCTCGTTGTTTTAACGTGCACATGCCGTCCTGGCATTCAGTGCACAGTGAAAGCAATCGCAAAAGTCCAGGTGCTGCTGACTCCCAAACACAAGGCGCTGGCTATGTTCTTGCTTCTCGACAACTCAACGCAGCCCTTCATTTCTGCAGTTGCCATCGAGGTCTCTGCACTCGGAGACGCAGAGGACGAGTAGGAGTTTCCCAGGAGGGGCTGCATCAGGACGAATTCAAAACTCCAGAAAATTGTCCTGGAACACCTTCCCTAAGGATGCTAGAATGGAATTGAAGAGGCAGGCGAGCGGCCACCACGGTCCTCTAGCAGTCCTTAGGGTGCGCGCAGAAGGCCGGTGCTCTGCGGCTTCGTTCTTCGCCGTCGTACAATCTACCGCTCTGTCCGGCTCGCGGAGCAGGAGAAGCGGCTGCCTCGCGCACACAACAGCCGTACGCTCCGAAGCGCTGCTTCAGCCGAAAGACGCCGGCGACCGGCGCTTGGCTTCGGACAGCTCCGGAGAGCCGTAGTGTGCGTCTGCACTAGACTGCATGATAACGAAAAGCTTTGGCAGTGTGTCTCGCAGGGAGATAGCTTAGGAGCGCAGGGCACTTATGCCTCCCTTGTCCAGAAACACGATTTTACTGCACACTCCAAAAACACTGCTCTTTCCAGGGCAATATATAAGCTGCTTTCTGACGGCCGTGATCTTTCGATTACTGCTCTTGCCCAGCTCGTTGTTTTAACGTGCACATGCCGTCCTGGCATTCAGTGCACAGTGAAGGCAATCGCAAAAGTCCAGCAGCTGCTGACTCCCAAACAAAAGGCGCTGGCTATGTTCTTGCTTCTCGACTACTCAACGCAGCCCTTCATTTCTGCAGTTGCCATCGAGGTCTCTGCACTCGGAGACTCAGAGGACGAGTAGGAGTTTCCCAGGAGGGGCTGCATCAGGAGGAATTCAAAACTCCAGAAAATTGTCCTGGAACACCTTCCCTAAGGATGCTAGAATGGAATTGAAGAGGCAGGCCAGCGGCCACCACGGTCCTCTAGCACTCCTTAGGGTGCGCGCAGAAGGCCGGTGCTCTGCGGCTTCGTTCTTCGCCGTCGTACAAGCTACCGCTCTGTCCGGCTCACGGAGCAGGAGAAGCGGCTGCTTCGCGCACACAACAGCCGTACGCTCCGAAGCGCTGCTTCAGCCGAAAGACGCCGGCGACCGGCGCTTCGCTTCGGACAGCTCCGGAGAGCCGTAGTGTGCGTCTGCACTGGACTGCATCATAGCGAAAAGCTTTAGCAGTGTGTCTTAGCAGGGAGATAGCTTAGGAGCGCAGGGCACTTATGCCTCCCTTGTCCAGAAACACGATTTTACTGCACACTCCAAAACCACTGCTCTTTCCAGGGCAAGATGTCAGATGCTCTCTGATGCCCGTGCTCCCTTCCTGCTCTTGCCCAGCTCGTTGTTTTAACGTGCACATGCCGTCCTGGCATTCAGTGCACAGTGAAGGCAATCGCAAAAGTCCAGCAGCTGCTGACTCCCAAATGAATTTCCCAACAGGGGCTGCATCAGGACGAAGTCAAAACCCAGGAAAGTTGTCTCGGAACGCCTTCAATAAAGCATGCCAGCAGTGCATTGAAAAGGCAGGGAGCTTTAGCCACTGTCATCTAGCAGTCCCAAGGCTGTACACACAATGTCGTCTCCCTGCGGCTTCGTTCTTCGCCCTCGTACAAGCTACCGCTCTGTCCGGCTCACGGAGCAGGAGAAGCGGCTGCCTCGCGCACACAACAGAGGAGCGGCAGCCGTACGCTCCGAAGCGCTGCTTCAGCCGAAAGACGCCGGCGACCGGCGCTTCGCTTCGGACAGCTCCGGAGAGCCGTAGTGTGCGTCTGCACTAGACTGCATCGTAGCGAAAAGCTTTGCCAGTGTGTCTTAGCAAGGAGATAGCTTAGGAGCGCAGCGCACTTATGCCTCCCTTGTCCAGAAACACGATTTTACTGCACACTCCAAAAACACTGCTCTTTCCAGGGCAATATATAAGCTGCTTTCTGACGGCCGTGATCTTTCGATTACTCTTGCCCAGCTCGTTGTTTTAACGTGCACATGCCGTCCTGGCATTCAGTGCACAGTGAAGGCAATCGCAAAAGTCCAGGTGCTGCTGACTCCCAAACACAAGGCGCTGGCTATGTTCTTGCTTCTCGACAACTCAACGAAGCCCTTCATTTCTGCAGTTGCCATCGAGGTCTCTGCACTCGGAGACTCAGAGGACGAGCAGGAGTTTCCCAGGAGATGCTGCATCAGGACGAATTCAAAACTCAGGAAAATTGTCCTGGAACACCTTCCATAAGGATGCTAGAATGGAATTGAAGGGGCAGGCGAGCGGCCACCTCGATCCTCTCGCAGTCCTTAGGGTGCGCGCAGAAGCCCGCTGCTCTGCGGCTTCGTTCTTCGCCGTCGTACAAGCTACCGCTCTGTCCGGCTCGCGGAGCAGGAGAAGCGGCTGCCTCGCGCACACAACAGCCGTACGCTCCGAAGCGCTGCTTCAGCCGAAAGACGCCGGCGACCGGCGCTTCGCTTCGGACAGCTCCGGAGAGCCGTAGTGTGCGTCTGCACTAGACTGCATGATAACGAAAAGCTTTGGCAGTGTGTCTTAGCAGGGAGATAGCTTAGGAGCGCAGGGCACTTATGCCTCCCTTGTCCAGAAACACGATTTTACTGCACACTCCAAAAACACTGCTCTTTCCAGGGCAAGATGTCAGATGCTCTCTGATGCCCGTGCTCCCTTCCTGCTCTTGCCCAGCTCGTTGTTTTAACGTGCACATGCCGTCCTGGCATTCAGTGCACAGTGAAGGCAATCGCAAAAGTCCAGCAGCTGCTGACTCCCAAACGAATTTCCCAAGAGGGGCTTCATCAGGACGAAGTCAAAACCCAGGAAAGTTGTCTCGGAACGCCTTCAATAAAGCATGCCAGCAGTGCATTGAAAAGGCAGGGAGCTTTAGCCACTGTCATCTAGCAGTCCCAAGGCTGTACACACAATGTCGTCTCCCTGCGGCTTCGTTCTTCGCCCTCGTACAAGCTACCGCTCTGTCCGGCTCACGGAGCAGGAGAAGCGGCTGCCTCGCGCACACAACAGCGGAGCGGCAGCCGTACGCCCCGAAGCGCTGCTTCAGCCGAAAGACGGCGGCCACCGGCGCTTCGCTTCGGACAGCTCCGGAGAGCCGCAGTGTCCGTCTGCACAAGACTGCATCGTAGCGAAAAGCTTTGGCAGTGTGTCTCGCAGGGAGATAGCTTAGGAGCGCAGCGCACTTATGCCTCCCTTGTCTAGAAACACGATTTTACTGCACACTCCAAAAACACTGCTCTTTCCTGGGCAATATATAAGCTGCTTTCTGACGGCCGTGATCTTTCGATTACTGCTCTTGCCCAGCTCGTTGTTTTAACGTGCACATGCCGTCCTGGCATTCAGTGCACAGTGAAGGCAATCGCAAAAGTCCAGCAGCTGCTGACTCCCAAACGAATTTCCCAAGAGGGGCTTCATCAGGACGAAGTCAAAACCCAGGAAAGTTGTCTCGGAACGCCTTCAATAAAGCATGCCAGCAGTGCATTGAAAAGGCAGGGAGCTTTAGCCACTGTCATCTAGCAGTCCCAAGGCTGTACACACAATGTCGTCTCCCTGCGGCTTCGTTCTTCGCCCTCGTACAAGCTACCGCTCTGTCCGGCTCACGGAGCAGGAGAAGCGGCTGCCTCGCGCAGACAACAGCGGAGCGGCAGCCGTACGCCCCGAAGCGCTGCTTCAGCCGAAAGACGGCGGCCACCGGCGCTTCGCTTCGGACAGCTCCGGAGAGCCGCAGTGTCCGTCTGCACAAGACTGCATGATAACGAAAAGCTTTGGCAGTGTGTCTCGCAGGGAGATAGCTTAGGAGCGCAGCGCACTTATGCCTCCCTTGTCTAGAAACACGATTTTACTGCACACTCCAAAAACACTGCTCTTTCCAGGGCAATATATAAGCTGCTTTCTGACGGCCGTGATCTTTCGATTACTCTTGCCCAGCTCGTTGTTTTAACGTGCACATGCCGTCCTGGCATTCAGTGCACAGTGAAAGCAATCGCAAAAGTCCAGGTGCTGCTGACTCCCAAACACAAGGCGCTGGCTATGTTCTTGCTTCTCGACAACTCAACGAAGCCCTTCATTTCTGCAGTTGCCATCGAGGTCTCTGCACTCGGAGACGCAGAGGACGAGTAGGAGTTTCCCAGGAGATGCTGCATCAGGACGAATTCAAAACTCAGGAAAATTGTCCTGGAACACCTTCCCTAAGGATGCTAGAATGGAATTGAAGAGGCAGGCCAGCGGCCACCACGGTCCTCTAGCAGTCCTTAGGGTGCGCGCAGAAGGCCGGTGCTCTGCGGCTTCGTTCTTCGCCCTCGTACAAGCTACCGCTCTGTCCGGCTCCCGGAGCAGGAGAAGCGGCTGCTTCGCGCACACAACAGCCGTACGCTCCGAAGCGCTGCTTCAGCCGAAAGACGCCGGCCACCGGCGCTTGGCTTCGGACAGCTCCGGAGAGCCGTAGTGTGCGTCTACAACTACACTGCATCATAGCGAAAAGCTTTGGCAGTGTGTCTCGCAGGGAGATAGCTTAGGAGCGCAGCACACTTATGCCTCCCTTGTCCAGAAACACGATTTTACTGCACACTCCAAAACCACTGCTCTTTCCAGGGCAATATATAAGCTGCTTTCTGTCGGCCGTGATCATACGATTACTGCTCTTGCTCAGCTCGTTGTTTTAACGTGCACATGCCGTCCTGGCATTCAGTGCACAGTGAAAGCAATCGCAAAAGTCCAGGTGCTGCTGACTCCCAAACACAAGGCGCTGGCTATGTTCTTGCTTCTCGACAACTCAACGCAGCCCTTCATTTCTGCAGTTGCCATCGAGGTCTCTGCACTCGGAGACGCAGAGGACGAGTAGGAGTTTCCCAGGAGGGGATGCATCAGGACGAATTCAAAACTCAGGAAAATTGTCCTGGAACACCTTCCCTAAGGATGCTAGAATGGAATTGAAGAGGCAGGCGAGCGGCCACCACGGTCCTCTAGCAGTCCTTAGGGTGCGCGCAGAAGGCCGGTGCTCTGCGGCTTCCTTCTTCGCCGTCGTACAAGCTACCGCTCTGTCCGGCTCGCGGAGCAGGAGAAGCGGCTGCTTCGCGCACACAACAGCCGTACGCTCCGAAGCGCTGCTTCAGCCGAAAGACGCCAGCGACCGGCGCTTGGCTTCGGACAGCTCCGGAGAGCCGTAGTGTGCGTCTGCACTGGACTGCATCATAGCGAAAAGCTTTAGCAGTGTGTCTCGCAGGGAGATAGCTTAGGAGCGCAGGGCACTTATGCCTCCCTTGTCCAGAAACACGATTTTACTGCACACTCCAAAAACACTGCTCTTTCCTGGGCAATATATAAGCTGCTTTCTGACGGCCATGCTCCCTTCCTGCTCTTGCCCAGCTCGTTGTTTTAACGTGCACATGCCGTCCTGGCATTCAGTGCACAGTGAAGGCAATCGCAAAAGTCCAGCAGCTGCTGACTCCCAAACGAATTTCCCAAGAGGGGCTTCATCAGGACGAAGTCAAAACCCAGGAAAGTTGTCTCGGAACGCCTTCAATAAAGCATGCCAGCAGTGCATTGAAAAGGCAGGGAGCTTTAGCCACTGTCATCTAGCAGTCCCAAGGCTGTACACACAATGTCGTCTCCCTGCGGCTTCGTTCTTCGCCCTCGTACAAGCTACCGCTCTGTCCGGCTCACGGAGCAGGAGAAGCGGCTGCCTCGCGCACACAACAGAGGAGCGGCAGCCGTACGCTCCGAAGCGCTGCTTCAGCCGAAAGACGCCGGCGACCGGCGCTTCGCTTCGGACAGCTCCGGAGAGCCGAGGTGTGCGTCTGCACTATACTGCATCGTAGCGAAAAGCTTTGCCAGTGTGTCTTAGCAAGGAGATAGCTTAGGAGCGCAGCGCACTTATGCCTCCCTTGTCTAGAAACACGATTTTACTGCACACTCCAAAAACACTGCTCTTTCCAGGGCAATATATAAGCTGCTTTCTGACGGCCGTGATCTTTCGATTACTCTTGCCCAGCTCGTTGTTTTAACGTGCACATGCCGTCCTGGCATTCAGTGCACAGTGAAAGCAATCGCAAAAGTCCAGGTGCTGCTGACTCCCAAACACAAGGCGCTGGCTATGTTCTTGCTTCTCGACAACTCAAAGAAGCCCTTCATTTCTGCAGTTGCCATCGAGGTCTCTGCACTCGGAGACGCAGAGGACGAGTAGGAGTTTCCCAGGAGATGCTGCATCAGGACGAATTCAAAACTCAGCAAAATTGTCCTGGAACACCTTCCCTAAGGATGCTAGAATGGAATTGAAGAGGCAGGCGAGCGGCCACCACGGTCCTCTCGCAGTCCTTAGGGTGCGCGCAGAAGGCCGGTGCTCTGCGGCTTCGTTCTTCGCCGTCGTACAAGCTACCGCTCTGTCCGGCTCGCGGAGCAGGAGAAGCGGCTGCTTCGCGCACACAACAGAGGAGCAGCAGCCATACGCTCCGAAGCGCTGCTTCAGCCGAAAGACGCCGGCGACCGGCGCTTGGCTTCGGACAGCTCCGGAGAGCCGTAGTGTGCGTCTGCACTGGACTGCATCATAGCGAAAAGCTTTAGCAGTGTGTCTCGCAGGGAGATAGCTTAGGAGCGCAGGGCACTTATGCCTCCCTTGTCCAGAAACACGATTTTACTGCACACTCCAAAAACACTGCTCTTTCCAGGGCAAGATGTCAGATGCTCTCTGATGCCCGTGCTCCCTTCCTGCTCTTGCCCAGCTCGTTGTTTTAACGTGCACATGCCGTCCTGGCATTCAGTGCACAGTGAAGGCAATCGCAAAAGTCCAGCAGCTGCTGACTCCCAAACGAATTTCCCAAGAGGGGCTGCATCAGGACGAAGTCAAAACCCAGGAAAGTTGTCTCGGAACGCCTTCAATAAAGCATGCCAGCAGTGCATTGAAAAGGCAGGGAGCTTTAGCCACTGTCATCTAGCAGTCCCAAGGCTGTACACACAATGTCGTCTCCCTGCGGCTTCGTTCTTCGCCCTCGTACAAGCTACCGCTCTGTCCGGCTCACGGAGCAGGAGAAGCGGCTGCCTCGCGCACACAACAGCGGAGCGGCAGCCGTACGCCCCGAAGCGCTGCTTCAGCCGAAAGACGGCGGCCACCGACGCTTCGCTTCGGACAGCTCCGGAGAGCCGCAGTGTCCGTCTGCACAAGACTGCATGATAACGAAAAGCTTTGGCAGTGTGTCTCGCAGGGAGATAGCTTAGGAGCGCAGCGCACTTATGCCTCCCTTGTCTAGAAACACGATTTTACTGCACACTCCAAAAACACTGCTCTTTCCTGGGCAATATGTAAGCTGCTTTCTGACGGCCGTGATTTTTCGATTACTCTTGCCCAGCTCGTTGATTTAACGTGCACATGCCGTCCTGGCATTCAGTGCACAGTGAAGGCAATCGCAAAAGTCCAGCAGCTGCTGACTCCCAAATGAATTTCCCAACAGGGGCTTCATCAGGACGAAGTCAAAACCCAGGAAAGTTGTCTCGGAACGCCTTCAATAAAGCATGCCAGCAGTGCATTGAAAAGGCAGGGAGCTTTAGCCACTGTCATCTAGCAGTCCCAAGGCTGTACACACAATGTCGTCTCCCTGCGGCTTCGTTCTTCGCCCTCGTACAAGCTACCGCTCTGTCCGGCTCCCGGAGCAGGAGAAGCGGCTGCTTCGCGCACACAACAGCCGTACGCTCCGAAGCGCTGCTTCAGCCGAAAGACGCCGGCGACCGGCGCTTGGCTTCGGACAGCTCCGGAGAGCCGTAGTCTGCGTCTGCACTAGACTGCATGATAGCGAAAAGCTTTGGCAGTGTGTCTCGCAGGGAGATAGCTTAGGAGCGCAGCGCACTTATGCCTCCCTTGTCCAGAAACACCATTTTACTGCACACTCCAAAAACACTGCTCTTTCCAGGGCAATATATAAGCTGCTTTCTGACGGCCGTGATCTTTCGATTACTCTTGCCCAGCTCGTTGTTTTAACGTGCACATGCCGTCCTGGCATTCAGTGCACAGTGAAGGCAATCGCAAAAGTCCAGGTGCTGCTGACTCCCAAACACAAGGCGCTGGCTATGTTCTTGCTTCTCGACAACTCAACGCAGCCCTTCATTTCTGCAGTTGCCATCGAGGTCTCTGCACTCGGAGACGCAGAGGACGAGTAGGAGTTTCCCAGGAGATGCTGCATCAGGACGAATTCAAAACTCAGGAAAATTGTCCTGGAACACCTTCCCTAAGGATGCTAGAATGGAATTGAAGAGGCAGGCCAGCGGCCACCACGGTCCTCTAGCAGTCCTTAGGGTGCGCGCAGAAGCCCGGTGCTCTGCGGCTTCGTTCTTCGCCCTCGTACAAGCTACCGCTCTGTCCGGCTCCCGGAGCAGGAGAAGCGGCTGCTTCGCGCACACAACAGCCGTACGCTCCGAAGCGCTGCTTCAGCCGAAAGACGCCGGCGACCGGCGCTTGGCTTCGGACAGCTCCGGAGAGCCGTAGTGTGCGTCTGCACTAGACTGCATGATAACAAAAAGCTTTGGCAGTGTGTCTCGCAGGGAGATAGCTTAGGAGCGCAGCACACTTATGCCTCCCTTGTCCAGAAACACGATTTTACTGCACACTCCAAAAACACTGCTCTTTCCAGGGCAATATATAAGCTGCTTTCTGACGGCCGTGATCTTACGATTACTGCTCTTGCTCAGCTCGTTGTTTTAACGTGCACATGCCGTCCTGGCATTCAGTGCACAGTGAAAGCAATCGCAAAAGTCCAGGTGCTGCTGACTCCCAAACAAAAGGCGCTGGCTATGTTCTTGCTTCTCGACAACTCAACGCAGCCCTTCATTTCTGCAGTTGCCATCGAGGTCTCTGCACTCGGAGACGCAGAGGACGAGTAGGAGTTTCCCAGGAGGGGATGCATCAGGACGAATTCAAAACTCAGGAAAATTGTCCTGGAACACCTTCCCTAAGGATGCTAGAATGGAATTGAAGAGGCAGGCGAGCGGCCACCACGGTCCTCTAGCAGTCCTTAGGGTGCGCGCAGAAGCCCGGTGCTCTGCGGCTTCGTTCTTCGCCGTCGTACAAGCTACCGCTCTGTCCGGCTCGCGGAGCAGGAGAAGCGGCTGCTTCGCGCACACAACAGCCGTACGCTCCGAAGCGCTGCTTCAGCCGAAAGACGCCGGCGACCGGCGCTTGGCTTCGGACAGCTCCGGAGAGCCGTAGTGTGCGTCTGCACTGGACTGCATCGTAGCGAAAAGCTTTAGCAGTGTGTCTCGCAGGGAGATAGCTTAGGAGCGCAGGGCACTTATGCCTCCCTTGTCCAGAAACACGATTTTACTGCACACTCCAAAAACACTGCTCTTTCCTGGGCAATATGTAAGCTGCTTTCTGACGGCCGTGCTCCCTTCCTGCTCTTGCCCAGCTCGTTGTTTTAACGTGCACATGCCGTCCTGGCATTCAGTGCACAGTGAAGGCAATCGCAAAAGTCCAGCAGCTGCTGACTCCCAAATGAATTTCCCAACAGGGGCTTCATCAGGACGAAGTCAAAACCCAGGAAAGTTGTCTCGGAACGCCTTCAATAAAGCATGCCAGCAGTGCATTGAAAAGGCAGGGAGCTTTAGCCACTGTCATCTAGCAGTCCCAAGGCTGTACACACAATGTCGTCTCCCTGCGGCTTCGTTCTTCGCCCTCGTACAAGCTACCGCTCTGTCCGGCTCACGGAGCAGGAGAAGCGGCTGCCTCGCGCACACAACAGAGGAGCGGCAGCCGTACGCTCCGAAGCGCTGCTTCAGCCGAAAGACGCCGGCGACCGGCGCTTGGCTTCGGACAGCTCCGGAGAGCCGCAGTGTCCGTCTGCACTAGACTGCATGATAACGAAAAGCTTTGGCAGTGTGTCTCGCAGGGAGATAGCTTAGGAGCGCAGCGCACTTATGCCTCCCTTGTCCAGAAACACGATTTTACTGCACACTCCAAAAACACTGCTCTTTCCTGGGCAATATATAAGCTGCTTTCTGACGGCCGTGATCTTTCGATTACTCTTGCCCAGCTCGTTGTTTTAACGTGCACATGCCGTCCTGGCATTCAGTGCACAGTGAAGGCAATCGCAAAAGTCCAGGTGCTGCTGACTCCCAAACACAAGGCGCTGGCTATGTTCTTGTTTCTCGACAACTCAACGCAGCCCTTCATTTCTGCAGTTGCCATCGAGGTCTCTGCACTCGGAGACGCAGAGGACGAGTAGGAGTTTCCCAGGAGATGCTGCATCAGGACGAATTCAAAACTCAGGAAAATTGTCCTGGAACACCTTCCCTAAGGATGCTAGAATGGAATTGAAGAGGCAGGCCAGCGGCCACCACGGTCCTCTAGCAGTCCTTAGGGTGCGCGCAGAAGGCCGGTGCTCTGCGGCTTCGTTCTTCGCCCTCGTACAAGCTACCGCTCTGTCCGGCTCCCGGAGCAGGAGAAGCGGCTGCTTCGCGCACACAACAGCCGTACGCTCCGAAGCGCTGCTTCAGCCGAAAGACGCCGGCGACCGGCGCTTCGCTTCGGACAGCTCCGGAGAGCCGTAGTGTGCGTCTGCACTAGACTGCATGATAACAAAAAGCTTTGGCAGTGTGTCTCGCAGGGAGATAGCTTAGGAGCGCAGCGCACTTATGCCTCCCTTGTCCAGAAACACGATTTTACTGCACACTCCAAAAACACTGCTCTTTCCAGGGCAATATATAAGCTGCTTTCTGTCGGCCGTGATCTTACGATTACTGCTCTTGCCCAGCTCGTTGTTTTAACGTGCACATGCCGTCCTGGCATTCAGTGCACAGTGAAAGCAATCGCAAAAGTCCAGGTGCTGCTGATTCCCAAACGCAAGGCGCTGGCTATGTTCTTGCTTCTCGACAACTCAACGCAGCCCTTCATTTCTGCAGTTGCCATCGAGGTCTCTGCACTCGGAGACGCAGAGGACGAGTAGGAGTTTCCCAGGAGGGGATGCATCAGGACGAATTCAAAACTCAGGAAAATTGTCCGGGAACACCTTCCCTAAGGATGCTAGAATGGAATTGAAGAGGCAGGCGAGCGGCCACCACGGTCCTCTAGCAGTCCTTAGGGTGCGCGCAGAAGCCCGGTGCTCTGCGGCTTCGTTCTTCGCCCTCGTACAAGCTACCGCTCTGTCCGGCTCGCGGAGCAGGAGAAGCGGCTGCTTCGCGCACACAACAGCCGTACGCTCCGAAGCGCTGCTTCAGCCGAAAGACGCCGGCGACCGGCGCTTGGCTTCGGACAGCTCCGGAGAGCCGTAGTGTGCGTCTGCACTGGACTGCATCATAGCGAAAAGCTTTAGCAGTGTGTCTCGCAGGGAGATAGCTTAGGAGCGCAGGGCACTTATGCCTCCCTTGCCCAGAAACACGATTTTACTGCACACTCCAAAAACACTGCTCTTTCCAGGGCAATATATAAGCTGCTTTCTGATGCCCGTGCTCCCTTCCTGCTCTTGCCCAGCTCGTTGTTTTAACGTGCACATGCCGTCCTGGCATTCAGTGCACAGTGAAGGCAATCGCAAAAGTCCAGCAGCTGCTGACTCCCAAACGAATTTCCCAAGAGGGGCTTCATCAGGACGAAGTCAAAACCCAGGAAAGTTGTCTCGGAACGCCTTCAATAAAGCATGCCAGCAGTGCATTGAAAAGGCAGGGAGCTTTAGCCACTGTCATCTAGCAGTCCCAAGGCTGTACACAGAATGTCGTCTCCCTGCGGCTTCGTTCTTCGCCCTCGTACAAGCTACCGCTCTGTCCGGCTCACGGAGCAGGAGAAGCGGCTGCTTCGCGCACACAACAGAGGAGCGGCAGCCGTACGCTCCGAAGCGCTGCTTCAGCCGAAAGACGCCGGCGACCGGCGCTTCGCTTCGGACAGCTCCGGAGAGCCGTAGTGTGCGTCTGCACTAGACTGCATCGTAGCGAAAAGCTTTGGCAGTGTGTCTTAGCAAGGAGATAGCTTAGGAGCGCAGCGCACTTATGCCTTCCTTGTCCATAAACACGATTTTACTGCACACTCCAAAAACACTGCTCTTTCCAGGGCAATATATAAGCTGCTTTCTGACGGCCGTGATCTTTCGATTACTCTTGCCCAGCTCGTTGTTTTAACGTGCACATGCCGTCCTGGCATTCAGTGCACAGTGAAGGCAATCGCAAAAGTCCAGCAGCTGCTGACTCCCAAATGAATTTCCCAACAGGGGCTTCATCAGGACGAAGTCAAAACCCAGGAAAGTTGTCTCGGAACGCCTTCAATAAAGCATGCCAGCAGTGCATTGAAAAGGCAGGGAGCTTTAGCCACTGTCATCTAGCAGTCCCAAGGCTGTACACACAATGTCGTCTCCCTGCGGCTTCGTTCTTCGCCCTCGTACAAGCTACCGCTCTGTCCGGCTCACGGAGCAGGAGAAGCGGCTGCCTCGCGCACACAACAGAGGAGCGGCAGCCGTACGCTCCGAAGCGCTGCTTCAGCCGAAAGACGCCGGCGACCGGCGCTTGGCTTCGGACAGCTCCGGAGAGCCGCAGTGTCCGTCTGCACTAGACTGCATGATAACGAAAAGCTTTGGCAGTGTGTCTCGCAGGGAGATAGCTTAGGAGCGCAGCGCACTTATGCCTCCCTTGTCCAGAAACACGATTTTACTGCACACTCCAAAAACACTGCTCTTTCCTGGGCAATATATAAGCTGCTTTCTGACGGCCGTGATCTTTCGATTACTCTTGCCCAGCTCGTTGTTTTAACGTGCACATGCCGTCCTGGCATTCAGTGCACAGTGAAGGCAATCGCAAAAGTCCAGCAGCTGCTGACTCCCAAACACAAGGCGCTGGCTATGTTCTTGTTTCTCGACAACTCAACGCAGCCCTTCATTTCTGCAGTTGCCATCGAGGTCTCTGCACTCGGAGACGCAGAGGACGAGTAGGAGTTTCCCAGGAGGGGATGCATCAGGACGAATTCAAAACTCAGGAAAATTGTCCTGGAACACCTTCCCTAAGGATGCTAGAATGGAATTGAAGAGGCAGGCGAGCGGCCACCACGGTCCTCTCGCAGTCCTTAGGGTGCGCGCAGAAGGCCGGTGCTCTGCGGCTTCGTTCTTCGCCGTCGTACAAGCTACCGCTCTGTCCGGCTCGCGGAGCAGGAGAAGCGGCTGCTTCGCGCACACAACAGAGGAGCGGCAGCCATACGCTCCGAAGCGCTGCTTCAGCCGAAAGACGCCGGCGACCGGCGCTTGGCTTCGGACAGCTCCGGAGAGCCGTAGTGTGCGTCTGCACTGGACTGCATCATAGCGAAAAGCTTTAGCAGTGTGTCTCGCAGGGAGATAGCTTAGGAGCGCAGGGCACTTATGCCTCCCTTGTCCAGAAACACGATTTTACTGCACACTCCAAAAACACTGCTCTTTCCAGGGCAAGATGTCAGATGCTCTCTGATACCCGTGCTCCCTTCCTGCTCTTGCCCAGCTCGTTGTTTTAACGTGCACATGCCGTCCTGGCATTCAGTGCACAGTGAAGGCAATCGCAAAAGTCCAGCAGCTGCTGACTCCCAAACGAATTTCCCAAGAGGGGCTGCATCAGGACGAAGTCAAAACCCAGGAAAGTTGTCTCGGAACGCCTTCAATAAAGCATGCCAGCAGTGCATTGAAAAGGCAGGGAGCTTTAGCCACTGTCATCTAGCAGTCCCAAGGCTGTACACACAATGTCGTCTCCCTGCGGCTTCGTTCTTCGCCCTCGTACAAGCTACCGCTCTGTCCGGCTCACGGAGCAGGAGAAGCGGCTGCCTCGCGCACACAACAGCGGAGCGGCAGCCGTACGCCCCGAAGCGCTGCTTCAGCCGAAAGACGGCGGCCACCGACGCTTCGCTTCGGACAGCTCCGGAGAGCCGCAGTGTCCGTCTGCACAAGACTGCATGATAACGAAAAGCTTTGGCAGTGTGTCTCGCAGGGAGATAGCTTAGGAGCGCAGCGCACTTATGCCTCCCTTGTCTAGAAACACGATTTTACTGCACACTCCAAAAACACTGCTCTTTCCTGGGCAATATGTAAGCTGCTTTCTGACGGCCGTGATTTTTCGATTACTCTTGCCCAGCTCGTTGATTTAACGTGCACATGCCGTCCTGGCATTCAGTGCACAGTGAAGGCAATCGCAAAAGTCCAGCAGCTGCTGACTCCCAAATGAATTTCCCAACAGGGGCTTCATCAGGACGAAGTCAAAACCCAGGAAAGTTGTCTCGGAACGCCTTCAATAAAGCATGCCAGCAGTGCATTGAAAAGGCAGGGAGCTTTAGCCACTGTCATCTAGCAGTCCCAAGGCTGTACACAGAATGTCGTCTCCCTGCGGCTTCGTTCTTCGCCCTCGTACAAGCTACCGCTCTGTCCGGCTCCCGGAGCAGGAGAAGCGGCTGCTTCGCGCACACAACAGCCGTACGCTCCGAAGCGCTGCTTCAGCCGAAAGACGCCGGCGACCGGCGCTTGGCTTCGGACAGCTCCGGAGAGCCGTAGTCTGCGTCTGCACTAGACTGCATGATAGCGAAAAGCTTTGGCAGTGTGTCTCGCAGGGAGATAGCTTAGGAGCGCAGCGCACTTATGCCTCCCTTGTCCAGAAACACGATTTTACTGCACACTCCAAAAACACTGCTCTTTCCAGGGCAATATATAAGCTGCTTTCTGACGGCCGTGATCTTTCGATTACTCTTGCCCAGCTCGTTGTTTTAACGTGCACATGCCGTCCTGGCATTCAGTGCACAGTGAAGGCAATCGCAAAAGTCCAGGTGCTGCTGACTCCCAAACACAAGGCGCTGGCTATGTTCTTGCTTCTCGACAACTCAACGCAGCCCTTCATTTCTGCAGTTGCCATCGAGGTCTCTGCACTCGGAGACGCAGAGGACGAGTAGGAGTTTCCCAGGAGATGCTGCATCAGGACGAATTCAAAACTCAGGAAAATTGTCCTGGAACACCTTCCCTAAGGATGCTAGAATGGAATTGAAGAGGCAGGCCAGCGGCCACCACGGTCCTCTAGCAGTCCTTAGGGTGCGCGCAGAAGCCCGGTGCTCTGCGGCTTCGTTCTTCGCCCTCGTACAAGCTACCGCTCTGTCCGGCTCCCGGAGCAGGAGAAGCGGCTGCTTCGCGCACACAACAGCCGTACGCTCCGAAGCGCTGCTTCAGCCGAAAGACGCCGGCGACCGGCGCTTGGCTTCGGACAGCTCCGGAGAGCCGTAGTGTGCGTCTGCACTAGACTGCATGATAACAAAAAGCTTTGGCAGTGTGTCTCGCAGGGAGATAGCTTAGGAGCGCAGCACACTTATGCCTCCCTTGTCCAGAAACACGATTTTACTGCACACTCCAAAAACACTGCTCTTTCCAGGGCAATATATAAGCTGCTTTCTGTCGGCCGTGATCTTACGATTACTGCTCTTGCTCAGCTCGTTGTTTTAACGTGCACATGCCGTCCTGGCATTCAGTGCACAGTGAAAGCAATCGCAAAAGTCCAGGTGCTGCTGACTCCCAAACACAAGGCGCTGGCTATGTTCTTGCTTCTCGACAACTCAACGCAGCCCTTCATTTCTGCAGTTGCCATCGAGGTCTCTGCACTCGGAGACGCAGAGGACGAGTAGGAGTTTCCCAGGAGGGGATGCATCAGGACGAATTCAAAACTCAGGAAAATTGTCCTGGAACACCTTCCCTAAGGATGCTAGAATGGAATTGAAGAGGCAGGCGAGCGGCCACCACGGTCCTCTAGCAGTCCTTAGGGTGCGCGCAGAAGCCCGGAGCTCTGCGGCTTCGTTCTTCGCCCTCGTACAAGCTACCGCTCTGTCCGGCTCACGGAGCAGGAGAAGCGGCTGCCTCGCGCACACAACAGAGGAGCGGCAGCCGTACGCTCCGAAGCGCTGCTTCAGCCGAAAGATGCCGGCGACCGGCGCTTGGCTTCGGACAGCTCCGGAGAGCCGCAGTGTCCGTCTGCACTAGACTGCATGATAACGAAAAGCTTTGCCAGTGTGTCTCGCAGGGAGATAGCTTAGGAGCGCAGCGCACTTATGCCTCCCTTGTCCAGAAACACGATTTTACTGCACACTCCAAAAACACTGCTCTTTCCTGGGCAATATATAAGCTGCTTTCTGACGGCCGTGATCTTTCGATTACTCTTGCCCAGCTCGTTGTTTTAACGTGCACATGCCGTCCTGGCATTCAGTGCACAGTGAAGGCAATCGCAAAAGTCCAGGTGCTGCTGACTCCCAAACACAAGGCGCTGGCTATGTTCTTGTTTCTCGACAACTCAACGCAGCCCTTCATTTCTGCAGTTGCCATCGAGGTCTCTGCACTCGGAGACGCAGAGGACGAGTAGGAGTTTCCTAGGAGGGGATGCATCAGGACGAATTCAAAACTCAGGAAAATTGTCCTGGAACACCTTCCCTAAGGATGCTAGAATGGAATTGAAGAGGCAGGCCAGCGGCCACCACGGTCCTCTACCAGTCCTTAGGGTGCGCGCAGAAGGCCGGTGCTCTGCGGCTTCGTTCTTCGCCGTCGTACAAGCTACCGCTCTGTCCGGCTCACGGAGCAGGAGAAGCGGCTGCCTCGCGCACACAACAGAGGAGCGGCAGCCGTACGCTCCGAAGCGCTGCTTCAGCCGAAAGACGCCGGCGACCGGCGCTTCGCTTCGGACAGCTCCGGAGAGCCGTAGTGTGCGTCTGCACTAGACTGCATCGTAGCGAAAAGCTTTGGCAGTGTGTCTTAGCAAGGAGATAGCTTAGGAGCGCAGCGCACTTATGCCTTCCTTGTCCATAAACACGATTTTACTGCACACTCCAAAAACACTGCTCTTTCCAGGGCAATATATAAGCTGCTTTCTGACGGCCGTGATCTTTCGATTACTCTTGCCCAGCTCGTTGTTTTAACGTGCACATGCCGTCCTGGCATTCAGTGCACAGTGAAAGCAATCGCAAAAGTCCAGGTGCTGCTGACTCCCAAACACAAGGCGCTGGCTATGTTCTTGCTTCTCGACAACTCAACGAAGCCCTTCATTTCTGCAGTTGCCATCGAGGTCTCTGCACTCGGAGACGCAGAGGACGAGTAGGAGTTTCCCAGGAGATGCTGCATCAGGACGAATTCAAAACTCAGGAAAATTGTCCTGGAACACCTTCCCTAAAGATGCTAGAATGGAATTGAAGAGGCAGGCGAGCGGCCACCACAGTCCTCTCGCAGTCCTTTAGGGTGCGCGCAGAAGCCCGGTGCTCTGCGGCTTCGTTCTTCGCCGTCGTACAAGCTACCGCTCTGTCCGGCTCGCGGAGCAGGAGAAGCGGCTGCTTCGCGCACACAATAGCCGTACGCTCCGAAGCGCTGCTTCAGCCGAAAGACGCCGGCGACCGGCGCTTGGCTTCGGACAGCTCCGGAGAGCCGTAGTGTGCGTCTGCACTAGACTGCATGATAACGAAAAGCTTTGGCAGTGTGTCTCGCAGGGAGATAGCTTAGGAGCGCAGCACACTTATGCCTCCCTTGCCCAGAAACACGATTTTACTGCACACTCCAAAACCACTGCTCTTTCCAGGGCAATATATAAGCTGCTTTCTGACGGCCGTGATCTTACGATTACTGCTCTTGCCCAGCTCGTTGTTTTAACGTGCACATGCCGTCCTGGCATTCAGTGCACAGTGAAGGCAATCGCGAAAGTCCAGCAGCTGCTGACTCCCAAACACAAGGCGCTGGCTATGTTCTTGCTCCTCGACTACTCAACGCAGCCCTTCATTTCTGCAGTTGCCATCGAGGTCTCTGCACTCGGAGACTCAGAGGACGAGTAGGAGTTTCCCAGGAGGGGCTGCATCAGGACGAATTCAAAACTCCAGAAAATTGTCCTGGAACACCTTCCCTAAGGATGCTAGAATGGAATTGAAGAGGCAGGCCAGCGGCCACCACGGTCCTCTCGCAGTCCTTAGGGTGCGCGCAGAAGCCCGGTGCTCTGCGGCTTCGTTCTTCGCCGTCGTACAAGCTACCGCTCTGTCCGGCTCACGGAGCAGGAGAAGCGGCTGCTTCGCGCACACAACAGAGGAGCGGCAGCCGTACGCTCCGAAGCGCTGCTTCAGCCGAAAGACGCCGGCGACCGGCGCTTCGCTTCGGACAGCTCCGGAGAGCCGTAGTGTGCGTCTGCACTGGACTGCATCATAGCGAAAAGCTTTAGCAGTGTGTCTCGCAGGGAGATAGCTTAGGAGCGCAGGGCACTTATGCCTCCCTTGTCCAGAAACACGATTTTACTGCACACTCCAAAAACACTGCTCTTTCCAGGGCAATATATAAGCTGCTTTCTGATGCCCGTGCTCCCTTCCTGCTCTTGCCCAGCTCGTTGTTTTAACGTGCACATGCCGTCCTGGCATTCAGTGCACAGTGAAGGCAATCGCAAAAGTCCAGCAGCTGCTGACTCCCAAACGAATTTCCCAAGAGGGGCTTCATCAGGACGAAGTCAAAACCCAGGAAAGTTGTCTCGGAATGCCTTCAATAAAGCATGCCAGCAGTGCATTGAAAAGGCAGGGAGCTTTAGCCACTGTCATCTAGCAGTCCCAAGGCTGTACACACAATGTCGTCTCCCTGCGGCTTCGTTCTTTGCCCTCGTACAAGCTACCGCTCTGTCCGGCTCACGGAGCAGGAGAAGCGGCTGCCTCGCGCACACAACAGCGGAGCGGCAGCCGTACGCCCCGAAGCGCTGCTTCAGCCGAAAGACGGCGGCCACCGACGCTTCGCTTCGGACAGCTCCGGAGAGCCGCAGTGTCCGTCTGCACTAGACTGCATGATAACGAAAAGCTTTGCCAGTGTGTCTCGCAGGGAGATAGCTTAGGAGCGCAGCGCACTTATGCCTCCCTTGTCTAGAAACACGATTTTACTGCACACTCCAAAAACACTGCTCTTTCCTGGGCAATATATAAGCTGCTTTCTGACGGCCGTGATTTTTCGATTACTCTTGCCCAGCTCGTTGATTTAACGTGCACATGCCGTCCTGGCATTCAGTGCACAGTGAAGGCAATCGCAAAAGTCCAGCAGCTGCTGACTCCCAAATGAATTTCCCAACAGGGGCTTCATCAGGACGAAGTCAAAACCCAGGAAAGTTGTCTCGGAACGCCTTCAATAAAGCATGCCAGCAGTGCATTGAAAAGGCAGGGAGCTTTAGCCACTGTCATCTAGCAGTCCCAAGGCTGTACACACAATGTCGTCTCCCTGCGGCTTCGTTCTTCGCCCTCGTACAAGCTACCGCTCTGTCCGGCTCACGGAGCAGGAGAAGCGGCTGCCTCGCGCACACAACAGAGGAGCGGCAGCCGTACGCTCCGAAGCGCTGCTTCAGCCGAAAGACGCCGGCGACCGGCGCTTGGCTTCGGACAGCTCCGGAGAGCCGCAGTGTCCGTCTGCACTAGACTGCATGATAACGAAAAGCTTTGGCAGTGTGTCTCGCAGGGAGATAGCTTAGGAGCGCAGCGCACTTATGCCTCCCTTGTCCAGAAACACGATTTTACTGCACACTCCAAAAACACTGCTCTTTCCTGGGCAATATATAAGCTGCTTTCTGACGGCCGTGATCTTTCGATTACTCTTGCCCAGCTCGTTGTTTTAACGTGCACATGCCGTCCTGGCATTCAGTGCACAGTGAAGGCAATCGCAAAAGTCCAGGTGCTGCTGACTCCCAAACACAAGGCGCTGGCTATGTTCTTGCTTCTCGACAACTCAACGAAGCCCTTCATTTCTGCAGTTGCCATCGAGGTCTCTGCACTCGGAGACGCAGAGGACGAGTAGGAGTTTCCCAGGAGGGGCTGCATCAGGAGGAATTCAAAACTCAGGAAAATTGTCCTGGAACACCTTCCCTAAGGATGCTAGAATGGAATTGAAGAGGCAGGCCAGCGGCCACCACGGTCCTCTACCAGTCCTTAGGGTGCGCGCAGAAGGCCGGTGCTCTGCGGCTTCGTTCTTCGCCGTCGTACAAGCTACCGCTCTGTCCGGCTCACGGAGCAGGAGAAGCGGCTGCTTCGCGCACACAACAGCCGTACGCTCCGAAGCGCTGCTTCAGCCGAAAGACGCCGGCGACCGGCGCTTCGCTTCGGACAGCTCCGGAGAGCCGTAGTGTGCGTCTGCACTAGACTGCATCATAGCGAAAAGCTTTGGCAGTGTGTCTCGCAGGGAGATAGCTTAGGAGCGCAGCACACTTATGCCTCCCTTGTCCAGAAACACGATTTTACTGCACACTCCAAAAACACTGCTCTTTCCAGGGCAATATATAAGCTGCTTTCTGTCGGCCGTGATCTTTCGATTACTGCTCTTGCCCAGCTCGTTGTTTTAACGTGCACATGCCGTCCTGGCATTCAGTGCACAGTGAAAGCAATCGCAAAAGTCCAGGTGCTGCTGACTCCCAAACACAAGGCGCTGGCTATGTTCTTGCTTCTCGACAACTCAACGCAGCCCTTCATTTCTGCAGTTGCCATCGAGGTCTCTGCACTCGGAGACGCAGAGGACGAGTAGGAGTTTCCCAGGAGGGGCTGCATCAGGACGAATTCAAAACTCAGGAAAATTGTCCTGGAACACCTTCCCTAAGGATGCTAGAATGGAATTGAAGAGGCAGGCGAGCGGCCACCACGGTCCTCTAGCAGTCCTTAGGGTGCGCGCAGAAGGCCGGTGCTCTGCGGCTTCGTTCTTCGCCGTCGTACAATCTACCGCTCTGTGCGGCTCGCGGAGCAGGAGAAGCGGCTGCCTCGCGCACACAACAGCCGTACGCTCCGAAGCGCTGCTTCAGCCGAAAGACGCCGGCGACCGGCGCTTGGCTTCGGACAGCTCCGGAGAGCCGTAGTGTGCGTCTGCACTAGACTGCATGATAACGAAAAGCTTTGCCAGTGTGTCTCGCAGGGAGATAGCTTAGGAGCGCAGCGCACTTATGCCTCCCTTGTCCAGAAACACGATTTTACTGCACACTCCAAAAACACTGCTCTTTCCAGGGCAATATATAAGCTGCTTTCTGACGGCCGTGATCTTTCGATTACTGCTCTTGCCCAGCTCGTTGTTTTAACGTGCACATGCCGTCCTGGCATTCAGTGCACAGTGAAGGCAATCGCAAAAGTCCAGCAGCTGCTGACTCCCAAATGAATTTCCCAACAGGGGCTTCATCAGGACGAAGTCAAAACCCAGGAAAGTTGTCTCGGAACGCCTTCAATAAAGCATGCCAGCAGTGCATTGAAAAGGCAGGGAGCTTTAGCCACTGTCATCTAGCAGTCCCAAGGCTGTACACACAATGTCGTCTCCCTGCGGCTTCGTTCTTCGCCCTCGTACAAGCTACCGCTCTGTCCGGCTCACGGAGCAGAAGAAGCGGCTGCCTCGCGCACACAACAGAGGAGCGGCAGCCGTACGCTCCGAAGCGCTGCTTCAGCCGAAAGACGCCGGCGACCGGCGCTTGGCTTCGGACAGCTCCGGAGAGCCGTAGTGTGCGTCTGCACTAGACTGCATCGTAGCGAAAAGCTTTGCCAGTGTGTCATAGCAAGGAGATAGCTTAGGAGCGCAGCGCACTTATGCCTCCCTTGTCCAGAAACACGATTTTACTGCACACTCCAAAAACACTGCTCTTTCCAGGGCAATATATAAGCTGCTTTCTGACGGCCGTGATCTTTCGATTACTGCTCTTGCCCAGCTCGTTGATTTAACGTGCACATGCCGTCCTGGCATTCAGTGCACAGTGAAAGCAATCGCAAAAGTCCAGGTGCTGCTGACTCCCAAACACAAGGCGCTGGCTATGTTCTTGCTCCTCGACAACTCAACGAAGCCCTTCATTTCTGCAGTTGCCATCGAGGTCTCTGCACTCGGAGACGCAGAGGACGAGCAGGAGTTTCCCAGGAGATGCTGCATCAGGACGAATTCAAAACTCAGGAAAATTGTCCTGGAACACCTTCCATAAGGATGCTAGAATGGAATTGAAGGGGCAGGCGAGCGGCCACCTCGATCCTCTCGCAGTCCTTAGGGTGCGCGCAGAAGCCCGGTGCTCTGCGGCTTCGTTCTTCGCCGTCGTACAAGCTACCGCTCTGTCCGGCTCACGGAGCAGGAGAAGCGGCTGCCTCGCGCACACAACAGCCGTACGCTCCGAAGCGCTGCTTCAGCCGAAAGACGCCGGCGACCGGCGCTTCGCTTCGGACAGCTCCGGAGAGCCGTAGTGTGCATCTGCACTAGACTGCATGATAACGAAAAGCTTTGGCAGTGTGTCTTAGCAGGGAGATAGCTTAGGAGCGCAGGGCACTTATGCCTCCCTTGTCCAGAAACACGATTTTACTGCACACTCCAAAAACACTGCTCTTTCCAGGGCAAGATGTCAGATGCTCTCTGATGCCCGTGCTCCCTTCCTGCTCTTGCCCAGCTCGTTGTTTTAACGTGCACATGCCGTCCTGGCATTCAGTGCACAGTGAAGGCAATCGCAAAAGTCCAGCAGCTGCTGACTCCCAAACGAATTTCCCAACAGGGGCTTCATCAGGACGAAGTCAAAACCCAGGAAAGTTGTCTCGGAACGCCTTCAATAAAGCATGCCAGCAGTGCATTGAAAAGGCAGGGAGCTTTAGCCACTGTCATCTAGCAGTCCCAAGGCTGTACACACAATGTCGTCTCCCTGCGGCTTCGTTCTTCGCCCTCGTACAAGCTACCGCTCTGTCCGGCTCACGGAGCAGGAGAAGCGGCTGCCTCGCGCACACAACAGAGGAGCGGCAGCCGTACGCTCCGAAGCGCTGCTTCAGCCGAAAGATGCCGGCGACCGGCGCTTGGCTTCGGACAGCTCCGGAGAGCCGCAGTGTCCGTCTGCACTAGACTGCATGATAACGAAAAGCTTTGGCAGTGTGTCTCGCAGGGAGATAGCTTAGGAGCGCAGCGCACTTATGCCTCCCTTGTCCAGAAACACGATTTTACTGCACACTCCAAAAACACTGCTCTTTCCTGGGCAATATATAAGCTGCTTTCTGACGGCCGTGATCTTTCGATTACTCTTGCCCAGCTCGTTGTTTTAACGTGCACATGCCGTCCTGGCATTCAGTGCACAGTGAAGGCAATCGCAAAAGTCCAGGTGCTGCTGACTCCCAAACACAAGGCGCTGGCTATGTTCTTGTTTCTCGACAACTCAACGCAGCCCTTCATTTCTGCAGTTGCCATCGAGGTCTCTGCACTCGGAGACGCAGAGGACGAGTAGGAGTTTCCTAGGAGGGGATGCATCAGGACGAATTCAAAACTCCAGAAAATTGTCCTGGAACACCTTCCCTAAGGATGCTAGAATGGAATTGAAGAGGCAGGCCAGCGGCCACCACGGTCCTCTACCAGTCCTTAGGGTGCGCGCAGAAGGCCGGTGCTCTGCGGCTTCGTTCTTCGCCGTCGTACAAGCTACCGCTCTGTCCGGCTCACGGAGCAGGAGAAGCGGCTGCCTCGCGCACACAACAGAGGAGCGGCAGCCGTACGCTCCGAAGCGCTGCTTCAGCCGAAAGACGCCGGCGACCGGCGCTTCGCTTCGGACAGCTCCGGAGAGCCGTAGTGTGCGTCTGCACTAGACTGCATCGTAGCGAAAAGCTTTGCCAGTGTGTCTTAGCAAGGAGATAGCTTAGGAGCGCAGCGCACTTATGCCTTCCTTGTCCATAAACACGATTTTACTGCACACTCCAAAAACACTGCTCTTTCCAGGGCAATATATAAGCTGCTTTCTGACGGCCGTGATCTTTCGATTACTCTTGCCCAGCTCGTTGTTTTAACGTGCACATGCCGTCCTGGCATTCAGTGCACAGTGAAAGCAATCGCAAAAGTCCAGGTGCTGCTGACTCCCAAACACAAGGCGCTGGCTATGTTCTTGCTTCTCGACAACTCAACGAAGCCCTTCATTTCTGCAGTTGCCATCGAGGTCTCTGCACTCGGAGACGCAGAGGACGAGTAGGAGTTTCCCAGGAGATGCTGCATCAGGACGAATTCAAAACTCAGGAAAATTGTCCTGGAACACCTTCCCTAAAGATGCTAGAATGGAATTGAAGAGGCAGGCGAGCGGCCACCACGGTCCTCTCGCAGTCCTTTAGGGTGCGCGCAGAAGCCCGGTGCTCTGCGGCTTCGTTCTTCGCCGTCGTACAAGCTACCGCTCTGTCCGGCTCGCGGAGCAGGAGAAGCGGCTGCTTCGCGCACACAATAGCCGTACGCTCCGAAGCGCTGCTTCAGCCGAAAGACGCCGGCGACCGGCGCTTGGCTTCGGACAGCTCCGGAGAGCCGTAGTGTGCGTCTGCACTAGACTGCATGATAACGAAAAGCTTTGGCAGTGTGTCTCGCAGGGAGATAGCTTAGGAGCGCAGCACACTTATGCCTCCCTTGCCCAGAAACACGATTTTACTGCACACTCCAAAACCACTGCTCTTTCCAGGGCAATATATAAGCTGCTTTCTGACGGCCGTGATCTTACGATTACTGCTCTTGCCCAGCTCGTTGTTTTAACGTGCACATGCCGTCCTGGCATTCAGTGCACAGTGAAGGCAATCGCGAAAGTCCAGCAGCTGCTGACTCCCAAACACAAGGCGCTGGCTATGTTCTTGCTCCTCGACTACTCAACGCAGCCCTTCATTTCTGCAGTTGCCATCGAGGTCTCTGCACTCGGAGACTCAGAGGACGAGTAGGAGTTTCCCAGGAGGGGCTGCATCAGGACGAATTCAAAACTCCAGAAAATTGTCCTGGAACACCTTCCCTAAGGATGCTAGAATGGAATTGAAGAGGCAGGCCAGCGGCCACCACGGTCCTCTCGCAGTCCTTAGGGTGCGCGCAGAAGGCCGGTGCTCTGCGGCTTCGTTCTTCGCCGTCGTACAAGCTACCGCTCTGTCCGGCTCACGGAGCAGGAGAAGCGGCTGCTTCGCGCACACAACAGAGGAGCGGCAGCCGTACGCTCCGAAGCGCTGCTTCAGCCGAAAGACGCCGGCGACCGGCGCTTCGCTTCGGACAGCTCCGGAGAGCCGTAGTGTGCGTCTGCACTGGACTGCATCATAGCGAAAAGCTTTAGCAGTGTGTCTCGCAGGGAGATAGCTTAGGAGCGCAGGGCACTTATGCCTCCCTTGTCCAGAAACACGATTTTACTGCACACTCCAAAAACACTGCTCTTTCCAGGGCAATATATAAGCTGCTTTCTGATGCCCGTGCTCCCTTCCTGCTCTTGCCCAGCTCGTTGTTTTAACGTGCACATGCCGTCCTGGCATTCAGTGCACAGTGAAGGCAATCGCAAAAGTCCAGCAGCTGCTGACTCCCAAACGAATTTCCCAAGAGGGGCTTCATCAGGACGAAGTCAAAACCCAGGAAAGTTGTCTCGGAATGCCTTCAATAAAGCATGCCAGCAGTGCATTGAAAAGGCAGGGAGCTTTAGCCACTGTCATCTAGCAGTCCCAAGGCTGTACACACAATGTCGTCTCCCTGCGGCTTCGTTCTTTGCCCTCGTACAAGCTACCGCTCTGTCCGGCTCACGGAGCAGGAGAAGCGGCTGCCTCGCGCACACAACAGCGGAGCGGCAGCCGTACGCCCCGAAGCGCTGCTTCAGCCGAAAGACGGCGGCCACCGACGCTTCGCTTCGGACAGCTCCGGAGAGCCGCAGTGTCCGTCTGCACTAGACTGCATGATAACGAAAAGCTTTGGCAGTGTGTCTCGCAGGGAGATAGCTTAGGAGCGCAGCGCACTTATGCCTCCCTTGTCTAGAAACACGATTTTACTGCACACTCCAAAAACACTGCTCTTTCCTGGGCAATATATAAGCTGCTTTCTGACGGCCGTGATTTTTCGATTACTCTTGCCCAGCTCGTTGATTTAACGTGCACATGCCGTCCTGGCATTCAGTGCACAGTGAAGGCAATCGCAAAAGTCCAGCAGCTGCTGACTCCCAAATGAATTTCCCAACAGGGGCTTCATCAGGACGAAGTCAAAACCCAGGAAAGTTGTCTCGGAACGCCTTCAATAAAGCATGCCAGCAGTGCATTGAAAAGGCAGGGAGCTTTAGCCACTGTCATCTAGCAGTCCCAAGGCTGTACACACAATGTCGTCTCCCTGCGGCTTCGTTCTTCGCCCTCGTACAAGCTACCGCTCTGTCCGGCTCACGGAGCAGGAGAAGCGGCTGCCTCGCGCACACAACAGAGGAGCGGCAGCCGTACGCTCCGAAGCGCTGCTTCAGCCGAAAGACGCCGGCGACCGGCGCTTGGCTTCGGACAGCTCCGGAGAGCCGCAGTGTCCGTCTGCACTAGACTGCATGATAACGAAAAGCTTTGGCAGTGTGTCTCGCAGGGAGATAGCTTAGGAGCGCAGCGCACTTATGCCTCCCTTGTCCAGAAACACGATTTTACTGCACACTCCAAAAACACTGCTCTTTCCTGGGCAATATATAAGCTGCTTTCTGACGGCCGTGATCTTTCGATTACTCTTGCCCAGCTCGTTGTTTTAACGTGCACATGCCGTCCTGGCATTCAGTGCACAGTGAAGGCAATCGCAAAAGTCCAGGTGCTGCTGACTCCCAAACACAAGGCGCTGGCTATGTTCTTGCTTCTCGACAACTCAACGAAGCCCTTCATTTCTGCAGTTGCCATCGAGGTCTCTGCACTCGGAGACGCAGAGGACGAGTAGGAGTTTCCCAGGAGGGGCTGCATCAGGAGGAATTCAAAACTCAGGAAAATTGTCCTGGAACACCTTCCCTAAGGATGCTAGAATGGAATTGAAGAGGCAGGCCAGCGGCCACCACGGTCCTCTACCAGTCCTTAGGGTGCGCGCAGAAGGCCGGTGCTCTGCGGCTTCGTTCTTCGCCGTCGTACAAGCTACCGCTCTGTCCGGCTCACGGAGCAGGAGAAGCGGCTGCTTCGCGCACACAACAGCCGTACGCTCCGAAGCGCTGCTTCAGCCGAAAGACGCCGGCGACCGGCGCTTCGCTTCGGACAGCTCCGGAGAGCCGTAGTGTGCGTCTGCACTAGACTGCATCATAGCGAAAAGCTTTGGCAGTGTGTCTCGCAGGGAGATAGCTTAGGAGCGCAGCACACTTATGCCTCCCTTGTCCAGAAACACGATTTTACTGCACACTCCAAAAACACTGCTCTTTCCAGGGCAATATATAAGCTGCTTTCTGTCGGCCGTGATCTTTCGATTACTGCTCTTGCCCAGCTCGTTGTTTTAACGTGCACATGCCGTCCTGGCATTCAGTGCACAGTGAAAGCAATCGCAAAAGTCCAGGTGCTGCTGACTCCCAAACACAAGGCGCTGGCTATGTTCTTGCTTCTCGACAACTCAACGCAGCCCTTCATTTCTGCAGTTGCCATCGAGGTCTCTGCACTCGGAGACGCAGAGGACGAGTAGGAGTTTCCCAGGAGGGGCTGCATCAGGACGAATTCAAAACTCAGGAAAATTGTCCTGGAACACCTTCCCTAAGGATGCTAGAATGGAATTGAAGAGGCAGGCGAGCGGCCACCACGGTCCTCTAGCAGTCCTTAGGGTGCGCGCAGAAGGCCGGTGCTCTGCGGCTTCCTTCTTCGCCGTCGTACAATCTACCGCTCTCTGCGGCTCGCGGAGCAGGAGAAGCGGCTGCCTCGCGCACACAACAGCCGTACGCTCCGAAGCGCTGCTTCAGCCGAAAGACGCCGGCGACCGGCGCTTGGCTTCGGACAGCTCCGGAGAGCCGTAGTGTGCGTCTGCACTAGACTGCATGATAACGAAAAGCTTTGCCAGTGTGTCTCGCAGGGAGATAGCTTAGGAGCGCAGCGCACTTATGCCTCCCTTGTCCAGAAACACGATTTTACTGCACACTCCAAAAACACTGCTCTTTCCAGGGCAATATATAAGCTGCTTTCTGACGGCCGTGATCTTTCGATTACTGCTCTTGCCCAGCTCGTTGTTTTAACGTGCACATGCCGTCCTGGCATTCAGTGCACAGTGAAGGCAATCGCAAAAGTCCAGCAGCTGCTGACTCCCAAATGAATTTCCCAACAGGGGCTTCATCAGGACGAAGTCAAAACCCAGGAAAGTTGTCTCGGAACGCCTTCAATAAAGCATGCCAGCAGTGCATTGAAAAGGCAGGGAGCTTTAGCCACTGTCATCTAGCAGTCCCAAGGCTGTACACACAATGTCGTCTCCCTGCGGCTTCGTTCTTCGCCCTCGTACAAGCTACCGCTCTGTCCGGCTCACGGAGCAGAAGAAGCGGCTGCCTCGCGCACACAACAGAGGAGCGGCAGCCGTACGCTCCGAAGCGCTGCTTCAGCCGAAAGACGCCGGCGACCGGCGCTTGGCTTCGGACAGCTCCGGAGAGCCGTAGTGTGCGTCTGCACTAGACTGCATCGTAGCGAAAAGCTTTGCCAGTGTGTCATAGCAAGGAGATAGCTTAGGAGCGCAGCGCACTTATGCCTCCCTTGTCCAGAAACACGATTTTACTGCACACTCCAAAAACACTGCTCTTTCCAGGGCAATATATAAGCTGCTTTCTGACGGCCGTGATCTTTCGATTACTGCTCTTGCCCAGCTCGTTGATTTAACGTGCACATGCCGTCCTGGCATTCAGTGCACAGTGAAAGCAATCGCAAAAGTCCAGGTGCTGCTGACTCCCAAACACAAGGCGCTGGCTATGTTCTTGCTCCTCGACAACTCAACGAAGCCCTTCATTTCTGCAGTTGCCATCGAGGTCTCTGCACTCGGAGACTCAGAGGACGAGCAGGAGTTTCCCAGGAGATGCTGCATCAGGACGAATTCAAAACTCAGGAAAATTGTCCTGGAACACCTTCCATAAGGATGCTAGAATGGAATTGAAGGGGCAGGCGAGCGGCCACCTCGATCCTCTCGCAGTCCTTAGGGTGCGCGCAGAAGCCCGCTGCTCTGCGGCTTCGTTCTTCGCCGTCGTACAAGCTACCGCTCTGTCCGGCTCACGGAGCAGGAGAAGCGGCTGCCTCGCGCACACAACAGCCGTACGCTCCGAAGCGCTGCTTCAGCCGAAAGACGCCGGCGACCGGCGCTTCGCTTCGGACAGCTCCGGAGAGCCGTAGTGTGCATCTGCACTAGACTGCATGATAACGAAAAGCTTTGGCAGTGTGTCTTAGCAGGGAGATAGCTTAGGAGCGCAGGGCACTTATGCCTCCCTTGTCCAGAAACACGATTTTACTGCACACTCCAAAACCACTGCTCTTTCCAGGGCAAGATGTCAGATGCTCTCTGATGCCCGTGCTCCCTTCCTGCTCTTGCCCAGCTCGTTGTTTTAACGTGCACATGCCGTCCTGGCATTCAGTGCACAGTGAAGGCAATCGCAAAAGTCCAGCAGCTGCTGACTCCCAAACGAATTTCCCAACAGGGGCTTCATCAGGACGAAGTCAAAACCCAGGAAAGTTGTCTCGGAACGCCTTCAATAAAGCATGCCAGCAGTGCATTGAAAAGGCAGGGAGCTTTAGCCACTGTCATCTAGCAGTCCCAAGGCTGTACACACAATGTCGTCTCCCTGCGGCTTCGTTCTTCGCCCTCGTACAAGCTACCGCTCTGTACGGCTCACGGAGCAGGAGAAGCGGCTGCCTCGCGCACACAACAGAGGAGCGGCAGCCGTACGCCCCGAAGCGCTGCTACAGCCGAAAGACGGCGGCCACCGGCGCTTCGCTTCGGACATCTCCGGAGAGCCGCAGTGTCCGTCTGCACAAGACTGCATGATAACGAAAAGCTTTGGCAGTGTGTCTCGCAGGGAGATAGCTTAGGAGCGCAGCGCACTTATGCCTCCCTTGTCTAGAAACACGATTTTACTGCACACTCCAAAAACACTGCTCTTTCCTGGGCAATATATAAGCTGCTTTCTGACGGCCGTGATCTTTCGATTACTCTTGCCCAGCTCGTTGATTTAACGTGCACATGCCGTCCTGGCATTCAGTGCACAGTGAAAGCAATCGCAAAAGTCCAGGTGCTGCTGACTCCCAAACACAAGGCGCTGGCTATGTTCTTGCTTCTCGACAACTCAACGCAGCCCTTCATTTCTGCAGTTGCCATCGAGGTCTCTGCACTCGGAGACGCAGAGGACGAGTAGGAGTTTCCCAGGAGTGGCTGCATCAGGACAAATTCAAAACTCAGGAAAATTGTCCTGGAACACCTTCCCTAAGGATGCTAGAATGGAATTGAAGGGGCAGGCGAGCGGCCACCACGGTCCTCTCGCAGTCCTTAGGGTGCGCGCAGAAGGCCGGTGCTCTGCGGCTTCGTTCTTCGCCCTCGTACAAGCTACCGCTCTGTCCGGCTCGCGGAGCAGGAGAAGCGGCTGCTTCGCGCACACAACAGCCGTACGCTCCGAAGCGCTGCTTCAGCCGAAAGACGCCGGCGACCGGCGCTTGGCTTCGGACAGCTCCGGAGAGCCGTAGTGTGCGTCTGCACTAGACTGCATGATAACGAAAAGCTTTAGCAGTGTGTCTCGCAGGGAGATAGCTTAGGAGCGCAGGGCACTTATGCCTCCCTTGTCCAGAAACACGATTTTACTGCACACTCCAAAAACACTGCTCTTTCCTGGGCAATATATAAGCTGCTTTCTGACGGCCGTGATCTTTCGATTACTGCTCTTGCCCAGCTCGTTGTTTTAACGTGCACATGCCGTCCTGGAATTCAGTGCACAGTGAAGGCAATCGCAAAAGTCCAGCAGCTGCTGACTCCCAAACAAAAGGCGCTGGCTATGTTCTTGCTCCTCGACTACTCAACGCAGCCCTTCATTTCTGCAGTTGCCATCGAGGTCTCTGCACTCGGAGACTCAGAGGACGAGTAGGAGTTTCCCAGGAGGGGCTGCATCAGGACGAATTCAAAACTCCAGAAAATTGTCCTGGAACACCTTCCCTAAGGATGCTAGAATGGAATTGAAGAGGCAGGCCAGCGGCCACCACGGTCCTCTACCAGTCCTTAGGGTGCGCGCAGAAGCCCGGTGCTCTGCGGCTTCGTTCTTCGCCCTCGTACAAGCTACCGCTCTGTCCGGCTCGCGGAGCAGGAGAAGCGGCTGCTTCGCGCACACAACAGAGGAGCGGCAGCCGTACGCTCCGAAGCGCTGCTTCAGCCGAAAGACGCCGGCGACCGGCGCTTGGCTTCGGACAGCTCCGGAGAGCCGTAGTGTGCGTCTGCACTGGACTGCATCATAGCGAAAAGCTTTAGCAGTGTGTCTCGCAGGGAGATAGCTTAGGAGCGCAGGGCACTTATGCCTCCCTTGTCCAGAAACACGATTTTACTACACACTCCAAAAACACTGCTCTTTCCAGGGCAAGATGTCAGATGCTCTCTGATGCCCGTGCTCCCTTCCTGCTCTTGCCCAGCTCGTTGTTTTAACGTGCACATGCCGTCCTGGCATTCAGTGCACAGTGAAGGCAATCGCAAAAGTCCAGCAGCTGCTGACTCCCAAATGAATTTCCCAACAGGGGCTTCATCAGGACGAAGTCAAAACCCAGGAAAGTTGTCTCGGAACGCCTTCAATAAAGCATGCCAGCAGTGCATTGAAAAGGCAGGGAGCTTTAGCCACCGTCCTCTAGCAGTCCCAAGGCTGTACACACAATGTCGTCTCCCTGCGGCTTCGTTCTTCGCCCTCGTACAAGCTACCGCTCTGTCCGGCTCACGGAGCAGGAGAAGCGGCTGCCTCGCGCACACAACAGCGGAGCGGCAGCCGAACGCCCCGAAGCGCTGCTTCAGCCGAAAGACGCCGGCGACCGGCGCTTGGCTTCGGACAGCTCCGGAGAGCCGTAATGTGCGTCTGCACTAGACTGCATGATAACGAAAAGCTTTGGCAGTGTGTCTTAGCAGGGAGATAGCTTAGGAGCGCAGCGCACTTATGCCTCCCTTGTCCAGAAACACGATTTTACTGCACACTCCAAAACCACTGCTCTTTCCAGGGCAATATATAAGCTGCTTTCTGACGGCCGAGATCTTTCGACTACTGCTCTTGCCCAGCTCGTTGTTTTAACGTGCACATGCCGTCCTGGCATTCAGTGCACAGTGAAAGCAATCGCAAAAGTCCAGGTGCTGCTGACTCCCAAACACAAGGCGCTGGCTATGTTCTTGCTCCTCGACTACTCAACGCAGCCCTTCATTTCTGCAGTTGCCATCGAGGTCTCTGCACTCGGAGCCTCAGAGGACGAGCACGAGTTTCCCAGGAGGGGCTGCATCAGGACGAATTGAAAACTCAGGAAAATTGTCATGGAACACCTTCCCTAAGGATGCTAGAATGGAATTGAAGGGGCAGGCGAGCGGCCACCACGGTCCTCTCGCAGTCCTTAGGGTGCGCGCAGAAGCCCGGTGCTCTGCGGCTTCGTTCTTCGCCGTCGTACAAGCTACCGCTCTGTCCGGCTCACGGAGCAGGAGAAGCGGCTGCCTCGCGCACACAACAGCCGTACGCTCCGAAGCGCTGCTTCAGCCGAAAGACGCCGGCGACCGGCGCTTCGCTTCGGACAGCTCCGGAGAGCCGTAGTGTGCGTCTGCACTAGACTGCATGATAACGAAAAGCTTTGGCAGTGTGTCTTAGCAGGGAGATAGCTTAGGAGCGCAGGGCACTTATGCCTCCCTTGTCCAGAAACACGATTTTACTGCACACTCCAAAAACACTGCTTTTTCCAGGGCAAGATGTCAGATGCTCTCTGATGCCCGTGCTCCCTTCCTGCTCTTGCCCAGCTCGTTGTTTTAACGTGCACATGCCGTCCTGGCATTCAGTGCACAGTGAAGGCAATCGCAAAAGTCCAGCAGCTGCTGACTCCCAAACGAATTTCCCAAGAGGGGCTGCATCAGGACGAAGTCAAAACCCAGGAAAGTTGTCTCGGAACGCCTTCAATAAAGCATGCCAGCAGTGCATTGAAAAGGCAGGGAGCTTTAGCCACTGTCATCTAGCAGTCCCAAGGCTGTACACACAATGTCGTCTCCCTGCGGCTTCGTTCTTCGCCCTCGTACAAGCTACCGCTCTGTCCGGCTCACGGAGCAGGAGAAGCGGCTGCCTCGCGCACACAACAGCGGAGCGGCAGCCGTACGCCCCGAAGCGCTGCTTCAGCCGAAAGACGGCGGCCACCGGCGCTTCGCTTCGGACAGCTCCGGAGAGCCGCAGTGTCCGTCTGCACAAGACTGCATGATAACGAAAAGCTTTGGCAGTGTGTCTCGCAGGGAGATAGCTTAGGAGCGCAGCGCACTTATGCCTCCCTTGTCTAGAAACACGATTTTACTGCACACTCCAAAAACACTGCTCTTTCCTGGGCAATATATAAGCTGCTTTCTGACGGCCGTGATCTTTCGATTACTCTTGCCCAGCTCGTTGATTTAACGTGCACATGCCGTCCTGGCATTCAGTGCACAGTGAAAGCAATCGCAAAAGTCCAGGTGCTGCTGACTCCCAAACACAAGGCGCTGGCTATGTTCTTGCTTCTCGACAACTCAACGCAGCCCTTCATTTCTGCAGTTGCCATCGAGGTCTCTGCACTCGGAGACGCAGAGGACGAGTAGGAGTTTCCCAGGAGGGGCTGCATCAGGACGAATTCAAAACTCAGGAAATTTGTCCTGGAACACCTTCCCTAAGGATGCTAGAATGGAATTGAAGGGGCAGGCGAGCGGCCACCACGGTCCTCTCGCAGTCCTTAGGGTGCGCGCAGAAGCCCGGTGCTCTGCCGGCTTCGTTCTTCGCCCTCGTACAAGCTACCGCTCTGTCCGGCTCGCGGAGCAGGAGAAGCGGCTGCTTCGCGCACACAACAGCCGTACGCTGCGAAGCGCAGCTTCAGCCGAAAGACGCCGGCGACCGGCGCTTGGCTTCGGACAGCTCCGGAGAGCCGTAGTGTGCGTCTGCACTAGACTGCATGATAACGAAAAGCTTTGGCAGTGTGTCTCGCAGGGAGATAGCTTAGGAGCGCAGCACACTTATGCCTCCCTTGTCCAGAAACACGATTTTACTGCACACTCCAAAAACACTGCTCTTTCCAGGGCAATATATAAGCTGCTTTCTGACGGCCGTGATCTTTCGATTACTGCTCTTGCCCAGCTCGTTGTTTTAACGGGCACATGCCGTCCTGGCATTCAGTGCACAGTGAAGGCAATCGCAAAAGTCCAGCAGCTGCTGACTCCCAAACACAAGGCGCTGGCTATGTTCTTGCTCCTCGACTACTCAACGCAGCCCTTCATTTCTGCAGTTGCCATCGAGGTCTCTGCACTCGGAGACTCAGAGGACGAGTAGGAGTTTCCCAGGAGGGGCTGCATCAGGACGAATTCAAAACTCCAGAAAATTGTCCTGGAACACCTTCCCTAAGGATGCTAGAATGGAATTGAAGAGGCAGGCCAGCGGCCACCACGGTCCTCTACCAGTCCTTAGGGTGCGCGCAGAAGGCCGGTGCTCTGCGGCTTCGTTCTTCGCCCTCGTACAAGCTACCGCTCTGTCCGGCTCGCGGAGCAGGAGGAGCGGCTGCTTCGCGCACACAACAGAGGAGCGGCAGCCGTACGCTCCGAAGCGCTGCTTCAGCCGAAAGACGGCGGCGACCGGCGCTTGGCTTCGGACAGCTCCGGAGAGCCGTAGTGTGCGTCTGCACTGGACTGCATCATAGCGAAAAGCTTTAGCAGTGTGTCTCGCAGGGAGATAGCTTAGGAGCGCAGGGCACTTATGCCTCCCTTGTCCAGAAACACGATTTTACTGCACACTCCAAAAACACTGCTCTTTCCTGGGCAAGATGTCAGATGCTCTCTGATGCCCGTGCTCCCTTCCTGCTCTTGCCCAGCTCGTTGTTTTAACGTGCACATGCCGTCCTGGCATTCAGTGCACAGTGAAGGCAATCGCAAAAGTCCAGCAGCTGCTGACTCCCAAATGAATTTCCCAACAGGGGCTTCATCAGGACGAAGTCAAAACCCAGGAAAGTTGTCTCGGAACGCCTTCAATAAAGCATGCCAGCAGTGCATTGAAAAGGCAGGGAGCTTTAGCCCCTGTCATCTAGCAGTCCCAAGGCTGTACACACAATGTCGTCTCCCTGCGGCTTCGTTCTTCGCCCTCGTACAAGCTACCGCTCTGTCCGGCTCACGGAGCAGGAGAAGCGGCTGCCTCGCGCACACAACAGAGGAGCGGCAGCCGTACGCTCCGAAGCGCTGCTTCAGCCGAAAGACGGCGGCCACCGACGCTTCGCTTCGGACAGCTCCGGAGAGCCGCAGTGTCCGTCTGCACTAGACTGCATGATAACGAAAAGCTTTGGCAGTGTGTCTCGCAGGGAGATAGCTTAGGAGCGCAGCGCACTTATGCCTCCCTTGTCTAGAAACACGATTTTACTGCACACTCCAAAAACACTGCTCTTTCCTGGGCAATATATAAGCTGCTTTCTGACGGCCGTGATTTTTCGATTACTCTTGCCCAGCTCGTTGATTTAACGTGCACATGCCGTCCTGGCATTCAGTGCACAGTGAAGGCAATCGCAAAAGTCCAGCAGCTGCTGACTCCCAAATGAATTTCCCAACAGGGGCTTCATCAGGACGAAGTCAAAACCCAGGAAAGTTGTCTCGGAACGCCTTCAATAAAGCATGCCAGCAGTGCATTGAAAAGGCAGGGAGCTTTAGCCACTGTCATCTAGCAGTCCCAAGGCTGTACACACAATGTCGTCTCCCTGCGGCTTCGTTCTTCGCCCTCGTACAAGCTACCGCTCTGTCCGGCTCACGGAGCAGGAGAAGCGGCTGCCTCGCGCACACAACAGAGGAGCGGCAGCCGTACGCTCCGAAGCGCTGCTTCAGCCGAAAGACGCCGGCGACCGGCGCTTGGCTTCGGACAGCTCCGGAGAGCCGTAGTGTGCGTCTGCACTAGACTGCATGATAACGAAAAGCTTTGGCAGTGTGTCTTAGCAGGGAGATAGCTTAGGAGCGCAGCGCACTTATGCCTCCCTTGTCCAGAAACACGATTTTACTGCACACTCCAAAACCACTGCTCTTTCCAGGGCAATATATAAGCTGCTTTCTGACGGCCGAGATCTTTCGACTACTGCTCTTGCCCAGCTCGTTGTTTTAACGTGCACATGCCGTCCTGGCATTCAGTGCACAGTGAAAGCAATCGCAAAAGTCCAGGTGCTGCTGACTCCCAAACACAAGGCGCTGGCTATGTTCTTGCTTCTCGACAACTCAACGCAGCCCTTCATTTCTGCAGTTGCCATCGAGGTCTCTGCACTCGGAGACGCAGAGGACGAGTAGGAGTTTCCCAGGAGTGGCTGCATCAGGACGAATTCAAAACTCAGGAAAATTGTCATGGAACACCTTCCCTAAGGATGCTAGAATGGAATTGAAGGGGCAGGCGAGCGGCCACCACGGTCCTCTCGCAGTCCTTAGGGTGCGCGCAGAAGGCCGGTGCTCTGCGGCTTGGTTCTTCGCCCTCGTACAAGCTACCGCTCTGTCCGGCTCGCGGAGCAGGAGAAGCGGCTGCTTCGCGCACACAACAGCCGTACGCTCCGAAGCGCTGCTTCAGCCGAAAGACGGCGGCGACCGGCGCTTGGCTTCGGACAGCTCCGGAGAGCCGTAGTGTGCGTCTGCACTAGACTGCATGATAACGAAAAGCTTTGCCAGTGTGTCTCGCAGGGAGATAGCTTAGGAGCGCAGCGCACTTATGCCTCCCTTGTCCAGAAACACGATTTTACTGCACACTCCAAAACCACTGCTCTTTCCAGGGCAATATATAAGCTGCTTTCTGACGGCCGAGATCTTTCGACTACTGCTCTTGCCCAGCTCGTTGTTTTAACGTGCACATGCCGTCCTGGCATTCAGTGCACAGTGAAAGCAATCGCAAAAGTCCAGGTGCTGCTGACTCCCAAACAAAAGGCGCTGGCTATGTTCTTGCTCCTCGACTACTCAACGCAGCCCTTCATTTCTGCAGTTGCCATCGAGGTCTCTGCACTCGGAGCCTCAGAGGACGAGCAGGAGTTTCCCAGGAGGGGCTGCATCAGGACGAATTCAAAACTCAGGAAAATTGTCATGGAACACCTTCCCTAAGGATGCTAGAATGGAATTGAAGGGGCAGGCGAGCGGCCACCACGGTCCTCTCGCAGTCCTTAGGGTGCGCGCAGAAGCCCGGTGCTCTGCGGCTTCGTTCTTCGCCGTCGTACAAGCTACCGCTCTGTCCGGCTCACGGAGCAGGAGAAGCGGCTGCCTCGCGCACACAACAGCCGTACGCTCTGGAGCGCTGCTTCAGCCGAAAGACGCCGGCGACCGGCGCTTCGCTTCGGACAGCTCCGGAGAGCCGTAGTGTGCGTCTGCACTAGACTGCATGATAACGAAAAGCTTTGGCAGTGTGTCTTAGCAGGGAGATAGCTTAGGAGCGCAGGGCACTTATGCCTCCCTTGTCCAGAAACACGATTTTACTGCACACTCCAAAAACACTGCTTTTTCCAGGGCAAGATGTCAGATGCTCTCTGATGCCCGTGCTCCCTTCCTGCTCTTGCCCAGCTCGTTGTTTTAACGTGCACATGCCGTCCTGGCATTCAGTGCACAGTGAAGGCAATCGCAAAAGTCCAGCAGCTGCTGACTCCCAAACGAATTTCCCAAGAGGGGCTGCATCAGGACGAAGTCAAAACCCAGGAAAGTTGTCTCGGAACGCCTTCAATAAAGCATGCCAGCAGTGCATTGAAAAGGCAGGGAGCTTTAGCCACTGTCATCTAGCAGTCCCAAGGCTGTACACACAATGTCGTCTCCCTGCGGCTTCGTTCTTCGCCCTCGTACAAGCTACCGCTCTGTCCGGCTCACGGAGCAGGAGAAGCGGCTGCCTCGCGCACACAACAGAGGAGCGGCAGCCGTACGCTCCGAAGCGCTGCTTCAGCCGAAAGACGCCGGCGACCGGCGCTTGGCTTCGGACAGCTCCGGAGAGCCGTAGTGTGCGTCTGCACTAGACTGCATGATAACGAAAAGCTTTGGCAGTGTGTCTTAGCAGGGAGATAGCTTAGGAGCGCAGCGCACTTATGCCTCCCTTGTCCAGAAACACGATTTTACTGCACACTCCAAAACCACTGCTCTTTCCAGGGCAATATATAAGCTGCTTTCTGACGGCCGAGATCTTTCGACTACTGCTCTTGCCCAGCTCGTTGTTTTAACGTGCACATGCCGTCCTGGCATTCAGTGCACAGTGAAAGCAATCGCAAAAGTCCAGGTGCTGCTGACTCCCAAACAAAAGGCGCTGGCTATGTTCTTGCTTCTCGACAACTCAACGCAGCCCTTCATTTCTGCAGTTGCCATCGAGGTCTCTGCACTCGGAGACGCAGAGGACGAGTAGGAGTTTCCCAGGAGTGGCTGCATCAGGACGAATTCAAAACTCAGGAAAATTGTCATGGAACACCTTCCCTAAGGATGCTAGAATGGAATTGAAGGGGCAGGCGAGCGGCCACCACGGTCCTCTCGCAGTCCTTAGGGTGCGCGCAGAAGGCCGGTGCTCTGCGGCTTGGTTCTTCGCCCTCGTACAAGCTACCGCTCCGTCCGGCTCGCGGAGCAGGAGAAGCGGCTGCTTCGCGCACACAACAGCCATACGCTCCGAAGCGCTGCTTCAGCCGAAAGACGGCGGCGACCGGCGCTTGGCTTCGGACAGCTCCGGAGAGCCGTAGTGTGCGTCTGCACTAGACTGCATGATAACGAAAAGCTTTGCCAGTGTGTCTCGCAGGGAGATAGCTTAGGAGCGCAGCGCACTTATGCCTCCCTTGTCCAGAAACACGATTTTACTGCACACTCCAAAACCACTGCTCTTTCCAGGGCAATATATAAGCTGCTTTCTGACGGCCGAGATCTTTCGACTACTGCTCTTGCCCAGCTCGTTGTTTTAACGTGCACATGCCGTCCTGGCATTCAGTGCACAGTGAAAGCAATCGCAAAAGTCCAGGTGCTGCTGACTCCCAAACAAAAGGCGCTGGCTATGTTCTTGCTCCTCGACTACTCAACGCAGCCCTTCATTTCTGCAGTTGCCATCGAGGTCTCTGCACTCGGAGCCTCAGAGGACGAGCAGGAGTTTCCCAGGAGGGGCTGCATCAGGACGAATTCAAAACTCAGGAAAATTGTCATGGAACACCTTCCCTAAGGATGCTAGAATGGAATTGAAGGGGCAGGCGAGCGGCCACCACGGTCCTCTCGCAGTCCTTAGGGTGCGCGCAGAAGCCCGGTGCTCTGCGGCTTCGTTCTTCGCCGTCGTACAAGCTACCGCTCTGTCCGGCTCACGGAGCAGGAGAAGCGGCTGCCTCGCGCACACAACAGCCGTACGCTCCGGAGCGCTGCTTCAGCCGAAAGACGCCGGCGACCGGCGCTTCGCTTCGGACAGCTCCGGAGAGCCGTAGTGTGCGTCTGCACTAGACTGCATGATAACGAAAAGCTTTGGCAGTGTGTCTTAGCAGGGAGATAGCTTAGGAGCGCAGGGCACTTATGCCTCCCTTGTCCAGAAACACGATTTTACTGCACACTCCAAAAACACTGCTTTTTCCAGGGCAAGATGTCAGATGCTCTCTGATGCCCGTGCTCCCTTCCTGCTCTTGCCCAGCTCGTTGTTTTAACGTGCACATGCCGTCCTGGCATTCAGTGCACAGTGAAGGCAATCGCAAAAGTCCAGCAGCTGCTGACTCCCAAACGAATTTCCCAAGAGGGGCTGCATCAGGACGAAGTCAAAACCCAGGAAAGTTGTCTCGGAACGCCTTCAATAAAGCATGCCAGCAGTGCATTGAAAAGGCAGGGAGCTTTAGCCCCTGTCATCTAGCAGTCCCAAGGCTGTACACACAATGTCGTCTCCCTGCGGCTTCGTTCTTCGCCCTCGTACAAGCTACCGCTCTGTCCGGCTCACGGAGCAGGAGAAGCGGCTGCCTCGCGCACACAACAGCGGAGCGGCAGCCGTACGCCCCGAAGCGCTGCTTCAGCCGAAAGACGGCGGCCACCGACGCTTCGCTTCGGACAGCTCCGGAGAGCCGCAGTGTCCGTCTGCACAAGACTGCATGATAACGAAAAGCTTTGGCAGTGTGTCTCGCAGGGAGATAGCTTAGGAGCGCAGCGCACTTATGCCTCCCTTGTCTAGAAACACGATTTTACTGCACACTCCAAAACCACTGCTCTTTCCTGGGCAATATATAAGCTGCTTTCTGACGGCCGTGATCTTTCGATTACTCTTGCCCAGCTCGTTGATTTAACGTGCACATGCCGTCCTGGCATTCAGTGCACAGTGAAAGCAATCGCAAAAGTCCAGGTGCTGCTGACTCCCAAACACAAGGCGCTGGCTATGTTCTTGCTTCTCGACAACTCAACGCAGCCCTTCATTTCTGCAGTTGCCATCGAGGTCTCTGCACTCGGAGACTCAGAGGACGAGTAGGAGTTTCCCAGGAGGGGCTGAATCAGGAGGAATTCAAAACTCAGGAAATTTGTCCTGGAACACCTTCCCTAAGGATGCTAGAATGCAATTGAAGGGGCAGGCGAGCGGCCACCACGGTCCTCTCGCAGTCCTTAGGGTGCGCGCAGAAGCCCGGTGCTCTGCGGCTTCGTTCTTCGCCCTCGTACAAGCTACCGCTCTGTCCGGCTCCCGGAGCAGGAGAAGCGGCTGCTTCGCGCACACAACAGCCGTACGCTCCGAAGCGCTGCTTCAGCCGAAAGACGCCGGCGACCGGCGCTTGGCTTCGGACAGCTCCGGAGAGCCGTAGTGTGCGTCTGCACTAGACTGCATGATAACGAAAAGCTTTGGCAGTGTGTCTCGCAGGGAGATAGCTTAGGAGCGCAGGGCACTTATGCCTCCCTTGTCCAGAAACACGATTTTACTGCACACTCCAAAAACACTGCTCTTTCCTGGGCAATATATAAGCTGCTTTCTGACGGCCGTGATCTTTCGATTACTGCTCTTGCCCAGCTCGTTGTTTTAACGTGCACATGCCGTCCTGGCATTCAGTGCACAGTGAAGGCAATCGCAAAAGTCCAGCAGCTGCTGACTCCCAAACACAAGGCGCTGGCTATGTTCTTGCTCCTCGACTACTCAACGCAGCCCTTCATTTCTGCAGTTGCCATCGAGGTCTCTGCACTCGGAGCCTCAGAGGACGAGCACGAGTTTCCCAGGAGGGGCTGCATCAGGACGAATTCAAAACTCAGGAAAATTGTCCTGGAACACCTTCCCTAAGGATGCTAGAATGGAATTGAAGAGGCAGGCCAGCGGCCACCACGGTCCTCTACCAGTCCTTAGGCTGCGCGCAGAAGGCCGGTGCTCTGCGGCTTCGTTCTTCGCCCTCGTACAAGCTACCGCTCTGTCCGGCTCGCGGAGCAGGAGGAGCGGCTGCTTAGCGCACACAACAGAGGAACGGCAGCCGTACGCTCCGAAGTGCTGCTTCAGCCGAAAGACGCCGGCGACCGGCGCTTCGCTTCGGACAGCTCCGGAGAGCCGTAGTGTGCGTCTGCACTAGACTGCATGATAACGAAAAGCTTTGGCAGTGTGTCTTAGCAGGGAGATAGCTTAGGAGCGCAGGGCACTTATGCCTCCCTTGTCCAGAAACACGATTTTACTGCACACTCCAAAAACACTGCTTTTTCCAGGGCAAGATGTCAGATGCTCTCTGATGCCCGTGCTCCCTTCCTGCTCTTGCCCAGCTCGTTGTTTTAACGTGCACATGCCGTCCTGGCATTCAGTGCACAGTGAAGGCAATCGCAAAAGTCCAGCAGCTGCTGACTCCCAAACGAATTTCCCAAGAGGGGCTGCATCAGGACGAAGTCAAAACCCAGGAAAGTTGTCTCGGAACGCCTTCAATAAAGCATGCCAGCAGTGCATTGAAAAGGCAGGGAGCTTTAGCCACTGTCATCTAGCAGTCCCAAGGCTGTACACACAATGTCGTCTCCCTGCGGCTTCGTTCTTCGCCCTCGTACAAGCTACCGCTCTGTCCGGCTCACGGAGCAGGAGAAGCGGCTGCCTCGCGCACACAACAGCGGAGCGGCAGCCGTACGCCCCGAAGCGCTGCTTCAGCCGAAAGACGGCGGCCACCGGCGCTTCGCTTCGGACAGCTCCGGAGAGCCGCAGTGTCCGTCTGCACAAGACTGCATGATAACGAAAAGCTTTGGCAGTGTGTCTCGCAGGGAGATAGCTTAGGAGCGCAGCGCACTTATGCCTCCCTTGTCTAGAAACACGATTTTACTGCACACTCCAAAAACACTGCTCTTTCCTGGGCAATATATAAGCTGCTTTCTGACGGCCGTGATCTTTCGATTACTCTTGCCCAGCTCGTTGATTTAACGTGCACATGCCGTCCTGGCATTCAGTGCACAGTGAAAGCAATCGCAAAAGTCCAGGTGCTGCTGACTCCCAAACACAAGGCGCTGGCTATGTTCTTGCTTCTCGACAACTCAACGCAGCCCTTCATTTCTGCAGTTGCCATCGAGGTCTCTGCACTCGGAGACGCAGAGGACGAGTAGGAGTTTCCCAGGAGGGGCTGCATCAGGACGAATTCAAAACTCAGGAAATTTGTCCTGGAACACCTTCCCTAAGGATGCTAGAATGGAATTGAAGGGGCAGGCGAGCGGCCACCACGGTCCTCTTGCAGTCCTTAGGGTGCGCGCAGAAGCCCGGTGCTCTGCGGCTTCGTTCTTCGCCCTCGTACAAGCTACCGCTCTGTCCGGCTCGCGGAGCAGGAGAAGCGGCTGCTTCGCGCACACAACAGCCGTACGCTCCGAAGCGCAGCTTCAGCCGAAAGACGCCGGCGACCGGCGCTTGGCTTCGGACAGCTCCGGAGAGCCGTAGTGTGCGTCTGCACTAGACTGCATGATAATGAAAAGCTTTGGCAGTGTGTCTCGCAGGGAGATAGCTTAGGAGCGCAGGGCACTTATGCCTCCCTTGTCCAGAAACACGATTTTACTGCACACTCCAAAAACACTGCTCTTTCCAGGGCAATATATAAGCTGCTTTCTGACGGCCGTGATCTTTCGATTACTGCTCTTGCCCAGGTCGTTGTTTTAACGTGCACATGCCGTCCTGGCATTCAGTGCACAGTGAAGGCAATCGCAAAAGTCCAGCAGCTGCTGACTCCCAAACACAAGGCGCTGGCTATGTTCTTGCTCCTCGACTACTCAACGCAGCCCTTCATTTCTGCAGTTGCCATCGAGGTCTCTGCACTCGGAGACTCAGAGGACGAGTAGGAGTTTCCCAGGAGGGGCTGCATCAGGACGAATTCAAAACTCCAGAAAATTGTCCTGGAACACCTTCCCTAAGGATGCTAGAATGGAATTGAAGAGGCAGGCCAGCGGCCACCACGGTCCTCTACCAGTCCTTAGGGTGCGCGCAGAAGGCCGGTGCTCTGCGGCTTCGTTCTTCGCCCTCGTACAAGCTACCGCTCTGTCCGGCTCGCGGAGCAGGAGGAGCGGCTGCTTCGCGCACACAACAGAGGAGCGGCAGCCGTACGCTCCGAAGCGCTGCTTCAGCCGAAAGACGCCGGCGACCGGCGCTTGGCTTCGGACAGCTCCGGAGAGCCGTAGTGTGCGTCTGCACTGGACTGCATCATAGCGAAAAGCTTTAGCAGTGTGTCTCGTAGGGAGATAGCTTAGGAGCGCAGGGCACTTATGCCTCCCTTGTCCAGAAACACGATTTTACTGCACACTCCAAAAACACTGCTCTTTCCTGGGCAAGATGTCAGATGCTCTCTGATGCCCGTGCTCCCTTCCTGCTCTTGCCCAGCTCGTTGTTTTAACGTGCACATGCCGTCCTGGCATTCAGTGCACAGTGAAGGCAATCGCAAAAGTCCAGCAGCTGCTGACTCCCAAATGAATTTCCCAACAGGGGCTTCATCAGGACGAAGTCAAAACCCAGGAAAGTTGTCTCGGAACGCCTTCAATAAAGCATGCCAGCAGTGCATTGAAAAGGCAGGGAGCTTTAGCCACTGTCATCTAGCAGTCCCAAGGCTGTACACACAATGTCATCTCCCTGCGGCTTCGTTCTTCGCCCTCGTACAAGCTACCGCTCTGTCCGGCTCACGGAGCAGGAGAAGCGGCTGCCTCGCGCACACAACAGAGGAGCGGCAGCCGTACGCTCCGAAGCGCTGCTTCAGCCGAAAGACGGCGGCGACCGGCGCTTGGCTTCGGACAGCTCCGGAGAGCCGTAGTGTGCGTCTGCACTAGACTGCATGATAACGAAAAGCTTTGGCAGTGTGTCTTAGCAGGGAGATCGCTTAGGAGCGCAGCGCACTTATGCCTCCCTTGTCCAGAAACACGATTTTACTGCACACTCCAAAAACACTGCTCTTTCCAGGGCAATATATAAGCTGCTTTCTGACGGCCGAGATCTTTCGACTACTGCTCTTGCCCAGCTCGTTGTTTTAACGTGCACATGCCGTCCTGGCATTCAGTGCACAGTGAAAGCAATCGCAAAAGTCCAGGTGCTGCTGACTCCCAAACACAAGGCGCTGGCTATGTTCTTGCTCCTCGACTACTCAACGCAGCCCTTCATTTCTGCAGTTGCCATCGAGGTCTCTGCACTCGGAGCCTCAGAGGACGAGCACGAGTTTCCCAGGAGGGGCTGCATCAGGACGAATTCAAAACTCAGGAATATTGTCATGGAACACCTTCCCTAAGGATGCTAGAATGGAATTGAAGGGGCAGGCGAGCGGCCACCACGGTCCTCTCGCAGTCCTTAGGGTGCGCGCAGAAGCCCGGTGCTCTGCGGCTTCGTTCTTCGCCGTCGTACAAGCTACCGCTCTGTCCGGCTCACGGAGCAGGAGAAGCGGCTGCCTCGCACACACAACAGCCGTACGCTCCGAAGCGCTGCTTCAGTCGAAAGACGCCGGCGACCGGCGCTTCGCTTCGGACAGCTCCGGAGAGCCGTAGTGTGCGTCTGCACTAGACTGCATGATAACGAAAAGCTTTGGCAGTGTGTCTTAGCAGGGAGATAGCTTAGGAGCGCAGGGCACTTATGCCTCCCTTGTCCAGAAACACGATTTTACTGCACACTCCAAAAACACTGCTTTTTCCAGGGCAAGATGTCAGATGCTCTCTGATGCCCGTGCTCCCTTCCTGCTCTTGCCCAGCTCGTTGTTTTAACGTGCACATGCCGTCCTGGCATTCAGTGCACAGTGAAGGCAATCGCAAAAGTCCAGCAGCTGCTGACTCCCAAACGAATTTCCCAAGAGGGGCTGCATCAGGACGAAGTCAAAACCCAGGAAAGTTGTCTCGGAACGCCTTCAATAAAGCATGCCAGCAGTGCATTGAAAAGGCAGGGAGCTTTAGCCACTGTCATCTAGCAGTCCCAAGGCTGTACACACAATGTCGTCTCCCTGCGGCTTCGTTCTTCGCCCTCGTACAAGCTACCGCTCTGTCCGGCTCACGGAGCAGGAGAAGCGGCTGCCTCGCGCACACAACAGCGGAGCGGCAGCCGTACGCCCCGAAGCGCTGCTTCAGCCGAAAGACGGCGGCCACCGGCGCTTCGCTTCGGACAGCTCCGGAGAGCCGCAGTGTCCGTCTGCACAAGACTGCATGATAACGAAAAGCTTTGGCAGTGTGTCTTAGCAGGGAGATAGCTTAGGAGCGCAGCGCACTTATGCCTCCCTTGTCTAGAAACACGATTTTACTGCACACTCCAAAAACACTGCTCTTTCCAGGGCAATATATAAGCTGCTTTCTGACGGCCGTGATCTTTCGATTACTCTTGCCCAGCTCGTTGATTTAACGTGCACATGCCGTCCTGGCATTCAGTGCACAGTGAAAGCAATCGCAAAAGTCCAGGTGCTGCTGACTCCCAAACACAAGGCGCTGGCTATGTTCTTGCTTCTCGACAACTCAACGCAGCCCTTCATTTCTGCAGTTGCCATCGAGGTCTCTGCACTCGGAGACGCAGAGGACGAGTAGGAGTTTCCCAGGAGGGGCTGCATCAGGACGAATTCAAAACTCAGGAAATTTGTCCTGGAACACCTTCCCTAAGGATGCTAGAATGGAATTGAAGGGGCAGGCGAGCGGCCACCACGGTCCTCTCGCAGTCCTTAGGGTGCGCGCAGAAGCCCGGTGCTCTGCCGGCTTCGTTCTTCGCCCTCGTACAAGCTACCGCTCTGTCCGGCTCGCGGAGCAGGAGAAGCGGCTGCTTCGCGCACACAACAGCCGTACGCTCCGAAGCGCAGCTTCAGCCGAAAGACGCCGGCGACCGGCGCTTGGCTTCGGACAGCTCCGGAGAGCCGTAGTGTGCGTCTGCACTAGACTGCATGATAACGAAAAGCTTTGGCAGTGTGTCTCGCAGGGAGATAGCTTAGGAGCGCAGCACACTTATGCCTCCCTTGTCCAGAAACACGATTTTACTGCACACTCCAAAAACACTGCTTTTTCCAGGGCAATATATAAGCTGCTTTCTGACGGCCGTGATCTTTCGATTACTGCTCTTGCCCAGCTCGTTGTTTTAACGTGCACATGCCGTCCTGGCATTCAGTGCACAGTGAAGGCAATCGCAAAAGTCCAGCAGCTGCTGACTCCCAAACACAAGGCGCTGGCTATGTTCTTGCTCCTCGACTACTCAACGCAGCCCTTCATTTCTGCAGTTGCCATCGAGGTCTCTGCACTCGGAGACTCAGAGGACGAGTAGGAGTTTCCCAGGAGGGGCTGCATCAGGACGAATTCAAAACTCCAGAAAATTGTCCTGGAACACCTTCCCTAAGGATGCTAGAATGGAATTGAAGAGGCAGGCCAGCGGCCACCACGGTCCTCTACCAGTCCTTAGGGTGCGCGCAGAAGGCCGGTGCTCTGCGGCTTCGTTCTTCGCCCTCGTACAAGCTACCGCTCTGTCCGGCTCGCGGAGCAGGAGGAGCGGCTGCTTCGCGCACACAACAGAGGAGCGGCAGCCGTACGCTCCGAAGCGCTGCTTCAGCCGAAAGACGCCGGCGACCGGCGCTTGGCTTCGGACAGCTCCGGAGAGCCGTAGTGTGCGTCTGCACTGGACTGCATCATAGCGAAAAGCTTTAGCAGTGTGTCTCGCAGGGAGATAGCTTAGGAGCGCAGGGCACTTATGCCTCCCTTGTCCAGAAACACGATTTTACTGCACACTCCAAAAACACTGCTCTTTCCTGGGCAAGATGTCAGATGCTCTCTGATGCCCGTGCTCCCTTCCTGCTCTTGCCCAGCTCGTTGTTTTAACGTGCACATGCCGTCCTGGCATTCAGTGCACAGTGAAGGCAATCGCAAAAGTCCAGCAGCTGCTGACTCCCAAATGAATTTCCCAACAGGGGCTTCATCAGGACGAAGTCAAAACCCAGGAAAGTTGTCTCGGAACGCCTTCAATAAAGCATGCCAGCAGTGCATTGAAAAGGCAGGGAGCTTTAGCCCCTGTCATCTAGCAGTCCCAAGGCTGTACACACAATGTCGTCTCCCTGCGGCTTCGTTCTTCGCCCTCGTACAAGCTACCGCTCTGTCCGGCTCACGGAGCAGGAGAAGCGGCTGCCTCGCGCACACAACAGAGGAGCGGCAGCCGTACGCTCCGAAGCGCTGCTTCAGCCGAAAGACGGCGGCCACCGACGCTTTGCTTCGGACAGCTCCGGAGAGCCGCAGTGTCCGTCTGCACTAGACTGCATGATAACGAAAAGCTTTGGCAGTGTGTCTCGCAGGGAGATAGCTTAGGAGCGCAGCGCACTTATGCCTCCCTTGTCTAGAAACACGATTTTACTGCACACTCCAAAAACACTGCTCTTTCCTGGGCAATATATAAGCTGCTTTCTGACGGCCGTGATTTTTCGATTACTCTTGCCCAGCTCGTTGATTTAACGTGCACATGCCGTCCTGGCATTCAGTGCACAGTGAAGGCAATCGCAAAAGTCCAGCAGCTGCTGACTCCCAAATGAATTTCCCAACAGGGGCTTCATCAGGACGAAGTCAAAACCCAGGAAAGTTGTCTCGGAACGCCTTCAATAAAGCATGCCAGCAGTGCATTGAAAAGGCAGGGAGCTTTAGCCACTGTCATCTAGCAGTCCCAAGGCTGTACACACAATGTCGTCTCCCTGCGGCTTCGTTCTTCGCCCTCGTACAAGCTACCGCTCTGTCCGGCTCACGGAGCAGGAGAAGCGGCTGCCTCGCGCACACAACAGAGGAGCGGCAGCCGTACGCTCCGAAGCGCTGCTTCAGCCGAAAGACGCCGGCGACCGGCGCTTGGCTTCGGACAGCTCCGGAGAGCCGTAGTGTGCGTCTGCACTAGACTGCATGATAACGAAAAGCTTTGGCAGTGTGTCTTAGCAGGGAGATAGCTTAGGAGCGCAGCGCACTTATGCCTCCCTTGTCCAGAAACACGATTTTACTGCACACTCCAAAACCACTGCTCTTTCCAGGGCAATATATAAGCTGCTTTCTGACGGCCGAGATCTTTCGACTACTGCTCTTGCCCAGCTCGTTGTTTTAACGTGCACATGCCGTCCTGGCATTCAGTGCACAGTGAAAGCAATCGCAAAAGTCCAGGTGCTGCTGACTCCCAAACACAAGGCGCTGGCTATGTTCTTGCTTCTCGACAACTCAACGCAGCCCTTCATTTCTGCAGTTGCCATCGAGGTCTCTGCACTCGGAGACGCAGAGGACGAGCACGAGTTTCCCAGGAGGGGCTGCATCAGGACGAATTCAAAACTCAGGAAAATTGTCATGGAACACCTTCCCTAAGGATGCTAGAATGGAATTGAAGGGGCAGGCGAGCGGCCACCACGGTCCTCTAGCAGTCCTTAGGGTGCGCGCAGAAGGCCGGTGCTCTGCGGCTTCGTTCTTCGCCCTCGTACAAGCTACCGCTCTGTCCGGCTCGCGGAGCAGGAGAAGCGGCTGCTTCGCGCACACAACAGCCGTACGCTCCGAAGCGCTGCTTCAGCCGAAAGACGGCGGCGACCGGCGCTTGGCTTCGGACAGCTCCGGAGAGCCGTAGTGTGCGTCTGCACTAGACTGCATGATAACGAAAAGCTTTGGCAGTGTGTCTTAGCAGGGAGATAGCTTAGGAGCGCAGCGCACTTATGCCTCCCTTGTCCAGAAACACGATTTTACTGCACACTCCAAAAACACTGCTTTTTCCAGGGCAAGATGTCAGATGCTCTCTGATGCCCGTGCTCCCTTCCTGCTCTTGCCCAGCTCGTTGTTTTAACGTGCACATGCCGTCCTGGCATTCAGTGCACAGTGAAGGCAATCGCAAAAGTCCAGCAGCTGCTGACTCCCAAACGAATTTCCCAAGAGGGGCTGCATCAGGACGAAGTCAAAACCCAGGAAAGTTGTCTCGGAACGCCTTCAATAAAGCATGCCAGCAGTGCATTGAAAAGGCAGGGAGCTTTAGCCACTGTCATCTAGCAGTCCCAAGGCTGTACACACAATGTCGTCTCCCTGCGGCTTCGTTCTTCGCCCTCGTACAAGCTACCGCTCTGTCCGGCTCACGGAGCAGGAGAAGCGGCTGCCTCGCGCACACAACAGCGGAGCGGCAGCCGTACGCCCCGAAGCGCTGCTTCAGCCGAAAGACGGCGGCCACCGGCGCTTCGCTTCGGACAGCTCCGGAGAGCCGCAGTGTCCGTCTGCACAAGACTGCATGATAATGAAAAGCTTTGGCAGTGTGTCTCGCAGGGAGATAGCTTAGGAGCGCAGCGCACTTATGCCTCCCTTGTCTAGAAACACGATTTTACTGCACACTCCAAAAACACTGCTCTTTCCAGGGCAATATATAAGCTGCTTTCTGACGGCCGTGATCTTTCGATTACTCTTGCCCAGCTCGTTGATTTAACGTGCACATGCCGTCCTGGCATTCAGTGCACAGTGAAAGCAATCGCAAAAGTCCAGGTGCTGCTGACTCCCAAACACAAGGCGCTGGCTATGTTCTTGCTTCTCGACAACTCAACGCAGCCCTTCATTTCTGCAGTTGCCATCGAGGTCTCTGCACTCGGAGACGCAGAGGACGAGTAGGAGTTTCCCAGGAGGGGCTGCATCAGGACGAATTCAAAACTCAGGAAATTTGTCCTGGAACACCTTCCCTAAGGATGCTAGAATGGAATTGAAGGGGCAGGCGAGCGGCCACCACGGTCCTCTCGCAGTCCTTAGGGTGCGCGCAGAAGCCCGGTGCTCTGCCGGCTTCGTTCTTCGCCCTCGTACAAGCTACCGCTCTGTCCGGCTCGCGGAGCAGGAGAAGCGGCTGCTTCGCGCACACAACAGCCGTACGCTCCGAAGCGCAGCTTCAGCCGAAAGACGCCGGCGACCGGCGCTTGGCTTCGGACAGCTCCGGAGAGCCGTAGTGTGCGTCTGCACTAGACTGCATGATAACGAAAAGCTTTGGCAGTGTGTCTCGCAGGGAGATAGCTTAGGAGCGCAGCACACTTATGCCTCCCTTGTCCAGAAACACGATTTTACTGCACACTCCAAAAACACTGCTCTTTCCAGGGCAATATATAAGCTGCTTTCTGACGGCCGTGATCTTTCGATTACTGCTCTTGCCCAGCTCGTTGTTTTAACGTGCACATGCCGTCCTGGCATTCAGTGCACAGTGAAGGCAATCGCAAAAGTCCAGCAGCTGCTGACTCCCAAACACAAGGCGCTGGCTATGTTCTTGCTCCTCGACTACTCAACGCAGCCCTTCATTTCTGCAGTTGCCATCGAGGTCTCTGCACTCGGAGACTCAGAGGACGAGTAGGAGTTTCCCAGGAGGGGCTGCATCAGGACGAATTCAAAACTCCAGAAAATTGTCCTGGAACACCTTCCCTAAGGATGCTAGAATGGAATTGAAGAGGCAGGCCAGCGGCCACCACGGTCCTCTAGCAGTCCTTAGGGTGCGCGCAGAAGGCCGGTGCTCTGCGGCTTCGTTCTTCGCCCTCGTACAAGCTACCGCTCTGTCCGGCTCGCGGAGCAGGAGGAGCGGCTGCTTCGCGCACACAACAGAGGAGCGGCAGCCGTACGCTCCGAAGCGCTGCTTCAGCCGAAAGACGCCGGCGACCGGCGCTTGGCTTCGGACAGCTCCGGAGAGCCGTAGTGTGCGTCTGCACTGGACTGCATCATAGCGAAAAGCTTTAGCAGTGTGTCTCGCAGGGAGATAGCTTAGGAGCGCAGGGCACTTATGCCTCCCTTGTCCAGAAACACGATTTTACTGCACACTCCAAAAACACTGCTCTTTCCTGGGCAAGATGTCAGATGCTCTCTGATGCCCGTGCTCCCTTCCTGCTCTTGCCCAGCTCGTTGTTTTAACGTGCACATGCCGTCCTGGCATTCAGTGCACAGTGAAGGCAATCGCAAAAGTCCAGCAGCTGCTGACTCCCAAATGAATTTCCCAACAGGGGCTTCATCAGGACGAAGTCAAAACCCAGGAAAGTTGTCTCGGAACGCCTTCAATAAAGCATGCCAGCAGTGCATTGAAAAGGCAGGGAGCTTTAGCCCCTGTCATCTAGCAGTCCCAAGGCTGTACACACAATGTCGTCTCCCTGCGGCTTCGTTCTTCGCCCTCGTACAAGCTACCGCTCTGTCCGGCTCACGGAGCAGGAGAAGCGGCTGCCTCGCGCACACAACAGAGGAGCGGCAGCCGTACGCTCCGAAGCGCTGCTTCAGCCGAAAGACGGCGGCCACCGACGCTTCGCTTCGGACAGCTCCGGAGAGCCGCAGTGTCCGTCTGCACTAGACTGCATGATAACGAAAAGCTTTGGCAGTGTGTCTCGCAGGGAGATAGCTTAGGAGCGCAGCGCACTTATGCCTCCCTTGTCTAGAAACACGATTTTACTGCACACTCCAAAAAACACTGCTCTTTCCTGGGCAATATATAAGCTGCTTTCTGACGGCCGTGATCTTTCGATTACTGCTCTTGCCCAGCTCGTTGTTTTAACGTGCACATGCCGTCCTGGCATTCAGTGCACAGTGAAGGCAATCGCAAAAGTCCAGCAGCTGCTGACTCCCAAATGAATTTCCCAACAGGGGCTTCATCAGGACGAAGTCAAAACCCAGGAAAGTTGTCTCGGAACGCCTTCAATAAAGCATGCCAGCAGTGCATTGAAAAGGCAGGGAGCTTTAGCCACTGTCATCTAGCAGTCCCAAGGCTGTACACACAATGTCGTCTCCCTGCGGCTTCGTTCTTCGCCCTCGTACAAGCTACCGCTCTGTCCGGCTCACGGAGCAGGAGAAGCGGCTGCCTCGCGCACACAACAGAGGAGCGGCAGCCGTACGCTCCGAAGCGCTGCTTCAGCCGAAAGATGCCGGCGACCGGCGCTTGGCTTCGGACAGCTCCGGAGAGCCGTAGTGTGCGTCTGCACTAGACTGCATGATAACGAAAAGCTTTGGCAGTGTGTCTTAGCAGGGAGATAGCTTAGGAGCGCAGCGCACTTATGCCTCCCTTGTCCAGAAACACGATTTTACTGCACACTCCAAAACCACTGCTCTTTCCAGGGCAATATATAAGCTGCTTTCTGACGGCCGAGATCTTTCGACTACTGCTCTTGCCCAGCTCGTTGTTTTAACGTGCACATGCCGTCCTGGCATTCAGTGCACAGTGAAAGCAATCGCAAAAGTCCAGGTGCTGCTGACTCCCAAACACAAGGCGCTGGCTATGTTCTTGCTTCTCGACAACTCAACGCAGCCCTTCATTTCTGCAGTTGCCATCGAGGTCTCTGCACTCGGAGCCTCAGAGGACGAGCACGAGTTTCCCAGGAGGGGCTGCATCAGGACGAATTCAAAACTCAGGAAAATTGTCCTGGAACACCTTCCCTAAGGATGCTAGAATGGAATTGAAGGGGCAGGCGAGCGGCCACCACGGTCCTCTCGCAGTCCTTAGGGTGCGCGCAGAAGCCCGGTGCTCTGCGGCTTCGTTCTTCGCCGTCGTACAAGCTACCGCTCTGTCCGGCTCACGGAGCAGGAGAAGCGGCTGCCTCGCGCACACAACAGCCGTACGCTCCGAAGCGCTGCTTCAGCCGAAAGACGCCGGCGACCGGCGCTTCGCTTCGGACAGCTCCGGAGAGCCGTAGTGTGCGTCTGCACTAGACTGCATGATAACGAAAAGCTTTGGCAGTGTGTCTTAGCAGGGAGATAGCTTAGGAGCGCAGGGCACTTATGCCTCCCTTGTCCAGAAACACGATTTTACTGCACACTCCAAAAACACTGCTTTTTCCAGGGCAAGATGTCAGATGCTCTCTGATGCCCGTGCTCCCTTCCTGCTCTTGCCCAGCTCGTTGTTTTAACGTGCACATGCCGTCCTGGCATTCAGTGCACAGTGAAGGCAATCGCAAAAGTCCAGCAGCTGCTGACTCCCAAACGAATTTCCCAAGAGGGGCTGCATCAGGACGAAGTCAAAACCCAGGAAAGTTGTCTCGGAACGCCTTCAATAAAGCATGCCAGCAGTGCATTGAAAAGGCAGGGAGCTTTAGCCACTGTCATCTAGCAGTCCCAAGGCTGTACACACAATGTCGTCTCCCTGCGGCTTCGTTCTTCGCCCTCGTACAAGCTACCGCTCTGTCCGGCTCACGGAGCAGGAGAAGCGGCTGCCTCGCGCACACAACAGCGGAGCGGCAGCCGTACGCCCCGAAGCGCTGCTTCAGCCGAAAGACGGCGGCCACCGGCGCTTCGCTTCGGACAGCTCCGGAGAGCCGCAGTGTCCGTCTGCACAAGACTGCATGATAACGAAAAGCTTTGGCAGTGTGTCTCGCAGGGAGATAGCTTAGGAGCGCAGCGCACTTATGCCTCCCTTGTCTAGAAACACGATTTTACTGCACACTCCAAAAACACTGCTCTTTCCAGGGCAATATATAAGCTGCTTTCTGACGGCCGTGATCTTTCGATTACTCTTGCCCAGCTCGTTGATTTAACGTGCACATGCCGTCCTGGCATTCAGTGCACAGTGAAAGCAATCGCAAAAGTCCAGGTGCTGCTGACTCCCAAACACAAGGCGCTGGCTATGTTCTTGCTTCTCGACAACTCAACGCAGCCCTTCATTTCTGCAGTTGCCATCGAGGTCTCTGCACTCGGAGACGCAGAGGACGAGTAGGAGTTTCCCAGGAGGGGCTGCATCAGGACGAATTCAAAACTCAGGAAATTTGTCCTGGAACACCTTCCATAAGGATGCTAGAATGGAATTGAAGGGGCAGGCGAGCGGCCACCACGGTCCTCTCGCAGTCCTTAGGGTGCGCGCAGAAGCCCGGTGCTCTGCGGCTTCGTTCTTCGCCCTCGTACAAGCTACCGCTCTGTCCGGCTCGCGGAGCAGGAGAAGCGGCTGCTTCGCGCACACAACAGCCGTACGCTCCGAAGCGCTGCTTCAGCCGAAAGACGCCGGCGACCGGCGCTTGGCTTCGGACAGCTCCGGAGAGCCGTAGTGTGCGTCTGCACTAGACTGCATGATAACGAAAAGCTTTGGTAGTGTGTCTCGCAGGGAGATAGCTTAGGAGCGCAGCACACTTATGCCTCCCTTGTCCAGAAACACGATTTTACTGCACACTCCAAAAACACTGCTCTTTCCAGGGCAATATATAAGCTGCTTTCTGACGGCCGTGATCTTTCGATTACTGCTCTTGCCCAGCTCGTTGTTTTAACGTGCACATGCCGTCCTGGCATTCAGTGCACAGTGAAGGCAATCGCAAAAGTCCAGCAGCTGCTGACTCCCAAACACAAGGCGCTGGCTATGTTCTTGCTCCTCGACTACTCAACGCAGCCCTTCATTTCTGCAGTTGCCATCGAGGTCTCTGCACTCGGAGACTCAGAGGACGAGTAGGAGTTTCCCAGGAGGGGCTGCATCAGGACGAATTCAAAACTCCAGAAAATTGTCCTGGAACACCTTCCCTAAGGATGCTAGAATGGAATTGAAGAGGCAGGCCAGCGGCCACCACGGTCCTCTCGCAGTCCTTAGGGTGCGCGCAGAAGGCCGGTGCTCTGCGGCTTCGTTCTTCGCCCTCGTACAAGCTACCGCTCTGTCCGGCTCGCGGAGCAGGAGAGGCGGCTGCTTCGCGCACACAACAGAGGAGCGGCAGCCGTACGCTCCGAAGCGCTGCTTCAGCCGAAAGACGCCGGCGACCGGCGCTTGGCTTCGGACAGCTCCGGAGAGCCGTAGTGTGCGTCTGCACTGGACTGCATCATAGCGAAAAGCTTTAGCAGTGTGTCTCGCAGGGAGATAGCTTAGGAGCGCAGGGCACTTATGCCTCCCTTGTCCAGAAACACGATTTTACTGCACACTCCAAAAACACTGCTCTTTCCAGGGCAAGATGTCAGATGCTCTCTGATGCCCGTGCTCCCTTCCTGCTCTTGCCCAGCTCGTTGTTTTAACGTGCACATGCCGTCCTGGCATTCAGTGCACAGTGAAGGCAATCGCAAAAGTCCAGCAGCTGCTGACTCCCAAATGAATTTCCCAACAGGGGCTTCATCAGGACGAAGTCAAAACCCAGGAAAGTTGTCTCGGAACGCCTTCAATAAAGCATGCCAGCAGTGCATTGAAAAGGCAGGGAGCTTTAGCCCCTGTCATCTAGCAGTCCCAAGGCTGTACACACAATGTCGTCTCCCTGCGGCTTCGTTCTTCGCCCTCGTACAAGCTACCGCTCTGTCCGGCTCACGGAGCAGGAGAAGCGGCTGCCTCGCGCACACAACAGAGGAGCGGCAGCCGTACGCTCCGAAGCGCTGCTTCAGCCGAAAGACGGCGGCCACCGACGCTTCGCTTCGGACAGCTCCGGAGAGCCGCAGTGTCCGTCTGCACTAGACTGCATGATAACGAAAAGCTTTAGCAGTGTGTCTCGCAGGGAGATAGCTTAGGAGCGCAGGGCACTTATGCCTCCCTTGTCTAGAAACACGATTTTACTGCACACTCCAAAAACACTGCTCTTTCCTGGGCAATATATAAGCTGCTTTCTGACGGCCGTGATCTTTCGATTACTCTTGCCCAGCTCGTTGTTTTAACGTGCACATGCCGTCCTGGCATTCAGTGCACAGTGAAGGCAATCGCAAAAGTCCAGGTGCTGCTGACTCCCAAACACAAGGCGCTGGCTATGTTCTTGTTTCTCGACAACTCAACGCAGCCCTTCATTTCTGCAGTTGCCATCGAGGTCTCTGCACTCGGAGACGCAGAGGACGAGTAGCAGTTTCCCAGGAGGGGATGCATCAGGACGAATTCAAAACTCCAGAAAATTGTCCTGGAACACCTTCCCTAAGGATGCTAGAATGGAATTGAAGAGGCAGGCCAGCGGCCACCACGGTCCTCTAGCAGTCCTTAGGGTGCGGGCAGAAGGCCGGTGCTCTGCGGCTTCGTTCTTCGCCCTCGTACAAGCTACCGCTCTGTCCGGCTCACGGAGCAGGAGAAGCGGCTGCCTCGCGCACACAACAGAGGAGCGGCAGCCGTACGCTCCGAAGCGCTGCTTCAGCCGAAAGACGCCGGCGACCGGCGCTTCGCTTCGGACAGCTCCGGAGAGCCGTAGTGTGCGTCTGCACTAGACTGCATCGTAGCGAAAAGCTTTGCCAGTGTGTCTTAGCAAGGAGATAGCTTAGGAGCGCAGCGCACTTATGCCTTCCTTGTCCATAAACACGATTTTACTGCACACTCCAAAAACACTGCTCTTTCCAGGGCAATATATAAGCTGCTTTCTGACGGCCGTGATCTTTTGATTACTCTTGCCCAGCTCGTTGATTTAACGTGCACATGCCGTCCTGGCATTCAGTGCACAGTGAAGGCAATCGCAAAAGTCCAGCAGCTGCTGACTCCCAAACACAAGGCGCTGGCTATGTTCTTGCTCCTCGACTACTCAACGCAGCCCTTCATTTCTGCAGTTGCCATCGAGGTCTCTGCACTCGGAGACTCAGAGGACGAGTAGGAGTTTCCCAGGAGGGGCTGCATCAGGACGAATTCAAAACTCCAGAAAATTGTCCTGGAACACCTTCCCTAAGGATGCTAGAATGGAATTGAAGAGGCAGGCCAGCGGCCACCACGGTCCTCTACCAGTCCTTAGGGTGTGCGCAGAAGGCCGGTGCTCTGCGGCTTCGTTCTTCGCCCTCGTACAAGCTACCGCTCTGTCCGGCTCGCGGAGCAGGAGAAGCGGCTGCTTCGCGCACACAACAGAGGAGCGGCAGCCGTACGCTCCGAAGCGCTGCTTCAGCCGAAAGACGCCGGCGACCGGCGCTTGGCTTCGGACAGCTCCGGAGAGCCGTAGTGTGCGTCTGCACTGGACTGCATCATAGCGAAAAGCTTTAGCAGTGTGTCTCGCAGGGAGATAGCTTAGGAGCGCAGGGCACTTATGCCTCCCTTGTCCAGAAACACGATTTTACTGCACACTCCAAAAACACTGCTCTTTCCAGGGCAAGATGTCAGATGCTCTCTGATGCCCGTGCTCCCTTCCTGCTCTTGCCCAGCTCGTTGTTTTAACGTGCACATGCCGTCCTGGCATTCAGTGCACAGTGAAGGCAATCGCAAAAGTCCAGCAGCTGCTGACTCCCAAACGAATTTCCCAACAGGGGCTTCATCAGGACGAAGTCAAAACCCAGGAAAGTTGTCTCGGAACGCCTTCAATAAAGCATGCCAGCAGTGCATTGAAAAGGCAGGGAGCTTTAGCCCCTGTCATCTAGCAGTCCCAAGGCTGTACACACAATGTCGTCTCCCTGCGGCTTCGTTCTTCGCCCTCGTACAAGCTACCGCTCTGTCCGGCTCACGGAGCAGGAGAAGCGGCTGCCTCGCGCACACAACAGAGGAGCGGCAGCCGTACGCTCCGAAGCGCTGCTTCAGCCGAAAGACGGCGGCCACCGACGCTTCGCTTCGGACAGCTCCGGAGAGCCGCAGTGTCCGTCTGCACTAGACTGCATGATAACGAAAAGCTTTGGCAGTGTGTCTTAGCAGGGAGATAGCTTAGGAGCGCAGCGCACTTATGCCTCCCTTGTCTAGAAACACGATTTTACTGCACACTCCAAAAACACTGCTCTTTCCTGGGCAATATATAAGCTGCTTTCTGACGGCCGTGATTTTTCGATTACTCTTGCCCAGCTCGTTGATTTAACGTGCACATGCCGTCCTGGCATTCAGTGCACAGTGAAGGCAATCGCAAAAGTCCAGCAGCTGCTGACTCCCAAATGAATTTCCCAACAGGGGCTTCATCAGGACGAAGTCAAAACCCAGGAAAGTTGTCTCGGAACGCCTTCAATAAAGCATGCCAGCAGTGCATTGAAAAGGCAGGGAGCTTTAGCCCCTGTCATCTAGCAGTCCCAAGGCTGTACACACAATGTCGTCTCCCTGCGGCTTCGTTCTTCGCCCTCGTACAAGCTACAGCTCTGTCCGGCTCACGGAGCAGGAGAAGCGGCTGCCTCGCGCACACAACAGAGGAGCGGCAGCCGTACGCTCCGAAGCGCTGCTTCAGCCGAAAGACGCCGGCGACCGGCGCTTGGCTTCGGACAGCTCCGGAGAGCCGTAGTGTGCGTCTGCACTAGACTGCATGATAACGAAAAGCTTTGGCAGTGTGTCTCGCAGGGAGATAGCTTAGGAGCGCAGCGCACTTATGCCTCCCTTGTCCAGAAACACGATTTTACTGCACACTCCAAAACCACTGCTCTTTCCAGGGCAATATATAAGCTGCTTTCTGACGGCCGAGATCTTTCGACTACTGCTCTTGCCCAGCTCGTTGTTTTAACGTGCACATGCCGTCCTGGCATTCAGTGCACAGTGAAAGCAATCGCAAAAGTCCAGGTGCTGCTGACTCCCAAACACAAGGCGCTGGCTATGTTCTTGCTTCTCGACAACTCAACGCAGCCCTTCATTTCTGCAGTTGCCATCGAGGTCTCTGCACTCGGAGCCTCAGAGGACGAGCACGAGTTTCCCAGGAGGGGCTGCATCAGGACGAATTCAAAACTCAGGAAAATTGTCATGGAACACCTTCCCTAAGGATGCTAGAATGGAATTGAAGGGGCAGGCGAGCGGCCACCACGGTCCTCTAGCAGTCCTTAGGGTGCGCGCAGAAGCCCGGTGCTCTGCGGCTTCGTTCTTCGCCGTCGTACAAGCTACCGCTCTGTCCGGCTCACGGAGCAGGAGAAGCGGCTGCCTCGCGCACACAACAGCCGTACGCTCCGAAGCGCTGCTTCAGCCGAAAGACGCCGGCGACCGGCGCTTCGCTTCGGACAGCTCCGGAGAGCCGTAGTGTGCGTCTGCACTAGACTGCATGATAACGAAAAGCTTTGGCAGTGTGTCTTAGCAGGGAGATAGCTTAGGAGCGCAGGGCACTTATGCCTCCCTTGTCCAGAAACACGATTTTACTGCACACTCCAAAAACACTGCTTTTTCCAGGGCAAGATGTCAGATGCTCTCTGATGCCCGTGCTCCCTTCCTGCTCTTGCCCAGCTCGTTGTTTTAACGTGCACATGCCGTCCTGGCATTCAGTGCACAGTGAAGGCAATCGCAAAAGTCCAGCAGCTGCTGACTCCCAAACGAATTTCCCAAGAGGGGCTTCATCAGGACGAAGTCAAAACCCAGGAAAGTTGTCTCGGAACGCCTTCAATAAAGCATGCCAGCAGTGCATTGAAAAGGCAGGGAGCTTTAGCCCCTGTCATCTAGCAGTCCCAAGGCTGTACACACAATGTCGTCTCCCTGCGGCTTCGTTCTTCGCCCTCGTACAAGCTACCGCTCTGTCCGGCTCACGGAGCAGGAGAAGCGGCTGCCTCGCGCACACAACAGAGGAGCGGCAGCCGTACGCTCCGAAGCGCTGCTTCAGCCGAAAGACGGCGGCCACCGACGCTTTGCTTCGGACAGCTCCGGAGAGCCGCAGTGTCCGTCTGCACTAGACTGCATGATAACGAAAAGCTTTGGCAGTGTGTCTCGCAGGGAGATAGCTTAGGAGCGCAGCGCACTTATGCCTCCCTTGTCTAGAAACACGATTTTACTGCACACTCCAAAAACACTGCTCTTTCCTGGGCAATATATAAGCTGCTTTCTGACGGCCGTGATTTTTCGATTACTCTTGCCCAGCTCGTTGATTTAACGTGCACATGCCGTCCTGGCATTCAGTGCACAGTGAAGGCAATCGCAAAAGTCCAGCAGCTGCTGACTCCCAAATGAATTTCCCAACAGGGGCTTCATCAGGACGAAGTCAAAACCCAGGAAAGTTGTCTCGGAACGCCTTCAATAAAGCATGCCAGCAGTGCATTGAAAAGGCAGGGAGCTTTAGCCACTGTCATCTAGCAGTCCCAAGGCTGTACACACAATGTCGTCTCCCTGCGGCTTCGTTCTTCGCCCTCGTACAAGCTACCGCTCTGTCCGGCTCACGGAGCAGGAGAAGCGGCTGCCTCGCGCACACAACAGAGGAGCGGCAGCCGTACGCTCCGAAGCGCTGCTTCAGCCGAAAGACGCCGGCGACCGGCGCTTGGCTTCGGACAGCTCCGGAGAGCCGTAGTGTGCGTCTGCACTAGACTGCATGATAACGAAAAGCTTTGGCAGTGTGTCTTAGCAGGGAGATAGCTTAGGAGCGCAGCGCACTTATGCCTCCCTTGTCCAGAAACACGATTTTACTGCACACTCCAAAACCACTGCTCTTTCCAGGGCAATATATAAGCTGCTTTCTGACGGCCGAGATCTTTCGACTACTGCTCTTGCCCAGCTCGTTGTTTTAACGTGCACATGCCGTCCTGGCATTCAGTGCACAGTGAAAGCAATCGCAAAAGTCCAGGTGCTGCTGACTCCCAAACACAAGGCGCTGGCTATGTTCTTGCTTCTCGACTACTCAACGCAGCCCTTCATTTCTGCAGTTGCCATCGAGGTCTCTGCACTCGTAGCCTCAGAGGACGAGCACGAGTTTCCCAGGAGGGGCTGCATCAGGACGAATTCAAAACTCAGGAAAATTGTCATGGAACACCTTCCCTAAGGATGCTAGAATGGAATTGAAGGGGCAGGCGAGCGGCCACCACGGTCCTCTAGCAGTCCTTAGGGTGCGCGCAGAAGGCCGGTGCTCTGCGGCTTCGTTCTTCGCCCTCGTACAAGCTACCGCTCTGTCCGGCTCGCGGAGCAGGAGAAGCGGCTGCTTCGCGCACACAACAGCCGTACGCTCCGAAGCGCTGCTTCAGCCGAAAGACGCCGGCGACCGGCGCTTCGCTTCGGACAGCTCCGGAGAGCCGTAGTGTGCGTCTGCACTAGACTGCATGATAACGAAAAGCTTTGGTAGTGTGTCTCGCAGGGAGATAGCTTAGGAGCGCAGCACACTTATGCCTCCCTTGTCCAGAAACACGATTTTACTGCACACTCCAAAAACACTGCTCTTTCCAGGGCAATATATAAGCTGCTTTCTGACGGCCGTGATCTTTCGATTACTGCTCTTGCCCAGCTCGTTGTTTTAACGTGCACATGCCGTCCTGGCATTCAGTGCACAGTGAAAGCAATCGCAAAAGTCCAGCAGCTGCTGACTCCCAAACAAAAGGCGCTGGCTATGTTCTTGCTTCTCGACTACTCAACGCAGCCCTTCATTTCTGCAGTTGCCATCGAGGTCTCTGCACTCGGAGACTCAGAGGACGAGTAGATGTTTCCCAGGAGGGGCTGCATCAGGACGAATTCAAAACTCCAGAAAATTGTCCTGGAACACCTTCCCTAAGGATGCTAGAATGGAATTGAAGAGGCAGGCCAGCGGCCACCACGGTCCTCTAGCAGTCCTTAGGGTGCGCGCAAAAGGCCGGTGCTCTGCGGCTTCGTTCTTCGCCCTCGTACAAGCTACCGCTCTGTCCGGCTCGCGGAGCAGGAGAAGCGGCTGCTTCGCGCACACAACAGCCGTACGCTCCGAAGCGCTGCTTCAGCCGAAAGACGCCGGCGACCGGCGCTTCGCTTCGGACAGCTCCGGAGAGCCGTAGTGTGCGTCTGCACTGGACTGCATCATAGCGAAAAGCTTTAGCAGTGTGTCTCGCAGGGAGATAGCTTAGGAGCGCAGCACACTTATGCCTCCCTTGTCCAGAAACACGATTTTACTGCACACTCCAAAACCACTGCTCTTTCCAGGGCAAGATGTCAGATGCTCTCTGATGCCCGTGCTCCCTTCCTGCTCTTGCCCAGCTCGTTGTTTTAACGTGCACATGCCGTCCTGGCATTCAGTGCACAGTGAAGGCAATCGCAAAAGTCCAGCAGCTGCTGACTCCCAAATGAATTTCCCAACAGGGGCTTCATCAGGACGAAGTCAAAACCCAGGAAAGTTGTCTCGGAACGCCTTCAATAAAGCATGCCAGCAGTGCATTGAAAAGGCAGGGAGCTTTAGCCACTGTCATCTAGCAGTCCCAAGGCTGTACACACAATGTCGTCTCCCTGCGGCTTCGTTCTTCGCCCTCGTACAAGCTACCGCTCTGTCCGGCTCACGGAGCAGGAGAAGCGGCTGCCTCGCGCACACAACAGAGGAGCGGCAGCCGTACGCTCCGAAGCGCTGCTTCAGCCGAAAGACGCCGGCGACCGGCGCTTCGCTTCGGACAGCTCCGGAGAGCCGTAGTGTGCGTCTGCACTAGACTGCATCGTAGCGAAAAGCTTTGCCAGTGTGTCTTAGCAAGGAGATAGCTTAGGAGCGCAGCGCACTTATGCCTCCCTTGTCCAGAAACACGATTTTACTGCACACTCCAAAAACACTGCTCTTTCCAGGGCAATATATAAGCTGCTTTCTGACGGCCGTGATCTTTCGATTACTCTTGCCCAGCTCGTTGATTTAACGTGCACATGCCGTCCTGGCATTCAGTGCACAGTGAAAGCAATCGCAAAAGTCCAGGTGCTGCTGACTCCCAAACACAAGGCGCTGGCTATGTTCTTGCTTCTCGACAACTCAACGCAGCCCTTCATTTCTGCAGTTGCCATCGAGGTCTCTGCACTCGGAGCCTCAGAGGACGAGCACGAGTTTCCCAGGAGGGGCTGCATCAGGACGAATTCAAAACTCAGGAAAATTGTCATGGAACACCTTCCCTAAGGATGCTAGAATGGAATTGAAGGGGCAGGCGAGCGGCCACCACGGTCCTCTAGCAGTCCTTAGGGTGCGCGCAGAAGCCCGGTGCTCTGCGGCTTCGTTCTTCGCCGTCGTACAAGCTACCGCTCTGTCCGGCTCACGGAGCAGGAGAAGCGGCTGCCTCGCGCACACAACAGCCGTACGCTCCGAAGCGCTGCTTCAGCCGAAAGACGCCGGCGACCGGCGCTTCGCTTCGGACAGCTCCGGAGAGCCGTAGTGTGCGTCTGCACTAGACTGCATGATAACGAAAAGCTTTGGCAGTGTGTCTTAGCAGGGAGATAGCTTAGGAGCGCAGGGCACTTATGCCTCCCTTGTCCAGAAACACGATTTTACTGCACACTCCAAAAACACTGCTTTTTCCAGGGCAAGATGTCAGATGCTCTCTGATGCCCGTGCTCCCTTCCTGCTCTTGCCCAGCTCGTTGTTTTAACGTGCACATGCCGTCCTGGCATTCAGTGCACAGTGAAGGCAATCGCAAAAGTCCAGCAGCTGCTGACTCCCAAACGAATTTCCCAAGAGGGGCTTCATCAGGACGAAGTCAAAACCCAGGAAAGTTGTCTCGGAACGCCTTCAATAAAGCATGCCAGCAGTGCATTGAAAAGGCAGGGAGCTTTAGCCCCTGTCATCTAGCAGTCCCAAGGCTGTACACACAATGTCGTCTCCCTGCGGCTTCGTTCTTCGCCCTCGTACAAGCTACCGCTCTGTCCGGCTCACGGAGCAGGAGAAGCGGCTGCCTCGCGCACACAACAGAGGAGCGGCAGCCGTACGCTCCGAAGCGCTGCTTCAGCCGAAAGACGGCGGCCACCGACGCTTTGCTTCGGACAGCTCCGGAGAGCCGCAGTGTCCGTCTGCACTAGACTGCATGATAACGAAAAGCTTTGGCAGTGTGTCTCGCAGGGAGATAGCTTAGGAGCGCAGCGCACTTATGCCTCCCTTGTCTAGAAACACGATTTTACTGCACACTCCAAAAACACTGCTCTTTCCTGGGCAATATATAAGCTGCTTTCTGACGGCCGTGATTTTTCGATTACTCTTGCCCAGCTCGTTGATTTAACGTGCACATGCCGTCCTGGCATTCAGTGCACAGTGAAGGCAATCGCAAAAGTCCAGCAGCTGCTGACTCCCAAATGAATTTCCCAACAGGGGCTTCATCAGGACGAAGTCAAAACCCAGGAAAGTTGTCTCGGAACGCCTTCAATAAAGCATGCCAGCAGTGCATTGAAAAGGCAGGGAGCTTTAGCCACTGTCATCTAGCAGTCCCAAGGCTGTACACACAATGTCGTCTCCCTGCGGCTTCGTTCTTCGCCCTCGTACAAGCTACCGCTCTGTCCGGCTCACGGAGCAGGAGAAGCGGCTGCCTCGCGCACACAACAGAGGAGCGGCAGCCGTACGCTCCGAAGCGCTGCTTCAGCCGAAAGACGCCGGCGACCGGCGCTTGGCTTCGGACAGCTCCGGAGAGCCGTAGTGTGCGTCTGCACTAGACTGCATGATAACGAAAAGCTTTGGCAGTGTGTCTTAGCAGGGAGATAGCTTAGGAGCGCAGCGCACTTATGCCTCCCTTGTCCAGAAACACGATTTTACTGCACACTCCAAAACCACTGCTCTTTCCAGGGCAATATATAAGCTGCTTTCTGACGGCCGAGATCTTTCGACTACTGCTCTTGCCCAGCTCGTTGTTTTAACGTGCACATGCCGTCCTGGCATTCAGTGCACAGTGAAAGCAATCGCAAAAGTCCAGGTGCTGCTGACTCCCAAACACAAGGCGCTGGCTATGTTCTTGCTTCTCGACTACTCAACGCAGCCCTTCATTTCTGCAGTTGCCATCGAGGTCTCTGCACTCGTAGCCTCAGAGGACGAGCACGAGTTTCCCAGGAGGGGCTGCATCAGGACGAATTCAAAACTCAGGAAAATTGTCATGGAACACCTTCCCTAAGGATGCTAGAATGGAATTGAAGGGGCAGGCGAGCGGCCACCACGGTCCTCTAGCAGTCCTTAGGGTGCGCGCAGAAGGCCGGTGCTCTGCGGCTTCGTTCTTCGCCCTCGTACAAGCTACCGCTCTGTCCGGCTCGCGGAGCAGGAGAAGCGGCTGCTTCGCGCACACAACAGCCGTACGCTCCGAAGCGCTGCTTCAGCCGAAAGACGCCGGCGACCGGCGCTTCGCTTCGGACAGCTCCGGAGAGCCGTAGTGTGCGTCTGCACTAGACTGCATGATAACGAAAAGCTTTGGTAGTGTGTCTCGCAGGGAGATAGCTTAGGAGCGCAGCACACTTATGCCTCCCTTGTCCAGAAACACGATTTTACTGCACACTCCAAAAACACTGCTCTTTCCAGGGCAATATATAAGCTGCTTTCTGACGGCCGTGATCTTTCGATTACTGCTCTTGCCCAGCTCGTTGTTTTAACGTGCACATGCCGTCCTGGCATTCAGTGCACAGTGAAAGCAATCGCAAAAGTCCAGCAGCTGCTGACTCCCAAACAAAAGGCGCTGGCTATGTTCTTGCTTCTCGACTACTCAACGCAGCCCTTCATTTCTGCAGTTGCCATCGAGGTCTCTGCACTCGGAGACTCAGAGGACGAGTAGATGTTTCCCAGGAGGGGCTGCATCAGGACGAATTCAAAACTCCAGAAAATTGTCCTGGAACACCTTCCCTAAGGATGCTAGAATGGAATTGAAGAGGCAGGCCAGCGGCCACCACGGTCCTCTAGCAGTCCTTAGGGTGCGCGCAAAAGGCCGGTGCTCTGCGGCTTCGTTCTTCGCCCTCGTACAAGCTACCGCTCTGTCCGGCTCGCGGAGCAGGAGAAGCGGCTGCTTCGCGCACACAACAGCCGTACGCTCCGAAGCGCTGCTTCAGCCGAAAGACGCCGGCGACCGGCGCTTCGCTTCGGACAGCTCCGGAGAGCCGTAGTGTGCGTCTGCACTGGACTGCATCATAGCGAAAAGCTTTAGCAGTGTGTCTCGCAGGGAGATAGCTTAGGAGCGCAGCACACTTATGCCTCCCTTGTCCAGAAACACGATTTTACTGCACACTCCAAAACCACTGCTCTTTCCAGGGCAAGATGTCAGATGCTCTCTGATGCCCGTGCTCCCTTCCTGCTCTTGCCCAGCTCGTTGTTTTAACGTGCACATGCCGTCCTGGCATTCAGTGCACAGTGAAGGCAATCGCAAAAGTCCAGCAGCTGCTGACTCCCAAATGAATTTCCCAACAGGGGCTTCATCAGGACGAAGTCAAAACCCAGGAAAGTTGTCTCGGAACGCCTTCAATAAAGCATGCCAGCAGTGCATTGAAAAGGCAGGGAGCTTTAGCCACTGTCATCTAGCAGTCCCAAGGCTGTACACACAATGTCGTCTCCCTGCGGCTTCGTTCTTCGCCCTCGTACAAGCTACCGCTCTGTCCGGCTCACGGAGCAGGAGAAGCGGCTGCCTCGCGCACACAACAGAGGAGCGGCAGCCGTACGCTCCGAAGCGCTGCTTCAGCCGAAAGACGCCGGCGACCGGCGCTTCGCTTCGGACAGCTCCGGAGAGCCGTAGTGTGCGTCTGCACTAGACTGCATCGTAGCGAAAAGCTTTGCCAGTGTGTCTTAGCAAGGAGATAGCTTAGGAGCGCAGCGCACTTATGCCTCCCTTGTCCAGAAACACGATTTTACTGCACACTCCAAAAACACTGCTCTTTCCAGGGCAATATATAAGCTGCTTTCTGACGGCCGTGATCTTTCGATTACTCTTGCCCAGCTCGTTGATTTAACGTGCACATGCCGTCCTGGCATTCAGTGCACAGTGAAAGCAATCGCAAAAGTCCAGGTGCTGTTGACTCCCAAACACAAGGCGCTGGCTATGTTCTTGCTTCTCGACAACTCAACGAAGCCCTTCATTTCTGCAGTTGCCATCGAGGTCTCTGCACTCGGAGACTCAGAGGACGAGCAGGAGTTTCCCAGGAGGGGCTGCATCAGGACGAATTCAAAACTCAGGAAAATTGTCCTGGAACACCTTCCATAAGGATGCTAGAATGGAATTGAAGGGGCAGGCGAGCGGCCACCACGGTCCTCTCGCAGTCCTTAGGGTGCGCGCAGAAGCCCGGTGCTCTGCGGCTTCGTTCTTCGCCGTCGTACAAGCTACCGCTCTGTCCGGCTCACGGAGCAGGAGAAGCGGCTGCCTCGCGCACACAACAGCCGTACGCTCCGAAGCGCTGCTTCAGCCGAAAGACGCCGGCGACCGGCGCTTGGCTTCGGACAGCTCCGGAGAGCCGTAGTGTGTGTCTGCACTAGACTGCATGATAACGAAAAACTTTGGCAGTGTGTCTTAGCAGGGAGATAGCTTAGGAGCGCAGCGCACTTATGCCTCCCTTGTCCAGAAACACGATTTTACTGCACACTCCAAAAACACTGCTCTTTCCAGGGCAAGATGTCAGATGCTCTCTGATGCCCGTGCTCCCTTCCTGCTCTTGCCCAGCTCGTTGTTTTAACGTGCACATGCCGTCCTGGCATTCAGTGCACAGTGAAGGCAATCGCAAAAGTCCAGCAGCTGCTGACTCCCAAACGAATTTCCCAACAGGGGCTTCATCAGGACGAAGTCAAAACCCAGGAAAGTTGTCTCGGAACGCCTTCAATAAAGCATGCCAGCAGTGCATTGAAAAGGCAGAGAGCTTTAGCCACCGTCCTCTAGCAGTCCCAAGGCTGTACACACAATGTCGTCTCCCTGCGGCTTCGTTCTTCGCCCTCGTACAAGCTACCGCTCTGTCCGGCTCACGGAGCAGGAGAAGCGGCTGCCTCGCGCACACAACAGCGGAGCGGCAGCCGAACGCCCCGAAGCGCTGCTTCAGCCGAAAGACGCCGGCGACCGGCGCTTGGCTTCGGACAGCTCCGGAGAGCCGTAGTGTGCGTCTGCACTGGACTGCATCATAGCGAAAGGCTTTAGCAGTGTGTCTCGCAGGGAGATAGCTTAGGAGCGCAGGGCACTTATGCCTCCCTTGTCCAGAAACACGATTTTACTGCACACTCCAAAAACACTGCTCTTTCCAGGGCAATATATAAGCTGCTTTCTGACGGCCGTGATCTTTCAATTACTGCTCTTGCCCAGCTCGTTGTTTTAACGTGCACATGCCGTCCTGGCATTCAGTGCACAGTGAAGGCAATCGCAAAAGTCCAGCAGCTGCTGACTCCCAAACACAAGGCGCTGGCTATATTCTTGCTCCTCGACTACTCAACGCAGCCCTTCATTTCTGCAGTTGCCATCGAGGTCTCTGCACTCGGAGACGCAGAGGACGAGTAGGAGATTCCCAGGAGGGGCTGCATCAGGACGAATTCAAAACTCAGGAAATTTGTCCTGGAACACCTTCCCTAAGGATGCTAGAATGGAATTGAAGGGGCAGGCGAGCGGCCACCACGGTCCTCTCGCAGTCCTTAGGGTGCGCGCAGAAGCCCGGTGCTCTGCGGCTTCGTTCTTCGCCCTCGTACAAGCTACCGCTCTGTCCGGCTCGCGGAGCAGGAGAATCGGCTGCTTCGCGCACACAACAGCCGTACGCTCCGAAGCGCTGCTTCAGCCGAAAGACGCCGGCGACCGGCGCTTCGCTTCGGACAGCTCCGGAGAGCCGTAGTGTGCGTCTGCACTGGACTGCATCATAGCGAAAAGCTTTAGCAGTGTGTCTCGCAGGGAGATAGCTTAGGAGCGCAGCACACTTATGCCTCCCTTGTCCAGAAACACGATTTTACTGCACACTCCAAAAACACTGCTCTTTCCAGGGCAATATATAAGCTGCTTTCTGACGGCCGTGATCTTTCGATTACTGCTCTTGCCCAGCTCGTTGTTTTAACGTGCACATGCCGTCCTGGCATTCAGTGCACAGTGAAGGCAATCGCAAAAGTCCAGCAGCTGCTGACTCCCAAACACAAGGCGCTGGCTATGTTCTTGCTCCTCGACTACTCAACGCAGCCCTTCATTTCTGCAGTTGCCATCGAGGTCTCTGCACTCGGAGACTCAGAGGACGAGTAGGAGTTTCCCAGGAGGGGCTGCATCAGGACGAATTCAAAACTCCAGAAAATTGTCCTGGAACACCTTCCCTAAGGATGCTAGAATGGAATTGAAGAGGCAGGCCAGCGGCCACCACGGTCCTCTAGCAGTCCTTAGGGTGTGCGCAGAAGGCCGGTGCTCTGCGGCTTCGTTCTTCGCCCTCGTACAAGCTACCGCTCTGTCCGGCTCGCGGAGCAGGAGAAGCGGCTGCTTCGCGCACACAACAGAGGAGCGGCAGCCGTACGCTCCGAAGCGCTGCTTCAGCCGAAAGACGCCGGCGACCGGCGCTTGGCTTCGGACAGCTCCGGAGAGCCGTAGTGTGCGTCTGCACTGGACTGCATCATAGCGAAAAGCTTTAGCAGTGTGTCTCGCAGGGAGATAGCTTAGGAGCGCAGGGCACTTATGCCTCCCTTGTCCAGAAACACGATTTTACTGCACACTCCAAAAACACTGCTCTTTCCAGGGCAAGATGTCAGATGCTCTCTGATGCCCGTGCTCCCTTCCTGCTCTTGCCCAGCTCGTTGTTTTAACGTGCACATGCCGTCCTGGCATTCAGTGCACAGTGAAGGCAATCGCAAAAGTCCAGCAGCTGCTGACTCCCAAATGAATTTCCCAACAGGGGCTTCATCAGGACGAAGTCAAAACCCAGGAAAGTTGTCTCGGAACGCCTTCAATAAAGCATGCCAGCAGTGCATTGAAAAGGCAGGGAGCTTTAGCCCCTGTCATCTAGCAGTCCCAAGGCTGTACACACAATGTCGTCTCCCTGCGGCTTCGTTCTTCGCCCTCGTACAAGCTACCGCTCTGTCCGGCTCACGGAGCAGGAGAAGCGGCTGCCTCGCGCACACAACAGAGGAGCGGCAGCCGTACGCTCCGAAGCGCTGCTTCAGCCGAAAGACGGCGGCCACCGACGCTTCGCTTCGGACAGCTCCGGAGAGCCGCAGTGTCCGTCTGCACTAGACTGCATGATAACGAAAAGCTTTGGCAGTGTGTCTCGCAGGGAGATAGCTTAGGAGCGCAGCGCACTTATGCCTCCCTTGTCTAGAAACACGATTTTACTGCACACTCCAAAAACACTGCTCTTTCCTGGGCAATATATAAGCTGCTTTCTGACGGCCGTGATCTTTCGATTACTGCTCTTGCCCAGCTCGTTGTTTTAACGTGCACATGCCGTCCTGGCATTCAGTGCACAGTGAAGGCAATCGCAAAAGTCCAGCAGCTGCTGACTCCCAAATGAATTTCCCAACAGGGGCTTCATCAGGACGAAGTCAAAACCCAGGAAAGTTGTCTCGGAACGCCTTCAATAAAGCATGCCAGCAGTGCATTGAAAAGGCAGGGAGCTTTAGCCACTGTCATCTAGCAGTCCCAAGGCTGTACACACAATGTCGTCTCCCTGCGGCTTCGTTCTTCGCCCTCGTACAAGCTACCGCTCTGTCCGGCTCACGGAGCAGGAGAAGCGGCTGCCTCGCGCACACAACAGAGGAGCGGCAGCCGTACGCTCCGAAGCGCTGCTTCAGCCGAAAGACGCCGGCGACCGGCGCTTGGCTTCGGACAGCTCCGGAGAGCCGTAGTGTGCGTCTGCACTAGACTGCATGATAACGAAAAGCTTTGGCAGTGTGTCTTAGCAGGGAGATAGCTTAGGAGCGCAGCGCACTTATGCCTCCCTTGTCCAGAAACACGATTTTACTGCACACTCCAAAACCACTGCTCTTTCCAGGGCAATATATAAGCTGCTTTCTGACGGCCGAGATCTTTCGACTACTGCTCTTGCCCAGCTCGTTGTTTTAACGTGCACATGCCGTCCTGGCATTCAGTGCACAGTGAAAGCAATCGCAAAAGTCCAGGTGCTGCTGACTCCCAAACACAAGGCGCTGGCTATGTTCTTGCTTCTCGACAACTCAACGCAGCCCTTCATTTCTGCAGTTGCCATCGAGGTCTCTGCACTCGGAGCCTCAGAGGACGAGCACGAGTTTCCCAGGAGGGGCTGCATCAGGACGAATTCAAAACTCAGGAAAATTGTCCTGGAACACCTTCCCTAAGGATGCTAGAATGGAATTGAAGGGGCAGGCGAGCGGCCACCACGGTCCTCTCGCAGTCCTTAGGGTGCGCGCAGAAGCCCGGTGCTCTGCGGCTTCGTTCTTCGCCGTCGTACAAGCTACCGCTCTGTCCGGCTCACGGAGCAGGAGAAGCGGCTGCCTCGCGCACACAACAGCCGTACGCTCCGAAGCGCTGCTTCAGCCGAAAGACGCCGGCGACCGGCGCTTCGCTTCGGACAGCTCCGGAGAGCCGTAGTGTGCGTCTGCACTAGACTGCATGATAACGAAAAGCTTTGGCAGTGTGTCTTAGCAGGGAGATAGCTTAGGAGCGCAGGGCACTTATGCCTCCCTTGTCCAGAAACACGATTTTACTGCACACTCCAAAAACACTGCTCTTTCCAGGGCAAGATGTCAGATGCTCTCTGATGCCCGTGCTCCCTTCCTGCTCTTGCCCAGCTCGTTGTTTTAACGTGCACATGCCGTCCTGGCATTCAGTGCACAGTGAAGGCAATCGCAAAAGTCCAGCAGCTGCTGACTCCCAAACGAATTTCCCAAGAGGGGCTGCATCAGGACGAAGTCAAAACCCAGGAAAGTTGTCTCGGAACGCCTTCAATAAAGCATGCCAGCAGTGCATTGAAAAGGCAGGGAGCTTTAGCCACTGTCATCTAGCAGTCCCAAGGCTGTACACACAATGTCGTCTCCCTGCGGCTTCGTTCTTCGCCCTCGTACAAGCTACCGCTCTGTCCGGCTCACGGAGCAGGAGAAGCGGCTGCCTCGCGCAGACAACAGCGGAGCGGCAGCCGTACGCCCCGAAGCGCTGCTTCAGCCGAAAGACGGCGGCCACCGGCGCTTCGCTTCGGACAGCTCCGGAGAGCCGCAGTGTCCGTCTGCACAAGACTGCATGATAACGAAAAGCTTTGGCAGTGTGTCTCGCAGGGAGATAGCTTAGGAGCGCAGCGCACTTATGCCTCCCTTGTCTAGAAACACGATTTTACTGCACACTCCAAAAACACTGCTCTTTCCAGGGCAATATATAAGCTGCTTTCTGACGGCCGTGATCTTTCGATTACTCTTGCCCAGCTCGTTGATTTAACGTGCACATGCCGTCCTGGCATTCAGTGCACAGTGAAAGCAATCGCAAAAGTCCAGGTGCTGCTGACTCCCAAACACAAGGCGCTGGCTATGTTCTTGCTTCTCGACAACTCAACGCAGCCCTTCATTTCTGCAGTTGCCATCGAGGTCTCTGCACTCGGAGACGCAGAGGACGAGTAGGAGTTTCCCAGGAGGGGCTGCATCAGGACGAATTCAAAACTCAGGAAATTTGTCCTGGAACACCTTCCATAAGGATGCTAGAATGGAATTGAAGGGGCAGGCGAGCGGCGACCACGGTCCTCTCGCAGTCCTTAGGGTGCGCGCAGAAGCCCGGTGCTCTGCGGCTTCGTTCTTCGCCCTCGTACAAGCTACCGCTCTGTCCGGCTCGCGGAGCAGGAGAAGCGGCTGCTTCGCGCACACAACAGCCGTACGCTCCGAAGCGCTGCTTCAGCCGAAAGACGCCGGCGACCGGCGCTTCGCTTCGGACAGCTCCGGAGAGCCGTAGTGTGCGTCTGCACTAGACTGCATGATAACGAAAAGCTTTGGCAGTGTGTCTCGCAGGGAGATAGCTTAGGAGCGCAGCACACTTATGCCTCCCTTGTCCAGAAACACGATTTTACTGCACACTCCAAAAACACTGCTCTTTCCAGGGCAATATATAAGCTGCTTTCTGACGGCCGTGATCTTTCGATTACTGCTCTTGCCCAGCTCGTTGTTTTAACGTGCACATGCCGTCCTGGCATTCAGTGCACAGTGAAGGCAATCGCAAAAGTCCAGCAGCTGCTGACTCCCAAACACAAGGCGCTGGCTATGTTCTTGCTCCTCGACTACTCAACGCAGCCCTTCATTTCTGCAGTTGCCATCGAGGTCTCTGCACTCGGAGACTCAGAGGACGAGTAGGAGTTTCCCAGGAGGGGCTGCATCAGGACGAATTCAAAACTCCAGAAAATTGTCCTGGAACACCTTCCCTAAGGATGCTAGAATGGAATTGAAGAGGCAGGCCAGCGGCCACCACGGTCCTCTACCAGTCCTTAGGGTGTGCGCAGAAGGCCGGTGCTCTGCGGCTTCGTTCTTCGCCCTCGTACAAGCTACCGCTCTGTCCGGCTCGCGGAGCAGGAGAAGCGGCTGCTTCGCGCACACAACAGAGGAGCGGCAGCCGTACGCTCCGAAGCGCTGCTTCAGCCGAAAGACGCCGGCGACCGGCGCTTGGCTTCGGACAGCTCCGGAGAGCCGTAGTGTGCGTCTGCACTGGACTGCATCATAGCGAAAAGCTTTAGCAGTGTGTCTCGCAGGGAGATAGCTTAGGAGCGCAGGGCACTTATGCCTCCCTTGTCCAGAAACACGATTTTACTGCACACTCCAAAAACACTGCTCTTTCCAGGGCAAGATGTCAGATGCTCTCTGATGCCCGTGCTCCCTTCCTGCTCTTGCCCAGCTCGTTGTTTTAACGTGCACATGCCGTCCTGGCATTCAGTGCACAGTGAAGGCAATCGCAAAAGTCCAGCAGCTGCTGACTCCCAAATGAATTTCCCAACAGGGGCTTCATCAGGACGAAGTCAAAACCCAGGAAAGTTGTCTCGGAACGCCTTCAATAAAGCATGCCAGCAGTGCATTGAAAAGGCAGGGAGCTTTAGCCCCTGTCATCTAGCAGTCCCAAGGCTGTACACACAATGTCGTCTCCCTGCGGCTTCGTTCTTCGCCCTCGTACAAGCTACCGCTCTGTCCGGCTCACGGAGCAGGAGAAGCGGCTGCCTCGCGCACACAACAGAGGAGCGGCAGCCGTACGCTCCGAAGCGCTGCTTCAGCCGAAAGACGGCGGCCACCGACGCTTCGCTTCGGACAGCTCCGGAGAGCCGCAGTGTCCGTCTGCACTAGACTGCATGATAACGAAAAGCTTTGGCAGTGTGTCTCGCAGGGAGATAGCTTAGGAGCGCAGCGCACTTATGCCTCCCTTGTCTAGAAACACGATTTTACTGCACACTCCAAAAACACTGCTCTTTCCTGGGCAATATATAAGCTGCTTTCTGACGGCCGTGATCTTTCGATTACTGCTCTTGCCCAGCTCGTTGTTTTAACGTGCACATGCCGTCCTGGCATTCAGTGCACAGTGAAGGCAATCGCAAAAGTCCAGCAGCTGCTGACTCCCAAATGAATTTCCCAACAGGGGCTTCATCAGGACGAAGTCAAAACCCAGGAAAGTTGTCTCGGAACGCCTTCAATAAAGCATGCCAGCAGTGCATTGAAAAGGCAGGGAGCTTTAGCCACTGTCATCTAGCAGTCCCAAGGCTGTACACACAATGTCGTCTCCCTGCGGCTTCGTTCTTCGCCCTCGTACAAGCTACCGCTCTGTCCGGCTCACGGAGCAGGAGAAGCGGCTGCCTCGTGCACACAACAGAGGAGCGGCAGCCGTACGCTCCGAAGCGCTGCTTCAGCCGAAAGACGCCGGCGACCGGCGCTTGGCTTCGGACAGCTCCGGAGAGCCGTAGTGTGCGTCTGCACTAGACTGCATGATAACGAAAAGCTTTGGCAGTGTGTCTTAGCAGGGAGATAGCTTAGGAGCGCAGCGCACTTATGCCTCCCTTGTCCAGAAACACGGATTTGCTGCACACTCCAAAACCACTGCTCTTTCCAGGGCAATATATAAGCTGCTTTCTGACGGCCGAGATCTTTCGACTACTGCTCTTGCCCAGCTCGTTGTTTTAACGTGCACATGCCGTCCTGGCATTCAGTGCACAGTGAAAGCAATCGCAAAAGTCCAGGTGCTGCTGACTCCCAAACACAAGGCGCTGGCTATGTTCTTGCTTCTCGACAACTCAACGCAGCCCTTCATTTCTGCAGTTGCCATCGAGGTCTCTGCACTCGGAGCCTCAGAGGACGAGCACGAGTTTCCCAGGAGGGGCTGCATCAGGACGAATTCAAAACTCAGGAAAATTGTCCTGGAACACCTTCCCTAAGGATGCTAGAATGGAATTGAAGGGGCAGGCGAGCGGCCACCACGGTCCTCTCGCAGTCCTTAGGGTGCGCGCAGAAGCCCGGTGCTCTGCGGCTTCGTTCTTCGCCGTCGTACAAGCTACCGCTCTGTCCGGCTCACGGAGCAGGAGAAGCGGCTGCCTCGCGCACACAACAGCCGTACGCTCCGAAGCGCTGCTTCAGCCGAAAGACGCCGGCGACCGGCGCTTCGCTTCGGACAGCTCCGGAGAGCCGTAGTGTGCGTCTGCACTAGACTGCATGATAACGAAAAGCTTTGGCAGTGTGTCTTAGCAGGGAGATAGCTTAGGAGCGCAGGGCACTTATGCCTCCCTTGTCCAGAAACACGATTTTACTGCACACTCCAAAAACACTGCTTTTTCCAGGGCAAGATGTCAGATGCTCTCTGATGCCCGTGCTCCCTTCCTGCTCTTGCCCAGCTCGTTGTTTTAACGTGCACATGCCGTCCTGGCATTCAGTGCACAGTGAAGGCAATCGCAAAAGTCCAGCAGCTGCTGACTCCCAAACGAATTTCCCAAGAGGGGCTGCATCAGGACGAAGTCAAAACCCAGGAAAGTTGTCTCGGAACGCCTTCAATAAAGCATGCCAGCAGTGCATTGAAAAGGCAGGGAGCTTTAGCCACTGTCATCTAGCAGTCCCAAGGCTGTACACACAATGTCGTCTCCCTGCGGCTTCGTTCTTCGCCCTCGTACAAGCTACCGCTCTGTCCGGCTCACGGAGCAGGAGAAGCGGCTGCCTCGCGCAGACAACAGCGGAGCGGCAGCCGTACGCCCCGAAGCGCTGCTTCAGCCGAAAGACGCCGGCGACCGGCGCTTCGCTTCGGACAGCTCCGGAGAGCCGTAGTGTGCGTCTGCACTAGACTGCATGATAACGAAAAGCTTTGGCAGTGTGTCTCGCAGGGAGATAGCTTAGGAGCGCAGCACACTTATGCCTCCCTTGTCCAGAAACACGATTTTACTGCACACTCCAAAAACACTGCTCTTTCCAGGGCAATATATAAGCTGCTTTCTGACGGCCGTGATCTTTCGATTACTGCTCTTGCCCAGCTCGTTGTTTTAACGTGCACATGCCGTCCTGGCATTCAGTGCACAGTGAAGGCAATCGCAAAAGTCCAGCAGCTGCTGACTCCCAAACACAAGGCGCTGGCTATGTTCTTGCTCCTCGACTACTCAACGCAGCCCTTCATTTCTGCAGTTGCCATCGAGGTCTCTGCACTCGGAGACTCAGAGGACGAGTAGGAGTTTCCCAGGAGGGGCTGCATCAGGACGAATTCAAAACTCCAGAAAATTGTCCTGGAACACCTTCCCTAAGGATGCTAGAATGGAATTGAAGAGGCAGGCCAGCGGCCACCACGGTCCTCTCGCAGTCCTTAGGGTGCGCGCAGAAGGCCGGTGCTCTGCGGCTTCGTTCTTCGCCCTCGTACAAGCTACCGCTCTGTCCGGCTCGCGGAGCAGGAGAAGCGGCTGCTTCGTGCACACAACAGAGGAGCGGCAGCCGTACGCTCCGAAGCGCTGCTTCAGCCGAAAGACGCCGGCGACCGGCGCTTCGCTTCGGACAGCTCCGGAGAGCCGTAGTGTGCGTCTGCACTGGACTGCATCATAGCGAAAAGCTTTAGCAGTGTGTCTCGCAGGGAGATAGCTTAGGAGCGCAGGGCACTTATGCCTCCCTTGTCCAGAAACACGATTTTACTGCACACTCCAAAAACACTGCTCTTTCCAGGGCAAGATGTCAGATGCTCTCTGATGCCCGTGCTCCCTTCCTGCTCTTGCCCAGCTCGTTGTTTTAACGTGCACATGCCGTCCTGGCATTCAGTGCACAGTGAAGGCAATCGCAAAAGTCCAGCAGCTGCTGACTCCCAAATGAATTTCCCAACAGGGGCTTCATCAGGACGAAGTCAAAACCCAGGAAAGTTGTCTCGGAACGCCTTCAATAAAGCATGCCAGCAGTGCATTGAAAAGGCAGGGAGCTTTAGCCCCTGTCATCTAGCAGTCCCAAGGCTGTACACACAATGTCGTCTCCCTGCGGCTTCGTTCTTCGCCCTCGTACAAGCTACCGCTCTGTCCGGCTCACGGAGCAGGAGAAGCGGCTGCCTCGCGCACACAACAGAGGAGCGGCAGCCGTACGCTCCGAAGCGCTGCTTCAGCCGAAAGACGGCGGCCACCGACGCTTCGCTTCGGACAGCTCCGGAGAGCCGCAGTGTCCGTCTGCACTAGACTGCATGATAACGAAAAGCTTTAGCAGTGTGTCTCGCAGGGAGATAGCTTAGGAGCGCAGCGCACTTATGCCTCCCTTGTCTAGAAACACGATTTTACTGCACACTCCAAAAACACTGCTCTTTCCTGGGCAATATATAAGCTGCTTTCTGACGGCCGTGATCTTTCGATTACTCTTGCCCAGCTCGTTGTTTTAACGTGCACATGCCGTCCTGGCATTCAGTGCACAGTGAAGGCAATCGCAAAAGTCCAGGTGCTGCTGACTCCCAAACACAAGGCGCTGGCTATGTTCTTGTTTCTCGACAACTCAACGCAGCCCTTCATTTCTGCAGTTGCCATCGAGGTCTCTGCACTCGGAGACGCAGAGGACGAGTAGCAGTTTCCCAGGAGGGGATGCATCAGGACGAATTCAAAACTCCAGAAAATTGTCCTGGAACACCTTCCCTAAGGATGCTAGAATGGAATTGAAGAGGCAGGCCAGCGGCCACCACGGTCCTCTACCAGTCCTTAGGGTGCGGGCAGAAGGCCGGTGCTCTGCGGCTTCGTTCTTCGCCCTCGTACAAGCTACCGCTCTGTCCGGCTCACGGAGCAGGAGAAGCGGCTGCCTCGCGCACACAACAGAGGAGCGGCAGCCGTACGCTCCGAAGCGCTGCTTCAGCCGAAAGACGCCGGCGACCGGCGCTTCGCTTCGGACAGCTCCGGAGAGCCGTAGTGTGCGTCTGCACTAGACTGCATCGTAGCGAAAAGCTTTGCCAGTGTGTCTTAGCAAGGAGATAGCTTAGGAGCGCAGCGCACTTATGCCTTCCTTGTAAATAAACACGATTTTACTGCACACTCCAAAAACACTGCTCTTTCCAGGGCAATATATAAGCTGCTTTCTGACGGCCGTGATCTTTCGATTACTCTTGCCCAGCTCGTTGATTTAACGTGCACATGCCGTCCTGGCATTCAGTGCACAGTGAAAGCAATCGCAAAAGTCCAGGTGCTGCTGACTCCCAAACACAAGGCGCTGGCTATGTTCTTGCTTCTCGACAACTCAACGAAGCCCTTCATTTCTGCAGTTGCCATCGAGGTCTCTGCACTCGGAGACGCAGAGGACGAGTAGGAGTTTCCCAGGAGATGCTGCATCAGGACGAATTCAAAACTCAGGAAAATTGTCCTGGAACACCTTCCCTAAGGATGCTAGAATGGAATTGAAGGGGCAGGCGAGCGGCCACCACGGTCCTCTCGCAGTCCTTAGGGTGCGCGCAGAAGGCCGGTGCTCTGCGGCTTCGTTCTTCGCCCTCGTACAAGCTACCGCTCTGTCCGGCTCGCGGAGCAGGAGAAGCGGCTGCTTCGCGCACACAACAGCCGTACACTCCGAAGCGCTGCTTCAGCCGAAAGACGCCGGCGACCGGCGCTTCGCTTCGGTCAGCTCCGGAGAGCCGTAGTGTGCGTCTGCACTAGACTGCATGATAACGAAAAGCTTTGCCAGTGTGTCTCGCAGGGAGATAGCTTAGGAGCGCAGCACACTTATGCCTCCCTTGTCTAGAAACACGATTTTACTGCACACTCCAAAAACACTGCTCTTTCCAGGGCAATATATAAGCTGCTTTCTGACGGCCGTGATCTTACGATTACTGCTCTTGCCCAGCTCGTTGTTTTAACGTGCACATGCCGTCCTGGCATTCAGTGCACAGTGAAGGCAATCGCAAAAGTCCAGCAGCTGCTGACTCCCAAACACAAGGCGCTGGCTATGTTCTTGCTCCTCGACTACTCAACGCAGCCCTTCATTTCTGCAGTTGCCATCGAGGTCTCTGCACTCGGAGACTCAGAGGACGAGTAGGAGTTTCCCAGGAGAGGCTGCATCAGGACGAATTCAAAACTCCAGAAAATTGTCCTGGAACACCTTCCCTAAGGATGCTAGAATGGAATTGAAGAGGCAGGCGATCGGCCACCACGGTCCTCTAGCAGTCCTTAGGGTGCGCGCAGAATGCCGGTGCTCTGCGGCTTCGTTCTTCGCCGTCGTACAAGCTACCGCTCTGTCCGGCTCGCGGAGCAGGAGAAGCGGCTGCTTCGCGCACACAACAGAGGAGCGGCAGCCGTACGCTCCGAAGCGCTGCTTCAGCCGAAAGACGCCGGCGACCGGCGCTTCGCTTCGGACAGCTCCGGAGAGCCGTAGTGTGCGTCTGCACTGGACTGCATCGTAGCGAAAAGCTTTGCCAGTGTGTCTTAGCAAGGAGATAGCTTAGGAGCGCAGCGCACTTATGCCTTCCTTGTCCATAAACACGATTTTACTGCACACTCCAAAAACACTGCTCTTTCCAGGGCAATATATAAGCTGCTTTCTGACGGCCGTGATCTTTCGATTACTCTTGCCCAGCTCGTTGTTTTAACGTGCACATGCCGTCCTGGCATTCAGTGCACAGTGAAGGCAATCGCAAAAGTCCAGCAGCTGCTGACTCCCAAATGAATTTCCCAACAGGGGCTTCATCAGGACGAAGTCAAAACCCAGGAAAGTTGTCTCGGAACGCCTTCAATAAAGCATGCCAGCAGTGCATTGAAAAGGCAGGGAGCTTTAGCCACTGTCATCTAGCAGTCCCAAGGCTGTACACACAATGTCGTCTCCCTGCGGCTTCGTTCTTCGCCCTCGTACAAGCTACCGCTCTGTCCGGCTCACGGAGCAGGAGAAGCGGCTGCTTCGCGCACACAACAGCCGTACGCTCCGAAGCGCTGCTTCAGCCGAAAGACGCCGGCGACCGGCGCTTCGCTTCGGACAGCTCCGGAGAGCCGTAGTGTGCGTCTGCACTAGACTGCATGATAACGAAAAGCTTTGGTAGTGTGTCTCGCAGGGAGATAGCTTAGGAGCGCAGCACACTTATGCCTCCCTTGTCCAGAAACACGATTTTACTGCACACTCCAAAAACACTGCTCTTTCCAGGGCAATATATAAGCTGCTTTCTGACGGCCGTGATCTTTCGATTACTGCTCTTGCCCAGCTCGTTGTTTTAACGTGCACATGCCGTCCTGGCATTCAGTGCACAGTGAAAGCAATCGCAAAAGTCCAGCAGCTGCTGACTCCCAAACAAAAGGCGCTGGCTATGTTCTTGCTTCTCGACTACTCAACGCAGCCCTTCATTTCTGCAGTTGCCATCGAGGTCTCTGCACTCGGAGACTCAGAGGACGAGTAGATGTTTCCCAGGAGGGGCTGCATCAGGACGAATTCAAAACTCCAGAAAATTGTCCTGGAACACCTTCCCTAAGGATGCTAGAATGGAATTGAAGAGGCAGGCCAGCGGCCACCACGGTCCTCTAGCAGTCCTTAGGGTGCGCGCAAAAGGCCGGTGCTCTGCGGCTTCGTTCTTCGCCCTCGTACAAGCTACCGCTCTGTCCGGCTCGCGGAGCAGGAGAAGCGGCTGCTTCGCGCACACAACAGCCGTACGCTCCGAAGCGCTGCTTCAGCCGAAAGACGCCGGCGACCGGCGCTTCGCTTCGGACAGCTCCGGAGAGCCGTAGTGTGCGTCTGCACTGGACTGCATCATAGCGAAAAGCTTTAGCAGTGTGTCTCGCAGGGAGATAGCTTAGGAGCGCAGCACACTTATGCCTCCCTTGTCCAGAAACACGATTTTACTGCACACTCCAAAACCACTGCTCTTTCCAGGGCAAGATGTCAGATGCTCTCTGATGCCCGTGCTCCCTTCCTGCTCTTGCCCAGCTCGTTGTTTTAACGTGCACATGCCGTCCTGGCATTCAGTGCACAGTGAAGGCAATCGCAAAAGTCCAGCAGCTGCTGACTCCCAAATGAATTTCCCAACAGGGGCTTCATCAGGACGAAGTCAAAACCCAGGAAAGTTGTCTCGGAACGCCTTCAATAAAGCATGCCAGCAGTGCATTGAAAAGGCAGGGAGCTTTAGCCACTGTCATCTAGCAGTCCCAAGGCTGTACACACAATGTCGTCTCCCTGCGGCTTCGTTCTTCGCCCTCGTACAAGCTACCGCTCTGTCCGGCTCACGGAGCAGGAGAAGCGGCTGCCTCGCGCACACAACAGAGGAGCGGCAGCCGTACGCTCCGAAGCGCTGCTTCAGCCGAAAGACGCCGGCGACCGGCGCTTCGCTTCGGACAGCTCCGGAGAGCCGTAGTGTGCGTCTGCACTAGACTGCATCGTAGCGAAAAGCTTTGCCAGTGTGTCTTAGCAAGGAGATAGCTTAGGAGCGCAGCGCACTTATGCCTCCCTTGTCCAGAAACACGATTTTACTGCACACTCCAAAAACACTGCTCTTTCCAGGGCAATATATAAGCTGCTTTCTGACGGCCGTGATCTTTCGATTACTCTTGCCCAGCTCGTTGATTTAACGTGCACATGCCGTCCTGGCATTCAGTGCACAGTGAAAGCAATCGCAAAAGTCCAGGTGCTGTTGACTCCCAAACACAAGGCGCTGGCTATGTTCTTGCTTCTCGACAACTCAACGAAGCCCTTCATTTCTGCAGTTGCCATCGAGGTCTCTGCACTCGGAGACTCAGAGGACGAGCAGGAGTTTCCCAGGAGGGGCTGCATCAGGACGAATTCAAAACTCAGGAAAATTGTCCTGGAACACCTTCCATAAGGATGCTAGAATGGAATTGAAGGGGCAGGCGAGCGGCCACCACGGTCCTCTCGCAGTCCTTAGGGTGCGCGCAGAAGCCCGGTGCTCTGCGGCTTCGTTCTTCGCCGTCGTACAAGCTACCGCTCTGTCCGGCTCACGGAGCAGGAGAAGCGGCTGCCTCGCGCACACAACAGCCGTACGCTCCGAAGCGCTGCTTCAGCCGAAAGACGCCGGCGACCGGCGCTTGGCTTCGGACAGCTCCGGAGAGCCGTAGTGTGCGTCTGCACTAGACTGCATGATAACGAAAAACTTTGGCAGTGTGTCTTAGCAGGGAGATAGCTTAGGAGCGCAGCGCACTTATGCCTCCCTTGTCCAGAAACACGATTTTACTGCACACTCCAAAAACACTGCTCTTTCCAGGGCAAGATGTCAGATGCTCTCTGATGCCCGTGCTCCCTTCCTGCTCTTGCCCAGCTCGTTGTTTTAACGTGCACATGCCGTCCTGGCATTCAGTGCACAGTGAAGGCAATCGCAAAAGTCCAGCAGCTGCTGACTCCCAAACGAATTTCCCAACAGGGGCTTCATCAGGACGAAGTCAAAACCCAGGAAAGTTGTCTCGGAACGCCTTCAATAAAGCATGCCAGCAGTGCATTGAAAAGGCAGAGAGCTTTAGCCACCGTCCTCTAGCAGTCCCAAGGCTGTACACACAATGTCGTCTCCCTGCGGCTTCGTTCTTCGCCCTCGTACAAGCTACCGCTCTGTCCGGCTCACGGAGCAGGAGAAGCGGCTGCCTCGCGCACACAACAGCGGAGCGGCAGCCGAACGCCCCGAAGCGCTGCTTCAGCCGAAAGACGCCGGCGACCGGCGCTTGGCTTCGGACAGCTCCGGAGAGCCGTAGTGTGCGTCTGCACTGGACTGCATCATAGCGAAAGGCTTTAGCAGTGTGTCTCGCAGGGAGATAGCTTAGGAGCGCAGGGCACTTATGCCTCCCTTGTCCAGAAACACGATTTTACTGCACACTCCAAAAACACTGCTCTTTCCAGGGCAATATATAAGCTGCTTTCTGACGGCCGTGATCTTTCAATTACTGCTCTTGCCCAGCTCGTTGTTTTAACGTGCACATGCCGTCCTGGCATTCAGTGCACAGTGAAGGCAATCGCAAAAGTCCAGCAGCTGCTGACTCCCAAACACAAGGCGCTGGCTATATTCTTGCTCCTCGACTACTCAACGCAGCCCTTCATTTCTGCAGTTGCCATCGAGGTCTCTGCACTCGGAGACGCAGAGGACGAGTAGGAGATTCCCAGGAGGGGCTGCATCAGGACGAATTCAAAACTCAGGAAATTTGTCCTGGAACACCTTCCCTAAGGATGCTAGAATGGAATTGAAGGGGCAGGCGAGCGGCCACCACGGTCCTCTCGCAGTCCTTAGGGTGCGCGCAGAAGCCCGGTGCTCTGCGGCTTCGTTCTTCGCCCTCGTACAAGCTACCGCTCTGTCCGGCTCGCGGAGCAGGAGAATCGGCTGCTTCGCGCACACAACAGCCGTACGCTCCGAAGCGCTGCTTCAGCCGAAAGACGCCGGCGACCGGCGCTTCGCTTCGGACAGCTCCGGAGAGCCGTAGTGTGCGTCTGCACTGGACTGCATCATAGCGAAAAGCTTTAGCAGTGTGTCTCGCAGGGAGATAGCTTAGGAGCGCAGCACACTTATGCCTCCCTTGTCCAGAAACACGATTTTACTGCACACTCCAAAAACACTGCTCTTTCCAGGGCAATATATAAGCTGCTTTCTGACGGCCGTGATCTTTCGATTACTGCTCTTGCCCAGCTCGTTGTTTTAACGTGCACATGCCGTCCTGGCATTCAGTGCACAGTGAAGGCAATCGCAAAAGTCCAGCAGCTGCTGACTCCCAAACACAAGGCGCTGGCTATGTTCTTGCTCCTCGACTACTCAACGCAGCCCTTCATTTCTGCAGTTGCCATCGAGGTCTCTGCACTCGGAGACTCAGAGGACGAGTAGGAGTTTCCCAGGAGGGGCTGCATCAGGACGAATTCAAAACTCCAGAAAATAGTCCTGGAACACCTTCCCTAAGGATGCTAGAATGGAATTGAAGAGGCAGGCCAGCGGCCACCACGGTCCTCTCGCAGTCCTTAGGGTGCGCGCAGAAGGCCGGTGCTCTGCGGCTTCGTTCTTCGCCCTCGTACAAGCTACCGCTCTGTCCGGCTCGCGGAGCAGGAGAAGCGGCTGCTTCGCGCACACAACAGAGGAGCGGCAGCCGTACGCTCCGAAGCGCTGCTTCAGCCGAAAGACGCCGGCGACCGGCGCTTGGCTTCGGACAGCTCCGGAGAGCCGCAGTGTCCGTCTGCACTAGACTGCATGATAACGAAAAGCTTTAGCAGTGTGTCTCGCAGGGAGATAGCTTAGGAGCGCAGGGCACTTATGCCTCCCTTGTCCAGAAACACGATTTTACTGCACACTCCAAAAACACTGCTCTTTCCAGGGCAAGATGTCAGATGCTCTCTGATGCCCGTGCTCCCTTCCTGCTCTTGCCCAGCTCGTTGTTTTAACGTGCACATGCCGTCCTGGCATTCAGTGCACAGTGAAGGCAATCGCAAAAGTCCAGCAGCTGCTGACTCCCAAATGAATTTCCCAACAGGGGCTTCATCAGGACGAAGTCAAAACCCAGGAAAGTTGTCTCGGAACGCCTTCAATAAAGCATGCCAGCAGTGCATTGAAAAGGCAGGGAGCTTTAGCCCCTGTCATCTAGCAGTCCCAAGGCTGTACACACAATGTCGTCTCCCTGCGGCTTCGTTCTTCGCCCTCGTACAAGCTACCGCTCTGTCCGGCTCACGGAGCAGGAGAAGCGGCTGCCTCGCGCACACAACAGAGGAGCGGCAGCCGTACGCTCCGAAGCGCTGCTTCAGCCGAAAGACGGCGGCCACCGACGCTTCGCTTCGGACAGCTCCGGAGAGCCGCAGTGTCCGTCTGCACTAGACTGCATGATAACGAAAAGCTTTGGCAGTGTGTCTCGCAGGGAGATAGCTTAGGAGCGCAGCGCACTTATGCCTCCCTTGTCTAGAAACACGATTTTACTGCACACTCCAAAAACACTGCTCTTTCCTGGGCAATATATAAGCTGCTTTCTGACGGCCGTGATCTTTCGATTACTGCTCTTGCCCAGCTCGTTGTTTTAACGTGCACATGCCGTCCTGGCATTCAGTGCACAGTGAAGGCAATCGCAAAAGTCCAGCAGCTGCTGACTCCCAAATGAATTTCCCAACAGGGGCTTCATCAGGACGAAGTCAAAACCCAGGAAAGTTGTCTCGGAACGCCTTCAATAAAGCATGCCAGCAGTGCATTGAAAAGGCAGGGAGCTTTAGCCACTGTCATCTAGCAGTCCCAAGGCTGTACACACAATGTCGTCTCCCTGCGGCTTCGTTCTTCGCCCTCGTACAAGCTACCGCTCTGTCCGGCTCACGGAGCAGGAGAAGCGGCTGCCTCGTGCACACAACAGAGGAGCGGCAGCCGTACGCTCCGAAGCGCTGCTTCAGCCGAAAGACGCCGGCGACCGGCGCTTGGCTTCGGACAGCTCCGGAGAGCCGTAGTGTGCGTCTGCACTAGACTGCATGATAACGAAAAGCTTTGGCAGTGTGTCTTAGCAGGGAGATAGCTTAGGAGCGCAGCGCACTTATGCCTCCCTTGTCCAGAAACACGATTTTACTGCACACTCCAAAACCACTGCTCTTTCCAGGGCAATATATAAGCTGCTTTCTGACGGCCGAGATCTTTCGACTACTGCTCTTGCCCAGCTCGTTGTTTTAACGTGCACATGCCGTCCTGGCATTCAGTGCACAGTGAAAGCAATCGCAAAAGTCCAGGTGCTGCTGACTCCCAAACACAAGGCGCTGGCTATGTTCTTGCTTCTCGACAACTCAACGCAGCCCTTCATTTCTGCAGTTGCCATCGAGGTCTCTGCACTCGGAGCCTCAGAGGACGAGCACGAGTTTCCCAGGAGGGGCTGCATCAGGACGAATTCAAAACTCAGGAAAATTGTCCTGGAACACCTTCCCTAAGGATGCTAGAATGGAATTGAAGGGGCAGGCGAGCGGCCACCACGGTCCTCTCGCAGTCCTTAGGGTGCGCGCAGAAGCCCGGTGCTCTGCGGCTTCGTTCTTCGCCGTCGTACAAGCTACCGCTCTGTCCGGCTCACGGAGCAGGAGAAGCGGCTGCCTCGCGCACACAACAGCCGTACACTCCGAAGCGCTGCTTCAGCCGAAAGACGCCGGCGACCGGCGCTTCGCTTCGGACAGCTCCGGAGAGCCGTAGTGTGCGTCTGCACTAGACTGCATGATAACGAAAAGCTTTGGCAGTGTGTCTTAGCAGGGAGATAGCTTAGGAGCGCAGGGCACTTATGCCTCCCTTGTCCAGAAACACGATTTTACTGCACACTCCAAAAACACTGCTTTTTCCAGGGCAAGATGTCAGATGCTCTCTGATGCCCGTGCTCCCTTCCTGCTCTTGCCCAGCTCGTTGTTTTAACGTGCACATGCCGTCCTGGCATTCAGTGCACAGTGAAGGCAATCGCAAAAGTCCAGCAGCTGCTGACTCCCAAACGAATTTCCCAAGAGGGGCTGCATCAGGACGAAGTCAAAACCCAGGAAAGTTGTCTCGGAACGCCTTCAATAAAGCATGCCAGCAGTGCATTGAAAAGGCAGGGAGCTTTAGCCACTGTCATCTAGCAGTCCCAAGGCTGTACACACAATGTCGTCTCCCTGCGGCTTCGTTCTTCGCCCTCGTACAAGCTACCGCTCTGTCCGGCTCACGGAGCAGGAGAAGCGGCTGCCTCGCGCAGACAACAGCGGAGCGGCAGCCGTACGCCCCGAAGCGCTGCTTCAGCCGAAAGACGGCGGCCACCGGCGCTTCGCTTCGGACAGCTCCGGAGAGCCGCAGTGTCCGTCTGCACAAGACTGCATGATAACGAAAAGCTTTGGCAGTGTGTCTCGCAGGGAGATAGCTTAGGAGCGCAGCGCACTTATGCCTCCCTTGTCTAGAAACACGATTTTACTGCACACTCCAAAAACACTGCTCTTTCCAGGGCAATATATAAGCTGCTTTCTGACGGCCGTGATCTTTCGATTACTCTTGCCCAGCTCGTTGATTTAACGTGCACATGCCGTCCTGGCATTCAGTGCACAGTGAAAGCAATCGCAAAAGTCCAGGTGCTGCTGACTCCCAAACACAAGGCGCTGGCTATGTTCTTGCTTCTCGACAACTCAACGCAGCCCTTCATTTCTGCAGTTGCCATCGAGGTCTCTGCACTCGGAGACGCAGAGGACGAGTAGGAGTTTCCCAGGAGGGGCTGCATCAGGACGAATTCAAAACTCAGGAAATTTGTCCTGGAACACCTTCCATAAGGATGCTAGAATGGAATTGAAGGGGCAGGCGAGCGGCGACCACGGTCCTCTCGCAGTCCTTAGGGTGCGCGCAGAAGCCCGGTGCTCTGCGGCTTCGTTCTTCGCCCTCGTACAAGCTACCGCTCTGTCCGGCTCGCGGAGCAGGAGAAGCGGCTGCTTCGCGCACACAACAGCCGTACGCTCCGAAGCGCTGCTTCAGCCGAAAGACGCCGGCGACCGGCGCTTCGCTTCGGACAGCTCCGGAGAGCCGTAGTGTGCGTCTGCACTAGACTGCATGATAACGAAAAGCTTTGGCAGTGTGTCTCGCAGGGAGATAGCTTAGGAGCGCAGCACACTTATGCCTCCCTTGTCCAGAAACACGATTTTACTGCACACTCCAAAAACACTGCTCTTTCCAGGGCAATATATAAGCTGCTTTCTGACGGCCGTGATCTTTCGATTACTGCTCTTGCCCAGCTCGTTGTTTTAACGTGCACATGCCGTCCTGGCATTCAGTGCACAGTGAAGGCAATCGCAAAAGTCCAGCAGCTGCTGACTCCCAAACACAAGGCGCTGGCTATGTTCTTGCTCCTCGACTACTCAACGCAGCCCTTCATTTCTGCAGTTGCCATCGAGGTCTCTGCACTCGGAGACTCAGAGGACGAGTAGGAGTTTCCCAGGAGGGGCTGCATCAGGACGAATTCAAAACTCCAGAAAATTGTCCTGGAACACCTTCCCTAAGGATGCTAGAATGGAATTGAAGAGGCAGGCCAGCGGCCACCACGGTCCTCTACCAGTCCTTAGGGTGTGCGCAGAAGGCCGGTGCTCTGCGGCTTCGTTCTTCGCCCTCGTACAAGCTACCGCTCTGTCCGGCTCGCGGAGCAGGAGAAGCGGCTGCTTCGCGCACACAACAGAGGAGCGGCAGCCGTACGCTCCGAAGCGCTGCTTCAGCCGAAAGACGCCGGCGACCGGCGCTTGGCTTCGGACAGCTCCGGAGAGCCGTAGTGTGCGTCTGCACTGGACTGCATCATAGCGAAAAGCTTTAGCAGTGTGTCTCGCAGGGAGATAGCTTAGGAGCGCAGGGCACTTATGCCTCCCTTGTCCAGAAACACGATTTTACTGCACACTCCAAAAACACTGCTCTTTCCAGGGCAAGATGTCAGATGCTCTCTGATGCCCGTGCTCCCTTCCTGCTCTTGCCCAGCTCGTTGTTTTAACGTGCACATGCCGTCCTGGCATTCAGTGCACAGTGAAGGCAATCGCAAAAGTCCAGCAGCTGCTGACTCCCAAATGAATTTCCCAACAGGGGCTTCATCAGGACGAAGTCAAAACCCAGGAAAGTTGTCTCGGAACGCCTTCAATAAAGCATGCCAGCAGTGCATTGAAAAGGCAGGGAGCTTTAGCCCCTGTCATCTAGCAGTCCCAAGGCTGTACACACAATGTCGTCTCCCTGCGGCTTCGTTCTTCGCCCTCGTACAAGCTACCGCTCTGTCCGGCTCACGGAGCAGGAGAAGCGGCTGCCTCGCGCACACAACAGAGGAGCGGCAGCCGTACGCTCCGAAGCGCTGCTTCAGCCGAAAGACGGCGGCCACCGACGCTTCGCTTCGGACAGCTCCGGAGAGCCGCAGTGTCCGTCTGCACTAGACTGCATGATAACGAAAAGCTTTGGCAGTGTGTCTCGCAGGGAGATAGCTTAGGAGCGCAGCGCACTTATGCCTCCCTTGTCTAGAAACACGATTTTACTGCACACTCCAAAAACACTGCTCTTTCCTGGGCAATATATAAGCTGCTTTCTGACGGCCGTGATCTTTCGATTACTGCTCTTGCCCAGCTCGTTGTTTTAACGTGCACATGCCGTCCTGGCATTCAGTGCACAGTGAAGGCAATCGCAAAAGTCCAGCAGCTGCTGACTCCCAAATGAATTTCCCAACAGGGGCTTCATCAGGACGAAGTCAAAACCCAGGAAAGTTGTCTCGGAACGCCTTCAATAAAGCATGCCAGCAGTGCATTGAAAAGGCAGGGAGCTTTAGCCACTGTCATCTAGCAGTCCCAAGGCTGTACACACAATGTCGTCTCCCTGCGGCTTCGTTCTTCGCCCTCGTACAAGCTACCGCTCTGTCCGGCTCACGGAGCAGGAGAAGCGGCTGCCTCGTGCACACAACAGAGGAGCGGCAGCCGTACGCTCCGAAGCGCTGCTTCAGCCGAAAGACGCCGGCGACCGGCGCTTGGCTTCGGACAGCTCCGGAGAGCCGTAGTGTGCGTCTGCACTAGACTGCATGATAACGAAAAGCTTTGGCAGTGTGTCTTAGCAGGGAGATAGCTTAGGAGCGCAGCGCACTTATGCCTCCCTTGTCTAGAAACACGATTTTACTGCACACTCCAAAACCACTGCTCTTTCCAGGGCAATATATAAGCTGCTTTCTGACGGCCGAGATCTTTCGACTACTGCTCTTGCCCAGCTCGTTGTTTTAACGTGCACATGCCGTCCTGGCATTCAGTGCACAGTGAAAGCAATCGCAAAAGTCCAGGTGCTGCTGACTCCCAAACACAAGGCGCTGGCTATGTTCTTGCTTCTCGACAACTCAACGCAGCCCTTCATTTCTGCAGTTGCCATCGAGGTCTCTGCACTCGGAGCCTCAGAGGACGAGCACGAGTTTCCCAGGAGGGGCTGCATCAGGACGAATTCAAAACTCAGGAAAATTGTCCTGGAACACCTTCCCTAAGGATGCTAGAATGGAATTGAAGGGGCAGGCGAGCGGCCACCACGGTCCTCTCGCAGTCCTTAGGGTGCGCGCAGAAGCCCGGTGCTCTGCGGCTTCGTTCTTCGCCGTCGTACAAGCTACCGCTCTGTCCGGCTCACGGAGCAGGAGAAGCGGCTGCCTCGCGCACACAACAGCCGTACGCTCCGAAGCGCTGCTTCAGCCGAAAGACGCCGGCGACCGGCGCTTCGCTTCGGACAGCTCCGGAGAGCCGTAGTGTGCGTCTGCACTAGACTGCATGATAACGAAAAGCTTTGGCAGTGTGTCTTAGCAGGGAGATAGCTTAGGAGCGCAGGGCACTTATGCCTCCCTTGTCCAGAAACACGATTTTACTGCACACTCCAAAAACACTGCTTTTTCCAGGGCAAGATGTCAGATGCTCTCTGATGCCCGTGCTCCCTTCCTGCTCTTGCCCAGCTCGTTGTTTTAACGTGCACATGCCGTCCTGGCATTCAGTGCACAGTGAAGGCAATCGCAAAAGTCCAGCAGCTGCTGACTCCCAAACGAATTTCCCAAGAGGGGCTGCATCAGGACGAAGTCAAAACCCAGGAAAGTTGTCTCGGAACGCCTTCAATAAAGCATGCCAGCAGTGCATTGAAAAGGCAGGGAGCTTTAGCCACTGTCATCTAGCAGTCCCAAGGCTGTACACACAATGTCGTCTCCCTGCGGCTTCGTTCTTCGCCCTCGTACAAGCTACCGCTCTGTCCGGCTCACGGAGCAGGAGAAGCGGCTGCCTCGCGCAGACAACAGCGGAGCGGCAGCCGTACGCCCCGAAGCGCTGCTTCAGCCGAAAGACGGCGGCCACCGGCGCTTCGCTTCGGACAGCTCCGGAGAGCCGCAGTGTCCGTCTGCACAAGACTGCATGATAACGAAAAGCTTTGGCAGTGTGTCTCGCAGGGAGATAGCTTAGGAGCGCAGCGCACTTATGCCTCCCTTGTCTAGAAACACGATTTTACTGCACACTCCAAAACCACTGCTCTTTCCAGGGCAATATATAAGCTGCTTTCTGACGGCCGTGATCTTTCGATTACTCTTGCCCAGCTCGTTGATTTAACGTGCACATGCCGTCCTGGCATTCAGTGCACAGTGAAAGCAATCGCAAAAGTCCAGGTGCTGCTGACTCCCAAACACAAGGCGCTGGCTATGTTCTTGCTTCTCGACAACTCAACGCAGCCCTTCATTTCTGCAGTTGCCATCGAGGTCTCTGCACTCGGAGACGCAGAGGACGAGTAGGAGTTTCCCAGGAGGGGCTGCATCAGGACGAATTCAAAACTCAGGAAATTTGTCCTGGAACACCTTCCATAAGGATGCTAGAATGGAATTGAAGGGGCAGGCGAGCGGCGACCACGGTCCTCTCGCAGTCCTTAGGGTGCGCGCAGAAGCCCGGTGCTCTGCGGCTTCGTTCTTCGCCCTCGTACAAGCTACCGCTCTGTCCGGCTCGCGGAGCAGGAGAAGCGGCTGCTTCGCGCACACAACAGCCGTACGCTCCGAAGCGCTGCTTCAGCCGAAAGACGCCGGCGACCGGCGCTTCGCTTCGGACAGCTCCGGAGAGCCGTAGTGTGCGTCTGCACTAGACTGCATGATAACGAAAAGCTTTGGCAGTGTGTCTCGCAGGGAGATAGCTTAGGAGCGCAGCACACTTATGCCTCCCTTGTCCAGAAACACGATTTTACTGCACACTCCAAAAACACTGCTCTTTCCAGGGCAATATATAAGCTGCTTTCTGACGGCCGTGATCTTTCGATTACTGCTCTTGCCCAGCTCGTTGTTTTAACGTGCACATGCCGTCCTGGCATTCAGTGCACAGTGAAGGCAATCGCAAAAGTCCAGCAGCTGCTGACTCCCAAACACAAGGCGCTGGCTATGTTCTTGCTCCTCGACTACTCAACGCAGCCCTTCATTTCTGCAGTTGCCATCGAGGTCTCTGCACTCGGAGACTCAGAGGACGAGTAGGAGTTTCCCAGGAGGGGCTGCATCAGGACGAATTCAAAACTCCAGAAAATTGTCCTGGAACACCTTCCCTAAGGATGCTAGAATGGAATTGAAGAGGCAGGCCAGCGGCCACCACGGTCCTCTCGCAGTCCTTAGGGTGCGCGCAGAAGGCCGGTGCTCTGCGGCTTCGTTCTTCGCCCTCGTACAAGCTACCGCTCTGTCCGGCTCGCGGAGCAGGAGAAGCGGCTGCTTCGTGCACACAACAGAGGAGCGGCAGCCGTACGCTCCGAAGCGCTGCTTCAGCCGAAAGACGCCGGCGACCGGCGCTTCGCTTCGGACAGCTCCGGAGAGCCGTAGTGTGCGTCTGCACTGGACTGCATCATAGCGAAAAGCTTTAGCAGTGTGTCTCGCAGGGAGATAGCTTAGGAGCGCAGGGCACTTATGCCTCCCTTGTCCAGAAACACGATTTTACTGCACACTCCAAAAACACTGCTCTTTCCAGGGCAAGATGTCAGATGCTCTCTGATGCCCGTGCTCCCTTCCTGCTCTTGCCCAGCTCGTTGTTTTAACGTGCACATGCCGTCCTGGCATTCAGTGCACAGTGAAGGCAATCGCAAAAGTCCAGCAGCTGCTGACTCCCAAATGAATTTCCCAACAGGGGCTTCATCAGGACGAAGTCAAAACCCAGGAAAGTTGTCTCGGAACGCCTTCAATAAAGCATGCCAGCAGTGCATTGAAAAGGCAGGGAGCTTTAGCCCCTGTCATCTAGCAGTCCCAAGGCTGTACACACAATGTCGTCTCCCTGCGGCTTCGTTCTTCGCCCTCGTACAAGCTACCGCTCTGTCCGGCTCACGGAGCAGGAGAAGCGGCTGCCTCGCGCACACAACAGAGGAGCGGCAGCCGTACGCTCCGAAGCGCTGCTTCAGCCGAAAGACGGCGGCCACCGACGCTTCGCTTCGGACAGCTCCGGAGAGCCGCAGTGTCCGTCTGCACTAGACTGCATGATAACGAAAAGCTTTAGCAGTGTGTCTCGCAGGGAGATAGCTTAGGAGCGCAGCGCACTTATGCCTCCCTTGTCTAGAAACAAGATTTTACTGCACACTCCAAAAACACTGCTCTTTCCTGGGCAATATATAAGCTGCTTTCTGACGGCCGTGATCTTTCGATTACTCTTGCCCAGCTCGTTGTTTTAACGTGCACATGCCGTCCTGGCATTCAGTGCACAGTGAAGGCAATCGCAAAAGTCCAGGTGCTGCTGACTCCCAAACACAAGGCGCTGGCTATGTTCTTGTTTCTCGACAACTCAACGCAGCCCTTCATTTCTGCAGTTGCCATCGAGGTCTCTGCACTCGGAGACGCAGAGGACGAGTAGCAGTTTCCCAGGAGGGGATGCATCAGGACGAATTCAAAACTCCAGAAAATTGTCCTGGAACACCTTCCCTAAGGATGCTAGAATGGAATTGAAGAGGCAGGCCAGCGGCCACCACGGTCCTCTACCAGTCCTTAGGGTGCGGGCAGAAGGCCGGTGCTCTGCGGCTTCGTTCTTCGCCCTCGTACAAGCTACCGCTCTGTCCGGCTCACGGAGCAGGAGAAGCGGCTGCCTCGCGCACACAACAGAGGAGCGGCAGCCGTACGCTCCGAAGCGCTGCTTCAGCCGAAAGACGCCGGCGACCGGCGCTTCGCTTCGGACAGCTCCGGAGAGCCGTAGTGTGCGTCTGCACTAGACTGCATCGTAGCGAAAAGCTTTGCCAGTGTGTCTTAGCAAGGAGATAGCTTAGGAGCGCAGCGCACTTATGCCTTCCTTGTAAATAAACACGATTTTACTGCACACTCCAAAAACACTGCTCTTTCCAGGGCAATATATAAGCTGCTTTCTGACGGCCGTGATCTTTCGATTACTCTTGCCCAGCTCGTTGATTTAACGTGCACATGCCGTCCTGGCATTCAGTGCACAGTGAAAGCAATCGCAAAAGTCCAGGTGCTGCTGACTCCCAAACACAAGGCGCTGGCTATGTTCTTGCTTCTCGACAACTCAACGAAGCCCTTCATTTCTGCAGTTGCCATCGAGGTCTCTGCACTCGGAGACGCAGAGGACGAGTAGGAGTTTCCCAGGAGATGCTGCATCAGGACGAATTCAAAACTCAGGAAAATTGTCCTGGAACACCTTCCCTAAGGATGCTAGAATGGAATTGAAGGGGCAGGCGAGCGGCCACCACGGTCCTCTCGCAGTCCTTAGGGTGCGCGCAGAAGGCCGGTGCTCTGCGGCTTCGTTCTTCGCCCTCGTACAAGCTACCGCTCTGTCCGGCTCGCGGAGCAGGAGAAGCGGCTGCTTCGCGCACACAACAGCCGTACACTCCGAAGCGCTGCTTCAGCCGAAAGACGCCGGCGACCGGCGCTTCGCTTCGGTCAGCTCCGGAGAGCCGTAGTGTGCGTCTGCACTAGACTGCATGATAACGAAAAGCTTTGCCAGTGTGTCTCGCAGGGAGATAGCTTAGGAGCGCAGCACACTTATGCCTCCCTTGTCTAGAAACACGATTTTACTGCACACTCCAAAAACACTGCTCTTTCCAGGGCAATATATAAGCTGCTTTCTGACGGCCGTGATCTTACGATTACTGCTCTTGCCCAGCTCGTTGTTTTAACGTGCACATGCCGTCCTGGCATTCAGTGCACAGTGAAGGCAATCGCAAAAGTCCAGCAGCTGCTGACTCCCAAACACAAGGCGCTGGCTATGTTCTTGCTCCTCGACTACTCAACGCAGCCCTTCATTTCTGCAGTTGCCATCGAGGTCTCTGCACTCGGAGACTCAGAGGACGAGTAGGAGTTTCCCAGGAGGGGCTGCATCAGGACGAATTCAAAACTCCAGAAAATTGTCCTGGAACACCTTCCCTAAGGATGCTAGAATGGAATTGAAGAGGCAGGCGAGCGGCCACCACGGTCCTCTAGCAGTCCTTAGGGTGCGCGCAGAAGGCCGGTGCTCTGCGGCTTCGTTCTTCGCCGTCGTACAAGCTACCGCTCTGTCCGGCTCGCGGAGCAGGAGAAGCGGCTGCTTCGCGCACACAACAGAGGAGCGGCAGCCGTACGCTCCGAAGCGCTGCTTCAGCCGAAAGACGCCGGCGACCGGCGCTTCGCTTCGGACAGCTCCGGAGAGCCGTAGTGTGCGTCTGCACTGGACTGCATCGTAGCGAAAAGCTTTGCCAGAGTGTCTTAGCAAGGAGATAGCTTAGGAGCGCAGCGCACTTATGCCTTCCTTGTCCATAAACACGATTTTACTGCACACTCCAAAAACACTGCTCTTTCCAGGGCAATATATAAGCTGCTTTCTGACGGCCGTGATCTTTCGATTACTCTTGCCCAGCTCGTTGTTTTAACGTGCACATGCCGTCCTGGCATTCAGTGCACAGTGAAGGCAATCGCAAAAGTCCAGCAGCTGCTGACTCCCAAATGAATTTCCCAACAGGGGCTTCATCAGGACGAAGTCAAAACCCAGGAAAGTTGTCTCGGAACGCCTTCAATAAAGCATGCCAGCAGTGCATTGAAAAGGCAGGGAGCTTTAGCCACTGTCATCTAGCAGTCCCAAGGCTGTACACACAATGTCGTCTCCCTGCGGCTTCGTTCTTCGCCCTCGTACAAGCTACCGCTCTGTCCGGCTCACGGAGCAGGAGAAGCGGCTGCCTCGCGCACACAACAGAGGAGCGGCAGCCGTACGCTCCGAAGCGCTGCTTCAGCCGAAAGACGCCGGCGACCGGCGCTTCGCTTCGGACAGCTCCGGAGAGCCGTAGTGTGCGTCTGCACTAGACTGCATCGTAGCGAAAAGCTTTGGCAGTGTGTCTTAGCAAGGAGATAGCTTAGGAGCGCAGCGCACTTATGCCTTCCTTGTCCATAAACACGATTTTACTGCACACTCCAAAAACACTGCTCTTTCCAGGGCAATATATAAGCTGCTTTCTGACGGCCGTGATCTTTCGATTACTCTTGCCCAGCTCGTTGTTTTAACGTTCACAGGCCATCCTGGCATTCAGTGCACAGTGAAAGCAATCGCAAAAGTCCAGGTGCTGCTGACTCCCAAACACAAGGCGCTGGCTATGTTCTTGCTTCTCGACAACTCAACGCAGCCCTTCATTTCTGCAGTTGCCATCGAGGTCTCTGCACTCGGAGACGCAGAGGACGAGTAGGAGTTTCCCAGGAGATGCTGCATCAGGACGAATTCAAAACTCCAGAAAATTGTCCTGGAACACCTTCCCTAAGGATGCTAGAATGGAATTGAAGGGGCAGGCCAGCGGCCACCACGGTCCTCTAGCAGTCCTTAGGGTGCGCGCAGAAGGCCGGTGCTCTGCGGCTTCGTTCTTCGCCGTCGTACAAGCTACCGCTCTGTCCGGCTCGCGGAGCAGGAGAAGCGGCTGCTTCGCGCACACAACAGCCGTACGCTCCGAAGCGCTGCTTCAGCCGAAAGACGCCGGCGACCGGCGCTTCGCTTCGGACAGCTCCGGAGAGCCGTAGTGTGCGTCTGCACTAGACTGCATGATAACGAAAAGCTTTGCCAGTGTGTCTCGCAGGGAGATAGCTTAGGAGCGCAGGGCACTTATGCCTCCCTTGTCCAGAAACACGATTTTACTGCACACTCCAAAAACACTGCTCTTTCCAGGGCAAGATGTCAGATGCTCTCTGATGCCCGTGCTCCCTTCCTGCTCTTGCCCAGCTCGTTGTTTTAACGTGCACATGCCGTCCTGGCATTCAGTGCACAGTGAAGGCAATCGCAAAAGTCCAGCAGCTGCTGACTCCCAAATGAATTTCCCAACAGGGGCTTCATCAGGACGAAGTCAAAACCCAGGAAAGTTGTCTCGGAACGCCTTCAATAAAGCATGCCAGCAGTGCATTGAAAAGGCAGGGAGCTTTAGCCCCTGTCATCTAGCAGTCCCAAGGCTGTACACACAATGTCGTCTCCATGCGGCTTCGTTCTTCGCCCTCGTACAAGCTACCGCTCTGTCCGGCTCACGGAGCAGGAGAAGCGGCTGCCTCGCGCACACAACAGAGGAGCGGCAGCCGTACGCTCCGAAGCGCTGCTTCAGCCGAAAGACGGCGGCCACCGACGCTTCGCTTCGGACAGCTCCGGAGAGCCGCAGTGTCCGTCTGCACTAGACTGCATGATAACGAAAAGCTTTAGCAGTGTGTCTCGCAGGGAGATAGCTTAGGAGCGCAGCGCACTTATGCCTCCCTTGTCTAGAAACACGATTTTACTGCACACTCCAAAAACACTGCTCTTTCCTGGGCAATATATAAGCTGCTTTCTGACGGCCGTGATCTTTCGATTACTGCTCTTGCCCAGCTCGTTGTTTTAACGTGCACATGCCGTCCTGGCATTCAGTGCACAGTGAAGGCAATCGCAAAAGTCCAGCAGCTGCTGACTCCCAAATGAATTTCCCAACAGGGGCTTCATCAGGACGAAGTCAAAACCCAGGAAAGTTGTCTCGGAACGCCTTCAATAAAGCATGCCAGCAGTGCATTGAAAAGGCAGGGAGCTTTAGCCACTGTCATCTAGCAGTCCCAAGGCTGTACACACAATGTCGTCTCCCTGCGGCTTCGTTCTTCGCCCTCGTACAAGCTACCGCTCTGTCCGGCTCACGGAGCAGGAGAAGCGGCTGCCTCGCGCACACAACAGAGGAGCGGCAGCCGTACGCTCCGAAGCGCTGCTTCAGCCGGAAGACGCCGGCGACCGGCGCTTGGCTTCGGACAGCTCCGGAGAGCCGTAGTGTGCGTCTGCACTAGACTGCATGATAACGAAAAGCTTTGGCAGTGTGTCTTAGCAGGGAGATAGCTTAGGAGCGCAGCGCACTTATGCCTCCCTTGTCCAGAAACACGATTTTACTGCACACTCCAAAACCACTGCTCTTTCCAGGGCAATATATAAGCTGCTTTCTGACGGCCGAGATCTTTCGACTACTGCTCTTGCCCAGCTCGTTGTTTTAACGTGCACATGCCGTCCTGGCATTCAGTGCACAGTGAAAGCAATCGCAAAAGTCCAGGTGCTGCTGACTCCCAAACACAAGGCGCTGGCTATGTTCTTGCTTCTCGACAACTCAACGCAGCCCTTCATTTCTGCAGTTGCCATCGAGGTCTCTGCACTCGGAGCCTCAGAGGACGAGCACGAGTTTCCCAGGAGGGGCTGCATCAGGACGAATTCAAAACTCAGGAAAATTGTCATGGAACACCTTCCCTAAGGATGCTAGAATGGAATTGAAGGGGCAGGCGAGCGGCCACCACGGTCCTCTCGCAGTCCTTAGGGTGCGCGCAGAAGCCCGGTGCTCTGCGGCTTCGTTCTTCGCCCTCGTACAAGCTACCGCTCTGTCCGGCTCACGGAGCAGGAGAAGCGGCTGCCTCGCGCACACAACAGCCGTACGCTCCGAAGCGCTGCTTCAGCCGAAAGACGCCGGCGACCGGCGCTTCGCTTCGGACAGCTCCGGAGAGCCGTAGTGTGCGTCTGCACTAGACTGCATGATAACGAAAAGCTTTGGCAGTGTGTCTTAGCAGGGAGATAGCTTAGGAGCGCAGGGCACTTATGCCTCCCTTGTCCAGAAACACGATTTTACTGCACACTCCAAAAACACTGCTTTTTCCAGGGCAAGATGTCAGATGCTCTCTGATGCCCGTGCTCCCTTCCTGCTCTTGCCCAGCTCGTTGATTTAACGTGCACATGCCGTCCTGGCATTCAGTGCACAGTGAAGGCAATCGCAAAAGTCCAGCAGCTGCTGACTCCCAAACGAATTTCCCAAGAGGGGCTGCATCAGGACGAAGTCAAAACCCAGGAAAGTTGTCTCGGAACGCCTTCAATAAAGCATGCCAGCAGTGCATTGAAAAGGCAGGGAGCTTTAGCCACTGTCATCTAGCAGTCCCAAGGCTGTACACACAATGTCGTCTCCCTGCGGCTTCGTTCTTCGCCCTCGTACAAGCTACAGCTCTGTCCGGCTCACGGAGCAGGAGAAGCGGCTGCCTCGCGCACACAACAGCGGAGCGGCAGCCGTACGCCCCGAAGCGCTGCTTCAGCCGAAAGACGGCGGCCACCGGCGCTTCGCTTCGGACAGCTCCGGAGAGCCGCAGTGTCCGTCTGCACTAGACTGCATGATAACGAAAAGCTTTGGCAGTGTGTCTCGCAGGGAGATAGCTTAGGAGCGCAGCGCACTTATGCCTCCCTTGTCTAGAAACACGATTTTACTGCACACTCCAAAAACACTGCTCTTTCCTGGGCAATATATAAGCTGCTTTCTGACGGCCGTGATCTTTCGATTACTCTTGCCCAGCTCGTTGATTTAACGTGCACATGCCGTCCTGGCATTCAGTGCACAGTGAAAGCAATCGCAAAAGTCCAGGTGCTGCTGACTCCCAAACACAAGGCGCTGGCTATGTTCTTGCTTCTCGACAACTCAACGCAGCCCTTCATTTCTGCAGTTGCCATCGAGGTCTCTGCACTCGGAGACGCAGAGGACGAGTAGGAGTTTCCCAGGAGGGGCTGCATCAGGACGAATTCAAAACTCAGGAAATTTGTCCTGGAACACCTTCCCTAAGGATGCTAGAATGGAATTGAAGGGGCAGGCGAGCGGCCACCACGGTCCTCTCGCAGTCCTTAGGGTGCGCGCAGAAGCCCGGTGCTCTGCGGCTTCGTTCTTCGCCCTCGTACAAGCTACCGCTCTGTCCGGCTCGCGGAGCAGGAGAAGCGGCTGCTTCGCGCACACAACAGCCGTACGCTCCGAAGCGCTGCTTCAGCCGAAAGACGCCGGCGACCGGCGCTTGGCTTCGGACAGCTCCGGAGAGCCGTAGTGTGCGTCTGCACTAGACTGCATGATAACGAAAAGCTTTGGCAGTGTGTCTCGCAGGGAGATAGCTTAGGAGCGCAGCACACTTATGCCTCCCTTGTCCAGAAACACGATTTTACTGCACACTCCAAAAACACTGCTCTTTCCAGGGCAATATATAAGCTGCTTTCTGACGGCCGTGATCTTTCGATTACTGCTCTTGCCCAGCTCGTTGTTTTAACGTGCACATGCCGTCCTGGCATTCAGTGCACAGTGAAGGCAATCGCAAAAGTCCAGCAGCTGCTGACTCCCAAATGAATTTCCCAACAGGGGCTTCATCAGGACGAAGTCAAAACCCAGGAAAGTTGTCTCGGAACGCCTTCAATAAAGCATGCCAGCAGTGCATTGAAAAGGCAGGGAGCTTTAGCCACTGTCATCTAGCAGTCCCAAGGCTGTACACACAATGTCGTCTCCCTGCGGCTTCGTTCTTCGCCCTCGTACAAGCTACCGCTCTGTCCGGCTCACGGAGCAGGAGAAGCAGCTGCCTCGCGCACACAACAGAGGAGCGGCAGCCGTACGCTCCGAAGCGCTGCTTCAGCCGAAAGACGGCGGCCACCGACGCTTCGCTTCGGACAGCTCCGGAGAGCCGCAGTGTCCGTCTGCACTAGACTGCATGATAACGAAAAGCTTTAGCAGTGTGTCTCGCAGGGAGATAGCTTAGGAGCGCAGCGCACTTATGCCTCCCTTGTCTAGAAACACGATTTTACTGCACACTCCAAAAACACTGCTCTTTCCTGGGCAATATATAAGCTGCTTTCTGACGGCCGTGATCTTTCGATTACTGCTCTTGCCCAGCTCGTTGTTTTAACGTGCACATGCCGTCCTGGCATTCAGTGCACAGTGAAGGCAATCGCAAAAGTCCAGCAGCTGCTGACTCCCAAATGAATTTCCCAACAGGGGCTTCATCAGGACGAAGTCAAAACCCAGGAAAGTTGTCTCGGAACGCCTTCAATAAAGCATGCCAGCAGTGCATTGAAAAGGCAGGGAGCTTTAGCCACTGTCATCTAGCAGTCCCAAGGCTGTACACACAATGTCGTCTCCCTGCGGCTTCGTTCTTCGCCCTCGTACAAGCTACCGCTCTGTCCGGCTCACGGAGCAGGAGAAGCGGCTGCCTCGCGCACACAACAGAGGAGCGGCAGCCGTACGCTCCGAAGCGCTGCTTCAGCCGGAAGACGCCGGCGACCGGCGCTTCGCTTCGGACAGCTCCGGAGAGCCGTAGTGTGCGTCTGCACTAGACTGCATGATAACGAAAAGCTTTGGCAGTGTGTCTTAGCAGGGAGATAGCTTAGGAGCGCAGCGCACTTATGCCTCCCTTGTCCAGAAACACGATTTTACTGCACACTCCAAAACCACTGCTCTTTCCAGGGCAATATATAAGCTGCTTTCTGACGGCCGAGATCTTTCGACTACTGCTCTTGCCCAGCTCGTTGTTTTAACGTGCACATGCCGTCCTGGCATTCAGTGCACAGTGAAAGCAATCGCAAAAGTCCAGGTGCTGCTGACTCCCAAACACAAGGCGCTGGCTATGTTCTTGCTTCTCGACAACTCAACGCAGCCCTTCATTTCTGCAGTTGCCATCGAGGTCTCTGCACTCGGAGCCTCAGAGGACGAGCACGAGTTTCCCAGGAGGGGCTGCATCAGGACGAATTCAAAACTCAGGAAAATTGTCATGGAACACCTTCCCTAAGGATGCTAGAATGGAATTGAAGGGGCAGGCGAGCGGCCACCACGGTCCTCTCGCAGTCCTTAGGGTGCGCGCAGAAGCCCGGTGCTCTGCGGCTTCGTTCTTCGCCCTCGTACAAGCTACCGCTCTGTCCGGCTCACGGAGCAGGAGAAGCGGCTGCCTCGCGCACACAACAGCCGTACGCTCCGAAGCGCTGCTTCAGCCGAAAGACGCCGGCGACCGGCGCTTCGCTTCGGACAGCTCCGGAGAGCCGTAGTGTGCGTCTGCACTAGACTGCATGATAACGAAAAGCTTTGGCAGTGTGTCTTAGCAGGGAGATAGCTTAGGAGCGCAGGGCACTTATGCCTCCCTTGTCCAGAAACACGATTTTACTGCACACTCCAAAAACACTGCTTTTTCCAGGGCAAGATGTCAGATGCTCTCTGATGCCCGTGCTCCCTTCCTGCTCTTGCCCAGCTCGTTGATTTAACGTGCACATGCCGTCCTGGCATTCAGTGCACAGTGAAGGCAATCGCAAAAGTCCAGCAGCTGCTGACTCCCAAACGAATTTCCCAAGAGGGGCTGCATCAGGACGAAGTCAAAACCCAGGAAAGTTGTCTCGGAACGCCTTCAATAAAGCATGCCAGCAGTGCATTGAAAAGGCAGGGAGCTTTAGCCACTGTCATCTAGCAGTCCCAAGGCTGTACACACAATGTCGTCTCCCTGCGGCTTCGTTCTTCGCCCTCGTACAAGCTACAGCTCTGTCTGGCTCACGGAGCAGGAGAAGCGGCTGCCTCGCGCACACAACAGAGGAGCGGCAGCCGTACGCCCCGAAGCGCTGCTTCAGCCGAAAGACGGCGGCCACCGGCGCTTCGCTTCGGACAGCTCCGGAGAGCCGCAGTGTCCGTCTGCACAAGACTGCATGATAACGAAAAGCTTTGGCAGTGTGTCTCGCAGGGAGATAGCTTAGGAGCGCAGCGCACTTATGCCTCCCTTGTCTAGAAACACGATTTTACTGCACACTCCAAAAACACTGCTCTTTCCTGGGCAATATATAAGCTGCTTTCTGACGGCCGTGATCTTTCGATTACTCTTGCCCAGCTCGTTGATTTAACGTGCACATGCCGTCCTGGCATTCAGTGCACAGTGAAAGCAATCGCAAAAGTCCAGGTGCTGCTGACTCCCAAACACAAGGCGCTGGCTATGTTCTTGCTTCTCGACAACTCAACGCAGCCCTTCATTTCTGCAGTTGCCATCGAGGTCTCTGCACTCGGAGACGCAGAGGACGAGTAGGAGTTTCCCAGGAGGGGCTGCATCAGGACGAATTCAAAACTCAGGAAATTTGTCCTGGAACACCTTCCCTAAGGATGCTAGAATGGAATTGAAGGGGCAGGCGAGCGGCCACCACGGTCCTCTCGCAGTCCTTAGGGTGCGCGCAGAAGCCCGGTGCTCTGCGGCTTCGTTCTTCGCCCTCGTACAAGCTACCGCTCTGTCCGGCTCGCGGAGCAGGAGAAGCGGCTGCTTCGCGCACACAACAGCCGTACGCTCCGAAGCGCTGCTTCAGCCGAAAGACGCCGGCGACCGGCGCTTGGCTTCGGACAGCTCCGGAGAGCCGTAGTGTGCGTCTGCACTAGACTGCATGATAACGAAAAGCTTTGGCAGTGTGTCTCGCAGGGAGATAGCTTAGGAGCGCAGCACACTTATGCCTCCCTTGTCCAGAAACACGATTTTACTGCACACTCCAAAAACACTGCTCTTTCCAGGGCAATATATAAGCTGCTTTCTGACGGCCGTGATCTTTCGATTACTGCTCTTGCCCAGCTCGTTGTTTTAACGTGCACATGCCGTCCTGGCATTCAGTGCACAGTGAAGGCAATCGCAAAAGTCCAGCAGCTGCTGACTCCCAAATGAATTTCCCAACAGGGGCTTCATCAGGACGAAGTCAAAACCCAGGAAAGTTGTCTCGGAACGCCTTCAATAAAGCATGCCAGCAGTGCATTGAAAAGGCAGGGAGCTTTAGCCACTGTCATCTAGCAGTCCCAAGGCTGTACACACAATGTCGTCTCCCTGCGGCTTCGTTCTTCGCCCTCGTACAAGCTACCGCTCTGTCCGGCTCACGGAGCAGGAGAAGCGGCTGCCTCGCGCACACAACAGAGGAGCGGCAGCCGTACGCTCCGAAGCGCTGCTTCAGCCGAAAGACGGCGGCCACCGACGCTTCGCTTCGGACAGCTCCGGAGAGCCGCAGTGTCCGTCTGCACTAGACTGCATGATAACGAAAAGCTTTGGCAGTGTGTCTCGCAGGGAGATAGCTTAGGAGCACAGCGCACTTATGCCTCCCTTGTCTAGAAACACGATTTTACTGCACACTCCAAAAACACTGCTCTTTCCTGGGCAATATATAAGCTGCTTTCTGACGGCCGTGATCTTTCGATTACTCTTGCCCAGCTCGTTGATTTAACGTGCACATGCCGTCCTGGCATTCAGTGCACAGTGAAGGCAATCGCAAAAGTCCAGCAGCTGCTGACTCCCAAATGAATTTCCCAACAGGGGCTTCATCAGGACGAAGTCAAAACCCAGGAAAGTTGTCTCGGAACGCCTTCAATAAAGCATGCCAGCAGTGCATTGAAAAGGCAGGGAGCTTTAGCCACTGTCATCTAGCAGTCCCAAGGCTGTACACACAATGTCGTCTCCCTGCGGCTTCGTTCTTCGCCCTCGTACAAGCTACCGCTCTGTCCGGCTCACGGAGCAGGAGAAGCGGCTGCCTCGCGCACACAACAGAGGAGCGGCAGCCGTACGCTCCGAAGCGCTGCTTCAGCCGAAAGACGCCGGCGACCGGCGCTTGGCTTCGGACAGCTCCGGAGAGCCGTAGTGTGCGTCTGCACTAGACTGCATGATAACGAAAAGCTTTGGCAGTGTGTCTTAGCAGGGAGATAGCTTAGGAGCGCAGCGCACTTATGCCTCCCTTGTCCAGAAACACGATTTTACTGCACACTCCAAAACCACTGCTCTTTCCAGGGCAATATATAAGCTGCTTTCTGACGGCCGTGATCTTACGATTACTGCTCTTGCCCAGCTCGTTGTTTTAACGTGCACATGCCGTCCTGGCATTCAGTGCACAGTGAAGGCAATCGCAAAAGTCCAGCAGCTGCTGACTCCCAAACACAAGGCGCTGGCTATGTTCTTGCTCCTCGACTACTCAACGCAGCCCTTCATTTCTGCAGTTGCCATCGAGGTCTCTGCACTCGGAGACTCAGAGGACGAGTAGGAGTTTCCCAGGAGAGGCTGCATCAGGACGAATTCAAAACTCCAGAAAATTGTCCTGGAACACCTTCCCTAAGGATGCTAGAATGGAATTGAAGAGGCAGGCGAGCGGCCACCACGGTCCTCTAGCAGTCCTTAGGGTACGCGCAGAAGGCCGGTGCTCTGCGGCTTCGTTCTTCGCCGTCGTACAAGCTACCGCTCTGTCCGGCTCGCGGAGCAGGAGAAGCGGCTGCTTCGCGCACACAACAGAGGAGCGGCAGCCGTACGCTCCGAAGCGCTGCTTCAGCCGAAAGACGCCGGCGACCGGCGCTTCGCTTCGGACAGCTCCGGAGAGCCGTAGTGTGCGTCTGCACTGGACTGCATCGTAGCGAAAAGCTTTGCCAGTGTGTCTTAGCAAGGAGATAGCTTAGGAGCGCAGCGCACTTATGCCTTCCTTGTCCATAAACACGATTTTACTGCACACTCCAAAAACACTGCTCTTTCCAGGGCAATATATAAGCTGCTTTCTGACGGCCGTGATCTTTCGATTACTCTTGCCCAGCTCGTTGTTTTAACGTGCACATGCCGTCCTGGCATTCAGTGCACAGTGAAGGCAATCGCAAAAGTCCAGCAGCTGCTGACTCCCAAATGAATTTCCCAACAGGGGCTTCATCAGGACGAAGTCAAAACCCAGGAAAGTTGTCTCGGAACGCCTTCAATAAAGCATGCCAGCAGTGCATTGAAAAGGCAGGGAGCTTTAGCCACTGTCATCTAGCAGTCCCAAGGCTGTACACACAATGTCGTCTCCCTGCGGCTTCGTTCTTCGCCCTCGTACAAGCTACCGCTCTGTCCGGCTCCCGGAGCAGGAGAAGCGGCTGCCTCGCGCACACAACAGAGGAGCGGCAGCCGTACGCTCCGAAGCGCTGCTTCAGCCGAAAGACGCCGGCGACCGGCGCTTCGCTTCGGACAGTTCCAGAGAGCCGTAGTGTGCGTCTGCACTAGACTGCATCGTAGCGAAAAGCTTTGGCAGTGTGTCTTAGCAAGGAGATAGCTTAGGAGCGCAGCGCACTTATGCCTTCCTTGTCCATAAACACGATTTTACTGCACACTCCAAAAACACTGCTCTTTCCAGGGCAATATATAAGCTGCTTTCTGACGGCCGTGATCTTTCGATTACTCTTGCCCAGCTCGTTGTTTTAACGTGCACAGGCCGTCCTGGCATTCAGTGCACAGTGAAAGCAATCGCAAAAGTCCAGGTGCTGCTGACTCCCAAACACAAGGCGCTGGCTATGTTCTTGCTTCTCGACAACTCAACGCAGCCCTTCATTTCTGCAGTTGCCATCGAGGTCTCTGCACTCGGAGACGCAGAGGACGAGTAGGAGTTTCCCAGGAGATGCTGCATCAGGACGAATTCAAAACTCCAGAAAATTGTCCTGGAACACCTTCCCTAAGGATGCTAGAATGGAATTGAAGGGGCAGGCGAGCGGCCACCACGGTCCTCTCGCAGTCCTTAGGGTGCGCGCAGAAGGCCGGTGCTCTGCGGCTTCGTTCTTCGCCCTCGTACAAGCTACCGCTCTGTCCGGCTCGCGGAGCAGGAGAAGCGGCTGCTTCGCGCACACAACAGCCGTACGCTCCGAAGCGCTGCTTCAGCCGAAAGACGCCGGCGACCGGCGCTTCGCTTCGGACAGCTCCGGAGAGCCGTAGTGTGCGTCTGCACTAGACTGCATGATAACGAAAAGCTTTAGCAGTGTGTCTCGCAGGGAGATAGCTTAGGAGCGCAGGGCACTTATGCCTCCCTTGTCCAGAAACACGATTTTACTGCACACTCCAAAAACACTGCTCTTTCCAGGGCAAGATGTCAGATGCTCTCTGATGCCCGTGCTCCCTTCCTGCTCTTGCCCAGCTCGTTGTTTTAACGTGCACATGCCGTCCTGGCATTCAGTGCACAGTGAAGGCAATCGCAAAAGTCCAGCAGCTGCTGACTCCCAAATGAATTTCCCAACAGGGGCTTCATCAGGACGAAGTCAAAACCCAGGAAAGTTGTCTCGGAACGCCTTCAATAAAGCATGCCAGCAGTGCATTGAAAAGGCAGGGAGCTTTAGCCCCTGTCATCTAGCAGTCCCAAGGCTGTACACACAATGTCGTCTCCATGCGGCTTCGTTCTTCGCCCTCGTACAAGCTACCGCTCTGTCCGGCTCACGGAGCAGGAGAAGCGGCTGCCTCGCGCACACAACAGAGGAGCGGCAGCCGTACGCTCCGAAGCGCTGCTTCAGCCGAAAGACGGCGGCCACCGACGCTTCGCTTCGGACAGCTCCGGAGAGCCGCAGTGTCCGTCTGCACTAGACTGCATGATAACGAAAAGCTTTAGCAGTGTGTCTCGCAGGGAGATAGCTTAGGAGCGCAGCACACTTATGCCTCCCTTGTCTAGAAACACGATTTTACTGCACACTCCAAAAACACTGCTCTTTCCTGGGCAATATATAAGCTGCTTTCTGACGGCCGTGATCTTTCGATTACTGCTCTTGCCCAGCTCGTTGTTTTAACGTGCACATGCCGTCCTGGCATTCAGTGCACAGTGAAGGCAATCGCAAAAGTCCAGCAGCTGCTGACTCCCAAATGAATTTCCCAACAGGGGCTTCATCAGGACGAAGTCAAAACCCAGGAAAGTTGTCTCGGAACGCCTTCAATAAAGCATGCCAGCAGTGCATTGAAAAGGCAGGGAGCTTTAGCCACTGTCATCTAGCAGTCCCAAGGCTGTACACACAATGTCGTCTCCCTGCGGCTTCGTTCTTCGCCCTCGTACAAGCTACCGCTCTGTCCGGCTCACGGAGCAGGAGAAGCGGCTGCCTCGCGCACACAACAGAGGAGCGGCAGCCGTACGCTCCGAAGCGCTGCTTCAGCCGGAAGACGCCGGCGACCGGCGCTTCGCTTCGGACAGCTCCGGAGAGCCGTAGTGTGCGTCTGCACTAGACTGCATGATAACGAAAAGCTTTGGCAGTGTGTCTTAGCAGGGAGATAGCTTAGGAGCGCAGCGCACTTATGCCTCCCTTGTCCAGAAACACGATTTTACTGCACACTCCAAAACCACTGCTCTTTCCAGGGCAATATATAAGCTGCTTTCTGACGGCCGAGATCTTTCGACTACTGCTCTTGCCCAGCTCGTTGTTTTAACGTGCACATGCCGTCCTGGCATTCAGTGCACAGTGAAAGCAATCGCAAAAGTCCAGGTGCTGCTGACTCCCAAACACAAGGCGCTGGCTATGTTCTTGCTTCTCGACAACTCAACGCAGCCCTTCATTTCTGCAGTTGCCATCGAGGTCTCTGCACTCGTAGCCTCAGAGGACGAGCACGAGTTTCCCAGGAGGGGCTGCATCAGGACGAATTCAAAACTCAGGAAAATTGTCATGGAACACCTTCCCTAAGGATGCTAGAATGGAATTGAAGGGGCAGGCGAGCGGCCACCACGGTCCTCTCGCAGTCCTTAGGGTGCGCGCAGAAGCCCGGTGCTCTGCGGCTTCGTTCTTCGCCCTCGTACAAGCTACCGCTCTGTCCGGCTCACGGAGCAGGAGAAGCGGCTGCCTCGCGCACACAACAGCCGTACGCTCCGAAGCGCTGCTTCAGCCGAAAGACGCCGGCGACCGGCGCTTCGCTTCGGACAGCTCCGGAGAGCCGTAGTGTGCGTCTGCACTAGACTGCATGATAACGAAAAGCTTTGGCAGTGTGTCTTAGCAGGGAGATAGCTTAGGAGCGCAGGGCACTTATGCCTCCCTTGTCCAGAAACACGATTTTACTGCACACTCCAAAAACACTGCTTTTTCCAGGGCAAGATGTCAGATGCTCTCTGATGCCCGTGCTCCCTTCCTGCTCTTGCCCAGCTCGTTGATTTAACGTGCACATGCCGTCCTGGCATTCAGTGCACAGTGAAGGCAATCGCAAAAGTCCAGCAGCTGCTGACTCCCAAACGAATTTCCCAAGAGGGGCTGCATCAGGACGAAGTCAAAACCCAGGAAAGTTGTCTCGGAACGCCTTCAATAAAGCATGCCAGCAGTGCATTGAAAAGGCAGGGAGCTTTAGCCACTGTCATCTAGCAGTCCCAAGGCTGTACACACAATGTCGTCTCCCTGCGGCTTCGTTCTTCGCCCTCGTACAAGCTACAGCTCTGTCCGGCTCACGGAGCAGGAGAAGCGGCTGCCTCGCGCACACAACAGCGGAGCGGCAGCCGTACGCCCCGAAGCGCTGCTTCAGCCGAAAGACGGCGGCCACCGGCGCTTCGCTTCGGACAGCTCCGGAGAGCCGCAGTGTCCGTCTGCACAAGACTGCATGATAACGAAAAGCTTTGGCAGTGTGTCTCGCAGGGAGATAGCTTAGGAGCGCAGCGCACTTATGCCTCCCTTGTCTAGAAACACGATTTTACTGCACACTCCAAAAACACTGCTCTTTCCTGGGCAATATATAAGCTGCTTTCTGACGGCCGTGATCTTTCGATTACTCTTGCCCAGCTCGTTGATTTAACGTGCACATGCCGTCCTGGCATTCAGTGCACAGTGAAAGCAATCGCAAAAGTCCAGGTGCTGCTGACTCCCAAACACAAGGCGCTGGCTATGTTCTTGCTTCTCGACAACTCAACGCAGCCCTTCATTTCTGCAGTTGCCATCGAGGTCTCTGCACTCGGAGACGCAGAGGACGAGTAGGAGTTTCCCAGGAGGGGCTGCATCAGGACGAATTCAAAACTCAGGAAATTTGTCCTGGAACACCTTCCCTAAGGATGCTAGAATGGAATTGAAGGGGCAGGCGAGCGGCCACCACGGTCCTCTCGCAGTCCTTAGGGTGCGCGCAGAAGCCCGGTGCTCTGCGGCTTCGTTCTTCGCCCTCGTACAAGCTACCGCTCTGTCCGGCTCGCGGAGCAGGAGAAGCGGCTGCTTCGCGCACACAACAGCCGTACGCTCCGAAGCGCTGCTTCAGCCGAAAGACGCCGGCGACCGGCGCTTGGCTTCGGACAGCTCCGGAGAGCCGTAGTGTGCGTCTGCACTAGACTGCATGATAACGAAAAGCTTTGGCAGTGTGTCTCGCAGGGAGATAGCTTAGGAGCGCAGCACACTTATGCCTCCCTTGTCCAGAAACACGATTTTACTGCACACTCCAAAAACACTGCTCTTTCCAGGGCAATATATAAGCTGCTTTCTGACGGCCGTGATCTTTCGATTACTGCTCTTGCCCAGCTCGTTGTTTTAACGTGCACATGCCGTCCTGGCATTCAGTGCACAGTGAAGGCAATCGCAAAAGTCCAGCAGCTGCTGACTCCCAAATGAATTTCCCAACAGGGGCTTCATCAGGACGAAGTCAAAACCCAGGAAAGTTGTCTCGGAACGCCTTCAATAAAGCATGCCAGCAGTGCATTGAAAAGGCAGGGAGCTTTAGCCACTGTCATCTAGCAGTCCCAAGGCTGTACACACAATGTCGTCTCCCTGCGGCTTCGTTCTTCGCCCTCGTACAAGCTACCGCTCTGTCCGGCTCACGGAGCAGGAGAAGCGGCTGCCTCGCGCACACAACAGAGGAGCGGCAGCCGTACGCTCCGAAGCGCTGCTTCAGCCGAAAGACGGCGGCCACCGACGCTTCGCTTCGGACAGCTCCGGAGAGCCGCAGTGTCCGTCTGCACTAGACTGCATGATAACGAAAAGCTTTGGCAGTGTGTCTCGCAGGGAGATAGCTTAGGAGCGCAGCGCACTTATGCCTCCCTTGTCCAGAAACACGATTTTACTGCACACTCCAAAACCACTGCTCTTTCCAGGGCAATATATAAGCTGCTTTCTGACGGCCGTGATCTTTCGATTACTCTTGCCCAGCTCGTTGATTTAACGTGCACATGCCGTCCTGGCATTCAGTGCACAGTGAAGGCAATCGCAAAAGTCCAGCAGCTGCTGACTCCCAAATGAATTTCCCAACAGGGGCTTCATCAGGACGAAGTCAAAACCCAGGAAAGTTGTCTCGGAACGCCTTCAATAAAGCATGCCAGCAGTGCATTGAAAAGGCAGGGAGCTTTAGCCCCTGTCATCTAGCAGTCCCAAGGCTGTACACACAATGTCGTCTCCATGCGGCTTCGTTCTTCGCCCTCGTACAAGCTACCGCTCTGTCCGGCTCACGGAGCAGGAGAAGCGGCTGCCTCGCGCACACAACAGAGGAGCGGCAGCCGTACGCTCCGAAGCGCTGCTTCAGCCGAAAGACGGCGGCCACCGACGCTTCGCTTCGGACAGCTCCGGAGAGCCGCAGTGTCCGTCTGCACTAGACTGCATGATAACGAAAAGCTTTAGCAGTGTGTCTCGCAGGGAGATAGCTTAGGAGCGCAGCGCACTTATGCCTCCCTTGTCTAGAAACACGATTTTACTGCACACTCCAAAAACACTGCTCTTTCCTGGGCAATATATAAGCTGCTTTCTGACGGCCGTGATCTTTCGATTACTGCTCTTGCCCAGCTCGTTGTTTTAACGTGCACATGCCGTCCTGGCATTCAGTGCACAGTGAAGGCAATCGCAAAAGTCCAGCAGCTGCTGACTCCCAAATGAATTTCCCAACAGGGGCTTCATCAGGACGAAGTCAAAACCCAGGAAAGTTGTCTCGGAACGCCTTCAATAAAGCATGCCAGCAGTGCATTGAAAAGGCAGGGAGCTTTAGCCACTGTCATCTAGCAGTCCCAAGGCTGTACACACAATGTCGTCTCCCTGCGGCTTCGTTCTTCGCCCTCGTACAAGCTACCGCTCTGTCCGGCTCACGGAGCAGGAGAAGCGGCTGCCTCGCGCACACAACAGAGGAGCGGCAGCCGTACGCTCCGAAGCGCTGCTTCAGCCGGAAGACGCCGGCGACCGGCGCTTCGCTTCGGACAGCTCCGGAGAGCCGTAGTGTGCGTCTGCACTAGACTGCATGATAACGAAAAGCTTTGGCAGTGTGTCTTAGCAGGGAGATAGCTTAGGAGCGCAGCGCACTTATGCCTCCCTTGTCCAGAAACACGATTTTACTGCACACTCCAAAACCACTGCTCTTTCCAGGGCAATATATAAGCTGCTTTCTGACGGCCGAGATCTTTCGACTACTGCTCTTGCCCAGCTCGTTGTTTTAACGTGCACATGCCGTCCTGGCATTCAGTGCACAGTGAAAGCAATCGCAAAAGTCCAGGTGCTGCTGACTCCCAAACACAAGGCGCTGGCTATGTTCTTGCTTCTCGACAACTCAACGCAGCCCTTCATTTCTGCAGTTGCCATCGAGGTCTCTGCACTCGGAGCCTCAGAGGACGAGCACGAGTTTCCCAGGAGGGGCTGCATCAGGACGAATTCAAAACTCAGGAAAATTGTCATGGAACACCTTCCCTAAGGATGCTAGAATGGAATTGAAGGGGCAGGCGAGCGGCCACCACGGTCCTCTCGCAGTCCTTAGGGTGCGCGCAGAAGCCCGGTGCTCTGCGGCTTCGTTCTTCGCCCTCGTACAAGCTACCGCTCTGTCCGGCTCACGGAGCAGGAGAAGCGGCTGCCTCGCGCACACAACAGCCGTACGCTCCGAAGCGCTGCTTCAGCCGAAAGACGCCGGCGACCGGCGCTTCGCTTCGGACAGCTCCGGAGAGCCGTAGTGTGCGTCTGCACTAGACTGCATGATAACGAAAAGCTTTGGCAGTGTGTCTTAGCAGGGAGATAGCTTAGGAGCGCAGGGCACTTATGCCTCCCTTGTCCAGAAACACGATTTTACTGCACACTCCAAAAACACTGCTTTTTCCAGGGCAAGATGTCAGATGCTCTCTGATGCCCGTGCTCCCTTCCTGCTCTTGCCCAGCTCGTTGATTTAACGTGCACATGCCGTCCTGGCATTCAGTGCACAGTGAAGGCAATCGCAAAAGTCCAGCAGCTGCTGACTCCCAAACGAATTTCCCAAGAGGGGCTGCATCAGGACGAAGTCAAAACCCAGGAAAGTTGTCTCGGAACGCCTTCAATAAAGCATGCCAGCAGTGCATTGAAAAGGCAGGGAGCTTTAGCCACTGTCATCTAGCAGTCCCAAGGCTGTACACACAATGTCGTCTCCCTGCGGCTTCGTTCTTCGCCCTCGTACAAGCTACAGCTCTGTCCGGCTCACGGAGCAGGAGAAGCGGCTGCCTCGCGCACACAACAGCGGAGCGGCAGCCGTACGCCCCGAAGCGCTGCTTCAGCCGAAAGACGGCGGCCACCGGCGCTTCGCTTCGGACAGCTCCGGAGAGCCGCAGTGTCCGTCTGCACAAGACTGCATGATAACGAAAAGCTTTGGCAGTGTGTCTCGCAGGGAGATAGCTTAGGAGCGCAGCGCACTTATGCCTCCCTTGTCTAGAAACACGATTTTACTGCACACTCCAAAAACACTGCTCTTTCCTGGGCAATATATAAGCTGCTTTCTGACGGCCGTGATCTTTCGATTACTCTTGCCCAGCTCGTTGATTTAACGTGCACATGCCGTCCTGGCATTCAGTGCACAGTGAAAGCAATCGCAAAAGTCCAGGTGCTGCTGACTCCCAAACACAAGGCGCTGGCTATGTTCTTGCTTCTCGACAACTCAACGCAGCCCTTCATTTCTGCAGTTGCCATCGAGGTCTCTGCACTCGGAGACGCAGAGGACGAGTAGGAGTTTCCCAGGAGGGGCTGCATCAGGACGAATTCAAAACTCAGGAAATTTGTCCTGGAACACCTTCCCTAAGGATGCTAGAATGGAATTGAAGGGGCAGGCGAGCGGCCACCACGGTCCTCTCGCAGTCCTTAGGGTGCGCGCAGAAGCCCGGTGCTCTGCGGCTTCGTTCTTCGCCCTCGTACAAGCTACCGCTCTGTCCGGCTCGCGGAGCAGGAGAAGCGGCTGCTTCGCGCACACAACAGCCGTACGCTCCGAAGCGCTGCTTCAGCCGAAAGACGCCGGCGACCGGCGCTTGGCTTCGGACAGCTCCGGAGAGCCGTAGTGTGCGTCTGCACTAGACTGCATGATAACGAAAAGCTTTGGCAGTGTGTCTCGCAGGGAGATAGCTTAGGAGCGCAGCACACTTATGCCTCCCTTGTCCAGAAACACGATTTTACTGCACACTCCAAAAACACTGCTCTTTCCAGGGCAATATATAAGCTGCTTTCTGACGGCCGTGATCTTTCGATTACTGCTCTTGCCCAGCTCGTTGTTTTAACGTGCACATGCCGTCCTGGCATTCAGTGCACAGTGAAGGCAATCGCAAAAGTCCAGCAGCTGCTGACTCCCAAATGAATTTCCCAACAGGGGCTTCATCAGGACGAAGTCAAAACCCAGGAAAGTTGTCTCGGAACGCCTTCAATAAAGCATGCCAGCAGTGCATTGAAAAGGCAGGGAGCTTTAGCCACTGTCATCTAGCAGTCCCAAGGCTGTACACACAATGTCGTCTCCCTGCGGCTTCGTTCTTCGCCCTCGTACAAGCTACCGCTCTGTCCGGCTCACGGAGCAGGAGAAGCGGCTGCCTCGCGCACACAACAGAGGAGCGGCAGCCGTACGCTCCGAAGCGCTGCTTCAGCCGAAAGACGGCGGCCACCGACGCTTCGCTTCGGACAGCTCCGGAGAGCCGCAGTGTCCGTCTGCACTAGACTGCATGATAACGAAAAGCTTTGGCAGTGTGTCTCGCAGGGAGATAGCTTAGGAGCACAGCGCACTTATGCCTCCCTTGTCTAGAAACACGATTTTACTGCACACTCCAAAAACACTGCTCTTTCCTGGGCAATATATAAGCTGCTTTCTGACGGCCGTGATCTTTCGATTACTCTTGCCCAGCTCGTTGATTTAACGTGCACATGCCGTCCTGGCATTCAGTGCACAGTGAAGGCAATCGCAAAAGTCCAGCAGCTGCTGACTCCCAAATGAATTTCCCAACAGGGGCTTCATCAGGACGAAGTCAAAACCCAGGAAAGTTGTCTCGGAACGCCTTCAATAAAGCATGCCAGCAGTGCATTGAAAAGGCAGGGAGCTTTAGCCACTGTCATCTAGCAGTCCCAAGGCTGTACACACAATGTCGTCTCCCTGCGGCTTCGTTCTTCGCCCTCGTACAAGCTACCGCTCTGTCCGGCTCACGGAGCAGGAGAAGCGGCTGCCTCGCGCACACAACAGAGGAGCGGCAGCCGTACGCTCCGAAGCGCTGCTTCAGCCGAAAGACGCCGGCGACCGGCGCTTGGCTTCGGACAGCTCCGGAGAGCCGTAGTGTGCGTCTGCACTAGACTGCATGATAACGAAAAGCTTTGGCAGTGTGTCTTAGCAGGGAGATAGCTTAGGAGCGCAGCGCACTTATGCCTCCCTTGTCCAGAAACACGATTTTACTGCACACTCCAAAACCACTGCTCTTTCCTGGGCAATATATAAGCTGCTTTCTGACGGCCGAGATCTTTCGACTACTGCTCTTGCCCAGCTCGTTGTTTTAACGTGCACATGCCGTCCTGGCATTCAGTGCACAGTGAAAGCAATCGCAAAAGTCCAGGTGCTGCTGACTCCCAAACACAAGGCGCTGGCAATGTTCTTGCTTCTCGACTACTCAACGCAGCCCTTCATTTCTGCAGTTGCCATCGAGGTCTCTGCACTCGTAGCCTCAGAGGACGAGCACGAGTTTCCCAGGAGGGGCTGCATCAGGACGAATTCAAAACTCAGGAAAATTGTCATGGAACACCTTCCCTAAGGATGCTAGAATGGAATTGAAGGGGCAGGCGAGCGGCCACCACGGTCCTCTAGCAGTCCTTAGGGTGCGCGCAGAAGGCCGGTGCTCTGCGGCTTCGTTCTTCGCCCTCGGACAAGCTACCGCTCTGTCCGGCTCACGGAGCAGGAGAAGCGGCTGCTTCGCGCACACAACAGCCGTACGCTCCGAAGCGCTGCTTCAGCCGAAAGACGCCGGCGACCGGCGCTTCGCTTCGGACAGCTCCGGAGAGCCGTAGTGTGCGTCTGCACTAGACTGCATGATAACGAAAAGCTTTGGTAGTGTGTCTCGCAGGGAGATAGCTTAGGAGCGCAGCACACTTATGCCTCCCTTGTCCAGAAACACGATTTTACTGCACACTCCAAAAACACTGCTCTTTCCAGGGCAATATATAAGCTGCTTTCTGACGGCCGTGATCTTTCGATTACTGCTCTTGCCCAGCTCGTTGTTTTAACGTGCACATGCCGTCCTGGCATTCAGTGCACAGTGAAAGCAATCGCAAAAGTCCAGCAGCTGCTGACTCCCAAACAAAAGGCGCTGGCTATGTTCTTGCTTCTCGACTACTCAACGCAGCCCTTCATTTCTGCAGTTGCCATCGAGGTCTCTGCACTCGGAGACTCAGAGGACGAGTAGATGTTTCCCAGGAGGGGCTGCATCAGGACGAATTCAAAACTCCAGAAAATTGTCCTGGAACACCTTCCCTAAGGATGCTAGAATGGAATTGAAGAGGCAGGCCAGCGGCCACCACGGTCCTCTAGCAGTCCTTAGGGTGCGCGCAAAAGGCCGGTGCTCTGCGGCTTCGTTCTTCGCCCTCGTACAAGCTACCGCTCTGTCCGGCTCGCGGAGCAGGAGAAGCGGCTGCTTCGCGCACACAACAGCCGTACGCTCCGAAGCGCTGCTTCAGCCGAAAGACGCCGGCGACCGGCACTTCGCTTCGGACAGCTCCGGAGAGCCGTAGTGTGCGTCTGCACTGGACTGCATCATAGCGAAAAGCTTTAGCAGTGTGTCTCGCAGGGAGATAGCTTAGGAGCGCAGGGCACTTATGCCTCCCTTGTCCAGAAACACGATTTTACTGCACACTCCAAAACCACTGCTCTTTCCAGGGCAAGATGTCAGATGCTCTCTGATGCCCGTGCTCCCTTCCTGCTCTTGCCCAGCTCGTTGTTTTAACGTGCACATGCCGTCCTGGCATTCAGTGCACAGTGAAGGCAATCGCAAAAGTCCAGCAGCTGCTGACTCCCAAATGAATTTCCCAACAGGGGCTTCATCAGGACGAAGTCAAAACCCAGGAAAGTTGTCTCGGAACGCCTTCAATAAAGCATGCCAGCAGTGCATTGAAAAGGCAGGGAGCTTTAGCCCCTGTCATCTAGCAGTCCCAAGGCAGTACACACAATGTCGTCTCCCTGCGGCTTCGTTCTTCGCCCTCGTACAAGCTACCGCTCTGTCCGGCTCACGGAGCAGGAGAAGCGGCTGCCTCGCGCACACAACAGAGGAGCGGCAGCCGTACGCTCCGAAGCGCTGCTTCAGCCGAAAGACGCCGGCCACCGGCGCTTCGCTTCGGACAGCTCCGGAGAGCCGTAGTGTGCGTCTGCACTAGACTGCATCGTAGCGAAAAGCTTTGCCAGTGTGTCTTAGCAAGGAGATAGCTTAGGAGCGCAGCGCACTTATGCCTCCCTTGTCCAGAAACACGATTTTACTGCACACTCCAAAAACACTGCTCTTTCCAGGGCAATATATAAGCTGCTTTCTGACGGCCGTGATCTTTCGATTACTCTTGCCCAGCTCGTTGATTTAACGTGCACATGCCGTCCTGGCATTCAGTGCACAGTGAAAGCAATCGCAAAAGTCCAGGTGCTGCTGACTCCCAAACACAAGGCGCTGGCTATGTTCTTGCTTCTCGACAACTCAACGAAGCCCTTCATTTCTGCAGTTGCCATCGAGGTCTCTGCACTCGGAGACTCAGAGGACGAGCAGGAGTTTCCCAGGAGGGGCTGCATCAGGACGAATTCAAAACTCAGGAAAATTGTCCTGGAACACCTTCCCTAAGGATGCTAGAATGGAATTGAAGGGGCAGGCGAGTGGCCACCACGGTCCTCTCGCAGTCCTTAGGGTGCGCGCAGAAGCCCGGTGCTCTGCAGCTTCGTTCTTCGCCTTTGTACAAGCTACCGCTCTGTCCGGCTCGCGGAGCAGGAGAAGCGGCTGCCTCGCGCACACAACAGCCGTACGCTCCGAAGCGCTGCTTCAGCCGAAAGACGCCGGCGACCGGCGCTTGGCTTCGGACAGCTCCGGAGAGCCGTAGTGTGCGTCTGCACTAGACTGCATGATAACGAAAAGCTTTGGCAGTGTGTCTTAGCAGGGAGATAGCTTAGGAGCGCAGGGCACTTATGCCTCCCTTGTCCAGAAACACGATTTTACTGCACACTCCAAAAACACTGCTCTTTCCAGGGCAAGATGTCAGATGCTCTCTGATGCCCGTGCTCCCTTCCTGCTCTTGCCCAGCTCGTTGTTTTAACGTGCACATGCCGTCCTGGCATTCAGTGCACAGTGAAGGCAATCGCAAAAGTCCAGCAGCTGCTGACTCCCAAACGAATTTCCCAACAGGGGCTTCATCAGGACGAAGTCAAAACCCAGGAAAGTTGTCTCGGAACGCCTTCAATAAAGCATGCCAGCAGTGCATTGAAAAGGCAGGGAGCTTTAGCCACCGTCCTCTAGCAGTCAAAAGGCTGTACACACAATGTCGTCTCCCTGCGGCTTCGTTCTTCGCCCTCGTACAAGCTACCGCTCTGTCCGGCTCACGGAGCAGGAGAAGCGGCTGCCTCGCGCACACAACAGCGGAGCGGCAGCCGAACGCCCCGAAGCGCTGCTTCAGCCGAAAGACGCCGGCGACCGGCGCTTGGCTTCGGACAGCTCCGGAGAGCCGTAGTGTGCGTCTGCACTGGACTGCATCATAGCGAAAGGCTTTAGCAGTGTGTCTCGCAGGGAGATAGCTTAGGAGCGCAGGGCACTTATGCCTCCCTTGTCCAGAAACACGATTTTACTGCACACTCCAAAAACACTGCTCTTTCCAGGGCAATATATAAGCTGCTTTCTGACGGCCGTGATCTTTCGATTACTGCTCTTGCCCAGCTCGTTGTTTTAACGTGCACATGCCGTCCTGGCATTCAGTGCACAGTGAAGGCAATCGCAAAAGTCCAGCAGCTGCTGACTCCCAAACACAAGGCGCTGGCTATATTCTTGCTCCTCGACTACTCAACGCAGCCCTTCATTTCTGCAGTTGCCATCGAGGTCTCTTCACTCGGAGACGCAGAGGACGAGTAGGAGTTTCCCAGGAGGGGCTGCATCAGGACGAATTCAAAACTCAGGAAATTTGTCCTGGAACACCTTCCATAAGGATGCTAGAATGGAATTGAAGGGGCAGGCGAGCGGCCACCACGGTCCTCTCGCAGTCCTTAGGGTGCGCGCAGAAGCCCGGTGCTCTGCGGCTTCGTTCTTCGCCCTCGTACAAGCTACCGCTCTGTCCGGCTCGCGGAGCAGGAGAAGCGGCTGCTTCGCGCACACAACAGCCGTACGCTCCGAAGCGCTGCTTCAGCCGAAAGACGCCGGCGACCGGCGCTTCGCTTCGGACAGCTCCGGAGAGCCGTAGTGTGCGTCTGCACTGGACTGCATCATAGCGAAAAGCTTTAGCAGTGTGTCTCGCAGGGAGATAGCTTAGGAGCGCAGGGCACTTATGCCTCCCTTGTCCAGAAACACGATTTTACTGCACACTCCAAAAACACTGCTCTTTCCAGGGCAATATATAAGCTGCTTTCTGACGGCCGTGATCTTTCGATTACTGCTCTTGCCCAGCTCGTTGTTTTAACGTGCACATGCCGTCCTGGCATTCAGTGCACAGTGAAGGCAATCGCAAAAGTCCAGCAGCTGCTGACTCCCAAACACAAGGCGCTGGCTATGTTCTTGCTCTGCGACTACTCAACGCAGCCCTTCATTTCTGCAGTTGCCATCGAGGTCTCTGCACTCGGAGACTCAGAGGACGAGTAGGAGTTTCCCAGGAGGGGCTGCATCAGGACGAATTCAAAACTCCAGAAAATTGTCCTGGAACACCTTCCCTAAGGATGCTAGAATGGAATTGAAGAGGCAGGCCAGCGGCCACCACGGTCCTCTACCAGTCCTTAGGGTGCGCGCAGAAGGCCGGTGCTCTGCGGCTTCGTTCTTCGCCCTCGTACAAGCTACCGCTCTGTCCGGCTCACGGAGCAGGAGAAGCGGCTGCCTCGCGCACACAACAGAGGAGCGGCAGCCGTACGCTCCGAAGCGCTGCTTCAGCCGAAAGACGCCGGCGACCGGCGCTTGGCTTCGGACAGCTCCGGAGAGCCGTAGTGTGCGTCTGCACTGGACTGCATCATAGCGAAAAGCTTTAGCAGTGTGTCTCGCAGGGAGATAGCTTAGGAGCGCAGGGCACTTATGCCTCCCTTGTCCAGAAACACGATTTTACTGCACACTCCAAAAACACTGCTCTTTCCAGGGCAAGATGTCAGATGCTCTCTGATGCCCGTGCTCCCTTCCTGCTCTTGCCCAGCTCGTTGTTTTAACGTGCACATGCCGTCCTGGCATTCAGTGCACAGTGAAGGCAATCGCAAAAGTCCAGCAGCTGCTGACTCCCAAATGAATTTCCCAACAGGGGCTTCATCAGGACGAAGTCAAAACCCAGGAAAGTTGTCTCGGAACGCCTTCAATAAAGCATGCCAGCAGTGCATTGAAAAGGCAGGGAGCTTTAGCCCCTGTCATCTAGCAGTCCCAAGGCTGTACACACAATGTCGTCTCCCTGCGGCTTCGTTCTTCGCCCTCGTACAAGCTACCGCTCTGTCCGGCTCACGGAGCAGGAGAAGCGGCTGCCTCGCGCACACAACAGAGGAGCGGCAGCCGTACGCTCCGAAGCGCTGCTTCAGCCGAAAGACGGCGGCCACCGACGCTTCGCTTCGGACAGCTCCGGAGAGCCGCAGTGTCCGTCTGCACTAGACTGCATGATAACGAAAAGCTTTGGCAGTGTGTCTCGCAGGGAGATAGCTTAGGAGCGCAGCGCACTTATGCCTCCCTTGTCTAGAAACACGATTTTACTGCACACTCCAAAAACACTGCTCTTTCCTGGGCAATATATAAGCTGCTTTCTGACGGCCGTGATCTTTCGATTACTGCTCTTGCCCAGCTCGTTGTTTTAACGTGCACATGCCGTCCTGGCATTCAGTGCACAGTGAAGGCAATCGCAAAAGTCCAGCAGCTGCTGACTCCCAAACACAAGGCGCTGGCTATGTTCTTGCTCTGCGACTACTCAACGCAGCCCTTCATTTCTGCAGTTGCCATCGAGGTCTCTGCACTCGGAGACTCAGAGGACGAGTAGGAGTTTCCCAGGAGGGGCTGCATCAGGACGAATTCAAAACTCCAGAAAATTGTCCTGGAACACCTTCCCTAAGGATGCTAGAATGGAATTGAAGAGGCAGGCCAGCGGCCACCACGGTCCTCTACCAGTCCTTAGGGTGCGCGCAGAAGGCCGGTGCTCTGCGGCTTCGTTCTTCGCCCTCGTACAAGCTACCGCTCTGTCCGGCTCACGGAGCAGGAGAAGCGGCTGCCTCGCGCACACAACAGAGGAGCGGCAGCCGTACGCTCCGAAGCGCTGCTTCAGCCGAAAGACGCCGGCGACCGGCGCTTGGCTTCGGACAGCTCCGGAGAGCCGTAGTGTGCGTCTGCACTGGACTGCATCATAGCGAAAAGCTTTAGCAGTGTGTCTCGCAGGGAGATAGCTTAGGAGCGCAGGGCACTTATGCCTCCCTTGTCCAGAAACACGATTTTACTGCACACTCCAAAAACACTGCTCTTTCCAGGGCAAGATGTCAGATGCTCTCTGATGCCCGTGCTCCCTTCCTGCTCTTGCCCAGCTCGTTGTTTTAACGTGCACATGCCGTCCTGGCATTCAGTGCACAGTGAAGGCAATCGCAAAAGTCCAGCAGCTGCTGACTCCCAAATGAATTTCCCAACAGGGGCTTCATCAGGACGAAGTCAAAACCCAGGAAAGTTGTCTCGGAACGCCTTCAATAAAGCATGCCAGCAGTGCATTGAAAAGGCAGGGAGCTTTAGCCCCTGTCATCTAGCAGTCCCAAGGCTGTACACACAATGTCGTCTCCCTGCGGCTTCGTTCTTCGCCCTCGTACAAGCTACCGCTCTGTCCGGCTCACGGAGCAGGAGAAGCGGCTGCCTCGCGCACACAACAGAGGAGCGGCAGCCGTACGCTCCGAAGCGCTGCTTCAGCCGAAAGACGGCGGCCACCGACGCTTCGCTTCGGACAGCTCCGGAGAGCCGCAGTGTCCGTCTGCACTAGACTGCATGATAACGAAAAGCTTTGGCAGTGTGTCTCGCAGGGAGATAGCTTAGGAGCGCAGCGCACTTATGCCTCCCTTGTCTAGAAACACGATTTTACTGCACACTCCAAAAACACTGCTCTTTCCTGGGCAATATATAAGCTGCTTTCTGACGGCCGTGATCTTTCGATTACTGCTCTTGCCCAGCTCGTTGTTTTAACGTGCACATGCCGTCCTGGCATTCAGTGCACAGTGAAGGCAATCGCAAAAGTCCAGCAGCTGCTGACTCCCAAATGAATTTCCCAACAGGGGCTTCATCAGGACGAAGTCAAAACCCAGGAAAGTTGTCTCGGAACGCCTTCAATAAAGCATGCCAGCAGTGCATTGAAAAGGCAGGGAGCTTTAGCCACTGTCATCTAGCAGTCCCAAGGCTGTACACACAATGTCGTCTCCCTGCGGCTTCGTTCTTCGCCCTCGTACAAGCTACCGCTCTGTCCGGCTCGCGGAGCAGGAGAAGCGGCTGCTTCGCGCACACAACAGCCGTACGCTCCGAAGCGCTGCTTCAGCCGAAAGACGCCGGCGACCGGCGCTTCGCTTCGGACAGCTCCGGAGAGCCGTAGTGTGCGTCTGCACTAGACTGCATGATAACGAAAAGCTTTGGCAGTGTGTCTCGCAGGGAGATAGCTTAGGAGCGCAGCACACTTATGCCTCCCTTGTCCAGAAACACGATTTTACTGCACACTCCAAAAACACTGCTCTTTCCAGGGCAATATATAAGCTGCTTTCTGACGGCCGTGATCTTTCGATTACTGCTCTTGCCCAGCTCGTTGTTTTAACGTGCACATGCCGTCCTGGCATTCAGTGCACAGTGAAGGCAATCGCAAAAGTCCAGCAGCTGCTGACTCCCAAACACAAGGCGCTGGCTATGTTCTTGCTCCTCGACTACTCAACGCAGCCCTTCATCTCTGCAGTTGCCATCGAGGTCTCTGCACTCGGAGACTCAGAGGACGAGTAGGAGTTTCCCAGGAGGGGCTGCATCAGGACGAATTCAAAACTCCAGAAAATTGTCCTGGAACACCTTCCCTAAGGATGCTAGAATGGAATTGAAGAGGCAGGCCAGCGGCCACCACGGTCCTCTCGCAGTCCTTAGGGTGCGCGCAGAAGGCCGGTGCTCTGCGGCTTCGTTCTTCGCCCTCGTACAAGCTACCGCTCTGTCCGGCTCGCGGAGCAGGAGAAGCGGCTGCTTCGCGCACACAACAGAGGAGCGGCAGCCGTACGCTCCGAAGCGCTGCTTCAGCCGAAAGACGCCGGCGACCGGCGCTTGGCTTCGGACAGCTCCGGAGAGCCGTAGTGTGCGTCTGCACTGGACTGCATCATAGCGAAAAGCTTTAGCAGTGTGTCTCGCAGGGAGATAGCTTAGGAGCGCAGGGCACTTATGCCTCCCTTGTCCAGAAACACGATTTTACTGCACACTCCAAAAACACTGCTCTTTCCAGGGCAAGATGTCAGATGCTCTCTGATGCCCGTGCTCCCTTCCTGCTCTTGCCCAGCTCGTTGTTTTAACGTGCACATGCCGTCCTGGCATTCAGTGCACAGTGAAGGCAATCGCAAAAGTCCAGCAGCTGCTGACTCCCAAATGAATTTCCCAACAGGGGCTTCATCAGGACGAAGTCAAAACCCAGGAAAGTTGTCTCGGAACGCCTTCAATAAAGCATGCCAGCAGTGCATTGAAAAGGCAGGGAGCTTTAGCCCCTGTCATCTAGCAGTCCCAAGGCTGTACACACAATGTCGTCTCCCTGCGGCTTCGTTCTTCGCCCTCGTACAAGCTACCGCTCTGTCCGGCTCACGGAGCAGGAGAAGCGGCTGCCTCGCGCACACAACAGAGGAGCGGCAGCCGTACGCTCCGAAGCGCTGCTTCAGCCGAAAGACGGCGGCCACCGACGCTTCGCTTCGGACAGCTCCGGAGAGCCGCAGTGTCCGTCTGCACTAGACTGCATGATAACGAAAAGCTTTGGCAGTGTGTCTCGCAGGGAGATAGCTTAGGAGCGCAGCGCACTTATGCCTCCCTTGTCTAGAAACACGATTTTACTGCACACTCCAAAAACACTGCTCTTTCCTGGGCAATATATAAGCTGCTTTCTGACGGCCGTGATCTTTCGATTACTGCTCTTGCCCAGCTCGTTGTTTTAACGTGCACATGCCGTCCTGGCATTCAGTGCACAGTGAAGGCAATCGCAAAAGTCCAGCAGCTGCTGACTCCCAAATGAATTTCCCAACAGGGGCTTCATCAGGACGAAGTCAAAACCCAGGAAAGTTGTCTCGGAACGCCTTCAATAAAGCATGCCAGCAGTGCATTGAAAAGGCAGGGAGCTTTAGCCACTGTCATCTAGCAGTCCCAAGGCTGTACACACAATGTCGTCTCCCTGCGGCTTCGTTCTTCGCCCTCGTACAAGCTACCGCTCTGTCCGGCTCACGGAGCAGGAGAAGCGGCTGCCTCGCGCACACAACAGAGGAGCGGCAGCCGTACGCTCCGAAGCGCTGCTTCAGCCGGAAGACGCCGGCGACCGGCGCTTGGCTTCGGACAGCTCCGGAGAGCCGTAGTGTGCGTCTGCACTAGACTGCATGATAACGAAAAGCTTTGGCAGTGTGTCTTAGCAGGGAGATAGCATAGGAGCGCAGCGCACTTATGCCTCCCTTGTCCAGAAACACGATTTTACTGCACACTCCAAAACCACTGCTCTTTCCAGGGCAATATATAAGCTGCTTTCTGACGGCCGAGATCTTTCGACTACTGCTCTTGCCCAGCTCGTTGTTTTAACGTGCACATGCCGTCCTGGCATTCAGTGCACAGTGAAAGCAATCGCAAAAGTCCAGGTGCTGCTGACTCCCAAACACAAGGCGCTGGCTATGTTCTTGCTTCTCGACAACTCAACGCAGCCCTTCATTTCTGCAGTTGCCATCGAGGTCTCTGCACTCGGAGCCTCAGAGGACGAGCACGAGTTTCCCAGGAGGGGCTGCATCAGGACGAATTCAAAACTCAGGAAAATTGTCATGGAACACCTTCCCTAAGGATGCTAGAATGGAATTGAAGGGGCAGGCGAGCGGCCACCACGGTCCTCTCGCAGTCCTTAGGGTGCGCGCAGAAGCCCGGTGCTCTGCGGCTTCGTTCTTCGCCCTCGTACAAGCTACCGCTTTGTCCGGCTCACGGAGCAGGAGAAGGGGCTGCCTCGCGCACACAACAGCCGTACGCTCCGAAGCGCTTCTTCAGCCGAAAGACGCCGGCGACCGGCGCTTCGCTTCGGACAGCTCCGGAGAGCCGTAGTGTGCGTCTGCACTAGACTGCATGATAACGAAAACTTTGGCAGTGTGTCTTAGCAGGGAGATAGCTTAGGAGCGCAGGGCACTTATGCCTCCCTTGTCCAGAAACACGATTTTACTGCACACTCCAAAAACACTGCTTTTTCCAGGGCAAGATGTCAGATGCTCTCTGATGCCCGTGCTCCCTTCCTGCTCTTGCCCAGCTCGTTGTTTTAACGTGCACATGCCGTCCTGGCATTCAGTGCACAGTGAAGGCAATCGCAAAAGTCCAGCAGCTGCTGACTCCCAAACGAATTTCCCAAGAGGGGCTGCATCAGGACGAAGTCAAAACCCAGGAAAGTTGTCTCGGAACGCCTTCAATAAAGCATGCCAGCAGTGCATTGAAAAGGCAGGGAGCTTTAGCCACTGTCATCTAGCAGTCCCAAGGCTGTACACACAATGTCGTCTCCCTGCGGCTTCGTTCTTCGCCCTCGTACAAGCTACAGCTCTGTCCGGCTCACGGAGCAGGAGAAGCGGCTGCCTCGCGCACACAACAGCGGAGCGGCAGCCGTACGCCCCGAAGCGCTGCTTCAGCCGAAAGACGGCGGCCACCGGCGCTTCGCTTCGGACAGCTCCGGAGAGCCGCAGTGTCCGTCTGCACAAGACTGCATGATAACGAAAAGCTTTGGCAGTGTGTCTCGCAGGGAGATAGCTTAGGAGCGCAGCGCACTTATGCCTCCCTTGTCTAGAAACACGATTTTACTGCACACTCCAAAAACACTGCTCTTTCCTGGGCAATATATAAGCTGCTTTCTGACGGCCGTGATCTTTCGATTACTCTTGCCCAGCTCGTTGATTTAACGTGCACATGCCGTCCTGGCATTCAGTGCACAGTGAAAGCAATCGCAAAAGTCCAGGTGCTGCTGACTCCCAAACACAAGGCGCTGGCTATGTTCTTGCTTCTCGACAACTCAACGCAGCCCTTCATTTCTGCAGTTGCCATCGAGGTCTCTGCACTCGGAGACGCAGAGGACGAGTAGGAGTTTCCCAGGAGGGGCTGCATCAGGACGAATTCAAAACTCAGGAAATTTGTCCTGGAACACCTTCCCTAAGGATGCTAGAATGGAATTGAAGGGGCAGGCGAGCGGCCACCACGGTCCTCTCGCAGTCCTTAGGGTGCGCGCAGAAGCCCGGTGCTCTGCGGCTTCGTTCTTCGCCCTCGTACAAGCTACCGCTCTGTCCGGCTCGCGGAGCAGGAGAAGCGGCTGCTTCGCGCACACAACAGCCGTACGCTCCGAAGCGCTGCTTCAGCCGAAAGACGCCGGCGACCGGCGCTTGGCTTCGGACAGCTCCGGAGAGCCGTAGTGTGCGTCTGCACTAGACTGCATGATAACGAAAAGCTTTGGCAGTGTGTCTCGCAGGGAGATAGCTTAGGAGCGCAGCACACTTATGCCTCCCTTGTCCAGAAACACGATTTTACTGCACACTCCAAAAACACTGCTCTTTCCAGGGCAATATATAAGCTGCTTTCTGACGGCCGTGATCTTTCGATTACTGCTCTTGCCCAGCTCGTTGTTTTAACGTGCACATGCCGTCCTGGCATTCAGTGCACAGTGAAGGCAATCGCAAAAGTCCAGCAGCTGCTGACTCCCAAACACAAGGCGCTGGCTATGTTCTTGCTTCTCGACTACTCAACGCAGCCCTTCATTTCTGCAGTTGCCATCGAGGTCTCTGCATGTCGGAGACTCAGAGGACGAGTAGGAGTTTCCCAGGAGGGGCTGCATCAGGACGAATTCAAAACTCCAGAAAATTATCCTGGAACACCTTCCCTAAGGATGCTAGAATGGAATTGAAGAGGCAGGCCAGCGGCCACCACGGTCCTCTAGCAGTCCTTAGGGTGCGCGCAGAAGGCCGGTGCTCTGCGGCTTCGTTCTTCGCCCTCGTACAAGCTACCGCTCTGTCCGGCTCGCGGAGCAGGAGAAGCGGCTGCTTCGCGCACACAACAGAGGAGCGGCAGCCGTACGCTCCGAAGCGCTGCTTCAGCCGAAAGACGCCGGCGACCGGCGCTTGGCTTCGGACAGCTCCGGAGAGCCGTAGTGTGCGTCTGCACTGGACTGCATCATAGCGAAAAGCTTTGGCAGTGTGTCTCGCAGGGAGATAGCTTAGGAGCACAGGGCACTTATGCCTCCCTTGTCCAGAAACACGATTTTACTGCACACTCCAAAAACACTGCTCTTTCCAGGGCAAGATGTCAGATGCTCTCTGATGCCCGTGCTCCCTTCCTGCTCTTGCCCAGCTCGTTGTTTTAACGTGCACATGCCGTCCTGGCATTCAGTGCACAGTGAAGGCAATCGCAAAAGTCCAGCAGCTGCTGACTCCCAAATGAATTTCCCAACAGGGGCTTCATCAGGACGAAGTCAAAACCCAGGAAAGTTGTCTCGGAACGCCTTCAATAAAGCATGCCAGCAGTGCATTGAAAAGGCAGGGAGCTTTAGCCACTGTCATCTAGCAGTCCCAAGGCTGTACACACAATGTCGTCTCCCTGCGGCTTCGTTCTTCGCCCTCGTACAAGCTACCGCTCTGTCCGGCTCACGGAGCAGGAGAAGCGGCTGCCTCGCGCACACAACAGAGGAGCGGCAGCCGTACGCTCCGAAGCGCTGCTTCAGCCGAAAGACGGCGGCCACCGACGCTTCGCTTCGGACAGCTCCGGAGAGCCGCAGTGTCCGTCTGCACTAGACTGCATGATAACGAAAAGCTTTGGCAGTGTGTCTCGCAGGGAGATAGCTTAGGAGCGCAGCGCACTTATGCCTCCCTTGTCTAGAAACACGATTTTACTGCACACTCCAAAAACACTGCTCTTTCCTGGGCAATATATAAGCTGCTTTCTGACGGCCGTGATCTTTCGATTACTGCTCTTGCCCAGCTCGTTGTTTTAACGTGCACATGCCGTCCTGGCATTCAGTGCACAGTGAAGGCAATCGCAAAAGTCCAGCAGCTGCTGACTCCCAAATGAATTTCCCAACAGGGGCTTCATCAGGACGAAGTCAAAACCCAGGAAAGTTGTCTCGGAACGCCTTCAATAAAGCATGCCAGCAGTGCATTGAAAAGGCAGGGAGCTTTAGCCACTGTCATCTAGCAGTCCCAAGGCTGTACACACAATGTCGTCTCCCTGCGGCTTCGTTCTTCGCCCTCGTACAAGCTACCGCTCTGTCCGGCTCACGGAGCAGGAGAAGCGGCTGCCTCGCGCACACAACAGAGGAGCGGCAGCCGTACGCTCCGAAGCGCTGCTTCAGCCGGAAGACGCCGGCGACCGGCGCTTGGCTTCGGACAGCTCCGGAGAGCCGTAGTGTGCGTCTGCACTAGACTGCATGATAACGAAAAGCTTTGGCAGTGTGTCTTAGCAGGGAGATAGCATAGGAGCGCAGCGCACTTATGCCTCCCTTGTCCAGAAACACGATTTTACTGCACACTCCAAAACCACTGCTCTTTCCAGGGCAATATATAAGCTGCTTTCTGACGGCCGAGATCTTTCGACTACTGCTCTTGCCCAGCTCGTTGTTTTAACGTGCACATGCCGTCCTGGCATTCAGTGCACAGTGAAAGCAATCGCAAAAGTCCAGGTGCTGCTGACTCCCAAACACAAGGCGCTGGCTATGTTCTTGCTTCTCGACAACTCAACGCAGCCCTTCATTTCTGCAGTTGCCATCGAGGTCTCTGCACTCGGAGCCTCAGAGGACGAGCACGAGTTTCCCAGGAGGGGCTGCATCAGGACGAATTCAAAACTCAGGAAAATTGTCATGGAACACCTTCCCTAAGGATGCTAGAATGGAATTGAAGGGGCAGGCGAGCGGCCACCACGGTCCTCTCGCAGTCCTTAGGGTGCGCGCAGAAGCCCGGTGCTCTGCGGCTTCGTTCTTCGCCCTCGTACAAGCTACCGCTTTGTCCGGCTCACGGAGCAGGAGAAGCGGCTGCCTCGCGCACACAACAGCCGTACGCTCCGAAGCGCTTCTTCAGCCGAAAGACGCCGGCGACCGGCGCTTCGCTTCGGACAGCTCCGGAGAGCCGTAGTGTGCGTCTGCACTAGACTGCATGATAACGAAAAGCTTTGGCAGTGTGTCTTAGCAGGGAGATAGCTTAGGAGCGCAGGGCACTTATGCCTCCCTTGTCCAGAAACACGATTTTACTGCACACTCCAAAAACACTGCTTTTTCCAGGGCAAGATGTCAGATGCTCTCTGATGCCCGTGCTCCCTTCCTGCTCTTGCCCAGCTCGTTGTTTTAACGTGCACATGCCGTCCTGGCATTCAGTGCACAGTGAAGGCAATCGCAAAAGTCCAGCAGCTGCTGACTCCCAAACGAATTTCCCAAGAGGGGCTGCATCAGGACGAAGTCAAAACCCAGGAAAGTTGTCTCGGAACGCCTTCAATAAAGCATGCCAGCAGTGCATTGAAAAGGCAGGGAGCTTTAGCCACTGTCATCTAGCAGTCCCAAGGCTGTACACACAATGTCGTCTCCCTGCGGCTTCGTTCTTCGCCCTCGTACAAGCTACAGCTCTGTCCGGCTCACGGAGCAGGAGAAGCGGCTGCCTCGCGCACACAACAGCGGAGCGGCAGCCGTACGCCCCGAAGCGCTGCTTCAGCCGAAAGACGGCGGCCACCGGCGCTTCGCTTCGGACAGCTCCGGAGAGCCGCAGTGTCCGTCTGCACAAGACTGCATGATAACGAAAAGCTTTGGCAGTGTGTCTCGCAGGGAGATAGCTTAGGAGCGCAGCGCACTTATGCCTCCCTTGTCTAGAAACACGATTTTACTGCACACTCCAAAAACACTGCTCTTTCCTGGGCAATATATAAGCTGCTTTCTGACGGCCGTGATCTTTCGATTACTCTTGCCCAGCTCGTTGATTTAACGTGCACATGCCGTCCTGGCATTCAGTGCACAGTGAAAGCAATCGCAAAAGTCCAGGTGCTGCTGACTCCCAAACACAAGGCGCTGGCTATGTTCTTGCTTCTCGACAACTCAACGCAGCCCTTCATTTCTGCAGTTGCCATCGAGGTCTCTGCACTCGGAGACGCAGAGGACGAGTAGGAGTTTCCCAGGAGGGGCTGCATCAGGACGAATTCAAAACTCAGGAAATTTGTCCTGGAACACCTTCCCTAAGGATGCTAGAATGGAATTGAAGGGGCAGGCGAGCGGCCACCACGGTCCTCTCGCAGTCCTTAGGGTGCGCGCAGAAGCCCGGTGCTCTGCGGCTTCGTTCTTCGCCCTCGTACAAGCTACCGCTCTGTCCGGCTCGCGGAGCAGGAGAAGCGGCTGCTTCGCGCACACAACAGCCGTACGCTCCGAAGCGCTGCTTCAGCCGAAAGACGCCGGCGACCGGCGCTTGGCTTCGGACAGCTCCGGAGAGCCGTAGTGTGCGTCTGCACTAGACTGCATGATAACGAAAAGCTTTGGCAGTGTGTCTCGCAGGGAGATAGCTTAGGAGCGCAGCACACTTATGCCTCCCTTGTCCAGAAACACGATTTTACTGCACACTCCAAAAACACTGCTCTTTCCAGGGCAATATATAAGCTGCTTTCTGACGGCCGTGATCTTTCGATTACTGCTCTTGCCCAGCTCGTTGTTTTAACGTGCACATGCCGTCCTGGCATTCAGTGCACAGTGAAGGCAATCGCAAAAGTCCAGCAGCTGCTGACTCCCAAACACAAGGCGCTGGCTATGTTCTTGCTTCTCGACTACTCAACGCAGCCCTTCATTTCTGCAGTTGCCATCGAGGTCTCTGCATGTCGGAGACTCAGAGGACGAGTAGGAGTTTCCCAGGAGGGGCTGCATCAGGACGAATTCAAAACTCCAGAAAATTGTCCTGGAACACCTTCCCTAAGGATGCTAGAATGGAATTGAAGAGGCAGGCCAGCGGCCACCACGGTCCTCTACCAGTCCTTAGGGTGCGCGCAGAAGGCCGGTGCTCTGCGGCTTCGTTCTTCGCCCTCGTACAAGCTACCGCTCTGTCCGGCTCGCGGAGCAGGAGAAGCGGCTGCTTCGCGCACACAACAGAGGAGCGGCAGCCGTACGCTCCGAAGCGCTGCTTCAGCCGAAAGACGCCGGCGACCGGCGCTTGGCTTCGGACAGCTCCGGAGAGCCGTAGTGTGCGTCTGCACTGGACTGCATCATAGCGAAAAGCTTTAGCAGTGTGTCTCGCAGGGAGATAGCTTAGGAGCGCAGGGCACTTATGCCTCCCTTGTCCAGAAACACGATTTTACTGCACACTCCAAAAACACTGCTCTTTCCAGGGCAAGATGTCAGATGCTCTCTGATGCCCGTGCTCCCTTCCTGCTCTTGCCCAGCTCGTTGTTTTAACGTGCACATGCCGTCCTGGCATTCAGTGCACAGTGAAGGCAATCGCAAAAGTCCAGCAGCTGCTGACTCCCAAATGAATTTCCCAAGAGGGGCTTCATCAGGACGAAGTCAAAACCCAGGAAAGTTGTCTCGGAACGCCTTCAATAAAGCATGCCAGCAGTGCATTGAAAAGGCAGGGAGCTTTAGCCACTGTCATCTAGCAGTCCCAAGGCTGTACACACAATGTCGTCTCCCTGCGGCTTCGTTCTTCGCCCTCGTACAAGCTACCGCTCTGTCCGGCTCACGGAGCAGGAGAAGCGGCTGCCTCGCGCACACAACAGAGGAGCGGCAGCCGTACGCGCCGAAGCGCTGCTTCAGCCGAAAGACGGCGGCCACCGACGCTTCGCTTCGGACAGCTCCGGAGAGCCGCAGTGTCCGTCTGCACTAGACTGCATGATAACGAAAAGCTTTGGCAGTGTGTCTCGCAGGGAGATAGCTTAGGAGCGCAGCGCACTTATGCCTCCCTTGTCTAGAAACACGATTTTACTGCACACTCCAAAAACACTGCTCTTTCCTGGGCAATATATAAGCTGCTTTCTGACGGCCGTGATCTTTCGATTACTCTTGCCCAGCTCGTTGATTTAACGTGCACATGCCGTCCTGGCATTCAGTGCACAGTGAAGGCAATCGCAAAAGTCCAGCAGCTGCTGACTCCCAAATGAATTTCCCAACAGGGGCTTCATCAGGACGAAGTCAAAACCCAGGAAAGTTGTCTCGGAACGCCTTCAATAAAGCATGCCAGCAGTGCATTGAAAAGGCAGGGAGCTTTAGCCACTGTCATCTAGCAGTCCCAAGGCTGTACACACAATGTCGTCTCCCTGCGGCTTCGTTCTTCACCCTCGTACAAGCTACCGCTCTGTCCGGCTCACGGAGCAGGAGAAGCGGCTGCCTCGCGCACACAACAGAGGAGCGGCAGCCGTACGCTCCGAAGCGCTGCTTCAGCCGAAAGACGCCGGCGACCGGCGCTTGGCTTCGGACAGCTCCGGAGAGCCGTAGTGTGCGTCTGCACTAGACTGCATGATAACGAAAAGCTTTGGCAGTGTGTCTTAGCAGGGAGATAGCTTAGGAGCGCAGCGCACTTATGCCTCCCTTGTCCAGAAACACGATTTTACTGCACACTCCAAAACCACTGCTCTTTCCAGGGCAATATATAAGCTGCTTTCTGACGGCCGAGATCTTTCGACTACTGCTCTTGCCCAGCTCGTTGTTTTAACGTGCACATGCCGTCCTGGCATTCAGTGCACAGTGAAGGCAATCGCAAAAGTCCAGCAGCTGCTGACTCCCAAATGAATTTCCCAACAGGGGCTTCATCAGGACGAAGTCAAAACCCAGGAAAGTTGTCTCGGAACGCCTTCAATAAAGCATGCCAGCAGTGCATTGAAAAGGCAGGGAGCTTTAGCCACTGTCATCTAGCAGTCCCAAGGCTGTACACACAATGTCGTCTCCCTGCGGCTTCGTTCTTCGCCCTCGTACAAGCTACCGCTCTGTCCGGCTCACGGAGCAGGAGAAGCGGCTGCCTCGCGCACACAACAGAGGAGCGGCAGCCGTACGCTCCGAAGCGCTGCTTCAGCCGAAAGACGCCGGCGACCGGCGCTTCGCTTCGAACAGCTCCGGAGAGCCGTAGTGTGCGTCTGCACTAGACTGCATCGTAGCGAAAAGCTTTGCCAGTGTGTCTTAGCAAGGAGATAGCTTAGGAGCGCAGCGCACTTATGCCTCCCTTGTCCAGAAACACGATTTTACTGCACACTCCAAAAACACTGCTCTTTCCTGGGCAATATATAAGCTGCTTTCTGACGGCCGTGATCTTTCGATTACTCTTGCCCAGCTCGTTGATTTAACGTGCACATGCCGTCCTGGCATTCAGTGCACAGTGAAAGCAATCGCAAAAGTCCAGGTGCTGCTGACTCCCAAACACAAGGCGCTGGCTATGTTCTTGCTTCTCGACAACTCAACGAAGCCCTTCATTTCTGCAGTTGCCATCGAGGTCTCTGCACTCAGAGACTCAGAGGACGAGCAGGAGTTTCCCAGGAGATGCTGCATCAGGACGAATTCAAAACTCAGGAAAATTGTCCTGGAACACCTTCCATAAGGATGCTAGAATGGAATTGAAGGGGCAGGCGAGCGGCCACCACGGTCCTCTCGCAGTCCTTAGGGTGCGCGCAGAAGCCCGGTGCTCTGCGGCTTCGTTCTTCGCCCTCGTACAAGCTACCGCTCTGTCCGGCTCACGGAGCAGGAGAAGCGGCTGCCTCGCGCACACAACAGCCGTACGCTCCGAAGCGCTGCTTCAGCCGAAAGACGCCGGCGACCGGCGCTTGGCTTCGGACAGCTCCGGAGAGCCGTAGTGTGCGTCTGCACTAGACTGCATGATAACGAAAAGCTTTGGCAGTGTGTCTTAGCAGGGAGATAGCTTAGGAGCGCAGGGCACTTATGCCTCCCTTGTCCAGAAACACGATTTTACTGCACACTCCAAAAACACTGCTCTTTCCAGGGCAAGATGTCAGATGCTCTCTGATGCCCGTGCTCCCTTCCTGCTCTTGCCCAGCTCGTTGTTTTAACGTGCACATGCCGTCCTGGCATTCAGTGCACAGTGAAGGCAATCGCAAAAGTCCAGCAGCTGCTGACTCCCAAACGAATTTCCCAACAGGGGCTTCATCAGGACGAAGTCAAAACCCAGGAAAGTTGTCTCGGAACGCCTTCAATAAAGCATGCCAGCAGTGCATTGAAAAGGCAGGGAGCTTTAGCCACTGTCATCTAGCAGTCCCAAGGCTGTACACACAATGTCGTCTCCCTGCGGCTTCGTTCTTCGCCCTCGTACAAGCTACAGCTCTGTCCGGCTCACGGAGCAGGAGAAGCGGCTGCCTCGCGCACACAACAGCGGAGCGGCAGCCGTACGCCCCGAAGCGCTGCTTCAGCCGAAAGACGCCGGCGACCGGCGCTTGGCTTCGGACAGCTCCGGAGAGCCGTAGTGTGCGTCTGCACTAGACTGCATCATAGCGAAAGGCTTTAGCAGTGTGTCTCGCAGGGAGATAGCTTAGGAGCGCAGGGCACTTATGCCTCCCTTGTCCAGAAACACGATTTTACTGCACACTCCAAAAACACTGCTCTTTCCAGGGCAATATATAAGCTGCTTTCTGACGGCCGTGATCTTTCGATTACTGCTCTTGCCCAGCTCGTTGTTTTAACGTGCACATGCCGTCCTGGCATTCAGTGCACAGTGAAGGCAATCGCAAAAGTCCAGCAGCTGCTGACTCCCAAACACAAGGCGCTGGCTATATTCTTGCTCCTCGACTACTCAACGCAGCCCTTCATTTCTGCAGTTGCCATCGAGGTCTCTGCACTCGGAGACTCAGAGGACGAGTAGGAGTTTCCCAGGAGGGGCTGCATCAGGACGAATTCAAAACTCCAGAAAATTGTCCTGGAACACCTTCCCTAAGGATGCTAGAATGGAATTGAAGAGGCAGGCCAGCTGCCACCACGGTCCTCTAGCAGTCCTTAGGGTGCGCGCAGAAGGCCGGTGCTCTGCGGCTTCGTTCTTCGCCCTCGTACAAGCTACCGCTCTGTCCGGCTCGCGGAGCAGGAGAAGCGGCTGCTTCGCGCACACAATAGAGGAGCGGCAGCCGTACGCTCCGAAGCGCTGCTTCAGCCGAAAGACGCCGGCGACCGGCGCTTGGCTTCGGACAGCTCCGGAGAGCCGTAGTGTGCGTCTGCACTGGACTGCATCATAGCGAAAGGCTTTAGCAGTGTGTCTCGCAGGGAGATAGCTTAGGAGCGCAGGGCACTTATGCCTCCCTTGTCCAGAAACACGATTTTACTGCACACTCCAAAAACACTGCTCTTTCCAGGGCAAGATGTCAGATGCTCTCTGATGCCCGTGCTCCCTTCCTGCTCTTGCTCAGCTCGTTGTTTTATCGTGCACGTGCCGTCCTGGCATTCAGTGCACAGTGAAGGCAATCGCAAAAGTCCAGCAGCTGCTGACTCCCAAACAAAAGGCGCTGGCTATGTTCTTGCTCCTCGACTACTCAACGCAGCCCTTCATTTCTGCAGTTGCCATCGAGGTCTCTGCACTCGGAGACTCAGAGGACGAGTAGATGTTTCCCAGGAGGGGCTGCATCAGGAGGAATTCAAAACTCCAGAAAATTGTCCTGGAACACCTTCCCTAAGGATGCTAGAATGGAATTGAAGAGGCAGGCCAGCGGCCACCACGGTCCTCTAGCAGTCCTTAGGGTGCGCGCAGAAGGCCGGTGCTCTGCGGCTTCGTTCTTCGCCCTCGTACAAGCTACCGCTCTGTCCGGCTCGCGGAGCAGGAGAAGCGGCTGCTTCGCGCACACAACAGCCGTACGCTCCGAAGCGCTGCTTCAGCCGAAAGACGCCGGCGACCGGCGCTTGGCTTCGGACAGCTCCGGAGAGCCGTAGTGTGCGTCTGCACTGGACTGCATCATAGCGAAAAGCTTTAGCAGTGTGTCTCGCAGAGAGATAGCTTAGGAGCGCAGGGCACTTATGCCTCCCTTGTCCAGAAACACGATTTTACTGCACACTCCAAAACCACTGCTCTTTCCAGGGCAAGATGTCAGATGCTCTCTGATGCCCGTGCTCCCTTCCTGCTCTTGCCCAGCTCGTTGTTTTAACGTGCACATGCCGTCCTGGCATTCAGTGCACAGTGAAGGCAATCGCAAAAGTCCAGCAGCTGCTGACTCCCAAATGAATTTCCCAACAGGGGCTTCATCAGGACGAAGTCAAAACCCAGGAAAGTTGTCTCGGAACGCCTTCAATAAAGCATGCCAGCAGTGCATTGAAAAGGCAGGGAGCTTTAGCCACTGTCATCTAGCAGTCCCAAGGCTGTACACACAATGTCGTCTCCCTGCGGCTTCGTTCTTCGCCCTCGTACAAGCTACCGCTCTGTCCGGCTCACGGAGCAGGAGAAGCGGCTGCCTCGCGCACACAACAGAGGAGCGGCAGCCGTACGCTCCGAAGCGCTGCTTCAGCCGGAAGACGCCGGCGACCGGCGCTTCGCTTCGAACAGCTCCGGAGAGCCGTAGTGTGCGTCTGCACTAGACTGCATGATAACGAAAAGCTTTGGCAGTGTGTCTTAGCAGGGAGATAACTTAGGAGCGCAGCGCACTTATGCCTCCCTTGTCCAGAAACACGATTTTACTGCACACTCCAAAAACACTGCTCTTTCCAGGGCAAGATGCCAGATGCTCTCTGATGCCCGTGGTCCCTTCCTGCTCTTGCCCAGCTCGTTGTTTTAACGTGCACATGCCGTCCTGGCATTCAGTGCACAGTGAAAGCAATCGCAAAAGTCCAGCAGCTGCTGACTCCCAAACACAAGGCGCTGGCTATGTTCTTGCTTCTCGACAACTCAACGCAGCCCTTCATTTCTGCAGTTGCCATCGAGGTCTCTGCACTCGGAGACTCAGAGGACGAGCACGAGTTTCCCAGGAGGGGCTGCATCAGGACGAATTCAAAACTCAGGAAAATTGTCATGGAACACCTTCCATAAGGATGCTAGAATGGAATTGAAGAGGCAGGCCAGCGGCCACCACGGTCCTCTCGCAGTCCTTAGGGTGCGCGCAGAAGGCCGGTGCTCTGCGGCTTCGTTCTTCGCCCTCGTACAAGCTACCGCTCTGTCCGGCTCGCGGAGCAGGAGAAGCGGCTGCTTCGCGCACACAACAGCCGTACGCTCCGAAGCGCTGCTTCAGCCGAAAGACGCCGGCGACCGGCGCTTCGCTTCGGACAGCCGTAGTGTGCGTCTGCACTGGACTGCATCATAGCGAAAAGCTTTGGCAGTGTGTCTTAGCAGGGAGATAGCTTAGGAGCGCAGCGCACTTATGCCTCCCTTGTCCAGAAACACGGATTTGCTGCACACTCCAAAAACACTGCCCTTTCCAGGGCAAGATGCCAGATGCTCTCTGATGCCCGTGCTCTCTTCCTCCTCTTGCCCACCTTGTTTTTTTAGCGTGCACATATCTCGACATTCAGTGCACAGTGAAGGCAATCGCAAAAGCCCAGCAGTTGCTGACTCCCAGACGCTAGGCGCTGGCTATGTTCTTGCTTCTCGACAACTCAACGCAGCCCTTCTTTTCTGCAGCTGCCATCGATGTTTCTGCATGTCGGAGCCTCAGGGGACGAGCATGAATTTCCCAGGAGGGGCTGTATCAGGACGAACCAATAAGCAATGAAAGTTGTCCTGGAACAGCTCCATAGAGCATGCCAGCTGTGAATTGATGGGTTAGGGAGCAGCAGCCACCTTCCTCTAGCAGCCCGTAGGCTGTGCACGCAAGTCCGGTGGTCTGCGGCTTCGTTCTTCGCCCTCGTACAAGCTACCGCTCTGTCCGGCTCCCGGAGCAGGGGAAGCGGCTGCTTTGCGCACACTACACCGGAGCTAGCAAACAGAATTAGGGCCTTAGATGTGGGAATCCAGGTCCCAAATTCCCGTTCTCCATTATCCCATATCCTTTGGCACTGGTGTTGATTTTGTTTGAGTGCCACAGTGTGCTGGTGCCCTTCTGTCATGAGAAAATACTTCTGGTTTCAAATGCTGTAACACGTTTTCTCAAGCTACTCTTTCTCTCTCATTCTTTTGTATTTGTTGTTTAGATCTTCTTTGTAGGCTCTCAGCAGCACTGGCACTCTTTCCAAAAACAAGGGTGAGGTCCTGGGCTGCCTAAAGCAGCTAGAAATTTTGCTTGGATGTCAAAGAACATATGAAAGAAGATCTGCCCTTATAGGAATTTTATTTGTTCCTGTTATGATTGTAGGGTAAGATTATTTCTGGGTCTCCGGTTGGACTAGGATAGTGCAATGGAAAAAGCAAAGAAGAATTATGGTGACATTTTTTTTTTCTTAAAAGACCTTGCTCTGTTAATGTGTAGGAGTGCAAAATGTGTAGGAGGTATTGGTAAACCCGAGGCAGTTTGTGCATGCATTAACAAGAAAATAAATTCAGGTCTGAGATCTGCACAGTGTTGTAGAGAGATTGTGGGACTGCCAGAGACACGTGTATGGTTTTACAACTCTTGTGATGCAATGGTATGTCTCTGGGAGTTATCCCAGCATAAGTTTTGGTAAGCGTAGTTGTTGGAGATGCTAAGTTTGCTATCTGTGAAACTAACCTGGGTAACAAAGACACGTGTTTTCTTGGATTCTTTGTTAGCCACTACTGAGCTCTTGTGTATAAAAGCTCTAAGTGTCAGAATCTGAGGTATTGATGATTCCGAGATTGTAGAATGTCTCTGTCTTTCTGCGCAGTTGCAAAAGAAGAAGTCATAATTCATCTGTGCTCTTTCCAAGGTTGTTTATTCTTGCTTATCTCTAACATGTTCTGCTGCCCTGCCGCAGGTCTGTCCTGCAGGGCAGCGTGTGGAGCTCTGCCCTCAGTGGGATGTTACAAACATTATATACCAGAAACTACCTGCGTTATATTTACAATAACGTGCCAATATCTGTCACCTACGTTGAACAGCGTGTCCCCAGCCTAAACCAATAGAAAAATGCCAACACTACAGTGAAACATGGAGGGCATGAAGAAGAAGAAAAAGGACAAGACACACCCAATTTCCTCTATCTTGTCCCTTTTGAACCCCTAATCTAGAATCCTAAAATTTTACTTTTGCACCCATGCCACACTTAATTATTACTTATATCAAACACTCAGAGCTTGTAATTCATCCTGTAAGATTGAAAACTCTTTTCCATGGACAGAGATCACAGACAGTGTCTCTGGGGGCTCTGTACAGAGGGATTCCTGACCCCTTGTCAGGGTCCCAGACCTTCCAGGACTACCAGAGGGAAGACCTGGATTCCCACATCTAAGGCCCTAATTCTGTTTGCTAGCATTCCCATGGGGTATTGTACCAAAATGGATGCCAGAAACAAAATGTCTACCACAACCGGAATTTTTGTAAAACCTTTTGTAGAAGTACTTTTGAAAAATCTTGAAGTTTATTTGTTTGTTTTCTTGTTTTAATTTGACAGCTTTTTAGTTCTGGGCTTTATGCTCCAGGTCAGGTTTGCAGGTCTTATTTCCAAAATCCAAACAAATGCCTTATAGAGATTATTTTGCAAGATATAAGCCTTCTAAGATAATCATTATATTAAAGGTAATAAAACACAAGTACTTTTATTTCTCTTTGACTTATGACAATATATAAAACAGCACATTCTTCTTTATGTAGCTATACTTGAGTGTTGCAGATGTGCAGGGAATGGTAATGATATCTTGTTTGACTGACTAAATGAAGATGTCACTTCCTTTGGACATGCAATAAATGAAAACAGTTTTGGCCCAAGATGAAAATGAGTAGAGCACAGACTGATCTGTTGCTAATAAAAACCAACAGTGAGAATTACTCAGCACTGCAAATTCATAAATATTGGTTATAAAATCTTGGGCACATTTGACATCATAGCACATTCATTGGAATTCACTGATAAATAAAGCAATTATATATTATTAAGTAAGCCTACAACGTCAATCTACCTTCCATCATATTTTAGGTTTTTCATAATGACATTCTGGCAAGCAAACTTGATTTTTGTCTCCATAATAAATGCACTTTGGTATGATTAAAGGCATACCACAGCAGTCAAGCTTCCCCTGTTTATCTGGCTAGCTCCATAACAGGAGAGGAGAGAGAGCTCCCAGATCCCAAGTCTCTCTGGTGGACGCTCACAGCACAAGTCTTAATTATCACGGCTTATGCTCACTTTGATGGCCGTTTTGCTTATATCCAGTGTTAAGCCTATATGACTTGTTTTATTACCCTTTTCAGCAGAGTTTGCCAGTCATAACAAAATAAATGTCTTTCCTGCAAGGAGTGCTATGTTTGGTCTCATCAGGAATATCTGCTGTGGCAGCAGTATGAGGGAGAAATTGCAGAAAAGGGCTGTGTACTGGTGTCGTAGGGTGACGTTATGGTGTTTGTATCCCCAATTGTGTGTTCTGTTTATGTTTGATATTATGTTCTGTACTTTCAGAACTGACTCTGAAAGTGAAGGTTTGTTTTGCCTTGTTATCAGCCGGTTCACCTCCCTGCATGGTCTGCTGTCTAGAAGAGGCTAGTGCTGGCTGGCTTGCTTTTGCTTACTTGCTGGCTTTCACTTGCTTTGCTTTGCTTGCTTCTGCTTTTGCCTTCGCTTTCTAGTTAGTTTAGCTAAGCAATCCAATTCTTTCCCTGGACTGTCTTTTTTTTCCTTTCCTTTTCCTGAATGCCACCCAACCTGCTCCGGACTGGGACCTGGGAAACACCAAGTAATACCCAAAGCCTGCGCTTTGTGATCTGCAGCAGCCATCCCCAGTGCCGGAGAGCAATCCCCAGCGTCCAGACCTGGGCAACCACGCCCAGGAAAGACTCTCTGGATTTGTTCATCTCTTCAGAGTGGTGAAAGAGTTTTTTTTGTCATGTGGTGTTATTTTTTTTAGTGCTGGGGAGTGCTTTGTTTGTTAAATAAACAGGCTCTTTTCCACTTCTCTCTGTGAAATTTTTTTCCTGAACCAGGTGGGTGGGGAGGGGCCGTGAGGATTTGTTTTCTGGGGGCTCCCTCCAAGAGGCTTTTCCCCAAATTTGCCCTAAACCAGGACATCTGGAGAGGCCCTGCTACAGCAGGCTAGTTCTGACCTTAACCACGCAGAACTAGGTGTTCAAAAGTAACCAAGCAATGCACTGAGAGAGAAGGATGTAGAGACACTTCATAAATCTGTAGTTCGTAGAACAGTTCACCACATATTCTAGGCTGACGTTCAGGCCAGCTTACTGCATTCAAACCTTTTCCTTTCTTTTCATCCATGCCTTCGTAAGGTTGCATTCAGCAACCACCATTACAAACAAATGGTTAAGGTAATAAAATATCTTGGAGTAAGCTAATCTTGTAAAGGAACTGCTTAGTCGGAGAGTGTTGAGAGAACAGAAAATCGGTGGGATGATGGGTTGGAGGAGGACACAGAATGCCTTTTGAGTATATTGCTTCCTATTCAAATTCTCAGCTGGATGCCCTATCAGGAATGTACTTTTTCATTTGGCCAAGATAGTCAGTCCTTTTTAATTCTGCAAGTGGTTGTTGGAATGTGAACCTGAAATCGAAAGAAGTAAAATGCAAGAAGCCAAGTACTTTGTGTAAGATTCAGATAATGGTGTTAGAGGCACGTACAGCATTATACATTTATGATACTTTTCAGTATTCTTATAAGACAATAGAGAAAAATAAAAGGCCCATACGGTTACCAACTCTATATCTGTTATGGGGATCTGATGGAAGAAGTGCATTTATCCATCAGCAACCTGATTCTGCTTCCATTGAAGTCATATGGAGTTTTGCCAAAGGTTTTAGTGGGTGAAAGAATAGGATCTGGGAGGCTATAGATGAGGAAAAGCCAGAGCTTGTCAAGCTTTTTCAGCATGTTATTGGATAGGTGCCACTGCCTAGAGGGCGGTGGGTGGCCCAGAGAAAGGTTTCAGAAAAAAGAGATAGAACATGAATTCAAACAATTTTTTTTGAGAAAAGTATTGTATAAAAGAAAAGTCTTTTAAGAAATATCATATCTTTCTGTTGACTAGTGACAGTGGAAGGGTCCACTGTGTCAGAAAAAAAGCCAGAAATAAGTATATATATATATATATATATATATATATATATATATGTTTGAGTTTTAAAGTGTGTTGTTTCACAAAGTGGTGGTGTTAGAGAAATGCACCAGACAAAACAAAATGGATTTGGGTGGCCAATCGATGTTCATGGTTGTCAGCCCAAAAAAGCCAGACCTGAAATGAGGGTGTAGGAAGTACACCTTGTGCTATGGAGATTTTGTTTGTACACTGTTACAGTTTTTGGAAAGCAGTTCTGTAGCTGTCCTTCTGGGGAAAGGGCACAGCCATGGAAAGGGGATACCTAAGGACAGTTCATACATAACCATGACACTAGTTTATGTATGAACCGTCCTTATGTATGTGTATGAGTATGCCATGGTGGGCATGGTTAGAGGTGTGTAGGACATGCAGAGAGACTGATTCTTGGAATACCAATGTTAGGCATATGGAAAGAGACCTGAAGGTGTTAAGTGTAACAGTGTCAGCCTTTGAGAAAGCAGAAAGACAGGTACTTGTATAAGTGTAGGAATATTATACTGAAAGACATATTCAATGTCCAGCTCTGCCGTTCTCTTTGAATGCTTGGGCACATCATTCTGCCCTCACATCTTATGTTGTATCAACCATAAAAATATATGCTGTTTCTGCACCCTTTTTATTTCTAGTTTGGGAATTCTGAACAAAATGGATGCAAGGTAGTATGCTGAAGTGGAACAGAAATTTCTGTTTTAAAAACCAATCTCAAAAAATCGCAAACAAACCCAAAACAAAACCAGCTGCTGGCTTCAACCATCTTCAGACGTGCAGTGAATTGGAGTGCAGAGGCCAATATCTTTATGGTTTCAACTGGGGTTCAGATGGCAAGACCAAAATCTGAAACCTTAAGCACTCTGCATTTCTGATATTTTTCCTTATTTTTTCCCTATGTTTGATTTAAAGTTGTGTATATCTACTAGCAAGGATTCAGCCAGGGGACACTTGAGACTGGAAAAGGCCTGCTAGGGAATCACGGCAGGACACCCACATTTATGCCTCCATGCTTTTCTAATCCAGGAAAACCATGGTGAAAGAGACCTTACCTGCTGCCCCAAGATTCCATTAGGTGTAGAGCTCAGAGAGCCAGAAAGCTCCCAGTCCCAGGGACACTGGGGCTCAGAGTCATGACAAGGAGATCACATCCTAGCTGCAGTTTGTCACCTTCACACCTTTCTAATCTGGGCCATCCATGCTGATGGGATGAGGGGAAGTCATTTGCAGAGTGGCTGAGGTCACTTGGTTTTTTCAGCCTGGAAAAGATCGAGGGGAGATCTCCTTGTGGTCTACAGCTTCCTCATGAGGGAAGTGCAGGAGCAAGAACTGATCTCTTCTCTCTGGTGACTAGTGATAGGACATGAGGAAATGATATGAAGCTGTGCTTAAACCAGAGAGTGTTTGGCACTGGACCAGGCAGGCTCCCCGGGGAAATGGTCATGGCACCAAAGCTGACAGAGCGCAAGAAGTGTTTAAGCAATGCCCTCAGGCACATAGTGTGACTTTTGGGGTGTCCTGTGCAGGACCAAGGGCTAGGCTTTGATGATCCTTGTGGGTCCTTTCCAACTCAGAATATTCTAGGAATCTATTATTCTATTGGAAACAGCAATATGTATTTCCATTGGCAACTGGAAAGGTCAGAGCACAGGATACAAATTTTGAACTATTTTAAGTAATATTCTGGAAGGCACAAAGCTATAGCTGAAAAGAGGAGCTCCTAATTCACTTTTTATATCCACATATTCACAGAAGGGGATACAGTGGAGATTTATGTATCAGAATTGCTAAATGAAGTAAAAAACTACTATCTCTGAATGACCTGATGCCATTCATTAAACTGGGAACATTGAAGACCTCTCTGTATGTAATCCTATTATATTTATCTGCCAAGAAGCTTGGCTAATACATTCATCAGTTTTATAATGGAAATTCAGTTTGTGTATAGTAAAGAACTTGCATTTTCTTCTTAGCAAGTTTTTAATATTTACAATGAAAAGGTACACATCTGGTCTAGAAGCTGGGCAGTAAGTATTCTTGAGGAGGTAGAGGAGTATAAGAAAAAAATTGGAAAGAAGAGAGACTTCTGTTCCACTGGCATCTCTTCTTGGGATCTGTCCAGCAAACACATATTTAAGCACTTCTATAAATCGACCGTCTCAGAAGAAATATCAACACCAATTGCATTTCAGTCTCTTTTACAACCTGATAATTGTATGTGCTTTTTTAGGAACTTGTGAAGCTCTATTTCAAAGAGTAGTCACTTTTTGAAAGCCTAATGCCTTTTCCAATTTGCTCTGGCTAAATGTGATAGTAGTGTTGCATGTGAGCAGCAAATGGGCATACAGAGATTTCATATTGTGTGTGCAGCTTGTTCAAGAACATCAGCCTGCAATTCTTCCTACAATGTTGCAAAAGTCCTGTCTTACACCAAAGAATATGGAAGGTACTTTTGCTATGAAGTTTCTGAACTCTCTAGGTTTAGTTGCACAGTGAGGCCACACATTTAAGAGAAAACTGACCATGAGAATCTTCCTTTGTCCTTTGCAAACATACCTCCTTCCTGTAAGGTGTTTGCCCCAAGCCAGGTAAGGGAGTTCCTGTGATTTGATGAACAAGTTTACCATATTGCTGAAGAGCTCCACTGGCTGTCTGAGGAGTCAGCCTACTAAATTTACTGATCTGCAGTACACACACAGGTCAGAGAGATGCTCTAAGACAGCAGAGGCCACACCTTGTGGCCCCCAGTGATGTCCACTAAGCACATGTTCTGTTCACCGAATAGACTGCAAAAATACACAGCACTCATCATCAGAACTCTGTTCTCTTCTTCAAGCAAAACAAAATTGGCATCCTAGCCCAGGTTTGGTCAGGTTGTATGGATGATTTCAGGCTTCTTTCAGCTTCTTTCTCTTGATTTCTTGTTGTCCTGGGGTGACAGAGCAGGTTCAGTAATGGAGTGAAGCATTAAAAAAAAAAAATCACAGTCCAGAGCTTTCCTTTGTTTACACTAGCTAATTTAAGAATTTTTTAATTTTGAGTCTGCATCAGCTGTTCTCAGAACAGTACAGAGATCTATACTAGAGTGAGAATCACTGGCAACTGCTCTCTTGTTAATGTCTTCTGTATATATAATCTGAGGAACTGTGCTATCAATGGCATAACTTTCATATAGAGTCTCTTTACACCAGCTGTGCAGAACACACCTAAATGTATGTTTGTTTGTTTGTTTGTTTGTTATTACATGCAATTTCAAAGACACAGAAGTCGAGGTGGATTTTAAAAGGGCTCGGGATATTCCTTACAAATATATATTTATATTAAAAAAAAAAATCTAATTAAGGCCATCCAGATTAATCAGACTGTCCTATATGGTAGAATAAGAGAATAATTTTGAAATAGCATTTTAATGTTGTTTTAACTCTAAGTTTCAACTTATCTGGAAATTTAACTTAATTATTCAAAAATTTAAATCTTGCAACAAAGCTGGCAAGCATTCAGGTCTTGGGTTTGGGGTTTTTTTCAGATTCTTTGTTATGTGTTTCCTCTAAACCGTAAAAACTATCTACTTCCCATTTGTGTTTCATATTTGCAAATTTTAATATTCTCTCAAAACCCAAGAAAAATGGAAACTTTAAGCAGCATATCCAGGAGAAACATCTTGGTATGTTAGAAATGAGTTAATTTTGCAAAGATACAATATTCTGCAAAACTAAATGCAAATTGCATTTAATCTAGTTCATAGTTTTTAAAACAGTGAAACTAAGAGTATCAATTTTAGGATAATAAGGCATGATTTTATTTTCAAAATAAAATGTTAGTATTCTTATAGCTCAGTAAAAATAAAAACGCTTAATTTTGTGTTGCGTGAAGAGGCTTCTTGCAAAACATCACAGTAAGGGTGGATATTTAGTTTTTGTGATCTGAGACCATTTATTCATTTTGAGCAATTATTTTCAACACTGATTTTTCTTCTCTTCTCATATGGAGATTGTGGTAGTTTACACTGTCTGTGTTTCCTTTTCACCTTTCACAGACTCCAGAGAAGCAGCTCAATGGCTCTGTATTTGAAGTCAGAAGATAAACAGATACTAAGAGTAACATTACATTACTCAGTTTCACATGTCCAGTATTGACAGAAAAAGTTATACAATATGCCTGTAGACAATCTTACCTAATGGCAGGGGAAGTATTAGAAGTGACACAATGGTATCGTGACCATGCAATTTAATGTATTCTGTTTTTTTTATCTGTACCTCTGACTGAGAGGTCAGTATATCCTAAACATTAAAGTAACAGAGAAAATAAAGCAAAAAATTTAGTAGCTAGTGTTGAGTAAAAGCCACGGATGTATTAAGATGTTACCTTTGCCAGTTATCTTTTATCATCTAGGTTAACTCACTGCTTCCTTAATTTCACCAATACATCCTGACAGTATTCAGAGAAAGGCTCCCAGAGGAATTGACCCAGAGCACTGACACTGAATTGCTCTTGGAAGAGCTTCACTGTCTGTTCTCGTCAGAGGGAGGACCTAGGGAGGTCTTTGGTCTGCTACTTCATGTGCATGGAACCGGGTGACTTTATATCCCCTTTTTCAGGGGGTCTAAGTAACTGAAAAATCACTTAAATTAATAAAAAATTTTTGTCTCCATATCAATTTATGCATTTTCAATTGTATGTGTGCTTCCAATATTATATATTTGAATTTAATATGTCTTACATTACATACTTCTGGATGCAACGGCTCTCCTGTCTCTTTGTGTAATTAATGTACAACACACTTCATGATACCTCAGCGACCTGGAGTAGAGCTCTCAATCTGTGCAACAATAAGGCTGCCAGTGGACTAGGAACTAAAAAGATATGAGATTCCTTTCCATCACTGTTGCTGGAGGACAGCAGCAGTGTTGCTCGCCTCTCACTGCTCAGATGGCTTTCTGGTCTGTGGAATTAGGATCATGAGTGCCATGACCTCAGTGAAAAGTATCAATGGAAAATTGAGAAAATAAGTTTTTACTACAAGGTTTAACATTGCTGGCTGTTTGTGTAGGTGTTCTCTCATCAGTCAGATCTAGGATAACTTCTCAGCTGTGTGCTCTGTGTACCTACTCTGGCTGCATCCTGACTCTCAGAGATACACACTGTCACAACTCCTTGTATAGAATGCAGGTTCAGGGGGATCAGAGCCAGGTCACCAGGCTGAGCAGTCAAGGTGCCAGGACTGTGAAGAGTCCCATGGAACACACCTGATACAGGTAATTGACTGCTGTGAGCATTCATGCCAGCCGCACACACACAAATACACATACTGAGTGTATACATGTATTAACACCCTGCTTTTCTTAGTAGTTGGGTTCACATGTCAAAATACCTGCATTGTCTCTGCTGCCTTTTTTAAGGGATGAGAAGAAGGGATGCAGTTGTAGTTGTCTTTTTCATTGACAGCTGTAGTAGCACTTTGTTACTGTTGAAGTATCCCTGTGGCACAGAGAATGTGTCTGGGGAATATCTGACCTTCTATCTTTAGGATGCCAGTGTCTGAATGCATCTTAAATCCTGCAGACATGAATGGTGTATGGATATGGCACACCACTGTGAGCAGCCCTTTGCCTGCTGGGCTGTGCACACAAAATGCCTGTATGCACTGTGCTTTTGGTAGAGGTCACAGAGTAGAAGTTCTCATAACTTCTGGGGCCTGATTCATGCAGATTGTGGCTTCTGAAGAGCAGTGCTCTTTAAAGGGCACTAAAATAACAAACACTTTGCATGATGAAAAATAATGTTGATGTACTGAAGGTAAATGTCATTCATATTTTGACTGTCCCTGGTCCTCCCAGTCTCCTACAAAGACCACATCTAACTTCCAAAACCTGAAAAACTTTGCAAATTATCCCCTTATCATAGACCTTTTCTTTCAGTTGTACCAAACTATGATACTTTTCTTGTGTTCTTTTGCTTTAATTGCATTGACCCAAGGTGTAAGGCAGGCAATCACAGAATCACAGAATCACAGAATCACAGAATCACAGAATCACAGAATCACAGAATAATGAGGTTGGAAGATGTGGGAACTCAAAATGTCTCTCAGACATTTTTAGAGGTTCCAGGCCTTGGTCAGAAGCATTCTAGACCCTGGCAGACAGCTGAAAAACAACTGTGATTTTGAGTTTGAGCCATGGAATGAATTACCAACTTTGGAGGTGGAACAAGCAATCACAAAAGGTTAGATAGTATAGTATAAGTAGTTACGAAGTAGAGGGGAAATTTTTTTAGTATTGTACAGGGGGGTTTTAGTGCATGTACAGGGGGGGTTTTACTTTGTACATGGGGGTCAGAAGTTCTAAGATGGAGGAAAGTGGGCTGAACCCATCCTTCTTCCTTCTTCTTCCTTACCTCCATGTTCTTGGTGATGTTGGCACTCACGGATTGGTTTAGAGTAGAAAAACACTTAGCAACGTAGGTAGTAGGTATTGGGGAATAATTGTAAACATGTTATACGTAATATGTCTTATAAAAGATAGCAGCAACCCTGGGCGGAGAGAGAGACGAAGAAGACAGCAGCTAGAGAGGATGTCAGGGTGTGTGTGTGCCTCTACCCAGGCCACTGATCAAATAGCTGCAGTCCAAGAACATAATCTGTTAGATAACTAGCAATAAACTGCCTTGAGACCGAACAGCTAAGCCTGTGGAGTTTTTCTTTGGAAGCACGGGTTGGAGGAGGAATTTCACCACCACATGTGGCCCCAAAACAAGGCTGGGGTTCCCACATCTGGCGTCCCTGGGTGGGCATCAATAAAAAGAAGAAAAAGAAACATCAAACAACCTCCAACCTTCATCGGCAGAAAAAGAAAGAAGAAAAAAAAAAGAAGAGCAGTACACACTCTCCGCATTTTCAAGAAGAGAGGGAGCGGAAAGCTCAAGATAAGAACTTGACCTTCACCAAGGCATTTCGTCTGGAGGACAGCCAGGAGGAGAGAAACCAGAAGAGCGCCTGGGATTCCTCGCCTGTGACCTGCTGGACGATGGACAGTGCCATCTCCGGACTGACTTCATGCTGACTCAGCTTTTGGTGAGAATGGTTGAAATTAAGAACATGGGGAGGGAAGGAATTTTTCCCAAGGACACACCAAAGACTTTTTTTTAGCCCTATAGGGCGAAACTTCTACCCATCAGGTAGAGACAGCCCAAATGAAATGAAAGCTTTGTTATCATAGGTGCGGTGTAGTCACTCGCACACAGATATATATTTTTCTTGGGATTGAATTTTTGGCAAAAGATCAATAAGTAACTTTATTACTGAGCCACAAAAGGACAAAAAGATAAGACTGCTGCAAAACTTTTGCTTTTAACAAGGACAATATTATAGCCAGCTCTACAGCACAGCACGTCCAGCCGGACAGCTGGGGTTTCTATGGGAGCACAAAGGGGAAAGATTGCCCAGCCAGCAGCTCGGGGCAGTTTTCCTCACCACAGATCCAGGGAAAGCAGGACTGCCTTCCATGGACAATCAGGGGATGGTCTGTCATCATGCCCTGTGTGTCCGGGTTCCCACTGTTCCTCAGTTTCCCTCGAACCTCAATCCCTGAGCTCCTCCAATGCAAGTCCCCCAGACAGGGAGATAAGCCAAGCACAGCCGCAGCCCCCGGTGGGGGAAGGGACCAGCACTGCTCGAGTCCAAACCCGCGGCGAGAGGGGCAGCGGCGGCGGCGGCGTCTCCGGTGGGGGAGGGTGCAGAGTGAGTGCAGAGCAGAGAGGGAAGAGGAGGGGAGAGGAGAAATCTCTCGTGGCTGCTCGGGCTGGGAGTTCAAAACAGCCCGCGGTGCAGGCGAGAGGGGGGACAGCGGGAACAGCGCAGACACGGGGCGGCGGGGGCGTGGGTGCAGCGGCCAGGCGTCCCGAGCGTCCCGTGGCGCGTTCGGTGTCGAGAATCCGTGAAGCCGCAAGAGCGGCCACCCAAGAGGCGGCGGGCAGCTCCCGGACCGCGGCAGCCAGACCCGCTGAGGAAATAGCAGAGGGACAGCGAGAGGCGTCCCTTGCTGCAGCTCAGGCGGCGGGCACGCGCGTGAAGGTTGAGCGGAGCCTGAGAGCCACGGGTGCAGGGAATTCTCGCATCTGGAACGCGTGGGACGGGGCGCAGGCGGGGCGGGGCCGGTGCGCGCGGGCTGTGGGTGCTGGAACAGTCAGGAGAGGGGCAAAGCGAGATGGGAGACATCGGGGCCGAAATGGGAACAGAGAGTGTGATTGCGTCAGCCTGGGGAGGGATGGCAGTGGCTCTGAACCGGGCGCTGCGAGCCGGAGTTAGGCGAAAGCACGGCCGGGACCAGAGCAGGAGCGTCCACACCCCCGGGGTGACACAGGCAGGGACGGGGCGTGGCCAGGATGATTCAGGGCATGGTCCGTCGCGGTTCCCATGGCAACAGCCAGCACAAACCCACAGCCACCCCTGTGAGTTTCAGACACGACCAGAACAGAATAGTTATTGCAACAAGAATCAGTTACACATGAATCGGTTGTTAGAAGAAATGTTAGACTGAAAGTTTATCAGGAATTAGTACGGGGTTTGCGAATGTAAATCAATTGTCGGAAGTACATATTGGAGAGCGAAGTGCATGGAACCGTGGCGCGGGGTCTTTCGCATCTCGAGCGCGGCACAGGCACTGACAGCGTCAGCAGCGGCGGCGGCCCCAGCCAGCCAAGTGCCCACAGGCTGCGCGGTGACCGCGCGGGGGGGGGAATCCCGAGCGCGGGACGCGGCGCGGGGCGCGGCGGCGGCGGGGAGCGGCGGTCGCGCGCTGATGACGTCAGCAGAGCGCCGAACCACACTGAGATGGGGACAGACACCGGGGCCGGGCGGGACGACCCGAGCGGGACTGGAACTGTGCCAGGTTCAGTCGGGCGTGAGAGGGGACATTCCCGAGCCCATGGCCGTGGCCGGGGCCGGCGCGGCGGGGTGCAGTCGGGGCTGGTGTTCCTTCTCTCGTTCCCATGGCGACACAGACAGAGACGGGTGAATCCAGAATGCACTCTGCGTTTGCAGAAGTTAAAGCGAACGCAGAAGTGTCAGAGAGGGACAGATTGCAGGAATGGGTCCAGCGCAGCTGACACTGGGTGTGAGCGAGGGCTGAGAGCAGGAGAGAGACACAGTCACCCCAATGCAGGCAGAAGCGGGGTGTGACTGTGCCAAAACTGCTCCCGTCCAAACCACTCAGGCTCGTGCAAGCGGGGACTGGGCAGAGCCAAGGCAGGGATTTCCTCAGTCACTGCCTCTCCACAGCAGAGCTGTGGTGTGACAGATGCTGAGGCTTTTTTCCACTGCAGTGCACATCAAAACATTAACAACAAATACACGGCACAGCCCAGAAACCACAGCAGTCAAAGTAAATAACTTTTTGCAATCACATCTATTACACCAAATGTCCCACAGCAATGATGAGATGAAATTCCAACATTCACCCAAAAAATAAGATACAGCTAAGTCGCCACTTGAAATCAAGGGTCTCCTTCTTCAAACTTCTCCAATGTTTTTAAATGCTAACCCCAGATTTTTTAGTTAGGTGACAGAATTGATCAGCACATGCACCCATCCGGTGTGGTGAAGTGATATTGTTTATAGAACATAATGTGAAAAAGAGATAGTATAATGAGAATTGAGATAGAGAATTGAATAGCATGAAACTTTAGTAATTTATTATGTTAAGATTTAAGTTAAGTTGTATTTTAGCATTTTATTAATAATATAATTGAATTTTATATATAGTTTAAGTTTAAGTATTGTTTAATTAGAGTATATCACTTTAAGTTTATCTTAGTTTGGGCCCTGAAAAAGTTAAGTTTATAAGCATTTAATTGATAATGAATTTATATATTGTTAATTTGATATATATATATATAGGTTTCATAAAGTTAATATAATTTAGGGATTTTTTACCAATATTTTATATGTTAAGTTTAAGTAGTGTTTAATTCAAAAAATTATTTTAAGTTTTTCAAAGGTTAAGTTTGTTCAATTAACAAAGTTTAGTTGTTTTTCTTTAAGAATAATAAGGTTTTGATTGAAAGAGTTTATGAGATGATAATGAATATTAAGTTAAAGGGAAAACAGTCTATCGGATCTTTGGTTTTATTTTAGTCTTTTCTGTTTTATTGTAAGTTTATCAGTGTATAAGAGTCTTGAAGAAATTTATTCTGAGTTTTTCTGAGATCGATTTCATTGTTTAATGATCACTTGTTTATTTTGTTATTTCTTTGTGTAATGATACAAAGAGTGTTTGTTTCCAAATTCTTTCTTTTGCGTTTAACTATTTAAGTGTTTTATAAATGTTATTGTTAAGAAATTTTATCATGTTATCAGGTGAAGCTCTGTGCTTTGTTTTTTCATAGCGAATTTTCGTATGTTTTATTGTTGTTTTTGTAATCTCATCCAGGTTACATGTCATTCTGAAGTTTCATTTTGGATTTTAACTATGTTGTGCATTTTTCTAGGTGAACTCTCTGGTTTGTTTTTATATTTCTTGTGAGTGGAATAATTGCATTTCTGTTTTTTAACACTCTTGAATGTTTTTCAGAAAATCTCAGAGACAAATGCCTGAAGCATTCTGACAATGTTTTATCAATGTTTATTTTATGGTTTCTTTCAATTGAAAACACATCTGTTTCCTTCAAAGGAGTTTCAAGAAGAATGAATCCTCGTGTCATTTGATCAATTTATCAGTTTGAACTTTGAGTGTTTATTTTATATGAAAATGTTATAATAAGTTGTTATGTTTTAGGTATCATATATGTAATGTTAGTATAAGCTTTGTTTAAGATAGTATGATAAAGAGCATCACTCCAATTTAAAGTTTGGGTTTTGGCCAGGCCCTGATTTTAACTTGGACGGATGAGTTTGCCAGCAAAATTCAGAGGTTTTTGCACAAAAATGAATGTTGTATAGATCATTTTGATCCATCAATTCAATCCTACAAATTTGACAGCTGACACAGCTTTGTGGTGAAACTTGTCAGCCCTGCCCGGGAAGGGAATGTCAATTTTCACTGAAACAAATGTTCAGCTGTTTGCAGACTCTGAACCACTGGCACAATGTTTCTGATAATTATGCTTTGTTCAATTTTATATATGTTATTTAGAATCTTTCTTTTGAACTCTTTTGAATTGTTATTGATTTTGATAAATTTTCTGCATTTTATTATTACGATATTTTGTCTTGTTCTATATTATGTTTTATATTTTAACCTTCTTGTTTCAAAAGAGAAGAAGAGAAAGAGAGAAAAAAGAAAAAAGGTGTAAAGAGAGAAAAGAAGAGAAGTAAAGAAGTGCCTGAAATAAGGCTGGAATAAGTAATGAAAATTTTGTATATTTTAATCTTTTGAGATTGTTCTTTTGTAGATTTGATTTCACTGATTGTCGAGGAAAATATGAGGAGAGTGCCAGACACTGGACGGATCAAATTGAAAAAATCAGTCAAGTTAATAACTTTGAGCAAGGATCGTGGTAATGTTTTCATAAAGTTTAAAATAGATCTTTGTTTTTATCTTACAGGCCCTCAAAAATTGTTCTTATAGAGATAATGGCTCAGATCATTGTTAAGGCAAACACTGGATTGCTGACAATGTCAGGCAGAGATTTCCTAATCATTCATTTACATTTAAAGAAAGAAAAAATATTTTGAGTGGACAATCCAAAGTCACAAGATTTCTCAATCACGTTGTTAGAATACCCAGAAGTTTGCACAGTTCATTTTTTAGCTCACAATACGTTAAATGCAAAAATAAGTTTTAGAGAAAAATCAAAAATAAGTTAAGAATTAATAGAAAAGATGACAGTGTTTACTGATAGTTCAAGGAAAACTCACAAATCACATGGAAAATTCCAAAAATAGAGAAATGGGAATCAGATGTAAAAAATGGTAAAAGACTCACCACAAATTGTAAAATTAGTAGTAATAGTCAGGGTTTTTCAGTTATTTCAGAAGCCATCAATCTGATCACAGATTCAGTGTATATTGCAAATGTGGCCAAACAATTAGAGGAATCACTTTTAAAACATACGGACAATGAAGTTTTATATTCGTATCTATTATGTATGAAAATAATCCTGATAGAGAACATAAATATTTTGTTATGCACATCAGAATGCATTCTTCATTTCTGAGGTTTTTAGTAAAAGTAAATGTTCATGTAGACAGATTCACAGTGTCCATCTCACAAACACTGCCAGACATTTTTGAGCAAGAAAAATTGAGCCATGCATTTTTTCACAAAAGTATACAAACATTGATGGAATCCTTTCGCTTTCTAAAGGTCAGGCAAAGGAAATCATCAACGCTTGTCAGAGTGTCAGTTTGTACAGCGTCCTGTATTTACAGGAGTGACCAATTTGAGAGGTTTGAAAAAAGCCTTCAGCTGTGGCAAACTGATGTCACAAAATATGCATTTTTTGAGAAGCTTGAAAACATTTGTGTTTCAGTTGATATGTTTTCACATTTATGTTTCAGTTCACACATTTTCAGGAGCAATTTTTGGATCATGACATACAGGAGAAACCACAGAATATATCATACCTTGAAATCCATTTGGATAAACAGACAAGGAGGAGGCAGGAGCAACATCTCACATGCAGTTGAACAAAGTTTTGTATGTGAATTGTCAGACATTTTACAAACAGTGCACGAGCAGTGCTAAGGGAAAATTCTTCAGTTTTGGTCAAAAACCCAGAGTCAGGACAAATTGAAAGTTCATTTACATTAATAACTTGGGGCAAGGGTTTTGTTTGTGTTTCTATAGAACGAGGATCGAAGTGGGTGTCGGCAAGGCACGTGAAACCTCATAGGGTACAGATGCCAGTGAACATGGACCAGAGAAGCAGAGAAGCAAGCACGCAGACAAAGATGGACAGCAACGCTGTAGACGTCTCGTCAGACAACGATTGGGAACTCAGAGACTTGGGGTTTTTCTGGGGAATCAAGTGTTGTTTGGATGTTGCTGCATTGCGGGGTTTCTCACAGAGGTTGGGGACATGGACATGGGGTTCAGACAGATAGTGTTCATGTGCTTCATTCCTTTGCTTGTTGCCTTGGGCAATGGGACAGGCTTTCCCATGAGACAACCAAGGGAAAAGGTGTGGGAGACTTTGGCAAAGGCAGCGGGTCTGGACAGCATTTGCCTGACCCATTCAGAACTGAGGAAACAATTTTTGAACCTCCAAAGTTGGCAAATTTTTAGATCGACAAAAATGGGATTTGGTACCGAATTCAATCCATTGAGAGTGGCAAAGATAGATAATCAGATAGTAGATATCATTCCAAATCAGTTCTTTCATAGAAATGCCTGGTGCAATCACACCAAAGTGATGAGCAAACTATCCCTTCAACACCCAGCCACTTTACCGAAGGGAGTGTTTTTTCATTTGCAGGGACAGAATTTGGCCTGCTATCCCTGCAAAAGTCAAAAGCAGTCCATGCAGCATTGAGGAGTTCTCATTGATAACACCTGATTTGAAAACTTTAAAGGAGCAGACACACAGGAAAGAGAAAAGGTCCTTTGAACAATATAGCCAAATTGTGATAATGATGTCTGTATTTGGGACAAGGCTCGGAGAATTGCGGTTGCAATTTTCTCACCCCAAAAACAGTGTTGGGGGTGACCTTGACACAATTGGACCACATAGCATGCTGGATTGAGTAAACATAATCGTGCCATTTCGTCTGCACTGAGTGACATGTTAACAAATATCAGCAGTGCAAGACAAGCGGTGCTTCAGAACAAGGCAGCAGTTGGTTATTTGCTGCTGTCACATGGGCACGGATGTGAAAAATTTGAGGGGACATGCTGCATGAACTTGCTTGATCATTCAAAATCTATTCATGAAAATATGAAACATGCAAAGTAGTATCAGCAAATTGAGAAAAGAGAAACTTACAAGATTCTGGTGAAATGATTTCATTGGCTTTTTTAATCTTTCACCATTGTGGAAAAACTTTTTAAAATAGTGTTATATATTCTTATAGGGTTTGTAGTTCTACTTGTTCTGCCATGCATTTTCATGTGCATTCAAAGAGCCTTGAACAACATGGCAAAGCAGGTGTTTTTGGTTCAAACAGGGAGGGGAGATGTGGGAACTCAAAATGTCTCTCAGACATTTTTAGAGGTTCCAGGCCTTGGTCAGAAGCATTCTAGACCCTGGCAGACAGCTGAAAAACAACTGTGATTTTGAGTTTGAGCCATGGAATGAATTACCAACTTTGGAGGTGGAACAAGCAATCACAAAAGGTTAGATAGTATAGTATAAGTAGTTACGAAGTAGAGGGGAAATTTTTTTAGTATTGTACAGGGGGGTTTTAGTGCATGTACAGGGGGGGTTTTACTTTGTACATGGGGGTCAGAAGTTCTAAGATGGAGGAAAGTGGGCTGAACCCATCCTTCTTCCTTCTTCTTCCTTACCTCCATGTTCTTGGTGATGTTGGCACTCACGGATTGGTTTAGAGTAGAAAAACACTTAGCAACGTAGGTAGTAGGTATTGGGGAATAATTGTAAACATGTTATACGTAATATGTCTTATAAAAGATAGCAGCAACCCTGGGCGGAGAGAGAGACGAAGAAGACAGCAGCTAGAGAGGATGTCAGGGTGTGTGTGTGCCTCTACCCAGGCCACTGATCAAATAGCTGCAGTCCAAGAACATAATCTGTTAGATAACTAGCAATAAACTGCCTTGAGACCGAACAGCTAAGCCTGTGGAGTTTTTCTTTGGAAGCACGGGTTGGAGGAGGAATTTCACCACCACATGTGGCCCCAAAACAAGGCTGGGGTTCCCACAGGAAGAGACGTCTAAAATCATCAAGTCCAACCTGTGCCCTAACACCACAATTAGACTATAGCACCAAGTACCAAATCCAGTCTTTTTCTAAACATATCCAGAGATGGTGATTCCACCACCTCCCTAAGAAGACAATTCCAGTATTTTATTATTCTTTCAGTGAAATTTTTTTTCCTAATATCCGACCTAAATCTTCCCTGATGTAGCTTGAGACTGTGTCCTCTTGTTCTGCCAGTTGCTGCCCAGTGGAAGAGATCAACCCCCACCTGTCTGCAGCCTCCCTTCAGGAAGTTGTAGAGGGCGATGAGGTCACCTCTAAGAAGCCTCCTCTTCTCCAGGCTAAACAACCCACACTCCCTCAAACATTCCTCGTAGGGCTTGTGTTCCAAGCCCCTCACCAGCCTTGTTGTCCTCCTCTGGATGCTCTCAAGTATCTCTATGTCCTTCCTGAACTGAATGGCCCAGAACTGGACACAGCACTCAAGATGTGGTCTCACCAGCACCAAGTATAGGGGAAGAATAACCTCCCTACTCCTGCTGGTCACACAATTCCTAATGCAGGCCAGGATGCCATTGGCCTTCTTGGCCACGAGGGCACACTGATGGCTCATATCCAACCGGCTGTCGACCAACACCCTCAGGTCCCTTTCTGTCTGGACACTGTCCAGCCATACTGTCCCAAACCTGTCACACTGTAGGGGATTTTTGTGTCCAAAATGCAGAACTCGGCACTTGGACTTATTAAACTTCATGCTGTTGGACTCTGCCCATCTGTCCAATCGATCCAAATCCCTTTGCAGAGCCCTTCTTCCTTCCAACAGATCAACACAAGCTCCCAGCTTAGTGTCACCTGCAAATTTACTCATGAAGGACTCAATGCCCTCATCCATGTCATCTATAAAAATATGAAAGAGAGATGGTCCCAGCACAGAGCCCTGAGGGACACTACTAGTGACTGGCCCCAGCTGGATGCAGCACTGTTCACCACCACTCTCTGGGCCCAGCCATCCAGCCAGTTCCTAGCCCAACGAAGGGTGCTCCCATCCAAGCCATGGGCTGCCAGCTTTTCCAGGAGTATGCTATGGGGAACAGTATCAAAGGCCTTGCTGAAGTCTAAATAGACAACATCCACAGCCCTTCCTGCATCTACCAGACGAGTCACCTGGTCATAGAAGGAGACCAGGTTGGTCAGACATGACCTACCCTTTGTAAACCCATGCTGACTGGGTCTGATAGCCTGGCCATTTTGTAAGTGCTGTGTGATAGCACTAAGTATGAACTGTTCCATTATCTTACCTGGTACTGAGGTCAGGCTAACTGGCCTGTAATTACTAGGATCCTCCTTCCTACCTTTTTTGCAAATGGGTGTCACATTGGCCAGTTTCCAATCGTCCGGAACCTCACCAGTGAGCCACGACTCCTGATAAATGATGGAGAGCAGCTTCGCAAGCACATCTGCCAGCTCCCTCATCACCCTAGGGTGGATCCCATCTGGTCCCATTGATTTATAAATATCCAAGTGGCACCTGCAATAAACCAGTCTGAACCGATGTCAGGTTTCAGATCCACTGTCTCACCAGAACTAGACATGGGAGCTCCCCAGTGCCCTGTGAAATATTTAATAGGCTCAGAAATCTCTAAGAATTAAAAGAATGCCATTTAAAAAAAATAATTTTCTTTTTTAAAAAAGCAATTTCTCTTTTTTTTTTGAAGTTTCTAAACTTTATTAACTGCAACTTCTATCTGTGTTTGATGTTCACAGTATCTCTAGGTAGGAGAATAAGAAAATTCTAAATCCTCAGCTTACTTGCAGTATATTTTTCATTAAAATGCAAAATAATCTTTGTTCAAGCATACAGAATGCTTGGTATTTGGCCCGGTAAGTTATAGATTTTAGGTCACATAACTGTACCTCAAGATAGCTCACATAATTCATGTATGGTTGACAACTTCTGAAGACAGTAGGAAGAATAAAGGCTTTTTTTCTTGGTGTGTGAGTGGAAAAAGTTGGAGAAATATTATTTAGATTCCATTTGGAGAGGTCAGAATAGAAACAACAAACAGGTATTTTTGGACAACTCCAGATATTTAATTTACTCTGAAACAAAGCATTTTAATCCACCCTTTTGTCATCATTGCTTTTAAAAGAAGCTTTTTGTGCTTCCTTATTTATAAGGTATGCTAATGAAAAAGGACCAGAAGTAAAAATGTCAAAGCAGATGTCATGGTTTGACACTGGCACAATGCCAGTGCCCCCATGAAAATGCAATCTCTCAATTGAATGCTGTGAAACGAAATCGAGAACAGAACAAAGCAGGCACAAGCTTAATAACAAGGAAAAAAACTTTATTAAGCTACTACTATAAAAGTAAAAAAGAAAGAAAAAAACCCCCACACAAAGATTAAAATGAAAACTCTGCAAAGCATTCCTCCTTCCACTACCTAACTCCAACAAACCATAGCGAGACACAATCTGGACCCCAATCAGGTTTCCACCCTCCAGACAATCGATACTCAGTCCATCGAGGAAGAGAGGAGCCTCTCTTGTGCCACAGACCCCCCAAGAAACACAGATGCCACATCATGTGTTTCCATGTCACACATGGCACCACCTGGAGAAAAAGTTTTCCATGGTGACCCTTTTCCTTTCCCATGCACAGTGCTCTCACTACTAATGCATGGATAGACAGACTGCTTTTAGGATTTTTCCTTTCAAGGATGCCCTGCCAAGAGGGGAAAAAACAGCAGTTCAGTTTTTCATTTTTGGGACTACAGTCCCCCCCATTTTCCCCTGGGCCGAGGGTCTAAGAACAGAGATCTTCTCTTCTTCTTCTCTGAAGACAGGGGGTACCACCACAAACCTCCCTAACTTTTCTCTGTTCGCTCTACTTCTGTCTTTTCTCAGCTGAAGCAGGTCTCTTTGGCCCACCAGCATCCTCTTAAAATACAGTCTCTCTTGGAGGAGAAGATTGGTTTAGTCTGTGACTACCAAGAAAAAGTCTAGCCAAAAGCTACTCCATCATCTCCTCCCACCTAGAATTTCTCTTTCTGACATCCTAGGGTTTAAGCTGTCTCTCTTCCTCTCTTTCAAGTCAAGGAGGAGAAAAATTTCACAAAGCTTTCATTTCTCAAGGAAGGGTTAAAAGTCCCAACTCCCAAGGATGGCTCACTGCCCAGGCTCTGGTTTCCACAGGCAGCTGGGCAGCTTGAGGCCCCCCCCACTCTTCTCCTTCCCTGCAGCGTACTGCTGACAAAACTGCCTCTGTCTCTTTCTCTTGAGAGAGAGAGAGACTCTGACGGGGTGCGGGGGGAATGGAGACATCTCAGTTTTCTCCACCCTTCCATCTGCAGGGGGCCAGCCTGGTCCCAGTCCCTGCACCCTTGGGCCTACCTCCCAAGGCCACATGGCTTTTCCCCTCCCCCATCCAGCTCGTCGCCGGGCAGGGGAGAGTCTGCACTGCACGCTGACTGAAACTAAAGAGATCGAGTTCTCCTGAGAATTTTGCTTTTAACCCCTCTGTGTTCTCAGAGGCGTGTCCACCTTCAATTGGTCAATATCCAAACTGACCTCTTCCTTCTGAGAAAATTTCTTTTTCCGTGTCAAACCACGACAGCAGACTACTCTGGCACATTTGTCTCCGTAGACAAATGTTTCATACAAGGAGAATGAGGAAAATTGCCTTTTAGCCTTCAAAATTCTTTCAGTTGATCTTGGAACAAATTTTTGTCTATTTCATTGCCTCCAGAGCTCCATTTCTTTTACCACATCTACTGCTCACTTTAAAAAAAAAAAAAAAAAAAAAAAAGGGAAAAAGAAGAGGAAAATAAGTGCCTAACTCTATTCAAAATAAATGCTTATACAGGTACTATGTGCTCTGGTAATGCAGATTCCCTGCAGCAGTTGATAATTGCTCCCTCTTGGTCTAGACCCCAGTTACCTTTGAGCAAAGCTGCAGCACTCCTGCATACAGGAGCCTGCTCCATGACCCAAAGGATCCAAGCAGCTTCTCTGAAACTTCTCAAGTCTTAGTGCAGGGGCAGGCAGCTCCTGCCTTCCACACAGGCTCCACAGAGGAGCTTAACCAGAGCTCTGCATCACAGCTGAGAGCCTCAGCAGCTCTGATCCAACACCTGCCCATCCACCAAAGTCAATGACCTTGAATTGCATGCAGGGAATGGAAGCAGAGGAGGACAATAATGGACTCCACAAGAAGGCAGCCTTGGACTTAAGGCAATAGTGAATGTTTTGCATAAGAAATACAGCAGCACTTATGGGAAAGTCTGTTCCACAGGAAAATTCTGTGGTGCCTGGCCAAGCTCTCTGGGACCACTGCCTGTCTGAAGGAGGACAGACCACAGTCCATACAACTGGCTACTCTAGCTGAAACAAGTGAATCTGCAGTTGTCATTGAATGCTGTACCATGAATGTTTCTTCAGTTCTTAACTTTCAGGTGCAGCATGTCAAATTGCATAACGTTCTTCAGCTACCCTTCTGTGGGAAATAGGAGGTGTTTCCTAGACTTGGCATATCCATTCTCTCTCATTTGAAGAGTTTGCTCCATGTGTGTGGAAAGCAGAAAGGGGATAGGAAAGACAGGGTTTTCCAGAATATCTACTACTTTCCTGAGCCCTTATTAAGCATATGCATAAGATGTATCTCCTTCATTTCTTGCCCTAATATATGAGTTTTGTGCTTCATTTACAGACCATTAAAAAGACCCCGTAGAGAATCAAAAAAGCAAACATGCAATTTGACTGAAAGAACGGGGAAACAGTAATCCTTTTTCTCAACTCTGATGATCTTAATTTTACTCACCTAAAAAAATTAGAAAACATGTTTTCAAGTGGAATTATTTGAAATCAGATTAAATGCAGGATGTGTCATTTGTCTGAGATGTAGAAACTTCTGGATTTATTTAGGAAAACCTTGCTTTAAACGGAGCTCCCCAGAAGAAAGCAATTAAATGTCATTTGGAAAAAAATGCATATTGTGGCATAAGTGATGAAATATGATTCCAAAATGTATAGCTTTCTCTCCTGGTTTTATTTATTCTGGTTGGACCTTCTCCACAGACCTGAACAGCAACAGCTAATCATACTGAAATGTGGGAGAGTTTTTAGTGGTTTTGGGTGTGGGAAAATACCTAACAAAAGGACAACTTCTTGTTGCTCAGATCAGACTTACAAAGTTCTGATCTGACTGAAATTCCCAAAGGTGAAAAACAAGTGCATTCAAAGCCCATAAAAATCAATAACAGTCTTTCTTTTTACTTCACTGACCTTTATAAATTACTTTGAGGTTGAAATCCTGCCCTCACTAACTTCAGTCATTCTTGGATGAGGTCCACATAAAAGTGTTTACTACCTCCAGAGCATTTCATCCAAAGTGAGGAGCTTCCCTGCGCTTGCTACATACCGACTCCACTGGCAATGTGGAATCAGAATTCAGACAGCATTAGATCAAATGTATTTACTTCAAGCAGTTCTGCTGAATTCCTGCATCTCTCTTATCAAGATCTTGCAGATACTGAGGGTTTTTTCTCTGTGCTTGATTCTGCCTAAGGAATTTCTACTACCTTCTCCAAGGGCTCTGTGCAGCTACAATGATCCACATCCACAATCTCTGCTCCTCACAGTCAGGGTTTCCAACTGCAGATTGGAAAGATTTCATGACATTTTAAAAGGTTTAAGCTGCCTTGTGACCTGCTTTTTCTCCTTTAGGACTGGGAGTGAAAACCTGGATACTTCTCCTAATAGACAATTATTATTTAAAAAACCCAAGAGACTTAAGGCTACATTTTCTCCCTTAGGTTTAAGTAAAGTTCTGTCCAGAAACAACTGCAGAGGCAACATAAAAAACCCCTCTATGTACACTTTGGTTAGGTTGTTTCTAGCCACTTTTGCGGCTGCTACAGAGAATGTCATTAGTCTGGTTTCAATACTGAAGCTTCAGAAAAGTATTAAGGGACTGAATATGAAAGCAGAAATGCGTCAGCCTCAGCCCTGCACTCTCTTGATCCCCACGGGCTGGGACAGCGGTTCATGTGCTTCAAGTGGTTGTGGTTAAAAACACTTTTATGTCTATCTAAAGTTACCACCAATAACACAGAGCCCTTTGCCAGCACAGTCGCAGGGTATGAGTTCTTGGTAGCCATAATAACAGGACTGTTTCTCTTCCTGTGTGTATGATAATTTTAACCTTAATTGTAGCTGTTCCTTTATTAATATAAATAACTCAGGGATATAACAAGTTTTAAATTCCAGCTGTTCAAACAGTCTTTTTATTTTCTTTGTGCACATGGTTTGGTGGGTAATTTATTGTATCCATTTTATTTTATTTTTCCTTTTTTTTTTTTTTTTTTTTTTTCCCCTATGGAATGTACAATATATTTTCCAGGTATACTTGAGAACTATGCATGGAACCACTGCTGGTTCAACACGGGGCCATAACGAAGAATGAACTTTGCCTTTCTTTAATAGCACATGACTTACAATACTCACTGATTTCTGATTCTGATAATAATTCACAAGGTGATTGAGACTGCCACTGTGCAGCTTAATATCCCACCTTTGCTCTTCCCTTCACCTGCTAGCTCCTTTTCCCTGAACTTTGCTTAAATACTTATTAGTATCCACTGTGCCTTCTCCCAAAGGGATACTACTCTTTGTCCTTGAGATCCAGACTCCTTTTAACAGCCTCCTTTGAGATGGGAAGCTTTGCTTCCTGTCACCCTGATTCTTAAGACTTCCTAAAGCCTTCTGAGTTGACATTCCTTTGGAGAACTTTCCCACACAATTTCTGTAAACAACATATTGTTTACATTCTTTTATGGGGGTGGAGAACACTTGATGTACTGGTGGTTTGTCCAATGTCTTTGGAGAGGTGGCCCATTCACTCTCCAATCCAATGTCACCCTTGGGAAGGTATAAAAGACAGAGTCAGATAATAAACGTCCCTTTTTTACCTTGCAAGCAGCAGGTGGTCCGCGTTGTGCTTTCACGTGTCCCACAGCGACAGCTTCCTACATCAGACATCTTACAGGAGATACACAGGTGTAGATTCAAGGCCAATTCTTCCCCATGCTCCTCCAGTGAAGCCAGAGAAGGGCTTTCCCACCTCCAGACCTCCAGCCCCTAAAGGAGGAGGCAAGAGGGCAGGGAGGTTCTGGCCTCAAACTCTCCTCCCACACTCTGTCAGTCCTGAGGAGATGCAGAGAAAGGGAGGCAACTTGCAGCAGCAGAGAGTCAGCACTGCTGGCTGGTATACAGGCATGATTCAGAACACACCTTACAAAAATATTCTCAGGAGCTGCTTATGATCTTAAACTGTTCATATACATTATTAAGTCAGACTGGAAGGGCAGTAGAAACACTGAATCTAAGTAGGGTCTGTACAAAGGTCTTTTGCAGTTTTGTGTTCTTGTTGTCACACCATCTCACACATGAAGCTAAGATGGTGATTTTCCTGCATTCAGTAATTCAAACCATGTAATGAAGCATAGTTTCACTTGTAGAAAGATAAGAGATAAAGGTATTAAAGGAAATAATATTTTATATCTGCTAGAGAAATTGGAGACACAAATGTGAATGCCCTGATTTTCATAAGCATTTAAAGTTGGCAGTGCATTTGTCTGGTCTTAAAGCAGATATAGACCCCTTTTAAACCCTGCTTTGGTAAAGGAATAGTGTAAAATGTCCCTGTAAATCAAACTAAGGACACGGTCTTCTGCCCATTTATCTTCTGACCACAGACACTGTAAAACTCTAATGTGGTCAAGAAAGGCTGCAGCTTTACTGCATGGTGACATGCTTAAATAAATCTGGAAGAAAGCATGCAAGGTGTGCTTCTGCTTACATGCGTATGCCAGTTGCCTAATTCTGATGTGTAAATGCTTCCTATAGCCTAAAAATGGCAAAGCTTTTATACTTCACCTCACATCACCCTGGAATTCTGAATCCGATTTGTGATAGGAGCCAATGAATTCTGCTTCAGAACTTGTTTTCTTCCAAAAATGAAAAGAAAATCTCTGTGAAAGAGTGGTTGTTCACAGGACTACTGCCTCCTGATTTTCTCTGCATGGTGTTCTCCTTCACACAAACTAATTGTCAGCACTTTGGAACGTGATATACAGCTTCCAGCATATTATAAGATGCTCACTGGGGAAAACATACCATTATTATGAAAGACAGTGTGCTGTCTCACAGGAGACACTTGGCAGGAGGAGTAAGGAAATAAAGTCGGCTTGAAACTATAGCTGAATTTGCAGACTGTTACAAAGCCTGCAAAACAGGAGAAATCCCAGCATGTTTCAGTTATATTGGCTCTCCTATATCATGAATCCCATGACTTAGGAATGTCTGTTCCACAGTTCACGAGATGTAAAAGTGGGAGAGACTAGATTAAAGTTGAGGAAGAAAAAGCAGCAAAGACAATAGAAGCAGATTTCCTAGATTTTGATGAGGAATATCTAATAAGAATTCTAAAAGCTGGCCTGTCTTCAGAAACGTTTGCTTGAAGTTCCAAATCCCAATAATGCTTCATGAAAAATATTTTAAGCCTTCTATTTAAAGGCAAGTGTGTGTATGCACGTGTGCATGTGTGAGTGTGTTGTGGGGTCTGCATTGTAGCTCTTCACCTTTGAAAATAAGTTCTTTTTTCTGCTTATGAAGATCTATGTAAGGTATGGTATGTATGGTAGTGATGCTGAAGTTATGAGCAATGTAATTGCCTTTAACCTAAAAGAGAACTAAAATGTCCAGATACCAAGATAGGCAGAGGGCTTGTGTGGAAAAAAATTTAGAATGTTGCTCTGAATAGTGACTAAAAAAGGATTCCTTTTCCACTTACACAGTAAATAAACTAGAATGAAAATAACTACTGTCCACAGGTATGACAAAAATAGCTCATTCGTGTGACAACCATGAACAGATGTATGAGGAAATCTTCCCAGGGTTTACAAAGCACTGCTTGGGGGCACCAGAAAGCATTGTAGCCTGGAATGATTGCTGATGTTCTACTGAATACCACACACATTACCAACCACCAGAGAAGTCAGAGATACAGGGACTTTGTCTGAATCCCTTCCTCTCACCGCTCTCACATATCAGCACACATCCAGTCCCATGCAGAATTTCCAAACTGAAATCATTCATTGTGCTTCCTCTGAAATGTGCAAGCCATCTGCCACAACTCTGTTTCGGTTTTGAGCATCCTTTAAAGATAGGGATAAGTGAGGCATTCAAGGCAAAATAATTGTTACTATAACAAACTGTGTCATTTTTATTCACTGTAATTTGAACAGCTGCAGCCTTCTTTTCTGTCTTGAAGGAGGTAATTTTTAATTTACCTCTATCTTGATATTTTGCATTTTGGGACTAATTATCTATGGAAAAGTAAATGGCAGTATCATATCAAATTGAGTTGAACTCTAGCTGATCCAGGATCTTACAACCAAAAAGTTACTAGAAAGAGATGTCTGGATAAGAACATCAGAAGAGGGCAACTTCCGATTAATACATGTCATCATCTATCTGCAATTCCAAGACTATCTGAAGCAGAGATGATACTGTGTTTAAGTTCTGTCAGGAAAAAGAGAATATAAGGAGTCGCTGAACCTCTGTCTAGTGCAAATACATTACAGGTGCATTCATTTCCTTGGATGCAATATTGCTTTATTGTTTAATTCATTCTGCAGTTCATTCTACAGTTCATATAATTTTGTGAGTTACTTTGCAAAGTGCCTGTTGCTGTCATGCTGGCATGGTAGCGTGGAGGAAGGTTTTAGAAAGGCCTTGGGAATGGTAAACTGAGGTAAAAGATACATTTATGTATGCTCCACTGTTTCGGGAAAGTCCCGCTTCAGCATTCCTCTGTCGACCCCCTTCTCCCCACCCCTGAGCAGTTCCCATTGTGAATAGGTGCTTATCAAGTTTCTCTTGTTATTTGTACTTTGAGGTAGGCAATGGGGGAGTCCAAGACCACCAACATGCTCTTTCTCTGACCAGATGCATACAGAATTATTTTCTATAATGAATGGAAGAAGTTTCTGAAAAATGTATTCCTATTTATACTTCTATTGGATTTTTTATTAGTTCTGGCTTGCGTGTTTATTTTTAGTATGTTGAAAAATGAGAATAGAGAAGTATTATATTATGACAAAGCTGCTGATAGCATCAAAGAAAATAATCTGGTTTGCAAAAATGATAAAGAAAGTGTCTATGATTCCCTGTAAATGTATGCCAGTGTATTCAGCAGGTGTTAGGACATATGCAAAGTACTAATAAGCAGTATCTGTTTTCCCCTGTGGACAGATGAAATGGTCATTGTTAATATATGGGAGGCAAAAGGACAGTTTTGTTTTGCTTTCTTTTGCTTTTGGTTTGGTTTGGTTTTGAAGATAACTCGGCTGAAGAAGTGGCCTTTTTATTCCTTTGACCTACATGATCTTAAAACTTGGTTTGCTCCCCCGTAAAGAATTCCATAGCCCAAATGGATCCCCAAAACACTCTCCCCAAACACTATCTAAAACAAAATCACTAATAAGTGATGAAACAGTCTGTGTGTTGGTAATGAGATCATCCTTAAAATTTGATTACCTGAGAACTGTTAGGGTTATTTCTAATGGGTTTTATCCAAATCTAATGCATAATGGAGGCCAGTATTCATGTTAGTTCAGGCTTACATAATAATTAATAAGGATTTTGATGGGTGATAAATCCAGGCCAGCTAACTCTTGTGACATGCAATCTTTCAGACTACTGAAATACTCATGTGATGGCTGCTGGCAGATGCACTGCTGGAAAAGAGGAAATTCCCTGGCCTAGGAAATGAGATGCAACTGTCCCCTGCCCCCAGGAGGGGCAGTCAACAAATTATTGGCAGAATAGGATAGAAAAGGATACATTCATAGACCATGGGTTCATTCAGAACAAAAAATATGATCCAAAGCAGACAGGAGTTTAAATTAGTTGTTTAAATTAATTGAGGCAAAGGGCATTGTTATTCCTGCTGTTCGTGATCAGCTGTCCAATCCCATTTTGGGATTTTTCAACAAATTTGCTAACTCGTTGGCATCTAAATTTTCTTCAGGGACCTACATTTTCAGCACTTAAAAAATGGTCCTTTCTGCAGCCTGAAGAAAGCTGCAGGAAGTAGAACATAGGCTGAATGTTTTAGCAGCAGAGGGATGTGAGAAGTGTGGGATCTCTTGCCAGATCTTCTTGGCTTTTCTGCACTAAATTTGACTGATTTTTCTATGTTTTAGCCTCTAACACTCTTCTTTGGGGGCTGTGTGTAGCAAATATGTGAGTTGCTGAAGATTCAAACAGTCACAGCAAAAATCTCATGGCTTATGAATCAGGCACATCATGTTTTCAAGACTCAAGTTATTAACCAGCACTTTTCTTAGCTGCAGCCATGCATCTCTTGGGCCTAATGTCCAGAGACAGCAAACATTCTCACATTCTCAGAAAATAAATGTTTCTATTATTTTCAGTGTGGGTAGAAATGGTGAATAGTCTTCATTAAACTTAATTATCCTAGTCTTCTTTATGGCATGTCATTATAGTGAAAGATCTATTCATCCAAAATAATAATAGTGATTTTTATTCCTTTTCAACACTTTTTCCCCCATAGTCTTTCAGAGACTGATAAACTAGATGTAATGAGTGACCACAACTGAAATGCAGCCAATTTTGAGGTGAAATACAGCAGCTATAAAATGACAAACAATAACATTTCAAAATAGGTTAGGAGAGAACAGAAGGAGTAACAATATACGCAAGAGAAAATTCAGAGGGAATGCAAAAATACAAAACAAGAATTTGGTCAGTACATACTGCATTTAAAACTAACACTAAAAATAAGTATTTCAGAGGAGGGTTAGTAGCTGAATGCTCTTATGAATCTACATGCAGCTTGTTGCCAAGCATGCTGATTGTGTGATAAAAGCAATTGAAATGTTTGACCATTTTTGTTTCACACTACAAATATTAGTAGGAAATATAACTATTGTTACTAGTGAGAGCTATTCTAGTCAAAATAATTAGCTACCCAGGAAGAGAAATAGATGTGGGGAGGATCCACTGTGTTTAAGCCAAGGATCTCTCTGTGTTCTGGCACTTCTACTCCATCTCACCTTATCCACAGAGGGATGTGTCACTTATTGACACCAGGGCATAAAGTATTTTGATGGCTTTGTGTATTATCCCTCAGGATTCTACAAGGAAAATGAGATATCCAATCACCCATAGTTTAATTTGTGGGTATCATTGGAAGAGGTCCTGGAGCTAAGGTGTCTCTCAGTAAATTCTGCCTTGTCTATATTTTCTTATATCCACTTGGGATTTTCCTGCAATTCCTCTTGAGCAGCATCAAGAAGTCTCTATCCAGCCTATGAAAACTCCCATTTGCTCAACTGCCTCATAGAAGCGCATTGGTTTCAATTTCTTACAGCAAGGTAATATTGGGCTTTGGACAATGTAGACCCAGTTGTGTTACTAACCTTTTCTTGGCAATTTTTCTTTATTCACTTTTTGCATTTTTGAGGTAACACACAGCAGCCCCTGGTACAGTGGCCCATGGAGACAGTCCCTGTACAAACATCCAGCTTACAGGCCCTTTTGGCCAGTTGGTCAATTCCAATGGACACAATAAATGTCCCACGCTGGTCAAGGAAGATGGTAATGGCAGCTAAATGATGACATGAACAGCAAAGTCTAGACGTTGCGTTGAGATAAGACACCCCAGGGCTGCACACCCATCTCAGCCTAGGTCTGGTTCAGCATTAGAAACAGATCAATATACCAAGCACTTTTCACTGAGATGCTCAGGGCACTAAGCCAAAATGAAGTCACAGCCTCAGGAAGATCTGCTTCCCAGTAATGTCCAGTTCCCACCTGCCTCTTTTTTGAGGGGGATCCTGGTAGGCACCCTGTTATAGGGGGAATATCACCAATTCTTACAGCAAGTTTCTCTCCTTCTCCTGTCTCCTGGGCTGGCATTGTCTCTGAAAGCTGGAGGAAGGGCTCAAGACCTGGCCAGGGGACAGAGAGGAAGAAGGGAGCAGCTCTACTGTTTATGCAGAATTTAATTTTGCTACATCCAACCTGCAGACAGAAAAAAGATTTTTACCTTTCTTTGTCTCCTCCGTCATTAGTACAACAGAATTGGATTTTTTCATATGTTGCTAGGAAGTCTGGAACTATCAGTAGCACTGAGCTTTATGACTTTTTAAGTCTCTGATGTTGTTTACTTCTCAGGAAAAAAAAGCTGACTTAGTTTGTAGCCTGCAATTCAGATGAATATTCCCTGATATTAAAATTATTTTGCTGTTAGTCCAGCTAAAATGTGAGGAAGCAGTTCAACCTTTTTGATAGGCATTATAACCTCCTAATCCAAATGCTTCAGGCTGAATTGTTCAGCAGATGAACATGCACTTCCTAGAAAATGCATGTTGCGCAATCTGAGTAGTAGGTGTGGGTGTGATGGGAAATATGCTGCATTGGCATCCAGCTAGCACAAAGTCCAGTTTCATTCTCTGCTGCATTGACATCCTTCAGCTTCTTTTCCACATTTTTTATGTTTGTTCAGACAATGTGAATCTTGAAATGATGGAATGGTGCCTGCAACCTCCTGAGTAAACTGGTGCCATTGGCAGTTCAGCCAAATGCTTTGCTGTAGCATAAGACTCCACCAGAAATCCAAAGAACTCAAATGTCCGTGCACTCCAGCCCAAGCAGACAATGTGTAAATGTTTAGTCTGAGGTATTTTATTATCTTGTTTCTCATTTATTTGAGAATGAACATTTAACCTGTTCTGGATTTTTAACCATTTTTGTTGCAATGGCTGAAAAATATAATGAAATCAATTTTCTGAACCTGTGTCCTCCTAGTCTCAGTGAAAGAACAAAACATTTGAAATTCTCTGTGTTGAAGTAGTGAAAAATTATTGCTGTGGGCTTTCTGGTGAAACCCAGGACTTGTGTAAAAAAGCTTTTAAAATTATTCAGGCAGAATATTTTCAGAAAGGGATTTTTTTTTAAACTAATGAGAACTTTATTCAGTATGGACAAGAGAAAACATTCTTCCATGAAATGCTGGAGAGATTTCAATGTATTGGGCAGCTGGGAAACATGATGATGATGATTTAGCTTACATATTCACTCTTGAGTAGCTGAAAGGTTTGAGTAGTGGAATTAATTCCACTTGGAAAGAAGCTCCCAGACTTCAGCATAAGATATGTCTTTCTGGCCAAATGTTTCCTGACTTTCCTGGCAGGAAGTTTTTCTTACAATGTGATGGCTTGAAAGGACGATCTCATTGTTAATTCTTGCAGAGATGTGTGGGTGCTTTTTTTTAGTTTTACTAGGTGACATAATGATGTCTATCTTAAAATAAATGCTTTTTGAAAACTTCATTTTCACAGACATTTCAGATGAAGTCCAGCTGAATCACTGGCCCAGCAGCCACCCCAAATAATTGAGGCCATTAATTTCAGAAGAATGACATCAATGTTCAGTTTGTCCAGAAAGCAGAAGACTAGATTAGTCACCCAAGCTAAGATGCTGAGTTTCTACTTAGCAGATTCAATTCACTTAAGGTAATTTAACTCAATGCCAGAGTAATTGGAGTACCCAGATCCATACCAAGGGTGCAGTTAACAAACCTTCATTCATCCTAGTGCTAGTAAAAAGAGAGGATTTTCAGCAGCCTATGTAGTTCTGATGTTTACCAAATTGTTTATTCACTAGTGAATTTGGGACTGGAGACCTGTAATTTGAATCACTAATAGCCTTCCTCCTGGTCTTCATCTGTGCAAGTCCATTTTGCTGTAAGACTTTACAAATATTTTAGCAGCTGCAGTTAAGCCTGTATTTAACAGGTTGGGCAGAACTGCAACAATAAGTTGTAGCAATGAAGCCTTAAAACCAGCATGAAAGTATTTTAAAGCTTCAACCAAAGCAGGATTAAGAACATGAGATTTTTACTTTTATGATTACAAATAAGAAGGCTCTTCCTTGTTGCTCAAAACCTTTAACCCTCTAAACCTCTTTTCTGTACAAAGTTATCTGCATTATTTGTATTAGCAGATACACAGGGGTGGCTTTAGGACAAGGGCTGCTTTTAGACAAGGTAGGAAACTTCACAGGCCAAATACGTCTCTTTTGGGTTGAAAGTTATTTTCCTCTGTTGCCATGTCACATGATGGAGGATTGTCCACATTTCAAATGGGTGCTAAATCCTTTCTTGTTACCTTCCCCAAGTAAATCCATGGGGCTCACTTTAACTCTCAAAATCACTCAAATGTTCTTATTTAGGTATTGCTTTGAAGGTCTATTCAAAGTAGTGTGTTGTTCATGTGTCCTTAAAAGAGAAAGAAAACTTTTTAACAAATCTGAGATTTGTTGGTTTTTTTAAATGAGAATTTTCTTTTTTTCCCCTCACACAAAACTGAGAAAATATTGCAAAATTTGCTTTATGATTTTTCATGCAAAATTTTAGCTGGCTGCTTAACAAAAAGATAATCAAGATAGTTCTCTGCTTTGTTCTACCCAACATATGGACAAACTCCCTAAAACTAAGGCTTTGTTTTTCCTACCTTTAGAATCATTTCATAGCTTAAAAAATGTAATTTCCCCCCCTCACCCCCTCACTTGTAATGTTTTTTCTTGTGGTCTGAGAGTTAGGGTATATGGCTGTAGATCTGGAAACTTTTTCTACTTATCCCCAAGATCTTAGTACAAATGATACTAACAGGCAACCAACCAAGGAAATGATGATGCTTGGACTGTGTCTTGGAAATGGATGTTTTGAGTGATGCATGGTTATAATTTTGCGGATTGCATTCAGATGTCAGAACTGGCAGTTGCTTCCCCAAACAGCAGGTGTTCAAGCTGACAGACACAGTGGTAACAATAACCAGCATAAAATGTTATGGTGAATTCTATATAGCACAATATCTGTGTTTGATTGCATGCAGAGCCATTAGGCAGTGACAGATTATTAAATCCCCAGACTGATACGAACAAAATCTAAATTCAGTCACTGAATGTGGGGAAAGTCAGTGAGAGATGAGCATGAGCACTCCTTTATTCCTTATTAAAATGACAAAGATGTTTTCAGTACCATCTCCATACATTTACCCCGTGTCTCTTCCCTGTGAGCACCCCTGTAAATATCCCTGAGACACTTATCTGGCCAAGCTCCTTGGGCTGTCTCCCTGCAAACGAAAGTGGAGAAAATTATCAGTAACCTATGAGTGAAGCCCCTGAAAAATTCTGAGGCACAGACATGAATAGTGGAGGTAAATGTAGAATTTGATATATTCTTAACCAGAGTAAGCTTACATCAATGTGTCCAAAACCTATTGTATTATAGCTCATATAGAAATGTCATAAGGTAGTTTAGAAAGAACAAACACAGTATTTCAGTACAGTTGAAAAAAAAAAATAAAGAAAGAAACAAAAAAAGAAAGAATCTGGTTTTAGGATGCCTCAGTTTTTAGGCTGGAGAAAAGACTCGCAACTTCTTCTAAACTGCTGGATGATCCTTCTGACAGACCTGTGCTCCTAGTCTGACACATACATATTCTCTTAAAATATATATTGTTGACATTTGAACAACATGGAGCTGTAAAGGTGGGTGACCCAAAGAAAATGTGCTTGCTATCCAAAATGTCTGTTGTTCTCTCACTTCAAATATTGACATTTGTCTGGTGATTCTTGTTTAGGTTGTCCATGGACCAATTTAACCAAGACCAGTGTGCCAAGAAATAGGACTTGTCTCAATAGGGAATTTCATAATTATTACCACTGTTCACTGCCTGCTTTCAGTCTCATTATATTTTTTTGTAAATCAACTTGACTTACAAATTGATTAGGTTTACTACCTGTATGTCACCATGCCACACTGTGCTACCCTCTTAGTAATCTTAAATACACCATTTTTTTTCTTAATTTATTTTCAGTTAATGTTTAGACATGCATTACTTGATCAGTGTTATTCAAGGATCTGTTTACTGGTATTTTACTCGGGGTTTTAATTTACTACTATGAGCTTGGGGTCAGAGAAAGCCACTAAAAGAAATTTTTCACAAATTATTACAGAACTACAGGCAGACAGAAAGAAATTTTCATTCTAGAAAAGTGTTTCTAGAATGGCTGAGAGATTTCTGAAGAATTCAAATTCTTGTAAAGACTTCCTAATCTTAAAATATGCCTTAATCTGTCCTTATTGTTTTCTAACTTTCATTTTATATATCTTATAGTTACGGTGTCATTTTAAGGGACAATTTAATGGCACAAGAGAAGAGACATAGCAAGTGAAAATCTGATTTGATTCCAGAAAAAGAAATTCACAGCAAAGGAGATCAAACACTGAAGCAGGAGGCTCAAGGAAATATTACCATTTTAATTTTTGGAAATATTCTAGATTTGGCTGTGTACTACCCTGAGCAACCTGTTCTAGCTTCAAAGAAGGATCTGCGTTTAGCAGGGACTTGTATTAGATGGCCTTCAGAGGTTCTTTTCAACTTAAATAATTCTCAGATTCTCAGAAAATTCTGCTCTTTTGTCAATATTTTGTGAAGAAAGTTCTAGCATACTAAGAATAAAATCTAAAATTTTAAAGGATAGCAATAAAATTTTAATAGCAAATATTCTCTCTGAATAACACAATGACAGAAGATATTTCATTGAGTTGTCATAGACTGAATTCATTAGAATTAGTATCAGGGAGGTCCCCATTGTCTTTTCCTAGCTAATTGGTGTAACTCCTTTTTCTTTTCAATTAAAATAAAGCATCAGCCTCTACCTCCCACTTCTTTTTTTTTGCTGTCACTTTGCCAATTAAGATATTACAGATGAATGTTCTAATGAATGGTTCATTCCACCTCCCAGCAGTAGAATAATCTTCCCTTCTGCATGCTGATGGTACTTCTCCTTGTCTCATTTTAAATCTCCCAGGGTTTCCACTACTGCATTTGCCCATCTACTTATTAAACAACAAACAGAGCTCGGTTTAATGAAGTTTTCCCTAATACCAACCTTTTTCTTGTCTTTTTTTTTTTCCTGGTGATTCTATTCTATCTTGCGTATTATATTAATATTACCCATCTTACTCTTTGTGTTTAAATATTTCTCATTCTTTTACCAGTTTATATGTTATCACCTTCATTTTCCTCTGGGTATTGCTCTTCCCAGCCATTTTTTGCTTCTCTGAAGTCTTGCCATCTTTTTGATCACTGGGCATGTGGAACTAAGAATTGCCTTCAAAGCCCACATGTATGGGAGCCAAGAAGAATTTGGGCTATTTTTCCCTTGCTCTGTGATGAGGTACCTCTGCAAAAACAGGACAGAAGTGCATTTAACTTTCTTGTCCTGAATTTATATTACAGTACAACTGTAGAAATTTATCATCCACTGTTCCCATCAGGGTTCTTTCAGGATTAGTGCCTCTCTGGGAAACAGCCCCACTGAGTAAGTGAACTCTGGGGTCTAAGAAATGATCCTTTAAGACAGGTTTTTGAAATCACTGGGTTCATATCTCTTATTGGAAAAACAGAGGATAAATGTAGTGAAATGCTCTGTGTGCAATGAAGCCAGCATAATCCTTTCAGCATGTTTAAAATACTAATAGATGCTACCTACATGCTATGCAACTGTATGAAAGCAACGACCATGCAGAGATTTTCACGCAGCTCTTAACTCACATTGTGTGTTGTAAAGGTCATCTGATGGACATGGGACCAAACAAGAAATACTTCAAGCATGTGAATGAAGCAAACAAGTAGAGAAAGGGAGAAGAGAATCAAACTCAGTGTGGGGAGGAGAAAGAGGAGGGAGATGACAAGGAAACGGTAATTCCCCAATGTAAATGTAGGGTATTTACCCTATATAGCTCTCCTACTCAGAGTCCACATGATAAACTGAGAGTTATCCAAAGTCTCATTTCTTTCCTCCTGCTAATCTCCACTCCATCTGACTCCAGACCAGAGGAAGCCTGCTGAGAGTGCATCTCTGTGTCTGTGCACAAAAGGTCCACTTGTACCTGCTTATCTTTTGGGTATGTTCTTCATTCAACACCACCAGGAATATGTTTCTGATTAGCTAGAAAAAGAACATGTTCTATTTGACATTGAACCTCCCTTCAGGGAAAAGCAAACAAACATGTTTAAATCAGGAAGAAAAAGTTCACCAATTCAAAGTAGTCTGATGTGTCTCTAAGCTCAAAACAGAAGCATGGGAGGTTTGCCCATCATTATGAATATATGAGTCTGAATCAGCAGAGAGGGAGGTCAGCATGCCAGCAGAGCCGTCCCTTCACTATGTCAAGAAAAATCAAGGGCCCTGTGTTAACTGGGAATTCATCAGTCTCTGGCAGTAATTTCCATCCACATCTCTGTTGTCTGCAGGCAGGCAGGCATGCAGGCAGATTTGCAAACAGATGAGCATTTCCCAGGGGATGTCACCACACAGTCAGACCTGCGAGACACTGAACTCAGTGTCCATCAGTCAGAGCCGCTTCTATACCTCCTCCTGTTTATCACAAAACTTGTCTGTAGAATCTACTAGATAAAACAGCCTTTGACAAGCCTCTAAATAATAGCTATGCTACAGTAACAAACCAGCCGTGTCTGTTAAAAGCTTGGGAAAAGTTGTACTCAGTTCAAAACAGCATTTTTATTTCCAGCTTTTTAACAGAGACCAGATTCTAAATGATATCTTTTTGCTAGTCTTTCTGGAAGTCAACCTTTCTGACTGTTTTTCTTTGGCCTTTGCTATTCCAGCAAGGAATGATCTTAATAATTTTATAGAGTTGGTTGGTTTTTTTCATCTCACAGTTATTAGAAAAGCAATGCTCATGACTTGGTCAGTGTTTCAAATATATTACCGTTTTCATCTCCAAAGTTGAAGAAATAATGATTTTTTTTTTGTTTATTTATACATATATTAGGAACAACACAAATTTTCGGTTTAGCCTGCCTGTAGGCTCTGTCCTGCCTTATTTGCACTGGCTTCTCTGCTTGTTCTTTGTGCTGACTGATAGCAAAATGGCTTCCTCTCAGTGGACAAAAGGTTTATGGGGTTATTTGTTCTGTCTGGCATGTGTTCACAAAATAAAAACCCACAAAAATAAAGGCTAAACCATAGGGATGACCATATGTCATAGGGATGTATCAGAAATCTAAACCTCTGCTGATGCTGAATCTCTCAGTTTGAGAGGAAGGATAATATCATTAGATACCATAAATTAACCTGATTTTCAGGAAATACAACTTCTGAAAAGGGGTTCCCTTTAAAAGAACATCAAAGTAGACAATTCCATTCAAACCTGTTTTTTGGACAGCCTTTTTTTTTTATCTCTTTCTTTTCTCTATACCTGTTTGATGTTGCCATTTTGTTCTAACAACTTTTCTTAGCTGTGTAATTTCTGTAATTTCTAAGAGCTAAACATCAAGTGAAAAGTTGCTGCTGTTTTAAAAAGATCCTAAAAAGACACTTCCCTCCTTTCCATCTAATATCTCTGTGAGGCAGGCATAAGCATCCTGTAGTAATTTACATCTATTTTATTTGTGAAATTATAATATGAAAATACTCATTCAATTCTTATTGAGTAGTTATTTTTGTTTCCTTGAGATTTTTTTTTTTTTTCTTTTTTTGCAAAATGCAAGTTATCTGGAGTCAAAAATATTATTATGTCAGGATTTTCCTGTAGGATGTGTGCTGGTTTATTTTTTATTCATTTTGTCCTTTGTATTTACATGGTTGGGTTTTTTTAAAAGAAATATTTGAAAGTAGTGCTTTCAGTAACCACAACAATGTCTGTTTCTAGTGAGACTGTTTGGTAATATCTAAGACTTGGTAGCCACCTTCATGTTTTTTCAAGGCATGACAAAATTCAAGTGAAGGACTCTTCCAGTTGCCTACAGTGCTTCTCCAAGCAGTACCAAGAGATATGCAGGGACTATTCTGCAGTCCTAAGAACAGCTAATGCTGCATAGGCCATAACTCTTTTAAAGAAAAGGTGTCTGAGGGATCAGAGGGAGAGAAGGAAAGAGGCTGAGGAATGTGGTCAGGCCTAAAGCATAGAGATTGTTCAAAACTGACCATACAGAAGCTATTAAGATGCTAATTCACTGAACTTTAACAATCTCAGCATAATTCTTTACAGAGGTCCCTTTTCTCCTCTGTCTCTGAACTGAAATCCCAATTAGAGCTTTTTCTGGATAAAAACCAGTATGATCAGTATTAGAGATTCAATTTTCTATTATTGACATAAGGACATATGTTGGGAAGGATGGATAAATATAATTATTCATAATAATACAGCCAGGATGAAAACAATCCTCCATACTGGCTGGACAATACCCTTACCTACAGATAAGTCCAAAAGTCAAATGGACTGTTCCATCTCAATCCCCAAAATGTATGGTTCATCCTACACCTGTAACCCTCCCCTGAAACATCAAGTGTCTGTGACCCCATTGGCCCAAGTCTTGCTCCAGCCCACCTTGAAGCCCCCTGATAAGGGGTCTCCGAGGGGCCAGATGCCCTCTTGGATCTTCCCCTCTCTTGGAACTTCCCCCATCTTGGAACTTCTCCTCTCCTCTCTTGGAACTTCCCCCCTCTTGGAACTTCCCCTCTCTTGGAACTTCCCCCCCTCTTGGATCTTCCCCCTTCTTAGGACCTCCACCGTCTCCTAGAGCATCCTCTTGTCTTTCCCCTCCCCCATCCCCTTAAGCCTTGCCACGTGCTGCGTCTGGCAGCTCCAAGCAAGACCTTTCTCCATCCCTAATAAATCTTATATCCTAAGAGCAGCCTTCAGAGATCACTCGTCTCCATTCATCTAAACTGTCCAGGAGCACAGCGCTCCCTACAGACATACATAAGTAATATAAGGGACATAAATGTAAGCAGTGTAAAGGGTTTAAAAATGACATTCATCTGGACTTTTTGAAGCTAAGAAGTCCTACCTTGCTCTTCATAATTCCTTAGTGCACCCATCAATGCATATAACCATGGAATGGGAATTTCACAGACAGATATTGAACTTAAAACTATATTGATCATTCGTGACATTAACAATTTAGTGCTTGCTTCAGCACTTGGCTCTTTGCTGTGTTGAACATGGACCATTACAATTGCCTCAAATACTTAAACAGAGGTCAGGCCCTAAAATAAAACAGAAACCAAACTGTGCTGTCTCAGTCAGCCTCTTTTCTGTCCTTAGAAATGAGCTTGGTCTTTCTCAAATTGCATTATCTAACTTCTCCATGTTGAAGACTTTTCCAGTGTGAACTCAATTAGTTTAAAATTGTGTCTTTTGCCTGGAAATGACCTTTTATGTACAGTCTAGCTGTAGCGCAGGGACAAAACTCTGTCTTTCTGGAACAGCAAATATGATCTTCTTTTATCACACAACCTCATATTGTTTCAGCAACAGGAGGGTGGAGAGGGAATAGAAAGAAAAGTATTTGTTCAGGCTTTTGCATTGTGTTATCAATATGGCATGGGACCTGGAACTTTTTAATTCCTGAGAGGTTTGCCAAAAGTATCCTTAAAGAAAACAGTGAAAGAACTAATAAAGTTATATAATTCTGGAAAGAAAGAGGCTCTGTAATATGGCATCCCTGTAGACCTAGAGATACTATTATTTACAGTAATAAAATCTAGTTCTTATTTGGCAATTTTTTCAGTTGGTCTCAGAGTGTTCCACAGATGAAGTCTTCATCTCCATTTTGCAGATGGAATAACTGAGATACTGATTGTAAACTGCCAGCAAAGGATTGCCTCAAATTCTATCAGCAGAGCTGGGACCAGGATTTGAGACTTTGTGGGCTCAAGCCTTTGCACAGAGCAGAAAGCCAGGCTGGCCCTGCAAGGGCGCTGACACCATTGTCTGAGAGTGCCAAACAACCTGGGCAATTTCTTTGGGGTGCATTCTGGGGAAGCACTCTGGTCTCCCCCCAGTCAGCCACAGTTCTGCTACTGTAGTCAGAGGGAGCAAAGTTCTAGATTATGAATTTTTAAAGAAACGCTGACCTTAGTACATCATCTTTGTAGCAGCATCTATTATTAGGGAACCTGTGTTACTCGCCATGAGCAAGTCCCACACGGTTACATCTCTGCAGCTGAAAACCTCTTGTAAACTCCAGTTTGTGATGAAGTAGGTGTTCTGCAGGCTGTTAGGCTCTCCACACTTAGAGATAATATACCAAACCTGTTATACCAGCATTATGGCTTACTTACAGAGCCATAATCTTCTTGTGTAAATCGTCAGTCAAGACTTGTCTCTTTAGTTGTTAAACTGCTTCCAAGAAGGCAGATGGTTAATTTCAGAGTGCCTTGGGTTTTTTCTCCTGGCTGCAAAGTAGACAGAATCTTCACTAATATGGAAAGCCTGGAGGCTCAGTGAAGTATCAACAGAAGGTTTCAAAATGCTTAAGAGAGAAAGACCTGTGAAGGCCTTAAACAACTCTTACTGACGGTGCACAAAACATCCTTTTTTCACTTCTAAAAAGAAGTTGACCCCAATGCATCCTTTAAAGATAGGGATAAGTGAGGCATTCAAGGCAAAATAATTGTTACTATAACAAACTGTGTCATTTTTATTCACTGTAATTTGAACAGCTGCAGCCTTCTTTTCTGTCTTGAAGGAGGTAATTTTTAATTTACCTCTATCTTGATATTTTGCATTTTGGGACTAATTATCTATGGAAAAGTAAATGGCAGTATCATATCAAATTGAGTTGAACTCTAGCTGATCCAGGATCTTACAACCAAAAAGTTACTAGAAAGAGATGTCTGGATAAGAACATCAGAAGAGGGCAACTTCCGATTAATACATGTCATCATCTATCTGCAATTCCAAGACTATCTGAAGCAGAGATGATACTGTGTTTAAGTTCTGTCAGGAAAAAGAGAATATAAGGAGTCGCTGAACCTCTGTCTAGTGCAAATACATTACAGGTGCATTCATTTCCTTGGATGCAATATTGCTTTCTGTTTAATTCATTCTGCAGTTCATTCTACAGTTCATATAATTTTGTGAGTTACTTTGCAAAGTGCCTGTTGCTGTCATGCTGGCATGGTAGCGTGGAGGAAGGTTTTAGAAAGGCCTTGGGAATGGTAAACTGAGGAAAAGGATACATTCATGTATGCCCCATTGTATTAGAAAGGCCTTGGGAATGGTAAACTGAGGTAAAAGATACATTTATGTATGCTCCACTGTTTCGGGAAAGTCCCGCTTCAGCATTCCTCTGTAGACCCCCTTCTCCCCACCCCTGAGCAGTTCCCATTGGACCTGGCCCCTGGGGTGGTTCTGATGTGCCTTAGCTGAACACTGTCTCTATTGTTTAAGACCTTATCTCTTAATTTTGCTGTATAAAACTGTATCTGGGCAATAGCCCAGGGCCTTTGGTCCCTGCAACGCTTCAGGCAATACAATCTATCTGGACAAGCATACCATTGGTCTCTCTTGGTCTCTTTATCTCGAATCCTAGCGGCGACTGAGGCAGCGCCGCAGCTCGGACCGTGCTAACCCACACGCTGCCTGGTGAGCCCAGGGCAGCGGGACCGCGGAAAACCCCGGCCCCGAGAGGGGACAGCTAGCCGGAGGGTCCCGGGGGGCCGGGGAGGGGCGGGGGACAGCGGCGAGAAACCCCCGAGAGCAAAGTGGCGGTCGAAAGAGAAGCAACAGTGCCTATTCCTGCTAGTTGGCCAGAGTAGAGAATAGCATGTATGCTCTGGTGTCAGCTAACTCAGAAGTATTTTCCCTTTTGCCACATCTACCTATTAGCCATGCTTCCAAAAGACACCAGGATCAAATGCTGTATGCTCAATGTTTAAGTCATTATCTAAAAATGATTGAAAACAACAAATACGAACAAGAAACAAATCCAAATGGGAAACAAACATTTTCCTTTATTGTAAGTTCTTAGCTGAACACAGATTTTTTTCAGGAGGACACTTGAATATTTTGCCAGTTATGTCCTATAATTTGTAATACTATAGGACTACTCATTCTTCTTCTTCTTCTTCATGAAAAGACCTGCAACAGCTTCTCTGAGTTGCTGAACAGCTAATCCACTAAAATTGGGACAGCATGTTAAGGTTAATGATGTGCTATATAAAAGTCTAATGGTAGTGGGTCTCATATCCAAAAAAATCTCTTTAGACTAGTAGCATTCCTTGGAAGAAAATCCTCATTCAGCTTACATCCACAGGAGTGGTATGTATTACAGGCTTAATGTTGAGAGAATAGTGGAATTCTAGTTACAGTATAGAAGTTATGTCTCTGATTATCAGCACGTAAATTTATTGTGATTTTGGATAATAAATCCTGCTGATACTCCATCATGGTTTAAGTTTCTTTTACACGCTCCATTGGGCTGATTTGTCAGTGTGCCTCACTGCTTACATAGTACCAGCAATTAGAATTACACAAATGCTAAAATGAACAGTCATGAGTAATGAAAGTCTAAGCAGACAGACATGTGACAAGTCATTGGACCAAAGACTTGGCATCAGGAATATGTGAAGAAATAATAACTTTAAAAAATATTTTCCAAAGTCTTGTAAGTGTGCATTTTGCAGAGACTCAGAAAGCAATAATTGCTAGGAATGATACAAAAGGGTCTTCTCTAAGATCCATTTGTCTACTATAGAAGATGTTACTTGCCCTGCCACAGGAACCATTCCAGCCTGCCTGGCTGTGTGGCTCCATATGGAGAACTTAGATACTTCTTGCTGCTAGAGCTCAGGAAGACTAATGCCCTCCTGGCAACTGAAAATACTCTTTACTTGTGAAACTTAGAAAGTCAGACAATTTCATTGGCCAGTTTTTTTCCTTTTGTTTCTTTTTAATATGACAGTGCTTACTGAATCAGTGGGGCAACTTGTGGTTATTACTTATAAAGAGCAAGAGGAACCCCAGAAAGTAATTGCTGTGCCACTACAGCATTGCTGCTACATATTGCTTTGTGCTCCAGGCATGGGACAAAAATCCAACCTCACCAAGGGGCATTAAAACTGATCAATGAAACCCATTTTGCTAAAATTTTTCCCGTGAAAGTGTATGTCAACAAGGTGCAATTCTGTTTATTAGCACCTGAACAGTAGAAGTTTATGCGAGCCTTGGGAGGTTGAGCATTTTTGAGGATTCCAGTCGTACATGGAATGGAATCACGCAATTTAAGTTTCACTGAACCGGGTGCATATTCAGCTGTTGTGACTAATTCAGCTGAAATATGTTTGTTCTCTCCTTTGCTTTTCTCTTTCCCCTTACCACAGAGAAGCTGATTAATGCAAAAGGCACTGCAGGGCTGAAGCCAGCTGGACTAGAACTTTTGAAATGGTTCTTCCCCCCATACCAAGACAACTTTGTTTCCTCTACCTTTTCAGCACTCATGTAATTTATAAAGCTTAGTCTAAAATTATGTAAGTGCTGAAAAAATAAGAACAAACATGTAAACCAAACAAAGATTACCAACAGCTGAGTCCACACAGAGAAACATATAAGGTGAGTGTCAACAGTATTTTTTGGGCGCGTTTTCTCAAAATGTCCTAAAATTCTATAAAATAAAAGAATTAATGTACTATCAATTGCATTTTTGTTTTTAAACATTCCCAGAAACATATATTTAATATAGAACTTAAACTGATACTCATTTTGTTCCACTGCAGGACAGGTTTCTGCTATTTTTATTGTCTAGCTTTATCTTTCTTATCCTCTTCAGCAGTACCTCACTTTCTAGATGTTCCTTGCCAACTTAATAAGCAATGAGTGACAGATTAAGTAGAGATAGGCTAGTAGTCTCAGAAAAGAAACATCTGGATAAACTAAATTTAGCTCTGAGAATGAAGGAAGTAGGTAAATAAGAAAGGAACAGTTCCAAGTGAAGAGTGAAACGTACGTGCCAGACTACAAAGGAAGACTGGGAATTTTTTCCTTCAGACACTCTGTAACACAAACTTCAAGCAACACAAGTGGGAGATTCCCAGTTTGCTTAAACTGTAATAGTTTCAGAGCCCAATATCCTGGGCAGAATATCACAGCAGTGTAAAAAGGTGCTTTTCACAAGCAGAGGAATTATCCCTCTCACATGGAACTTAACAGTCTGAAAAAACAAAGGATGAGGCAGAGAAATCCATGATATCCAATAAAGGAACTGGGGCACATACAGGTACCTGACTTTTAGGCTGGCTGGTTAACAATGACTTCTTATTTCTAGCTGCATAAATGCACTATCCTTTAGCTTCCTAACATGGTTCAGTATTTTTTTTTTTTTTTTTTTTTTTTTTTTTTTTTTTTTGCTTGCATCATCCGTTCTCCATTCAGAGTCATCACTCTGCTACTTCCTTATGGTTATCCTGTCTTGCCCACAAGAATACTGAGATAGTAAGTCTTAGAAAGCAAGAGATCTTCCAGAAACTAAGGTGGTCCTGTACAGGGAGTATAGGCCACAGTGAAGAGGTGAAGGGGAAGAAGTGAACTTGACAGAGAGATGCTCAGCACAGGAAATCAAGGATGATACAATCAGACAGAAGCATGGGAACATGCAGAGTATGAAAGGGTTAGGGGTTAGGGGTTAGGGGTTAGGGTTAAAGTTAGGGTTAGGGGTTAGGGGTTAGGGGTTAGGGGTTAGGGGTTAGGGTTAGGGGTTAGGGGTTAGGGGTTAGGGGTTAGGGGTTAGGGGTTAGGGGTTAGGGGTTAGTGGGTTAGGGTTAGTGGGTTAGTGGGTTAGGGTTAGTGGGTTAGGGTTAGTGGGTTAGTGGGTTAGTGGGTTAGTGGGTTAGTGGGTTAGTGGGTTAGTGGGTTAGTGGGTTAGTGGGTTAGGGGTTAGGGTTAGGGGTTAGGGTTAGGGTTAGGGTTAGGGTTAGGGTTAGGGTTAGTGTGTTAGGGTTAGGGTTAGTGTGTTAGGGTTAGGGTTAGGGTTAGGGTTAGGGTTAGGGTTAGGGGGTTAGGGTTAGGGTTAGGGTTAGGGGGTTAGGGTTAGGGTTAGGGTTAGGGTTAGGGTTAGGGGGTGAGGGTTAGGGTTAGGGGGTTAGGGTTAGGGGGTTAGGGTTAGGGTTAGGGGGTTAGGGTTAGGGGGTTAGGGTTAGGGGGTTAGGGTTAGGGTTAGGGGGTTAGGGTTAGGGGGTTAGGGTTAGGGGGTTAGGGTTAGGGGGTTAGGGTTAGGGGGTTAGGGTTAGGGTTAGGGGGTTAGGGTTAGGGGGTTAGGGTTAGGGGGTTAGGGTTAGGGGGTTAGGGTTAGGGGGTTAGGGTTAGGGTTAGGGGGTTAGGGTTAGGGGGTTAGGGTTAGGGGGTTAGGGTTAGGGGGTTAGGGTTAGGGGGTTAGGGTTAGGGTTAGGGGGTTAGGGTTAGGGGGTTAGGGTTAGGGGGTTAGGGTTAGGGGGTTAGGGTTAGGGGGTTAGGGTTAGGGTTAGGGGGTTAGGGTTAGGGGGTTAGGGTTAGGGGGTTAGGGTTAGGGGGTTAGGGTTAGGGGGTTAGGGTTAGGGTTAGGGTTAGGGGGTTAGGGTTAGGGTTAGGGTTAGGGTTAGGGTTTGGGGGTTAGGGTTAGGGTTAGGGTTAGGGGGTTAGGGTTAGGGTTAGGGTTAGGGGGTTAGGGTTAGGGTTAGGGGGTTAGGGTTAGGGTTAGGGGGTTAGGGTTAGGGTTAGGGTTAGGGGGTTAGGGTTAGGGTTAGGGTTAGGGGGTTAGGGTTAGGGTTAGGGGGTTAGGGTTAGGGTTAGGGGGTTAGGGTTAGGGTTAGGGGGTTAGGGTTAGGGTTAGGGGGTTAGGGTTAGGGTTAGGGGGTTAGGGTTAGGGTTAGGGGGTTAGGGTTAGGGTTAGGGGGTTAGGGTTAGGGTTAGGGGGTTAGGGTTAGGGTTAGGGGGTTAGGGTTAGGGGGTTAGGGTTAGGGTTAGGGGGTTAGGGTTAGGGTTAGGGGGTTAGGGTTAGGGTTAGGGGGTTAGGGTTAGGGGGTTAGGGTTAGGGTTAGGGGGTTAGGGTTAGGGTTAGGGGGTTAGGGTTAGGGTTAGGGTTAGGGTTAGGGTTAGGGTTAGGGTTAGGGTTAGGGTTAGGGTTAGGGTTAGGGTTAGGGTTAGGGTTAGGGTTAGGGTTAGGGTTAGGGTTAGGGTTAGGGTTAGGGTTAGGGTTAGGGTTAGGGTTAGGGTTAGGGTTAGGGTTAGGGTTAGGGTTAGGGTTAGGGTTAGGGTTAGGGTTAGGGTTAGGGTTAGGGTTAGGGTTAGGGTTAGGGTTAGGGTTAGGGTTAGGGTTAGGGTTAGGGTTAGGGTTAGGGTTAGGGTTAGGGTTAGGGTTAGGGTTAGGGTTAGGGTTAGGGTTAGGGTTAGGGTTAGGGTTAGGGTTAGGGTTAGGGTTAGGGTTAGGGTTAGGGTTAGGGTTAGGGTTAGGGTTAGGGTTAGGGTTAGGGTTAGGGTTAGGGTTAGGGTTAGGGTTAGGGTTAGGGTTAGGGTTAGGGTTAGGGTTAGGGTTAGGGTTAGGGTTAGGGTTAGGGTTAGGGTTAGGGTTAGGGTTAGGGTTAGGGTTAGGGTTAGGGTTAGGGTTAGGGTTAGGGTTAGGGTTAGGGTTAGGGTTAGGGTTAGGGTTAGGGTTAGGGTTAGGGTTAGGGTTAGGGTTAGGGTTAGGGTTAGGGTTAGGGTTAGGGTTAGGGTTAGGGTTAGGGTTAGGGTTAGGGTTAGGGTTAGGGTTAGGGTTAGGGTTAGGGTTAGGGTTAGGGTTAGGGTTAGGGTTAGGGTTAGGGTTAGGGTTAGGGTTAGGGTTAGGGTTAGGGTTAGGGTTAGGGTTAGGGTTAGGGTTAGGGTTAGGGTTAGGGTTAGGGTTAGGGTTAGGGTTAGGGTTAGGGTTAGGGTTAGGGTTAGGGTTAGGGTTAGGGTTAGGGTTAGGGTTAGGGTTAGGGTTAGGGTTAGGGTTAGGGTTAGGGTTAGGGTTAGGGTTAGGGTTAGGGTTAGGGTTAGGGTTAGGGTTAGGGTTAGGGTTAGGGTTAGGGTTAGGGTTAGGGTTAGGGTTAGGGTTAGGGTTAGGGTTAGGGTTAGGGTTAGGGTTAGGGTTAGGGTTAGGGTTAGGGTTAGGGTTAGGGTTAGGGTTAGGGTTAGGGTTAGGGTTAGGGTTAGGGTTAGGGTTAGGGTTAGGGTTAGGGTTAGGGTTAGGGTTAGGGTTAGGGTTAGGGTTAGGGTTAGGGTTAGGGTTAGGGTTAGGGTTAGGGTTAGGGTTAGGGTTAGGGTTAGGGTTAGGGTTAGGGTTAGGGTTAGGGTTAGGGTTAGGGTTAGGGTTAGGGTTAGGGTTAGGGTTAGGGTTAGGGTTAGGGTTAGGGTTAGGGTTAGGGTTAGGGTTAGGGTTAGGGTTAGGGTTAGGGTTAGGGTTAGGGTTAGGGTTAGGGTTAGGGTTAGGGTTAGGGTTAGGGTTAGGGTTAGGGTTAGGGTTAGGGTTAGGGTTAGGGTTAGGGTTAGGGTTAGGGTTAGGGTTAGGGTTAGGGTTAGGGTTAGGGTTAGGGTTAGGGTTAGGGTTAGGGTTAGGGTTAGGGTTAGGGTTAGGGTTAGGGTTAGGGTTAGGGTTAGGGTTAGGGTTAGGGTTAGGGTTAGGGTTAGGGTTAGGGTTAGGGTTAGGGTTAGGGTTAGGGTTAGGGTTAGGGTTAGGGTTAGGGTTAGGGTTAGGGTTAGGGTTAGGGTTAGGGTTAGGGTTAGGGTTAGGGTTAGGGTTAGGGTTAGGGTTAGGGTTAGGGTTAGGGTTAGGGTTAGGGTTAGGGTTAGGGTTAGGGTTAGGGTTAGGGTTAGGGTTAGGGTTAGGGTTAGGGTTAGGGTTAGGGTTAGGGTTAGGGTTAGGGTTAGGGTTAGGGTTAGGGTTAGGGTTAGGGTTAGGGTTAGGGTTAGGGTTAGGGTTAGGGTTAGGGTTAGGGTTAGGGTTAGGGTTAGGGTTAGGGTTAGGGTTAGGGTTAGGGTTAGGGTTAGGGTTAGGGTTAGGGTTAGGGTTAGGGTTAGGGTTAGGGTTAGGGTTAGGGTTAGGGTTAGGGTTAGGGTTAGGGTTAGGGTTAGGGTTAGGGTTAGGGTTAGGGTTAGGGTTAGGGTTAGGGTTAGGGTTAGGGTTAGGGTTAGGGTTAGGGTTAGGGTTAGGGTTAGGGTTAGGGTTAGGGTTAGGGTTAGGGTTAGGGTTAGGGTTAGGGTTAGGGTTAGGGTTAGGGTTAGGGTTAGGGTTAGGGTTAGGGTTAGGGTTAGGGTTAGGGTTAGGGTTAGGGTTAGGGTTAGGGTTAGGGTTAGGGTTAGGGTTAGGGTTAGGGTTAGGGTTAGGGTTAGGGTTAGGGTTAGGGTTAGGGTTAGGGTTAGGGTTAGGGTTAGGGTTAGGGTTAGGGTTAGGGTTAGGGTTAGGGTTAGGGTTAGGGTTAGGGTTAGGGTTAGGGTTAGGGTTAGGGTTAGGGTTAGGGTTAGGGTTAGGGTTAGGGTTAGGGTTAGGGTTAGGGTTAGGGTTAGGGTTAGGGTTAGGGTTAGGGTTAGGGTTAGGGTTAGGGTTAGGGTTAGGGTTAGGGTTAGGGTTAGGGTTAGGGTTAGGGTTAGGGTTAGGGTTAGGGTTAGGGTTAGGGTTAGGGTTAGGGTTAGGGTTAGGGTTAGGGTTAGGGTTAGGGTTAGGGTTAGGGTTAGGGTTAGGGTTAGGGTTAGGGTTAGGGTTAGGGTTAGGGTTAGGGTTAGGGTTAGGGTTAGGGTTAGGGTTAGGGTTAGGGTTAGGGTTAGGGTTAGGGTTAGGGTTAGGGTTAGGGTTAGGGTTAGGGTTAGGGTTAGGGTTAGGGTTAGGGTTAGGGTTAGGGTTAGGGTTAGGGTTAGGGTTAGGGTTAGGGTTAGGGTTAGGGTTAGGGTTAGGGTTAGGGTTAGGGTTAGGGTTAGGGTTAGGGTTAGGGTTAGGGTTAGGGTTAGGGTTAGGGTTAGGGTTAGGGTTAGGGTTAGGGTTAGGGTTAGGGTTAGGGTTAGGGTTAGGGTTAGGGTTAGGGTTAGGGTTAGGGTTAGGGTTAGGGTTAGGGTTAGGGTTAGGGTTAGGGTTAGGGTTAGGGTTAGGGTTAGGGTTAGGGTTAGGGTTAGGGTTAGGGTTAGGGTTAGGGTTAGGGTTAGGGTTAGGGTTAGGGTTAGGGTTAGGGTTAGGGTTAGGGTTAGGGTTAGGGTTAGGGTTAGGGTTAGGGTTAGGGTTAGGGTTAGGGTTAGGGTTAGGGTTAGGGTTAGGGTTAGGGTTAGGGTTAGGGTTAGGGTTAGGGTTAGGGTTAGGGTTAGGGTTAGGGTTAGGGTTAGGGTTAGGGTTAGGGTTAGGGTTAGGGTTAGGGTTAGGGTTAGGGTTAGGGTTAGGGTTAGGGTTAGGGTTAGGGTTAGGGTTAGGGTTAGGGTTAGGGTTAGGGTTAGGGTTAGGGTTAGGGTTAGGGTTAGGGTTAGGGTTAGGGTTAGGGTTAGGGTTAGGGTTAGGGTTAGGGTTAGGGTTAGGGTTAGGGTTAGGGTTAGGGTTAGGGTTAGGGTTAGGGTTAGGGTTAGGGTTAGGGTTAGGGTTAGGGTTAGGGTTAGGGTTAGGGTTAGGGTTAGGGTTAGGGTTAGGGTTAGGGTTAGGGTTAGGGTTAGGGTTAGGGTTAGGGTTAGGGTTAGGGTTAGGGTTAGGGTTAGGGTTAGGGTTAGGGTTAGGGTTAGGGTTAGGGTTAGGGTTAGGGTTAGGGTTAGGGTTAGGGTTAGGGTTAGGGTTAGGGTTAGGGTTAGGGTTAGGGTTAGGGTTAGGGTTAGGGTTAGGGTTAGGGTTAGGGTTAGGGTTAGGGTTAGGGTTAGGGTTAGGGTTAGGGTTAGGGTTAGGGTTAGGGTTAGGGTTAGGGTTAGGGTTAGGGTTAGGGTTAGGGTTAGGGTTAGGGTTAGGGTTAGGGTTAGGGTTAGGGTTAGGGTTAGGGTTAGGGTTAGGGTTAGGGTTAGGGTTAGGGTTAGGGTTAGGGTTAGGGTTAGGGTTAGGGTTAGGGTTAGGGTTAGGGTTAGGGTTAGGGTTAGGGTTAGGGTTAGGGTTAGGGTTAGGGTTAGGGTTAGGGTTAGGGTTAGGGTTAGGGTTAGGGTTAGGGTTAGGGTTAGGGTTAGGGTTAGGGTTAGGGTTAGGGTTAGGGTTAGGGTTAGGGTTAGGGTTAGGGTTAGGGTTAGGGTTAGGGTTAGGGTTAGGGTTAGGGTTAGGGTTAGGGTTAGGGTTAGGGTTAGGGTTAGGGTTAGGGTTAGGGTTAGGGTTAGGGTTAGGGTTAGGGTTAGGGTTAGGGTTAGGGTTAGGGTTAGGGTTAGGGTTAGGGTTAGGGTTAGGGTTAGGGTTAGGGTTAGGGTTAGGGTTAGGGTTAGGGTTAGGGTTAGGGTTAGGGTTAGGGTTAGGGTTAGGGTTAGGGTTAGGGTTAGGGTTAGGGTTAGGGTTAGGGTTAGGGTTAGGGTTAGGGTTAGGGTTAGGGTTAGGGTTAGGGTTAGGGTTAGGGTTAGGGTTAGGGTTAGGGTTAGGGTTAGGGTTAGGGTTAGGGTTAGGGTTAGGGTTAGGGTTAGGGTTAGGGTTAGGGTTAGGGTTAGGGTTAGGGTTAGGGTTAGGGTTAGGGTTAGGGTTAGGGTTAGGGTTAGGGTTAGGGTTAGGGTTAGGGTTAGGGTTAGGGTTAGGGTTAGGGTTAGGGTTAGGGTTAGGGTTAGGGTTAGGGTTAGGGTTAGGGTTAGGGTTAGGGTTAGGGTTAGGGTTAGGGTTAGGGTTAGGGTTAGGGTTAGGGTTAGGGTTAGGGTTAGGGTTAGGGTTAGGGTTAGGGTTAGGGTTAGGGTTAGGGTTAGGGTTAGGGTTAGGGTTAGGGTTAGGGTTAGGGTTAGGGTTAGGGTTAGGGTTAGGGTTAGGGTTAGGGTTAGGGTTAGGGTTAGGGTTAGGGTTAGGGTTAGGGTTAGGGTTAGGGTTAGGGTTAGGGTTAGGGTTAGGGTTAGGGTTAGGGTTAGGGTTAGGGTTAGGGTTAGGGTTAGGGTTAGGGTTAGGGTTAGGGTTAGGGTTAGGGTTAGGGTTAGGGTTAGGGTTAGGGTTAGGGTTAGGGTTAGGGTTAGGGTTAGGGTTAGGGTTAGGGTTAGGGTTAGGGTTAGGGTTAGGGTTAGGGTTAGGGTTAGGGTTAGGGTTAGGGTTAGGGTTAGGGTTAGGGTTAGGGTTAGGGTTAGGGTTAGGGTTAGGGTTAGGGTTAGGGTTAGGGTTAGGGTTAGGGTTAGGGTTAGGGTTAGGGTTAGGGTTAGGGTTAGGGTTAGGGTTAGGGTTAGGGTTAGGGTTAGGGTTAGGGTTAGGGTTAGGGTTAGGGTTAGGGTTAGGGTTAGGGTTAGGGTTAGGGTTAGGGTTAGGGTTAGGGTTAGGGTTAGGGTTAGGGTTAGGGTTAGGGTTAGGGTTAGGGTTAGGGTTAGGGTTAGGGTTAGGGTTAGGGTTAGGGTTAGGGTTAGGGTTAGGGTTAGGGTTAGGGTTAGGGTTAGGGTTAGGGTTAGGGTTAGGGTTAGGGTTAGGGTTAGGGTTAGGGTTAGGGTTAGGGTTAGGGTTAGGGTTAGGGTTAGGGTTAGGGTTAGGGTTAGGGTTAGGGTTAGGGTTAGGGTTAGGGTTAGGGTTAGGGTTAGGGTTAGGGTTAGGGTTAGGGTTAGGGTTAGGGTTAGGGTTAGGGTTAGGGTTAGGGTTAGGGTTAGGGTTAGGGTTAGGGTTAGGGTTAGGGTTAGGGTTAGGGTTAGGGTTAGGGTTAGGGTTAGGGTTAGGGTTAGGGTTAGGGTTAGGGTTAGGGTTAGGGTTAGGGTTAGGGTTAGGGTTAGGGTTAGGGTTAGGGTTAGGGTTAGGGTTAGGGTTAGGGTTAGGGTTAGGGTTAGGGTTAGGGTTAGGGTTAGGGTTAGGGTTAGGGTTAGGGTTAGGGTTAGGGTTAGGGTTAGGGTTAGGGTTAGGGTTAGGGTTAGGGTTAGGGTTAGGGTTAGGGTTAGGGTTAGGGTTAGGGTTAGGGTTAGGGTTAGGGTTAGGGTTAGGGTTAGGGTTAGGGTTAGGGTTAGGGTTAGGGTTAGGGTTAGGGTTAGGGTTAGGGTTAGGGTTAGGGTTAGGGTTAGGGTTAGGGTTAGGGTTAGGGTTAGGGTTAGGGTTAGGGTTAGGGTTAGGGTTAGGGTTAGGGTTAGGGTTAGGGTTAGGGTTAGGGTTAGGGTTAGGGTTAGGGTTAGGGTTAGGGTTAGGGTTAGGGTTAGGGTTAGGGTTAGGGTTAGGGTTAGGGTTAGGGTTAGGGTTAGGGTTAGGGTTAGGGTTAGGGTTAGGGTTAGGGTTAGGGTTAGGGTTAGGGTTAGGGTTAGGGTTAGGGTTAGGGTTAGGGTTAGGGTTAGGGTTAGGGTTAGGGTTAGGGTTAGGGTTAGGGTTAGGGTTAGGGTTAGGGTTAGGGTTAGGGTTAGGGTTAGGGTTAGGGTTAGGGTTAGGGTTAGGGTTAGGGTTAGGGTTAGGGTTAGGGTTAGGGTTAGGGTTAGGGTTAGGGTTAGGGTTAGGGTTAGGGTTAGGGTTAGGGTTAGGGTTAGGGTTAGGGTTAGGGTTAGGGTTAGGGTTAGGGTTAGGGTTAGGGTTAGGGTTAGGGTTAGGGTTAGGGTTAGGGTTAGGGTTAGGGTTAGGGTTAGGGTTAGGGTTAGGGTTAGGGTTAGGGTTAGGGTTAGGGTTAGGGTTAGGGTTAGGGTTAGGGTTAGGGTTAGGGTTAGGGTTAGGGTTAGGGTTAGGGTTAGGGTTAGGGTTAGGGTTAGGGTTAGGGTTAGGGTTAGGGTTAGGGTTAGGGTTAGGGTTAGGGTTAGGGTTAGGGTTAGGGTTAGGGTTAGGGTTAGGGTTAGGGTTAGGGTTAGGGTTAGGGTTAGGGTTAGGGTTAGGGTTAGGGTTAGGGTTAGGGTTAGGGTTAGGGTTAGGGTTAGGGTTAGGGTTAGGGTTAGGGTTAGGGTTAGGGTTAGGGTTAGGGTTAGGGTTAGGGTTAGGGTTAGGGTTAGGGTTAGGGTTAGGGTTAGGGTTAGGGTTAGGGTTAGGGTTAGGGTTAGGGTTAGGGTTAGGGTTAGGGTTAGGGTTAGGGTTAGGGTTAGGGTTAGGGTTAGGGTTAGGGTTAGGGTTAGGGTTAGGGTTAGGGTTAGGGTTAGGGTTAGGGTTAGGGTTAGGGTTAGGGTTAGGGTTAGGGTTAGGGTTAGGGTTAGGGTTAGGGTTAGGGTTAGGGTTAGGGTTAGGGTTAGGGTTAGGGTTAGGGTTAGGGTTAGGGTTAGGGTTAGGGTTAGGGTTAGGGTTAGGGTTAGGGTTAGGGTTAGGGTTAGGGTTAGGGTTAGGGTTAGGGTTAGGGTTAGGGTTAGGGTTAGGGTTAGGGTTAGGGTTAGGGTTAGGGTTAGGGTTAGGGTTAGGGTTAGGGTTAGGGTTAGGGTTAGGGTTAGGGTTAGGGTTAGGGTTAGGGTTAGGGTTAGGGTTAGGGTTAGGGTTAGGGTTAGGGTTAGGGTTAGGGTTAGGGTTAGGGTTAGGGTTAGGGTTAGGGTTAGGGTTAGGGTTAGGGTTAGGGTTAGGGTTAGGGTTAGGGTTAGGGTTAGGGTTAGGGTTAGGGTTAGGGTTAGGGTTAGGGTTAGGGTTAGGGTTAGGGTTAGGGTTAGGGTTAGGGTTAGGGTTAGGGTTAGGGTTAGGGTTAGGGTTAGGGTTAGGGTTAGGGTTAGGGTTAGGGTTAGGGTTAGGGTTAGGGTTAGGGTTAGGGTTAGGGTTAGGGTTAGGGTTAGGGTTAGGGTTAGGGTTAGGGTTAGGGTTAGGGTTAGGGTTAGGGTTAGGGTTAGGGTTAGGGTTAGGGTTAGGGTTAGGGTTAGGGTTAGGGTTAGGGTTAGGGTTAGGGTTAGGGTTAGGGTTAGGGTTAGGGTTAGGGTTAGGGTTAGGGTTAGGGTTAGGGTTAGGGTTAGGGTTAGGGTTAGGGTTAGGGTTAGGGTTAGGGTTAGGGTTAGGGTTAGGGTTAGGGTTAGGGTTAGGGTTAGGGTTAGGGTTAGGGTTAGGGTTAGGGTTAGGGTTAGGGTTAGGGTTAGGGTTAGGGTTAGGGTTAGGGTTAGGGTTAGGGTTAGGGTTAGGGTTAGGGTTAGGGTTAGGGTTAGGGTTAGGGTTAGGGTTAGGGTTAGGGTTAGGGTTAGGGTTAGGGTTAGGGTTAGGGTTAGGGTTAGGGTTAGGGTTAGGGTTAGGGTTAGGGTTAGGGTTAGGGTTAGGGTTAGGGTTAGGGTTAGGGTTAGGGTTAGGGTTAGGGTTAGGGTTAGGGTTAGGGTTAGGGTTAGGGTTAGGGTTAGGGTTAGGGTTAGGGTTAGGGTTAGGGTTAGGGTTAGGGTTAGGGTTAGGGTTAGGGTTAGGGTTAGGGTTAGGGTTAGGGTTAGGGTTAGGGTTAGGGTTAGGGTTAGGGTTAGGGTTAGGGTTAGGGTTAGGGTTAGGGTTAGGGTTAGGGTTAGGGTTAGGGTTAGGGTTAGGGTTAGGGTTAGGGTTAGGGTTAGGGTTAGGGTTAGGGTTAGGGTTAGGGTTAGGGTTAGGGTTAGGGTTAGGGTTAGGGTTAGGGTTAGGGTTAGGGTTAGGGTTAGGGTTAGGGTTAGGGTTAGGGTTAGGGTTAGGGTTAGGGTTAGGGTTAGGGTTAGGGTTAGGGTTAGGGTTAGGGTTAGGGTTAGGGTTAGGGTTAGGGTTAGGGTTAGGGTTAGGGTTAGGGTTAGGGTTAGGGTTAGGGTTAGGGTTAGGGTTAGGGTTAGGGTTAGGGTTAGGGTTAGGGTTAGGGTTAGGGTTAGGGTTAGGGTTAGGGTTAGGGTTAGGGTTAGGGTTAGGGTTAGGGTTAGGGTTAGGGTTAGGGTTAGGGTTAGGGTTAGGGTTAGGGTTAGGGTTAGGGTTAGGGTTAGGGTTAGGGTTAGGGTTAGGGTTAGGGTTAGGGTTAGGGTTAGGGTTAGGGTTAGGGTTAGGGTTAGGGTTAGGGTTAGGGTTAGGGTTAGGGTTAGGGTTAGGGTTAGGGTTAGGGTTAGGGTTAGGGTTAGGGTTAGGGTTAGGGTTAGGGTTAGGGTTAGGGTTAGGGTTAGGGTTAGGGTTAGGGTTAGGGTTAGGGTTAGGGTTAGGGTTAGGGTTAGGGTTAGGGTTAGGGTTAGGGTTAGGGTTAGGGTTAGGGTTAGGGTTAGGGTTAGGGTTAGGGTTAGGGTTAGGGTTAGGGTTAGGGTTAGGGTTAGGGTTAGGGTTAGGGTTAGGGTTAGGGTTAGGGTTAGGGTTAGGGTTAGGGTTAGGGTTAGGGTTAGGGTTAGGGTTAGGGTTAGGGTTAGGGTTAGGGTTAGGGTTAGGGTTAGGGTTAGGGTTAGGGTTAGGGTTAGGGTTAGGGTTAGGGTTAGGGTTAGGGTTAGGGTTAGGGTTAGGGTTAGGGTTAGGGTTAGGGTTAGGGTTAGGGTTAGGGTTAGGGTTAGGGTTAGGGTTAGGGTTAGGGTTAGGGTTAGGGTTAGGGTTAGGGTTAGGGTTAGGGTTAGGGTTAGGGTTAGGGTTAGGGTTAGGGTTAGGGTTAGGGTTAGGGTTAGGGTTAGGGTTAGGGTTAGGGTTAGGGTTAGGGTTAGGGTTAGGGTTAGGGTTAGGGTTAGGGTTAGGGTTAGGGTTAGGGTTAGGGTTAGGGTTAGGGTTAGGGTTAGGGTTAGGGTTAGGGTTAGGGTTAGGGTTAGGGTTAGGGTTAGGGTTAGGGTTAGGGTTAGGGTTAGGGTTAGGGTTAGGGTTAGGGTTAGGGTTAGGGTTAGGGTTAGGGTTAGGGTTAGGGTTAGGGTTAGGGTTAGGGTTAGGGTTAGGGTTAGGGTTAGGGTTAGGGTTAGGGTTAGGGTTAGGGTTAGGGTTAGGGTTAGGGTTAGGGTTAGGGTTAGGGTTAGGGTTAGGGTTAGGGTTAGGGTTAGGGTTAGGGTTAGGGTTAGGGTTAGGGTTAGGGTTAGGGTTAGGGTTAGGGTTAGGGTTAGGGTTAGGGTTAGGGTTAGGGTTAGGGTTAGGGTTAGGGTTAGGGTTAGGGTTAGGGTTAGGGTTAGGGTTAGGGTTAGGGTTAGGGTTAGGGTTAGGGTTAGGGTTAGGGTTAGGGTTAGGGTTAGGGTTAGGGTTAGGGTTAGGGTTAGGGTTAGGGTTAGGGTTAGGGTTAGGGTTAGGGTTAGGGTTAGGGTTAGGGTTAGGGTTAGGGTTAGGGTTAGGGTTAGGGTTAGGGTTAGGGTTAGGGTTAGGGTTAGGGTTAGGGTTAGGGTTAGGGTTAGGGTTAGGGTTAGGGTTAGGGTTAGGGTTAGGGTTAGGGTTAGGGTTAGGGTTAGGGTTAGGGTTAGGGTTAGGGTTAGGGTTAGGGTTAGGGTTAGGGTTAGGGTTAGGGTTAGGGTTAGGGTTAGGGTTAGGGTTAGGGTTAGGGTTAGGGTTAGGGTTAGGGTTAGGGTTAGGGTTAGGGTTAGGGTTAGGGTTAGGGTTAGGGTTAGGGTTAGGGTTAGGGTTAGGGTTAGGGTTAGGGTTAGGGTTAGGGTTAGGGTTAGGGTTAGGGTTAGGGTTAGGGTTAGGGTTAGGGTTAGGGTTAGGGTTAGGGTTAGGGTTAGGGTTAGGGTTAGGGTTAGGGTTAGGGTTAGGGTTAGGGTTAGGGTTAGGGTTAGGGTTAGGGTTAGGGTTAGGGTTAGGGTTAGGGTTAGGGTTAGGGTTAGGGTTAGGGTTAGGGTTAGGGTTAGGGTTAGGGTTAGGGTTAGGGTTAGGGTTAGGGTTAGGGTTAGGGTTAGGGTTAGGGTTAGGGTTAGGGTTAGGGTTAGGGTTAGGGTTAGGGTTAGGGTTAGGGTTAGGGTTAGGGTTAGGGTTAGGGTTAGGGTTAGGGTTAGGGTTAGGGTTAGGGTTAGGGTTAGGGTTAGGGTTAGGGTTAGGGTTAGGGTTAGGGTTAGGGTTAGGGTTAGGGTTAGGGTTAGGGTTAGGGTTAGGGTTAGGGTTAGGGTTAGGGTTAGGGTTAGGGTTAGGGTTAGGGTTAGGGTTAGGGTTAGGGTTAGGGTTAGGGTTAGGGTTAGGGTTAGGGTTAGGGTTAGGGTTAGGGTTAGGGTTAGGGTTAGGGTTAGGGTTAGGGTTAGGGTTAGGGTTAGGGTTAGGGTTAGGGTTAGGGTTAGGGTTAGGGTTAGGGTTAGGGTTAGGGTTAGGGTTAGGGTTAGGGTTAGGGTTAGGGTTAGGGTTAGGGTTAGGGTTAGGGTTAGGGTTAGGGTTAGGGTTAGGGTTAGGGTTAGGGTTAGGGTTAGGGTTAGGGTTAGGGTTAGGGTTAGGGTTAGGGTTAGGGTTAGGGTTAGGGTTAGGGTTAGGGTTAGGGTTAGGGTTAGGGTTAGGGTTAGGGTTAGGGTTAGGGTTAGGGTTAGGGTTAGGGTTAGGGTTAGGGTTAGGGTTAGGGTTAGGGTTAGGGTTAGGGTTAGGGTTAGGGTTAGGGTTAGGGTTAGGGTTAGGGTTAGGGTTAGGGTTAGGGTTAGGGTTAGGGTTAGGGTTAGGGTTAGGGTTAGGGTTAGGGTTAGGGTTAGGGTTAGGGTTAGGGTTAGGGTTAGGGTTAGGGTTAGGGTTAGGGTTAGGGTTAGGGTTAGGGTTAGGGTTAGGGTTAGGGTTAGGGTTAGGGTTAGGGTTAGGGTTAGGGTTAGGGTTAGGGTTAGGGTTAGGGTTAGGGTTAGGGTTAGGGTTAGGGTTAGGGTTAGGGTTAGGGTTAGGGTTAGGGTTAGGGTTAGGGTTAGGGTTAGGGTTAGGGTTAGGGTTAGGGTTAGGGTTAGGGTTAGGGTTAGGGTTAGGGTTAGGGTTAGGGTTAGGGTTAGGGTTAGGGTTAGGGTTAGGGTTAGGGTTAGGGTTAGGGTTAGGGTTAGGGTTAGGGTTAGGGTTAGGGTTAGGGTTAGGGTTAGGGTTAGGGTTAGGGTTAGGGTTAGGGTTAGGGTTAGGGTTAGGGTTAGGGTTAGGGTTAGGGTTAGGGTTAGGGTTAGGGTTAGGGTTAGGGTTAGGGTTAGGGTTAGGGTTAGGGTTAGGGTTAGGGTTAGGGTTAGGGTTAGGGTTAGGGTTAGGGTTAGGGTTAGGGTTAGGGTTAGGGTTAGGGTTAGGGTTAGGGTTAGGGTTAGGGTTAGGGTTAGGGTTAGGGTTAGGGTTAGGGTTAGGGTTAGGGTTAGGGTTAGGGTTAGGGTTAGGGTTAGGGTTAGGGTTAGGGTTAGGGTTAGGGTTAGGGTTAGGGTTAGGGTTAGGGTTAGGGTTAGGGTTAGGGTTAGGGTTAGGGTTAGGGTTAGGGTTAGGGTTAGGGTTAGGGTTAGGGTTAGGGTTAGGGTTAGGGTTAGGGTTAGGGTTAGGGTTAGGGTTAGGGTTAGGGTTAGGGTTAGGGTTAGGGTTAGGGTTAGGGTTAGGGTTAGGGTTAGGGTTAGGGTTAGGGTTAGGGTTAGGGTTAGGGTTAGGGTTAGGGTTAGGGTTAGGGTTAGGGTTAGGGTTAGGGTTAGGGTTAGGGTTAGGGTTAGGGTTAGGGTTAGGGTTAGGGTTAGGGTTAGGGTTAGGGTTAGGGTTAGGGTTAGGGTTAGGGTTAGGGTTAGGGTTAGGGTTAGGGTTAGGGTTAGGGTTAGGGTTAGGGTTAGGGTTAGGGTTAGGGTTAGGGTTAGGGTTAGGGTTAGGGTTAGGGTTAGGGTTAGGGTTAGGGTTAGGGTTAGGGTTAGGGTTAGGGTTAGGGTTAGGGTTAGGGTTAGGGTTAGGGTTAGGGTTAGGGTTAGGGTTAGGGTTAGGGTTAGGGTTAGGGTTAGGGTTAGGGTTAGGGTTAGGGTTAGGGTTAGGGTTAGGGTTAGGGTTAGGGTTAGGGTTAGGGTTAGGGTTAGGGTTAGGGTTAGGGTTAGGGTTAGGGTTAGGGTTAGGGTTAGGGTTAGGGTTAGGGTTAGGGTTAGGGTTAGGGTTAGGGTTAGGGTTAGGGTTAGGGTTAGGGTTAGGGTTAGGGTTAGGGTTAGGGTTAGGGTTAGGGTTAGGGTTAGGGTTAGGGTTAGGGTTAGGGTTAGGGTTAGGGTTAGGGTTAGGGTTAGGGTTAGGGTTAGGGTTAGGGTTAGGGTTAGGGTTAGGGTTAGGGTTAGGGTTAGGGTTAGGGTTAGGGTTAGGGTTAGGGTTAGGGTTAGGGTTAGGGTTAGGGTTAGGGTTAGGGTTAGGGTTAGGGTTAGGGTTAGGGTTAGGGTTAGGGTTAGGGTTAGGGTTAGGGTTAGGGTTAGGGTTAGGGTTAGGGTTAGGGTTAGGGTTAGGGTTAGGGTTAGGGTTAGGGTTAGGGTTAGGGTTAGGGTTAGGGTTAGGGTTAGGGTTAGGGTTAGGGTTAGGGTTAGGGTTAGGGTTAGGGTTAGGGTTAGGGTTAGGGTTAGGGTTAGGGTTAGGGTTAGGGTTAGGGTTAGGGTTAGGGTTAGGGTTAGGGTTAGGGTTAGGGTTAGGGTTAGGGTTAGGGTTAGGGTTAGGGTTAGGGTTAGGGTTAGGGTTAGGGTTAGGGTTAGGGTTAGGGTTAGGGTTAGGGTTAGGGTTAGGGTTAGGGTTAGGGTTAGGGTTAGGGTTAGGGTTAGGGTTAGGGTTAGGGTTAGGGTTAGGGTTAGGGTTAGGGTTAGGGTTAGGGTTAGGGTTAGGGTTAGGGTTAGGGTTAGGGTTAGGGTTAGGGTTAGGGTTAGGGTTAGGGTTAGGGTTAGGGTTAGGGTTAGGGTTAGGGTTAGGGTTAGGGTTAGGGTTAGGGTTAGGGTTAGGGTTAGGGTTAGGGTTAGGGTTAGGGTTAGGGTTAGGGTTAGGGTTAGGGTTAGGGTTAGGGTTAGGGTTAGGGTTAGGGTTAGGGTTAGGGTTAGGGTTAGGGTTAGGGTTAGGGTTAGGGTTAGGGTTAGGGTTAGGGTTAGGGTTAGGGTTAGGGTTAGGGTTAGGGTTAGGGTTAGGGTTAGGGTTAGGGTTAGGGTTAGGGTTAGGGTTAGGGTTAGGGTTAGGGTTAGGGTTAGGGTTAGGGTTAGGGTTAGGGTTAGGGTTAGGGTTAGGGTTAGGGTTAGGGTTAGGGTTAGGGTTAGGGTTAGGGTTAGGGTTAGGGTTAGGGTTAGGGTTAGGGTTAGGGTTAGGGTTAGGGTTAGGGTTAGGGTTAGGGTTAGGGTTAGGGTTAGGGTTAGGGTTAGGGTTAGGGTTAGGGTTAGGGTTAGGGTTAGGGTTAGGGTTAGGGTTAGGGTTAGGGTTAGGGTTAGGGTTAGGGTTAGGGTTAGGGTTAGGGTTAGGGTTAGGGTTAGGGTTAGGGTTAGGGTTAGGGTTAGGGTTAGGGTTAGGGTTAGGGTTAGGGTTAGGGTTAGGGTTAGGGTTAGGGTTAGGGTTAGGGTTAGGGTTAGGGTTAGGGTTAGGGTTAGGGTTAGGGTTAGGGTTAGGGTTAGGGTTAGGGTTAGGGTTAGGGTTAGGGTTAGGGTTAGGGTTAGGGTTAGGGTTAGGGTTAGGGTTAGGGTTAGGGTTAGGGTTAGGGTTAGGGTTAGGGTTAGGGTTAGGGTTAGGGTTAGGGTTAGGGTTAGGGTTAGGGTTAGGGTTAGGGTTAGGGTTAGGGTTAGGGTTAGGGTTAGGGTTAGGGTTAGGGTTAGGGTTAGGGTTAGGGTTAGGGTTAGGGTTAGGGTTAGGGTTAGGGTTAGGGTTAGGGTTAGGGTTAGGGTTAGGGTTAGGGTTAGGGTTAGGGTTAGGGTTAGGGTTAGGGTTAGGGTTAGGGTTAGGGTTAGGGTTAGGGTTAGGGTTAGGGTTAGGGTTAGGGTTAGGGTTAGGGTTAGGGTTAGGGTTAGGGTTAGGGTTAGGGTTAGGGTTAGGGTTAGGGTTAGGGTTAGGGTTAGGGTTAGGGTTAGGGTTAGGGTTAGGGTTAGGGTTAGGGTTAGGGTTAGGGTTAGGGTTAGGGTTAGGGTTAGGGTTAGGGTTAGGGTTAGGGTTAGGGTTAGGGTTAGGGTTAGGGTTAGGGTTAGGGTTAGGGTTAGGGTTAGGGTTAGGGTTAGGGTTAGGGTTAGGGTTAGGGTTAGGGTTAGGGTTAGGGTTAGGGTTAGGGTTAGGGTTAGGGTTAGGGTTAGGGTTAGGGTTAGGGTTAGGGTTAGGGTTAGGGTTAGGGTTAGGGTTAGGGTTAGGGTTAGGGTTAGGGTTAGGGTTAGGGTTAGGGTTAGGGTTAGGGTTAGGGTTAGGGTTAGGGTTAGGGTTAGGGTTAGGGTTAGGGTTAGGGTTAGGGTTAGGGTTAGGGTTAGGGTTAGGGTTAGGGTTAGGGTTAGGGTTAGGGTTAGGGTTAGGGTTAGGGTTAGGGTTAGGGTTAGGGTTAGGGTTAGGGTTAGGGTTAGGGTTAGGGTTAGGGTTAGGGTTAGGGTTAGGGTTAGGGTTAGGGTTAGGGTTAGGGTTAGGGTTAGGGTTAGGGTTAGGGTTAGGGTTAGGGTTAGGGTTAGGGTTAGGGTTAGGGTTAGGGTTAGGGTTAGGGTTAGGGTTAGGGTTAGGGTTAGGGTTAGGGTTAGGGTTAGGGTTAGGGTTAGGGTTAGGGTTAGGGTTAGGGTTAGGGTTAGGGTTAGGGTTAGGGTTAGGGTTAGGGTTAGGGTTAGGGTTAGGGTTAGGGTTAGGGTTAGGGTTAGGGTTAGGGTTAGGGTTAGGGTTAGGGTTAGGGTTAGGGTTAGGGTTAGGGTTAGGGTTAGGGTTAGGGTTAGGGTTAGGGTTAGGGTTAGGGTTAGGGTTAGGGTTAGGGTTAGGGTTAGGGTTAGGGTTAGGGTTAGGGTTAGGGTTAGGGTTAGGGTTAGGGTTAGGGTTAGGGTTAGGGTTAGGGTTAGGGTTAGGGTTAGGGTTAGGGTTAGGGTTAGGGTTAGGGTTAGGGTTAGGGTTAGGGTTAGGGTTAGGGTTAGGGTTAGGGTTAGGGTTAGGGTTAGGGTTAGGGTTAGGGTTAGGGTTAGGGTTAGGGTTAGGGTTAGGGTTAGGGTTAGGGTTAGGGTTAGGGTTAGGGTTAGGGTTAGGGTTAGGGTTAGGGTTAGGGTTAGGGTTAGGGTTAGGGTTAGGGTTAGGGTTAGGGTTAGGGTTAGGGTTAGGGTTAGGGTTAGGGTTAGGGTTAGGGTTAGGGTTAGGGTTAGGGTTAGGGTTAGGGTTAGGGTTAGGGTTAGGGTTAGGGTTAGGGTTAGGGTTAGGGTTAGGGTTAGGGTTAGGGTTAGGGTTAGGGTTAGGGTTAGGGTTAGGGTTAGGGTTAGGGTTAGGGTTAGGGTTAGGGTTAGGGTTAGGGTTAGGGTTAGGGTTAGGGTTAGGGTTAGGGTTAGGGTTAGGGTTAGGGTTAGGGTTAGGGTTAGGGTTAGGGTTAGGGTTAGGGTTAGGGTTAGGGTTAGGGTTAGGGTTAGGGTTAGGGTTAGGGTTAGGGTTAGGGTTAGGGTTAGGGTTAGGGTTAGGGTTAGGGTTAGGGTTAGGGTTAGGGTTAGGGTTAGGGTTAGGGTTAGGGTTAGGGTTAGGGTTAGGGTTAGGGTTAGGGTTAGGGTTAGGGTTAGGGTTAGGGTTAGGGTTAGGGTTAGGGTTAGGGTTAGGGTTAGGGTTAGGGTTAGGGTTAGGGTTAGGGTTAGGGTTAGGGTTAGGGTTAGGGTTAGGGTTAGGGTTAGGGTTAGGGTTAGGGTTAGGGTTAGGGTTAGGGTTAGGGTTAGGGTTAGGGTTAGGGTTAGGGTTAGGGTTAGGGTTAGGGTTAGGGTTAGGGTTAGGGTTAGGGTTAGGGTTAGGGTTAGGGTTAGGGTTAGGGTTAGGGTTAGGGTTAGGGTTAGGGTTAGGGTTAGGGTTAGGGTTAGGGTTAGGGTTAGGGTTAGGGTTAGGGTTAGGGTTAGGGTTAGGGTTAGGGTTAGGGTTAGGGTTAGGGTTAGGGTTAGGGTTAGGGTTAGGGTTAGGGTTAGGGTTAGGGTTAG